>NC_092873.1:220541366-225341366 GCF_028372415.1 Notamacropus eugenii | reverse complement strand
CATACAAAAAAAATCAATACATGAACAGCAGAATGCTATAATAAGAGTGTGGCTCATTACATTTTAATTAACACTGCCAAGTAAGAAAAACAGAAAAATGAGAAAATGTAAGGAGACAAGGAACAAAATGTTCCTTGCTCATTTATTGTGACAAGGATAGTTTAGTTTAAATTATTCATGATTGTGTTTTGCACTGTGCTACTGAATGTACAATGTGTATTTTGCAAAGATAAAGCTTAGCAATCTGAGACCTGAATCTGGCTCTGTGCTCTTAAATCTCTTATAAGAGTTAGAGAAAGACTGCCAAAATTGTAATCAAAGTGACTGGGTTGGCAGATTAGCAAGGTGAGTCTTAGAAGAGACTGGGTGGCTTTGACGGAGTTATTTATTTTCCTAGTGGGAGCATGACTTTGTGTTCCCTCTTTCTGGGTCAGTAGTTTTCAAACATTTTAAGACTGGGCAAGATTCTGCAACTGTTTTTCATACCTTTATCCTCATCCCTAGTGCAGTGTTCATGGAGTAAACTGCTGGGAAGATGACACATATATAAATTTAATATATTCAAACATGACCATATTTTATTTCAAAAAAGTCCTAGGAATTCTTTGCGGACCCCAAGAGGTCCATGGAACACACATTGAAAACTATTGCTCTAATAAATGAGGCATGGAAAATTGTAAGTATTTTTGCCCTAGAACTACCCATTTTGCTAGGTTAAGATAAATAAGAATGTTCCTTTATTTTTTTGATAAATACAGCACCTTAAGTGAGAGGAGCTACCTAGAGCAGATGTCCAAATTGTCATTATCAAATGCTCCTTCTCCACTTTCCTCCCATCATCATCATTATCTCATTCATCTCATTTTTTCAGTCAGGTTCAGATGGAAACAGTCCTGGGACAAATGGCATGTGGTTATTATTATATTATTAAGTTATCATACTGCTATTGTTCTCTCATATTTCTTTGGAATATTGGACAGGTGAATAAAATAGCTGCTCTCTGTAGTTAAATACAAGCATTATCTTATAAACTCATCTTTTTATAGGTTCACTGAAAATATCCTTTATACAACCCCAGTAGCAGGCAGGAAAATAGGGATGATATAAATCTCATCCTGTTCCCATATTTTTTCCCATTTAGTTTGGAGACTATCAGTATTTGGGATGGCAATAATTATTTTTAAAAAGTTCTAAACTTTTATGGATCAGTTTTATGCCTGTCATTATAATAGTTCAATCTATGATAATGGTCAGCTTCTAGTAGGGCTTTTTGCTTGTTTTTCTTTTTTCAGTTCTCCAAGTTATTTTTGAGGTCTGTATTTATAGCACAGACATTTGTCACCTCTGTTCATGAAAGTTAGTGAGCTTCTAAGATATAATTCTAATCCCTAAGGCATGTCTTGAAAGGTCTTCAATAGGTGCTTAAATGATTATCATCTGCAGTGATATATTACACAGTTTTTACTATTTCCTTGAATAATCTATAAGATTGCTAAGTCTAAGCTCCTTAAGGGTACCCTTTTTGTAATATCTGGTGCCAATGATCTTGAAATAGCATCATAAACTGATCCAGTTCCCCACATACATGCCCACGTGCACACATGCACATACACAATCATCATGACTCAGTTATTTTTTGAAACATATTTCTCAAAACACTGTTGGGTAAATTCTTGTAGATGTCACCCACACGATACTTTTAATTCTACTCTGGGATCTTAGCTGTTTCATAGGCTCTATCTGGAAATAAACCTATTACATTCAATAAATCCAGTGACAAGTACCTGTTACAGCCTTTGCTATTGCTCAATGTTATGATGTCTTCTTGTTTTGAAAGGTTTCTTTTGGGTATGTTCTAAGTATATCTATCATCATCTTTTTTTCCCTCAAGAAAGGGTTACTCTTTCTATAGCTACCTTAGGTTGATAGACCCTGTATGGGTTTTTTGGTATGAATACTTTTCAAATCTGTTATGGTCCATTTTACAGACCTAAAAGTATACATTAAGACTGGCATGATACTTGATACTGGCTAAGAAACAAAGGGGTAGATCAGTGGAATAAGTTAGGTACACAAGACACAAGTAGTCAATGATTATAGGAGTCTATTTGATTAACCTAAGGACCCCAGTTTCTGGGATAAGAACTCATTGTTTAACAAAAACTGCTGGGAAAACTGGAAAATAGTGTGGCAGAAACTATAGACCAATACCTGACAGTCCAAATGAGTACACAATCTAAGTACAAAGGCTGAATAGTTTATTTGTCAGATTTATGGAGAATAGAGGAATTTATGACCAAATAAGAGAGAACATTATAAAATGTAAAACTGACAATTTTGATTACATTAAATTGAAAAGTTTTTGCATAAACAAAGCCAATGCAACCAAGATTAGGAGGGAAGCAGAAAACTGAGAAAGAATTTTTACAAGTAGTGTCTGTGATAAAGGCCTCATTTCTAAAATATATAGAGAACTGACTCAAATTTACAAGAACACAAGTCATTCCCAATTGATAAATGGTCAAAGGATATGAACAGGCAGTTTTCAGAGAAAGAAATTAAAGTTGTCCAAATTCATATGAAAAAATGCTCTAAATCACTATTGATTAGGGAGATGCAAATCAACAACTCTGAGGTACCACATTACACCTATCAGACTGGCTGTCATGACAAAACGGGAAAGTGATACATGTCGGAGAAGATGTGGGAGAGTTGGGACACTAATTCACTATTGGTGGAGCTGTGAACCGATCCAACCATTCTGGAGAGCAGTTTGGAACTATGACCAAAGGGCTATAAAAATGTGCATACCCTTTGACCCAGCAATACCACTTCTAGAACTGTGTCCCAAAGAGATCACAAAAATTGGAAAGGATCCACATGTACAAAAATATTTATAGCAGCTCTTTTTGTGGTGGCCCAAAACTGGAAATCAAGGGGATGCCCACCAACTGGGGAATGGCTGAGCAAATTGTGGTATATGAATGTAATGCAATACTATTGTGCTATAAGAAATGATGAACAGGAAGACTTCAGAGAGGCCTGGAAAGACTTATATGAACTGATGCTGAGTGAAAGAAGCAGAACCAGGAGAACTTTGTACACAGCAACAACCAAAGTGTGTGAGGAATTTTTCTGGTTGACTTAGTCCTTCCTAGCAATACAAGGATCTAAAAACTTCCCAATGAACTTTTGAGGCAAAATGCTTTCTACTTCCAGAAAAAGAACTATGGAATTGGATCGCAGAATGAAGCAGACCATTTTCTTTTGTGTTATGTTATGTTTTGTTTTATGGTTTCTCCCATTCATTTTAATTCTTCTATTCAACATGACTATGGTGAAATTGTATTTAATAGGAACATGTAGAATGTATATAAGATTGCAAGCTGTCTCAGAGAAGAAGTGAGGAAGAAGGGGAAAAAATTCTAAGATATATGGAGGTGATTATAGAACACTGAAAACAAATAAAATAATTATCTTTAAAAAATTAACATAAAAAACATGTCATTGATCAGAAAAGCAAAAAGAAAGAAAGAAAGAAAAGAGAAAGAAAGGAAGGAAGGAAGGAAGGAAGGAAGGAAGAAAGGAAGGAAGGAAGGAAGGAAGAAAGAAAGAAAGAAAGAAAGGAAGGAAGGAAGGAAGGAAGGAAGGAAGGAAGGAAGAAAGAAAGAAAGAAAGAAAGAAAGAAAGAAAGAAAGAAAGAAAGAAAGAAAGAAAGAAAGAAAGAAAGAAAGAAAGAAAGAAAAAGAAAGAAAGGAAGAAATGATGAACAGAAGAACTTCAGACAAAACTGGAAAGATTCATATGAACTGATGCTGAGCGAAGTAAGCAGAACCAGAAGATTATACAAAGTAAAAACCACATTGTACAAGGATTGATTTTGGTAGATTTGACCCTTCTCAGGATTGCAAGGACCTAAAATATTTCCAAGGACTCATGATGCAAAATGCCATCCACATCCAGAGAAAGAACTATGGAGTTGGAACACAGAATGAAGCAGACTATTTTCTCTTTTGTTATGTTTTGTTTTTTTCATGGTTTTTCCCATTTGTTTTAACTCTTCTACACAACATGACTAATGTTAAAATGTGTTTAATAGGAATGTATGTATAGAACTCATACAAGATTGCACACTGTCTTGGGGAGGGAGGGGGAGAAAAACTAAAACTTATAGAAGTGAATGTTGAAAACTGAAAACAAATAAATTAATAAATTTGGAAAAAATTTTTAAAAAAAAGAAAACTGAGTTCAGATAAAGTAAGAAAAATATTGGCATTGTATAGATATTGACTGTTTTAAAATTGGTTTTCCCATTAAACTTTGATTCCAGGATGTCAATAAGCCTCTACATGAATTCAATCATATTCTTTTTCTTATCTTGTCTTGCATGTAGGAGACCCAATATTTGTAGATATCATCTTCAAATATTGGTTCAGTGTGCCTTCTGGCACCCAGCTCAGATCCTTCAATCTCTATATTTCTTTGGGAAATGCCAATAATTTTATACTTATTGAATCCAAATGATAATTTGAGATTTTTTTTACATCATTGGAAAACAATTTCATGAGATGGAGTTATTTAATTTTTTGGTGCTGCCTCAGAACATGATGTCATTATATTCATTAATTATTATTCATTAATATTCATCAAATAATTAATATAATATTTTGGTTTGACATGATTAATTTGGAATCCATACTTAGTGATAGAGGCACTCTATAGATTCTTTTGATTAGTGCTGAGTTTTTTGTAGTTAGAACTTCTGGGAAGTTTTCTTATATTACTTACATTATGGTATCTAGGGTTTTTTTTATGAGTCAGATCCTTCTAATAATACTATGATCCTTAAATTGTTTCTACGCATTCTATTTTCAAGATGAATGTGTTTTGCTTACATACAGATCATGTATTGTTTTAATGTTATTATTTTTTGCTTCTAGATTTTCCTTCACTTCATATTCACAATCTGTTGTTCTTTCTTTCTCTTCTTGCAGAGACTTGCCACTATGGATTTGCGTTTTTCTATTTTACTGGTTTTTTCTTCTGTTCTGACCATAAATTCCATCAAACTTCCTCTCAAATTTCTGATTTCTCTTTTTAACTTTTCTAGAACATCCTTTGGAGCTTCCATGTTCTCCTGGGAATTCATGGGGTTCTATACTTCGTCAGATATTGGTTCACTTTCCTTTATCTTACAATATTTATTTATACATATTTACAATTTTTTAGATATCTTGTTGCTCGTTTTCCCTTTGTTAAAACTGCATTTTAGGGGAGGATATAGCTTGCTCTATTTTGAATTCACCATTTTACTGTGTATGAATCCTGCATTGACAGCAGGACTGGAAGCAACAAATGATTCCCTTCAGTGTCTTCTTTCCTCCCCAGTTGGTACAAAAAGACTTAATCGCTTCAGTTTTTGAGAGAAGATAGAGTTTCAGTCACTCCCCTTAATATAACTGTTCCATTGCTCGTTATATTAATGATCCACAAACTTCCTGTTCCTCATTTGATTCTGTGTTTTGCTGTGTTGGACTTTTTGCAATTGTATAGACAATCAGAAATTTTCCCTTTCCTCCTCCTTTGGGAGTTTTTGGTTGCCTCTGGTTTCTACGTTATTGTAGTAAAGTTTTTTTTAATATTGATATTGAATGATATTGTTCTTTTTTAAAAACTGCTTTGACTTCCTGTATTGCCTTAGCCTTTTGATTTTTGTTTTTAATTGCTGATTGAAAGTATCTAGAATTTCTGATGAGCTTTTGTTTTCCATATTCTTTTGAGTATACATATTTTTGTTTACTTTTAATCTGGCAACATTGTATTCAGGTTTTCTATAAAATATACTAGCTAGATGGTGATGTAATCTTCCAATGCCTTCCCCAGAATTTACAATTCTTACATGTCATTTTCTGCCATAGTGATGTTTGATGCCTGTCGTTACGATTACCTTTTCCACTATGGTTCTTACCATGGCAGTAGCTGCCACCTACACTGCCGTGAGCAGGTCTTAAAATGTTTTTATATTTTCTGTCAAATACTGTGGATGAACATGCTCATTCTTGTTGGCTATAGCAAATATTAGCTTTTATAAATTAACTTGGAGGTTGTGCAGCCAAGATAGCAGAGAAGAAGCAGGAACTTACCTGAACTCTTCCAATATTCCCTTCCAAATATTAAAATAATGCCTCAGATTGAATTCGAGAGTGGCAGAACCAACAACAGGTCAGGGTGAAACAATTTTCCAGTCTGTGACAACTTAGGAGGTCAGAAGGAAAGGTCTGGCTCACCCAGGTGGTAGTCAGACCTGGAGCACAGTACAGCACAAGACACATACCACCAAACCAGCAACAGGTCTTGGAGGTGGCTGCATCAGAGGATCAGAGGACTTAGAATGTAATACTCTGGAGGCAAAGAAGCTAGGATTACAATCAAGAATAACATCCAGCAAAACTGAGTATAATCCTTCAGTGAAAAAAATTGAATATTCAATGATATAGAAGACTTTAAAGCATTCCTGATGAAAAATTCTGAGCTGAATAGAAAACTTGAGTTTCAAATACAAGACTCAAAAGAAACATAAAAAGATAAACAAGATAGAGAAATCATAAAGTATTCAATAAGGTTAAACTGTTTACATTCCTCAAGGGAAGATGATACTTGTAACTGCAAAGAACTTTATCATTATTAGAACATTTAGAAGTAGTGTATATAGACAGAGAGCATGGGTATGAATTGACTGTGATGGGATGACTTCAAAAAAATAAAATCAAGGGGATGAGAAAGAGGGATGCACTAGAAGAAGGGAAAAAGAGGAGGAAGAAAGGAGGAAATATGTCATATAAAAGAGGTACAAAAGGAAGAGATTTTGTGGTGGAGGGGGAGATGGTAGCAGGCAACACTTGAATTCATCAGGATTGGCTCAAAAAGGGAATAACATACATACTCAGTTGCGTATAGAAATCTATCTTACCCTGCAGGGAAGTAGGAGGGGAAGGGGATAAGAGAGAGGGATTCTGATCGAAGGGGAGGCATATTAACAGAGGCAGTGGACAGAAGCAAAACAGACTTTTGAGGAGGGAAAGGAGAGAGAGAGAGAGAGAGATAAAGTGAAAAAATAGGATGGAGGGAAATAGTAACCACAACAGTGAATGCAAATGGGATGAACTCACCTATAAAATGGAAGCAGACAGCAGAATGGAACTAGCATCCACTAATGTGTTGTTTACAAGAGACACATTTGAAACAGAAAGATACAACCAGAGTAAAAATAAGGGGCTGGAGCAGAATCTATTATAATTCGGGTAAGATTTTAAAAAACCAGGGGTTGCAATCATGATGTCAGATAAAGGAAAAGCAAAAACAGAACAAATTAAAAGAGATAAGCAAGAAAAATACATTTTGCTAAAAGGTACCATAGATCATAAAGTAACAATGAACCAAATGGTAGAGCATCTAAATTCTTAAAGGAACAGTTAAATGAGTTACAGGAGGAAATAGTGAAACTATGCCATGAAAGTACAGGCATAAATGGACTTTTCCTTAAATTGATAAGAAGCATTTGCCTAAAACCTGTAAAATCAGATGTGAAACAAGACTGCCCACTGTCATCAGCATTATTTAATATTATATTGGAAATCCTACTAATAGCAATAAGAGAAGAAAAAAGAGAAGGAATCAGAATAAGAAATGAGGTAAAAAAAACTATCTCTTTTTGTAGATAATATGATGATATATTTGGAAAATCCTAAAGACTCGACAAAATAGTTAATTGAAATAATTAATAACTTCAGCAAAGTAGCAGGATATAAGGTAAATTCACATAAATCATCAGCATTCCTATATATCACCAAAAGGATCCTGCAGGAAGAAATAGCTAGAGATACCCAATTTGAAATAACTCTAGACAGTATAAAATATATGGGAATGCACCTACCAAAACAAACCCAGGATCTATATGAACAAAATCATAAAAAAGCTTTGTATACAAATAAAATCAGATTTAAATAAATGGATAAATATTCATTGTTCATGGTTAGGCAAGGCCAATATAATAAAAATGACAAATTTACCAAAATTAATCTATGTATTCAACGCATCCCAATTAAATTACCAAAAAAATATTTTATAGAGCTAGAAAAAATAATAACAAAACTCATTTAGAAGAACAAAAGGTTAGGAATATCAAAGGAACTAATTGGAAATGTAAAGGAAGGAATTTAGCAGTACCAGATCTTAAATTATATTATAAGGCAGTAATCATAAAAACTATCTGATACTGTCTAAGAAATATAAAGGTAGATCAGTGGAACAGAGTAGACATTTCATCTACAGCAGCATATGAATATAGTAACTCATGTGTGACAAGTGTAAAGACAAGTTTTTAGGATAACAATTCATTATTTGGTTACAAAAATTGTTTTTAAAACTGGAAAGCAGTCTGGAAGAAATTGGGCATAGACTAATATTTTATACCATTTACCAAGATAAGGTCAAAATGGACACATGACCTAGATATAAAGGGAGATATTACCAGAAATATTAAAGAACATGGAACATATTAACTATCACACTTATGAGTAGGTGAACGATTTATGAACAAACAAGAGACAGAGAGTGTTGTGAGATGTAAAATGGATAATTTTGATTACATTAAACTAAAAAGGTTTTGTACAAATAAAACAAATGTAGTCAAGGTTAAAAAGAAAGCAGAAAACTGGGAAGAAAATTTTATTGATTTCCTCAGATAAAGGGATCATATCGCAAATATACATAGAACTTTGTCAAATTTATAAGAATGAAAGTCATTCTCCAATTGATACACGGTCAAAATATCTGAACAGGAAGTTTTCCAATGAAGAAATCAAAACAATTTATAATCATATAAAAATGCTCTAAATTATTATTCATTAGAGTAATGCAAACTAAAAAAACCTTGAGATATTTTTATCAGATTGGCTAAAATGATAGAAGTAGAAAGTGACAAATGTTGGAGGGGATATGGAAAAATAGGGACCTTAATTTGTTGTTGGTGGATCTATGAGCTGATCCAACCATTTTGGAGAGAGATTTGGAATTATGCCCAGAAATTATTAAACTGCCTATACCCTTTCACTCAGCCATACCATTGTTAGACCTGTTTCCCAAGATGATCAGGGAAAATGGAAAAAAAAATCCTGCATGTTTTAAAGTATTTATAGCAGCTTTCTTTGTGGTGGCAAAGAATGCAGATATGCTCATCAATTAGGAAATGACCAAATAGATTATGATATATGTTCATGATGGAATATTACTTTGTTATAAGAAATGATGAGTTCAATGATTTTAGAAAAACATGGAGAGACCTCCATGAAATAAAGAAGAGTAAAATGAGCAGAAGCAAGAGAACACTGTATACACTAACAGCAGTATTGTTTTAAAAACAACTTTGAGCAACCAAGTCATTCTATTATAAATAGCCAAATTAACTGCAAGGATCCTATGATGAAAGATGCTGTTTGAATCCAGAAAAATAATTCATATATATATGCATATACATATATACATGTGTGTATATGTATATTATTTATGTTTATATGTGTGTAAATATCTATATATATACATACATATTTGTGTCCAGTGGTAGTTTGGGGTGGGAGGAAGGAAAAAAAAGAAAGGCACAAGATAACTTTGTTGTATATTTGAAAGGAATAACAAGTTATACATAATGGATCTGCAATTTCAGGTGCAATCCTCTTTGTTTATGGAAATACTTATTTTATTTCCTAAGTATAGAATGAAATAAATAGATTTTCAAAAAAAAATATTCTAGTGGAGAATTTCAACTTTCTCCTCTCAGAACTATATAAATTCAATCATAAAATAAATAAGAAAGAAGTTAAGAAAATGGACAGAATTTTAGAAAAGTTGGATACAATAGACCTGTGGAGAAAAGTGAATGGGAATAGAAAGGAGCATACCTTTTTCTCAGCTGTACATGACACCTTCACCAAAACTGACCACACATAAAAACCTCACAAAAATGTAGAAAAGCATCTCTGATTAGTCATCTTGTCTCCAAGGAAAATGGTGTCAGTTCTTCATATGACATCATCTCCAATCCTTTTACTTAGGCACTCTCTAGTTATCAATGTTCCTTTTAAAAATATGGTACCCAGAAATGAATGCCACACATTCAAAAGGCAAAAGATAATTGAGTGACAAAGGAGTGGTTCAGATTCACAGAAAGGAAAAGATAATAGCATATGTGAGTAGTCAATGAAAGAGAAAGATGCAGTGCCTCATAAAGTGCACTCAAATCAGTTTCAAAAGATTCAAATTCATTCCTGTCTTTGCTATTTACTGGTTGTTCAACATTGGGAAATTTCAAAAGAATATAAGGTTTTAAAGACTAGGAATCCATTTCCATTTTTTCTTTGTATCTCCTGTGCCTAGGCTGGGGGAAGGTTAGGATCTTGAAACAAGAGGTATAAGTTTGATTCCATCCTTTATCCATTTCCCTAAGAAAAGTTTTTATTTCTGCCCTCTTACATGTATTAAGGTAGGGAAAAGTCCAAAGGGATTTAGGTTTGTAAACACTTTTCTTAATAATTTCAACTGAACTGAAAACCAGATTTTTATTTGCATGCTTTCACATCTTTATCCATATGCTTCATCAAATAGTTCATGCTTTTATTCACAATTAACAAATCTTCAAGGTGAGGAAACAGTATCCAACTTTGTGCTGACTAAAGCAGAATAGGTACTAAATAAAGTTTTTAAATGTGGTCATTGGCCATACAAAAATATTAATAGCACCCTGTTTTGTCACAGCAAAAAAACAAACCAAAAACTAGAAACAAAGTATGTGCCCATTGGTTGTGCCCACAAATTGTGGTATATAAATGTGATGGAACATTATTTCACTTTAAGAAATGGCAACTATGAAGAACTTGAGACTTGTATGAATTGATACAAAAAAGAAAAGTAGAACCAAGGTAAAAATATACACAGTGAAGACAATAACAAAAATGAAAACAACCCTAAAAGGCAGCTGAATCCTCATTAAAAGCAATGAGCAATATTATTAACTGAAGGGGACAAATAATAGAACACACCTCCCTTCCAGAAAAGAGGTGTGATTTACAGATGCTATATACTGAATGCGATGTCTAACACTTTTATTGTGTCAATAGGTTTTCCTTAACTGGTTTTCCTTGTCAAGGTACTGAGTGGATGGTTGGGGAATATAGGAGATGTCTGTGGTATAAAAAATGAGACATTAGCAAAACTTTTTTAAAAATATGATCATTGGCAGCAAGAGAATGATGACTTTCTAATGTTTAACACTGTATTTGGTTTAGTTCAGATTTTGCTCCATCTTATTTAGGTTTTCTTTTTGAGCAATAACTTTATTCACATTCCCTTGTAACAGTTAGAGCAACATGATGAAAAGAAATCTAAATCTAGTAGAGATGCAAATCTGCTCTTAAAAATTTGTCTTAAAGATCCATTAAATTAACTACAAATAATACTCTTAGCTGATTTGAAGAGAAGTGGTATTCAACAGAAGATTTCACATATATGTATATATATACACACTATATATATATACACACACATAGATGTATATGTATATATATATGCACATATAAACCATTATGTAAATAGAAGATATTATTACTATTTAAAGTTCTTCCTATAAATGGTGCCTCAAATGAATGAAAATCCTTGAAAGAAGTGAAGAATGAATAATCAGATTACATAAATTACTTTGAAAAAAAATTCCCTGACAGGAAAAAAAGCCAAATAAAAAAAATTTTTTTCTGTCAAAATATCCCCTAAGAATACTGTTTTATGCATTTTAGAACCATCCTATTGTTGATATGAAAAGTAAGAAATTTGACTAGATTATGATGGATTGTGTCCTGACACAAGCCAATGACCCAAGAGCAAATTAAAGTAGTCATTGGTTTATCTCTTTTCCTTGCTTTGAAATAATGTATTTTTTAGTGTCTAGTGTCATTGCCCCATACTTTTCCAATACAGAGACAAATGCTAATACTTAACAAGGTTATCAATAACTAACTTGACTTACAAGAAAAAACAGTATCCTTCCTAGAATATTTAGGGAAGAATGGTAACAGAAAGAAACGAAGGGGATAAACACCAAGGTTGATTGTACAAGTGACCTGCTTTTCTAAAACTGTTTCCAGATTATTAAAAAAAAAAAAAAGTAGCATGCTCTCTGGGCTTACTTTTCTGACCCACTTGCACTGACAGGTTGTGTCCCCACAGAGTGATGACTACTGCTCCTTTCAGAGTTCTAGGGGTAACTTTGAGAGATTGGCATTTCTACATTCAGTATGTTCCCCATTATTAATCATCCAATAGATCTCTATTAGCTTTTAGAAAAGGGATTTGCTGAGAAGGCATAGCAAGAATAATAGTTACAAAAACATTCTCCCCCCCACTTCAGGGGGGCCCTCTCCCCTTTTACATACAAGGTTCCTTGGGAAAGTGGGCTCAAAATTTAAAAATTAAGAGTAGTGGGGTACATGTGTAGGGAACAAGGAACAGCACATGAATCATGGCTCCAGAAGTCTTTTTCTCCCTTTGTGGAGTCCTCATAAAATTCTTTTTAGACTAATTGTCTTCCAGGCTCTAAGAATTTATAACAATATAATCCAGAGTCAGTATAGAAATACTCTGTTACAAAGTATCATGATCCCTGAAGCTGACAACATTCTCAGGGGGACTCTCTTTCCATTTCCATCCATAGGCACTTCCTCTGCTATCAGCTACTATTACTCTGGTGGATTCTGCTACCAAATTCAGTTGCTGGTGGCAACTCTAATAATTCTGAGGGATGTACTGGTTACCTGAGAATTCCTGATTGGAATATTTATTCACTTATGATTAGGGAAAAATAAATCTTTGCTTCCAGGAAGGAAAAGAAACAAAAAAAAGGATCGTTTCATCCCTTTTATATGAAAAATTCAGTTCTATTTTAGCATCTACAGAGTCATCAGTCTTTCTAGTTCCTCAGCCAATTAAGAGGCTTTTGGTCAGTTCATAGTGCTAGCCTCTTAATCACTAGTGAATGGACATAGGTTTCCCTCAGTTCTAAATATTATATTGAAACCAGTCAAGTAATATCTGTACACACCAGGAAGGACAAATATGATCACACTCTAAGGACTGATCCCTCATTTGTCAGTCCATCCAAACAAACCTGAGATGTTTGTTGCCAGGCACTTATAAATAGAAAAGCAGAAATATAACCTAAGAGGATAGAGGAAAATGACCTTACAGTTTTCACTGCTCTTAACTACATTTATATAACGTCAATCTAAAAACTTTGAGAGAAAAGTGGGCTATGTCATGTCCTAAAATACACACATCTTCCTCCTCTCCTTTCCTTTAGTAGAGGTTTCTTTGGCAAGATTGCCTTAAATGAGTTTTGGGAGAACAAGTTCCCTATAAAGAATTAAATGAGAGTTACAATGACTTTCTAACCCTAAATCAGATAGTCTTGGGACATGAATTTGATTGTGTTATCAGGAAGAAGAAAGTTCAACAGATGGACTATATATTCCTGTGAGCTATAATTAATTGTCTGGTTGCTCTGTATTCCAGAGTTTGGCCTTGGGAGCTAAGACTCTGGAAGCTGATAGACATATCTGCCTAGAAAAATAAAGTTAAGTGAAGTTTTTACTCTCCAGTGATTAAGTTTGAAGAGGGCATGTCTGAAAGGACTGAAGTTTAAATTCTGAGCTTTAAATTAAAATAGAAATGGCAGACATCATTACCTATTCTTATGAAGGAGAGGTAGAATTTCAGTACCCTATAGGTAGCAACAGTGAAGACAGCATAAGGAGAGGCAGAGGACTGTAAAAGACAAGATGCCTCGCAGGAAGAACATAGAAATATTACAAAACACTCAGATGTAAGCCCAGCAGGACTCAGTCTCAGAGTGCTCAGGGCAACCTCCTTGCCAGGATGCCTCCTGGCATCACCAGAAGACATATGATGGTCCTGTCCTATTAAAGAAGTAAGTTGTCTCTCCTTCCATATACTTTGGCTACCTGCCTTCCCTTATTTACGTACCACTCCAGGTTTGTTCCCTATGCATTGATGGTTTATGAACTTATAGAATAGCGTGCCCCACATTTATGGGAAGGACATCTGCTACTACATTTCTTACTATACTATTTCACTAAAAATCTTTGTTTTGAACTAATTAACAGTCCTTTAGAGGATGAGTAAAATACATAGGTTTGAGTAGATGCAGAGCCACAGAGTACTTTGTGCTTTGGGTACATTTTCTAGAGACCTACCTATAAGAGAAATACCCCAGATGTTAAATATACATAATAAACACATTTTGGCCTTCTTTTTTTTACTCTACATGTGCATATATCTTACTCTTATTGAGAATTTCCAAGTCTTTGCTCTCTTGTTCTTTCTCCTGATGGAAATTGAAATGGTATTCTCCCTTTTTCTTCTCGCAAAAGTCTGTGTTCTACCCGGTCCAACTACCCTCTCCCTAGGTCAAGCCACAATCTTACTTCTCCCCATTCCACTTGAAGAGCTAAGTATCTGGAGCTGTGATTTAGAAAGGCAGTTTTAAAATTATTCTCAAGAGACTCTTTGGTTCATTATGCATACAATCAGCACATATCACCCTCTCTTCCAACTGCCCCTTCCTACTACCAACAACATGAAAGAAACAGGCCTATCTCTTCCTTTTCCACACAATCCTTGGAGATGTCTTTTTAATGATACCTTCTTCTTAGAGGTTGTTCTCTTTATTTTTAAAAGCCATCTTTCCCCCAAGCTCTTCCATCGCTATTTTTATTTTTTCCAAGATCAACAAATTTTAATCCACTAATATGTAACTCAAGGGCATTTTTCATGTTATCTGATTAAAATCACTTTATTTTTATATCTTAACTAGATTTCACCTGCGGGGTAACCATACACTAAGAGCGTGTAGTTGGCCAGAAGTTCCCATGAACCTTAATATTGACTCTGATGATCTATGCAAAGTTGTTCTGTGTACCTTTACCTCATTTCTTATGTCTTCTTATATCTCAGTCTCTTGCCACCTCCTTCTTGATGCCATAGTAGGCAAAAAAGAATCAGGTCTTGCACTTCAGTGTTGAAATGAATTTATTAAATAAGGCATGCTGTTAATACCCTACCCAAAATCTGCTACAGGGAATCATGTTATTATACTGAAGTTTCTCCACCCACCTATGAGAAACAAGAGCTTGCCTGTTTGAAAATAACTAGCCTTTAGAAAGGGGATCTTTGCATAATGAATAATCAGGAAGCATGTCACTACCTGGCCGTTTATGAAAACTCGTTCTACAAGTCTAGCAAGGAGGTTGACTCAGCCAGTTTGCACAAGTTCTTCCATGTGTGACAGACCAAAAACACCTGACTTTCTCCTGCTGCTGTAGTCTTAAGAGCAGAACTGAGGAAGTATCAAACCTGACAGTTTTGGAATTGGCTTCTGAGTGGAAATCAACAAGAAAACACTTAGGACATGTCTCTGACACACACATCATTGGTATATTTTTTCATGTATATAGACCTGGTGGAAACAGTAGTGAAACCCTCTTCAAAATATTTTTCAAAGGGCTAGTTCCTAAAGCTTCATGAGGAAGAATGTTTCACATACTGTAATAAGTTGCTTAGTGATCTTCCCTACAACATTTATCTGCACTTCTAATTTCGTATGTCATAAGCAAAATAATCATAATCGTATTGGATAATGGAACATTTCTCTGTGTGTAAATAAGAATACAGCCTGGTTTATTTACAGTGTAATTTATAAACTAAGTCCTTCAAATAGCATGACTTTTTTCCTATTATTTATGTAGATGATTATTTTTGCTCATGGGGACGGTGTCTGCATGGATTATATGAGAAATCCTAAAGCTCATTTTCCCCAATAGTTTTAACCAGGGATATATTGATAAATGTTTACCAAATGGTCCTGTCTGAGGACACATTTTTAAGTTTAATTTGTATTATTAACATTTTATCCAACACTTTATTGTTTAAACAATCATCAAAACAATAAATCAAGCCCCCTTTGTAGTGTTTGCTAGTTTCTAAGGTGTAAATACAATGAAAATTAAACAAATAGCATTCCTCAGGTAGGAGCTGGCTGGAGCTCACCCCTGGGTTTAACCTCCTCTTTGAACAAATCTACTAGAACTACTAACTGGAAAAATTTACTTTGAGTTTCACATCCTTTTTTCTCCCTCTGCTATTTAGTCACAATTCAACCACAGGATCATAGATTTACAGTTGCAATGATCCTTAGAGACCATAAAGTCCAATATTGAGTTTTTAGATCATTTTAGATCATTACCTATTCTTATGGAGGAGAGGTAGAATTTTAGTACTCATACTTATACCCTACAGGAAGCAACAATGAAGACAGCATAAGGAGAGGGAGAGAATTGCAAAGACAAATGCCTGGCAAGAAGACATAGAAATATTATGAAACACTCAGATGTAAGCCCAGAAAGGTTAAAGTTCTTGCTAAAGGTCACACAAGTGAGTAAGTAGCAGATCTAAGATTTAAATGCAGCACTTCCAACACCAAATCTTGTGCCTCCTGGCACAAGAAAAACTCAAGGTCTCTGGACGTATAGGCCTCTTTTAGACTTCAGCAAAGTTAAAGCTTATGGGAAGCAGACAGATGAAAAGTTAGGGTGTGACCCTTTCAGGTGTAAATTAAGCATTCCATGTTTTTTAAAGGAATTCTGAGGTTGAGGGTCACTCACGTGAATATGAAAAAGTCAAGAGAAACAATGAACTCGTCCCCGACGGAAAGATGGACTTATTATCTGAAGCCACTCATTTGTTATAAGATCCCAACAGGAATTTGGGAAATCTAACTAGATGAGGTCTCTAGCTCTGGACCAGGCAGAACCCTCTGAAAAAAGAAGTAACACCTCTCTCCCATTCCCTGCCTGGGAAATGATAGTCAGAAGTCCTAAAGGAGCAGGACTGGAAAGACTTCTGCCAGCTCTAGACTGAGTCTCTGTCCTTTCTGAAGAATCACAGCAGCATACCAGCTGAAAGAACCTAGTCATACAGAGCTGAGCCTGAGGGTGCAGCTAATAGAGGCTGCACCTGCCTATCAAAGAGGCCAGCAGATTAACTAATCTTGCCTTGGCACTGTTACCTGTGAGGATTCAGCCCAACAGAGAATCAGACTGTCCAGTAGAGACACTGTCCATTGCAAGGAAACAGCCCAAGGGAACGAGAGACTTGTCCATTGACATGGACACCTGTCCCACAGTGAAGTGCATGAGGATGCCTCAGCAAAGAAAGAACAATGATATCCTGTGCTATCAGTGTCCCTACTTTTGTGCCTCACTAATACTATATTTTAAGTTCATGGCCACTCTTTCCCCTCCTCCATCCTCTGGAGTCTATGTGTTTTAGTGGGAAAGGATATCCCAAGTCTGGATGAAAGGAGTGAGTTCTTTGTAACCACAATTCTTGCTGTGCCATTTGAGGAAATATCTTCTAAGATCTGAGTCTACTGACTGATAATAAATGGGAAACACATTGGTGGGGGCTTGTGAGCTACCATGTTAGGAGTAGTGATCCACAGGGTTGCCCCTATTGAAGTAGCTGTTATACTTTGGATACCCAACTTACTAGTGTGAGTAGGAATTGGGACAATGAACAATTCCTGAAAATCTTAGTGCGAACTGTTTTAGTGTTAACCAAAAGTGATACAGTGAAAAAGCCTCATGTGACTCAAGATGAGCCAAGCAGGCCATTTTCTTGTCATTAAATATTCATACTAATTTTACTAATATCAAAAGGCACCTAAGTATTTGAGGGCAACATCTGACCTAGAATATTTAGTAATCATTTCACTGAACTTTGAAGGGTATATACCTCCATGAGGAAATACAACTATTATTAAATAGGGCAGAGTATTGTAGACATCACCAAGATCATTGGTCCTGTTTTCAGTTCAGTCCCCAGAGCCATGGTCCAGGAGAGGAAACATTTGTGGAAAAGGGCCTGCTATCCCTCTCCTCCCCCAGCACCAACTCTCATCAACAAAGCAGGCAAATCAACTCAGCTGAAGAAGCAGGGCATGCTGAGGGAGAGATAGGGGATGGCATGTGTCAAATGAGTCAAACCACTGCTAATCATCTTGACCATCACCTGCCCTTTGTTCTTGATGACAGTAGGGTAGAACCACATACCCTAGAGCCCTGAATATAGCAGCTACAGCTTAGACTGCTGTCCCTGCTACATCTATAGCCATCAATAAAGTGAACAATCCTTGTGGATTATCATTCTGCTATCCCTACCACCACCCTCATCAACTGCTGGGCCCAAGAGTCCCAAGAAGAGCAATTCCTTTCAGACAACCACCCCAGCTTCTAACCACAGACATCATCAGCTATGCAGTCATCATTTAGACAAGCAACTGTTGTGGATATGACACCTGGCAACTGCCTCTCCAGGTGCTACAATCCCTACCTCCTCAGGAACCGTAGCTACTGAAGTCCCAGGAAAGAAAATTCTTACCACCAAATCCTTGGCTTCATTCAATGGTTCAGCAGGTATGATTTTATCAATGTGAAATGACATTAAAAAGGAAGCATTACCATCTGATTTGTCACTGACCCATAAAAGCCACCAGTCTTTTCCATCTGACTTGAAGTTAAATACCCTTATAAGAATGTGAGCTCCTTAAAAACAGAGATTTTCTTACTTTTCTATCTCTGTCCTTAATTATTAGCACCGTCTTTTGCACTTTGTTTCTTTCAAATGGGCTAATTACAGAATTGATGTCATTCTTGTCCTACAAAAGGAAAAATTGAAATGCCACAGAAATGTTTCCATGAAGACAGAATTTCAGGTCTAATATTGGTATTTCTTGAAAAATGCCACAAGATCTCTAATGACCTCAAGTGGTTACAGCTAAAATTGCTTGATTTGTGATATGGGATAAAATTATAGCACACTGCAAAATGACTGGATTTGTTAACTCAAGGGCTGGAAAGAGAAATTGAAAGGAAATAAACTACAACCAGGATTTATCATAAAACATGTGCTTAAAATATTCAGTGATTTGGATATTTTTCTTGCTGCTTATTTCAGCAGTTTCTTTGAAGATGGACAAGTGGGTATCTGTCTCCAATCAGCCACTCAATAAATTAGCATCGAATGCATGAGTGCCCAGTATTATAGAGGGAAATATTGGGAGGCAAAGTGGGTGAATAGGAAAGAGAAGGAATTGATTTAAAATGTAAGTGAATTAGAGAGAAAATAGATAGACTGTGAGAAGAGTGGGGTGGGTAGGAAAGAGTACAGAAGAGTAAGCAACAAAGAAAGAGGAAAGAAGAGGTGAGAAGAGAGAGACCAGGGAAGGAGGATCAAGGAAAAAAAGGGATTTCAAATATTCGTAGCTATACGTCATGTTTGTAATAACAGATGCTGCTGTTGGCATTATTTCACAGGCATTTCATGTGCTATCTGTTTCGCTTTAATTATGATAAATACAACATGAGCCTGATAGTTCTAGGGAACACAACTGTATAATGGGAGAAAATTGCTGAGACCTTTTGTAAGTTCCTGCTACTAAAGTAAGTTCCTATACTAAATTAAGAGTAGCAGAGTATGATAGCATGCCTGGATTCAGATCCTTACTCTAATAATTCCTGTGTCACTTTGCAGAAGCTACTTCCCTTCTATGCCTTATCTGTAAAATGAAGGAATTGTATTAGGCCATATCTAAGCTTCCTTTCCAGTTCTAAACTGTATATCTCTGCTGCCTGAGGGAGTTAATGTTCCTTTCAAAGTATCTTTCTCTCAGCAGTGAGCTGTGTACTGAAAGATTCTGCATAAAGATGGTTTCCAAAATTGGTTACTTTCTTTTTTATTTTTAAGAAAAGAAGTAATTTTTAAGTTCAAATAAACATCTTACCATATTTTACTTTCTTTAAAAGATAATAAGCATATCCTTGTGTTAAAACTTACTTTAGTTGTGAGTGACTGCAATTTTGCAATATTGTAAGTAGAAATTCTTTACGTTGCTTATCAGTCCACAGATCAAACCAATGAGTTATAAGACCAACTCTTTCCTGAAAGAGCTGTAAGAAAATAAAATGAAATCTTTTTATATATTTCAATTTCTAAGATGTGTTCCTAGTGCAACATGGCATTAGCCAACTAGGCAGAATAAATAAAGATTGCTAAGTAACTATATCTAGAGTGATTCGATCTCCATTTAAAGAAATTCATTACTCTAAGGTCTATAATTTTGTGATTTAGTGGAAAAAACACTGAATTTCAAATAAGAGGACCTGAGTTCAAATTAGTATTCAAACTAATTTTCAGGTGCTTACTATGTGTGGGAATTTGGGCAAGTTAAATAATCCTTCTGGGTGAGGCTCAGTATCTCAAGTGTAAAATGAAAGTGTTGGACTAAAAGACCGCTGAGTTCCCTTCCAGTCAAAAATCAATGAATCTAGCAACTTTGAGGGAAATTTTTAAAAATTTGGCAAAACATGGATCCATACTTCACAAATGGGTAGCTCACAAATGAGTAACTTACCTGTTTATTTAACGATTTGTTGATAATTGGTGTCCAAGCACTGAACCTCCTTTGAAAGCATTCAATCCCCTGGCTGTTGGAAGAGTCTCTTAATGACATTTCTGCAAAGATTTTTCTATTCATGATTCCAGAAGCTAAAAGTTTATTCCATTACTGGGATGTTTGATAAAGAATTCCTAGAAGCATACAAGAGATCAAAAAACTCTATTAAACTATTTTAATAATCATCATAATATTGCAACATCTCAGTGCTGATGTGTTGGGGGTGAGGTGGGTGGGGAGAGTCTAGACTCTAGACCTATGGGTTCAGCATGGGGACGTCCTGGTGTAAAAACTCCTACACCTCTCCTTAGCATTTCTCATCTATTGCCTTCTCTTTACTCACATCACCACCACCCTTGTTCAGACCCTTAAAATCACTCACCATTGCTGACACAATAACCTTCCATTTGATTTCCCTGCCTCAAGCCTCTGCCCACTCCAATCCATCCTCCACAGCTACCAAAGAGATACTCCTAAAACAGAAGTCTTCATGTCATGCCCACTCCTCAATAAATTCTAATGGCTCTTTATTGCCTCTAAGATCAAATATAAGCTCCACTGTTTGACATTTAAATCTCTTGATCTATAACCCTTTTTTAGCTTTCCAGTCTTTTGACTTACTTCTTTGCACTTTGACATCGTTGTATTGACTTTCCTGCTGTTCTGCATCCATGAAACTACATCTCTTATCTCTGTGACTTTGTACTAGCTATCCTCCATGCCTGAAATGTACTCCTTTTACTCTTGCCTCTTGGAAGAGTGGGTTTCCTTCAAGACTCAGCTCAAGTATCACACTACTTACTTTTGTATACTCTCTCCCAAAATTACCCTGTTTGTTCATGTTGTCTCCCTAAATAGAATTTAATACATACTTGTTGATTAAGGTATATTAGTAATTCTCCTGAAGCTTAGAGTCTTAGAAAGTTGCCTGGGGAACTGAGATGTTTAAGTAATCTGCCCAGTGTCACACAGCTAGTGTATCAGAGGCAAGGCCTGAACCCACATCTTCCTGATTCTCTAGACCCTCTATCTACTATGCTGAACCACTTTTTACAGCTGAATGTTGTTCCTCCTTTGTTTGTGAAGAAGACCAGTTATATCACAGGGTGATGTATTGATTTGCTTGTGAATTTAAGTGGGGCACAAAGTCATCAGCCTTATTCTTCTTTTTAGTCATTGAGGTCCAGCGGCAAGACAAGTCAGAATGACGGGTGAGGGCCTGAGATGCAGCGGATAGCACCGTTGATGTCTGACCAAACTCCATAATGCCTGTTTTAGCCAATTAAAAGGAATTTCTTCTTCTCCACATGCCCTATGGTGCTGTAAACCATCCCCAGCCTTCCCTTCCTTCCTCTTAGCTTTCAGTTCATGTGCACACACGTGTGTATGTGTGTGTGTGTGTGTGTGTGTGTGTGTGTATTCTCTTGGATTGTAAGCTCCTTGAGGGTAAGGACTGTCTCTTACTTTTTTGTGCCCCCAAATAGTGCCTTGCACACAGTGGGTGCTTAATAAGCAATGCGTTTCTTTAAATAGAGATCTAATCACCCTAGATATTATTTAGCAATATTTATTTATTCTGCCTAGTTGGCTAATGCCATGTTGCACTAGAAATCCTTATCTTAGAAATTGAAATGTATAAAAAGATTTCATTTTATTTTCTTACAGCTTTTTCAGGGAAGAGTTAGTCATTGGTTTGATTCTACTTACAATATTGCAAAACTGCACACTCACAACTAAAAATGGCTGTTGGAACAAATGGTTGTCATCTACCCATTCTACTGGGATGTCTTCACAGGCTTGGGGTAGACATCCCCCTACATCACCAATGGGTTTGAGGTTGGTCAGTTACCCTCAACTTGTTTAGTCCATCTGCCAAGACAGTTTTACCAGGGTGAGGCCAATGCAAGTGCTACAGCTTCTTGGAGCCACAGGTAAGAGTTGAGGGACAGGTAGACACCAAAGGACAAGCAGTCCTGACAAGCACTTGGCAAGCCCTCACACTAGAGGTGCTAGTCCTCCCTGAAAACCCCATATTCCCCAGGGCTGAATACCTCACATTAACATAAATACACCAAGAAAATTTGGAGGTAGAGAGCTGGAGTGGTATTTGGATGCTTTTCTTGGTTTTATTACCAATTTGTTGCATAACACATACACATAGAAACATATGAACTGCTTAAATTTAAGTTATTATTATTGCCTATACCTTTACTAGCAGCTTCACTCCTTGGACTGGACCCCACCATGATCATGTTGTCAGGAAACCTCATTGGGAAACATCATCCTGAGGGACTGCATCAGCTTTGGTACCCTCTGCCCTTGGTACCCTCTGCCCTTAGTACCCTCTGCCCTTGATACTCTCTGCCCTTAGTACCCTCTGCCCCTCTGACCCGAGGGCTGGAGGGCAGAGCAAAGGACTCCTCCCAAAGTCTCCATTTAAAATGAGATCCTGTAATGCTAATGAGAGCTATATACCTTCCCCACCCATTAATGGGCCTGTCCATTAAGGGAAGCTTGATTAGGGGAGATTTTGTTGTTGTTGTTGTTGGAAGTCCCACGTCCTTTGTTAATCTCTAATGAGGGACTGGTTCTGAAGGGTTGTGATGTCCTCTGTCTCTGAAAAGTATATAAATACGCTGAGGTGAAGTTTTACTTTGGGGCTTACTCATTGGAAGTGTTTGTTTGGCCAGATGAGACTCTAGGAAACCACTAAGGAGCCCCTACTTTGAAAAACATGTTGGTGCTTCCACCTCTGGTAACTGTGTGTATTGATTATGGTCAAACAGTTGGAAGCCCTGTCCGTTGATTTTTATTTCTGTATTTTCTCTGAAGTTCAGGGTGCTGACTTTTTCCCCTGAACTAGGTGAATGATATATGTACTCGATTAAAGTGATTGTGTGTGTGTGTGTGTATGTGTACATCTGTGTGTGTGTTATCTTCTCACATTAGTCCTGAGGGCAAGGACTGTCTTTTTCTTTTTTGTACCCCTAGTTCTTAGTGCCTTGCACATAGCAGATGCTTAATAAACACTGACTGACTGACTGACCTACAATCTAGTCTCTTGCCCTTGGTTGCGTCAGTGCCCATGACCCAACCTAGTCTAGACTTGCTAGTTATTTTGCAAGGTAACTGAGAGGGGAAAATTAAGGTGCTTCAGGAAGTTCTGTTTATGACTCAGAGAATGGCATATTTCTTTTTGAGCCAGACAATGTGAATCTACTTATAACCCAAATGAGAAATCTGGAATGCCTGAGTGAGATTTCACCTCCCTCGGTGTCCCCTTTCCCACACCTTTGTGAGGCACATGGAGAATGGAAAAGATCGAAGAAAGAGGTGAGAAACTAATCTGATGCGGCATCCCTTCTGCCAAATGTGTAGAGAAATTACAGTAACTTAGGGAATGTCATGAGATTTAGTGCTGGAATAAAGAGACCTTAGAGAACATTTAATTTAACCTAACATTTCATTTAACAGATGAGGAAATTATAGTCCACAGAGAGGAAATGATTTGTCAAAGCTCATGTTAAGGAGAAAAGACAAGATGTGAACCCAAGTCCTCTGACTTCAAATTCAAGACTCTTTTTTTAAATACTCCCAATAATGTTTGTATGACTGGTGATCCTCCTGCCCTCTTCTGCTTCCCCTCCCACACTCCAGAAGAGGCAGCAAATATCTAAGGAGAGAGTAGAAAAACTCTAAAAGCATAAAACAAGAAAGACACAGTTATGATCCCCAGGTGAGATTATCTTCATTTCTGGAAGGTATTGCCCTGGCCCAGTTCATATTCTTTTCCTCTGGAAGCCACTTGGGACTTTAGAATGGATGTTTTCTGTCACCAGGCCCCAGAACTCTGGCTTTTTTCTTCATGCTCTTTAACGTAAGCCACATTCTTCAGCATGTCCAGAAAAATCAGGGTGTGTATTTTGCAACCTTGGATGTAAACCTGCTATGGCTGGGAAGGAAAGTGGAGAGCATCTTCTATCCCCCTGATTTATATCTTTATTGATTGATTTATTTTTATAAATATTTATATTTATAATTTATATTTATTTGTTATTTATATCTTTCCACTGGACCAAAATGGCTGTGGAGGAGAAAATGAGACTGGTAGTTTTGCACAGCCTTCCCTCACTTAAATCCAATTCACTTGCAAGTCATGGCATCACCTTCCTGATGTTGAGGTCCTCTTTGAGAACAAAGAACAAACAACAATATTAACTGGGCCATTCATCCATTCTGAACATACCCATAAAGCTAAACACATGGCAGTTCATGTTGTCCTCAGCCTTGTTCAACTTTCCTGGAGGCCTGCCCTAGAGTTGGTCTCAGGTAATGATTGTCTGCTTTACATAGACTCTTAATTAGAATCTCCATCAATAATCTAGGAAGAAAAAGCTGCGGCTCTGGCTCCCTAGCTCCCCATGCTGAATGGTCAGCAATGACTAAAAAGCAGACCTCCTCCAGTGCTCTTTCTTTTCCAACATATAGGACTTTTTCAGCAGCAGGGAGGCACAATGATACTCTCTCTTATCCCTAGAGGCAATAAGATGCTTCTATCCAAAATTCACTTAGCCTCTCAGTGCCTCTAGTCAACTCTCAGGTAGGCCAATACTTTAAAAATTATCTCTCCTGGATCTGTTTTCCAGATCAGTTGTTTTTCCAATGAGATATTTCACAGTCTTCTTTAATTTTTTTCATTCTTTTGGTTTTGTTTCATAATTTCTTGGTTTCTCATAGAGTCATTAGCTTCCATTTGCTCCATTCTAATTTTTAAGGAATTATTTTCTTTGGTGAGCTTTTGGACTTCCTTTTTCATTTGGCTGATTCTGTTTCTTAAGGCATTCTCCTCATTGACTTTTTGGACCTCTTTTTCCATATGCTCTTATCTATTTTTCTTCAGTATTTTGGGGGGGTAGGTCTCTTTTAGCAAGCTGTTGACTCATTTTTCATGATTTCCTTGCATCCCTCTCATTTCTCTTCCCAATTTTTCCTCTACTTTTCTTACTTGATTTTTGAAATCCTTTTTGAGCTCTTTCATGGCTGAGACCAATTCATATTTTTCTTGGAGGCTTTGGATGGAGGAGTTTTGACTGTTGTCTTTTTCTGTTTGTACGTTTTGATCTTCCTTGTCACCCAAGTAAGATTCTATAGTGTGAGGTTTTTTCTGCTGTTGACTAATTTCCCCAGCCTATTACTTGACTTTTTAACTCTTTGTTAAGGCAGGTCTGAGCTTCCAGCGTGGAGGGCGTATTATCCCAAGCTTCAGTGGTTTTGTGCAGCTCTTTTCAGAGATACTTCTAGGCACCTGTAAGTTTTCAGTTCTTCCAAGTCGGTATGATCTAAGGAGAGGTGTTTACTCCTCTCCTGGCCTGTGCTCTAGTCAGTGAGTGACCATAAGAATTCTTTTCCACTCTGGAACTGTGAGGAGAATTCCCCCTCCACTTCTGCCACAAGCTCTGCTATGCTAGTGCTCTTCCTTGCCCCAGGACTGCCACCTAGGACTGTGACCTGGATCCTAACATGGGCAAAGGAACAGAATCCTGAGTCAGTGCCAGCAAAGAGATTCCTGTAATTTCCTTCTGATCAGATAGTTGATCCCCTTACCATCTTTGGACTGAGAGCTCTGGAAGCAGCCACTGTTGTTGCCTGCCCCTGCTGCCACAACTGCCACTGTCCAGGGACTGTACTGGGGCTGGGGCTAATCTGTACTCCTCTCTCACCTAGATCCTAGCTGTAACACCTGGTCAAGGACAGCAGTCCATTTTTTAGTGGCCCATTATGGCCTAAGCATTAGGAGGAAGGTGGCAGAGTGGATAGAGTGCCAGACTTGGAGTCAGGAAGACTTCAGTTTTAATCTGGCCTCAGATACTTCCTAGCTGTGTGACCTTGGGCAACCTCAAATGTAAAATGAGGATAATAATAACACCTACCTCCTAGGGTTGTTAGGCTCAAATGAGATGTATTTGTAAAGTGCTTGGCATGGTGACTGGCATATTTAATAAGTACTTATTTCTTTCCTTCCTTTTTTCTTTCCTCCCTCTTTCCCTCCATCCCTTTCTTCTACCTTTTCCCCTATGGCATGGTCAGATATGAGTACATCCAAAAATGCAGTCAAGAGATTGCCAAAGCTGACTCAGGCCTTAAAAAAACCTAGAGAAAGGTCTTCAGCACATTGGACCTCCTAGACCAGATTTACGGAGACAATGGGCAAAAATGAGATAGGAGGAAATATGGATAAGTTGTGATCACCACCTTTGGAGGGGAAGCCCATATTGATAAGATCCTAGCTCCACAGAAGCATATTTTGGGGATACTTTCATTGCAACGGAGGCAAAGATTATATTAATTTCATCTACTTCCTCAGAGTCTAGCAAACAATCAATACACATTTGTAAGCACCTTCCTATGTGGCAGGCTTTGTCCTAAGTTCTGGGGTATAAAAAGAGGCAAAAGACAACCTCTGCCCTCAAGGAGCTTACAATCTACTGGGGGAGACAATATACAAACCAATACATACAAAGCAGGCTACATACAGGATAAAAAGGAAATAATTAACTGAGGGAAAGTACTAGAATTAAGAGGAATTGGAGAAGGCTTCCAGTAGAAGGTGAGATTTTAGATGGGACTTAAAGAAGACCAAGGAGGTGGGTAGTCAGAGTAAAGGAAGAACATTCCAGTCGTGGTTCACAGCCAGAGGGAATGCCTAGAGCCCAGAAACAATTTCTTCTTTGTGCATCAGTCAGTGTCACCAGCACACAAGAGGTACTTAACAAATGTATCTAAATTGATCTGACTTACCGAGCATACCTTAATCTTTGAAAATAGAAAAAAAAAGATTTTTTTCTTAGGCAATTCACAAGTCTCATAAATAAAACATGCAATTCCAAAGTGGCACCAATACGCTTGCATATGTCCATTTTAAAAATCAAGTGCTTATAAGAAAGTGGCTCAGAAATTAATAAAAGATAAAAACTTCTCCCTTTTGGCAGTTCCTTCAGTGATAAATAGGATTTTTAAAACTTGCTAAATGTTGTGTGTGCCAAATCCTGCTGCTAACAGTAACTTTCATCAATTAATATTTGTGAGACACAGGTGTGAGGCACTAATACAATAAACAGTGTTGCTCTCAAGAGCAATTTGAATTTATATACTTACTATCACCTCAGCGTAAACATTGAGTGTAAGAATTTAAACTCTAGAAAGAGACACTCTGGGTCTGGCATGCAAGAGAAAAGAGAAGGGAAGAGTTTGGTGAATTCACTCACTTGTCCTGGAGTAGAAGTAGCTTCTAGGTGTAAGGGTGAGAAAAGATCATGTATACAATATGGTGGTCATCTATGGATTATCCCTTGGTAATTCCTACCATCTGATTTCTCTGCTTATGCTCCAGGGTTGCTGAATGGAGACAACGAGAAAAATGAAAGTGGACTTCATTCACTGTGAATTTATGATATATGACCACCTTGCTGTTGCTCAATGATCATGCTCCTCTATCCCATGACTTCCTACCTCATCCCCCACAGTTTCCAATCCAATCCCTCCTTTGCACCTACTACATCCCTTCTTTGTGCTTCACACTTAGAATGGGTGGTGTAATTTCTTACCACCTCACACACACTCAGCTTGGTCCCCTCCTCCATTTCTTATACTTAGCATCAGATTCACTCAGTCTTTCTCTCTAGTCATTCAGTCAATCAATCAATAAACGTAACAAAGACCAAAAAAAGCAGTCCCTCATTTCAAGGAGCTCACAGTCTAATAGGGGAGACAATATGCAAACAACTACGTACAAACAAGCCATATAAAGGATTATGAATCTCTATTACTCACTAAAGCTAAAATCTATGTCACTTAGTCCTTTTCTCTAGTCTCCTCCAAAACCACTTTCCTCCATTCCTCTCTCCATTTTCTTTCATGCAAATTGTGTTAGTATCCCCAGCATCCACAGTGCACTGTGTACATAGTAGGTACCTGAGAAATGCTTACTGATTGAATCTCTCTTTCACCACTGGCTTTTTTTCAAACATGTTCAAGTCTTTTCATTCATAAATAAAAGCTTTCTATTTATTCTTCTCTTATATCACCTACTATCCCATCTCTCTACTCCTCTTTACTGCTAAACTTCTTGAAAAACTTCTCTACTACAGATACTTCCACTTTCTCACTACTCACCAGTGACTTTCTAATCATTAATCCCAAATGGACTTTCTGAAAAGTTCTCATTTTCCTTGATTTCTCATTAGCTTTGGACAGAATTGGTTATTCCACTTACTAAGTTTTACATTCTTCCTAAGTTTCAGAGGCTCTACACTTACCTGATTCTTATCTTTCCTCTCTAACCATTCCTCTGCCTCCCTCCCTAGCTCTCTTCTTCCCAACCACTTAATACATGTGACTGTCAAGGTCCATTCATGGCTCTCTTCAACCTCTTGCCACTTTATCCCTTGACTATTTCATCTACTCCCATGGCTTCAACTCTATGCAGATGACTCCCAAATCTGTATTTCCAGCCCTGAATTCTCTTTCAGATTTCAGATCTTATCTCCATAGCTTTCCAGATATCTTCACCTCTAAGTTCCATTGCCACACTAAATTCAGCATGCTAAAATATGGTCCCCTTGACATTATTGTTTTAGTAAATTGGGTGAATTTCAGTAAAATTTCAGTAAAAATTGGGTGAATTTTTTATTCACTCAATCTCCCTAATTTGAAATTATCTTTAATTCTTCCTATCTTTCCATTCTTCCATCCAACCAGTTACTAAGTCTTGCTGTCTCTATTAGTGAATTGTCATCCAGACCCTCTCCTCTATTCTCACTGGAATCATATTAAAACAGGTCCTGATTATCACCTACCTGGTGATAATAGTCTCCTTTTAGGTCTTCTAACCTCCATTCTCTCCCCTTCTTTAATTCCCTTTCACACCACTGCCTAAACAATCTTTTATTCTTTTTAAACAAAGCTCTGGTTATATTATTGCCCTGAACAAAAAGCTTTAGTGGCTCTACTGAAACTATAGTTGAAGTCAGGAACACCTAGATTCAAATCTCAACTTTGGCACTGGTCATGTGACCATGAATAAACTATTTAATCTCTTTGTGTTCCAGTTTATTCATCTGAAAAATGCTGATAATATTGTACCTACCTATCGCACATCATTTTTCTGATGATCAAGAAAGGTGATTATTTTAAAAAATCAAAGGGTAGGTAAGCATTTTATTAGATAAATTCCAATTATTAATATTATCTTTTTAAAGACTCCATGCTGAGAAAGATGATTCTAGCCTCAATTATTTATACCTACTTTTCAGAAAAGTTAGAACTCATGAGTCTCCAGCATTCTAATTGTAAGGATGTTGTTAATATTCACTGGATGAACTATAATAGTACTGGACACTTCTGTCGTCCATGTACCTCCTTTAAAAATCGCCATTAAGTGATGGGATGGAAATCAGAGTAGTATAAGAAAAATGATGTGGTTAGTACCAGCCAGTGTGGAGCCCTATTAAAAAAAAAATCAATGAGGAGATTTCTTCCCCCTCTCCACCCACTGGGAGCTGGGGCTGATGAGCATACTACAGTATCATGTGTGCAAAGAGCATTGGATCTGGCTTCAGAGGCCTTGGACTTCAGATCTTAGTTCTGCTAGCTAATGTCTTCAAGCCTTTTTCCTCCTCTGTAAAACAAGGATTATAACACAGTATTACAAACCAGAGCTGTTGTGAGAAAAGCACTTTGTTAAATCTTAAAGTCACATCTTTAGTAAATAGTTATTTTTCAATTTAGATACTGGATTTTTTTTTTCAATTAACAAGCACTTATTTCCTCTTCCACTTCAGAAAAGCAACAACCCTGAAACAAATATATATGTGTGTGTATGTTAGTCAGGCAAAACAAATTTCCAAACTGTCCATCAGACACTGGATTTGGAGGCAGATGACCTGGGTTCAAATTCCTCCTCTGTCACTTACTCCCTGGGTGACCTTAAATCATTCCATCTCTAAGGACCTCAGTTCCCTCATCTGTAAAAAGAAGACTGGCCTAGAATCATAGATTTAGAACTAGAAAGGATCTCAGAGGTCATCTAGTGCAGCCCCATCACTTTAAAGATTGGGGTCAGACAGCCAGCAAGGTAAAGGAATTGACTCAAGTTCACCCAGGTTGGAGGTGGCAGTATTGGACCCCAGAGTCTTTTATTCCAAATCCTGTGCTCTTTCCCCCATGCCACACCGACTAGATGACCTGTCTCCGTGTACCTCTAAATCTGTGATCCCAGGAAAGTTTGTTTCCCAGTCTCAGTCCTGCAGCCTCCTCTCTCCACTATGGGGCTAAGGCACTTTCTCCTGGTCCAGGGTGGCGGAAGGAAAGCGGGGAGCTATGCTATGTAAGGGTACCCGAATATCCCACATGCATTTTACCTCTGGAGAGGTAGGAAAGGAAACGAGAAGAGTGAAGGGAGTTTCTGGAGGAAGCTGCCTTCGCCGCCTTCTTCCAAAGCCTCTGGTTCGGAAATCACTGGACAAGGGGGATGGGAGCACAACCCCATCTCCATAGGGACACTAAAACAAGCGAGCGCCAAGTCTGCCAGTCCGGCGTGCGCCGCGGAGGAAAAGGAATTCAGAGTAAAGGGCCGAGACTGAGAGTCCCGCCCATCATCCGTGTCGGGGCGCAGCGACCCTGAAGTCCTCTGTGCCCAGACAGAGCGAGGGGTGCTGTTGAATAGTTCTCCAGGGTCCTGTCTGCATCGTGGGTGCCCAGGCACTGACACCCTTTAAGGACCCCAGCTGCTCCGGGGAGCTCCCGCCCATCCCGCTGCCTTTTTATCCTCGGACAGGCTGAAGGTGGTCTCCTACGCCTTGTGCCATGGGGACGGGGGCCCTTACACTGCTGTTGCCCCTTCCAAGTCCTCTAACGCGGTCACGTCTGTGCAGCAGGGCTGGCGAACCAAATAAAGCAAACTGCAGTGACCCAGATGGCCATTGTTTGGTCCCTGTAATCAGCATGGGAGAGGTTCATTCTTAACTAAAGAAACAGGCCCATAGATGTTAACTGACTTAGGGTTACATGGGCTGAGGTAAATTGGAACTCAGACTCTCCACATCATCGGAATGCTTTTTAAATAACTAGGGTTAAACCAAAATCCTTGCCATCATCTCTCTCCGCGTAGATTTGGTATTATTGATAAGGGTTTTATTTATTATTACTTGCAATTTATTATTTGGATCCAGTTATATTTAGCATGTTGAACTTCAACATTTAATGAAGATGTCAAAAGTACAGGATTTTGGAACACTGATAGCCTCTTGATGGTAGTGTTTAAAAGTGACTTTTTTTTCCTCTGGAGGCAACTGGGGTTAAGTGATTGGCTTAGAATCACACAGCTTCTAACAGACCGAGTCCATATTTGAACTCAGGTCCTCCTCAGGGTGGGTGGTCAATCTACTGTGGCACCTAGCTACCCCAAAAGTGACTCTTAAAATCAATTCTGCTTCTTAGAATGGCTACTGAAACAATCCACACCAAAAACTTTTCCAGTCCAAGTCACAATCACCTTAAAATATTTTTATTTACTGGGAAGCCCTTTATTTCAAAAGAACCACTGATTTTTTTTGTTGCTCTTAAAATAAAAGCAACACCACTAACTAGTTGTGTAACATGAGTTGTTACTCTTTGGGCTTTAGCTTCCTCATCTGTAAAATGAGGGGAATGGATCAGATAGATTGTAAGAGGCCTTTTAAGGTTTAAATTTCTATACATGTAGGAAATGTAAACAAAGGATATGTTAGATAAATCCAAACTGAGGTACCTGAGACCCATATCTTTTGCAAAAGACAAAACAACAAAAGTGAATGAAAAGGTCAGTCTCTTGAATCTGCCACCAATCACAGGAAACAGATTTTGTTTGACTTAGACTCAGGAACTTTCCAAGAAAAACATTTAACATGTTTTTGGTAAATTTTGCTTTTGGTCTTTGTCACACGCTATGTGGTATTATATAATACTCTGCTCTCTCCACCCAATTGACACTGCTAATGAGTTTCCCTTTTTTCTTAAATATTTTTAAAATGAATGGTGTAAAAATTAATTGGGTAATTTAGAAATAAATTACTAAAAATGACCTTTTTTTCAATGTATATTTGTAACCTAATGCTATTTAATTTCTAAGGACTAATAAATGTAGCAAAAGGCTACTCAGAGGAGTAAACAGTATAGTTTGTGTGAAAGTTAATTTGAGAATTTTATAAACATATTTTACCAAAATTCTGTCTTGCATTGGTAGACTACACCATATATTTCTAAATAGATATGATCTTCTAGATTGAAAGAAGAAAACATATTCAGCGGGTAATTTAAAACAGTTACTTTATTAAAAATAGCAAATTCACAAATACTTAACATCTTGTTGCCATCGGCCACTGAAATACACACTGAGTAGTGTGCCGATTGTCTACTTGTAAACTGAAGCTAAGCTGTCACAAGCCAACTTAGGAATAAAAATTGGAACAAGGCTGATGAGCTTGGGAAGGCTAAATCCTTCAGTCCTGTGAACGACACTTAGCATGAAATAAATGCACTTTCAAGTCTTACCCTCAGCTTTTAGACGATAAGGCAGTAATATAAAGCAGAGCAGCACAATCTTGCAGTCACATTTCCTGATTTGAGACTTCAACATAGCCTGGCCTCCAGCTATGGTGAATTACAGCAGTCAGATTTACTAAAAGCAATGTGTGAAAACAATCAGTTGCATATGCACTTTAATTCTTTGTTGTAGAGAAGATGAATCAGCTTCTGAATTCAGCTGGATTCAGATTATGTTTTTCTCTGAATCACAAGACAAATGAGTGAACTGCGTTGTGTTTTAGCTGGTAGAGGTATTTGGAACGTCTTGAGCATCTGCCAAGTGAAGTTTTTGTCTGAAGTGACCAGTTAAGAAGCTTTTTGTTTTTAAAATACATTTTTAAACATCAAAAAAGTCTTACCATTTAGAGGCTATTAAAATAAGAAAATAAATTTTGGGGCTGTAGGGGTGGGGTAAATATATACTGAAAAAACACTATCCAAGTTTTGTGGCAGGAAAAGCTCTTAAAGAACACTCTAAATTGGTATTCAAAATTGTGTTTGTGTTTAATTTTAATAGTATGTCTTAGGTGCTCAATACTGAACTGTATTGAGAGTGTGTACTAGGTTTCAATAAAGTGTATGGACTCATTTTGGTAGAAGGACCATTTTAAACTATGGTGTTGAATTAGCAGCATATTTTATGGTTAAAATAAATAGCAAAAACAAGAGTTACTTTAGGTTATATAGAGTACTCTAAAGTTTATATAGTTCTGAAAATTAAAAAAAACCACTTAAATAATCATCATGATTATTAGCAACAGCTCACATTTATGTAGAGCTTTAGGGTTTGCAAAATACTCTCCTTACATCTGTGTAAGGTGGGCGATGTGACAAATACTGGTAATATTTTGAATGTACTTCCCTCAGGGCACAGAAAAGTCAAGTGACTTGTCACTTAAATTTCAACACTAAAACTTGAACTGAGGTCTGTTGACACTGACAAGTGCTCTTTCTACAATGCAAGGGAAGTATTTAATATTAAAGTATTTAGAATTTAATGCCTTAAATTCTAAAGTCATATTAAATATGCTTTGGGGGTGATTTAAAAAAGACATTGTTAATATCTTTAATTCTCTTTTCTACAATCACTCTTTCCTATTCTTTTCACCTTAACTATCTTTCCCCTGATCACAGAATATTAGAGTTGGAAGGGGCCTCAACAGCCATCCAATCCAATCAATACAAATATCTGACAAGTAGTCATTTAGCTATAAAGACCTCCAAAGAGAAACAACTGCCTTCCAAGGAAACCCACTTTATTCCGGACAGCTCTGTTAGGAAAATTTTTCTGATATCAAGCTTTTCCTGACACATTCTTTGTAACTTCTACCCACTGCCTGCTCTGTTTCAAATACAGCCAAAGTAGAGCAAGTTTAATCTGTTGTTCACATGGTAGCCCTTCACATATTTGACGATACCTATCATAGCCTCCATAAGTCTTCTATTCTCCAGGTTTCACATCTCTAGTTCCTTCAACAAATCTTTATGTCATAGACTCAAAGTCCTTTACTATCCTGGTTGCCTTCCTCTGGATTCTGTTCAGCTTTCAATACCCAGACAGATCTGTGATTTCTCTGATTTAGAAGTTCCCTCTGATTTTGCACACAATCATCTACACCTGCCTGCTTATTCTGTGATTCTTGTTCACACCTTCCCATAAGTTCTCCACAGGGGGTTCACTTAATACATAGTTTTTCTTCCATTTCTCATGAAGTGATGAGGATCACTGGAGCTGTCCACCAGTCGTCATTCCTCCCGCTCACCATATGATTGTATATTTCTTAAATGACATGCTTTACTTCTGTTCTTTGAAGTCCTCACTGGGATATGCTGCAGCCTGATCACACCACTGTGTGCTTCTCTGTAGCCCACTATGGGATATTAATTGTTAATTCTTCAGAGACCATTGCATTCCATGTCTCACTGCCATATAACTATGTCAGTAGAAAGAAGGGATTAAAAAAGATAGCCTTTTGTGAGAATAATTGGAGTCGTTCCAGGAGCTCTGAAATGTCTCAAAGGAGATCTAACATATTCTCTTCTTCCTACTCAACTATGAGCCCAATTTATTGTACATGCTAGATGCTGATGGAAAAACTCTATAGGTTGCTCATCCAAGTGCATATCATAATTTGAGCAAGACATTCTTTAGCCACTTGGTCTTTGTGGATGGAAGGTCAGGCTAAACTCCAGTTGTTATGGATCTCTTCCAGGAGGCCCTACAATGTTCCAGGCTTGATATAAACAATCTATCATCTAAAAACAGGAACATCTATAGGATTTCACAATTTATAGAGACCCTCTTCAACTTGGATCTTGAGCTGGATTTCCTCCATCATATCGACAAACACTTATTGAATATATATTTTCCTATTTTATGCCTCCCTAATAGTTATGAACAGAGGGTCACTGAAGAGGGTTTCTTCTGTTGTTATAGCTTATTTTATTGGAAAACAGCCTTTGCAGTATGATCTTTTTTTAAAATACATTCATATTTTATTAAATATCTTTCAATTACATGTAAATTTTTTTACTTTTATATGTAAAAATTTTAAGTTCCAAATTCTCTCCTTCCCTCCTACTCTTCCCCACCCCTTGAGAAGGCAAGGAATATAATAATGGTATCATTTTTCTTTATCAAATCAAATGATTTTTATATTATCTACATCTTTCAATTATGGAATGGTAAAGATGTGGCCCATTACTGAATATCCGTTGTGAAAGCCTGCTTGTTCCCTACTAATACCCTCATCAAAGATATCCTTGTTTAGTTGAGAGAGGATTTTAAAGCGTTTGATTTTTTTTATAGATGGCAGAGTAGCCACATGGGTTGAGAGTTGTTGATATTTTCTTGGGTCACCTTTTTTGGATATTAATAAAGTCCAAGATTTTTCCTATGCCTTTGGTACCTTCTCTTCCTTCACATACCTTGCACATTGATCTCTTACCACCCTCACAACGATGTGGCCTTTAGAATAGATCTCCTGGGCATACACCTGGTCTTAATTTGGCTTCCTTTTCCATCTTTGTTCTCTTTAGTGCCATTTCTACTCACCTATAAGCACAGTGAGAACTCTGACATTATGGTCCATGTGTGATGGTTCCACTATTCTTGGGGGTGAAGATAGTTTTTTACTGTATGATTGAAACTCTTTTCCATTTTTCTTCTGTTTGAAGTCCTTCTGGAAGTTTTCATCCTTGTATACTTAGCTGTATGTCTTATTATGCTTAAAGTAGTTTACTCTAATTCTTTGTTTTATGAGACCATATTGCCTATAAAGTTCCTTCAACTTTCTTCATAAAATTTTTTAAATGAATCTATATGTTGTTCCAGTTTTGCCTTTGGCTGCTCTTTCTTCATTTGGCAAGTGAGTCAAATGTTTGCTGACTAAGGTGTTTTATGGATTCTTTTGAGCTTCTTGTGGCAATAGATTCAGATTAAATTTCTGTATAGAATTATTAAAATCACTGTCAGTATTATTTCTGCTTTCCATGTACCATCTTTTCTTTGTCAATTACTTAACTAAGTAATAGGGTTGTTTTAATTGTCCTCTACATTTTTCTCATTCTTCTTCTTATTGCTGATTTTTGTTCAGACAAATTGATGGTGTAACTATACACTGGGAGCTGATTCAGGGATAACTCCCGTATCAGTAGTCTTTTCCTGTCCATTAAAATATAATCTATTTCATTTTTCTGTGATATTGTTTGGTGCCTGCCATGTTAAGCACCTACCAATTCTTTTCTCCAAGAAATGGTTCCTAATATAAAAGCATGAGGTTTTATTTCTGCAGAGTCTACAAGTCTTTGGTCTCTCATGCTTTCCTATATATTTCTTGCCACACTCACCTTTCTCCTTCCCCCACCTTTGTCCCAGAGGACACACTGATTTAACTTCTGAGTTCTTCATAAAATTTTCCCAGCTCTTCATCCTCATTAGTCACATTGGCACATAACCTTCAATTGTTTTTGCCTATTTATTGGCACTCAGAATTCAACACAATAATCCAGAAGTGGTTTGTATTACAGTAAAGCAGTACTAGCACCTTCTTCTTACTAGAAGCTGTGCTTCTCAATGCATCTGAAGATCACATTATAATTTTTGGTTACAATATCACCTGAAACTTAGTCTTCTCTATACTAATATGTGTTACGGTGATCGACGGAATATGAGTGACCAGGAGAACAGATAGTATGACTGATAGAAAAAGAGAAGCTAGGAAGAACTGATTCATGAAGGGAGAGAATGAGTTCCATCTCAGACATGTTAGTGACAACAAGGCATCCAAATGGAATGTCCAGTAAATGTTTACAATTCAAATGAGAAGCTGGAACTGAAGACAAAAATTTGGGAGTCATCAATATTGAGAAAATAGTTGATACCATAAAAGGAAGCTCTCTCTGAAGGAAGGAAGATAAAGGGAAAGGAGCAGAAAAGCAAGTACTAAGCCTAGAGGGAATATTTACTAGTCTTACCTCACTGTCTGAATTTTTTCATATGACAGTGCAGCCAGGATCAGTTTCTGTCTTCTCCAATTCATTTTGCACTTATCTGCACTAAACATTGTCCTATTCTCTAACTGAATAATACAATGTGGCACTTTATCAGTATATAATGTTGTAATCTACAACAGTCTTGTTCACTAATTATTTATCTCCCTAACTACACAAAAAGAGGGATGTTTTATAGGGTCTAGGGAGTATTTAAAACATGAACAAGCTCTTCACATAGGGCATATTCAATAAATACTTGCTGATTCCTTGATTCCTGAAAAGTTGAATACAAATCAAAATTTTATAAATCAAATCACATAACATTTTAAATGCACTAGTGAGAAGTAATTCTATGATGAATATTCAACTTAAAAAAGTAAATGCCCTGTGATTAACAAAACAGATGTCATTATATAGTACATAATCCCATAGGGAAAGCCTACATTTTAATGACTTTGAACTAATTTTAGGCATTTTAGAAGAATTTTAAAAGATGTTCTTAAATTCTATGCATACTACTATACTCCATATAGTTCTTATTTTGCTTTGCCTCAAAGTGATTAACTTTCCAAGGGTATTTGCTATCTGCATGAAAGTTTCCTTATGATAAAACACAAAAAGTTACAAAATTAAGTCATAGAAATGACAGGATATTATGTCCAGAGGTCTAAGGTGCAAAGGGAATAAACTCCATAAGGAACAGCTGGTTGTCACTACTATTAGGTGCTTCTGAGTAGCACCCTTAACCAAAAATTTCCCTGGAACTCATCTCTAGGAATCCCATGCAGTAAAACTTTCCCTGTAGATATTTAGCAAAGGATACATGGAAGAATTCAGTTCTTCTAACTGTAACAAATCAGAAAAATATTTTACTTCTTAAAAGAAAAAAAAACAGACAAAACCCTATTAATAATACAACTTTCCACAGAATAGACACTTTAAAAAACCCCCAAAGATAACTACTTATAAATAGGAAAGAGAAGCCACTTAATGTACTGCCTTCTCTCAGATGGAAAAAAAAGTTCAGAATATCTACACACATACACATATATTTATTTTAACTTAAGAGACTGAGAATATATTTAAGAAAAAAAGTAGTTTTTTATTAATTTTTGAAAGTCTGGATATCATTTCACTGGTGTAAGGAATACTTAGTGAGGAATTACTTCAATCAAGGCTAACCGGTCTATATTCTTAGAGTTGCCAAGGTAGTGACAGGTTAAGTGACATGCCAAGAGTCCCATAACCAGTATGTGGCAGAGGCAAGACTTGAACCTAGGTCTTCTTGACTCCAAGGCCAGCAGCTCTCTATCTACTATGCCATGTTGCCTTAATCAGTTAAAACTTTAAAAAGATAAGCCAGGACAACACTAAAAACTGAAGTTTTAATACCATTCTAAAATTATCTACGATTAATTATTCAGAATAAAAAAAAATCAAAAGAAAGATTTTTGATAAGTGAAAAATGTATAGTAGATTATGCAAATATTTATTTTCTGCGGCTAACTGCAAGAGATGTATAAATACATATTATACTAGGTAAAATATTTGATATTACAGACTTGAAACATGAACAAAAATTTAACAGTTGCCCTGCTTGAATGAAAATTAAATGAAATTGACACTCTTTATTAAATAGTAATAGGTAAATACCTGGAACAGTCTGTTGCTTTTGATTGGTAATTTACAGATTCTAAGGCTGGAATTAATATAGCTGAATACTAAGAATGCAACTGTCAATGTATTAAACTACATGAGCATAATAGTTCTTTAAATATAAAAAAAATCCAAAGTAATTTTTAAAGATAGCATGATAAAAATATATCAGATATAGGAAATCTTTGAACAAAAGGACCTTTACATCTAGGTCTTAATGGAATCTGTACAGAAACATATATTCCCACTTCTAGTATATACATTTAAACATAATAACTCCTTTTATAATATATTCTTTTTTAAAAAATCTCTTTTTCAAATTGTACTCACATCTGACAGAAGCCTATCCAGATTAGCGTCACTGGCTATTTTTCTCTTATCCTCAGGAAGTTCTTCTAACTCCCCATAGAGCTCCAAATTCAATCGAGCTAACTTCTCCTGCATTCCTCGAACGTGTTCCATCTGTTCTATGGAACATTCATTTCCTAGTAGGAGGTGGGGGAAGAAATAAGGAAAGAGAAAAGGAAAAATAAAAGGACTCATAGCTTTAATTAGATGACAAAAAGTATGAGCATGAATGGAATTCAAAGTCAGCAAGCATAAGGGGGGAATGTTTTTCAAAATGAGAATTCCAAAATTAATTGATCTTCCTTTTTCATAAGCTTCACATAATGTTTTTATTTCTGTCTACATAGTAACCTTCAATTACATTCAAATTTCTTACAAAAAATAGAACAATGGCTAAAACACAATAAAGGACAACTGAAATATTTTGAAATCAGGCAAAAGAAGCTAGATTATAAAATCAAAGTATTTATTAATAAGCATAAAATATAAATTCACAGCAATAATGCAGTAAAGAAATATTTCTACCTAGTTTATTTCAGCATGGTCACTGCCTTTTAAATTAGATAAGTGTGATGGTTTGCATGAAATCAAAGTCCAAAAGAACTCAACTTTAAATCATTTTATCATTCAAGTATATAACATTTATGAAGCAGAAATAATCTTCAATTATTACTGATTATAAGAGAAGAGAAACAAACTTGTGGCACTTCTAACACTGGTAGCAAACAGATAACACTTGCAATAAAACCTCATCAACTTGAGCTGAGGAAGGCCAATTTAAAGTAGTAAAAAATGTTAATTACAAACTTCAAATAAATGTTATAATATTACTTTTAGGTACAGGCAGCAAAATAATTTACACTATCAGCTAAAGACGTTGGTGCTGGTAGGTACTGTTGCATCTAATTATCCAGTAAGTTTTCTTTGAAATTAGTAGCACCATTTCTATATTCAGTTTACATTACAAACCATTAATGTACTGAAATAATTTAAAATATCAAGGTTGGTTAAACATGCCTCTCTGTGATCTTGTTGTATTACAAACTCAATTTTAAAAACTTTTTCCATAGATAATACCAAGGTATACTATATGTCAGCTGAAGTGAAGCAAAAAATCCAGAAGCAAGGGAATCTGAATTTAAAAGAAAGTTAGTGTTTCTTCTTGCCAGGTCATAATATCCACAAAATAACCAAGCAAATGAAGGAGGAATATTCACATCACACTATATTCTGAATTTAATCAGCTGGTTCCAACAAAAACAATTCTTTCTGGATAAGGCATCTCACAGTTAGCTGCTTATATATAATTAAAAATTTTTTTGTTAATATAAATCCTGATTCTGCTAATTTTTTTGCACTTGAAAAATATCATACTATCACAAATTTACTAAGGCATTTTGTTTCAATGAACAATAGTAAAATAATTGTCTAGTTCCTCCAAGAAGAATAAAATAATGGGGGACATGAACACTGGAAAGGAATAGGAAAACTTTATAAATTGTCAAAAGTGAACTTTTTCATAAAATGTGGTATAGATTCAGTTTATTTTGTTAAAAATAGCTAGAAAACAGGAACCTGGGATCTCATATGTGTAAGAGACTGAACCCACAGGCAGGAAATAAGCCTGTGTTTGGAAGGAAGGAGGAAAATAACCTTGAGACTTTCCTAGCATGAAACACTAATACAAGCTGAATTTTCCAAGCCCATTCTCACTTTCAACATTCTCAACACACTTATTTGTCAACAATAATCCACTTTATGGGTTCAAGCATATTCTCTCTTACTTTTTTACTTGAACAATTTTATTGAAATCTTATAAATCAAATTTTGATTTATGCCTTTCAGCATGAATATTAACTAGGGATTTTTATAATTCCTATCGGAGGAAGAATATATTTTATTAAGAAGATAGATACATATAAAATAACTACGAAAATATACAAAGATCCTGAAAATTAGGAAACAAAGATAACTTAAAAATCTTAAAGAAAAATTCATGGTTTGTTACCAAATGCTTGAAGTTTTCCAGAATGGAAATCATTCAAAAGGCTCAAGAGGCCCCTCTCCATCTCCTGAACATCTGAGACATCAGTGAGAAAAGAGTGCTGAATTGGAGCTGCCTGGGCACCTTTTCCTTCCCCTCCCTGAGGTCTTGGCTTTTCTTTCATGCCTCTGGAGAGATCAAATATGCTCAATATGAAACTTTTGTCTTCAGAATCACTTACAGACAATACATTAAAACCAATTCTACAATGCATTATGCAATGATTAGTAAACTTAATGAGGTGTTTCTAAAAATCAAAACAAGGAAAAAGCTAACCAAAATCCCTATCAACCAAAGCAAAGACAAAAATAAAAGCATAAGATATAGATAAGCCTTATATCTAAGCCATATAAGATATAGCCTTAAAACTTAAATAAAACGATATCAGATCACTAAAGCATAGAAGAAACTGAATTTATTCACTGACAGCTAGGTAGAGCAGTGGATAGAACATTGGATCTTTGGGACTGGAAGATCTGAGTTTAAATTCTGCTTCAGGTGGCCATGTGACTGTGGGCAAGTAATTTAACCATTGTTTACCTCAGTTTCTTCATCTGTAAAACAGGGATCTCGATAGTACCTATCTCTCAGGGATGTTGTAAGGATCAAATGAGATAATAATTGTAAAGGACTTAACACAGTACCTGGCACATAGTAAGTACCATATAAATGTTAGCTATTTTTGTTATTTAAATAATACTTAAATAAGAAACATATAAGGTATCCCATATAAATAAAGTCTGAAAAAAGAATTTCCTCTTGAAATCAGGATTTTCTAAATTTCTTATTTGCAAATGATATTGCACTGATTACAATAAACCCTGAAATGCTACAAAAAATCCTCAGTAAAACTAACTACATAACAAATTTAGCCTAAGCATCTACACTTGGGGAAAAGTGTTTATCAATCACTGTTTAATTACTACTGACTTCTAGGAAATGATATCTTCTAATTCTTCTCTTATCTCTGTAATCCTTCTCCGGTTCTGTTGCTGAATTATCATCTATCTCCTGAACCCTAAGTAGAGGTGTACTTCAAAGCTCTGTCCTGGGCCCTCTTCTCTTTTCTTTCTCCCTTTCATGGGTTCCATTACAACTTCCAAATCCATAAATGCAGCCCTAATCTCTTTCAAACGCTCCAGTCCTACTGTACATAGTCATGTGAATGTTCCATCAGCATCTCAAACTCAACAAAGAACAAATATAAAACAGTACTTGTTGTCATCTTCCCCCTAAACCCACCTGTCGCCCAACTTCCTTATTTCCAGTGAGGTAGACTTCTGTCTTCTTAGTCATCTAGGTTAATTACCTGTGAATTATCCTGGACTATTTCCTATCTTTCTTCCTGACATCCCTTGATATCCCTTGTTCAAAAGCTTGCAGTAGCTCTCTAGTTCCTCTACGATCAAATAAAAAATCCTCAGCTTAGCATTTATAGACCCTTCACAATATGGCTCCAGTCTACCTTTTGGCCTTATCTCATACTACGCTACATGCTAGCTGTTTCCCAAACTCAATATTCCACTTCCTGCATTTGTGCATTCCTATGAATGAGTACCATGAACCAGAATGAACTCCCTCATCTCTGCTTCTTAGAATCTCTATCTTCTTTTGAAGCTCCACTCAGGTGCTACCAGGGGCAGCTAGATGGTGCAGTGGATAGAGAGTACAGGAGTCAGGAGGACCTGAGTTCAAATCTCACCTCAGACACTTGATACTCACTGGCTGTGTGACCTTGGGCAAGTCACTTAACCCCACTGCCTCATCCTGGCTCATCTTCAGTCATCCTGATGAATATATGGTCATTGAATTCAGATGGCTCTAGAGGAGAAGTGAGGCTGGTGACCTGCACAGCCCTCCCTCACTCAAAACAAAGTCCAAGTGCAAGTCATGTCACTATTTCTCTGATGGCATGGTCTTTTTTGGCAACAAAAGACAAACAAACAGGTGCTTCCAACCTGAAGTCTTCACCAACCCCATCGACCATGAAAGTTCTTTTCTTCTTCAAATTACTCTTTATTTTATGCATGTAAATTTTGTATTCTAACATACCAAAGCTGCTTGAGGATAGGAAGAGATTTAATTTTGTCTTTGTATCTATGATGCACTGCACAGTGCATTTCACATAGTAGCTGCTTAATAAAAATTTAACTAAATGATTAGTCTTTCTCTCAAATCATTATATTTAAAAAATTTAGTTTTATATATAGTCATGCTTGAATTCTTCTTCTCTGGAGTCTTCCTCATTTTCCTAGCCTGACACATTGCCACCCTGGAGAGAATTCCTCCATTGATTGGTGACCACCTACCTGGCATCATCATTTTAGGAAAACCCCCTCTGTCATGGTTCACTTCACTCATAGGGACTTTTTTTTTCACCACCCACGCCTGGGGGTACCATTCCTTAGTCTTTCCCTCTTTCCAGCTTCTCTGTATAGTATTTTCTTCCCTCATCAGAATATAAGCTCCTTGAGCACAAGAACCCTCTTATTTGCTTGTGTCTGTATTCCCAGCACACTGACTAGTATGTAGTTAGTCATGACTTAATAATTGCTCTAACTACCTACCTACATCTTGATCACAATTAGTGGGAACAATGAATCCCATGAAGTGAGGACTCATATTCAAACTCTCACTACATGAAGTTATAACTATGTACAATATGATGGTTCCAGTCCAATGGAAATATGCATATTTTGAAAAATGGATAATTTTGATTACATTAAATGGAAAAGTTTTTGCACAAACAAAGCCAATGCAACCAAGATCAGGAGGGAAGCAGAAAACTGGGAAAGAATCTTTACAACTAGAGTCTGTGATAAAGACTTCATTTCTAAAATATATAGAAAACTGACTTAAATTTACAAGAATGCAAGTCATACCCCAATTGATAAATGGTCAAAGGATGTGAACCAGCAGTTTTCAGAGGAAGGAATTAAAGCTATCCATAGTCATATGAAAAAATGCTCTAAATCACTATTGATTAGAGAGATGAAAATTGAAACAACATCACACCTATCAGATTGGCTAATGTGACAAAACAGGAAAATGATACATGTTGGAGAGGATATGGAAGCTGAAATACTAATTCACTGTTGATGGAGTTGTGAAGTGATCCAACCATTCTGGAGAGCAATTTGGAACTATGACCAAAGGGCTATAAAAATGTGCATATCCTTTGACAAAGCAATACTGCTTGTAGGGCTGTATCCCAAAGAGATCATAAAAATGGGAAAAGGACCCATATGTACAAAAATATTTATAGCAGCTTTTTTTGTGGTGGCCAAGAACTAGAAATTGGGATTCCCATCAATTGGGGAATGGCTGAACAAGTTGTGGTATATGAATATAATGGAATACTATTGCGCTGTAAGAAATGACAAACAGTTAGACTTCAGAAAGAGTTGGAAAGATTTATATGAACTGATGCTGGGTGAAATGAGCAGAACCAAGAGAACATTATACACAGTAACAGCCACAGTATGCAAGGACTGTATCTGATAAACTTAGCCCTTCACAGCAATGCAAGGACCTAAAACATTTCCAAAGGATTCATGATGCAAAATGCCATACACATCTAGAGAAAGAACTATAGAGTCAGAATACAGAATGAAGCAGACTATTTTCTCTTTTGTTATGTTTTGGTCTGGTTTTTCTCCTTGTTTCTCCCATTCATTTTAAGTTTTCTATGCAACATGATTAATGTGAAAATGTGTTTAATAAAAATGTATGTATAGAACCCATATAAGATTGCATACTGTCTTGTGGAGGGAGGTAGGAGATGGGGGAGAAAATTTAAAACTTAGGGAACTGATTGTTGAAAAGTGAAAATAAATATATATAAAAAAGAAAAATGTGATCTCTTTACAAGATTCATTATTTGTATTAACTAGGACCTAGCTGAATCTACCTAAATGTATTTCTACCAAAATATAAAACCTGGGTCTTTTGAACTTTATCCTGGTTTTTTAAACTGACCATTATATTTTAAGTAATGCATTGAAATTTCTTTCTTTTTTTTTTTATTTAACTTTTAACATTCATTTTCACAAAATTTTGGGTTACAAATTTTCTCCCCTTTTATCCCCTCCCCCCCCAAACACCAAGCATTCTAATTGCCCCTATCACCAATCTGCTCTCTCTTCTATCATCCCTCTCTGCCCTTGTCTCCATCTTCTTTTTTGTCCTGTAGGGCCAGATAGCCTTCTATACCCCTTTACCTGTATTTCTTATTTCCTAGTGGCAAGAACATTACTCGACAGTTGATCCTAACACTTTGAGTTCCAACCTCCCCACCTCCCTCCCTCTCCACCCCTTCCCCCCGGAAGGCAAGCAACTCAACATAGGCCAAATCTGTGCAGTTTTGCAAATGACCTCCACAATAGTTGTGTTGTATAGGACTAACTATATTTCCCTCCATCCTATCCTGTCCCCCATTACTTCTATTCTCTTTTGATCCTATCCCTCCCCATGAGTGTCGACCTCAAATTGCACTCTCCTCCCCATGCCCTCCCTTCTATCATCCCCCCCACCCTGCTTATCCCCTTATCCCCCACTTTCCTGTATTGTAAGATAGGTTTTCATACCAAAATGAGTGTGCATTTTATTCTTTCCTTTAGTGGAATGTGATGAGAGTAGACTTCATGTTTTTCTCTCACCTCCCCTCTTTATCCCTCCACTAATGAGTCTTTCGCTTGCCTCTTTTATGAGAGATAATTTGCCCCATTCAATTTCTCCCTTCCTCCTCCCAATATCTTTGTCTCTCACTACTTGATCTCATTTTTTTTTTAAGATATGATCCCATCCTCTTCAATTCACTCTGTGCACTCTGTCTCTACGTATGTGTGCGTGTGTGCATGTGTGTGTGTGTAATCCCACCCAGTACCCAGATACTGAAATGTTTCAAGAGTTACAAATATTGTCCTTCCATGTAGGAATGTAAACAGTTCAACTTTAGTAAGTCCCTTATGACTTCTCCTTGCTGTTCACCTTTTGATGGTTCTCTTCATTCTTGTGTTTGGAAGACAAATTTTCTTTTCAGCTCTGGTCTTTTCATCAAGAATGCTTGAAAATCCTCTATTTCATTGAAAGACCAATTTTTCCCCTGAAGTATTATATTCAGTTTTGCTGGGTAGGTGATTCTTGGTTTTAGTCCTAGTTCCTTTGACTTCTGGAATATCCTATTTCATGCCCTTCGATCCCTTAATGTAGAAGCTGCTAGATCTTGTGTTATCCTGATTGTATTTCCACGATATTTGAATTGTTTCTTTCTAGCTGCTTGCAATATTTTCTCCTTGACCTGGGAACTCTGGAATTTGGCCACAATGCTCCTAGGAGTTTCTCTTTTTGGATCTCTTTCAGGCGGTGTTCTGTGGATTCCTTGAATATTTATTTTGCCCTCTGGTTCTAGAATCTCAGGGCAGTTTTCCTTGATAATTTCATGAAAGATGATGTCTAGGCTCTTCTTTTGATCATAGCTTTCAGGTAGTCCCATAATTTTTAAATTGTCTCTCCTGGATCTATTTTCCAGGTCAGTTGTTTTTCCAATGAGATATTTCACATTATCTTCCATTTTTCGAATCTGCACGCTATGTTCTGCGATATCTGTCTTTCTCATAAAGTCCTTAGCCTCCATCTGTGCCATTCTAATTTTGAAAGAACTATTTTCTTCAGTGAGCTTTTGAATCTCCTTTTCCATTTGGCTAATTCTGCTTTTGAAAGCATTCTTTTCCTCATTGGCTTTTTGAACCTCTTTTGCCAATTGAGTTAGGCTAGTTTTCAAGGTGTTAATTTCTTCAACATTTTTTTGGGTCTCCTTTAGCAGGGAGCTGATTTGCTGTTCTTGCTTTGACTTCATGTCTCTCATTTCTCTTCCCAGCTTTTCCTCCACCTCTCTAACTTGATTTTCAAAATTCTTTTTGAGCTCTTCCATGGCCTGAGCCCACTGGGTGGGCTGGGACACAGAAGCCTTGATTTCTGTGTCTTTGCCTGATGGTAAGCATTGTTCTTCCTCATCAGAAAGGAAGGGAGGAAATGCCTGTTCACCAAGAAAGTAACCTTCTATAGTCTTATTTCTTTTCCCTTTTCTGGGCATTTTCCCAGCCAGTGACTTGACCTCTGAATATTCTCCTCACAACCACCTCGCCTCCTGATCCTCCCAGCCAGCGTTTGGGGTCTGAGATTCAAATGCTGCTTCCAGCCTCAGGGCTTTGGGCAGGGGCAGGGCTGCTATTCAGTGTGAGATTAAGTTCAGGTGGTCAGGTCGGGGCAGGGCCGCCTCTCAGGCTCAGTTCCCTCAGGGAGTTTATGCACAGACCTTCAACAATGGATCTGGGGTCCTGCCTGCTTGGGGAGCCCTGGTCTGCAGCCGCCCCTCAGCTTCTGTCTCCCGAGGGGGCCCGAGCCATGGGGGCACCCCACTCCCCCCTCGACCCGCCAAAGAGACTCTCTCACCAACCCCCGTCACCTGTGGGTGGAGGAACTTGTGCGGCCGCTGGAGATCCTGCCCCTGAAGCCTGCTCGGATCTGTTCCTCTCGGTGCCGCGGCCAGGCCGCGGCAGGTCTGGGCTGGGCTCCGCGTCTGCAGCGCGACGGACCTTTTGCGAGAGGTTTGCAGGTCCCTCTGTGGGTGGAGGGACCCGCGTGGCCGCTGGAGATCCTGTCCCTGAAGCCTGCTCGGTTGTTTTCCTCTCGGTGCCGCGGCCGCGGCAGGGCTGTACTCAGCTCCCAGTCCCGGCACTCAGTCCGCGGTGCGAAAGACCTTTTGCGAGAGGTTTGCAGGTCTCTCCGGAACAGAAATCTCCCTCGCTCCAATGTTCTGTGGCCTCTGGGTGCAGAATTCACCGTGAGTTACTTCTTTGTAGTTGTTCTATGGGTTCTGGGTTCGGAGCTATGTGTATGTGCGTCTTTCTACTCTGCCATCTTGGCTTTGCCCCCCTAAAATTTCTTTCTTAACATATTAACAATCTACGTGTGAACATACACTAGATTCTCTGAACTGATAAGTGTAAACTTAATGTATATATTCTTAATGACTACATATATATGTGTATCTAGGTAAATACATATACAATGTATATGTGTTGTGTATACATTGTATGCAATATCTTATATATAGGTATGTACATATGTACAATGTGTATATATTTACATGTGTATATACACACATATATACAAAAACATATTTCACTGAAACAGTACTAGCCCTAGTATTCACACCTCTAGAGCACTTCCCTTCCCTTACATATATTACTTTCCCTTAAACCTTAATAAATTGATAAGCGTATATACTAAGCTCTTATTACAGTCCAGATATTGTCCTAGGAACTGGAAATACAAATTCATAAATCAAAAAATCTTTCCTTGCAAGGAGCTTATATCCTACAGAGGAAATAAGTATATTATACACAATAAGGTGACTAAAATACAAAGTAGTTAAATACCAGGTAGTTTGAGGGGGTAGGAATTAGAAGTTGAAATGATCAGAAAAGGCTTTATGTAAAAGGATGTTTGAACTGCATCTTGAAGAAAAAGAGGGTTTCTATGAGGTGAAGGTGAGGAGAGAGTACATTCAAGGCATGGAAGGTAGAGAGGGGTGCAGTTGTGAAAAAGCAGGAAATGGGAAATGGAATGTCTTATGGGAGGAACAGAGGGAACAGAGAAGTCAGTTGAACTGTATCAGAGTGTGGGAGAGAGTAATCTACAACAAGGTTAGATATGTTGGAAAGACCTTTAAAAGTTAAACAGAGGAGTTTATATTTGATTCTAGAGGCAATAGAAGTCACTGGAATTTACTGAGATGGGGAATGTCAAAGTTAGAACTGCAATTAAGGAAAATCACTCAGGCAGTAGTGTGTAGAAGATGAAATGAAATGGGGAGGTCTCAAGACAGGGGTAAGAGATGGTGAGGGACTGAACTAAGGGGGCAACTGAGTGACTAGAGAGAAGTGGTTGAATGATAGAGAGTGGATGTAGAAAGGCAAGATTTAGCAAATGACTTATATATGTATGGTGAGGGAGAGTGAAGAGTCAAGGATAAGGCCGAAAGTCACAAACCTGGAAGAATGGAAAAGTAGTGATGGTTTCAACAGGAATAGGGAAATCTGGAAGAAGGGTGAAATGAAGACAATGAGTTTTGTTTTAAATGTGTTCAGTCAGAAATATCTCTGGAATATACACTGTGAAATGTCTAATAGGCAATTGGTGATCGCAGAATTGAAGCTCAGGGGAGAGATTGAGGTTTGACATATAGCTCTTGGAGTTATCTTTATAAGAATGATAACTAAACCCAGAAATTTAATGGGCTGCCTTCACATGGACTGTTATGTGATATATATACATATATATGTGTATATAGCTTTTTATTCATTTTGAATATGAGGGAGAGGGATTAATCCCTCTCCTCTAAGTCCTAATCATTCTCTCAAATTATTCTCCAACCTAGTTTATTGTATCCAGACAAGACAACCTCCTTACAATACCTGTATACAACACGCTATATTCTTGCACCGATGCTTTTACTCACGCTATTTTCCCCACTCTGAAATGTCTCCTTACTCTTTTCCCAATAATCTAAATGCTTCACTTCTCTTTCAAGAGCTAGCATAAAATTCTAATCATTCAAGATTAAATCTCTCACCATTTTTTGACTAAAAGTAAAACCTCCCCACTTATGCATTCAATCTATGTTATAATATTAACATTTATGATTAATATTTACGTAACATTGTATGGTTTGCAAAACATTTTACAAAATTTATCTCATTCAATTCTTACAACAACCCTGTGAGATAATGCCAATCATTATCTGCAGTTTACAGATGAAGAAATTAAAACTCAAAACAGTCAAATGACTGGTTCAAGGTCACATAGCTAGTTCATAAATATAGATGAGTTAAATCTTCTGGACTCCAGGTACAGTACCCGATCCATTATATCGCACTGCCTTCTTAACACTAATAGCATTGATATACTGCTTTAAATTCTGCAAAGTATTTTACAAATATTATCCAAGTTTATCTTCATAATCACCCTGGGAGGTAGGTGCTACTATTATCCCCATTTTACACTTGATGAAACTGAGGCAGATAGAGGTTAAATGACTTGCCCAGAGGCACATAAGTAATAAGTATCTGAGGCCAAATTTGAACTCCAGTTTTTCTGATTCCTGGTCCAGCACTCTATCCACTTCACCACCAACTGCCTCGAAGGTTGTATTTGATATACTTCTCTGTAAGAATTCTCATGTCTTCATTAAAAATGTTTTATTTCCCCACAATTTGTGTAAGAGTATCCACAAGTAAAGCAACAATGTCTTCACACACACACACACACACACACACACACACACACACACACGCAAAATGTAGGCAGAACTCCTGACAGATTTTGTTCAAAAAAGTGCTTTTCCAAGAGAAATTTCAATAATAAATTTTGTATTTGAATGCATCTTTTAGTATTCAGAAAGCAGACTGTGATAACTAGAAATGTTATCATGCTACTAAAGTATTTAATATAGTAAGAAAAAAACTCATCTGGGTTGAAAATATATTTCAATTTAATTTTTAAAACCATCCTGCTTTCCTTTAAATACTGCCAAAGGGAACACATTCCTTTCCATTTGCCTTTTTCAAGTTTCTGGTTCATTCATTAGCTCCAGTCATAACTTTTTTTTTCAACTCTCAGATCATGACCTTTGATTGTTCCTCAACCAAGAATTTTCTTATTGTGCCTATAAAATCTCCATACAGTCATCTTCATAACAGAGTTTTTATTCACTTTCACTAGACATTCACCTGACTGAATCATTAATTTCTGTCAAACTACACCACAAGATATATTATTTAGCAAATAAATAAAAATACTGCCAAGTGAAAAAAGTTTTTAGGAAGTAATAAGAAATATTTCACTATTTCTTTAAACAATATTTCCTCCAACAGTTCAGAAGATGAAGGCTCACCTTTTTAACTTTGGTCTTTGTGAAGTTGACTGTGATGCAGGATTTGAAAACCCCGTGCTTTTACTAACTGGCATAGAGTTTTTCTTGGAATTAACCAGCTGAGTAGAATGAGAACTAAAGGATTTAGGACTCTTCCTTTTTATTTTCCTTTCTTCCATAGTTTTACGTTCCTTGATGCACCAAGATTGATTTTTAAAGACCTGATTAAGGAAACACAGTTATTATTCATTCATGTAATATTCCTTCAGCAAACATTTATTTTTTAAATATATTTTATTTTGTTAAATGTTTCCCAATTACATTAAAATTTTAACATTCATTTAAAAAAAAAAATTGAATTCTAAATTCTCTCCCTCCCGCTACTTTCCCACCTCTTGAGAAGGCAAGCAAAATTATGTCGATTATACACGTGAAGTCATGCAAAATGTATTTTCCATATTAGCCATCTGGAAAACATTTATTAAGTGCATGCTGTGTGTAAAAAACATAGTCCTAAGTATGGGAGAGCTAGAAACATAAATAAGACAGCTTCTGTCTACAAGAATTTTATAATCTAGCTATCATATATGTACAAGATTCTACAGCAAAAACATTTCACATTCTGCAAAAAGAATTTAAGTAGTGGCATACACCTATAATCCCTACAGCCAGTGTAGCCGAGGTTCATTGCTTGAGCTTGGAAGTTCTAAACATCAATGGACTAAGTAAGCTTAATGAATGGTTAAGGCATAAATATGGGGGTACAGTGGTGAAATAGGGAAAGAAGAATCAGCTGCATAAGGAGGTGTAAACTGGGCCAAGCACTGATCTAGTGGGATCAGGCTGTGACTAAGTGCTGAGATAGGGAGCCCCTTTAAAACCAATTAATTAACAAACAAAAACCCTAGTAAGAATTGCTAAAATGAATAGCAATGGTTAGGATAATCATTCCTAAAATTCAGATCCATATTACAGGATCTAGAAAGATGAAACTAGCTTTAACCCCAACCTCTTTCCCTAGCTTCCCCTCACTCAAAAGTGAGCCTTTCCCCCTAAATTTAATGTTTTTTCTCTTCTAAATCTGATCCTATGAGCCCCTAAGTGTCTATTGTCTTCATGGTCTTTCCCTTTCCACATCAAAATTTGCTAAGACAAAGTCCGAAAAATTCATTTACACTATAGAGTAAGTCAATCATTCAATAAGCATTTATTAAGAACTTATTATATGGCAGGTGGAGCGTGTAACATCTTCATGTCATCTATTCCAAAAGGTATTTGTATTTTAACAAGGAAGAAGAATTCCTAAGCTAATTAAATTATATTCTTGTGGAATTTAAGGTATTATTAGTCAGCTGGCAGGTAAGGTAGTAAAGAGCCTAAGGAGCTTTCATTAACTGAAATCATGCAATATACATGGCTGCCTACTCTATGTGGAACGTTGATTCTAACCATATGCAAAAAAACCTCCACTCTGTTTCCAAATAGCTTCTAAAGTGATTACTATATATGGATTCTGCCCTCCCCCAAACTGGAAGACAAATGTCAGCTATATGACAGTAAACGGCCTTCTGTCAAGAACAGCAGATATAAAATCTCCCAGCTTTTTTCAGTTACCAAATACTAATCTTAACAGATACAAAATATTTTTCATAGCTGACTGCACAACTTATATTTTTCTATAGGCCAAGGCTACAGTAATCCTCACTAAAGACATTCTTTTCTTGGATGATATTTTACAACTATGTAATATGAAAAATATACTGCCGTTTGTCTGATTTGAGTTTGTTTCCAAGAGGGCTCATTATTTTTTCATTCAGGAAAAATCAAATCAAGAACTGCCACGCCTAAAAATTATTTAACAATTAGTCCAGATTTTTCACTATTATCCAGATTAAAATCCACCAACACTGGTTATATAATTCTACTCAGGGTGAATTTACTCAACCACCAATCAGCTGGAATTTCTGCCGTTCCCTAGGAAAGCAAGTTTTTACTTCGTTGGGATCAGATATCCAAGCCCTGATCCTCTGAGTATGAATCAGCTTAAACAAAAATGCTGCAGTTCCCAAGTCAGCAACTCTGCTCCTTCGCCAGTGTTCCACAAAAGGCCACTTTCCAGGGGTTCCCTTTCAGCCAGCACAGACCCAAAATTAATGCAAAGATGGTTCAACAATCTGCCCAAAACCTGAGCTCTTCTGCCTACAAAAATCCAGGATGCGTACACGTTCAAAAGGGGTATTCAGGCTTATACGCTGGAAGGAGCACTGCACCAGGAGTCAGGAATCCTGGCCTCTAATTCCATTTTTGTCCCTAATTTACTGTGTAACTAAGCTTTTGAACCTCTCTCTCCTCGCTAGGCCCGTATTCTCGTCCATAAAATGAGGAAGTTAGACTAGACGATCTCCATAATTTCTTCCGTACGTCTCCTTCACCACCCAAGAGCAATAAAAACAAAAAAAACCGGGGAGGAAAAGCCAGGCCAAAGGTCCCCTCCAGCTCCAAACCCTCCGAGGGAAGAAGGAAGGACAGAGAGATGCCCGGGGAGTCCCTCGCGCCACTCAGCCCAGGTCTCCTGGACAGCGCCCGGCCAGAGGGCAGCGTGGGAGCTCGGCAGGGCCGCGCAGGTCTGGCGGGGGAGCGGCTAGGGGCATCTCCAGCCCGTACCTGAGGCGGGAGGAGCAGGGCGCGACAAGGAGTACCGGCCCGCACAGCGGCTGCAGTCACATCGCAGCCGGGACACCTTCTCAGACTGTTTTGTTTACGGAAGTGACGAGGGAGGATGGCGCCCCGGCAAACCAGGCAAGAGCCCCGCCCCTTTCCGCGGGATAAAGCGAGCCCCGGCCTCCGCCCCTTCTCACGCATCATTTTGTGGTTTCCTGCTCTTTCTTCTCCTCTCACTCGCGTGGGAGCAGGGAGAAAGAACCCGGAACAGAAGTAGTCATGTGGAGATAGAGAATCAGAAAGCGGCCTAGGGAGAATGGGTGAGGAGGTGTGGAGCGCTGCCTTCCCCCTCCACCAGGGTCTGAGACGCGGCGAGGCGTACTCCTGGGAAATGTAGTCCACATGCCTGAACGCCGGCCCCGCTCTCCTGCGTAGTAAGACCAACCCGGAGAACTTGCCTACTCTATTTCCCAGCATGCTCTGCCACTAAATGTTGGGAACCGGAAGTTACTGTGTTACCATAGTGACTTTTCCGGATCTGGTCCCTATTGGGACCTTAAAAGGAACTTCTAAGAGATTTTTTTGCAGCCGAAGCCGTGTCATTATAGTATCGCGTTAAAGTCAATAAATCATTGGACTGGAAAGGACTTTGAAGAAGACCTCTCCGCATAACTACGCCCGTTCATGATAGAGAGAAACCATCCTTATTTTTAATGGTATTTAGAAAAAGAACAAGGGACGCTTTCCCCTAAACGTTTCCGTTCGTGTTGGGTATTTGTCATTGATTGGTGTTAAAAGTGGGATAGTTTAGAATTCTCAGTTTCTGCTCTCCGCGTCTTTGTACAGGCTGTCCCGCATGCCAGAAAAACTCCCGTGCCCTCCTCTAGGACCTTCTCCATCTACTCCCAAGGTTCAGCTCCTGTGACAGTTATCAAAGACCTTTCCGGATTTCCCCCAGTTGTTAACTCCGAAATTACTTTTATTTTTACCCATTTAGAAAGAAATTTACCTATTCGTGTAAATACACGAAATGTTATATTCAGTCCCAAGTAGATTGTAAACTTCTTGACATTATTTTTATTTTTAATCTGTTTTTAAATTTACTTGTTTGTGTAAATACACAAAATGTTATTCTCAGTCTCTTACAAGTAGATTGTAAACTTTTTGACATTGCTTTATTTTTTAAATCTTACTTGTTTATGTAAATACAAAAAATGTTATCTTCCCTCTCCACCCCCCCAATAGACTTTAAACTTCTTGAGAATAGGGATTATACAATTTTTTTTTTTTGTCTTTGTATCCCCAATAGCCAGCCCAGTGCCTTAGTAGGTAATCAGTAAATGTTTGTTGAATTGCATGAAGTGTCTCCCTCTCTACAGCTAAACTTTGGCTATTTAATAGTCAGTATACTTCCCTGCTCAGTATTGGTGCTTGGGTTCCTCATCATGCAGTTATTGTGAAACATCACATAAGCTAGTGCTATTTGTATTCAAAACTGGTGATAATATATTGGAATGGAACCTTCTCTCATCCTCACTCTTTTTCCAAAAGCACACGGATGAGTGTTTGTCTGTATCTATAGTCTGTCACAAAATTCTACCATTGGATTGGCAACCTCTTAGGAACCTGTCCTTAATACCGTGGACTCAAAATTTTTTTTTTCAGTGACTTGGGTGAATGCTTACCAAATTTCCAGATAAGCCAAAGGTAGCAAGGTTGGATGGCTAGTACATGGGATGACAGGAGTCAAAATGACACGCTACAACAGTTGCCCTGTACTAATAAGATTAAATTTAATAAAGTCCCACACTTGGATTAAAAAACTCATCTTTGAGCAATGTTAAGAAAGGATATCCTTACCAGAGGGATCTGGGTTGAACTAGGTCAAAGGAGAGGCCCTGGAGTTTTCCTCCTCAAGAATGCTTGAAAGTCCTCTGTATCACTGAAAGACCATTTTTTCCCCTGAAGTATTATACTCAGTTTTGCTGGGTAGGTGATTCTTGGTTTTAGTCCTAGTTCCTTTGACTTCTGGAATATCCTATTCCATGCCCTTCAATCCCTTAATGTAGAAGCTGCTAGATCTTGTGTTATCCTGATTGTATTTCCACAATACTTGAATTGTTTCTTTGTAGCTACTTGCAATATTTTCTCCTTGACCAGGGAACTCTGGAATTTGGCCACAATGTTCCTAGGAGTTTCTCTTTTTGGATCTCTTTCAGGCGGTGATCAGTGGATTCCTTGAATACTTATTTTGCCCTCTGGTTCTAGAATCTCAGGGCAGTTTTCCTTGATAATTTCATGAAAGATGATGTCTAGGCTCTTTTTTGATCATGGCTTTCAGGTAGTCCCATAATTTTCAAATTGTCTCTCCTGGATCTATTTTCCAGGTCAGTTGTTTTTCCAATGAGATATTTCATATTATCTTCCATTTTTTCATTCTTTTGGTTTTGTTTTGTGATTTCTTGGTTTCTCATAAAGTCATTAGCCTCCATCTGTTCCATTCTAATTTTGAAAGAATCATTTTCTTCAGTGAGCTTTTGAACCTCCTTTTCCATTTGGCTAATTCTGCTTTTTAAAGCATTCTTCTCCTCATTGGCTTTTTGAACCTCTTTTGCCAATTGAGTTAGCCTATTTTTCAAGGTGTTATTTTCTTCAGCATTTTGCTGGGTCTCCTTTAGCAAGGTGTTGACCTGCTTTTCATGGTTTTCTTGCATCTCTCTCATTTCTCTTCCCAGTTTTTCCTCCACCTCTCTAACTTGATTTTCAAAATCCTTCTTGAGCCCTTCCATGGCCTGAGACCATTGAATATTTATTCTGGATGTTTGGGATATAGAAGCCTTGACTTCTGTGTCTTTCCCTGATGGTAAGCATTGTTCTTCCTCATCTGAAAGGATGGGAGGAGATATCTGTTCACCAAGAAAGTAACCGTCTATGATCTTATTTTTTTTCCCTTTTCTGGGCATTTTCCCAGCCAGTGACTTGACTTCTGAGTATTCTCTTCACACCCACTTTGCCTCCAGATCCACCCAGCCAGCGCTTGGGGTCTGAGATTCAAATGCTGCTTCCGAGCCTCAGGGCTTTTGGTGGGGCAGGGCTGCTGTTCAGTGTGAGATTAAGTTCAGGTGCTCAGGTGGGGGCAGGGCTGCCACACGGAACTCAGTTCCCTCAGGGGGTTTGTGCAGAGACCTTCAACAATGGATCAGGGCTCTTGCCTACTTTGGGAGCCCCTATCTGTTGCTGCATCTGCTGCTGCCTCTGCTGCTGCCACCCGAGGGGGCCTGAGTTATGGAGACACCCCGCTCCCCTCTCGGCGAGCCAAAAAGACTCTCTCACTGACCTTTAGCGCCAGTGGGTGGAGGGACCTGTGTGGCTGCTGGAGATTCTGTCCCTGAAGCCTGCTGGGATCTGCTTCTCTCAGTGCAGCTCGGCCAAGGCAGGGCTGGGCTCTGCTCTGGGTCTGGTGCATGACAGACCTTTGGTGTTGGTTTTTCAGGTCCCTCTGGAACTGTGGCTTCTGCTGCTCCAGAATTTGTTGGGAGTTCTTCTTTACAGGTATTTTATGGGCTGCGGGTTTGGAGCTAGCATATATGTGTCTTTCTACTCCGCCATCTTGGCTCCTCCCCCTGGAGTTTTTCTCCTAAAGAACCCCATGCTCATCCAAGGCAGAACTTGAAGGATTGGAGGAGGGACAAGGGCAGAGGACTTACCAGACTGGGTGGAAGGGTTGGACTCTGCAGAATTAAATCTCTGGTGGCAACGAGTCTGTTCCCCCTGGTACCAGTGAGTCCAATGACCCGATTCTGTGTCCAGTCCCACTGCTAACACCAATCAATATCAACCAGACTGGAACCAGCCTTTAACCTGTGGATGGCCAGAGCTGAGCAAAGCAGGCTAAACACAGGAGAGTTAGGAATCAAACAGAAGTTTAATTTCAGTGAGGAAAACAAGTTTGCCAACTGAAGTCCTCCTGAGAAAGAGGGATTGCTTACTTGTGGCAGGAGGAGGGTTTTTAAGCATGAAAACCATAAAAAGGCAGGATCCAATGCAGTCATTCTCAGGTCTTGAGTAAACAGTTCCCACGACTGGCATTTTTTGGGACAATACAGGCGTTCTTGGGTCCTGAGTTATTAGCTAAGGTCTTAAGGGCTGTTGAGCCTTGTGATTGTTCAGTGGAGTACAGAACCAGAGTCAGCATGGCAAGAACTGGAGCAAAGCACCTAGTTCAGTTCACATAGCAGTTATAGGCACAGAGATTGCTGATTGATCACTTCCTGCTGCAGCATGGCACCTGTAGTACCAGCTGTCAGGTCCCTAGGAAATGTCAACAAATCTAAATAGTTAGTGTAATATCAAAGCAAAACAAAAACTGTATGATTTGCCAGAGGGTTAGTGCAAAGGACTCTTGTGCCAAGCTCAGGGCCCAACTTGCTTGCTGGACCTTAGCTCTGGAAAACAGGCAGACTCCTACTGACAACAGCCACCTCAACAAAAATTAAGTAAATAAGATAAGGCATTGTATTAAGTGCAATGGATACAAAGACAGAAAAGGAAAAAGCCTTTGCTTTCCAGAAGCTTAAACTCTACTAGAGAAATATAACATATACGTGTGGCAGATATGCCCAGGCTTGCCTCAAGAGAAGTAGATAAGCCTCCTTACTCTCCTGTCTACTCCCCTGTCTATATTAGGAAACTCCATGGAAAAAGTGAACACTCGTGACAATGTATAAACTTGCCTTGTCATGGTCACCTGTTGTCTGCTAATACCACATTGTTGAGAAAGTTCGCATCAGATTTATACACCAAAGTTAGAACTTTGGATTTGGCCTTTAAAGAGGACTAGATTCAAACGGAGAGGCTGGGGTCAGAAGAGAGCCAGGGCTCACACTCAATCAGTTCCCTGAGGGGAAGCCTCAGTAGTCTAGCACCTCCAAGAAATCATGTGTATATTGAAGAACTAGTATTAGATGGGAGCCACAGTACAATGGAGTCAGAAATAACAAGTGATAGAGATATAAAGGGGAAAAAAGTTTGGCACAGCAAAGAGCCATGATGCAGAAAGACTACCTAAATCAATCTCTGCCTTGGTACTGTGAATCATAGGGAATTATGTAGGTCATAATAGAATAATGGGAGGTTTTCTGGGCCACCATCAATCTGACTTCTTTTTCCTTGTTAGGGTGTAGGTTGGAGAGAAGTGACTCAGGGTAGTGCTAAAAGTCTGGAGGACTCTACAGAGAGGGTTGCTTGAATCACTAGCAACTCCAAGTGTTTTCACTGAATAAAGGGAGAATAAAAATTGTGCTAGTATGTATCAACATACTTATACCCACCTTTTCTTTCCATAGCCCTTTGGGTGACCTGAATTTTGGTTCTTTTGAGATCATAGTGTTATATTATTTCCAGGTATATAGCATCATTATGAAAATATTATTCTTAAAATGAACTTTTGTAGTACTTCAAGATCATTGAAAGTGTTGGACAGTTTCTCAATATGATCCGGCTCAATTTCTTCCTCCTCTTCAATTTTGCATTAATCTCCCTGTCCACCTACAACAAGGCATGCACATTATAGGTCTGTTACAACAAGATATGCATATTGGACTATTGCAATAGGTTGCTTATCTAAATACGTACCATCATCTTGACAATATGTTTTTGTTGTTGGTTTTTTTCCCCACTATAGATGGCTAGGCCAATATTTTTTTGGGGGGTGAACATGGATGCCTTTGAGGAGGCCATCTGATTCTCAAGGACGCAATATAACAATAAAAATGCCATCTGATTCTGGAAAATTTCACCATGGATAGGAAATCACCATTTAATGTGAACTCTTCACAGGATACCCACAGCATTCTTAGTGAACAGCTCAAGTGAGTATGTTTTTCTGCTTCATGTCTTGTTTGATTTTGCTTTTTGAACTTCATCTTGTTCTCCTGAATCAATTGCTGTTTTGAAATCAATAAATAGAAAACATGGTAGTATATTATATTTTCATCCTTTCAGTGAGTTTTTCATGATGTTTTAAAATCACCCACAAAACCTTGTCTATTTCTTTTTCACCTTTTCAACAAAGCAATGCTTGATATACTCATTAACCATTCTCATCAAAATTTTAGAGAAATAAGTAAAAATGTGGAATAGAAGTTGCTGATGCCTTTGGAGGGGGGGGTAAAAGTACACCTTGTTATCTTTTTTTTTAGAATTATTTTCCTCTTTGAGAGATCATAAAAATTATGGTCCTGAGAAATCATAAGGACTACAACACAAATTTTTTCCTGTGATCAGTTACAAACATTCTTCCCTATTTTGTATTATTAAGTGCCATTGATATTTCTTTCCATAGTTATCAGGAACTGATGTGAAAGAAATCAAATGTGGCAGATTCACTGTCATCATTGATGAAAATGATTAATATATACATCTTAGATTAGATATTTCATTTCATGTCTATTTATTTTTGCCTTCTAGTTTCAATAATAAATGTTATTGAGGTGTTCTAGTTTAGTTCAATGTATTGGGTAAATAAATTAGACAGATATACAATATATTCAATCCTTATTGCATATTCTATTGTTGCTTTGCTTGCAACATTCAAATACTCAAATATTCAACTTGATAAATGGGGAGTTCCCAGCCAGGCATTCTCCCACCATAAACCCCTTCCTTTTATTTAAAGCATTTCATCAAAAGTGCATTCGTTGAACTGACCAATATTATCCTTTTACTAAAAATATTCCATAAGTATAACAAGAACTATGTTAACAAATAAACCAAGTTCATTGCTTGAAAGGACCAACTGCGTGTTGCCACAGCTTACAGAAGGAATCTAAGAAACTCAGGTCCACAACAGTCCAGGCAAATTGTTCAGCCAGTGGTCACTGATTTGTGTAGCACTTGACTAATCCAAAGATAACAGTACCTCTGGAAAGAGGTAAACTGAGTACCAGCTGAGGAACTATTTGCCTAGAGAACCCAACCTTATGATACCTCCTGAGTGGCATCCTTTTCATATTGATTGCTTTCCAGTGTCGTGTATGCCTGTCAACATATAAATGTTGATGACATGCATTTTGAGGACCAGCATATGCTTGTTAAGAGAGGCTTATCAATAGGTTGGTCACTTGATGATGAATTCTCCGGCCATGAGAATCCATTAAATGAAGAAAAATACTTCAGTGATTATGGCAGAAAGAGAAGTAGAGGATGCTAGGAATATAATACAGTTAGACCATTAAATTCAGTGTGTGTGTGTGTGTGTGTGTGTGTTTGTGTGTGTGTGTGTGTGTGTGTGTGTGTGTGTGTATGCCATATCAGTTGAAACTGATTTACTAGATTTTTTTTGTGCATGACAGATCTTTGGTTCAGTTCATTCTTTCTCTTTTCCTATCTAAAATATTTGAGCTAGCTTATATGAAGCTTTGCCTAGTCACCACTGTTTAATTATTTACTCTGTTATGGTGTTACTTATCTCTTCATTTGTGTCTTGTCTTCTTAAGTAGAATCCAAGTTCTCAGAGGGCAGATTTCTTTCCTACAGCTTACTTGTATCTCTCATAAAACCTTGTACAATGTATTGCAAATAATACGTGCTCAATTTGTTCATTTTTAAATAAGAGTTTTAACTCTGGAAGGGATTTCAGAAATTAGTCCAACTCCCTAAATTTACAAATGAAGAAACAGATTTGGATAGATACAAAAATGACATCTGAGTCCATTTTAGTTTATGAATCAGCAAACCAAGCTGTTCCAGGTTTTGGTGCATAGTTTGGTTCAAGTCCATATTTAAGACTAAGAATGATTAATTAGATCAGGGAATGATGGAGCATGTCAAGTGTCTCCATCTCTTTCATCTTGCTCTCAATTCTGATTACAGTTATTCTGTTTTAAGGAGGGGTAGACCTAGGTTATAGGCAGGGTTATATTGGTGAATGTTTAACAACCAGCTTTCTGAGCACAACATACTTTAAAGTTTAATCTGCGTTAGTGACATTTCTCCATCACTATAAGTCTAAACAATCAACAAAGCAATAAATCAAGCCCTATCTTGTAGCATTTACTTTTGAGATGGGAATGCTCACACTGAAAATGTAACAATTTCAAGCTTATTAGGAGCTGGCTCTAGAATACCTCGTTATAGTTTTGTACAGAAGATGAAATATTCTTAAGAATAGCAAATTTTTCTCCTGTTTCTCAGTCAATGCTCAACAAGTTCTTTATCTTTGATGCCACCTGTAGAACTAAGCAGTACCACTGAGTTTTTCTAATAAGTTTAAGGCATGAAGGGGAAAGAAAAAGAAGAAAGCCAGAAAAGTGGTGGATGAGTAGGAAACAGAAAGGAAGGAGTCATGTTTTCATAAGGTCACAAATGATAGAATGTGGTCATTGATTGCATCCATGACATTATTCAATTAAATTTTTTGATGCAACAGACATTATATACCTTCTCTTTTTTTGCACAAGGTGCTTTACTAGCTTACAAAAATGAAATTAGACATAGTCTCTGCAGAGACAAACTTATCTTCAAATAATAGAATGGTTATTACTTGTGTTATTTTGGGCAAGTCACTTAAACTTTCTGGGCCTTAGTTTGTGCTGGATAGCCTCTAAGGTCCCCTCCAATTCTGCGTCTATGATCTTATGATCCTAAGACCATAAAGGCAAAGGAAAGATCCAAAAAGTTATGAGAAATTAAGAGGAAAGGAGGAGTATTTGGAGGAAAACAGATCAGAGCTGGCTAGGGAATTTTAGACATCCAGAGAGCATAAGGGCTCTGAGTATTTTAGAGGCAGAGGAGAAAAACTTCGAAGTGAAAGATAAGCTCAGAAAAGGAGATGGAAGGAAAACCCACTAAAGAAAAGCATTACTTTGCTACTTAACTTATCAAAGAAGAGAGTAAGATAAAACCTTAGTCATACCTGTCTCTGAGCTCCAGATGGCAGTGTAATTTCATATAGAGTACTTTAAGATTATGTTATTTTATTCATCATATCAGGGAAATAGAAATCTACTAATGTAAAAAAAAATTGGTTCTTTTCTATAGCTAATGACCACAGTTTAGAATGAAACAGCAAAATAGAAGATACATGGATCTATTTTTGGTACTTATTACAATAGAATTACAGTAGTATTTTGACTGCACTAGGCAACTATCCTTAAGTTCTAGTTTTGACCTAACTCAAAATACTAGATCCCATGGTAAACATTTGATAAAGGTGTCCTTTTGTTAAATTTTTAGATAAAATATCAGGCTGTAATGAAAGATATATTTGGAAGTTGTTTCTTGATTTTTGAATTAACTATTTGTAATTCAAAATATGTTTTGCCATAGAAACATTTTCACAAGTTGTCAGGTTCTCCAACTATCCAATAAAATTTGGAGCTGATACTATTTAACCCATGATGTAAAAAAAAAAAATTACTGCACATTTTCAATGATTAATACTTTTTAAAAGTCCAGTAGTATTGCAGTGCTCATAACTTTTTTAAAAGTTCAAGAAGAATATAACAATTAAGACATACATCATTTAAAAAACAATTTATGTTAAATGTTGATGTTTAAAGAAAATCACCTTTAATTTGAGGACATTTAGGAGGGAGCTAGAGACTTCTGTGAAAATTCTGAAAGGAACTCTGGGCACTTCCTAGAGTTTTAGTGATAGAAAACACTGGTTCTTTTTTAAAGTCTAATTTCACTTCAAAGCATATAGCCTTCTTTGCCTTTAATATAAGTGTAATTGGCATTATCCTGATGTCAGAATTAGAGTAATTCTTGCGCTCAAAATGTAATGAAAAATGCAGGAGGTGAGAGATTTTCTTGAAGAACCTGGGCAAAATAAGGGAAGAGGAGGAAAAGAATTTTAAAAGCTGTGCATACACACACACACACACACACACACACACACACAAACACCCCTCTATGTATATATACATATATAAAATTGTATATATGTATATGTACACATATATGAAAGAGATTGGCTGAAGCAGAAACCATTGAACTGAGGTCTATGAAAGACAGAAAAAAAAAGAGAGCAAACTTATCTGTGATCTCCCTAACGGAGAGGGAAGAGGTAGTAGGAAGCATACTTTGGATCAGACTGAACCCCATGCTTGAATTTCTACTCTCTAGTTAGATTGGTGCTAGCCAAGGGTTTGCTTACTATTTATAATTTACTAATTGAAATTGCCTATTTTACTTTTAGACATCTAGCTAAAATGAGCAATTATTTATAGTGCTTATAGCACTGGGCTTGGAATTAGGAAGACTTGAGTTCAAATTGAACCTCAGACACTCACTGGGTGATTCTTGCCAAGTTACTTAACTTCTGTTTGCTTTAACTCACTAGAGAAGGAAATGGCAAACCACTCCAGTATCTTTGCCAAGAAAACCCCACAAAGATTCATGAAGAGTTGGACACGACTAAACATCAACAAAATTTTACTTTTAAGCTACCTTCCAGACACTGTTTATTTCCTACTGGCTCTACACAAGACATTTTCCCATGGACTTATTAAGATGTAAGAAATTTTAAAAATGAATTCCATATTGATATTCTAGTTCCCAGTTCCATTTTATTGTACAGTATTCTGAAATATTTTCAGTGTCCCTTTTACTGACCACCTATCTACCATGCTTTTAGGAGAACTGTAAGTGTTCTGAAAAGGGTTAAGTAAGTGGAGACCTCAGTGACTTATTGCTTGACTTGCTCAAAGTTCTTACTCTAAAGCTATCATGAATATTGCTTCTCTCATTCTCATTTAAGTTCCATTCAGTATACCCATTACATTTACAGCTTTTGGATTCAATTTCCTTACTTTTGGTTTAATCCATCAAGGATAGTTAAAAGACAGTAAATAGTGCAGGCAAATGCATAATAAGGCAGGAACCTAGCAATGAATATACTTAGTATTTATGTGACTATGTGAATATGGGTTTGTGTAGATAAAAGTGACTTTGTACTTGTATTTGTGCTTTTCACTATGTGAATTAAGTGAAAGAGAAGTTTACCACCTGATAGAATGCCTCATAAACTCATATACTTTTCCTTGATTAAAATAAAAGAGTTAAAAATAAAAAGTTGCCACAATTATTTTAAATTCTCATGTAGTTGTTAATTTCCTATGCACATCAATTTTTTGAGTCAAGTATTTCAGATTCAATAAGTTTACATTTTATCATTAATCATTAAAAGTACACAGCAAAAATCCTATATTGACACACCTTTTGTTTAATCCAAGGAAAGATAGGATTGTCCTTAGCAATATATCTCCCTTGCATTGCTTTAGATTTATTCCAAAGAAGTCTATATGAGATTTCAGAACCTATTAGAACCATTCACACATCATCTGTCATATAATTCTACAACAGCATACCCAGCTTCTATGTTTTTTAAGAGTTTGCTAGGTCTGCCTTTATGCAAAGTAGATCCTAGTTTATAATTAAAGTATGCTTTCTTTAAAAATATGTTTTCCATTCTAATTTTAAAATGGAAACTGGTAGGAAAGCACTGTTGATTAAGATAAAGGAATCTAGAATCTTTTAAAAAATGTATCTTATCAATCAATCATTTATGTTATACAACCTCAGCTACTTCTTCTAGTCAGTCTTGCTATACCATCCTTATCAATTCACTTTCCCACTCTCCACAGCAGCTCTTCCAACATTTTCTTCCATCCTCAAACTTTCCATGGCTCCTCCTCCCTCCACCCTCTCAGCTAAGATCCTTCCCTCACATTTTATAAAAAAATTGAGGGGATAGAGCCAAGACGGCAGAGTAGAAAGACACACATACACAGGGTCTCCCCCCACAGCCCTTAAAATACCTGTAGAGAGGGACTCTCAACAAATTTTGGAGCAGCAGAAGTGGAGAACAACAGAGTAGAGGAGATTTCCAGCCCAGGGTGACCTGAAAGGCGCATGGGAAATGTGAGTTACACCAGACGTGGAGTGGAGTGCGGAGCCCAGCCCAGCCTTGGCCATGTGGCTCACCAACAGCCCTTGGGGGCAGAATCTCCAGTCGTGGAATCCCCAGTCCCAGCAGCAGTGGGTTTGAAGATCCCTCAATCCACAGGCGCCAAAGGTCAGTGACGGGGTTTTATCAGCTGGCCAGGAAGGAAGAAGGGCCTTCCCATACCTCCAGCAGCAGGCAGCTGCCTCAGAGGCTACATTGCAGGCACGGCAGCTGCACATATTTTTTGGAGCGTAAAAACCCTGGGGGCATTGAAGAGCTGTTCTTGCCTCCACCCTGTGTGGAGGCCCTGGGCTAGCTGGTCTTTGTCCCACACTGAATGGAGGCCCTGCCCATCCAGCTTATCTGAAAATCAGCCCCCAGTGCTGACTTGGAGGAACTGGAGGCCAGGTGGCTGTGGAGAGGTAACTGCTAAGATTCTGGGCACAAAAATCCCTCTCTGCATCCAGACCAGTACACTCTTGATCGTGCCACATTGGAGGAACTGAGAACTCACAAGTTCCCAGAGTATACCCTACTCTTGACAAAGGACGCAAAAGTTGAGTAACAGGTTGGGAAAAATGCCCAAAAAAGGGAAAAAAATTAAGACCATAGAAGGTTACTTTCTTGGTGAACAGATATCTTCTCCCATCCTTTCTGATGAGGAAGAACAATGCTTACCATTAGGGAAAGACATAAAAGTCAAGGCTTCTATATCCCAAACATCCAAAATAAATATTCAATGGACTCAGGCCATGGAACAGCTCAAAAAGGATTTTGAAAATCAAGTAAGAGAGGTGGAAGAAAAACTGGGAAGAAAAATGAGAGAGATGCAAGAAAAGCATGAAAAGCAGGTCAACACCTTGCTAAAGGAGACCCAACAATATGCTGAAGAAAATAACACCTTGAAAAATAGGCTAACTCAATTGGCAAACGAGGTTCAAAAAGCCAATGAGGAGAAGAATGCTCTAAAAAGTAGAATTAGCCAAATGGAAAAGGAGGTTCAAAAGCTCCCTGAAGAAAATAGTTCTTTCAAAATTAGAATGGCACAGATGGAGGCTAAGGACTTTATGAGAAACCAAGAAATCACAAAACAAAACCAAAAGAATGAAAAAATGGAAGATAATATGAAATATCTCATTGGAAAAACAACGGACCTGGAAAATAGATCCAGAAGAGACAATTTAAAAATTATGAGACTACCTGAAAGCCATGATCAAAAAAGAGCCTAGACATCATCTTTCATGAAATTATCAAGGAAAACTGCCCTGAGATTCTAGAAGCAGGGGACAAAATAAATATTGAAAGAATCCAGCAATCACCACTTGAAAGAGATCCAAAAAGAGAAATTCCTAGGAACATTGTGGCCAAATTCCGGAGTTCTCTGGTCAAGGAGAAAATATTGCAAGCAGCTAGAAAGAAACAATTCAAGTATTGTGGAAATACAATCAGGATAACACAAGATCTAGCAGCTTCTACATTAAGGGATTGAAGGGCATGGAATATGATATTCCAGAAGTCAAAGGAACTAGGACTAAAACCAAGAATCATCTACCCAGCAAAACTGAGTATAATACTTCAGGGGGAAAAATGGTCTTTCAATGAAATAGAGAACTTTCAAGCATTCTTGATGAAAAGACCAGAGCTGAAAAGAAAATTTGACTGTCAAACACAGGAATGAAGAGAAGCATGAAAAGGTAAACAGCAAAGAGAAGTCATAAGGGACTTACTAAAGTTGAAATGTTTACATTCCTACATGGAAAGACAATATTTGTAACTCTTGAAATTTTTTTCAGTATCTGGGTAGTTAGTGGGATTACACATACATACATACATACACACACACACATTAGAGACAGACAGAGAGCACAGGGTTAATTGAATAGGATGTGATCATATCTTAAAATAATGAAATTAAGCAGTGAGAGAGAAATATATTGGGAGGAGAAAGGGAGAAATGGAATGGGGCAAATTATCTCTCATAAAAAAGGCAAGTAAAAGACTTTTCAGTGGAGGGAAAAAGGGGGGAGGTGAGAGAAAAAAACATGAAGCTTACTCTCATCACGTTCGACTAAAGGAAGGAACAAAATGCACACTCATTTTGGTATGAAAATCTATCTTACAGTACAGGATAGTGGGGGGAAGGGGTTAAGCAGGGTGGGAGGGATAATGGAAGGAAGAGCAGTGGGAGGAGGGAGCAATCTTGGGGAGGGATAGGATCAAAAGAGAGAATAGAAGAACCAGGGGGGCAGGATAGGATGGAGGGATGTCTTACACAACACGACTATTATGGAAGTTATTTGCAAAACTACACAGATATGGCCTATATTGGATTGCTTGCCTTCCCAAAGGGAATGGGTAGGGAGGGAGGGATGAAGAGGAGCTGGAACTCAAAGTTTTAGGAACAACTGTTGAGTATTGTTCTTGCAACTAGAAAATAAGAAATACAGGTAATGGGGTATAGAAATTTATCTTGCCCCTTCAGGACAAAAGAGAAGATGGGGATAAGGGAAGGGAGGGATGTTAGAAGGGTGGACAGATTGGTGATGGGGTAATTAGAATGCTTGGCATTTTGGGGTGGAGGGAGGAGAGAAAATTTGGAACCCAAAATTTTGTGGAAATGAATGTTGAAAACAAATAAATAAATTTAAATATTAAATAAATAAATAAATAATGTGAAAAAAAATTTGAGGTCATTTGCCCTGAACTCCCTCTTCTCCCTTCATCATCTCATGTCACTCAGATGCTTTCTGCCACACTCTCCTCTTTCTCCTTCACCCCTGTCTCACATGATGAAGTGGCCTTCCTCCTTACCAGGGCTCACCTCTCTACTTGTTCACCCATCCTTTTCCATCTCATCTCCTCCAACACATTTTTCCCTCTGTCATCATTACTCTTTTACTCATTTTCAGTCTCTGATTTTCTACTAGCTCATTCTCTACTATTTACAAACATGCACATATCTCTCCTCCCCCATCCCAAAAAGCCAAAAAACAACCCTCTAATAGGTCCCTGTTAACTATCATCCTGTATTTCTTTTCCCTTAGTAGCTAAACTCCCTGAAAAGGCCATCTACAGTTGACTTTCTCTTCTCTTACTCTCTCCTTAATCCTTTGCAATCTGGTTTCCAATCTTATCATTCCATCAGAACTGTTCTTTTCAAAGTTATTGATGATCTCTTAGTTGCCAAATCCAATGACCTTTTCTCAGTCCTCATCCTTCTTGACCTTTCTGCAACTTCTGACACTGTTTATCACTCTTTTTTCTTTGATACTCTCTTCTCCCTAAATTTTTAGGACACCACTCTCCCCTGATTCTCATCCTACCTGACCCCTCTTCTGTTTCCTTTGCTGCATAGTTTTCCATATCATTCCTGCTTACCCTAGTTGTCTCTCAAGGTTCTGTCCTGGGTCTTATTCTCTTCTCCCTCTGTACTCTTTGATGTTCTCATTGCCAAAGTGTCTCCCTCCCAGATTAAGCTCATTACTTCTAATCTAATTACCTTGCTGCTAACTCAAGCCTTGATTGATATCACCTCTCTCAGTTGAAGGGGCCCCACCTCCATATGGTAGTTTTTTATATTATTATTAAATTAATTTGTTTGTTTTCAGTTTTCAACAATCACTTCCATAAGTCTTAAATTTTCTCCTCTTCCCTCTCTTCTCTCTCCCCAAGATGGCATGCAATCTTATATGAGTTCTACACATACATTCTTATTAAACACATTTTCACATTAGTCATGTTGCATAGAAGAATTAAAATGAATGGGAGAAACCATGAGAAAAAACCCAAACAAAACATAACACAAGAAAAAATAGTCTGCTTCACTCTGCTTTCCGATTCCATAGTTCTTTCTCTGGATATGGATGGTATTTTGCCTCAAAAGTCCTTTGGTAATGTTTTAGGTCCTCGCATTTCTGTGAAAGGCTAAGTCTACAGAAACAGTCCTTGCACACTGTGGCTTTTACTGTGTACAATGTTCTCCTAGTTCTGCTCATTTCACTTAGTATCAATTCATACAAGTCCTTCCAGGCCTCTTTGAAGTCCTTTTGTTCTTATAGCATAATAGTATTCCACTACATTCATATACCACAACTTGTTCAGCCATTCCCCAATTGATGGGTGTCCCTCGATTTCCAGTTCTTGGCCACCACAGAGAGAGTTGCTATAAATATTTTTGTACATGTGGGACCTTTTCTCATTTTTATGATCTCTTTGGGATACAGCCCTACAAGCAGGTGTTGCTGGGTATGCACATTTTTGTAGCCCTTTGGGTATAGTTCCAAATTGCTCTCCAGAATGGTTAGATCCCCTCACAGCTCCACATGGTAGGAGTTTTAATGCCTTTAAGTCACCAGTAAATTGTCAAGGGAGTCAGGGGTTGATCAAATCCCAATCCTTGTTATTGGGGCGAGGTGAGAGCCCTGGTAAATATGCTATCTGTTCATATTAAGGAGGAGTAGGAAATAATTTATAGATTTTTAACCTTACTAAGCCATTTGAGAAAATACTTTTGCTTTGAGCTTATTGTTTCAACTAGCTGAGTATTAAAGGAAATACAATGGGAGGGACTTAAGAACTGTAGCTTTAGGAATGCAGATCCAGAGTCTTTTGAAACTGGTGTAATCATCCTCATGGGACCCAATCTGCAAATGCAAGGGAAGTAACCAGCTGATGATGTCATATTTCCATATCCCTCTAAAATTTGTTAGATGTAGCACCCTAGTACAGCTAGGTGGCGCAGTAGATGAAGCATTGGGCCTAGATTCAGCTAGATCTGAGTTCAAATTTGACTTCAGACACTTCCTAGCTGGGCAAATCACTTAACCCTCTTTGCCTCAGTTTTCTCATCTGTAAAATGAGCTGGAGAAGGAAATGGCAAACCACTCTAGTATCTTTGTCAAGAAAACCCTCAAAAGAACCACAAAGAGTAGGACATGACTGAAAATGACTAAACAAACAACAGTACCCTGGTAAAGGTTTTAATCAGTGTTTATTAAAATAACAATGTTAGTATTAATTCACATGTAGCAAGGACAATCCTAGGAAAATTAAGTTGTAGTTTACCTGCCATATCCCTTCTTGATCTTTCCTTTTCTACCCCCATACTATAATGCCTAGTTCTGAGTGCCCTATCATCATCCTAGGTCTCCTGTTCCCCTGGTATCTATACGCTCACCACTGTCATTTCTCACTCAGCATGCAGGGTCGTATGATGTTATGAGCCCTCCTTCCCTGGCAAATGTATCTGTTTTGCTCTGTTTCAGAAATGTCCCAAACACTGAATCTTAAACATGAGCTTCTAGAAACTGAGAGAACTACTCATCATCCCTGCCATAATTCTGTTCTAGAACACTCAGACTACATATCTATTTTAACAATATGCTGGGGTCACCTTTATGTGAAGTAGTTACCATAGGTGTAAATGTAAATTTATGGAGCTGGAAAAGACTAGAGATCATCTAGTCTAGAGATCAGCTTTTTCTGTAAAGGGCCAGAGAGTAAATATTTTAAGCTTTGTGGGCCAAAAGGCAAAAATCAAGCATATTATTTAAGTACTTATATAATAAGAGAAAAAAATTTCCTCAAATTTTTTATTCACGAAATTCAAAATCTAATAATAATTGAGTATATTTGTTTTTGCAATACAGGTATACCAATGAAACATGGAATTCCTTTGTGGGAATTGCATTTTCCTTAATTAAGGTTAAAAATTAGTGTTTCTTATCATCAAAATTGATTAGAATGTTTATTTATTAATGTAGATGTATAATAAAATTTTATGCATTTCATCTTTGGAAATGTCTTTTTGTGCAGATAGGTACTGTCAAATACTGATATCAGTATATTATCTTATAGTTTTAATTAAGCATATTCATTGCTTAGAAGGCATTTAGAAAATCCTAGTAGATTCTTATCTTGATATTTGCTTTTTTGTATGTCATGGCACTTCAGATTAATCACTTGAAATTGAAAGTTAGGTAAAAGGTCCTCAACTGCACAGTTAAATGGATTTTGAAATATGGAAATGTATTTTGCATTTGCATTAACATCTGAAAAAATGCTGGTAGAACTGTAGTTTGAGCTCAGAATATATATATACATATACATATACATGCTAAAAATTTGTGTGGGAATAGAGATCTTCTTGTTTCAACCTGACAGCACAGAAAGTGTATAAAGGCAGCTCGACATTGCTTGTGAGTCAAACAGTACTACTTGTCATTAAATTGACTTTACTGTATTGTGAGTTTTGTATGTAAATACTATTTTATCTTGTAATTTTTGATTGAATTCATTAAGAAACATTATCAAGTCTTCAGCTAAAGCTAATTTTCAAAGCCATTCAGTGTTTAATAATAGTGGTTGAGGGTAGTTCTTGTTCAGAAAAATTTCAATCTTGTTACTCTGCCCAAAAAATAGTAATGATTTTTTGCTCTTTTTTTCTTGTTTTGACATGATGGGTATGCTCTGGTAATGAAAAAAAATGTGGCAGAATAAATGTATTCAAAATGCTTTCAAATTATAACAGTGTCAGTACAATTTGTAGTGCACACAATGGCATCATGAAGCAATAAGCATGCCACATTTAGTTTCTGTCACATTATTCAACTCTGAACAAGCAGCTGTAGATAATACATAAATGAATGAGTGTGGCTATGTTTCAATAAAACTTTATTTTAAAATGTAAAAGCTATTCATAATTTATGGTTCATACAAAAACAGGCAACAAACCAGATTTGGCTCATGGGGCATAGTTTGCTGACTCCTGATTCTAGTTCAGCCATTTCATTTTATAGATGGGGAAATTTTATATGGAAATTAACTTCGACAGTCAAAATTTGAACCCAGTTCCTCTGATTCAAACATGTCTTTCCTCTATACTGTTCTGTCTTCTTTAACCTTCACCTGGTATCATTCCCCCAGACTTATTTCTTTGTCCTACGGTTAGCTAATCTCAAACAAAAATCCATATTAATTGTGTTATTACTACAAGTGCTTTATTTCATCTTCCAGGCATCATATATGCATTTCACCAATGGTCTTTGGGAGGCAGTATCTCTACCTTTGTTATTTATCTTAAGAAATGGTTCTAATGATTTCAGTTCCAGGCTACAGAGCAGGGCAAGTAGCTCTCACACACCAATATGGGAGATCTTGGGGGACAGATAAGGCTTTCAATTACCATACAAAGTACTCTCCATTCTACTTATGGATAAGGCCAAATTTGACAGAGAATATTTTACAATTCCTACATATTGAAACACTACTCAGGAATGCTTTTTTAAAAGTTTTGCATGCTTGGCTTATTTTTAACTCTTTTTTTTCTGTCTGTGGATATCTGTCCCATATTTCACATGGCACATAATTTTAGGACTGAATGCTATCTTGGAGATTACCTATTCCCCTTATTTTATAAAATGAAGTCTAGAGATAATAAAGTGATCTCTGTCTTCAACTATCCTAATAATAGTTGGATGGAGAGCTGGCATTAGGAACCGCAACTGCTGACACACACTTTTTTCTGCTTTACCAAGCACAGCATCCTTTTTCTACTTTATCATCTTGTCCATATCTATTTATACATTTTATTTTTCCTCTCTCTGTTATAGCTATTAAACCTTTATTATTCTTTTAATTTTTATTATTATGAACTTGACAAACATCAATAAGCATTAACATTTCATTAAACAAAGTACAACAAAAAAAGAGAATTGAATATAATACCATGAATTTCTATTAGGTATAACTTGAATTATTTAAGTTTATATTATATTTAAAATAATGGTTCTAACACTATGCTGCTTATCTTCTGAACTTCCTTCTTCTCTCTACTATGCATTTTAACTGACATTCCTTTCTCTTTCTTTTTTTATCACTGTCATTACTTTCCACCCCATAATGCCCCCCAAAGCTCTCCTTTATAACAAATCAAGCAAAACTTAATATATAATCAAGCCACATTAATCTATGCATCGACCATGTCTGAAAATTTATATCTCTCTCTGTACCCCTAGTCCAGGTTTATCTCAGCCTTCTGGAGACATGATTAGATATTGCATTGATCATAATTCTCAAGTTTTTCACAGTTGTTTTCCTTTAAAATGCTGTAATTTTTAAATGTTCTGTTTCTACTCCATTTTGTATCAATTTCTCCATTTCATCCTTTCTGATAAAATAATGTTCCATTACATTCATGTACCAAAATTTGTTCATCTATTCCCTAGTTGATGGGCACTGTTTTCAGTTTGTTGTTATAAGAAAAACTGCTGCTATAAGTATTTGTGCATAAATGGGTCTTTCTTCTCTTTCTTTCATCTCTTTAGAATATATGCTTACTTACAGTATTGCTACTTCAAAGAATATGCATAGTTTTGTGATTTTCTGGGTATAGTTCCAAATTGCTTTTCAGAATGGTTATATCAATTCACAACTCTTATTATCAACAATTCATGACATTCAGAACTGGAATACTACCACTATTAAATAACTAAAGATGGGCCTCATAGAGAAGGCAATGGAAAGGCTCATGATACATGTGAGCAGACTGCAACATATAACCAATGAGAAACTTCAAAGTCAAAGAAGTAAGAAAAGTTAGCAAATTATTTAATGACAAAGAAGACATGCATTGGTCATGTGACAAGAGCAAACCGGGAAAGAGGGCTTCACTGATACCCTCAAGATACTGAGGAAAAGTGAGAAAGGACTCCACATCATTGGGTAGACCTCTAGGTCGAACTTTCGGGACAATACGGAAAACAGTCACACTGGATGGGCAGGCATGGGTGGGTTATGATCTGTATCATTGGAGAAAACTCTCAAATCTGTGAGATCCTAGATCCATTTGAGTATCAGACCTTTATCAAAAGAGCAATTTGCTTCAAGGATTTCTTTTCCAATGAACTGTTTCCTTTCGAACTGCATGGCATTTGTTTGGATAAAAATTTTTCAAATTTATGTAAACAAAATTGCCCATTTTATTTCATTTTATCTTTTTTGGCAAATAATTCTTCCCCTATCAGAAATTATGAATGACCTTTTCTTTCTAACTTAGGATATGCCCTTTTATATCTAGAATACCATATGGAGCCTATTTTGGGCATATGGTATGAATTGTTGATTTTAACTCAATTTTTGTCAGACTGCTTTCTAGTTTTCCCATCAATTTTTACTGAATAGTGAATCCCTACCCCAGAGGTTAAAGTCCTTGGGTTTATCAAAGGCTTTTCTATTTTGTTCAATTGCTTCGAGGTCTTACATGAATAATATGTTCCAGTGATTAATTTTTCTGTTTTTTTAAAATCAGTACCACATAGTTTTGATGATTACCTTTTTGTAGTACAGTTTGAGATATGGTACTCTTATTTCCAATTCTTTTTTCCCCATTATTTTATTTGCTTTCTTGATGTTTTGTTCCTCCAGATGAATTTTATTGTGATTTTTCTATCTCAATGAAGTAATCTTTAGTGGCTTATTATTTTGATGACATTGAATCTGTTAATTCATTTAGCTACTATTATTATTATTTTAGAAGAGCCCAACCATGAGCAATTACTATCTCTCCAGTTATTTCAGTCTGTCTTTATTTCCATAAAGAATGTTTCATATTATATTCCTATAATTCCTGTATGTGTCTTGGTAGGTAGACTTCTAGATATTCTATACATTCTATAGTTCTTTTGAAAGGAATTTGTTTTTCTATCTTTTCCTACTTAGTTTTAGTTGAACTCTATTCTTTTAATCTTTGGGCACTTTTCCAATAGTTATTATGAATTTATATCCTATTTTACAAGTGTTAGCAACTCCCCATCCTGATGTTCTATAACCTCTAAAGATTTTTATGTGCATACTTGAAGTAACCATTACATAAAGCTTTATGTTAAGTGTCTGTGGAAAAGGAGGTTGAATAAAAAGAATAGGAATGTATGTTTTCTATATTTAAAAAAAAATTCCTGAATTTCAAGGACTTTGGCTTCCGGTTGATTCAAATGGCATTCGGACAAATGATGTTGCTTTAGAAACATACTGGTAACTAAGCAAAATTTTAATGTCATTCCATGGTTTTTCCTTTTCAATTTTGAGCTTTATACATATAAAGATTCTTTAGTGTAAAATCATGACTTTAAGAATATCCATATGGGGACGGAGCCAGGATGGCAGAGTAGAAAGATGAACCTGCTCTAGCTCTGCCCCCATAGTCCATAAAATACCTATAAAAATGACTCAAAAAATTCAAGAGCAGGAGAAGTCACAAAATGACAGTTTTGTGAAAGAGATTTCCAGCCCAAGACAGCCTGGAAGACTCACAAGAAAGGTCTATCACACCTGGGCTCAGAGCAGATCGCAGTTCAATCTTGGCCACAGGGGCATGGACAGGACTGGAGCAGGCTTCAGGGTGCAGAATCACGGGTAGCAGCTGTGCTCCCCAGATTTCTCAACCCATAAACACCAAAGACAACTTCAAAGGTTAGTGAGAAAGCTCTTTCACCTGGGGGAGAGGGGAGCAAGGTTCCAGGCACAGCCCCAGGGCAGTAGCACCACCTGCAACAGCAGCATCCACTTTTGGAGTAAAGACCCTGGGGGAATCAAAGGGCTAATCTGGGTCTCAGTTCTGAGTGGCAGTCCTGGGGTGAGGAGGAGAGCTGGTGTGGTGGAGCTGGTGGGGGCTCTGGAAAGGGAATCCTACTCACAGATCCTGGGCAGAAGAGTGCTTGTGGTTGCTTCCAGACCAGAGTGTAGGCCAGGAGAGGAGAAAAGTCCTCTCCCTTGACTGTGCCACCTTGGAGGAACTGAGAAATTATAGGTCCCTAGAGTATACCCTCCACTTGACAAAGGACTCAAAAGTCAAATAACTGGCTGGGAAAATGGCCAAAAAAGGGAAAAAAATAAGACTCTAGAGGGTTACTTTCTTAGTAAAAAGGTATTTTCTTCCATCCTTTCAGATGAGGAAGAACAAAGCATACCATCAGAGGAAGACATAAAAGTCAAGGCTTCTACATCCAAAACCTGTAAAAAAAAAAATATGCAATGATCTCAGGCCATGGAAGAACTCAAAAAAGATTTTGAAAATCAAGTAAGAGAGGTGGAGGAAAAACTGGGAAGAGAAATGAGAGCAATATAAGATAATCATGAAAAGTGAGTCAACAGCTTGCTAAAGGAGACCCCAAAATGCTGAAGAAAATAACACCTTTAAAAATAGACTAACCCAAATGGCAAAAGAGATCCAACAAGTCAATGAGGAAAAGAATGCTTTAAAAAGCAGAATGGGCCAAATGAAAGAGAAGTTTCAAAAGCTCAACAAAGAAAGTAATTCTTTAAAAGTTAAAATGGAGCAGATGGAAGCTGGTGACCTTATGAGAAACCAAGAAATTATAAAACAAAACCAAAAGAATGAAAAAATAGAAGATAATGTGAAATATCTCATTGGAAAAACTACTGACCTAGAAAATAGATCCAGGAGAGATCATTTAAAAATTATTGATCTACCTAAAAATCCTGATAAAAAAAGAGCCTAGACATCATCTTCCAAGAAATTATGAAGGAAAACTGTTCTGATATTCTAGAACGAGAGGGTAAAATAGAAATGGAAAGAATTCACCAATCACCTCCTGAAAGAGATCCCCCAAAAGAAAACTCCTGGGAATACTGTAGCCAAATTCCAGAGTTCCCAGGTCAAGGAGAAAATAACACAGGAGTTAGTAGCTTCTATACTAAAGGATCAAAGGACGTGGATCTCCAGAGGTCAAAGGAGATAGAATTAAAACCAAGAATCACCTACCCAGCAAAACTGAGTATAATACTTCAGGGGAAAAACTGGAATTTCAGTGAAATAGAGGACTTCCAAGCATTCTTGTTGAAAAGACTAGAGCTGAATGAAAAATTTGACTTTCAAATACAAGAATCAAGGGAAACATGAAAAGGTCAACAGGAAAAGAAACCTTAAGGAACTCATTAAAGTTGAACTGTTTATATTCCTACATGGAAAGATGTTATTTGTAACTCATGAGACCTTTTTCAGTATTAGGGTATTTAGAGGGAATATAGATATGTAGGTGTGTATGTGTATATTATATATGTGTAGGTATGTATATGTACATGAGTTTATATGTGTTTGTATATGTATGCATGTATATACATGTATATGCATATATGTGTGTGTATATATATATATATATATATATATACACACACACATATATATGCATAGACAGAGGGCACAGGGTGAGCTGAATATGAAGGGAGAATACCTAAAAAAAATAAAATTTACTGTTGAATGGAATGTACTAGGAGTAAGAGAAAGGGAGAAATAGAATGTAGCCAATCATCTCACATAGAAGAGGGAAGAAAGAACTTCTACAATGGAGGGGAAGAAGTGGGGAGATGAAAGGAAATTGAGCCTTACTCTCATGGGATTTGGCTTAAGGAGGGAATAACACACTCAATTGGATATGGAAATCTATTTTACCCTGCAGGAAGGCAAGGGGGAAGGGGATAAGAGAGGGAAGATAATAGAAGGGACAGCAAATTGGGGAAAGGGATAATCAGAAGCAAACATTATTGTGGCAAGACAGGTCAAAGGAGAGAATGGAATAAATGAGGGCCAGGATAAGACAGAGGGAAATGTGATTAGTTTTTTACAGAATAACTATTATGGAAATGCTTGCATTGTTACATATTGAATTGCTTATTTTCTCAATGAGGGTGAGTTGGGAGGGAGGGAGACAATATGGAACTCAAAGTTTTTAAGAAAAAATTGTTTTAGCATGCAATTGGATATTAAGCCATACAGGCAATGGAGTATAGAAATCTATTTTGCCCTATAGAAAAATAGAGGGGAAGGGGGATGGAGGAAGGGTGGGTAATAGAAGAGAGGACAGACTGGAGGAAGGAGTGGATGGGGTGCATGCTGTCCTGGGGTGGGGGGTGGGGAGAGATGGGGAGAAATTTTTGAATTCAAATTCTTGTGGAAGTGAATGTTAAGAAGTGAAAAATAAATAAATTATATTAGAAAAAGAACATCCGTATATTCACTGAATACAATTTCCCATCCCCTTCCAGCAACATCTTAGCCATCTCCCTAGGGCTTGGGAGGGTCCTTTATAATTCTTGAAATCCAGACTAACAAATATCATGCACCATCTTTTCTGCTAAGTATATCAAGCTGTTCAGTTGTTTTCAGAGCCACCCTATAGTAAAAATTCGTACTGAGAAAAAGGAGACATTTCCTTAGTTACTGAAATAAATATCCATCTTATTATCATGGTAGTGTTACAACATTAAAATTAGCTTCATGATTAGGAACCAATTAAAATCTACTGTCAATCATCAATGGCTGAAGGTATCATCAGGAAGAAACTAATACAACTTAGTTACATAATAAAAGAAGAGTATACTGTGTAGTATTATCAATTTCATAATAAAATTTTGTAGAAAAGCTAAATATTGCTGCATTTTGTTTATAATTTATTTTAGAGATTTCATTTTTGCTATTCTATGTATGTAGAATAGTGTTAGCTTAAAAAGACTGATCAAAAACATCAATTTATAATTTTCTTGATTACTAAGTTAATACAGTAATCACCTCCACTTCCCCTGCACTATTTGATGTCATATTTTATTATTCTTTGTGGAATCTGTCAATTATTTCTTCTGCTAAACCTTTAGCAACAATGATAAACAATGATAGTCAAAAGTATAATTTACTCCATAGAATCTGAATTGGTTTAAACTTTTAACAGGAAAAAACTTCCTATTGTTGTGAGTACATAAATTTGTCTCTTATTGAAATAACAACCTAATCATTAAGTCCTAAGACCTGGAATACATAGATATGTGAAGATGGAAGAGAATGTAAAAAATAGAAAGTTAAAAATAGGAGATTAGTAAGGTTACCCACCCAAGATTGTAACTGAAAGACAAAGAAAAGAGTCAGAATCAATTTACAACTAGTATTCTACTGCTATTCCTATCCTCAGAGGATCAAACTTGATAAGGAATCTAGAGTATATTTTCACAATTCTGAACAATGAAACTTTAGTATTACCATTTAATTCGAGGCTTAGGCACATAAATGACAAATACACAGCCATTGGAAATTTAGGTAAGCACATTTTACAAAAAGTGTCGTTGAATAAATTAATGTTTACCTCACATATACTATTTATAATTTCTTCCCACTGGGTGTATGGTGTGTTTGAGGACTAGTACTTCTGGTATGAGGGCTTGCCAAGGTCTTTTCAGGGCTGCTTATCCATTTTTGGTGTCCACCTGCTACTCAGCTCTCACCTGTGGCTCCAAGAAGCTGTGGCATGTGCAGTGACCACAGCCCAGCAAACCTCCTCAACAGATGGGCTAAACCAGGTTAATGGGCTTCAAACCTGTTCATGGGTTGGGGGAAGTGTGGTGTGTCTACCCCAGGCATGTAAAGACTTCCCCTGTTGGAAAAGGTGGATGAGAATAATTTGTTTCAATGAGTCATTAAGGCCATGGAAGCAGCTATGGTGGAGCAATCAGAACTTGCTCAGTTACTGAAGATGCCAAGGTCATCCCCTGCATCCAGAAGCCATACCCAGTTGTCTTGACTTTTAATTTGCCACTGGGCTCTGATGACTCATGAAGAGAGACTGAGGTTGATGACTTCATGCAACTCTGCCTTACTTAAATTCAATTTATGTGGAGGTCAAAAGTATTACTCATACCACATTACTATTTTACTATTTCATTATTTTATCTTATCATTCAAATAATTTTAGTTTTATTATTTTATTATTCAACTATTTTATTATTTACTATCTTACTATCTTACTATTTTACCTCCCTTGAAGTCCTGCGACAGTGGTGATGAAGCAGCAAGTGCAGACACACTGGAAACCACAATCACAACTATATACTTCAGTGGCCTAGGCCATAGGGTCATTTTCTTATTGGACTGAAGGAGGAGTGGGATTCAGCAGGCCCCTGAGAGTCTGAGCAGCCTTCTTAAGGACCACATTGATCACTTCTTGTTGTGAGGAAGGGACTAGAAAAGATGCCCTAAAAATTGACTGCTTCTTTTAATCCTGGCCTGCTCACTATGGCAGACAGGGACCCCATCCTGCAATCAAACCCCCAAAACATATACAAAAGCTTCTATGAAGATGATTCCACTCACCACTGGCACATGGAATGTGCACATGCTTATGGACAACAAGACACCCAGTAGCCTTGAAGGACGAATAGCTTTTGTGAGAAAACTCATCAGATATTGCATCCAAATAGCAACCCTGAGTGAAGCAAGGCTGGCAAATGAAGGCCAGAGCTAGATAGATATTTTTCTAATGTGGCCACAGTGATGGGGAACGCCATGAAACTTGGCATAGGTTTCACAATCAAATCTAACCTAGTCAACAAGCTTGCATGCCTCCCAAAAGGAGTGAATGACAGGCTCATGACAATAAGATTTGCACTTGCAGGAAAGTGCCTTGCCACAATCCTGAGTGTGTATGCTCCCGTCATGGCAAACCCTGATGAGGTCAAAGAAAAGTTTTATGAAGACCTGGAGACCCTCCTTGTCAATGTAATTCTGGATAAATTTAACACCAGAGAAGGCAAAGACTACCAGACAAGACAGGGTGTCCTTGGGAGGAATGGAGTCAGAAAGAGCAACAGCAATTGTCACTTACTACTGAAGACTGGTGCATCTAATGACCTCATCACCACCACTGTCTTCCATTTATCTAAATGCAACAAAATTTCATGAATATACTCTTACAGCATAGACTAATTCATTGTAAGGAGAAGAGACAGATGGGATGTGAGAATGACTAATGTTATGTGTGATAAGGAGTGCTGACAGATCATAGACTTATCTTCTCCAAGCTTAACCATTCATAATTACCAGGGGTGGAAAGCCGTGGCCTCAGGTCACCCTTGAGGCTTGAAGGTTCCCCACCCCTGACATTCACCAGTAATGGCAGCCCCGAGGCATGATGACTCTCAGAAGACTCAAAGATTCTAGCTTGTGTGAACAGTTTGTTACTGACTTGAAGGGAAAACTGAGCCAACACACCATTGATAACAGTGGAACAGAAAAGGAATGGGCAGCCTTCAGAAATTTTTTTATAAAGCACTTCATTTACTCATCTGGGCCAGAACACTCATAAACATCAAGATTGGTTTGATGGAAATGATGCGAAAATTCAGAAGCTACTAAATGAAAAACAAGAATTCTACAGGGTATACCAGTGGAACAGTTCATCTGTCTCTAAAAAAAGGATTTAACTCCATCAAATGTAAAATACAAGCAAAGCTTGGAGAGAGGCAGAGCTCTTAACTCAATAAGAAGGCCAATCTGAAGTACATCTACAATGCCCTGAGGCCAAAGGCCTCTGGTGCATCTTAACTACTTAGCACTGGTGGAACCACACTGATCAGATAAGGACATGATCCTGAAGAGATGGGCTAAACACTTCCATAGTGTTCTCAACAGACCATCATCCACCAAGCCCGGAGCCACTGACCACATGGAAGTCAATCCATCTGTAGCCAAACTTCAAGGGAAGAAGAGGTTTTAAGCCATTAGCCTTCTCTTTTGTGGCAAAGCACCTGGTGCTGATCTCTCCCAGCTGAGATTTACAAAGCAGGTGGTCCACTGATCATACAAGGCTGAATGAAATGAATTATATGGCAACAGAGGTTATCTACCAGGTGTTCAGGAAAGCCTCTGTTGTCCATCTCTAATAAAGGAAAAGGAAATAGGTTGTTCTGTGAGAATTGTGGTGGGGCCAATCTCTCTCTTAGTCATTGCTAGCAAAATTCTTGCCAGAGTCCTAAAGGTAGGAAGAAATTGTTGTTGTTGTCATTCCTGCTGCTCAGAGGACCAAAATGACATCACAATGTCAGGGCTAATGTACAATGGAACAAAATGTGGCTGATTTGACCAAAACAAGCTCAGAAGGCTCTCCTACAGGTTGTGTACAAGTAGGCCACATGACCATTTGGGAGGGAAATGTCTCTAAATTTACACATCTCGTATTTCTTTTGAGCTACTACAATACTGTTTTGCTTATAGAGCACAGCATCTTCTTTGTTGTGGGCATGCCATGCTGAAAAATCCTGTGCCATGTCTCCCATGTCTCATAATTGAGACATGTTCTTCAGAGAGTTCTTCAAAGAGACCCTTGAGAGTGTCCTTGTACTGCTTCTTCTGACCACCACGTGTGGTTCTGTGAGTTCTCCATAAAATAGTGTTTTAGGCAAACATATGTTTGGCATTCAAACAGTGTGACCAGCCCAATAGAGTTGTGCTCTCTGGAGGAAAGTTTGAATGTTTGGCAGTTTAGCTCAAGAAAGGACCTCAGCGTCTAGGACCTTATTTTAAGGGACCTTCAGAATCTTCCTAAGACAATTCCAATGGAAGCAGTTCAGTTTTCTGGCATGGTTCTGATAGACTGTGCAGATTTCAGAGGCATATAACAATGTTAGCATAATGGCTCTACAGACCTTCAGCCACCTCTGGATACACTCTACATTGACCCTGATATTATGTTGTCATCTTGGTCCTCTTTGAGAAGCAGGAATGATGACAACCACAATTTCTTCCTACCATAGTAATACCTCTTATTTCCCTATTTTTCTTAATGGTACCTTCATTCTCCCAGCTAACAAGATTTAAAACCTCCACCTTCTCTCACTCTAGCCTCATACATCCATTCCTTTTGGTATCCCCAGAATATCTATTCCAGGTTGAAGGTACTCTATGGACCTGCATCCACTCAAAACCATAGTTCATGAGCCCCCATCAATGTGTTTACGTTTTCTTTAGCCAGTCAAAGAACAAAAGTAACTTGAAGCAAGAACACTTGATGAAGTAGCATATTAGGAAAAGCTACAACAAAATATCTCCCTCCTTCCCTCTGTCTTGTACCTTATAATACTAGAGGCTTACTCTATCACAAATCCGTATACCTTTAATGGGCATAGTGGATATAAACAGAGAATAATTAACCAATTGGTCAAGTATAGGAAGGGAGCACATATATTAAGGGCACATGACAAAATGAGCTGTTAGCCCGTTTTTATCAGAGTCTACCTAGTATACATTCCAGATTGGATCAGAGAGGACCAGAAAGTGGCCTTGAATAGATGACTTCAGAAGCTAGTCTCCTAGAGACCAGCAAGGAAAAACAGAGCAATATCTGAACATAGTTGAGATACCACAATGAAGGGAGCAGGCCCAAAGAGGATAACAAAATGAAATCCCCAGAAACCACTGTTGGTATTACCATATTGAAGGAGTGAACTGAGTCTCCACAATGTGTCCTGACATAGTCATGTGTAGTTATTCTGTGGGGCCCACGTGTGAGCCTTTAACATATGACTCCTGTTGCTACCTAAAGAGCATTTTTTGACTTATTTACCCAACATTCTATTATGTGTTCTAGGGTACATAAAAGAAATGAGTCATGATTTCTGCCCTTAAGGAGCTTAATATTGAGTTACTCAAAGGAATGAACTATTTCCTTTTTTGTCTTTGTATCCCCACATAAAAAATGCTTAATAAATGCTTGTGGAATGGAATGGAATTAACACAGCCTTTACTGCTTTTCTTTTCAACTATCATAATAGTTTCCTGACTAGTCTCCCTACATCTACATCATAACCTTTTTTGTGTCATGCACCCCTTTGGCAGTATCATAAAAACTATGGGTCACTTTTCAGAAAAATGTTTTTAAATAATAAAAGGAAATACTAAATGTGAGCTAGAGATTAATTGGAAAAAATGTGACTTTTTCTTCATCCAAAATCATAGACCCCCAGTAATCTATTGGACAGGTCAATAAGTTAATAAACACTTATTATGCTCTTACTCTGTGCCAGGCACTGTGCTAAACACTGGGGATGCAAACAAGGGCAAAAAACAATCCCTGTTCTTAAGGAGCTCACAATCTAATGAAGAATACAGTATGAAAACAACTATTTACAAGCAAGATATAAATAGGATAGACTGGAAATAATCAACAGAGAGAAGCTACTAGTATTAAGAGGGAATCAGCAAAGTCTTGCAGAAAGGAGAATTGTAACTAAAACATGAATGAAGCTAGGGAAGCCAGAGAATGTACTGGAGTGGAAAGAGATGACTATTACATGATGAGGATACTCAGGGGCAGTGTAGTGGTAGTGTCACAGGAGAGAAATGGAAATATATGAGAGATGTTACAAAGGTAGAAATGACAGGACTTGAAAAGAGTTTTGGATATGGGTAGTGAGAGAGAGAAAAAGGAGTTGAGAAATATAACTAGGTTGTGAGACTTAGCATAGTGCCTAGCAAATAGTAAGCACTAAGAAATACTTGTTGCCATGTCTTGCCTACACTATTGTTGCAGCTTACCTGGACTGACAGGTATTCATAATGTCAGTCTAGGTGCCTTCATGCTCCCCTAGCTGTAAGCATTCTCTCCTCAAAGTTCTTATATTACTTCGTGTCTCTCCTTTATTCCTATCACAGTCTGCTGTGTATCATACCTGTGGACGTCTCATTCCCAAACTTTTTTGACCATGCAAACTAATCAGAAAAGAATTTTTGAGTATGGACTTCCAATATATATGTATATTTTTACTATATTTATGTAAACATTTATTTATAGATTAGATATATATGTATTATTGTACTGATAAACATATAACATGTTTTCCCTTCCCCAACCCAGTTCTTAGTGTTCCATTGCAGTTCCCACCAGGTGCAAAACACCCACACTCAGCTGGATGTTAACTCCAGTATTCCCACTTTTGCTGGCAGTATCACATAGCTCCAATCCATTCTGATAATTTGACCCTGTATCTTCTTACCTGGGGACCATCTGTTCTTCCACTGCTCCCTAAGGTCTTCAAGGCCTTGCTTCCTGCCCTATTACTTTCTCCAGTAGAATGTAGATACTACCTGGCTGTTCCATCTGTTAGGAGCTGAACATATACACTGCTTTATATGTTGTCTCCTACAATGAGAATGTGAGCTTCTTGAGAGTGGTGGCTGTTTTGATTTTCTTGGACTTAAAACAGTGCTTGGCATATAGTAGGCACTTAATAAATGTCTTTCCATTCCCTTCCTTGTAAATTATAAAACATTAACAAAAAATAGGCATTTTAAAAGGAAATTTTAATATTAAATAACAATATTTTTAAATTTAAAAATTTATTATTAACAATGTAAACCCCTTTTTACTTTTGCTAGCAGTGTGATTGAATATGTCCTTATTTTTGTTTTAAAAATCCCTGAGTACATCCTAGGGATTAGGGCATATATATATATGTATGTATATATATATGTGTATGTATGTATGTATATATATGTATATATGTACATATATGTGTGTATAAGTATATGTATATGTGTAAATGTATAATGTTTGATGATAATTATTCATTTAATTTGATTAATGTAGCAAGCCAAGCAGCTAACTTTCTGTTTCAGTTACTTTTAAATGGAAAGACATAAAGTACAACAATCTTATGTTGCTTTTCAGCAGAAGTCATGTTCTTCTGTGTGTAGATATTCACTATATGCAATGCAAAAACAAGAAAAAAGGTGAATTGTTTCTGATTTCAACTCAGCAAAAAGTTTTGGGTGTAAATACATTCTTTTTTCTTTACATGATAATGTTGAATAGATGACATTAAATCTTAATCTTCTATTCATGTATGCATATTTTAGTAGTCTTCTTGTAAGGGTATGAAGAATGGTGAGTGGGCCAGTTTGGCTGGACCACCGAGTGCTGGAAGGGATGTAAGCTACAATAAGACTAGAAAGATAGAACCATTCTAATTCTTTATAACATGATTAATATGGAAATATGTTTCATATGATTGTATATGTATGTTCTATATTCAATTACATTCTGTTGGAGGGAAGGGGAGAAAATTTAAAACTCAAAATCTTATGAAAGTGGATGTTGAAAACTAAAAATTTTTTTAAAAAGAAAAGAAAGGTAGAACCAGGATATTAAGGATCTTAAATCTCTAATAGAGGAGTTCATATTTGATTCTAGAAGTAATAGGGAGCTATTGAAGTTAATTGAGTAGGGAGATGGCATTTGTCAGATCTGAGATTTTAAAAATGATTTTGGCAGCTGTGTGGAGGATAAATTCACTTGAGAAAAGACTTGAGGCACATAGACCAGTTAAAAGATCACTGCAATAGTCTCAGCAAGAGATGATGAGGTCCTGAATTAGGACCTTTAGGTGGCCATTATAGCCATTAGGTAGCCATATGAAGGAAATGGGTGCAAAAGATGTTGTAGAGATAGAAATGACAAGATACAGCTTCTGCAATGTGGAAATGAGGAGTCGAAGATGACACTGAGGTTTTGAAACCTAGGTTCTTGGAAGGATAGTGGTACCCTCAGTAGAAACAAAGATATTTGGAAGAGAGATGGATTTGGAGAGAAATATAGTAAAATCAGATCTGCAGTGAGGGTTAGCATGAATTTGTATAGCTTCTCTATGTCTTCAACTTTTAGCTTCAAATGGAGTCTTCAGGAGAGTTGCTATTTATTATTCATAGAAGGATGGTGTAACAGCAAGGACCCTGACATACACAAGAGGACTTGCTGTACAGGTTCATAGGTCTGCTTTTCTAAAAGGAAAATAGCTTTTGATGGGTCAACAATCTACTTTAATCAAGCACATATATCATTCACTTAGTTTAGGGGAAAAAGTCAGCACCCTGAACGTCAAGAAAATACAAAGTGAAATAAAGATCAACAGACGTGGCTTCCAACTGTCTGACCATAAGCAATACATACATCACAGATAAACAGACAGATCTAACTATGTGACCATGCATACATAGTTACCAAAGCAGCTTCCCAGAGTCTCATCTGGCATACAAGCCTTCTTCTAAAAACTCAGTCTCAAGACAAAACCTCACCTCAGAGTATTTATATACTTCTCAGAGCCTGAGAGCAGGATCCTCTGACCCAGTGCCTCAATAGAAATTAACAAAAGGTATTGAGGCCTATTAACAGGCAGGGAAGATCTTTAACTCTTCCCCCCACCCACCATTAACTTTAAATTGTCATTACAGATGGATGGCAAAGGTGGGAGTGGGTGGAGTGGGGGCTCTGACATTGCCCTTTTAATATAAAGTACAAAAGTCTTTTTTTTTTTTTTTGGTTATAACATTTTTAGAATGGCAAAATCTCCAACAGGCCTAGGCATCTCACTAGGAAGCAAAAACCATTTATGACTTTTCAGCCCAAAAGGATGTGGGGCTGGCTATTTCTCAGAGCCTGGTTAGAATGGGGAAGGAGAGTATGTCACTTCAGTGAAAGTAGTATATTCTGAATTTCACATATGTAAGATACAAGGATAAAATATTTTCTTTTCTGTTTCTAGTACTCTTTTTGACGATGTCCAGTATTTTGTAGTTCTTTTTTTCTAGGCACAAAAGTACACTAAGCTAATTATGAGACTCTACCATGATTCCAGATCCCATACTTTGTCTTAGAATTGATAGCATTGAATTCATTATCTTAAAAAGTTTATTTACTCCATTTCCCAGTTTATAAATGCTCTAATGGTATCTACCCTGTCCCTCAGAATATAGGAATCCTGACACCTAGGAGTGACTGGGTGACTGATGTAACAACACAAGCTTTGGTGGGATGTTTTTCCTTTGTGCATCTTTACTGGGTCATTTTAGAGGTCCACTATATTCCTATGATGCATTAGAGGAGAAAGACATGTTTTTTGGAATACTAGTCTGAACTACATGACCCATGATACTTGAAGAACTGAAGGGGTCTTCCTCATTTCATTCCATTCAATTCAATTTTTTAAGGGTATGGGGCAAAGGGGACATATATACATATAAGCGTATTTTAAATTTATCACATAAATACAAACTAATTTGAGGGTGGGCAGGGGGAGCACAGGCAACTGGGAGAATCAAGAAAGGTCTTGCATAGGAGATGACATTTGATTTAAGCCCTGAATGTAGCTGGGTATTCCAAGATATTAGAGTGAGGAGGGTGACGATTCCAAGCATATGAAGACATAGAGGAAGAAATGGAATGTCTTGTAAAGGATCATCAAGTAATATATTTTGGATTGAGTTTAGAGTGCAAGAGGGTGTGCAATACAAAATCAATCTGGAAAGACAGATTGAATCCAGATAGCATAGGGATTTACATGCCAGAGAAATTTATATTTTATTCTAGAGGCAGTCTGGTAGCCACTGAAACTTAGCAGATATGCAGATAGTTGAAGCCCCCCAACATAACTATATTCTATCTCTATTCTATCTCTATGCCAGCTTTGTGATCTACCTAAAAATAATAATAATAATATGCTTTAGAACTTAAAAATATTTTACATTATAATCTCATCTCATTTACATTAATGTAAAGGAGATATTGTAGGTACTGTTATTCTCATTTTATAGAATTAGGTGAGACTCAGAATGGTTTAAATGATTTGCTCAAGATCATCTAGCTAATAAATAACTAATGGATATTAGACCATTTAACCATTTCTAAATCCATCTCTTTTTGCTATTGGCTAACCCATATATTTTTCTACTTTTTCCCACAAGAATAAGGTGAGAAACTTTTGTTATATCCATTCTTCTATTTATCTCAAATTATTACTCTCTAGCTGCCTCTTCCATTACCTTCTTCCCTCATGTCTGTTGTACATTCCTGAAAAATCTTTTTTCTCTACTGATGGTTTTCTATAATGATGATTCATGCTTATGACCCATCTCCAAACACTAAAGTCCTTGGCATTCATTGTTATTAGACAATTTATGATTTACCATTGTTCTCATTCATTCCTTCATTCAGAAATATTTGAATTCAGACTATTTTCAAGGCATTATGCTATAAGAGACAAAGAAGTATACAATACATTCATTGCCCTCCAAGAGTTTTTGATCTATTGTTGACTGTGGATGAAAAGGATATATAGATTATGTTGACCAATAAATCAGAGATTTGGTAAAAGTGAGACTGAGCATTGAGTCTCATTTCATTCCCTTCAGGTTCAACCAGACTTTTCTTCCTTCCTTCCTTCCTTCCTTCCTTCCTTCCTTCCTTCCTTCCTTCCTTCCTTCCTTCCTTCCTTCCTTCCTTCCTTTCCTCTCTATCCAACAAGACAGACAGTTCTCTGTTTAACTCTATGTTGGATTGGTCTGTACTGGAGACAATAAATGAACATAGTGAGTAAAAATCTGGTTTCACACTGATTTAAAATCTTCAGATTCAGGCATTCATTCAGGCACAAAAGTCACCATCAATTATGTGTCTAATATAATTACAAGACCAAGAAAATTTCACTATATAAAAATCTTAGTGAAAAAGACTACATTAATTGATAAATATCAAATATCTTAGCAAACACTGTGGTGTCCCACACAGTCTAACAGTAAATATTTTCAAAGGCTTTTGCCTTTTTCTCTAGATTTTTTTCCAAGACTAAAACCAAGGCTGAATTTTTGTTGTTGTTGTTGTTGTTGTTTTTAACAGAGAAAAGCATTAAGTGAAAGATCTGGGTAGTATAGTAGACAGTGCCAGAAGACCTGCTTCAAGTCCTGGCTCAACTTTTTACTAATCTTTGTGACTGTGATTAACTTCTCTGAGCCTAATTTCCTCATGTGCAAGAAAAGATAATTTTCATGATGGATTTTTCCCCCTCTGTGGAAGAAAGATTTATCCCCTTGCTAGAAAGTCCAGGGAATGGGTGTAGAGAGCAGTGCCTTAGGCACATTCAGGTTGTGAGTACTTGAAGGCCATCTCACCAACACCACAGCAGGAAGCCAGAAGCCCTGACTCCTTGGAGTTGCAAACCATACAGTTAACATTCTAGGAGTGGGTCTGGGAGATGGGCTAACAGGAAAAAGAAAATCCTCAGGAAAATCCTCCTCTATCAGATGTTCTCTAAATTTACTTGCAGATCTTAATAGATGATCTCAAATTTAAAAAAAATTAATATTCCCAGGATCTTGAAATAATTTAAAATAATGGTTGAAAAAGGTCTGTAACAGTGTTCTCTCTTTGCTGTTATAGAATCTCTGAACTTAATAACTATGTTATTTTCCCTTAGTAGTTGTATTTTTCTACCTTTTAAATGAATGTTATTACTAATTTAATACAATAAGCTACGAAAGCTGTAGTACAAAGACCTGAGTACATCTTTTGTTTGGCTATAATCTTCATTTCTCGGAAGTATTTAATAATTGAACATGAATCCCATTGTGAAATAGGACACCTTTGCAATAAAATAGGGTTTAAGTTCCAACACAATATATTCCTTTTAAAACCTGGAAAAAAATCCAACCCAAATAATTATGTTTTGTTTACCTAAATCCCTCCTCATTTTATAATTTAGGTAACAGAAGAGTTTCTTTTTTTACTAGCAGATATGGTTTTGTTGTCATTTTGTTAAGAATTGAAAGTCCATTACTGCAGAGCTGTAGTGATCTTTTCATGTACAATCTATAAACCTTTTTGGAGTGCCTGTGAATGAAAGTTCGTAAACAAACCAAAAAGCTGTCATTAGATACGGAATAGCTGACAGGAACAGATTAATATCTAGCTTTTACAAGCTACATGCCTGTTACAATGATGATGTATTTGCTTCAGCTTCCTCAACTATAAAAATGAGGGAGTGGGACTAGCTAACCTAGATAGTTCCTTCAATTTCTAAATCTATGATCCTATGATTGTATTCTACAGTATTTTGGAGAACTCTAGCTGAGTACATTGATTATCTTTAACAAGACTTCTTTTTTCCATCATTTTCTTTGGTTAAAAATTTCTATTTAAGGAATTACTAGGATCACTAACAGGTTATTACTTTAAAAATTTATCCAACTAGTGCCAATTTGATAGATGAAGGCAATTTGGTATCATCTTATAACAAAGCATTCTAGTACAGTTTGCAACCTCCATCCTTGGCCTACTGAAAAAAAAATTTCTGAATTTGAAATTTTAGTGATACTTCGACCTACAAGAATTATTTAAAAATATCTCAAAAGATCAAGCATTTGTGATTTCATTAGTACAGATACTCTTTCCATTGATGCAGATCATACTTCTCTATGATTTAGTAGACTCTTCCAGAGTTGCCATGGTTAAAAAACTTTATAACTCAAAGTCAATCGGGGGAAGAGTCTCTGGAAACTTAGAGTAACCTCTATTGGTCTTTAGTCAGCAGACATAGTCACTAGGCCCACCCCCAAAGACTTCCCAGTTTGGTAGCACTTGGCAAACTTGTATTCTGTGAGGCTAGTCTTTGAGAATCTAGCGTCATCTCTATTTCACAGTGATATTTCAGATTCAGTCTGGATTTTAAAAGCATTTCATAAATTTACATAGCAAAAATATCAATAAACACATTATTGAAGTATTTTAAGGCAGTTATATTTAAAATAAAGGTTTGATTTACTAAAACCAGTGTCTCAAAGTTGAAACTGTAAGTGCTAGGGGGTGATCTTTGGGGTCTGAGGAAGTCTTGGAATCATGAATCATATATTCTAATACTGGTTTTGTTTGTTCACTTGATTTATAGCCGTGGCAAAGTTCTAGACTGTCATATTCCTTGTTAGAAAATGGGAGTAAAGATAGTGATCTATCACAAACAAGGTTTGGCCTAAATTAGAACTTTACGAATTCTAAGGGTTGTTATTAAAATCTTATAGAAGTTTAAGAAGACACTTTCACTTTGGGTTCTTATTTTTGCTTGTTTACAAATTCTTTTTCTAATTTTTCTCCCTTATAAAGCATTCCCTGTTAAAACTAATGGACTATAGCACAGCTAATTAAGAACAAGTAATAATTAACGACATAAGAAAAAATTAATGTATAATGCACTAGGCAAACCCTCTCAAAGGTCTCAGTTAATCTACTCAATTCTCTGATTTCTGGATCAGCATGTAGATTTATGCAGAGTATAGTCAAAAATGACTTTTTGTATTGTCACTCTGTTTCTGTATGTATGATTCCTGGCAGTTTTCCTAGGCAGTATTATGAAACAGGCAAAGCCATCTCTAACCTCAGTAGCTTTACCCCATTTCTTTCTCTAGTGATTAGTGCAGTGCCTGATACACAGTAAGTACTTAAATGTTTCATCCATCTCTCATGTTTAATCATTCTCAGTGCCTCATTAATTCAAGAAACATTCTGCTATGCACATCATTCTTCTACTGAAGAAGATACAAAAGTAACTAAAACATGGTTCTTGCCAACAAATTCTTACAGTCTGGGGTGGGGAGAGAGAAAAGACATACATGAAATAGAGTCTGATAAATACACAAGAATGGTACAGAATTCTAAGAGAGCTCAGGGATTTTCTTCACGACAACACTACATTCACAACAGGCCTCCTTTCCCTAGAGTGTTTCCCATATTCTAACCACTTTTCTCCTGCTGTCCATGTGGAGACTTACCTGTTTAGTATCCCATTTTTCCAAGAACTTGTTCTCTGCTCTCCAATGTGAAAAGATTTCCAATCACTGAATCTGTATGATATTCTAGGTATTATACTCTCTGTATACTATATAGCTTTATGATCTTATAGAGGTGGGCATTGCCTCCACTAACATAGATTGCTATCAGTCACTCCTTTTTATCCTATCTAATTTTTATGTTCTTTCATAGATTATTATCAATTCATGATTTACAGAACAGGCTCATGAATTTTGTTTAGATTTTCTTACAACATTTGTCTATTCATTTTATAAGCTCAAAGGTTCATGGAGTTGAAGGAAACCATGGAAGCCATCTTGTCCAACCCTTCCTCATTTTACAAATGAGAAAAGTGAGATCCAGGCAGGTTGAGTGATTTGCTCTAATTCACACAGGTAGTAAAGAAATAGCAGATTTAGATTTGAACCCAGGTTCTCTCCTCTGACTCCATAGCTTGTCATCCCTCAGTTTTGTTTTATGACCTACCTATCTTTATTTCTAATCATACTTAGCTTGACTGATTCTTCTATTATTGGTTGTACAAAAATATTCAATACTCAAATGGAAATGTGATCTCTTTGATTCAAGTATTCCATCCAGTGATACGGATCACAGCCCATCTATCCTGTCCATCCCATATATGACTCTTTTCCATGTTCTACCACAAGTTCACCTCAGAGTATCTACTTGACGTGCTGTAGGCTTTCCTCATTTTTTTTTCCTGATGATCTGAGGCTTCCATGGTCCTAGAAGTCTTTTACCTTGAAAGATTACACAAAATGTTCCAAGGTGAAGAACCATCAGGACTATCAGACAATCATGAAGAACATGATGCAACACAAGGAGCAAGATCATATGATCATCTGAGTCAATAAATACATCTCTGTCCATTAGGAAAAGGAAACAGTTGTAATATGCATTGCAGATCTAAAATTGCTAGCAAAGAAGACCAGACACAGAAACAGGTAGTTCTGTAAAAGTATTTCATCCAAATTAAGTTAACAAAAAAAGTTTTACAAGCAATATAGAAACTGTGCTATTTTTCATCTTTAATTCTTACCGAAACTGAACTGAACTTTTCCAGAGGTTTGGAAACAGGAGAGTTAAGATTATTTTATTGCCCAAAGTAAAGCTCTCTTTTAGCTCAACTGCCCAGTCTGAAGAACTTTAATGAAGTTTGAAATAGTACTAAAATTATCAAATTATGCCTTAAATTTGAATTGTGATCTATTTAATCATATTGAAATAGATAACTAAAAATAAAATTTAAACCATGAAAAAGGATCATCTTTGGTAATCATTTGTAACCCACTTGCCTTCACCATTCATCTCTCTATTGCCCTTTGGGTCACCTACATTACAAAAGCATAATGAAGTAGAAATATTTCTGGATTTGGGGTCAGAAAAACTGGATTGGAATCATGGCTCTGCTGTTTATTACCTGTGTGACTTTGGGCAAGTCACTTAAGCTCTCTAAGTCTCACTTTCCTCATCTGCCAAATGATGGAAATGGACCACTAAAGTCATGCCTTTCAGTTCCATGGCTATGATTCTCTCATCCACAGTTTTACTTCTTTGGAGATTGTGGTGTCCTAAGAATTACAAATATACAGAATCTCCAGGAGAAAGTTGTATTTAAAAGATGAGTTTTTATGTCAGAGAGCAGCTTAGAAGCATTATAAGTACCATGCAATTTCTTCAGCATTTAGGGGGTCTCCTTTAGCAAGCTGTTGATTTAATTTTCATGATTTTCTTGCATCACTCTCATTTCTCTTCCTAATTTTTCCTGTACTTCTCTTACTTGATTTTCAAAATACTTTTTGAGCTGTTTCATGGCTGAGACCAATTCATGTTTTTCTTGGAGGCTTTGGATGGAGGAGCTTTGGCTTTGCTGTCTTCTTCTTGATGTATGTTTTGATCTTTCTCATCACCAGTGACATAAGAAAATACCTCTTCACCCAGGAAGTAAGTCTTTCTTTTTCCTGTTTGCTCATTTTCCCAGCCAGTTCCTGGACTTTTGAGCTCTTTGTTAAGTGGAGGGTTCCAGAAGCAGTGGCTGCTGCTACCCTGGGGCTGAGGCCAGTGCTGGGGCCAGGGTCAGATCACACTTCCCTCTCAGCCAGGTGAGAGACCCTTCCCACTGACCTTTGAAGCTGTCTTTGGTGTTTTGGGGTTGAGAAATCTGGAAACCACAGCAGCTGCCAGCAACTCAGTCCCCTAAGGCCTACTCCAATTCCTCTGTGCTGGGGTGGCCCATGCCCAATACGCTCCTCTCCCAGTCCAGTGTGATAGACCCTTTCTGTCAACCTGCCACATTGCCTTGGCCTAGAAATTTGCTTCAGTCTGTTATTTTGTGGCTTCTGCTGCTCTAGAATTTGTTTAGTCATTTTTTTACAGGTTTTTTGAGAGGTTTGGGGGAAGAGCTATAACAGGTCCATACTTCTACTCTGTCATTTTAGCTCTGCCCCCAGTCCCATGCAATTTTCCAAATCCAGTCTAACTTACTTGTTTTCTTCCATTAGTTTCTGGGCACAGAGCATTATCCATCTATAGTACTTATCCAAGGAGTATGTACAGTAATTGACTAGCCTTTGAATTGCATGTCACAGTTTGGACAATAGGCAATTTTCATCCATTTTGGTTTTTCTTGTGTGGTTTTATTTTTTGGTAACCAGGCACTTCATTTATGAGGCACTGAAGGTTCTAAAGTGTGAGGTGGCACAGTACAGTGCTAGGCTTGAAGTCAGAAGACCCGAGTTAAATTACGGCCCCAGACATTTATTAGCTGTGTAGTCCTGGGCAAGTCACCTTACCTCTGCTTGCCTTAGTTTCCTTATCTGTAAAATGGGAATAATAATAGCACCTACCTCCCAGAGTTATCCTGAGAATCAAATGAGATAATAATTATAAAGCTCTTATGACAGTGCCTGGCATATAATAGTCACTATATAAATGGAAGTTACACATTATCATGCACCAACAGAAGTATCAGGAAGATTAGGGAATCCCTCTTTCATTTTGACGCTGCATAAGCCATCTTTCGGAGTAGTAGATAGCTTAAGTGAGGCTACTGTTTCATATCTTGTTTGACGGTAATAATTAAGGGAGTCAGAGGTTTTTTTCGTTTGCTTGTTTTGTTTTAGTCAAAGAATCTTAGGTGATCCTAGCATATACAAGAGAGACTCCTTATTGGAGGAGAGCCATTAAGCTACATTTTGTTGACTCAAATTTTTTTGTAATCTTGGAATTGTAATTTTGGAATCTTGTATTCTCTGCACCTTTCAGTCAGAAATTAGGTAATTTTAAAGATGTAGTCTGCTGCAGAAAACCATTTACAAAAGTTTTCCTGATATACCACAAGGAGATTAAAGACAGGAAAAGTTCCCATAAGCCCCCTAAAATGCTTATAATAACACTTTTCATAGTAACAAAAAACTGGAAGGAAAGTGAGTAGCCATTGATTGGTTGAATGGCTAAATAAACAGTGATATTTGAGCATTATGGAATATTTATTATGGTATAACAAATTACAAAAGTAAAGAAGCCAAAGAAACGTCAGAAGATTTGTATGAAGTAAAACATAGTGAAGAAGAACCAATTTACAAGATGTGACATAATAATATGAAAGAAAACAACCTTAAAGGCTTCAGACTTCTATTAATACAGTAACTTATCTTGACTTCAGAAAAATTGATAACAAAATATATCTCCTACCATCCAGCAGAATAAAGCACAGATTTCACTATTAATTTGGTTTGCTTAACATTTAATATAAAGGAAGGTTTGGTGGAAGGAAAGGAGGGGGGAGTCATTAGGAAGTGACAGTGATATTTTAAAAAGAGATTCAATTGAAGTTTTTTTTTAAAGCCTGCTTATGTCTGTCATATTTTTATCAAGAGTACTTTGAATATGCAAGGTGTTCCAAAAGTTTTAGTGATATTTTAAGATATTAAAGCTATTAAAGCTTCAAATTACACAAAGATCTTTTGCTCATTCTCAAGAAGATTTTATAAAGATGAAAAACATATATGGGTTAGTAGATACTGATGTCCCCTTGATCACTTTTTTTGAGGAATTATAATACAATCTGTTATTTTTTCTATTCTTTTGGTGTCTTCCTCCCTGAGATCATATGTAAAAGAATCCTTCAATGTTTTCGGGATTGTGTCACCTACAACATACATTTCTTCCATATGTCCTTTGTCTGGTCCAGTTATTATTCCTGTCAACTTTGTCTTTCTAAGAGCTGTTTGTATTTCTTCATACAGTGCAGTAGAGAATCAATCCATGCATAAATATTTATTAAATGCCTACTTTGTGCCAGGTACTGTGCTAAGCACTGGGGGTACAAAAAAAGGCAAAAGACAGTCCCTGCCCTAAAGGAGATTATAATCCAATGACAGAGATAACATGCAAACAAATATGTACAAAGCAAGCTTTATGCAGAATGAATAGGAAATGATAAGCAGAGGAAACACACCAGAATTAAGAGGCATAGGGGAAAGCTTCCTACAGAAGGTAAGAGTTAAAGGGAGTTAGGGAGGTCAGTGGTTGGAGTAGAGGGAGAAGAGTGTTCCAGGCATGGGAGACAGTCAGAGAGAATTCTGGAGCCCAGAGGATGAAGTATTGGCACCTGAATGTGATTGTTCTGTTGTCATTAATGGTAAATATAAATTGAATGAATGAAGAGAATGATGCAAAAGCATTTATTAAGCACTTACTCTTTCCCAAGCACTGTGCTAAGTGCTAGGGATATAAATAGAAAAAATGAGACTGTCCCTACTTTAAAGGAGCTCCTATTCTAATAGAGGGAGACAACATAGACAGGAGGGGTTAGTTGTAGAGCAAATGAGAGGTGGTCCTTAGAGTAGGTGATGAAGCAGAGAGCAATCGATTTTCTTTAATGTTATTTCCATTGACAAGACAAGATCTAATTCTGATATTGAGCTATTGGATAGTGTCAAGGACTGTGGTGGTGAGAGCTATTTTTCTGTGTCTGTTCAGTTGTTGTTGTTTGTCTTTCATTCTCAAAAAGAACCATGACATCAAAGTAATGTCATGATGAATTGGATTTAAGTGAGAGAGAACTGTGCAAAGTCACCAATCTCACTTTCTCCTCCAGAGCCATCTGGGTCCAGTGATCAGATACACATCAGGATGACTGGAAATGACTCCAGATGTAGTAGAAGACCTTGGTCTTTTAAAACTAAGGTCTTTAGGAGGTCTCAGTTTGTTTGAGGAAGCATTCATTCACTGATTAAAGCTAGGGGAAAAAAATGAGGCAAAGAATGACTTCTTTAACCTAATCTAGAAAAAAAAATCAAACTAGGAGGGGCAGACTCTCAGGGTTTCTGGCCAAAACAGAAACAATTCCTATTTACATTCACTCTAAGTCAATCAAGGCCCAAACTGGAATCTATTGTTGGTCAATCAGTGAAAGCAAGAGTGATTTGGGTTTAAGGTATTTCTTCATTAAGAAAGAAATCTAGCCTGTAAACCCCAAGATATCTTGCCATGTTTCTGAAGGGAACAAAAGAGAAACAGAGACAGCCAGAGAAAGAGACAGACAGACAGACAGACACCGAAGGAGGGAAGGAAGGAAAATAGAAAAAAAGAAAGAATGAAAAAGAAAAGATGTGTATTGCCTAACTAGCCAGTTCCAGTTGGGTCCCCAGTGGGGCAGCTCCTATTACTCACAGGGTTGTTATTTGTCCTTCATTCTTTTTTTTTTTTTTTAATTTATTTATTTAACTTTTAACATTCATTTTCACAAAATTTTGGGTGCCAAATTTTCTCCCCATTTGTCCCCTCCCCCCACCCCAAAACATTGAGCATTCTGATTGCCCCTATCACCAATCTGCCATCTCTTTTATCATCCCTCCCTTCCCTTGTCCCCATCTTCTCCTTTGTCCTGTAGGGCCAAATAACTTTCTATACCCCATTACCTGCATTTCTTATTTCCTAGTAGCAAGAACAGTACTCAACAGTTGTTCCTATAACTTTGAGTTCCAACTTCTCTTCATCCCTCCCTCCCCACCCATTCTCTTTGGGAAGGCAAGCAATTCAATATAGGCCATATCTGTGTAGTTTTGCAAATGACTTCCATAATAGTTGTGTTGTGTAAGACTAACTATATTTCCCTCCATCCTATCCTGCCCCCCATTGCTTCTATTCTCTTTTGATCCTGTCCCTCCCCAAGAGTGTTGACTTCAAATTGCTCCCTCCTCCCATTGCCCTCCCTTCCATCATCCCCCCCACCCTGCTTATCCCCTTATCCCCCACTTTCCTGTATTGTAAGATAGGTTTTCATACCAAAATGAGTGTGTATTTTATTCCTTCCTTTAGTGGAATGTGATGAGAGTAAACTTCATGTTTTTCTCTCACCTCCCCTCTTTATCCCTCCACTAATAAGTCTTTTGCTTGCCTCTTTTATGAGAGATAATTTGCCCCATTCCATTTCTCCCTTTCTCCTCCCAATATATTTCTCTCACCGCTTAATTTCATTTTTTTAAGATATGGTCCCATCCTATTCTATTCACTCTGTGCTCTCTGTCTCTGTGTGTGTGTGTGTGTGCGTGCGTGCATGTGTGTGTATGTGTATGTGTATGTAATCCTACCAACTACCCAGATACTGAAAAGTTTCAAGAGTTACAAATACTGTCTTTCCATGTAGGAATGTAAACAGTTCAACTTTAGTAAAGTCCCTTAAGACTTCTCTTTGCTGTTTACCTTTTCATGCTTCTCTTCACTCTTGTGTTTGAAAGTCAAATTTTCTTTTCAGCTCTGGTCTTTTCATCAAGAATGCTTGAAAGTCCTCAATTTCATTGAAAGACCATTTTTTCCCCTGAAGTATTATACTCAGTTTTGCTGGGTAGGTGATTCTTGGTTTTAGTACTAGTTTCTTTGACTTCTGGAATATCCTATTCCATGCCCTTCAATCCCTTAATGTAGAAGCTGCTAGATCTTGTGTTATCCTGATTGTATTTCCACCATAGTTGAATTGTTTCTTTCTAGCTGCTTGCAATATTTTCTCCTTGACCTGGAAACTCTGGAATTTGGCCACAATGTTCCTAGGAATTTCTCTTTTTGGATCTCTTTCAGGCAGTGTTCTGTGGATTCCTTGGATACTTATTTTGCCCTCTGGTTCTAGAATCTCAGGGCAGTTTTCCTTGATAATTTCATGAAAGATGATGTCTAGGCTCTTTTTTTGATCATGGCTTTCAGGTAGGCCCATAATTTTGAAATTGTCTCTCCTGAATCTATTTTCCAGGTCAGTTGTTTTTCCAATGAGATATTTCACATTATCTTCCATTTTTTCATTCTTTTGGTTTTGTTTTGTGATTTTTTGTTTTCTCATAAAGTCATTAGCCTCCATCTGTTCCATTCTAATTTTGAAAGAACTATTTTCTTCAGTGAACTTTTGAACCTCCTTTTCCATTTGGCTAATTCTGCTTTTGAAAGCATTCTTCTCCTCACTGGCTTTTTGAACCTCTTTTGCCAATTGAGTTAGCCTATTTTTTCAAGGTGTTATTTTCTTCAGCATTTTTTGGGGTCTCCTTTAGCAAGGTTTTGACCTGCTTTTCGTGCTTTTCTTGCATCTCTCTCATTTCTCTTCCCAGTTTTTCCTCCACCTCTCTAGTTTGATTTTCAAAATCCTTTTTGAGCTCTTCCATGGCCTGAGCCGATGAAATATTTATTCTGGATTTGGGATACAGAAGCCTTGACTTCTGTGTCTTTCCCTAATGGTAAGCATTGTTCTTCCTCATCAGAAAGGATGGGAGGAGATACCTGTTCACCAAGAAAGTAGCCTTCTATGGTCTCATTTTTTTCCCCTTTTCTGGGCATTTTCCCAGCCAGTGACTTGACTTCTGAGTGTCCTCTCCACCCCCACCTCACCTCCAGATCTGCACAGCTAGAGCTTGGGGTCTGAAATTCAAATGCTGCTTCCCAGCCTTACAGCTTTGGCGGGGCGGGGCTGCTACTCAGTGTGAGATTAAGTTCAGGTGCTGGGGCAGGGCGGGGCAGGGCTGCCACTCAGGGCGCAGTTCCCTCAGGGGGTTTATGGGGCGACCTTCAACAATGGATCCAAGCTCCCACCCACCTTGGCAGCCCCCATCCCCTGCTGCCTCCGCTGCTGCCTCCCGAGGGGGCCTGAGTTATGGGGACACCCCACTCCCCTCTTGACCAGCCAAAGAGACCCTCTCACCAGTACCTGTGGGTGGAGGGACCTGCGCGGGTACTGGAGATTCCATCCCTGAAGCCTGCTGGGATCTGCTCCTCTCAGTGCTGTGTGGCCAAGGCAGGGCTGGACTCTGCTCCAGGTCCGGTATGCGAGCGACCTTTCGTGTCAGTTTTTCAGGGCTTTCTGGAACAGAAATCTCCTTCACTCTGTTGTTCTGTGGCATCTGCTGCTCCTGAATTTATTGGGAGTTCTTCTTTACAGGTATTTTATGGGCTGTGGGTTTCGGAGCTAGCATATGTGTGTCTTTCTACTCCGCCATCTTGGCTCCTCCCCCCTGTCCTTCATTCTTGAAGAGAACCATGACCTCATGGAAAGGATCCCATGACATGCAAGTGAATTGGATTTAAGTGAGGGAGGGCTCTGCAAAATCACCAACCTCACTTTCTCCTCTGCAGCCACCTCACTCCAGTGGCCAGATACACATCAGGTCAACTGGAGATGGCCCATCTGTTCAGTAGCTGTGGTTGCCAAGGAGGTAGAAGCTGCAGCATCTCTAGAGGCAGTTGCCTTGTCATGTCTTAACAGGGGTTGCTCCTTTTGATGGTGGCTTTAGGGTTTTTTTGAAGCAAGAATGGTGGCTTGTGGGGCTCTTGGGCTCTGGGCATTGACTTGTCTTCCATTAGAGTTTAAGAAGTGTTGGTTGAAGTGGTGGTGGTTTTTTTTCCAGGTTTTTGCCTTTTCTTCTTTGGGGGGAGCAGGGTTTAGTAGTTTGTTTAAATAGACCAGAAGCCATTGGCATTTTGTAATATCTTCTTAGTCATCTCATATTTTTTCTTCCCATTTGATTTTGATTTGATCTTTGCTCTATTTATTAAATGGTTTTATAGCACAAATAGCTGGTTCTGATTATCATTTCAATTAAGTAAGCATTTATTAAGTGCCTACTTTATTCTGTGCCTGATGCTAGGAATGAGAAACACAAATACAAAAAGGAAGCAATCCCTGTGGGGAAACAAACCATATATAGCTAAGTAAGAATTAGTGACTGGGATTGGATATGGGATGTCTTGATTCTAAAAAACTTCTCAATGAGAAAAATTCATTTACCACAGCAAGTAGATACTATCTCTGCATCTTGTAGTCTTAGAGAGTTGTCTATAATTCTGGGAGGTTATGTGACTTGCCCAGGGTTACATAACCAGTATGCGTAAGAAGTAGGACCTGAACCCAGGTCTTCCTTGACTCCAGGTTAAACTCTCCATTCACTAGGCTACACAACCTAAATACAAAATTAAAACAATTTTTATTGAGGTTGGTAGCTCTTACATAGCTTGATTTAACCATCTTTCTATAACCCATGATCCAGAAACAAAGGCTTTAAATTAATTTATATTGAATTCTATCTTGATGGCTTTCTTATCAGGTATCTCTTTCTTGTTTGTGACCCCAGCAGGGATTCTCCCAGGAACATCAGAATTTGTTTTATGTCTAGGTTTTCACAACAAAAAAGAAAAGCTTTCTCAGCTCCCATGTAACCATTCAGATTAACAAAACACTAAGTATAGCATGTATTAATCTGAAAAAATAATATAATGACCTCATACTGAAGTCCATAAATAGTCAAAATGGATCTCCTATACTCTTTAGTGGGCCTTTACCTTCCCTGAGACCTGTACATTGATTGAAGTCCCTCTGACAAGAAAAATTGTCATTAGTGTCAACTCCTTGTCTACAACCTTCATAATCCATATCCCTAAAATAACAGTGAAACAAAGTCTGACTTTTCTCTTCTACATTACAACTTTGTTCCCTGCATTTCTTTTGCTCTGACTTCGTTTTGGTTCAGAAATTCTTTTTGTGAGTTCAGAAAGTTTGGTCCATGGACTCTTCAGCAGCACATACCTGTTTCCTATATAGGCTTCTTTTCAGGGAAACAAGTCCATGTGTTTCTGAATGGACTCTCTCTGTTCCTTTGCCAACTCTCTAACCTCCCTTTTTAAAGGTCAAATCCAAATGTGTACGTCAGGTGTATGAACTGGCTGTAAATCAATCAGTTATCCTCCAAGTGATGTTAAGTGGGGAAATCCAGGACAAGGCAAGGAATTCATCCCTTATTAAGGAATGATCAAGGAAATTTCATAACTTATTAAGGGACATGTTATTAATAATACAACAAAGTCCTTATCAAAGGGTTAATGACACTTTTGTCAGCATTTGTAGGGAGAGAATTTAAATAAATGCTAGGACAAAATCCTTATTAGTGGGTGTGATAAGGACTCAGGAAATTGCCTACTTATACCCAACAGACATTTATCTGCAACTTTTTTTGGTCTTCTTTAGTTTATTGGGATAATTTCAATATCAAGTAATTAAGTTTTTTGGCAGGTAGGTGGTAGTGGATATAGAACTGGACTTGGAATTAGGAAAATGTGAGTTCAAATCTTGCCTCAGAAATTACTAGCTGTGAAACCCTGGGCAAATCTCTTAGTTTCTCTAAGTCATCAGTTTCTTCATTTTTTTTAACAGGAAAATGATAATAGCTCCTAAACCACAGAGTTGTAAGGACCAAATGAAATAGTATAAGTAAAGCACTGTAAAGCCAATCACTACCAGAAGCACACCTGAGGACTGCTGCTATGCATGATTTCGAGGGTCTAGTCAACATTATAATGAACTCTATTTATTCAGCAAGAAACTAAGCATTGTTCAGTAAAGTAAAGCATAACATTCATAGCAACATCCTTAATCAATACCAAGTATCCAAGTAAAGTCTTTTATCAAAATACCACACCATCCACCCCTAGGTCACAGTAAGAACAGTCTTCTTAATCAATTCACAGTGTTCAAGTAAAGTCCTCTCGCAGCTTGACTTGAGGCTGGCTTCCAAACCCCATGGCTCCTCCTCCACGGGCTGACCACTCTCAGCTCTTGCCTGGGTTCACACACAGGTACCTCTCTGCTCCTGCTCCTTGTCTCAACTCATGGGGCCTGTTCCACACCAAATTCTTCCCTGTTTCCAGGAAAACAAAGCTTAAGAGGGCTTAACAATATTTACACACATTACCAGTACCATCATCTCAATCCATTCATTAAGACCAATAGACAGGGCTTCTGTCTGAGACATCAACACAGATCAACAGACAGGGCTTTGACATTACAAACATTCTTTCTGTTAGGCCTTCACATAAACAAGTTTCCCTAGCCTACTCATGGTCACTTCTCTCTCAACTCTGCTTCTCTCTCTCTCTCTCTATGTATATAGACTATATGTATTATATATGTGTATATATACATATATGCAAATATACATATATACTGTTTCTAATCAAAGACTTTTGATTGAGTCAAAGGCAAGACTCAATCAAAGGCACTTGATTGGCTAAAACTCAAACAGCAAAAGATCCTACTTTGCTTCCCGTTATAAGCACTGAAGATTTCAAAGTTTTTATTATATAAATGTTTTTATTATAATGATTGATTATTGTTATTACAAGAGTATGTCAATTTATTGGCCTTTGGACAAAGATCTCACGTTTTGCATACTAAAAGTTAATATTTGTAGAGAGCCTAAAATTGTGATTCTTCACATCCTCTTATTTTCAGCTACTTCATTAATGTGATTATGGAAGGAAAAAGGGGTCTCACAGGACTGAAGGCCTGTTTCCCTTCTAACTCATGGTTTGCCATAGCCAAAAAATTTGCAACTTAGTGGCCAGCCTACTAGTGATGAGTTTCTCTATATTTATGTTAATTCCCAGTCACCAGACTCAGTCTGTCATTGATACCATACTTGAAGTTTTTCCACATTGATAGAATTTGCCAGAATTTATATTTCACTGACATTGCCTTTGAGAATCCAGGGTTACTTCCATATTACAATGAGGCATCAATGTAGGACTAAGGAACCAAGTTGTCATGAAATAGATTAATTGTGAAGGAACTAAGATATCCATAAGTAGATTAATTTTTTATTCTTATCAGAAACATTTGCATTTTAATGTTTTTTTGGACATAATTTCTTAATCTTATGAAATGAATCTACAATAGTGAATTTTTAGGTACTGTATCAGGCTTGGAAGTTGAAGTGGGATACTTTGAGGAAATTCCATTTTCTCTAGGGCTAAAACTGCTAAATCCTACTACATTACTTGTCTCTTGAATTTGAACTGGCAGGTTGTACTTTTGACTAACAGCTATGGGATAAATTACCCAGATACCCTGAGGGTCTTCCCCTTCCAGTTTGATTTTTTTTCTTTATTAAAAGGGGCAGTCCCATGAGTAACTACTTCAAAAGGCCTATTCATTGAATGGTGTATCTCACTCAAAGTGAGTATCTGATAACACCTTAGCCTAAAATGGCCAGGACCATACATTGCGTCCTGGGTCATCTCCAGTCATCCTGATAAATATCAGGACACTGGACCCAGATGGATCTGGAGGAGAAAGTGAGACTGGTGATCTTGCCTAACACTCCCTCACTCAAATCAAAGTCAAGTGCAAGTCATGTCATCATCTTGATGTCATGTTCCTCTTTGAGAATGAAGGACAAACACAACAACATGGGATAAATATTCTGTCTAGGAACCAAACATAGATTTTACTTCAGGGCAGAATCTGGAGATAAAGGCAGTCAATAAGTACTTAAATAATTTGGCTGTGCTAAGTGCTGGGGGATAGAAAGAAAGGTAAAAATAGTCTCTGACCTCAAGGAGTTCTAATTAATGAGACAATACTTAATTACATACATGTAAGGTGTATACAATGTAAATTGGAAATAATCAAAGAGGGGAGGCACTGGCGTTAAGGATCAGGAAAGGCTTCCTGTAGAAGATGGATTTTTAAGACTTGAAGGAAGTCAACTAAGAGGTGAAGATGATGAGGAAGAGCATTCCAGGCATGAGGGCAGCCAGTGAAAATACTTGCAGCCATGAAATGGAGGGTCTTGTTCAAGGCATGGTACAGTTGGTGTCAATGCATTGTCCTAAAGTTCATAGAGGGGAGCAAAGTATAAGACAACTGCAAAGGTAAAAAGGAATCAGGTTATGAAGGAGTTTAAAAGTCAGACAGATGATTTTATATTTGATTCCAGAGTCAAGAGTGAGTGACTGTAGCTTATTGAGTAGAAGGGTGATATGGCTGGATCTGCACTTTCTGAAGATCACTATGAGAGCTGAGTGGAGGATGGACTTAAGTGGGGGGAGATTTGGGTCAGGGAGACCACCCAGAAGGCTACTGCAATAGTATAAGCAGGAGGTAATGAAGACCTGCATTAACGTGATGGAAGTGTCAGAGGAGAGGAGCTGGAGAGAAGTAGAGACCATAGAACATAGGATTTAGCAACAGATTGGATATGAAGGGGGCAGGGGATGTGAGAGAGTGAGAGAATGACTCCTAGGTTGTAAGCCTGGGAGACTGGGAAGATAGTGGTACCTTCAACAATAAGAGGGAAATTAGGAAGAAGGGAGAGTTGGAAGAGGAGTGGGAGGTAACAGCTTTACTTGTGAACATGTTGAGTTTAAGATATCTATGGAAGATTTCCTTTTATCCATTTATGGAATATATTTTCTGGCACATAGAGCTGAATGTTTCATTGAATTTTCTTATACGTGTTTATATGTTTAGATATCATTTGTCTTTTTAAAATAGTTTTTCATGTTTTTTTTTCTTTCTCAAGGTTTAATCTGCTAAGAAGTTTTCTGTGATTGGCCCCTTGAAAATTTTCTTAAAATGTTTTGCTTTGCTTCATTGGTATTATTTTACATGTCAAGTAAAAATGTCAAGAGATATCAAGTAATGATTTAATTAACCTTCTTTTTGTAAAATATAAACAACTCAGCTCTAGATTCGTATGCCACCTGGGGTCAGTGAAAAGTATTTTAAATAATTGTAGTTACTCCCTACAAATAGCAGGTAGAATTACAAAATGAATAAGAGGGAATAGTAAGGCAAAAGGAACCCTCTCTGTACATAAATGAGTACAATCTCCCACAGACACTCATGGTGTTGGAGAAAGATTTAAGCTTCAGTGCAGTCTGCTTTGAGCTTCCACTGTAAAACTTTTCCTGTCTGAATTTTCAGAAGTATTCTCTTCATTCTTGGAAATCAGAGGAAAGTCTCTTAAAATCTTTCCAGTGCAGACATTTATCTCAGCTCATTAGAGAGGCAGCTAGGATAGGGTGTTGGGCTTGAAGTCAGGAAGACCTGACAAAATTCTTGTCTCATTATACAATCACCCTGTACCCAGACTCTCTAATTCTCATGGGAATCTTGGGAATTTCTTCCAGTAAGCCCCACTTCTTAATGTCATGAAGTCATGGGACTTCTCCCCTTCATCATACCTGCTACTTTTTTGTTTGTAAAAATTCTTGTTTCTTTGTCTTTGATAAAAACACTCAGCAAATAGCTGGTAGCATAGCATAGGTTTTCCCTAGAAAGCAATGGAATTGTTTTGAGACTTAATCAATCTAAGGGATTAAAGTTCGAACTGTGGTTTACTGATGAAATATAAAAGCATAACACATAAAGAGTTGGGGATTCTCAGGATGGACACAGTGCTGATTAGGTGTGCCATCAAGGCAAATATTGAAGTGAAGGGAAACTGTACCAACTTAACCAGTCAGTATCGTCTCACCGGAACCTACGCTGAATCCTTGCTGAGTATCCTTTCCATGATGTTAAGCAAACCTTCTTTTGTTAAATGTTAAATGGTCTATGAGTATTTCATTTTATTTCAACTCCAAGCCCAAACAACTGGACCAGCCTAAGTCAGGGTTGGCCTAGAATAAAACCACAGTGATACTTAATTACAAAAGATTGACAGTCTCATTAGTATGAGTCTAGTCACCAACACAGATTATAACTTTCCATACCTTAGTAGCCTTCATGAATGTTGGGACCAAAAAAATTACTGTCTGCCATCATTTTCTGGTATTGAGTCACCCTTCACTGAACCAAACTAGTCCTTTGTTTACAGATGTCTGGTCCATTGCCATGCCCTTACTTGTGGCCTTTCCACCTTGTAGGACTACCAAAATAACTGCTCTTCTGTTAGTATACACTGAGAATCCAGAGTGACCCCAAGCCACCAGGAGGCATCAGAGGAAGAATTTAGTGGGAGAAATTCAAGCAACTCTAAAAGTGTATAGGCAACCGTCTGGTAAAAATCAGTGTCCTGCTAATTTTGAAATATATTTGGAAATAGAAACAAGAAAATGTTTATTGGTAAGAAAAAATATCACATTTCAGATGTAATTTTGTTGATAGTTTATTAACATATCAAGGTATAGCACCCTAAGCAATATAGTCATGTATACTCAGGAATTTTATAAACCAACATAATCACAAGTATGTTAATTTCATGTATGTTTAAATAATGTAGCTTTTTAAAAAATGGAAATTAGTGGCAAAAATTTATCCTAAAGAATATATTTGTTATAAACAGGGTGCCAATGGTCCCCTCAAAGTTTTGACTTATTCTTTTTCCATAGAACCTACTTTTCTTTTTCTTAAATCAACTAAAAGTACAAGATCCAAAAAGTAAAAAAGAGTCCCATATCTAATATACCCATCTAATATTTCCTCCGTATTTAAAGTTTGTAGTTTTCATATCCTAATGAATTATAGAAGTTTTGGACATCTCCAAACTCATTCTAGGGGATAATGCTGTTGTTAGAGGGAAGAGGGTAGAGTGTAAATACTTTTCTAAATGAAGTTTAAAAATGAGCAAATGAAATAGCAAGGAACTGGTTTAGAACTGGGGGTGGAGTAGGATGAAGAGGGAATAGGGAGAAGATTAGCTAAAGTGGGAGGAACCTATTCTAAGTGGGTGACCAAGAATATGTATGCACACCCTACTGCTTCAAAAGATTCCCTTCACAGGATATCAGGAAATACTGATGAGCACATGCCAACATTATGACTCCAACATCAAGAGATGAATGACACTTTAAATACTTCCTGGTAAGAGAGTGAACCAGTACCTCTTCAGATTTCTCCACACCCTCCCTAGAGTGACACCTTTTTTTAAGCTAATCTTTTGTCCCTTCACCCTAAATAGAGACGTTTCTGAATGCCCCAAACTCCCAGTATATGTGTGGGAAGGAGTACTTGTCTGCATTTTAGTCTTCAATTATTGAAACAATATCTTGTATTTCCTTCATTCTTTACTTCACATATGGTCAGCAAAAAGGAAGAAGTATGGAATTTGATCTAGCCATTGTCAAGGACCAATGTTACTAAGAAAACAGTCATTGGCCTTGGAAAATTCTTCTCAACATTGTCTTATTAAGGCAGACTTCACATTATTGTAATGGGGTTGATCAAGGGAAACTTCAACTTGTTAGACTGGGTGCCTCCTATAGACATATACTCTGGCTTCTTTCTTAGGCGTGAACTTATGCCTTCCTGGTGTGCATGTTCTGGAGCTATCTTCCAACTCCCTCTAACACTGGCAGGTTAGATCCCCAGCTATGTCTTCGATGTTTACCATGTCTCCTCAGAGATCTAGGGGTAGCCCTAAGGGTTTAGGTGTCTTTTCTAATGCCACGTAGATCATGACTGGGGCTCTTCCCCTCTATAACTTTCAGATGTCAGGCAGACAGACTTAATTAGCTTTTAGAAACAGTGGTGGCAGAGTTGGTACAAAACATCTCCCCAAAAGTTTGTAATACAGAGTTCAGGGAAAAGTGTTCTTAAGCTTAGAGCACATGTGATAAAAATAACTCATATCTCAGGTCTTCTCAACTCCAGGGATGGTGCTCTATCCACTGTGCCACCTGGCTTCCCCCTTTGTCCTCTGTTTTTGAAAAGGACCAATGACATTATGAAGGTGATGTCTTGAGGTGTTCATGAATTGGATTTAAGTGAGGCATAATGGAACAAAATTATCAACCTCACTCTCTTCTTGAGTCATCTAACTCCAGTGTCAAGACAAAAATTAAGATGACTGGTGATGACCTGGAATGCAGCAGATGACCTTGGAGTTTTTGATGTCTGATCAAGCTCTAAGCACTCCACAGTGCCTACTTCAGCCTCTCTCATGGAGACTGGCACAAATTGTTCTCATCCACCCATTTCACCAGGGGAGTCTTCACATGCTTAGGGCAAATATCTGTCTAACTCACAATTTGAGGCCTGTTTGTTACCCTCAACCTTGTTTAGTCAGTCTGCAAAGATGGTTTGTTTTTTTTTTTTTTACCAGGGTGCAGCTGCTGCATATGCTACAGCTCCTTGGAGTGAGAGTTGGGTGAAGGTGGATACCAAAAGTGGATGAGCACCCTGGAAAAGAATTTGGTAAGCCCTTACCCCAGAAGTGTTAATCTTCTCTAAACACCTCATACAGCCATACAGGATAAATAGAAAATAATCAGAAAGAGAGAAGGCACTAAAATTAAGAGGGATTGGAAAAGGTTTCCTGTAGAAGGTGAAATTTTAGTTGGGAATTGAAGGAAATCAGGGAAGTTAAGGGGTAGAGATGAAGAGGAAGAGCATTCTATGTAAGAGAATAGCCAAAGAAAATGTCAGAGCTGAGAAATGGAGTGTCTTATCCATAGAACAGTAAGGAAACTAGTGTCACTGGAGTTTATTAAATGGGAGAATGACATAATTGGACCTGCATGTTAAAAAAATCTCTTTGGTGGATGAACGGAGGATGGATTGGAATGGGGAGAAACTTGCAGCAGAGAGATTCACCAAGAGACTATTTTAATAGTCAAGGAGTGAGGTAATGAGTGCCTGTACCAGAGTAGAGGCAGTATGAAGAAAGAAGGGGGCATATTACAGAGATATTGCAAAGGTGAAATTGGCAGGCCTTGGTAGCAGTTAGATATGGGAGGTGAGAGATAGTAAGGAATTGAAGACGACTCCTAGGTGTGAGTCTGAGAGACTGTGAAGATGGTATTGCCCTCTATAGTAATATGGGAGATGGGAGTGGGGAGAGTTTTGGGGAAAGATACTGAGTTCTGTTTTAGATATGTTAAATGTAAGATGTCTATAGGACATCCAGTTTGAGATGTCTGAAAGGTGGTTGAAGATGTGAAATTGGAGGTCAGCTCAGAGACTGGGGAAAGATAAGTAGATTTGATAATTGTCAGCATGGAGATGATAAATAATTCCATGAGAGCTGATCGATGAGGTCATAACATGAAGTGGTATAGAGGAAGAAGAGAAGAGGGCTCAGGATAGAACCTTGTGGGATAGCTATTCTTAGAGGGCATGATCTTAGAGAAGGAACCTAGCAAAAGAGATGAGGTGTCGTCTGACAGGTAAGAGGTAGACCAGGAGATAGCATGTCCTGTAAACCTAGAGAGAAAAGAGTATCAAGGAGAGGTTATCAATAGCTCAAACTGGTCAAAGACTGCAGAGAAGTTAAGAAGAATGAATACTGAGAAAAGACCATTGGATTTAACAATTAAGGTGTCACTGGTAACTTTGGAGAGAGTAGTTTTGGTGGAATGACATTGAAAGCAGAATTGTAACCACTTAAGAAGTTAGTGAAAGGGGGGAAAATGAAGACACCTATTGTAAACAGCCTTTTCAAGGTTTTTAACCACAAGGGGCAAAAGAAAAATAGAATGATAGTTAACAGGAATAGAAGGAGTAAGTGAGAATGGTGGAGACTTGGGTATATTTATAGGTAGTAGGGAAGAAGCCAGTAGACAGGGAGAGATTGATGATAAGTGAGAGAGTGGGGATAAAAGAAAGGACAATCTTTTGGAGGAAATGGATTGGATGTCTCATCCAGCAGGCTGGATGTTTACCACAGATGCTAGAATACTATCTGGAAGCTACACCTCCTGAAATATACACTGCCTCCACAGAGAATAAAATTATACCAGTATTTAAAATATGCTTTATATTCTTCCTTGGCTATGTATTTATTTCTTAATGTAATTCAAAGTATTGACTATAGTCTATAAAAAACTAGGTGATTTGGGACCCAGGTTAACTGTCCATAATTGCTAAATTTAATCTATAGCAATTCTAAAGCAGGACTTATTTTTTCCTTTTTAAATGGAGGGAATCTCTCTACAATGAGGGTATTAGACTAAATTGTTTGTAAGGGGTTTCAGACTGAATGATGATTTTATGATCATACATGAATTTGTCATTTGTTCACTATGTCTTTGATGCACTCTGCGAAACAACTATAAAACATTATTTGAAAGGATTTGTTATAGTTGTTCTTTTTTAGTATTTCAGTTATTAGAGATTATTTTGTATGTGATAGTCACCTTTTGGTCTAAATCTGCAAATATTCAAATTACTCAAATTTGAGCATTTAAAAGCATAAAGGAGGTGTTTAGCTATTTTCCTAAGCAAACTGGTAATAATATAAAGGATTGCTGTAACAACTAGCATGAAAGTGTTTCCTAAACAACCTGACAACATGATAAGATGTGGCTCATTGCTAGTTGCTGATCAAAATAAAGAAGTCCCTCAGTCACCCTGATGGAATTATAAGGCATTGATGACTAAATGAAGGAAATTGACAGGGCACAGAGAGCTTACTTTTTGAAGAAATCAGAAATTAGAAATTTACTTGCTGAAGGATCTGCCAGGCCCCTGATAGCTTTTGAAAAATGAGTGAGTTCTGAAGAAAGTTTACTCTTCACCATTTCTTTTATGCCTCTTTGAGAGAAATACATCAAGGAGGTGGTAAAGTAAAATTTCTCTCCTTCCCCACCCTCAACACTAATGACATCATCTTACAGCAGAAATATGAAGCACATGGAGGTATTCAGTAGAGCACAGAATACAGCAAGAGTGCAGTCAAGTAGATGACTGAAGAGGAAAGGAGAATACAATGGTTGAAACTGGTATCTTGTTTTGGAGATTATAGATTTTAGACCTATGGCTTTGCTGGTCTTAGAACTTGTTTGCATGTGTGTATGCATAGAGAGTTACATATATACATATGTGTGTAATATATGGACATTCACATATTCTTCATTAAGATATAAACTCCTTAAAAATAGGGATTGTTTCATTATATTTCTATCTCTTTCAGAGTGCCTGATATATATAGTAGGCACTTGATTATTGATAGATTGAGTATAGTTGCACTGATAGTTAGGTCAATATTTTAGCTGGGCCTGAATTTGGTGATGGTAGAGATCATGAGCAAGCACTGGCGCCATGTGTCCATAGGGATTAATAGAACAACTCACTAAGCAAAGATGTCAAAACCCAGGAAGAGAAGACATTGGAGGGCCCAGAGATGCTAGAAATATAAACTGCCCTAGCCACATGTATTCTCTATATATGTGCTTCTCCATGCATAAATTTGATGAGCAGCCACTCTTCCCAATGACATTGTGTGTATTTATGAAAGACTGTCTCCTCGCTTTATGGGGGACATATTTTGTCCCTAAATTTTTTTCACTATGCCATTTCACTAACTGCCTTTTCTTTGAGTTTATTGTGCTCTCTCACTATCAAAAGAGAAGCCTATCAATGGAAGATTGCAAGCTATAATTTTAAGGGTGTGGATCCACAGAGTGCCTTGAACTTGGGATAGTCATCTTCCAGGGTACCCAACCTGCCAGTACAAGTTAGGGGGATAATCCAAAGGGTGGCTACATGAATATTTAGACTGAAAGATAATATTTTTCATTAAGAACATAACTGAAACTAAAATAAGAAAATTCTGATTGTATACTTTTATGTCTGACTAATAGAATGAATTATTTCTCAGCTCCATAAGTATACTAGGCCATATGGTCTATTACTAATAAACCACTAAAAAATTAAAAATGAAATTTGCTAGACGGAATGTCAGGAGATATGGCTCTACTCCTGGCTCTGCCAATAATTGGCTATGCGACTTTGGCTATTGTCTTAACCTCTCTGGTCTTTATTTTTCTCATTTTCAAAATGAGAGTGTTGGATAGATAATTTCTCAGGTCCCTTTCAACTCCATTATAATTAGACTTATTTTTAACCTTTAGATACAATAATAACTCTTCTTCCATAGCATATTGCTAAATGATTTTAATGGTAACCAAATGTAACAACCTAAATAGGCACACTTTCTCTTTCTTGGATTTGTGTAATTAGAGCTGTCTTTCTCAAACAAGAGTTGTTTTGCTGAAGCCATGTTTTTCACCTTGCAGAAAAATGAACTACTGAAGCTCTTTTTCACTAAGATACACAAGAAGGAAAATTTCTGAGAAGGCAAATATTTTTCCAGATTGACAAAGTACCTGTCTAGTTTCACAATTAGGTGCTAGGAAATAGGCTATATTGCAAATAATTAACTGTTTGTTCTTTAACTGTGTAAGATGATGAATTACTTTTTCTTGGCTATGTTCCCTTATTGAGTTTTACTAGTACAGATGTGAAAACAAACAAGCAAACAAACTACATCTGGAAACAACTGATTTTTAAAAAATAAGTTACCGAATTTGGAAACAGTACCTTTGATGAAACAGGAGGAAAACCTTTTATGCAAGGGATTATATAAAAATGAAGAAATTACTTTTTTATCCATTTTTAGGATTATCAGAAAGAAATTATTTGGACCTGAATTAGAAAGATAATGGCAACACCTTAAATGAACATAGTTACCATCAAGGAAGCCCAAGCACCTTTTATATTTAACATGTTTGCCATGTGATATTTGGAGCATTATAATAGTAAACATGCAAATTGTGCTAAGCAATACAAATTACCTTGTTGACTGTCTCTCTTAAGTCTGTGGAATGGCAGTGTGTCACTATTTACATTTTCTATTTAGAGAGTATAATAACTGCATTGCCCACTACGTGGCACTGTCCTTGAATCACTGGAAAGCAATCAGTTCTTCTCTGGTTTATGTGTGGTACAGTCTTCCTTAAGGAAGGTCATCATACCCCATACTCCTGTCAGAGAGCATTCAGTCAGCAAATGCCTAGTCTGTTGCCTTACATGAAGTAGTTCAAATCTAGGATGGCTAGATTTGTAGCTGTCTAAGGCATGAAGTGGAACATTACCCAAATATCAAAAATATGAGATCCATAGCCATAGAGCCCCCATCCTTTGACTGAATTTTATGACTACTGTATGCAAACTCTAGAGCAAGGATCATTAATTCTGTATGTGAGTGTGTGTGTGTGTCTGTGTCTGTGTCTGTGTGTGTGTGGTGGTACAATCTGGTAAAACTACTTCTCAGAATGTTTGAAACATGAAATAAAATGTAGAGGAAGCCAGTTATGCTGAAATAGTCATCTATAGATTTTATTTGCATATACTTTTGTTCTTTCCTTCCTTTCTCTTTCTTTCTAGCAATCTTTTATCTAAGAATCCCTGCCCTGGAGGGATTAACAGAGGCAGTAGAAGCAGCAGCGGTGTCTAGGTAGCAAGATTATGTTGAGTACCAACCATTCCAGGAGACTTTGCCCTTATTTCTTTCTAGGTCTTGCCAATGTAATGTATCCCTGGTAGAAGTGGTAATAGGAGATTTTTTCCCCTTGGTGGCAGTTCCTGTCCAGAGTATCTGTTCTGGTAGCTTTTATGCTTAACCCTGCACACTTCAAGTTTCATCAGGTTTTCTTAGCTCCCACTGTGAGTAATTGTGCTGTATCTATCCTTTCATTGTGTTAGAGAGACAGAAGAGCTATTTGAATACCAATACAACTACTTCCTGAGTTACTTATAGTGTGAAGAGACAAGCAGAGGAACTGGAATCATATCAGGGAAGTCGGAAGGTGATTTGAAGGAGGAATCTATGGAAGTGCCTTTCTATGTATATGGGGAACTTTCCCTTGTCATTTGTTTTTACTATACTTTCTTATTAAATTTTCTTTTTTATATTTACATCTGAAGTAAAAATACTTTTGCTGTTAGTTGGTTGGTGTGGCAAAAGGAACTGCAGTATGGATTCATGGAATAGTTTCTGAGTTGATGCTGACTCAAAGAATGATGTGAATCTGAAGTAGTTTTCAAATTGAAGGATTTGATCTACACTTATTTATTGAACACTAACAATATCTATGGATAGCTAGGCTGGCACAAGGGGATAGAGTGCTGTGCTTAGAGTGAGGAAGACCTGAGTTCAAATCTAGCCTCAGATGGATGCTAGTTGTGTGACCTTGGGCAAGTCACTTAACCTCTGTTTGCCATTGGAAAAGGAAAAGGCAAACCATTTCATTATCTTTGCCAAGAAAACCCCACAGAGTTCCACCATGTCATGAAGAGTCTGACACAACTGAAACAACTGAGAAACAACAACAAATAGTATCTATATCAATATAAAACAAAACAAAATATGAAGCTGTGAATGGTAGAAATAAGTTCTAAATTAAATTGTGATATTTTATTACCTGACCATAAACTTTTTACCTTTTATCTCTATCTCTCAACTGTTCTGTACTCTCTGACCTCTCCCTTCTTCTTTAGTTCAAAGAACCACAGAATCCTAGAATTTCAGAGTTGGAGGAGACCTCTGAGCCCAACTAGTCTAAACCATATAAAAAAGAACTCTTTTTTGCATGCATGTTAAGTGGCCATCTAGCCCCTTTTTAACTACATCCAAAATATGGCACCAGCCATTTTCTGAGGCAGCCCATTCCATCTTGGGGCATCTCTTATTAAGAAGTTTTTCCTTACATCAAGCCTAATTCTGCCCCTTTTCAAACCCTATCCTTGGCTCCTTGTTCTATCCTTTAGGACCAAACAGAAAAAGACTAATCTACCCCTCTCCTTTTTTTTTTATATGACAGCTCTTCAGGTCCTTGAAGATAGCAGTTACCCACTCCCAGCCCCACTGGGAGCTAAAAATTCAAGCTAAAAATTATTTTCTTCAACTGATATTCATATGGTTTGGACTCAAGGCCCTTTACCATTCTGGCTGCCCTGCTCTGGACGTGATCTAGTCTGTCAATGGCTTTTCTAAATTGTGGCAACCAGAATTGACCATAATATTCCAGATAAGAGGTCTAATCAGGGTAGAATACACTGGAATTATTTCCTTATTCAAGGGAACTGTGCCTCAGGGTAGCCCAGGAGCTCATCAGGTATTTTAGCTTCCATATCACACTGTTATAATTGACCTTGGAGTTCACTAAAAACCCCAGGTCTTCTTTGAACCATTAGACATTTGAAGTCTAACCCTCATTTTCCTTCTGGTACTCATAAATTTGATTTTTTTTAACAGAGGACATGACCTTATATTTAGCCCAATCAAATTTCATCTCTTTAGATTCAGCTCAATGTTCTAGCTTTTGAAGATCTTCTTAGATTCTGAATCTATCATCCAGCGTATTAACTGTCCTTCCCAGTATTGTCCCAGTAGGTGTTTAGTGAATTCTTATTGACTGATTGCCCTGGACATTTGATAAACATATCATTTTACTTTTATGCAAATCTTTGAGAAACATTGATAAACAGCCCAGGGCCAACTAAAACATTTCAAGGACATTTAACTGTTGATGGTACACATACCTTCCAAGCTGATACAGAACCATTACTATCTCCAAATTTAGTCATTCAACCAGTTTTGTATCCACCTAATAGAACTATCATTGAGCCCCAAGGGGCAGCACACTACAGCTTGAGGACCAAATCTGGGGAAACAATGTTTCTGGGGGTCTGAAAGCTAAGGATGGTTTTTACATTTTAAAATACAATAAAACTGTATTTAAAAATTTAAAAATCATTTTATTTGTTTGAAAACCCATTCTTGGCTTGTGAGTCTTTTATTTCTAACTGTCCCAGAAGAATAGGGTGAGAAATGTTGTCAAATACTTTGATAAAATCTAGGCAAATTATATCTGTAGTATTCTCCTGATCTGCTAGTTTCATTACACTAACAACAAAGTAAGTTTAGTTTAGCATGATCTTTTTGGTAATCATTGATAATCATTTCTTCTCCTAGGAGTGTACTAACTACATCTTTAATGATGTGTTCTAGAATTTTGTCAGGAATTGAAGTCAAGATCATTGTCTTATAGCTTGCAGGTTCTACTTTCTTTCCTTCCCTCTTTTTTTGGGCGGGGGGGGGGGAGGAGGATTCAGGACATATGTCCTCTATTCCTGTGGTCGATCTTCTATTCTCCATCATGTTTCAGAATTCACTGACAGTGTCTCAGCAATGGCATCTGTCAGTTGTTTCAGCACTCAATGATATAGTTTATCTGGACCTGCAGACTTGAACACATCAAGAACAAGTAGGTAAGAATTATTTCGTTACCATTACTGTTATCTCTTTTCAATCATTTTTGTTCTTTCCTTTCCAAAGCAAAGATCATTCTTTTGTAAGAGAAAACAAATAACATAAAACTTGTCCAGCTCTGCCTTCTCTCTGTTTTCTGCTGTGACCTTCTCATTTACACCAAGCTGCAGTTTTATCTCTTCTTTGATCCTCCTCTCTTCCCTAATATGGCTAAAAAATAAACAAAACTCCACTCCTCTTTTTATTGTGCATACCTTTCTTTTCCAGCTTGAGTTCACACTGAGTGTTAGCATGGTTAACATTACTCTTTCAGGATCATGCCATAATTTGTATTCATCTTCAATTACCTAAACATACTTCTCTCTTTTCCACAAGCCTTTAAAATACTAAGCTGGTTCCCTGGGTCCACATTCTGTTTAATTCAAAAAGTGTTTTTAAAGCAACCACCAGTGTGCCAGTTCCTGTGCTAGACATTAGAGATACAAACACAAAAATGAAACAACATTCCTGACTCCAAGAATCTCATATTCTCCTGGAGGAAATAATACATGCAACAGGTAAGGTAATTACACAATATATACAAAATAAACATAAAGTAACTTAAATGAGGTTGAGGAATACAAACAGTGGGAAGAACAGGAAAGGACTGTGGGAAGTAGCATATGAGCTAAGCCTTGAAAGGAGCTGGTGATTCTAAGAGGTGGAGATGAAGATGGCAAGCATTTTGGGCTCAGGAATAGAAGAAAGAAATGCCATGTACAGGATACATGGAGTGGGACAATTTGGCTGAAGTATAGAAGGGGTGAGAATGTTGTGAGATCAATGTAGAAACACTGGATAGAGCCAATTGTGAAGGGCTCTAGATGCCAACAAAGGCATTTGTCGGTCAACAAGCATTTATTAAGTGTTTACTATGTGCCAAGCACCAAGGATGCAAAGACAGGTACAAATGCAGGTCACACCTGTGCTTTCAAGATGCTCAGGCTCTAATAGAGGAAACAACATACAAATAACAACAAATAAGCTATCTAAAGTGCAAATGGAAAGTAATCTTGCGGGGCGGGGGGTGGGGAGTAGGGAGTGGGGGTAGGAAGGGCAGGGGAGGGCACTAGCAGTGGGAGGATGGAGTAGAGGTGGGGGTAGGGTTATGGGAAAGTCCTCCTGCAGCAGATGAGATTTGAACTGAGTCTTAAAAGAGACAGCAAGTGTCAATATATAGAAGTGAGAATGGAAAGCAATCCAGGCATGGAGGACAGTGAGTGACAAGGAAGGGAGTCAGGAGATGGAGTATCATTTGCAAGAAACAGCAAGAAGTCCAATGTCACTAGATCATAGAATGATACATGAAGGGAAATAAGATATAAAGAGTGAGGAAAGGTAGAAAGGGTTTAGTTTATGAAGGACTTTAGATGTTAAACAGAGCATTTTATTCTAGAAACAAACTTCTTGAAGCTTCTTGAGTAGAGTAGTGACATGGTCACACCTGTGCTTTAGGAATAATGACTTGGCATGTGTAAGGAAGATGAATTAGAGAGAAGAGAGGGTTAGACCAGGGGTGGGGAACCTGCAGCCTTGAGGCCACATGTGGCCTTCTAGGTCCTTAAGTACAGCTTTTTGACTGAGAACAAATTTGTTCCGTAAAACTTGGCTGCAGGTCCCCACCCCTGATCTAGGCAAAGCAGGGATGAAGGCCTGAATTTGTTTGATTCTGGTACGACCAAGAGAAGGGGACACTTGTAAGAAATATATGGTGGTAAAACCTATGATTTGGAAACTGATTTGTTAAGAGGATGAGAGAGTGAAAAGGTTAACTTGGAACAGAAATAGCCTTACAGCAGAGTGGAGTTTGCTAAAGAACCTGATAACATAATAAAGTATGGCTCGTTGTTAGCTTCTGATCAAACTGGAGAAATTCCTTACTCACTCTGATGGAACTCTAAGTCGTTGACTACTGGATGAAGGAAATTGACAGAGCAAATGGAACTTCTAGTGATTGGCTTGCTGAAAGGTCAGCTAAACCCTTGGTAGCCTTTAAAAAACAAGAGTGAGCTCTGAGGTAAGAGTATACAATGACATCTTGCAGCAGAAGCACATGACTGCATCCAGTGAGTCTAGAACAGTGAGTTTGTCTAGAGTGGTGTCCGTTGGTCAAGAAGAGAGGAGAAGAGAGGACTGGTGTCTGAAGCTGAGATCCAAAGAGATAAAGCAGATTCCCCAGGTAACACAACTACCATTGTTGAGTGACAGAATTGGGACTAGGATTTTGGATTCTAAGTCCATTTCTCTTTACTGTACCACATTGGTTTTGACCTCAACATTGTTTTTCAGTTATTGGCTGGGATCTCTGGAGCAGGCTATTGTTCTGGGAGCAATTGGTTTGTTAATCATGTAGGTATTCTAAGAGCATTATTCTTCCTCACCCCTAACTTCTTGATTTGGCAACAGTAAAACCCAAAACAAACATACACCTCATCTCCCCTATTTGGCAGTTGCAAAGCTTCTTGCTATCTTGTAGGCTTGCCAGAGGGAGGCTATGGAACTTCTATAGATCCAGAATTATATGATCTTATATTGAGGGGACTCTCCTAACTATCACATGGGTCCACTAGAGAGTCTACCTGAGTTTCAAGGTACTTGATCTACTTAAACCACCATCCCCATCATCACCAAACCATAGGTTACAAGCCTCCATCCATATGTTTACTTTTTCTAGACATCCAAAGGATATAATTAATTCAAAGCAAAGGGATCTCTTGTGACCAGGATATATCTGATAGTCTGCCAGTGTCTTCTGGTGGTGTAATCACTTTATTCCCAACAGGCCTGCTCCATTCTTCTCTTCCAGACGTGGACACAGTGTGTGGTCTCATATAGCTGTTGCATGATTTTGTTCTGTTGCTCCTATGACTTCTTCTAGGAAAAGCTCCATTGTATATAAGGTTGATTTTTCAATGCTTCTAACTTCTAGTGGCAATTGGAGTCTTCAGCAGAGATACTGCCTCCTCATAGGAATGGGTTCTGTCATTGTTCTTTTAGCATAAATCGATAGTTCTTTTAGAATAAAAATGCTTATTTTGCTTCTTATTTTGAAGAGTTTCCTATATAGATGCCTTCTCTTCCATTTCTAATGCCAGTCTATCTGACTTCAGGTTTTTAATTACCTAATGCCTGGTCAACTGTGATAATCTCATTGATTTCCTTCCTTCTTATCTTTCACTACATCAATGTGTCCTACATACCACTTCCAGATTAATCTTCCTAAAGCATCATTTAGGTAATTTCTTTGCTCAAAAACCTTCAATCCTCTCCCCATCCTTGATTGTTTACTGAGTAAAGTACCAAGTCTTGAACTTGAAATTAAAATTCCAAGTCCTCAGCTCCATAATTTATCTCCAACCTACCTCTCCAGCTTCATCTTTCAATTCTCCCTACATAGTGACGATGATAGCTAGCATACATGTGTGTATATAATTTTAAAGTTTACAAAATACTTCAAAAATATTATTTCATTTAATTCTCACAACAACCTTAGGAGGTAGGTATTATTATTATTACCTCCATGTATAGATCAGAAAACTGGGGCAGATAGAGGTTAAGTTAGTTGCCCAAGGTCACACAGTGCATCAGAGAAGTGCCTAAGGTCACATTTGAACTCAGGTGTTCCTGACTACTCTTTAGCCAAACTGGATTATTTGCCAGTTTCTGAATACTCCTTGCCCTTTTTCCTATGCTTACTTTTGCTTATGCTGCTTCCTCTGTTTGAAATTCTGCCATCTCCATATCCAGCATTCATGGTCAAAATCAGGAGATGCACTATCAGAAGTGTGAGTGAAATGACTGATGCAATTAGGCTTCTTAATGTTGTGTCATTTTATGATGGGGATGTGTATTCCCCAAATTGTTCTGAAACACAGGCTCATGACCTCACCAACATGCACTGAGACTCTTTATCTCTGTGCTTCCATGAAGCTGTGAAAGAGCTTACATGACTGTGTAATCAATCTCCTAGAAAGCAGGCACCATGTCAATAATGTATATTTGTTGATAAGAGTGACTACGTGTTTGGGGTCTTTGTAATATTATCAAATTAAAATAAAATTGACAAGTGACTAGTGTATTTAAGGTACTAGGCTATGATAGAAAACCATTGTATTTTCTTTAATCTATGACCCAGTAAACTTATTTTTCTGCTGTGAAGTAGAATAATGTCATAAAAATGCACAAAAAATATAACAAATTTGCTAAAGACTATGTAAACTTTGTGTCAGAGTTTTTCACATAATGAAGGGACTGAATCATTATGGGGAATTCCTTATCTCTCTGGCTTATAGTCCCCACCCAGAAAGCCTAGGGATTCTATCCAGTTTGTGATTACTGGCCTTATAACAATGCACTTAAAAAAATTGATGAAAAGTTTTACTGAAAGGTCAAAGAAAAAAATTTGAACTAAGAAGAGTTTCTGGAAAAGAAATACACCTTCTAATCAGCAACTGTCTCTCAGTGCTTTACATTGAATTTGAGTTGCTTAAAGTCACAACCAAGTGGGATTTGCAATAGGCATTGTCTCCCACAGTTTCTTAGTGACTCTGGTAGCATTTGGTTTCCTTCTCCGTCATATCTTCTGTGCAGTTCCCCACTGTTGGGCACAACTAAAACCTCTTGCCAGAGTGAATCTTTTTATTATTGGGTGCTACCACCTTGCCTGTTACAAAGCGGGAAAGCCTTTAGAACTCTTCTTTCTGGTAGGAGATACTTTCCGCTGCTACAGTGTTAGTGATGCAGGACTAGATTGAGGACTTCTGGTCATGGAGACTAATTTCCTTTGCTCTACTGCCCCTTGTGACCCTAGCCTTACAAAAACTTGACTAGGATACAGACCACTACCATTCTCTATCTCAAAGAGTTCTAGTCAGCAGCATCAGCTTCAGACATGGTGATTACAAGTCATGATAGAATGAGATGAAATGGAAAAAACCCCACATTTATTGTTTTCTTTGTGCTACACACTGTTTTAAACTTTGGGAATACAAATCCAAGTAAGAATTACAGTCCTTGACTTCAGGCTTATATTGTAATAGGGGAAGACAGCCCTTACAGGGCAATAGTGGCCAGAAAGAAGTATTTTTCAGTGTTGATTACTGTTCTCAGAAATAGAGTTGGATAAGAGTTTGGGGATAAGCAGCTGGACCAGGCATAGCATGAAAATGACAGGGGAGAAGTAAGAAATGATGAATACTATCACAAGCCTAGGGTCCTAGTATTGGAACTTGGAGTGCCAGATTGGAAGCTGAAGCTGGAACAGAGGAACATGACAGTATGAAGATGCCTTTTGCTTCTACATCATGGTTATGTTGTGTCACACATAGTATTCCACCTCCCCACTGTTGAATCTTCCCATTAAAAAAAGTTGTTTCACAAAAACAAATAATATAGTGACTTCATCTGACAGTAGAAGTAATATCTTCCCTTTGAAGTTTCCCGTTTCTCTCCCAAGAGGAGGAAAGTATGTTTCATTATTGGTTCTCCAGAACCAGGACTGGTCCTTATAATTACATGGAATTCCGCTTCCTTTTAGTATTCTTTTGATTTACATTATCACAATAGTCCTGTTTATTGTCCTTTTGGTTCAGTGTGCTTCACTGCATATCAGTTTATGTACATCTTCCTATGTTTCTTTGAATTTCTCAGATTTGTCATTTCTTACTATGCAGTTATATTCCATTCCATTTACAATGCTATAATTTATTTTTCCATTTCCTAGTTAACGGGTTTTTACTTTGTTTCCATTTTTTGCTACCATGGAAAGTCTTACTATGAATGTTTTGGTATACATGGAGGTTTGTTTTTCAGTCTTCTTGGAGGTAGTTTGATATTCTTTCTTCCTCAGAAACTGATGAATTACATCAACCAATAAAACACGTTTTGATTATTTAGGAGTTAAAAGAACAATTCAATTTTAATTATTTCTCTTACATTTCAAAAATATTGACTGAAACACTAGGGTCATAGTTTTGTGGATTTAGGTTTGAAAGGAAAATTGAAAGTCTTTAAGTCTAACTCCTTCATTTTACTGATAAGGAAACTGAGGCCAGAGAAGTAAAGTTACTTGCTGAGCTATTTAAATATCTAAGCAGCATTTGAACCCAGGTCTTAGTGGCACCAAATCTAGCATTCTCTCCACCACACCATCTCAGGGTGTCAGTAGTTCTGTCTAAGATAGGGAATAAAGGATGGTGAACCTATGGTAAATCTATGTGTTTTCTTGCTTTTCTAGTATGCATTCTCTTAGGTCACACTGGATTTATTGAGAATTGGGGGAGGGGAAGGGGAAGGGGAACAATTCTGTATTGGCCATAACCAAATCACTTTGCCATTTTTCATTTGTAATTTGAAGTAACATTTCTATTTGCATGTTCTGTATATAGCAATCAGTAGGTACTGATTAACTTGCTTGCAAAAACAATACAAATTTAAGTCACTTCACTGACTTCACATTGCTTGGAAACCCCAAGTGCCGTCCAAAACAACTATATTCCATGAGTAAAATGTTACTCGATGTAATAGCCCTTGATAACTTTGTAACTATTACATCTTTTATTAACTAGACTCTTAGGATAGTCTGTTTTTGTCTCGACTAAAATTGTATCATCTATGAAAGGGTTATTTTTCTAAAGGATGGTAGTATTGAATAGCAAAAAAAAGCAAGACATTTTGAACTTTGACAACCACTTAATTTTTCATTTATCCTTGGATAACTCCCAAAATTTATAAACTTATACAACTTTCATTTTGGAATTTCCTTTTTAACACTCAACTAATGAATTCAAGAGAATTTTACTTTGTCTTTCTGTGTTCAGTGAATTAATGTGAAAAAAGGGACTTGGACGTTCTAGGTCAAGCCTAATAGAATGAAGGCAGGAAACTGTACAAGATTTCATACACACATCTGTCAGAGGGCCTCACTGCCACATTTCATTCTTTACAGGTTTTGGTGACTATTGAACAGAGATTAACAGTCACATGGAATTGGGCCAAACCACTTGCTGAGTTTATGAGGTGAGGGGAGAAGAGGGGTGGCAGTGGTAGTCATGCAGGAGAGGTGTGATTTGAACTTAGAGAGTTGGAGTTCAATGTCTTCTCCTTAGATTCTCCCCTCTGAATTCATGGGATCATAGGCTGATAGCATCATAGTTTTGCAGCTGAAAAGTTCTTTAGATGCCATCTAGTCCAAACCATTCATTTTATGTTACCTAGGTATGAGGAGAGTGAGTCCTAAGAGATGATGTGACTTGACCATTTAGATAATAAGGGACAGAGGCAGGTCCTCTGTAGTCCCAGTGTTTTTTCACTGTACCATACTTTCTTCAAAGGTATTGGGTCAGGAGGAATTTGAACTGGAGATTAGCACAACAGTGCTACATTCTTCAGTATTCACGGCATGCTGACTTCTTTCCTCGTTTAACCAATCTCTTTGCTATAGTGTTTGGAGACTGTTGCTTCATATATTTATCTTACTTTTGCTCATAAGCCCCTGAGATCAAGGAACACATTTAACATGCTTTAAAGTGTGAGGCACATTTTTGACACTAAAATAATTTTTGAATGCTGCAGACATTTTTTGTTCTGAATGGGAGTAAAAGTTCTGAAATTTTTGCCTTAATTTTTGATTATTACTGCTAGAAAAAGATATCTTTAAAATTAACTGGATAACACTCTGAAGACCCTCCTCAATCTGGCTCCAGTGTGACAGTGTTATTTTCTTCATGCCTATTTCTCTCCAACCTAACTACCCTAACTACTTACCACACAGGATAAACCTGTCTCCCACATCTGAGCCTTTGCAGAGGTGATTGATCTCATAAGCAACATACTGTCTCTTCACCTCTGCCTCAGCTTTAGTTTTCTTCAAGTACAGTTCAGCTGCCTATTCAAGACCTTTCTTAGTTCCCCAAACTGTTCTTTCTCTCTCTTAAAGTTACCTTGTATATACTTCATATTTACTTATATGTTATTATCCTAACAGTAAAATGTAAACTTTGTAAGGGAAAGGGTTAATTTGTTCTTTTTCGTTTTTGTATCTCCAGTGCATATCATTCAGGTAGACACTCAATATGTTGCACTGAAATAACAATAGTGAGTATTTATATAGAACTTTAAGGTTTCTAAGTCTTCTATAAATATTAATTTATTTTTATCCTCATTACCCTGAGGGGAGGTACTATTATTTATCCATTTTACAGATGAAGAAACTGAGGCAGACAGAGGTGAAGTGACTTGCTTAGAGGGACACAGACAGTAAATATCTAAGATCTGATTTAAACTTAGATCTTCCCTGACTCCAGGTCCAGTGATCTTTCCATTGTGCCACCTAGCTACACTGGTGAAAGTATTTTATTGCTATGAACTTAAGTTTTATTTTCTGAGAAAACATATTTTTCAGTGGACCTCAACCACCATGCATTGCTTTACTTCTAAGATGTCAAGCATAATTGTCCTTCCTCTCTGACCATAACATTTTCTTATCTGTCCCTTCTATCATTGTAGGACCTCTGCTTCTATTTTTAATATGGTCATAGCATTCATGGTCATATCATTCTCTCTGCTTAGCTCAGTCAGTGATTTCATTGCCCCAGCCCTAGGTCATTATTACTGTTTATAGTTTTTGTTGTTAATGGAGGATGCAGACATTGACCTTGACTGTGTGATCATGACAGTTGACATGCTGACTTTGATCAATACTTTTTTTAATTGCTATTTTTGTTTGACAGCAGACACATCCCAACAAACTCAGGCTTCTGCAACAAAGTAAATTCTCCCAAACAGTAAAGAAAGATTTCCTATATGAATGGTTGATCAACTATCTCTTGGTTGTTAACAGAAAGGATATGGGCTTTGACTTGAATGATTTGATGCTAATGTTGTCAATTGAATTTAATCGTAGTTTTCTCTGTTAATCGTTGCCTTCAGTTACTTGGTTGTAGGCTTTGTGTATACTATAGATAGATCAGGAAAGTTCCCCAATCAACTTAAAGAGTTTACAGGGAAGCGAACCTTTGTTTGGGATTTTGATTATATCTTTCTATGGAGGGTGTGGACATACTTTGATAGAGCCATTCCCGCCTCCTTCAGAGACTGAAAATCTTTCATTGGGGAAGAAATGATTAACTTGGATTGCTATTGTCAGAACTACCCTTTTATTCTGGGCTTATAAAAAGATGGGGTTTGTCTCCTGTCATCCTGATCTATAACTTGCCTCTGGACCCAGATGGCTTCGAAGGAGAAAGTGAGTTGGTGACTTGGCATAGCCTTCCTCTCTTAAATCCAATTCACTTGAAAGCTATCACCTTCCCGATGTCATGGTCCTCTTCAAGGACAAACAAAGACAAAAAGAAGGAAGATCAGAGGAGGAGTTCTATATTTCTTTCCCTTTTCATTTTCTGAGATTTTGGGAAATGCAGAACTAAGAGTGAACTTATACAGGTACTTGGATTGGGGGGAGGGGAGCCTATGCAAATACATAACCTCCTGACCTCCAGGATCTGCTCATGACTGTCTTGGGTTAGTGGTATATTGTATTAGCTTCTGCTTTCATCTAGGTGGCTTGAACCCCTTACTGCTTGACCCCAGTCATAGAGAGGCAGTGACAACATTTCAATCTGAGAAACTGTAGCAATAAAGAAGATATCCATGGCTAGGTGGTAGAACTCTGGGGACCCAGACTCTTGGAAAGAGGATGGGAAATTTGCCAGTCAATGACAAGTTCCCAGGAAGCACCAGCTTCTTGAAAAGAGCATCCACCTTTCTAGGGAGAGAAAGCAGAGTTTCTGAATAATGCCAGACTTTGGAATCCAGGCTTCTAGAGAAAAAAGCTAGCATTTCTGGGGAGAAGAGGATCATGTTTACAGCCTTCAACCTGGAGAATCACTAAGGCACTGAGCCATCATATGAGGAAGCAAAAGACCTTGAGTTTGTATCCCATTAATTTTTTTTATCAGTTATTTGCTGTTTATTCAGTATTTGGGTAAGACACTTGAGGAATTGGTTGCATCATTATACATATACAGATCTTTTTCTATAATGTGGAAATTTATATAATATGGAAATAAGAGCTCTGCATTTCTAAAAATCTCAGAAAAGGAAAGGGAATGAGGAGAGAGAAATATAGAACTCCCCCACTGATCCTCTTCTTTCTTTTTATAAGCACAGAATAAAAGGATAATTCTGACCAATAATAACTCAAGTTATTAATTTTTTCACCAAATATTTTCAGTCTCTCTGAAGGAGGAAGGACTAGTTACACACACACACACACACATACACACACACACACACACATACACACACACACACACACACACACACACACACACACACAATCAGGTCCTCTGAAAAGGTGATACATAGGGCCATGCTGTAGCACCCTAAAGGAGAGGAGTACAAAGGTAATCAATGCATCAATAAAATATTATTTCTACATGGTATTTTGTTATCTTCCGGACCTACAGTAACCTGTAGCACCTACAAGGCAGGCAGTTATACACCTGTGGGGTGCTGGCTCTGCTTGACAGCAACTACTTCAAGTAATCACATCCAGCATCATGCAAACAACAACAGAATTTAATAAATAGTATTCACACTGTACTAGTTCCCATTTTTAACTTTAGGAAGAGACTGATGTGTGTTCACAGGTTTCACATTTCTAGTATTCAGTCACTAATCAGAGGAAGGATTTGACTTATTTGAAAATCCCTTCACCACTGTCATGTTCCCTAGACAGTAAAGTGTTAAAAGTATTAAAAGGTACCTTCTGGATTCCCTCAAAAGTATATGTGCTCTTCTTCAAACAGCCCTTATCCTCTGGATTCAGGCTTACCTTCACCACATCTGAAATGCCATTCTATCCCAAGGCACATGGGACAATAAGGAAGACACCATTATTAATGCCATATGGGCCCTTAATCATGGTGGAAATTGGATGCCCTCTCCCAAGATTCTTCATAATGCCAGATCTGTCACAGACAAGCCAATGGCCCCAGAAGTGTAGCCCTTCAGCTTGATCACCTCATAAGCTTTTTGAACCACCTGTTTATGACCATCTTTCCAATTCTCCGAATCAGCACCAGCAATATAAAGATTCTTCAGAGAGACACTTGCAACATTCATACAACTCTACAAAGGAACACTAGAGTCTCTATGTTCCCCAAGGATCCATCCATGAAAAATTGAAGAATGGACATCAAATCTCTCCCCCATTAGGCAACAGAAACCAGCAGCATCCAGATTGTAAACACTTAAAATTTAGGAAAGCCATTTTGCTTTCAGGCCACATATGTCAAAATATCCACTGGACTGGAAAAAATAAGCAGCTTGCAATTAGGGCCGTATTTAACAATGTTAGGAATGATGAAATTAAAGATGTTTATGTTATACTGGACCAAATTAAGACAACTTTCTCCCTCCTGTTGATGCACCCCAGCCATAACAACAAACAGCTTTAGTTTGCAGTTACACTGTAGTTTTTGCCAGAAACAAACTTTGGTGTTTTGAAGGAAAAGCTACCATACTGGAGATCTATCATCTTCCCCTTTAGCTTGTCTTCTACGACATCAACGAGGGCAAGTTCAGCAGCCAGATCCTTCATTAAGATACTGATGGCACATGCCATGCCAACTGCACCAACCCCAGCAGTGCTCTTCTTATGGGGAACCTGGTCTTCTTTTAGAACATTCACAATTAGCTGATCCTTGATAGCAGTTCCCATTTGGGGGGAATTGAGGTTTCTGGTCAGGCTGTGAAAGTTCTGAGTTAGATGTGAGATTGCTGCTCCAGACTCACACCTACCTTCCACTATTGTTCTTTTGTATCTGACCCTCTGACATTCTGAGGACCATAGCATGCCAGTGCTGTCCATGATGTTTTCTTAGCACTTCTCCAGGGATTAAAGAAACAGGTTAAGTGATCTGCCCAGGATCATATAGCTGGTAAATTCCTGAGGCTGGATTTGAACTCAGGTCTTTCTGACTTCAGGCCCAGCACTCTATTCACTGAGCCATCTAGATGCCTTAATAATATCCAGTATTGCTAGGAGTTATTTAAACAAGTTCAGTGGGCAGAAAATTGCCTCTTCTGAGACCTCATTCCCTATCAGGGGGAGTTAGGATAGTACAGGGGTGGGGAACCTTTGGCCTCAAGGCCACTTGTGGCCCTTGAGTCCAAGTTTCACAGAACAAGTCTCCTTAATTAAAGGATTTGTTCTGTGAAACATGGACTCAGTCAAAGGGCCACACTTGAGGACCTAGAAAGTCATAAGTGGCCTCAAGGCTGCAGGTTCCCCACCCCTGAGATAGTACCATAAGGCTGAAGTTTTATATATATATTTCTGGACTGAAAGTGAGACCTCCAGAGTGAATGTGTTGGGTTGTTTCTCTAGCAACTCCCAAGTTAATTTCCCTTCCAAGGGTGGTCCAACTTACAGGGTGACATTATGAATCTGGAGGCCTGCCTTCCTTGGGGAAAGGTGGAACTTACCAGAGAGGCAGAATTTTCACTATTGTTTACGGGCTTCTGAAAGTATTTTATGTGTGTTCTGAATTTTCTGTGGGGTGAAATAACGGCTATCCTTTACCTGTTATGTTATTTCGAAAGCTGACATAGGAGCTAAGAAATCCTTCTGTCCACATCTGTGGAGACCTTGCTATAAGTTATATTCTAACTATCTTTGAGAGATAACCTAGGGCAGTATGAAAAGGAGCCAAAGATTTTTGTAAGGTTGCCTAAATGAGAATCAGCAAGGGACTGAAGCATATTTGGGGGAGCCACTTTTAATATTAGATTGTCTGTGCAGTCCAGATCTTGGGTTGCTAGGCCATAGATTATATGTATATGTATGTTTTTTTTTCATTCTGCTTTATTCACTCTGCATTAATATAAAATTTCTCAAGTTTCCCTGAATTCTTCATTTTTATCATATCATACAGCACTCATTCACTAAGTATCAAAACTGCCCAACTTCATTCAGATGCTTTCCAATGTTTGATTACTATTCTTATTGGTTTTTTCTTGTTGTTTTCTAAGAAATCTTTGCTCTGCAGCTATTTTAAGACCATTCACTGGAAATCCTCATTCCTTATCCCCCTCTCAGCATGACCTTGTCTCCTATTTCACTAAGGCCACTGAGCATGAGCTTCAACATTTCCCTGTATCTCCACCTAATGAGAATATTAATACTGTGTATTTCTTTAGTGCTTTATAGTTTAGAAAGTGCTATTATATACATTTCCTTATTTAAGCTTCATGACAAGTCTATAGGTAGAGTGGCTATTTTATGTTCATTTTATATAAAACTGACAGAGGTAAGGAGAAAAAAATGAAAGAAGTTCAATCATTTGCTCAAAGTAGAGCTAGGATTCTTCAACTATGCTCTTTCTACCATACCATGTTGCAAACCAACATATTTCAGTTTATTAAACATTAAGCACTTTCTGTATGCAAGGCATTCTGTTAATATAACTCCCTCATCATGGAGATATCAGGCTCTGGAAATTGCCTGCATAGACTCTGTCTCTGGTTTTCACTAGTGTGATAACATCTTTTTGAACTTCTGAGGAAGAAAAATCAGAAGATTTATTCTAGAGAGAGATATTTATATACTATAATTGTATCTACTAGGCAAATGAAAATTCTAATAGAGCAGAGTATATAGACATATACCGTAATTTAAATACTGCTAAAACTAATATAACTATATATATATATATATATATATATATATATATATATATATATATATATATATATATATATATATATATACACATATACATATACATGTATATACACATATACATATGTATATTTGCTTTTATTAAGTACTTGCTGTGTACCAAACACTGTATTAAAGTCTGGGGATATATATACAAGAAAATAAGATGGTCCCTACTCCCAAGGAGGTTACATTCTAATAAAAGAAGACAAAACATAAAGGGGAATTGGAAAGTGGGAAGAGAGGAGGTATGTATCCACATATGGGCAAGGCTTCTAGTGAGGAGCTGGAGCAATCCAGACAGTGAATTGAATTGGATGTGAACATGGCTAGCACCTCTCATGAAATGTTGGTTCCAGCTGGAGAATAGGCCACAGGGTGGAGACATCTGGAAGTAAGCAAGGCTGCTAACAAGGAGAAGGAGCAGTCCAGAGAGTGAGTTAGTTAAGTATTTGTGACAACTGAGAACCTATGTAGTGTAAGTCTCATGGGGGAAGTATCATGAGTAAACCTGCCCTTGACAAGACACACATGGATATGTTGAGGAGGCTTTGAGCCACCTCCAAAAAAGAGGTGCCCCTTTTCTCCTCTACCTTCAAGGCCCTTGATCCCTTCTACTGACTCATGAGGTACCTTGCTTCTACATGATTAACTGTCTTCTACCTCCACCATCTTTAATTCCTCAATTTCTATTGGCTCCTTTCCCTCTGCCTTCACAAACAGGTCTCTCTTCTTGAAAAAAAAATTTTTTTTTTTTAATGCAGACAACATGTTGCTCTCTCTAGCTACCTCATTAGTTTTTCCTCCTATTGACAAATTACTCTAACAAGAAGCCTATCTTTACAGCCTCTTTCTCCTCCATTGCAATCTAACTTCAGGTCTCTTTCCTCCATGCTGCCAAAAGTGCTATCCCAAGAGTCACCAGTGACCTGAGAGCTAAATTCAGAAGCCCTGTCTCAAAATTAATTTTTCTTTACTTCTGTACTGCATGTTCTTTTGCTTTCAAATCAGTACAGTACAGTATCTCCTACATCTACCACTGCTTGTTTCCTTTCCTTCTCCTTTTCCTCACTTAATTCTGGACTGTCTTGAAGGTTCAGACATTGCTATTTTAGTGTTTTCTCTCTATACTCTTTCCCTTGAAGAACTATTTTACTATCACCTAATATTCAACATGTCCAAAACTGAACATAGCTTTCTTCCTAAATCAGTTTTCCTTTCCTTTTTTTTTTGTCAATAATACTGGTTCCCCAAGTTTCAAATCCTGAGATGATTTTTGATCCATCATTCTTCAATATCATAAAATTATCAAGTTCTGGGAATCTTTCCTTTAAAATATATTTTATAGCCATTCCTTCTTCTACATTCCCACTGTCATCCATCGTTTTTGTCTATGTTCTCATCAACCTCAAACTAGATAATTGCAAGTCTTTTAACTCTCCTAACTCCACTATTTCCATTTTTCAATCTATGCTGAATATGCTGCTCATTTTCCTTAAATACAACTTTTATCAGTCTATCTTGCACACAGCTGCCAGATTGATATGTCTAAAACATAGACCTGACCATCTTTCCCCTTACTCAAAAATCTTCACAGGCTCTTTATTGCCTAGAGAATAAAATAGAAAATTCTTAGATTAGCACAAAAGCCCTCTTCAGTCTTGTTCTCACTTAGCTTTTCAATCTGATTTCTTATTCCCTTCTTTTATGATCTGTCTATTCCAGTCAAATGGACAGTCTAGCTCTTCCATATACATGCCATTTTATCATCTACGTGCCTATGTTTAAGTAATTTCCCCATGCCTGGAAATGCTCTTTTCACATCTTTATCACAAAGAAATCTTAGCTTTTCTACAAAAAAAAAGGCTCGGATGCCACCTCTTACATAATCCTTCTAACTATTAGCACTTCTAACTATCCTTTTCTGATCTTTCTAACTATTAACACTCTCCTGAAATAACTCTTACTTTGCATATATTTTGTGTTTATTTATATTTATTTGTGTGTGCTTATTTATATCAACACTGCATTTTTTCAATGGGTGGTCCTATTTGGAGTGTTTGTCTTTATGTTCCTGACACCTGACACAATACCTGGCAGGTGGCAGATGATTAATAAAAGTGGTGAACTGATTTAAATCAGTTATTTCCCTGCTTAGAATCCTTCTGTAGCTCCTTATTTCTTGTTCTATCAAAGGTCCTTCTATCTATCAAGGTCTTTCATATCCAGCTCCAACTTATCTAACCAAAAGCATTTGCCATTACTGCTCAGTATAAAACTTCTATTTCAGTGATTCCACCTCCCTACTCTGGGCATTTTCACTGTTTATACCCCCATGCCTTGAAAGAGCTCCCTTGTCATTAGAGAGAGACAGCATCTCTCAAAAGACATTCAAGTCCCAGCTAAAATCCCACCTTCTATAGGAAGTCTTTTCTAATCTCTCTTAATTCTGTGCCTTCCCTCTGTTAATTATTTCTTATTTATTCAGTATATAGCTTGTTTGTACAGTTGTTTGCATTTTTTCTCCCCCATTAGGTTGAAAATTCATTGAGGGCAGGGACTGTCTTTTGCCTTTCTTTGTATAACTAGCATTTAGCACAGAGCCTGACACAGACTTAATAAATAAGCATTTAAAACATGCTTATTGACTAACTGATGAGTCAACCAAGTTTCTTTACTATTTCAAGAACATGTATTTATTATGAATACAGTACTGTATTTTTGTAGATTTTGTATGCCTTCTATATAGTCACCATCCCTGTTCCCTCAATACTATGTATTCTTTAAGGGCCAGCTCATATGTGACCCATTCATGAAGGCTTTTTTGCGTATTCTAAACCCCAGTTAACCTGATTCCTGAGCTGTATCTATGCTACACAATTTAGCATTTAAGTGTATGCTGTCCGGTTATGGACACATGTATTACTTTATGTGTAAATACTGTCTCAACTAGATTATATGCTACCTGAAGACAAGGAGCATCTTTTACTTTTTATATAACCCACAGTGGCTATAATAGTTCATGTTGAACATATAGATAGCCTTGTTCATGGAAAATACACCTATAGTCTTAATCTATTTTGTACATATGCTCTTTAAATCCTTGTACTGTTAAAAGAGAAAGGCCTTCAAGGCCTCAGGTGAATCCTCTGTGGAGGGTTTATGAGAAGACAGAAGGGGTATGGATAAGAATCATAGAGGATAAGAAGCTTGTAACACTACAGAGAATGCCCACATCAGGGAGATCACAGATTCACTGAGGTACAAGTTTACTTTTCAGGTTCAACACCTGGTAAGTGAAGTTATATAATCAGAGAAATAACTGAACGTTACTTGTACAATATAACTTTACCATATTCTTCACATAACCTCATTTCAAGGAAGATATTAAGAGTTCAATAACAGGCATATTTCTGGAGCTAACATAATTCATCCCCCTCCCATATGTAAATAAGGAAAACAATCAGTGGTAAGAGACTGATGTACTTAGTTTATCAATATTTTTCAACCTTTATAACGGAACAGTAATCCCTTATTTATATATAATGCTTTACAATATTCAAAGTACTTTAATACATTATCTCATTTTTTTGGTAGTTAGGGCAGGAATTACTATGCCCATTTTACAGAATGCTACTCTCAGTGGGAGTTAGTAACTAACTCTTTAAAAGGCATATATATAAAAAGCTTTCCTCATAACAGCCTGTGAGGTAGATAGTACAATTATTATTATCCGCATTTTATAGATGGGGAAACTGAGTTTCAGATAAATGAAATGACTTGTCTGTAGTTAACAGAAAACAAAGTGTCAGAACCCAGTCTATCAAACTTAGGCCTCCTGATTCCAGGTGCTTTGCTCACTATGTACCAAGCTGACACGTGACAGTGTCTACTAAAGGAGATGTAATTCGTCTCGGCAGATATTCTTAGGCTAGTAGACCCAACCATGTAGTTCTGAAGTCCATCAACCAGGTTTAATTCATAGTGGGAGGGAAGGAGCTTCAGCACATGCAGCACAACTACGAGAGATTGATTCCTAAACTGCAAAATAAAGGCAGTATAATGAGGGTCATTTGCGGGGCGGAAACCAAAGAACTAAGATTCCTTTTCTGAGCAAACATAGCGATGAGGCCGGTGGGATTTCAGCTCCAGGATATAGTACTCAGCCCCCTCAAATACTTCTGGCCAGAAGGTTTGAGTTAGAAGAGGACTACATAGCGCCCCATTACCGACCACATTCTCATCAGTACAAGGCTGAAACCTTTACAAAGCTCTGCAAATCATGTCTAATACTTATATGCTCTTTTGTAGCCTCTTGTAATTTTTTAAGCCGAAAATTCAGATGCCTGGAAAAATCTCGATTTCACACATTTCGGCCAAAAGACGCGAGTGAGCCTCTGTAGCACTGACCACCGGAGAAGAGGGCTAGTTTGATTTCGCTCCTCCTTGGATAGCTGCTACCGACAGGCACCTGAAAAAGGTAATTCATCAGGTTTCCCTTCAAGCGGGAGTTGGAGTCCGAGTCTGTCAAACCCCAGGGTAGGGGGGATGCCAAAGTACTTCTGGTGGTTAGTTTAAGATGCCCTTCCTCAACTCCCTAGGAATATCCAGAGGAAGCCGCTCCTGTCCACCCTTTCCTAAGCATGGAAAAATAGGATGAACAAGAAAGGACATGAGAAGACTTAAGCAACAGGGGTTCCCCCAGAGGCAAGGCACTGCAAGGTGTCCTGCTACTGACTCAGCGTCGGGAGGTTCCCGGAGCCTGCAGGTGAGGAGCCGGCTGTCCCCGGAGCTGTCTGGGCTCCCTCCCCCACAGCAAACTGTCCTGCTCCTCCCCTTTCCCGAGTCAGCCCATCCACCTGGGGGGGGGGGGGAGGAGGTGAGGGGGTCAGATCGGAACCGTAAAGGGACAAGAAAGCCATGGGGGCGGGAGGAGAAAGTGTCTGGGGAGCCATGTCCACGTAGCTCGGAAAAGGGTGGGTGGGGGTGGGGAGAGAAAGTCCAGCGGGCGCTCGCTACCTTTCCCCCGGCGGGCGGGCGCAGGGCTGGGTGCGGGGCGGCGGCGGTGGGAGCCGCAGGTGGTTGTTACGTTGGGCCCTTTTCTCCTCCCCTTTCTTTCTTTGGCTTTTTTTTTCCGCCCCCTCTCCGCGGCCGCGGTGTCGGCGGCACTTCCCCCTGCTTCCTCCTCCCTCTCCAATCGGGAGGGAGGGAAGGCGACTCGGGCTCTTTCCTGCCTCCTTGCAAACTTCAGCGGGACGCTGCTGGGGCTCCCTGCGGAGCGCCGCGCCGCGCCTCCCGCGGCTCCTCCTCCCCGACAGCTCCCTCTCTCCCTTCCAACTTTCTTTCCCGGGACTGACGGGCCGGGGGATGCCCCCTCCTCCGGCTGGGAACGCCGCCCCCCATTTCCCGGGACCTCCTGGGAAGCGGCTGCTCCGACCCACATGAACCTCTGCCCCGGGTCCCCCCGGGCGCCCTTCGCTACAGACACCGGCGGAGCCCAGGCAGGGCGAGCCCCTCACCGCCCCTTCAACACCCCCCTCCCCTCGCTCCTTCCTTCCTTCCTTCCCTCCCTCCCTCCCTCCAGCCCGGACAGGAGCCAGAGCCCTTTTTCCTTCCCCCTCCACCCCGCTGTCCAGGATTTTTCTTTGTGTTGGATGCAGACTGGAGAAGAGGGGCCGCCAAAGGGCTTTTGATCTCGCCCCCTCCCCGGACCGGCGGGAGGGCAGCAGCAGCAGCCGCAGCCGCAGCCGCAGCCGGCCGGCCGCAGGAAGGAAGCCCCGCACAGACCATGCCTTTTCACAAGAGGACTGTGGAGCCCGTGAGGATGTGCCGGCTGGACGAGGCGGCCGGGGTCTCCGGGAGCTGCGGAAGCGGCCCCGGGCCGGGGGAGCCGTCGGCGGGCGCTGCGGGAGGAGCCGCGATGGCCGGAGGCGCCGGGCCCGGGGCTGGGGGGCCGCTCTTCGCTTCCCTGGAGCAGGTCAGCGCGCACTCCCTGGTGTTCCTGCTCTGGCAGCTCTCCGACCTCTCCCGTTGCGCGGGGGACATCTTCGCCGAGATAGAGGGGCAGGCGGCTGCCCTGGGCCGCCGGGCCGCCCGGCTCCACGGCCGCCTGGACGCCTTACGAGCCGCGGCCGGCAGGCTGGACCACCGCAAAGTCCAAATCCGTAAGTTTCTTCTGGAGCTCTCGGCTCGCTTTGGGGGAGGGGGTGGGGAAAGCCTGGCTGGGAAAGTGGAGTCGGCGCCGAGCCCTGCTCCCTCCTGCCCCCTGCCGGCGTCCGGCGGAGGCTCCGTCTTGGAAGCTCAGATTTGAACTGCCAGAGAGGAGCAAAGATTTCCACTAGGCAGTGGCGTGAACTGGGAGACTGTTGGCAGGTGTCGGACCCATGTGATCCCCCTATCTTCTCAGATGGGCACTTACGGAAAGCTCGTGTTTGTGTGGGTGCTTTTGTTTGGTTTGTGCGAGTGCGTGTGCGTGAGAGCCGAGTGTGGGAGCTGGGACTTCTCCATTGCCCCATTCCTCGCGTCTGCCTGCGTGGGAGACTGAGGCAGGCAGACCCGTGGGGAGCTGAGTCAGGTCTGAGGAAGGGCTCAGAGCAGGGCGCACGGGAACCTGCCTAGCCAGGTAGAACAGGAAGAAAGGGTGGAATAGACTTCTAGAAGGACTTCTTGGAGGTGCCCCCCTTATTGTTTTGTTCCTTGGACATCCAGAAAATTCATTTGTAAAATTCTCTGGGGATTTCAGGTAGTTTAACTATTCCCCCCACCCCCACCCCCTTAGAAGTATATCATACTCCCTTGCTCAAAGTGCGTTTAAGGCTGTGTTAAACTCTGAAACCCTAAGGTTGTCTAGATGTGTATTATAGATTGTAAATCCATAATTGATCTACCAGTTGTTTGTAATTCATAGATCCCTGACCTTGAACTCAACTCCTGAAATCTCATTCATCTTCCTTCCTTGACCTCTTTCCAACCCTGAAAATCAAGTTTGTGTCTTGACATGGTGATCTCTCTAAACATCACATTTCATTTCAGCAGCTCAGCGGGCTCCTTTGCATGAAGCAATTGGAATTTCCTGCTGGCTCAGGGCAGTGAAACTTTCAGAGGGGTGTGTGTGTGTGTTTCTTTTTTTCCGCCTTGTTCTTCGTCATAATCCGAGTATAAGCAAGAGTAGCTTTGGTGGGTAGGCTGATAGATAAGGGGAGGAGGGAAGAAGGAAGTGTTTTCTATATGTTATTCTTGATATTCTTCGAACCGGTGATGTATCTTTTAGAGGGAAGCCTCAGGGACGCTGTGTGAAATACTATTTCTATTAGGATGAATTTATTTAGAAATTTAAGAGATGCAGGTTCTTAATCTCTATTAGTTCATCTTGGTTCCAAGGTTGCTTCAACATCCTTTTTCTTTTAGTTATTATTTGAAGATAATTAAGTTCTGAGCTTAAAATATTGCAGTGGAATAGAAAGCTATATATATAGCTGCACTTGAAACCTTCATACTTAGGAGTAGCATAGTACCCGTGAGGTAGCTTCCTACAGTGCATCTTTTTTCCTTTGTGTAATAATGCAAGGTGAATGTCCAATACAGTTAGAAAACTTTGATCAGGCTGGTGATGTGTCAAAACTTGTCTAAAACTTGTGGTGAAACTCTTTCTTACCATTTAGTGAGTACACCAAAACCAGAAAATACTTAAGTAGATTCCCCTGTGAGAGTAGAGTGAACATGGATACAGAACCCTTCTTCCGTCAGTCATTACATTTAATACTGTTTTTTGCTTGCCTTTTTCTGGGGTATAATGTATATATAAAGTGAAATTTACAGATTTAGTATGCAATTAGATGAGGTAGATTGCATAAAGCTATTTTTGGTATTAAAGAACATTTCCATGTAGTAGAACCTTTTTCTGGTTTCATTACATGCTCACTTGTGCCTCCTTTTCTCTGCCCTCTTTGTACGTATACATGCTTTTGCTGCCAAAATAGCAATTGTAGAAAAGGTCAAGGAACAAATTCATGTCATCTCTCTATATACACTTGAATTTCTCAAAACTAGCAAAAATGTTGTCTTTAAATTATGATAAATTAAAATTATTCAGCTTCCATAATAATATCTGAAGTATCTGAATATTATTCCATAATAATATCTGAAGTTTTTGATTTTATAACTGAGAGCCTGGATCATCAAATATTATCTTGATCAAGCAAGAAGAATTTAAACAAACATAATTTTTTCCTGAGAAGTACAATTAATTTGCTCATTTGTTCTTTCCTGCTGTGGATGTTTATCTTGGTGGTCTTTAGATCTAATATATACTTTATTTTCTTGTTAGGTTCTATGGTTGACTTTTAGCCAAGATACATATTAGTTTTTCAAATAATTTATGATGTTTGCCTCCTTAGCTTGTTAAAAGGGACACAATCTTTGTGAATTAATTGTACTCACTCAGCATTTATTACATTCTTTAATGCACATATTTAGGTGAATGTATAGATATGTGTCTATATGATCTATGTCTATATACATATAGTCACATTTCAATTGAATCGAACTCAACAGCATTTATTTAGCATCTGCTATATGCTAGGCACTATGCTAACTGCTGGGGATAAAGACCCTCAAAGAGTTTACTATCTAATGAGGCCAGACAATACGCAAAAGGAGACTGGAAAGCTAGAAAAGGGGGCAACCAGGAGTGCCTTATTGGGTGGAGTTGAAACCAGGCAGAGCTGCAGATACAAAGTCAAGTGATCTGGAAGTTTAATTTGTGCCCTCTAAAAAAGAACTCTGTGGTAGGTGTTTGGTACTCCACTTCCCTTCCCTTCAAACTGGGGAGAGGGGACTATAAGGTAGGGGATATCTATATGGGAGGGTTTCATGGAATTGAAACCAGGCAGAGAAGCAGATGAAAAGTAGAGTGACCGTTGTCTCTGTTAACCATGGAAAAAGTCACATTTTCTTATCTCTGTTATAGCAATGTCACATTTTCTTTAGTCTTTCCTCGTGTGAATATTATTTTCTTTTGTAAAGACTTTAAAGAGTACCATTTATTAGTATAGAGATACAGGGAGAATGTATAAATAAAATCTCCAAACAGTCAAAAACCTTACATTAACCATTAATTATCTCTTTCTGGTCAGATAAACCTTTAAAAAGAAGTTTTTTAAATTAAATTTTTTCCAGCTATTAAGCATTTTTATCCCTTCCACTTCTCCCCTGAAAAAAAAAGAAAAGCAAAACTCTTGGAACAAATAAGCTTAGTCATGCAAAACAAATTACCACATTGGCCGTGCCAAAGAAAGTGCATCTCATTCTTCATATTAACTCATCACCACTGTTAGGAGAGAGATAGCATCCTTTATCATCAGTCCTCTGCAATTGTGGTCAGTTGCTGGATTCATAAAAATTTGTAAGTCTTTCAAATTTGTGTGTTTTTACAATGTTGATGTTATAGGATAAATTGTTCTAGTTTTGCTGATTTCACTCTGCATCAGTTCCTTCAAGTCTTCTCAGGTTCTTCTGAGATCAAAGAGAACTTCTAAGAAACTACAAAGTTGATTTGAGTTTCAGTCTTCTCATTCCAGTTTCTAGGGGACTTGCTGGCCAAAAGCAGGCAAGCAGCAAAAACTCTGAATGGTGTACAAACTGGGCAGGTAGGTGGTATTGTGGATTGAGTCCCAGGCCTAGAGTCAGGAAGACTCTGAGTTCAAATCTAGCCTCAGACACTTACTAGCTGTCTGTGACCCTGGACAAGTCACTTTACCCTGTTTGCCTGTTCTTTCAACTGTAAAATGAGCTGGAGAAGGAAATGGCAAACTTCAATATCTCTGCCAAGAAAACCCCAAATGGGGTCATGAAAAGTCATGAAAAGTGGGAAACTACTGAACAACAACAGAAATGATGATGTCTACCAAAAAAGAGGAGAGGAAGCTCATCAGTATTTTTTTCAACACAAAACTAGGGTTTTTAAATTATTGACAAGCCTCTACTTTGTAGGAGTTTAAAATATATTCTGTACATCATAATATTGCTTTTCACTATAGTAAGCATTCTTTAGAACCCTCTAGCTAGAAAGCTATCATTTTTGTTGTATTTACTTTGAGGATAAATCATTTAATTGGTACATGTACTCAATTGCAGTAGATTTGCAGCACCTTAATAGATAATAACAATTGCAATAGATAATAACAATTGCTAGCACTTAACTAACACTTTAAAGTTTGCAATATACTTCGATATCTTCTTAAGGTGCCACTAGGGCTAACTTTCTGGAATTGAGTGCCTGATACTTAGTAAGCACCTAATAAATGCTATTCCTTTTGACATTGTTAATATTCGAGGTCAAGAATTGTAACTACAGAGACTCTAAAGAGGTAATATGTTATTTCCCCCAAATACTAGTCAGATGAAATAATGACTTAAGACAAAAACAGTGATTAAGAGGCAGCATTGTATAGTGACAAAAGCACCAGCACTACAGGTAGAAGATATGTTCAAATCCTGACCTTGCTACTTACATGACTTCAGGTCCATCCCCTTAACCTGAGTTTTCTCATCTATAAAATGAGGGAGTTGGGCTAAATGAATGAAAAAAGTAAACCTTTTTCAACATTATAATGTTGAATTGTTAATCATTATTTTGTGTGTTACCTCCAGTTTCAGCCAAAACTTCCTTAATTTTGTCAACAAAATTAAGTCTTATTAGAAGTAGTGCCAAGTAAAAAGAGGCCTGGATGAAAATACTTTTAATTTTCTCTTGTCTAAAAAAAAGAGGAATTTAGACTAAATTGTTTCTAAGGTTCCTTCTAACTCTAAATCCTACACTATGATCTCTGCTCTTCAGGGACCCAGAACAGCACTGGCTACATGTGCCACAAAATACAGCTAAGGACATAGTGAAATCTTAGTAGGAAGCCTTGGGAGAAGAAAGCATACCTAACATGCATCTACTAGATAATTTAGCTTTTAATCTAAGAGAGTATAATTGTTTGATAAAGTTTATTTATGTAACTTAATGGGTTTTAAAGTACATTATTTTGTAAAGCTATTGCTTATATTCTATACTAATGAAGAAACAAAGGTGAAAGATTATTATCTCTTTTTAATGATCATTCTTGAAAACAGCAGACTACTTACTTAATATGGTATACATTTCTCCCCCTCAATCTAGAAAGTTTTCAAAGTAGATTGGTAAAATTTATTTTCAGTTTTTCATAATATGCATATTATAGGTACATGATATCCATAATCTTTCAGGACATTTAACTGTTGACTATATCTTAGCTCTGTTACATGAATAAATTTCCAAGAAGGGCCAAATACCCACAGGAATGTGGTTCTTTATTTCCAACAAAAGATAGAGATTAGTAGTCAAGCCACTAGGAGATACTGTTCTGTTTTTTCCTAGTATGAAAAATATTTATACCTACATTCATACATCCATACATATATGTATATCTATATTATTGGTATATGCATCTATATATCTTGGGCATAATTTCTTGAAGAACTTCTTTTTACCAAAAAGGATCAGCATTTGCCCTGGAATTTATAGTTTTAGAGAGTTGCATAAGGTACTAAGAGGTTCAGCAACTTGTTCACGGTCACATAGTCAGTATGGGTCAGAGGTAAGGCTTGAAACCCTTATTTTCTTGACTGAGTCCAAATGCCTGCTCAGTCAGTATACTACACTCACTCTGCTGTGTACACACACACACACACACACACACACATACACACACACACGTATTGTTTATATAAATATATATTTGTTTACAGATATGAGATGACTTAACTATCTTATTTTTATGTCTTATAAACTACAAAAAAGATATGATTTTTAAAAAGATCACATTTCACTATAGCATAAGGTAATGAGATTGGTGTTTTTTGTTGTTCATATGTGAAGATGTGGGGTAGGGAGACAACAGGACACAGAGAAAAGAGCCATAAAGTTAGAATAGCTGGGTTTTAATTGGGTTTCTCCTGTTTAATTAGCTGTGTGACCTTGGGCAGGAAATTTAAGCACCCTTCCGTCTTTATCTATGAGGTTAGGAGGTAAGACTAGATCATAATTCTGTGATTATTATCACAGAATTTTATGTGGTAAAAGCTAAATGCATACTAAGTTAGACATTCACTAATAGAATTTCTCAAGCTTTAGAAGTGTGTGTGTGTGTGTGTGTGTGTGTGTGTGTGTGTGTACATGTTCTACATCACACCCTTACTGGACATTGCACCTTGAGTTCATAGTATTCTCCTTTCACTTAGGTACATTTTTGATACATCAAATGAATAGCATTATTTAAAAAATAAAAAAGTTAACTTATTCTCCAGAGAAATCAGAATGGACTTTCAGAAACAGTGCACCTGTTTGTACTTAAATATAGTCATAATTTGTTTCTAATCATATCATCCTACATGTTATTTTTAAGCGATGACAGTATTATGAACAAAAGATTTGTTTAAATGTTCCATTCATTTTAGGGAAGTTAGTAACCAGTTCAGATTGGTAAAGGAGACACCATGGAGTCAAAGAATTGGACAGTACTTTAGAGATCATCCCTTTATTTCTGATACCAGCTCTTTGAGCCTCAGTTTCCCCATGTGTTAAGTGGAAATAATAATACCTGCAGTATATGTCCTCATAGTTGTGGTGAGGCTCAAAGATACTATACATAAAGTGTTTTGCAAACCCTCAAGTGCTACAGAAATGTCCAATAAGGGAAATTAGATACAGAGTAATGAATTGACTTGCCCAAGGTCGCACAGTCAGTTAATAAGGGAGCTTGGACTATGACAGTTTTCCTGAATTCCTGTCCAGTGCTTTATCCATACTCCATCCACTATGAAAAATTATATCAGAATCGGGAGTATATATTTAGATCAAATCATAAATCCACTGTTGCCAGTGTTCTAAACATCTAAAAACATTTTCATTTGGCTTAGGAAAGCTACATGGTTCCCAAATGCTTACTATGGCCTACAGATTTATGTTTAAGTGACTGATTGTTTAGGAGTACTCTAATTTGGTCCTGTGTTGAAGGTCAAATCTAACATTTTTTTTTATGAGCAGTTGTTTCCAAGGTAACAGTGTTAAAAACAACTGGAACAGAAGAGAAAGAGAAACTAGATAATGACTGAGAATTCTTTTACTAGCTCCCTATCTTTGAAGATAGTTTAGGAAACAGAAAAATTTGGCAAAATGAAGGCAGTGTTTTCCCAGGGTACTTTGGAATTAAGGAAAGTTTATGTTAAAGGCTTTTATTTTAAAATGTTTCATGCTCTTAGCAGGCTCTTCACTAGATATTGTTTTAGCTTTATTTATAGCAAGGATTCTTAACTTAGGGAATTTAGTGGATTTGTGAACTTGGTTGGGAAAGATGCTTCTTTGTTTTCACTAATATATAATTGAAATTTATCATTTCTTCCAATTATGAATATAGGCAATAAAACATGATTCTGAGGAGTCCATAAGACTTTACCAGACTTCTAAAGGGGTTTATGACAAAAAACACTTAAGAACCTCTGCTTTAGAAGCATCAGTTTAGTGGTTTAGTCTTTCAATTTTATTCACTTTTTGCAATTTTTAACTCAGAATTTGAAACATGGTCACCAGGTTGGTGGTGCTGGTGATCCAATAACTGGCTTGTAGCTTGTTTTTTCATGCAGTGTAAACTTCTTGTATAGCAAAGTGAATTTTCTTCCTGAGTAGCTGAAATAGAGCAGCTGCCTTTGGGTGAGATTCTTGTGGAGCCAAGGCCCTAGAACCCTAGGTCTCAGCCACATGTTTTTCTGTTAATGAAGGCAGCACTTCATTTAAACACTCACTGACCTAAAAGATTGATGGGAAACTAGTTTTAAGCAGTAATCTTTTGAGGCCTTTGTTTCACTTTACTTTAGAAGTAATGATACTTCTCTTGCAAATAAGTCAAACTGATGCTGAGATTCCTTGGGAAGAGTGTGTCAGAGTTGAAAAGGGTTACTTTACCCAAAGGTTCTGGACTTTGGCTCCAGTGCTTTGACCGCACCAGTCTCCTAGATTCAGCACATTCTTTCTCAATAGTGGATAGTTTTTTAAGCTAGAAGAATGATTTTTTTTATAATTTGTAATATGGATCATAACTTTGTTAGAACTGGACTTTGCTATACTTCTGGGGGAAGTTCTGAGATGATCTTGTTGCTGCTTTCTTGGGGTATAGGTTGCTTTGTTATTCTAGGATCTCAGGTACAGGCTTGGCACCTGTAAACTTTCAGTACTTTCAAAGTAGTCTGCTCCAGGACAAAATCAAACTCCTATACCCTTGATGGATGATAACTTTGAAGAATCATTTGTACACACACACACACACACACACACACACACACACACACATATACATACTCATATATATATTATTAATATATAGTACATATCATTTCAATTGATGCCTGAAAAATTTTATAATGGCACTCCATTTACATGTTTATTTTATTGGAGTAATATAGATTAATACAATACAGTAAAGAGACCAAGTAATGCTGATGTATTCTCCATCATGTCATATTTGCTTAGCAATCTAAGTCTCAGAGGTAGGGGGAAGTCTTGAGAGATTCCTGTAATCTTTTACTATTAATAAAACTATTAGTAAAATTGCCTCAGGAAGCTTTATTAGGGTTAGTATTAGTATAATGAATAGCCACTGCTACCTCCTTCACTCTCTTATTATTATATTTGGTCATTAAGAGATCATTGGTAATTTTGGAGATCATGTGGTATAAGAGTGAAGGGAAGATGCCTGAGTGAAGGAAGATTAAAAGAGGTGAAGAGGGAGCATTTGGAGAATGATCTCATTCTTTTGGGTGAAGTGTGAAGAAAGGGCTTCAGCTGAAGGGAGATGGGATGAGATACCATGAAACTTGACAAAAAATGAAAATATTCAGAATGGCCACTGTGGTAAAATGGATAGGAAAACAATCAGGGAAGTGTCATAGGAGCTATGTAGCTTATATAACTTTCAAACAGGTCATAACCTATCAATAGCAATATGGTTGTAGACTATCCCTACTCTCCACACCCCCCTTTTCCTCTGCTCCATTAGGGGTATTGGAAAGAGAAGAGGGTTTAGTGCTCAAAGTTATGAGGCTCAAGGCTTAGTACTATTTCAGTTTCATTGGGGTTATGCCCATTTGACTTTCAGTCTACTCTTCAGGACTGTAAATTATAGAGAGGTTGCAAGCTGTGTATGTGGAATGACTTCCCCACACCCAAGAAACTGCAGGTCCCTGACATGATAACCTATGGCTTAGATAGACTTTCTGGGAACTATCTTGGGCACCTAATCACCAATGGTAGGTATAAATATAATATAATCTCTATAGACAAAAGCAATCTATATTCCAAATAACTGACAACCCACCCATAAACTTGGGGTTGCTTATATTATTTGGGTGACTAGAGGTTTCACAGGAAGTAATCTCATAGAAGACCATAACCCATTCATAAACTGGGAGTTGCTTATATGATTTGGATAACTAAATATCTCAGAGGTACAATAACAGGATCATTTATATAACATCTTACCCTTTCTGAGAAGCTGAGTTCCGAAGTGAATATAAGCATTTTTGAAATCAGGTGGAAGCCTCCCCACAGTGATATGATGGGATTTTCAGTCCATTAGCACAACTCCATTTTCACTTAATCTCCTGTTTTGTTTAGCAGTTAGTTTCCAGTTGTTGTTCCACCCATGCAGAACAGCTTTATTAGGGTTATTCTTGCAAGGATACTTTCTGTCTTAGGATCCTGTACTTGCTCCTTCACCAAAGTGAACACCATTAAACATTTCATCAGTAAGATGTGGAATAGAAGTATCTAGTTAGATTAAAATGCTGAGTGATATAATAAAATGAGAGATTTTTAAATCAGATGTTGGATGAAATGTTTCTGGAGTAGACTTATATGTAGTCTAGGAAATTCAATTAAGCAGGGTCTGTTCTATGGATCAAAAATCTTATTCTACTGGAATCTGAGAAGTACTGTTCAGGTACTGTATTCAGCTATGTGGTTTTCCAAATGATAGTCTTACTGTTATGACCACAGCCTATTCAAGGTTACATTCTTTTACATCCCATTACAAGTATGCCTCATGCTGTTCACGTTGCTATCCAAATGTCAATCAGAAAGAATTAATTAACCAAATTGGTTGCTTTCCATCTCCTTTTGATATATTAAAGTTAGCATGCCTAGGAACTGATGTGCTTGGTATGTGTAGTTAATTGAAATAAAATACTTCTGAGTATCTAAAATAAGTCTTAAATGGATATAATTTGACATTTCAAAGGTGTTTTTCTTTATCTTCATGAACTTCACAAGCATCATTTCCATATTCAAGGGATATAATGAATTTCAAATATGATTAAACAAATTTTCTTTTATATTAAAGTCTTATGATGAAGATGACAGTCCTTAAAATATGTAGCTTTTATGAGCACTTGGTGATTTATGTATGCCAATTAAAAATAATTCCAGGCAGGCCACCAATTTCTCCTGTTGATGTTTACACATAGAATGTAAGGTAATTTAAATATCAACATAGGTGAATCTGCTGTAAAAATGATAATGCTATGAAATAAAAAACAAATATGCATATTATTCAGATTATATGTGCAACATCTCATATGGAGTGATATGAATGATAGCAGACTTTTGAATATTGCTTTATCTGCACATATGCCTTGCATGATATCTTTCTGACTGTACAATCTGTAAGATTAATGTAAGGTTAATGGTGAGTGGGGGGAAAAGTTAAAGCTCTTCCCCACCCATTAATAGGCCTCAGACACCTTTTGTTAATTTCTTTTTTTTTTTTAAATTTATTTTTTTTTAATTTAACTTTTAACATTCATTTTCACAAAATTTTAGGTTCCACATTTTCTCCCCTTTTGTCCCCTCCCCCCACCCCAAAACACAGAGCGTTCTAATTGCCCCTGTCTGCCAATCTGCCCTCCCTCCCTCCCCACCCCTTCCCTTTGGAAGGCAAGCAATTCAATATAGGCCAAATCTGTGTAGTTTTGCAAATGACTTCCATAATAGTAGTGTTGTGTGAGAACTAATTATATTTCCCTCCATCCTATCCTGTCCCCCATTACTTCTCTTCTCTCTTTTGATCCTGTCCCTCCCCATGAGTATTGACCTCAAATTGCTCCCTCCTCCCCATGCTCTCCCATCCATCATCCCCCCCACCCTGCTTATCCTCTTATCCCCCACTTTCCTGTATTGTAAGATAGGTTTTCATACCAAAATGAGTGTGCATTTTATTCCTTCCTTTAGTGGAATGTGATGAGAGTAAACTTCATGTTTTTCTCTCACCTCCCCTCTTTATCCCTCCACTAATAAGTCTTTTGCTTGCCTCTTTTATGAGAGATAATTTGCCCCATTCCATGTCTCCCTTTCTCCTCCCAATATATTTCTCTCTCACTGCTTGATTTCATTTTTTTAAGATATGATCCCATCCCCTTCAATTCACTCTGTGCACTCTGTCTCTATGTGTGTGTGCGTGTGTGTGTGCGTGTGTGTGTGTGTGTAATCCCACCCAGTACCCAGATACTGAATAGTTTCAAGAGTTACAAATATTGTCTTTCCATGTAGGAATGTAAACACTTCAACTTTAGTAAAGTCCCTTATGACTTCTCTCTGCTGTTTACCTTTTCATGCTTCTCTTCATTCTTGTGTTTGAAAGTCAAATTTTCTTTTCAACTCTGGTCTTTTCATCAAGAATGCTTGAAAGTCCTCTATTTCATTGAAAGACCAATTTTTCCCCTGAAGTATTATACTCAGTTTTGCTGGGTAGGTGATTCTTGGTTTTAGTCCTAGTTCCTTTGACTTCTGGAATATCCTATTCCACGCCCTTCGATCCCTTAATGTGGAAGCTGCTAGATCTTGTGTTATCCTGATTGTATTTCCACAGTACTTGAATTGTTTCTTTCTAGCTGCTTGCAATATTTTCTCCTTGACCTGGGAACTCTGGAATTTGGCCACAATGTTCTTAGGAGTTTCTCTTTTTGGATCTCTTTCAAGCGGTGATCTGTGGATTCCTTGAATACTTATTTTGCCCTCTGGTTCTAGAATACCAGGGCAGTTTTCCTTGCTAATTTCATGAAAGATGATGTCTAGGCTCTTTTTTTGATCATAGCTTTCAGGTAGGCCCATAATTTTTAAATTGTCTCTCCTGGATCTATTCTCCAGGTCAGTTGTTTTTCCAATGAGATATTTCACATTATCTTCCATTTTTTCATTCTTTTGGTTTTGTTTTGTGCTTTCTTGGTTTCTCATAAAGTCATTAGCCTCCATCTGTTCCATCCTAATTTTGAAAGAACTATTTTCTTCAGTGAGCTTTTGAACCTCCTTTTCCATTTGGCTAATTCTGCTTTTGAAAGCATTCTTCTCCTCATTGGCTTTTTGAACCTCTTTTGCCAATTGAGTTAGCCTATTTTTCAAGATGTTATTTTCTTCAGCATTTTTTTGGGTCTCCTTTAGCAGGGTGTTTACTTGTTTTTCATGCTTTGCTTGCATGTCACTCAATTCTCTTCCCAGTTTTTCCTTCACCTCTCTAACTTGATTTTCAAAATCCTTTTTGAGCTCTTCTATGGCCTGAGCCCATTGGGTGGGCTGGGATACAGAAGCCTTCACTTCTGCGTTTTTCCCTGATGGTAAGCATTGTTCTTCCTCATCAGAAAGGAAGGGAGAAAATGCCTGTTCACCAAGAAAGTAACCTTCTATAGTCTTATTTTTTTTTTCCCTTTTCTGGGCATTTTCCCAGCCAGTGACTTGACTTCTGAGTGTCCTCTCCACCCCCACCTCACCTCCAGATCTGCCCAGCCAGCACTTGGGGTCTGAGATTCAAATGCTGCTTCCCAGCCTCAGGGCTTTGGGCAGGGGCAGGGCTGCTGTTCAGTGTGAGATTAAGTTCAGGTGCTCAGGTCAGGGCAGGGCCACCTCACGGGCCCAGATCCCTCAGGGGGTTTATGCAGAGACCTTCAACAATGGATCTGGGGTCCTGCCTGCTTGGGGAGCCCTGGTCTGCTCCCGCCTCTGCTGCTGCCTCCCGAGGGGGCCTGAGTTATGGGGGCACCCCACTCCCCTCTCGACCTGCCAAAGAGACCCTCTCACCGACCCTTGTCACCTGTGGGTGCAGGGACCCGCGCAGCTGCTGGAGATTCCGTCCCTGAAACCTGCTTGGATCCGAGGCAGGGTTGGGCTCTGCTCCGGGTCCGGGGCGCGAGGGACCCCCCACGAGAGGTTTTCAGGCTTTCTGGAGCAGAAATCTCGTCCCCTCCACTCTGTGGCTTCTGCTACTCCAGAATTCTCTGGTGGTTCCTTCTTTTTTACAGGTATTTTATGGGCAGTGGGTTCGGAGGTAGCGTATGTGCGTCTTTCTACTCTGCCATCTTGGCTCCACCCCCACCTTTTGTTAATTTCTAATGAGGCTCATGAGGGTTGTGCCCTCTAGCCCTGAAAAGTATATATACTGTGAGATGAGGTTTTTCTTTGGGGCTTATTTTTTGGAAGAAGGTTGGTGTGCCAGATGAGACTTTGGGAAGCTGCTACGGATCCTCGCCCCCCCCCCCCCCCCCCCCCGACTTTGAAAACCTAGATGTTGCTGCTTCTCTCTCTGGTAATGATGTATATATTATCTATAGTCAGACAGTTGGAGCCCTGTCTGTTGGTCTTTCTGCTTGTAATTTCTATTTCTATTTTCTCTGAAGTTCAGGGTGCTGACTTTTTCCCCTGAACTAAGTGGATGATATATTGATTGATTAAAGTAGATTGCTGACCTCTCAAAAGTTGCTTTCCTTTTAGAAAAGCAGATCTAAGAACCTGTACAGCAGGCCCTCCTCTGTATGCCGGGGTTCTTGCTGATTTATACTCCCAAATATTTGATTTTAATGATTAAAACCTTAAGGTAATGTAATATGTTAGTGTCCTAATGATGTATGTAAAGTGATTTACAAATTGTATGAAGCGCTATGTAAATCTTTATTATATTATTTCCAATAGCAATAGTGTTTTTAGTCAAGAGCATTCCTAATATATAAAACTTGAAAAGCACATAGTCTAAAATTGCTATAAGAAGGGAAATGGAAACAGAAAAGAAAGTAAATACATATAACAAAAGTCCTAAATTGTTTTTTTAATTAAAAAAACAAAAAACTATATTTTAGTGCCTTTTATTTGATTATTATTATGCCAATGATCTGACTTTTTTTCCTGTAGATTGAATAAAGGGAGATTATTGAACAACAGGAGTTTCACATTAAGCTTTTGGTGTTGTATGAGGATAGACAGACATCTGAAGAATAGTAATAGTGACTCAAACTTGCACAGCATGCTTTCAATCTGCCCCATAACTTGTGCTTGACACACTTTCATTCTCTGACTTGATTATTTCTGCTGTGACTTTCGATATGGGAGTTAATGTTATGACAGTGCTAAGAGAGTCTGACATGAACAAGACAATGATGGTCATTAAAATCGTTCCTTTTTCTTATCTTTGAATTGTTGCATGATCAGAGCTTTGACCTGAATTAATGTAGAAAAAATATAAATGGTAATTAAAATATTATGCTTGAGTGTAGATGCTAAACATCAAATTGTCTAGTATCTCCTGCAAGTTTTGTGTACTTAAAAGTAAATTTTTTGAAAAAGGAAACCTTTTGAGACTTAGTTAAAATGCCACAAAATGTACTGATAAAACAGGGTTAAGTATGAAAGAACTTACATGATACTTCTGTGACAGCTAGACTTTTTTGGATCATGTCGCTGTTTACAACAGTGCTTCCTATTAGTGGAAAAATGTGTATTTTTTTTCTTTACGAAGTATCTAGTGATGAACTGAGAACAAAAATACTATGTGAATGATATAGTGTTTAGTAATAGGTCTGATTGGGTGTTGACATTCATGTTAATTCTTTGTGAAGTCATCTTTTCCTTGTAGGGAAATTAAATCCTTGCTTTGATTTCTATGCCTCTCCTCTTTCCCCTGCCCTTTAGTGATAGAAATAAGTAAAAATTTTTTACATTTACTTTCTCTAAGACAAAGTAATGTATCACAAGTTTGTACTTTTGTTTTGAGGATACATTATATATAGAGAACAACTCTCTCTGTAGGTTAACAAATAATTGAAACAAAAATGCTATAGTTATCTAGATCTACCTATCGATTAATTTAGCTAAGTAGTGTGCCTTTTCCATCCTAGAGCGTTTTTGCAGAAACAGTGTGTGTGTGCGTATGAGTGTGTGTGTGTGTGTGTGTGTGTTGATTGACTGGTTCTGCTTTCCTCTTTATCTTTTAAGAAGCAAATTTTCCCTTCCCTCCCCATCCCTCACACCCATGCCAAAATGGCAATTGGACATCTGTGTTAGGTTTTCTGCCTTGGCTATTTATTGTCTGCTTTTGGCAACATGTGGAGTTTGTTTATAGGAAACCCAGTAGGATTCAGAAAAGGATAACTCTGTAAGGTTATCTCCTTTATATTCTTGCCATTTTGGTAAAAGATGAAGAATGAATAGAAATGTTTTTTGCCTCATGTATACAGATGAGATGATAATTTTACCTGGAACAAATTAGAATCTAAGTTTTAAAAAATTAGAATGACCTTTCTGTATTTCCTAGCTTAAGAAGAAAAGCAAGTTGGACAAGTATAATTCACCATGTAGTCAACTTCCAACAAATGTGTTCAGGAAATACAAGTTCTGGTGATGTGAGAGGTAGCATGCCAGAGTGGAAAGAAATCTAGGCTTTGAATGAGGAAGACCTGGGTTCAAGTTCTCCTTTTGACATCTATTGGTTGTTTTCTTGGGCAAATCTCCTAAGCACTCAGTGCCTCAGACAACGTGTAAAGAATATCAGTGAAATCCCAAATTCTGACTGAAGGGAAAATGGAACAGAAATGTTAGGTGGAACTTGTCTCTCTACAATTTCAATGTTATTTTAATAACGGAAGAGTCTGCTTTCATTAACAATAAACTGTTAGCTCATTCTAAGTTATGAGGAAATTGTTTTGGTAATAGGAACTAATCTTTTGGATTTCTTCCTTATCCTTCTAATGAGGATAAATAATTTTCTATCTTACCATACTGTTGCTGCTGGTGGGTTAATAATTCTTGTATGGTCTTTGAATAATGCCAATGCGGAGAAGAGCCATCAATATTTGCTTCTTGCAACTTGTTCTGTGCTCAGTGCAGAGCTAAACCACCCCTACTTGCCATCCTGGATCTCTGATCTGACAAAGTCTGGTGGGTAACAGCTGACAGGTGACAGGTAACATCTGTTTTGTGCTCATTGTTCACTTAGGGATCTCCTGAGATCATTTGCTGCTTTTCCTTGTCTTGGCTGTCTCTTAGTCCCTGAGTGATGGAATGTACCCTGACGCTGCCATCGATGTTGTGCTCCTGGCCAGACTCTCTCCCTAGGGTCTGCAGATCTTTCTGTCTCCCTAAGCCACCCAGAGCTAGAAAAATGATGTACAATGCAAATGATCTTGGCTTTCCAGATCGCAGTTCAGTCTGGTTCATTCTCTAGATATTTGTTGAAGAGGTGTGTGGGGAGAGCTAGATTCTAATGCTTTCTTTTACTGTGTCATCTTGGCTTTTAAAAGCCTTCCCAACTTGTTCCTAACCTACCTTTTCAGTGTCATTACATATTATTTCCTGTACGCTGAAAGTCCAGCCAAGTTGGCCATTGTTATTTCTCTCCTGTGGCATCCTATCTTCCATCTCTGAGGCTTTACTCTGGCTACACCTCTCCCTCCCCATGCCTGAATTTACTCCCTTATCACTTCTGCCTTTTGAGTCTCTGGTTTCCTTCAGAACTCAACTCAGATACAACTCTACTTGGAAGCCTTTCTGATCTGACTCCCTCTCCTAGGACCTAGTGCCTCTCCCATTACAGTTTGTTTCATTTTTATTTCATATGCATTTGTATGCATATACATGTATATGTACATGTGTACACACACATACAGGCAGTCTCCTCAATGGAATTTGGACACCTTGAGAACAAGAACTCTTTCATTTTTGTTTTGTAGCCTCACCAATTAGCACAATGCCTGACACAGAGTAGATTTTTAATAAATGTTCACTGATTAATCTATGAAAGCACAAATATTGTATTAATAAGATCAGTTAAAATGTAAGACCAGTATAAAGTCAATTAAAATTTATTTTTAATCAAATAGTGTATCGGTAGGAGGAGCAATACCCTCAAGCCTACTGCAGTATTTAATTATGTAAAATTATAATTTGCTATCTATAATTGCCTAATGACTTTCCTGTTTCAGAAAATCATACCCCTTAAGTGAAGGATAACATACAATAATAGGAATAGCTAATTGTCACTATAGGCAGGTTTACCTATGTTCTGGTGTTGAGGGAAGATAACAACAACTGGTAAAGCAGCTGGCCCTGGGCCACTATCTCTTGGACATGTCACTTGTAACTGTTAAGTCAAGTTACCGAATACATCATCTGCCAGTACTAATATTGGGAAAAAAAAAGACTTGTTAGTAGGACTTTGACCAACTATTCTGCTACTATACTGTCTCATTAGAGAATTTTCAGTGAACCTAGTGCTCTGTGTAGCTAGTGGCTCTGCTAAAAATTGAGTTCCCAAAGAGTCCCTTAAATAGCTTCTGCCTCCTGTCCAAGGCAGTAAGGATTTACTAAATAATGCTTAATTAACATACAATATTAAATGTGGAAAGTAGGGTTCTTGGCTTAAAAATTCAAATATTGCTGCCAATTCTTGCCTTACAACTAAACTTGGTACCAGGACTGCTCTAATAGTAGTATTAGTAACTGGATTCCTAGATTTATTTTGTAGTTTTTAAGGCTTAATGTGGTAAAGAGATATGTTTCCTATCTGATTTCCCTTTTCCCAGGGACTTTAAATGTAAAATGTCAAAGGATTTAGAAATATAAGAGACTTTAGGGATTATCTTGTCCAATCCTTTCATTTTATGTATTAAAAAACTGAGACCTAAACAGGTTAAGTGATTTGCCCACAGGTAACCAAGATTTTTAGAAGACCTAGTGAAAGAGCCTAGTTCTGACTCCAAAGTCCATGTTCTTTCCACTGTACATGCTGATCCCCTGGTAAAAACAAAGAAGACAAAGAAGACTAAGGCATCTGATAGAGTATCTTAGTGGGTGTGGAGGTGCCTTCTCTTTGCAAGGCTTTCTTTGCAGTTGGCACTCAAGTTAGCCTTTTTCATATTTCTAACCAACATTTGAGAAGACAAAAAGCTATTTCTTAAAAATAATTATAATAAAACTTGTCTGTTGAGATTTTTTTTTTAAATTGGCTTAAAAAATGTAACCTGAAAGCACAGAAGTGGAAAATTGTGGAAATGAGTCAATGGTATAAAGCAGGGCTGGGGAACCTGCGACCTTGAGGCCACATGTAGCTCTCTGGATCCTCAAGTGCAGCCCTTTGACTGAATTCAAACTTCACAGAACAAATCCCCTTAATAATCTGAGGGAATCTTTACAAATGGCAGTTTGTTAGGCTGTTAGTGTGTTACAGGGCTTACTGTAGTGTGTTGTTTTTCTTTACTCCTTTTAAAGCAGTTACTCATCTTTCCATTTAAATCTGCTTCTTCATCATTTCTTTTTGTTCTTCCTTCTCCTTCTCCTTCCCTTTCCTTCTTCTCTACCTTCCCCTCTGTCTCACCCAAACTGAAAGTATGCCTTTCATTCATTGGTGGTCCCATTACTGACCATCAGAGAAACTTTAATAAGCTCCCTGTACTCATCATCATGGAAGCTTTATCCTATTGTTTTTATGACCTGGCCAGTTTGTTCCTTCTTAGCCTTGTAGCACTCTGCTAATGGAGGTGTGCCATATTTGTGCCATCCTTACTGCTAGTGGCCCAAAGGCTTTATCCCTACTGCACTTTGGAATTCTTGAACTCGAGTGATCTACCAGCCCCATACTCCCCAATAGCAGGGCTTTTATTTTAAATCTAATCTTTTTTCATTGTTAATATTTACATAAGTTCTCTATAAATGTTTGCTGATGTTTAGGTTCAACTTACAAATAAACTTGCAACTAATAAAATAAAGTCAAAGCAGTTATAATAAGTTCTAAGCTTTTAAATATTTCATTTTTTGGATATGTATTTAAGTTAAGATAGCATATTAAGTATTAGCCCCAATTACTTGAATGGACTGCACGGTTAGATAGAAAAGTTTATTTTAGTGGGAGTGCTCAAGGAATGGGGTATTCTAGTTTAATAGAATTTTCTGGTTAACTGAGATATAACTAGAAAATTATTTTTACTTGTACTTATTATCACAAATAACAAACAAATTAGATGTTTGCCTGCTTTTTCTAGATGAATGAAGCATTTATTAAGCATTAACTGTACAAAACACCATGGTAAGTTCTAGGGATACAAATAGAAAAGACATTTTTTGTGTTCAAGGGACTCATATTCTAATGGAGAAACCAGCACATTTGGAAGGTTTCACTTGCAAGTATGAAGTAGAAGTCTCATGGTCCTTAGGGGGTAAAGGCAAAGCAGATCATAATGACTCTTCTTTAATGTCAGTTTCAATGATAAATTCAGATTGGTTTTTGATGTTGAACCATTTTTCCCAGTGTGGAGGACTTTGATGACAATAACTCTCTTTTCTGTGTCTTCAGTGGATGTGTCTGTACTATCTGCTTTCGTAATTATGGTATTGTGAAGAAGACTAAATCTTTGATAACTAAAATGTGTGTCTTGGGGTCATGTGTCTAAATGTCAGATATGATAGTCTGGGACTGAACATGTAGAAAGTAAGTTTGAATATATACTGATCACAGGTAATATGCCACAGCACTGATGACCTTGTTTTCATTTGCCTTTTTCTTTTAAAAATTTGAGGATTTGGTTCATATCCCTAGTTCTACTGCTGTCTCTACTGCCATCTCTTTATGACCTTGGGCAGATGATTTACCCTCTCTGTTCTGTGAACTTGTTTGTAAAATATCAACTATATTTCAATATATTTGATTTTCTTTGTAATCCTATGTGTTTTATGCATTTAAAAACATTATTCTGAGAAAGGAGTCTGTAGTTTTTGTCCAGTGTCCAAATGGAACAGAAATACTTAAAAAGGTGAAGAACCTCAGAACTATATGTTTTTTCCTAAGGTCATTTCCAGCTGTAATCAGTGATCCTCTGACTTTTGTATTTTGGTGATTTTGACATTCTGTTGACCTGGAATATATTATTTAACCTTTCCCAGTCTCATTTTTATATCTATATATCGGGGCCTGTCAAGTTCTGCCTCTGACACGTACCAGATATGTTATTCTGGGTAAGTCATATCACTTCTCAGTGCCCTAGACAACTGTTAAGATTATAAATTGCTAAGAAGGTTCCAGCATGGATTGGTAAAGGGAGTTTCTTCACCAGAGAATTTCAGGAGACAGGTGGCACAGTGATTAGAGTCTGGAAGCCCTCAATTCCAGCCTTAAACACTTACTAGCTGTATGGCCCTGGGCATCATTACTTAAACCTCTCTTTGCCACTGTTTCCTCAGTTGTTAAATGAAAATAATAGCAGCACTAATCTTGCGGGGTTGTGGTGAAGATCAAGGGAGATACTATTTGTAAAGTGCTTAGAGCAGTGCCTGCCATGTGGTAGATGCCCATTTCCTTCCCCTCCTACTAATGATATTTAGCTCTCTTATTCCTTATCCTAGGCCATGGTGATAATACCAGCTCTATCAGCATCAAATGTGAAGACACTTTGAAAACTTGTCATGTGCTAGATAAATATAAGGTAGTGGGGTGCTTTTTGTCTGGAGCTAGGATTTCATCAGGGTAGGCTCAGTGACCCTCTGCCAGTGCAGACTGACAACTCTTCTTAGTAGTCTTAAAGAGTTGCTTGGGGCATCATGAGGATAATGGACTTGCCAGTGGTTGTATAATCAGAGTATGTTAGAAGCAGTACTGACTGTGCTATGCCATGTGGACTTTAAAGAAACCAGAACTATAATTTGATTTGTTTCCTTTCTGATAAAAGGCCCCCAACAGCTGAAGAGAAGGGGAATGGGCTGAAAATTGGGTGGGGGGGGTGCTGCTGAAAGGGAAAGGGGAGAGGCCTCAAAGATAAACTTACCTTTTCATATATTTTTCTTGGCCTACCTTGGCAAGGGAAAACCAGTAAATTTTATAGTCCTTCTAAGGAAAAAAAAATACTAGCCCTAAATCTCCTAAATATCCCAGGGACAGCTGAAATATGTACTTATCTCATGTCCCAATTAGATGCAGTTAGCTTAGGCCTATAAGCACCCATATAGGGAATTCAAATTCTGGTGATTTGATTAACTGCATTTCTCTATTTATTAAGAGAAATTACTGCAAGGCAGGAACTGGGCAGTTTCCCAGTTGAAATGTTCTGTGAACATTTCACTGTGAACTCTGTGAACCAGGGAATTTCCCTTTTGTGGTTTCTGGTATCCTTTACTGGCCTATTGGGAGAGTTTATGTCTCTGGCTCAATCCAAATTTTGGAATGACACAAAGGAGATGTTTTCTGTTCTTGTGTTCTCTAGGAGTGTTCCATTATGCTATCTACCCAGTATCAGGAAGGAACTGGGGAACTGGCTTTACCTGCTTAGGTTGGTGGAGGTATCAGTCTTTGATCAGAAATGTCACCGGACTAGGTTGACTAGGTTATTTTCTTGAAGGTGTATCTCTGAGGCTTTCTCATTCCTAATCTCAAAGGACTAAACCTAGGAAGAAGTCAATCCCCTCTCAGTTAATTACAGTGTCTAACTGTAGATGAGTTTATATTGATAATCTCAGAGACAGAGGCCGGAATTGTTACTTTAAGTACAGTAATAAGAATGCAACCAGGCTTTAGGGATCATATAGCATACACTCACACAGATACTAGGTGTGACTAGAAAGTCATGAGGCTAATTTTTTATTCATAGCTTGTGGAATTAGGGTCATTACTTTTTAGTCATATCTTGAATTTATAATAGCTTATAAAGACCAGGCAATTTTGTATTTTATGTAGTTTAAAATGTGGTCAACTTGGGATGTAATTGCATATTTCTGTTTAGGATAATTTTGTAATTGTAACCCCCCCCCCCAAAAGAAACCCAGAACAAAACAAAACCAACTAAACAAAGATCAGATCACAAAAATATTTACCTGCAGTTTTACATGAGAACTGGCTTTGTCCCTCAGATTCCTATAACTTTTTGTACGTCCTCCCCTTTTTAATACTGAATTAGTGAAGATGAATGTGACATAATGCTTTATGTAAGCATTTTATACTAATGGACTTCCAGAAATTGTTACAGCATATATAACAATATAAGTACTTGTGCTTTAGGCTGGGGAAAACTGCCAGATAGGGCCCTGAAATCTCTATTTGGTGCAGTGCTAGCAAATGCCCTATTGCAGCTACAGACTGACCAAAATGGTGTGTGCTGCGATGTTAGGAAATGATAAATAAGCACAGATGCCATGTGTTTCTGCCAGGGTCTCTATTCTGTATTTGTTTGCAAGGTACTGAATATCTGGTATAAAATGATTTTTTATCTAGACTATACATCCAGTGACTGCCTATGGCAAATGACTTTGTCTGAACTAGTGTCTAACTATGCTTGTTTGAACAACATCTTCGAATATCCCAAAACATAAGTAATCAGCCTTGCAGCATGCTACTGTGACTCACTTGTTTGTTTGAAATGGAAAAGAATGGGAGGAGATAAATCAGATTAATAAGAGTCTGCATTAAAAGAACCATCTAATTCGAATATGTTTATGGAAGTCAACATGACTAAGAGCATTTTTGGAAATATCTTCCATCTGAGATGTATTGGGTGGGAAGTTTTCAACCCATATGCCTTCAGGACAAAGCACTGCACATTAATGAGTTTTATATATATTGTGGTCAGATTGTAACTAATGTGAAATGATGCAATTGTGAATTTAAAATATTAACTACCCAGAGAGAAGGGCCAGTTCTCTTCTAATGGAACTTATTGTGTGGGCTCTTAGTAATTGCATTAATGTATTTTTTTGGCAGAAATGTTAAGGGGAGGTGATGTTATAGTCATAAGGGAATTGTCCTTGTGTTAGCATAATTATAAGACACTTACAGACTGCTGAGTGCTACAATGAGCTTTATACAATGGACAGGTAAGAAATGTGCAGCCCCTCTTTGAGGGTTACATGCTAAATTGATCTTTCTCATTCCAGAATTGGGTGAAAAGAGAGTTTATTGGAATTGTGAAAATTCATAGAAAAGTCAACCAGAATTTATCATTACCTCTGTACCAGATACTATACTAAATGCTGGGGATACAAAGGAAGGCAATTGTTTTTATGCTCTAGGAGCTCATATTCTAGTGGTGGACACGATGTGTAAATAACTCTGCAAGAGAAGGGTAGAGAGTAAATTAGGGGTAATATCCAGGAGAAAGCATTAATATTAAAAGGACTAGGGAAAGGTTTCTTGCAGAAGGCATGATTTTAGCTGAGACTTGAAGGAAGTCAGGAAGGTTAAGTTAAAATGATGTCTGTTATATCTTCAATTTTCAGGGAAGTATTTTACTGAATAGTTTTTAATTTGTGGTTTTGATCAATCTTCACTCACAATTTTGGATGCCTCTCTCTGTCTCGACCTTTCTCAAATCTCAAAGGCTTATTTATATTTTGTATTTGATTTCTTTTTGAGTATGGAAAGAGAAATTATATCACATTAAGTGGAAATCTTATATCCTAAGAGACTGAAACTTAGAGTTTTAATAGTGCCACTTTTTTTTTTAAAGCAACATTGGTTTTCTTCCTTGCCTTCTTTTAAAAAAGATATTAAGAACCAATTGGCAAAACTTTCTGCTGTGGGTTCCTTGGTACAGTTTTCTTTGGGAATATGCTGCCAGAAAACTTTAAAGTAGAAAGCTTCTCTTCTTCACATTTAGCTTATGTACTGTAAATATTAATATATGATGAATTTTTTGTGGGTTTTCAGGAAGCCTAATGATTCTTAAATTATCTTTCAACATATTTTAAATCAGTTTTCTAAAAACAAATATTTATTCATTCTTAGATTACAACATTCATTTCCACAAAATTTTGAGTTCCAATTTTTCTCCCCATCTCTCCCTTCTCCCCACCTCATAACACCTTGCATTCTGATTACCCCTTCCCTCAATGTGCCCTCTCTTCTATCACACCTCACCCTTCCCTTATCCCCATCTTCTCTCTTTTCTTGTAGGGCAAGATAGAACAATTCTCAACATTCATTTCTAATACTTTGAATTCCAACTTCTCTCCCTCCCTCCCTACCCATCCCCACTGAGAAGGCAAGCAATTCAATACAGGCTATATATGTGTCCTTTTGCAAAAGACTTCCATAATAGTTATGTTGTGTAAGACTAACTATATTTCCCTCCATCCTACCCTGTCCACCCTTTATCCTAATCTCTCATTTGACCATGTCCCTTCCCAAAAGTGTTTACTTCTGGTTACTCCCTTCACCTTCGCCTTCCCTTTTATCATCCCCCTCATACCATTTGTCCCTTTCTCCCCTACTTTCCTGTAGTGTAAGATAGATTTTCATACCAAATTTAGTGAGCATATTATTCCCCCCTTAAGCCATATGTGGAGAGTAAGCTTTACTTTTCCCCTCTCACCTCCTACCTTTTCTCCTCCATTGAAAAAGATTTTTCTTATCTCTTTTTATGAGTGATAATTTGCCCCATTCCATTTCTCCCTTTCTCCTCACAATATATTCCTCTCTTACTCCTTAATTTTATTTTTTTTATAGATATCATCCCTTCTGATTCAACTCAACCTGTGGTCTGTGTGTGTGTGTGTGTGTGTGTGTGTGTGTGTATGTGTGTGTGTGTGTATAATCCCTCCATCTATCCAAATACTGAGAAGAGTCTCAAGAGTTACAAATATTATCTTTCCATGTAGGAATGTAAACAGTTCAGCTTTAGAAAGTCCTTTATGATATCTCTTTCCTGTTTTTTTTTGCCTTTTCATGCTTCTCTTGATTCTTGTGTTTGAAAGTCAAATTTTCTCTTCAGTTCTGGTCTTTTCATCAGGAGTGCTTGAAAGTCCTCTATATCATTGAATGACCATTTTTTTCCTTTGAGGTATTATACTCAGTTTTGCTGGGTAGGTGATTCTTTGTTTTAATCCCAGTTCCTTTGACTTCTGGAATATCCTGTTCTAAGCCCTTTGATCCCTTAATGTAGAAGATGCCAGATTCTGTGTTATTCTGATTGTATTTCCACAATACTCAAATTGTTTCTTTCTAGCTGCATATTTTTTCCTTGACTTGGGAACTCTGAAATTTGACCACAATATTCCTAGGAGTTTCTCTTTTCAGATCTCTTTCAGGAGGTGATTGGTGGATTCTCTCAATATTTATTTTGCCTTCTGGTTCTAGAATATCAGAGCAGTTTTCCTTGATAATTTCATGAAAGATGATGTCTAGGCTCTTTTTTTGATCATGGCTTTCAGGTAGTCCCATAATTTTTAAATTATCTTTCCTGGATCTGTTTTCCAGTTCAGTTGTTTTTGCAATGAGATATTTCACATTATCTTCTATTTTTTTGTTCTTTTGGTTTTGTTTTGTAATTTCTTGGTTTAATCATATAGTCATTAGCTTCCCTCAGTTCCACTTTCATTTTGAAAGAACTATTTTCTTCAGTGAGCTTTTGAACCTCCTTTTCCATTTGGCTGATTCTGCTTTTTAAAGCCTTCTTCTCCTCATTGGCTTTTTGGATCTCTTTTTCCAATTGAGTTAGCCTATTTTTCAAGGTGTTATTTTCTTCAGTGTTTTTTGGGTCTCCTTTAGCAAACTGTTGACTCGCTTTTCAAGCTTTTCCATGGCCTGAGCCCATTGCATATTCATTTTGGAGGTACTGGATGCAGAAGCCTTGACTTGCTCTGACAGTATGCCTTGTTCTTCCTCATCAGAAAGGATGGAAGGAAATACCTGTTCACCAAGAAAGTAACCTTCTATGGTCTTATTTTTTTCCCCCTTTCTGGGCATTTTCCCAGCCAGTTACTTGACTTTTGAATCCTTTGTCAAAAGGAGGGTCCTCACCCCAGGACCCTGCTCAGGGCTGAGATTCAGATCAGCAGCTCAATTCCTGTAGGAGCTTTAAGCTGAGTTGCTCCTACAATGGAAGCTGCTGCCTGACTTGGCCACTGTCAAGCAGTGTTGCCACCCTGCTGCAGCCGCCACTGCCTGGGGCCCGTGCTTGGGGGGACCTTGCTCCACTCTGGCCCAGATGGGAAAGCCCTCTCACTGACCATTGAAACTTTCTTTGGCACTTGTGGGTTGAGGGATCTGAGACCCTCCCTGCTGAGGATTCTGCCCCAGAGGCCTCTTCTGGTCCTGTTCCTCCTGGTGCCACGTGGCGAGGGCTGGGCTCTGCTCTGTTCAGTGTCCCGTGGGATAGACCTTTCCTGTTGGCCTTCCAGGTTACCTTTTACTGGAGACCTCTTTCACTCTGTTCTTCTGTGGCTTCTGCTGCTCTAGAATTTGTTGAAAGTCATTTTTTTAACAGGTATTCTATGAGGTGTGGAGAAAGAGCTAAAGTATGTGCGTCTTTCTACTCTGCCATCTTGGCTCTGCCCCCAAATCAGTTTTTAATGTTAGATCTTATGTTTTCTTTAATTTTTGAATCCTTCTAGTTTAGTTTAAATAGGTTTTCCTATATAATGGAGTCATTGATTTCTATTGGGTTTATTTTGATTTTCAGAGAATCTATTACTTGGGTAGGGGTTACCACTTTCTCTTCTAAGCTATTCTCCTTTCAGTTCTTTCCCCAAGAACTTTTATTTCATTTTTAATTCTTGTTTCATATCTTCATGCTGACCTTGTATTAGTAACCACGCTAGCACACAGGGTAGGCTGCTAGCACAGGTTCTTTGATCTGCTTTTCTAAAGGAGAGACAACTTTAAAGGGGTCAACAATCTTACTTCAATTACAGATAAGTAGAAAGAAGTGAGTATAGAAAATAAAAGCTGAAAAATTAGCGCATAGATTCAACAGACAGGGCTCCAACAGTCTGAACAAAGTAATATAACCACCTACATACACCACTAGACTGTGGAGCACCAATGTCTGAATAGTTGGCCGGGGAGGCTCTTAATAAATGACTATTCCCTGGGCCAGGGAATGAAAAGGTCCTGCTTATGAGGGAGCCCCCAAAGCAAAATGCTAATCTCCCAGAATATATAACAAAGACTTGGGCCCTGATTGGCTCAGTGCCAGAAGGCAAAAAACCTACACTTAGCACAGTTGTGAATTATCAGGGTTCAAAGTAGATTAATCCTTCAGATGTTTAAATTTAGCCTGAACCTGGGAGACTGAACTCCAAAAAGAAATCCCACTTTTAAATCCCAACAAAAATCCCACTTTGCTTATGCTTACACCTTGTGGAAAATTCCATTTTTTCTCCATTGAATCATTGTTTGCAGTTATAATGTAACTGTTCTCTCCTTTTGAAAGATCTTTGGATTTGCAATGATTTTTGATACTTACTGATATTTTCTTTTATTTACTTATCTTTCCATCTTTAGCTCTTGAAATGGGGCTTTGCGTCAAGACCAGGTTCCATAATAGTTGTGCTTTTGGGATGAGATGATTAGTCCTACTTGTTCTTTCCCTAGGTTCCTTGAATTTCTTCATTGACCTCCACTCTCAGTGTTGTGGATCTTTGAGATTCAGTGTTCTGAATCTCCAGGGCCCTCTCTGGTGTCTTAGTATACAGTGCTGGGAACTTAGGAGCCCTTGAGCTTAGGGTATTATAGTTTGAATACTATGGTCATTGGTTGCTTCTCTTTTCTGTTCCCTGGAACCTCCAAGGTCCCCAGTCTAGGACTTTCTGACTATTTTAGGGTTTTCTCAGGGGAATCCCCCCAGATCCTTGCAGGCTTTGCCTGTCCTGGCCATCTCTGATCCTGCTGGGAAGGAGCAGAACCCAGGCTTTTGTCCAACCTCTTGTGCAGTTCTGGAATAGAAGAAGTCACTTACTTTAGTTTCTTGTTGAATTTATTGATTATAATTTAGTCAGTGTGGGCTGTAATGCTTTAAAAAGTTTTTTTTTTAATTTTTTAATATATAATTTATTTTTCAGTTCTTAACATTCACTTCCACAAGAATTTCAATTCAAAATTTTCCCCTCATCTCTCCCCACCCCCCACCCCAGGACAGAATGCACCCCATGCACCCCTTCCTCTAGTATGTCCTCCCTTCTACTACCCACCCTTCTTCCATCTCCCTTCCTTTCTATTTTCCTGTAGGGCATAATAGATTTTCTATACTCCATTGTTTGTTTAGCTTAATTTCCAGGTGCATGCTAAAGCAATTTTTAACATTCATTCTTAAAGCTTTGAGTTCCAGATTCTTTCCCTCGCTCCCCATCCATCCTCAATGAGAAAACAAGCAATTCAATATAGATCATACATGTGTAACAATGCAAAACACTTCCATAATAGTTATTTTGTAAAAGACTAGTCACATTTCCCTCTGTCCTATCCTGCCCTTCATTTATTCCATTCTCTCCCTTGACCTGTCCTCCTACAATAGTGTTTGTTTCCCCAATTTGCTGTCCCTTCTATTATCTTCCCTCTCCTATACCCTTCCCCCTTGCCTTCCTGCAAAGTAAAATAGATTTCCATATCCAAATGAGTGTGTGTTATTCCCTCCTTAAGCCAAATCCCATGAGAGTAAGGCTTATTTCCTTTCATTTCCCCCCTCTTTCCCTTCATTGTAAAAAGCTGTTTCTTCCCTATTTTATGTGCAATGATTTGCTACATTCTACCTCTCCCTTTCTTTTACTCCTTTACTTCAATTCAACAGTAAATTTTATTTTATTTTTTTAGGTATTCTCCCTTTGTATTGAGCTTAACCTATGCCCTCTGTCTATGTGTGTATGTGTGTATGTGTGTGTATATATATATGTATATATATGTATATATATATACATATATACACACACACACACATATACACATACACCCATGTATATATACATACCTACACATATATAACATACACATACATACATACCCATACCCACCATACTGAAAAAGGTCTCATGAGTTATAAATAACATCTTTCCATGTAGGGATGTAAACAGTTCAACTTTAATGAGTTCCTTAAGGCTTCTCTTTCCTGTTTGGGGCAGCTAGGTGGTGCAGTGGATAGAGCACTAGTGCAGGAGTCAGGAGGACCTCAGTTCAAATCTTACCTCAGACACTTGATACTCACTGGCTGTGTGACCTTGGGCAAGTCACTTAACCCCAATTGCCTCATCCTGGATCATCTCCAGTCATCCTGATGAATATGTGGTCACTGGATTCAGATAGCTCTGGAATAGCAGTGAGGCCGGTGACCTATACAGCCCTCCCTCCCTCAAAAAAAAGAGTCAAGTGCAAGTCATGTCGTCATTTCTCTGATAGCATGGTTTTCTTCCGCAACAAAGGATGAACACACACTAAGTAGTATCTTTCCTGTTTACCTTTTCATGTTTCTTTTCTTGTATTTGAAAGTCAAATTTTCTATTCAGCTCTGGTCTTTTCAATAAGAATGCTTGGAAGTCCTCTTTTTCATTGAAATTCCATTTTTTCCCTGGAAGTATTATACTGAGTTTTACTGGGTAGGGGATTCTTAGTTTTAATCCTATCTCCTTGACCTCTGGAATATCATATTCCAAGCCCCTCAATCCCTTAGTGTAGAATATGCTAAATCCTGTGTTATCCTGATTGTATTTCCATAATACTTGAATTATTACTTTCTGGCTGCTTGTAATATTTTTTCCTTGACCTGGGAACTCTGGAATTTGGCTACAATATTCCTAGGAGTTTTCCTTTTGGGGTCTTTTTCAAGAGGTGATTGGTAAATTCTTTCCATTTCTATTTTACCTTCTGGTTCTAGAATCTCCGGGCAGTTTTTCTGGATAATTTCTTGGAAGATGATGTCTAGGCTCTTTTTTTGATCATGGTTTTTAGGTAGGCCAATAATTTTTAAATGGTCTCTCCTGGATTTATTTAGCAGGTCAGTTGTTTTTCCAATGAGATATTTTACATTGTCTTCTATTTTTTCATTCTTTATAATTTCTTGGTTTCTTATAAAGTCATTAACTTCCATCTGTTCCATTCTAATTTTTAAAGAACTATTTTACTTCAGTGAACTTTTGAACCTGCTTTTCCATTTGGCTAATTCTGCTTGTTAAAGCATTCTTTTCCTCATTAGCTTTTTGGATGTCTTTTGCCATTTGGGTGTTATTTTCTTCAGCATTTTTTTGGGTCTCTTTTAGCAAGCAGTTGATCTGTTTTTCCTAATTTTCTTATAGTGCTCTCATTTCTCTTCCCAATTTTTCCTCCACCTCTCTTACTTGATTTTCAAAATCCTTTTTGAGCTCTTCCATGGCTTGAGACCAATGCATATTTTTTAAATAGGTTTTGGATATAGAAGCCCTGACTTTTGTGTCTTCCTCTGATGGTATGCTTTGTTCTTCCTCATCTGAAAGGATGGAAGAAAATACCTTTTTACCAAGAAAGTAACCTTCTAGAGTCTTATTTTTTTCCCTTTTTGGGCATTTTCCCAGCCAGTTATTTGACTTTTGAGTCCTTTGTCAAGTGGAGGGTATACTCTAGGGACCAGTAACTTCTCAGTTCCTCCAGGATCAAGGGAGAGGACTTTTCTCCTCTCCTGGCCTGCACTCTTGTCTGGAAACAACCACAAGCACTATTTAAGATTCCCTTTCCAGAGCCTCTACCAGCTCCACCACACCAGTGCTCCTCCTCACCCTAGGACTGCCACTCAGAACTGAGACCCAGATCAGCCCTTTGATTCCCCCAGGGTCATTAGGCCAAGAGCTCTAAAAGTGGATGCTGCTGCTGCTGCTGCTGCTGCAAGTGGTGCTACTGACCTGGGGCCAGGCCTAGGACCTTGCTCCCCTCTCACCCAGGTGAAAGAGCTTTCTCACTAACCTTTGAAGCTGTCTTTGGTGTTTGTGGGTTGAGAAATCTGGGAAGCACAGCTGCTACCCATGATTCTGCACCCTGAAGCCTGTTCCAGTCCTATCCATGCCCCTGCTGCCAAGATTGGGCTGTACTCTGCTCTGAGCCCAGGTGCAATAGATCTTTCCTGTCTGCCTTCCAGGCTGTCTTGGGCTGGAAGTCTCTTTCACAAAAGTGTTATTTTGTGGCTTCTACTGCTCTAGAATTTGTTCAGAGTCATTTTTTACAGGTATTTTATGGGCAGGTCCATCCTTCTACTCTACCATCTTGGTTCCCTCTCTCAACTCTAGTGTTTTTATGGAGTATGTAGGAGCTAGGCAGTCTGCTTCTTGTTTAGGTATTTGAAAGTTCATTAATCAGCTTTTTCAACATAAAGCGCCTTCTTATTGTGGAAATAGTAGTGTAATCTGCTATCAGGTGATTTTCCTTTTTCCCCTATCCCTGCCTGAGGTAGTGCTTTATTGATGATATTAAGGTAAACTGAAAACACGAAAGAAAAAAATGATGACTAAATAACGTAAGAAATGATGATTTAGGCATGGCTAGCAATTTTCAAGGGCATTTGAATTCCTACAGATTTTGAGAACTGGATGTCATTGAGAAATTTTTCTTAATACCACTGTAAAAAGTAGTAAGAATTATATTTTACTCATATGCTATGCAAAGTATTAAATGAATTAAAGAGAAATGACCTTTGCCCCTTTAAAAACATTTTTGTTGATGCGATTTAACTTTACCTTGCCTAGATTTCCTTTGTGTTCCTCTGCCTTTCTGTCTCCCTTATAACAAATATTAGAAAAAGAGGAAGATATGAAAATCAATATAACCAATCATAAATGACTGACTTTATATGCAGTGTTTTATACCTGTGGATGCAGAGAAAGATGGATGGGTGAGGTGGGGGGTCGTGTCTTCTCATTTCTCTTTTTTGGGGTCAAGCTTGTTCTTTAAGGGTTTTTTCTTTTTAAGAGGTTTATAACTGAAGATAATAATCAATTCTTAGTTCTTTAATGCTTTGAAGTTTATAAACCCCTTTCAATTCAATTCCATTAGCGTTTTTTTTTTAATCAAGCTTGGCCTCTGTGCAAGGTACTCCCTTCCTAATTCTGAGCTAGTTGGTGTGCCACTTTTCATGGGTGAGTTTTAGAGGTTAAATGACTTGTCTAAGATCAGACATCCAGGAAGTATCAGAGCTAGAATATCAACCCAGGTTATCTGATGCTAAGTGCATCACTCTACCCTATTGACTATGGCTGGACTTCAGTGGGACTCAGGAACCTTCAGACATATAAACATTTAATATATATCAAGTATGTCTGAGTGAGCAAAGTCATTTATGAAGTGATGAGTGAAGAGAGGGAGTCAGAAGAATTGTATGTTTTAGAATGGGTGTGGTTGGAGGAAAATCACCACTTCTCCCAATTACTGTATTATATAAATTACTGGAGTTAGATTGTAGCTAGTAAATGGCATTAAGTCTAAGTGCTATGAAAATTATACATGATTAGGTGTTTCTGATGGTTCCTTGGCAATTGAGGAGTTAATGGGTCAAATGTAAGAAGACCTACATCTTTGTAACTTTTGGTACATTTGGCCGTGGTTCGATGTTGAAGGAACTGAATACTTCCCTCACAGTTGGAACTCAAAAGTGTTGTTTGCTGTTTTTTTCCTTACCAGTGGTTGTTGTAAGTTCTTTTTATTTTTTTTTTATTTAAATAATTCTTGGGATTACTAGAGCATGTGTTTTTCTCTGTCTTTCTTGTCCTCTTTCTCCTCCTGTCTTGCATTCCCTCAGTCAAACTGAGATCTGGGAAAGACCTTAGCTTAAAAAGGCCAAGATCTCCCACTGCATTTGGGGCCATCTCTTGTCATTCCACTCTGTGTCTTGCCACTGGACCCACATGGCTCTGGAGGAGAGAGTGAGGCTTGTGACTTGCAACAGCCATCCTTCACTTAAATCCAATTCACTTGCAAGTCATGGCATCACTTTCCTTATGTTGTGGTCCTCTTTGAGAATGAAGGGCAAACCATAACAATCTTGTAAATGTATAATAATGCCACTAGCGTTAAATCGTGCCCATAAGCTTCCAAAGTGCTTTACAAGTAGTGTCTCATTTTATTCTCACAACAACCTTGGGAAATAGGTGCTCTTATCAGTCTTACTTTACAGATGAGGAAATGGAGGTAAAGAGAGGTTAATTGATTTGCTCAGGGTTACATAGCCAATATGTGAGGCAAGATTTGGACTCAGGTCTTTCAGACCCTTAAGTTTAGTGCTCCATCCACTATGACACCCAGGTGCCTCATATACACAGAGACACATACACACACATACCCATGTGTACGTACATGTATGAGTTTATGAATACAGGCATACAGTTTATTTTCAGTCACTTTTAAAAAGTCAAAATGATCACAATTTTAAAATTGGAATTTACTTCCCCTTAATCCCATTGTGTATGTTTTAAATTCTTTTTGTGCACTTTGGATAAAGGACCTCCTACCCACTGCAGAAGCTCATTGGAATCTTCTTTTAGAAATTTTCATCAATAATACAGTGAAGTTTTGCTTGGAATTTTGTACTGATTTATATGCATGTTGTTTGTCCCATTATAATATAATGGACAATTTTTTGCTTTACTTTTCATCCTCAGCATTTAGCATACAGTGCCTGGCATATAATATGTACCTAATAAACTCATTTGATGACTGATTGACAAAATAAAAATTTTAAATATTTTTTCCTCTCTTCCCATTCTAATGTTGTTTTAAGACCTATGTCAATTCCAACATTTTCACACCTTGCCTATTACAATCTTTCAAATAGGATTTGATTTCTAATTTAGAGCATTACTGAAGTGATTGCTTCTATAGGTATCCATTGAGATTCTACTCATTTCATTGAATTCTTATCCCTCTTGAAACATTATAACTAATGATTAAAATGTTAATATTTCATTTGATTCTACTTAAGTCTTTAATTTTTCAAAGCAGTTAAGTTAAAAATTTCAATATGTCACAATTTGGAGAGAAAGACCAATTTTAATTTTATGTCTTTCTCTGACCAGAGAGGCCGCATGTTGTAGTAGAGAGCTGACCTCAAAGCCAGGAAGCCTTAACTTACATACACAATAGCTTTCTGACCCTGGGCCAGTCCCTTAACCTCTTAGTGCTCAAGATTAAAATGCAGTTGGGAAATAATGAAATAAATGAAAATGAAATAGAATGAGGATATGTTAATGTGTGGTTTTGTAAGTCACCATGCTGCTGGCAGCAATCCTGTTCCTATTTGAATTTGACACCATTATTCTAGGCCACTTTCCCTAGACTGTAAGTTGCAGAGACTTGTATTGGTAGAGGGAGTTTTTTTCACTTTAGAGTTCCCTATATCAATGAAATCACAGGTTCAGTCTGTATCCCTATTCCTCTTACCATCATGAATGACTGAATAAAAGGATGAGTAGGTGATTACTATTCTAGGCACTGTGCTAAACACTGAGGATACAAATACAAGCAAGTAGGATAGTCTCTGACACCCTTCCTGGGCTTAATTCTAACAGGGGAATGCTACACTGAAAGAACCATGGTGACTAGGAAGGAGGAGTGTTTTAAATAAGAAAGTCAGAATAAGTGGCAATTGTCATACCCTGAGCAAAGAATTATCGTGGGAAAGACATGGGGGAGGGAGGTAACCAGGGCAGGGGCTTGGTGAGTCTGAGCTTACCAATCAGAGCTCAGGGCACTGGATGGAGACCTACAAGAGTTACATTTGAGTCATCCTCTGTCAGATGTAGAATGCTAAACTAACTATTCATCTAACTTAGGTCTTTTTGGGGGGACACATTTACTTACATACTTCAGTATTTCAAAGATCTGTAATTTCATCAATGTGGGTGCTCTCTCCACTAATACAGATTAACCCCTACCCCTTGAATTTCATAGTCTTTGAGAATTACAGTAGCTGAAAAACTTATCTCACGATGAAACCTGGCAATGAGCCTCTTTGAACTTAGCCAGGCTGATCCTGAGAGAAGATGTAAAGTCCCTCACTGGGTCCTTTCTTGAAGCTTTTTGGCTTGGTAGGACTTGCCAGAACTTGCACCCACTGACATAGCTTCCAAGTTCCCAGGGTCACTTTGATGGATGACTTTTACTTCCCCAGGTTTGTTTGTATAAAGCAGGGTGACCTTTTTATGTGGCTCTTTCTTAACAAGCATTTTGGGAAGCACAAATTTCAAGACATCCATTTAGAAATTTGGGAATCTTTATCATTGAGAATTTTCCCTCAATTCTCTGTATAACTTTAACAAAAAGGTAACTTTCAGCAGAAGAAAGCTACATTGGTAAGCTACATTGTGAGGCAATCTAATATCTGATACTCTTGTTCTTCAAGCTCAAATTTCTTTAGAGCTCTTTCTCATTAATATTGTGGAAACTGTCTCACTTATAAATTTTCCGTGTTTTGATATTAACCTTTTAGTGTTCTACCTGCATCATAAAGGCATGATGATGATGTTCAGTGTGGGCAGCAATGACCACAAGGCTTTTTGTAGCTCTACTCTGTGATCTGTGAATCATTTTTTAGTGAGGAATATGAATTGCTGCTCAAAAATAGCACAGAAAGAAGCTTAGTTAATAGGTTGAATTCGAGAATAAGCTTTGATATAATTTATTTCCATCCAAGCTGGTAATGAAGCCACTGTTTTTCCCATTTATAGGATTAAAATTTGTTCATTGACCATTTCCAAAAGGATAAAAGGCTGGCTCTATTTCGTAGGAACTTTATAGCCACCTAAGCTTATTTAGCTAGAACTTATCCTACTTGGGCCCTGATGTAGAATTGGTATTGTAAGTTGATCCTGTTTATAGTTGTCTTCCAGAACTGTTCAGGGTTGGTTCAAAGAAAGAATAGCTCCTCATTCCACTTCATTTAACTGAGCATTGTAATTATTTGGGTGTCAGTGCAGTTGTACACCTGTATATATAAAAGATATGACCCTTCTCAGAAGAGACAATGGAAAAGAAATCCTTGGTACTCAATAGTTTCATCATATGCGTAGGCATATGTGCCAAATAATTTCCAAGAAGAGGCACTTGAGTCTCCTAACGCACCCCAATTCCAATGCTAATTTTTGGTTGCCTGGAAAATTACATACTGGTGATTAAAATAAATGATGGTAATTAAAATTAAAAAGTGGTGGTACACCTTGAATGTGGGTGTAGTGTAATTCTTTATCTGGCAGGTATTCAGTTTTCTTAAAGCTTGAATGTTATGGATAAACAATGACTTTTCTGTTATAAGAAATTTTACTTTTCCATTCCCCCTCACCTTTTACAGTCAGTGACATTGCTTCTTTTAGGGTTTTAGCATAGATTTGAGTTATTTATATGGTCTTCTCTATTTACAAAATGATTGATTAAATTATTGGTCTACTTTCTCCCCTATTTTATCTTTCCTGACTTAAAATTGATTAACTGTATCTTAGGAGTGTTAAGGGAGGAAGTTCATTAAGGAAAAATGATTATAAGAAAATATTTTAGTATAAAACTTTTCTTCTTGAACCTTGTAATATGATTTATAAAATCTATAATAATCTTGGAAGTATATTGGTTTTGTATATGATTATATAGTCATAGAGAATTGAGTTTATTCTTCTGCTTTTCTATAAAGAATTACTCTCTTGTTTATACATATAATAGAGAAAACAGCACGTAGGCGCTTACTGTTTGCATCATATGTACCTCTTAGATTTACTTTGAAATGTTAATCTATATTATTAACACGAACTGTAATGTTGGTGATGGCATTAGGACATGTATATTTTGTTGCTGCCTTGAATTGAGAACACTTTTACCCTATAAAGTTTAAATGTGGTCCCACAGAAATTTCATTCAATCTTTAAACATGCTACCTTTTCAGCACTAGTCTATCTAACCCAGTACTTTGAAATGGGCTCCAAATGACATTCTGTGGAAAAGCACAGTGGTTTCCTCTCTATGTTCTTAATTTCACAGGTGAGAGAAGTAACCCAGCATTGCTAAATCTATAGGTTGGTAGCATCAAATGTTGACTCTTACTGTGAAATGGGTTTACCTTCCCCATTTACTGAAAAGGGATAATGAGAGTTAATTATGAATCTACTGTGAGCTCCTCAGAGAGAAATGCTACTTAAAGACAGCATTACACCATCAGTTATTTACACACACACACACACACACACACACACACACACACACACACACACACACACACGGTTTACTTTTCTTTGCATCTTCTTGGAAGATTGGCTTTTAAATGCTTTTTCAAAGACAGTTCTATCAAATGCCTTCAGAGATTGTTAATCATCAGAAAGACAGGTTGCACATTTGCCAGAAAGTGACTCAAGGTGTTTTAGCTATAGATCTGCATCCCTTCTTCTTTTCTAACTCCCTTTCTCCATTACTTTTTATAAAAAGGTGGCTTGATACCACATGAGTTTCAGTTACATTTCAGTTGTGGTGCCTATAAACCTACATTATGTCTTACTCCTTTCCTATGGAGAAAGACTAATGAAACAACTTTCTTGATCAAAAAGGTTGAATACTGGAGAAAAAGAGTCAGACTAGTAGGAGAGACAGAATAGAAAGTGAATGTTGAATGTTGGCTACATGTGCTAACCTGGGAAGAACTTAATTTTATGATTATTGCCGTATTCATTTTTTTGTGCCCTCTAGTGTATACTTGAGGGATTCTAAAGCAATAGTGTATACCGACTTAATTAAATCTCATTCTAAGATGGAAAGATAGCAAAACTTTGTAGAAAATTAAGTAAATTTGTGGACTTACAGCAAAAAAAAAGTTTGACTAAATATTTTTCATTTCTTTAGAACCTGTGTGATGATGACATCTTTAGAATTTATGGCACATTTTCAAAATAAAGGACAGTTTTAAAAATGACTTTGTTACAACCTGATCTAACTTGCTTTAATTAAATATGACCTACAAAGGGCCTTTCAAGAATAGTATGCTGTTTTTTTTTTTTTTCAAATTGTCTTATGGGAGAAAGTAGCTTTTTTTTCAATTGTGGGGTAAATGTCTCTAGACCTAGTTAAGGGAAAAACTACAGAACACCATGTTTAAAATCTCTCAATTGGATCTTGTGTAAAAACTGTCTAAAAAAAAGGAGGCATGGGATATTCTCTGCCTACGCTGAGAATTAGGAAACTTCTCAAATCAAACTGCTGAAACTAAAGTTGACAGTGAGGACTTTGCTGCTCAAGGCAGGGCTTCATGCTAATCATCTCTCCGTTGAATTTTCAGTCAGCCTGATAGTAGTAGTCATGTATTGTTAAGACTGAACTATAAAAACTTGCCTGTCTGTAACCTAGCTTTTCTTTTCCTTGTTTCCTTGTTAAGGGCCTCAGGGAGTGTGTGCAGCATAATAATTAAGGACTACAGGCTCATTACTCTGTTACTTAATTCTTAATTTTGTCAAATGAATGGATTAGGGTAACACAAAATCCAATAAGCTGAGGTCACAGAGTTTTAGCATCAAAGAAATGTTCTTATGATTTTATTCTCCACTTTGTCTCTTCCTGTCTCCACAGTATTATTTCCCAGTTGACTATATCAATCTTATTAATAGATTCTTCATTCTTTTATTCTTCTTTTAGTCTCTGATCCTTTTCTCTTCATGCCTTAAAACTTTTATTAACACTCCACCTATTTTATAGTAATCAGCCTCAGCAGTCTGAAATGCAGTAAAATGATGTGGTTTGAACATAAAGTTCTGAATCTGATCTCTTTTAACTTGGCATAATTTCTTTCAAATCTCTAGCCAAAATGTAGAGTACTTAAAAAACAAATCAAACTCCATAAACAAATGACCAAAACAGGAAAACTAAATCTTAGCATTTTTATTATGCATTTTTCATATGTTCTACATGATAAAATTTAAACATGAATAGTTATTAGTAGACAATTGTTAGTAAAATAAAATGTATCAATGATGCAGTCATGTTCCAAAGTAGAGAGGCTAGACTCAAGTGTAGCGGATAAAGAGCTGGTCTCTGAGTGAGGAAGATCTTGATACCAGCCATGGCTGTGTGTCATTTAATCTCTTAAGTTCCGGTGTGTGTATGATGGTCCTTCACTGCTGAAGAAGACCATGCCATCAGAGAAATAATGACATGACTTGCACTTGATGTTTTTTTTTTTTTTTGAGTGAGGGAGGGCTGTGTAGGTCACCAGTCTCACTTCTCCTCCAGAGCCATCTGAATCTAGTGACCAGATATTCATCAGGATGACTGGAATGACCCAGGATGAGGCAGTTGGGGTTAAGTGACTTGCCCAAGGTCACACAGCTAGTGAGTGTCAAGTGTCTGAGGTGAGATTTGAACTGAGGTCCTCCTGACTCCTGCACTGGTGCTCTATCCATTGCACCACCTAGCTGCCTCTTCTAAGTACCTGTAGATAATTTTTGAAGATGAAGTTGCCTATTTGAAATGGTAGGAGAGTTTTCTCTCCTGGAGTTCCCTACACTAATATAATCTCACGTCTGGACCACTACTTTAAAAAAACAATCCAAACAAAGTGAGTCACATATTATGTGTGTGTACATACACACACACATATACACACACACACACACATGCACACATACACATACACACACTTGAATTATGAATTATCCTAAAATTTTAATCCCCCACCCTCCCAAATAGCGTTATTGTATAGTGATTGCTTTGATAGCAGTAGCAGCAAAATTTGGAGAAAGTCATTAGCAAGAATATATCAAACTTGATTTTTGGTTAGAAGTCTCCTTAAATTATTTTTCTTGCAACAGCTTTTTTATTCTTTTTGAGCAGGTTTCTCAAGTAAGACTGTCCTGCAGATTGACTGACTATAAATGTTTTCACACAAGCTCATTAGCTTTTAAATCTGCCTGTGAACTGCTTTCTTAAAAAAGTGAATAAGCTTTGAAACTATGCATTCCTTAAAGTACACAAAATCCTTAAATAGGCTTTTATTTTGCAGACAGATCTCATTCATCAAGAAACATCAAAATAATTGTCACGACTAAAATTTTTAAAAGAAACCAAGGAGCCCTTGGCTCAAGTGTAAAACTTGGTATTGCTTGCTTGGCATGATGCCTTAAACTGATTTTTTTTGTTCTGTATATCATTCTGTTTTGTGTGGATGTGTGTGTTGTGCCCTAGGGACAGGAAACTGCTGAACAAAAATACATTCAATTTAGGAGCCTGTGCTAGTCCTTTAGGGATTTACTAATCTTGAGAGATTAGTAAGGAAAGAAGGCAAAGGTTGATACTTTAATGCTGTTGTTAGGGTAGACAAACGAATGAATTAGTAAGGAGTAAATGTTTTGTAAAACAAAACAACCACTCTGCTATCTATTGAAAGGAAATTGTTATTTCTATTAAAATGCACATATAGATGAATTATAATTTTTTTTTGCCAGGGTCACAAAGTTGATTCAACTGGGGAAAAAACAAACAAGCAAAAATGTTTTCATTTTCTATTAAGACTCTTCTTTGTACCCAGACTTGCTTTTAGGCTGACCTTGAATTTTCCCTCAGGTATTCATTTGTATGCCAGTGTAGTTTGAGATCAGGTAAATGTAATTAATAATGAGTAGGCTAACTTTTTTCTCCCCATAATCAAACACTTTTCAGAAGTCACTTGTTTGTGACATAGAATAAAGATGAAGCAGAGTGAATTAATCATAATGCTTGGTCTTGTTGGACTCGATGACTTCTAAAGTCCCTCTTAGCTTTCAACTTATGATGCTGCCTAAATAAATGAACATAAACCTGATTAACCTCTATCACAATATTAGCTTTGATCTGTTTGAAATTTGGGCTAGAGTCCTAGGTAGAGATAATGCCCAAATTACTTCTGTAATGATGTTGAAAGGAGTTACTCTGATTCCTGGTGAGTTTGTTTCCGAGTCTGTGAGGCTGATGGCAGACTAGAGAAAATCCTTTGTGATGTTTTCCTTTGGGTCTAGAATTTAAACTTATGCCACTGGTTGAAGTTATTATTTCATGGCAAAAGTTAAGAAGGTGATGTGACACTTTTTGTTGGGATATCAACTGGGATGCAGTAGATTTTTTAAAAAAGGCATAAAGCATAGAGTCATTTTGAGAGACATTGTGGTCATAGTGCTGGGCTTAAGGTCAGAGAAGATCTGGATTTGAATGCTGGCTCTGGTTTTAATTACCTGTGTGACTTTGAGCATAAATAAACCTAACCTAGAGTGTGAAAAACATGTATCAAAAACAGGTTAGAAAATTTTAAGTCCTTTAGAACTTGTATGAAGAAATGGGCAGGGGTACATTGGTGGATTTTTGAAACTGGTAGCAAATTGTGGTAATGTGTTATTCACTGGTTAGTTAATGTAGAGATCACCTGGTAGGCATGAGTAGATTTCCAGAGGCAAATTAGATATGAAGTTGGCATGTTTATTGGTGATGGTGGCACAATGTCAGTGAACTGAAAACACAGTGGAGGACAGTTCTTTAGAGTGCTTCCTGGGGGAGAGAGGGTATCATGATGGAGAGAACACATTTTAGGAGAGTCTGTGTTAGGACCTGACTGATTAGAATAAGGATGTGAAAGCCAGTTTTAGGACTGGAGAATTGAGTAGAATCATAAAACTCTAGAATCATAAAACTGAGTTAGGATCTCAGTTGTCATCTAGTCCAACTCAGTCCCCTTAGAAAAGCTTCACTACAGCACATTAACATGTCCCCAAAATGAAGATATTCAGTAAGAGATCCCACTGCTCATTTCACTTTTGGATAGCTGTAATTACTCAGATGTTTGTCTCCAAATTCAAGATTAAATTTGCCCATTGTTCTTCATTCTGCCCTCTGGGGCCAAATAAAACAAATCTAACTATGTATTCCTCACATATGTTCCTATATGTGAGGGTTCTGGGTGGACTACATGACCTTTAAGATCCTTTACAACTTGAAATCCTTGATTTGATGATCTGTAAATCTTATACATACTTGATTTCTATCTTCCTACCTGACTTTGATCTGACATGAATTTAAGCATCTTTACCATTTCATTAGCCAATTGGTTGCTCTCCTGATAATCAATATTCTTTGTTTTTTAAAAAAATCAATATCATTCTTAAACTGTGGTGCCAGTGCTGATAATATAACAGTATAGTATACTATCTGTGGTAAACTATATATCTGAAGTATCCCCCTGATCTTCTAGTTCTGTCAAAAAAGAAAATTAATCTGGTTTGACTTGTTCTTCATGGAGTCATGTTGGAGGGAGAAATTAGTTCAGATGTAGGAAGTTTTAGAGTCAATTAATCATCTGTTTATTGGTCAGTTAATTTTCTGGCATCTTGATGATGATATAAGCCTCTCTGCACTCTGCGAGACAAATCCTTGGACAGTAGATGCAGATTCTGTTGGCAGAATCATACTATTTGTGTTTGTGTTTTACTAACATAGCCAATGAAGCATCTGAATAGGACGTTTTTGGATGATTCAATTTCTTGTGCCCTCTAAATTTTTTATTTTTTCAATTCAGTTAAACAAATACTTAATAAGTGCTATAATGAGAAGTACAAGATACTGATAGGGATGAGGGGGTTAAGGAAATCTTCATAGACAATCTTATTTGAATTGTATTTTATAGGGTGATGAGAATTCAAAAGGCAAAGAAGAGGAAGGAGGGCATTTCTGGTTTAGGTAACAGAATGGCAGCAAAAGCACAGACATAAACAAAGCAAAGGGCACATATAAGGAACAGAGAATAGTTCAATGCTCTTCCTCCCTTGTAAATAAGCCTGTTCTGTCCTATGTCTTGGCAAACACTTGTCAAGGCACGCTTTGCCTTGCTTTATGCAATACATGTTCTGCTGGAAAGTGTGAATTAGTTAACTTTGTTACTGAAGTAATATTTTCCAGTTGATTTACATTATAACTTCAGAGATCTAATACCATGAGTTTCTGTTCTGAAAATCTTTCTACTTTTCCATAAACAAACACATACTTGTATTAGAATTAGAATCACCAGTTAAAAGGGTCCTTGTGTAATTCCTTTGGTTATAGGAATAATCAGCCTTTAATTGCAATTTCTTTTGAAGTACTAGGGATTAGTATTTCTTCATTATAACTTTTTCCTCTTCCTTAGAATTCCTTTTTTAGGTATAGTCAATGCCTTGCAATTTAATATTTTATTACCCTTTTATTGTTTCTTATTTTCCCCCCTTAATTAGAAGTTCATTAAGGACAGTTACCATTTCTTAGACTTCTTTGATATCTATCCCCCAACAGCTCTGAATGTAGAATTAGGTGCTGAATAATTACTTGGTTGCTTTCTTTAGGGGGCTATATTTAAATTATAAATCTTTCCCCTTAAATTTGAGGAATATTTGTAGAACTGTTGGGGGCTAGGTGGAAAAAATGTTTTACTTATGGAATGATTAAATATGTTATCTGATTTCAGTTGATTTTGTTCATCCTTTTGAAGACTATTCATAGTCTTCAGAAGTAATACAGCAATTTGATACTTTAAAAATATATTATCCAATACACCATGAAATCATAAATCTGAGACCATGGTATTTGGGTATTGGATTGAATTTTACTGGTGTGTTATTTAAATTGGAGAGGTAAAGGAATAATTTTGGAGAAAAGGAATAAGAAGGACTAAGGTTTTAAAAAATCTTAATGCTAACCCAAAAAACAAGTTCAGCTAGATGTGGAACTTTCTGCATTTTTTTCAAATAAATATTCTGTGGAAGGACATGGACATATGTATTTTATACAAATCAGATAAAGTTTTAAAGGTCTTCTGCCATGTGAAATATTTTCCTCACCTCAAGCACATTTGACTTCTTTTTTTGAATCTGTGCTTTTGTTTGCAAGATGGTGAATTATTTTGGGGTACAATTTTTAAACAAATGGAAAGCCTAAGGAGAAGATCCTCCATATTTTTAGTGCTTTTTTGGTGAAAAATATCTGGCTAAAACATTTGGTTAAAAACATACTGATATAACCCACGAAGTAGTGTGATACAAAACCTCAAAATTGTTTTATTTTGCATTCCTTTTACAGTTGGTGAGTGATTTAGAGCATGTTTTCATGATGTTATTATGGTCTACAATTCTTAGTTTGAAAACTTCATAGTTTTTGACCACTTATATATTGAATGATATCTCGATGTTCAACACACTTCTCAAGATAAAGGTACTTTGGAAATGGGGACAAGGAGTCAAATCTTGATAGTGCCTTACCTCTAAGATTATCTCCAATTTCTCATGTATATGAGATCTTGTTTGATGTTTGATCTTGTTGGTACACATTTCCATGTTATTTCTTCCATTAGACAGACTGAGCTCCCTGAGAGCATGAACTACTTTTTGTATTCCCTTAATTTAGCACCGAGACTGGCTTTCTGCCTTGATGTAGCATGAATTTGGAGATGAGTCTCAATCATGTTAGGTGTTAATTACAAAGCTCTAGGATTCAGACAAAGAAGACAGAATAAAGATCATCTAGGCCAACCCCCTCATTTTGAAGAAGGGAAAAACTGAGTTTTATAAAGGCTTGGTGACTTGCCTGAGATCACAGAGATAATAAGCAGCATAGTCAGAGTTCAGATTCTCTGACTCAAAATTCTCTTTCTACTAAATCATGCTAGCATTAAAACAATTTGATATACCTTGCAGGTTTTTTTTTTGCCTGAAGAATAGATTCAGTGGATGATCAAATTGCCATTGCTGGATGCGATAGAAGTAGGTTGGTGCTAGTTAAAATGCCAGTAGCTGACACCATTCAGAGCAAAAAGATACAGTTCCCCAGCAAGGTTCACATTAATTACTATTGAAGATTAATAGTTCACTAGGAATCAAAGTACTTTCTTTTACTTCTTCCTTTACAGGGCAATATGAATTTATGTTTACTGTCTAGGTCATTTAAAATCCTATGATGTCAGTGATAGATTTATGTCTTATTTTGAGTCATTAATTTCTGCTTTCATCTCTGAATCATCTTACTGGGAATATTCATTAGTCATAGTCAACAAATGTGTATTAAGCACCTACTATGTGCCAGGCAGGTGCTAAATATCGGGGATACAAAGAAAGCCAAAAGATAATATCTTCTCTCAAGGAGTTCATGGCCCAATCAAGAGGAAGATATGAAAATGCCTAGGTATAAAGAAGATATTTACAGGATGAATCAGAACTAATCAAGAGAGGGAAAGCATTAACATTATGGAGGATTTCGAGATCTGCATAAAAAAATTCATACTTATTTTGTAACTTTCATTTTCATAAATTTCTTCCACCTTCAAGTTAATAAATTCTTTTGCTTTTGGAAGAAAAACAAGTTATCCAGTTTCATCTAGATTTAATTTTGCTGAAAGAGATGGAGAAATAGCAATAACAACAATAACAATAAAACCCAAACCAAACAAAAAGGAAAACCCCAAAACAACCAAGACTTTTACAGTTCTATTTAGGCAAGTCTCGAGCTCTTTTACTCTTATCCAAAGGCAGTTTCCTCCCCCTCTCCCTTCCTCTTTTGGCTTGGTTTATGGGAGACTGGAGCTCTTAAAGGATGTTTTCTTGAAAATAGATCTATTCTTGTCTGTCCTAGTATTTTTGGCTGGGACTTGTACTCATTGGCTGCTTTTACTCATTGATATTCAGCTTGATCTATAATGCCGGACAAGGCATCAAAGGGTTGGAAGTTGGGCAATGAAAGATCAGATGATGGCCCTACTGAGAAAAGATGCAAATGTCCCTTGGAATACTGTTACCACTCTTCATTTTCTTTAGCTTGTTGAACTCTTAAGCCTTTTTAGCCAATTAAAACAGAGAATTATTATGTGGCTCTTTTTTTTTTTTTTTGGCAAGGTAGATAAGTTTTTTAAAGATAATTTTTTTTGGCCTTTTTATAATTTATCAGTTTTTCTTACTTATGAGAAAGAAATCTTCCTAAACCATCTGCATATAGGAATTACATATTTTTATTTGTTTCAAGGGTAATTTACTTAGAATAATAAAAATTAAATTATTCTAAGAACTTGATTTCTCATATGCAGTACTAGCTGTGAAAGCTAGTTTTTCAAAATTGGAATAGTGACAATATTTAGCTTTTTTAATGATATATATCTGAGAAACACATTTTTACATTCTCTAAATCCCCCCCCCCAAAAAAATTAAAGAATTATTTGACCAGTTAATCTCTAGTAGACACAGAAATATCTATGTCACATCTAGCAGTTAGATATTGTTGTGTTACTGTGTTGGAGAGCACTCTCCTTATGTGACTGTCTCCCTTGACAGAGCTTGGTTGTGTTCATACAGGCTCCAAGCTCTCTATTAAAATTTCAGTGTGAGCATTTACACCTTGGAAATTGCCAAAACCTACAAATCAGGGTGTGATTTAATGTTGATTGTCTAGTCTTAAGAATGTGATAGAGAAACTGTTAGCAGCACACTCCCAGCTACTACCTCAGCTCCTCTCCTCTGGGAGGCATTTTCCTCTCTAATCAAGGCCAGAAAAAATGACAAATCCTAGTCTCAGCACTAGCCTAGCCAATCAAAACTACCCTCCCAGTTATGTCCAGTTAGTTACTATGGATACCAATATACATATTCTTTCTGTACCACAGGAAGATGTAAAAAGGGGTTACTTTTTTCAGTTATTGGCAAAAATGCCACAGCTTCAAAACTTCCTATTTTCATGCAATGCACACATCTAAAACCTCCTTCCCAGTTGAGTTCCCAGTAAGTGTTCCCAGATTAATAATGCTGTCTTTAACAGTTTATCAGGATTGCTAGTTTTTAGGAGACAAAGTAAATAGGACAGTAGACTTTCCAGGATAGACCTCCTGAGCCCTCCAGTAAAGCACTGGTCAACCCTCTCCAAAGCAGAACAGCACCTGCTCCCTCTTTCCTGTTCTCTTTTGCATCTGTCCTATCATCTGGGCCTCTGGAAGCTCCAGTGCTTTATGATGGTGCTGCTTCTCTCTCCAGCTCCATATGGCTTTCTTTGCTCCCCCTCACTATAGTGTTCTTTGATGGGAAAATTGAGAACTCTGGGCCCTGTCACTCACAAGATCAAAGCAAATTCCCCTGGGTTAAAGATGGTGTACTACGTAGATTTCTGCCTGACTAGCAAGTATTCATCTGAAGCATCCTGCTCTCCTTTGTACTCAGTCAGTACTCTTACCCACCATGGTTATAATCTCTTTTATTCAATGATCTTTGGGCGAAGTTTAAGCATGAATCCGGCTTTGCCAAAAAGTCTTATTACAACAGATTCCATCACATCAGTATCTTAATATAACAAAAAAGATTTCTACCTGTTATGACTCATTTATTTTGAACAATATTTGGATCAAGCAAATTCCTCCAAAGGAGAAATGAATTTGAGTAGCCAGTGAAAATCTGTTGTAATGATATGTTTGACATGTTGATGCAATTTAGGGGAAGATTATCTGTTTCTTCATATAGACAGGGGTAAAGGAGAGGAGAATACAGAGAAAAGCTGTGGTAATTTTGTGACATTTTCCTTTTCAGGTGAGTGGAAAATATTTCTGGTTTGAGAAATATTTATTATATTAGTTGGAAAGAATGCTGTTGGACTATTGAAGTTTTTTTCCCCTTAGGATTATTTAGTACTTGCAGATTTGATTTCCTGTCGAAGATGATGTCATGGAGTACAACTGTTTTCCCATAAAATTTTGTTTGATGCCATCTTACAGATGGTGTCCTTGACTGACTGAAACATTGGTGGTCTTGCCTCTGATGGTTACTTCTTCTCTGACCCTGGACAGGTCACTTAACTTCTTACTGACCTAGGCAGCTCTCCAATGCCATAAGTTACAGAAAATATACAAATCTACTTAGATGGAAGTTCCTCAGTGGAAACTCCCTAGACTGATGAAATTACAAGTTAGGTTAAAAAAAAATTCTTTTTCTACCCCTCTTTATTAAAACTGGTGGATGTTATTTTCCCCCCTCACTGTAATTGCTTTAGTATTCCTATATAGCACAGAATTATCTCAAATCATGTTATGGTAAATTGGTAAATTGTTTGGAAAAATTCTACAGATATTTTTGAATGTGTAGAAATGAATAAAATTTGAAGATTTCAAGTGGAGTCAAGAAGAATTGAGTCCAAATCCCACCTCAAGCACTTGATGACTGCATGACCCTGGGCATGTCACTTAACCTCATTCACCCACTTCCTTATCTGTAAAATGGGGATAACAATATTACCTGCCTCACAAGGTTTTGGTGAGAATCATATAATATATATAAAGTGTCTTAGAAACCTTAAAGCACTATGTAAATACTAGCTAGGTGATTATTAGTTTTTTAAATGAATATTTTTTCCCCCTTAAAGTATGAGTCATGACAAATTGAATGCCTAATGAAAGAGATTAGGTGAACAAACCAAGAAAAGTAATATTGTTAGATTTGAAAATAAGATGATAAAAATAAGTAGAGAAAATGCAAAAAAAATCAATTTAAAACTTGAAGTTCAGTATTTTTTTTAAAAAAGCTTTTGTTGATGCTCTTTTGTCTTTATAGCATAATCATTTAATGCCTTCTGCAATAATTCTCCCATTTGTGATAAAAACAATCAAGTATAAATATCCGATGCCACATATATGAAAAACTATACAGTATTTTACCATAGGTATTCTCTATTACCTTTTTTTCCCATGAAGATGGAAGTACATTTCATTATCTGTTTGCCAGGACCTTAATTTTTCTTCGGTTGTTCGTAGTTGAACTTTTTAGTGATCTTTTATATTCTTTAGGCATTGTTTACATTATTCTCATTTAGATTGTTCTGCTTTCATGTAGCTCTCACATTTCTAGAGATTTATTACATTTATACTTGGTTACTCTGCAGTACTCCATTAAATTCTTACGCTACAACTTCCCCAACAGTTCTCTCAATTGATAGGTGCCTATTTTCTTCATAGTGCTTGCTACTACATATAGAACTCACAGGAATATTTTGGCATATATTGGATGTTTGTTTCTGTCTTTCATCTCTTTGGAGTACACAATAATAACTGCAGCCAACCAGTATATAAGTTTACAATGTGTTTTGCATATATTACCTCATTTGATTTGATCCTTATACTTATCCTGTGGAGTAGGTGCTTTTATTATTCTTGTTTTATAGATTAGGAAACTGAGACTGAAGGAAGTGAAGTGACTTGACCAGGATCATACATTTAGTTGATGTCTGAGGCAGGATTTACACTCAGGTGTTCCTGACTTCAAGGCTAGCATTTTATTTACCTTGCTGTCCAACTGCCTACTGTAATCTTAGTATTATTCAGTAGTTGTGGATATATTATTCATTTTTCATAATTTCAAATAGAAATTCAAAATGATTGGAGCACTTTGCCACTCTACAAATGAGGCATTGGTATCCCAGTCTTCCTAGCTTCTCCCATATTAATGACTCCCATTTTTTGTTATTTTTGACATTTATGTAATGTGAGATGAAACCTCAAAGCTTTTAAATTTGCATGCCTCTTATTATTAATGATTTGGAGCAGGGTTTAATGAGGTCACTATAGATTGCTAGTTTAAAAGCTATGAACAACTGAAGAAACAACTGGTGGTTAGGGACAGGAAGTCAGAAGAGAGAGTAGAACTGGATATATAGATCTGGGAATCACCTACTTAGAGATAATAATTAAGCCTGGGGGAGCTGATAAAGTCACCCTGAAACAGGCTATGGGAAAATGGAAAGGTGGAAGAAAAGTATGGCTGCAGTGCTAAAGAAAAATACACTGAACCTGTAATGAGAAGATCTGGGTTCAAGTCCCACCTTAGAGTTGTGGAATACCGAATAATTCATCTGTTGAGAGATGGTTCTTGGTGTTCGACACACTTTTCAAAGTATGCACACTTTGAGAAGGGAATGGGAACAAGGAGTGACTTATTCCAGTTTTGATGCTAGGAAAATTAAATTTAGAGTAGTTATGTTGGAACTTTCCTTGTGGAATACATTTGAAAATCATATTTTTAAAGCTCTAGATTATGCATACCATAACCATATATCTTGATTGCTCAGGACTGGGTATAGTATGAATAATATGAAAATAGGTTTCCCTTTTCTTGTAGGACTGTGTCATTTTGTATTCCTCACATCATTATTTATACAGCATGTACTTTGTCCTAATCTATTTACTCTAGCAAATAGAATGGAACTTGTACATGCTTCTATGGAATGATTATTGAATTGATTATAGGAATGTTATAGTTCTGTATTATAATATTGTAGGAGTGATTATTGATTGAGCTGTGTCAACCAGTCTGGACTTATGTCATGTAAACTACAACTGCTCTCTGGTGGGTAGGGCCTAGATTACTTTGTACTCCATTAAAAACGGAATAAATTACAAAGTGAAGTTCTATAACTTTTTCATGCATTTCGTAAGGAAGACTTTTAAGATTTATCTTCAGTTTGTGGTTTCCTATTCAGTGGTCTGTGGCTTGGGTGGTTTTCTCATTTGTTTAAAGCACTTTTCTAAAAAAAGGTAGTGTTGGATCCTGTACAGGACAGTTAACTCTGAAAAAAGAAACCTCCCTTCTAACTCATTGATGTTACAAGGGAGAACAGTCAAAAGTGTATTTATATCAATCTATTAAAATGCCTTGAGAAATTAAGAAGGACCACCTTACTGATGCTGAGTCAACAGTATTATGTTCATATGTGAAGGACAATATATTTGTCCTGCGCTCTACAGGAAAGCAAAACCAGGAAATTTTTGCTGTACCTTAAGTACTTTCTAGAGTGACTGTAGGATACTTCAAATTCGTGATTGATTGTTTCCCTACCTTTTTCTTCCAACCTTTCTTACATTTGAGGCTACAACCATCCTTCCATTCATTAATAACCTTGACAGCTTTGGCGTATTTCCAGGCTCCTTATTCTCACACCACATATGCAATCAGTTGTAAAGTCTTGTCATTCTCTCTGCCATCTCTTACATCTGTCTCTTTCTCTCCGCTTACACAGCTACCACTCTAATGCAGACCCTTATCATGTCTCACCTGGCCAATTGCCACAGCCTAGTAATGTATCTCCCTGCCTCAGACCTCTCCTTCTCCAAGCCATCCTCCACAAAATGCTAAAGGCATTTTCCTGAAGTACAGGTTCCTAATCCTGTTTCACCCCACTCTTTCCCCAATGCAATTAAATTCCAGTAGTTCCCTGTTACCTTTAGGGTCAAATACAAACCTTGATATTTCAAACTCTTCATAATCTGACTCTTTCTTCTCTGTTTTCGTTACACTTTATATCCCTGTACCCACTCTTCTCTCAGGTAACTTAGTTATACTAGGCTTCTTGCTGTTGCTTCATCTCGCTTCTTTATACTTTCTCTATATAGTTTTTATAATAGCTTCCACCTACCCTTAGTCTGGAATGTTCTTTGTTCTCACTTCTATATCTTGCAGTCTCTAGCTTCCTTCAAGACTTAGCTCAAGCACTAGCTTCAACCAGAGACCTTTCCTGCTTAGTTTCCTTAACTTTTGGTGCCTTCCCTTCCAAAATTACCTCATGACTGCTTTGTATATGTCTCATATAGACTTTTATATGTAAATATTGTTTCTCCTGATAGAATGTAAGTTCCTTGAGGACAGAGATCATTTGATTTTTGGGTTTGCATTCCTTGAACCTAGCACAGTGTCTGACATGTTGGATCAGGATAGTGATTAGACCTGTGATTTTATTGGAATTCTGGGATGAGAAAACTCTTCTTACCAGTGCAGGTCAGCACTTTCTCTGTAACTTATGGTCTTAGAGAGTTGCCTAGTGCATTGAGACATTAAGTGACTTACCCAGGATCACATAGCCAGTATGTGTCAGAGTTAGGAACTGAACCCAAATCTTTCTGATTCTGAGACCTGGCACATAAATGTGGAAATGCTTGTTGATTAAATGATCAAAGGGCTTTGGTTAACAGCATTTTGCTATAACTTTCTATTGTAATGGTGTTGGAAATGACCTTTTTCAGTTAAAATTTTTATTATAGGAACATATAATATCCTTTTATGTTATCCAATAACTGCTTATTCTATGTAAGTATCATGAGAGATTGAGTTAGAGCCTTTGGATGTTTATCTTGTCTGTTTAACTTTAAATTTGCTGTGTATTATATCTGCTCTGGAAAGTGCCCATATTTTAAAATGTTAGTGAGACATTTAAAAATGATATTGCTACTTCTACATCCAAAGTTTATTTACTTCTTTCAGATTTAAGCATATTTAGATTAGAATTCTACCACATGAGTTTTGTTTTGTTTTGTTTTGTTTTTGCAGTTTTATTCTACCTAATAGCAATGGAATCTTAAAGGAATCCTTGTTCAAGTAGACAACTATTTATTAGGTACCTCCTATGTATCAGGTACTCTGCTAAGTGCTAGGATACAAAGTAAAAAAAAATTAGTGTTCAACATGAAAACTGAAATTGCAAAAATCATTTTGACATTCTCTAATTATAGTTATCACAGATATGATCTTTTAAGAGAAAACTCTTTTAAGAGAAAAACTCTTAAAGTTTCTTCATTATATTTGCAGTATCCACCTATATTGGTAAAAAACTTGAAATAAGGAGAAATTTTTGGTAAGGAATATCATAAGTCCTCTAGGTACAACTTTATGGGAAGTGATGAATTCTCTTTTGTGTAACTTTATTAATAACATTAATTACCTTGGGAAATGAAAGCACATTGAAGAAGTTAGTGAGGATACTTCAGAAAATCAAGGAGACTATCAGAAGATACATAGGGTCAATGAAGTAGGAAATGTCACAGTAAGAAAGTAGGGATCTCATAATCATTTAAAGATAGTTTAATGCAGTGAGAAGAGTAATTACTTTGGATAAGTTTGAGAAAGGGGAAAAAATAAGATTCACCTATTGTGATTTTTAGAAATTTTCTCTTGGTCTAGACACCCAAAAAATTAAAATCAGAGAAATGGGTGACAGGGAAAAGCATTGAGCTGGTCATGTGATGAAGATGAGAGATGTCAAGTGGACAACCTGAAGGTTCCATTCATATATTCAGGATATCAGGAGACATCAAGGGGACCACTGATAGGTCAAGTTCACTGCCTGTGGCAAACTTATGGGAGGACATGGGGCAAAAATTATGTAGGTTGAATAGGAATAGATTGATTGTAATATGCATTATTGAAGAAAAGATGACAGTTCATTTGAGCATGTTGGTTTGGATCTATGATTTCATTGATGTAGGGAGGTCCCTGGTGAGGAAACTCACTCTACCAATGCAGAGTAGCAACTGTTTTAGAGTGTTACCTGGTACTGAGAGGTTAAAGGACTTGTAGGAAATCACTGACAGTATCAGAGGAGGGACTTGAACCCACTATGGATACCTCCCTGGCTTTAGTACTTTGCTGTTAATAAAGAGATTAATTGAACCAATACTGCAGAATTAGGAGAAAGGAAGTGATAATACAGCTTTTTTTAGATTCCTTACAAGTTGTAAAACACACACACACATACACACACACACACACACATACATTTACTTTTTGTGTCCTTTATGGATAATATAAATAGTACTGAGCTTGTAGTTAGAAAGCCTGAGTTCTGGTTTTATCTTTTGTTCCTTACTTGCTCTTAAACAAGTCATTTCACCACTTTGGGGCTCTGTTTTCCCTTCTGTAAAATGGAGATGATTGTACCACCTACTTCACACAATTATTCTGACGATCAAATGAGATGGTGATCATAAAGTACTTTGTAAACTCTTTATGTGAAGCCCTATATAAATGCCAGCAGTTATTATGAACTATGGCATTCTGCTTTAAATTATCTCTGAATCATGTGCCATCTCCCATTACCTCATTTGGGTTAGGGTAAGCATGGAGTGCATGTATTTCAGAGTAAAACATAGCCTTATACTTGCCCAATAATTCTCAATAAGTTCAGCTGAAATTCTTCAGAATTATAGAGCAGCTAGATAGGTGCTTAGGTGTTGAATTTGTTGTAATCTTGTTACGGAAAAGGGACACAATGAAATCTATGTGGTACATAGTAGAATAACTCAGAATGTTGTGTTCTAGAAAGTTCTATGGTGGTATTTGCTTAGAGAAAATTTTCTGGAAAATGTGGATTCAGCAGTCTTCAGAGTAATCTTGATTGTACAGAAATATATTTTATAAAAACAACACATTAAAAGCCACACATTCTTACACTAAACTGATATAATTTTATGATTTGAAATAACTGACCTCCTCTCTGCTATGTTTAAAAATAGGTGAGTAGACTGTATATTACATGGGGATGACCTTGACCTTGTATTTGCCCTTACAAAAGCTTCAACCTAAAGCCAAACAGAACCCGTCAGTGTGATATGGTGGTCAGAGGCCTGACTTAGAATCAGAACACATAAATTAATTGTGACTGTACCACCTATTGGGTGCTATAATGGACAAGCCATGTAACATCTCTGAGCCTTAGTTTTCTCATGTGTAAAATGAGAATAACGATGCTACTACTATTTGCTTCGCAAAGAGAAAGTGCTTTATAAACTTTAAAGAGCTAAATAAATGTGAACAACACAATGATAGGCACTTGGATTCGTGAAATTAAGCTTTCATTGATATGTACTATTCTAGGCAGATGTAAGTAAGAGCTTGTATAGAATGATGGCCATAGGAAGCAGTTTTCTGGTTCTTTTGTAATTGCTGCTGTGATTCCTGCCCATACTACCTTAATCAGTTTTTAATGAATATGCTAAATCCCATGTACTTTCCCTATAAATAAGCAGTTATATGGGAAAAATTTTTAGTACACACATTTAATCATATATCATTGGATACTGTTATTTTTAAAAATGAATCTGTCTCTTTTTCATTTACTCTCCACTGTAAAGGTAATGGCAGTGCTGGAAGTGGAGAAAGCAGAGTTAACTCAGTCATTTTCCTTTGGCGCACGTAAGCTGTGATTAATACAGTTTGATTCTTGACACAAGGCAAAACTTTGAGGAAGCAGTGATAATTCTTATAACTAGTTTATACTTTTCTATAGTAGCTTTTGATTAAGAAATGTATTAACAGTAAAGTTTTTTTTTTTTATTAGAAATGACTAAATGGGGATTCAGAAGTTTTCTTTTTGATCATAAATTCAGGATTTTGCTGTTTAAAGTTTTCAAATCCCAGAAGCATTAAGCTTGCAGTCACCAAGGCTGCCTTTAGTCCCAGTTACTATCAAGACCTTGTAAATACCACATGTCTACATTGACTCTACCTCCGTTATTTGGCAATATATATATGCGCCTCTGTGGTTAGAGGCTAACTTGTTGTAAATGGAAATTTCCACTTTCATGAGATTTTAAGAACCATTCCTGTATTCCTTAGTTGATAACATCTTAGTCTTTTTTTTTTTTTTGGTAGTAGTGTTGGATGTGAATTGCCAGGATAATTCACAATGTCATAATGTTTTTAAAAACTTGACAATTACAAAAATCTAATTTCTAGTCTTATTAATTCACAGGAACTTGAATTTTCTAATCTGTACCCTATTGTAACATATCTTTTTTTTCTTCTACTCCCCCAACTTTCTGGAGATTAGATTAATCCAGAATTTGGGGGGGTCTAAGATGTAAACATGCATTTCAGCCTATGTTGTTGTTGTTCATTTCTTGACTAAGTTGTTAGAAGTGAGAAACTTGAAGCAAATGGAGGCATATTTTAGAGTTTTTTTTCCTTACTTAAGAGAAGATCAGTATCAATAGTGAGACTTTGGAAAAGTGAAATTGTAGTCTCTTGCAAGAGTTGGTCCGTACTATTTCTAGGCTCCATATGTTGATGGCTATTGGTGGGTCTTATTTACTTCTTTGCTGAGCTTAGCTACTTAAATCTAAAAAGAACCTGCTGTATACTTTCTCTGTGCAGGGCTGAATAAAAGCAATATGAATAGATACTGTATTAATCACAGCTTATATATTTGTACTTGGTCACAAACATGTTTAATTCCTAAAGAAAAATGAGTTGGGGGAGAAAAGAATTGCAACTCTTGCAACAATCAACTTGTGAGCATTTGTACAAATTTTTAACATCAAATATGTAAAATGTTATAGGAGATGCATGAGGACTGATATTCTTCTTCTACAATTTTACTGTTTCTTATCTTTTTGCAAATAATTTTGTTTTATCTTGACCAAAGTTACTTATGCAGTTTACTGCTATCTCCTTCTACCTTTATAATGAAGAGTGAATAAGAAATAAACAGGGGTTAATTTAAAGATAATGATAATAATTTCAGTGATATGATTAAACATTTGTATGAAAAATTTTTCTCAAGATAAATGCTCATTTATAGGGAAAGTACATGGTATTTAGTGTATTCATTAAAAGCTGGTTAAGCCAATATGGGCAAAAATAAGAATGACAGCTGCAATTGTATGATTTATTCTTTTATTTTTCATAATTCATGGTTATGATCTATATTTAAAAATTAATTATATATTATATTTTTGCTCTGCTTTTGTCCAGTTGTTTCCTGTCATACTGCATAGAATTAGGTGTTAGATGAGAATCTCCTTTCAGTGATCCAAATTGTGAATAGACACATGAGAAGATAATATTTGTCCTTCTTTGCTACCAGCCTGGTGAATCACTTAGAAAAGAAATACCTTTTGTGGTAAACTGTACTTGAATTTTAACTGAAGTGTAGTGACTCCCTACAGGCTATTCTAACCTGGACTTGTTCTAATGGGGAGTTAGAAAGGACACTCCTCATTTCTAACTTCTCTTTCTGAAAACAAAATTCTTCAAGACTTTTTTTCCCTGTGGATCAATGTTTATTTAACACACATCTGTGTGTAGTTGTATGAACTAAAGTGTAAACTTGACCACAATGAATATTTTTGCTAATGGTTGTTTCTTCTTGGAAGACATTAGTCTAAGATCTGCCACACTAGCAGCCTAGCAAAATCCCACTGTGTGGCATAACTAATTACCCAAACTCTAAAGTGGCAGGGGTGGAAGCAAACATAACCTTGAAATATTGGCCACCTACTGCTGGTAGTTATTAGCTAGGCTTTAGTGGGCATAACTCATTTTGTTTGCCCATTGACTGAACTTGTTTTGAATTGATATCAAACCATTAGCATGACTCAGCTGGTCCTCTAGGTGCCCCTATACCAATTTTTAATGTATTCAATAGTTTTGACAAGCAGATGATGGTTAATAGAGCTCTCTGCTGGCCCTATGATAAGGTGTGAAACAAGGATGGGATTTGAGGTAAAGGATCAAGTTAAGTCTGGACTGTTTGGTGGTGCACAGAAAAGCTCTATGGAGCTTTATCAGAATGATAGCAAGTCATTCCATGAAAGTTGTCATTGTTCACAAGAGCATGATTGATGGCAGTGCCACTCATCCTAATACAAAAAAGCTTCCAAGCTCATGATCTGTTGATGACAGGTTAATAATATTACCTTTGCATTTTTCCCTGCTCATTTGGACTAGTTAGCTGTAAGCATTTTCAGTATTTTATTCCATGTACAGTGTTGTTTTCTTCAGTTGTTTCATTCATGTCTGACTCTTCATGACCCCATTTGGGGTTTTCTTGGCTAAAATATTGGAGTGGTTCACCATTTCCATGAAGACTCCGAGGCAAGTGACTTTCTCAGGATCATACAGCTATTAAGTGTCTGAGGTCAGATTTGAACCCAGGAAGATGAATGTTCTTAACTCTAGACTTGGCAGTCTGTACACTGTGCCATCTAGCTGCCCCTTAGTATAGTGTAGACTGAAATAATTACAGGATTTTCTCTTCTCCATTAAATATTTAATGGCTTATTTATGTCTTCCACCTTGCCCAGAAAGAGAAAGAGTAGAATTTGTGATAGCTAGGGGAAAAAATGATTATCCCAAGAAATAGCTATGTACATTTTTGTGAATATGAAAAGGTTATACTTAAGGCAACAGATTTCCATCATGTACGATAGCCAAGTAAATGGAATAAATAATTTTTTGCCCTATTTACTAATTGCCTAGACACACTGAGGTATAGTGGCAAGGACACTGAATTTGGAATCAGATGACTTGGATTTGACTATTGTGACCCTCTTGGACTTAGTTTCTTCATCTGTAAAATAGGAGAAGTGGTTTGGATCTTTGAGTTCCCTACCAACTCTAAACAGGTGAACTTACACCTGTTTATTTGGCTTCATTTTGTTATAATGCTTAATTGCATGGTGAAAAGCAGTAGAGTAATATGGATCATTATCTAGCCTTTGCTACCATAAAAGTTTGGGTTAGAGAATTCTTTACTTTTATTATTTATTGGCAAATACCTTGTTCTCACCTGATTTTATGTAATTATGTGATAATTTCACATTTTCCTACATATACTAATTTAATGTTGTGGTAGCAGCATGATGTCATGGAAAGGACAGAATAAGGAGACTTGTATTTAACTCCTGTCTCTGACAGTGACCTTAATTAAATCACTCTTTCTCAGCTTCTGTTCCTCTATCTGTAAAATAGGTATATTTTATATAGGTATATAAATTATAGTTGTATCTACCTCATAGGATTTTGTGAGGCTCAAATGAGAGGTTGTATACTAAGGGCTTTTTAAGTTTCTGAGAGCCACATAAATGTCCAGTGTCATAGATCTTGTGCTTGTGTTTGTTATAGGCCACTTCATATTCAAAAGTTTCCTGATAGACGATTGATGTATTGATCCATGGCACCACTGTCTTTCCTTCCCTCCCTGCCCCTGCATGTAAGAACTTGAAATGATTATTTAATTCCTTGGATTACTGAGGTTACTCTAGTTCTAGCTGAACTTTGAACTTACATTGAACTCAGATATATATGTAATTCTGAATTTTTATTAGCAATTGTACATTCGTAATATAAATTTTTTTCAATTTGACAGTCTGCTTTGCCATTCATTATCCAGTATGTTTTTCTTTAAAAGCATTGAAGGTTGGGAAAGAATCGTCAAATACTTAAAAGGACTGGTTTGTTGATGTTTCAATGAAGTCACATGAATCACAAAACAGATTCATCTTTTTCTAACATTAAATTGGATATAAAGTTTATTTGTTTTCAAATTAGTAAAAAATTTTTTTAGAAAAAGTAATAAATCTGCTTAAAAATTACTTCCGACATTGCTAAAATTGTAAATAGAAGTCATTGCTGCATAAGTGAGTGTACTGGATCTTAATATCAATCAATACTAGTTGAATTTATTATCTAAAAACTGGTCTGTCTTTTTTTGAGAACATGCTGGGTTTATTTTTATACTAAGGAGTGGTTTCTTAGTCTGGTTGGCCCTGTGCATATCTAACCTAAATACTTTTTTTTTTTTTAGCCAAAAAAAGGGTGCAAAGGACAGAAAAGCAAAGAGAATGCAATCCTTCCTTTTTGAATATTTTTATTGAGAAAGTCAATTCAATTTAAATGAGTGACTTTGGTTGCAACGATAAAATGGACTTCAATTTTAGGTAGATAAGAACTAGAAAGCTGTACTCACAGCCAAATTCTTTTTTGCTAATAGGAATTGACTAATTATGGCACCCGCCTAATTCATACTTTGGAATAGCTCATGAATCACTCAGGATGACTCTTTGAGTTCATATTTTTAGGGGGCAAGAATTAGCTATTTGCAGAAGGAACACTAGTTCTTTGTCATTTTCAAGAAATATTAAGGAATGAATAGAGAGCCCCAGGATTCAAGAGTTCTAATAACCCTGAAGAATTTGGGAAATCTAGATTAGGTTTACAGTTTCTGGAACATCCTGAAATCTTGTTGTTTTATAACTCTCTGGGTCATCTAAAGTAAAAATCATCCAAGTTCAGAGAGGATATCCCATAGAGTGACTATGGACCTGTTTGGTGTGTTTGGTTCTATGGCTGTCATACTCTAGAGTTAGTTTTCTCAGTGATCTCAAATGTAGCTGAATTGGAGATTGGCATCATTAGTAATTATAACATAGCCACAGGGGATCCCTAATGTCTTGACACTCTTGGTCGTCTGTAGTTAGGGAAAGCAGTATGCTATTGGATATCCAAAATGATTTGAGATAGAGTGAAGTAATATATAAATAAAAGGTACTGGTATTGCACATCGATCAACCCTCTCTCTCTAACTGCTGCATAGCTTTCCCACAAATTAAATGTGATGTAGTGGAAAGGATAGCACAGATCTGGATTCTATTTCAGGTTTTGCACCTAATATACATGGTACATAAGAAAATGCACTTTAGCCTTCTGGGTTCAGTTTAACTTACTTGTAAAATAAGGAGGAAGTTATCTCCAAAGCCCCTTCAAACTCTTATATTTTGTGATCCAAGTAGGGTCATTCATTTCTATTGTTTTATTGACATTCCATTCCCATGAGGAGTGCTGATGAAATTGAATGGAAGTCTTGCCTGAATCTGTCAGTATAGGAAAACTTGGTTCACTTGGCATAATATTTTCCACCTTAGATGATAATCTTTTGAACATCATGCTTGCAGAATATACAGCAAGTGGAATTGAGTTTTTGGAAGGAGAGGAGGCAGATGCTGACCTCTACAAATTCTCCCTAGATCAGAAATAATGGCAAATGTATATATTTGTGTTTTATCTCTTGTAATTTGGCTTGGTATCCTGTCTGGTATCCCTCTTTCTCATCTCTTCCACCTGCTCAAAGACACAAAACCATTCAACACTCATGTCAGTTTCTCACACTTGTTTGTATGTGTCTTGTTTTCACTCCAGAATCAGTTCCAATCCCCATTGAAAAAGGACAGAAACAGATCAAATTCCATTGAGACACGTGCTGCCAAGATTCCAAAACTTTGTTTCAAAGCTGTTCCTGTGGAACAAAAAACTAATTCAAGCACAGTTAATAAGGGTTCAGTTACCTGACTGAGGAATTCAGTTTCCAATGTCTGCTTGTTCTAAAGGCAATACTTTAGATCCTTGATTCTATAAAACAATTTTTCTCTTCTCCTGCCTCTTCTCTTTCTCCCAATTCTGTGGGTTCTGACTAGAGTTGACTCACAGGGAATGTTTTATTTTATAATTTGAATGATTTATTCAATTCTTTTGGATAGATGCTAATTTAGTATATATCTTAAATCATCCTTAAAATCATTTCTGTATAGGGCCATCTACTAAGTGCTGTTCTATTTTTTTTTTTTTTTTTTACATTTTCTCATCTAGCGGAGAAAAATGTTACAGCGTATAAGAAAAACTTGACTTCTAGTGTTAGCAACAAAAGTAACTTAAAATTAAGAGTGCTATAAGGAGACAGAAACCGAATGGTCAAATATTTATAGCAGAGCATTTCTTTACCCTACTTTTAGACAGAGTCAAAATGTTAGCTTTTTTGCTTCTCCTTTCATTCAACAAACACTTATTAAATACCTATCATATGTAAAGATCTGTGCCAGGTGCTGTGGGTAGACACAAAGATAAAAAATGATTCCTGCCTTTAAGAAGTTGATGATTCTATAATCTTTGATCTACTAGGAGTATTAGAATATAGAGGCTTAGAGGTACCCATAAAGTACTAGGGGAGTCCTAAATAAGGCGAGATCACTACAAACTGGGAGTATCAAGGAGGGCTTCATGGAAAAGGAAACTTTTTAATGGAAAAAAATATTGGCAAGAATAATTCACCTTGTAAACAGCTTCAGAGGATTTTCACTTTTTCTTTGCTTAATAAACCAATATTCTGGTTGACTTGTTTGCTTAAACTTTTTTTCTCAACTTTTTGCTTTAAAAATTTAACATCTTGCTTTCCGATTTAAAATGTCTTGCTTGTAATACTTTCGTAATTGTGCCCGTGCTATGAAGCTTTCTTTTTAAAAAAGTGGTAAATATATTGTGGGTATCAAAAGCACTATTTCTTAAGAATTAAATCTTATGTACTACCTGAGTGGAGAGAGCTGTGATCATATTTGCATTTCTTATTTATTTTTTAACGTTTTCTTGAAGATGTGTATCTTGGTTATTAGAAAGTTGTTTTTTTTTGTGGCTTTTAGATGTCCCGATTTTATCAATTATCTGCAGTTAGCAATGGCACAAAATACTTGTAATAAAATATTTGTAATAAAAAATCCTAAGATTACAAATGGGCACCAGTAATTTTAGGCATGCTCTGCTGAGAAAAGACACTAACTGATTGTGTGTTATGCTATTCAGTGTATTCAGTCATCTTCAGTGATTTTCCCAAATTGCTTGAATAGATAACTTGTGCATGCCTGGTTCAGACAGCAAAGCATATATGTTTAATATGTGGACTCCTGTCACAACTTTTTTCTTTTCCCTTGACCTGCTTTGTTCTGTAGATCACAGTTTATGACAAACGTCGATCTAATCACAGACTGTTATAGCTACAAAGGTATACTTTTCCCTGTCATCTTGTGCAATTTTTCATTTTTCATATGAGGAAACTAAAACTAAACTCATCTTAGGTCACACAAATAATGATGGAGCAAGGCCTGGATTCGTGTGGTACTATTGTTTAGTACTCTTTGTCGCTACCTTCCTAGTATACCATATCTTGCCTCTTACTTTCCCCAACACATTTTAAACTCTTAGAGCTCAAGTACCAAGTTTCCTCTACTATTTCTATCAGGTCTGGTAAGGGATAGTTGGTTTTAATTGGAGCATTTCCCCATGTCAGTTTGAATTTTTGAAATGACTAGCCATGGGTCAAGAGTCTATGGCAACAGCAGAATTTTACTCACTGTGAAGCTAACTTCCCTGGTTAGCTGACTCATATGGTTTATACTATGGATTTGATCTTTTCCTTTATAAGTGTTATTTTATGACACTTTCTTCTTTTCCTCTATCCACATAAGGTATCACAACTTTACCTGCCCGTGCTCTGCCCACAGGGAAAGTAAATTTTTAATCTCTGGAACTTTTTTTCCCCTCCTTTTCATTTAAAGACCAGCCTTGACACCAAATCAATTCAGGTTCTCCAAATCACTCTTGCTCTCATCGATTGGCTAATATGTCCCAGGCCAAGCCCTTCTTGGTCATTGTCTGGGCTCTGATTGGCTCAGAAGGAATGTAAATAGAATTATTTCTGTTTTGGCCAAAAACCCTGAGGATCTTTCCCTCCCAGATCTATTTTTTTTTTTTTAAAGAGGCCATTCTTTGCATCATTTTTAAATAAGCCTTAAATCACTGAATAGGTTTTGCCTCAGTCATACTGGGAACTGTTCAAGACTTTAGCTTGAAAAGGCCAAGGTTTCCCTACTGAATCCTGGGCCATCTCCAGTCATTCTGATCTATATCTTGCCACTGGACCCAAATGGCTCTGGAGGTAAAAAAGTGACACTGGTGACTCTGCACAACTCTCCTTTGCTTAAATCCTTGCGTGTCATGGAATCATCTTCCTAATGTCATGGTTCTCTTTGAGAACAAGGGACAAATAGCAGCAACATTATGCCTAATTTGTAGCATAGGCTAGACTAGAATCCTTCAACAGTTGTTACGATGAAACTACTTTTAAATATTGGCGGTACTACACTTCCTTCCCAACTCAACCCCTTCCTCCAATTCCCTCCTTCCCTTCTCCCTGCAACTGAGTTTTGGAAGGTAATATTTGAAAATAGCTACCTTTTTGAGTACAGCTTCATGTATCTGAGTTTTTATTAAACAATTAATTAAAACTTTATATAATAAATAATATTTAATTAATTAAATTAAAATTTTAATTAATTAAAAAATTAAAAATAAAAACAATTAAAACAATTAAATATTAAACATTGAATTAAAGGAATTGCTTTTTTGGTTATTGGTCAAAGATTTAAAATATCCACATTGTTTTTAAACTTTGCTGTTGCAAACTTTAATTCTTTATCCTGTTAGTTACCTAGATTAAAACACATGTTATTTAAAGTGACTTTTACCAGTTTTCTGATGGACATGATGTTATTAGTTTCTTTTAAACAAACTGAGGCGAAAGATGGAAATCTAAGAATTATCTGCTTGTAAGCAGATAACTAGATAGTCTAGAATTTTGGGTACTGGGATTAGCTTTTGCAAAATTGTTTTCCCTACAGGATTGCTTCTGGTATGTTCTGCTTGACTGCCTTTAAGGGAGGTGAGTTGGGAGAAGAGGGGTGGGGGAAGGATCTTCACTATAGCACTTGGAGATGCTTGGTTTCATTCATTTAAGATTCTGAGTCACTATGGTGCTAACTCTGAGAATGTCTCAGAGGAGGCTGTACTTCAGATCACATCCCCAGGTACAGGTGTGTGTTTTAGAACAGTACTATGCTGGGCCACTGTACTGATTTGGTTTCTTTTATCTGAGGTCTGAGAAACTTTTTATTCTCTTTCATTTCTGCTGGGTGTGTATTGAAGCAGTTTCAACAACATTTGAGTTTCTTGTATAAACCTCTGGGGGAACAGGTGTCTTTCTGAAATGGAACAATGTAGTATTTAAGTTAAAAGGGAGAAGCGTGATATGTACTAAAGATTCCATGGTGATAGGTGTGAAAAGTTCTGGTTTTTATGTAAAATCATTCTGGTTTTAATTCTTGTTGTTGTTTCAGTGCAATGAAGCTTGGTTTCCCAAAGTTCCCCAAAGTTTTAGACATAAAGTAGTGATCTGGAACACAAAACTTTAAATCAAAAATTGCGTTTACTTCCCAATATCATGCACAGAAATCTGTGAGTTTTAAAAATAGTAATATGCATAGTTTGAAATTAGATATGACTACCTTCTTTTTCTTTGTATTTTTCATAGCCTTAGATAAATGTGATTTAATCATTCTATTTCAGAGTATACATAATAAAGTAATATTTTTTGGTAAGGAGTTTTTCTCCTTTGTTGTAGTTGCACTAGTAAATAGTATAATTAAAAAGAATATCCCTTCTTTCTGTCTTGCAACTGTGTACTTCTACTCTAATTCAAGCATTATTGTTATATATAGGAAGAATTTAGCCTTGCACTAGAAAACATATTGAAGAAATGAAATAGCATATTGGACAAAATTTTGAAAATAGTTACATTTGCAACCAATTAAAACTTTTTTCTTCTTTCCTGAATGAGATTTATTAGCATCTGAAAAATTCACAAGTCATTTTCCATCACTATAGAAAAATGAATCAAATAGGCACATTGTGGTCAAAGGCATTGTTTCTCCCGGACTACTGAGCAAGGATTTTCTCTTTATTTAGGAGAAAAGAAAGCCTTGGAAGTGAAGAGGGATGGGGGAGATGCATGATAACTAATTATAGGTTTATGAAGGGTTATTTTATAAAGGAAAGATTAGATTGTTCTTCTAAGATCATTGAATGGAAACTGCAGATAAGATGTAGTCATGCAGCTTTGGGCTCAAAACAGGGATTTTTTTAAGGGGGAGGCAAATCTTCTTGGGAATGCCTTCACAGATACATTAGAAAAATCACTTCATTACTTTATGGTTCTTTGATTTTCTTCTTGGAAGCCAGAAATGGTATAATCCAGGTTGATCACCTGCCACAATGACTTTGGCTGTTTCCAAAAAAACAAATCCACCCCTGAAGGATGAAGATTTGCCATCAAGAAGGTTATTTAAAAGAATGCTCTACAAGGCTCTGAAGTAGTTCCAGACATGGTTTGAGCAATGGTAGTTGGTCTCTGAGAGCTGTGACAGAAAAAATAAAAACCTGTCATCCTATGGCAACCTGATGATGAGCCTAGGCTCATTTAGCTAGGCTGGTTTTAGGAAGATTGATGCTCAATCTGATGTTGGGCCCCGGTATTGAAAGCCTCTCCAGCTTGATGTAAAAGCTCAGAGCCTGACCCCCTTCTAGCCTACGCTTCTGCACTAACATTAGGATTTTGGCAGAGGATATGAAAAACCAGGGACAAATACCATGTCTATTGATGAAAAGGCAGGGTCATTAGAAATACACAGGGACAGTTTATAGCTTTAGGTTCACAAATTTAGAGCTAGAAAGGATTTTAGAGGTCATGTAAATTCAATCCCCTCATTTTGTACGTGAGAAAGCTAAGTCACAGGGAGATTAAGTGAACCACCTGGAGTCACATAGTAAGTCTAAACCAAGATTGGAATACAGGTCTTTCTGAATCCAAATCCAGTGCCCCATCCACTATGCCATGCTGGCCTTTAGGGTCCAGGGATGGGCAAAAAAGCAAGACCTGGGAATTTAGAGAGCATAATGGCAGGAAAGAAGGTTCAGTGATATTTCATCTTCCTGGAATGATTGTAGTTGGTGCTCATGGGAGCATCATACATTTAGAGCTGGAAGGGATGTTGGAAGTCATCTAGTCCAATCCTTGTCATTTTACAGTTGAGGAAACTGAGACCCTGTGAGGTTAGGTGATTTGCCTATGGTCATGGAGGTAGTAAGTGATCGAACCAGGCAAGTTCTTTTATTAAAATATGAACTCTCCTGGAACACAGGAGCTAGAATTAGCTTGCACTGAAGTGCCTGAGCCATAGAGATTGGGGGTGATATTCCAAATTTGTCATGCTGTCCCACCTAAAGCATTGGCAGTTTTTAATACCCTCTCATGCCAAAGAATGAGAGATTTCAGTGGAACATTAACTTTCATCAAGGCCTTAAGCAAAATTTAGAATTATAAAGTAGACACAATGGCCTCTTCTATTTCCATCCTTCTAGCCATATAGTGTCCTAAGTTTAGACATATAGTATCCTTTTATTTAGCATTCCTCTCCTTCCCCTCCCCTTTTCTTAAATCTATTTACTCAGAGGTCTTAACTCTGAAGTTGTTCAGAAAAAAATAATTGATACTATGGTATGAGCCACTGATATACTTAACTCTACCTTGAGAGTATGTATTTCTCAGAGAAGAATAATTTTATGATTTCTGAAATTTAGTGGGAGGAGATGTTTTTGTCCAGGAGGTTATTTGATGTTCTTTGACTATTCCAGGGAGGAAATCCCACCTTCCAAGGAGTAAAATGCTAAATATTAACACTGTTTCTTAGTTTGTAGCATTGCCCTACCTCCTGCCTTTCACTGTACTCCTCTTTCGGTGTTGTACATCTTTTTCTGATGCCATACTTCATGCTACTTCCCCTAAGAAAGTCTTCATTGCTAATGTATTGTAGCCTACTTTCTATCATTGACCTCTTCTATGCTTTTTGGTTTATCCCCAACTTTAATTCTTCAGAGATATTCCCTAATTTCTGACTGTCTAGCATCACCAGAAGGATATTGATATTAAAAATATTAGCCTTTTTTTCAAGGAGAAGCCTGGGATCATTAAATATATGGCATAGTTTTTCAAAGGCAATTTAGCCTACTTCTCCTTAGCTTAGTCCTGGGCCCAGCTCATTGCCTATTTGTACTTTTTTTGTCCACAATGTCGTAATGGATATGTTCCATTGTTCCAACTGTCCAATAATCCTTCTTTAAAATTGAATATTCTGTTGTATTCCTACCAGTGTCCAAAACAGAAATCAGTGAAACTCAGGGAGGTAGATGTTTAAGTCTAACAAAAATAGAAATTTGTATGATTAACTTGGCACACTTTATTATGGCTGAGTTTTTATGCAAGCTTCAGAATTATCTCTCCTTTGAATAGTTATAATGCACAGCCCCTCAAATGACTGTACAGATTCACATATGAAAAAGTATTAGGAGATCTTTTCGAGTAGATTAAATAGTACCTCACCATAGGAACAGACAGACTTTTGGGGGTCTAAATTTGTACTTGGAGTTACTCTAGTCAGCAAAGGATTATGTACGGTTCTGCACACAAAGCTTATTTCAAATCTGCAGTTTCAAATCTGCAGTTTAAGAAATCTTCCCATGATTGAGTTCAACCAACCAGCACTTCTGGAATACCTTCCTCATAATGACAGGGTTAAAGCTGCTGGACACACAAGAAGCTAGGACCTGGGTGGTACAAGTCAGTGGGTGATGGTTGAGTAATATGTTTGCTTGTTTACTTGCTCAGTGGGTCTGGCTCATGGTCTTAATATACTTGGTTTTTCTTTGTGTTGGATAGTAAGGCTAACTTTCGAACAATTGTGAATTGAGTACAAATAGAAAGTTCTAGAGAACTGTCAAGGAAATCTCTCTTCAATGTATAGCCTCCATTTAATATCCTCTAATGGTGGTAATTATCCTTAATGTTTCCCTATTTTATGCTTCACTTGATATTTTTGACACTCCCTTCCCAATGCTGTTCATTCCTGTAGTGAAATGTTACTAATCAGATAGATGGTCAAACTCAGTTATTTCTTTTGTTTCTTTCAAGGAGTTTTGTATGACTTGTTTATGTGCATGGTAAATGCCTTTTGGAGTTGAACTTTTAAAGTGTTTTGTTTCACTTTACCAAAATTTATTTTTAATAACCAACAAACTATAAACACAGAGTCTATATTCTCTATACCTTTCAATTTTGTGACCATAAATATGTATTCTGCTACGGAATATCCCTTTAAAGCTATATTTTCTTAAATAGTAACTTCATCAAGAATTCTTATAAAAAATTTGTAGAGATGGTGAGTAGGCATATGAATTGTCATTCGTCAATATTTTCTTGGATACCTTTTTTTGTATTAGAGTGTAATACTAGGAACCCCGCCCCCCCCTTTAGATACCTTGTGTTGAACCCATAACCTTCTCAAAACTACTGTCTCTAGTAGGGACCATAGCTATATATTCTTAGCCAGTTCAGTTATTCTTTTCCTCTTTATCTTCCTTGGTAACATTTTTACTTCCTGATATGTGGTACAGTGGGACATGCTTTGCACATAGCAGATTCTTAATGCTAATTGAATTGGTTCACATTCATGGTAGAGAAAAATGTAGTGGTTCTACTATTATTGATGGAGAAAAGAATTTACATTAGAAATTTTGAAGTTATTTTCCAGATTTGTCTGTTGGTTGTCATTCCAATGCTCCTTTGACTCATTTGGTTTTATTGAATTTCTTGCAAAGATTCCAGAGAAGCTGATTTTCTCTCTGTTATTTCTTACTTTTTTTTTATGGGTGCACAGTGCTCATGTTCCCTATAAGATTTTACAGATGATTTTATATCCTAAGACAGAGTTGCTTCTTTTGGGAAATGGAGTTGAAAGGGTTGAAAGCATAGTTATGCCAGGGAGAAGCCTAAAACTTATCTAGATCTTTTGGAGTTCCAGTTTCAAGAACATACAGGATACTTAGAAATAGGCTTTGGAAAAATAAAGTCCTTTGTCAGACTATTTTATCCCAATTTTTGGTTAAAAAAAATGCTCTTTGTAAGTCTAGTTAGCCTTTCTGAGTATAAGACCAGAGACAGTGACCCTGTTCCACTCAGTAAGATCAAGTTCTTTAGGAGAGATGTGTGAGAAGTCCTAACTCTTGTAAACCTTTGTGCTGTGGATGAGGAGAGTGACTAGGTAGTAATCGATACCTTTGAAAGAAAAGTTCCATATCTATCACTATGTGGCAAGGGTAGCCCCCTGTCTTTACTAGAATTGGCTATCTCCTAGAGTCAGGGAGGCCTGAGTTCAAATTCAGCCTTGGACACTTACTACTTGTGTGAACCTGGGCAATTCACCTGTAAAAGTGGGAATAATAACAATACTTAGCTTATAAGGTTGTTGTGAGAATTAAATGAAATATTTGTAAAGCATTTAGCATGGTGCCCGCCACATAGTAAGGACTGAATAAATGCATGTTCCCTTTCCACCCCTATCCCTATCAGAAATGAAATCTCAGGCTTACTGTAGTACTCAAATTGTTTTGAGGAGACCTTCAGACTTTGGAAGGTTTAGATAAGGTTCCAGATTAGAGACATGGATCCTCCCTAGCAGAGAGCATCTGATGTGTTTGGGGGGCGGGGTGGAGTGCTGCTTGGAGCAGTGGAAGGTGTTTCAGTGCAATAAATCCTTATCCCAAATAAGTCATTGTTGAAATAAGGTAATAATAATCCATCAAAATTAAAATGGACCAAATAGAAGATAGTAACTCCATGGAACGATAAGAAATATTAAAATAAAGTTAAAAAACTGAAAAAATTTAGGAAGTATCTCATAGGGACAACAAATGATCTGAAAGACAGATTGAAGAGAGATATTTTAAGAATCACTGGACTACCTGAAAACTATAACTAAGAAAAGAGCCTTGACATTGTATTTCAAGAAATTATAAAAGAAAACTGGTCAGATCTTTTATAGGACAAAGTAGAAACAGAGTACACCTGTTATCTCCTGAAAGAAGTCTCCAAATGAAAACTCCCAGGATCATCTAGATCTAGAGCTTCCAGATCAAAGAAAAACTACTGCAAGTAGCTACAGGGACTGCTGCTCCTCAGTACCAAAAAACCACAGTTAGGATCACATAAGATTTAGCAGATCCTTAAAGAGCAAAAAGCTTGTAAAATGAAATTCCAGAAGGTAACAGAATAGACTTAAAGCTAGGAATAATTTGTTCATAATTTAAAACTAGGAATATGTTTATCCAGCAATACTGAGTATAATTGAATGGGAAAAATGGATTTTCTTAATGAAATAGAAGACTTTCAAGCATTCCTCATGAAAAGACTGGAGCTGAGTACAATCTTTGAAACACAAAAATACATATGAGGGAGAAATCATAAGGAACAACAACAAAACAATAAAACTATTTACATTCCAATATGTACTCAGAACTCTATCATCTGGGGTCATAGAGGAAGTCTAATTAGAGAGAGGGTATGGGAGTGGTCTGTTCTGTTTTGATATTCTTGAAGAAGAGAAGGGAAGAAGAAATTAGGGGTGGGGAAGAGAGATGAAGATTGGGAAAAAATGATCTCATATAATTTGAGTGCACAAGTAAAAGTCTATACAAACAAGGAGGAAGTGGATGATACTTGAACCTCCTCAGTCATTTGAACTGGTCAAAGCGGGGAGGAATATACATATAATGTGTTGAATATAGAAATGCATTTTTCACTCAACCAAGAAATCTGAGAGAAAGGGGAGAAAGAAAAGAAGGGAATAAAAGGGAGGTTAGCTTAAGGGGGGAAGTAACCTTAAGCAAAACTTACTTAACTAAGGAGAAAAGATTTTGGAGAGGAGCTTAAAAGAAAAGGTATAATAACTTGTTATTAGGCTCTGGGAAAGGGAAAGAGTAATAGAAGCAGATTACACCAAACCTAATTCACTGGTGCTGAGTTCATTCCTTCTCTCATACCACTTTCCTCTTCTTTACAAAGAAGGGGAAGGAAACAAAGACAAGGGAAAGTATGAGAGTAAGATGAAGGCAAATTCACAGTGAACAGTCATAGCTGAATGGGAATGGAACAAACTTATCCATCAAATGGATGAGTATAGCAGAATGGATTAAAAACCAGAATCTATGTTATTTACAAGAAGCATACTTGAAACAGAATCATAGAAGTAAAATAAAAAGAAGGATTGGAGCAAAATCCTGTGTTTCAACTGAAATTAAAGAAGCCAAGGGTAATCATCATAATCTCAGACAAAGCAACAGCAAAAATAGACTTAATTAAAAGGGATAAACAAAAAAGTCCCTATGTTTTGCTGAATGATACCATAGATGGTTAATATTAATACTAAACGTATTCAATTGCATAGCATCTGAATACTTAAATATTAAATGAGTTGTAGGGAGAAATAATAAAACTGTTTAATGGGGGACCTCAAATGGTTTAGTGGATAGAGCACTAGGCTTGAATTAAAATGAAATTCAGCCCTTAATGCTTACTAGCTGTGTAACTTTGGGCAAACCACTTAACCTCTGTTTTCCTCAGTTTCCTCAATTATAAAATGGGAGGCAGGTGTTCCCAAGATCATTGTGAAAAACAAATGAAATAAAATTCGGCACATAACACAATACCTCATATATAGTAGGTATTATTCAACTGCTTCTTCCCTTGCCTTTCCTATATCTCAGACCTACATAAAGTTAACAGCAACAGCAACAAAAGACATGAAGAATATGAATAGAATTTTAGAAAAGTTAAATACGATTGATTTGAAAGTAGGAAACAGGAAGAAGTATGCATGTATCTTAGCTGTGCATGGCACCTTCACAGAAATTGACCATGCATTAGGACATAAAAATCTCAAAAATAAATGCAGAAAAGGAGAAATGTTTAATATGCTTCATGAATCACAATTCAGTAAAATTATATTTAATAATGAAATTATTAAACTTAATTGGAGACCAACAACAACATTATAAAGACAATCAACTTTGAAATTCTTTGGAACTTTGATCAACACAGTTATTAAGTATGATTCCAAAATATCCATGATTTAATCTTGGGCAAATTAATTTTTTTCATGAAAAAATAATTACTGTGATTCATAATTTAAAGTCCTATTAGAAATGTAGATTATTTGATTTTTCCCCTTAATATGTCAGTAAGTTAAGGAAAAGTAATAATTGATATTTGGATAGATTTTACTACTGGTTACATGCAAATCTTATTTTATCTTCACAACATTTCTTAGGAAGATAATTGAGGTATTACTATTACCATTTTGCAAATGAGGAAATTGGCTTAGTGAAGTTCAGCAACTTGGCTGTGATCTCAAAATTGTTAAGTGTAGGAGGTGGGATTTTAACAAGGTCTTCCTGACTCCAAATCCAATGCTCCAGTTATACACTTTAGTTTTTCATAGTGGTTTTAAGTTCATTTCAATTAGGTGTTTCACAAAAATGACTATTTTTGAGAAATAAGATAATTGTATTTGATATATGGCCTCAATACAAGAATCCATTATTTATTATATTTGTGGTCAGAATGCACAGTGGGTTACAGGGATCAAAGTATTCATCTCCAATAGCTATTTAGTGGTAGAAATGAATGATGGACTTTTTGAATGAGGTGAATTGGTTTTACCTCCTTGGTAAAACTTTTGACCTCTCCTAACTAATTACTCCACTATATGATAAAAGGACCATAATGCCCAAAAGAAATCTGGTTATATACTATATAGAAAATGTAGGTCATAAATGTATTCGCATACAGTTTAAGGGGGATTATGTAGTTTGAGATCTAACCTTACCATAGTCATTTCAATTTATTGAAATTTATTAAACACTGACTATGCACAGAGGGGAGAAATAGGAATAAAGCTTGTCTGTTTCTTATGCTTTGATAGCTGCTTGGTTATCCGATTCTCAAGTGTTATCTAATTACCCAAAACACTGAATTTTTCATTATTTAATGAGGAATAGAGGAGTGGAACCAAAGAGGAACATCATATAAAAACTTTCTGTGTTTGACTTTGGAATGTATTTTTTTTTAAACCTAGATTTTATACAAATTAAACCCATTATATACAATACCCAACTGTTTTATTGTAGTAGAATTGTATTATAAAGAGTACACTGGTAAAACTCATTGCCATGCTATATCTATAGATGAAGCAAATTCTCTATAGAATTTAGGAAGAAAAGTGTTAAATATTTATGGAATTGAATTGAAAGGGGAGGGCATCATAGACACATCAGCACTACTGCTCCTCCTTTTGCTCCTCTAAGTTTCTGGATTTTTACATATTTTGGAGGAACAGTTTGGTAATTTAGGTTTTCATTGTGGCAATAATTGTTGATGATCACTTCCTTATAGCGCAAACAGCACACAATGACCATGTGATAGTGTAGAGAATTTGTTACCACCACCACCACCAAAACCTTACTTTAAACATCCTTTGGTAGAAGAAAATGACTTATGGAAGCCCTCTTTGTACTGATGTTCACTATTAGTGAACATTATCAGTAGCACTTATGTTTCTAGAGTTCTGGAAACTTTCTTCAAACAAAATATATAGTTTTGTTTATTGGTAAGACCTAACTTTAGGACAGTTAGAAGAACTGAGAAACTGTTAAGTTTCCCCATTTTGCTGCCTGATCAGCATTTCCTTACAGCCTTGTTCCATAAATGGAAAGCCTATTCTCTTGTTCTCTTCTTGATGGATGACTCTCAAGGGTTGGAGGAGAAAGGTAAGTTTGTTTTGGTTAGCTTCTTTGACTATAAAGTATAAGGGTTGATGTGTCAGCAAAACTGTAATTAAGCATATTACATACTTTCAATAAACTGGGAAAAAAAGATTTATCAAAGAAAGACTGTATGTTTAATATGCCCTATTGGAGAATTGAGTTCAGTGAGTTAAATTTACAGACTTTTGTGCAAGGATTGCAAAAGTCCAACATTAACCAACTCTTCTCTGCCTCTCTCCCAAAAAACACCTCAAACAGCCTGATTATAGTTAGATTAATACTGTGATTAACGGATTTCAGGAGTTCTCCACAAACTTTTCCATGCTGGCTATGAAGAATAAGGCTAGGTGTAAGCTTCTGGGAAAAGATCAAAGCAATACAGCATCATTCATTTGTTATTTTATAGCCAGTTTGAGCTCTTGAGTTAAACTAGTCTACTGTACTTCTGCCTTGTTATTTTAGTTAATGTGACTTGGCACTAATAAAGGAACCCCTAAAAAGGAGATTCTGTGAAGAGTAGTACTGAAAACTCCACATGGGCTACTTCTCTTACTAGAATCTCTGCCATTTTTTAGTTACATCTTAAAAATAAGTGCCAATAAAACTTATTTTTTGTCATATCCATATATGCATATTTTTTTCTTGATTACTATGATAGTATAGGGTTTTTTCTTCCCTTAGGAAAGCAAGACCAATTTGGATTTTTACGTTGAACCGCATTGCTTTGTATCTATAAATGAGCTTTTAGGAACATTTTGAAAGTTGCTAAGTTGTGCCATTGCATTTGAAGAGGTGAAAGGACCTTCTAGTTAGAAATAATGAAAGATTTCAGGTAAGAGCCTGAAAAGGATGGATTAAAAATGTTGAATTGAGAGTTGATACTCCAGATAAGTTTAAATTTCAAGGCTCAATTGAACTACATGCTAGAATATCGAGTGCGTGGGGGAACCAAGGAGATATGGTTGTTGAGCTACTGTCATTGACCTTGGGAATAACAGGAAGAATGTGAGTGGCCCCACAGAACTGGAGAAGGACAAATTTCCTGATGATTAGAACAGGGAAAAGAGTGGAGGTCACTGGCTTGATTTTAATTCCTGACAGCTTTTTTTTCTTTTGAATGTATTATTAAAGGTGTGATTAATGATTAACTTGGAAAAGATGCACAGTGCCTATAGCACATAGTAGGCACTTAATAAATGTTTATTGTCTTTCATGCTCACAGAGGACCAAAATGACATGACATTGGGGTCAATGTACAGCATGTCTGACTGTAGCTGATCACAACTGTACAAGCTTGAAGGCTCTACTACAGGCCAGGCACAGATAGTCCGTATAATTATTTGGGAGGGCGATGTCTCTAAATTTACATGTCTCCTGTTCCTACTACAATTCTGCTTTGCTCATAGGGCACAGCACCTTCTTTGAGGTGGACATGTCATGCTGTAACAGTGTCTCCCATGTCTCATAATTAATACCAAATTTCTTCAGAGAGACCTTGAGAGTATCCTTGTATCACTTCTTTTGACTACCATGTGAGCACCTGCGTTGTGTGATTTCTCTGTAAAATAGCATTTTAGGTAAATGTATGTTTGACTACAGAGGGATTGACTTCAGCCTGAAGTATGTGGTCAATGGCTTCAGCATTTGGTGGATGATGGTCTATTGAGAACACTATGGAAGTGTTCAGCCCATTTTTCCAGGATAATGTGACTCCCTGAGTGCTGAGTAGTTGAGATGCACCAAAGGTCTTTGACCCATAAATAGCCTTCAGGGTATGATAAAAACAGTTTGTCTTGTTACTATTAGCATAAAACTAAATTTCATCTGCCTTCTTACTGAGCCAAGAATCCTGCATTTCTCTAAGCTCTGCTTGCACTTTACTTTGGATGGAGTCAAATGCTGCCTTTTTAAGGATATGGATGCTGGTAGAGCCTTAAGAGTTCTCATTTTTCATTTGGTACCTTCTAAATTTTTCCCTAATTTTCATCAAACCAATCCTGATGTTTGCTAGTGTTCTGGACCAGAGGAGTAAATGTGGTTTTGTACACCAAACTTCTGAAGGCTGCCCACTCCTTTTCTGTTCCACTGTTACCAACAGCTTTTTTGCCAAGTCAGTAAAAAACTGTTCTCACACACAGAGAGAATCTTCTGATAGTCATTATGCTTTGGGACCTGCTGCTGTTGTTGAATGTGAATGTTTAGCTTGGAGAAAATAAGTCTATGATCAGCCTAGCACTCTGTGTCACACATCACCTTCATTACTCTCACATCTTGTCTGTCTCTTCTTACAATGATATATAGTCTATTAAATGCCCATGTTTGCTGCTATGACACATCCATGAAGTTTTGTTGCATTTAGATAAATAAGACTGTGGTGGAGATGAGGTCATGAGATGTACAAGTCTTCAATGTTAAATGAGCTTTGCTGTTACTGTTTCTAACTCCAGTCCTTCCAGAAACACCCTGTTGTGTCTGGTGGTCTGCCCACTCTTGCATTAAAGATACCCAGAACTACAAGTCTGTCCTCTTTTGGGCATATTGGTGATATTTTTTCTTTGTTCTCATTAAGGTTTGTCATTGTGGGAGCATATACACTGATGATGGTGGCATAGCATTTTCCTGCAAGTGGCAATTGCATTGTCATGAGCCTGTCATTCACTCCTTTTGGAAAGCATACAAGCTTGTTGACTAGGTTAGATTTGATTGTGAAACCTGTGCCAACTTCACAGAGCTCCTCATCACTGTGGACACTCCAGAAAAATGTGTATCTAGCTCTAACTTAGGTAAACTGACCTTCATTTGCCAGCCTTGTTTCACTCAGGGCTGCTATTTGGATGTGATACCTTTTCTCACAAAAACTGTTTGTCTTTCAGTACTGAGTGTCTTGTCCATGTGCATGTTCCGTGTACCAATGGTGAGTGCAATCATCTTCACAAAAGTTTTTGTATGTGTTTTGGGGTTGGCTTGCAGGATGGAATCCCCGTCTGCCACAGTAAACAAGCCAGGCTTACATGAAGTAGTCAATTGTTAGAGTGCCTTTTCTAGCCCCTTCCTCACACCAGGAAGTGAGCAGTGTGGTCTTTAAGAAGACTGATCAGACACTCAGGAGACTGTTGAATCCCACTGCTGCTTTAGCCCAGTGAGAAGAGGAACCCATGGCCTGGGCTGCCTGTGTTCAGGTTTGTGACCACAGCTCCCAGAGTATCCACATCTGCTGCTTTGTTAGTAGCCCATCACCACAGGACTTTGAGGTTATTAAAATGGTTACATAGTAAAATAATAAGTAATAAATAGTAAAATAGCAAAATTGTAAAATTAATGAATAGTAAAATAGTAAATTAGCAAAATAGTAAACTAGCAAAATGTAATAGATGATGCCTTTTGACTTGTGTAAATTAGATTTAGGTGAGACTGAGTTGTGCATAGTTGTCAGCTTCGCTCTCTTTCAGAATCATTGGAGTTCAGTGACAAGACAAAAGTCAAGATGACTGGGGATGGCTCTGGACGCAGAGAACTAGGTGGCATGTAGACACCCAAGGTGGATAAGTAGTCCTGCAAAGGGCTTAGCAGCCCTCATACCAGAAGTACTAGTCCTCCTTTGAACACCCTGTACACTGCAATACATGTTTTTTGATTGACTGATTTACTGACCGACTGAAAAGGATGTAATGATTACAAAGGGTTTTGATCTGTATCAGTGGAAGTAGAACCTACTTGGATGCAATCTTGAAAATTTTGAAATATCAAAGTTAGTAAAAGACAAATAACCTCCCTTAATTCAGCTTTGATGATTCTCCATAGGAAGTTGAAAAAGCTAAAATTAGACCAAAGAAAAGGTTTTAAGGATTGTCTGAGGAATAGGGATAAGGACCATAATTTTGTTGATAAAAGTAAACCCTAGGTGAGTTACAGTTACCACCAGAGATAGATCCCTGTAGCTTAAAGTTTTGAAGAATTGCTTAGAGAATGGACAGCTTAAGTAACTTGCTTAGTGTCACACTGTAAGTTTGTGTCAGAGACAGGGCCTGAATATGTAACACAGGGAAGGGAAAGGAAGGGATTAAGCCTCCTTCAGGCAAGCATTGTGTTCAGCTTTTACACTTACTTTCTCATTTTCTCCTCATAGTCAAAGGATGAGTCAAATAATGATGACTAAGAATATTTTGTATTTCCTTAATTATTTGGATTTTAGCTTAATAAAAAAGTAGGAATTTGTAGACACATACGCACACGTACACACACACACACACACACTCCCACAAAATATAACAACAAAAGTAACAGAATAGAATTGTTCTGCTGAAAAATATGAAGTTAAAAGAGGAAAATTAGAAAAAACTAAATAGTTTTGGTAAGGTTTGCCGTAAATGAAAGTCTTAGAATAAAGGAGATCAAGTTTATAATGGAACCAAATCATTTTTCCCTTTGTATCCAGCCCTGCAGAGTACATGTTCTTTTCTTTTTTTAAAAAAAAATTATTTACTTTTAGTTTTCACCATTCACTTCCATGAGATTTTGAGTTTTATTTGCTTAGAATATAGAAAGGATATTCACTGTTACTGCCATATCTGTTAATACATGAACTTAATTATCATTGCAATGGCCAAATACACCCTCCATGATTTCTTTTCCTTCCTATCCCCCAAGCAGCTGCCTCACCATGTAAGCCCAGCCCTTGCGTCTCCTGATGGTGAGAGTGTGCAGGGGGATTGTGTGGCTGGGTGTCTGCAGGTGTATCCATCTTAGTGGGAATGCGTGAGTGTGCGTGCATGAGAGAGGGCCTCTGAAAGACCTGCTTCTGCAGATGTTGTAAATATAAATGCCATTTTAATAAAGCATGTACAATAAACAAAAAAAAAGATTATGAGTTTCAAATTTTCTCCCCATCCTTTCAATGGGAGAAACCACAAGAAAGAAGAAACAAAAAGAGAGAGAAAAGTATGCATCAATCTGCATTTAGACTTCATAGTTCTTTTTTCTGGACATGAATAGCATTTTGCATCATGAGTCATTTGGAGTCATAAGTTAGTCATCACACATTGTTGCTGTTACTGTGTAAAATGTTCTTCTGGTTCTGCTCACTTCACTCAACATCAGTTCATGTAAGTCTTTCTAGGTATTTTTGAAGTCCCTCTGCTCATCATTTCTTATGGAACAATAGTATTCCATTACATCCATGTACTGTAACTTATTCAGCCATTCCCCAATTGATGGGCATCCCCTCAATTTCCAATTCTTGGCTACTATAAAAAGAGCTACTATAAATATTTTTGTACAGGTGGGTCCTTTTCCTGTTTTTATGATCTCTTTGGAATACAGACCTAGAAATGGTATTGCTGAGTCAAAGGGTATAGCCTTTTGTGCATAGTTCCCAATTGCTGGCCAGAATGGCTGGATCAATTTACAACTTAACCAACAATGCATTAGTGTTCAAATTTTCCCACATCTTCTCTAACATTTATCATTTTCCTGTTTTGTCATGTTAACTAATCTGATAGGTGTGATGTGGTACCTCACAGTTGTTTTGATTTGCATTTCTCTAATCAAGGGATTTAGGACATTTTTCATATAATTATAGATAGCTTTAATTTCTTCCTCTGAAAGCTGCCTATTCATATCCTTTGGCCATTTATCAGTTGGGTAATGACCTGTATTCTTATAAATTAGACTCAGTTCTCTATATATTTTAGAAATGAGGCCTTTATCAGAGACATTGGTTATAAAAATTGTTTTTCACTTTTCTGCTTGCCTTCTAATCTTGGTGTATATGATATTTTTATGGAACTTTTCATCATCTCTTGAAGTGAATAGTCTCATAGTTTGAGGAAATGCAGCAGCCGAGAGGGTACTCTTAAATACTTTTTAAAATAGTTTTTTCTATGACAGTGAAGGCAGAACCAGTCCTTTTAAAACAGAGCATCGTATTCTGATTACAAGTGAAATTTGAATCATTCTTTGAATGGTATTATGCCATGCAGATAATGAGCAACAAGAGGAGTGAAATGGCTTTAGTATACAGTGTTTTTATGGAAAAAATTTTCTAAAGTATTTTGAAAGACTACCATGATCATAATTGAATTGTATACATTTTTCTTTCTCCTGTTAGATACATAATAATTTTTAAATAATAGAATTTGTTGCTGTTCAGGGTTTCAGTCATGTATATCTCTTTGTGACTCCATGTGGGGTGTTCTTGGCAATATACAGGAGTGACTTGCTGTTTCCTTCTACATTTGACAGATGGGGAAGCTGAGATGAACAGAATTAAATAACTTGCTAAGCATCGAGCTAGAATCCAGAAAGATGAGTCTTCTTGATTTCAGGGCCCAGGATGCTACTCACTGTGCCACCTAGCTTCCCTGTTCTATAGATCATAGAATAACTGCTGATGATAACATCATATTTCTGACATACTTATAAAACTTCAATTAAGGCCACATTTCAAATGAAATTTCATATCAAAATTATGGATTTCTTGAAGTGACTGGTTTTTTTCCCACTTAAAAAAATTGATACTTTTCAAAAAGTTGAGTAAATATTCAGCACTTTATTAAGATACAACTTCTATGAATCTGCAGCGATATGGATTGCAAATCATTCTTCTGTCTAGTTTGGATGCACAAGCAGAAGTTAAATTGAAACGAGAAAGTATGTGTGTTCTGTTTTAGGTTTGAGAGCTATGACAACCTGATGACTTTATACATTGCCATGAAAGTGCAGTGTTAGTTTCTTAAAGAATTATTAATTGGAAGCTTTTTGAAAAAATCTCTCCTTCCTCCTTCAGTTAACTTTTTCATCATGTCTTGTTACCCAGTATGGTTCATTCTAAACTGTCTTCAGTGGATTTGCCTTAATGTGAACTGTTAGTAAAGAAAGAGTTTGCTAGTTTGACTGCTTCCTTTATAGTATTTTTGAATGTACCTTTTTGGTCTTTTATGCAAGGACTAAACTGACCCAACTTGAGGTCTTACCTTGAGATCTGATGGGACCAAACTGAACATGTCATTTGATAAAGTATTCTACTGTAAGGTATCTCAGACGCCCAACTAGAAATTCTAGGTTTCCAGGGTGTCTTGGTTACACTCCTGATAAGATAAGGCAATTCTAATTTCTTTAGTGGTTTTGTTTCTGAAGTAGTTTGTTCCTCTCCCCCCCCCCCCCCGCCCCGTGGCCAAGTTACCATACCCTTATGTTTTGCAGAGATTTGGGAAGGATGCTTATCTGAAACTTTTAGACCAAACTGAAACTGTTTCATTTAATCTTACCCTATTTCTGCGATGGGAGAGAACAAGCACTGTTCAGCTTTACACTTGGATAAACTGTGACACAGAGAGGTTAGATGCTTTGCTGATGATAAAACAGTGAGTCAGAGGTAGATCTGGGAACTGAACCTTTGCACTCCCTGTGCAGGATATTGTTTCTCTCATTTCTTTTACAATCTAACAATTGAAAACATGATGGGGAAGATAATTTAAAATAACAATTTACCATAATCACAAAATAATATTAGATGGCCATTCATTATTGTATTTTGGGGCATAAGGATGCTATAATCTTGGGGGTTATGATGATTTTGCTTCACCACTTTCTCCCCTTTTCCTGTTATAGAGAATTGATAAAGAGAGGATGAAGAATAGAAAATTATCCTAGTCTGTTTAGCAAATATCTGCACATAAGCCAATTTTGTTTATATTTAGCAAAATATTAATTAAAATAAAAATGAATAAATCTAAGGAAATTTTATGGTTTTCCAACTGAATGTTTAATTTTGTCAAATTATGAAAGATGCAAATTAATTTTTATAGTGGTATTAAATTATACATAGTTTTATGTAGATAATAATTGAAAATATTTCTTTACCTAATAGGTAAAGGCAGGCAGGCATCCAAATTCAGTTTTTAAAAGCATCTTTTAGGTAATTTTAACTTATTTCTGAATGAGTATATCTCACTTAACCTTTTGGAGCCTTAGTTTATTTTTAAAATTATAGGGTAGAACTAGATGATCTCTTGGATTGCTTCCAGTTCTAAATCTATGATCCTATAATCTAATTTAATCTAATCTGATATACATAAATAGTATAATCTAAGATGTTCTGATGTTTATCTTATAATAAAAGTGAAAGATTTGGATTAGTTTTTAAAAAATACTTTCTTAAAATGTTAAATTTCCTTGATACTTAAATTGAGAGTCTTTAAATTTTACATCAGACTTAATTTTGGCTAACATAGTGAATATAAACATTATTAATATAGTTTTTTTTTTCAAAAACCTTTCAATTGGGACACTGTAGAGTTATCAGTGCAATCAGAGTAAAGTTATTTGCTATAGCTTGTTTCATTATAATCTTATTATAGCTTTCCATAAAACATTGTTAATCTCCCTCCTTCCTGAATATGTAAGGCCACACAGTAAGTAATGATATCATTTTTCTAAATCACCCTTTCAAAAATAGATTTTTTTCCATCTTGGAGGGTCAGATATGTGACATCCTAGCAAGTAAAATGATGGGAAGGAAGAATTGGAGGGAGAATCTATACTTATTGATTTTTGCTAATCTTTTTTGTTGAAATATAATAGATTTCTCTATGTTGAATATTATCTTCTCTATTTTGAATATTGTCTTTTAAAGTTATAATGGAAAGAACTTAAAGCATGTAAATGACACTGAATATAGTGAGAATGAAATTTAGTTGACCGTTAATACTGATGCTTAAGGACATAACTTAAAAAAAATTTTTTTTATTTTAAAAAATTATTTATTTTTAGTTTTCATTCACTTTCATAAGATTTTGAGTTCCAGATTTTCTCCCCATCTCTCCTCCCTCTACCCAAGAGACTTTGCAATTGAATATAGGCTCTACATATACATTTATGTTAAACATTTTCATATTAATCATGTTGTAAAGAAGAATTAGAACCAATGGAAAAAACTGCAAGAAAGAAGAAACAAACAACAAAAAAAGAGAGAAAGAGCAAATAATATGTTTCGATCTGCATTCAGACTCCATAGTTCTTTTTCTGGATGTGGACAGCATTTTCCATCATGAGTCCTTTGAAGTTGTCTTAGAACCTTACATTGCTAAGAAGAAATAAAGGACACAACACTTTTAAGACTTAGATTTAGACTTTGAGAAATATAGTCAACTCATGGATTAGTTAGGGCATTATTCCTGAATTATTTCAATTAGGATATTATTCCTGAATTATTTTAATCCTAATTAACTGACCATTTGTAGAGTGCATTAAATTTTATATTTATTCCTATATGCATGTGTATTTTTAAAGAGATCTGTAGGATTCCTCAAAGTAGTGGTAGGTCGAGAAATTGTTTCCCCTAAACCATAAGTGTTCCCCTCAAAAGAACAAAATAATTGTCAACCCTATAGCAGACAGTATCCCAGAACGTATGAAGGCAGTGGTTTCTAGTAAAGAGACTATTAGATTGAAGCAAAAAGATTTTCATTTAAAACTGACTCTGATACTTACTATGAGATCCTGACTATGTCATTTAATTACAGCAAACTCTGTTTCCTAATCTATGAAGTGAAGTAATGCAGAGAGGGTAATCTCTTTAACTCCCCCCTTCCCCCCCCAATTCTAAAGTTCCAAGAATCCTGTGATACTTCATTTGTGCTGTCTTATTAAGGAATAAGGTCTGTTATACAGTTAAAGATTAGCTATTTAGTTACATCTTCCTATTTGATGGAAATAAAGCAGAAGCATACAAATAAAGCTGTAGGGGGCTATGAAGTGAGTGATGCATTTGGAATCGGAGAACCATTTCTTGTGTGACCATTGGCAAGACTTACCTCTATGACCCTCAGTTTTCTTAGCTATAAAATAAAGGGGTTGGATTTAATAAGTCCCTTCCTGCTCTAAATCTGTGATCCTATGAAAAATATATTAAACTATTCTCCACTTTAGCAAACATAATATACTATATATACTTTAGCCTTTTTTTCTTTTTTAGAAGTCAGTATCATTATTAGTAATTACTCTTTTCTATACTAAATGGGCAGTGAGGAGACGTTCAAATTTAGAGCTGGAAGGAACCTCAGAAGTCATCTAGTCCACTCATTCACTTTAGAGATGAGGAAACTGAGGTCCCAGGAGGTTAGCAGACTTGTCCAAGGTCACATAACTAGTGCCAGAGGTGGGATTTGAGTTCAGATACTCCGAAGAGAATTTTTTTTTCTAAACTAAATGACTGCAGACTGCAAGGCAGATTCTTCATTCCCAGCCTACCCCCAACTTCTTTCTTGCTGTCATGTAATCTTTTCAATGGTTCTGTTTTACACCAGCCATAACCTCTGTGCTTCCCTTCCCCTTCTTATTCCCACTAGCCCCCTTTTAATTTTCTTTCCCCTATTACAGGATATCATTAAAGGTTGCCAGAGAAGAAAAGAAAATCAAGTTTTAAAAATCAATAATCTTGATTTTATATGCAATACTAAGTCGTTAGAATTAGGGAGGAGGAAGACTAAATAAAGTACTTGGACTTTAATAGCTATTTCCCCTTGCTCCTCTGGGATTTCCACATTTCCTAGATTGCCACCTGTGGTAAAAGAGGTTATATTGCTGGTAGTTTAATCACAAGATAAGTGGGGTGGTACTCTATTTCTGTTATTATACTCAAATGACATTGAATTTTAAATGGGATGCACTGAGTTCCATTTCTAGCTTGGCTATTACTCACTGTATTACTCTAGTTGAGTCATTTAATTTCTCAGTCCTTCAAAATGTCCTTATTTGTACAAATGTAGATGATGATACCATCTACTTTATAGCATTCTTATAAGGATAAAAAATACATGCAAGCACTTTTTAACTACTAAGTGCTCCATAAATTTGAGTAGATATATAAATTAAAGAACTATGGAAACACCTATGAAATGAAAAAGGCCCTAATGGAATAGCCAAGTAGCTCTTTATTCTGGACAAACACATTTACAATTATATTAATATCTCAAGTCAGGGCAGAATTGTGAAGGAGGTGGTTTATCTTCAATCTGTCCATTCTGCATCCTCATTCTCCTCTTCATCTAACTCTTCAGTGCTATGGGGCTAGTTTTCTTTTCACCTATCAAAACTTTTTGTCAGTTCCTTCATTCCTAATACGGTATAAAATGATTGCTGGTACTTACTTGAAGTATTATTTCTCCTAGGGGCATTTGCCTCTTACTCAAAATCAGAATCTTAATATTGACTTAGCAAATTTCAGAACTATCAGGGATCTGGAAGATTCCAACCCCTGCCCCAATTCCTACCTCAAGCATGAGTTAGCGATTACAATATCCTAGACATGACCATCTAATTTCTGTTTAAAGACCAACAAGGATTCAAAGCTCACTGAGCATCCTATTCCACTTTTACCTGAAGTTATACCCTCCCCACCTCAACTTTTCCTATTGTAGTTTCAGTATATCACAGGTCAATATAAGAAATTAAATGAGAATTTTTTGGGAGTTTTGCAGAAGTTGCAGATGGCACATGAAGGCCAGCAGATAATACAGAAAAAATTTAGAAACTCAGAAATGGATAAGATATGTATGTGTGTGTATGTGTATATATGGCATTGCATAATATCAACATATTTTATCTTTTAATACCATAATACTTCAGACTTCTCTGGTACAAGAGGAGGGCCAAAACATTTTACATATTTTTCCAGGTCACAGAGGCAGTGCACCCCTAACCCCCATGATATGGAAGAAATAACTGTGGCTTTTGTTGTCAGTGAAGTTTTTTCCCTTTTATATTCAGTTGCGATCTTCCTCCTATGAACTAAAAGGGTGTTAAAACTCTTAACCAATAGAGTTGGAGCTTTTAGCCATTTCAGAGGAGATGATTCTGAGGGACTTCTAGATGCCTTAACCTGAAATTGCAGGGCTATAGTGATTATTTCATCTGCAAGATGGGATCTCTTAGTATTTTATGAAGAACACGTTAAAAATCACACCTGGAGAAGACCTGTGCTCTTAGTTCTTGTTAGACCTTAAACCTGGTTTTAGTATTAGACTAAATACATGAGAGGTGCTGGGAAAAAGGATCATACCACTGACATGCCAGAAAACAATTGTAAGCCTGTGTGACACTGTCAGTCTTTGGAGAGACACCCTTCTTACATCCTTTTCAAATAGTCTAAGTCATTTTCTTTTCATGATAATTATAGACAAAGTCCGAAGACCTTGCAAAAGAACCCAGCAAGGATAAAAAGAAGCATTTAGATTTTTAAGACAAGTGCTCTTGGGTAACTATTATTGATGAAGTTGTTGATAGCAGATGAAAGGACTAATTACAAAGGGCAATAACAGGTATGCTGTTAGACAAAATGGAACTAAACTTTCCATAAAGCAAAGTAATAGAAGTTTCAAAGAAATAAAAGAAAAGGAAGGGAAGAGAAGTAATGTATGTAATAGATCAGAATAAGAAAATGGAAGTGGAAAAATCTGTTAAATATCTTTGGACAATAATTATCTGAGAAGAAATGCTAGATCCAAAGGTAATGGAGGACCCTATAGAGACACTGAGTATTCAGGCCAAATATCTGTTGAGTGCTTACTATTTGTAAGGTGCTATGCTAGTGACATAAAGATTAAACGGACTTCAAATTTTTTACCTCAGTTATTTTATAATATAGTAGAAATATGGACACACACATTATGCATATATGTATATATATACACACACATGTATACTCACATTTATATATGCACATTCTTTGTGTGTGTGTGTGTGTGTGTACATACATATATTTGAAGGTAGTATATATGTAGCATATGATCTATGGGCAGCTAAAGGGTGTAGTGGACAGAATGCTAGGCCTAGAGTCAGGAAGACTCATCTTCATGAGGTCAAATCTGACCTCAGACATTTCCTAGCAGTATGATCCTGGGCAAGTCACTTAACCCTGCTTACCTCAGTTTCCTTATCTGTAAAATGAGCTAGAGAAGAAAATGGCAGACCATTCCAGTATTTTTACCAAGAAAACCTCAACATGGGTCATGAAGAGGCAGACAACTGAAACGACTGAATAATAACAAAATCGTAACTGATGCACCAGGACTTGATATATTTTGGGGACAGATTAGGTGGCATTGGGTCTGGAGTCAGGAAGACCTGAGTTCAAATACAGGCTGAGACATTTACTAACTTTGTGTCACTCTAGGCAAGTGTAATGGCAAATAAAGTAGGATCTTTTGTTGTTTGAGTTTTAGCAAATCAAGTGCCTTTGATTGAGTCTTGCCTTTGGAATCAATCAAGAGTCTTTGGTTAGAAACAGTATATATACAGTAGAGGCAGCATTCAGAAGCAGAGCTGAGAGAAGAGAAAGAATCTGGAGCTGAGAGAGAAACAATCTTGAGCAGGCTAGGGGAACTTGCTTGTGGGGAGGCCTAACAGAAAGAATGTTTGTGATGTCAGCGCTTTGTCTCTTGATCTGTGTTAATTCCTTAGACAGAAGCATTGTCTGTTGACCTATGTTGATTTCTCAGAGAGAAACCCTGTCTGGTGATCTGTGGTAATTCCTCAGACAGAAGCCCTGTCTGTTGATCTGTGTTGATTTCTCAGAATGAAGTCCTGTTGTTCTTTATGAGTGAATTGAGATGATGGTGCTGGTAATGTATATAAATATTGTTATAGCCCTGTTAAGCCTTGTTTTCCTGGAAACAGAAGCTCTAGACAGGAGCCCCTGGGGCCTGCTGTCAGACAAAAGCAGGAAGAATTTGGAGTGGAATAGTTCTGTGAACCCAGGCAAGAGCTGGGAGCAGTTGGCCCATGGAGGAGTAACCATATGGTTTGGAAGTCAGCCTCAAGTCGACATGAGAGAGAACTTTACTTTGACATTGTGTGTTGATTAAGAAGATTGTTCTAACTGTGATCTAGAGGTTGGATGGTGTAGTATTTTGAAAAAGGACTTTAGCTGAATGTTTGGTATTGATTGAGGATGTTTCTATTGTTTTATATATCTAGAATATTATGCTTTAGTGCTTAGTTTGTTGTTGAAGGGATTAGACCCTTGAAATCATTCAGAGCAGCAGTCTTCATGTGTGCTGCTGTGATTGGCTTTACAACAAGTCACTTAACCCTATTTGCCCCAGTTTCCTCATCTGTAAAATAATCTGGAGAAAGAAATGGCAAACCATTCCAGAATTTTTGCCAAGAAAACCCGAAATGGGGTCACAAAGAGTTAAATACAACTGAAACAACTAAACAACAGCAACAACAACAGTGTCATAAGGGGAGTGTAGACAGAGTGTCAATAGTGTTATGGGAATTCACAGGAGGGAGAAATTCCATTTGTTGGAATCACTGAAAGCTTTGGGCTGGAACTTGAAGAATAACTTGAATTTTAATAGGTACAGGCCTTTTAGGTATAGGTAGTTGTGAGTAAAGGTACAGATGTGGGTTATCATTGGGCCTCAAGAGTATGAGATAGTCCAGTTGGATGTGGTTAAGTAATGCAAAGAGGACTAATGTGAGAAAAACCTGGAAATGCATAAATTGTGAAAGAATTGTGAAGAATCTTATGGTAAGCTAATGAATTTGGGCTTATTTTCATAGACAATAGGGAATTGTTGAAAGTTTTTGGGTAGAGCAAGAAAGGTGTTTCAGTTATATTTAATCTGTACTGCAAAGGCCTAGAGAAGGGAAACTGGAGATAGGAAGACAATTTGGAAAGCTGTTGCAATAGTCCAACTTTCTGGGAGGTAGCAGGGGAAATGAAAAGGCTGTGATGATAAACTAATACTGGCAACTAATATAGAATAGGTAAAAAATGAAGGAGTAAAAAATGATTCAAATTTCTTACTCTTAGGGATGTGGTGGTATTAATAGGATTAAGGGAAAGTGAAGAAGAATAAGTTTTGGGGAAAAGATAAATTCTGGAAATATTGTATTAGATATGTAATTGGGATATGCAAGTGGAGATATTTCAATAGGTGTTTGGAAATGTTGAATTGAAACTTGGGAAATAAGTTAGGACTTAGGATCTGCTTCAGGAAAGAAACTTTAGTAGAGTGGCCTAAGTAAAAGTGAGATTACTGTGTCCAAAAGTTGATGAGGAGATGATTTGGGGATAAGAAGGGCCTGAACATGTTTGAAGGCAGAGGGGAAAGATCCATTGGAAAGGCAAGAAGAGACAAACAATTTTTCCTGCCTTTGCTGTCTCACACCAGCCAGCTCCACACTAGATTTTTTTTTTTTTTTAGAGTTTTTTTTTTATTTAACTTTTAACATTTATTTTCACAAAATTTTGGGTTACAAATTTTCTCCCCTTTTATCCCCTCCCCCCCCCAAACCCAAGCATTCTAATTGCCCCTGTGACCAATCTGCTCTCTCCTCTATCCTTCCTCCCTGCCCTCGTCTCCGTCTTCTCTTTTGTCCTGTAGGGCCAGATAGCTTTCTTGACCCCTTACCCTGTATTTCTTATTTCCCAGTGGTAAGAACATTACTTTTGATCCTAACACTTTGAGTTCCAACTTCTTTAGCTCCCTCCCTCCCCACCCCTTCCCTTTGGAAGGCAAGCAATTCAATACAGGCCAAATCTGTGTAGTTTTGCAAATGATTTCCATACTAATTGTATTGTATAGGACTAACTATATTTCCCTCCATCCTATCCTGTCCCCCATTACTTCTATTCTCTTATGATCCTTTCCCTCCCCATGAGTGTCGACCTTGGATTGCATTCTCCTCCCCATGCCCTCCCCTCCATCCTCCCCCCCACCCTGTTTGTGCCCTTGTCCCCCACTCTCCTGTATTATGAGATAAGTTTTCCTATCAAAATGAGTGTGCATTTTATTCTTTCCTTTAGTGGAATGTGATGAGAGTAGACCTCATGTTTTTCTCTTGCCTCCCCTCTTTATCCCTCCACTAATAAGTCTTTTGCTTGCCTCTTTTATGAGAGATAATTTGCCCCATTCAGCTTCTCCCTTTCTCCTCCCAATATTTCTCTCTCACTGCTTGATTTCATTTTTTTTTTAAAGATATGATCCCATCCTCTTCAATTCACTCTGTACACTCTGTCTCTATGTGCATGTGTGCATGTGTGTGTGTGTGTTCTCCCACCCAGTACCCAGATACTGAAATGTTTCAAGAGTTACAAATATTGTCTTTCCATGTAGGAATGTAAACAGTTCAACTTTAGTAAGTCCCTTATGACTTCTCTTTGCTGTTCACCTTTTCATGGTTCTCTTCATTCTTGTGTTAGAAAGTCAAATTTTCTTTTCAGCTCTGGTCTTTTCATAAAGAAAATTTGAAAATCCTCTATTTCATTGAAAGACCATTTTTTCTCCTGAAGTATTATACTCAGTTTTGCTGGGTAGGTGATTCTTGGTTTTAGTCCTAGTCCTTTGACTTCTGGAATATCCTATTCCATTCCCTTCGATCCCTTAATGTAGAGGGTGCTAGATCTTGTGTTATCCTGATTGTATTTCCACAATACTTGAATTGTTTCTTTCTAGCTGCTTGCAATATTTTCTCTTTCACCTGGGAGTTCTGGAATTTGGCCACAATGTTCCTAGGAGTTTCTCTTTTTGGATCTCTTTCATGCGGTGTTCTGCGGATTCCTTGAATATTTATTTTGCCCTCTGGTTCTAGAATCTCAGGGCAGTTTTCATTGATAATTTCATGGAAGATGATGTCTAGGCTCTTTTTTTGATCATGGTTTTCAGGTAGTCCCAGAATTTTTACATTGTCTCTCCTGATTCTATTTTCCAGGTCAGTTGTTTTTCCAATAAGATATTTCACATTATCTTCCATTTTTCGAATCTTCACGCTATGTTCTGTGATATCTGTCTTTCTCATAAAGTCCTTAGCGTCCATCTGTACCATTCCAGTTTTGAAAGGTCTATTTTCTTCAGTGAGCTTTTGAATCTCCTTTTCCATTTGGCTAATTCTGCTTTTGAAAGCATTCTTCTCCTCATTGGCCTTTTGAACCTCTTTTGCCAATTGAGTTAGGCTAGTTTTCAAGGTGTTAATTTCTTCAACATTTTTTTGGTTCTCCTTTAGCAGGGAGCTGATCTGCTTTTCATGCTTCTCTTTCATCCCTCTCATTTCTCTTCCCAGTTTTTCCTCCACCTCTCTAACTTGATTTTCAAAATTCTTTTTGAGTTCTTCCATGGCCTGAGCCCATTGGGTGGGCTGGGACACAGAATCCTTGATTTCTGTGTCTTTGCCTGATGGTAAGCATTGTTCTTCCTCATCAGAAAGGAAGGGAGGAGGTGTCTTTTCTCCAAGAAAGTACCCTTCAATAGTTTTATTTCTTTTCCCTTTTCTGGGCATTCTCCCCAGCCAGTGGCTTGACCTCTGAATATTCTCCTCACACCCACCTCACCTCCTGATCCTCCCAGCCAGCGTTTGGGGACTGAGATTCAAATGCTGCTTCCCGCCTTAGGGCTTTTGGCGGGGGCAGGGCTGCTATTCAGTGTGAGAATTAAGTTCAGGTGGTCAGGTCGGGGCAGGGCCGCCTCTCAGGCCCAGTTCCCTCAGGGGGTTTATGCACAGACCTTCCACAATGGATCCAGGCTCCCACCCGCTTGGGGAGCCCCTGTCTGCAGCCGCCTCTCAGCTTCTATCTCCTGGGGGTGCCCGAGCCATGGGGGCACCCCACTCCCCTCTCGACCCGCCAAAGAGACTCTCTCACCGACCCTCACCTGTGGGTGGAGGGGCTTGTGCCGCCGCTGGAAATCCCGTCCCTAAAGCCTGCTCGGATCTGTACCTCTTGGAGCCACCGCAGGTCCGGGCTGGGCTCCGCGTCCACAGCGCGATGGACCCTCCATGAGAGGTTTACAGGTCCCTCTGTGGGTGGAGGGACCCTCGTGGCCGCAGGATATCTCATCCCCGTAGCCCATTCGGATCTTTTCCTCACGGTGTCGCGGCCGCTGCAGGGCTGCACTCAGCTCCCAGTCCCAGAGCCCAGTCCACAGCGCAAAGGACCCCCCGCGAGAGGTTTGCAGGTCTCTCCGGAACAGAAATCTCCCTCGCTCCAATATTCCATGGCCTCTGGGTGCAGAATTCACCATGGGTTGGTCCCCTCTAGCCGTTCTGTGGGTTGTGGGTTTGGAGCTATGTGTATGTGCGTCTTTCTACTCCGCCATCTTGGCTCCGCCCCCCTAGATTTTTTTTTTAAATTTATTTATTTAAGTTTTCAACATTCATTTCCACAAAATTTTGAGTTCCAAATTTTCTCCCCATTTCTCCCCTCCCCCACTCCCAAACCCCGAGCATTCTAATTACCCCTCTCACCAATCTGCCCTCTCTTCTAACATCCCTCCCTTTCCTTATCCCCATCTTCTCTTTGGTCCTGTAGGGCAAGATAAATTTCTATACCCCATTACCTGTATTTCTTATTTCCTAGTTGTATGCAAGAACAATACTCAACAGTTGTTCCTAAAACTTTGAGTTCTAACTTTTCTTCATTCCTCCCTCCCCACCCATCCCCATTGGGAAGGCAAGCAATTCAGTATAGGCCATATCTGTGTAGTTTTGCAAATAATTTCCATAATAGTCATGTTGTGTAAGACTAACTATATTTCCCTCCATCCTATCCTGCCCCCCATTTCTTCTATTCTCTCTTTTGACCCTGTCCTTCCCCAAGAGTGTTGACTTCTAATTGCTTCCTCCTCCCATTGCCCTCCCTTCTATCATCCCCCCCCACTCTGCTTATCCCCTTCTCCCCCACTTTCCTGTATTGTAAGACAGGTTTTCATCCCAATATGAGTGTGCATTTTATTCCTTCCTTTAGTCGAATGTGATGAGAGTAAGCTTCATGTTTTATCTCTCACCTCCTCCCTATTTCCCTCCACTGAAATGTCTTTAACTTGCCTCTTTTATGAGAGATAATTTGCCCCATTCCATTTCTCCCTTTCTCCTCCCATTACATTTCTCTCTCACCCCTTAATTTCATTTTTTTAAGATATGATCCCATCCTATTCAAGTCACTCTGTGCTCTCTGTCTCTGTCTCTGTCTCTCTCTGTGTGTGTAATCCCACTAACTACCCAGATACTGAAAAAAGTTTCAAGAGTTACAAATATTGTCTTTCCATGTAGGAATGTAAACAGTCCAACTTTAGTAAGTCCCTTATGACTTCTCTTTGCTGTTTACCTTTTCATGCTTCTCTTGATTCTTGTGTTTGACAGTCAAATTTTCTTTTCAGCTCTGGTCTTTTCATCAAGAATGCTTGAAAGTCCTCTATTTCATTGAAAGACCATTTTTTCCCCTGAAGTATTATACTCAGTTTTGCTGGGTAGGTGATTCTTGGTTTTAGTCCTAGTTCCTTTGACTTCTGGAATATCATATTCCACACCCTTCAATCCGTTAACGTAGAAGCTTCTAGATCTTGTGTTATCCTGACTGTATGTCCACAGTACTTGAATTGTTTCTTTGTAGCTGCTTGCAATATTTTCTCCTTGACCAGGGAACTCTGGAATTTGGCCACAATGTTCCTAGGAGTTTGTCTTTTTGGATCTCTTTCAGGAGGTGATCAGTGGATTCTTTCAATATTTATTTTGCCCCCTGGTTCTAGTATATCAAGGCAGTTTTCCTTGATAATTTCATGGAAGATAATGTCTAGGCTCTTTTTTTTGGTCATGGCTTTCAGGTAGTCCCATGATTTTTAAATTGTCTCTCCTGGATCTATTTTCCAGGTCAGTTGTTTTTCCAATGAGATATTTCACATTATCTTCCATTTTTTCATTCTTTTGGTTTTGTTTTGTGATTTTTTGTTTTCTCATAAAGTCATTAGCCTCCATCTGTTCCATTCTAATTTTGAAAGAACTATTTTCTTCAGTGAGCTTTTGAACCTCCTTTTCCATTTGGCTAATTCTGCTTTTTAAAGCATTCTTCTCATTGACTTTTTGAAACCTCTTTTGCGAGTTGAGTTAGCGTATTTTTCAAGGTGTTGTTTTCTTCATCATTGATTTTTGGGGTTTCCTTTAGCAATCTTTTGACTTGCTTTTCATGATTTTCTTGCATCTCTCATTTTTCTTCACAATTTTTCCTCCACCTCTCTAACTTGATTTTCAAAATCCTTTTTGACCTCTTCCATGGCCGGAGACCATTGAATATTTCTTTTGGATGTTTGGGGTACAGAAGTCTTGACTTTTATGTCTTTCTCTGATGGTAAGCATTGTTCTTCCTCATCAGAAAGGAAGGGAGAAGATATCTGTTCACCAAGAAAGTTACCTTCTATAGTCTTATTTTTTTCCCCTTTTTTTGGGCATTTTCCCAACCTGTTACTTGACTTTTGGGTCCTTTGTCAAGAGTAGGGTATACTCTGGGAGATCTAAGTTCCTCCAAGGTAGTACAGTCAAGCATGTACACTGGTCTAGGAGCAAGGAGAAATTTTTGTGCCCAGAATCTGAGTAATAGAGTTTCTTCTTCACAATCACCTCTCCTCCAGTTCAGCCAGACCAGCATTGGGGGCTGAAATTCAGATAAGCTGCGGGGGCAGGGCCACCATTCAATGTGACATAAAGATCAGCTGCTCAAATCCCCCAGGAGTATTAGGTGGGGGCAGGGCCACTATACAGGGCTGGGGTAAGAATCAGCTGCTTAGAGCCCCCAGGGGTTTTATGATCCAACAATGGATGCGGGCTGCTATAGGGGCTGCTGTGGAACCTGCTGCTGCCCACTGCTGCCTGAAGCTGGAGCTGTGGGAAGGCTCTTCTCCCTTCTCAGCCAGCTGAAAAAATCCTGTCACTGTCCTTTGGCGCCTATGCGTTGAGGGATCTGTGAACCTCTGCTACTTCGACTGGAGATTCTGCCCCTCTGAGACCTGTTCTCGTCCTCCTCCCAGATCGTGCTGCGCGGCTGACGCTGGCAAGGCTCCACTCTGTGTCTGGTGGGACAGACGTTTCCCATTGCCTTTCAGGCCACCCTGAGCTGGAACTCTCCTCCACTCTGTTGTTCTGTGGCTTCTGCTGTCTAGAATTTGTTGAAAGTCTTTCTTTACAGGTACTTTATGGGCTGTGGGAGGAGAGCTAGTATATGTGGGTCTTTCTACTCCACCATCTTGGCTTCGCCCCTCAGCACCAGGTTCTTTAGCTTCTAACTGAAAGAACCAGAGACCACAACACATAAAGCCTCACCATCATGAGTAAGAAGCAAAGGAGGAAGGAAAAGACCATGGAATCTTTCTATTGGGACAAGGACCAAAACACAAATACCAAAGAGGTCAGTATTGAGACTGTGCTCCCATCTGAAACTTCAGAAGGGACTATGAACTGCTTGCATGCACAAAGAGAACTCTGGGAAGAGCTGAAGGAAGTAGAAGAAAAAATGGTCAGTGATTTTAAAAGTGTGAAAAAAGAATTCACTGAAGAAAATAGCTCTTTAAAAAGGAAAATTGAACAAAGGGAAAAGGAAGCACAAAACCTAACTGGGAAAATTGGACAAATGGAAAAGGAAGCACAAAACCTAACTGAGAAAATTGGACAAATGGAAAAGGAAGTACAAAAACTAACTGGAGAAAATAATTCCTTAAAAGGAATAATTGGACAGAAGGAAAAGGAGGTGTGAAAGTTAACTGAAGAAAACAATTTGAAAATTAGAATTGGACAAGTAGAAGCTAATGACTCTATGAGACATCAAGAATCAGTCAAACAAAATCTAAAGGATAAAAAGATAGAAGAAAATTTAAAATATCTAATTGGAAAGGCAAGAAAGAGATGGGACCATTGATGGAGCAAAATCCGGAGCAGAGTTAGTACACCCTCACAAGGGCACAAAAAGAAAAGGTAGCTTTTGAAAGACTTTGAGTCAAACTTTCTTCTCAATAATATTACCTTATAATAATACTACCCATACAATTTTCTATACAATGAAATTATTCTAAATTCAAGAAAATCCTTCTACAACAAAAGCATGTAGGCAGTAACAGTTTATTTTTAAGAGATTTAAAAGCATGTATATAGTTACCAAATTCACAGAATAAGAATATATAAAAGAAATATTTGGAAAATGGTTGCACAAAACATATGACTCCTATTATACTTGGAAATGGAAACTTACCTGGGGTTAGGACACACAAGTAAAACAGGAAATGAAATTATAGAATCATAGGAAGGCAGTTTGGAAAAGACCAAGAAAAGTATGTTAGGAAATAAAAAGTAGAATTTAGACAACGGAGGACAGTCTAAGAACAGCATTGCCAGGAAAAACGTTTTATTATAACTGTTATATATCTGCAAGTACAGTGGAGAAGAGAGGAAAATAAATCAGTATGAGAACTAGAGGAAAGGCCAAAATGATCATTTGAACATTGAATAGAAAGAATGAGATACAAAAACAGAATAAAAATGACAGGAGATTTAAAAAAGAAACAAAAGGACTACAATATTTCCCTGTTTTCTAATAATGTCATGAAGGAAAACCAACATTTTAATAGATACCTGTTGCATATACTCCAGCAGAAAAACAGTAATATAAAAAAGAAGAAAAGAGTAACTCATTTATATGTGTTGTTTTTAATGTTTATTTATTTTTGGTTTTCAGCATCCATTTCCACAAAATTTGAGTTCAAAATTTTCTCCCTATCTCTCCCCTTCCCCCACCACAAATTGCTGTGCATTCTGATTACCCCTTTCCTCAATATGCCCTCCCTTCTATCACACCCCTCCCTTCCCTTATCTCCCCATCTTCTCTCTTGTCTTGTAGGGCAAGATAAATTTCTGTACCCCATTACCTGTATTTCTTATTTCCCAGCTGTATGCAAAAACAATTCTCAACATTTGTTCCTAAAACTTTGAGTTCCAACATCTCTCCCTTCCTCCCTCCCCACCCATCCCCACTGAGAAGGCAAGCAATTCAATATAGGCTATATATGTGTAGTTTTGCAAAAGACTCCCATAATAGTCATGTTGTGTAAGACTAACTTTATTTTCCTCCATCCTATCCTGCCCCCATTTATTCTCTTTTTTGACCTTGTCCCTCCCCAAAAATGTTTACTTCTGATTGCTCCCTCCCATTTGCCCTCCCTTCCATCATCCCCCCCACCCTGCTTATCCCCTTCTCCCCTACATTTCTGTAGTGTAAGATAGATTTTCATACCAAATTGAGTGTGCATGTTACCTTTCTTAAGCCAAATGTGATGAGAGTGAGCTTCACTTTTCCCCTTTTGCCTCTCTCCTTTTCCCTTCCATTGAAAAAGCTTTTTGTTACCTCTTTTATGAGAGATAATTTGCCCTATTCCATTTCTCCCTTTTCCCCAATATATTCTTCTCCCCTTAATTTTATTTTTTTAGATATGATCCCTTCTTGTGGTGTGTATGTGTGTGTGTGTGTGTATGTATGTATGTGTAATCTCTCCAACTATCCAAATATTGAGAAAAGTTTCAAGAGTTACAAATATTATCTTTCCATGTAGGAATGTAAACAGTTCAACTTTAGAAAGTCCCTTATGATTTCTCTTTCCTGTTTACCTTTTCATGCTTCTCTTCACTCTTGTGTTTGAAAGTCAGATTTTCTATTCAGCTCTGGTCTTGTCATCAAGAATGCTTGAAAGTCCTCTATTTCACTGAAAGACCATTTTTCCCCCTGAAGTATTATACTCAGTTTTGCTGGGTACATGATTCTTGGTTTTAGTCCTAGTTCCTTTGACTTCTGGAATATCATATTCCAGGTCCTTCTATCCCTTAATATGGAAGCTGCTAGATCTTGTGTTATCCTGATTGTATTTCTGTAATACTTGAATTGTTTCTTTGTAGCTGCTTGCAATATTTTCTCCTTGACTAGGGAACTCTGGAACTTGGCCATAATGTTCCTAGGAGTTTCTCTTTTTGGATCTCTTTTAGGAGGTTATCAGTGGATTCTTTCAACATTTATTTTGCCCCCTGGTTCTAGTATATCAGAGCGGTTTTCCTTGATAATTTCTTGGAAGATGATGTCTAGGCTCTTTTTATTTTTGATCATGGTTTTCAGGTAGTCCAATAATTTTTAAATTATCTCTCCTGATCTATTTTCCAGGGGAGTTTTTTTTCCAGTGAGATATTTCACATTTTCTTCTATTCATTCTTTTGGTTTTGTTTTATAATTTCTTGTTTTCTCATAAAGTCATTAGCTTCCATCTAGTCCATTCTAACTTTTAGAGAGCTATTTTTTCAGTGAACTTTTCAACCCGCTTTTCCATTTGATTAATTCTGTTTTAAAGCTTTCTTCTCCTCATGGGCTTTTTGGACCTTATTTTGCCATTTGGGTTAATCCATTTTTAAAGGTGATATTTTCTTCAGCATTTTTTTGGGTCTCCTTTAGACTGTTGAGTCACTTTTCATGATTTTCTTGCATTGCTCCCATTTTTCTTCCCAAGTTTTCCTCCACCTCTCTTACTTGGTTTTCAACATCTTTTTTGAGCTCTTCCATGGCCTGAGATCATTGCATATTCCTTCCTTTATGTTTCTCTAGAAAATCTAGTAAATGACTTTAAATTTAAGTAAAATGTTGCCAGATAAATTTTGAGGCTGTCAGTTAATACAGGCGGACGACATTATACCCAATAGCTTACTACTGTTCAAATACTTTTTACCTGGTTAAGCTCTAGGGGTGATAGCATTGATTTATATGTTTGAATCTTTTTACTCATTTTGATGAGAAAGTGATTATTTTAAGTTAATTTGTTTCTGAGGATCATTATCCTGTCACTCATCAAAGAGGGAGATTGGCAATGGACAAGTTTATCAAGTGATCCTTTATTAAGTATTTGTTATGTGCAAGGTTTAGATAATCTAGATCCTAGTCTTCTTGGAACTAAGAATCTAGTTGGGAAGTAGAGGAGAATATGACACATTTATAGGCCTAAGATCATAGAGTCAGAAACACAGGGCTAGAAGAGAACTTGGAGACCTTCTAGTCTTAACACCTTATTTTTCAAAGAAATATTTTATTTTATTTTATTATAACTACACTTATATCTGACTTAGTTTTACTAAAACATTTTAAATGGATGTTTTTAATCTAATTCTTAAAAAAAACCCCTTATTTTCTTCTCCAAAATCAAAGTGTTTTCAATAAAAGGTTAAAATATGTGCTGGAGGCTGAAGGGCTTTTTGCTATGTATGCAAACAGCAGGAATGTACTTCTGTTACTCATGTAAATCACAGTTTATGGAAAATAGCAGGACAGGAGTCGTGCTATTGGGTCACAGGCAGTAGAGAAATCATATACTTTCTGGCAGATTTCCTCAGAACTCCACACAAGTATATGCCTCATGTTGTGAAAAATTTCATAATTTACCACTTTACAGTCACACTTCAGTTCCTAAAAAATAGAATAGAACAAATTTTTGCCTTCCCTCATTTTTCATTTGAAGGACCTGAAGCCCAGGGAGCCTGTGACTTACCCAAGGTCTTAAAAGTTGGTAAGAATTCACAGGCAGTTGAAGAATACAAGTTTGGTGCTTGAATAAATATCAGAATTGGAATTGTTGATTTAGGAATCCTGTGCTTAGAAGTATTAGTTGAAGCCAGCAGAAAAAGTGTAGAAGAGAAAAAAAAAGCAGAGGGGAAGACTGAGGACAAAAGATGGCAGGGGGCAGGGGGACAGATTATATAAGTACACATTATCCACCTGCTAGAAGAACATGAGATATGGTTATTGTAAACTTTAGTATCATTTTTATGATTAAAGTTTCTTTAGAACCCTGGTATAAGTACTTGAATGTTTTCTCCTTTACCACCAAACCCACCCTTCCTTCTAACTTCCTGGTTTCTATTGAGGTCACCACTTTTTCAGTCAGCCAGATTCATATCTCAGCTTTTCACTTTTCCACATGTACCCCCTCTCCCACATTAAACTTACTTGGTCATGGAGACAGTTCAGCCCTTCTGTAGGAAACTCACTTTGCCCTAATCTTGCTGTCAGGGTTTCATTCTCTTTTTCCCTTCCTAAATGGATTCTGATTCCTTCCTGTCCCCATTCACCTTTGAAGGAAGGTACTCACCTGCTTCATTCAAACTCAGAGCCATTCCCTGCTTAGCAAATGTTGTGAGGCTAGGTGCCTCAGTCCTATGTCTATGAGGCAGACATGGCCACTTACATTGCTTTAATGATGAAGGAATTAGTAAACAAATACAGTTCTGATATTTCTCCATCTTGAATCTAACTGGATCTTATTACCTGCCCTGCTACAATATTCTATTGCCTACCAGATCTTACTACCTGCTCTCACTATACTCTCTTGACTTCTAGGTATTACCATCTGATCTAGCAAGGCATCATAAGAATTGCTGGGCTTTGCTATCTTTCTGGCAGGTGAATCCTCCTATATGTGTCTTCTTCCCCAGTTAGAATCTTAATTCCTTGGGAACAGGGATTGTCTGGATTTTCTGTCAGTCAGCCAGTCAACAAAGATTTATGATATATGCTTTCCATCTTCCTGTTACTGTTCAAAAACCCTGGGATTACAAAACAAAACAAAGCAAAAATGGAATTAGTTCACTTAAGGAGCTGGGGGGAGACAACGTGTACATATTTGTGTATGTGTGTATAAATACACACACACATACACACGCACACACATATATATGAGGTACATGCATATTAAGTATGTATGAAATACACAACTACAAAGTAGATGTTTATATCCACAGTGCTTGCCATGATGGGAGCTCTTAATACATACTTTTTCATTCATTATGTTATCAAAACAAATAACCAGGTACTACATTAATTTAGGAGAAGCAACAGAAATTGGAATATTTTTTGAGCCTTTGATAATACTAATAGTTATTACTCACGTAATTAACACTTTCCATAAGTCTTTTGTCTACAATAGTCATCTAAGGTAAGTAATGCAAGTCATTCTTATTCCCCTAAAGTTAATGGTTTGCTGATAGTCAAAAAAGGTTGTCAGTATCAGAGTCACAACTTAACCCTGATCTTTTGAGCCCAATTCCACAACTCTGCCAATTCCTACCAATTTTTTTTTTGCCAATTAAAACTTTAAAAGATCTCCATGATTTCCATTATGTCTGTGTGGATGACTGCCATGCCTGTGTAGCCACCCTTTACTCTCTTTTGAGTGTCAAGCAAGCATCAGGAATGGAAAGAGAATAAGCATTTATTAAGTTCTTCCTGTGTGCCAGGCACTATGCTAAGTGGTTGGGTTGCTAAAAGAGGCAAAAGAGAGTCCTCCTTCCCTCAAGGAGCTCATAGTCTACTGAGCGAGACAACAAGCACCCATGTTACAAATATTATTTCATTTCATTCTCACAACAACCCTGTAAAGTAGGTGCTATTATCCCCCCATTTTACAGTTGAGGAAACTGAGACAGAGGTTAAATAACTTGCTCAGGGATACACAGCTAATAAGTGTCTGAGGTCTTCCTCAGACCTTTCTTGGTATCACCTTTCTTGGGACATCACCACTTGCCTGGTGGACATCTCCAGCTGAATGTCCCATAGACACCTCAACCTTAATAGGTCTAAAATAGAACTCAATATTTTTCTCTCTAAAGTAACCCCTCCTAAAAATGCTATTTTTTTTAGGTTGCTGTCTTCCTTCTTGTCAACCAACTTCACATCCTGGAGTTATCTTCAACTCTTCATTTTTTTATAGCAGCATGCTTCCCCTCAAATACGCATACAGCCAGTTGCACGTCTTATCTATTCTTCTTCTACAACATCTCATATTGCCATTTTCTCACCATAAACACATTTGCCACCTTAGTTCAAAACTCTCACAAGCATTATTGCAAATAATCTTCTAATTGAACTTTTGGCTTCCATTATCTGCTTTTTTCAATTTGTCTTACACAGCACTGCCAAAATAATCTTTTTAAAGCATAGGTCTAATTGTGCCACTCCCTTACTTACAAGTCTTCAGTGGCTTCCTCTTGCCTCTAAATTAAAATATAAATGCCTGAGCTTGACTTTAAAAAAATTTCACAGTCTGATTTAAGCCTATCTTCTCAGACTTTTATCACATTGTTATTCTTTGTGAACTTTCAATTTTGACTAACTGTGCTATATGCTGTTTTATCTCCCATCTTAAAAAAAACCAATTATTTATTTTAAACATTCTTTTCATTTTAAATTATGAGTTCCAAATTCTCTCCCTCCCACATCTACCTCACCCATTTAGAAGGCAAGCAATATGATATCAGTTAAACATGTGAAATCATGCAAAACATATTTCCATATTAGTCATTTCAAAGAAAGCAAGAAAAACAGGGAAAGTAAGAAAATTATACTTCATTTTGCACTCAATTCCTTACTTCTCTCTCTGGAGGTGGATAACATTTTTTCGTCATGAATCCTGTGACATTGTCTTGGATCAGAGTAACCAAGTCTTTCCCAGTTGATCATCGTTACAATAGTGCTGTTTCTGTGTACCATGATCTCTCATTTTTTTTTACTTCACTTTGTATCAGTTTTCATATAGGTCTTGCCATATTATTCCGAAACCATACCCCTCATCATTTCCCACAGCACAATAGTACCCCACAGTCATATGGTACAACTTGTTAAGTTATTCCCCAAATGGTGAACATTCTTTCAATTTCCAATGCTTTGCCACTATAAAAAGAGCTACTATAAATATTTTTGTACATATGGGTCCTTTTCCTTTTTCAATATCTTTAAGATAAAGACCTAGTAGTAGTATTGCTGGGTCAAAGGATATAGAGTTTTATTGCCCTGTGGGCCTAGTTCAAAATTATTTTCCAGAATGGTTGGAGTAGTCTATTACTCCACTAATTTAATTAGTGTTTATATTTTTCCCTCATCAACTCCAGCATTTGACATCTCTGATAGGTATGAGGTGGTACCTTAGAGTTATTTTAATTTGACTTTCTGTGATCAAAAATGTTTTAGAAGCATTTTTTCATATGACTAGAGATAGCTTTGGTTTCTTCTGAAAATTACCTGTTTATATCCTTTGGCCATTTGTCAATTGGGGAATGGCTCTTATTTTTGTAAATTTGATTCAGTTCTATATTCAATATATATTTGAGAGATGAGGCCTTTGTCAGAGAAACATTCATTGTTTGTGATGCCTTTTTAGCAAAATATAGTTTCTCCAATTATTCCTAATTAGGTCTATTTTTGCTTTTGTTTTGTCTGAGATCTTGATTGCTTTTCAAAGCAAAAATTTAGCTGGAGCATTTTAGATTTGGTTCCATCCTTTTATTTTAACTCTCGGTATCTTTCTGTTTCAAGTGTGACTTTTATAAACAACATATTGTTGGATTCTGGTTTCTAATCCATTCTGCTAGTTTTATGCTTCTGTTTTGTGGGTGAGCTCATCCCATTTACATTCACCTTTTTGATCATTAACTATGTTTTTTCCCCCAACTATCCCGTTTTCTTTTGTTTCTTCTTCTTCCTTCTCAATTTTTATCATGACCCTCCTCAAAAGTCTGTTTTGCTTCTTGCCACCACTTCCCTTAATCTGATCCCCTTTTATCATCCCCCCTGCCTTCTTTTATCTCCCTTTCCTCCTACTTCCCTATTGGGTAAGCAACATTTCTATACATATCTGAGTGGTGTGTGTGTGTGTGTGTGTGTGTGTGTGTGTGTGTGTGTGTGTGTATTCCCTCTTTGAACCAATTCCAGTAAGAATGAAGTTCAAGTATTTCTGGCCACTCCCACCCCCCTGACTATTTTGTCTTCCACTGTAAAAACTTTTTATTACATGCGAAAAATTTCCCCATTCTACCTTTCCCTTTCCACTTCTTCTGGGGCATTCCTCTTTTTTTATGTTTATTTATTTATTTTTAGTTTTTGACATTCATTTCCACAAAATTTTGAGTTTTAAATTTTCTCTCCATCTCTTACCTCCTGCCACCCCATAACACCTTGCATTCTGAGTATCACTTCCCTCAATATACCCTCCCTTCTATCACACCCCTCCCTTCCCTTATCCCCATCTTCTCTCTTTTCTTGTAGGGCAAGATAGATTTCTATACCCCATTACCTGTATTTCTTATTTCCCAGTTGTATGCAAAAACAATTCTCAACCTTTGTTCCTAAAACTTTGAGTTCTAACTTCTCTCTCTTTCTCCCTCCCCACTCATGCCCACTAAGAAGGCAACAATTCATTATAGGCTATGTAATGTGTAGTTTTGCAAAAGTCATGTTGTCTAAGATTAACTATATTTCCCTCCATCCTATCCTGCCCCCTATTTATTCTATTCTCTCTTTTGACCTTGTCCCTCCCCAAAAGTGTTTACTTCTAATTACTCTGTCCTCCCATTTGCCCTCCCTTCTATCATCCCCCCACCCCACTTGTGCCCTTCTCCCCTACTTTTCTATAGTATAAGATAGATTTTCATACCAAATTGCATGAGCATGTTATTCCCTCCTTAAGCCAAATGTGAAGAGAGTAAACTTCACTTTTTCCCTCTCACCTCTTCCCTTTTCTCCTCCCCTGAAAAAGCTTTTTCTTGCCTCTTTTATGATATAATTTGCCCCATTCCATTTCTCCCTTTCTCCTTCCAATATTTTCCTCTCTCACCCCTTAATTTTATTTTTTTTTAGCTATCATCCCTTCTTATTCAACTCACCCTGTGCTCTCTGTCTATACACATATTATGTGCATATACATAATATGTGTGTGTGTGTGTGTGTATGTATGTATGTGTATAATCCCTCCAACTACCCAAATACTGAGAAAAGTCTCAAGAGTTACAAATATTATCTTTCCCTATAGGAATGTAAACAGTTCAGCTTTAGAAAAGTCCCTTATGATTTCTCTTTGCTGTTTGCCTTTTCATGCTTCTCTTGATTCTTGTGTTTGAAAGTCAAATTTTCTTTTCAGCTCTGGTCTTTTCATCAAGAATGCTTGAAAGTCCTCTATATCATTGAATGACCATTTATTCCCTTGAAGTACTATACTCAGTTTTGCTGGGTAGGTGATTCTTGGTTTTAATCCTGGTTCCTTTGACTTCTGGAATATCATATTCCATGCCCTTCTTTCCCTTAATGTAGAAGCTTGTGTTATCCTGATTGTATTTCCACAGTACTTGAATTGTTTCTTTGTAGCTGCTTGCAATATTTTCTCCTTGAACTGGGAACTCTGGAATTTGGCTACAATATTCCTAGGAGTTTCTCTCTTAGGATCTCTTTCAGGAGGTGATCAATGGATTCTTTCAATATTTTCTTTGCCCCCTGGTTCTAGAATCTCAGGGCAGTTTTCCTTGATAATTTCATGAAAGATGATGTCTAGGCTCTTTTTTTTTTTTTGGTCATGGCTTTCAAGTAGTCCCATAATTTTTAAATTGTCTCTCCTGGATCTGTTTTCCAGGTCAGTTGTTTTTCCAATGAGAAATTTCACATTATCTTCTATTTTTTCATTCATTTGGTTTTGATTTATAATTTCTTGGTTTTTCATAAGGCTTCCATCTGCTCCATTCTAATTTTTAAAGAACTATTTTCTTCAGTGAGCCTTTGAACCTCCCTTTCCATTTGGCTAATTCTACTTTTTAAAGCCTTCTTCTCCTCATTGGCTTTTTGGACCTTTTTTGCCAGTTGAGTCAGCCTATTTTTCAAGGTGTTATTTTCTTCAGCATTTTTTTGAGGGGTTTCCTTTAGCAATCTGTTGACTTGCTTTTCATGATTTTCTTGCATCACTCTCATTTTTCTTCCCCATTTTTCTTCCACCTCTCTTACTTGATTTTCATAATCTCTTTTGAACTCTTCCATGGCCCGAGACTATTGCATGTTTATTTTGGAGGTTTTGGATGCAGAAGCCTTGACTTCCTCTGATGGTAAGCATTGTTCTTCCTCATCAGAATGAATGGAAGGAAATGCCAGTTCACCAAGAAAGTAACCTTCTGTAGTCTTATTTTTTCTCCCTTTTTTGGGCATTTTCCTAGCCAGTTACTTGACTTTTGAGTCCTTTTTCAAGAGGAAGGCATACTCTGGGGATCTGTAGGTTCACAGTTCCTCCAAGGTGGCACAATCAAGGGAGAGGAGTTTACTTCTCTTCTGACCCCTGCACTGGTTTGGGAGCAACCAAACCTAGGATCTGTGAATAGAATTCCCTCTCCACAATCACCTCCGGCTCCACTGAGCCAGCGCTCCTCTTCACCCCAGGGCCAGGCTCAGGGCTGAGATTCAGATCAGCTGCTCAATTCCTCCAGGGGCTTTAGGCAGAGGGCTCCAAAAATGGATGCTGCTACTGCAGTGGCTGCTGCTGGAAGTCCAGATCGCATTCCCTTCTCTTGGGTGATGGAGCTTTCTCACTCATCTTTCAAGCTGTCTTTGGCATTTGTGGGTTGAACAGTCTGGGAACTGCTGCTCTTGGTGGCTCCCTGAAGACTGTTCTGGGTCCTGTCCTTACCACAGTGTGCGGCCTATGCTGGGCTGCGCTGCACTCCACACCAGGTGTAATAGACCTTTCCTGTTGGTCTTCCAGGCTGCCTTGCGCTTGAAATCTCTTTCACTCTGTCATTTTTTGGCTTCTGCTACTCTAGAATTTGTAGAGTTATTTTTTACAGGTATTTTGTGGGGTATGTGGGAGAGCTTCTACAGGTCTGTCTTTCTACTCTGACATCTTGGCTCTGCCCCCCCAGTGCATTCCTCTTTATCACTCCTTCCTTTTTTTGACATCATTTCAACATAATTAACCTACATCTATGTCCTCTATCTATATAAAATCCTTTTAATTGACCTAATAATGATAAAGTCTTAAAGGTAACATGTATCATCTTCCTGTGGAGGAATGTAAACAATTTAACTTAATGAAGTTAAATGAAAATGAAAATGAAGTTAATGAGACCCTTATTATTACACTTCATGTTTACTTTTTTATGTTTCTCTCCAGTCTTGTGTTTGAATGTCAGCTTTTCTATTCAGCTCGAGTCTTTACATCAGGTATCCTTGAAGCACTTCTATTTCATTAAATATTCATTTTTCCCCTTGAAAGATTATAATCAGTGCGCTAGTAGGTTATTCTTAGTTGTAATCTTAGTTCTTTTGCTTTCTGAGAATATTTCAAACCCTCCTCTCCTTTAATGTGGAAGCTGTTAAATCTTATGTGATCCTGACTGTAGCCCTGCAGTATTTGAATTATTTCTTTCTGGTTGCTTAAAGCATTTTCTCTTTAACTTGGGAGCTCTGGAATTTGCCTGTACTCTTTCTGAGAGTGTTACAGGAGGAGATTGGTGAATTTTTTCATTTCTATTTGCTCTCTGGATCTAAGATATAAGAGCAGTTTTCTGTGATAATTTTTTGAAGATAATGTCTAAGCCCCTTTTCTGATCATGACTTTCAAGTCATCCAATAATTTTTATATTATTGCTCCTTGATCTATTTCCAAGTTAGTTGTTTTTCTGATGAAATATTTTATATTTTCTTCATCTTCTTTTGATTTTTTTTTTTAATCATTTACGGATACTTAAATGTAATCTTTTAGCATCCACTTGCCGAGTTCTAATTTGTACAGAGTTATTTTCTTCAGTGAATTTTTGTACCTCCTTTTCCATTGGGCCAATTCTGTTTTTTTAAGGTGTTATTTTATTCAGCACTTTTTTGTTCCCCTTACCAAGCTGTTAATTCTCTTTTCAAAATTGTCTTGTACCGCTCTCATTTCTTTCCCCAATTTTTCTTCCACTACTCTTTCTTTAATTCTTCCAGAAATTCTTGTTGGACTTGGGTCCAATTAGCATTTTTTTGAGGCTTTTTCTGGGTAGCTATTTTCATATTGTCTTCTTTTGAGTTTGTGCCTTGGTCTTGGCCCTGCCATTGTCATATAGTAACTTTTTATGGTCAAATTCTTTGTTGTTGTTATTATTTGTTCATTTTTACAGCCTATTTCTTGACTTTGAACTTTGTGTTAAAATTGGGCTCTGCACATCTAGTCCCAGACTTCAGCCTTTTTCATGCTGCTGTTTTCAGAGCTAATTCTGGGGGTCTGCAAGTTTTTGATGCATACAAGGTGGTGTGATACTGGGAGACATGTGGTCACTACTGTCCTGGACTGAGGCACTAGCTCTCCTCTTTGCCTTGGTACTGTGACTAGGGCCTCTGCTTCCTTGTGACCAACTCCCAATGCTGTTCTTCCCTCTGGAACTGCAACCCAGAACTGTGTATGGGCAATAGAGTTGCCAATCAGTGCCAGTTGTACTCATTGTCAACATCAGATTCCCTGTAATGTCTTTCTAGTTTGTTTTCTTATTTCCTTTCCACCTCTGGACTGAGAGCTCTTGAAGGTGCTGCTCTGGCTGGTTGTTGCCATGTGACTACAGACAAGCTTCCTTGGTATCATGAACTTTTCCTGCAAACATTCTAAGTTTTCTTAGGCCAGAAAAATGTCTCACCCTGATCTTTTGGTTCTGCTGCTCCAAAATTTGATTTGAGGTATTTTCAAAATTGTTTTGAGAGGAATATTGGGAGACTTCAACTGGGTTGCCTCTATCTAATCCACCTACACCTCCCACCTTTTGTTATATAGTCTTCCTCATGTGCTTGAAATATACTTTGTTCTGCTGTCAATAAGAAATTGACTTTTTAAAAAGAAAAATCTATATATAGCATTGTCCAGAAAAATTTAATAGGTGTGTTTACAATAGTTATAAAGTTGAATTATTGAAAATTGCTGGTAATATTTTAAAAACTGCATTAATGTCTCAGTGTCCTTGAATTTACATTCAAAATTCATACACAAAGAAAAAATAGCCTCTTCACCTCTGAGAATCCTTATCTTTGTTCCCTGTTCAATTTATGTGAGTCCTCTTAAAGAAATACTTTCCTTATCTCCCTTACTCTCTTTCTCCTCATATTACATAGTATTTGTTTATTTTTATGTTTTATAGAATGTGAAGTTTTTGAGGACAGGCAGTATTTCAAATTTTGATTTATACACTTGGCACATATCTCCTTATACATAATAGGCGATCGTTACTTTACTGAGAAGTTGTTGTTGAATTATTTTAGTTGTTCCTTAATCTGTGACCCCATTTTGGATTTTCTTGGTAAAGATACTAGAGTTGTTTGCCATTTCGTTCTGCATTTCATTTTACAGATGAGGGAGGAAACTGAGGCAAACGGTTAAGTGACTTGTCACACAGCTAGTAAGTCTGAGGCTGGCTTTGAATTCATGAAGATGAGTCTTCCTGGTTCTTAGCCCAGTGCTCTATCCAGAGATCACCTAGCTGCCCTGTGAGATGAGTAATATTTAAAAAAACCCAAAAATTAATTGCAGCATGTATGTTCTGAGACCTTATGGCCTAGTACTTATTAAGACATTTTTCTTGCACTTGGACTTAGATCTTTTAACCTTTCAAGGAAGTGCCAGAGAAGAAAAATCTTGACAACATGATATTTTCTTTGAGAGAATAAAGATATTTTTTCTTTCAATATAAGCTCATGTAATATCAAGATTAATTTATATCATACTCTTACTCTCAAGAGACTTGTATGATGGTTTTCTCATTGAAGCTTTTATCCTTTTTTTCTGGAATCTCAATGGGGGACTAATATAAACTAACCCAGTTTTGTTGATCCGTAGGGAGCAGCTTTGTTAATATAGTGTATTCCTTGGGTTGCTCTTTTATTGTCTGCTATCAGTCCTTCCTTGACCCTAGCATAGTTTCTGAAAACAAAATCCTTTTTAATTATTAGTTTAGCAAATGAAATGCTGTCTAATGTCTTATTGATGTTGCAGATGCTTTCACATTTTAGGGTTAGCCATTCACCAAACTCATTTGTGAACAATCATGTTTTGTCTTGCCTAAATAATTACATAATCTGTTGAGCATTGTTCTTTTATTTTTCCTTGCTTTCTTTAAACACCTTTCACGTAAGTAATGGAAAGGTCTGTCTTTCAAATATCATCTCAGTGGTTCTGAAGTTCTTGTTGTGGTTTAAAGAATTGTTATGGAGACATCTCAGTTTGTTTAAAATTACTGCAATTTAGAGGGAATAGAAAATTTAGTATTGATTTCAATCAAGAAATATTAGCGTGTGCAGATCCAAATTTCAGTAGGCATAATGTTGGGCTATAAAGAGAATGTGGTTCCTGCCCCCAGGAGGATTGCTTTCTAGTAGAATTTTAGAATTGTAGAGCTAGAAGAGACCATAGTCCAAACTCCCTGATTTTTTTGCTGCTGTTCAGTAGGTTCAGTCATGTCTGACTCTTTGTGAGTCCATTTTGGGGTTTTCTTGCCAAAAATATTGACTGTTCTTGTCATTTGCTTCTTCACATAATTTCTTAGATATGGAAACTAAGGCAAATAGGGTCATACAGCTAGTAAGTGTCTGAGGCTAGGTTCAAACTCAGTTCAAACTCCATACTCCAGGTCCAGTACTCTATTTACTTCCCCACCTTGCTGCGCCTAATTTTTAAAATCCCTGATTTTACAAATGAAGAAATTGATGCCCACATTGGTGAAGAGACTTGCTTAGTTTAATTAGGACTAACTGGGGTTAGGACTGGAACTCAGGTCTCCTATGGAAACAGTACATAAACACAAGAAGATACTATCATCCTGTCCTTGTAAATAGATTAAAATTTTTCATAATGTTTTATTTTTCATGTTAATTTTAAAGAAGTATATATCCCTCTTCCCACTAATTGAGAAATATAACTGTCCTGTACTGTTTTATTTGCAGATTTGTCTTTCCTCTATAATATAGTATTGATGGGTAAAATAGATTGAAAACTTTGAATTCAGTAGGATTTTCTCAATATTAATTCTTGACTGCTGAGCTTATCTTCATTGCTTCCTGCTGCCATTTATGATGAGTAAAATTGAGGAATGGGAAGTTTTAACAAAACACTCTGTAAGCCTGTAACCATCTCCATCTTGTTTTCTTTGTGTTGCTAGGTACCATAATCCTTGACCTGAAAGGAAAAATATTGTCTACAAGTAAATATTTAAAAGACCCCATGAAATGTAACATGTTTGTTGTGCCTGGGGAAACAATGAATGTTGGATAAAATACCATGAGTCACTTTTCATCTGCTAAACGGGCTGTTATTTTTTTATACTATATTGGAAACAAATATTTGTACCATGATGGCAGACGTTTAAAAATGTTAGATATACTTTTATTTTTAGATTTGATTAGCAATTTTCAGATGGCTTGACTGATTTAGAAATTTTCTTTGAAAGCTAAAATTCATACCATATTAATACATTAGGGTCAGTGTTAATGAATGAATTTGATACTGTCAGAACTCTTTGGAAGAGAAAGAGAACAAAATATGACTTAAGGATGCATTTGAAGATGAGCAGCCAGAAAAGGAGTCAGGAAGCAGCAGTATGATTTTTGTATTAAGAGTGCTGGATTAGAAAGTAGGTGGCAGTAAGTTCTATCCCTGGTTTACCATGAACTCATTCTGTGATTTGGGAGCAACTCCAATATTTTGGGGTCTTCGTTTCCTCAATTATAAGTTGGGGTTTAACTAGGTGACCTTCAAGGCCCTAGTCCACCTTTAAAATTATATTACTTTATGTCTTGAATATGAAGCACAATGGCTGAATGCTCGACTTAGATTTGGGGAAACCTTGCTTTCAGATTGTATTTAGGATATTTACAGCTCCATGTCCCTGGGCAATTCACTTAGACCTTTTGTACGTTAGGTAACTAACTCTCTAGAACTCATCTCCTAAGTCTTAGAGGAGTTGGATCTGCTTAAGTGGAGGAAGTTCCCTGTGATGATAAAATTGTAGAGCCTTAGTGGGTTTATCTAAACTCAAGTAATCGGCAGATATATATTATAATTGCTTCTAGATTTGATTCCTGGAGAATTCTAAAAACCTCCCCCATCCCCCATACCTCCACTTCCACTAAAACAAACTGATATCACAGAGATTTTGGTTAGCTGACTCAGTAGCTAACAGCAAACAAGGAAAGCTGCTGACTCAGAACAAGGAAGTTCCCTTTAAGCACTTAGACTTCTAGAGTATGTGAAGAATGAATCCTGTGTGGATATGGCAGTTGTTACACAAGATAATGAATTTCTGTAGTTGTGAGACAGGGGAGGAAGTGAAACAATAGGATTAGTAGATTACATGCTGGACTTGATGTCAGGGAAATCTGGGTTTAAGTCCTATCTCTAACACAGACTAGAAAGTCACTAAATTGTGCAGTACCTCCAGAGAACTTTGAGGCAGGAAGTTCTCACATCAAGAGTTCATCACCCTTCCCACCAAAGGACTTGTTCCACAGATAATTTCCTTCAGAAACAGAGATGTCAAACTAATTCATAAGATTATTCAAAATTTATATTTTTATGCTAAAATTCTTTGCCTATTTGATGAATATGTAAACTCTTCATTTTGTTAGTATTTTGCTTGAATGTGAATGTTACAAAATCACCTGAGGTGAGTCTTCCCTCTGGCTGTGTGACCCTGGGTAAGTTATTTAACCTTTCATTGCCCAGGCAATTTTCTAAGACTATAAACATCAGAAGAGGTGAAGTCCATAAAGGATATTTCTTCACCCAGGATTACTGAAAATGAAGTCACAAGTCAAGACTCTCCACCCAACTGAAGTGCAGATGAATATCTACAGACTTAGTACAGAATCAGATCTGGACATCTCCCTGCCCCCTGCCTCCCTTCCCCCAAATTTAGCCAGGTTTAAAGAGACAACACATAAGATTTTGTCCTGTGTTTACTTTTTAATCTACCCTCATGTTGACTTTGTCTGGGCTCCTTTTGATATATAATGTATAATCTTTATATCCTAACCTAGAATTATTCAGTTTTGACTTTTAACCACTCTGCTCCCTGTTTTAAACCTTCAGCTGGTCCATGTGGTTTTTTTGTTCTGTTCTGCCATCTGGTGGCCACTTACAAGTAAATCCTCAGCGCTTGAGTGCCTTGAAATTGCCTTTGTTTCAAATGTAGTTTCTGACAGAGCAGAGATAGGGCAAAAGTTGGAAAGTTAGTCTCATTTAATGGTATTATTGATTTTGGCCAAGTTTCTAATTTCTTAAAATGAATTTCCATTAAATTGGGGCTTATTTCTAGCCTCAATGTTAATGTCTGAGAATTAAGTCCAGAGCACTGGATCAGAGAGTTTTAGGTTCAAGTCTTCTATTTATTCATTAGCCGACAGGTCTTAGACAAGTCATTTAAACATTCTGGGACACAAATGTCATTTAGTTAATTAAAAACCATACACCTAGGTCTCCTTCCAGTTCAAATGTTAGGATTTCATAATACGAAGCAAAGAAAAAATTGTCTTCTTATTTGTTTTCCTATTCATTCTAGAAATTGCAAGGAAAAAAAAAACAAAATCAAACCTTATTTGCTTGTGCACCCTTAGGCTAGGTATATCACAGGTACAAAAAGAGGTATGACAATAATTCTTTGATTCTGTTGAATTCTTCTGGGAGAAATAAATTTCCTGTTCTGCATTTTTCTAGTCTTTTCTCTTTGGAACCTGGAGACTAGTGTGCTGTTTCTGCCTGTTTATTCCTTTAAATATTGTAATTTGAGAAAAACTGGCAAGATTGAACTAGTAAAAACTTTAATCAGAACCCGAAATGTAGCCTTAGTCCATAGATGCTGAGAGAAACGGTACTGTTTAGTTCAGGGTGGTGTTTTTGGTTTGTGTTTTGGGTCCAAACCTATGATTTCATTGAAGTAGGGAACCTGCTATTGAGCAAACCTTTTCAACTTGTAGATTAGCTACTGCACTGTGACGTTTCCTCCTAGAGAGTTGCCTGGGTCACTGACAGTTTCCCTTCGGTTTTATAGCCTATATTTGTCAGAGGCAGGACTTGAACCCAGGACTTTTATTTTGTTTTTTTTTTTTTTTTAACTTCCATTTGAGAATAGATGGCAAATTTAAAAAGCTATTGTATAATTGGATTTTGTTTATCCTGTTACTTTTTAAAAAGATCTGTACTTATTCTTATAAGTTTTTTGTGATGCCATACAATACTAGCTTTATGGGATGTATTTGCCTTTTCTGGAAGAGATGTAGTTTCCTAAATGTAATTCGTTATCAACTCACTATCCCATTTTCCACAATAACTCTTTCAAATCTTTTCTTTTCTCCTCATATCTCCCATGGCTCTTTCTCCCACCACCTTCTCCACTCACAACCTTGCCTCATATTTTACAGAAAAAAATTGAGGTCATTTGCCATGAGCTTTGTCTTCTTCCCTCTTATCTCCTATCACTCGTATGCATTTTACCACTATCTCTTCTTTCACTCATCTCTCTTGATGAGGTGACCTTACTCCTTACCTAGGCTAACTCCTCTAACTGCTCAAGCAATCGCATTCCATCCCATCTCCTCCAAAAGACTGGCAACTCCTCACCGCTCAGTCATTCTGATTGTATTACTTGTTTTCAACCTCTACCTGTTAACTGACTTAATTCCTACAGCCTACAAACCTGCCCATGTCTCCCCTACCCTGAAAAAAAAATCCTCACTTGATCCTTCCATCCCTGCTAACGATCTTTCCACATCCTTTCTCTCCTTTGTGGCTCAACTTGAAAGGGCTCTCTATAGCAAATGCCTCTGCTTTCTCTCCTCTTACTTTCTTCTTAGAAATTTACATTCTGGTTTCTAACCTTATCATTCTGTCAAAATGTCTTTCTCTGAATTTGCCAGGGATCTTAATTGCTCCATCTAATGGCCTTTTCTCAATTCTCATTCCCATTGACATTTCTGAGCCTTTTACATTGCTGATCACCTGCTCTTCTCCTCTTTTCTCTTTAGCTTTTTGAGATATCCCACTCTCCTGGTTCTCCTCCCTGACTGAAGTTCCTTTCTGTTTCCTTTGCTACATCCTCATCCAGGTGTCCCACAGGGTTCTTCTCTTCCTCCTTCACTTGGTGATCCCTTCAGTTTCCATGGATTTAATTACCATTTCTGTACTGATGATTGGTTTTCCAATCTACCTGTCTTGCCCTAACCTTAGCTTCTGTGCTGATCTTCAGTTGCTTTTCAGACATCTCAAACTGGATGTCCAGTAAACATCTTGAATTCAATTTGTCCAAAACAGAACTCATCTTGCCTGCTAAATTCTCCTTTCTAATCTGTTGCCATGGCCTATGGATTTCATTTTTGCTCCTTACACTGCTACCACTTTAGTGCATGCCCTCATCACCTCACACCTGGACTACTAACATAGCCTGCTGATGGATCTGACTGTCTCATCTCTCTCCACTCCAATCCATCCTCCATTCAGCCACTAAAGGGATTTAAAGCACAAGCCTGACCATGTCATTCCAGGGGCTCCGTACTTTTGGCTCCAGCATCAAAGCCCTTCATAACCCAGCTCCCTTCTAGCTTTCTGTTCTTCTTACACCTCAGTCCCCATAATGTAATCTTCAGTCTAGTGACACTGACCTCCTTGTTGTTCTATGAACAAGACACTTCATCTCTTGGCTCCAGGTGTTTCCATTCTTGGAATTCTCTCCCTTCTAATCTTCCCCTACAGTCTTCTCTGGCTTCCTTTAAGTCCTAACTAAAGTACCATCTCCTACAGGAAACCTTTCCCAACCCCTCTTAATTATACTGGGTTTCCCTCTATTAAGTATTTTCTATTTATCCTGAATATAACTAATTTGTACTCATTTATTTGTTGTCTTTTCTGAGGGCAGGCACTGTCTTTTGTCTCTTATTATATCCCCAGAACTTAACCAAATGCAGACACTTGTTAAATGTTTATTGATTGGTTGATTGGTTAACATGTCTTCCCTCTAATTCCTTCTACCCCCTTCCCTCCTATTTCTTAGTTGAATAAAATCCAACTCTGTCTTTCTGTCTCTGTGTCTCTGTGTGTTTCTGTCTCTCTGTCTCTTTCTTTCTCTATTCTTCATTCCTTTTAATCAATTCACTTGAGAATGAGATTGAAGTGTCAGGTACTCCCCTACCTCCTTGTTTGTATAGATTTCTTCTTGTGCGCATTGATTATATGAGAATTTTTCCTAACCTTCCTTTTCCTACCACACTCTACCCAGTATATAGTCTTCTCCCTCTTTCCATTCTTCTCTTAAGCCCATCAAAACATAAAAGAACCACTCCGAGACCTTATCTGCTTAGACTCCCTCTATGACCCCTGACGATGAGAGTACTATCCCTATATGAATGTAAGCAGTTTATCCTGGTTAAGCCAATTATAATTTTTCATTGATGCTTACTTTTTAATATTTCTCTTATCTCCTTTGAACTTCAAAGCTTTTATTCATCTCTAGTTTTTGTTATTGTTTTGGTCAGGAATGTTTAGAAGTCCTCTTTCATTAAAGATCCATTTTTTCCCCTCCTTAACCATTTTTATCCCAGTTTAGCTGGGTAAGATATTTTTTGCTGCAAGCCATATCCTTTGCCTTTTGGAATATCATATTCCAAATTCTTTGCTTCTTTATAGTAGTTGTTTCACAGTAGCTGCTAAGTCATATGTGATCCTGGGTGTGGCTCCTCAGTACTTGAGTTATTTCTTTCTGGCTACTTGCAGCATATTGACTTGGAAGCTCTGGATTTTAGCCATGATGTTCTTGGGAGTTTACATTTCTAGGTTTCTTTTAGGAGATGATCAGTGGATTCTTTATATTTACACTTTGACCCTGGTTGTAAGAGATCTTGGCAATTTTCTTTTGATTTCTTGAAATATGATATCTAGGTCCTTTTTTGGTTATTGTGTTCTTATAGTGCAATGACTTTTTTCTCATTTTTTAAAGAGTGAGATTCTATTTGTGTTTTTCCATTTTCCAATCTTTTACCATTATTTTAATGGTGTTTTGTTTTGTTTTTTTGCCTTATGTGTGGGTCATTGGCTTCTATATTTGGTCCATTCTATTCAGGAACTTTCTTGCTTGGACAAGTTATTTTTTGGGCCAAAATGTTAATTGCTTTTTCCATTTCCCCCTCTTTCTTAGTTGTCATTTCTTTTTCATTTTTCACCAAACACTCTCAAAATAAATAAACCCTTAAAAAAATCTGTTGCTTCATCTTGTTCATGAATTCTAGTTGAGTTTGTGCCCAACCTGTGTATTTTTGAGACTTTGCTTGTAGATGTTTTAAAATCATTCTTTTTATTTTTCCTTCTTCTTAAGTGTCCCTACCACCATAACAATGTTCATTTTTGTTTTTGTTTGTTCAGTCTTCCAGGTTACTTCCTGACTTTAGACTTGATGTTAGGCCTGGATTCTGCCACACTTGTAGAGGAAAGGTCTGGCCTTCTCTTCTTGGTGTTTTCTGAAGTGTTGTGTTATTCCAGTTTCTCAGGGACAGGTAATCTTTGCAAAGATTTGCAATCTTTCACTACTTTCAGACTATTCTGATCTAGACTGAAGTTTGATCACTAGCCACTTGGTTTGAGATCTGCAAGTTCCTGACCTTAGTTTTTGCCAGAGTAACACTAGAATTCTGTTCAGCTAGTTAGGAAGTTCTTTTGGTTCAGTGTGACAGAACTGCAGGTTCCACCGTGTTCCAGGATTCCTCCCTGGTTATTCCTCTCCAGGCTGGGCTAGATGCTTGAACTGGGATCCCACTTTGCTCCTGGGATCTGAGTCAAACCACTACTGCTGGCTTCTGATCTTCCTTTCTCAGTGCATAGCCTAATCCCTACATGGGCATCTTGCTGTCTGCTGCTCTAACCAAAAAGATAGGGCCCTTTCTCAGCCTACCCTGGCAGTAAAGCTCCCAGTTGGCACTTGTCCCTGTCATGGTGCCCTGTATTGGTCTGGGGGTGTCCCAGTATCAGTCTGGGACCTCCTCTTGCCCTGGTATATAAGCTTTCTCTGGGTACTGAAATGCTCAGACCAGATGTGTTTGAGCCTGAGCCCCATCTCCAATATCAGCAGACCTCTCTGTCTCCCCATGCCGACCTTCAGGATTCTGTCTGGTGCATTTCTAGGTCTGTTTGGAGAAGTTTGGTGGCCGGGAGCCCAGATACAATGCTTCTTGTTGCTCTGCCATCTTGGCTCTGCCTCCTTCACTCATTTATTTTAAGCTTTCTTACAGAACTGGTATTACCATTTGAAAATTAAAAACACTTAGTACTCATACTGTGGTAGTGATGTTTTCGGGTTTTGAATTGCTACGATTTCTTCCCTTTATTTGTCCTGTGGTCTCCCTTTGTTATGAGATGAAAAATGTGTAAAGCAGCTGAACAAGAAATTAAAAGTGCTCTTATGCTAGCATGTTTTTTCTTCAGTTGTTACATGCAGTGCATAGATCTTCATCCTTTTAGCAGTGGAGCAAATAAGACATCTCTCACTACTCCCCTGCTCAAACTGAACCCTCTCTACTCCAGCCAAATTGCTGTACTCATTGTTACCTGTGCTTGTGATGTCTGTTCCACTTATTTTGCCTCCTTGGCTCATATTCCCTTTGCCTGTTTAAGTGGCAGGTACACTGGATTTGGAGTCAGGACCTGGTTCACATTCTGACTCTGCTCCTTACTAACATTTTGTGACATAATTAGTTAACTTATTCTGGCCTTAATTTCTCTAGGTGTAAAATGGGAAGGGATTTCTGAGGTCCTTTACAGCTCATATATACCATATCAGATATATGATATCCTAGATATGTACCTGGCATATATCTGAGAGCCAGTGTGACTTCAGAAAGGGTCAAAGAGCAGTCAATATAGTGTTTGCTGGCCAACAACTCCAGGAGAAATGCCAGGAGCAGAACAGAGGTCTGTACACAACATTTGTGGATCTGACCAAGGCCTTTGACACTTTAGTCATAAGGGCTTATGGAAAATTATGTCAAAATTTGGTTGCCCAGAGAAGTTCATCAATATGGTACATCAATTTCATGATAGCATGTTGGCCCAGGTCCTGGATAATGGACAAAGCTCTTGTGCCTTCCCAGTTGCCAATGGAGTGTGCTTGCTCCTATACTTTTTGATGTTTTCAGTCATATTAACAAATGATTTCGATAAGAATGAACACAGCATCAAGGTCAACTACCATACTGTTGGTAAGTTCTTCAATCTGAAAAGGTTACAAGTCAAGACCAAAGTGGAGGGAGTGTTGGTGCATGATTTTCTGTTTGCAGATGATTGTGCACTCAATGCAGCCTCTGAAGCTGAGATATAAGAAAGAATGGATCAATTTTCTGCTGCCTGTGCTAATTTTGGCCTAATAATTAACACCAAAAAAACACAGGTGCTCCATCAGCCACCACCACACCATCCATACATGGAATCATTGGTTACAACAAATGGAGATGTTTTGAATTCTGTGGATAAGTTCACATACCTTGGTAGTGTACTTTCCAGGGATGTACACATTGACAATGAGGCTGATGCACACATTGCCAGAGCTAGCTTAGTGTTTGGAAGGCTCTGAAGAAAGGTTTGGGAGAGAAGAGTTATTAGACTGACTACCAACTGAAGGTCTACAGGGCCATTGTGCTGACCTCATTGTTATATGCTTGTGAAACATGGACAGTCTACCAGTGCTATTCCAGGAAACTGAATCGTTTCCATTTGAACTATCTTAGGAAGATTCTGAGGATCACCTGGCAGGATAAGGTACCAGACACTGAAGTCCTATATATCCTTATATAGTGAATAAAGTACTATGTAATTGGGAATTTCGATTATGATTATGACACTTGAGAGAGCTGTGGTGTATAAAACTAAAACTCCTTCAACAGAAGAGTAGATGGGTAGGATAAGGACTAGTCTGGAACAAAGATATTTCATTTTGGATTGTAGTATACTTAGTGGTAAACTTGTGAAAAGAAATTCTCCCTCAGGATTTAAAGAAGTGGTTTTTGGTTTTTTTCGACACTTTAACAAAAATGAAAGTATCTGGAAATGTGGCGTGTTAATTAAAAAAAGTTAATAAAGTCTGTCTGGGAGAAGGGTCATGACCTTATGCAAAGGTGCACATTATCTGAGAAATATGAGCCCTTGAGGGCAATATTTACTAATATCCTTCATATTCAAGAAAGATCAAGTAAATTGACTTGTGAGAGGTGCCAAAAATCACATCTTTTGCAGCCATAGAGTAGGCTTATAAGTTGATAGTATTGAATTTAAACTTCTCCTGTGGTATATATTGAAACTTGCTCATTTCCAATAAAGCTGTGAGAGAATATCAAACTTCAAGCTCTTTGTTTCTGCTTAAATAATATTTTCTGACTGAATTATATGTCTTATTCTCCTAGTTCTTTAATTGTTTTTTGGGGGGATGAAGTAAGGACATTTTGTTATCTTAGAACAATTTTAAAAAAATTAATGGTGTCTTGAGAAGGTTAATACATTGTCTAATAGTGGGTTCACACAATCATTCTCAGGTCATTTAGTTCAGCAAACCTTTACAAGTACTTAGTATGTGTTTGATGGATAGCTTCATGGCATGGTAGATAGATGTCTTTGGAGTTTATGTTTTGACTCTGGTACGTATAGCTGTATGATCATGGTCAGGTTGTGTGTCAGGCACTGTGAAGATCTTCAGAGTAGAAGGATAGCAAGGAAACCAGGGTCACTAGATAATAACATACATGGAGCAGAGTAAGATGTAAGAAACATCATAAGGACTTTGCTTATGAAGGGCATTAAAAGCCAAACTCTGCCCAGCACCATGCTACCTCCCATTTCAAATTCCTTGGCTTAGTGTTCAAGGCCTTTCTGCATCAGGTTCCAGTCTGATCCAGTTATGATTGTATTTCCTGCCTTCCTTCACGTACCCTATAAATCAGCCAGTCTAGACTAATGTTCATTTTTTGACTATGTCTTGCATTTCAGAGTGACTACTTTCAATCAACTGTTTCCTTTTATTTCCTTCTACTTGCTCCTTCACCCTTTGACACTGAGACTTAATTGACTGCTTAACTATTCCTTTAGTGCCTAGCTCAAATGGACCATGATTCTTCTTTTGATCACAAGATCAATCAACAAGCATTAATTAAGTACCTACTATGTGTTAGCCTTTGTGCTTCAGATACAGATACAAATGCTAAATAACCTCTATTGTTGAGGAGCTTACAATTTACCTGAGATAGCTTGGAAATCTCTAGTTACATTATGTGAAAATTTGTGAGGAAAAGGGGATAAGGAAAGGCTTCCTGTGGTATTTCAGATGAACCTTGAGGAAACTAGAGATTCCGCAAGGCAGAGATGAGAAGGGAGTGAATTCTAAGCACAGGAAAGAGCCCCAGTACAAAGGCACAGGGATAACCTAGCATATTGTACAAGAAGAGGCCAGTCTGGCTTATCTGGAGCAGCACTTCTTAAGCTGGGGGCTGCTACTTTAAGAAGTGCTGACTGGGGGATAGTAAGTGGGAAAAGAAGCCCCGGGCTACAGTTTGCTTTGATGGGAGTGATGTGAAGTCAAGGGTAGTTTGGGTGCTAGATTATGAAGAGCCTAACAGTGGAGTTTATATTTGACCCCAGAGTCTGTAGGAAGCCATGGGAGTTTGAATAGTGGAGTACAAAGGTCACATTTGGGCTTGGAAAAAATGCATTTTAGTAGCTATAGGGAGAATCTTCCCTTTCCTTCTTCCCCTCCCCAACCTCCACTCTCTTTCTCACACACACCCACATATTCTGCACATTCTGGGTAACTGTGTTGCTTTAGATTCAGCAGCTAAGGAAATCTGTTATCAGTGTTTACCTGTAACCTGTTTACTGTCCCTCCTGGAAATTTATGTTATGTAAGATCTTAAGTGCCTTCTCAATCATCAAAGGAAAAACATGTGTATGATTCTAATGTCACTTGTATTTTACTGTATTCTAATTCTTTGAAAGTTGGTAATCCATCTATGATCCATATACTGATCCTTTATTAATTAGCATATCCCCATTGCTAGACCTAACATTATAGATGCCTACATTATCTAGGCTTTAAGAGTTATGTTATAAAACACTTTTCATGTTTTGATTAATTTCACAACAACCTGTGAGACCATTAAGCCTCAGTAGTGAGGCTTAAAAAGAGGAAATATCCTTTCTAGGGCCACACAACAAGTAGATATCAGAGCCTGAATTCAGACTCAAATAGCTTCTGAATTAACTATGCCATGCTACTTCTAATGCTCATACAGAGGCACAATTACAGACACCCTACAATATAAATTCAGTTTAGCATCCTTCGGTAATACTTTCTGACTGTTTCTCAGAAATACCATTGAACATTCACTAAAGTCATCATTTGAGCAGCATAGACTAACAATCTAGTTCAAGTATTCAAGTTCTGTTTGCCTTTTCAGTGTATCTGAATGTCCAGAAACAAAATATGGGCCATGAATATTTGACTGATAAAGAGTTCTCACTTTCTCCCTTCCACATGATATGAATTAGCCCAAGATAAATTTCTGCAAAATTACTGCATTCATTTTACTCCCATCTTTCTTGCAATAAGGGATGTCTTCTGAGTTGAAATGTGTGGAAGATATAATTGAATATGAGTGCCAGGCATTATAGGGGCTCACCAATAGGAGGCAGAGAACTGTGTCAGCAAATGATTTTATATTCTCTTTGCTTAATACATCAGTAGGCATTAAAATTAGGATTTATCAGGAATCTTTGCAGTTAACAATCCAAAACTATTGCTTATGTTGGGACTCAGATATACATCATTAGCTTGTTGTTTAGAGCTTGTCTAAGGAGCTAAAGAGAATCTACCTTTCCAGAGTCTGTCAGATGCAGACAGGGCAAAATCTCCACAAGGAAGGAGCATTTGCAACAGTGGTCACTCTTACAGGCTCAGGACAAATACATTCTCTCAAAATAAACTGTTGGCCACAGACATCATTTACACTGTGTACAGGATGCTTTTCCATTTGAGGTGTGCTGCTGTTTGAACCGAGCAATAGAAATCTTTTGATATTGGAGAGGTGATTGGAAATTCTTTTTATTCTCATACAAATTGCATAAGGTAAAGCAGAGTTATCAGCCTCACTGCCTCTTCCAGAGACATAAGAGTCCTTTGGCAAGACGAGGGGTGTGGGATATGTGATCTCAAGGTCTTTGAATCCAAACTTCTTGGAGTTTGGATTTTCTAAGGGCTGCACTTGAGGCCCTGGAGGGCCACGTGTGGCTTTGAGGTCTCAGGTTCTACACCCACGGGCAAGACAAAAGTCAGAGATGCCTGTTGATGGCTCAAGATGCAGTGGATGACCTTGATATCTTTGATGTCTGACCGTAATAATTACTAATATCTAGTATTTTACATATATTATCTTATCCTGTGACCTAAGTTCTATTATTGTCCCCATTTTACATACAAAGAACCTGTGACAGAGATCAGTTAGCTGACTTGTCCAGCATTATACAACTAGTAGGTGTCAGAAGCAGAAATTAGATTCACTTCTAACACTTCATTGTGCAGTCTGGCTGCCAAATAAAATGTGTCAAGGAAAGTGAAGATATGATCCCAAACTGGCAGAACTTTGGACACTTACCATTAAGTCATCCTTTTTTTCCTTCAAACTAATTATTAAATTTTGGTGCTTTTATTTCTGTTCAAATAGAATTGTCAGTTCTGTATGTAATATTAGAATTGTGTCTGCTTGAAAAATTATTTCTCATTTTACTTCAAGGATACATGCTGTCACAAATCTAGGTATTCCCCCCACCTATAAAACTTTTTTTGCGTCTTAGTAAATTGTCTTTAATAATGATGCAGTCAGAAGAAAAATTGTCATCTGATGGCCAGTCTTCTGGTGATAAACCTCTACAAATTTAGTTGTGCTGGACTTTGGATGACAGACATGTAGGCTTAAGCCCCTATTCAGATCTTTCCGATTCTCTGAGCTTTGCCACAGCATGTAGACTTTGAGATCCTAGGGTTAGCTATATACAAAACATATAAAATACATGCCATATAAGTGGAAGGTAATCTTAGGGAACACAAAGAAACTACCATCTTTCTAATACAATAGTATAACTACCTTATGTATATATGAAATATAATATACATGATAAACTATATAAAGCACGTTTAAATGTTACTTCACCTGAGCCTCACAGCAGTACTTTTGAGGTTAGGCACTGCAAGTATTGTCCTCATTTTATGTATGAGAAAACTGAGACTTAGATTAAATAACTTAGTCCAGAAGATACCTTGTTGTACGTGGTGGAGCAAGGAAGGGTTTATACAAATGCATGGAGGTACAGTTGTCATGCCAAAGTCCTCTTTTTGCAGATACCTTACCTGAAGAATGGCAAGTTGTTTTTAGAAAGGTTGGAATAATATTAGCATTTCTGTCAAACCATTACTTACCAAATTATCTAGCAAGGAGAGCTTGATTTTTCTCCCAGCACCAGTTTTTAACACGGGAGATTGGCTGTTTTCACCTTTACAATATGTTTAGCCTCTATGGGCAGCTAAGTGGTGCAGTGGATAGAGCACCAATGCAGGAGTCAGGAGGATCTGAGTTCAAATCTCACCTCAGGCACTTGACACTGACTAGCTGTGTGACCTTGGGCAAGTCACTTAACCCCAATTGCCTCATCCTGGGTCATCTCCAGTCATCCTGATGAATATCTGGTCACTGGATTCAGATGGTTCTGGAGGAGAAGTGAGGCTGGTGACCTGCACAGCCCTCTCTCACTCAAACAAAACAATCAAGTGAAAGTCATGTCATCATTTCTCTGATGGCATGGTCTTCTTCAGCAGTGAAGGACGAACACAACAGTGTTTAGCCTCTGGGGACTGAGAGCAATAATACACTGCCATATTGCTTGTGTATCAAAGTATCTTGTGACAATTATATAGCTAATTTGGAAGACAGCATTTATGTGCAAGAATATTTTCCAGACATGAAAATATTGGAGGAGTTTTATAGTCATGCTTATAGTACTGTTTCCTTTTGATCTTTATATGAAGAAAAAAACAAAATTACTAATGTCAGTGAGAGTTCCTGATTTTCTGAAATGCTTAACCCAAAGCATATCTGCCTAAAAGGAAATGCTTTAATTTCTTAAAATTTCAAAAGAAAAGCACCTGAGAATAGGAACTTGGCTGTGTTTTTGTTTCATTTTGTTGATGGGATAGTGAAGAGATTCCTTATGTGGGATTTTTTAACCTTAGACTTAAATCTCTTATGGTATGAGTGTCTGTGTGTGTGTGTGTGTGTGTGTGTGTGTGTGTGTGTGTGTACATGCAAAACATATGCCTCATGTTCTAAATTTTTATAATATTTGGTTTCGACTGTTTACTTTTGGACCCTGGAAAAGGCCTCTTATTCCTGGAGTGTATACGTTACCTCACAGGGACATTTACATTTAAATCTACCTCTTAAATTATTTACAGAAGATGACAGTTGGAGAACCTACTGTACTCTGTCCCAGGAGCCAAAGGTCACTTTGCTATGCTTCCTTGATTCATTTGGTAATCTGATATAGTGCTTAGCTAGCAGCTTCCTATCTAGTCCCAGGGGCATAGTATAGGATGACAATTTTCTCTCTTATTTCTCCACCTTTCTCTGCCTCTCTGCATTTCACATTTTTCTGCATAATTACCTTTAGACTTCCCAATTCAGTTTGCACTTCCAAATTTGCCTAAGTGAGTAGGGACAAGGAAAAGGAGTAAATGAAGGGTTACTGTGTTTGTTTGTGGACCTGGAGATCAGAGGAACTGCTAGTCCTTGACCTTAGTCTCTTCTCTTGGCTGATTGCTTCCCACTGCCATCTAAGGTAATTTTCCATTATCCTCTTGTCAGTGGAAACAGAATCTTCTTTGCCAAGAGCCTTAAAAAAATCAGGTAGCAAACTAAATAAACTACATATGCCTCATTTATCCGGAGTTCAGTCTTCAAGCATCCCACCTCCTTGTGTTCCCAAGTCCATATGACAGGGGAAAAGATCAAAGAACACCTTAAATAATTGTCTTACGGCCTTTGTAACATTTTGCTCAGTGTGATATGGTGGAAAGAGGGTAGTGCTTGGAGTCAGGAGACTTGTGTCTGAGTCCTTCTTTAAACACTAATAGGAACAGAACCACGAACAAGTGACTTAACCTCCCTGAGGCTCTTTCCTTCTTCTGAAAAAGGAGGAACAGTGATACTTAGCTATCTATCTTACAGGTTTGTGGGTAACGCACATTACAAATGGTGAAGGTGCTATATAAATGAATTATTTATTCTGTAGGCCCTTATGCCCAGTCTTATTGGCTTTTATTTTATACCCCATTAAAAAACCCCACCAAGACTGGTCACTTGTTTTCCCAACCATAGTGGATTAAGAACAACTAATTAGTGGGTGAATGAAAAGGAGAGTAGAGGCAGAATTACATAATTAATAGCTAATAGCCAAGTTAAGGGAGAGAAGAAAAACTAAAAAGTTAGCATAGAATTCTATTAGCACACAGTAATATCAATAGTAAAAGTTGGGCAGCTATGTGGTACTATGGATAGAATGCTGGGCCTGGAGTCAGGAAGACTCATTTTCCTAAATTCAAGTCCGACTTCAGACACTTACTAGCTGTGTGACCCTGGGCAAGTCACATAAGGTTGTTTGCTTCAGTTTCCTCACCTGTAAAATGATCTGGAGAAGGAAATGGCAAACCACTCCAGTGTCTCTGCCAAGAAAACCACAGATGGGTCATGAAGAGTCAGACATATCTGAAAGAGACTGGACAATAACAACACGTAGTAATAGTTGTTTGTTATGATTCTGTCATTAAAATGCAATATTCTAAGTTTGAGAAGGTAGACGAATATATAGTATGTGTTAGGAAAAAATTTTCATGAGAACTATGTGAAGGAATTAGATTCGTTAACTGTAATATTTGTTCTGGGACATTTCTTTGCCCAATAATAATATGATTAGTTGAGGGTAGAGGTTTGCTTCTGTTTTTTCTACCAAGGAAAATAACCATAAGTTGGAAGGGAGAAGAAGGAAAAAATGATGAGTTGGCACTCAAATAGTTCTACAGCAGCACCTTGGTGTTTGCCTTAAGGCCCAGATAGGCTACATCCTAGGGCGGTAAAAGAATTTATGAGCATCATGCCTGAGCTACCATCACTGATCTTTGAAAGAAGATGTTGTGAATGGGGATCTGGATTTGGATTCAGGAAGATCTGAATTTAGATACTGCTGTATGATCCTGGGCACATCATTTAACCTCTCTGTGCCTCAGTTTCCTCATATATAAAATGAAGGGGTTAGACTCATGGTCCTGTGGAAGAGTGTGGAAAGTGACAAATGTAATGGTAGGATTGAAGAAGGACAATTGCCCTAATTAAAAAATAGTAAGATGAGTTTGAATGAAACTGGCTGACCCAAACTGACTTTGGCCAGACCCAAAGAATGATCATTAGTGGTTTAATATCAGCTTGGAAGGTGGTCCCTGGTAGACTGTCCTAGTGATAATCTCTGCTTAGCCCTGTGCTGTTTAACATTTTTATCTATCACTTGGATAAAGGCATAGATGGCAGGCTCATGGAATTTATGATAACACAAAGCTAGGAAAGACAAGCTCAGCATGCAAAATGATCTTGATAGATTAGAGTTTTGGAATAAGTGTTTAAAAATGAAATTTAATATGGATAAATATAAATTATTGTACTTGAGTCAGAAAATTCAGTTCTGGAATATGGGGGAAAGTATGGCTAGATTGCAGTTTACCTGAAATTGAGCCTAGGGTTTCAGTAAATTTGAAAATTCTGTATGAGTCAAGAGTGATAAGGCAGCCAAAAAAGCTAACTTAAACTTGTATTGAGAAGCATGGTGTCCAGCACTAGGGAAATGACAATGTCACTTATCAGTCTGCCTTTGACCACATTGTATTTTAGGGACCATGTTTGAGAAAGGACATTTGATTAAATTGGAGATCCTAAATAAGAGGGTAACTTGGATAATGAAAGGTCCCGGAATTGATCGAAGGTGCTGTTAAATTGGTCAAAAGTCTACTTGAGGAAGGGTCTAATGCTTTGTGTCTTTTAATTATTTGAGAGGCTGTCATGGAAGTTGGATTGGGCTTATCCTTTTTTGTACCTAGAGGAAAGGACTGAGAGCAGTGGTTGAAAATTGTAAAGTAGCAAATTTAGTATTGATTTAAAGGAGTTTCCTAGTAATCATTGCTATTCCCACATTGGAATGGATTCTCTCTGCTGATAATGAGTTTGTGACAATGGAGGTTTTTAAAGCAAAGACTGGAAAACCACTTGTCATATATGCTGTAGTAGGGATTCTTGTTCAGGTAAGGGTTGGGCTCTTCAAAAATTCCATAATCTTGTGACATTAGCTACCTAGATAAAAGCTCTATGAATCCTTGTTTAATTAATAGGACAATTTAGAGCTATTACGATTATTACTACTAACTTTAGAGAAGTTAGTTAAACAAACCTTTGTTCAAGTAGCTCTGTATTTCACTTTCTGTATTTCACTAACTCATCAAAGTGGATTTCTTACAGTCTACATCTATGTCAGTTGCTGTTATTTTCTTTACTGGGGTTATTGGAAGGCAGGTATATCTGTTTACTCATGATGAGTTCCTTTCAGGTCTGTTGACTTTTCAGTAGTTCTTAATGGCTCTTAAAGTTTTTGTTGATCCCAGATAAGACTATATCATTTACAGGTGCTTAGTGTGTGTGTGTGTGTGTGTGTGTGTGTGTGTATGTGTGTATGTGTGTGTGTGTGTGTGTGTGTGTATGTGTGTATGTGTGTGTGTGTGTGTGTGTGTGTATGGAGAGAGAGAGAGAGGGAGATAACCAACATTTCAATTCCTTTTCCGTTTTTGGTTCCTTCACCAAGCATTCATTTTATATATATGTAATTATAATCTTTATAATTATTGCATAATCATAATTTATAATTATTACTATAATTAAATCAGTCTGCTGGATACTTGGAAAGTGCTAAAAAAAAGACAAGACTGTTGTCCTCAAGAACTGTTTTATGCTATCAAGAAAAAACACATGCACACAAGTGGAAAAACAAAGTCTACTGAAGATGGATCAGTCTAATTATCTTTGTTTAATAATAAAAGACAATATTTTTTATATATTTATATATTAGTGCTTCTAGTTATCATAGATATTCCTTTAAAAAGGTACCTTTTGTATGTGATTCTAGCATTTTGTTATTCTTAGAAAGAGTTCTGGTTTCCTAAGTAAGAGTCAGGAGACTTGGGTTCTCTTTCCTGATATTTGCTGTGTGACCCTTAACAAATCATTTCCTTCTTTGTGCCTATAAAATGAAGAGGTTATATTAGGTTAAGACTTCTTAACATGCCTCCATTCCATCTCCATTGATAGATTTCAGGGGGTCAGTGAACTTGGAGAGAAAAAAATTATATATTTTCCCCAGTATAACTGGTTTCCTTTGTAATGCTGTGTATTTTATTTTATGCATTTAAAAACAATATTCTGAGAAATGGGTCTATAGGTTTCACCAGACTGTCAAAGGGGTGCATATACAAAAATGTTCCAGAGCTTAAAAATGATAAAATGAAGCTGTTATGATATTTTTTCTCAAAATCATTTTCCAACCTGCAGTCTTGCTTAGTGTGATTACTTAGCTGATGAACTTTTCAAGATTAATTTTCTAGGTTTACTGAAGGATTTTTGCTTAAAATCTCACAGAACTGGAGTACGTGTGCGATGCAAAGCCTTGTTCTTGGAACGTTACTTACCCAGCTCCATTTTCACCTACATTTTCCTTTTACATCTATTTTCACTTTACTCTTTGTTTTCAACATTACTACACAAAAGTTCTGTAGGCAAAGGGGGCATTGACCGGGTCTGCATGTGAAAAGTGCTATTGGCTCTAATAGCATAAAGGATATGCAGGCCATGATCTTTTTTTCTTATTGAATTTTTTTGACTTCATCTTCATTGACTAATATATCCATCCCCAATCCTAAAGAGAGAGAGAGAGAGAGAGAGAGAGAGAGAGAGAGAGAGAGAGAGAGAGAGAGAGAGAGAGAGAGAGCACCATACATCATAACTAGGATTAAAAAGATAGGGGAAAAGGTATTTCAACTAGTCAACACATAAATCCAACCTGACTTCCACCGTCCCCCAAGTCTGGAAATAAGAGACAGATATAAGAGATATATTTTCATATCTCTTCTTAATGATTATATGTTTACCATGGATTTGTTGCTGCCGCAGGTCAGTTCTGCTTTCACAAATGTTGGCCCATTTGACTGTGAATAGAAGAACTGGAAGATGTCGTTCTGGGCTGCTATTATAACACACCTGTTGTTAATTCTGCGGCAGTAGGACTATTTAGAACTCTGGGTGGCTGGCGCTGGAGATGAGTGGAGAGGTAATCCAGGGTTCTAAGTACCACTGCCTTATTTATCTCTTAAGGAATGGGAGAATGTTGATGGTCTATGTTTTTTGCACCCTGGCTGCTAGTGACAGGGAGTGCTAGCCAGACGGGCCATGATAGCGCCTTTGCCTCTGCACTACCTAATGGGGTCTAATAGCTGTATTATTAGCCTCATTAGAAATACAGCCACTTGGATTTATGCATTCAAGTGATGCTATGACAGCTCAAAGGGTCACATGGCCATACTATATTTGTTTATAAAAATCAGAAATCCACAGTTCTCTGTGATAGAAATCATTAAAATTACATATAAAGATCCTGCATATCCAAACTATTCCCTGAAGTCTGATGATAAACCCACTCATTTCTTATTTACTTGTTTAGGGGTTGGTAGTTTCCAGAAACACTTGCACTTTCCCCAGCCCGGGAGAGGAGTTCCGAAGTTTGCTCTGCAGCCGAGATATTGGCTGTGGAAAGGCGGAGATTTCAACCTCCAATGCGGTGCCTTTAGCATGTGAGAGAGCCTATCGTATTTCACTCTAGTGCTTACTCTGTAATCCAGGCAATAGCCACGCAGCCTGTTTTATTGTTTGTGGAGTCCTTTGCATAGAGAGGAAGGAGGAAAAGGAGAAAGGCCAAGTGGGAGGGTTGATGATTGAGTTGCATCAGTGTGAAGGAACGGAGAGCTTTGATTTTTCTCCAGTAACCTGTTTGGGTGGGAGAAGTACTTTGCCTTTTGTGGGAGCTCGGCAAACTGGGACCCTAAGTTAAAACTGTCTTTATTCCCCAGGGCAAAGAGGAGTTACTTCCTTATGCAACAGCAGGCTGGATTTCAGTCCCTGTGGGAGAAAGATGCCTGGGAGAGGAGTAAGATTACAGTCTTGGAGGCTAGGTGCACCAGGAACAAATGGGTGTGCTTTGGTGCTGTGCTGCACAAAGTCTTAACAAGTTTTTCTGAAACCAAGATCCTGCTTCATTTTGATTGTTTTTCTTTTCTTCTGTTATGTTTGGCTGTGGAGGAAACATCCCTGAGGAAAAGGACTTGGGAAGATTTTATCAACTTAGTGACCAAGTACCAAAGAAGTGTGACTAGTTCAAACACGTTGTTGCTCTTTACTCCCTTTTCTGGATACCCCTTTCAGACTCTGCCCCTCACTCCCTCCTCTTATTCTTTTAAAGGAATGACCAGAAGTAACAACCTTTTTGGATTTTGCTCAGAATGTTGCTTAACTAGCAGGAACATGAGGAAAGCACTTTGTTAAAGGACCAGGAGCAACTTTTTGAAAGAGAGCTTTTCGTTTAGGCTGATTTTTGTGTACGGTAAATTCTGATGTAAAAGAAGATGAAAAAGGAGTGCGCTTCAGGTTCCTTCAGACTCAAGCCAAACTCAGGTTCTCTCTCACGTGCTGTAAGCTGGATAAATTTCTCCTCCTTGTCCAGGCAGACAAAGAGGTTGTTTCGCAGTGATGGAGAGCTATCAATTTGTGGGCAGCAGGTAGAAGATGATGAAAATTGGATCTACAGAACTCAGCACAGAAAAGGTGACCACTTTATTTTGGATTTATTTGGATTATTTAGAGTTCTTTTGTTTATGACAATAATTTGACTTTATAATTTTTGTCTCACCTATCTCTTAAGATGGTTTTCGGTGGCATTTCTTTACATGTATAGAAATAATTTTCTCCCAACAAGCCTGACCTCTTATCCTAAGAAAAACTATAATTGTCCCTCCTCCTTCATCTTTAGCTTTCCCCACCAAGTCTACATTTGTGGAATATTAATTAGCACAGCACAACCACAGTTTTATTTGAGTCTTATAAGGATTGGTTTTAGGAAGTAAAGCTTTTTCCTGGAATAATGCATTGTGAGAATTCATGGCAATCATATCTTACCTTGTACAATTATGGCGTCTTCCTTATAAGGAGATATCTAGTGAGTTACGTACAGTCTCGTCAGTTCTTATTACAATCCTTCCAGATACAAATTTAACAGGTAATAGTATCTTAAACTGAGGAAAATTAGCTGCATAGTGGTAAAGGGACTTGGCCTAAGGTCTCTCAGTCAATAGGAAACTGGAATCAAGGGAATGGAATCAAATTCTTTTCCTGGTACCAGTCTTGTGTTCTTTTTCCTGGTTTAGACCATATGCTATCTCCCTTAATGTGTAGAAAAATAGCAGTCTTCTAGCTGGAAATGTGGAACATAATTCAATGTTAATAAAGATCTCCATTTTGTTGTTGTTGTTTAGGATTTCAAAGACTTGACTCAACTGTGGTTAAGGACTTTTTGGTGGGGACTGAATGCCTAAGTCCTAAAATGGTCTCTCCTTTCTGTGTAAGGCTCTGCATGGTCTAGAGCACTGTGTCACTCTGACAAAGGAGCCTAGTTCAGGCATTCCGCATGACTGTGTCCCCTTGCTTATCACATTCTTTCCATTTTCTCCCTTGTCAGGACTTTTCAGTAACCTGCTCTCTCATTCTCTTGGAGACACAAAATGAATAAATGTGAGGAAATGAACTTTGCTTCATTCATTTCGGTATGTTTGTGTCATTAGGGCTTGGGGGATGGGAGCAGGACAAACTTCTTAAATTTAGCCCCTCAGTATAGTGAAACTGAATAGGTATTAAACTATTAGCCCATTTTCAATTAAACTGTGATCTTAATATTTAATAACACACACAAGAAACTAATTGTATTCTCTAAAATTGTCAGTTTTGTTTCATACTTGGCTAGTCAACCGTGGTCAGTAGACGAGAGCTTAAAATTAAAAGCCTAATTCCAAAGTGCTTTAAAATAAAGGACAGACAGTGGAATAACATTTGCATTTTTCTTTCCTGACAAGAGCCAGAATGTGAAATTTTGCTTTTTCCAATTTAGGAATAAACCACAGTGGTCTCAGTAATGGTTGGGTTTGTAACCTTTGTAGCAAAAATGTTAAGTGGGTGTATGCAGCAGTGATGTGGAAGCAAGAGGATACAACTGGCAGAGTTCTGAATATTTTTCCCTCCAGAAAGTTGCTGTTAGTCTTTTCTTTTTTAAAGTAGCTGTTGAATGAAAGACAAAAATTATTTAAACTTATATTTTAGAATTTTTATAAGAGTTTTATTATGGGTCCAGGGAGAATGATATTCTGCCTGACTGGTATGTGTTCATTTCATTTGGAATCAAACAAATACTGCACACTTCACTTATAAAACATAACGAAGTCATTGTAAAGAGCCCAGGAAAGGGGAGGATTTGTTTGTGTAGTTGAACATCTCTGTTCAAAAGATTGCATCCTTTATCCCTTCTGCTAGGGAGTATACTTAGTGAATGAAGAAGAAAAAGAGTTTTTATTTCAGTGCTTACATTTATGTGGCTTCTGGAAACCTTTAGGCATTATGAGGTGCAAGCATTCTTTGATTGGGAAATAGGTTTTCCTGAAAAGTTGACTCTAAGAACAAAATTCAGTATATCTACTACTCCCATATTAAGTTTCTATGTGAAAAATTCTGCTCCCAGCTTTGATTTACTGTCTCTATGAAAGGTCCTGCATTTCTGTGTTCATTTGGAAGACTATGGTTCTGGCATTTGCTTATGCTTGCATAAAATGAAAAAAACTTACAAAAAATTGTAGATGGGGCATAGTTGGCAATCAACACTAAATGAAGGTAATTGTGAGCTCCTTGAGAGTAAAGACTGTCTTTTGCCTTTCCTTGTGTCCCTAGCACTTAACATATGGCCTGGCACATACTATTTACTTAATAAATATTTATTGATTAACTGATATTCAGCGAGGGCTATAATGTCCCATGTGTAGAGTTTTGGGGTTGCAAGTGGGAAGCTGTTAAAGTAGTAACATTCCAAAAGAACATAATTTCCTTCATAATCTTTTAGTGACCTCTCTGATGCTCATGCAGACTTACCCCTTAATTTATATTTGTTTACTTTTGTTTACTTACTCTAGATCCTGAAACCGACCTGAAAAATACAGCTTTGTAGCTTCCTATATCATTATCTTATATGCTGTCTTCTCTACTGAGACTCCTAGTACATTGAAGGGGAGAGAAAGGAGGGAGAAAGGGGGGGGGGGGGGTCCTTCTTCCAAATCTCTTGGCTTTTCCCCCTTTGCCCAGGGACTGCTGCAGCTCCAGGCTTGTTGCCAAACCGCAATTCATAGTTATCTCTACTGCTCATGAGCAGTAATAGTGTGACTGATATATTTGCCTTGCATTCTACGAATGCATTAAATTTAAGGGAAAAAAAGAAACTCTTTATCAATAATCACTTATATAACACTCAAAGCTTTACAAAGTGCTGAGATTTAGACTTGGAGGGGACTTGAAGAGGCCATTTGGTCCATCCCCTCATCTTACAAAAGAGGAAACTGAGTCCCAGAGAATTGTCTGAGGTCACAGGTAGTGACAGGCAAAATGTGAACCCAAGTCATCTAACTCTAAACTGATGTTCCTGTTTTTAAATTTTGATTTATAATGAAATTCTATTCCTTTATAACAAAAGTATACTTCGGCAATAAAATTAATTTACTCATGACCATCTAATGAGGACAGGAAGAACATTAGCATTGAGATAGAAGATAGTGGTCCCAGGCTTTGCTTAGCCACTTTACTGAACAAATCACTGAGGCTCTTTGAGCCTTAGTTTAATTGTTTGTAAAATGGGAGTAATACTTTCATTACCCATCTCATAGAGTTGTTTTAAAGAAAGAAATCTGTAAACTTTAAACTGCTATAAAAATGTAAAATGGATGGTCATCATATACGTGTTTCAGATTAGATTTGAGATAGGCTCTTTGTTGTTGAGTTGTTTCAGTAGTATCTGACTCTTTGTGATCCCATTTGGGATTTTCTTGACAAAGATACTGGAGTGATTTACCATTTCCTTCTCCAGCTCATTTTACAGATGAGGGAATTGAGACAGACAGTCTTAAGTGACTTGCCTAGGGTCACATAGCTAGTAAGAGTCTAAGACCAGATTTGAACTCAAGAAGATATGTCTTCCTGACTCCAGGTCTGGCACTCTGTCCACCCTAGCTGTCCAAAGATAAGTTCTAGTAGAAGATTTTTTATAAGTTTTTGCCCTGATAACTCATATTTGTTCAGTTTTATTGATTCTTAGGTCCATGAAAGTGAGTTTAAGCAGAAGATATACTCACTTAACGTTTAACTACTAAATTTGGTTATTAGTCACTAGAGCACCCCAAGTCGCTAGGTGTTCTGCTGTTGTCATTTGTTATGTTGTAACAGAAGAGAAAAAAATGAGTTTTGTAGTAGTAACTATCAGTCATCAGATTCTTAAACTGACATGTTCCGGTGTGATAGCACATCATGTTACAGCTGCTTTAGCAGTAAGAATCACGCCAGTGTCTCTCTTCAGTATTAGATTCAGTGCACCTTGCGGTGTTTTATAAGGTTTCTGTGAAGGAAAGTGGAGTTTCACAACGTAGTAGGTGACACAATGTGAAGCGTTTCTTATAAAGCTGGAGCATTTGGCCTGAGGCTATTTATTCGTTCCTTTATTCTTTTCTTTCTTACTTTCAGCAGATAATTCATTGAGTGCCATGGTATGCAGAACATTTCATTAGTTTACAGAACTCCAATCTATCAACATTGTACTTATAAACTTCCCTTACATAAAAAAAGGTCACTACTCCCTAACTACATTGTGGAAAAACTTAGGGTTTTTAGAGGATTTTGAATTCAGAAATAGAGGAAGAAATACGCTGTAGAAAGCAAAGAATTTTAGGAGTTAAGCATTGTGGGACGAGGGCACAGTCACAAAGAAAGTCAAATCATTTTCTTAAGTGTTTTGTTTTCCTTCCATAATTACTACCTTCCCACCCACCCCTAAACCCACCTCATTATAGCCTGACTCCACTTTTTACATTGCATGAAACTCTTCAGATTATGAATTCACTTGGAAAAGACCTAGCAATATATCTACAACAAATTCTTATATCATCGATGACAGTAGAGCCACTACACTTGGAATCTAACATCACAGTTCTCAGTGTCCTGCATTAGGAAGTAGAAACAGTCCTAAGGAAAACAAGATCAGAAAAGTAGTTGGGCTAAGACTTAGCATGTACAAAGGAAGTTTGGCCTGGAGGTCACACAATTTAGAGGATGTTGAGGAGTCAGTTGCCAAGGTGTTTGAAATAGAAGCCCAAAAATTTGAGGGAAAATGTCTTACTATTAAAAAGATTGATTGGAAGTGTGTTAGTGTCTACTGAACCAAATGCCTGTCTCTACAGATTTTAATGAGAATATTTTACATGTGCATTGAGGGAATCCCTGATGTAGATATAAGAAAGCATTAGGAAGGTTATAATAAATGATATATAGCAGCATGCGTCTTTATAGTTCTGATTAAAATTTGTAGGGAATTTAAGATTCTACTGTGCTTAATGTTTATTTGTGATTAAAAATAAGTAGGTTTGGTAGAATAAAGCTCCATCTTAGAGGTTCTTCTTCAAAATAGTGGCTACCATGCATATACCATAATCAAGTCGTTAGCAAGTGTTTAACAAATGCTTGTGAAAATCATGCAAAATTCCTTCAGAGATGTAACTGAGATAACTTAACCATCGTGGGGGCTTTTCTTATCTCTCCCACTCCCTCCTTGGGAGTCTTACATGAGAAATGCTCACTTAGATTCTATTAAGGATGGGGAATAAACTTCCTATACACAAAGATCCTAAAAAAAGACTTGCTTATTGATATAGCTATATATAAAAATGTATATGTACATATATTCTATAGCATATAAGGAGGTAGATGAACACCAGGGATAGAATGCTGACTTAGAGCCAGAAAGAGCTGAGTTTGAATCCAGCCTCAAACCTTGGGCTTTTCAACTTCTTCCTTGGTTTCCTCATCTGTAAAGTGGGTATAATAATAAAAATAGCATCTACCTCCTAGGGTTACTGTAGGAATAAAATAATATTTACAAAATGCTTTGCAAACCATAAAGCACTGTATAAATACTAGTTAGTATTATAGTAAAGAATATTGATTCATTTCTGTCCCCCAGACAAAGGAAGGATAGCACTTTAAGTTACAAAATTATGAGTAGCAATAGATGTTTAGAGAGGAGAAAGGCAATAAGAAATGGGAGATGGTTGCAGAAAGAGAACTAGGTGAGTGACAAAAATAAATTTTTCCTTTTTCAACACTGTACCTAGAGTTGGACCATGCCCAGGAAATGCAGAGAAACCCCCCCCCCCCCTTTTCTTCCCTCTTACGTCATATGGTTTTCTGTTCCCAAGGGATAGAACTAGGGTGTTACTATTGCCATAATCAGATTGTTACAATATGTCTTTGTCAATTATTAGTAATTTACAACATTTGACAATCTAAATGAGTTCTAAACTCTCAGAATTGTGAACTGTCTGTATGTTGTTCAGTTCTTGTCCTCAAAAAACATACATTTGTAAGGAGATAAGACAGAAAAAGGAAAAATAATAAAAGGCAGGGTAAGATTTTATCAACTGAGAGGTATAGGTGAGAGTGTTTTGCAAATCAAAACCTTTATGCCTTCAACTAACTTTTTCTTAGGCAACATGAAACAGGAAAAGAGAGCAGGATTTGGGATTGCAACAGAAGAAAGAGTGCTGAATTTGGAATGGGAAGAATGAGATTCAAATCCATGACTTGGCCCCTTACTTTCCGTGTGATAGAAGATGCTTAAATGTTCTGGGTTCTGATTTCCTTATCTATAAAATGAGGGGGTTGAATTAGGTGATCCTTTTCAGCTCTAAATATATGATCCTATGATCTTGGATTAATCTGTAATATTCTTCTGGCCCTTAACATTCAATTTTGTGACTATTTTATGCATCAGTTCTTTGTAACCAGGATTATATTAACTAATGCAGGAGTGTAGTATAAAAGAAACCTTGTAGAAAGGTGGCAGCGTTAATGTGTAAAATAAGACAATATCTGACAGAAGTCAGAGAACCTTAGTTCATTTCTCTTCTCCATCACTTAATTAATTATTAAATTATTAATAATAAAAAAATTAAATTGTTAGTAGCTCTCAGCAATTTCCTCAGTAACAAAGGAAACCAAGAAAAGTCAGACCTGTAGTATGTGTGAGATAACTTCATGACTTTTACATTGATAGTATGTTTAAATCAACAATTGTCTTATAGTCCTCATTTTCCTATGAAGATTTCTCCCTTACCATCCAATACCTTGGGGGAAAAAAAACCCCTAAGATTGTTGCTCTTTTCTAATCATTTGCAAGGCATTTCACTTTTTACCATCAGGCTTGTCATCTGGAAATAAGAATATTAATCCCTGCTCTGCCTATTTGGCAGGATTGTTAGAATGAAATGCAGCAATATATATATGAAAATGTTTAATTGTAGTATGTAAATATAAGCTATTATTACTTCCTAAATTTACTTTCATCATTTTTGTCAAAAGAAAATAGATATGCTAATATTATAACTTCTCTGATTTCTGAAAAGGCAAGTCATGGTTTGTCATAAAACCAACTCTTCAGTTAATAGTTTAAAAAAATAGATCCTGCCTTATTTGGGACAGAAATTCTTTTTCTGGTCACACATGTTATGCAGCTACTCCTTTTCCACCAAACTTGGCTACAATACTAATATTCCAAAAGTTGACCAACTTGAGTTTCAGTTTTTATTTTGCTTTTCTGCATTATGGGACAAAATACCCTTGAGCTACAGAAAGGACGAAAGTATAATGACCAGAATGAGAAAGAGGAGAAAAGAATTAAGTAAAAAGAATAATCCATAAATTGAATAATCAATATTTGAGTAATTTAGAGCTGACTGTATTTGAAGACCACCTCCCAACCCTTTTCCAGTAGGGTAGTTATCAAAAAAAATAGAGTCTCTCGGTCTATAATTTAATTAGAAATGACTCTTCTCTCTCTCTCTCTCTCTCTCTCTCTCTCTCTCTCTCTCTCTCTCTCTCTCTCTCTCTGTCTGTCTCTCTCTGTCTCTGTCTCTCTCTCTGTCTCTCTCTCTCTGTCTCTGTCTCTCTCTCTTTCTCTCTCTCTCTCTCTCTATATATATGTATTTAAGTGTATATATATTTGTCACAAATAGAGGAAAAAAATAAGCAGCAAGTTAAACATTACATCCCTTTAAAGAGCCATAATTTCTGAGAAATCACTACAAAATAAAACTTTTAAAAAGTGATTTGAAGCCATTAAGCATCACCAGGATACTATGATATTCCATGATTCAGGCATAGAACATCACCAGAAGAATATAGATGTCAAGAAATCAGTATATTGTTTCAAGCAGGAGCTTGTGGTTAATAGCAAACATTCATAAACTGCATAACATGTGCCAGATACTGTGCCAAGTGCTAGGAATACAAACATGGAGAAAAAAAGACAATCAAACTCCTCAAGGAGTTATAGTCTAATGGGGGAAGACAATACACCAAAGGAAGCTGAAAAACAGGGTTGGGAGTGAAAAGGATAAGGAATAGGGATACAGTGGAGAAGGCAGAGAAATCCTGAGCAGCTAAATTGGAGATGAGGAGATGTGTATCCTGCACGTCTCCTTAGATGGAAGGTTTTGGAGTTTGTTGTCCTACCCCCAATGAGAGGGGTAGAGGGTAGGAAGAGAGGATGATTTAGTGTGGCACATATGTGGAGTTTTCACAATGATGAGCTTCCTGGAGCATGGTAGAGAAGTCTGAGAAATCCCAGTATTTCCCAGTAAATCTCAGAGAAAGTATTGCAGCCAGGTGAGAAATGAAGAGAGCTCTCTCCTTAAATGGAAACTTGGGGAATCATTCCCAGAACTGTTCAGTGTTTCAAAGACAACCTTGTCAAATCTTCTCCTGTTCAATTCTGGGCCCTGTTCATTGTTCATCTCATGTATGTACAGGTCTTAACTATTCATCAGGAAGTAGGAGCTAGTTTGATTTGATGAAGTAGGGAATATAGAATCATTGAAGGCTTTTGGCACGATGAAAGAACTTATATGACTTGTTGCCTTTACACCTACCTTGTAGGTAGGTAGGTAGGTAGGTGCTCAATTTACTGTTTGTTTTATGAGTGAGTGAATACGTTGCCTGGGATTATAACTTTTGTGTAGTGTCCCTGATAAAACTGTAGGTACCCTGAAGATAGAGTTTATTAATTATAACTCTTTTGTATATTTCACAGTGTCTTGTTGATGTTCAATAAATGATGAATTAATAATGAAAGCAATGTTTAAGGAAGTAGTACTGTGGGATGGATATGAGTTGCAGAGTGCTGAGAATCAGAGAAAAATACGATAGTTTAAGGCACAGTGGTCTAAAGACCTCTGAAGAAAAGCATTCTTGGAACCTAATATATCCACATTATCTCTCTTTATAGGCTCACAATTTTGCTCACTAACTACCATGGTCTTTTCTATTCCTGGCCTTTCTGTTTCAAGATAACATTTACAATGATCACTATTTGCCTATGCGGATGTGGGCTTAAAAGCCTCATGTATAATCAGTAGTGTCTTACATATGTTTATATATAAGGAATGTACTTTGGTTTGAAGCTGCTATTTGGAGAGCCTGGAGCTGTTTGCAATAATTGCCTCTTTGACTTTTGGTTTGCTCCAAATTTTTTCTTAACAAGAGTCATACAATTTTTCAACCGACTGTTTTTGTTTTTTTTTTTAAAGGCCTTACTAGATGCTCTCACTAGAGTCCTACTTCTCTTTTTGACTGTGCTGTCCAAGTAAGGCTGAGTCTTGAAGGTTATACCAAAGAATCACATGATCTGGCAGGTTCTATCAAGATGGAAAGACTCCATTTATGGGGCTAGTGATAGATTATATGTCCATACTTTGAGAACCAGTCTAGCTAAATTTGGAGCAGATCATTATCAGGTTGGCTGCAGAGTGCTAAGTTTTTCTGGCATAGAAACTCAAGACAATATACTAAGGCACAAGAGAAGTTGCAGTCTGTTTTGATGGAAGGTGAGAAGGCACTATGCTAAACCCTTTAGAGATATTACTTCCTTTTATCCTCACAACATCGCTGTAAGGTAGGTGCTGTTATTATCCCATTTCACAGCTGAGGAAGCTGAGGCAAACAGAAATTAAGTGAGTTACCCAGGGTCATAGAGCTACTGAAGGCCGAATTTGAACTCAGGTCTTTCTGACTCTAGGCCCTGCACTTTATCCACAGCACCATCTAGATTCTTCTGAGAGCAGTGTACCCAAAGGAGTGTATAACCACACCTATAAAATTATAGATCCTTGAAATATTAAAATAAGAATTCTATGCCTAGTACTATGCCAAAGGTGTCACATTCTGAATCTTTAACCAGAGGTGCTATTTCTTTTGTTTCCTCTGACTCTGTTGATCCTAATACCACCTTAAGCTTCTCCTGCCTTCTCAACCTTGTTGTCCAGTTACTGAGGTCTCCAGGAAGGACCAGATGGGGACCCTCCCAATAGGAATGTTTCTGGTTTTGAACTATTCCAGAGCCTTTAGCTCCCCATTCCTGGGCAGGACTGAGAGGAAAAGTACATCATCACCTTCAAAACAATGTGATTCTTTGAAAATACAATATTTATCTTGACAGGTAAAATATAAACTTGAGGTTTTGTTGTATGACCATCATTTCTCATTATCACCACATTTTACTAAGATTCTTGTCAACTTTTGTAACTAGAAACTCTGGAGTTAGAGTAGATGCTGAGTAAGTAGTTTTGTTGGATTACAGTTTGAGATAAGATGGAATTCCTACCCCAGCTCAGGTCTGTCTTGTTTAACTTTGATTAGATGGAGTTCTTTTTCAGAACACACAAAAAACAACTTGTGAAATGACCTTGGTGAGTGGTTATGCCTGCTGCTTGACTTGGCATGGTTTCTGAAATCATGTTGCCTCATCAATCGAAAAGTACATGGAGCATCTTTAACTTTGAGTACTTTAACAAAAAAAGGACTTTGATTTCTACCCTGAAGAGTAAATTTGTAACTGTGTTAATTAGAACTATTTTCTTAGGATTAAGTCATTACTTTTGCAGTTTTATCTCTCTGTCTATGATTTTATTTATTTTTTTCTTGACATGGTGCTCTTTTCTTCCTGTGTTGCCAGACCTTCCCAGTGACTCATATCCTCAATAGTACACTCTTGTAACAAAGAAATATATATGTAAGCAAAACAAATCATATCCCCCCAAAATGCATGCATCATTCCATGTTTTGGGACCTTGCCAAGAAGCAGGACATGTTTCATCATCTGTCTTCTGTGTTCATAATTAGTCACTTGTGTTGAGTTCCAAAGTTGTTTAGTGTAGTTTTCCTTTACCTTATTGTCTTTATCATAAAATTGTTTTCTTGGTTCTGCTGTGGTCTCTATCAGTTCTTGTAGATTTTCTCAAGTTTCTATGAATATTTCATATTTGTCATTTCTTTCAGCACATTGATATTTTTGTTTAATTTCTCAATTTGTTCAACTCATCCTCAATGAAAACCAACTTTTCTTCCAGTTTCTAGAGAGGTAGACTCTATGAGAGAGAAAAAGAGTGGGGCAGAGGGAGAAAGGGGAGATATTTATGAAATACTTACTATGCCCTAAGTATTGTGCTGAGCCCTGGGATTACAAACACAAGGAAACTTTGCCTTCTTTGCCTTCAAGAAGTTCACATTCAAATATGTTATGCTATATCTAGGGTTGCAGGACCTGAACATAAGTCTTATTCCAAGGCTGGCTTTCTGTCTGTTAGGCCATGAAGCCTATAATTTTAACAAAAAAGTTAAAAATCGAATTTCATTACACTCTTTAGGTCTCTAGAGCAGAATTAAATGATAATTGTATATTTTGTTTACTCTGTTTATATTGCTGATGGACATTGGTTTGTGAATAGACCAGTAATTCTTTTATTTGATCATGCGCTTTTCTGTAAAATGTAAGCTCCCTGAGAGCAAGAACTGCTTGGTTTCTCTTATCCTCAGCTCAATGCTCTGAAAATAGTAAGCCCTTAATAAATGTTTGTTGATTTAAATTGCAAAAAGTAAATGAATAAGATCCAGTTGTAATGAGTGCGTTTGTTTTTTTTTTTTGCAGACATTTGGAAGGTTGCTCTTCTGATATTTTATAAATCTAGGTAGATATGAAATCTCTTCCCTAAAGATTCTTTAGGATATAAAAAAACCCTAAGGGCTTAATATCCTTCCTCTCTCCCTCCCTCCCTCCCTCCCTCCCTCCCTCCCTCCCTCCCTTCCTTCCTTCCTTCCTTCCTTCCTTCCTTCCTTCCTTCCTTCCTTCCTTCCTTCCTTCCTTCCTTCCTTCCTTCCTTCCTTCCTTCCTTCCTTCCTTCCTTCCTTCTCCTAGTGCTGAACACAATGCCTGGCATAGATAAAACCCTTAATAAACATTTATTTACTGTCTTATGTGCTTAATATTGTGCTATTATTGCTGGAAATACAAAAGCAAGACAGTTTCCTGAGCTCAAGGAGTTTCTTTTCTAATTGGAGGACACAGCATAAATAAGGGAGTGGTGCCCAGGGAAGTGAGTTGGAGATTGGTGAATGGACAGAGGCAGTGGTCATTGTGTTGATTTGCTTATTGTTCACATAGCCATGATCCCAAGGAGCTCAAGGCTTAGGAGCTTCATCCCTTCCTGCTTCTCCTTAGATGTTCAGGACTTGGTTATTTATTTTTTTGTTGCTGTTAGTTCTATAACCTTTTCCAACTGGACTACATTCCTGAATAAATTGTTTCCTGAAGAAATTTGCTAACTTAATTTTGGATATTATTATTCTAAAAAATACTGAAATCCTAGGCATTGAACCAACTGATCAGAGAATAATTCCTAGTTTCTTTTTTTTTGGCATCTGAGTTAATTGTGCTAATTTTAAAATATTTTACTATATCCATATCTTTTCTCTTACACTACATAAAGTAGGAGATATGGGGTGGGGAGAATTGTTTTGCATTGTAATTTATGTGAATATTGTGACTTCTTTTCCATGCTTGAGAAATTTAATTATCATTGGCCTCCTGTATGTCTCCAGTACCTTCTTTAATCAATCTTTTCTTCCATTTACCAGATGGCTTTCCTCTACTAGAAGAAAACCTGTGAAACTATGCCAAATGTAATGTTGTCCTCTTGATACTGGGCATAGGAAAACCTTAAAGGCCAGGAATACTATCCAGAGATATGATATATAGGGCATACTTTAAGTTATTCAACTTAGAGTAAATCATCATTTCTGAATTTCAGCTCCTACTATTCCCTGTCTTTTATATGTGCTGCCGGCATGTATGTAAGGGATTCATTCTATATAGGAAGTTTTTTCTCCAGCCTCTATAAACCTCACTGAAGCATTGGAAATTGGCAAGCATGATTTAATGATTACCAATTTAAACCTTGTTTCCCCTGCTGGAAGACAGCATAGGCAAACCTAGTAATGTACTTTGGCTGATTAGTTGCACCTGCTGTCCATCCCCTGTGGGGATCATATGATCACATTTGTCTGACCTATTTACATTTTCTTCCTGTAGATTTCTCTTCCTGAATGCCTACTGACTCACTGTACCCTATGGAGGAAAAATTATCTTTGAACTTCTTTGTCCACTTGGTTTTACTTCAGGAACATTGTGCCTTGACATTTCAATACTAGAAAGCCTGTTATTATGTTGGAAGGAGAAGAGATTCTCCTAATCTTTGATTCTAGAAAGACAGTTGCGGGTAGGGATCCTTTTCTAATTGTTACTCTGTTACTTTTTCCTTTCCATGGAAAATAGTAACCCATGAAATGTGCATACTTTCACTGCATTTATGGGACTTTAATCACAAGCAAAATTTTCAAATAATTAAACTAACTCCCCAAGCAACTAAAAGTTTCAATCAGAAATGGTTACTTTGCTAATCCTATGATCTCAGTGATGTTGAGACTGCTTCCAGTGGTGTCATTGAGTTATATGACTTAGGATCATAGACATAGAATGAGAAGTGACTTTGGAGGTCATCTCATCCAACACTCTCTTTTTACAGGTGGGGAAACTGAAGACTAGAGTGCTTAAGTGATTTGTCCAAGCTCATATAGCTATTAATCAGCAGAGCCAAGGATTTGAGAATCCAATCAAATTCTGACTAAAGCTCTGGCATTCTTTCCCACTGTACTGTGTGCAGTTCTTAGTAGGAATTTTATTGTCTCTTTTAACATTTTTTTTTGTATATGGATACCTGTATACCTTGCAGGCTCTCCGTTCTTGTTCTCATTGCATGACTAACTTGTAGTCATGTATGTCCATAATGATGCCCTACTATTCACCTAGTCACCTTGTATCTGTTTTGCATATATGTATATATGTGTGTATGTGTGTTTGTATGTATGTATGTATGTATGTATGTATGTATGTGTAACTTCCCCCAGGCTAGACTATAAACTCTTTAAGGAGTGTTTGTGTGTAATTGTGCAGGTGCACATTGTGAGAGGAAGGAAAATGAGAGAGATACTCACTAAGTCCATTTTTTCCCCCTGATATATAGAGTAGAGGCTGTTTGGTCACTTATTTCTTAATGCTCAGCTATATTTTCCAACAGTTTCCACTGTCTTCCTGGGCCTACCTTCACATCAAAATCTATAAGGATCAAATATATGTTAATTTAGTTTAGAGGTTAGCTTCAAGTTGTTCTCCAAAGCAAAAAACAAGTTGGTGTGTGGGTGAAAATTATCTGTTGAGTAGTGTGTTTATGTTCTTCATGAGAAAACAAATATATGTCTTTGGACATGGCATTTTTTGTTGCCTACACTTTCAGGATTAATGACTAATAATTATTTTGTTCTCCTTTATGCACATGAGGACCTGTGAGGTGTCTTGCTCGTGTCAGTTCTACTCGTTTATTTCTCCTGGTTTCATTTTTATTGAGAATGTCTATATGGACAAAGATCCATTCAGTAACAATCTTGGAGATGGTGTAAAAACCAGCAATTCATAGCACCCTCTGCCTTACTTTTTCTGCCACTCTGCTACAGTTACTACAGAAACATTAAAGAGGACCACACAAAATTAAGCCAATTCATATTTCTTTTTCATAAATGGATATGGCCAATAAATTAATCATTAGTGGTTTGCCTTTTAGTGATGAGCCCCTTCTTACTTATTCTACTTCCAGGAAAAGCTGGTTATATCAGCCGAAATGATATTATAACATTTGTGAGCCCGGTTTATGAACGCGTTGCCCTAAAAGTTAACTAGTTTCCATATATGACTCTTAGGTTTGTGAGCTCTTCGCTCTTTTCCTAATATATTTCTGTCCACTGACTTGTTTGACAAGCTTGTCAACAAGGATTGAAAAAGAAGAAAGGACAAGAAAAAGATATGTTATAACTTCTGTCTAGGTTTTTGTGTTTTAGCATTAACCCATTTCCTTTCATATAAGCATATTGCTGTCTTCTTTTCAACTCATTGTCCCCTCACATTTGGATCATCTGTAACATTTTATCATTTTTCACAAGAATAGCATTAACCTCCCTCCATGAATTTCATATCCCTCTTCACATCTGCGTCTCACAATAGCACCAAGAAATGACATTCTTTAATTTTAATGGAGTAGATAATATTTTCTTCCTTTTAGAAGTTCAAAATTACTAGAGACCATTACATGGTCAAAATGACCATGTTTATTTAATTGGGTTATTTTAATAAGTGGGTGTTATAGGTTCAGAATGTACCATAGTTCTCCCCTCCCTCCAACCCAAAATGGGTTAGACTAGATATTAGAAGACAATTTAAGTCACCATACCCTACTGAACAGATTGTCTCCATATGGCAGGGTGTGCTTACTTCCATGGTACCTTTTATACCCTTGGATAACCAGGAAGCCACTTCAACACAGCAAGAGGCCACCTGAAAGCTGGACCAATAGAGGCATACCTTGTGCCCTTCCTCACCTTTTCCCCTCCAACTAAATTCGGACTTTGTTACTTTTTAGCAAAAATCTAGCTTTCCCCATTTGAGACAGAGGAGGCGTGAATCCTGGTAAACATTGATCCCATCACTGTGGAATTAAAGGAAACTCATTCCCTAATGTTCTGATTTATTTTTAAAATGAATTCATTAATAAAACATTAATACTATAAATAATCCCTATTCAGAGCTCATAAGAACATAGTCATTTACTAGACAGAATAAAATAGAAGAGTCTGTGTAGTAGGTAACAAGGAGGTGTTAAATAAATGCTTAATTCAAATTCATATATAAAAATAGCAGTGTAGCATAGCAGAAATTGAAGTAAAAAGTAATGAATTTTGAATTCTGACTTTACTGCTTAGAATGCCCTGTTGTCTTGGAGTTGTCACTTAACCTATTTCCTTATCATTAGAATGTAAGCTCCTTGAGGGCAGGTACTATCTTTTGCTTCTTTTTGTTTCCTTAGTTCTTAGTACAGTGCCTGTCATATAGTAGGTACTTAACAAATGTTTATTGACTCACTGACTTATCTCTAAAATGGGGATATTTGCTTTACTTACCTCTTAGTTTATTTTAATAATCAAAAAGGCTAATATATGTAAGCCTTTTTATCAAACTTAAAGCTATTACATATAAAATCTGTTGAATAAAGTAAGATCAAAACTATTAGCAAAAATGTTTCTGAATATAATTTCATTTGGAGGTGGCAGTATCATTACTTTTGTGTTTCTGTGTGAATCTTGGAATATCTTTCTTCCAGGCATAATCAGATGATCAATTTTGGTCAAAAAGAGACATTGTATCACAGGGTCTTCCTTTTTCCATTTTTAAATGTCAGCTTGAAATTTTTATTGTCAATTTACTTAATCATTATGATATTATGTTTATTATCATTGAATTGCATGTAATTATATGTTACACATAATATGAATACTTGTATTAATTGTATTTAGTATATTTTAGTATTTAGTGTCAATTTACTCTAGTAATAAGTTGTATATATTTTCTCCAAGATGCAAGGACTTTTTTTAAGGACTCATATTATTGCAGTTTAAGTGGGTTTATAGAATTCTTGAGTGTTAAAGCTGAAATGTGACTTCAGAGATTTTCTAACCCAACTTCTTTGACAGATGAGTAGATATAGGTTCAGAGAAGTAAATACTTCACCCAATAGCAAGTTGGTGACAAAACTTGCTTGTAACATAGCATCATAGATATACAGCTAGAAATAACTTAGAGATCATTGACTTCTCAGCCCTCTCCCTGATTCCAGCTTTGCACATGAGGAAATTGAAATTGAGAGAAGTTGAGAGGGATTTCCCAACACCATCGTTCATTCAGTGCACACTCATTGAAAGCCTGTTTCATGTCTAAGGTGCTATGGTACACACTATTGGGAAATTCAAAAAATGTCTTAAGACCCTATATTTCTTAGCTCTCAGTGCCTACCAAAGGAGATGAGGGGTTCTTTGTCTTGGGGACCTTATTTAACTTTGTCATTTCTAAGGTTACAAATTCATCTTGTCATCTTGCATGATCACTGCTAGACTAATCTTTCTTTTATGTTTGAGTCAAACCATGACAGAAACATTCAATGGATGTGTTTTGGAAAAGCAACCCTTGGGTAAAGTAAGCAAGCTTTAAAATTAAAAAAAATAAAAAACACAAGGGAGAGGGGACTCATGGAATCAGAGAGTGTTACAGTGTCACTACTCCTGTACAAAGTAAAAATAAATTCTCCTTTCAAAGAGGTGAAGAAAGCCTAGAGCTTTGGGCTGCATTCCTTTCTTTATACAAACTAAATTCCCTGGTGGCTTTTTGATAACTACATGGGGCTGTCAGAAGTACACCTGCTGCAGAGGAATACATCGCTTCTGAAAAAATTAGCTTGAGATTCTATTTTTGGTCCAACTGGATATTGTTATTTTTTTTTTTAACTTATGTGGTCATATAATTACTCTAACTAGAAAGCTGTTTCTGAGGGAATGAATTAAATCAAAATAGAATCCGTGTAAGAAGCTCCACAATTACCATCAATAGGATTGTATATTCAGCCTATTAGGGCATTGTTTTCTAAGGCTGTGGATACATAGAAGGTGGTCACAGTAAAGCAAAAATAAAAATGAGGAAAGGCCCAAATTATATTTGGTTAAGGATGATCAAAGAGGAGCATCTGAAATGTTGCTTTTGTGGGATGTGCTGTTCTCTCTGGTTCTGTTAGCCTCTGTGATTAGCGTGTAGTGTGGCAAGACTCCACCCTGGAAATTGGATTGTCAGCTTGAAGACTTTTCTTTCTTATTTTAGAGCTCTTAAAACTCAAAAGCTGAGGGGGGAAGAAACTAAATGGTGCTTCAGTGCTGTGGTTTCCTTGTCATTATAATTTTAAGTTCTATGGGTCTTGAAACAACTCATCAGTCCTGAGGTTCCAAACTCTGACCACTCAGAGAATTGGCAGTTGAAAGGGGAATGATTATCTCCTTTGAGTATTTTCACTCCGATTTAAGTGGGGCAAAAGTTGGAGAGCATGGAGAAATGAGCAATTTATGAAGGACATTCTATGGTTCATTTACAATGCTTTTAGTTTTACAAGTTTGTGTGTGTTTGCTAACTTAAAAATACAATATTTTAATGTCTTAAAAGTCAAGTAAACAAACATTTATTAAGCACATTTATTAAGTGTTGGGGCACTGTGCTAAGTAGGAGGGATGAAAGATAGGCAAATACCATCCCTACCCTTGAGGGACTCACAGTGTAATGTGAGGAGACCATATGCACCCAACAAACAAAGCATATACAGGATAATTTAGAGATAATCTGAGTCTTAAAAATGGTATACTTGGTAGTCCAGTATTATACTTTTAAGCATTTATAATGTATTTGTTAGTGATGTTATTTGTATATGTATAGTGTAGCTTATTAGATTGAGATCAATGGAGACAGGGTTCTTATCTTCTCTTTGCATCCTCTCCTTCACCATGACCCCTCAAGTCTCCAGGGTTTATAGAATTAGAGTTTGAAGGGACAGTAAAGGTCATCTTGTCTTAACTCTTTTGATTTACAACTGAGCAAACTGAGTCATAGGCCATACTGGTAGAAAATAATAGCATTAAAGTTTGCCTCAGGTCCTCTCATGTCAAAATTAGCACTCTTTCCACCGTACCACCCTGGTGAATTAAATTACCACACATATGCTGTGTGGTGGTGATGGTGAGGATCTTTGAAATAAAATTTGGCTTGGATTTTATTTTGCTTATCTTTTTTTTCTATTTGATAATGCAAAAAGCATCGTATTTCTCTCACTATTTCTGGGGATTGGGCTATATTTTCTTACCCAGTAACAGATGAATGATGATGAAATGCATATTCAGATGAATTGACTGTTGTTTTGAACCTTGTACACTGAGTTTGACAACTCTGATATATAGAATTGTTTCCCTTTAGAAATATTTAGGAAGGACTACTTTTTTGGGGTCTCAGCTGTTTGCATAGCTGAAAGTTATTTGACTTCTTTGAATTGTTCAGATGCTCAAGAGAAAATGATCCAAATGACTTTTTTTATTTTAAGATAGCTCTTGGTTTACCTTATCAGGAAGATTGTCATCTATTTGTGTATGTGGTATGTGTGTGTGAGAGAGAGACAGAGACAGAGACAGAGGCGCAGAGGCAGAGACTATCATGGGAATATTTATGCCCTTACCAGAATGAATTGTGTACAACATAAAAGGAGATAAAGTATATTGCATTGTGTAGATTCAAACTCTTTGAACACAGAGGGTATAAAGTAGTTAATTAGGCATGCTGACCGTGTTAAGGCACCGGGTAGGTCAAATTTAGGTTGGAATTTGCTCTTGTTGTTTGTTCTTCTCCCATTATGACATTCCATTACAAGCCCCTTAAGGGAAGGGATTTGTGGTAATTGTCCTGACATCTCTGTGTATACTCTGTCCAGCTGGGACTCTGACATCAACATTCTTTGCACGGTCATTTCTAGCGTAATCTCTTTTTCTTTCCCTTTCCCATTGCCTTTTCATTTTTCAGTCTAGCATAAAAAAAAAAAATTGGGGACAACCAATTTCAAAGATTTGTTTTGACAGTTGTAGCGGAGGTGCATATACAGTTTGTTAGTTTAGAGAAACTATTTCCTTTAAAATTCAACCTAGCAATATAACAATAACATAGTGGCCTTTTTCTCAAGTTCCCAAACATGCCCACTGATTCCTTGTGTGTCTGTGCTCATGCACTTCTCCATGCTTTAATGAATGGCAAGTTCAAATGCCAGCTTTCCTGTCTCCTCTAGCCTATTGTAGAACAAAAAGAGGAGTCTTTCTTCAAGAGATCAGAGAGTCATGTGATGAAAAAAAAATAGACACCCAGAATTTCAGAGTTGGAAGGAACCTCATTGGCTAGTTCATATGACACCTGGAAAGAATCTCTACTACAGCACATCCAGTGAAGATCAGACATTCCGTCTTTGTTTAAAGATGTCTCCTGGAAGGGAGAGAACACAAGAAGCTCCTGAGGCAGCCCATTCCACTTCTGGATACCTTGGATTGTTAGGAAGATTTTCTTTGTGGCTTTGTGTTTCTTTGCAACTTCTGATTATTGCTATTGCCCCTGTGTTCTCTGGGGCAAAAAAAGTACAAGTCTCTTTTTCATTATCACAGTCTTTCAAGGTCTTAGAAGACAAGTTATCCTGTACCACCTAGAGTCTTCTTTTTTTTTTTTTTTTGTCTAGAATAAACATTTCAAGTTTATTGACCCAGTCTTCATATGGCTAGAACTCAAAGTCCTAACCATATGGCAAAGATAGCCCATAACAAAGATGGTGGTTCCACTTTGGTTTATGTTGTTGTTCAGTTGTGTTCAACTCTTTATGACCCATGGACCACAGGGTTTTCTTGGAAAAGAAAGATATTGGAGTAATTTGTCATTTCCTTCTCCAGGGGATTAAGGCAAACAGAGGTTGCATGACTTGCCCAGGGCCTCCTAGCTAATAAGAATCTGAGGTCGAGTTTGAACTCAGATCTTCCCGACTCCAGACCTAGTGTTAATTGACTTGCCCAAGATCACATAGCTAGTAAGTGTCTGAGATGGGTTTGAACTCAGATCTTCCTGATTCCAGGCCCAGTGCTTTAGCCACTGCCGCCTTGGCTCATACCAGTGTACAGTTGGTGAAGTCTGACTATACAACAAGTAGAGATGTCTGTAAAACTTGTACAGTGGAATGGAAAGAAGACATTAAGAGGCATGGTTTTGAGTCCTTTCTCAGCTATTTGCTATATAATGATGATCAGGTTACCACCTCTGAGAGTCTCACAGTCTTTCCTAAGTAGAGTGGTGATAAAAATCTTCATACTCTCTCTTTTACAGGTCTCTTGTGAGGGAAGTGCTTTATGAACTTTAAAACACTCTACAAATGAGAGCTTTCTAATACTGTAACCTTGGAGAGGGAGGCCAGACTGTATACTTGAAATAATATAATTTAACTATCTAGGCATACTTGGAAACTTTAGAAATTCTGTGGCTGACTTTTTGACATTTCACTTGCCAACACAAATATACTATTTAGTCAGTAGTATAAACCCCAAAACCCAGATAGGTTTCTCTGCCTATGCTGAGAACATTCTGGAATTATCCTGTAAACTGAAGTGGTGATAAGCAACACTCCCTCCCCTCTGCGTTGTGGTAGTAGCCACATGGGAAGTTTGCAAATTTCATAGGAGAGGAAGACGTTGAATTCTTGACAAAGATCTTGACCTGAAATTGTGACCAGCAAATTGCCTTCTATTACAGTTCAAATCCTTATACTTTCCTCCTCAAATATGGTAAATAGTGAAGTCTCAAGAGGGCCTCATGTATATATGGGCTGCAATACTTTCTAGAATTGTGAGATATATCCTAAGAAACAATGAGGGCACTTTAATGAGTTTAGGTCTATAATCAAACTGGGCAGCCGGGGAATACTTCTCCATTTGGGGATTCTGAGACTTCATTCCAATTACCTATGTCCTCTGTGCTCTAGAATGTGTGTGTGTGCATGCGTGTGTGTGTGTGTGTGTGTGTGCATACATATGTATGCACACACACACACACACACACACACGCACACACACACACACACACATATATATGCTCAGGACCCACATTAATGCAGAATATCTGCATAAAGTCCTAAATTAGTGTGGTTGAGTAGCTTAGCTTTGTATGTTAGAAGTATGCAGAAACCTTGAAGTGAACTTGTTCTAGGGTAGAGGATGGCTCTTCCATGTCTACCTAGCTTTTCCAGATACCCTGAGAGTTAGTAGGAGTCAAGCATTTTGGAGAAAAACTATTATTTTTATGTTCTTTGTTGGATTTATTTTTCTTTTTCTGTTTGGTAGGCTCATTGTGATATGTGAATTGTGATATGTGTGTGATATGTGATATGTGAATCTATAATATATATTATTATTATTTTAATATATTATAATTATATATAATAATAATATATATTATTATTATATTTATCCCAGTCTTTCATATAAACAAGGAAAATCATGGCACAAATAAGATAAAACCAGGGCAACTTGAAGTAACAGTTTAGGATTTGGAAAGCATGAAAGATTCTGTTATGGACACAGTAATTTTTAAAAAGTGAACATGTTACTGGATGTTATAATGTCACAGAGCAGACAAAGAAAGGTCATACATTGCAAAGGGAGGGACTTTGTTATGATCAGAAAGAGCATACATGTAAATGCTGAATTTATGTATCATTTGAAGAAATTTGTTTTTATGTAGCATTGTAAGGAATTTATTTTCTTTGCCTAGACCACTGATTAGTGACAGTAAGTGGAATGGATGTTTTTTATTTCCCACTTACACCTGTTTTTAAATGGAGAAAAGAACCCTTCCCATACTTGCTTTTGCATTTTAAGTTTCACAAGCACACCTCAGTACTGAAGGTGATAGAATGGAAAGAGCAATAGACAATTTTCTATCATAAGAGGACCTACTTTTCTACTTTCTACCCCAGCTTGTAACCCTGTCATAGTTTATATAATGATACTCGTAGTTTGACTGATGTAATGGGAGAATCATAGCCCTTATATATCTCTTAAGAATTTATGTGTTAAATCATTGATTTCAAACTGAAGTAGAAACAGGGACCCCTAAACTATACTTAAGGATCCTTGCAAGTCACATATTGACTTAAAAAAACACATATTAACATTACTTATATTTTATTTTAATTTAATTTTGTTTAATTTATTTTTTCCAATTACATTTTAAGCTGGTTCCTCTATACTTTGCCATGGTAGCAGTGTATAACATCTCTGTGCTAAGTCATAGGAGGACTATTAGCAATGAATTCATTCAAAGTGAAGGAAGATACCAATGTAGGATACACTTAAATAGGTCAGGAAAGATAAAATTATGAAAATAAAAAAAATATTTAAGGATATAAATACTTTTATGGTGAAATTATGTTTTAACTCTCTTAGCAAGTATAACTTAACAAGGTGTTATTGGAAAAGATACTTATTAGCTGGGAAAGATCTAAATTCATTGAAATTCCTTTCCTTGAACTATAGAGCTGCAAGAGTTCTTAGGTTCTGGTTCAGTCTCCTCATTTTAAAGGTTGATGAAATCAAAACCTAGAGGGGTTTAGCAGATTTATCCAAGGTCACAGAGCCAAGATTTCCTGACTTTGTTTCTTGCTTTCTTCTACACCATAATATGATCATAATTTGAACAGATTTCAGCTATCCTAAGTAGTATGATTAAACCCTTCTGCACTGGAGGTGTCAAACATGCAGCCCCATAACACTCTTGAGTGTGAGTCAGATTAAAATGTATTCAAGAAATATTTAGCAGAATAATAAAGATTCAAGAAAACATGGATAAATATTGTATTTTAAAACTAATTTAATATGTGACCCACATTTGACACCACTGCTCTTTCTAGTTACTTGGAGACCTTATTTTTAACTCCTTTAAGTTGTGTTTACTTTGTCTTCCTTTGTAATATAAAATAAAATAAAATACACCCTAATACTTTAAGGATAAACATTTGATTTTACATAAATCTCCTAAATTTATAAGAAGACAGCGAAACATTCTGAAGTAGATGGAGTATAATGGAAATAATTCTAAGTCATGGGTTATAGCAGCACTTTTTGTAGTAGCAAAGAATTGAAAACAGAGTAGATGCTTATCTGCTGGAGAAGAGTTAGACAAGTTGTGGTACAGGAACACAATGGAATATTGTCTAAAGAAATGCTGAATATGAAGAATTCAGAAATTCAAGGGAAAACTTATCAGAACTAATGCAGAGTTAAGTAAGCAAGACCAGGAAACCATTATACAAAATGACTACAAAAATAGAAGTGGAAAGAATGATACAATAAAACTGAACACTCCGTAATTATAATGACCAATGACCAGCCTCACAAGGACCCAGAGGCAAACTGAGAAAATGCCTCTCCTGCCCTGGAGAGAGTGAAAGGACTACATTATGGAATATTGAATATACTGTTACACATGGTTGATGTGCTGGCTTTGCTGAACTACTTTTAATTTTTTAAAAATCTTTTTTCCAAAGGGATAGCTTATTGGGCAGGGAAAGAAGAATTTATAAAAATATTAAAGTACAATAGGAATATAACAAAGGATATGACAAATGCAAAGGAGCGTATACATAGTATTGATTTCAGGGAGGCAAAAGCAGAATGTACTATACGTATATGATTTGTGAAGACACTACTGGCCTCTTATAATTTTATGATATTGAATTCAATTGAAGCACATTTGTGAATAGGGTTATAGTGCCATCAATACCATAATTTTGAACATGGAATGAAATGATTTGTAGGCAATGGAATATTTCTTTTGGGATCTGGCTTAACCTACTTTATCTTACCATTCTTGAACCATTCACTCATTCATCCACTTATTCAACCTATCAAATTAAAATTATGAATAACCATTGAACAACAGAACTTTGACCCAATGCTGCAACTGAGTTAGAGGTTAATAAAGCCTGATGTTAGATTTGCTTTTTATTACCCTTATTCACCTATAAGATGTGGATGCCTCTTATATAAGTAGTAAATTATTATTATGTCTATCCTAGTATTTGTATTTTGAGATGAAATGAAGGGCATAGTATCGTAATCTTCAGTGTGTACGTGCATCCATTTCCCCCCCCCCCCCCCAGAGTAATCTTTCTTCAAGAGATTGGGAAAATGGGAGAAAAAGCATAAGAATTATTTTATCATTCATAATAGTTTAATTGAATTAACTGATAATTTTTACGTGCTGTCTGTGTGTCTGGACAAGACACTTGACCTCTCTGGGCTTCAGTTTCCTCATTTGAAAAGTGAGGGTGCTGGAAGTTCTCTTTGAACTCTAAATCCAGAGTCCTATGATTTTTCTTTTATGGATCATGTGATGGATGCATACTGCATCTATCACAGAGGAAAGTGCTGATAGATAAACTGGCACAATGGAGTGTGGGCTTTCAGTTGTGCTGGATGGAACAAGAGGCAGGGGGACTTTTCTTCCGTCTCTTTTTAAGGTGGTAGTGAGAAATTATGTGGGATGGGATAGGTGTCAGCAACAGAGCTTTGAAAAAAGTGGATTGGGTAGCAGCTTCCTGTAATAACATGAGCTGGCCTTATGCCATGTTCCTCTGGCAGAATGTGCTGAAGAGGAGGACTGGGAAACAGCTGTGGCTAGTAGTGCTGTTGGACAGTAGAGCACTTTCTTCTTTATGGAACTGCTTCATAATGTTCTGTCTGAAAGGTGAGGGGCTTGGTGACAATTAGAGGATGAAAAAAGAGGATGGGGGTGTGCTAGTTTGTGAGGCATTCCTGGCCAAAGGGGGTGGGGTGGGGGAGAGATGGGGGGAGAGAGAGAGAGAGGAGAGAGAGAGAGAGAGAGAGAGAGAGAGAGAGACAGAGAGACAGAGAGAATGTGTTTATGTATGTGTATAAGAAAGAAAGAGGAGATAAATTGAAAATTTTATGTTTTTGTTGTTCTTACAAGCAGAAACAACCTCCTCCTTCCCCCCTCCCCATGTGCTACAAGATAATAGAATTCTTTTGTAATCTACATGGATCTTTCTCAGTTAGTGTGATTTATAGGGCACGATATACATAGGTGGTTAAATGTACAGAAGAAATGGGTGTTTTGGTGAACTTTGTAACATACATGTCATAAAAGGAACTGTAAGCAATGAAAATCTGTAGTGGGGAGAGAAGTAAAATAGAGAGTATTCTTATATTGTGTTGTCATAACATACACCTTTGAAGAGAAAGTGAATTTATAGTAGATAGTGTGTAGTTGGTTAAGTGCAAAGACTGTGTGTGCATGTGTATCCTGTAATCATGATTTTTGTTGGGTTTTGTACTTCCATACTTCATTGTTTTATTTTTGTTGGCTTTTGTGATAATTTGTTTAATTTAAGCAAGTATAGTGATTATGGATTTGCAGTAATTTGAGTTTATATTCCTAGCAATGGGAATTCTGTGTATTCTTTTATGTATTCCATTCTACTGATGTAAAATATTTGATTCCCTGTCCCCTCCTTTATGGTATTAATGATTATATGCTTTCCCTTTGCCATTGGTTAATCTGTTCTCAGAGTCTGTTAATGAGATATATAGTGTCTTTAGTTTCTATCTTTATGGGTTTACCCTAATTGACACCTTTAAACCCTATAAAAGGCTTTGATGATGAAATTTTTAAACATGGGATAAATGAACAAGTTTGCTACTTTTTTTTTCTACTCAAAGCATATCTGTCCTCACTAGGTTATTATGTACCATGTACCCCAAGTGTCTGGCTGCAATAGATTTCTGACTAGCTTTTTAGGCTTGTGACCTGAAGCCAGGTATAGAATGTTGGAGTCACTGTAGAAGAGCAATGTTGGCTCAGAATTTGGAGTCAGAAAGCTTAGGTTCAAACACTTGCTCAGTCATTAATGTGACTTTGGACAAGTTGCTTAGTTTTTCATGAACTTTAGTTTGCTCATTGAATTCTTATAAACAACTTTGGGTGTAAAATATAGTAAATTCTGTTGTTACTTTTTCCAAAATAATTTTTTGATTGTAAAATGCTTATAATGACACAGAATCTACCTGTAAATTTAACTGAAATTTTAGCAGTACAGTTTAAATTAAAGTGGTTATGAAATAATATTTTTAAACTTTAGGGTTTTTTTTCCTAATTGAATGCAGGTGTGGAATAGTCACAGGGTGGGGTGTGTGTGTGTGTATGTGTATGCAATTCAATATGTCTCCACCTAGTCCCACAACAGCAGTTAATTTTATTAAAGAATATCATTGCTTCTTAGCAGTTTCCTCAGTTAACAGAGCAAACTAAGAAATATCAAGCATGGAGTGTATGTTGATAACTTCAGATTTTTACATTGCTTCTGTGAAGAGTGTACCTTTATCTTTTATGATCTTGAAAACCCTTTGACATTTTGATCTTTTTTTAAGTGATTTGCACAATTCTGATATCTACTGTTTTTTTTTTTAGATGACTTACAGTCTGTTGAAATAAACCTGTAATAAGGTGGAGGTCACTATGATTTAACAGGCTAGATATTAAAAACTAGATGCTATTTATTGCTTTAAGTCCAAGGTTTTGTTCTCTTTGCTTTAGAGTGTTATAGGAGAACTGATCATTTCATTTGCATGTACCATATCTAACAGCTTTGATGGTATAGTCCTTTTTGGGGGTTATTTGTTCTGTGGTTATGGTCAGCATTGCCAGTGGATGAAAGGAATTGTCATTACTTGGTATGAATTGTGTTCTTGTATATTGGTTTTTAAATGTTGCACAAAACCATCAGAAATCAGAAAGTCTTCCATATAGTTGTTGAATTCTCTTGCTCCAAAATTGCTCTCCCCACAAACTTTCTCTTCTTTCATAGGCTACCATATCTGTCTAACTTTTTTTTCATTTTCATGAAACTACTTTTGCATGGTGCATATGTCATTTTTGGGCACCACTCTTCTGAAATGAGATAAGATGATATTCCTTTGCTGTTGCTGTTGAAGTCACACACAGATGATTTCATACAGCCAAAGTATTCAAACATATCCTCTCTGGGAAACATCTGATCAGTCTGTTGGAAGTTGCTTACTGAAAGTCTGCTGCAGACTGCTTTGATTAACAAAGTTATGGTGCATTCATTATAATATAAACTCATAATCCATCAAGGTCAGAGCATGCATGAAGTGTTAGAGGTAGTTAGAAATTGCTAATATTTAATATCTAACATCTAAGCAAATGCCATTGCTTTTAGAAGTCTGTAAAAGGGGGCCATAAACACCTAATTTTTAAGCTTTAAATTTAATTTTGAGATGTCTTTGAGGATTTTTCTCTGCCTTCTTTGTTAAATTCAATGACTGATTTTCTTTTTTCTTTATGTCAGAAATACAGCTTTTTATGAGGGAAACTTGTGAAACTCTATAAACTAGGTGTCTACATGTTAAATATTGTAGGTTATTTTGTATATCCTTTTATGCATCACAGTTATAGATTGAGAGCAGTCTTTTGGCTTACTATTAGTTAAGAGTTACATTGGAGACTCTGGTAATGAAAAATTTCAGGCATGTGCTTTTGATCCCTGGAGGACAGTTCATGTTAGAAATGCAACTTTCTTCTCCCCCCACTACCCATCCCATAAAAGATCACAGGCCTGTACAGCAGTTGCCTTATATGTGTGGTGCATGTAACAACATTCTTTGGATTCTTTTCTTGGCAACTTTCATCAAATAATGTCTGGAATCAGAAACAGATATTTTTTAAAGTGTGTTGTGGAAACAAGTGCATTTTTCAAGCTAAAACAACAATAATTTGTGTAGAAATGTATTTTTCTTCTAGACTGGTCAGCTAAGACACCAAGAAAGGGGTAGGACATATGTAGTTATACTGACTTGCTATTTGATTAAAATAGAATTTAATTAGGCTTAAATATAAAGATATATAGGGGCCCTGAAAACATTAATTGAATTTACATTGCTCTGAGCATGTAACTCTCTTGTCGTTTGTTGTTATTGGGGTCTGAACAATCTTTCTATATATGTATTTCCCTGCCCTTTCTCCCCCATCCCTCTATTTCTAAATTGCATTATACTTGTTATACATGATGTACAGCTGTCTAGGGACATTTTAATTTGCTCATTCCATAATTTTAAAGAGCAGTCTTAATAAATATGTTGAAGATAACTCATTTTCAAATTCATATTAGGCAAAGCTCTTCAAATTTAATGAACTAAACCAAAACAAGCTTTTTAAAAATTTCCTTTGTCCTTCTTTTAAAAAACACGGTTTGATGTTCCTTTATTCTCTCCCCACCCCCTTCACAAAGTATCACAATCTTGCTTTATCTATTTATTCATTTGGCTGCATTAGCATATAAATCGGTTTAGAGGCATTACAACCTAGAAATTACCCTGCCTGACCAACTGATTGAAACCCCAAGTGTCTGAAGTATCCAAAATGTGGGAGGATTTTTCAGGATAAGCTTTATATAGGCGTGATAATGTCTGATGTAATTGTTGGAGCTAAGAAATTCACTGAACCAAAATACTTGAACTGCAAAAAGAACTGAAAATGTTTCATTATAGTCTTCATCTTAACATTTTTTTCCCACTTGTCTCTTCTGTTAGATTTATTTGGCACTTTCCTTTCCTCTTGTTCCTTTTCCTTCTCTTCCCTCCTCTCCCTATTTTCATAGTTCATTCTTTCCTGTTGCCAGTTATTTTCTACTCATTGATTGTCCATTGGGGCAACTGAGCTCACATAAGCTACGTTGAACTCAGTTTTGCTAGTGAAGATGTCACCAGTAGCCAGACACATATTAGTAAAGGTGACACTCAGTAGATGGAGACAGATGGAACAGAGTGATAAAGGTAATTTGCTGTCCAGCACATTATGTCACTATCATCAACCAGAGGCAACGGTATGTTGGGAAATTTTTCTATTTGAATGATAAAAATAAATGGAGCTGAAAATGGCTCAGGTGATATGGTTTGGCAGTAATAGTAGCTTTTCATGATAAAAGAGACTTACAGGAATTTATTTTGCTTGAAAAAAAACCTAAACTAAATTGCACATTATTTTATGAATTTTACAACAGTGAATTTCTGTTGGCCTTCTTATCAGGAGGGATGTACAGGGAGGAAATCATGCTGGTGTGCATTCTGCACTACTCATAATGTCTTGAGTGCTTACAAACAGCTTTTGTACATTGAATATGAAATTACCAACAAATATTAAGGTTCTAAATTTTGTAAAAGAAGCCAAACTACAGATGTAATTGATTGTACAGGAGAAAAGATAGGGATAAACTAGAAAAGTCACTAAGAGGGAGAAATGTTAATGAATGTTCAATGATCATTCATTATTATTTGTTTTGAGAATATCTAAAAGGAAGAAACTAGTATAGCCAATCAAAACAGAGATGAATGGAGTTTAGGTTGGGATTAGTAATTTACATTTCAAATTGAGTAAACTAATTTTTAAATGAGGAATACTTGTCTGAAGATAAAATTAGATTGGTTTCTCAGAGAAATTTTTGAAAGCCTCAGAAGAAAAGGAGCTGAGGTGGCCCTCTGCTTTCATAAATTTCAATGGGTTTCCCAGGAATAGTAGTGCATACCTGTAATCCAAACTACCAGGTTGAAGCTGACAGATCTCTGGGGTTTAGGAGTTTTGAGAAGGGCTATGCCAATCTACTCTCTCTACTTGTTTTTGTTTATGCTTCATTTTTGGAGAGGACATCACTGGAAATGTTCTTTCACATGAATTTTATTTAAGTGAGGCAGTATTGCACAAAGTAGTCAACCTCACTTTCTCTTCCTGAGTTATCAAAGTCCAGTGGCAGGACAGAAGTTAAGAAGGACAATGGCCTAGGATACAGTGGATGACCTTGGGTTCTTTGATTACTGACCAAGCTCTAAGTGCTCCCTAATACCTGCTTCAGCCACTTCATGGCTTTTGGAACAAATTGTTCTCAGTTGCCCATTCCACCAGGGAAAGACATCCTTCTAACTCACCAACAACTTTGAGGCTCATTGGTTACTCTCAATCTAGTTTAGCCATCTGCAGAGACAGTTTTACTGGGATGTTGCCCTTGTGCATGCTACAGCTTCGGTGAAAAGATGGACACCAAAGATAGATGAATTGCTAGTCCACCATGAACACTGCATACAACCCACTCTCTCCACTAAGTTTGACATTAATATGGTAAAACTCCAAAAGAGGTTTAAGCTTAACTAAGGAGGAGTGAACTGGTCAAGGTCAGATATAGAGCAGTTCAAAGCTCCCATGTTACCATTTTTGTAATTAGTTAGTAAGTAGCCCCTGTAGTTCCAACATGAACATGATAGGGAGATCCAGTCTTTAAAAATAAGAAACCAATTTAAAAAAATTCTCTTGGGTCACTTCTCCTCTGAAGTGGTCTTAAGATCAAGTTCTTTTCTGTTACTTCCCCTCTCCCCTTCTCTCCGCTTCCCCCCCCCCCCCCCACAACCCTCTACCTACTTCTCTTAATGCTTGATCCTTCAAGGTTACCTCCAGTTTACCTTTTTTATATCCTATATGTACATAAATCTTTTCATCTTCTCTCCCTATTTACACTGTGAATTTCTTGAAGGTAGAGGCTGACTTTTTTTTGTATCCCCAGTCCTTGGCACAATTCTAGACACCTAATAAATTTTTGTTGACTGACTTTTGCCAATGCTGCCATTTATTGTTTGCAAATAGGATTTCTTTCTTCCTTTTGTCTATTAAAAATAGTGAAATATAAACAAGAAAATCTTTTTGAATTTTTAAGGGTTCTAAAAAACAAAATAGGGGAATGTGAAATGAAGTGAAAGCATTTTGTATTTAACCTGCTTCTCTGGCTCCCCTCCCCCCCTTTTTACCTTAAGGTCATTTTACAGTTTAATGACTGGTTGAGAACTACAGGAATTAATGATAAGTTTTTATATATCAATGTACTAAAGATTCATCTGCATTTCTGAGTAAACTCAAAATCTGGTTTCCTGGGACTAAGGAGTGAGGAAGTATAAAGAGTGCTGGGGATACAGGTAGTCTTGGGTTTTAGGCAGTGGAAAGACTGGGATGAGGAAAGAGTTGGGCATATTTGCTTTTATCAGTCTGAACTCTGTCCCTCCCCACCACCCATCACCATGAACCCTATGGTGAGTCTAGAACTGGAGGGACTGGGTGAAGTGAGGGTCCCAGGCAGCCAACCATGAAGAGATAAGGGGGAAAAATTCCTTAACCTTGCCAAAAGGTAGGAAAGAGAACAAGCTGTAACCACTATTAAAAACTCCCTGGAGCATTTAAATTGGGTATTCGGAACTATTGTGGACCTGTTAATCACAGGAAAAAGATCCTAGTAAAGCTATTAGCTTTGTATATCTTTCCCTAAATTGAAATAGTGTGTGATTTAGATTTGTTGTGATATAATACTTTTGAAATATAAAATTTCTGACCCAAATGTTTAGATGGAGCTATCTTCAACAGTGCATATTCCATTTAAATAATGGAACTTGAAAAATTACATTAACATTTTATCAGATCACTGGCTGACCCTGGCCATTTATAAGTAGAATCTTATTAACTCCTTAGTGTGACTCTTGTGATTCTGAAATCCTGTAATTGAAAATGTCTATAAGACATATTTATATGTCTATAATTTTTAAGTAGAGATTATTGAAAATATACTTTTCTGCATATAGTCTTTTTAAGAAAACATGAATTCTGAAAATATGTACTTTTTATGTAATTGTAACTGTGAAATAACTCATAAAATGCAATACACAAAATAAAATTTTTTCTTACTAGTAATACCCCAGAATTCTGACCTTTTGTGCTAACATTTCAATTAAAAAAAGATTTCAGACAATATTCACTATTCACAACACATGTAATCTACAGTGCCATAAATACTATATGGCAAATAAAATTTTTAAAACTAAAACTTTTTTTAAACCTGAAATCTTCTCCACTGTGTCAGATGGCAGTATGAGAACTGTATACTATACTGCGGTGAACCTCTACCGTGGCCACCCTCTGAAAACCAAGAGAGAGGTTTCTGGAACTTAGTTACTGCTGCTAAAAGAACATACTTCCAAACAGTCTGTCCTTGTGATTTGTGGATGGCACTGGTGAAGGAAGCACCAGCTTGAAATACAGACAGTTCTCACTTTATGTAAATTTGCATTTGCATTTCATAAACTTTTGACTTTAAGTACTTTTAATACTGAAAGAAATCATTCCAAAAGAACACCTAGATTAATTTTACTATACAGTACTACGCTCTCTCTCTCTCTCTCTCTCTCTCTCTCTTTCTCTTTCTCTCTCTCTCTCTGTCTCTCTCTCCTCCTCATTCGGTGCTCCATGACTTCTTCCCATCCCACCTACTCCCACCAAAAGAAAACCCCTGCAAGCAGAAGAAAAGGTAGGTGGAGAGCTGCTTCAGCCAGATTGGGGCTTGGCTTGAGGCATTTGGTGTCACCTTTGCCACTCTCCCTTAGCCCACCCACCAAGTGTCCAGCACCCATCTTCTGTGTCCCTGATCCTGTGTTGATCTCTCCTGTCTGTGTCCACATTTGGTCCCCATCTGTCTGCCCCCAACCACTCCCTACCCAGTGTTCTTCTGAGTTCTGGCCAGGCCCCCAAGTGTCTGGCCCCTACCCCAGTGTTCCTCCTGCTGCTCTTGCTTCTCTGTCCCTTGCTCCCATGTGTCCTTGAACCCTGTGCCTATCCCCTCCCTTCCCCCTTCTTTTCTTCATGTATTTGGGAGAATTTGTATTATTTAAATTTACTTTATAGAATGATCCACTTATATAAAGTTAGAATTGTCTGTAGTCCGTCAGCTGCATCTGCTTGTGGGCTGTTTGAGATCCTTAAGGGTCTCCCAGCTGATGGGGGCTAAGCATGAAGTTTATCTAACATCTTTTTTTCTTTCCTCATCTGTATCACCGATTTTGCATGTCTGGGCTTAGAGGCCAAGAGACTTGAACTACCCTTTAGGGGCATAATTACAACCCAGAACTTGAGTTTTAAAGGCAAACAAAGAAAATATACGAGTGTATAGGGAGCTCTTTACTTTGCAATGGCAGTGTGAAAAGACCAGTGGGATACCAGCCACTCCACAAACTTGCACCCATCACACCTCCCATTTTTTTCTCTTACTGTGCATACCTGTGGATGTGCATGTTGCCAACACCAAAGGGAAAATGAAGTTTACTAATAAAATCACCCAAAGGTTAAAAGTTAAGAAAGTTAAATGTGTGGATGTTGAGGATTGACTTTACATTTCTTGTGTGTTCCTTGTCTTCTGTTTTGCATTCTAGTTATTTGTGTTTAGCTCATCTCTTCTAGACTTCACTTTCTCTCAGAGTAGAGAAAGGGTCTTATTTATTTTCTTATCCCCTCCTTGGTGTCCTGCATATCTAGTAAATAGTCAAAAAATGTTTGTTTTAATTAATGAATAAGACAAACATATTATGGCCATGGGTAGTATTCTCCTTTTATCTGTGCATATGATACTTGTTTTTAAATAGAATACTATTACTTTGTCTTGAAAAACAATTATAAACTTTGCACTTTCAGCATTTAGTTTATACCATCAAAAATGGACTTGTCCATTTTTTTTACCTCAGGGACATAATATAGTATGGGATAGATACTACCATCTTAACACAAAGCATTGAATTTCTGGTAAATTACAGTAAATTATTTTTAAAAAAAAACATAATATACCTGAAAGATTAAATATGTAGCACCTAGGTGTCCCTGTAGAATCTGGCTGTCTGTTTTTCTGTGTTTCTTCCCCCCCCCCCCCCCCCGCCCCCTTGCAGCCCCTCCCAGCCAGAAGGGAGTGAAGTGAAAATCTGGCAGACCACCCTGTATCTATCTGTCTCCTGGACTAGGTGGTGCAGGATTTTCCCTTCTAGTCCCTGCCTCTTAATCCTTCCCCCTTTGTCCCTCCTCTCTGTAGAGATATGAGATGAGATAAAGGGGAAATATTTCCTCTCTGGAGTGGACCAGGTTGTCTTGGAGCATCACACCAGGTGATTACAATCAGTGGAAATGAAAGACAAACTCTTGATGAGAGGCAAATGGAGAGCCTCGGGTACTTTTTCAATTCTGCTCTTGCAATTTTAGCTAAGAAACCTATAGTATAAATGACTTATACAATAGTACTCACCCCCTTCCCAGGCAGTCTCAACAACCAAGTCAGGTCCTCAATTATATAGCCTGTAAAATCTAAAAATCCTCATAAAAATTGACCCTCTTTCTGCTCCCTCATTAGCTTACTTAGGTACTTGTAGCAAAACAAAAAACTCAGCAAAACAGGGGAGAACATTTTTTTAAACAAATTAACCTAACAAAACATAAACATCATTGCATAGTGAAAAATCTGGGTATAGGGAGTCAGTAGAAAGCTTTAAGGCAAAGAATTCTGTATCCCAGAAGACCAAGGAAGAGAACAGATACCTTCAACTGCTTGTCTTCATGCTCTAGCTTCTTGCTGCCCCCATTTGTTGGTGCCCCATCTGTATTTGGAAGATGCTCAGTATCATTAAAATTGTATCTGCTCTCCTCCATCTGTCTCTCAGTGTCCCCAGACTTTTGTGTGACCCAAAGATCTCCTAATCTCTTGTGCTTAAGTCCTTCACAACCAGCTCTTCCCCTCCCAAGAACTATCTGAAAGCTTTCAGGAATGACAACAGAACAAATTTCTTTCCTCATCCCTCAAATATTTTGAGGGTGTAAATGCTAAAAGGATTTGGGGGAGATTTAATTAGTAATGCTTGGTATATGTTTTAAATAACCTTATGACAGGGGTGGAGAACCTGTGGCCTTGAGACCACATGTGGCCCCTCTAGGCCCTCAAGTGGGGTCCTTTGACTGAATCCAAACTTCACAAAACAAATCCCCTGAATAAAAGAATTTGTTCTGTAAAACTTGAACTCGTCAAAAGGCTGCACCCAAGTCAAGAAGGCCATATGTGGCCTTGAGGCTGCAGGTTCCTCATCCCTCCCCTAGGAGTATCATCCAGGACTTCTGAAAGGTTTTAAGGAAAAGAACAGCTTTGCATGTTTTAAATATAGATAGACAAAAAATCTAAGTTCTTACCATACAGTCACTGTACTAAGTTCTGGGCACACAAATACAGCAGTCAAAAAAGTCCCTGGCCTCAAGGAGCCTACATTCTAGGAGAAATAAGACAACACAAAAGGGTGTGCTGAAAACCTGGGAAAGGAGGAAGGACTCAGGGAAGGACATGCAGACGGGGAGGCTTCTTGGAAGTCTAGGTCATTGCCAAAGGACAAAAAGCTGGTTTGTGAGAGCTGATGAAGGCAGGGATGGAGACCAAGTTTCAGGTGGGGTGGAGATGATTAGAGTAGGACCATTCACAGGAGACTGTTAGAAGAGCATCACAATAACTTTTACTATAACTTTAAGACTTAGACTTGCAAAATCAGCCCTGTACAAGCTGATTCCCCCACCAGTTATTCATTTTGAACATCTATAGTACAAACTTTAAGCATTTTTTGCCTCCCAGGAGAGTTGTAGCCATAGGAGAGATGACAAAACATTTATTTAAAGCTTATCTGATAATATAAGAAGAAAAATCAGCTAAAATTCTTTTCCTTTAACTATTTTAATGGTAAACCTAAATTTTTAAATTTGAAGCTTCAAGAGATAGCTTAGAATTATGACTAGAGAGGTGGCTGGAAACCAAGAAGACCTGAGTTTTGCCTTTGACTTATACTAGCTGTGTGACCCTGAGCAAGTCAACCTATCAGAGCTCTTGGCAATTCTCTTAAGACTAAGAAATGCCCCAAGATGGCGCCAGATCTGTGATGGAAGGTTTCCAACCTATGTTTGAGAAGGCAGTTTTCTCAGCTGGGAGTTCCCTTTATCAAGGTCCAATCCCTTCCTCTGTTTTAAACTTAATATCCACCCACTAACATAGGAAGTAAGAAGTCTTACATAAAACTCTTAGCATCTACAAAACAGAACCAATCAACTTAAGAGCCAGCAAGAAGAGATGCATGTGTTCTGTATCACCTTCTATGTATGTCTGAAATTTCAAGAATCATGGCTTTATTTTCTTTATTTAAAAATTTTCATGTAGTTGTAGTCTAGCACTAAGCATAGTGTCTAGAACAGAATAGATGTTTATTAACGATTGTTGTTGTTGATTAGAGTCAAAATGCAGCCTGTTTTGGCTCTTCCTCATTTTATATTTCTTTCTGCATTTTCTTACTTATATTCTTTATAAAATTATGTTCCTAACTAAAGTTTATCTTAATTTTGGGAATAATTTCTTCTGTCTCCCCACTTTTAAAAACAAAACAAAGCAATTCATGTCTCACATTTTAGAACTGTATTAGTGCTTCTCTGTAAAAAATAAAGAATTCATCCTGTAAGGGGAAAACTTGAATCCCATGTAGATAGGATGAGATTTCTTTGATTCACTGCATACCAAGAATTTCTACCAGACAACTATTTTGGTCTTTGCCCCTTATTAATTTTTCTTTCATTCCCATTTCCATTTCAGGGGAAAGGACCCTTCATGCTTTCTGTATGCAGACATCTACCTTCTTCTGCTTTTCTGCCTGCCATTTTCACCTAGCTTCTCTTTGCCATATCTGAAATTTGGTCAGGCCAGATGGCTAAGACTAGAAAGGCGAGAATGGTGCTTTCTTTGCCTTTCTAATAGTATATGAGAACTCTACTACTTTCACAGCAAAAGAGTTTCCTTTTACCAACTTTGGTACTGTATACTGACTTTCCAGTGTACACCAGGAGACATGCTAATCTTAGGATTTTGGAGCTTGTAAGGATCTGAAGATGAGGCATCTTCAGAAGCTAGTTTGGATCCTGGCCGGTCTCAAGGGAGGGAGTCTGAATGACAATTCTTAATTCTATAGTAAGTTAAGGTAAAGAAAGGAGTTTTAGAACAGCCCTGTTGAGGTAAGTATTTGTGCCCTCATTTTACAGGCAGACATCCTGTAGAGTTTGACTATCAGTATGTGTGTGTGTGGGACACACCTTCCAAATGGGCCATGTAATCAGTTGAAGATGAGAATAGGTTGAATTTAATTTTCTTTGGAAAATTATAAAGTTCATTTACTGACTCCAAGCTTCCCATGAAAGCAAAGACTCATCTTTGAAACTTTTTACTAGTGTTGCTATATGACAATGAGACATGGAAATCTAATGTGTCTGTGGAATTAAAAATGAATACTATATAGAGGACAATGGAGAGTCTTTTGGTGTATGTGAGCAGGCTGCCACATAAAATCAAGGAGGAAATTGAAAGAAGATCAGAAGTAAAGGTTGTCATCAGGGAATTGTATGGTAGGAAGCAAAGAAAGGCTGATTATGTGTCAAGAATGAGGAATGGCAGGTGGTTAGCCTGAATGCTTCACTATGGCTCTCATGTTAGGAGAAAGAAAGTACACCTCTGAGATATTGGGCAGGCTATGTGGAATGTAAGTTAGAATGGGTAGTTACGGATGGGTCATGCCTGAATAATTGATAGGAACCCCTGAATCAATGAGATATAACAGATTCATTGGAGTATATGAGGAAATTAGGACTCAGAGGGAAGGTATCCGACTTTCTCAAGGTTGCTTGGGCAGTAAGTACCAGTCAGAACTCTCAAGGTGTTCTGACTCCTGAGTGTAGTGTTTCCATATTTTAGGAAGTTGGACACTGCCAGGCACACATTGACTGGGCTTATTTTCAGTGTAGACAATAACATTTAAACTCCATTCATGTTTTATACCTTTTTTTGGGGGGGGGGGAACTAGTTATAATTCAATCCCATAAATTTCAAAGTTTTTAATGATAGTCTGAAGCAAACACACACAAGAGAGAAAGAATATTATCTAAGAAATAGAATTCTATGTCACATCATTTTGTCCAGCAGATAAGAAAAAGTTTTGCTGTGCATTATAGGAGTGGGCTTCCAGTTGATCTTCTCATTTTATTCCTCTGTTACTTGATGTTATTGATAGGCTTGAGGTTTAACTTTCTTTCTTTTAATGAAGTCTGTTCATCACTCCTTGATGGGAATGAAAATAGCTTCATCCCATTTCACTTAATTGTTAAAAAACAGCTTTCTTTGGTACTAAATTTAGCTATGGAGATTTATTTATTAGGCTTTATTAAATAAATTCAGTAAGAGATTTTCTGTCTCAAGGAATTAATGGAGCTTTGGAAAATTGGTTCCTATATCTAAATTGTAAAGATTTGAATTCACAATAAAGCAGTGGTAAGGCCAATCTAAATTATTGATAAAGAAAAATGTTCTTAAATGGGTACAAGTCATTGCCTATTCCCCAACCCCCCAGGTATGATATACTTTTGCTTGATTCTCTGAACTGTGGCTTTTTGCAAAACCATATCAAAATGTCCTCTGAGGTTTTGTGAGTGGTGAGAGAGCTCAGTTTCTCCTATAATAAATAAGATGTTACTATTGGAGGATTTTTTTTTCTACATGTTTTTGGAATAGAAATCATAGGGACATAGGATTTTAGAGCCAGAAAAGGCATCTGGATTATCTAGTTGAACTTCTTATTTTGTAAATATAGAAACTGAGAGTCAGAGAAGTTAAATGATTTTTACTCAAGGTCACAGAGCTAATTAGTGACAAAGCTGCTACTAGAACATAAACCTTGTGACTCATAATATACTTTGATACCCTTGGCAAAATTACGGTGAATGAACAATTCTCTTATAGGAAGGCAGGATTTTAAAATGTAAAGGACATAGAAGTTATTTAGTCCAACCTGCTTGTTTTGCCTTCACTAGTTCAAATTTCTGCTTTTACTTTATAAAAATTGTTTTTCTTTAGGTCACCTCAGCAGTTGTTTTCTGTCTTGCCTAGTTTATTCCACCCACTTTCCTACATAATTTTCTTACCCAAATTGCCTTTTCAAAATAGTTTTATAATGTAGTAATTCTATACTTCTATCTGTTATCTTATTTGTCTTTCTTGACAAACTGTCTGGTTTTTACTTTGTACCTCATGTTCCTGTTATCAGTGTGTACTGTTTGTGCTCAATAAATACTGGTTGAATGAGCAGTTTCATTACCTTCTTCCAAGTCCATCTTCCTTTTCCATTTGAGTTCTATTATAGTTATTTAAAAAAAAAAGACTTTCAATTCAACTTTTAGAAAACATTTGTGTCTTTTGAGAGAGGGCATGATGATACAGCAAGAGGGCCAATCTTAGGGTCAGCAGACCTGGTTTTGAATGCTACCTTAGATATTTGGATAGGTATATAACCACAGCAGCTACTTACTTTCTTAGAGCCTCAGATTCCTCACCTTAAAAAATTCATTATTTCTTTATTTTTTAGTATTAATTTAAAATTTTTTGAGTTTTGAATTCTCTGTTCCTGCTATGCCTCCCCTACCCATTGAGAAGGCAAGAAACATGATATCAATTATGCATGTGAAACGATGCAAAACATTTCATATTAGCTATGTTGCCAAAACAAGAAAATTAAAGTGAGAAAAGTGTGCTTCAATCTGCATTCAAACTCATCAGTTTTTTCTCTGTAGGTGGATTGTATTTTTCATCATAGGTCCTTCAGAGTTGTCTTGGACCATTGCATTGCTGAGAATAACTAAGTCATTCACAGTTAATCATTATAGAGTATTGCTGTTACTATGCAGCATGTTCTCTTGGTTCTGCCCACTTCACTTTGAATCAGTTCACACGAGTCTTCTCAGGTTTTTCTGAAACCATCCTGCTCATCATTTCTTGTGGCAAATAGTATTTCATCACAGTCACATGCCACAGTTTATCCAGCCATTCTCCAACTGATGGGTTGCTCCTCAGTTTCCACTTTTTTGCCACTAACAAAAAGAGAGACTATAAATAATTTTGTAGACATACACCCTTCTTTTTTTTGTTTTAAATCTTTTTGGGATATAGACCTTAGTGGCATTCCAGGTCAGAGTATGGAGGATTTCATCACCAATAAACTGGACACTAGGTGATGAATTCTTTGACTGTGACAAACTATGAAACAAAAAAACCCCAAAAAACCAAAATGGCATTTAGGCCCATTAGACCTCTTTCTAATTATTTCTGTAGTTATGGTAGGAGAGTGATAAAAAAGGCAGCTGAAAGATGATAAGATTTTACAATTTTTGTCAAACAAAAATATCAGCTTAATCATTGATGCTCTAAATGTGAAACCTTTGCCCCACAACTAGCAAGATGATATCCTTCTGTTGACATTTCATGCTTTCAATGAAGTCAGAGGATAAAAGGAAATTGTAGCTAAATGGAAAGTAGACTCAAGGGCTGTCCTTGAAGAAGGAAAAAAAGATTTGTCTAAAATCAGTTTCATAATGTACTCAAAAGCAACAAAAAACATTTCACAGGATACTTATTCATCTCACCTTGCTATACTCATGACAACCTGAAGCAAAAAGAACAATACAGAGATAATTCTAATTTATTGTAACAGCTATAACAAAGGGTGAAAAAACCAGGGAAACCCACATTGTCAATGTAAACATATTTAACGACTGCATTGTGATGTTGAACACAGGGGATGAAGGCAAAATATATATTGGAAAAGATAGTTTAGAATTAAGAAATAATTTACAGATTACTCAGAAGCTTCCCACCTGCTTATCATGAGGATATTCTTTCATAGAAGTCAGTCAGAAAGCAATGAACTTGGAGAACACTGAGTCTCACCATTCAGGCACTTACTCAGTTGATAAGCATTAATTAAGCTCCTGCTGTGTGCCAGGCATTGTCCTAAGTGCTAGGAATGCAAAGAAGGGCAAAAGACGGTACTTGATCTCAAGGAGATCTCAAAAGAGGGAAGGAACTAGTATCATGAGAGTCAGGAAACACTTCTTTTAAAAGATGGAATTTTAGCTTGGACTTGAAGGTAGCCAGGACTAGTTGATGAGGAGGTAAAGAATTCATTGAATGGGGAATAGCCAGTGAAAATGCCCAGAGTCAGGAGATGGAGTGTCTTGTGTGAGAAGCAACAAGGAAACAACTGACACCTGATTTCAGAGTGCATGGTCCAGAATAATGTATAAGAAGACTGCAAAAATGGGAAGGGGGTAGGCTGTAAAGGGCATTGAAGACCAAATGGAGTATTTCATTTTTGTTCGTCCTGGAGGTGATAGGAAGCCATTGTACTTTATTGAATGTGGGTGCAGAGTGTCACTTGGATCTGATAGGTACTTTAGAAAGATTAATTCAGCAGCTGAGCAGAGGATAGACTTTAGGGAGATGGGGAGAGCCTTGAGAGAGGAAGTCTAACCAGGCTATTGCAGTAGTTAAGGGGTGGCCTGTGCCAGGGTGGTGGCGGTATCACAGGAGAAAACAGGCTGTATACAAGATATGTCATGAAATTCAAATCAAAAGAACTTGTTGGCAGCAGTGGGTCATGAAATAAAATGAGTTAATGAGCATGAGTTGTGAGCTTAGGGGACTGGGAAGATGGTAGTGTACTCAACAGTAATAAAGAAGTTCAGAAGAGTTTTGAGGCAAGATAATGAGTTCAGTTTTGGATGTCTAAAAAGCACTTGGAGATGGTGGTCTGGAGGTTGAGAGAGGTCAGTGCTGGATGAGATCTGAGAATCATTAGCATGGAGATAATTGATTCCATGGGAACTGATGAGTCCATCATGTGAAACATAGAGAAAGAAAGAAAGGATAGGACAGAGCCCTGCGGTATGTGTCCCCCAGGGTGAGCCTGGTTGGTGAGCCTGGGTGAAGATCCAGCATAGGAGACTGAGAAGGAGGAGTCAGAGAGGTAGGAGGAAAACCAGGAGAGAGTCAAACCTAGAGAGAAGAGGATATTAAGGGAAAGGGGGTGAACAATAATGTCAATGGCTACAAAGAATTCAAGAAAGGTATCAATTAAGTAACTTTGGTTAACAATTGTAACCTTGATTACAATTAAGTAGCCTTGGTAACTTTGAAGAGAGCAATTTTGTTTGAATGATGAGACCAGAAGATAGTGTGGGGAGTTAGAAAGGGAGTGGAGGAATCAATTATAGATAGCCTTTTCAAGAGTTTAGCCACAAAAAGGGAGAAGATATAGGGTGATAACTAGTGAGGGTGGACAAGTGAGGTGTTGTTTTTTGTTTTTGAGAGTGGCAGAAACGTAAGAATGTTTACAGATAACAGGGAAGCAGTGGGGAGACAGAGAAATTCAAGGAAATTGAGAGGGTGGGCCTAGTAGTCGGGACAGTCTACTGCAGAAGACAGGATGGAATGGCATCTCTTATACGTGACAAAGGGTTTGCCTCAGTAAAGGGAAAGGTTACCTCTTCACATTAGATGGAATGAAAGAATAGTGGCAGGAGGCATCTGGGCTATGTGACATGAGCAGTAGGGAACTGTTCTGCAAATGGCTTCAATCACTTATATGAGTGGGAGGAGGGAGAGTCATGGAAGGTTTGAGGAGAACTGAAAATATTTGGAAGAGCTGCTGTGGTGAGTGGGATAGTGGGTTAATTAGGGAGGTACAAAAGGATTGCTTTGTAGTGATGAGGGCCCAGTTGAAGTTATGTAACAAATATATAGTGGGCCCAGTCATCAGAGTTTCATGATTTTCTCCAATTTCTTGCAGCAACATGAATGTAGAAGTTAATGTAGTGGATGACAGGAGTTATCCAAGGCTGAGGTTTGACATGGCATGATCAGTGATCTTGGGATAAAGGACCCTAGAGAAGAGAATGGTGTAGAGTTGTACTAGTTCAAGTCCTGAAGATGGGGAAGTGAGAATTTTAGCTAATGCAGAAGTGATGCTCTGGGGAAAAACCTGAGGGGTTGTGGGATTGGAGGTTATGGAGAAGAAAAAGAACATGGCTTGAGGTTGCAAGGCAGAAAGAAAGTGAAATGACAGTAGTGGTGCCCTTTCTCCTTATCTAGGTAGAATGAGCCTTCTCCCATTCCACCCTGAAGCAGACTGCCCCCTCTACCATGCTCGTCCTCTCAATTTTCTGGAATCTTTCCTTTTCTACTAGTTGCTTCCCTGTGTCTCTCCCATCCTCAAAAAACCCTCATTTGGAGCAGAACCAGGAGAACGTTGTACACAGTAACAGCAGCATTGTGTAATGGCTAACTTTGATAGACTTAGCTCTTCTTAGCAATGCAAGTATCTTAAGACAACTCCAAAAGACTTATGATGGAAAACGCTGTCCACGTTCAGAAAAAGAGCTATGGAATCTGAATGCAGATTGAATCATACATACTGTTTGCTCTCTCTCCTTTTTTTTTGTTTCTTCTTTCTTGCAATTTCTCCCACTGGTTCTATTTCTTCTTTACAACATGACTAATGTGAAAATATGTTTAATATGAACGTATATATAGAGTCTATATCAGATTGCATGCTGTCTTGAGAAAGGGGAAGAGGTAGGAGGGGGAGAAAATTTAAAACTCAAAATTTTATGGAAAGGAATGTTGAAAACTAAAAGTAAATTGATCAATTTTTTAAAATCCTCACTTGATCCATGCATCCTCACTAGCTATCATCTTATACATCTTCTTCCTTTAGCAACTAAACCCTTTGACAACAGATTGTATTCAAATGAAGGAATTTCAGAGTTCATGAACATGGAAGTTGACATATGTGTAGATGATGGCAAGATCTAGGATATAACCATCTTTGTGACTTTGGTGGGGTGGAGAAGCAAATCATGTGAATGAAGTTAGAATATTTGAAATAATATTAATATGTAAGTTGAGTATGTAAGAATATGTAAGAATCTAATATGAGGGCATAGTTGAGCAGGAGAGAAAGACTTAATTAAGAACTGAATTAATTGATGAAAGAAGGGAAGTATCTGGAAGTCAATGGACAACAACTACCAGAATTTTCAATAGTTGTTAACTATTAATTGAATGAATCCCAAAGGAGGAGAGGTTACTGAATAATAATGGTAGAGACAGAACCTGAGAGCAGCAATGGGGAATAAGGTATATTCCATCTCTCCCATCTCCACCAGTAAGTTGGGGGAATGAGTGAAATTTGAACTAGTTGTAAAGGAGCAGCCAGAAAGGCTGTGTTATCCAGGAGGAAGCAAGGTCTCAGTGAGAGACAGAAGAGTGAAGGGAGTAGAAAAGGAAAAAATTTAAGATGAAGGCAATTTTGTTACCTATGGAGAAGGCCTTTTAGAGAGCACAGTGGAAGAGATTGGACAAGGGGACTGGTTGGGTTAAAGAGAATTGGGAGTAAGGGATCAGATGGTGGGAGACAGAGGACAGAATTGGAATGATGACCACCAGGGGTTCAAAATTACTGAAGTGGGGAGAATAGAATTAAATGTAAAAAAATTTCAGATACTGTATATCATGAGTACATTTTTTCAGAAGAGTATCAGAAGGCAGTGGACATGGAGAACACTAAACAGCATCACAAAACATGAAATTGACTCTAAACAGACAAGAAATGACTGCTTATGGATATTGGTATCATTTCTGAATCAGATGTTTGTAAAAAGCTGTATTATCAACTTGTTAAAGTAGAAGTAAAAATCAGTATCACATAGGAGAAAAGATAAAAAGATAAAAAGAAGATAATGTATATACTATACAACACTATAAGAGTACTGTGAAAGTTCCAAGATGTTCCTTAGGAAGATTATTTTTGGCAGCTATGTGGAGGATTGATTGGAGGGAAAAGACTGGATGCTGTGAGATCAATTAGGAGGGTATTTATAGTAGTCTAAGCAAGAGAAGATAAAGCTTGAAAGTAGGATGAAACTTGTGTAAATGTAGAGAAAGCAACAGATATGAGAATGTATGGAGGTAGAGTTGGTAGGATTTGACACCAAATTTGTTATAGGTGGACTAAGTGTGGGAGAAGAGTCAAGAATGATTATTAAGATTAGAAATCTGGGTAAATGGAAAGATGGTAGGGAATTCAAAAGAAATATGGAAATTGGGAAGAGGGAGAGATTCATAGGGAAAGAAAATGAGAGCTTTTTACATTTGAGATCCTAATAGATTATCCAGGAGATGTCCAGTTAGTTCATTGAAAGCAGAATCTAGACTTCATGAGAAGATTAAGCCAGAATATGTAGAAGACAATCATTGTGTGGAGAGTATAAATAAAAGGTTTAGATAAATAAATTCATAACAGCTTCACAATAGATGAAGGAGTCTAGGATATTTTAAGGTTTTTGCCAAGAAAGAAATCAATGTTCCCCCACAAAAGGTATATGAGAGTTATTGCCCAACAAAAGTGGGCCAGTTGAACCATGAATTTGATCCAGTTTGACCATTATTGTGTTTTATGAAAAGACCTTGACTTGGGCGTTGTACATCCAGATTTTTCACATTTAGCTAAGTCTGCCCAAGTCTAGGGTGGAGGGTGTGTTCAGGGAGGACCAGTACCTTTGGTGTGATGGCTGCTAAGCCCCTTTCAGGACTCTTTCCACCTTTGGCGTCCACCTGTTCCACCAAACTCTCACCTATGACTCCAAGAAGCTGCAGCATGCACAGCAGCCACACCCTGGTAAACTGTTTCTGCAGATGGGCCAAACCAGGTTGAGGGTAACCAAGGGTTCTCAAACCCATTGGTGAGTTATCCCAAGCATGTGAAGACTTCATCTGGTGGAATGGGTGGGTGAGAACAATTTGTTCCAATGGCCATGAAGGCAGATGAAGTAGGCGATGTGGAGCTCTTAGAGCTTGTTTAGACACCAAAGATGCCAAGGTCATCCACTGCATCCTGCATATATACATGTATATATTAATATATGTATATATGCCGTACTGACTCTGTCCAGCCACTGGATACAGTGACTCAGGAGCAGAGAGTGAGACTGATAACTTCATGCACTTCTGCCTCACTTAAATCCAATTTACGCACAAATCAAAAGACAAAAGAAAAAAAGTCTGCCCAAGTATTAAAATAGTGACATCTGTCCTGTGGTTGTTTCTTCTGTTCACTGATCTATAACTTTCCTTTTCTGACCTAGCAAATAGGTCAGAATGGAAGCATTCTCCATTAAATGAGCAAAGATCAATGAGCAGAAGAATCAACCACTAGACAAATGCCACTATCGTTTAAAGATCCACAATTTCATATGTTTTGACTGTTGAATGTTCCTGTTCTCTACCCTCCCAAGTGAGAGTTATTCTTGGATGTAACCCACTTATTGGTCTGCATCTTTATAATAGAAAGATATTTTGCTACTAGGAAACTTTATAGTAGTTACTAATCTTTAATGTAGAGCTGAGTCTTAATGAACAAAGATGAAGTGGACATTCCTCAGCTTGCTGTCAGTAATCTTAAACTTCTGTCTCTGAATTTCTTTTATCCTCAGCTCAATCATATTATACCAAAGTCAGAGAAGACATTCTTCTGAGTTTCCCTCAGACTTCCAGGGACTAGGATAGAAAATAAAATAAAACAAAGGAATCCTGAGTTATTATTTGCTGATACAACACACAAGAAAGAGATCATCATGATAAAATCAGTTAACTAGGACATGAACATTTCTTTTGGTAATATTACATCAAAGTCTGATCTTAAGATTGTGTTATGATTTTATATTAATGCTAATTTTTCTTTTTCATGTGAAATTGGAGATTTGTTTTTTCTTAACACTTTTCTTCAAATGTTGACCTTATAAGAGTCTTGATCTTTTGCCAGAGGTTGTCTCAAGCCTGAATTAGCTTAGAATTTTGTACCCAAAAAAGTAAATGCATGAGAATTGAAAGAGTGTGTTAATAAGTTGGCAGTTTGACAGTGACCTCAGTCACTGAGTCTTACTACTTTGTGCCTATCTTACTTTTCTTTTTTTTTTGTACTATTTATCTCAGTTCTGAGCTCTCCTGCAAACCAACCTTTTCTTTCTTTCTTCCTCTACTCTAATTTATATTTTTTTTGCTCACTAATTCAAGTGAGAAATTCACTTCTTTTTATTCACGAATTCAAGTTGAGAAATATTTTAGAAAGCTAAGCAGAAGAAAAGCTTGTATTTTAAGACAGTGACAATTTTTAAGTTTATTTGGAAAATTTATTGTTTCCATGAAAAGCACAGAATTTTTATTTCTCCCCAGCATCATCTCAACCAATGCATTTCATCTGGTTTATGCCATTGTTAGGTGTCAGAGACTGTATCTTTTGTGTAAACATAGAGACATTGTGGTATTGAAGGAAATGATGCATTCGGAGTCAGAGGACTTTTGAGTTCAAATCCTAGCTCTTCTCCTTCCTACCTGTATGATTTGGGGCAAGTTATTTTTTAATCTTTCTGGACTTCAGTGCTCTCATCTGCAAAGTGAAAGGTCCCTTTTTGCTATACTGTTCTATTATCCTAAAGTGGTTCCTAAGTAATAACAAAGCATTTTATTAGTTTTAAAATATCAAAAACACTTTTTAGTTTGGTTACTCTTTAGTGTAGGATCTTTGAATTGGGAGACTATTTTCAAAGGAAAAAACAACAATAAAAAAGTTTACTAATATGCATCTCTCAAAATCCTGAAAACTTAACCTATCATTAAGCTTAAACTTCTTCCATACATAAGCTTATATAGGTAAATTTGCAATGTTGCCAGCATCCAGTAGATAATACATTCTTTATTAGGACAATAATCCTATTCTTCACTAAAAGTCACTACTGACAAATTTGTTTCTAATCGGTAGGGTCTTATTTCTTTTTCAAATGAGTGAATCATTTTTTCAAAGTGCTAGATCTTTTTTTTTTAATGTTATATTGTTTTGACATAATGGAAACTTTCCAATTTACCCATTCTTCTGTGAATGCTTATGTCTTTTAAAGGTGGGTGCATAATGTCTATTATCTGTCTTCTTAGGAAATTAAAAACCTAAAGAAAGAAAGAAGATGACTTTTTACAGTATAATGTGCCTACTGCATGATAACTTTCTCAAAGAATTTGCAGAGTATCCATTAAAAGGCATTAGTGTTCAGAGAAGAATATAGAATTTAATAGTTTTCAGGACATATGCTTGGAAAGAGACTTTGGGTGTTAGTTGGAAAGTTTCCACTATGTCAAAACATGTAACATTTTAAAAATTCCTAAAATTTCCTAAGAAGACTTAATGGACAGTTTACAGTGAAGTATTTTTCACAAGGGGAGCCGTAGTGCATAGAGGCTGGGCCTAGAGTCAGAAGACTCATCTTCCTGAGTTCAAATCCAGCCTCAGACACCTTACTAGCTGTATGACCTTGGGCAAATCACTTTACCCTGTTTACCTCAATTTCCTTATCTGTAAAATGAGCTGGAGAAGGCAATGGCAAGCCACTCCAAAAGAAAACCCCGAAGAAGGTCGTGAAGAGTAGGACATGACTGAAAAGTGACTGAACAACAATAAATTTTCTAGATGTGGAAGTGGATTTAACAAATGACCTAACACTGCCATAATTCTATTGCCACTGTGCCTGAATTGCCAATTAGGAGGAGCTGTAAATTCAGCTACTATTTGGAGTTGTCAACAAAAGAATTTGCATTAGCTATATCACTTCATTGTCACTCCAGAAAGCTCTTTTATTTATTTATTTTTGGCTTAGCACATTTCTCTTTCCATGTTTTCAGATTCCTGAGTTGTTTTTGGTTAGCAAAGTTTTAAAATGTATTCTAAAATCTAAAATAAAATACTTTTGTTTTACAGCCAAGAGTAATATATCGACTCAAAAGTGTAAGCTTTGATGTTTCACTCTTTCCCTCCTTTCTTTTTTAAACTCAGTTTCCAAAATATGCAGCTACTCAATAAATCATGATATGGAGCTGCACCAAATGAAAAGGAGCTTCATAGCATAGTCTTGGCCCCATATGTCAATAAGACTGAAGAGAAAGAGACTATAGTGGGATTACATGGGTTTGTGTGCTGCTTATACAGCTGGCTATGTTTGCTTTCTTGTTTAAATATTACAAAGCAAAGACAAAAGAACTAATGTTATATACATGACAGCATTTATTACCTTTTAAAATATATATCTAACAGAAAGTAAAGAAAAAACCAGAATGGATAATAGAGATTTAAAAAAAACACACCCAGTAACAAATCATTTCTGAAAGACAATTATCAACATAGATATGTATTGGCTAAACTAAACTGAGAAATCAGTAATATATCCTATTTAAATATATGAAGTTTGGGGGAAATGGACAATATTGTCAACTTGGAAAGGAGATCATTATATAAGACACTGGAGGTTCTCAAAGCATTTTCCCTTAGTGCCTGCAAGGTAGTGCCTGCCAGAGAAGGAATAGCAAACTCATGAATGAGAGAAATATAGTCAAACATCAGAACCTCTTGAAGAACAATTTATAATTGAAGACCTCAGTGAATATTATTCCTATCACTTTTAACTGTAAGATTATTTTAGCTGGTACTGTATAAATGCTACGGCATGTAGGTGGCACAGTGGTTAGAGTGGAGTTAGGAAGACTAATTTTGAGTTCAAATCTAGCTTCAAACACTTACTAGCCATGACCCTGGGCAAGTCGTTTAACCTTGTTTGCCTCAGTTTCCTCATCTGCAAAATGAGCTAGAGAAGGAAATGGCAAACCACTCCAGTATCTTTGCTAAGAAAATTCCAAATGGGGTCATAATGAGTTAGGTAAGACTGAGAAGCAACTGCACAGCAGTATAGATGGTAGCAAATGTTGTTATTGTTATTAGTTTGTCTTTTGTTTCTTCCTGGAACACTTATGATAATAATAATGACAAGAGAGAGCATTTACATAATATTTTAAGGTTTACAAAGTTCTTCACAAATAAGTCCTGTTGTTCTCCCCATTTGACATTTCAGAAAGACCGAGGAAGACAGGGGAACACAGAGGTTAAGTGACTTACCTGGCATCAGTCAGCTGTTTAGCATCTGAGTCTGAATTTGAACTCAAGTTTTCTTGACTCAAGGCCTGGCACTTTATCTACTTTACCACCTCACTACCTCTGATTTACTCAATCCCCAAATAGGTCTTTGGTGTTTAAATGATCTTTACAGCTCTGTTCTCAATTCACCAAAATGTATTGTTGGTTTTGGTGCGGAATAGTACCTGGGACAATTGTGCTTGCCTGTGATAGTTTCTGTTTGTTTTTTTTTAAATCATATGTAGGTCATATACACTGTAAGAGTATGGGGCTGTGGCACTGACCTTTTGTGACTCTGATCTGCACAGATTTGTTCAATCTATTCTTTATTTCACAGAAAATAATAGGTCAAGCTATCTAGTCCCTCTATCAGAGAAGGGGAAAGGAATTAGAATTTGTGAAAGTGCCTACTGTGTGCCAGGCACTATGCTAAGCTTTCTACAGATATATTACTTGATCCTTACCACAGCACCAAGAGAAGTAGGTTCTATTATTATACATTTTATAGTTGGGGAAACCAAGGCAAACAGGTTACTTTACCTCTGTCACACACCTAGTAAATGTCTGAGGCTGGACTTCAGTTCTTCTTGAGTCCAGATCCAGGACTCAATTCACTGTGTCATCAACTGCCCTGCCTGTAGACATCCTCTCTTTACCTTTCACTTATGACTTGCAACCACTTTGTGATTATTGCTTATGACTTAATTATAGCTCTTTTAGACACATTTTGGACTTTGTGTCAGATTTTGCCAGTTTTTATTTTTTAAGGCAACATTGGCAGCCTATTGTTAGAAGTTCTTTGAGAAATCCCTTGGTGGCTTATTCCTAATTTTCATTCAGTTCATAGGATTGAAGAATTTATAGCAGGAAAAGAATATAGCAATCATAGATCCCCCCTTGAGGAAATTGAAGCCCAGAGAGGTGAAGCCCAATAGTGTAGCCTTGATGGACATCTGTATGCCTGGATGAGCTACTCCCAACACATAAATATTTACACCTGAAGGCTTAGCAGTGGGCAGGAAGGGCAGGGTATTGGGGTTAGGGTGGGGAAAGGAAGGTTTCACTTGATGGACCAAGAGCTATGAGCCGAGAAACCATGGAGAACTCTTTTCTTCTATTGTAAGTACAATTCATTTAAGAAAATAATTAGCTATATTTCCTAAATTAGCTAAATTTCTTAAATATTGTTTGTTCAAATCATATTGTTCAGGTTTCTTATTCAGAGTGATTTTAGAACCAGATTTCATGGTGGCTTTGGCAGGAAATGTTTCCAAGTCACAGAAATTAGAGCTTGAAAGACTTCTTGATATCTCAGGCCAGTAAATTTTTATTCCTCTTCATTTCTGGTAAAAAGATTTTGCAGGAGAGAGTACAATCTATGACTATTCAAATGTGCCTGTTCTCCCCTCATTAACATGAATTTTTGAGAGTTTAGTATATAATATTTCCCTTAGATTATTGAGGTTGAAGGGACAATTTTAGATCTGATCTGATTTCATTATTCTTGCTATCAAACCCCATAAAAGGTGAACAAAAATAATGGGTTGTTTAGTGAATTTTTACCAGCATTTCAAGTAATTCAAATGTTTAATTATAGGCCATACAGGAAATGTAAATGTGTTTTTGTATGTGGAAATAACAGTGTAGAGCTACCATTTCTTAGCAGTTTTTTTTTTTTTGTTATTCCTTGTATAGGTCTGTGGACATAATGAGCCTTTGATTAATACTTTTTCATATAAAAAGGCTATATATAATGTGAAATGATTTAGAATATAACCTCCAATTTTATTAAGGTCTCCACAAGAATCTGAGCAGGGAAAATTTCTCACAAATAGTTGTTACTGAGATAAAGCCTCACGCATACATTTATGCACATGCATGTGCATACCTTCATAGTTGGTTTTGCATTTGTTAGTAGCTAATGAGCATAACTTGGACAGATTTCATTTTGTTTCAACTTTTAAAGAAAAATAAAAATGAGTTCATGTCGTATGTCATGTATGCTTTTAAAAATTATCACTGATACTAGTGGTATAATTTAGCATTATTATATATTCGTAAATTAGATTGAATATCCTTAAATGTTAGTCTTAGGGAGTTTATTTCAAGAGCAGCAGTCCTATTATGAGTTATTAATTTAGTTCACTAACTTCTAACTCTATTTTTATTTCTTCCAGAGTTTTGCTAAAATGACTAGATCTGAAATCTTTTTCTGAAAAGTTACTGACTATATAACTTGTTTTTGATTTCATACATACAGTAAAAAGGAAAGGAAACATTTTCATTTACTCAGGTTATTTACTATGCAAAGATGGACTAAAATACTTGCTATTTGTTCTACTGTGATAGAAATACTGTACCTCCTTTGGCGGAAGCCAAGGGTGCCAGATCAAGCATGCTACCAAAGTTTCTAACAAAGGAACAAGCATCTACTCCATATAATCAGCCCATATGGGAGCTCCCAGTATTGATTTCCATGAGTCAGAGATAAAGTACTTAGAGTGAGATGATGATTAAGAGCACAACCTTTGACTCTTTAGAAGTAATTGTTCCATTTTGACATGCCTTTTTTGGAAAACTCGGTTTCAATGACTAAATTAATTGTTTGGACCTTTATACAGCTTGGGTCTTCAACTTTCCCGTAATCCTGTCTCCTATCATTATTCTTGGAGACATCATTACTCATTTGAATGTCCTTGACCTAGTAATACTTCAGTGTCTTCTTCCACCTCACTTCATCCACACTTAAAGATCTCACTTTTGTGCATATCATCCCTCAGGATTTTACCACCACTAAGTTCTGAAATCTTGAATTCAATTCTCTAACCATAGCCTTCTGTCTTTCTACCTATCCCATTCTTTCATTTACTCACCTTAAGCCTGCTTCTTCCTCTTATTTAACCTTTGACCAATCCTTCTCCCATCTTTATTCTGCTTTCACTTGCTTCAGTAACCAGCCTTGTGCTTATGGCCTGTTACCTTAGTGAATCACTAGTTACTACTACAGAAATCCTTATTCTGTTCCTCTGTCTCTAATCTGTCAGTCTCCCTCCTTGAGCAACTCTTTATGATCTGATTTTTCTGCTTTTGCTCCAGGGCTATGGAATATCACTGGAAAAAGTCATGACATCAAACTGACTTCACTCATTACAAATTTATGATGCACCTTAGCTGAGTCCTTGTTAATACTCAGAAATCCTTTTACTCTGTCCTTGTTGACTTTACAACATTCTTTATCGGGATTGTGCTATACCTTTTCACCCTTTTCTAGCCGTCAGTAGTATAGCTTCCATACCTATTTATAACTGATCATTTAACTTCTGATCTCAATAGGAAGACTAAGCACATTCAGTGTGAATCTCTTTAGCTAACCCCTTCTCCATTCCCAAATTTCCCTATCATCATTATCCTCTACATTCTCTTTCCATCTAATCACAGGAGAGAAGAGATCATTCACTTTCTCCAAGTATGCCCTTGATATTATTCCCTTGGGTTTCTTTTAGGATCTAGTTCCAGTAGGCATGCTCTCTCTCATCTAAAAATATTTCCATCTCACCAATCCTGATGAAAAGGCTTTCCTTGACTGCTTTATCCTGTTTAATTCTTCTTTTCTGCGAAACTTCTGTTAAAAATGTACCTGATATACTCACTTGCTCACTACCTACTCTTTCTTCAATTTGTTTGTCTTTTGCTTCTATACTTTACTAAAACTGCCTTTTCAAAAGTCACCAGTGGTCTCCTAATAACTAAACCCAATGGCTTTTTTCCCCATCTTCTTTCTATATTTCCCTACAGCTATGACATTCTGAGTACTCATCTCTTGTTCCCCATCTCACCCACTGCCTTTCCTGACTTGTTTCTTCTCCTTAGGTATCTGAGACATTCTAGTCTTACCATGCTCATCCCTCCTGTGTGTCCTTTACTGAATCTCCATCATCTTCCCAGCTTTTCAATGTGTGACCTTGACTCATTTCTCCCTATACACACACTCTCTCTTAGTAATCTTGGTCATTCCAATAGCTTCAATGACCACTTCTTTGGAGATGATGGTCATCTAGGTCTCAAACCTAACTCCTTCTGGTTATCCTCAAAGTATCCAAAACTTTCTCCTAAAGTGTAAATGAAAGAAATCAATGGAGAGATTCCCACTCTGACAATATTGTGGAACCTTGTACTGAAACACAATTAAGTGTTCTTTGCAATATCTCTTAATTATGCCCCCTTCTCTCCTCTGAAACTGCTGTCCTTCTGCTACAGGCCCTCATCATCACACACCCGGACTATTGCAATAGCCTGCTCTTCCTACCACAAGTCAATTCTCACTCCAATCCATCTTCCATTCAGCTACCAAAGTGGTTTTCCTAAAACACAGGTCTGACTATGTCAGTTCTCTTGGAGCCCTTCTTTTCCCCCAAACTGCAATCGTTCCCTGTTATCTGTAGTATAAAATACAGAGTCCTCTGGTATTCAAAGCCCTTCATAACCTAGCCATCACATTTCCTTCCTTACCCACCTTTCAAGTTTTCTCACACCTTACTTTCTGACACATACCCTTCTATCTAGTGAAACTTTTCTCCTTGTTCAACGAAAGTCCATTTGTAAGCTCTGAGCATCTTCTCTGGCTATGCTGGATTGTTCTTCCTCCTCATTTCCACCTCTTGGTTTCCCTGACTTCCTTCATATCCCAACTAAAAACCAATCTTCTACAGAAATCCTTTCTTAACCCTTCTTAATTCTAGAGCCTTTCCTCTTTTGATGATTTCCCACTTACCCTGTTTGTATGAAGTTATTTGCTTTTTGTTTATTTGTTTGTACATATCTTTTTATTCATTTTTATTTGTTTGTACATATTTATTTGCTTGTTGTCCCCCCATTAAACTGTGCCCTCCTTGAAGGCAGAGGCTATCTTTTGCCTTTTTTTTTTGTATCATCAACACTTGGCACAGCATTTGGCACATAGTAGGTACCTAGAAAATTCTTATTGACTGATGGCTTATATTTCAGGAACAATCATAATGTCAAAGTAAGGATCAGATAAGCCAGAATAGTGTTTAAGGAAAGCAGGAGTCTTTAGGGAGAATGTAAAGAAAACCTGAATCAGACAAAGGTATTTTGCTGACCCTTATCATTGCTGCAATATTTTTCAAATCCAGACTGATAGATCTGCATGTCATCTTTAAGCTTAATTAAATAGTTTCATATTTTCCCTTTTCTTTTTAAAAAAGTACATTTTTAGATCCTTAATAAAAACATTTATTTTTATTTATTGAAGAAGACATGAGGCAGAGTTAAGAGAAATTCATTATTTTTATTTCCTTCTGGATGTTCTTTCTCTAGCCCCATGAAGTGCTGTGAAAAGGCCCCTCCTGCTTCTTCCCTATGTAGGCTGAGGGTATGCCTTTGAAATATCCCTCCTGAAGACTGTATGTTTCTGGTTCCTTTTTGTGGAACCAGTGGTTGGACCAGTGGGGATCTAAAGGATAAAGAGCAGGAATCTATTTCACTTTTTGGATGTTATGGAAACAATCATTCTAAGGTACAATGGTGCCTCGTAAAAAGACTGTTGTACAGAGGATGACAGTTGCTGCTGGACAAGTAAGAGCAATACTGTGTGTGTGTGGGGGGGCCTTAAAAGAGTGTTGTCCCCTACCTTTTTTTGTTTTTAAGCAAGTCCCTTATTCAAGTGGCTGGCTTGCTTTGTGATGAATCAGACAGTAAGTTATTGATTATTTATGCTGAATCTGTTTCTAGAGGAAACTTTGTGCCAATGACAAGAAGAAGAACTCTTTTATTTAAAGGAGAGCTAGGTAAGTCATTTTTATTGAAATTAGCCGAGTTAGTAATATGTGTTCCGGTATTATCTGATGAGAATGAGAGAGTGTACTTCTTTACAGAGAATGCATTTAATGTGGTGTGGTGGGATGAAGGTCTTGTTTTAGATTGTGTTACTATTTTTAACCAAGGTAGTACTTATTTACTTTGCTATGACTATAGTTATTATTATTCTTTTAGCGCCAGCTATAGTTTTAATTTTAAAAAGGTATGTCTCATAATTGACTTTTTTTTTACTGCCACATTATTAGATTCTATTTAATTTATTGTGTGAAAACTCAGGGTTTTTTTTTCTCTTCCTATCCACATTCAAAGAGTTGAGCCTTAGGACCTATTAAAAAAATAGAATATTTCTTCAGAATGAGTTGAGCAAAGAATAATTAATGCAAACTCTAGCTGAACATTGAAATTTGGAGGAGTAAGAAACAGTGTCACTGTAAGCACTCAGCTGTCAGCATCTCTGCTTGTCTTCTTTTTCTTCATCTTCCCTCCCAGGGACACCCAGCTGTTTGTAGAGTAGTATTTCAAAAAAGCATGAGAAAAAACATGCACAAGGCCAAAAAAAAAAAAAACAATAACCTTACCCTGTGAAGGCCTGCAGGCTGGTGGATGGGCTTTGTTTGCAAGAAGCGAATTGATTCATCCAGAGGAGTATTGATTTTCTTTTTCCCTTTGCTCCCATGCTGATCTTCTCATCAGTTATCTAGTTATCACAAGCAATTGAAAATTATCTTGTACCAGGATCATTCACATTGTGCTAACTTAAATTATACATCTCTGTAATTCTCTTATTTGGGCTTTCTGCATATAACACGAAAGATGTATTATTCTCCACATATTGTACTTGGAAGGAATAACTATATTGATTGTTTAATAAACCACAAGCATTCGTTTAAGGTCATCTCATTTAAAAGGATTTTTCATTGGTTAGAATTTTTAAAAGATGTGTTTTTGTCTAAAGTATTTAAAACATTTCTACTCTTGAATGTGTGACTTCAAATGAGATGTATACTTTGAAAAAATATCCTCCAAATTAACTTGTTATATGATAAATACTGATCATGTCACTATCAAATTCAGAAAAACAAAACTACCTCTCTGGTCAGTGAAACTGGATTTATCTTAATGAATATCATTAGGACCTTGAGTAGGTTATTATTATTGTCATCTTTAGGTTATGTGAGTTATGAAGTTTAGTGTCATTTGCTTGGACTGTACAGCATTTTCAGCATGAGTACACATTATTTGCTTCAGGAAAAAAGACTTGAACATGTATTCTGTGCATTTCAGTTTTTATTAAATTCAGAGTAGTCTGAATTGTGATAGCACTGAATCCATTAATTTAGTTTGTATAAGCAGAATAGCTGGGATGCTTGAAGTACTTACAAATTTTAGAATGCATATTTTCCCTCTTCCCTCCCAACTCTTGTCTTTTTTCTTTGTCCAAACATGTGAATTCCTTTAGAACCCTATTGTGCCTGGTGAAAATCTGATGAAAGGAGAGAAAACAGTGACAGACAGCCTATCTATGTTCAATTGAGACTCAGCAGGTAGCACTGTTAAATATTACTTGGTATGTGCTAATAGTGGTTAATGTTTGTCACTGTAAGATGCTGATACAATTTGGCTGAAGCATTTATCTAATTTCCTCAGCTTTTGGTTACACAACTGCTAATGTAAATAATACAGTATTTGGGGTTTGGATACAGCATATAATAGTTTAGATGTTCAAGGATCTGTGGATGTAGGTATTCCCTACATCAGTGAAAATGGCAGCCCTTTTATGCAGATAGTTTTCATGAGTTGCTGGGACTAAAAGAAAGGTAATCATAGTAACCTGGCGCTCAACCTTCTGTTACTGAGTCTCACCAAGATTAACTGCTCTTCCTTGGGTTTCTGGCAGGTTGTCCATCCCCAGGTCTGCTCTCAAAACCTTTCTTGCTTGGCTGAACCTGTCAGAGCTTGTCTTCTGTGGGCCTAGTGGTTGAGAAGTCAGCAACATTTTCATGCCTTAATAAATAATGCCTTCATAGTAGGACATTAGTGGAGGAAGAATTGAAATACAAATTTTAAAAAGTGCTAATTGATTTTTGGAAAATATTAGTTACTGTTTTCACTTAAGACTTTAGATCAGAGGTTTGGCCAATTTTTCCTCAAATATCTTGATATGTTGAAGAACTTTTATCTTTGTTGCTTTTGTCTGATTCATTAAAGTGTGGTGGTCTTGTGCCTTATACAAAGTTGAGCAGTTGTGTGGGATTGGTCAGCAGGTGTGTGTATGTGTTTGCCCTTCATTGCCGAAGAAGACCGTGCTATCAGAGAAATGATGACATGACTTGCACTTGACTTTGTTTTGAGTGAGGGAGGACTGTGCAGGTCACCAGCTTCACTTCTCCTCCGGAGCCATCTGAATCCAGTGACCAGATATTTATCAGGATGACTGGAGATGACCCAGGATGAGGCAATTGGGGTTAAATGGCTTGCCCAAGGCCACACAGCTAGTGAGTGTCAAATGTCTGAGGTGAGATTTGAACTCGGGTCCTCCTGACTCCTGCACTGGTGCTTTATCCACTGTACCACCTAGCTGCCCCTGTTAGTAAGTACTATGTGATTAAAGCTCATTTCCTTAAGAGAACATGTCAGAAGAGAAGAGGCCCCTATTCTCTATCCCAAGCTGCTATTTTTGTTACCTAAGTTTAGAAAATGTTTTTGCTATTCTGTCAATTTTATTAGTTTTCATACCTTTTCAAACAGGCTAGATGATAAAGTAGAGAACAAGAGAGAATTGAAATTTTGTCCCCTTTGAAATTCTCAAGAAAGAAAAAGAGATGGGGGAATGAAATGGTAGCTATATTATTCTTTTGTATCAGCAACTGAAATACAAAGCATTGTGATTTACTTTATCCATCATAGTGCCTGTCACAGAGAAAAGACTTAATGATTGTTGATTAATTGACCATGAAGAGTAAGTAATAATAATAGTTAACATTTCTATAGCACTTAAGATTTGCAAAGCACTTCAAAAATTGTGTCATTTGATCCTCCTAACCACTCTGGGAAGTTGTGTTATTTCCCTCATTTTACAGATGAGGAAATTGAATCTGGGAAAGGTTTAGTTACTTGTCTAGGGAATCATGAAATCAGTAATTTCTATGCATTGATTTCACCATTGTCACACATGTGACATAGGTAATACAGTAAAATATGAGGTTTTCTTATATTTTAATATATCTCATTTTATAATAGTAAAATATATAACATATATATGCATATATATAATACAGTATCTTGTATTTTAAAATATATGGTTATCTTTTTTTTTTTTTTGCCCCCAAACTATGATTTCTTGCTACAGGGAATTACCAGTGAGAAAATTCTTCTACCAATTTATATCAGCAACTGTTTGGCAACTCAGAGGCTTAGAGTTGTCCAGGACAACTTCTTTTCTCGGAATTTTCAAAATTGCCTTCACCTCAGTCTATAAAACATTGGTGATAATTGTTACTTACCCATCTCTACAGTGTTGAAAATGAATATAATTTTGTAGAAGTAGTTTCTAGTCCTCAGTGCAAAATTCTTCTCTGAGATGAGGTATGTTGGTAAGTATTTTCCTGAGTTGTTTTAGTTTTAGAGCTGACGGAGACCTCATAGATGAGGAAAATGAGGCCCAAAGGGCTTCTGATTTGCCCAGAGTTCCATGTATAATAGGGAAAAGATGAGATTTTGATTCAAGTCCTCTGGCTTCAACATTGGTGCCCTTTGCACTGAGCCACAAGGGTAAAAGTGCTGTGGATCATTCCCCCCCCCACCTCCCTCCGCATTTACCCTGAGTAACAAGGTATATTAAATATTTCTGTTCTTTTTTATATTAGTTCCCCAACAAAGATATTTTTTCTTTAACATTTTCTGCACTAGGACTTTTAAAGACTCCTTTACCATAATTATGTTATCTAAAACAACCTATATACTTTACTGGTCAATGAGTCTATTCATTTGACCATTCTACATATTTAGTTTGGAGTGCATTTTAAGTCAGATCATACAAGAAGCTATCTGTGACACTCAGCAGCTGCAGAATGAAGAAGCAGTTTGGTGTGGGGAGGGGAGAGAAGGTTTATTAACATAATTTAAATAAGCCTGGAGAATTGGGAAGTTAAAGAGTACAGAGGTATCTTTGGATGAGCTGGAGTATTCTGCTTTAATCAAGTGGAAGATTCATACAAACAATCTGAAAAATTAATTTTTAGTTAACAAGGAAGACTATTTCAGAATGGGATATGGGGATGTTAAATGTTCTCATTCAGTGCTCTGGGATTCATGTTGATAATGAATGTAATATATTCTTTGGAGTCTACAGCTGATTCCACTATTCAGTGGGCTGCAGTTGGTGAGTAGTTTTCTCTTTAAAAAGTGAAAAAAGTAGATTCCTAACATAAACATCTAACAAAATATGGAGAAGTGAAAGCATTTTAGGACTGCCTTTGTCAGCCTAAGTGTGGCTTTAATTGAATGTTGCTTGCCAACAAAAATTGATTATGGCAGCCTAATTTAAACCTATTTTGTCATGTAATGGTTTGCATAGATTGCTTCTCTGGAAGAGACATCTGTTTCCAGATAAGGCGATAAAAGGTTGATCAGGCTACTGCAGAGATTAGATTACTAGAGTTGCTAGAAAGGCTATTTTATGATGCATGATCTGATCTGGTTTATTCTTCCCTAAATCTCTCTTTCAGTCTGATGTAGGCTGACCCTGACTGCCTAAGTCCCTGCGGTAAAGCCAAATAGATTTGGTTTTTTTTTTTTCTGTCATTAAATTTGCGCATTAGAAGAAACATTTCATACATCAAATGTTTATTCATTCCTTTACTATCTCCATGCATTTATATGTTTATCTAATTATTGCAATCAACAAATTTATTTTTTTTTGCATCTCACCTGTTCATCATATCAGAAAAAAAACCCAACAAAAACTAAAGCCTTGTAACAAAAATGCTTAGTAAAAGCAAAACAACTTCCTGTCTTGGTCATATCCAAAGAATATGTTTCATTCTGTACCTTGAATGTCCCCTGGAATCATGGTTGATCATTGCATTGATCAAAATTCTTAAATCTTTAAGAGTTGTTGTCTTTACGGTGTTGTGATTATTGTATAAGCTCTTTGGCTTCTGCTCTCTTCATCATCCATTCAAGTCTTTGCAAGATTTGTTGAAAATTGTCCTTTTCCTTTTTATCATTTCTTATGGCATAGCAATATTCCAATACATTTATATGTCATAATTTGTTCAGCTATTCCCCACTTGATGGGTACCTCTGTCTATGAAAAGAGATCTGGTATATATATATTTGCATGTGTCCTTTTCCTTTTTCTTTGATCTCTTTGTGGTATAGGTCTAGTAATAGTATCATGGAGTCAAAAGGTATAGTTTCTGGCTGTATCAGTTCAGTGTTTCATCAGCAGTTATTGATGTTCTTATATTTGCATGGCCCTTCAGCATTTGTTGTGAAATTTTAATTTTTTATGATACATATTTAAAAAGTTTTACATTTTTAACAAAGTTTGACTTTATGGCTATCTGGACAGCTTCTTTTTTGAATTTGCCTTCAGCAACCTGCTATTTTCACTGGGAAACTAAAAAGGATTTTATTGATAAAATCAATGGATTTCCACCCTTCCCACTATTAGGATTTGAGTTTTAAGTTTTGTTTGCTTTTGTCTCAGCTATTATATGAACTTAATTATTGGCCTTGCAATTAGTTTGTTTCCTTTACCTTTTCCTTATTATACTCTAGTTATAGTTAATGGCTGCAGGTACAATGACAGTCTTGGATTTTATAAATCCAAATTGTGGAGCTTCATTCCTAGGAAACAACTTTAGAAATAAGAGATTGCTTTAGTGCTGTGGGACAAGATCTTATATATTATAATATATATTATATAAATTATATATTGACCTATATTTTAACCATCACTTGCTTGGGGTTTTGCTTGATTTTTGAAAAGCCATTAATGGCCATTTTTTCTTGCTTTCTCTTTAGTATGCTATATATTTTCATTTGTATAGAAATCAGTCCTGAAAATGTGTAGGGTTTCCTAACAATAGTGCTGCTACTTAGACTATATCTTTCTACTGTATAGGACCTTCCACATGTTCATTTATGAGTCAAGATCACATTATTTCCTTCATCATGTGCATAGATAATATTTTGTAAATGTTTATTGTATTTATGCAGGTATTTTTCTGCACATGTCACTTTAGCCTACTGTAATGACACTGTCTTTACCAGGTCCTATACCTAGTAAAGAAGCATAGTTTCCTTGTTAAAAGGAACAATCCTGTCCATTCAGTGATATAGTAGGGAGGGAAAAAAAATGCTACTTCTCTTTCCTTCATAAATGGTAAATATTTCTGTCACCTAGACAATCCTTCAGTATTGTTAGAAAACCAAATAATGTTGGTAACATTTAACTATCATCAAGCAATGCTGTCAGTTCATCAGCAAACAAAAGTGATCTGTCTTAATTTGTCTAATTATCATTTTGTATGGGAACCAGCTGTCTCTTCCAACAAAAGCAGTTGATCACACCAGCTTATTAATTGCATATTAATTGCTGCATTCATCTTAACCATATGTGAAGCATTTTCAAAAATCACAGGAGGTACAAAGAATGTAGAAAAAAAGAACCATTTTATTTATTTATCTGTCAGAATGCAGTTTGGAGATGGTGGATTGAGCGTTCTAAAAAGAACCTGCTTTCTGACTTTTTCCCTTTTCCCCTTGCTTTTTAGAATATTATTTAGGTGTTATCAGAAAAATCAAATGAAGAGTAATACATTTGGTATTTTGGGGGGCATTTTGAGTGAAATGACTTCATGGGGATTTTAGGGTGTTTTTCACAATCATCCTCTATCTACATTAAAACATTCTTCCCAATCCCCCATAGTTAAATTTTAGGACTATTTATATATAGTCAAGATTCTCCTATTCTCAATTACCTGATTAAATGTTGTTGCCTTTTTACTGTTACATAAATACTGGATATAATTCTAGATGATTCTATCTTATGAGACTGGTTTCAGATGGATGGCAGTTGGAAGATGTTCACACATCACTTTGAATGAGCCATCATCCATTAATAGTTTTGATTTATACATCACTTTACAGAGTATGTATTTTTACATACCCTTCCCCGTTATAATAAACCTTACATTATGTACATATACTACAAGACTTGCCCGATGAACATAGAGAACGTAAATGATAGCTGCCCCAAGTTCTGAATGTCAGAACAAGAACTGGATCTGACTCCAGTTCTAATACTCTTTTCATTACATGAGGCTGCCAGTCTCTTCATTCTGTGATAGAATTTCAAGACCTTGAAGATCACTTGGATATTTGTTGTTGTTCCAGAATATATTGTTCTGTTTTGAAAATTCAGTCCATTTTTCATTTTTAGTAGAATGTAGGAACTGTGTTGGCAGTTTGAATTTTTCTTCCCTAGTTCCTTCTTTATAAGAGACAACACAATTCATTTTTGTGTGGTTGTTTTCATGATTTGGAAGCATTTCCCTGTAGATGGCAGCCTTTCACTTGATGTGGAACTCTTTTGGTGTTGGTAAAGAACTCTGTTGCACGTGTGCTTGTTTCCTTCAAAAGCTATTTCATCTAAAGTACAGTCCGTAGGCCATCCATAAATCTAATCTGACTTTAAAAGGAGGAAAGTTTCCAATAAAGAAAATTTGAAGTAGTTATTATAAATTTATCTAACTTTCTAAGAGGAAATCTATAAGGTCATAAAATTGAAATTTTTGTACCTTTCATTTTTGATGGACTTTGTCCACTGTAAATTTTTGATTATTTTAGAGTTTTTCCTTTTAAATGTTGTCATGGCTTGAAGGGGAAGAAAGTTTTTAAAGGAAATATGAATTTGTAAGTGTTTGAATATCATTACATTTTCTTTAAAAAGGGTAAGTAAATTATTAGAACTAAGCTAAGTGGAATAGAGTGCCCTACTTATTTCCTGGAATAAGACTTCATTGTGTGCATAACACAGGGACAATAAAATGAACATGATGAAGTTAAATCTTGTACAAGCTTAATTGTAATTAGCTAGTGTTATTTGCCAGGGTTAGGATAAATCTAGTATAGTAGACTTGCAGTTAATGAAGTTATTTATTTTCTTTATTAAAAGGCATTACTTGCCCTCTATCTTTACTTCTAAAAGAAAAAGTATCAAAAATTCCCCCTCCTCTTTTTAAATTGAAGATAAAGGAGGAGAAGAACCACCTGTTTGCTGCAGCATTTTGAATTAATATTGTGGAAATTTCTAAATGTAGCCAGGGTTACATAGGGGAAAGAGTGGTAGAGTTGTCTTGGTAGCATGCAAGACTAGGATGAAACTCTTAAGCTCTAATTTTTTGAGGAGGGGATGCTGTGAATAAAGGACTAAGCTAATCTTCAAATTTCAATGTATTTAAAATGGTGGATGAAACAGTAGCAATGATCCACTGTTACTTACTTGAGTACTTTGGAAGCTATTTGTAGCCTTCAACTTAACTATCCAGTTGATCAACTTGCATTTACTTGTTAGTATGTGAGTATACCTACTGTGTAGCCAGAAACTCTAGTAGGCACTGTGGGCTATCAAGATGTGTAATAACATACAATCTCCCTCAAAGACTTCACCAATCTAAATGAAGAGACAAGACTAAAGCATATCAAAGATTAGTAGACAATATAGCATATAAGGGCTAAATTGCATAGTAAAAATATTATGTCTGTTAGAATACAGAACAGAGATATAGAGGTTTATTGTGATAAACCCTAATTTTTTTCTTAAGATGCTGAAATGTTACCATTTTGCACTTTTGATATATTCCAGTACTCCTTCATGTATTCAATGGCTTTTATTTCTTGATATTTTAAAATTTGTTAGGAAACGTAATTCTGGAGTTTGAAAGAAGGTAATACATAAAAGATTTAGAAGCTAGTATTTTAATAAACACTTGAAGGATATTAATTTAAAGGAATTTGCCTGAGCTTGTCTGATTTTTGTTTTTGTACTCTATATGAATTATTTAATTATTTTTCAGCATGTCTTTTGTATTTAAGCTAAAGCAAATTATGAAGTTTTACCACTGTCTCCCATTCTAAGTTTGTTGTTATTGTTTGTCCTTCATTCTCAAAGAAGATCATGCCTTTGGCAACTAGGTGGCACAGTGGATAGAGTGCCAGGCCTGAGGGCAGGAAGACTCATCTTCTTGAGTTCAAATCTGACCTCAGACATTTACTAGCTGTGTGACCCTGGGCAAGTCACTTAGCCCTATTAGCTTCAGTTCCTCATCTATAAATTTAGCTGGAGAAGGAAATGGCAAACCATTCCATTATCTTTGCCAGGAAAACCCCAAAATGGGGTCATGAAGACTCTGAAATGACTGAACAACAACCACCTTGCTGTGATCCCATGGAACACTTCCCTCTCATGACCTTTGAGATGATATTCAGCTGCCTCAATATGTTATGGAAAGAACACTGAACTAAGAAGACCTAGAAATGCTGTTTGAGGAGGAGTGGTTGTCAGTAACTGACAATAGAGAAAAGGCAAAACTGCCTAATTCTTACTTTTCTTGTTTTGTGTATCAAATGACTCCTGCACTGGAAATGACAACAAAAATTGATAATAAGAAGTTGATACCAAGGAGATAGTGAGAGGGCACTTCAAGTCATCTGACTCACATGAACCAAATACCTGGCATATGAGATTTTCCAGCCATTGTCAAAAATATTTGAAGAATTGGGGAAAGTAGAAGAGTTATTGCAAGATATGCATAAGGGAAAAAGTCCTAATTTTCAACAAAGGGAAGATAAAAGAGTTTGTAAACTATAGGCAGCTAGATGGGTGTAGTGAATCGAGTACTTGACTTAAAATCAGGAAAACCTTGTTTCACTTTCCACCTCAGACACTTACCATCTGTGGAAAAGTCACTTAACTCCTATCTGCCTCAGTTTCTTCATGTGTAAAATGAAGATAATAACACTTATCGATGGAAGATCAAATGAGAAAACACATATTAAAGCACTCTGCAAACCTTAAAACATTATATAAGTGCTAACCATCATCTTCATCATTGTCATCATTATCATCACTATCATCATTGATTTGACCTCAGTTTCCTGGAGAAATTCTTGAAGGGATTATTAAAGAAATTGTTAGTGAACCTCTAGAAAAGGAAGGGATGATTACAAAGAGCCAGCATAAGCTAGTTAAGAATAGGTCTTGTCAGACTAACTTCATTTCCTTTTTCTGAGCAGGTATATTTAGCAGATGAATGGAATGAATGTCCAATAGAGTTCACCTAGATTTCAGCAAAACATTCATCAAAGTATCCTGTGCTCTTATTGTCAAAAAAGTGGGGAAATGTGGACTAAATAATAACGCAATTAGATAAATTCAGAACTGATTGATTTAAATCTACAGATCAATCAAAAAATAATAAATATTAAGCATCTACTATGTGCAAGGCACTGTACTAAGTACTGGGAATTTAAAAGAGGCAAAAGACAATCCCTACCCCCAAGGAGCTTATAATCTAATGGTTGTTATTGGTGGCTCCATGTCCTATTGGGAAGACATTTCCACAAGGGTGACTAGGGATCTATATACTTGAATCTAGGCTATTGAACATTTTTATGCTGTCTTGAAGAAAGTCATAAATGGAATGTTTATCAAATTTGGAGATAACATAAAGTTGAGAGGTTTAGCTAACATTCTGCATGAATGTTAGAGTTCAAAAGGATCTTTCATGAGCTATAGCTTTAGGATGAATCTTGGAGGTTCAAATTCAATCAGGATAAATGTAAAGGCTTACATTTGGGTACAGAGAAACAATTTCGCTAGTGCAAGATAGGAAGACATGGCTAAACAGTAATCTATCTCCAAAAGATCTGTAGTTTTAGTGAATCTCAGGCTCAGCATGAAACCAGTGTGATCTTAGGCTTTTTTAAAAGAAACATAGTTTCTAGGAATAAAGAGTTGGTAGTACTTTTGTCCCCTGCCCTAATCAGACCATATTTGGAACATTGTATTCAATCTTAGATGACTGAACATTTTAAGGTGATGATAAGCAGGAGTGTATCTAGGAAGGAAATCAGAATAGTAAAGACCTTGAATCCATGTCATATGAAGATTGCTTAGAGGGACTAGGAATCCTTAGCTTCAAGAAAAGATTCATTGGAGACTTGATGCTGTGTTTCAGTGTTTGAAGCACTGTCATGTGAAGTAACAATTAGACTTGGTTGTATTTTATCTTGGAGAGGACCAGGAAAAATCAGTGGAAGCTGCAAACAAATTTCATCTTGATGGCAGGTAAAACTTCCTGATAAATTGAGTTGACTAGTAGTGCAATGGGCTGCTTTAAGAGGTAGAGATAGTCTTAAATGAGAGGTACTGATATTAAGGGGGACAAATAAAAACTTCTTGAAGGTGAACTTTTAGGATTTGGAGGAAACCAGGAGGTAAAAGTGAGGAGCAAAAGAATTCTAAGATAGCCAGAGATAGCCTGGGATATCAGGGATATCCCAGTAAAAATGGGAGAGCCAGTAAAAATGCATGGAGTTGGAAGATGAAGAGAATATATGCAGAGAACCTCAAAGAGGCCAATCACTGAGTTGTAGTATACCTGAAGGGGAAGTAACATGGAAGAAGACTGGAAGGGTAAGAATCGGCCATGTAAGGAAGTGATATAAAAGCCAAACAAAGAATTTTATATTTGATCCAGGAGGCACTAGCTATCTCTTTCATCTGCAGAATATTACTAGATAATTTCTAAAAGTTCTTCCCATTCTAGCATTCTAGGAAATCCCTTCTTTTTCTCTGTCTCTAGTTGGCCCTGCTATAGGTACAGAAGCAGGTAGGCAGCCCAATAAATAGAGAACTAGACCTGAAGACCTAGGTTCAGGCACTTCATAGCAGCGTAACACTGGGCAAATCACTTAACCTCTCTTTGCCTTAGTTTCCTCAATGTGAAATGGTGTTAATAATAGCACCTACCTTGCAGGGTTGTTGTGAGTATCAAATGAGATAATATTTGTACTTAGCACAGTTCCTGACACATAGAAGCTGTTTAAATGCTTATTCCCTTTTCTTCTCCTGTGTACCTGCCCTGAAACCAAAACACAAGCCTCATCTCCCAGGGAAGACTTGTTCATAGAACATCACCCAGTCATTAACTGGCCACACAATTTGTAAACTTTCCCATTTCTCTCTCTGTTCCTGTGGAATAGAATCTTCCCATTTGTTGGTTTGAACAGCGATGAGCTTAGAATGCTTTTTCAGATGAGCTCCCATTGTTGTTTTGGAACATGCTTTTTTTATCTGCCTGCCTATCTTTTCATTTGTTCAGCATTTGTCCCATGAATATCATGGCCCGACTAGAATAGTGGCAGTGATAGTTGATGTTTTGAAACTGGCCAGGCAGAGTGCTGAACAGATGGTAGCAATAGTATCAGATTAAATTATTAAGTAGGATTTGAGATAGAAGTGCATAAATGCAACACATGCAGAGTGAAGGGTGCTTCTCAACATCAGAATTATCAAGTAAACTGAATGCTGTATTTAATTACTTCCAAAGGATTGATAATATATATTTTTGGGGTCCTCCCATCTCTTTTCCTCTTCCATCCCCCACTGAAAGATATTGATCAAGCTGTTTATTTAAATTTTATCTGTTTTTAAATAAGATTTATTAGTCTGAGGGGATAGATGATAGCAATACTTTTGAGGTTTGCTAAAATGTATGTATAGGTGAAACAATCATTATGCCAAAGTGGCCTTGGAATATTAAGGTGATTTTAAGTGTACTGCACTTAGCAGGCACTAAATACAATCTTTTTGTTGTTGATCACCCCACTGTAAAATTTCTTGTTTTAGGGAAAAGGACAGAAATTTTGACAGTAGATTTTTCTTCAGCTGATGTCATCAGTAAAACTATTAAGTTACAAGTGTGCATGTATGTGTGTGTGGGGGGATTATTTGTTTGTTTTGATTTTTAGTTGATGAGCACATAGTAGAACAAATATGCACAAAACACCTTGATAGAACTATGAATCTATGGTAGAGAGGTGGGTCTGGAGTTTAGGAAGACCTGAGTTCAAATGTGACCTTAAGTACTTACTAGCTCTGTGACCATGGGCAAGTCACCTAACCTAGGCCTGCCTCAGTTTTCTCATCTACAAAATGGGAAAAATAATTACTCTTACCTCCCAGGTTGTTAAGACAAGTAAGATAACATTTGTAAAATACCTTGCAAACCTTAAAACGCTATGTAAATTAGATAAAGTTTCCCTCAGTGTTAAATGAAGAATACAGGTAATCTACTTGAATATCCTTTCTACTGCCTTCATCTGGTACTCCTTAACCTCTTTTTTTTTTATTATAGTGATGTTTTTGATTTTGAGGTATAAAAGTTTTGGTGATATCATGTCCTAGACTAAGAACAAAATTGATATCTTTGGATGCTTTATGGAAGAACAGAGATAAGAGAAGGTATGAATTCTTTGTTATCTGCACAGGTGGATGGATTGCCTACATTTCTGACATAACAGATACATTCAAGTAGTATTTTCCTAGAATGAACAGTTAATCAAGAGGGATTATTACCATTTCTAAATACCACATGTCCTGTGTTCTTCTAAAGGAATCAATTCTTCTTTTTCTTCATTTCCCAACTCTTATTGACTCTACCTCTGTAATATTTTTTGCATTCATCCCTTCACACTGCCACCATCCTAGTTCAGACTTAGACTACTATAATAGCCTCCTTAATTAGCTCCCCTTTTTCCAATTCTCACCTCTTTTCAATTCATTATACACTAAGCTGACAAATTAATCTTCTTGAGACATAAATTTGATTATGTTCAAAATCTCTATGGTTCCCTATTGCCTTAGAGTAAAATACAAATTCCCTTAGCTTGCCACTTACAGCCATCACAATTTGGGTCTAAAAATTGCCTTCTCTCATTATGTCCTGCTGCTCTCCCCTTGTGATCAAGCCAAAGGTTAGCTTAGTTACCTTCTGTCTTGCCTGAAATACACTTACTCCTTATCTTTACCTCTTAGAATCCCTTATCTTTCTTTGAGACTTAGCTCAGGTTATAGCTCCTCCTCCACAAAGCTTTTTCCAGTTCCCACTTCCCTATCCCCCAACCATATATTAGTTCTCTTTTCAAATTTTCTTTATACTTATTTATGTACATATTATATTCTCCCTTTTTTTCTTTGCTGAAGATTGTAGTAAATGCTTTGAACTCATGCTAGAGATGTAGTAGGGCATCAAGAGCCATTGAGGAAGAACTAGGCTCCTCTTGCCTTTGATACATGCTGACTTGTGGACTGCGTAAGTTGCTTTACCATTGAGTGCCCCAGACAAAACTTAAAAACTCCATAGAGGATGGTTCCTTACTGGCACTGCCTAAAACCAGTGAAATCACAGAGCTATTAAAAAAAAAACCAGCCTAAACATTTCTTCTATATGAAGCATTTTGAATTGGAGAAAGGGCAGGTTTTAGAAAAAGGAAGACCTAGGGTGACACATTGGTTGGTTGTTGTCCTTTGTTTTCTTTCTTTTTTTTTAATTTTTTTTTAATGTTCTACGATCACTACCATAAAACTTAGATTTTTAACCCCCCTCAACCCTCCTCCCTCCCCAAGATGGCATACAATTCTCTATAGGATCTACACATACTTTCCTATTGAACATGTTTTCACTGTAGTCATGCTATGTAGATGAACTAAAACAAATGCAAGAAATCATATAACAAATCAAAACGTAATAAACACACACACACACACACACATGATCTGCTATGTTCTGCGAATGAATTCCGTAGTTCTTTCTCTGAGTGTGGAAGGCATTTTGCCTTAGAAAACCATTGGGAATTTTTTTTTTTAAGTTCTTGCATTATTACAAAGTTCCAAGTATACCAGAAAAAGCTCTCGCACACTGTGTTTGTTGCTGTGCACAAAGTTCTCCTGGTTCTGCGCCTTTCACTCAGCATCAGATCATATAAATCCTTCCAGGCCTCCGTGAAGTCTTCTTGTTCATCGTTTCTTATGGCGCAATAGTACTCCATTACATTCATATACCATAATTTATTCAGCCATTCCCCAATTGATGGGCATCCCCTTCATTTCCAGTTTTTGGCAACTACAAAGAGTGCTACTATAAATATTTTTGTACATGTAGTACCCTTTCCCATTTTTGTGATCTCTTGGTGAAAAAAAGTCCTAGTAGCGATATTTCTAGGTCAAAGGGTATGCACATTTTTGTAGCCCTTTGGGCATAGTTCCAAACCACTCTCCAGAATGGTTGGATGAGTTCTCACAGCTCCACCAGTGAATTAGTGTTCCAACTCTCCCACATCCTCTTCAACATTTATCATTTTCCTGTTCTGTCATGTTTGCCAATCTAATAGGTGTGATGTGGTACCTCAGAGTTAGTTTTGATTTGCATCTCTCTAATAAAAAGTGATTTAGAGCATTTTTTCATATGATTATATATATATATACATATATATATATATATCTTTAATTTCTTCCTCTGAAAATTGCCTGTTCGTATCCTTTGACCATTTATCAGTTGGGAATGTCCTTTGTTTTCAAAGAGGACCAAAATTACATCATCATGATAAAGTGAAATTTCAGTGTGTCTGACTGTGGCTGATCAGACCACTACAAGGTCAGAATGCTCTACCACAGGTTGGACACATATAGTCTGTGTGAATTTTCGGGGTGAATATCCCAAATTTGCACATCCTGTGTTTACTTTGTGCTGTTTCAATTCTGCTTTGCTCAAAGAGCACAGCTCCCTTTCTGATGTGGGCACACCATGCTGAGTGGTCCTGTGCCAGCATCTCCTATGTTGCACAGTCAAATTCAAAGTTGTTGAGAGACCTTGAGAGTGTCCTTGTATTGCTTCCTCTGACCACCATGTGATCACCTGCCCCATGCAAGTTCTCCATAAAATAGTCTTTTTGGCAAGCATATATTTTGCATTTGAACAATGTGACCAATCCATCAGAGTTGCGCTCTCTAAAGCATAGTTTGAATGCTTGGCAGTTCAGCTCGATCAAAGACTTCAGTGTCTGGTACCTTATCATGCCAGGTGATCCTCAGACCTAAGACAGTTCAAATGGAAGTGATTCAGTTTCCTGGCATGGCGCTAGTAGACTGTACATGTTTTACAAGCATATAACGATGAGGTTAGCACAATGGCTCTGTAGACCTTCAGTGTGGTAGTCAGTCTAATACCTTTTCTCTCCCAGCTTTTCTTCAGAGCCTCCCAAACACTGAGCTAGCTCTGGCAGTGTGTGCATCAACCTCATTGTCAATGTGTACATCCCTGGAAAGTTCACTACCAAGGTAAGTGAACTTATCCACAGCATTCAAAACTTCTCTATTTTTTAATTCATGGTTCCACATATGGATGGTGTGGTGGTGCCTGATGGAGCACCTGTGTTTTTTTGGTGTTAATTATTAGGCCAAAATTAGCACAAGCAGCAGAGAATTGATCCATACTTTGTTGCATCTCAGCTTCAGAGGCTGCATTGAGTGCACAATTATCTGCAAATAGAAAATCATGCAGCAACACTCCCTCCACTTTGGTCTTGGCTTGCAGCCTTTTCAAATTGAAGAACTTGCCATCAGTATGGTAGTTGACCTTGATGCCGTGTTCATCCTCATTGAAAGCATTTGTCAACATGACTGAAAACATCAAGCAAACACACAGCCCTGTTTCACTCCACTGGTGAATGGGAAGGCATGAGAGCATTGTCCATTATCCAGAACCTGGGCAAACATGCCATCATGAAATTGATATACAATATTGATAAACTTCTCTGGGCAACCAAATTTTGACGTAATTTTCTATAAGCCCTTATGACTAGCAGTGTCAAAGGCCTTGGTCAGATCTACAAATGTTATGTGCAGGTCTTCTGTTCTGCTCCTGTCATTTCTCCTGGAGTTGTTGGGCAGCAAACACCATATTGACTGTTTTTTGGCCCTTTCTGAAGCCACACTGACTCTCAGGTATATGACCATCTTCCAGGTGAAACATCAGCCTGTTAAGGAGGACTCTAGCAAGAACTTTGCCAGCAATGACTAAGAGAGAGATCCCCCTGTGATTGTTGCAGGACAATCTATTCTCTTGACTCTCATAGAGATGGACAGTGGAGGCATCTTTGAACTCCTGAGGGATAACCTCCTTTTGCCATATAACCTGGAAAATTTCAGTCAGCTTTTGTATGAGCAGTGGTCCCCCTACCTTGTAAATCTCAGCTGGAATGGAATCAGCACCAGGTGCTTTGTCACATGAAAAGAGCCCAATGGCCCTCAAAACCTCTTCTTCAGTTGGAAGTTCAGCTAAGGAGGGATTGACTTCAACCTGAGGTAAACAGTCAGTGACCTCAGCATTGATTGATGATGGTCTGTTGAGAATACTATGAAAGTGTTCAGCCCATCTCTCTAGGATCATGTCCTTATCACTAATCAATGTGGCTCCATCAGCACTGAGTAGTTGTGAAGCACCATAGGTTTTTGATCCATAAATAGATTTCAGGGAATCATAAAAGTGCTTTAGATTGATACTGTTAGCATAAAACTGAATTTCATCTGCCTTCTTAACTGAGCCAAGAATCCTGTATCTCTCTAAGCTTTGCTTGTACTTTGCTTTTGATGGAATTAAAATCCACCTTCTTAGAGGTGGATGAACTATCCTGCTGGTAAATCCTGTGGGGTTTTTCATTTAGCAGCTTCTGAATTTCCCCATCATTTTCAACCAGTCTTGGTGTTTTCGAGTCTTCTGACCCAGATGAGCAAATGCAGTGCTGTACACAGAATCTGTGAAAGCTGCCTACTCCTTTTCTGCTCCAGTGTTGCCAACTGTGTGTTGGCTCAACTTTCCCTTCAAGTCAGCAACAAACTTTTCACACCCAGAGAAGAGCTCTAATTTGTTGACATTAATTCTTCTAGTAGTCATTTTGCCTTGGGGGTGGTGCTTTTGGTGAATGCTAATATTTAGCTTCGAAAGGATAAGTCTATGATCAGTCTAGCACTCTGCACCACACATTGCCTTTGTCACTCTCACATCTTGTCTGTCTCTTCTCCTTACAATCACATAGTCTATTAGATGCCAATGTTTGCTGCGAAGGTACATCCATGAAGTTTTATTGCATTTAGGTAAATGGAAGACAGTGTTGTGATGAGAAGGTTATGTGATGCACAAGTCTTCAGCAGTAAATGACCATTGCTGTTGCTGTTTTCAACTCAATTCCTCCCTCAGACTCCATGCCAAGTCTCGTAGTGTGAGCCTACTCTAGCATTAAAGTCACCCAGAATTATAAGCTTGTCCTCTTTTGGCACATTGATGATAAGGGTCTTTAGGTCTTCATAAAATTTTTCTTTGACCTCATTGAGGTTTGTCATGGTGGGAGCATAGGCACTGATGATGGTGGCATGGCGTTTTCCTGCGAGTGGCAATCACATTGTCATGAGCCTATCATTCACTCCTTTTGGCAGGCATGCCAGCTTGCTGATTAGATTAGTTTTGATTGCAAAACCCATGCCAACTTCACGGTGCTCCCCTTCACTGCGCCACTCCAGAAAAAGGTGTATCCACTCCACTTCAGTAAGTTGGCCGTCATTTGCCAACTTTGTTTCATTCAGGTCTGCTATTTGGATGTGATCTTGCAACAAGAACAGTTTTTTTTTCAGATCTACTGGATTTTGTGTTGTCTGTTAGTTTGTGCATGTTCCATGTGCCGATGGTGAGTGGAATCATCTTTGCAGGTATTTTCATACATTTCGTACATTTTTTTGTGTTTTGACTGCATAGTGGGATTCCTTGCCTGCTGTGGTGATCAGACCAGGGTTGGGTAAGCAGACAATGTTTAGGGCACCTTTTCTAGCCCCCTTCCTTACACCAGGAGGTGAGCAATGTGATCCTTAAAAGGCTGCTCAGAGGGCTGCCGTGTCCCACTGCTGCTTCCAGTAAGAAACAACCCTATGGCCTGGGCTGCCTTTGTGCAGGGTTGTGACTACAGCTCCCAGTGTATCCGCACCTGCTACTTCATCACTTGCCTGTCACCACAGGACTTTGAGGCATAATAGTGAAATGGTATGGGTGATGTCTTTTGATTTGTGCATAAATTGAATTTAAGTGATGCAGACTTGCACAAAGTCATCAGCCTCACTCTCTCCTCCAGAGTCATCATAGTCCAGTGGCAGGATAGAGTCAAGATGGCTGGCTATGGCTCAGGATGCAGTGGATGACCTTGGTGTCTTCAGTGTCTTGACTCTGAACTGCCACTGGGTTGACATATACTGTGTTATCAAGCTGTCACCTAAATTCTCTGTATTTTCTGTCTCTGCCTCTTCCTGTCTTTCTCCATTAGAATGTATATTTGTTGAGGCCAGGGATTTTCTTACTTTCTTGTATTTGTTGCCCTAGCACATAGCATATTGGTAAGGCTTGTGACTTTACACAGCCCTCTATTACTTAATTCCAAGTCATGGCATCACCTTCCTGACGTCATGGTCCTCTTTAACAACAAAGGAGAAACAACAACAAATTCTCTTTTTATACCTCTCCCTCTCCCCCCTCTCTCTTTTTTCTCTCTCTTTCACTCCCTTTCTCCTTTCCTGCCTCCTTTCCTCTCTCCTTTTGGTATCCTATACAACTCTTTTAAAACTGTAAAATATAGATGAGTTATGATGTGCATTTTGGTTTTTAGCTTATTGCTTCTAATGAATATTCATTTTGCACAGTATTTATAAACTATTATTTTGTCAAAAATTATACAATAGTATTTATATTCATTATCAAAGCATTTAATTTATTTAGGAAAGCTAATAGTTTAGGGTCTTTGGATCAGACTAATGATAACTTAGGTTTTTCTATGGCTTTAAAGATCACAAAAAATGCTTTCTTCATGTTCACCATATTATGTACTACAAGTATTTATATATTCGCTCTACAGATGAGGAAACTGAGGCTCACAGTAGTTAAGTGGTTTACTTATTGTTTCACACCTAGTGAACCCTGGAACCAGAATTCAAACTGAGGTTTCTCCTGATTTCACATTCTCTGGACTTCTCATTCTACTTTACTGCCTCTGATCATAACTCATTTCATACGATGTTTAAGGGTTAAGATCTGCTTCCTGAGATATAAAAGAAAATAGGGACTATGATATAACATAATACGTATTTTGAAATGAAAATATTTTTAAATCCCCAAGATGTTGATAATATCTATAAGCTACTGCCTTTTACTTATCAATACACATTATAGGTTTTTTTTTTTTTTAAGCTGTAAAATGTAAGCTGAAAGTACGGTAGAGCAGTGCCATACTCTCCCAATAGACAAGAAGCTATGTAACAGAATAATAAAGTACAAGAATTGTATGCTGGTGTCTGGGGTTGGCTGCCTTTTCCTTCTTCTGCTGCTTTTGAGAATGAAATGTCCTGATTTTCATAAGACAATGTGGTGCACAAATGGAGTGGTCAGGAACATGGCTACAATCTAGATACTGGGACAGAGATTAAAGATGGGAAACACATTAGGGAGGCTCATGTGTCCTTGAGAGTGGCAGGCATTGTGACTCTTGTTAGACTGGTAATTCATTTCTCTTACTGGTTTCCCCCTTGCCACAGTTTGTACTCCTGAGATGGATTCCAGGACCTACACCTTCCCTTCATTACTTTCCAAAAGCTTGGGGTGAAGATGGTTCTGAAATTCTTTTCCCCTAAATATTTTAAGTATAAGCAGGAGGTATTTTAAGAGGCAGAGGCAGATAGTTTCATATAGGAGCATATATATATATATATATATATATTTTTTTTTTTTTTCTGTTTTCCCTACGTTTCATTCACAGTCTACTAACTCTCTTAACCCATGGACTGAGGGGGCCTTGACTAAAATAAAAGAGTCCAGAAAGATTCATGGGCTATGTGTAGATTATAGATGTCTTAATTTGATATTTTGAATATTATTTATTTCACCCCCTATTTCAGGGGTTCTTAATTTGAGACCTATAGACACAGATTTCAGGGGGTTCATGAATTTGGATGGGAACAAAATTACATCTTTATTTTCATTAATCTCAAACTGAAATTTAACATTTCCTACAAATGTTTTAAAATATTCTAAGACAGGGTCCATGGGGCTTCATCAAACTGCTAAAGAGGTCTGTGACAAAAACGGGCCAAGAACTGCAACCGAACTAGGGGGTGAAGAGCAGTGTGGGTAAACTAACTGTAGGCTAAATGATCTCCTATCCCACACAAGCACCAGTTTGTCAAGACCATCAGACTACTGTCCCAAGGCAGCACTACCTGTCATTCAGATATTTCATCCTTTACTGAATAGTTATGACAGACTGCCTTTCTGTAGGCAGCACTCACGCAATGGGACTTACGGGGTATCTGGAAAGGGACCACATGAGTTATAAATGTCCCAACAGTAAAGTGCATTGTTAACGTAATTTATTTTTAATTGTAGTAGAGTTGAGGCCAGGAATCAGATATCATACTATTGAAAGGAGAATAGATGATTAAGAATTGAAAGTAGCTGGCATAATATGCACATTCAAGGGCTTTAGAAATTTAGTAAATCAAAAAGATCAGAGTGTCATGATCCAGGGCAAAAATCACTTATATGGGAGATGTAAACCCTGAAGTCCCTTCTCTCAGGCAAATGCTTATCGACTGATTGACTTGGAGCACTAAAGAAAGGATCTGGCAAAACCTTAGAATAAACTCAAACCAATTAAAATGAGCATTGATTCTTTATTTAATATTTTATTTCCCCCAGTTACGTGCAAAAACAATTTTCAATATTCATCTCTAAAATTTTGAGTTACAAATTCTTTCCCTTCCTCCTTCCCTACCCACCCCCTCATTGAGAAGGCAAGCAATTTGATAAATTGCTAAATAAATAGTAATTGGTAAGTTAATAAATAAATAGGTTATATATGTATAGTTATGCAAAATACTTCCATAATAATCATGTTGTAAAAGAAAACAAAAAAAAAACCCACAAGAAAAGTAAAGTAAAAAAAAGGATATTTCAATCTGCATTCAGACACTGTCAGTTATCTGCCTGGGAATGGATAGCATTTTTTATCATAAGTCTTTCAGAGTTGTCTGGGAGCATCATATTGCTGAGAATAGCTAAGGCATTCACAACTGATCATCCTACAATATTGCTGGTACTTTGTACACAGTACATTTCACTTTGCGTCAGTTTATGTAAGTCTTCCAGGTTTCTCTGAGAGCCTCCTGCTCATTATTTCCTATAAGGCAGTAGTATTCCATCACAATCACATAACACAAATTATAATTTGATGAAGATTGATTCTTAATGTAACATGTATGTTGTTGCAGAATTTCTCAATAATTTCTATTTTCTCAGTTAAAATAAGGTGATATGCCATTTTTCTTTAATATTGAAAGGCTATTGTAAGCTAGAGAAGCATCATATGGCAGAAATAGTCAAATTTGGAGTCAAAGGAGCAAAGTTTAAATTACATGCTTTACTACTTACTAGCTATTTAATCTTTCACAGGTGGTTTAACCTCTCTGAGGTTCACTTTGCTCATCTGTTAAATAAGAGCACTAGAGTACGTGAAAGTTTTGACTCTATAACTAAAGATATTATGAAGCCAAATACTATAAGTTAGCATGGCATAATGAATAGAATGCTGGCTTGTGATCATATAGACCTGGGTTTGAACTCTGCCTCTAACGTTTACTAGTTTTCTAACTATGGAAAAATCATTTAACCTTTCTGATCCTCAGTTTCCTCACCTGAAAAATGGGTATCGTAATACTTCTGGTACTTACTTGAAAGAGTTGCTTTGAAACCGGACTGAGGTAATGTATGTAAAACACTATGCAAACTCTAAAGTGCTATAGAAATGGTAGCTCTTATTCTGGAGAGGTCATAATTGTGATGTCAGATTTTCTAAGACTCAGAAGTATTTGAGATTTAAAGTATCAGTTACTTTTTTGAAAATTTATAGCTTTTTTCATTTTTTAAAATACTAAAGTGTTATATAGATGGCACTTATCCAAGAGTATTTCTTCTCCTGTGTGCCCCGATTTACCCCACATGGAGTGTTCAAGACAGAATATTGTAGACAAAATTCCAAAGGGCCCTTCCAAGCTATCTTTCCTTATGAGTGTCACTCCTCCTCCCCTATTGAGAGACAATATTCTCCTGTCACTCTGAGCCTTTTGTGATGTGGGAAATGGAGAAAGAAGGAGATTCTTACTATTCTTCTTCACTGTGGTCCATCTATCACTATCCTCTACACCTGCAGTAGCTTTATTAAGATGTAAAGAACATGTAGAGACCTCTGGGGTATGTAATAGAAATCTTTTCCCCTCTTTCTTTGCATTTGAGGGTTCCTAGCCTGGGGACTGGAAAACAGGGACCAGAAAACTGACAGTGGATATATTCTCATGGCTTCTAATTGGTTTTAGGGGCTGGTGTCAGGTATAGCAAGGACAGTAAAAACAATTTCCACTCTTCTTTATATAAATTTCCAAGTATATACCATACTTTTTACATACTTAGGAGAATCTTTTTGTGGATATTATTGCTTAGTAAATTAAATCATTATATGTTTCATATATATAGGACTATAAAGTGATTTTACTTGGTTTTCTCATCAATATTCCTAGTAACCATATGTGTTGGTAAACAAATTATTTATTACCTTGTTATAGAACCTGACCTCCCCACTCTTCCAGGTAGAAATAGAAACTGAGAGAAGTTATACATTATAGGTGGCACTGCTGCCACCTATAAAACAAACAATGATACTACGTTAAGTGTTAATTCCCACTATACTATGCACATTGAAACTAACCTAAAGGACAGGAATTATCTTTCTTTTTGCTTGGATTTGTATCTCCAGTGCTTACCTGAGTGTTTGGTACATAGTAAGTGCTTAATAAATGCTTGTTGACTTCTCATCTTCACTAGCCTCCCATTTGGGATTTTATTCCTATCACAGTGACCCTTGTAGATAAGCTTCCAATGTATGATCCGTTGGTACTAGACAGCATTTTCAAGGAAGGACAGTTTATTTACCTTATTGGCCTCTCTAAGAGGCAATCCTTTTTTCCAGTCCTTCTTTTTCCTTTTTACTACTCCAGGAAATCCCTTTAAATTAAAACCAGTTGAGAAATGGGGTTCATTTTACAGAATTTTGCTTTGCAAGATAACTTGGGATGCATTTGTTCTTTAAATCAAAAGATTTGTAAACAGTTGAGGAATGGATCATATTGAAAGTCTATTCTCCCCTGTCTTCCCTCCAATACTGAAAGTTGGTTTTTTAAAAAAATTGATCTTCTCTACTAACATCCTTTATGGGAAAGTTGAGCACAGGATCAGTGTGCTATGGATTAGTATTGTGTGCTTCTGTTTAGTGTTGGATTTCCCTCTATTGAAATGAAGACAGGTGACATATCTGATGGTGTACTACAAATTTGGAGTCCACAGGCCTCAGTTAAAATTCCATTTCTCCCACTTATTCTGTCACCTTAGTCTTTTAACTTCTCTAGGATGAGTTTTCTTCATTTGTAAATTGAGGGGTTTGGGCTAGAATGATGATGACTGAGGTTCCTTCAAGCTCTAAATCTTACCTATGATCTGTGATGACAGTTTTCATTTATGTAACTTGACAGAATTTTCAGTATTTCTACTTTGCTTTTTAGCAAATGCGTTTGCTTCTAAATAAAGCAGTATTTATGTAGGCCAGTAGAACAATGGCTAGAAATCTGTGTAGGGCTATGATTTTCTTTTTGGTCCTAAAAAAAAAAAAACTAAAGGGAAAAACATGTTGGGCTTTTTTGTTTTCTTTTTCTATTTGAGGAGAGAGGGAATAGACAGTGCATTCCAAATCTTGCCCTGAAAGAAGACTCTTGGGGAAGTTTCAGTCTTTAGTAATAGTGTTTTTTATTATAAATGAAATGTTTTGAATTAGTAGCTTATTACATTTTTTTCATGCAGTTATGAACTTGACCCATATCAGTATAAATCAAGACTTTCACTTAAGTTTTATTTCAGAAACTTCCCTTGGAAGGAGAAAAACAAAATTTTAGGGGTCCTTCATCTTTTCTAGTCAAATGTCAGACCAATATTTATACAGAGATAGCAACCAACTAAATCAATCAATAAATGTTTATTAAGCACCTATGATGTCACAGTCTCTGTGCTATGTGCTGGGGATACAAAAAAGGCAAAGCCAGCCCCTGCCTCAAGGAGTTTACAATCTAATGGGGGAGGTAATATGTAAACAAATATATGTGAAGCAAGCTATATAGAGAATAAATAGAAAATAATTAAAAGAGAGAAGGCTCCAGTAAAATATGGGATTTTAGTTGGGACTTAAAAGAAGTCAGGGACTTCCCTAAGGTTACGTAGCCAATGGGTGTCAGAGACCTAAACTTGAACTTAGGTGTTCCTGAATTCAAAATTAGCCCGCTCTATACTGCATTAAGGTGTTTCACAGTACACCCAGATTGATTTACTTTTCCTTTCCTCACCTCGCTTTCTATTCACTTTCCCTTAGAATATAATTCTCTGATTTATACTTATTTACTCATTGTTCTCCTGTTCTCATAGTGCCTCAGTTTTTATGAATTCCGCTCCCCATCTCTCTCTGTGAAGGATGGGGTATGTGTATGTATGTATGTGTGTATATACATAACATGTATGTATATATATGTATGTATGCCATAGCAAGCATCGTACATATGTTTGCCTAGAAGAATATTTTACAGAGAACTCACACAAGGCAAGCACTCACATGGAGGTCAGAAGCAGCAATTTAAGGAAACGCTCAAGGTTTCTCTAAAGAACTTTGGAATCAGAATTATAGTAACTCAAAAGACAGATGAGATACGCAAATTTAGAGACATCTCTGCTTCACATAGTTACATGCACTTATTTGTTCCCCATCTATGATGGAGCCTTCTGAGCTTTTATTAGTCTGATCAGCCACAGGCAGATACATTGTACTTTAACCCCAACATAGTGAGATCATTTTTGGGCCTCTTTGGCATTAAAGACAACAGCCAACTATAATATGTAATAGTTGCACACTAGAAGATTCTCAGTGTTTGTTAATGGAGAGGAAGCTTGACCATCAAAAGAACATTTGATTTGAATCAGAGAAATGGAATTTAGATGATGGATTTGTTCTTCACTACTTATGTGATCTTAGGCAAGTTATTTCTACAGTTAGAAGCTCCATTTCCTCATCTGTAAAATAAGAGAGTCAGACAAGGTGATGTCTAAGGGCCCTTCCAGTTGTAAAATCTCTCTGGTCCTTTGATTGCCAGAAACCTCCACCCCTGAAAAAACAAAACAGATAGAATTGCACATTACTTTGGAAAAATATTAATTTAGGTAATTAAGCCTAAAGATTAAATTAGTTGACTGGCTGGTGATTGCTTTTCCTAGTTTAAGGGAGGAGGAGGGACGCTCTAAGGTGGTAGAAGGCACATGCAAATGAGAATCACACTGGCGGAGCTGTAAAGATGCAGCTATCGGATCTTTGGCAGAGACTGAGCAAAAAGCGAATGAGAAAATGAGGGCATTCTAATTTGCAGGAAAATGCAGTAGAGTCATCATTTGCAGCTCCATGGAGATTCTATTGTAAAATCTTTACTGCCTGTAAATGGTTCCTATGTCAGAGGTGGGGGTGGGGCAGAGGAGAGCAGTGTTGGGGAAATAATAGTTGCAAGTTGAGGTTGAAAGTCAGTTCCCTGTAGTCTGACTTAGCAGGAGAGGGACAAAGAATCAACACGGAACTGCTCACAGACCTATGGACTGTGCTACTAAGGACCCGGAAGCTACCAAGGGCCCAGGGGAAAATGGAAAATACCTTGGGTTTTGCCCTTATTTTATAGAGTGAAATCTGCATGTTGTGGTGGAGTAGAAAGAGGAGAAGCCTCTATTGATTTGTTGGTGAGAGAACTGAATGAATGAGCCCTGAGGCAGAAAGTCTGATGTGGGATTCATGCAAATAAGAACAGTGATTGGCTTCTCGCTCTTCCCCCCACATGTTGTAACTGGCTGCTCTCAGCCTTGAGGATTAGGTTTCAGAATAAGCTTTTCAGGTTCAAGGATTGTTAATGGTTTGTAACCACCGGGATGGGCAGCCCAGCCTCCGAGTGACATCGCCCTGGCAGATGCCTACATTGGTGGAGGAAAGTTAGAGGAGAAGTTGAGGCCAGTCCAGACTGAATCTTGACTTGGTGTTCGCTGTTGCCTCTGACTTGTTGTGGGATATAAAGTACTACAGAACTTCATGTAGGCACCTTGGAAATGGTCATATTCTTTAATACAAAGATCAAGTCTTTAATCAAACTGTTTAAGAAGAAAAGTAAGTAGTTCTTTTGTCCTTCTTTCCTCTCACTCCTCTCTATAGACGTCCCCTCCCCACTCACACACCCCCCTACTGTGTGTGTCTTAGTCTCTTTCTCACCCTTTGAGTGATGGAATGGAAAGAAATGGTGGAAATGCATAATTGCCATGAGGTCAAATGGCTGTCTGTATAAACTGGTTTTTATTTCACACAGAGGTATTGAAAGAATCCATGAAATAATGTTTGTAGGAGCACTATTTATATGTTATTTGTTATATGTTGTTTGCAAGCAAGTTTTTGTTATAGTTCAAACTCTTATAATTTAATACAAGGAGAGCATTTTGTTTTTAACCTCCCTTTTTAAAATAGGAGTCAAATTGTACAAGTTTCTTTGTTCCTCTGTAGAACCATTGAAAAGAGGAAAAGAAATGTATTTATTTGCTTTGTATTATCCTTCATATGTAGTTGGAGGATATGTGTGTGTGTATGTGTTTTAAGTGGTATTATGGTAAGGAAGTTCTTGTACGATTTGTTCCATATTTAAGGTGGGGATAATCCTATAAAGTTTCCTCAGGAGCTTCCAGCTGTGTACTTGTTTAAACACAGAAGGACTTTACTACCTACCAAATTTTATGTAAATTGAAGAGGAATCATTTTAAATTCATGAACCAGAGCAGTACAGTTTTGTTGAAATGTCACTAAAGGAGGTTTGTTGAAGGTTGAAAACATTTCATCCAGGTACATTTTTGTTTATATGGAAAGACAACTAAATATGTAGATGGTTTTCTTATACTTTCTTTGCTTCTTTCATCCTCTTTCTTCTTTCATGGTGTCAGTTATTTATGTTCCTTAATAATAAATTTCTATGTACCGTTTGTGGTAGCAAAAAAGAGCAGCATCTGAGGAGGTTTTTTTTTTTATGTAGAATGTTTATTCAACTGTTCTTCATGATTAGAATCTACACTGAAAGGGGAGGGGTGGGTAGTCATGTTCAAGGTGGGGAGACACCTGCATCTTTATAGTGAGCTAACTGATGTTTTCCTTTTTCCTTTTGTAGCAATATAGATTATAAAGAGGTAGAGAATTGAAGATTATTACTTGAATTTAATCAGCTGTAATAAATATCCTGAATCATTCAACATTTTCTTAGTGAGGACGTAATTTGTAATTATAAACTCAGTGTTATAATAAACTCACTGGTATTTAGTAATACCATCACCAATGAGCGGCCATTGGTGGTGGTAACAATAATTAGCAGAGTCACGATTTTAAATTTAAGATTTACGAAGTGCTTTGCATATATTATCCTGTAATTTGGAGGTGGAATCTATGACACTAAATTAAGTATTTCAATACAAAAAAAAAAAAGGATCCTGATTAGTCTTAGACACATTTTATTGATATGAATACATAACCTAATCAGCAAGGAAATTAGGATCAGAAAAAAGAAGGTAGCTAAGGCTATCTTTAAGTTTGAGCTGAATTTGGAGGCAGATTACTGCTAGCTGAGTTCAAGTCTAACTCTGTTATCAAGTAACTGGTCAGATCACTTAACCTTTCTACACCTCTCTTGCCTTCTCTCTCTCTCTCTCTCTCTCTCTCTCTCTCTCTCTCTCTGTCTCTCTGTCTCTGTCTCTGTCTCTGTCTCTGTCTCTGTCTCTCTCTCTCTCCCACTCCCTCCCTCCCTCTCTCCCTCTCTCCCTCTCTCCTTCCTTTTCCCTCCCTCTCCTCTGCCCAGAGCTTGACGTAAAAATGTTCAGTTGCCTAATCTGTAAATGAGGTATTTGAACCACATATTTCAAAGTTCCTTCCAGCTGTGTGATCCTGTATAAATGTTTACTTTAACACAAAGGTTTAGTTTTTCTTTAGATAGGTTTATAGTGAAGGTAAGATACCCAGACCTTTACCTCTATCTATCTATCTATCTATCTATCTATCTATCTACATACATATAGCTATAGATACATACATGCATGCATGCATACATAGACAGATGTATATATACATATATGTGTATATTTGTTTGCTCATTCATTTACTTACTTACTCATTCGTTCATTCATTCATTTATGTTTTCTTCCCTCATCATCCCTTTAGAACACTAACTCCTCAAGGGCAAGTACTGATTACTTCTGTCTTTGTATCCCTAGCCCCTGGCATGTAATGGTGTTTAAAAAATGCTTGTAGTTTGATTAATTGATTAAGATTAGGTCTGAAGGGTTATGCACAGTATGATAGAGGAGGAAAAGGGGGTCCAGATTGCTGAGTGGGAGTTCAATAGATAGAGGCAGCTGTGGTATATAAAGAGCCTTGGTTCTGGATTCTCCAGTACTAACTGCTCTCAACTGGTCACTCCATCCCCAGTGTCAGAGCCACAGGTCATTGCCATGCCTGGAATTATTTCCTCACTTTTCCCTCTTAGAATCCTTTGGGCCTCAATTTTGTGCCACTTCCTGATCTTGTTCCTCCTTCTCTTTGTATGTGCTCCTTGCCTCCTCAAATTACTTTCTATTTAATGATGCAAATCTCTTGGGGAAATCGGCTATTTGTTTTTTGTTTTTGGTCTTTTTTTTGTTTTTTTGCCTTTGTATTCTCTGGCACCCAGCACTGTACCTTGCCTGTGAGAGGTGCTTAATAAATGTTTACTGAATTGAATTATCAGAGAAGGGGGGTTCAAATTCTGCCTCTATTAAGACCTTGAGCAATTTTTAAACCTTGAGGAGGTATAGAATTGTGAGCTAAATGCCAAGTGGCTCACCACCAGGGTGATGAATTTTTCATTCAAGGGATTCAGAAGAAGTTCCTGTGTGAATCAGTGGAGGGAGTACCTACATGGATGAAATCATGCAGTATTGAGGTCAACACCTGTAGTTCACTTCTTGACTTATGTGGCCTCTTCATTTTCGTTTTCTACCAATGATTTGCACTTGTTCGGTCTGCTTTATGATCTCCTAACATTGCAAAAGTTAGACCTGTAAAAACTGTATTTAGTGGTACACACTCTGAGTGGTTGGACTCAGCTTCTTTGCCTTCAGTTTTGGTGTCTGCTGTTCTTTCATCTCTATTATAGCATTCCTCCTTCTCTAAAACAGATTTCATTTTATATTAGTATCCCTTCCTTACCACCCCCTCAGCTTCTCCCCCTCTCATCCCTATCAGGTCAGTGGAGGGCAAGTAATAAGTACTTGCAAGTTGGCTATTTGTTGTACTCCGCTTCATGTTGCCTCCCATCTCAACTTAGGATATATGGGGAAAGACTAGAAGGACTGACTGGAGCAATCCTTGGCAGTAAAGAGTAAGAGGGTTAAAGTGCTTCCCTATTGAAGCCCAGAACCATGTCAGAATGTTCTAAGGAGCTTCATAAGTCAAGTATATGGCAGAGTAGGTAATTACTGAAATTTTGCATGACAAATTACCTAGTGTTCACTTGTGATTTTGGAAAATGACTAAAACACATGAAAATAAAGAATTCCATTAATAATTTCTAAAAAAAATCTTAGGAGTGCTCTTTAAGGCTATTAAATGCCTTTTTCTTACTTTTTTCAAGCAAAATGTGACAGTTTTTATAATTACAGTACTTTTAAGCATTGTTTTGGAAAGAAACACTTTACCTCTTTTTCAACATTAGTTGGTATTTATTTTCCTACGAGGTCTCAAAAGCTTCATGATAAAATGGTCATATAATGCTACAATATAGTTATTATACTAGGGGATAGGTACAAGCACCTTTTACCTGTTTGATCAGTCATTTTATAATTTTTAATGGAAAAGGAATATTGAATTCTGGGAGAAATTCTGGGAGAAAAGTCAGGTGAAAAGTGTCATTAGTGTAGTGAATGAGGGATAAAATTTAAGTTTTTCCTTGCAAGCTATTAATAAATTAATAATATTGCAGTTTTTATAAGATTAAATGTCAAAATTTGCTCCTCCATAGTACCTTGTTATTTTTCTAATTTCTAGCTACCTTTCCCTATCTTATTCTAGCTATCATGGAACAAGCATCGTTTTACTCATTGTTGTATTTTTTCCCTTTATAGCTGTCTCCAATTTAGATGAGGAGAGTAGATGGACGGTTCATTACACAGCACCATGGCACCAGCAGGAAAACGTCTTCCTACCCACCACAAGGCCACCGTGTGTGGAAGACTTGCATCGACAAGCCAAGTTGAACCTGAAATCTGTACTGAGAGGTAAGATAATTGAAATCAGTCTTTTTTTTCTTTTTGCTTGCTTATTGAGTGATATGATGATAATAGTCCTGGTTATTTCCCATACAGTAATTTTAATTTTGTAGGAGAAGATTTGTTAAGAGTTAAGTACTCTAAATACATATAGGACCATCCAGATCTTCAAAGAGGGATTCCTAACCTCTTTTGTATGATGGAACCCTTTAACAGTCTGGTGAAGCCCATGGACCACTTTTCAAAATAAGTTCTTTGAATACATAAAATAAAACATTTATGATTATTGAGAAAATTAGTTATTGGAATAAAGATGTAATTTTTTTCTGACCCTTTGAAATCTCCCTGTGGATTCCTTGAGGTTCTGTGGATCCCGGGTCAAGAGCCCCTATTTACAGATTTTTTCACTTAAAGGTATTTCATATAAAAGATCTATAAAAGATCCACATCGTATGATAAGACATATTTAAAAACTGATGTATACTTAGTTCTGTCATGAGAGAAGAGCCTTGCTGAGTTGGGAGAACCATTTAGAGCCCTTTAAACCTGTTAAGTTCATTAGCTCTAACTTGATTAAACAAATTATAACTCAAGGGATGCTAGTTTCAGTGCCTTTTAAAAAAACCTTGTATGATTTTCAGAATCTTAAGTTCTTAAAAACCTGAATAATACTGTCTAATGTTTTATTCTGTTTAACCCAACTTTTGGTGGGAACTTGGATATTTGTACCTGTTTCTAAGCCCTCATTCAAAAGGTCTGTACACTTTGGTTAGTACTGAGTCATTGTCAGTGATGTACCAAAAATTGGACAGGTACTAAGCTGATCTTTCACAAATAAGCAAGTAAAACTTTTTGCAAATGAGAAAATATCCATATATGATTTATAGTTATTACATACCCAGAGTTGCTTATTACTCTTACTCTTAATTTTAAATTTTTTAAAGAACTTTAATAATTGACATGAAAAGGATGTGTATGAGAGTTTAGGCTTATGAGATTAGAAGCTGTTCCTAGTATATCAGAACTCTCTTTTTCTTCCTTTTTCTTTTTCTTCCTTCCTTTTTGTTTCTTTGTTTCTCTCTTTCTTTTTCTTTCCTTCTTTCTTGCATTCCTTCCTGCTCTCTTCCTTCCTTCCTTCCTTCCTTCCTTCCTTCCTTCCTTCCTTCCTTCCTTCCTTCCTTTCTCTCTTTCCCCCTTCCTTCTATTCTTCCTTCTTTCTTTCCTATCTACTTGATCATCTGATCTGTACAAATAGTTGTAGTCAACAGGCTACTTAATACTTTCTTTTGTTATCATTTGCCAGAAAAATGTTCACACATATATAATAGATTGTTCTGTCATTGACATACTTGAAAATTCAAAGATCCTCAGTATTTCATGTATAGTTACCCTGAATTCTTCCTCTTTTAATATCTTCAGACCCAGATTTTCCTTTCCAAACAGATTAATCAGTTTCTCACAGGGCTTCTTCACTAGTGAGATTTTTCATTTTCCTTGCAGTGAATGAATAAATGGATGAGTAGATGAATGGATGAATGAAAATAACTTTTTAAATATATGCCAAACACTGGGGTAAACACAGTTTACAAATACAAAAGCAGGGACAATACCTGAACTAAATGACCTTATATTCTAATAGGGGAAGCAAAACCCATTGGGTGGGGCTGTGGTGGACAGAGAGGGACCCTTTGGTTTGGGGATTGTTTAGTAACACGTGAATTTCTCCACCGACTTCCAACATTGGATTTCTTTCTCAATTTGTTCTCTTCAGACTTTTGTAACCCTGAGAAAATTTCTAATATCTTGCTTTAGAAGAAGCTACCTTCGTGAAAGACCTCTGTGTAGTTTTACAGAGTAAACAGCCCTTGGAAAGCTCTGTGTACATACCATTTTTGCAGCATTTTCTCAGGTTTAACAAAGATTTATTAAATGTCTTTTAAAATTTTATTTTGTTTTTGTTAAAAATGAAGTTTTTAACTGTTAAAGTAAAGTTAATGCACATATATCTAAATGTCTATATAGCTCTATCTCTGTGTATGTATGTATTTATGTTATATAGTTGCAGATCTACAAAAAGAATAAAAAGATATATTGATCCCATCCAAGAACTTCCAGTGTAGTGGGAAAATAAATCATGTACACAAATAAGGATATTTTATAAGATAAAATGTGCGTGCTTTGAAAGGCACATCTAAACAATTCAATTCAGCAAGCACTAAATGCCCTAAGGCACTAGGTTAAAAAGTGAATTCAGAGGGGAGGAGAATGTACTTTGTGCCAGAAGGGAAGGTTTATCTTGTCACAAATGTTTCTTCTGATGGAATTAAAAGAGGATTCAGTACTTGCAGCAGAAATATGCCAAACAGTTGCCCTGATTTGATTGATCAGCCTTTATTTTATTGTTTGGCATACTTTCAGAAATTATTCTTTGCTTTCTTACCTTCAATTTTGTGTAAAGTTTAAAATGTCAAATTACCTTAATCAGACTTTGCTGTAGACTTAAACATATAACTGTTGGGAAAGAAATACTCTGTTGCTAACCCCTTTTTTAAAATTTTTCTGAGTATCTTGTAAATTAATAGGCTACAAGTTTATGTAAAAGTTGATTCCAACTTCTGCATGCTGTTGTTTTTCAGTCTTGTTCAACTTTTTGTGATCCATTTGGGGTTTTCTTGGCAAACATATTGGAATGTTTCTCCATTTCCTTCTGCAGCTCATTTTACAGTAGAGAAAACTGAGACACAGGGTTAAATGACTTGCCTAGGATCACACAGCTAGCAAGTGTCTGAGGCCAGATTTGAACTCAGGAAATGAGTCTTCTTGACTTTAGGCCCAGCACTCTATCCATTGCACTGTCTAGCTTCCCCTCTCCTGTTGTTTACTTAAATCCATTTGTTAAAACCACCTTGAGTTCTTAGTAACTCAGTAAATGTCATTAACAGATACTCCCAAATTCCACTTTTTCCATCTACCCTTTAACAATAAGAAATGAGTTTATTACCAGGACAAAAGTCTGAGGCCTTGGCAATTGTTCATATTCTGTGGGATTTGAACGATAAAGCATCTCACAGTTTTACTTGATAGAAGGAATTACCTTAGTGACATCTTTTCAAGGTGAGTTTCTAAATGCAACAATTTGGATAAGTGAAATTGAATTCAAATTCAATTTCCATAATCAGTTTTCTGATGAAAATTCAGGAAAATCTGTACATACATGGTGCTTTAGTAGTTTTCAATTGCTTAAAACTGCCCTCAGACTTTTAGAACACCCTGTATATTGAATAGATTTTCCAAAGTCCGTAGTCTGCAGGTTTTTTCTGCTCTTTTAACCATATTGAGTACTTTTATTCAAATCTCATGATTTCATTTTCAAATTGCCATTTCAGTATACCAATGCCAAACAGTTCTGTTGCTGGTTTTGCCTAGACATGCATTTTTATTTTGAAAAGGCAAATGCTTCAATAATTGCTTTAATGCCTTAAGCCATTCACTCAAAGAGAACCCTAAAAGCAAATATACATCAAGGGAAAATATTTTTGTCAGAAGTTTTGGGGAAAACTTGCTCAAGATCCATTTAAAAATTTGACTTTAAAACTACTTAAGAGGTTTTAAATAAAATTGCTTTGTGATTTTACAGCAAATAACTGATTGAACTAGTTATTAAACTAGGGGAGGACTCCAAAGATCGATCGATCGATCTATCTATCTATCTATCTGTCTGTCTGTCTGTCTGTCTGTCTGTCTGTCTGTCTGTCTATCTATCTATCTATCTATAGATATATATGTAGTGTGTGTGTCTGCGTGTATTCTTTCTTTTTCCCTCTCTGTCTTTCTTTCTCTCCCCTCTTTCCTTCTCTTCCCATTTCCTCCCTGTTTGTTCACTTATTTCCTCCTCTACAAAACTTGGTTTAATACTTCAATTCAATGGTCAGTTATTAATCATCCACTATGTAGGACACTGTGCTGGGTATGGAGGTTTGAAATATAAGTATGAAATATGATAAAAGCCTCATGGAGTTTGCTATAATAACTAGCAACTCTAATGCAGAATTTTCAGAATAAAGTATGCAAGAATAAGAGAGGTACAAACAACGTGATATTTAAGGTCTAAGGAAGAAAAGATAATTGCTAATGGAATGGGAGGAAGGCTCAGACAGATTTCACGATGGAGATGGTATTTGAGTTATATCTCCAAGGATGTAAGGAAGATTTTAACGCAGCGAGATAGAGCAAGGAAGGATATTTGAAGTTTGGGGAATAGCATGTGCTATCATCTGGGAAGGTTTCATTGAAGAGATGAGTTTTTTTGTAGACACTTGATGTTTGCTTTATTTGATTGTTGAAGTATCACTTTCTTATGGAACTTAGGAAATTTTGCCTTGTTTATTATAGCAACTGAATAGTAGCTATACTACTACTACTATAGTAGTAGCTATACTACTATGTTTTTTCTCACTTCTTGGTTTGTAAGGAGATGCAGGTAGAAAAGCTGGATGCAGCTTATTTGCCTAAAAATCAAGAGTACCTGGTGAGATACCATGTAGTAAGGCTAGAAAGAGTGAATGGTGCCAGGTGGTAGAAGTTCTTAGGGACAGCAGCATGGTAGAGTGATAAAAGGGCTGGATTTGGAGTTAGAGGACCTTAGGATTGAGCCTTGCCACCTCCTCCTTGTATGACCTGGGACAGGACATGTAATCTTGTGCCTCAAGCTTCCTCATACCTGAAATATAGAGATTGGATTATAAGAGCTGTCATCTATTCTAGATCTATGTCTATGAATCTCATTATAGTTAACTCAGAAAGTATTTTTGTACCCTGAAATTAAGAGCAGAGTATAAGTATACTCTTTTTACTACCTCATAATGAAGGATTACCTAATAAAAACCAAGTTGCTGAATCCTCCTACGTTAACTATGGTTAAATTTTATCCCTTTAAATTCATCCTTTTAAAAAGATAGGCAGGAAAATACGAACTAGCCAAGCAGTTTATTGTCTCTTCTGCTCTGTGACCTTACAGTCATTTATTTTTATAGGAAGAAATCCTGTTGTTTATGATAAATTGCAGGTATGGTTTGATGATAATCATTTATTGTGTCCACTCAGTGAATTTGGTACCATGGGAATTTGCTAGGAACAAGGAGATATATGGCTCCTCAAGGGCAAAGACAAGCAGTAATAAAACTACATATTGAAACAACAGGCCCATAACCAACTACAAGTACATGGTGATATGCATAAATGCTTCAGGGTTGTCTACAGCACTTGGAAACTGTCCATCTTTTTCTGCAAAGCTTTCACAGAGAAGATTATTTTGAGTATAGTTTAAAGGTGATAATGGGTATGCTTTGTTATAAAGGCTTGAGGAAGAAGACATCCTAGATATGGGAAATGGGCTATGGAGTTATTTCAGTGGTGGCTAATTTAATTCCTATGTAGTCTCAATTAAAATAGTTATCTCAGTCTACATGAATCCAGAATCTAAGTGAAATTTCTTCACAGACTTCCTCTTGGCTCTGCAAGGAGAAAACTTCTCCTTAGGGAACCCCAATTCCTGAAATCACACTTAGACAAATGAGCCACAAAATAGCATTCTGCCCACCTAAGGATATAAATGCTATAGTGCCACATTGAGTCAGTAGCAAAAGCCTATGTCTAGGAACCAGGCACATGAAACTTACCCAGCAAATGAAAAAAGCATGGCAGTCCATACTGCAGGGACAGAGTTTAGAGGCATACCTTTAGATCTTGAAAAGTCTTGTCAAGTCCAACTCCCTCATTTCACAGATGTGAAAACTGAGGCCCAGAGATATTAAATGATTTGCCTACACCCAAGTGCATGGCTGAGTGACAGAGGTAGGATTTGAATCTAGTTCCTCTGACTTTAGATCCAGCACTCTTTCCACTTCAGTGTTTAGGTACTGTGGTTCCGGCAGGTAATCAGAGTGCAAGGGCAACCTAGATTCATTGCCAGTTCATGGAATAAACTCTGCAAGCTGAGTTGACTTTTTGTATTAAAATGGTCACTAACAGTGGGTGGGCTTCGCTTGTGGGTCTTTGTAGTGTCTGCCTTCAGATGAATGCTTCACTTGGCTATACTGCGTAGGTGGACCCTTCTTCCCAGCAGATAGGAATTACTGTCGTTGTGGCCAAGTATAGAGCTATTTGTGTATTTTATGCTGATGATGTTGTCAGGTTAATTTACCTGTGTAGTATTATTCTTGTGTTTTTATTTCAGTAGGCATCAGTTTAAATTTTTGCTACTTTTATACGGTAGGTTTATATGTATTGCTGGCTGTAGTTACTAGAGAATGAATGGGAAGTCGGTGATGATACCTGTTAACAATGTAAAGAATACAAAACTGCTACTCATACTGTTCAGTGCAAACTCTTGAGATGATTTGAGAAATGTGATATTTAGATACTTGATTCATCTTGTTGAAGACATCTGGTAAATGCTGTAATATGATACTCAGTGAAGACAGATACCATTAGCTATAAAGCATTTAATTGGCCTAATGAGAGAACTTACAGATAAGTAGTCTGCAGTACTCTGTCTTTTTTTATAACTATGCCTTGATTATTATGGATGTGAACTAAGTTGGGGTTAGCTATAATATTGAATAATTCTTCTTTGAGAAGCTTAGTCTCTTGACAGTCATTTTCAGTTTTATTAAAAAGATTCAAAGCAAAAGGGTGAAATCCAAGTTTTTATAGGGATGTCAAGAAGTGAGTTTTCTACAGCCTATAAAGCTCATAAGGATGTTATAAGAATATTTTACCCTTTGAAATTAGCGTTTAGTGCATCTGTTGTCAATACTGGCAATACTATAGTAAAATCTTAGATGAGTTTTTGCAAAACTAGTAACTCAACGTATTTTAAGAAACTAGAAATAGGTAACATGAAAAGGTGCTGCTATATTAGTGCTTATTAATATAATTTAAGTATCTGTTGTTACCAACAGTTCAGGTAATATCTTATATTATATTATATCTTATATCTTTAATATCTTTAATTCTTTCTTCCTTGATGGAGATCTCAAATTTTTCCATACCTTTGTGTACGGGCTTCCGCCAAAAAATAAATCTTCACCTTGTAGTTAACTCCTTGGTGATGAATCTCTCCCAACAAAGCCCAGGTGAAACCTAAACTAACTCAAAGCTTTTCAGCTTGTGGGACCTCCAGAGCTTATGCACTCCTGACCTGACTCAGGATGACCTTCATGCTGCAATGGAATCATTAAAATAGAACTTTGTAATAAATGTACATACTAATAATGTATTTATTATTGTTTATTTTGATCATATGAAACTATGAAGCTTTAGGATTTAAATTTACTTGTACAGAGCTGCAGTCTCATCAATGTATTCTATTTTTTTAAACGGTATAGATTGTAAACCCCCATGCCTGCTCATCCTGAGTGACTTGCCCATGTCTTTTCATAAAATGTTCTATAACATGACTTTGCCTGGAGGACAGTGGAACAGATAGCCTATCCTTCCAGCATCATTCCTTCCTCCTGCTATATGGCTAACTTACCTCTTTTTTCTGATCCTAGAGATTCTCTGATGACATCCTTTACCCTACTTCTCTTCTGTACAATTCTTCATATGTAAAACAGTGTGCCCCCAAAAGGCTTAGTGCCCTTTGCAGCTGTAACAACTTAAATAAATGAATTAAGCCTTTTGGAACACCATGTATGTTAGACTGCTCCACCCACCATATGCTTTTCCATTGCATTAAGTTGAAAGTGAACCTCCACTTGAAATCTTTGCAATGTGTGGTGTTCCTTAATTCTTGGCCATACAACTCCATCAGAAGAATATTGTCAAGTCGAGTCAAAGAATATTTATTGAATGTTTACTATGCGGCAGACATTGTGCTTAGCACTGGAAATAAAAAGAAAGGCATGAATCCCTATCCTCAAGATCATCACAGTCTGATGGAGAAAGGTAATGCATAAAAAGAACCTGAAAATGGGAATGGTGACCTAGCACAGCAACATGATGAAGTCCTGGGAGAGTTATGGTGGGAACAGAGTTGAATTCATCTTGTAGAATGATGAGTTTCTGGAGGTCATGAAATCCAGGAGAGCAGCAACTGGAAGGGAAACGATAAAGTCAGTTTTGAGGGTACCCTCCTCAAAGGGGGCGGGTCTGGGAGGAGTTTCCAGATGTACACTGCCCTCACCTTCTCATTGAAACTTTGTTTCAGGGAAAAGCATGAGTCATTAAAAGGATTTGAAACTTAGTAAAATGAAAATCTAATATAAATTTTACTTGTGTCAGTGGATTTTTAATTTCCCCTCTTTTAAATAAAATACAAATATATTTTCTTCTTTATTATTAGCTCTTTTTTTAAGAGTGGGCCTCTGATTTCATTGGTGTAGGGAATTTCCTTTGAGGAAAACTCACTCCACAAAGGGAAAAAAGTATAGGCTTAGTGAGTTGACTGGGAACAGTAATATTTTAAGTGACCTGCTGAGAGTCACACAGCTAGTGTATTCCACAGATAGGAACTGAACCCAGGTCTTCATGACTCTATCCACTATGCCTGAGAATCGCTCCTATTTTCTTTTCCTAATGGTTTTATTGCATTAGCCCAATATTCATGTTTTTAGGAAAACTGAGAATATTCCCTTTAGATCGTCACATAAAATCCAACTGGTCATCATTTTAAAGTTTATATATTTTATTTGCATTTTTGCTATATTAATCTAGAACTCCCTAAACTCATATGAGCTAAATTGGAAAGATAAAGGCAGTAATTCATTTTGATGGCTTCAAAATCAGACATCTAATTTCTTACCTGGATGCACTCACTTTGAGCGTCTTTGAACTTCTTTGCCTTCTCCACCATGCCTCCTTTATAGGTACCTCCACCCCTACCTCTACCTCCTTCAGTTTTCTTTTGTGTGTTGACTTCCTCCTTTGGTTTTATATAAGCTCATTGAGGACAGGGATTGTGGATATTTTTGGATGGGGAGGGAGATTTGTACATTGTAGAAGCAGCAAGGTGATTCAGTGGCTAGAGCATTAGGCCTGGAGTCAGGAAGACCTGAATTCAAATTTGACCTCAAATATCCACTACCTGTGTGACCCTGGGCAAGTCACTTAACTTCTGTTTGCCTAATCCATTGGAGAAGAAAATAGCAAACCACTCTGGTGTCTTTACTCCATATGGGGTGATGAAGAGTTGTTTGAATGATTTAATAACAAATTTGTATCCCCAGTGCTTAACTCAGTGCCTACCACATAGTAGCCATTTAATAACTGTTTTTTGACTATTGAAATAATATTGATATATCAATAGTGTGTGATTTACCCCCACCCCCACCCCACCCCCCATTCTAACATTGAACCATTGCTGTAGAATAGTACTAGTCTGGAATGGAAAAAAAAATGAGCTTTACCCTTTAAGGAGGGGAAGGAGGAAATAAGCATTTATTAAGCACTTACTATGTGCTAGGCATTGTGTTAAGGAGTTTACAAATATTATGTCATTTGGTCTTACCTTTTAGGTAGAAAGTGGCTTTTATCACCAAATCCCTGTGCACAGCTGGGAGTTATTAAAAACTGGGGGCTATATATAAACCTAATTTGTGAGTTTGGTTTCCTAAATCTAACTGTATGTATCCATTAGGGAATAGTGACATGTTCTTTATTTGTTATTTAGTTGTATTATTGAACTTTTTTCTTAACATTACAAGGCTGATAGTTATAAAGCAATTGTTGCCTAGATGGTGGGGTCCCCACCTGTGTGGTGTCTAGTTAATAGATACACCAAACCTTCTCCCCCACCCTAATCCCCTACAGCCTTTTATTTGACTTATTCTGATCATTCTCTTCCAGGACTATAAGATGCACGTGTCTCCCCTGTTCTTAAAAGTCTCACTTGACCTGACCATCCTCACTAGTTATTTTTCAGTATTTCTTTTCTGCTTTTGGCCTGAGCTGTTTGAGAAAGCTATTTTATGTGATGCCTCCATTTCTCTCCTCTCACTTATTGTAAACCCTCTTCCAACTTGATCATTCACCTAAAACTGCCCTCTCTAAATGGTGCCCTTACTAATGATCTCTTAATTTCCTAAACAAATCTAATAACTTTTGCTCACCTCCCCTTACTGACCTCTGCAGCCTTTGGTGCTATTGATCACTGTCTCTTTTTGTACATTCTCTCCTCTACTTTTTCTTTCTTGATTTTCCTACCTGTCTGATTACTCCTCATCCCCTTTTCTGGATCTTTATTCAGAACGTGTTCCCTGACCATGGTTATCTCTCAAAGCTCTGTCCTGGCTCATCTTTTTTCTCCCTCTATGCTCACTCATTTAGCGGTCCCCTCAGCTCCTTTGGGTTCATTCTCATTTCAAGGTCTCCAGATACAGAGCTAGTCTTTATCCAAAGTGCTAGCCTCCTCTTACCAGCTGCCTTTTCAGCATCTCAAATTGGATGTTCCACAGGCATCTCACATTCAACATATCCAGTACAGAACTCATTATCTTTTTCACCCTGTCTTCCTCTCTTCAGAACTTTCCTATTACTGTTGAGGACAACAGTGTCCTCCCAATCACACAGGCTTGCAACCTCAGTTTCATAGTCAACTCCTCACTCCTACTCACCCCACATATTCAGTCTACATTAAAATCTTGTCTTTTCTGAATTCACGGCATCTTTCATGTACATCCCCTCCTCTTCATTCCTATAGCCACTGCTTAGTATAGGTCCTCATCACCTCTCACTTGAGCTATTTCAGTAGCTTTCTAATCGGTCTTGTGACTTCTCTCTTCATTCTATTATGTCCTTCATTCATCTATCAAACAAATTTCACAAAGCTCAGATCTGACCATGCCACTCCCTACTCAGTAAGTTTCATTTGATTACCTCTGTGATTGAATTTAAATCCTCTGTTTGACATTTAAAACCCTAGATAACCTGGTCCTTGCCTACCTTTCTAATCTTATACTTTACTCCTCTTCACTCACTCTACAATGAAGCTATACGAATTTATTGTTCTTCATACACAACAATCTATTAGTCATCTCTGTGACATCATACTGGTTTCCTCCATGCCTGAGTACTTGCCTTCACCTTTGCCTTTTAACTTTCCTGGTATACTTTTAAGAGTTAGCTCAAATCCCATCTTTTGGGAGTAGGTCTTCCCATAACTACCTTGTTGCTAGTGTCTTCTCTTTAAGGTTACCTTTCATCTACTATATCTCTGTATTGTTTTCCTCTCCCTATTAGAATATACACTACTTGAAAGGCAGAGATGTGTTTTTTGCCTTTCTTTGTATTTAAGCACTTAGCACCATTTCTGGCACATAATAAGCACTTAATAAATACCCGTTGACTGACAATGTCAATGATATTTCCTCATAAGTTTTTTTAAATACACAATTTCTTTCATGAATTAATCAGTTAGCTTAGAGGTTATAGAGACTAGGATTTGTGAGCCAATGACTAGGGTAAACATATCCCTGTGGTGGAGTTTCAGGATGCCCTTTTCTTTCAAAATTTTGAGAGATCCATGTGTTTGGGGCGCCTAAAGACACAGGGAAAACAGTTGTTTCCTTTAATAGCATTTATTCTTCAGGCAGCAAAACTTCTGAAATAGTCATTACTCCATTTGAAGAGAAGAAAAAAAGTTGATAACTCACCAATGTCTTGTAATATTTTATCACCACCCATCCTCCTCTCCATTAAAATTCAAAAAAGCTCGAGACAAATGAAGATAGAATCATTTGACATTTCCCATGTGCCATAAATTTGATTATTATCTATAATCATTGCTTCATTTTTATGCCACCAAGTGCATTTCTTGTCTGAGGAACCACTCAGGTTGTTAGTGCCTGAGCAGGCTTGAAGGAGATTCTAAAAGGGGCAAGTGAAAGATGAAGTTATAGAAATATTTAAATATGTGAATGCTTTAACACTTATAGGTAGGATTCAGACCCTGTGCACAGTTGCCAGAAGATGAAGAGGAATTATAGAAATAATTCCTTTAGAAGAATGAACATTTGTAATTGCTAATATAGTTGTTTAAAAAATTGTATTTAGGTGCAAATAAAAGCTAGGCAGTGTGGTAAAGGGCATTGAGTGCTGGAGTTAGAGTCAGAAAAACTGGGGTTCAAACCCCAGACCCACTCTTGTCAGCTGTGTGAGCCTCAGTCAGACATGTTGTTAGTATCTCAAGTAGCTCCTTAGGACTTAATACCTCACAGAGAAGTTGTGATCTACATGGGTGAATGGTATTTCTCCATTGGGAGCTCTTAAGATTGATGACATTGTCAGAGATCCTCACATAAAGACAAGTAATGGAAAAAAATGTACTATAATTTTTAAAAGGTTATAAAAATGATCATTTGTATCCAACAGCCTATGACCCCTTTCTCACCTTCTAACTCGGTGATGGTTAATTCTAAGGAAGCAGCTACAAGAGAAAATCTCTCAGTTTCTCAAGTGTCAGAATTACCATTATTTGGTGTGGCACATTGCTAGACATATCATAAAATTAATCAATCTAATCCTTGTCGATGTAGGTTCTAGTCCTAACTCTGCCACTCTGTCTGTAAGACTCTAAGTCAGTTAAGAAACAAGTATTTGTTAAGCACGTTTCCAAGCATGGTAGATAAACAAGAAAAAGCAAAGTAGTTAATACCCTCAAGGAGCCTACAGTCTATAGGAAGAAGTATATACATATCTAAGTAAATGCAAAATGTGTATCAGTCAGTCAATAAGCAAGTATTTCTTTTTTTTGTTTATTTTATTTTATTTTGCAAACAAGTATTTATTAAGTGCCTCCTATGTGCCAGGCACAATTCTAGGTGCTGAGGATGGAAATACAAAGAATAAAACTCTCTATAATGAATTTATATCTAATATATACAAGGTAATTAGGAAATAGGATGGGTGATAACAGCTGAGGGAGTTCGGGAAAGGCCTAATATAGAAAAAGTAGCACTCAAACTGTCAGCTGAAAGAAGTTGAGATTCCAGAAGACAGAGATGAAGAAAAAAAGGCATTCTAGGCAAAGGGGGACAGCTTGTGCAAAAACAAAGACCATAGCTGAAATGTTGTACGCATGGACCACTGGGGTTGGATGATAGTGTGTGAAAGGGGCAATGGATTATATTCCAGGAAGGATAGGTTGGAACCAGATTGTGAGAGGGCTTTAAAAGCCAAACAGAGTTTTAGTCATTTATCTTCAGATTCCTCATCAATATATAGTAAATAGAGTATAAATTGGATGATGTTGGGGTTTCTTTTCAGCTCTAAAATGATAGTTGCTTGCATTCATGTTTGCAGCCTAAGATGTATGCTATTGAGATGGGTAAGTAGTGTGAGTGGAATTTATCACGCGTAAGATATACCTTACTTTTCAAATTTAAGTCTGACATCCTAGGATCCAGAAAAAAATCATATTTCAGAAAAATCCAGGTTGTTTAGAATGGTACCCTTTGGAAAGTTTAGGTAGGAATATTTATTTTAGGACAAAGTTGAAATGATAAGCCAAAGTGCTGTGATACATGGTTGGATGTACTAGGTGGTGAGGAAGGTATTGCTCTTTCTCAGAGGTTTGTTTTTATTTTATTGAAATTACTGAAAAGACTGGTACTGGTACTGGATATATTCCCCCCCCCCCCCATTATTATGATGTAACTTTGGGTTTAATAAATGCTTCTGAATAAATTCCAGTTAAGTCATTAGAGAACACTAATGTTTTAGTTTTGGTACTTTTGAAAGTTGTATGCATGGGGTAATAACTGATGATAGAATAGTGAAAAGACTAAAATGAAGGTAGAGATCAACTTAAAACTTTTTCTTGGCAGTAGTAACTCAAACTAACCACAGACCTGGAATTTGAGTGAGAAATGTTAAAAAGACTAGGAGGATTTTAGTCTACTTTTATATAAATTAATAGTCAGGATGTAAATTTGCATCTCATTTTGAAGCTCAGAAAATGTCTGGTAAATGAATAAAGTCTCTGATTAAAAGTGCTTTCATTATAATAGTGGACAGTTTAAAATCAAGAGAGAAATTGGTGTCATGGTAAAGAAAAAGCAAACAATTTACATTTTTGGTCAAGTGAAGTGAAATAATGCCCCCCTTTTTTGAGTGGCTAAAGACAGACAAAAGATAGAAAACTGAAGGTAGTCATTTAAATGGACACAGTAGCAACAAAGCCCTCTGGATTGTTTGGAACAAAAAGGGTTTTGTTTGGTTTTGTGGGTTTTTTTTTTTTTGTGGTTTTAGCCAGTCTGCCATTTCAACAAATCAGTGGGAATTCTTGATATAGTAACTTGAGAGGACCCCCTATATTTTATTTCCTATACTGTGGATAAGATTCGTTATCAAACTTTATGCAAGTGAAGTCTCTGCTGTTATTTTAGAATCTTTTCAAGCTGTTTGGTATTGAGTAACCTTGGTGATACTCCATTACTGCAGAGGATAGGGGCTTTTTAATATAGAGGTGTAATGTGATATTTTCCAATTTGACTGCACTCTACTGGAGTGTCTCAATGGCAACTTACAACCTGTTAGCTTCCCTCAGGTTAATAAAAGATACCAGAAACCTCTGTGCCAGAATTTAAACTTGATTTCATTCTTTACATGCTCTTAAGTTTGTTTGTTTAAAGGATGGTTTTCTGTGTAACTGAATGAGTTTAGGTCTTCCTATGCTATCTGGTGTCTGGCAGGCATACTGTGAAAAAAGAGGACTTCTAGTCAACATGCCATTCTGTATATGTTTTAGATTTTGGGGGAGGTGATTGTTTTGACACTAATTTTAAAGAGCCTTTCTCATAACTAACAATTGGGGGAATAAGCTTATTAAAATCACAATTTTCACACCCTTTTTGTTGATATTTCATTTTATTATTTAGAATCAGGGAGAAAGGTATTGACCCTTGGAGGTAAGAAAAAGATGATGCTTTATGATTATAGGTACAATGAAGAATCACTAACATCAACAGCTCTTACTCATATAACATTTTCAGCTTTACAGATGTTCTTCAACTAGGATCCTGAGTTAGGTAACATAAGTATTATCCCCATTTTACAGATGAGGAAACAGGCGGAGAGGGTTTAAAAACTTGTACATAGTTACAGAGCTAGCTATGTATAAGAGCTGACCCACATTTCTCCCACTGGCCTGTCTCAGCTAGAATTAACACTTGGATCAGCAGATTTAGTTCTAAGTTGACAATCCAACTGACTATTTCAATTAGTATATTTCTCACCCTCAAGGAACTCTGCACCTTGCTCATACTCTGCTTAACTTCTTACTCTGATCACACTGGGAAATATTATGACCTAAATTTTTGCTGAGATAATTTTTAGATATGTGAATTCAGTTTTCCGCTTGTTGTTTGTCCTTGTTTCCCCTATGGCAAAAAAAAAAATCTCTAGTATAAAGGTCATATGTCTCCATCCCCTCCCTATCTTTTCCTTGTCATACTTTTTCATTGCTCTCACTCACACTCTCTACCCAGTCTTTACTAACTAATGGAGTTTTATCTGTTGATACATTTTCACTCAGGCATCTGTTCTGTTTGAGCACAGAACTGTTGGAAATTAACCATGATACAATAAGCTTTTAATTTTAGATTTTATTAGTTTCTCTGAGTTTCTCTTTGAATTAATATTCTTTTGGATATAAAACAAAAATCCCTGGTAGAGTATTATAAACAACTCACCCTCTCTGGTACTGTCATGGTAAATAGTTGTAGAACAATAGTTCTTTATTGCGGCAGACTGTGACCCAAAGAGCAAAGATTGTCTCCTCTTTACTACCACTAATATTGAACAGAGGTGCTTGGTAGAATACGTAATATCTTTCTTCCCAACTTAGCTACCATTGGCTCATTTCTGGCTCCTTTGGTCATAGCAAAATATTAACCTTTATAATGTGGTAAATAAATATAGACATAACAGCATCCAGATTCATTCTTATTTGTCTTATATGTCCTGCGATAAGTCTTGATGGATGTCTTGAGATATTAACTTTACCAATAGAGAACACATAATGATATGTTAAACAATAAAAAACCTACAAGTTTTGTTGGCCAAATTCTTCCAACAATGGGTTTCAAGATGTCTTTAGTCATCTGTAACATTTTTTCAGCCTAGCCATTTGCTTGAGAGAAGTGAGTTCTAATAATGATAGTTTAATCTTCTTGCCTACAAATTTCTTAAGCCCATCTGTGATTAATTTAAATCTGTTATCAGAAAAATATTAGTTGGCAAATCCTGTGTTAAAAATAATTTCACAAGCTATGATTGCTTCAGCAGAGGCTTATGAAGGAAAATTAGCTGCCTCTATTGGGTTGTACTAAATAGGCTGGTAGTCATTACACACTTTTCCTGTCTAGTATCAGACTACGTTTTAGTTCCCTATACCTAGCTTTTAGCCAGTAATTATTTTGTTGGATGATTCATATTGTGATGCATATAGTGTGGCCAAGGTTAACCTGAGATTCGGCTTTTGGAATAACTCTGATTTCCTCATAAAAGTCGTTCTTTATGATTTTGCTTTCCTCATTAGCCATCCCTTCCACGTCTAGTTCAAGCTATGAACCAAGGTTAATGTTACGCTTTGGTCAGAGAGAAAAATTGGGCTACAAAAGTTGCTGAATATAAAAATTTCCATTTTGGAGATGTTGCACAAAATATTAATCAGAAACTAATAATTTAATTTCATTGAATTGGTGAGTCAAAGAGCAGATTACAAAAATAAAAATAAAATAAATAAAAATAAGTAATTCCATTAAAGATAATGAAGCAGTCAGGTGGCTCAGTGGACTTGGAGTCAGTCAGAACTGAGTTCAACTCAAAGGTTAAATCACTTAACCTTTATCTACCTCAGATTTCTCATCTGTAAAATAGGGAAGGCAATAGCAAATCTCTCAGGATTATTTTGAGGATGAAATGAGATAACATTTGTAAAGCACTTTGAAAACCTTAAAGAACTAATTGCTAGCTATTACTACTACTATTATTATCATTATTGATATTATTATGACAGCAAATTAAAACTTTTGGGATGAAGCCAAAGCAGTCTTAAGAGGACAGTTTATATCTTTAAACACTTTCATGAACGAGAGGAAAAAGAAATCAGTGACTTAAGTATCTAAGTAAAATAATTAGAAAGCCAGCAAATAAAAAAATTAAGTATCAGAATAGGGAATTAAGACAGAGAATTTAAAAATCAAAGAAGAGAATAACAAAATTGAAAACATGCAATCATTTAGTCAACAAAACTAGAAGCTATTTGCAAAAATATTAAAATAAATCATTAGCTAATTCAATTTTTTTTGAAGAAGGAGAGGTGCCACACCATAATCTTGTATCTGTAGATGCAGACTGTTTAGCAAAGTAACATTTAATATTGTTCTTCTAGACTTGTAGATAATGGCATAGTCAATAAGTATTGAGTAAATAATGCCAGTAGGGCATATGTGGTAATATAATTAGGTAGATATTATTTTATTTTAAAGAAGTATTTTATTATTTCATATTTATTTTTAAATAAGTATTATTTTATTTAATTTTTTAAATTAAAAATATAATTTTAAAAAATTTATTTTTTTATATATAATATTTTATGTTTATTATTTTTTAAAAAGAGACTTTTAATACAAATCATAAAGGCATGGTTTTAGAGTCACTTATGGAACTTGACTTCTGGATAAGAGGAAGGGGTTACGTGTTGAGAGGAAGAGAAGCTAGCATGAACATTGGCAAAAAGCCTGGCAATGCCAAACCGGGAAACCAATGCCAGTGCCCTAACTGGAGAAACACCAGGGGAAACAGAAAACCATCCAGCACCCTGACTGAACTATCTCAAGGCAAAAGAGAAGATCATAGCAGTACAATAGTCCAAGACTAGTCAAGTCAGCAAGTATTTATTAAGCATTTACTGTTTTCTAGTTACTATGCCCACTGGGAATAATGATAATAAAGGCAAAAAACAGTCCCTGCTTTCAAGGAATTCACTGTTTGATGGCAGAGACCACATGCAAACAAAACATATGTAAGATAAATTGGAGATAATAATAAAGACACAACTTCAGAACCCTAATCCAGGCCTGTGAAGCAATTCTGCCTTTTGAATGCAGATACATCAAGAAAAGTGACCAAGTCAGTGACAGGAACTCAAGAAAGTGTTGTTAGAACCACACAGTACCTGACCACCACGTCAAAGAATGAAGAGTCTGACAGAGCAAATTCCCAGAAAGGAACTGAGTCTGGAGTTATGAGTAAATAGAAGTGGATACCAAGCACTAAAGAAATAAAATAAGGCCAGCATTGCTCAAGAGAAAAACTCAGAGGAAGGGAATAACTGCAATACAACTATAAAATAGCCCTGGTGAAAAAAAAAATGACTTGTCTACAAGGAATACAAGGGTAAAAGAAGTTAAGCAAAAGTTTAAAAAGTAAAATTGTGAATGAAATAAGAGATGAAAGAAAGAAATGGGAGGAAAAAAAAAAAGCTTAGAACAGAAGATACAAGACTTTATCTAGGTTTAGAATGCCCTAAACAGACTGCTTGAGATAATGAGAAATCTTATAACAAACACCAAAAGATTGAAAAAATAGAAGAAAATATTGATATCAAAGATCAACTGACCTGGAAAACAAGTCAAGGAGAAATATTAAGAAATCATCAGATACTCTAGCCAAATTCATGCCACTCCCTCCTCCAAAGCTGGGTATCATATTTCAGAAAAATTAAGAAAGATTGCCCAGTATCTATTATACCTAGAGGGAAAAGTAAAAATATAAAAATAAATTAGTTACCTCCTGAAAAAAATCCCAAAGCAAAAGCTCCCAGAAATGTTGTTGTTTTTTTAATGCTGTAAGCAGCCACAATAAAGTACATATCTTTATTCCCAGCTACTAGAGAGTCTGAGGCTGGTGAATTTCTTGAATTTGAGAGTTCTGAGCCACAATGGATTATGTAGATAGGGTATCTACACTAAGTTCTGCACCATTATGGTGACTTTTTGGGACAGGGGAAAGGGGAGGAACCAGGTTGCCCAAGGATGAGCAAACCAGCCCAGATGAGAAATGTAAGAAAACAAAACTCCTGTGCCTGTAAGACCTATGAATTACCCCTACATTTACAGCCTGGGTGAGATAGGGGACCCAATCTTTAATTTTTTTTTTAAAGACAGAAATCAGTCAGAATCACCAAGGTCTGGTAGTGACTACTATCAAGGAGAGAAAATCTTGGAACATAATATTTCAGAAGGCAAAAGATAAAAGCTTACAACCAAGAATAACACAATGCTGTATATAATCCTGTGGGTGTAAGGTTGTGGAAATGGGTCTTCCATAGAAAAGTAAACATTTAAGCATACCTGAAGACAATACCAGAGCTGAATAGAAACTGAAATATAAACACAGAAAGTGAAAGAAACCTAGGAAGATTTATTTTATTTGAGCAACTAGAATTGACTAAATGGTGATAAAGTGCTTATATTATAAAAAGGGGAAAAGAAACAAATGTTCCTTCAAAATACTAAAATAAAGAGTCACATAGGGAATTTAGACAAAGTAATTGAGAGTGACTGTGTTCTGTTTTGATGATCTTAAGACTTCCTTATGAAAGAAAGGAAGGTAAAAGGATTTACTATGTCATATAAGTGGGGGTACAGGAGCATAGCAAAATAGAAGAAATATAGGGAGCAGGAATCACATGAATCTCATTTTCATTTGATCCAGACCAAGGAAAGTTGAACATACATATACATACTCAGAGTTGGTTGTAATAATGCATTAAACTCAACAGGAAAACAAATTAATTATATAGGGGAAGAGAAAAAGAGGGGTTTAAGAGGGAGGGGAATGTCAGAGAAAGTAAATCTCAAGCACAAATGAACTTCGCAAGGTTAGACCTTGAAGGAAGGATTAAAAAGAAAGTGTAAGAACAAGTGTCTGGAGTCAGGCTAGGGGGAAGAGAGGATGGCCAATGGAGGAGACTCAATAGTTAGAACTTATGTAGTTCTTTAAGATTCACAAAAGTAAGCAATGCACCATACAGGCATTGCTTACTTTTGAACAATACACGTATTATATGAATGTGTACGTATTGTGTTTACATATATCATCTCTGTTCATCCTCACAGCAATCCTGGAAGGTATGTGTTGTTATTATCCCCATTTTATAGATGAGGAAACTTAGGCTGTGAGAGTTTGAACAACTCTCGCAGGATCACACAGCTAAGTGAGTGTTTGAGGTGGTATTTTAACTTAGATCTTCCTATTTTCCAAGTCTAGCATTCTATTTAATGTCACCAATCTGCCTTACTTCAACTACAGATTACTGATTTTGATCATATTCCTTTTCTTTCACCAACATCTTCTCTGCAAAGATGGAGCAGGGAACAAAGAAAGGAAAAAATATAAGATAGTGGGGAGTTCACATTTAGCAGTTGTAACTGTGAATGTGAATGGGATGAACTCACGAAGAAGAGAGGACAGCAGAATGAATTAAAAATCAGATGTCAGCAATATGTTATTTAGAAGAAACATATTTTGAAACATATGCTTCAAAGAGAGATAAATTAAGGTGCTGCCCTAAAACATATTATGCTTAAGGTTAACTCAGAAAAGGGAATGTATTATTCATGATCTAAGATAAGACAACTATAAAAATAGATGAGTTTAAAAGAGATACACAGAGAAATTACATTATGTTTAGAGGCAAAAAAAACCATTGAAATAATACCAATAATTATAAATGATAACTAATATGTTTTTAAAGTGCTTTATATATTGTTTTATTTTAACAGCTATCTTTACATTCCAAGGAGGAAAAGTTAATTGAATTATAAGGAAAAGTAGATAGCAGAATAATAATGGCTACCAACTTCAGTATCTCCTTTTTGGATGTAGATTAACAAAAAGTTTAATAAGAAAGAAGTTAATCAACTGAATAGAACTTTAGAAAAGTTACTTGTGATAGATCTCTGGCAGTTATTCAATGGGAACAGAAAGGAGTACATATACCTTTTTTCTTTTACTGGCACTTTTACACAAATTAACTATGTTAGTTCATAAACATCTCATAAACATAGAAAAGCAGAAAGAGGTGACTTATTTACTTTCCACAAGGCAATAATATTATACTCAATGTAAAAAGACCTTTGAAGAAAGAGTTTAAATTTAAATGAAGCCTAAATGCTCCTAAAGAACTGGTGGTCAAATAACAAATTATAGAAACAACAGATAATTTTATCAGATAAAATATAGAAAATGAGAAAATATAACCAGACTTTTAGGATACAGCCAAAGCAGTTCCAAAGAGAAAATTTTTGTCTCTAAGTGCTTTGATCAACAAAAAAGGGTCAGTGAATTGGGCATGCAATCAAAATAGCTAGAATAAACACCAAAAAATCCATCTAAATGTCCAAATAGAAATTCTGAAAGTTATTGAAAAGTTTTACAAAATTTAAAACAAAGAAAATCATTGAATTAATTATTAAACTAGGATAATTAGTTATTTATTTTGATGACTTTATGAGAAATCAAGAAATTATAAAACAGAACCAGAAGAATGAAAAGAATAGAAATATCTCATTGGAAAAACCACTGACCTGGAAAATAGATCCTGGAGAGGTAATTTAAAAATTATTGGACTACCTGAAATCCATGATTAAAAAAAAGAGCCTGGACATCATCTTTCAAGAAATTATCAAGAAAACTGCCCTGATATTCTAGAACCAGAGGGTAAAATAGAGATTGAAAGAATCCATCAGTTACCTCCAGAAAGAGATCCTAAAAGGAAAGCTCCTAGGAATATTGTAGCCAAATTCCAGAGTTCCTTGGTCAAGGAGAAAATATTGCAAGCATCTAGAAAGAAACAATTCAAATGTTGTGGAAATACAATCAGGATAACACAAGGTCTAGCAGCTTCTATGTTAAGGAATCAAAGGGCTTAGAATATGATATTCCAGAGGTCAGAGGAGCTAACATTAAAACCAAGAATCAGTTACCCAACAAAACTGAGTATAATCTTTCAGGGGAAAAAATTGACATTCGGTGAAATAGAGGACTTTCTTTTTTTATTTTAAATTATTTTATTTGTTTTCAGTTTTCTACAATCACTTTCACATATCTTAGATTTTTTCCTCTCTCCCTCTCTTTCCTCCCTACCTCCCTACTCCCTCTCTGAGAGGGCATTCAATCTTACATAAGTTCTACTTCTGTTAAATACATTTTCACCTTAGTCATGTTGCATAGAAGGATTAAAATGCATGGGAGAAACCATAAAGCAAAACAAAACATAGCACAAGAGAAAATGGTCTGCTTCCTTCTGCGATCCAATTCCATAGTTCTTTCTCTGGATGTGGAAGGCATTTTGCCTCTAGAGTGCATTGGGAATTTTTTAGGTCCTTGCATTGCTGTGAAGGACTAAGTTTACCACAAAAATTCCTTGCACACTGTGGTTGTTGCTGCGTACAAAGTTCTCCTGGTTCTGCTCCTTTCACTTAGCATCAGATCATATAAGTCTTTCCAGGCCTCTCTGGAGTCTTCTTGTTCATCATTTCTTATAGCACAATAGTATTCCATTACATTCATATACCATGAATAAATTTTCAGCTATTCCCCAACTGATGGGCATCTCCTTGATTTCCAGTTTTGGGTCACCACAAAGAGAGCTGCTATAAATATTTTTGTACATGTGGGACCCTTGCCCATTTTTATGATCTCTTGGGGATACAGTCCTATAAGCGATATTGCTGGGTCAAAGAGTGTGCACATTTTTGCAGCCCTCTGGATATAGTTCGAAATTGCTCCCCAGAATGTTTGGATCAGCTCACAGCTCCACCAACAATGAATTAGTATTCCAACTCTCCCACATCTTCTCCAACATTTATCATTTTCCTGTTTTGTCATGTTAGCCAATATGGTAGGTGTGATGTGGTACCTCAGAGTTGTTTTGATTTGCATCTCTAATCAGTAGTGATTTAGAGCATTTTTTCATATGTCTATAAGTAGCTTTAATTTCTTCCTCTGAAAACTGCCTGTTCATATCCTTTGACCATGTATCAATTGGGGAATGACTTGTATTTTTGTAAGTTTGACTCGGTTCTCTATATATTTTAGAAATGAAGTCTTTATCGTAGACATTAGTTGCAAAAATTCTTTCCCAGTTTTCTGCTTCCCTCCTAATTTTGGTTGCATTGGGTTTGTTTGGAAATAAGAGGACTTTGAAGCATTCTTGATGAAAAGATCAGAGCTGAAAAGAAAATTTGATTATCAAATACAAGAATCAAGAGAAATATGATCTACATAAATAATTTAATAGAGTTGATGGAATTGGGAACTGTACTCTGGTCTCTCTTGTCCCTACCTCATTTGCTTCTTGGCTTCTTCTTACTCTTTTCTCAGTTAGTTATTGCTCAGGTAATACAAATTAAATTTAATAATTTAAAAGTCAATGTAATCCACTGGAAAAAATCACATCATACACTTTAGTGCCAAATTTAAATTATGTTTTGATTACTCCTAGTTCTTAGTAATTTATATTACATGAATTATAAAATCATAGGTTTACAATTGGAACAGGTCACCTGGTCTAATAGCTGAGGTAACTGAGGTCCTAAGAATTAGATGACTTTCCCAAGATCTTAGAAGCAGTAAGCATCAAAGTTATTTGAATCTAGGTCCTTGACTTTTTTGATTTCCTCTATACCTCCCTTCATCCTCTCATTTCTCATTAGCCCTGGTAATTAGAAGGCTTGACTTTGAACATCAATTCAAGTCAAATTGGCTCTTATTTCTCTCCAAATTAATAAATGTGAGTACTTAAAGGATCATACCACTATTTTAACCCCTCCTTCTAAGTTTTCATCAGAATCTTTGGCATATTCATTCTCATTTTCCCTTTGACTTTTTCAAAATTTCCCTTTTTCACTTGGGGGAAACAGAGGTTAGCATCTTTCAAATTATCACCTTTCTTTGTGTCTTTTCTTGCCTTATGTAATAGTGTCAGCAATAAGAGGATTTTGTTCTTGATATTGCCTTATTCAGTCACTTTTTTTTATTTTTCAAATACCAACTTATACCACCAAGGTCATGGTAATGTTCAGATTTCTTATAAAAGCCATTTTAATTTTAAATTAAACTTTAATTTAAACATTAATCCTTCATAATTTTTGTCTTTACCCTTTTCTGTTGATATGCTTCAAAGAAGCAGTGATGCCATTAGTGTGGGTCAGAAATCCTCAGCAATCAGTCTTCTGGTGATGAGCCTCTCTGTCATACTCAGATGACAGCTTTGCCAGCTTCAAAGAATCTTTCAGAGCTATTTCTCCTCTAACATAGGCATGTAAACTTAAGTCATCTCCTAATACAAAATAGTGAAGCTAAACCTGTAGTGGTAGGTTAGTGGGATAATTTAAATCCACTTATTAAGGTGATGATTAGGTCTTAATCATCTCAACATCTGAATTTATTGGGAAACAATTATGAGCTTAAACAAGTCTTCAGCTTTTATAGTTTTGTATGAGAGTATATGTGTAAATATGTACATATACACTTTTATATGTACTACATTAAAGATAAAGGGAAATGAAAATAGAAAAGAGTCATAGGAATGAACCATTAGTAAGAGAATCTATCAATATTCCTCCTTGTAGTGATCTAATGAAATCATCAGTCAAAAACAATTTAACTCATATTGTTGGAAGACTTGATAATTGTTACGGTTTCTCTACCCTACTGACTTCTGGGCTGTTTTTCTTTTAGGAATTACATACATGTATCTAAGTTACAATACTTGAACATCAATACCTTTACTGCACTGTGTTAAATTTTAGTTCTTTCTAGTTCTTGAAGGTCATATCAACAATTAAAATTTATTCATTTTATTGTACTGAAGGATTTTTATGAGTAATTAAATTTCTATTCATATGCATTGTGCATTCCTTGGCAAGACAAAATCTGTCATTTTCCCTCATTTCTCCAACTACCCTTTCTTCCCTCCAAAAAAATAATGGCAAATCTAATAAGCTAATGATGTAGGAATTCTCTGCCTTTTGTTCATTTAATAAAATTGTGGCCTAAATTTACTGGAAAATAGGTCTTGTATTTCTGACAAAATATAGCATTTATAATTTGTAATAACTTCATAAATTTTACCTTGTAAATTCAACTAGAACCTCACCTGTGAAATACTTGGTCTATCTGGAGGACTATAAGAAATTTTTCTCTTTTTTGAGTATTTGTCTTTGATTTAGTGATTGCGGTCTTTCTAGGACAAAACAATATACAGTGAAAGCTTATTGCAGCTTTGAAAACTGTAGAAATGATCAGTACAATGACTATTCATGATTCCAGAGGACTAATGATGAAACATGGTATCTGATTTAGGGTACAGAATGTAAATACATATGCACACATACACACAGCCAGTGAAGGAATTTGTTTGCTTGACTATATTTTTAATTTATTTTCAGTGTCCTGCAATCACTACCATACAACCTAGATTTTTTCTTTCTCTCCCTCCCCCTCCTTTCCCCCCACTTTCCCTTTCTTCCCCCCTACTTCCCTGCTTCCTCCCCAAGACAGCATACAATTTTATATAGGTTCTACAATACATTCCTGTTAAATACATTTTCACCATAGTCATGTTGTATAGAAGAATTAAAATGAATGGGAGAAATCATATAACAAACCAAAACATAATACAAAAGAAAATGATCTGCTACAATTTGCGATTGAATTCCATAGTTCTTTCTCAGGATGTGGAAGGCATTTTGCCTTAAAAGACTATTGGGAATTTTTTAAGTCCTAGCATTGCGATGAAGTTCTAAGTCTACTAGAAAAAGTCCTCACACACTGTGATTGTTGCTGTGTACAAAATTCTCCTAGTTCTGCTCCTTTTGCTCAGCATCAGATCATATAATTGACTGCATCTTTTTAATAAGGAATTTGTCTTTTTTTTTCCAATGGAGAGTAGGATGGAGAAAATGGATTTCTGTTAATTTTATAAAAACTGAGAAGTGGAAAAGAGTGCTACAGATGTGGTATGTTCCATGCACTTTAAGATGAGGTCTTTATATTATTACTTTTATCTAATTGTTTTACTTTGTTACAAGAGTCTTCTTACCTAGTAGGGATAATTTGTAAACGTCCGAAATATAAAAAGAAAACACATCAATAAAACTTAAAGAAAAGAGAAAGTCTGTGATGCAGCTGTTTTTCATATTCTAATAGTCTGTGACCTAGGAATAAGAATGCCACAAATTCTTGTGTAAAGTTGTTGTTGTTCAATCATTTTTAGTCGTGTCTGACTCTGTGGCCCCATTTGAGGTTTTCTTGGCAAAGATACTGGACGGATTTGACATTTCCTTCTCCAGTTCATTTTGCAGATGAGGAAACTGAGGCAAAGTGGGTTAAAGTGACTTGCCCAAGTTCACACAGCCACTAAGTGTCTGAGTCCAAATATGAACTCAGGAAGATGAATCTTCTGACTCCAGGCCTCTGTCCACTGTGCCACCTAGCTGCCCTAATCAAAATAAGTTAGTAGTTGTTTAACCTCCCTGTGCTTGTTTTTTCATCTTTAAAATGGTTATAATAATACCTCTCATTACCCATTTCACAAGGTGTTAATTAGAACACATGAAATTTTAGAAGTGAAAAACAAATCTTTTTAGGAGAGACAGTGAAATGGAAGGTGAGGTTGTAGTACATACCAAGATAAAGTGTTTTGATCTTCACTATGTCAGGGACCCATTGGCAATGTGGTGAAGCCTATGAACCCTTTCTCAGAATAATATTTATAAATGCATAAAATAAAATACATAGGACCAATTATGCTAAAGTTCGGTAATCAATATATTAAAGAAACAAGTTTGTAGAACCCAAGTTGAGAACCCCTTGAATTTGGAGAAATGGTGAGATAAGGGACCTAAAGATGACGCTGATGGTGGGGAAGTTTCTTAGTCTTTTGTTCAGTTTAGGGAATCTTCCTTTATCCAATCTAACATTAGGCATACTCTTGACATATAAATGATTTTATCACTGTAGTTTCTCCCCTCCCTTCCTGCATCTTTAATGCTCTTAAGTAGGAATAAAAAATTCTGAGAAACTAAGTGTGGTCAACGACTGGCACATCCAAAGACAACCATTTTCCCCCCTTAGAATCCTACACTTTTAGGTTTATCCAACCTGTGCTTTTGGAACTGAAGGCATTATAGCTATCCTATTTGCTCAAGATGCTAAAAAGTACAAACAAAAAAGTGACAAGCGCCTCCATAACTGGTCCTTTCAGTTTTTAACATAATAAGTAGTTTTTCCAAATATTTTTGTCTTTAATTCTTCCCTTTCTCAGACTAATTCAGAAATCAGTAAGCCTGTGCCAGTTTTTGGTTGGCTGCTGCTTGTCTTCTCACAGTTTTTTTTTTTTTTTTTGCTGTGGTAGAAGCATTTGACTACTAATTTTTCCATAATAGCTCATTTAGTTTTCTTTTTTGAGATGCATGTAAGTATGGGCACAGCTGGCATCCCTACTCTTCTGGGGAAGGCTGAGGCTTGTGAATTGCCTGAGCTCAGACGTTCTGAGATACAGTAGGGTTAAAGACCACTGAATGTCCACATTAAATCTGGCACCAGTACTGTGAGCCCCCAGGAATGGAGAACTACCAAGCTACCTAAAGGGGGGTAAACCAGCCCAGGTCAAAAATGGAGCAGTAATGGGATCAGGCCCACAAAAGACCATTATATTTCCAGCATAGGTGGAATAGGATGACCCAGTTTCTAATAAAAACAAAGTGGGGAGGAGGCAGAAACTGCCTCACCATAAATTTAACTTGAATATTTTCCCCTCATTGAAATACTGCCACAAACTTTGTAAAATACATATACCTATATAAAATACACCCAAACCTTTTAACGAACATAGTATATTTTCCTTAGAGAGAATATAAGTTAAAAAAACACACCAAAGAAGTGTTAAGAGATGATTCCAAAATTGATAGCAATGTATGGGCATTTTTACTGATTGCATTCTCATGAGAATATAAAATTGATATGCTGTGAACATTTTAAAAAAACACCTTAATCTGAACAGTACACCTACCCATTCTTAGATTATTTAGGAAACGGGTATTTGAGCATTGTTCTAAGTGCTACCTCATTAAAAAGCAAAGTCTTGATGCCCAAACACTAGTTAGAGATCCTGTGTGTGAGAAAGTAGATAAGAATAATTTCCTAAGAAATAAAAAGCTCATACTAACCAAGCATGGAAAGTGAATGTATTATGTTGAATTGGGGAGGATTACAGTACCATTTCATAGCTAGTGATTTTACCTACCTGGTTGTGGTCACTTCTGCTTTGTTTTCTTCTTTTCTCTCCTACCCTCTCATCTATCAAGCAAAAATTTATTGGATTTGTATGTCCAGGGCATTTCAGGTTATACCAACATATGTAAATTGGCTTCCCTGCCTGAAGGCAGGCACTTGTAGGTGAGAAAATGAATATATTATAAATAAGTATGATACAGGGCACAATATAAGGTGAAGACTATGTAATTGATACAAAATACTGTAGGAAGTGAGAAGGGAAAGATTATTTTTGCCTGAAGTAACAACAACTCATGTTTCTTTAAGGCTGGCAAAACATTTTCATTACAATAACCTTGGATTATCATCCGAATGTTTGTTGTAGTAAACTGAGGCTCAGGGAAATTAAGGGACTTATTATCAGTTGTACAAACAGTATGTAATCAGGAAATACTTTCTAGTGAATGTAACATTTATTTGAGCTAGACCTTGAAGACTGAAAACTTAGCTATCTGTGTTTGTCTTTCGTTGCCGAAGAAGACCCTACCATCAGAGAAATAATGACATGACTTGCATTTGACTTTGTTTTGAGTAAGGGAGGGCTGTGCAGGTCACCAACCTCACTTCTCCTCCAGAGACATCTGAATCCAGTGACAAGATATTCATCAGCATGACTACAGATGACCCAGGATGAGGCAGTTGGGGTTAAGCGACTTGCCCAAGGTCACACAGCTAGTGAGTGTCAAGTGTCTGAGGTGAGATTTGAACTCAGGTCCTCCTGACTCCTGCACTGGTCCTCTATCCACTGTACCACCTAGCTGCCCCTTAGCTATACTACTTAGCAAAAAGAAATATTTTTTCACAATATAAGATTGAAAATAGGTTAGGAAGGATAAGAATAAGAATGGAAAAAGTGGTATATGCTTAAATTCAACCAAGACCTTCCACAATAATTAAGACTTCAAAGGAAAAGAACTTTCTCCTTTCATAATATTTACTTCCTTTGAAATAAAGAGATTACTTATGCTGGTGTTTATCATAGAGTCACAGCTGTAGAACTGAAAGGGACCTCGGAGCCATCTTGTCCAGCTTCTTCATTTTATAGAAGAAACTGAGACTCCCAAATCCAAAGGTAGTAATCAGAGATGGGTTCTTTTGGATTTTAGATGGAGAATTTTCTCCTCTCCAGAGAGGGTTAAAAAGTTCATTTCATGGGAGTTAAATATAGAGATTCTTTGCTTTGTATAGTATGGAAGACATTCTGACAAAATTCTTATCAAATTCATCATCACCCACATCAGGCAAGTCTTCAGAAATACAGAAACCTTTCAGAATTCTACATTGTCTTTTCTCAGTGATACATACAAGGTGAACATCCCTTGCCTTCTTTTCCCCACCTGCAAAAATCTTAGTTATGATCACCCTGTTATCTAGATCCATATACATTTTTTGCATTCATTGGGAGCCCTGAATCCCCATACTTAATGGATTCCCAAGCTTCACTCGCCTCTTCTTTCCTGTTTTATCTTGGTTTTTATCGGAAGTATGTTATGATTGGTCAGCAGGTCTTAATTGTCTCTAACCATTGTAATCTGACCCTAGAGATTCCTAATTTTGAAACCTTATGGTAGCTAAAAAGATCAGGAATGAATTAAAAAAAAAAAGATTAGAGAAATTTAATATTGATAATTCCATTACTATATTATTAAATTGTTGTTAGAGCACAATTTCTATTCTGGCAGAGGTCAAGGAGACGTGCTCTTTAAGTAAATTTTTTTTACCATTATCAGAAACAGATTCCTGTGCTCGTTGGACCCATTAAGGTCCCTCTTAGGCATTAACACAAAAATTAACCCCAAATGTGGTTATAGACCAAGATGCGTTACATAGATCTTTTGAAAAATGAAGATTGGAAGAGGAAAGCAAAATATCTTGTGTTGTATTAGTTTACAGGAAAAGTAAAGTTAGGGAAAGGTTAAGAATAGTTCGAATTTAAGTAGTGAATTGTAATTATAAATTTTTCATAACAGTTTCAGAACTGTTTTTTTTTTTTTGAATCTCATTTGCACATTCATGATCAAAACACCCTCTCTGTCACCCATAAAGGGTTCAAGTTAGGCCATATGTCAATATGAAAGAAAATAGAGAGCAGGACTTTTGGAGAAATTTACTGATATTAATTTTATTATTAGATATTATACCGTCATGGAATGATGGAAAAAAGTGAACTTGGTCTCACAGATTTACTTGCAGTTGTCAGAACCAGAACTTTGAACTTGAACATAAAGACTGAAAGTCCAGTGTTTCCTCTACTTTACCATATTGCCTCTCATCAAAGAGTATGAGTTAAAGGTGTAGAGATATAAATATATTTCTTTTTAATATGCTAATTATTATGTTTGGATCCTTTCAGCATAGACACCCTGCTGACTTTTTTTCCCGTGTAGTAGTGATTCTATTGGTTTAATGTTTGAAAAAGTGGCTTTGTTAATTCACAATGATTTTGGATTATTTACTTATGTCAGATCTAGCAGACAATACACTTAGTTTCTAATGAACGAAGACATGTTTTTACAAACAGAGAGCTGTTGAAATGTGACAGAAGGAAATTTTCCTGGATTTACTCCAGAGTTGGAACAAGATATGTGGCTGTGTAATGTGATGAGTTTACAAGATTTCAAAAATATGAGAAGTCAAAAATTTGATCAGATGCCATAAACCTATACTGCTATTTAATCTTGAACTCAAGCATTTTATTTCATTTGAAACACTATGATTTAAAACAGGCATTATGACATAGAAACTTAAACTTATGCTGCATAAAGGACTCACTGTTTTGGAGCTTATCCCTATTTTGAGGTTTGTAGTTTCTGGATGGAATGGGACGTTTTACATGATTAACCCACAGTTTGAAAAGAACTTGATTTGTTAGGGTCTTTTTGTATTTTAAAAAACATTTTAAATTAAAAAAACCCTAAACTTCTTGAGTTTTCACAACATGGGACTCTCATTCAGGAGACTAGTTCATAACATATGACCACAATTATAGCCAAATCACCCCTCCCATTTATATTCTTAAAATGTGTGTCAACATGAATACTTGGAAAGGATTTAAAAATTCCTGAGGACTCAAATTATATTATTCCTCCAACCTGATCCTTCTAACTTCGTACTTCTTCCACTGTTCCCAGTTGGATGGAAATCGTAAGCAGTAAGTGAATTCCTGTTGCAACCCAACCAATCCTCCATCTCTTTCTCTTGTGGAACCAACAGAAGTGCTTTTACATTTTGCTCTCTATGCAGATTGGATATGCTTATAGTATTAAAATTAACTTTGGAACTTACATGAAATCAATGTAATTGGAAATAGCAGGAACTTGAGAATTGCATAAGGTTTTATATGGAATTTTGGATTTAAATGTTCTGTGCTTTCAAATAAAAGTTGAAAGTGATGTTAACATTATATCTATTCTGCTTTTGAAAGTATGATTAGAAGAGTGCAAGTAGAATGTGAATAAACAAAAAGACTCTTTTTAATGATAATATTTTCCCTTTTTTCCCATTTTCTCTACCTGATACAGAATGTGATAAATTGAGGAGAGATGGTTATCGAAGCTCTCAGTACTACTCTCAGGGACCAACTTTCTCTAAATCTAGCTTGGCCTGTGACACCTATAAAGACGAAGATGAAGAAAGTGATCTCAAGGTAAAGTCATAAACCAAGTGAATATCTCAATGACATTACCTGATCTTAAATTTGACTATGTACTTGGAACTATTTCCAAACAATGTAAAATAGTAAAAAAAAAAAGTCTAGATTTTCAAGTTAGACAACATGGGTTCAGATCCTTGCTCTGCAATTTACTAAGTCTAATATAAGCAAATTATTGGAAATCTTAGTGCCTTCATTTTTCCCACCTGCAAAATAATGGTTCTCTAATATCCTTTCCACATTTAAATCTTAAATAGGCCATGTACTTTATATTGACTAAGAATAAAGATTAGACTGGTCTATAGCATAGAGTAACAGTGTAGTCTAATGCTCTTTTATGCTTGGGGTTTGGTTTCTTTGTAATTTCTGTTATCTGATAATATCCTTGCTGTAATTTTTACTTATTAGTAAACATAAGTTTATTTTTAAGTCTGGAATGAGGATAAAGGTATGAAAGTTTGTGGGGATGTTGTCTTATTCAAAATGTTTTATATTAAAGTAGTATTAAATAACCCACTAATTACCCAAACAAAAGTTTGATTAGTTTTTTGTGGTTTTAGTCAGGGTTTAAAATCAACTTTAGGCTTTAAGGAGACTATGGCCAAAGTGATTTTGCTATAGACATAAATATAAAGATGTTTGGGCTAAGAGTCCATTAATGTCAGAAATGTCATATTTTTACAACCAAATAATTAAAATCAGAGTTAAATATGCTTACTAGTAACCTGTTTTTGTTTGTTTTTCAATACCATTGTTTAAATGGTCAGTTTTCATAAGAGTTTTATGTTTCTGATGCTTCATTTTCCTTGAAGGATTTTCTTTGATCTTGATATTTTATCCATGGCTTGGGTATACTAATAACCAATAGCTTTTGTTGGGTTGTAGAATATATTAAGACTTCATACACTGCAATCTAGTACAGATATCAAGGAAAACATAGTGATTTAATTTGTAGATTGTAGCCAAGAACTGTGTTCACCTCTACCAAAATTGGAAAACTGGGATTGATTGATTTCCACCCCACATCAATGGTGCACTGTACATGGATGGCATCTGTGTAGAGAAACTGCCTATATATTACAAATAAACGCAGTCTCATGGTAAAGAGGAACATGATTTCAAAAGTTTTAGATAATTGTGCTTGCACTGATAGGATGATGCTAGTGGATTCAGTTGTTTCCCAAGAAGTAAACAAGTATTTATTGTTTGCTGTGTGCAAGACAGTAAGCTATGTTCTGGGATACAAATGCAAGCAAATAGAAGTCCCATCCCTCAGCAAACTTATATTCTATTGAAAGAAGACAATGCAGGAAAAGGAGCTGAAAGATGGAGGACGATGAAGGGCACTTGGTGGCAAAGTTGAGATAGTCAGAAGTGGAACCAGGAGAAGGCTAAGGGATGGCTGGTTTCAATCCTTCCTCAAAATGAAAGTTCTGTGGGGAATGCAACAGTGGGAGGAGAGGGCCACTTCACCAATGGGAGAGGAAGGTCTCTTCCTGAGTCCGTTAGCTTTTCTCTATTTTACGAGCACAGAGCAGATCCCTTAACCCCAAACTGCTCACTTTTAATTGTGAGCTATTTTAAGAAAAACTGGTAGATGGAGATATACAAATCCATCACCACTAGAGGAACAACAGTGTCCATGTGCTTCTGTAATCAGAGATGCTACTATTATCTTTGTGTATCAAAACCGCTATATATCATATGCTCATGTCATTGTTGATCCTAGATGTTTCTACATTAATGATTGTTCCATAGGAGCATAGGGCTTCATGGAATAGTATAGAGAACACTTGCACTGGGAAGCACAACTTTTCCCTCCAACAAGTTCAGTGACTTTGAATACATTGTTTAGTCTCTGCAGGGTTTTGGTTTCATCTGTTAAATAATGAGGGTTTTGTGATGTGTAGTAGAAACATCACTAGATTTAGAACAAAAAGTCCTAGGTTCTAATTCTAGCTTTGACTCTTACTAGGTAAGTGACTTTGGACAAGCCATACTGCTCTCTGAACTTTAGTTTAATAAGCTTTCATGTAAAGAGATTGGAAATGGATAATTTCTGATATCAGATTTAGAGTTGGAAGGGACTTTAGAGCCTATTTAGTCCAACTACCTCTCTTTACAGATGAGTAAACTGAGACCCAGAAATGTTTATCCACAGTCTCACTGTAGTAAGAGTAAACATAGTTTTGTATCTTCTGGTTCTAAAGGCAGTGCTCTTTCTGTTGCATCTGAATTTCATTCTGGTTCTAGCTCCTATAATCTGATCTATTAGATGATTAGAAAGTCCTCCTGGAAAGAGAGTTCTGAAGTCAAACTGCCTCTTTCATTTCAGAGTCTGGTACTCAGCCACCTAGTCACCCCACTGAAATCTTTAAGGGTTTCTAAGTTCCCTCCTATACTATGTTTCATCACCTTTATGTGTCTTTAACCGTCAAGCTGACTAATGATGTTTTCCATCTTCCTTCTTTTTTTTGAGTAATGTTTAGCATATTAGAATATTTTTATAAGCTTGAAAACTATTGAAATTCAAGGTGGCAATATTGTGATAGGTAATGTGATAAGAACGTTTTGTGAAACATAATCATATTAAAAATATCTTTGAAATTATTACATAAATGATTTCATCAAGCCAATTTTTAGTAAAAAGAAAAAGTAGAAAAACTATCCTTTTATGCATTAATCTGTACTTTATTTTATTTCTTAAACTATCCATATGTTACTTAAGATAAACTGCTGCTTAGAACTCAATTAACTAAACACTAATCATTTTAATTAATGCTGTTAAAAGCCCAAGAATATTATTTGGATTTTCAGATTTTTTTCCATTGGTATATTGACAAAATAAAATTGTTGTGATTTAAAAAGATTTTATAATAGTAAACTTAACTTTCAGAGCTTTTCAGTATAAGTTTAAAACAATTTACTGCAAAATAAATACTTTAAAAACTGAAATACCTTTTTACTCAAACTATAGTTTAGTACAAAGCAGATAGATGGGCAGATGGGAAATCGACAGCTTTGAATAATACTGATAATGGACCACTGTTATCTGTCACTCCTGTCTTAAGGCATAGTAGGATTTTACCCATTAGCAAAATTGCCTCATAAGCCTTTTAACGTGCTACAGACTTTGAATGTTTTTCACTGAAGTATGAGCTTGTGGAGGAGGGGAATGGGAAAAACCAGTGTTTGATTTTTTCCGAATACCACTTTAATTTCTTCTGCCTCATGATTAGATTGGTTGTGAGGTCATTAATTTTTCATCCCCAGCACCTCTCAGAGACCACTTACTCAATTATATAAAAAAAGTGTCATCTGTTTCAATGTAAGTAGTACCCCTTCTCCAGTTTTGAAATTAAGTATTGCTTAAATATTGTTATAAAAAATGAAGAAGAGAAAATGTGTTGCTTATACCAGGAACTGATGTTTCATTGGTCTCCCTTTTAATTTTCTTTCCTGATCTGGTGCAAATTCTGTTTGATTACATTTAAAATGTGGGAAAGTATATCACTAAAAAGTATGTCACTTAAAAGATCCAGGAGAAGGAATCTAGCTCAGTGAATAAATAATTCCATTGAAGATTTGTTGGGCTCACAGAGATCAAGCTAGTGCTATTTGGGCTTTATAGTTAATGAGATTATAAAGAAACTAAGCTAAAAAGCAGTGATAATCCATAGTAGATAACCCCAGAAAGAAAGGATTAGAACATTTTTTCCTCGGTCCAACAAGTTTCATGATCTTAACTAAAACATATCAGATGGCATCTTCATAAGAGTTATTGGATTTGAGGCAAGTTTACATGTGCTACTGTGTAAGCTTCCTATTTTCCTGGTGGGAATGAAAATTGAGGCAATAACAACAAAAAAGGATTTTCTCACCTTATTATTGACTTCTATTTTAAGTTGCAAAGACTATATACAATTTCAGGAACCATGCCCCTGGCTTTCTCCATAATTCGTCCTTTACAATGATTGTTGTACATACAAGTGTATATTGTATGTTCTTGTTGAATCAATTTCTCCTTATTCTTTCTTTTCTCTCCTTTCTCACTCAGCAGTCTAGTTGTTTAGGCTGCCTCTTTGAGTGTTGTGTTAACGTCTGCAGTGACTTGGTCCCATGGAACTTCAAGGTACCTGTCCATCTGTCCACCAGCTGCCATACATATAGCTTGATACCATTTTATTACATCTTCCACCTTTTTTTCGCTCATAACTAATGTTATGTTATAATGTTCTCCACTATGGAATCTGCCTTGTAAGGTTACACAATTAGAGGTCAATATTCACTGCTTTCAGTAACAAAATGCAGAAGAAACAAGATGTAGTAGGTAGGATCACAAACCCTGGTTTTGTATGCCACTCCAGTATGCCACTTACTGGCACTGTCACTGGGGGCAAGTTCCTTAACCCATTTACAATTGATACCCCTTATTTCTAAATTGTGATCAGGAAACTACAACCGGCATATTTCAGTTTGCTCCCTATTTTTGTACAATTACATTCCTCACCCAGCTAAGAATGACTTTTATGTTTTTAAATAAACTTTTATGGTATTTTATAAAAAATGTAAAGTCTACTTTTTTTTAGGTCTGAGAATCATACAGAAATAGGCTTTGGGCCAGATTGGCAGATTGTAGTTTGCTGGCCTCTGCTATAGAATAAAATCTAATCAGTGATTGCAGAGTGTTATCGTAAAGGCTAAATTTTGCTGAGGCAATTAGGTAGTACAATGGACAGAGAGCTGAACTTGAAGTTAGGAAAACCTGAGTTCATATCACACTTGCCTGAGTGATACTGGTGAAGTTACTTAAACTCTCTGAGCCTCAGTTTCCTCGTCTGTAAAATGAAGGTAATAATAATACCAGCCTCACAGGGTTGTGATTAAATGATCACAGGGTAAGGATCAAATGAGATAGCAAATATATAACTTTGCAAACCTGAAAGTTCTATATAAATTCTAGTATCAAAAAAATACTAGTTATAGTTACCATCGTCATATTTATTACTAAGAATTTTGCTAGTTAATAAACATTTATTAGAAGCCTTTAACATAAGTTACACTGTACTATATGCTACATGACAACATAGTTAAGAAATAGGAATTATGCTACCTGATCTCAAAGAACTTATAGAGTTCTTGGTAAACATGAAACACTGCCCAAATCAGCTTTTAGAGGAATGTGAAGTGTGACTTGTCAATGTTGTAAAAAAGCCCAACAAAATACTATATCATGTTTGCAAAATTTCTCTATTATTTTTCAGTCTAAAATGGGGGGGAGAATGGAGAGAAGAGAAATACATAATTATTTAAACATCTGGGTTATGGTCCATTCCACTTCCAGGAATTTTCATTAGTTTCTGAAATTCTCAGGCACATTTGTTAAATAACTGTTAGTCAGAATTACATAATACTCTAACTCTATGAGAAAGTGTTATTTGGAAATTTTATATAACAATTATTCCTTCCTGTGCCCCATGTAGCACTTCTGAAAAGGCTCATCATAAAGAGTAAGGAAGCTTTAAGAAAGAAATAGCAATGGAAATTTTTTTATGACAGTGTTTGCATGAATGTGTCAAATTTTAGCAAGAAAGGAGGGCATTTTGAAAACTTGCAAACTGATCATAGTTTTTTCATATTTCTTTTCCTTTAAGATTTCTAATTTGGAATTTAACTATTCTGACCCCAGGGAAAACAGGATAAGCTCTGCCAGGGTTTAAATGTAGGTCCTCTAACTCCAAAACAACCAGATTTACCCTCCAGTGGCTCCTCCTTGGTGCACTAAGATATCAAACGATATTTTCTGATCTCCTGGAGAAAATGTGTTGGAGAAGAACACATTTCACAGATAGTCCTGCAGTACTGATCTAGGAAGGTAGGAAGGAGGTAACCAAATAGGAATGGGGAAAGTTAGTGATATTTCTGCGGTATCACCTGACTGCTCCATAAATCCAATGGCTTCTAAGTTACTTTGAGTATGGACACTTCCCTGTTTAGCATCCAAAGGCCTTCATAATCTGGCATCAGCCTATCTTTCCAGGATTATTATACATTACTCCTCTTCACATATACTATGATCCAGTCAAATTGATTTTTTTTCTATTTCTCATGCACAGCATTTCATCTCTCTTTCCTTTCTTTGTACAAGGTGTCCCCCATGCCTGGCATATGTTTCCTCATCACCTATTCCTCATAGAATTCTTAGTTTCTTTCAAAGTTGAGCTAATATACCTCTCCCCAAGTGGTAAATTACCCTGATTCCCTGTTCTCCTCCAGTTGTTAGTGCCTCCCCACCCCAGTTATCTTGCATATACTTTTTATTTACTAACATGTATATGTTTTGTCTCCCATCATTTAAGGGGGCAAGGACTGTTTGGTTTCTGTGTATGCCTAATTCCTAGCACAGTTCCTGGCACATACTAGGCACCTAATAAATTCTGGATGCTTGATTGATTTGTTTTTCCTTCTCCTACTTCATCCAATTGTAAACAAGCATGTACCTGCTCATCTTCTTCCCTAGGCAAGATACATAATATTAACTATTAATAACTGATATTTACACAGCACTTTAAAAGCTTGCAAAAGACTTTATATCAATATTTAATTTGATTATCATAATCACATTGTACTTTAATGTGGATATTATTTTCCCCATTTTACAGATGAAGAAACTGAGATTTACAGATGTTAAGTGACTTGACTATCCTTACACACTTGGTTAGTTTCAGAGAAAATTATGAACCTAGGTTTCTCCTGCCTTTATGTAGTACACTATCCATCACAGATTCCCTCCTTATACTTGCTTTGAGAATACTGTCATAAAGAAAAAGCAAACAAATGGCTGGTAAAAAAAAGTACATTTTCATAATAACATTCTTAGTAAGAAAATTACAACACATGATAAAAGTGAAGAGAGCAATAACATAAATGAATGAAATATCTGTATTTGAATTGGTAAAAAGAGGGAGTACAGTTTTCACAGTAATTTTGTATGTATGTCTATGTACATGTATGTACAAGATAGATAGCTCTAGTTGTTAGGAAAATCTTCCTTACATCTAATCTAAAATTGCTTTTTCAACTTCTACTCTTGTTCTGCCTTCTTAGATCAAGCAGAAGATGTCAAATCCACTTTTTCCAAGATGTACTTGAAGGGAAAGTTTATGTCCTTCTTAATCTTTTCTCCTCTCTAAGTAAAACATTTTCTATTCCTTCAGCTAATTAGCATATGATATGATCCTGAGACCCTTCACAATCCTAGTTGCTATCTCATGGACACTCAGCAGCTTATTTATCCTTGTCCTTCAAGTTCTTAGAACCAAATCCAGTGTTCCAGAAGTAGTAGCAGTAGTAGTAGCAGTAGTAGTAGTAGTAGCAGTAGTAGTAGGAGGAGGAGGAGGAGGAGGAGGAGGAGGAGGAGGAGGAGGAGGAGGAGGAGGAGAAAAAGAGAAAGAGAGAGAGAGAGAGAGAGAGAGAGAGAGCACTTAAAAACTTGGAGGATTGTGTAGGCAGTGACCTCTGTGTTTTGAGATTGACTACAGATCCTGTAAGGCTGAGGTGTGGAGGGAAGGTATACAATACTCAAAATGTAGAGAGCCAGTAGTGTAAAGGTAAATGATGTAGTATAATGTATGGGGAATAGGTAGCAAGCCAGTTTGGTTAGAACAGAGTGCATAAAGGGAGGAGTAATATGAAATAAGACTGGATAGGTTTTTGGGGGGCCAGATAGTGAAGGCTTTTAAGTGCAAAGCTGGGGCACTGATATATTTTATCTTAGAGGGAGCCACTAAAGATTTTTGAATAGAGGGTCATAAGATAATTTATATTTTAGTAATGTCAGTTCAGCAGCTGTAGAGGGTAGAGGGCAGAGATTGGAAACAGGGAATTAGGAGGCATAAATCCAAGTAAGTAGTTATGGGGTTTTCAAATGTGATAGTAACTGTGTGAGTGGAGAAAAGGATACACTAGAGGTATTGTGGAGGTAGCATTGACAAAACTTGGCAACTTCTAGGATATAGGATGAGGGAGATGGGAGAGTCAAGGATGATTCTAGGTAAAAACTAGGTAGTACCTTCAACAGAAATAAGGAAGTTTTGAGGAAGGTTGATTTTTGGGGAAAATATGAGTTCCCTTTTCTGCATGGTGAATTTGAAATAAGGAATATCAGTTAAAATATATAGGAGGCAAATTGGTTAAACTGGACTGGAACCAAGAGATTAATGTTAGATAGACATTCAGACTTCAGAGTTACCTAACTGGAGATAATAATGGAAAGCATGGGATCTAGCAAGATCATAGGAGAAATGAAGAGTTAGGAGAGCCCTAAAGGACTCCTACAATTAATAGGTAGAAGAAAGATAATGACTCAACAAAGAAAAATCAGAAGGAAACAAAAGAAAACAACATTATGGAAGTTAAGAAAAGTATACAGTATTGTTTCATTGTGACAGTTATTAATTTTGACACTATCAAGGAAAAAGTAATCTAATGTTTACTGGGGCTTATCACCAACATTGACACAGATACAATGAGCAGAACAGTGTTTCACCAAAAATGGACAAAAAAGAGAAACTGTTGTGTGGTACAGAATAGGATTGTTCATCACCTGAATACTTTGCTTTCTTTCCATTTAAAATGAAACAACAAAATAAACCTTATTTTGTTAGTATTTTGGATTTTTTTTTAAACCATCATACTAGACCCTATAGTAAAGTTATCTTAACTTCACTGTTTAGGATAAGTTGAATAAAAGTATCTAACCTTATTTCCAGCTACAGTTAGAAAGTTCCCACTCTACCTTGAAAAATAATTCATTTGAGAGACAGATAAATATCATTCCCATTCCTGGTTTTGGTACACAAACAGACATGAGTCCAGTTATCTCTACTGAATCACAGATGTAGAACTGGGAAGGATCTTAGAGATCATATACTCATTTTACAGAGATGGAATCTGAGCTCGAGGGATTGAATGTCTTGCCCAGGGTCTTTTAAACATATGCATATATGAAGGTTTATATGGACATAAAAGTGTGTGAATACACGTATATGTCTATATGCATATATCTCTACATCTCTCTATTTGGGCTAAATAGTGTTAGGGTGTGGATAGGGGTGGAAATGTTTTGCACATTCAGACAATAGGCTGTCCTCTCCAAAAAAAGGCTGGGCATCTCTCATACATCTTTATGCTTCAGTTTCCATCTGCTTTTCAGTCATCATTGCCAGCTCTAACAGTTTGATTAGAATGACATCAGATTTGAATCAGCTTAATTGTAATGACAGACAAATTTAAAAAGAACAAATGTAATTCTATTTATGAGACCTATTTCCAAACTGACGTTCTTATTCTTTACACTTGTCCATATCATTAAAAAAAATCACATGCCACTTTGTTGCCACTTAAAAATAAAAGAAACTGGAACTCTATTAAACATAGTTTTTATAACAGGGATAACTTGAGCCAACTATGCTGGGATTTACTAATGAATATTCAGATTTTAGTATGCCTTTCCTCCCAAAACCTTTGCTACTATCAGCTACTAAATATGTACACATATGTGGAACATACACATAATTATGTACCTTTGTACCTGTTCTATTTTTTCAGAAATTTGTTTTCTGTTATAGTGGCAATACATTGTTTGTATTGTGACATACCCATGTTGTATAATTCAGTGCGCTCAATAGGGCAAACATTCCTACTCCCATTTTGCAGACAATGAAACTGAGGCTCAGCAAAGTTAAGTGACTTGCTCAAGGGCCCCAGGAAGAGCAACTGGCAGAGACAAAGCCGAGACATAGATCTTCTGACTTACTGTCTTCTCATACTGTTTGTATTGAGCTGATTTGTCTTGGTGTAGTGGAATACTGGATTGGAACCATAATAACCTCAATCTGAGCCTGCTCTGTCATTCCTCAGCTGGTTGCATGACTTTGATCAAGTCACTTTATTTTTTTGACCTTGTTTTCTCATCTATGAATGTCAGGGCTTATCTTTATTATGGTTGTCTGAGTAAGTAATTTAAATGGTAAGATAACCTTAGTAGTTGGCAAGCAGTTACCACTACCTATTTTAAATAATAATAGCATAACAATTTTCTACAACTTTCATTTCATATTTCCTCACAAAATGTTACAATGAAATTAGAAATGGATCAAGACAGACTTTTAAAAGAGAATGCAGAAACTCCTTGTTAGAGGAGTTTCTATTCAGTTACTGTATAGTTTCTTACAAAAGCAAAGTAACTTGACCCCTGTAACTTCTATTTTTGATGAGTCTGCAGCATCTTCTTGTCATTGGATAAAGCTAAGCTTCGGCTTTATTTAAGTTCATCATCAATGGATTGCCAAAAGAAGCCTCTCCTTTAAATAAATACCTTTTAAGGTGCTGTAGGAAGGGCATTGAAGGTTATTTTGTTAGTATGTGAATCTTTATCAAAACTGATGCAGCAAGCAATGTTTCCCACAGAGCTCTGATAAGCTTCAGAGCAAAGCTTTATTAAAGCTTGATATACTTTAACAATTTCACACTGATGTTTCTATACATTTATTTATGTTTTGAGAAGAGCAGGAATGGTTAGTCTGCAATAACTGTTTCTTATAAGAACTGTCCTGCAGATTCAAATTCTGGAACAAATTAAGATAGGCTTAAAAATTTTGGTATGGACAGATTTTTTTTTTTGGTCTGGATTTAAGAATAATTTATTAAAATGGAAAAATATAACCCCTAAGCAATACTGTTTCTTCAGCTTGTCTCTCTAGGTCCATGGAGGAATCATACAAAATTTTTGAGCTGTAAAGAATATCAGAGGCCAACGTGGTCAAACTTGTGTCTGAACAAGCATTTGTATGACATATTTGTCAAATGGCCAAATCCTTCAAGCCTTTGCTTAAAGACTCCCCAGTGAGGGGGAACCTACTATTTCCTACGCAGCCTCTCTGGGTCTCAGTTTCTTTATCTGTAAAATGAAGGGATTGTACCAGATGCTCTCTAACATTCCTTCTAACTCTTAAGTCTATGACCCTACAAATCCCTGACTTTACATTTAATCCTGTGAAATTACAATTTAGATTAGGTCCAGTTTTCTGGCTTTTAATTTTTATTTTCTGAATCCAGACTGTGTCACCAAGTGCATTAGTTATCCTTCCCAGTCTTGTGTCACTTATAGGTCTGATAAGCAAATCAAGTATGCCTTTATCCACATCTCTGGCACAAAATTAAAAAAAAAAAGTTGGAGGTATGTTGAATTAAGGCATGATCTATTTTTTGATGAAACTGTGCTGACTTTTGAGGTTTACCACGTGTTGACTACAAAACCCACTGGTAAATGTTCAAGATGTACGTTTTCCTTGTAACCTTCAGTGTATAATCTTGCCAGTTATTTTGACTGGATTAGATTTGTTAGACCCTTGTTAAAAAATAGTAAAATAAAATTTTAAAAGTTGTATTCCTCAGCTATTTACATGCCATATACCCTTCTCTTTTTCTTTCAGTGTTCCATCTCTTCCTCAGAGGAAGAAAAACTTATTGGTACCAGGAGAGCCAGAACTCCAACTTCAAATGATTTATCTGATATTAACACCCAGACAAACTGGACCAAGTCACTTCCACTGCCAACACCAGAGGAGAAGATGCGACAGCAAGCACAAACAGTCCAGACAGATGTGGTTCCTATTAATGTAACTGGTACGCGTTTATAGTTCAGTCAAATTAGTTATGCTTCTGGGGAACATATGCATACACAGGCTAGAGCCTTTTAAAATTCTTATTTTTCTCTTAAAGAATTTTACCACTTTTGCATTTAACTATAGAGCATAAATAATACTTTAATCTGCAAGTCAGCACTTAATTCAACAAAAAAAATGTTAATTTAAAAATTAAAGTTTTCTGCCTATTTTTCTAAAGGGTAATGGTAATACTTGATGTTCCAGCCATTCAGCTTGAGAAAGATCTTTTTCATGGACATACATACCTGCTATCTTTTAAGATTTCAGTCGTGAAAGAGATTCTCATGGATTCATAGTTTATTATTTTAGGTAAAGCATACCTTTAGAGATTCTGTACCCCCAAATCTGAATTTTACAGTTAGAGAAAGTGAGAAACAGAGAAGGAATGTGGACTTGCTCAGAATCACATGGTAGGAATGGGACTAGGGCTAGAATCTCGCTCTTCCCAATGTGACTTGGAGTCTTTGAAGTGTAGTCCTTGATAGTAGAGATTTGATGCTTATCTTGAACTTTTTTAAGTGGGAGAAACAATATTGAGTTTTGGAAAACTCTTTGTTAATGGTCTCAGGAAGAAATATCTACAGAAGCATCAAGGCCTCAGCACATCAAGAAAAGTACGGTGGTTTCTCTAATAGTGGTTATCATAATAGCAAACAACAACTCACATGCACATTCTCTTGCACTTTAAGGATAATGATGTGCTTTTTTCCCAGCACTGCAAAGCTGGCAGTACAGGTGTTATTTATGTCCATTTTACAGACGAGGAACCTAAGTATCGAACAGTTTACGTGACTTGTCCATAGTCACACATTTTTTGTTAGTGTCAGAGTTTGAACTGTGATCTAGTCTTGTTTTTTTTTTTGTTTGTTTGTTTCAATTACTAGTTTAATGGGGAAAAGCCTTGGTTCAAATTCTGACACTGACACAAACAAATGGATGCATATATGATTATGTAGGCATAATCTATACATATGTGTATACATACATGAACGTATCATGTAGCCATGCATATACACATATGTATATCTCTTAGTTTTAAAGTTAGAAAATTTAGAATGTGATAGTTAATTTTCAAGCTTTATATCCATATTCTTTCTGAGTAATCAACTCTCAATTATCTGCCATAATTAGGATAGAAATAAAAACATAAACCAAGTCCAGAAATGGTTCTTATATGTGTATTATTTTCTTTCTTGTGAGACTTTTCCTTCTTAATATCTAATTGCAGCCAGCAGAAAATGGAGATGGCAAAAGACTTGGACAATGCATAGACTAGATAATTCACCCCTGAACAATGCAGAGCCGACAGTTTCAATCATTTTAGACCAGGCATAATAGACCATCTATACTCGTTATAGATCAGAATATCTAAAATATGTCCTGTAGTTTTAGAGCCTGGAAGGAAATATGATGGTAAGCAGGGATAGATTTTCCATAAAATTGAAAAGAATTCCCCTAATACCAGTACTGTGTTTGAAAGAAGCTGCTGCTGCTCCCTGCCAGCAGAGACATCTGCACAGTGACACTGGTTACTGTGGAAATGACTAATTGTAATGATTTTTTTTCTTGCTTGTTGCTGAAGGGTTGGTTTTGTTTTTTGTTTTTTTACTTAGCAGAAATGGTAATATTATATTTAGCACTCCCTATTTGAATTCTTGAAAATCCTAACAAAAAACTGGTTATTTAAAATTGCATGTAGTCTTCATTCCACATATGTTTTATTTCATTTTAGACTTGCACATCATATTGTATACATCTGTTCTATTCATAACTTTTACCATTGATGCTCCTATATCTTGTAGTTATCATATAACTATCTTTTTATAAATGTAAGTAGCTGTCTTATAGCATACATTGTCCCTTTTTTTGTCTTGGAAATTAAATCTCATAATTCTAAACCACACAATAAAATCAATATATAATCATGCAATTAAAATCCAGAGAAAATGTAAAATCACAAGCTGAGATGAATGTTACTATAAATCTCAGGATTTTATTAGGTGTTATTAGGAGACTACATTATGATGAGAATGGGAAACAGCAAAGATAGGAGACCTTTTAGAATGAAGGATTATTTATTATGTGATTTCAACTTGGTGACGCAAACATTGACAGAGAAGAAGCTCGGCACTACTTCTTAAAGAATGAGTTCTCTTCTCTTTGGCAATTAAAATGCTAACCAATTATAAGGATTAGGTACAAGCATATAAGGTGTAAATAAAGTGTAGGGTTAAGAGGAGAGATCGTACAAATACTCTACTTTTTAAAGGATATAAAATATTTTTAAAAATAAATTTAGTTGTCCAAATTGATCAGTTATAACTTTCTGATCTTCACTATTTTACTAAAATTGAAAGAAAAAATTATGTTTTGATTCTATTTAACTATGAGTTTCCGTACACCTTAGACATTCTGTTTACCTACGAAAAATGACTTACTAGCTTAATAATTTTAATTTGTATTACAGAAGGAGCAATTTTTTTCTTTCTACATAGGTAGTTTTCATATAGTTTTGGTAGAAATTATTAAAAAAATTAAACCATGAAAGGGCTTGGGAACTAACCAATGCAGCCTTCTAGTAAGGCATTACTTTATGTGCTCATTTACTTGGGTGGACTAATCACCCTGTAGTTTGTTCAGTGGGACTGAATACAGCAAAATTGATCACTTTAAATCTGAAGTAAAGCCTTCAGGCATAGAAATGAGGCATTAACATAGCAAGCTAGATACCAAGGGTTAAAAATGGATTGAATCCCTTGGGTCTTGAACCAGATGGGACTCAACATATTCTAGAATGAGAAAGAGAGAGAGAATATGTGAAAATGAATATTTTATTTTTATCGAACATAGCATTCACATGATGGGTAGGTTTGTGGCTTGTTTAGCTAGAAGGAAAGTATCTGGTGATAATGGATAATCAAACTTGCAATCAAACAAAATGACTTAAAAATAAGAAATTAGTATTAAATAAAAAATTGCAAATGATAAAAGGTAAAATGTTACAGAGTTCTGAATTTTGAGCTATTTCTGGATGAGAAATATATATTGTTTCGTTAACACTGACCTTTATGGGCCAAGATCTAGTAGGAGCTATTAGCTCTCATACTACCAGATGGCAGGCAGAGCAAGGAAAGTTAACTAGAGTAAAAATGTAAAAGAAGATGATCCTCATATTCTGATTGTTTTTGCTTCTAATAATATCCTTGAAGCTTTTGGGTTTATCTTTTTTTTTTAAGGGGAAAAGAGTTGGAGGAAAAAGAAATGCAACTTTCTATTGCCATTCTGTCAAATTTTCTAAGTTTTAATGGTGTGATGAAAGCTATACATCCTGGGTATCCCAAAAGTCTTCATGCAGTTTCAAACTGTAGTAGCCTAAATAGCTTTAATAGTTTAAATTAACTTTAATAGTTTAAAAGTGCACAAAGAATTTTTGGGAGAAATGCACATATGCACACATTTGTGCGTTCATCCTTTGTTGCCAAAGATGACCATGCCATCAGAGAAATGATGACATGACTTGCACTTGGCTTTGTTTTGAGTGAGGGAGGGCTGTGCAGGTCACCAGCCTCACTTCTCCTCCAGAGTCATCTGAATCCAGTGACCTGATATTCATCAGGATGACTGGAGATGACTCAGGATGAGGCAGTTGGAGTTAAGTGACTTGCCCAAGGTCACACAGCTAGTGAGTGTCAAGTGTCTGAGGTGAGATTTGAACTCAGGTCCTCCTGACTCCTGCACTGGTGCTCTGTCCACTGCACCACCTAGCTGCCCCATGCACACATTTACACTCATATACATGGCGATAGGAACTTTGATTTCTTTGTTATGGGAATTCTCAAGTGGCAACTCCCTCTTCCAATGCAGGTTGGTTCTCTGCCACATATAGTTTTAGAGAGATGCCTAGAACACTAAAAGGTTAAATGACTTGCCCAGGGTCATACAGCCACTGGTGTGTTATGAATAGGATTGAAACCAAGGTCTTCTCAACCTAAGTCTGGTTCTCTATCTACTCTACTAGAGTCATTCTCAATATATTACATGTAAATATTAGCTATTATATGTGTACAATTTAACTTACTGAAGTGAATTGATGAACCATGGTTCATCTCTCATTTCTTGATGCTGTTGTAACATCGTAGTGACTTCTTTAGATGAATTTAAGTCCTGGTATATTCCAATATAACATGGCCTTCTCTTCTTAACACATCTTTCCTTTCTCTACCAGGACCAAATTTAGTGACAAAATTACTGGGGGAAAAAGGTCTTCAGTAGCTATGAGATCATTTGAATTTACATTTGTCATAAATCTCTTTATATAAGAAATTTACAGATTTTATAGTTGCTGTTAGGTGACACAGTAGTGCCTGGAGTCAGGAAGATATAAGTTCAAGTCCAGCCTTATATACTTGCTAGCTGTGTGTCCCTGGACCAGTCTCTTAACCTCTGTTTGCCTCAAGTTCCTCAACTATAAATACAAAAAGTAATAGCACCTACATCCCAGGGCTGTTGTAAGGATCCAGTGAGGTCAGAGTTGTACGGTACTTACTCAGCACAGTGCCTAGCATGTGGTAAGTACTATATAAATATTTGCTATTGTTATTCTTCTCATTATTATATAATATGTATTATATATTATTACTATTTTTTAAAAAACATACTTGCTTTGAATGTTCTGAACATTTTCACAATTTTTCTGCTTTATAATGATGATAGTAGATGGATATATATTTATATCAATATTTATGTATTTATACCTAGTGCTCAGTTTTCTGAAGAAAATAATTTGACCAATAGAAAAGATTTGTTCTGAAAGAACTGTCCTTTTTAAAAAATGGGAGTGATTTTTGGCAGCTCAAAAAATGTATAAGATAGTAATATATCCCTCTCCCTCCTTAAATTTACTTTGTGGCATGTATGGCAGTTGCATAAACTTAAACCCTAGAAAATCACATGGGTTTACCATCAGCATTTCAAGTTTGAATATGACATGAACCTAAATAGCTGTACTATTTTCATTTTTTTCAGATCCACCTACATACAGCAGTGTTACTGGGTGTCAATGGGGAAAAACCACTCTATCATTATGAAACATTTTATTGTTTTCAACGGTTGTTTCTGGATATCATAAAATTGCCCTATTTACACCAGTTATCCATTAGGACATTCATTGACTCATTTATGACATACTTACTATGTGTGAGGCAGTGTGCTAGTCATGGTGGGAGGATGTAAAGGTCTTTCTGTCTTCATGGAGATTACAATTTTGGAAGATTACAAAAGGAATGGATAATTATAAAGACTATTGGAACCACATAAGGCAATTCAGTGACAATTCAATAACAAGGGATCCCTTTCTAGAGAATATGGTAACCCTTTTCTAACTTTAAATGTGATAGAAAACCATTTGCTGCTGTTTTGCCCTGTGTTGGGAAAGGGGCTGGGAGATTCTTTTGCGGTTTTGCTACTTTGGGGAGCACACGGGTATTGAGAGAGCCAACCTCTGTGTGATGTGTGCTTTGTTTCTCTTTTCCCCTTAAGTCACCATTCTCATCATGTGACTAAGCTAACATCATTATTAATGCCTTTTTTCATTTCTACAACAAGCTGCTGGAAGAAAGTGCATGGTGTCAGCGTGCTTCACATTAACTTTGCTTTGCTTGTTCCACTGCTCTACATTAGGGGAGAATTTCGACCGCCAAGCCAGCCTTCGGCGGTCTCTCATTTACACAGACACTGTTGTAAGACGGCCGAAGAAAGTCAGAAGGAGAAAGACTATTACAGGAATCCCTGACAGCATACAGAAGGAGCTAGGTATGGCTCATCAGAACTGTATTTCATTGCTCTTCATCCACAGTGCCTCTTATTACTAAACTAATCCCATTTACTCATGCTCATAAAACCAATACAGTCTGATGGCCTGTTGTGATTGTAGTGGGCTGGGGTTCTTCCTATATGAGGTCCTTTGAAGCAAACTTAATCCATGAGTACTGACTAGGATGGTGAATTTGGGGGAGGTGGTAGACAGAGGGGAGAGTATTTCGAATTTGAACTAGGATTGTAGTAATTTATATAGAAAGCAGGTGGTGCTTTAAAGAGTAATAAATCATTTTCCTCATGGCAATTCTATGAGGTATGTTATCACCTCAGTATTCCTGGGATTTTGAATATTCTCACAGGTGTACTTATTCAGGATTTAAGCTCTTATTTAAATTTCAAATCCTCAGATGAGAAAGGATGGTAATTGGATAACTTGGCCATGATGTTGAAATTTTGTTTCCAATAATGCATACCCAAAACTTAGTTTGAGAATAATTTAGAGAACATTGATTATATTTCATATACTAACTACCTCAGTGGACTTCTTTGCTGGCAGCAGCATCTATGAAAACAGTTATCAACATTTAATAGTTTGCCTTTAGAATAGTTACAAGTCGTTTTTTTTTGTTGTTGTTTTACTAACATTATCTCCTTTATCCTATACTAAAACTTTGTGAGGGCTTTTGACTTTTTTTTATTTCTACATTTTTTCCAAAATGTTTTGGGTATGAATTTTATTTTCTCTTTCATGTTTAGAACAACTCTGAGCTTATTTTTTGTAATACTCTCTGGGAAAGTGATTTATTTGGGACTCTAACAATATCAGAATAGTTCTACTTTTCCTAATTCTTAAATCTTTTCCCTGTGGATATTTTTTCTATGAGTTTCATACTTTGGAAATCATTTTCTTTCGTTTTAAGGCAAATGTAAATTCTTAAAAATTAGTCATTCATAAGTACTACTCAAATTCAAAGAATTACTCATAAGAATTGCTCTACATTTGCTTAGTACTCTGTTATCCCCAATTTTATCATATCTTGGGAACAAACAGTTCTACTGCATTGTATGTCTTCTCTATATCATGAAACTGGTTTCCACCAGTAAAAAATGAGGGTCTGAAAAAATTGGCCTTGGCCCCTAGTTTGTCTTATTTTAAGTAAAATAACCATAATGCAATAATACATCCAGTGTGATATTGCCCCTTTTCCAGCCCTCTTATTTGACCCTTTCTTCAATTCCTGAGATGTACAAGCTCTGCCTTCCCATACCTCCCAGCAACATTCAAAGATACATTTTGCTGCTTCCTCTTCTAGACAGCAAGAAAACCTAGCTATACTAACTCAAATCCACATTATTTGGTGAAAAATCACCACAGAGGTAAAGGAATTCTCAGATATGTAAGAAGGACCAACTACCTACAAATGTGTGAAATGAATAATATTCATTTTTAACTTCTCTATTTTCTTCCTATCATACTTTCTACTTTAGTGTGCCACAGTCTACTTAATTGCTTTCTACCTTTTCTCTTAGAGACTTTAGTCTGATTAGAGTAGCTATTGTAACACCCTTGCCAGGCTTGCCCTCTTGAAGACACTTGTAACCTTTCCCATCAAAATTTTATCTACCCATTCTTTAAGGAACTCACTCTCTACTAGACAATGGCAAACTAATCTGGATGCAAATGGGATAATTTATTACTCTCCAAGAAGCATTTAAATTTTATCAGATGATTTCTGGAGAAGATCTTATAATCTACTATCCCAAATCTAACATTGCCTCCACTTGATTCAGATTTCTGGTATTCCATGCCTTAGGAGATAGTCATCAGAGAACTCATATTCAATGATATTTATTGGATCATCACAAGAAGACATTTGACAACACTTAAAAGAACATTCTTAGGAGGCGGAGAAAATCATTAATAAAAAAGCAACCATTTAGTCCTTGGAGATCACATGCAGAATGAGTCAATAATGTAGGATGATGATCCTATGGTGGTGGTGGTAATGGTGCTCTTGTTGGTTTCAATTGCTTTATTTTATGAGTTTAGTGAGCAGCAAATAATCTCTTGTGGGACTATTGCTTTAAGCTTTTCTAGCTTGGTTTAGGACCTGCCAGAGCTTGTATTCTTACCCTTAAGTGCCCAATGGTACCTTTACACTCTGATGAAACATCAGAGTAGGAATCAGTAAACAATGGAAAATTCAGGTACTTTGGGAAAGTAATGGGAGAATTTCTTGGATGAGCTGGTTTTTCATTTGTCATCAAGTCATACCATATATGTAACTGCCTATTTTATTCCAAATGCAAAATCATAGGATTGTAAATCAAAACCTGGAGCTTCAGAGCTCACACAGTACAACCCCCCCCTCCATTTTATGGATGAATAAAGCTCAGAAGTTCCCAAACTTATTTGGCTTATTTCCCCTTTAAAAAAAATTACTTGGTGCCTCCCTGGAAATCTACTTTCTTTAACCCTTTAATGGTTTTTTAATTGCATAATTTCAAAAATATAATAATTTTTTAAATGACATCTTAAATTTAATAGTTTATTGTAAAATTGCGGGGGTTTTCCTGCATTGATGCAGGAAATTTTGATGATACAATATTACGTCATGTAAGCATACAGTATCATATTGAAACAAGTCATTGCATGAACGCACTCCTCCCAACACATGCCGGACTTGTCAACAATTCACAGCACACTTTACTGCCAATACTTGCTTGTTAGGACCTGTTAGTGAACTTGGCCACTGATTGATTATAACTTGTATTCTGTGTGTTTATTTGGAAAATAATATAATCAGTATAACTTTAACTCTGTTACACAACATATGAAACATGTATGAATGGTTTTTCAAAATTTTCGTCTCTTCTTTCCTTATGCTCCCACCACTTTATTTTTATTCGGTGCCCCCCCCCCAATTGTACCTGAGGCTACTAGGTACTGGATCCCCCCATTATTCCAGTGTCCCCCAGGGGGGCAGTATTGTTTATTTTGGAAACTTATGAACAAACTGGAGCTCAGTATCTAAATCACTTGCCTCCAGGGACATTGAGGAAGTGAATCTCAAATTGAGAATCTAGCCCAGGTCTTTTGACTCCAGATATAGTGCTCTTCTCAATTGAGACCAAGTGGCCTGTGTATTATACATAAAAACATTAAGGTTGAGATATAGACAGAATTTTGTTAAGTGTGTGTGTGTGTGTGTGTGTGTACACACATTATATATATATATATATACAGATTCTAGAGGTATGGAGTTGAACATTAATATCTGAGTACATAGCATTTAACCAAGTAATACCATAAATCATTGCTCAGTTCTTTTTTCTGTCCTGTGAGGCTACTGTGATGGAACAATATTGTTAGTTCACAGTGTATCCTATGTTCCAGTAATTACATTGTGTCCTTTCAATGAAGTAATGGTGTCTAGGTGTCTAGGCTCATTTCTCTTTGAAACCAAGCCTTGTAGGACTAAATGACAAGTACCAAGTTTAATGTACTAAGGGTTATGGATGAAAGTTGAAAAGAAGCAAATTTAGACTTGCTATAAGAGGGGAAAAAAACCTTTGTAATAATTAGAACCATCTAAAATGGAATGGGCTGTCTCAGCAAGTTGTATGTTCCCCTTCACTGGATGTCTTCAGGCCCAAGTTGGGGAGCCACTTATTGAATAAATTACAGAGAAGATTCTTGTCATGTATGAGTTGGATTAGATAGCATCTAATGTTCCTTCCAACTCTGAGATTCTGTGAACAGCTGCTAGGAGGAGTGAGGATTGTCATGCCCAAGAACATTGAGCTTTACTGTGAAACTGACTGAAGAAGAAGCATTATAACAGCCACAAGTCAACTAGGACTATAAAATCTTTTCTCATAGAAGAGACATCTGCTCTGTTAGTTTCTTTCCTCGGGTAAATAGGCTAACTGGAGAGTTTGACACTGGGAGTGTGGGAATATATATCTAGATAATTTTCTTTCTCTAGCAGATCAAAATTTAGCAATGCCTAAGATAACCAAAAGGTTTCCCATTCCTGTTGACTTTGGCTATTTATTTCTCTCTCTTTGGTTTAGACTATAGGCACCTAGGTTTTGAAACTCTGAATTTTATTATCAAAATTTTATTATTAAATTATTAATATTTAATTATTATAAAATATCTTTGTTCACATTGAATAGTCAAGAATGATCTCTAGATATGATACAGGAAAAAGAGGTGTATAGTAAAATAGTTGAGGTAAATAAAGACTTTTCAGCCGGTCACTAAGAAAAAAATACTTTATTTTAGTGCCTCTAAACTGATGATCTGAATGATGTGCCTTGTTAATACTTCTCGAGAAGGTGACAGATATGAAGTTTTTGAATCTGAGTCAAAGCCTTAATTTCTCACATAATGGAATAAGAAGTATATTTTATGTCAGAATATGTTGTAAATCATGTAAATAAGCTTTGGAAGAGGCATCACACTTTTTAAAACTAGGTCATAACTACTAATTTTTTCCATAAAACATATCTGGAACTGATGTTATTTCATCTGTGAATCAAATTACCTTGTGTTAAAAAAAAAGGCTAAACAAAAAAAGGGGGGTAAAGATGACTTATTTCCATTTAACATCTTTAAAACCGTATTAAATTTCAGTTGAACCTTGGTTATTTCATTTAAGATTTTACCTCTTTAATGCAATATCAGCTATCTGCCAAGTACAAGGTGATTAAGGAATTTAAAAAATTAAGTTATATTTTAATTTTTCTTTTTAAAATTAGAAAATGCAGTGTAATATGGAGGAGAAAAAGTTGCCCTCAAAGCCAGGAAGACCTGGGTTCCAGTCCCACTTCTGACATATACTGGCCTTGTGACCCCAGACAAATCACTTAACCTCTCAGTGCTCCATTTCAGTGGTAAAACAGGAGCCACTAAAAAATACATAAAGATCCCTGTGAGCCTCATATTATCTTAGAAAGGCACATATTAATGTTATCTCCATTTTATTTTTTAAATTTATTTTGTTAAGTATTTCCTAGGTACATTTTAATCTGGTTTAGGCCACACTCAGCAGTATTGTGGGCTGCAACACTTGACACCTCTACTCTAGGCAGAGTCAATGCCCACCTGCACGGGTGGAGAAAGTTTTCTTCACCAGTGAAATCACAGGTCCAGTCTTTATTCCAAGTCAAAAATTAGAGCCATTTTTCTTCTGCCTTCTCTATACATCTCCATAATGTAGAAGCAGCTCCAGATCAAAGTTCAAGAACATTTTGAGTCATTTGTTATAATTGGCGTAAGAGAACTTTTCTAAAGACCTACATAGATTTTCCAAAAATATTTACTTGTCTATTTCCTGATACTCAGATGAGTAGAATATATTCATGGTATAACAAAATAATTAACCCAGACACCATCATATCACAAGTGTAGCTTTGGTTACATAAATTTATATGATTTTACTACCATTTGAAAAACTAAGGTTCAGTTTGGCTCTAGAATTACGACCTAAAACAATACAGAATACCTTTTATTTCTCCTTGTAAATAGTTATTACCCTATTTCTAAATGTTTTTGAAGGTAAATACCGTATACACTTTACTGTTGACAATTCAAAGATATCCAGAATGCCAGCAGAAAAACATCTACTCCAAATGTTAATTTTTGGTGGAAATGGGGTACTACTTTGCTTTAATGACTGAAAGTTAAAACATAGGCAGCTTTAAAGTCCATACAATCACTGTCACCGTCATTTTTTCATTTAAATGGATGATCCCTTATCACTCATTCATTTCCTCTTCTCAAGAATGGATGCCATTTTTCTTTTGTTTGGATACTGCTGACCATTTCCTAGTAAAGAAAATAACATGTTTTCTGACCATATCTCAGTTCCAATGGGATATATGAATGTTCTTTTTCTTCCTCTGGAGAGAACCAAAGGTAGAAGTTTTCCACAGTATCACGGTAGGAGAAAAGAATTTTAGCTCACTGGCTTGGTACTGTGAGAAGCAGTTTTTTCCTTGCAACGTCTAGCATACTATTGATACAAATTTCCTATTAATGTATTGATACATTCTGTAGCTGGGAAGATTTTTAGGATTCTGAACCTAAGATGGGTACACCCAATGCTAGTGGTAATGGAGAAAAACAGATGTGAATGACAGAAGAGCACTTTGAGCTTTTCCAAATAAGAGATGAAAAATGAGTGAATGATTATTCATCATAGTTCATCATTTAAACTGACCTCTTACAAGAGAGTGGTTACTGTTGGTACCAGCTCTACCAGATTCTTGCTCAGACAGTAAGATAAAATGGAAAGGGATGTTTATTTCTTACTGTGGTGAGTTTCTTCCCATTTATTTTATCTTACTGATTGCTATGCATTATTTAACTTCTTCATTTCACTTTGGCAAAGTTCCTGACTCCCCAAATTGCTTTTTTTTGAGCTGCTAGTCTTTCCTGGGAAACTGGAAAGCTTTATGTTTAGCTCTACTTATTCTTACTCCTTCCTCACACCCTCTATGCTTCCTTCCTTGTTTTTAGTTGTAGAATACATTTATGTTCTGTTTGATGTATAGCTCCAAGAAATAATGATGATTTGAAGAATTCTTCACTGGATCAGAACTTTGCTTGGCAAAATTTCATCAATTCCTATTCCTTCTGCCCTACCAGAAGTCACTTCTTTCGGTCCATAGCACAACAGATTGCTATTGAAATTTTGAATGTCACCAACAGATGATTATGCTTTAAGATGGAGAAGAAAATGTTTAAAACACAGATGGGTCTGTAAATCACATTTCTCTTCCTCAGGAATGCTTTTCTTACATAAAATATTAGTGGTATTAACACTATTCATGCCAATATGCTTCAAAAATGGCATCTAAGTAATCAGTTATGGCTCAACCATTGACATATAATCACTTCTGGGAATGAAGGTCACAGACCAGTAGCCACCCTGTCTTATAGCAATGGAGCAAAGAGTAGTTCTCCATCCTGGAGGTCTAGAAACAGGCTTCATTTTTTTTTTTTTTGGTTTAGGTTTTTTAAATCATGTGTGAGATATTTACTGTCTTCATAGAATTTAAGGGGCTTTACTTTCTGAGATCTGAACATAGTACTTAGTCTATCAAGAGAATGTGAAAATAAAGGAAGAGAGCTACATAACTGCACGACGAGCTGTTTTTCTTTCAACAATTGCCAACAAATATTTGAACTGCTTTGAATGTCAATGGAAGGGGAGAAAAAAATCAAATTAAAAAAGAGGGTATTTTGTTAAATTACTCAAGAATCAGGGCAAATGACTTTCGTATTATATGTGTACTAGGGGACAGGTGATGAATCCAATTATCATTTTGTTTTCAGGTAATAACTGTTTTTCTGTTTTATCTCCAGCTACTGGCACTAGCCAGAATGACTTCCGTGGTCACTCGATGTATGTCCCAGACCACTACTCCACACTAGGAAGGCTTGACAACTATCGATCTGCTGCTGTTCAGCGTTCTGAAACCAGAGACTCCAGTTGTCAGACTGATGATGTAAAAGTTGTGCCCCCTTCAATGAGAAGAATCAGGGCCCAAAAGGGGCAAGGAATTGCTGCCCAGATGAGCCAGCTCTCCGTCTCATCAGGGAACATGTCAGTGATGAGTGATTCCGCAGGTGTTGTTTTTCCTCCACGTCTCCACAATGATGGAGGCTTCCATAGCCTTCCTCGTCCTGGAACGAGGGTACCCCTTCAGCCACTAGAGACATCACAGGGTGTTGTTGACCCTGCGGAGAACTTGGCTAGTATTCTCTCCTACCAGGTAGGTAAGCTGCAAGTTGATGAGAGCCTTGAACGTGTGAGATGTATCTCAAGGCCTGGGACGTTGTCAAGGCCCAAATCTGAGGAGTTGAGGCATCATGAAAGTGAAAAAACAAGCCCAGCTTGTGTTGTTTCTCCTCATGCAACCTATTCTACCAGCCTCATAGCAAATGCCACAATTTCTTCATCATCAGAGGTTATTGCTATTCACACAGTCCAGAACACTGGACAATTGGACAGCAAAATCACCAGCTCATCATCTTATGCAAAGATATTGAAGTCCAGAGACAATCTTGCCACCATCAGTGCCATAAAAGATGATCATCTGTCTTCCAGTGGTAACTGGAGTGAGAATAGGTCTATGCGACATTCACAGACCAGCAATGTGGTCATGATGACCTCCCTCTGTGATTCAGATGTCTCTCTGAACACTCCAGGAAGCATGGAGAATGGGTCCCGAAATGTTGCCTATAACTGCAGAAGCAACCTGGATTTTCTGAGCCATTCCCAGGATAGTGATGGCAAGAGTGAGTCCAGTTACTCAGGCGATAGAGCACATGGTAGCACAGAGCCCTGGGAGTATAAAGCCTCAGGTAATGAGAGGGCATCCCCACCCAAACCACTTTGTATTACTCCTGGCTACTCTACTCCTGCAAGTAACATGAGCAGCAGTAGTTTAGAGCAGGCCTCAGTCAAAGAGGATGCCAGTTCTGTCTACTCAGTGGAGCACAATGGCTTTTACACTTCCATGCATATGGACTCTGGACTCCAATCAGGAAATCAGTGCAATAGCAGTGATGGCATTGGGAACCCCAGGCACAGTGTGATTAATGTTTTTGATGGTAAAGCCCAGAAAAATCAAGGTGACCGGTCACAACACTGTGATAAATCTCTGCCACGAAACATTTCCTTAAAAAAAGCGAAGAAACCTCCCATTCCCCCTTTCAGAACAGACTCCCTTCGAAGGTCCCCCAAGAAAAAAACCCAGCCCAATGGGCAGGTGCTCAATGAGACTTTGATTGCTACCCTCCAGCATTCCCTGCAATTAAATCTGCAGCATAAAGATAGTAGTTCCCCTTCCCAAAGCCCCTGTAGTGATTACGAGGAACCATGGCTCCTCCGTTCCCGTAGCCAGAGCACAGTCAGCACAAGCAGCAGCATGGTATCAGCCACAGCACCAAATGTATACTCCCTCTGCACAGTCACACCATCTCAGAGTGACACGAGCAGTGTCAAGTCAGAGTATGGCGATCCTTGGGGTTATTACATTGACTACACTGGCATGCAGGAAGATCCAGGGAAATCCGGTGGAACATGTCCATCTAGTGCTGTGGCCCCTTTGGGTGACTTTGCTACCAGTCATCTCCAGGATGGGTCCAGGGAACCCCTTCCACAAGTGTCTAGTGGACTGGACAAACCAAAGAACACATCGCCAGAGAAGTCTCACAGGGTTACTTCCCCTTCTAGCGGCTATTCCAGTCAGTCAAATACCCCTACAGCGCTTACCCCAGTGCCTGTGTTTTTAAAGTCCATCTCATCAGGAAATGGAAAATCAAAGTTGAAGCCCAAAGTGCCTGAAAGAAAATCCTCTCTGATATCTTCAGTGTCCATCTCTTCATCTTCGACGTCTCTTTCTTCCAGTACTTCGACGGAAGGCAGTGTGAACATGAAGAAGTCAGATTCAGCCATAGGTGCCCCTCCCATTCCTGCTCTTTCCCCAGCATCTGTCCATACTCTTGATCACTCCCCTTTCCCTCCTCCTCCCCCTCCTTTAGCACATGCCTTGGAGCCATCTACTGTACAACATTCCCCCACCTTCCCTCCTCCACCACCAGAAGCCCTTGCTTCTTCCTTCCTTTCAACTGATACATGCTTTCCTCTTCCCCCCACATCCTTCAGTATGCCAGGTTCAGCTGCTTCTTTACCACCACCTCCTCCATCTCTCTTTCCCTCTTCAGTTCCCCCACCTGCTCCACCTCTTGACCCCAAGTTGATGAAAGAAGCTTGGCCTTCTTTAAAAAAGTGTGGCCAGCAGGATTCTTCTTGTGCTGTCTTTAAACAGCCTCTCACCAAGGAAGAAACCACTAAACCGCCAATGCCCCTGATAACCACGAAAGCATTACAGATGGTACGATTGAGGCCTGTGAAAAAGCCCCCAGGAACATCAGGAGCACAGCCAGGCAAGCCAGCTTCTGAAACAGAATCTCAGGAAAATAGTTCTGTGGTTCCACAGGGTCCTTTCAAACCATCCTCTGCCTTGAAACACAGAGAGAGCATCAATGGAGTGGACAGCGGCAAAGCCCAGGACATCCCTGTTAAAAACACGCTTCCCACTCCTGCTAAGGGCTCGTGTTGGGATCAGCGCAGCAGGGCAGCTGAGCTTGACACCTTTCAAAGGCAAGGAGATGCCGCTCATCCCATCCCATGCTCCGAAGCATCCTTTGCAGGAACAAATGCTGAGGAAAGAGTGCAGACTTCTGGGCAGGATGAGGAATCTCCTGGCCTCAGGACTGCACTGCTCCAGAAGCAGCCCAGCTCTCCAAAAGAGACACATGGCTCCTCACCCAGTAGGAAACCACCTCCTATTTCAAAGAAACCCAAACTGTTCCTTGTCGTGCCACCTCCGCACGTAGATTTCACAGCAGAGAAAACAACCGACATGAATGAAAGTATCAGCAGCCCAGCCAGGGGACAGGTAGTTGATGTGAATGGCAAAGAGGCAAAAGAGGGTTTTGCAGCAGGACCTGGTTCTGCTGAGACAGACTTTGAAAGCTTGGTGCCAGAGGGAGGAGCTGCAGGATCCACCTTCCTTGCAGGAGTGGAAGCGGATGTCTATATGGTACAGCCTGATGCATCACCAGCTCAAGGAGCTCCCAAGCAGGAGGAGCCAAGCACTTCAGATGAAGGCAGCAGGATAGAGAGCTGTGAAAATAGTGGTGGTAATGTGGGCAGTCCCCCTTCTCGAGAGCACACAAACAGTAAGTCTTGCTTCTTTGTCCTTCTCTTTGCTAATGTGTAGTTGAACTTAGTCGAGTTTGGGACTTTTAGACCTAGGACTGAGGAATGTGAGATTAGATTGACAAATTCAATGTAGTTTTGCTTAGAGTTCCTACAGTGCCTTGCAGAGGCATCTAATTTTAAAAAGTAGATTAAAAACAACCTCAATTAAAGCAATTAGGAAATGAGAGGCTACGGTAAAGCATTTTTGTGCTGGTTATCTATGAAAGTTATAAGAATTTTAAAAAAAAAAGGTTCAGTTGAAACATTAGAGTTTCATGGAGTTTTATATCATTCAACAGAAAAAAAGCATGAGAATTAATGTCTGTTACGCCATTGCCTCAACTGGCACACTCTCACTGTTTTCCCTTTGTTCTTAGTGAAAATCATACTACAGTGTAGTAAACTACAGTGCCTGTACTCCTATAGCTTTTGCATTTTTCTAGTAGCAATGAAAATTATTTTAATAGCTTAAAAACTGAAATTCTAAATCATCCCTATGTTAAATATGTACATTCCTTCTCCTCTACAGTTGGGGTATTTGAAGCTGACATGGTATGTACCTCCCCTGGACCATGCAGTAGCCTTAAGGAAGATGGGGGTGATGAGGTGACAACTCCAAGTAGACCCAGGACTACAGAGGATCTTTTTGCAGCTATTCACAGGTATCTAAAAACTGTTTTCCTTTTAAGTGCTTATGACAGCTCCCCAAAATGTCCCAGCATATTGTTAGGAAAAAAAATTAAAATCCACGAATCCTGCTGAGATTTCTGACTGATGGATCTCTCTATTACTGGTAATCAAGATAATAAATTTATGTTTTATTTCTTGTGATCCAAGAAACAAAATTTGCTTTGGTAATATAATTTATCTACAAATTCTGTGTTTTAAAATTACATTTTGAGGTTTTCTCTTCAGTATATTTTGTGATTCCTTGCCTGACTAACTTCACTGTTGATTTTGTCTGTGTCTCTATTTCCATTTCCTTCTTTCCCTCCAACTCCTTTACTCTGCTGCTTTTATGGTGCAGTTTGGGACAGAGATTCAACACATGCCTCCTGGCAAGCATGACATACACTGGCAAGTAACACCAACTGTCAGTCATATGACAAAATATATGACAAGAGCTGGATTATAGATTCTCATAATCCAGTCGAGGATGAGATGTCGAATGAGTGTCTTGGTGCCCTGTGGTTTGAATGAACTTAGTATTCTGGCATATTATTTGTTTCCCATCTACAAGTTACAGTTCTGTATTTTTAGTTTTGTGCCAAATCATTTTTTTCCTGGTAACTTGCAGGTATCAACAAAAGCAGATGCCTTTTAAGCAGAAAGAAAGCATAGTTTGTTAAAAGTGGATTTTGAGGTGTACTCTAGTGCCACCTACTGGCTGCAGAGATTTTTTTTTTAATAATAATATGGTATTTTTTTAAGTGCATGCATTTTGCATATACTTTTTGAAGTAAATACAAATTAAACTTGAAATTTTACTCAATATATCATTTTCCTTGCCTCCTGATGACCTTGTAAGTTGTAGTATTTTAGTAACCCCACATGAATTGCCTTATTATGCCTGAGAACAAGGAACTTTTATCAAATACATGTATTCAGTTTTCTGTTTGAAAAATGACATTACACGAACTGCCTCTTGCCCAGAATACTGTTGCATGGGATAAAAGGTACTGTTCTGCCTACATCCAAGATGACTTACTTAATATAAACACATGCCATTTTTGAGAACACCAAAATAATATTCTGTACACATTAAACCTAATGAATAAAATAGTTTTAAAAAATCATGTAAGAGATTCCAACCCAAACCTAGACTTTCTCAGTTTCAAAGTAATGCTTCTCACCTGTAGGTTCAGCCATTGGCAACAAATTCTAATAGGTGCTAAAATTGTCTCATCTATATTGCATTCCTCTTCTTTTTAATTACCAAACCCCAACCCCAGGGACACTAGAAAAAAGTATGCTCTGAGTCTAAAACCAATGGCACTAATAGTCAGCCCACAAGCTTGCAAAGAGCATTAGATGCAGAGTGAAGAGACTACAATTTGACCTGCTAATTTGGATCCCCCCCCCCCCACCCAGTACAAATTGCTTGGGCTCAGTGGGGAAATCTGACCTTTAATGTCATGTTACAAAGCTGGCATAAGTCTCTGGCATGTTTTCCTGTTGTGGACCCAAGTTAATGTTCCAACTCTACCACCTGCTACCAATACGACCTCAGACAAATCACTTCATCATCCTGGGTCTCAGTTTGCTCATCTCTGAAGTGAAGAAATTGAACTACATGACCTAAAAAGTCTGTTCTGCTTCTAAATCTATGATCTTACCATTTGTTTTTCTTTGTCCTTAAGTAAACACCAAAATAGAATGTTTCTCTCCTTAATGATTCATTCACATGTGAAGATGTGAAAATAGCCTTATGCATTTGATATCCTGTATAAATGTTGTAGATGCTTAAATAAAAGGACAAATATATCCTTAATACAGTTTGTGATTTAAAAATCAAATATGTGTATATTGTCAGCTTAATGAGCAGCATATCCATGCTGTGATTTATCAGTAGGAACAATAAGAATTCATCTAAATGATGTGACCCAGACTCCATATTAAAAGGAAAGAAGAAAGAGAAGAAAGAGTGATTCTCTGAGTTCACGGACTTTTTCACAGCAGTTTCATAATGCATATCAACCAAGTTTAGACTTAAAGCCAGATGGAAAAGAGAGCACCCAAGGAGGTGTGAATTCTTCACATTTATTGAAGCCAATAATTTCTAAGCCAGCATTAGCTGTTTAAGTAGGCTTTTAAAGCCATTTTGTTTTTTAAAAACCACATATACAGTATTAATCTTTTTGTTGAGTTTGAATGGTTAGACATTGGTTATTATTGCATTATATTTTTAAAAATTGATACAATATTAATGTCTAGGAAGTAAGCAATCTCTACTATTAAAGTAAAGTATTTTATTAGGAAAACCTAGTTCTTTTTAGCCCACATTTGTGTAAGGCTTTAAAATTTACAAAATGGATTCTTCAGAACTATGTGAAGTAGCTTGAGCATACATTATATCCATTCTATGGATAAGAAAACTGAGATTCAGAGTTGTGATCTTATGCCAAGGTCAAGACTCAAACCTGAATCTCGTATCTCAGTTCCAGTGTTTCCAACTATACCATTAATCAAAACCAGTGATTAAAAGCAAAAACCCAAAGTAATATGATATAACTGTGCTCTATTTTATGGCATTATATAATCTGAGCAGAGAATTTAGTCCAGTCCTGCTGACTATTAACTGGCAGAACAGTTTTAAGGAAAGAATATAAGAATCATTCCTGCCAACTGTGAAATGCTGTAACTAGAGAGATCACATCGAAATAGTTTGTATTTTAAAAACTGAATAAAAAAAATTGAAATGTGTTCTTCTTTAAAAGTTATCTACAACAAAAATAGCAAAGTATCATTTGAAATACACATATTAATTGTGCATAAGAATAACAATCAGTGGCATGCCCTAAGTAAACATTTGTTGATTGACAGATGGGATTTTGCTGAATACTTATTTGATACAAGGTAGGTACATGAGGCAGGACGGAAAAGCCTCTAGAAAGTGAGATCCATGATTTTCAAGCTAATTTTGTCTGCATACCCACTTAATATTTATAGAAAACAGCAAATGCACACCAGAAATAAAGCAAAGGGCAATGCCACTTCCATGAGACAGTGAAGAAGGAGTATGTCAGTAGGTAGTTGAGTTATTAATTTATGGAAGGATGTTGCCCTATAACCTTAATGACCTAAGACAGGCGTTCTTAACATTGTTTTGTGTCATTAGTGACTTTGGCAGTCTGATAAAACCTGAGACCTTTTCTTAGAATAATGTGCATGAAGTAAAGCACATAAGATTACAGAATAAACTCCTTGTACTGAAATACAGTTATAAAATATTTATTAAATACAAATGCACATACCCAGGGACTTACGTCCTAAATAAGGTATTGATATGGGGGAATTGGTGGGAGGGCAGTCCTCAATCTTGGTGCAGGGTTCACTAATGGTCTTTGGATCACCTTGTAGATCGTTAGTGAACCCTGGATCAAGCTTACCACTCCCTCAGACCAAAGCTTTATTCAGTACAATTAAATGAACCTTAGCATCAGTTTCTGCAGTTCCAAATGGTGACACGTCAGTCCATTCTTGGTGACACTCCCTGACCACTCTTCATCCAGTCTTGCTACTACATTAACAAGTCATTGCTACTCCACTGATCAAACCACTTTATAAAATGTTATATCAAAACTCTTTTTTTCCATCACTATCACTTCCCAGTGACTAAATCTCTTTCCTCTATTAAAACCTTACCTTGTGACAAATAACCATTGAACATTGGTTTTGAACATTGAACCACACTGGAAAAGAGAATTGTCAGAAAATAAACCTCATTGCATACATGTAGTATACCACCAGTCTACTAAGAGATAGGAAACATATTTCATCATCAGTCTCCTTAAATCATAATAGACCGGTAGCATCAATCAGGGTTCTGAAGCATTTCAATGTTGTTTAACTTTAGATTATTACTGACCTACTTTTCCTCTCCCCATTTTCCAGCTCTTTGGTTGGTAACAGTGTTAGAGAGAATATTATGTAAGCACCAGATCCCTGGTAGCTAGCAATGAATTCTACATACTTCCCTTCTGTTCCATGGAGCATGCAGCAGCAAAATAACATTGGTGTCCATATTCCCTAGTTCTGGAATCTTAGGGTGCAAAGGACATTCCTGATCATCTGGTTAAGTTCCCTGCCTGATACTGTCTTTCAAACTTGCATTTGAAGATTACATTACAGCTGTCCTTAATTTACACAGTAAATATATTACTAAAACACATTACAACTTTTTAAAAAATGGATCTTATTTGAAGGCATTGGAAACATAGAGGAGCATGTAATTTAAAGGAATGTCATAGTAAATCCTATTACATTTCCTACCCCCCTCAATTTATCTGTTTTATAAATCTGTATTTAAAAAAAAATTCAGTCAGTACCCAAAATTATTAATTGCTTCTTGGTGAAAACACAACCTTAAGCGATATAATATGACATATTTCAGTTATTTTTAAAATTTTATGTAGTTAAGTTTGATGATAATGTACTGTAACAATGGAAGTGTGGAACAAGATTGGATGGAACAGCTTTATAAGGGATTTAACAATCTTATGTTTGCTTAAACTGAGACACAAATATACTTGACTTAATTATGCATTGGATTGTTAAAATGACATTTAAGGAAGAACAGCAAAAAGGCAGTATTCTGTTTAGTCAGCTAATAGTCTCTCTCTACCAATTGTAGTAGAAATTATGTCCTTATAAATAATCAAGGTAATAGAGAAAGCCCAAACAAGATTATGCACAAATCAAAAAGTTTCCATAAACTAGCTTTGAAATGAATGTCTCAAATCTGTACTCCAGGATAGTTAAGATCTCTGAGGTTAGGTGTTAAATTCTGGTATGGTCCTGTAATTCCACATCTCTAGTCTTAAGAACTGTCTTCCTAGAGATTTAGGTTTGGTTGTAATAATTCAGGAAGTCTAATCCAATTTTTGTTAGTCAATAAACATTCATTAAGTGCTTGCTATGAGCTAGGCACTGGGGATACAAAAAAAGGTAAAAGACAGTCCCTATTCTAAAGGAGCTCTCAGTCCATTAAGAAAGACAACACACAAACAACCATGTGCAAAGAACCTATACAGGGGATAAATGGAAAATAATCATCAAAGGGAAAGTGCTAGAAGTAAGGGTGAATCAAGAAAGACTTCTTATAGAGTTGAAGGAAGCCAGAGAAGCCAAAAGGCAGAGATAAAGGGCATTCCTAGTGTGGTGGACAGCTAGTGGAAATGACTGGAGTTTAGAGATGGGGAGAATCTTATTCAAGGAATGGCAAGGGGCCTCTGCCACTGGATCACAGAGTATATGAGAAAGAGGTATAAGTTGTACAAATACTAGAAAGGTGAGGTGTGTGTGTGTGTGTGTGTGTGTGTGTGTGTGTGTGTGTGTGTAGTGACTACGTCATGAAAAGTTTTGAATGCCAAACAGGATTTTCTATTTGATCCTGGAGGTGGGGTTCATTGGAAGTCAAACCTGCACTTTAGGAAGATCACTTTCATAGCTGAGTGGAGGATGGACTGGAATGTGGAGTAACTTGTGGCAGGCAGGTCTACCAGTAGGCAGTGTGACTAATAGAGAACCTTCATATGCAGAGCTGCCTTACCAGGAGTCCTTGGTAGGTAGGTAATTCAGGACTAGGTTACAGACTGGGTCTATCCTGGTCCAGACTGGAAACCAACTGGAAAAAAACTGGTAGAGGAAAAGAATTGATATTACATGAGGTGATTTGTAGTGTATTACCATCAGGTTCAATTACATATAAATTCTACAAGGAAATTTTTTGGTGCAAAAAACATGGAATTGAAGTCGGTGTTTGAACTCCAACACAGCGACTTATTTGTTAAAATGGGCAAATCAGTCTCAATGTTCTCATCTGTAAGAAAAAGATAATAATACATAAAACCTACCTTACAGGATTGTGATAAGGATCAATTGAGATGATACAGGGCATCCTAAAGGTTTCATTGCAGTTTTTTTTTTTAAACTAGGACAACCTGTATATATAAAACACTTTGTAAACCAGAAAACTGTGAACCATGACATTATTACATATATATGTCTGCTATTATTATTGTTATAAAAAAAAGAACTCATTTAACAGCTTGAGTCTTTAGTGCAAGAGAGTATGTTGTTTTTGATTGCTACCTTATGGACTCATGTAAGATAACTTATTTTAAACATTTGTTCTTACATTTCAGATCTAAACGGAAAGTCCTTGGCCGGAAGGATTCCGATGATGATCATTCCCGAAACCATTCTCCATCACCACCAGTGACACCCACTGGTGCTGCCCCTACCCTGGCTTCCCTTAAACAAGTGGGATCAATACAGAGAAGCATTCGTAAGAGTAGTACTAGCAGTGATAACTTCAAAGCTCTGCTGCTGAAAAAGGGGAGCCGGACAGATGCCAGCTCTCGAATGTCAGCAGCTGAGATGCTGAAGAATACAGACCCAAGGTTTCAAAGATCCAGATCAGAACCCTCACCGGACACACCTGAAAGCCCCTCAAGCTGTTCTCCGAACAAGAACAGGAGGGCCCAGGAGGAGTGGGCCAAGAATGAAGGCCTGATGCCAAGGAGCCTGTCTTTCTCTGGCACTAGGTATGGCCGGAGCCGGACACCACCTTCTGCAGCAAGCAGCAGGTACAGCATGAGAAACCGGATTCAAAGTAGCCCCATGACTGTCATTTCTGAAGGAGAAGGTGAAGCAATGGAACCCACAGAGAACAGAATCCATCGGACTTCAGGAGTTGGGAGGGAGAAAGAAATAGATGGATTTACTGGGACTGAAATGGACACTGGTGATCTTCACTATTCTGAAGAGCATAGCTCCAAGGGAGCCCAGGCTCCTAACCATTTAGATGCAATGGATAAGGCAGTTAGTAAGGCTCTATCAGGACAATGTAGAAGTTCTTTAAGGGAAGAGAGTTAGGCATCAAGGATGAATGTATTTTCCAGCTTAGTATTCCAGATGATATGCACCGGGGATAAGGTATGGGTACTAGGAGTAATCCCAGATTGGTACCATTCACTTTGCTGAGTGTTGATCACACTCTGTGTTTGTGCTGCATGCCAGATCATTGCTGGCTCTACATGGTAGAGGAAGGTCATATAGGACTTAACATGGTATCTGTATCCTCTGGCTTTAAAAGCAATTAGAAGCTTAACTTCTGAAAGTCCTTTCTGGTGAGAGCTTTTCCTAGATGTTGGGGACATAAGGGTGTATGTGCATTTGGGGAGCCTGTGTTTTTCCTTGGTAAGAAAGTATAGGAGCAAAGAGGTCAATGTAGGTAACCTAGAAGCTTCTGGGACACAAGATGGTTGTTGCTTTTGAAGTATATATATATAAAGTTTAGTGAGTTCCTTAAGCACAAAAAGGTCCATAGCTGGTGAGAGGTGGTGGCATTGTGAATTCTGGAACCATATGAATACATATGCATGTGTGCTTTTGAGTTCAAGCATGTCATGGTTAGTCCAGAGAAGCTGGGAGAGGGCTGGAGTCATTGGTTCAGGTACTTTTTTCTGGGGAAAAAAAAAGATTTTTTTCTTTTTTTGTAAAAATGACAAAAGTGTATGAAAAGGCACCACTAAAACTTGGTGTCTACTGCTACACAGACACCTGCTTATGCAGCCTTCACCCTGATTTTTAGAAGGTATGTGTATTTTTGAATGAATTTCCTCCCTGAACAGAAATTTAAACAACTTTGGATAAAACTAAAATGACTTATTGTAGATATGCAAAAAGACTTTAGTGATAATAAAAGAGAGGAATCAGAGTGACATACTACTAGAGTTGGAATTTTCTGTTTATAAATAAAATTATTTCCAAAATTAAATTTGAAAGCTTGCACTACAAAACTGTGGGTGAAGATTTTCCTTTTAAAACTTTTATTTGCCAGAATTTAATTTGTTTGGCAGTTTCTCATCACTTGAAATGTCAATATTTGGTAACTTTTGGTCATACCAAAGAATAAGTTATGGCTGTTTCTTTCCAAATTGCCTACAGTATTCTTTTAAAAATTTTCATAATATAGAAAAGTCTATCTTAGTTGTCTTGTATATTAAAAATGATATTTGGAAGAAAACACCGAATAATTCTTCTTAGTAAAGAAAAAGTGGCTAAATTCGGCATGTTGAACTTAACTCTTGAGTCATACTAGGAAGTTTTAAAATTGAAAAACAAAAAACTTTACATTAATTGGCTTCTGCAGTCTTTTATATTGTCTGTAAATAACTGAGGTTGTTAATTACATTTTTAATCTTCCCCAACTTAGAACTTACCCATTTTTAGTATGTAGGGGGAAAAGCATGTAGATTTATTTATTTTAGGGAAATATGTTTGTGACCCCTACCTCTTCCATCCTCCCTGTCCTTTGAACTCCTTGGTTAGTCATGTAAATTCAGGACCTTCACTAATGCCTTCTTTAGCAGAGGGATCCAAGAAGACCATGCTGTGATACTTAGCTCAAATAAAGTGAGGCAGCCAGTTGTTATCTTGTCTCTCACATGAAAATATCTTCCTAAGATCTGCACTAATGTTTTTTCATCTCTCCATCCAACATCTGTACCCTAGGCACTTCATAGTCATACCAGGAAACACAATGTATTTTTGAGAATAGCCTGGAGGATATGTCAAGGATCCTTCTATCTGCTGTAGAATTGTTTTTTTTCAAGCTGGGAAGCCATCAGGACCTGATATTATTCAACAATAGAAGTGCTATGTGAAGTTTCTTCATAAGGCATAAGGGTCCTACAATTTGAATTTTTAGAAGTTAGTAGCAATTCCTGTGTATGATAAAATTTAAGCAATCTTCTGTAAGATCAAAAATGTTTGAATATTGGAACCCACTACTCAGTATAAATAAGTTACCTACCTTGAAGGTAAAGTTGATAACAAACCTCATTGAGAGATTATCAGATTTTTTCTAAAATTGTACAAATACACTATTTAAACCTGCTTTAATAAAAACAAAGTAAAGTAATATTTTAAAATTTTCTTCCTACTGTGTGTTGATCACAATGATGGTGTGGTAATGGGGCAAGTTATGTTTTACACACTCATCAAGTGTTTTGCTTGAATGAAAAAAAAGAGAAGAGGACATCAACTGGGACCAGAAGGTTCCAGTGGGAGGAGGCAGCCCAGGAGTGAGAAGTCAGAAATGGCCATAAACACTAGGCCCGTAGGTGCCATACACATGGGAAAGAACAACAAATACAATTCTATGTAGTCTGAATAACAAATGCAAATAACATGGGAGCATTCAACCCTTCCTGGCTGCTTGGCTGAGAAGGAGGAACTTTCTTACATGTATGCAGAGAATTTAGGAGGACAAGGACCTGCATTTAATCAAAGTTCTAGTAATAATGAGAAGGCATTATGGTGTGATGAATAAGAGAACTAGCTTCAGGGCTGGGAAGGCCTGGGCTCCCACCTCTCAACATGCTTAGTAGCTTTTGACTGTAGTTACAAAGAAGCTGCTGACCTGTTTTGGTATACTTTCCTAACCTGGGAATTCTCTATACCTGTAAAATCATAGGTGTGGTCCTTAACCCTGTCCTAGATATTCTAAGACCATCTCTCCAGCATTGAGTTGTTAGCTTCCTGCGTTCTTGAATACCTTGAGAATACCAAACTTTTTTTTGCTAGATTTAGCGAATGACACTGTAAAATGGGACGAAGACAAATCTGACATCCCCTTCCTCCAGTATTAAGACCTTTAAATGCTAGATAGTCACAGATTGATCCTATGGCCATGAAACCTTGCCATTGAACTACAGAAAGCAGAAAATTTTCCAAGAAGAGCTGAGAAGGAATGATTATTTGAATAACTAACCTAGTAGCACATCCTTTGATCTCTAACCTAACCACTGCTTTCAAAGAATAATTTACATAGCAGATCAAGGTTTACCAAACATTTAACATGTTACCTCTTTTGCTCCTTAAGATGACCTTTTAAGGGACTACTGATCTCATTTTTACAAAGGAAACAGGTTCAAAGACTTCCAGCGCCTTGTTGGTGGTCACCCTCTGGCAAGGGATAGAAGTCATATTCTTTCCCACATCTTCACTAGATCCAAGCTCAGCCTTCTACCCTTGTGCCATTTGGGGTTTAGCATAGTATTTGAAATCTTTCAATTAGATCAGGAATGTTTTGGTGGGTTTGTGTTAACCATTTGGACTAAAAGCATTAGCAGATATATAGCAAATTACAGTGGCAGGAAAAAAGGCAACAAAGGGGGTGCTTTTTTCTCTCACTCTCAGCTACCTCACACATACACGTGTGCAAACACAAATGCCTATTCTGATCCATAGACAGTCTAAGATGAAGTCATTATTAAACAGAAGGGGAAAATGGTTTGGATGATAGAAGGATAATCCCAGCCTAGGTGAGGGGCTCCAGAGATGAGAAATGCAAGGGCTTCATAAGATGTTTCACAGAAGATACAGAAATACTTCCCTGTTTTAAGAGGTAGGAAAGGATTGTAAGAGTTGGGTGACTATTGGACACCAAAAGTGGATAAGCAGTCCCTGAAAAGGGCTCAGCAAGCCCTCCCACTAGAGGTGCTAGTCCTCCCTTAATACCTCTGCTAATATGGAAATATACTTTAGATGCTATGTACAGGGAAAGAGGAATAAGAACCAGGAGAAGTGTGGGTAAATGAAGTTCACTTTCTCAAGTGTTTATTACCTTATATGTTTGTATCAATTACTGGTTGTGGATTATAGGGAAAGTAGTAGATTTTGAGATTAAAGATAAATACTTAGAAATGCCTTAACAGCCAAACAGAAGTACAACATTTGTGTTCAAGTATGGATTCCATATCTAACATCTAGAATTCGACCTGGTAAAAAATTGTTCTGCAATTCTACAATGTAGCTACAAGCTACATACCATAATTTGCCTCATAAGCAAGACTATACAAAGGGAGTGAAGACCAAGTATGGTCAACAAAAAGATGCAACTAACATAACCCATCTCTTTGTTTTTTCTCATTTTAGCAGTTCCTAATTATGGTATTTCAGCTTATACCTTATGCTGCAGGCAGCTTACCTACTCCTAAATAATCTCTCTCTTCATGTCTTATTCCCATTTGAGGAAAAAGAATTATGAGAAAATAAGTGAGAAAAAAAATCTATTCCTTATCTGGTGTGGAGGCAGACAGGATAGGCTGAAGAAGTAGGTCTCTGTCTTATAAGAAAAGGGAAAAGGTGACAGGTTTGGGTAACATGGAGCAATTGACATGGAACCAAAAATCTTTAGTATATCTTACAACCTTGCTCCTCAGGATGCTATTTGGAGGAGGCTGAGAAACAGCAGATGGCATTACTATTCAATATTAAATTGGATAATCCAAGTAGTTAATAGAAAATCAATATTTCCCTGGTCCCTTGTATGTCAAATTTACAGGATCTTGCTGTTTATGAGAATAAATACTATTTTAAATAAGGATAGTGTGAATATGGAGATGCTTGTGTATATGCATACGTATTACAAATTGCCTCTCAGAATTAGCCACATCCCAGTAATACCTGTATATATGCACTGGTAGCAACAGAAGGAATTATTCACCATGGAGGGAACTTTCAGACTACTCCCAGTAAATAAAACTAATTATATTGGACATTTAACATGTGATGCTTATTACGTGCCAAACACTGTGCTAGGAGTTTTTTACAGTTATCTCATTTGATCCTCACAACAACCCTGGGAAGTAAGTGCTATTATGATATCCATTTTGTAGATGAGGAAGTAAACTGAGGCAAACACAGTTTAAGTGGCTGCCCAGGGTCATAAGCCAGTAAGTTTCTGAATCTGGATTTGAACTAAAGTCTTTCTGACTCCAGGCCCACCATGGTATCCACTGTGTCAGCTAATTGTAAAAGGAATCTTATTAGTTCTCTCTTACATTGAAAATTTTTAAGGAAGTATTAAATATTACAAACTAAATAGAATACCTCTGGAAAATAAGGATCTGGGTTTTCAGACTGCAAATTATCAATCTCAAAAACTACAAGTCACACTTAAAATTACCATTTTATTAACAAAGGGCAGCTATATGATCAAAAACTATAAGGCTATATGGTTAAATGGGGTAAAAATGCACATAGATTTTAAGTCTATTAAACATTAACACTTCATTTTGTCGGATGATAGAGAAGACGTTGAAGTTTATAACAGTAAACTAGAAAAAAGTAAAATTTCTTGCAGGCATGGGGAGAGTGTTGTAGCATTTGTTTGAATTCCATACTATTCCCTCCTAAAAGTGATTAATAATTTCTTTTTGAAATTTAATTAAGATTTATTCTTAAAAAAAATAACTGAGGCATCCTTTGAAGTAGAATCCTCTGAGTCAAAAAGCAGGGTTAGAAATCACTAACTTAGATACCCTATTCTTGCATCTTTTATGAACCAGTGGTCCTTTAAGAAGGTAGACAGAAATTAGCTAACAATAGAATAGAGAACTGTTGTCCAAAGTGATGGGAAGTTTAGGATCTTGATTCACTACTTGGGTTTGGTGTCTTGGGATCCCCAGGGCTTGATAGCTTGGCACTCTATCCACAGATAAGAATTGGAGGAAGAGAGGATAATATTCTACCCATGGAAGCAAGAATAGAAAAAAAAATATATCAGAAAAGAAGAAAGATACATCCATGGATATTTCCTCTGACCCTCTGGTGAAAAAGGAGAAAGACTATCACCATTTATCAGATTAAATGTTTGGTATTTTCAGCTGGAATTGTGAACTGCCACCCTATCCTTGAAGCAAAGGGAAGGCATTGGAAAAGGCACATAAAGCTCAGTTGATGGTGTTTTTATATAGAAGACTAGATTAGCAATTTGCTTAACAGTAGTGTTGAGGTCTACGTTAAGTAGAACTTTTGCCCTTAGAATTTTTTTATTCATTTTCTTTGGGAGCTTCATTTTTCTTGATCAACCACACCTCATTATGTCTATTAAGCAACTGAGAGGGACTGTTATAGCCTGCAGTGTAGTAAACCTTTTCATCAAAGACTTTTCCATCTTCCCTCAAAATGCTTGCTAATGTCAAGAGTTGTTCCTGGTTCTTTTGGGCACTAGAAAATCCATCAAAAGACCTGTGAAGAAAAGTAATAAATATCAATAAAATTTGACTACTACTATTTAGTAACAACAGTCATAGTTTAGTAACTCTTGGGTTTGGGGGTTAACATAAGCATTTAAAAATAAAGTTCAAAATTAGTAATTTTTTCCAGGTTAATTATCCATTCACTCTTGTTTCCTCCTGAAGGAAGGGGCCATAGGAAAACTAGTAATGGAGGCAGATTCCAGGAAAAGCATTGTACTAATGATTTTGGTAGGTATAATTCCATCCCCCTAACATGTCTATATCTTCAAACTATGAAACTATGAAATCAAATGAATATCTATTAAGCATCTATTATATGCCAGGCACTGTGCTAGGGATATGATGACAATAATTCTCTCTCCAAGGGAATGTATGTTTTTCAAATACCAATTCGGGTTTTTTTAAAAATGTTTTTGTCATCTACCTCAAGCCTTTCCCTTAAGGAGATATGGGGTAAATGAGTAGGAAAATGGAATGAGATTTGATAGTTTTTTTTTTCCTTTTCTGCAAAAGAGATGTGTTGAAGACAGCTAGTGAGAAGAAATATGCCCACGAAACACATTTACCCAACACTAATGAGTTTAAGTACTTTTGGGGGTGGTTCTTTTCCAGTTTTAAATAATAAAAGGAAAGTTTTAAGAAAAACATACATTTTGAGTTTTAAAATACATGGAAACATGAGAAATAGACATCTTCACATTGAGCTAGCACAATCATTTCCCTACACTCAAATGGCACCGAAAATGTTATCGTTTGTACTTGGTTTTCAAAGAGGACCAGTGATATCACCGGCTGATGTCTTGCCTTGCATATGAACTGGATTTAAGTGAGGCAGAATTGCACAAAGTCGTCCACCTCACTCTTCCAGAGTCATAGAAGTCCAGTGGCAAGACAAAAGTCAGGATAGCTGGCAATGACTTGGGGATGCAGTAGATGACCTTGGTGTCTTCAATGTCTGACCAAGCTCTAAGCACTCCATAGTACTTGTTTCAGCTGCCTTCATGGTCAATGGAACAAATTATTCTCAGTGACCCATTCCAACAGACAAAGTCTTCACATGCTTGGAGTAGGCATCCTCCTAATTCACAGACAGGCTGCCCTCAACCTGGTTTAGCTCTTCTGTCGGTTTCACTGGGGTGTGGTCACTCCTCATGAGTCAAAGATGAGAGTTGGGTGACTATTTGGACACCAGAGGTGTTAGTTCTCCCTTAATACTCCCTATACCTCTGCTAAAATGTAAATATACTTTAGATGCTATGTATAGGGGAAGAGGAATAAGAACCAGGGAAAGTGTGGGTAAATAAAGTTCATTTTCTCAAGTGTTTATTACCTTATATGTTTGTATCAATTACTAGTTGTAGCATAACAGGGAAAGTAGTAGATTTTGAGGTTAAAGAGGAATACTTAGAAATGCCTAAAATCTCTGCCAAGATAAGCACCAATTAGGAGTAAAAAGGAGATATGATTAGTTATATCTTATCCTGGAGCAACATGCATAGGACCAAAGCTGTACGGAGAGAGACAGTTGCCCGATCTGCTTTTTCTTCCCCCTCCCTTCAACCCCCCTCCCCCCCCACCGCTTCCAGCTCTCCTTAGATACAATGTAGAAATGTTTGACTAAAAAAACCAGGACATGGCTTTATAACTGTTTGAAGTTTTCAAATATATACATGCTGCCATAAGTATAATATTAGATATTTATTATTTTATAACAATAAAATATAATATGGTGACATATATGGTAAATATAATAAAATGTTACTTTATTATATATACTTCATATATATATATATACACACACAGCATGGATTGATAAAACAAAAGTGTTTTCAACTAACCTATTTCATTCCTGTGAATTCATTTGAGAGTTGGAGAGTCACACTTTAACTACTAAAAGTTAGGTATTGTTAAATTTGAAATATAAAATCAAGAGAATGAGAATCTTTTAGAATATTCTGATATATAACTGCACTTGGAAAAAAACTTCCTGTTCAAATCTCACTTCCATAAAGCCTTTCCTGATCCATCAGCCAGAGAGAAGTGATTCTTTGCTTTTCTCAATTGCTGTTGCACTCATCTCTACCCATACTGCCTTGTATTGCGGTTATTTTTGAACTCAGGTTATCTAACTACACTGGTGGCCCCTGAAAACCAGTGACTGATACATACCTTTTCATTTCTCACAATACAAATTCATCATGATTTACCTTACTGGTGTCTATGTACCTTTTCAGTCCTGAGTATACCTGTTCACACAAGCTCTCTTCCACACTCTAGTTATTCTTTTGCACAAGTGGTCCTCTGTGGAATGTACTTCCTCCCCTTCTACCTCATGGAATCCCCATCTTCGAAATATCCTTCATGTGCTCACTCCTACACGTCACCTTTCCTGATACCCATTATAACACACTCTTCCCTCCTGACATTAGTTCATATATTTTTTGCCTTTGATTGTGGACGTGTGCACATATTGTTACACCCTCCCATTTCTTCACAGAATATAAATTCCTTTTTATTCTCTTTCCAACTTCTAGCACAGTGCCTTGCTCATAGTAGGTGCTTAATAAATATTTAATTGAACTGAATCTAAACATGAAAGAAATGTCTGTTTAAGTATATTAGTCCTCTTTTTTCCCCTAAGACTCAAGTTGCGTAGGAACTGTAGGAGCACACAAGTAAAATGATCAGTCTGAAGAGCTAAACTACCCCCCACTTACCGCACAAACACTGTCATCGCAGCTCTGTCTTCAATAAAGACGTCTGACTCCGAAGGCTTCGGTGGATCAGATTGCTGTTCGGCAGGGATGTATAAGGAAATGGTAATTGTAGACTGGCAAAATGGCCCCGAACCTGGTTCCACGTAGCTTGTCACTGGGGTGGTCATCTTGATCTTTACTTCTGACATGATTACAAATGGGGAGGAAAGGACAAAGAAGAATGAGCTGAAACTATAGTCTACTCTTCTGTGTAGTTATTTCTCTTCGTACCTGCCTATAATTTTCTTACAGAATGACCTTACATATTTCTCAGTATATACTGAATTTAAAGAAACCTCCATCCTTAAATATGTGTATGTAGACACACAGACACACACATATATGCTCTAATTTGCTCTATTTCCTATATTAAATGGTATTGCCAGGTGGAGTTATCAAATCCATCAGATAACCTCGAAACACTAGGAAAGGGCGGATCGGATGGCTATTTTGAAGTGTTTATAATGAATTCATTAAACAGAAATAGAGAAAGAGAAAACATCAAGAAAAACCTCTGAAGAAACATTTTATGGTCATAGTCGTGATAGGAATAAGATATTATCCCAGCTTTGTTCTCATCTATGTTTCTCAACCTCACCTAAAAGAGTTTTACTCAACCACCATCCCTTTCCCCCAACCCCCCATGTTCTTGAGACACCTGGTGTAAGGTTCCTTTCAACTCCTGGCTTTCCTCCACTACCAAATAAAAGAAGTGAACAAGGAGATTTTTTAAAAAATGTACTAAATTGCTTAAGATCACAGAGCTAGAGCTGGGATAAAATGTGAAAGGTCCAATCCTCTCATTTGCAGATGAGGATTTGCAGATTTTTTAGATTCTTAATCTGAAAAAGATAAGACTGTCATACTAGCTATTCTTTATTTTGTTGAACCAACCATCTATGGTCTGTGAGGTCATATGTTTAGAGTTGGAAGAGATCTTAGAGGTTAAAACTGAGACAATAAAAAAAGCGGGAGGGAGTTGAACATCTTCTCCAGGGTGGCACAGCTAATAAATGTCTGAGATAAGATGTGAAGCCAGGTCTTTCCTGTCTGTCCTTCAATTTTGCCTGACTTATTTTCTTATTATTTTTCTGTCATATTCAACAGAAGTTGATTGCCTAAACAAATAATTCCTTCCATATAGTAAAATTGAAGGCCGAGTTGGATCTATTACTGAGTCATCATTTCATAAGAATGTTCCATGAACCATCTTACCTTTCTCATTCTTCCCTTGAATGTAATTATGAAGTTTCGTGAAGCCAGCTTGCACTGCTGCATCCCAGTCCATTGACTCAACCGAGGTACTAACCCATTTAGCCGGTTCATACTCCCGGATCTCGTAACTACCAGCCTTAAAGGAAAGAAGGGAAAAAATACAGAAGAAAGAAGCCCTAAAAACTCATTTTTAACAATAATGGTGGCCTACTTCTGAATCCGATTAGGATTCACACTTTGTGTGCAGAAATTGAGACTAGCTTGTTCTGCATGTGCCTTATAAATTGAAAGGCATATAACAATTGCCTGCAACCTCAAGTACCTCTATGTCACAGGCAATATTTTATTTTTACAGCAGGAAATACTTATTTCCAAGATTTCCAGGATAAAGTTATTATTATTTATTGCCTAGAAGAACGACGACTCCTATATTTATATAATAAATTCTTTGCTAAAATTACAGTGACTTTTGGCTAAAATTATATGAGACCTGGGAACTTTTGTTTTTACATTGCAAATTACCCCAAAATGTGACTGCTTCTCAGTACTGGTCCCAGAGGCCTTGCCAAAGTCTCAAGATGCTAACGTTTGCTCCTCTGTCCATCACTCGGGTTTGAAATATAAGCCTCCCTTCCCCTGGGCAGGGTGTTCCAAGAGCTAGGAAGCTAGGATGGGTTTCAATTTCACCCCATCCCACCTACTTCCCCGAGGGAAACTGGTTCCCCATCCCAGGCCTCCTCGGAGCCTGGGCATCCTGAGTCACTGCTTTCCTCTGCCCTGCCGCTCCCTCCTTCCTGCCAAGTTGAAGAAGTCACTACCTCCCGGGCTGCCTCCTCCAAGCCCTTCCAGTTGGGTGTCTCGGGGGCGGAGGCGTCTTCAGCAACTTCCTCCTGTGGGTCTGGGTCGGGCATCTCGGACATGGGCGGTGGAGGTAACTTGCAGGAAAAGATGCAAGGGAACTGGGACCAGGCCGGGCTGAAGGGGAGGCCCACGTAACTTGACCCACTTCTCCGCCCCTGCGCCCAGGGGGACGCACCTCGGCCAGAGACTCCGCCCAGGCGGGTCCTGCGGAGTGCGTAGGGGTCCGGGGGTGCGCCCAGGGGTGCGGGCCCGCCCAGAGCGCACCCGGGAGCAGTGCCAGCCCTAGCGTCTGACCCGGCTGGGACCTGGCCGACGAGCTAACGCCACGAATCAGGCCAATCCGGCGCCTTCTAAGCGCACCCCACGCTGAGCCTCTTGGAAACCCTCCTTCTCACCTGTGGGTGACGCCCAGGTAGCCCCAAGCTTCTTCTAGAAGGCCGGAGACCTCACACCCCTCTGCTACCGCCCACGCTGGCACTCACCTAGTGCAGGGTGGCTGCTGGGTGCCCTGCCAGTCAGAGGATCCCTGCGATCTCTTCCCGCACTGCAGCTGGAGCAAGGCCTGGCCACTAAAGAGAGGCGAGGGTGTAGCCTATCGGGAAAGGCTGCTGGCCGGTTTGGCAGGTTTAGCTTTCTACCAGTATCAAAGGGTTATTGAGAGAAACACCTTGCAACTTTAAAACCAGTAGTAACCCACTGCCACCTGGCAGACTTTAAGCCTGACTGAATGCAAGTGGATAATCTAATCCTGCCTGGAATTGACATGAAGTTGGGGGGATACTGTATCCCTGCAATGTCCTTACCATTAGTGGCAATTTCTTATAGTCAAAAGGTTTGTGAGCTTAATACCAGATCTATTCAATTATAGATTATGGGTAGGGGAACATCTGAGGTTATCTAAAATTAAGCTATTAGGCATAGGACTTTAGGCCAACAACAATAACTTAGGGTCCTTTAATTCTTAGTAATACTGTGGAGACAATTAGGTCAAGAGCTTGTTAAGTTAGCAACATAAATATTATTTGTGTCTCAGCTGGGTAATGTTTAAAAAATAATTCTTTTGTGGTCCATACTGTAAATGCTTTAAAAGGAAGTATCACCTGACCAAAAGTTGGAATTGCTTTATCTGTTATAAACTGTGTTAAAAATAAATAATAAAAAAATAAAACCAGTAGTAATGTGAGTTTCCATTTGACATCTAGAATGCAACCTGGAACAAACCTTCTGTCTAAGCAGAACTTTTATTCATTTACATTAAAAGAATATGAAAATGTGAGTTAGAAGAAGCAGCGTGGAGTAGTAGGGGGTAAGCTCATCTCAGATCCGGGGAGATCTGAGTTTTAAAATTTAGATTTAGTATGTACTTCTGACACTTAGTAGCTGTGTCACCCTGTACGAGTTACTTAATGTCTCAGTGAGCACTTAACTTTAAGAAAGGAGTTTTCAACCTTTTTTGTGTTATGGATCCCCCTTTGGCAGACTAGTTAAGTTTAAAACCTCTTTTCAAAGTAATTCTTTTTAATTCATAAAATGAAATACATTTTTATGTATTTTTGAATATATATTTTTTCCCCTCTTTCCTTTAAGCCTGGTAGTTATGAGATCCAGGAGTATGAATGGGCTAAGCATAGCAGTGCAAGTCGGCTTCACAAAACTTCATAATTGCATTTAAGGCGAGAATGAGAAAGGTAAGATGGTTCATGGAACATTCTTATGAAATGGTGACTCAGTAATAGATCCAACGTGGCCTTCAATTTTAATATATGAAAGGAATTATTTGTTTAGGCAACCATCTTCTATTGAACATGACAGAAAAATAATAGGAAAGTATGTCAAAATTGAAAACAATTGTTAAAGTTATATATATGTGTGTGTGTGTGTGTGTGTGTGTGTGTGTGTGCGTGTGCGCGTGTATTTATGTATTTAAAGTTCCTGGACCCCAGCTTAAGAACAGGACTTTCAGTTGCAGAGAAATAACAGAAGTAACAGTATTGGGAGAGTGGCTTTCCCTGTACCAGTGAAATAAGAGGTTCAGTCCCTATTCTAGTAAACATGCTTTTCATTTTTATTCTTGCCTTTGACCTACATCATGGTGCCCTGGAAAATGCACATGGTACACATGGAGTCATGGGATCTGAGTTAAAAGCCCCACTTCCGGCATTTGCTATCTGTGTGACTTTGGCCAAGTTACAACCTCTCTACCATTCAGTTTTTTGTTCTGTGAAATGACGCAGTTGGGCTAGATGACTTCCAGCCCTAGGTTTAGCCATAGCTATGGGACCTAGTATGCCTAATGTCAAAAAATGGTATCACATCTCATTTTTGTTTGTATTTTAAGTATTTACTTGTTATTTTTATGAATTAAATTTTAATTGCTGTGAAGAATAAAAATAATATTCTTTACAATTAGGAATTCACTAAATAGGGCAGCTATATGGTACAGTGGATAAGACTCATCTTCCTGAATTCAAATCTGGCCTCTGACACTAGCTATATGACCCTGGGCCAGTCACTTAACTCTGCTTGCCTCAGTTTCCTCATCTGTAAAATGAGCTGGAGAAGGAAATGGCAAACCACTTCAGTGTTTTTGCCAAGAAAACACCAAATGGGGTCACGAAAAGTCAGATAAGACTGAAAAAATAAATGTTCACTTTAAAACTCCTATGTACACACCCTAATGAATTGTACAGTGCATACCTTTGTCTAGAACTATATTCTTATCTTTATCCATGTGGGAAACTCCCTGGGTGGAATTTTACTACACCAATTCACCTCAGTGGCTATGATTTATAATATCAGAAAGTTGTTTGGCAAGGAAAGGTTAGCCAACTTGCCCAATTTCACACTGTCAGTAGGTCCATAGTGATACCCAGCCCACCTTCCTGACTCCAAGGCTGACTCCACAGACAATATATAAGATCGTTCTCTGTTGAATATATTGGGGTTTTTTTCTGCATCACCTCTTCTTTTGAATCAGTTGGAGTGCTGATTTCTTCATTTTTTTTTCTCTTTCTTTTTTCCTTCTCTGGAGATTGTACTTAGCTTAAGCAAGGGGTGGGGTGGGGTGGTGATCAAAATGGCAAAACTAAATGCAAACAATTAATTTTTTTCTCTAAGACCTGATCAAATGTGACTTACCTCATTGGTCAGCAGGATGAACAGGTTTGTGGAGCTAGATTTCATATGAACCTAGTTTATAGCCTTAAGACTTCCACAATGCAGAATAACTGGCCCCTGCTATTTGTTTTCTACATATCTTGAAATTTTAAAAAATGTGGCTTTATGCCTTAAGAGGAAAGGAAAGCAGTTTCTTTAAGGATTGGGGTGGAGAAGAGAAACGAGCAGGCAGGAAACTATGAGGGTAATGGCGCTCTCAGACAATATTTTTGGGTACTTGCACAAAGTCAAAGCAGCCAAGTGAATGTAGATATAAATCCTGTGTCTTCTCTAGGTCATAGCCACCAGTAGAGATTTGAAAGAGGAAGGACAGGCCTTGGGGTTTAGGGAAGAGACAATATTGTCAGGAGCTATGCTTGTTTACCAAACCATATTCTCTAGGAATCCTCTGGTTTGGGTACCATCGTAGTGGTTTGGAGTTGTCCTAGGGTGTACTCAGGAATACTTGATGAAATTTGTATCCTCATCTTCACCTTAAATCTCCAGTTTGTCCCCCAAACTAAAATGGCCACCTGAGGAGCAGAAATAGGGACTTGCTGTTTACCTATTAGTGATGAAAAGAACATTGGGATGGTAGTGAGAAGGTCTTTAGGCTGAGCCCTGCGTCAGATACTTATGAACTATGTAACTCAGAGAGTCATTTAACTTCTCCATACCTCAGTTACTTTATCTGTAAAATGAAGATAATCCCTGAACCACCTGCCTCAAAGGATTATTGTAAAGAAAGTTCTCTAAAAAAGTCTTAAAGTACCAAATGAATGAAAATTATTGAGTTATAATTAAGAACTAGTCTACGTACTTTCACCTTGTTTTTCCATTTCCCCACTCCCAAATAATCTGTTTGCGTGTGCTAAATAGATAAAGAGTTTCTTAGAAGCAATTTCAATGCTATTACTATGCAGAGATAAAATTGACTTTCAGCAAAGCAGTTTGGGACAGTGGAAAGAGTATTGTCTGTGGAGTTAGAGACCTGCCATCTAGTGCCATCTCTGATTTTTGCTGCTCTGTTACCTTAGGCAAATTACTTAGCTTTCCTGTGCTTCATTTGCCTCATTTGTAAAAAATGAGTGGGTTGGATTGGAGTGGGTTGGTCCTTTGAGGTTCTTTAGCCCTCTCTCTAAGATCTTTATGATTGAGCATAATGATACTTCACATTAGTGTAGAATTTGAAAGTTTGCTAAACTTATAAATTTTGTCTGGTTTGGTCCTCATAGTACCCCTGTGAGGGAATTCCTATTATTTCCACTTCACAGAAAGGAAAACAAAGGCTCAGAGGGGGTCAAATGACTAGCCAAGGGTCACACAACTAAAAAGTGTCTGAAGCAGAATTTTTAAATCTAGGTTTTTCTGACTCATAGTATAGCACTTTGTTTACTATACCATGTTGTTGCTATGCTGCACTATTCCTTAGCTTTTTTGTTGTTGTTGTTAAATAGTTGTTTATTGGAAAAAGTGGGCTGAGGAGTGGTCACTAGATTCACCAGAGAGCAACGATACCACACAAATTAGGAGTGATGGGAGAGGTCAGCACAAAGCTCTGGGATCTCAGCCTCTTCCTGGACTGTGAGGGATGGCCTGGAGTGTTAGGGCATACCCAGGTGGAAGGCCTTGACTTAAGTTAGTAGGCATGGTTAGAGATAAAGAGAGACTAGCTGGCTGCAGCTCCTGACTTTCCACCTGGAGTATACTTGCCTTGAGCAGCTTGGCTGTTGGCTGTGGCCTGCTTAATATATTCCTTTTGGGCAGCCATTTTCCTTCTTTCCACCCCAGGTCTTGAGGGCAGATGCCTGCAGGGCTCGGCCATAAAAGAAGGTCAGGGCCCATGGCTTGTGCAAGGGGTAGGTATTGATGCCATTGAGGTTGATGGAGGCATCCTCTTCACTCTGACTCCCAGAGAGGACTGGGGGTCACATATCAGTGACTGCAGGAGTCACGGTCTGGCAAAAGACAGTTATAGTTGCCTTTGCAGTCTCCTCATGTGAATATTTCTGGGTACTAGCATGGCCAGGGGTGACCATGTTAGGCTTCAGCAAGGTCCCTTCCAGATAGATATAGTGGTCACCCAGCAGCCAGGACCTTCTCAGTGACATACTGACAACACTTCAGATGATGATCTCCATCAGGGAAGATCTTTGGCTCCATGATGGGGACAATGCCATTCTGCTGGCAAGTGCTAGCATATCGGGCCAGCACATTGGCATTCTCCATGATGGCAAGTGAAGAAGGTGTGCTATCCCCAGTCTTCAGTACACAACACCACTTGGCAAAGTCAGCTCCATCCTTATACTGGGCACAGCACTCATTCAGCCCATCCAGACCTTGGGTGGGAGTCTCACCATTATGATGATGATGATGGTGATGGTGATGATGATGAAATCAACTTAGGGACTACAAATAATGATTATGTAGCTCTGAGAAGCAGCAGCAGACAAACAGGAGAAGGAGCCTCAGATGAGGAGTCAGAAGATCTGGATTCTAGTCCTCAGCGTACTACATGACGAGTTTTGGTTAAAAATCTTGCCCAATTGTGGTTCCAGGACTAGATCAGTTCTGCTGGCTTCTTATCAGGCCAAGGTCATTTCTGCTACAATAGATTGGGAAACCTTTGTTTTCTTCTTTCTCTTTTCTACCATTTGTCTTCCTTTTTTACTTGATTGTACATACATTATTAAATATTTGTCAAAACTTTCCACTTTTTTGCAAATTACAAGGAAGTTCACAAACTGATGAATTTAATTTAATAGATTTGTAAATTTCTTTGCTTGCTGTAGAAACTTATTTCTGTTTTTTGTAATCTCTGGGACTTGTACAACATAGAAAAAGAACCTATAGAAGATGTTTCTTCTCCGCTTCCTTCCCACGTTGTCATGGGAGGGTCACCTTTTCAGGATATTTTGTGTCTTCACTTAAATATAATGTCTTCGTTATAACTTCTCAATATAGCTATTTAGTGGAACTGTATGTAATAATAGTGTTTGATGCTTTAAGGTTTGCAAAGTGATTTATAATATCTCATTTTGTCTATATATCAACACTGGGAGGTAGCGCAGTGGATACAGTAATTTAGCACAGTTCCTGGCACAGGGTAGGTGCTTAATAAATGTTTATTGAACACAATTGAGTACTGGACCTGGAATCTAGAAGACTTAGTTCAAATTCAACTTCAGATACTTACTTGCTGTTTGAACCTATGCAGGTCATTTAATCTCCATCTGCCTCAGTTTTCTCATCTGTAAAATGAGAATAACAATAGCATGTGCTTCCCAGGATTGATGAGATAATATTTGTAAAGCATTTTGAAAACCTTAAAGCATTATATGTGCTAGCTATTATTATCCCCATTTTACAGATGAGAAAATTGTGGTAGACAGAAGTCAAGTATCTGAGGTTAGATTGAATCTAGGTCTTCCTGATTCTATGTCTACCTTCCAGTGGTTTTTCAGTTGTGTTGGACTCTTCATGGCCCCGTTTGGTTTTTTTGTGGCAAAAGTACTGGATTTTCCTCTCCAGATTATTTTACAGATGAGGAAATTGAGACAAAAAGGGTTAAATGACTTGCCCAGGGTCACACAGCTAGTAAGTTTCTGAGACTGCATTTGAACTCAGGAAGATGAGTCTTTCGGGCTCCAGGCCCAGCACTCTCTCTACTCTACCACCTAGCGCCCCAGTGCTCTACCTAGCTGCATGTATTTGAGACCTTCCAAAAACTATTTTGCTTTGTGTATAAGTAGGAGAAGGGCTGACTGGCTTGTTTTTATTTCTTTGTACTTAGTCATTAATGTAAGTTATTTCTTTGCTTTTAATTGTAACTGTCTGAACCTGAAGTACAGCCAATGACCTAGATATGAAATATCCTATAAAACCACCTACAAAAGGGATACCAATGAAAGTTAGATCAGAACCTCCATGTATATTGTTTGGGGACCTACTTTTAGAAGTAGCCAAAAAAACTAGCTTTCAGAACAGTTAGCAGCTACCATTATAAATGAAGACAAATATGACCCTCATTCAAAAGTCAGGTTTAGAAAACCATAGATGGTATAAATGTTAATATACATAATATAGAGTTAAAAGGCTAGATGCTTTTAAAGTGGAAATGGTGTCATAGCTAGGTAACGTAACCTCTGAAGTACATACTGGAATTGAGCTCAACCCTTAATGTATCTTGAAGAAAAGTTTTTAATTACTTAATTGAAGATCATTTCCTTAATATTTAGTGGTAACAATAATATTTTCAAAGAGTCTTTGTTTTTACTACCAGCATCATGGAGTTATTGTCATGTTTATTTCTGATTTTTTAAAAACCTCCTTTGAGCTATAGAATTAGAAGAATCTGAACTCAACTCCCACCTTCCATTCAGAAAGAGAAATTTCTAGTATTTCAGTGTCCCATTCCTTTGTGTTTGGGTCCTACAGCACCCTCTTCTTATATATGCTAATGCATCAGTGAGATCTTGACTTTTTTGGAGTCCATCAAAGTATTTTCATACTTAAGTGGATCTCCTAGGTTCTGGAGTGGGAATTGGAAAACGGAAAGGAATGAGAACATTAAGGGGACTGGAAGAAGGAAAAGGATGATAAAACCAGAGGAACTGGGCTGGGGCTTTGGCTATAGTTAGCAAAGATATATAGGGTGGAATGAATGGAACTGATCACAAATGCATTACATTAAACACAAAATCATAACAATGACTAGTTAGTAAATATTGATGGTGATTGCATTAGAAAAGATCTACAAATGATATTTGTCTATATCATTTATTTTTATTATAAATAATTGTAGTTGATTGAATATTTAATCATTTTGATAAATCTATTTTAGGTATCTCAAATTATAAATGATGTAGTTTGATTTCAAGAATCTCTTCCTTTGATCTAATGGAGGAGTGTGCTGAGGCCACTTGACTGAGCAGCACTAAGATCCTGAAATAGTTTTTAAAAATAAATTTGAAAGGATAAAACTATAGGAATTAGCTTTGTGGGAACATTTGGAATATGTTTGTAAATTATTAAATACATTTCAATTGTAGAACTATTGGTATGTATATTTTAAAATTTTAAATCAATGACATTTTAATTTAAAAGAATGCTTTGAGATTTATACCAGAGCCTCAAAATATAACATTGTCTTTTAAGTTATTTTTCCTTATTATTCCCACTCAGAATTTCAGATTCAGAAGCAGTCAGAAGCCATCTAGTGCAACTCATACCTTCCAAAGAATCCTAACTTGTAATATTCTTCAAAAGTTGTCATCCAGCTTCCACTTGATGGCCTAGGTTTTACTGATGGCATTCCTAAAGTTGTCTCTTTGAAACTTGTACATGTCTGCTGCCCCTAGTTATACCCTAAAGGTCAAACTGACCATATATAGTCCCTCTTGTACACAGCATCATTTCAAGATAGCTGTCAATTCTCCTTCCTCTAGTTTACCTCCCTACCTTATTTTATTCAGCCTAAACATCCTCATTTTCTTCAGCCTAAATATTTTCTTCTCCCAGTGCTTCCATCTTCTAGCTGTTGCTAAAACCTGACTCTCTCTTGATTGCACAGACTCCCTAACTACCCATGCTAATGTTGGCTGCACCTTCACCTACTCCCCTCAGCTTACTGGTTGAGGCAGAGGAACCAGAATACTCCTTGCTCCCATTTCCACTTCTGTGTTCTCTCCCTACCCACTCAAACTCAGTAATTTCCTACATCTATTCATATAGTCTTAACTTCTCCTTGCCTCTAGTTCCTCATCACCAATGGCCTTTTGGACATTTTAGAGGAACTATCCCATATATATCTTAAACTCAATTTATCTGGAACAGAGCTCAGTATCTCTTACCCTCTTCCTAATTGGCAGATCTCTGTCAATTTCTCTCTCCCTCTCCTTTTCCCTCTCCCTCTTTTCCTCTTTCCAATTTCCCTCTCTCCCATCTTTTATTTTCACATTTTTGAAATCCAGTGTACTACCTTTTCATTTTTGCCTTTTAGAAATTCCTAGATGCCTCCACTCGGTTCAAATGCTAATGTCTACATATAACCTTTTCTCATCACCCTAATAGCTAATGTCTCCCCTTCAAAATTGCCTTGCATTTATTTTTTAATAAATATTCAATTCTTTCAGATCCTTCCTCTTATTTTCCTTATAACTCAGTTCCTGACTCCCCTTTGATCATGGTTTTCTTGGAGAATGGAACTCAAAAGTGCATCAGCCTCCTCCCACTCTGGATATTCCATGATTCACCAACCTAGGTCTCTGCCCCAACTGACTTTTGGGTGGCCAGGACTGGCCTCTGCTTTTTCCCTCAGGATTAGTACAGTGTTGCATTATCTGCCCTCCCCCACATGGTGTACTATCCTGATGACCTGTCTCAATCCCTCTGTTCCTCAGTTCTTTGGCCTGGTACCAATAATTCAGAACTTTGCAGTGCTGGTACCACTGGATTGTAACCCCTAGTCAGCTTTTGCTCCTCACAGGCTGTGGTCAAGCTCCAAGCAAACCTCCATAGTCTGGAGTTGTGGCTCTACAGCACTAGAAAGAGAAAGAGGAACTGGGGTGCAGGGATGGTTATTAATATAAGCCTGTGTCATATCCTTGGGTCTGTTAGTGCAGCCTTACTGCCAGTAGTATGGTAGGTGGGGGAGAGATGCTGAATGAGCTCAGGATCAGTAAACATCAGTCCTCAGGATTCTTTTTTTAAATCTTTTGGATTCTGGATATCCTAGACCAAGGAGACAGCTGAAGTTGTTTTATCTTTGGCGCGTAATTTCTGTTTTAGAGATATCTGAGAGTTGTGGGCATCAGAGAAAATGTCTAGTCTACCATCTTGCTGCTCATGTGAATCAGAAGTACCCTACTCAATTAGGTGCTCTATCAGCCACAACCACACCATCCATAAGTGGAACCACTGATTACAACAAATGGAGAAGTTTTGAATGCTGTAAATAAGTTCACTTACCTTGGTAGTGTACTCTCCAGGGATGTACACGTTGACAATGAGGTTGACACATGCATTGCCAGAGCTAGCTTAGTGTTTGGTAGGCTCTGAAGGAAAAGTATGGGAGGGAAGAGGTATTAGACTGACTACCACACTGAAGGTCTACAGAGCCATTGTGCTGTTCATTGTTGTATGCCTCTGAAACAAGGATAGTCTACCAGCCATGCCAGGAAATAGAATTGCTTCCATTGGAACTATCTCAGGAAGATTTTGAAGATCACCTGGCAGGATAAGGTACCAGACACTGAGGTCCTTACTCAAACTAAACTGCCAAGCATTCAAACTATACTTCAGAGAGCGCAACTCTCCTGGGCTGACCACGTTGTTTTAATGCAAAACATAACCTTGCCAAAAAGACCATTTGATGGAGAACTGTCATGGGACAAGTGATCACATGGTGGTCAGAAGAAGCAATACAAGGACATTCTCAAGATCTCTCTCAAGAACTTTGAAACTGATTGGGAGATACTGGCACAAGACCGCTCAGCATGGCGTGCCCACATTGAGAAGGTGCTGTGCTCTATGAACAAAGCAGAATTGAAACAGTAGAAAGCCCCAGTTGATAAATTGTCAAAGAGTATGAACAGGCAGTTTTCAGAGGAAGAAATTAAAGATATCGACAGTCACATGAAAAAATGCTCTAAATTTGATTAGAGAGATGCAAATCAAAACAACTCTGAGATACCACATCACACCTATCAGATTGGCTAACATGACAAAACAGGAAGATGGTAAATGCTGGAGAAGATGTGGGAGAGTTGGAACACTAATTCATTGTTGGTGGACCTGCAAGCTGATTCTACCATTCAGGAGAGCAATTTGGAACTATGCCCAAAGGGCTACAAAAATGTGCATACCTTTTGACTCAGCAATATCACTTCTAGGACTGTATCCTCAACAGATCATAAAAATGGGAAAGGGTCCCACATGTACAAAAATGTTTATAGCAGCTCTGTTTGTGGTGGCCAAAAACTAGAAATCAAGGGGATGCCCATCAATTGGGGTATGGCTAAATAAACTGTGGTATATGAATGTAATGGAATCCTCTTGTGCTATAAGAAATGATGAACAGGAAGACTTCAGAGAGGACTGGAAAGACTTATATGAACTAATGCTGAGTGAAAGGAGCAGAACCAGGAGAACTTTCTATACAGCAACAATCACAGAGTGCGAGGAATTTTTCTGGTAGACTTAGTACTTCATTGCAATGTAAAGACTTAAATAATTCCCAATGGTCTCTGAAGGCAAAATGCCTTCCACAACCAGAGAAACAACTATGGAATTCGATTGCAGAATGAAGCAGATCATTTTCTTTTGTATTACATTTTGGTTTGTTTTATGATTTCTTCCAGTTGTTTTAATTCTTCTATGCAACATGACTATGGTGAAAATGTATTTAATATGAATGTATGTGTAGAACCTATATAAAATTGTGTGCAGTCTTGGGGAGGGAGGTGGGAGGGAGCAGATAAAGAGGGGGAGGAAAAGGAAAGCTCTAAGTTATATGGTAGTGATTGTAGGAACGCTGAAAATAAATAAAATAAAATAATAAAGTAATAATAAAAAAAGAAACAGCACAAAGGAAATGTAGGATGCGCAAATTTAGAGCATCTACTCTAAATGTTCACAAGGACTACCTGTGCCCAATCTGTGGTAGAGCATTCTGAGCTCACATTGGTCTGATCAACCACAGTTGGATACATTGAAACTTGACTTTTATCATTGTGATGTTGTTTTGGTCCTCGTGGAGAATGAAGGACAACAACCATTCAATTTTATATGTACTCAGAGGTCTAAATGTGTATTTCTCTTATAGAATACAAGCTCCATAAGGCAGAAGCTTCCATTTTTGTCTTTGTAGTCCCAGCATTGATTTTAGTGCTTATTCTTAGGCAATTTTCTCCCTTTTCCCATCCCTTATAGTTTAGGGTTCATTTCATTAGATTTTCGAAATGCCAGTCAAGTACACTCTTACTAGTAAGTTGTATTAGGTGTACTCCACCTCTAGCCAGGAACCTGTCATTCCTACATTATTCAGAAATCCAGATCCAATTCTCAGATACCATCTTCCTATCTAGATATTCACTTCCTATTCTCACATTATCTTAATCAGTTATTCATCTCCAAAATCAGATTTTCTCTTCTATATTTTTCTTTTTGCTTTCAATGGGTAGCCATGACAAAAACATCACCATCGTCCCCATGGACATCAGTTTAATTTCCCAAGATTTTTAAATTTTCAGCAGTACCTTAGAGCAATATCATTTCTGCCCAGATGACTCTCCAGAAATAGGTAATAGGCATTAGGTAGGGCAGTAGTTTGACTACTTAGAAGTTTGTCTATTATGTGGTAGATATATGACCCAGGCACATAATACAACTCTTTATTTTTGTTATCAGTTTGACAGTTTGACAGACAGCTGCTTCAGTTTTCACAGAAAGTCACCAGCCATCAACATTCTTCACGTTTTCCTCTGACCTTTGATATGTATTCTCCCACTTAATAGCACCTGTCAATTCACGTCACCATTCCTTGGAGATTCAGCAGCAGCTTCCTCCTCAAGCATCCAGCTTCCCCCTCTTCATAAAAATACCTCAAATTTCTTTCTAAGCTCCACGTATTTATTTTTTCTTCTTCCTTCTCTCCTCTGTATGACAGTCTTCTACCTCCAAACTCTTAATTCAAATCAGGATTCCCCTCCTTAGATTCTTTTTCTTCTAGTTTTTACACTGAAGAATTTCCATTTTTTAGAAGGGATACTGCATTGTCTCTGAAAATCTAAAGTGTGGGGAGACAGTCTTTGAGCACTTCAACATTGAACTTTGTATATAAATAGTAGGCATTTGTGGTCATGGCAGGAATACAAATTCTGCTCCCCTGCTCTGCCTATTCAAATGCAGGAGCAGAGAATGTGGCTGAAACAGACTAAAGATGCTGGCAGTTCGCACTGAGGTTTTCAAAAGTCCAGGGAAGTGCTTTAACTCCATCTCCCTCTTGAAGATGGCAGAGATTTGCTTCCAAATTATTCTATATCATTAAGATGTCCTTAATTTATGATTTGTAACATAAAATCACCACTGGTCATATAGCTACATGATATAGGTTTATTATTAATTGTTAATAGGGGAACAGAAATGGAGGAGGCCAGTGAATGGCTTGTGGTTCACAGAACTAAGTAGGGTAGAGGTTTGAACCTCATCTGTTGAAAATATCTAGAGGTTTTTCATTTATATGTTTAAATCCTAGTTTGGGAGCTCTGAGCTATGAGAATTCTGTGATGTTAAATACGGTAACTTTTGATGTCTCCTAAAAGCAGAATTTAAACCAGAGCTGAGGTTCCTCTTCTGTTTCTCAATTTAAAATTAAATGCTAAGTAACTAAGATAGTGTAGGGGGAGGGATAAATATGTGTGTCACCATTATCTTCTCCCATTTATCTTCTCCTTGAGCATGCCAAGTGGAGCAAGGATGGTAAATGAGCACTAGCACCACCCACTAGGAGAAGGATCCTGTGATCTGGAAGGAGGAGCCATGCCCCAAATTCCAAAAGTAGTGGCCACAGGAGAAAGCACCTCTTCTTTCACTTCTACCTTAAACCTCCATATCTTGCTAGGTATTGCCACCTACTGGTAATTTTTTAAAAAAGGTTAGGCTAAAACAAAAATATATCTCACAGTTTACGTAACATTCTGCCATTCCAGTGAAAGGAGACATAAGTATATAATGTTTAGCTTCGTTCTATTGTTATTTTTCATTTACTTTGTTTTAGACATTATGCATATTGTTTAACCAATGAACAACCACTTTGTTTCACGATCTTTGCTACTAAAAGAAGAGCTGTATATGTATACATATATACGCATATATTATATATGTATGGGTAATAAAGGTATATATATTACATATATGTGTAAACACACATATTTTACATATGTATGTGTATATAAAGGTGTGTATATGTGTGTTTTATATATGTAAAATACACATTTCACATAAAAATGTGTACACACACACACACACACACACACACACACACACCCCGTACCTTTCTTTCGATCATTATGCATGTAGTATATGTCCATAAATGGGATATCTGATTCAAAGGGCATGTATGAAGGGTCTCTTTTTTCCCCCAAAGAATTCTGAATTGTGTCTCAGAAAGATTAGATTAATTCCCAGTTCCACCAATAAAATATCATACCCGTTTATCACCGCTATACCTTTACTTCTCTCATTCCCCACAGTGAGTTGAAAGCCACATCTAACTTTCTTTCCCTTCTGTCTCTAGATTAGTAGCTTATCCGACCCATTTGTTTTGCCTTCCTTTTCTTTCTCACTTTGCCTTACCGATGGATGACCTTAGCTTGGGGTTGTCTTTACTCAGATTCTTTTCTTTAATCTTTTTCTTCATGAAATTGAAGACTTCCTTCTTCTTCATCAGCTCAACTGAGGTTTCATTTTTCTTTAATTTCCCCTAACTTCTCCAAATTTCTCTTTATAAATCTAGACTCTGGCTTTCTTTACAAATCCAAAGAAACCCCCTTTTATAATTTTGGTCTCTGTCTTATTAACTTAAATCAATCATCTTCTCCAGTCCATTCTCCGTTTCACCCTTCTAAACTCAAAGCAGTATAATAAAAGTCTTAATATCCTATATATTTTTCCTTCTTTCCTGGGAACAACAGTGTAGGGGTGTGGAAAAGACTTTGGATTAAAGAGTGGGGAGAGGTAGGGCTGTCATGGAACCTAGTCTTGATTCTGTTTCTAACTAGATGTACAACATATAGCCAATTAATTAACTTCTGTTGGGTTTAGTTTCATGGGTTTAACATGGGTTTAACAGAACATCTCCTTCTATGTGTTGTTATTCAGTCATTTCAGTCATACCTGACTCTTTGTGATTCCATTTAGGGATCTCTTGGCAAAGATACAGAAGTGGTTTTCCATTTCCTTCTCCAGCTCATTTTACAGATGAACAACTGAGTTAAGTGACTTATCCAGGGTCACATGGCTAGTAAGTGTCTTAGGTCAAATTTGAACTCAGGGAGATGAGTCTTTCCAACTTCAGGCTCTGTATTCTATTCACTGTACCACCTAATTGACTCTCCTTCCATGTAGCTGACCCTATTTTAGGCAGCTTAGGCATGTACCAAACCCCCATTAGACTTGCCTGTATTATAAGAGGTTTTACTAAATCGTCTCTAAGACCTTTTCCAAATCTATCATTCCTAGGTTGCTTATTCTTAGAGATATTAGTAGTTGTGCTACTTTAGTAGGAATGCCTTTAGCTTTCATTTTAATACACAAATAACTTCCAACTTGCAATCAAGTTTCTTTCAAATGTTTCTCTAAAGCTTGTTTGTTTGTTTTTTTCTTTAAATCAAGATACATTTACCTTGGAAACACTGCTGTACCATTGCAATTTCATTTGGAGTATAACCAATAAAATTATATTTAACTTGTAATATAACTGAAATAATATGCACTTGCAATAAAAACCACAAAACAGTACTTTTACAATTTTAGTAATGAGAGAAAACTAACATTGAATGAAAACAAGTTTTTAAATTATCCTGAATACTGATATCTGAGTTAAATCAGGTTTAGTTAGAGGAAAATAGAGTTAAAGGAGGAACTTCTGGGCATTTCCAAGAGCCATAGAGGCTGCTGTGTTAATTCTTTATTAAATCTAATGTAATTTAAAATTTATGTTTTTCTTAACTTCTGGGAAGATGACAAAATGATAGGGTATGACAAGGGAGTCTGGCTTCTTATGATACTCATTATTAGCAACAATAAAAACAGCCAAAATAATTGTTAGAAATTAAAAAATTAAAATTGATTTATAAAATACAATGAGCAAACCCATGATGAATTCTAATACCATATTTAAAATATATATGCATATATATATGTATATGTATATATGTATACATATATATATATATTTTCAAGTACAGGGAACTCTCAGTGTAGAAACTCCTTCCACTGATAGAAATTCTAACTCATCTACAATTTATAGTTTTAGAAATTTGCCTGGGGCACTGGGAGTTTAAGTGACTTGCCCAAGGTGACACAGTTAGTATCCATCTAGAATTTAGAATAGATAGAATTTGAACTCTGATTTTCTTGATAAGGAAATATATCTATCTTAACATATACAAATATAATATTTATATGGATTAATATATTCAATATTTGTGGTCACATTTACAATTCATGGAAATTGTATTTACAATACATAAAATGTTATTTATTTATAGTATATCAATGTAGTGGGGGACTGGTCACAGAGCACAGTCATTATAAGCAAGAGCAGTGTGCCAGGTGTGTAATTATCCAACATGTAAAGACCCAGGAGCCTGCTTCTGGGAAGTCTTGATATTATAGAGTGGAAATGCCTTGGAGCCTGCTAATTATGTAATGAACTGGGGCTCATTCAAAAGGATTAACCAACAGAGCCTCGTCATCTCTCTTTGAGGTGGTTTTTTCCTACCTGACAGTGTCAGGTGAGAGGAGAGAGACAATGCTTTGAGCAGAGTGATTTCAGCCTGTGAATATGGGCCAAGATCCTTTCTTTCCCTTGGTGTTTGTTCCTTTGTTTTACCTGAAATAGATTGGAGATGACTACTGGTGGGCTTTGAGAGGTCAGGAAAGAGAGTTATCTGAGGAATAAGAGTTTGAGAGTGTAACCCAGTTCAGGTTTTGCAGAGTCTGGTTATTAATACCCTGAGAAGCAGCGTTTAGAACCCAGATCAGTGCCTTCAGGACCCAGGCCAGCGGTAGCTCAGACAAGCGCTCATTCCTAAGCAGGGTTTCATTCCCTTGTGAACTTGGGATGAGTGCTCTCTAGAAACTGTATTATGTCTGAGTCCACTCTCCTCAGAGACTGAAGTGGTATAGAGGAGTGTTGCAAAAGGGAAATTTTTTGCATTCATGTTCTTGTTTTATCTTCTGGGCAAATATCCTTCGGTAGAGACTAATTGATGTTAATTGGTTAAATTAAACTGGGGTGTTAATCACTAAGAAGTTAACTGTGAAGGGACTACATGGCAGAGGGGAAATAATACAGTAGCATTAGAGAAGAAATGTTTCTAACCCCTTCAGGGATACCCCTAGAACTCTGAGGGAGCAGTGTAGCCAGAGAAGCTGGGAGAGTTCCGGTTAGATACATTCTATATAAAATACACACACACACACACACACACACACACACACACATGCGCACATGCACACACACACACACACGCACACACAATTTAACAAGTTCCTTGGGCCTGGAATGCCCTTGCTTCCCATGTATGCCCCTAAGAATCCTTACCTTCCTGCAAAGGTCAGTTCAAATTTATTCTGTGCTATTATAGTGCTCTATATTCCTACCAGCAATATATAGCCAATTAATTAATTAATTAATTGAGCACCTGGCTCAAATAGTATACATATATGACCTTCAGCTTAGCATCCTACTCCTAGAGCACAAGGTGAAGTCTGTACTTATACCAATCCTGGAGTTGCAAAAATGTAGCATGTTTTTCAACATATTTATTGTTGGTACCTTGAAAGACTGTGTGTTGAGCAGATAATAATAACTGACATTTATTTAGTGCTTCAAGTTTTACATACATTATCTCATTTGATCCTCACAGCAATCCTATGAGGTGAGTATTATTATCTCTTTTTACAGAAGTAGAAACTGACACTAGAGAGGTTGACCAGTTTGCTCATTGTGACAGAGTTAGAAAGGCTCTAAGCTGGGATTGGAACTCAGGTTTCTTCTAACTCTTTGCCCATCATTATTTCCACTATGTCATACTACATCTCAGTGACTAGCTGTCTCAATGGCATGTGCATGAGAGAGGGAGGGAGAGGTGAAATGTTCTCTTTGTCATCTGTCTATCTTTATGTGCATTTTATACACTTTTTATGTATGTTTTATACTTTATATTTTATACTTTTGTGTTTTAAAAATTACCAACGTAAATTGCTTTTTTTCACTTGATTTTTTTTCTGTGAGCCCTTGATAGAAAAAAAAAAACATTTGCCAACCTGGAGTATATCATGCAAGTTCAAATTCGGAAAGTTTGGATTTATAGAAGTTACTTAATCGATTATTTGAATTTGGAACATGTTTTCCATAGAGTGACAAATAATGGGTTTGTGTGGCATAGTGGTATTAAATAATACTTCAACTATGCCCAGTCACCATGTATAGCCTTACATTCAGACTTGGGGTACCCATGATCATGTGTCTGACATTAGGAGTAGGGATCCCATGACTCTCGTGATAACAATGTATGTGGAAAAGGTGTGGGATTCAGGCACTGAGAGCATCAAAGTAGGAGCTCCCAAATTAGGAACAGATTCCTTGGAGCAAATCATGGGCTATAGTTCTGGGATAATGTCAATTCCTTTTGAGGAGAGACAGTTTTATTCTTCATACTTCCTGGCACAGAGTAGGCATTTTATAAATACTGCACTTGTTAATTGATTGATAATTACTCCTGGATGCCATTATCAATCCTAACAAGCTCCCTGGAGTATTGGAATTCAAATATGAGATGCTGATTTCTAGAATTATGTATATATGTATATTTGTATTTATCATTACATTCTGTTGTTCTGAAGCCTTTGTGGGATAGGAGAGGAAGTCTCCCTCTTAGAAGCTTCTTACAAATGGCCTTCTTCTTCAACTTCTCTGGAATTTGAAGATATAGTACTGCAATCTAACATCAGTAGTATTTTAGCTGCAAAAGGGAATAATGTACATTATTTGAATACTTTTCTAGTGTTCTTATTTATGGCAGAGGGTATGGTAGAGAGGAGGATGAAGATAAAAAATTATCCCAAAGAAGTCACTGTTTGTAGGGACATCATGCACTGAATTATTTTTATTTTCATTTTTGAAGGAAGGTTTTAAACTGAGACATAGGCTTCACTCTTGGTATCATTAAAAAGAAATCACTTTTCTAGATGTCCAGAACCAGCATATATGTAGAAATATGGAGAATAACTTATATGGAGACAGATATCTTCCTCCATGTATCTGTGTGTCTATATACACATACACATATATGTATTGGTTCATATATATGTTTGTGTGTGTGGCATAAAAGGGGGAACAGAGATTTTTGCCATGGCAACTAAAATGGTGGGCTGAGATGACCAACTCTGATCTTTTCTCTTCCAGTATTTCTAGTGTAAAATTTTAGAGCCATTTGTAAATCTAAGCATTATTGGGGGCTTGAGTTAGGTAAGAGAATGATGAGACTGGCAGACAACAAGGGGAGAAGGGGTCTGTTTATCATCAACTTCAGGTATGCTAATATGTACATATCAAGGGGTGAAGAGTTGGATATGCTAATGGATCCTTTGATTCTTCATCTAAGATTCCACTCTACGTATGTGTATTGTAATGGGTATTACAATCAAGTCTGGATGCATGTCTCTAAGATGCAATATAGAGGGAATTAAGACCCAATGTTGCGCATCTTCTGCCTGTGGAACAGGAACACACATACACACACACGCACCACTCCATACAAAGCATGGAAAAATAGAATATGATTTTAGAGAAGAGAGATTTTTATAAAATAAGCACTTCACAAATGGAAATCAAAACTAATATTTTACTGATTGAAAATGTTTTTTTTAATCAGTCCTTTCCACTTATTTTCAGCATCATGTAAATATTGATCTTATAGTCATGAGCATCTGTAATATGAAGCAAAGGACTAATGCTGTGCATTGTATTTGAAACTTTTAAATAATAATTCATATTTACAAAATGCTATGTAGTTCATAAAACATTTCCCTCACAATAACCTTGTATAGATTATTATTCCCATTTTAGAGATATGGAATCTGGAACTAAAAAAATGTTAAGTGACTTGATTCCTAAGCAAACATCTCATTATGTATTAGACTCAAATCTAGGTCTTCTGACTCCATGGCCTGAACTCTCCTGTTAACTTTCTTATTTGCTGATCATCTAAGTTCTTTCTGTATCCTGAGCCTAAGGCAGCTAGTTGGGACCGTAGTGCACAGCAAGTCAGACCTGGAGTCTGTAATACCTGAGTTCAAATCTGACCTCAGACACTTAATATATGTGTGACCCTGGGTAAGTCACTTAACTGTTTCCTATCTCTGTTTCCTCCTCTGTAAAATTGAGATAATAATAGTGCCTGCACCCTAGGGTCATTATGAGAATCAAATGAGCTAATTGTAAAGCACTTAGCATGGTGCCTGATATACAGTAAACACTAAACAAACATTCACTATTTATTTGCTTCCTTGAAATATATTAAGATAAGTACTTAAATTGTATTTTTATGAAAGAAGTTTTGTAATAAGAAAGTGTGCTTATATAACATCTCCATAATTCTTTGCTAGCTAACTCTTTGGCCTCTGACAATCAACACTGCTTAGTTGATGAACCATTTAACTATGCCTACCATCATTACTGGTTTGGGGTTGTCAGATTACAAAGTAACAGGGAGCAGAAAGAGCTAAGAGAGCAGGAGCTAAAATGTAAGGAAAGGGTCCATATGTGGAACAAAGTATGGTGGGCAGATATCTCTCTTGAGAAAAAAAAAGAAAAAATTTTAAAACCCATTAAAAGAACTTTTAGCCCATAGAATGTAGTTTTTATCACATACAGTGTATTATATATGTTTGAAATATGTACATATAGATACCGTAACATCCAAAGTCATTTCAAGGAAAGAAACTTTTAGTATTTCATTGGTAAAATTGTTAGATATCCCTCATACTTCAAATCCACAATTCTTCACTCCCAAGATCTTTTAAAATGTTCACTGGAATACAGGGGAAAAGACATATCTCTGTGTGTGTGTATATGTGATATGTGTGTATACACACATATATAACATGTATATGGGTTTATATATGTGTGTATATGTATATGCATACATACATAAGTGTATATCTGTATATATATGTACATATATGTGTGTATATATATGTTGGTAAAAAAATTTTTTGAGCATGTATTTTCACAAGAAATTTGTTTTTTCTTCAGTGCAGTGGAGATGGGAAGGAAAGAAAATAGATTTCTGTTCATTTTTTTTCAGTAGAGAGGTGGGGACATGTGCTACAGCTGTGAAATGTTGCACATGCTTCTGGATGAAGTCACTATGTTATTAACTTTAATTAACTGTTTTTCTTTGCTATGAGACCTCTCATGGAAATTATAAATGTATGTAGCGTAAAAACAAAACATCAACAAAACTGAACGGTATCTATATATGTGTACACACATATATGTATATATGCACATCTGTTTCAAGAACGAGTAAAAGTGAAGATGTATTTAACTAGTTATTCTCAAAGAGTCTTATCTGCAGCCTTCCTTTTCCTTTGTCCAACTGATTCCAAACTCATTGAAAGGCATAGAAAAATTCTTGACACATTCTGCCAAACGTTATATTTGTTCTCTGTTAATTCTCAAGACTTTCTCTTGTTAACTTCTGGGATTGTCTGTGAGTCTTGAAACACTTAAAGGAGATGAAATAAAGTCATATAGAAGACTCAGCTGAGTCCATGAGGTAGGGAAAATGGAAAGAAAAGTCTGTTTGAGTGGGGGTGGGGTTGGGGAAACTTTGGTGTGTTCATTAGCTAGTGAGCTTTGACAACTTCAGCTAAATTCTTTCAACATTCATGGAACTTTTCTTCTCACTTGGGACAAAGAATTGGAAGTATTATTTATTTTATCTTAATTATCTAGAGAATGAGAAAAAATATTCACTAGTATACATGGATTAAATAGAAGAATTTGCATTTTTCCCCTTATACTCTTAGGGTTGTACTTTATCTCTAGTGCTTGGGTTCAGTCTATGAATATCCCATTTCATGGGTTAGCATACTTCCTTCTCCAATCCATTTTTTTTTTTTGGTCTTCCTAGTTAAAAGGGTAATAGCTATTGATGCAAGGGATTTGCAAGGGAAGATCATTTATTATCATCCAACCTACATGTGCTCTCTTCTTCATAAAGAGGTACTAGACCCTGGGTAATCCTATTTTGGACCTCCTCCTCAGGGGTTTTCATAGTGGCCTCCTCATAAGAGGGTGGCAGGCACACTGTGAGGAAGGTAGCGTCAGGGTGCAAGGTCGAATAATGGAAGGTCTGCTCCGTGGTCCAAGGTAAGACTGAAAGGAAATCGGTCACTTCTCTCTCAGGTAGGTGCTCTGGAAGATCAATGCTGAAGATCTGTCCCTGGGGCCTTGAGTGCTTACAGCGATGATACAGGAAAAGTAGCAAAAATGCCAAGAAAAGCAGGATGGTGGCTGGAAGAATGATGCACAGGAATGGCTCAATGTCTTCTTTGGTAGAGCTTATCTTATGTGTGCTCTAGATTTAGGGAACAAAAACGGGAGGGGATAAGAGGAGGAAAGCAAAACCAAAGACATTCAAGTGTCTGTTTCCTCTGCCCCACCTTTGCCATTATTTCTTATGTAACTTGTTTTTTTACTTTATGAATAGCATGACTATTCCATATATACCAAGGACATTAGGACTCACAAAACAAAGGCTTTTGGTAAAGCATGAATGACTTCAGTATTTCATAAGCTTTGCAGGGATGAATTCATAAAAGAAACTCAGGGTGCAGGCATGTAGTACTGAGATAACTTTAGAATGTCTGAAGGCCTCTCCATACTCCCCACCCATTATACTCAATACAAAATGAAGTTATGACTCTTGTATTACAGCATATATTATTTGCTTTGGATTACTTTTCTCCAGACGTAGCTCACTGTTTACTTCCTGAAAAGAGATATTGTGAAATAATAATCATTATTATTAAGAGCTTTTATTTTTTTGAGGTAGGAGGAGGGCAATCAGGGTTAAGTGACTTGCCCAGGGTCACACAGCTAGTAAGTGTCTGAGGTCACATATGAACTTAGGTCCTCCTGACTCCAGGGCCAGTGCTCTATCCGGTGCTTTCATTCTTGCCAAGTGCTTTACATAGGTTATCTCATGTATTCCTCACAGCAGCCTTGTGAAGTAGGTGCCATTATCATCCCCAGAGACTGAATATCTGAAATTGTTTGAGATTTCCATATTTAGATTCAATCATACCTTCCCTTTTTTTGTCTTAAAGTTTTTATTGATGCCTTTTGTTTTACATCACAGTCATTACTGGATATATCCCTATCCTTGCGAGGGAGTTTTCCTTTTTGGCAAAGAAAAACAGTTATGTGGCTCCAGTAGACATAGACATCAGACAGTATGCACACACACACACACGCACACAGAGTCCCTGATCTCTCCAATGAATGGAGGGTGGTGCATTTTCTCGTCTCTTCTCAAGGGTCAAGATTTGTCTTTAGAAATATACAACATTTAGCTTCCTTTTGTTCTTATAATCATTATGTTGTTATAACAACATTCATTATTGTAGTCTGTGCATGTTGTTTTCCTGATTCTGGTTACTTCACTGTGTATCAGTTCATACAGGTCTATTATTGAAAAATAATTTTAGAAACTAATTCAGAGTCTAATAAATGGGAAAAAAAACCTTTATTGCTTTCATTTCATTATATGATTTGTGTTGTAATTACCTGGATTCTGTTGTTGTTTTAAGGAAAGGCTACAACTAAATTCATAGGTAACTTTGGTTCCATGGTATGTGGTCACAAAAAGTTAGGAAGTGTTATTGGAAGGAATCATATTCTATACCCAGTGTTATGATAAAACTGTAATAAACCAAGTCAGTACTTAGAGAAAAATGAATTGTCTTCCTAATAGTAAAAAAAAAAAAAAAAAAGAGATCTTTAACATCATTACACAATAATGAACTGTTGTTTTCTGCATTAAATGAAGCAAATGGAACCATATGTACAAATAATTACTAAATTTTTTTTTTAAGTAAGCATGACTAAGTCAGAAAAGAAAGAGCTAAGGTCCTATACAGTTTAATATGACAAGTAAAATTGCAGTCACTCTGTTCTTTCCTTATTTTTTGCAAGATAGGAAGATATACTTTTATTGTGACCAAGATTCTGGATTGAAAGTCTTTTGTTTAGCCATTTTTTTAATTCACTAGTTTATAAATGACATTCTGAGCCAGATTAGAGGAATTATTTTCTTTTATTTCTTCCAAATGTTTTTCACCTTCTAGGCAAATAGCAATATATGGGTATTTGGCTAAGACGCAAATTGAGTTAGAAAATGATCCTTATAAAAGCATATAAATATTGATAGCTTGTTTATCATCTTAGAGTCTCAGAAAGTCATGCTGACCAGAACAAAGCTAAAACTAAATCAGATGTATAGAATTCATTTATAGCACCAAAAGAGAATAAAAATCTGCTGAACTATTCAGAACTGCTAAAATCATATCCTATCAATAAGTGAGTTATTCATAAAATTAGAATAACATTTCATTTTTAAATCCATCTTATGAGTTGTACCTTTGGTACAATTAAAACTTTTAAAAAATGGATTCTGACTCTCTTCTGATTATTTATATTACAAATTCAGTTAATTCTTATGTTAAATGATCAATTCTAGACTGAGGATGTTATGATATCATGGACCATGGCTTTAACTGAGTAGAGAAGCTGTGAGAAAAGGTAAATTGCTGGAACAAATTATCTGCAATTATGTTTAAATTAGAAGTCAAAATGGGGAATCCAGGAAATACTACTGTGGTCAGTGTCCTACCCTCACCTAACTCGATACTCCAAAATATTAAAAGTGCATCATGTCACTCTATATCTGACATCTGTTACAAAAGTATATAGAAGACATTATAATACTTTAGATTTAATGTTTATGATTTTAAAGTCATATTTTACAACTCTTTATTATTTCATTCCTTATTCTTAGTAGTGAAGAATAATTAAATTTAAACTATCTGTTAATGTGCAAAATAAAAAAAAAAGCACTTTATAGTGGCCTTTATATATCCAGTAACAATATAAAAGGTACCAAATGCTTAACATTCAAGTATTCTGTTATATGTAAAAAACAGACACTCACAGAAAGTTGGATGTTTCTCTAATCTCAGGAAGATAAGTTTTTTTTTTAAAAAAGAAATGGTATAGTTCTTTTTAATATTTCCACATGGTAAACTGAACTGTTAGAATTTTATAATGCACACATACTTGTAACTATCCAAATGGTGATGGGCTTTTAAAAAAGTTATGACCTAAAAAGATACATTAAAATATAATATATAATATAATATAATAAATATATAAACATATATTTATAAATGCATAAATATAAAATAATATAATATAAAATATAAAAATTAAATATAAATAATTCTTCTAGTTTCTCCAAGTAGTGCTAGGAGGCAAATAGCTAGGGGAAGGTTTGTCCTTATTTTGTTAATTTAAGAAATTCATGCAAAGTAATTAGCTTTATTTTTTGAAAATATATATAATGACTTTCTACTTTAATTTTTATGTTGGATAATGGGAAATTTGTTCATTCTCTCTTAGACTTGCTTGGATATCCTGTAATCATCATGATCTCTGTTTTGGTTCAGACTTTTGGATTAATGGATATTTCACACACATATTCCTAATTAAATCTTAATAAATTAAATTAGATGACCCAACGATGTGTAAGTTAAACTCTACTGGGCTGGTCTTTTTACTATTAGCTAATTCCAGATCTCTCAAATTGACATTAAAAAGCAAAGAAAAATGGCTTGTCTTTTTTTTCTATTTACTTTATATTCTTTTGTCTCTCTCTAATTCTGGTATTCGTAATCTTTTTTGCATGTCATGATCCCTTTTGGCAATCTGGTAAAAACTATACAACCTTTCTCAGAATAATGTTTTTAAATTTTTTTTTACATAGGATTACAAAGGAAACCAATTATGTTGAAATATAGTTATCAAAATATTAGAAGTTCCAAGTTTATGGATGGATCCATGGACACACTGATAGTCTCTGGACCCCAGGTTTAGAATGCTTATTCTAATACAAGAATTCTTCATCTGAAGATAAGAGATTCTTCAGAAATGAACTTTTCCATTCTAAGGTACACAATGTGCCCCTTTTTGGTTTCAGAAGGAAAGGAAACCTTCTACCTAGTTTTTAGGAAAGTAGAAAGCAAAAGAGTTTTTTTGTCTATTACACAGGTAAATAAGAAGCTGCTTTTCACTTTTAGTCTTAGAAATCTCAGATTGGATCACAGGCCAACAAGGGCCTTAAGGGAAAAAATTGTAGGAAAGTAGTTTTTAACAAAAAGAAGTAAAGCTTTATCAAATTTCTTTTACACTTTAGAACACCTCTGTACACTCTGAGGCAAACTGATAAAAATGTCCATTTTTACCAAGCCAAACATTAGCAAATTAACATTCCTGTCATTATTATCATAATGCTTATGTGTTTGAATTCAGCCTCTGCAATCCCTAGACTAGGAGGAGGCAGTATTGGTAAAAAACAATCACAAACCCATCAGAGAGGGAAGGCATTAAGTACAAACCTGTAGCTGGGTGTCCAGAAGTGGCAGACTTGGTTCACTAGTTAACCATTCATAGGCCCCCCTGCCAGCAGGTCCAAACTTCCTCCAGCTGCTTCCTAACAGCCACCTCATGCTTTCATCAAGCTGATGCCGTCTCCCGTTACGGATCTTCCACCTTGTCTTCCAGATTTAAACAACGCCCCTTACCCTTGGCCCTCTCCCCGCTGGGATAGTCTCAGCTGAAGACCATTGGCAAACTCTTCCCCTGTGATTAGCAGCAGCAAAGTATTAAAGGCACCTTCTAGGCTGAACTAGCTATTTTAACTCAATTTCTCTGGGTTCATCTCAGTGGTCTATGTTATTGAGAAAACAGGCATCAGGTATCAGGGATGATGGGAGGGCTTTCTGCATTAGGATTATTAGAGCAGAATTTGCATCTGAATCCAAGACCACATGGTCCTTAATTCATTAGATAAATAGGTTTCTAAATTTAGGTATCCAATAAACATGATTTTCCCCCCTCCTTCTCATACCCTTCCCTATTCCCTCACTGCACCCTTGACCAGAGACTGAGATCTTTATCTGAGAACAGGAAGGAAGAAAACAGACTAAATTCCCCTTAATTGCTACTGGATTAGACAGCACACAGAGAATGGGTACTTTGGGAAGAGGCAAGGAGATATGAATAATGTCTTACTGAATTATTTAGATTATAGATGCTAATGATAAACTTGAACAGAAGCCAGATAACAGCTTAGGTTGTTAGGACTGAGCCTTTGCTAGTTTAGTGGATAAGAATAATATTTATCTACAGATACATGAAAATTTTAAATTAAATTGTTTTTTCAACACCTATACAATTTTGCATATAACAGCTCATTTGTGAACTTTATAAATGCATCCTCTTGAAATTTTGAAGTGAAAAACTCACTTTAGTGTAAGATTTTTCTTCACCAAAATATTGGGATTTCTTTCCTCTTTCCTTTGGGGTATTAGTTCTTGTGTGGAACTGGAATCATCCTGCCTCATCCTTTTTGGGCAAAATCTTTTTACACTTGAAAAGTTTGCTCATGGTAGGGCGGAGCCAAGATGGCGAAGTAGAAAGACGCACATACACATAGCTCCGAACACACAAACCACAGAACGGCAGAGGGGACTAACCCAGGGCGAATTCTGCACCCAGAGACCACGGAATATTGGAGCGAGGGAGATTTCTGTTCCGGAGAGACCTGCAAACCTCTCGCGGGGGGACCTTCGCGCCGGGGACTGGGCGCCGGGGACTGGGCGCCGGGGTGGGAAGAGGAGAGCAGCCTTGCCGTGGCAGCGACACCGTGGGAAAGAGATCCAGCGGCCACGCTGGTCCCCCCACCCACAGAGGGACCTGCAAACCTCTCTCAAAAGGTCCGTTGCGCTGCAGACACGGTGCCCAGCCCGGACCTGCAGCGGCGCGGCTCCGAGAGACAAAGTTCTGAGAGGGATCTGGAGGCGGGATCTTCAGCAGCTGCACGGGCCCCCCACCAACAGGTGACTGACGGGGGTAGGTGAGAGAGTCTCTTTGGTGGGTTGAGAGGGGAGCGTGGTGCCCTCATAGCTCAGGCCCCCCCGGGAGGTGGGGGCTGAGAGGCAGTTGCAGACAGGGGCTCCCCAAACGAGCGGGAGCCTGGATCCATTGTGGAAGGTCTGTGTATAAACCCCCTGAGGGAATTGAGCCAGAGAGGCGACCCTGCCCCTGACCTCAGCACCTGAGCCTAATTTGACACTGAATAACAGCCCTGCCCCCGCCAAAAATCCTAAGGCGGGAAGCAGCATTTGAATCTCAGTCCCCAAACGCTGGCTGGGAGGACCAGGAGGCGAGGTGGATGTGAGGAGAACATTCAGAGGTCAGGCCACTAGGGGGAGACAATGCCAAGAAAAGGGAAAAGAAATAAAACTATTGAAGGGTACTTTATGGGAGAAAAATCACTTCCTCCCTTCCTTTCTGATGGGGAGGAACAAGGCTTGCCATCAGGCAAAGACACAGAAATCGAGGACTCTGTGCCCCAGCCCACCCAATGGGCTCGGGCCATGGAAGAGCTCAAGAGGAATTTTGAAAATCAAGTTAGAGAGGTGGAGGAAAGACTGGGAAGGGAAATGAGAGGGATAAAGGAGAAGCATGAAAAACAGATCAGCTCCCTGCTAAAGGAGAACCAAAAAAATCTTGAAGAAATTGGCACCTTGAGAACTAGCCTAACTCAGCTGGCAAGGGAGGTGCAAGGGGCCAATGAGGAGAAGAATGCTTTCAAAAGCAGAATTAACCAAATGGAAAAGGAGATTCAAAAGCTTACTGAAGAAAATAGATCTCTCAAATCTGGAATGGTACAGATGGAAGCTTTGGACTTTTTGAGAAAGACAGATATCTCAGAACATACCGCGCAGATTCGAAAAATGGAAGATAATGTGAAATATCTTATTGGAAAAGCAACTGACCTGGAAAATAGAATCAGGAGAGACAATGTAAAAATTCTGGGTCTACCTGAAAACCATGATCAAAAGAAGAGCCTAGACATCATCCTTCACGAAATTATCAAGGAAAACTGCCCTGAGATTCTAGAACCAGAAGGCAAAATAAATATTCAAGGAATCCGCAGAACACCGCATGAAAGAGATCCAAAAAGAGAAACTCCTAGGAGCATTGTGGCCAAATTCCAGAGTTCCCAGGTGAAGGAGAAGATATTGCAAGCAGCTAGAAAGAAACAATTCAAGTATTGTGGAAATACAATCATGATAGTACAGGATCTGGCACCTTCTACATTGAGGGATAGAAGGGAATGGAATAGGATATTCTGGAGGTCAAAGGAACTAGGACTGAACCCAAGAATCACCTACCCAGCAAAACTGAGTATAATACTTCAGGAGAAAAAATGGTCCTTCAATGAAATAGAAGACTTTCAAATTTTCCTGATGAAAAGACCAGAGCTGGAAAGAAAATTTGACTTTCTAACACAAGAATGAAGAGAACCATAGGAAGGCGAACAGCGGAGAGAAATCATAAGGGACTTACTAAAGTTGAACTGTTTACATTCCTACATGGAAAGACAATATTTATAACTCTTGAAACATTTCAGTATCTGAGCACTGGGTGGGAGTACACACACACACACACGCACACACGTACACATACATAGAGACAGAGTGCACAGAGTGAATTGAAGAGGATGGGATCATATACTAAAAAAAAAAAAATGAAATCAAGCAGTGAGAGAGAAATATTGGGAGGAGAAAGGGAGAAGTTATATGGGGCAAATTATCTCTCATAAAAGAGGCAAGCAAAAGACTTATTAGTGGTGGGATAAAGAGGGGAGGCAAGAGAAAAACATGAGATCTACTCTCATCACATTCCACTAAAGGAAAGAATATAATGCACACTCATTCTGATAGGAAAACCTATCTCATAATACAGGAGAGTGGGGGCCAGGGGCACAAGCAGGAAGGGGGGGAGGATAGAGGGGAGGGCATGGGGAGGAGAATGCAATACGAGGTCGACACTCACGGGGAGGGAAAGGACCATAAGAAAATAGAAGTAATGGGGGACAGGACAGGATGGAGGGAAATATAGTTAGTCTTATACAACACAACTAGTATGGAAATCATTTGCAAAACTAAATAGATATGGCCTATATTGAACTGCCTGTCTTCCAAGGGGAAGGGGTAGAGAGGGAGGGAGCTAAAGAAGTTGGAACTCAAAGTGTTAGGACCAAATGTAATGTTCTTACCACTGGGTAACCAGAAACACAGGTTAAGGGGTCAAGAAAGCTATCTGGCCCTGCAGGACAAAAGAGAAGACGGAGACAAGGGCAGGGAGGGAGGATAGAGGAGAGAGCAGATAGGTCACAGGGGCAATTAGAAAACTTGGGTCTGGGGGGGGGGGGAGGGGGAAAAAAGGGGAGAAAATTTGTAACCCAAAATTAAAAATTTAATAAAAAAAAAAAAAGAAAAGAAAAGTTTGCTCATGAAGAGTTGTAATATGATTTCTTGGTTGGGAATTTGGAGATTCTCTAAATTCTACTGTCATTTGAATGACTAGTAAACATTTGAGAATACATTGTGTTATGATTCCTATACAATAACGGACATAAAAAAGACTAAAGTAATACTATATGATGTTTTACATGGTGTTTTAAGTTACATTTTTATACTGCTTTTACATGAAGTCACTTGATCCTCACAATAACCTTGTAAGGTAAGTGCTATACCCATTTTACAGATGAGAAATGGAGTATCAGAGAGGTTCAGTTACTTAGAATAATTGATGAAAGGAGGTTCAAATTCAAGCTTTCCTGAGTCTAAATGGAGTAATCTTCGCACTATTATTAAATCTTAAAACTAATAATTTCTAAAATTTGTGATGAGCATTGTCCACTTGATTTACCTGTGTCTGGCAGTATAATATTTAACTTTGTAATAATATTCAATAGCCTGGATAGTAACTATCCTCCTCAAGGAACTTGGTTTTTAGCCAGTCAGTTTATTTCTTCTTGCTTCATGCTTTCTCCTCATTTAAAATATTACTTGTGTTGCCCAGGCATTCTCCTATTGAATAAAAACCATTATGAAAAGATGAATTAAGCTATTTTCATTACAAAATGATTCATTGAAGGTATATGGTATATAATTGATATGGTAGAAAGATAATTAGTTCTGGGATGAAGACATGTATCCCAATGTTGCCTCGGACATGATTCCTGTATGACCTTTACCTTCCTGAGTCTCAGTTTCCTTATCTGTTAAATGAGGGTACCTCTCAAGTTTCTCCCCTTTAGATCAAAGATAATATGACAATTACACAGCAAGCTTTTCAACTATAGTTTGGCAATGGGTTTAAGTTTCAAATTTAAAATATTTTAAATGTTTTAAGAATTTACTTATTGTGTAAAGTGAACTTCCTACCACCTTGAGACAACCTATTGTTTTGTTTTTATTCCTATATAACTTCTTGTCCTTAAAGATATACAATGCATGAAAACATTCTTTCGCTTCCAAATAATATTTATGTTGTTTTTCTGCCAAAACAACACATATTTTGATCATCTAAACATATCTTATTTTCTAACAGTTTTTTTATAGCTCAATTTGAGAGGTGCAAGCATTCTCTTTTTTAATATTAGCATAGGAGTTCATCAGTCTTACTTTAAAATATCCCTTAGTAGGATTATAGGTGAAGAGCTGGAGGGGACCTTTGATGTTCCCTCATTTTAAAGATGAGGAAAATGAAATTGAGAAAGTCTAAATGACTTGCCTGCAGTCACACAGACAGACAGGTTTGTGCCCAGGATATACCTGACCCTGCTGCTCAAATCCACAGTATCCCAGAGCTTATATTTATATGAGAATGCTAAAAGGATCCTATAGGCCACCAACATGATTCTTTTAATACCTCTTTCTGAAAATCATTTGAAAGTGTGATCTGTTTTGCTTCTCTTTTTTCCTTAATTCTTTTAAATTTGAATTGTTCAATTATTTATTTTTTCTTTTTCAAGATTCTTCAAAGTTCCTTTCTATTGGCAGGGTTGTATAGGATGGGGCAAGTGTTGGACTCATCATAATACAATTATATCATGACAAAAACTTTTCACTTTTTTAGCATTAATAGGAGTAAAAATAGAAGATGAACCAATGACTATTAAGGGATGGAGCTAATGCTTACAAATAAAATGTGCTAGGTAAACACAGTAACATATTTATGTAAACTGGAAGATGGAGTTAAAGTAGTGCATGTTAGAATTTTAGTAAGCTGTTCAATGCAATGTCTCACAAGATTCTATTACAAAAATTAAGTTAAGTGGGCTTAGACAACGATACAATTAAAATGACTGACAACTAAGTGGTGGACTGGAGACAGCATTATTACAAATGATCTGGGCTGTACCAGATTTATGTGAAGTATCCAGAGGGTTCACATAAGGGTCAGCAGTGAGTCTTTGTTTTTGTGAAACCTTCTCCTAGTGACTGGAAGAGGAATTAAAAAAAACATTCTAACTAAATTCATGGTCAGTATAGACTGAGGGAACAGTTGAAGGCACTCAGGCCAGAAAAAAAATTAACCAACTAGAAACTAGAACAGAGTGGAGACTGACAGAAAACTGACTGTGGAAAAATACAAGCATTTAGGAAAGCAAAGAGATCTCAAAGAAGCTTTCACAAAACTGTAACGCTGAGAAAAACTAGGGTGCAGAAAGCTAAAATCAAGTTAGTTGTAAACTGGTGACATAGTCAAGTTGCAATCAGTGGGGTTTACAAGAGGACCAGATATCTAGAGCTAGAAAGAATCCCAGAAATCACCTAGACTTTGAACAAATAAGTCATTTTGATTATTATTAACATTCAAATTAACTATAAAGGATATATTAAGAAAGATACTATCTATATCCAAAGAAAGAACTGATAAATAGAAGTATGTATAGAATAATTTTATATGTATATATATGTATATATATATATATATACACACACATACCTATTTGTGTCTAATGGTAGCTGTTGCTAGGGTGAAGGGAGGGAGTAGGAGGAGGAAGGGAAGAAAAAATGGAAAAAAAAGAAATTTACATGAAAACTTTATTATATATTTAAAAGGAATAGATTTTTAGTTTCCTGGGCAGCCATCTTTGTTATTATATTATGTTGTGGAAATGCTTGTTTTATTCCATAAATTGAAAATAAATAATTTTTTCACCTAGATCAACCCTTTTATTTTACATTTTTGGAAATAGAAGACTAAAAGATTAAGTGACTTGCTAGTGTCATGCAGGTATGGAATTATGTCACAGATGGAATTTGAACTAAGTTCTGTGATTCCAGAGTCAGAGCTCCTTCCATTGTATCATATTGTATGAAGTTGTATCAGTGGGAGCATTATACCCTAGCCCAAGCAGTCAGAGTCCAATCAATGTCGATTTATTGAATTCAATCATCATTTCTTACCTACCTAGTATGTACAGAACTTTGTGCTAGGTGCCAGGACCAATAAAAAGTTTTGATAACGAATGTTACCTGCTTTCATAGAATTTGAGATACGTTAATCAAGTGTTTTATTTTTTATTTTTTAGAAGGCAATCAGGGTTAAGTGACTTGTTCAGGGTCACATAGCCAGTAAGTGTCTGAGGCCATATATAAACTCGGGTCTGACTGCAGAATTGGTGCTCTATCTATTGCATCACTTAGCTGCCCACATCAAGTGTTTTCTAAACCTCATAATGCTATATGAATGCCAGCTATTTATTATTATATATATTATTTATTAATATTATATAATATATGTTATAAAATAATATATCATCATTATCATCATCATAATTATCATTGTTATGAGGTCAAAACCCAGATACTACATATAACACATGGTAAATGTGTGATCTGGATTTCTCACAATCCTGAAGCATTTTTCATGAGATTCTTCTAATTGGGGGAAGGAAGGCTGAAATCACGTGCCTAGGTGAGAAATCATGTGTCTAGGAAGAGTTGATGTGAGAGTTCTGGAGCTGAGAGATGTTCTTGATCCTTCTTTAGAAGAGACATTTGTAGTTTCACACTCTCACAGAAACCAGGATTGCAACCCTCATGTACCTATTGGTTTTTCATATTGAAATGTTTCTCTTCATTTCTGTTTAGTTTCTGCATGGATATCCTCAATAACATGGACATTCTGCCCTCCATCAATCAGTGCCTACTATCCACCATTACCATCTGTAGAATTTGGACCCACTCACCCTCGTTCTTTACAATTCCCAGGTGCCACTGAGGAGAGTGGAAGCACTACCAGCACTGTTGAGCCAGCTTTGGCCACAGGCTCATTTTTCATTGTAGCTGTGGTGGAGAGGGTGGTGGCCACATGTTACTTGGGCCTAGAGGCCTCCTTTACCACACAGCATTCTTGGAATTCTCTTGGCCTGAGGACCAACTTCTTTCAAGAACTTTGATGAAGAACAAAGGAGAAATGGTGGCCCCTTCCACACACTGCATGGGGTAAATGGCCCCTTTGGCCACATCACAAAAGTCAACCTTCACTAAATGAAATTACCTACATTGAAATCAAAAACAAAATACAGCACTCTTAGGCATGTAGATTTACATTTTTTTTTTTGACATTTTTTTTTTTTATTTAGCTTTTAACATTCATTTTCACAAAATTTTGGGTTACAAATTTTCTCCCCTTTTATCCCCTCCCCCCCCAAACGCCAAGCATTCTAATTGCCCCTATGACCAATCTGCTCTCTCTTCTATCATCCCTCTCTGCCCTTGTCTCTGTCTTCTCTTTTGTCCTGTAGGGCCAGATAGCTTTCTATACCCCTTTACCTGTATTTCTTATTTCCTAGTGGTAAGAACATTACAGTTGATCCTAACACTTTGAGTTCCAACTTCTTTAGCTCCCTCCCTCTCCACCCCTTCCCTTTGGAAGGCAAGCAATTCAATATAGGCCAAATCTGTGTAGTTTTGCAAATGACTTCCATAATAGTTGTGTTGTATAGGACTAACTATATTTCCCTCCATCCTATCCTGTCCCCCATTACTTCTATTCTCTTTTGATCCTATCCCTCCCCATGAGTGTTGACCTCAAATTGCACTCTCCTCCCCATGCCCACCCTTCTATCATCCCCCCCCACTCTGCTTATCCCCTTATCCTCCACTTTCCTGTATTGTAAGATAGGTTTTCATACCAAAATGAGTAGGCATTTTATTCTTTCCTTTAGTGGAATGTGATGAGAGTAGACTTCATGTTTTTCTCTCACCTCCCCTCTTTATCCCTCCACTAATGAGTCTTTTGCTTGCCTCTTTTATGAGAGATAATTTGCCCCATTCAATTCTCCCTTTCTCCTCCCAATATCTTTCTCTCTCAATGCTTGATTTCATTTTTTTTAAGATATGATCCCATCCTCTTCAATTCACTCTGTGCACTCTGTCTCTATGTGTGTGTGTGTGTGTGCATGTGTGTGTGTGTAATCCCACCCAGTACCCAGATACTGAAATGTTTCAAGAGTTACAAATATTGTCTTTCCATGTAGGAATGTAAACAGTTCAACTTTAGTAAGTCCCTTATGACTTCTCTTTGCTGTTCACCTTTTCATGGTTCTCTTCATTCTTGTGTTTGGCAGTCAAATTTTCTTTTCAGCTCTGGTCTTTTCATCAAGAATGCTTGAAAATCCTCTATTTCATTGAAAGACCAATTTTTCCCCTGAAGTATTATACTCAGTTTTGCTGGGTAGGTGATTCTTGGTTTTAGTCCTAGTTCCTTTGACTTCTGGAATATCCTATTCCATGCCCTTCGATCCCTTAATGTAGAAGCTGCTAGATCTTGTGTTATCCTGATTGTATTTCCACAATACTTGAATTGTTTCTTTCTAGCTGCTTGCAATATTTTCTCTTTCACCTGGGAGTTCTGGAATTTGGCCACAATGTTCCTAGGAGTTTCTCTTTTTGGATCTCTTTCAGGCGGTGTTCTGCGGATTCCTTGAATATTTATTTTGCCCTCTGCTTCTAGAATCTCAGGGCAGTTTTCATTGATAATTTCATGAAAGATGATGTCTAGGCTCTTCTTTTGATCATGGCTTTCAGGTAGTCCCATAATTTTTAAATTGTCTCTCCTGGATCTATTTTCAAGGTCAGTTGTTTTTCCAATGAGATATTTCACATTATCTTCCATTTTTCCATTCCTCTGGCTTTGTTCTGTGATTTCTTGCTTTCTCATAAAGTCCTTAGCCTCCATCTGTGCCATTCTAATTTTGAAAGAACTATTTTCTTCAGTGAGCTTTTGAATCTCCTTTTCCACTTGGCTAATTCTGCTTTTGAAAGCATTCTTCTCCTCATTGGCTTTTTGAACCTCTTTTGCCAATTGAGTTAGGCTAGTTTTCAAGGTGTTATTTTCTTCAACATTTTTTTGGGTCTCCTTTAGCAGGGAGCTGATTTGCTGTTCATGCTTTGACTTCATGTCTCTCATTTCTCTTCCCAGCTTTTCCTCCACCTCTCTAACTTGATTTTCAAAATTCTTTTTGAGCTCTTCCATGGCCTGAGCCCATTGAGTGGGCTGAGATACAGAAGCCTTGATTTCTGTGTCTTTGCCTGATGGTAAGCATTGCTCTTCCTCATCAGAAAGGAAGGGAGGAAATGCCTGTTCACCAAGAAAGTAACCTTCTATAGTCTTATTTCTTTTCCCTTTTCTGGGCATTTTCCCAGCCAGTGACTTGACCTCTGAATATTTTCCTCACACCCACCTCACCTCCTGATCCTCCCAGCCAGTGTTTGGGGTCTGAGATTCAAATGCTGCTTCCCAGCCTCAGGGCTTTGGGCGGGGGCAGGGCTGCTATTCAGTGTGAGATTAAATTCAGATGCTCAGGTGAGGGCAGGGCTGCCTCTCAGGCTCAGTTCCCTCAGGGAGTTTATGCACAGACCTTCAACAATGGATCCAGGCTCCTGCCTGCTTGGGGAGCCCTGGTCTGCCGCTGCCCCTCAGCTTCTGTCTCCCGAGGGGGCCCGAGCCATGGGGGCACCCCACTCCCCCCTCGACCCGCCAAAGGGACTCTCTCACCGACCCCCGTCACCTGTGGGTGGAGGTACTTGTGCGGCCGCTGGAGATCCCGTCCCTGAAGCCCCCTCGGATCTGTTCCTCTCGGTGCCGCGGCCACGGCAGGGCTGTACTCAGCTCCCAGTCCCGGCGCCCAGTCCGCAGCACGAAGGACCTTTTACGAGAGGTTTGCAGGTCTCTCCGGAACAGAAATCTCCCTCGCTCCAATGTTCTGTGGCCTCTGGGTGCAGAATTCGCCGTGAGTTACTTCTTTGTAGTTGTTCTATGGGTTGTGGGTTCGGAGCTAAGGCATGTAGATTTAGATGTTATCCAAAATATACTAAGGAACAATTTAAACATTTGAGTGGAGAACTTCTGCAAGGACTCATGAAGATGACTTAAAGTGTGAAGACAGTACCTGCATCACTAACACCCTGAGATACATCCTGTTGTAATGGCAAAAGTACTGGATTTGGAGACAGAAGACGTGGGTTCATATCTTGTTGTTGTAATCTTGGGCTGTTTACTTAACCTTTCCAGATCTCAGCTTTCTCATCTGTAAAGGGGAGTATGGGGGGGCTTCTAAGGCCTTTTTAGCCCTAAGTTTATGATTCTATGAAGTTTTCAATATGCTGTACAACTCTAGAGAAAGCCTAGCCCTTTTTCAAAATGGTTTTTCGGTTATTTTGTTACATATTATCAAAAGCACATGTAGGAAATGAACCTTTTGAGGAAGAAACAATAATCCCTGGATTTCTGAGGAGACAGCATTAAAGGACATTATGACTTTATTTAAAATTAAAATTTTATGAGTTAAAAAGAAAACTTCTGAAACAAGAGGAAAATACATTCTTGGACTAATAAATGGTTAATTTTGATTCTAACCAACATAAGCATAAAATAGTCAATAATAGGAATTCAAAAATAGTAGGCTTAGTGAATTAGTCAGAGCAGATACAGGTCTACAAAGGATAGGTCATGTATGTATCCGTTATATACAAGTCAGTACTTTAGGGGATTACATCATAGAATCTTTATGTGTTTCAAAACATACTATATATTAATTCGCTATGGTATGGCATAGTTTTATGGAAATTTTTTTTAACCTAGTGGAAACAATTCTAGAGTTAGGCTCAAATCTAGAGTCTGACAATAATTAGCTCTGGGACAGACTATGGACCAACCACAAAATTCTCTGAATTCAGGTTCATCATCTCCATGATGGGGTTAGTAAACCTTGGACTGTCCACCTCAAAGTATCACATTTCCCAGAAATGTGTGTGTGTTTGTCCTTCATTGCCAAAGAAGACCATGCCATCAGAGAAATTATGACATGACTTGCACCACTTGACTTTGTTTTGAGGGAGGGCTGTGCAGGTCACCAGCCTCACTTCTCCTCCAGAGCCATCTGAATCCAGTGACCAGATATTCATCAGGATGACTGGAGATGACCCAGGATGAGGCAATTGGGGTTAAGTGACTTGCCCAAGGTCACAAGCTAGTGAGTGTCAAGTGTCTGAGGTGAGATTTGAATTCAGGTCCTCCTGACTCCTACACTGGTGCTCTGTCCACTGTACCACCTAGCTGCCCCATTCCCAGGAATGAATATCTTGGCAAATGTATAGCTTTGTTAAAAAAAAAATTTGAATTAGCATAACAGAACATAGAAGTGGTTTTTTGGAGTGCTGTCCCAATACTTCCCATCACATGTTGAGTATCATAGGTTAAACAGACGATATTTGGGGTCAATAACACTGAAATCAAATCAAGGCAAAGGCCACAAGCAGGGATAAGGGTCAGTATTCCAGCCTGGCATCAGAACATCATAGAGATCTGGATAATTGCCATTTATACGTATGAAATGCTTTGTAAACTACTTGAGATAAGGAATTATTTCATTCTTTGTATTTATGTCCTCAATGCTTGGCATAGATTAGATGCTTAATAAATTCTGTTGATTTGATTGTTGATTTCTCAAAACTCTGTGAGGAAGGCAGATTGAGTGTTGCCTATTTTACAGATAAATATCTTCAGGCTCAGAAAAGGTATTATCTGTTTAAGTTCACATAGCTAGTAAGTAGTGTGACCATGGATTGAACTGGAGAAAGTAGAGTACCCAGAAAGCATAATTGGGAGTCTGTTTTTGTAGTAGGAAAAGTGCTGGGTTTTGAGTCAAAGCAAGCTGGGTTTGCATGCCCAATCTTCCACTTACTGTGTGATCTTGAATGACAACTTCTTTGGATCTCGGTTTCTTCATCTATAAAAAAGAGAGACTGGACTAGATGACCTCTAAGTCCCTTCTAACTCTTAATCTGCCATCCTGTGAATGTAAAATATGGGTTATAGCTAGGTGGCTCTGTGGAAAGAGTGCCCAGTCTGGAGTTAGGAGTACTTGAGTTCAAATCTGGCCTCAGACCCTTACTAGTTGCGTGGCACTGGTTAAGTCATTTAACCGTGTTTCCCAGAGTTTCCTCATCTATAAAATGAGCTGGAGAAGGAAATGATGAACCGCTCCAGTATCTTTGCTAAGAAAACCCAAAACACTAAGAGTTGAACACAACTGAACATGAACAACAAAAAACAGATTGGAGCAGAGTAAGAACAGAAAGCAGATCTCAGTAGCAAAGAGAGTTCCTATTACTGGACTTAATATCTGGTTGCCGCTGGTGATGTCTTTGGCTTCATTTGGTCCTTATCCAGTCCACCTAATTTAACCCTCTAGCTGTGGAGCAGATACTAAGTGCAGTCACAGCCTGGGATGATTCATGATATTGTAACAGTGTTATCTGATAGCTTCAGACTACTGACCAAACCTACTTGTAGCAAAGCAGCTCATTAATAACGAAATAAATAAACTTCTGTGTTCTGACCACTTTTTAATGGAAGTGTTAACAATGCTAGTCTAAAGTAAATGGAAGAGAAGCAAAGGCCATGGAGAATTCACAGCTTGCTGATCAGCTTCTAAACAGCCTAAAAACCAGCTCCTACCCTCCGCCTGCCTCCTTCCTTACCCTAGTAGTTTACTTGAAAGCACAGAATGGAAAAAATGAGGAAAGAATAGATAGCCCTACAACAAACACAATTTGTTGGTTTTCTTAGAACTTCCTAAAGGGAGGCAATTGAGATGTAATGGAAAGAGCCCTGGAGATCCTAATGGTGAAGCATGCTTCCTGATGCTTCAATCAATCAGTACACATTTATTAAGCACCTATTGTGTGCCTGGCTCTGTGATAAGTGCTAGAATCTCTCTTAGCAGAGAGATGGTAGACTATAGGTAAAAATGCGAACCTCAAGAAAGAAAAATCAAGACCATCAATAAAACACTACAGTATGCCCGGAAGGAAGCCAAAAAGTTCAGAAGGGGACACAGAGGGGCAGGTTTGTTTCCACTTAGTTAAATTTAATGTACACTTAAAAACAACTTATAGAAATTCACAGCTTTATATATAATTAGTCCCCTTTTCTATGTGTACTTAAATGTGTTTATTGATAATGGCTAAGTTTATGATGAAACAAAACATTTTTAAAAGAAAGAGTACTGGACTTGGAATTATAAGACCTGGGTTTGAGTACTGGGTCTAAGTTATTCATAGTTTGAGCCCAGTAGGCAAGTCCTTCAACCTCACTGAATCCCAGTGACTCTTCTGTTCAACAGAGGTAATAATGTTTGTACAACTTAGCCTACAGGTAACGGACACAAAGCATTTTGTAAACCCTAAACTGCCTCGTGCGTGTAGCTTGCTTTTTGTGTTCATTTTAGCCTCTCAATGATCCAGTGAAGAGAACTTACATTTGTTCCCTGGCGAATGAGAGGTCTTGCCAAAAGACGTTTCCAAAGAGTGAGCATCTTGAGAAATTTACAGCTTTGTGTTTGTTCAAAAAGTGAATGTTAAATCTTTTCTCCCTTTCAACTTTTAAAATATCTTTTGTTCTTCTACCACTTTATTTCTCGATACATTCTCTCTCCTCCTATCCAGAAAACTATTCTGTATAACAAAAATTTAAAAAGGTGGAGAAGATGTTCAGCAAAACTAACCCCATATAGCAAAACATAAACCAAGTCTGACAGGATAAGCCGTGTTCCACATCCATAGTCTTTCATCGTTAAAAGAAGAGAAGGAGGTGACTTTTTTCATCTCTTCTTTGTGGACAAGCTTGGTCATTATAAATGAATGTTAAATCCTCAGATGGAGGGTCTGATGTCATTGGAGTTGACTTAGGGGCACAAAGAAGCTTTCCTTTGGAGTTCATGCTATGTGTGGTGTATTATTTATTTGTTTCCCAATAGATGGTGAATGTTGCTGGGAGAAAGATTTTCAAGACATATTTGTGTATATACTCCCTTGGGTACTGCTTTTTAAATAGGTAGGGCTAAGGTACTAATGCTATGCTCAGGGTGAAATATATCCAGATGAAAGATTTTGAATTGAAATGTGCATTATTTAGAAGGTTCTTCTTTGATGCGCTCTGAGGACTCTGGTGATTTAATTCTGCAGCACCAGATCTGTAACATCACCTTTGGCTGTGCCTTTATTGTCTGCATTGTTCCTTACAAAATACTGGAATTATGATATTCAGTTTCCTATTTTAGGTTCAAAGTATCTCCAACCTTAAAGTTCTACTTTAAAAAATTAGATGGACCTGTGATTTTATTGCAGAGAGAATTCCTGATGAAACTCTATTGGTGCAGACTGACATTTAAAATCTCATGGAGTTACCTGGGAACACCGAGAGGGTGACTGACTCTTATAATTAGTCTGGTTCCTAGGTAGAACTTGATCTCAAGTCTTCTTGGACCCAAGGCCAGCTCTATATCTGCTACACAGTGCTGGATCTCAAAAGCATTGAAGCTGATGCTGTTTACAAAGTTGGAGCAATTCTGATGAATTCAGATTTGTTATTCTCCCTCTGTCCCACCCAAGAGTAAATATATGTTGTACATTATCCTATATGAGATCCAGAGAAGGAAAGGAATTTAAGCAAGTTTCCACTGTCACCAAATCCTAGCTTTGCCCTCTTAACTGCTCAGGTGATGCTTAAGCATGAGATTTCCAGTTCTATCCATTAAGTCACACTACCTTTATAATATAGCTATTAGAGTTGCAAAAAAAGCAAAAAGAATTTCAAGTAATTTTTGATGTTACTATAATCTAAGGCTACAAACATGATTTTTTTCCCCTTCTGTTGCCAGGTTAGTGATGGTTGAAAGAAGAGAGCCACCTAGGGAAGGCAACATTAACAAATGTTGTGCAAAATTCAACAAATAACGTGAGTCTTTTATAATAAAATAGTACTGTTTAAGGATTTTATCAATTTGCATAAAATTGCCTTGGTTGTGGTCATTTTATATACATTACTGGGGTTATCTTTTCTAAGTTTGGTGGAATCAAGAAATCATGATGAAAAAATTTCTCTTCCAAGTTTGCTTCAATATCCCAGAATGCCCAGCTTTAATTTATACTTCTTATTTTCATGGTTGAATTCATAAAACTATTTGTCCTTAATCTTTTGTGTATCAGTGGGCCATAACATTGCACAAATCACTTAATTATTTATTGTTTTATAAAATAAAATAGAACACATTCAGGAAGGAGAAAGGTTCTGCTCTGCTGGGCCTCAAAGCTGCTCAGACCATGAAAAGAATTTATTTATTAAACACCTGTTGTTTGCAAAGCAGTCTGCAAGGCACTGGGATAGGGACAGAGTTTAGATCAGATATAGTCCATGACCTCATGGAATTTACAATCTGGTAATGCTATTGGAATCTTAAGTTAGTTTCACTCCCTCTACCCATAATCTTCCTTTTGACTTATTCATCTCAAGTGTATTCAGATCGACAGCTGAATTTTTAGGCAGCTCGGTAATTAGAGTCGTTCATATTTATATAACACTTTGTGGTCACAAAGTGCATTCACATATCTTATTTCCTTTGAGTTTCATGCCAATCTTGTGAATCAGGGGACACAAGTATTAACTCAATTTTATACATGGGAAAACAGACTCAGTGAGATAAAATGACTTCTCTGATGTCCCACAGCTGGTAAGTGGTGGTCCAGAGACTTGAGCGCTGATTTCTGTGACATTATGCTATCCAGTGGCCAACCAACCTGAAATACTAATGGATTATCCCTATTTTACAGATGAACAATTGAGATATTAAGTAATTTGCCCACTGGCACACTGCAAGCATCAGAGGCAGAATATGAAACCAGGTCTTGCTCACTCCATGTTCAGTACTCTATCCACTACATCTTGTACTGTTGACTTTTACAACAGACCAAGTCAGAAGAGAGGTTTCTTAATTAGAATAGCAGCCATATGGCTGTGAAGAAGGGGATGGATATGAAAAATGCTGGGCTGGTAGAATTAATGTGAATTGATGATTGATCATGGAGGGAAGGAGAAAGAAGAATCAGAGATAACTCTCAGACTTCCAACATACATGATGAGAAGGATGATAAATTGAATCAATAGAAATAAGGAAGTTTGGGGGCAGGATGGGCCTAGGGAGAAAGAACATAGGATTGGAAGATTTAGAATGTCTTATTTTACATATGAGAAAACTGTATCTCGCAGTGGCTGTATGACTATCCCCAAATTAGACAGGTAGTGAGGAACACAAGTGGGATTAAAAAACAGATCTGACTTCAAATATGGCTTCCCACTATATCACTGTCTCCAGTTACATAGTAAATGGGGACTGTCAGCCAATTCTCCCATTTACATGGCCAACATATTCAAAGCAAATGTATTGCATTGCATAAACATTTTAATCTTTATGAAAATTCAAATGATATTTCTCAGGAAAATACCCATCCCCTTCTCTATAACCATATGGCCACCATCCTAATTAAGAAACATCACTTCTGACTTGGCCTGTTGTAAGACATCCTTCTGCTAGCTATTTACAAATCTTGTGCTTTCTTATTTCTGGACCCAAGAGAGAGAAAAAAGCAATATAAAACTCCATCCTTCTTAGAAGTTCTATACTCATTAAAGTGTGAAGATAACTCTGGCAGCTTGAAAACTGTGATAGCAGAGCCCAAGTTCTGGCAAGTTCTACCAAGTGAAGTCTCAGTGAAAGACTTTATCTGTTTTCTGAGCACATGTATAGCTAAATATGGAAGTAAAAAGACTGTGAGATGATAAAATCTTTGGCCAATGCAACCCATTAAAATGATACAAAATAGCCCTATTTTTAACTTTTAAAAAGATAATCCTCTGTGACTTCCTCTCTCTTTTGCAGTGACAAGTCAAAGTGACAAGAAGTGCAGTTTTTAGATCATCTGTTACTTTATTGATTGGTTCTCTGAATGTGAGATCCTTGTCCAATGGCCAAAAAATTAACGTATCACTGGAGAAACTGATCCATACCAATATTGATATTCCTGCTATTAATGAAACCAGAAAATTTAAAGAAGTTACAGTGAAATGAAAGGATGGTTCACAGATTGTCATTCCTTAAGAGGCAGGTAAAGGGACTGACAGGGGTTTGCTGAAGGGATCAAGGAATACCATTTGATGGGACACTTGACCATCAAGACTTTGCAGTGCTTATGACCGTAAACAAAAAGATCAGGTAAGCAATTGCAATGTATGGGTCCACATCTATTAGGAAGGCTGAAGAGAGAGAAAAATTTTATGATGAACTTGACTGTTTCTTTCCAAACCAAATCAGCATATGTATTGATACTTAGTCACTTGATGAGTTCAATTTGGACATATTAAATTTGAGGTACTTGCAGGATACCTGGGTGGACATGTCTAGCAAGTAATTGGAGATAAGGGAGAAGAGTTCAAGAGAGATATTAGAGAAGCAGAAATATCACCTTGCTGATGAAGGTCTGTATAGTCCAGGGCGGGTAACCTGTGGCCTCCAGGTCATATGCATGAATCCAAGCTTCACTGAATAAAAGGAATTGTTTTGTAAAACTTGAAGTCAATCAAAGGGCCACAGTTGAGGACCTAAAGGTGACCTTGAGGCCACAGGTTCCCCATGCCTGGTATAGTCAAAGCTATGGTTTTTTCCAATAGCAATGTATGGCTGTGATAGTTGGAATATAAGGAAAGCTTCAACACTTTCAAATCGCAGTGTTGGAGAAGACTTTTGAGAGTCCCCTGGACAGCAAGGAGAGCCAGCCAGTTAATGCTTAAAGACATTAATTCAGACTATTCATTGGAAGGACAAATACTGAAGCTGAAACTAAAATACTTCAGCCACATAATGAGAAGATGGAACTTAGTGGAAAAGTCCTGCTGTTGGGAAAGATTGAAGGCAAAAGGAAAGTGGAATGGCAAAGGATGCAATGAATAGATAATGTCATAAAAGCAATGAACAAGAGTTTGGACAGACTTCGGGAGATAGTAGAGGATAGAAGGGCCTGACGTGCTATGGTCCATGGGGTCACAAAGAGTTGAACATGACTGAATGAAAGAACAACAACGAAAAACATTTATTTGGAGGCATTTCTATGGTGACATTACTTGAAATCATGAGAGCGGGTGAAATAACTGAGTTTGTAGAGTAAGAAAAAAGGACCTCTTGGGGATCTTTCAATTCTATCTATATCTGGCAAGGGTAGGGTGGGATGAAAATGGGAGAAGCATAATGAAAGGAAGCTGAGAAATAGTCATATGGGAGAGACACCAGGAAAAGCAGCTCCCCCAGAGAGTAAGAGATCAGGCAATATATCAGTCCATTTAAATAGTAAATTAAAACAGTTGGTTTTAAAAGGAAGAAATCCAAACTATCAACAACCATATAAAAATACTCCAAATCACTAAAACTACACAAATGCAGATCAAAGCATATGGGAGGTCCTATCTCACATATCAGATTAGCAAAGATGAAAAAAAGGAAAATTACAATTATTGGAGAGGCTGAGTGAAAACAGGTGTTCTAATGTACTTTTAGTGGTGTGAAATAGAACACCGATTCTGGGAAATTTGGGAACTATGTCCTCCATTTGTTATTATGTAACCTAGTAGTGGGCAGCTAGATGGTGCAGAGGATAGAGCACCAGATTTGGAATTAGGAGGACTGCATGAGTTCAAATCTAGACTCAGACACTTACTAGCTGTGTGACCCTGGGCAAGTTACCTAACCCTGTTTGTCTCAATTCCTTATCTGTAAAATGAGCTAGAGAAGTAAATGGCAAATCACTCTAGTATCTTTGACAAGAAAATCCCAAATGAGATCATGAAGAGTCAGATACCACCGAAAAAATTACTGAAGAACATCAACCCAGGAATACCACTAGTAGAACTATATCCCAAAGGTATCACATAAGGGAGAAGACCCATATGTACAAAAGTATTTGTAGCAGTTGTTCTTGTTGTGTCAAAGAACTGTAAACAAAGGTTTTCCATAAATTTGGGAATAGTTGAAGAAATTATGGTATATGAACATAATGAAATATTATTGCACCATAAGAAATGACAAAAGAGAAACTTTTGTATGACCTGATGCAGGTGATCAGGAAAAAGGACAAGTTATAGAATAACAGCAATATTTTAAGTAAAAGCAACTTTGAAAGACTTGAGAACCATCATCAATGCAATGACCAAGCATAGCCCCATCATACTGAAGCCCACTTTGAGGGAGGGAAGTGATGGTCACTCAAGATGAAGAATGAGACATACATTTAGGATACAGTTACTGTGGGGAGTGGCCAGTCCCTCTCCTCTTTCTCCTGGCATGTATTTGTTAAAAGGATTTTGTTTTTTGTTTTTAAATAGAGGACTGAGAAAGACAGCTTTGTCAAAAAGAAGGAAAAGAGGATCATTGAAACATTTTTTTTAAATCCACAGAAGAGAACAGAAAAAGGAAGTTCAGAAAGAAACAGATAAGAGAAAAACTTTGAATGTTAAATGTTTAATTTATCATAAATTTTTTAAGAAAGTAAGCTCTTTATAAATGATTTGCTGTTTCCTGTATAATCCCAACATATATATATGTATATATATATATATATATATATATATATATATATATATATATATATATATATATACACACACACACACACACACACACACACACACACACACACACACACACACACACACATATGGAAGTTTTTGTTTTATTTGGCATTTGCTAGAATATAAAAAATAAAAATTTGAAAAAATGTTTGTAGAAAGTAGGGATGGAAATTCATAAAAAGAAAAGAAATCAATAAGTATTTATTAAAGACCTATTATGTGATAAGATCTAGGGATACAAGTTATACTTATTAAGCTACCCTTAATCACAAGAAACTTATAGTCTAAGAAATAAATGTGGGTTTTTGGAAAATTTGTTTAAAAAATTCATAGAAGAAGACAGATGGAAGGCCAGAAAAGGTCACTGTCAAAGAGGCTAGCTTTGAAAGTTGCATGTTGAATCTATTATATATATGTATACACACATATATGTATATATGTACATACATATATACACACACATATATATATACATATACACATAAACATATGTAGTAAAGCCAATAGTATATAATAGGTTTATGGTTTCAAGCTTTTTCTGTTCTACTTTGTATATGTATGTGTTTACCCCTATATTTGAAAAGGCTCATATTACTGGTTTTTGCTAGTCTCAATATGAAAAAAATTAACATAAATCAACAAGAATTTCTGTACCAGATATAGACTAGATGCTCGTGATACAGATAAGTGAAACAGCTGCTACTCTCAAGGAGCTTACAATTAAGCAAGTGGAAATAATATGTACATAGAAATATTGATAATAGATTCAAAATAATTTGGAAGGAAATGGGGAATCAGGAAAGGCCTCTTATAGGAAGTCCCTCCTGACCTGAGTCTTGAAGGAAGCTAGAGATCTGAAGAGATGAAAGTGAAGAAATAGGATACTTGAAGCAATCAGTAAACAACCATTTATTAGGCATCTACTATGTTCCAGCACTATGATAAACTCTGGGGATACAAGGAAAGTCAGTCTTTGCCATGAAAGAACTTACAATGTAGTGGGGGAAGACAACACACAAAAGGTAAAATTTTCAAGGATAGGGTATCCGTGGTGTTGAAGCGAGATAGAGCTGCAGATGGAGAATGCAGTGAGTTGGAAGTCCAATTTTTGTCTTCTATGAAGGAAAGCTTTGGTGGTAGTTTGGTCCTCCACTCTCCAGCCTTCCAGTCAGAGAGGAGCATAGTCTGAAGGTGATGGTCTCCAAGACTTGAGTTAGCAGTATGATGATAGGATTAGAAGGAATTCTGAGAGGGCTATGTTGTTCTGTGGAGTTGAAATCAGGTCCAGTTGCAGATGGGGAGTAATGTGGACATGTGGGGAAAGATGACAGAACTCATCACTGATGTCTGTGGAGGGAAGATTCTCTGCTGAGATAGAGAGAATGTGGCTTCTAAGGAGAGATGTGAAGGTATGCAATGACTACACTGGGGAGCATGAAAGCCACTTAGGGAAAAATAAAAGAATTATAGTACAGCAGTGAGAGCCCAATTGAGATTAGAGACTGAATTTGTAGTGTGCCCAGCAGCCTTGATTGTGAGACATGGACAGCATCATCTATAAAATGGTTTTACCTACACCTCACACAGTGGCTTTAAAAGTCAAAGGTGGGTACTCAGGTATGCATAAATAAGTAGAAGTGGTACACAGTTTGTACATGGACACCTAGACATCTCAGTAAATAATATGTTGGACTTTGAAACAAGAAATGTTTCAAAACCTGCCTTAGAAATTTACTAGTTGTGCCATCCTTGGCAAGTCATGTTCTCTTTCAACCTCATCTTTTTCATCTGAAATTATAGATTATAGCAACTACTTCACAGGGTTCCTGCAAGGACTAAATGAGATGATATAGGTAAAGTGCTTCACAAACTTTGAAGTGTTATATAAATGTTAGCTATTATTATTTTTATTATTGTATGCCGCAGAAGGGTAGTAGAGCAAACTGCAGATATGGAAGTAATACTTATATTATATTCTTTACCCTTCCCTCCCAACCAGCATTTACCCACTGTCATTGTGTCAACGACCCTCTGAGTAGGAAATGGAGAATTGGTTGTCATTAGATGAAATTATTTCATGTAGTTTAACCATTTGCTTTCATTACAAATAATCCCAACATACAGTTGCTGTCTTCTTAATTTGGTATATTAGCAAGAGTGGTTAGTACAGTGTTACAAGCCTATATAGCTTCTTGAGGAAGCCTACTTAACTGGTCTTTGAACTCAAGAGTGTCTAAATACCTTTCCCTCCAAACTAAGTAATTCGTCAGTTCTGGATTTTTTTTTAAAAGTTCTATTTCCATAAATCACCAAATCAGCCAATGCTAACTAACTCCATGTAAAGTCCAATGAGATTTTTATAGTTCTAAAAAATAGTGTCTGTCTTTTGCTTTCTATTTAGTAGATTAGTTTCAACGCTATTTATGTTTATAGGCTTAAATTACATCTGAACATGTGGTCTTTGTAGTCATATTTTTAATTAAATTAATTTTCTTTACAGTTCTTATCAATTTAAGGAGGGGATAGAGATTATGGGATTTCATAGGCATAGAGAATTCTAGGCTGAGGAGAGTCTGCCAATGTAGGTCAGCCCCTCCTTGGCTGTTTACAGTCTTGCTTAGAGCTTGGAGAAGTCCAGTAAATTGCCCAGAGTTACCTAAGCCTATATGTGTTGGAGGCTACACATGAAGCCAAGTCAATTCAAGAAACCTTTACTAAATTCCTACTCTGTGCTGGCCATCAAAGAAGACGTATTAAAACCAGATACAACTCCTGCCCTCCTTGAACTTAACAGATCTGTCAGAGAGAGAAAATAAATACAGAGACTATTAGACCCAGTAATGTACAAGTGCATTAGATATATAATAATGTTGTTGTCCACTTGTTTTCTACTCTTCATGACCCCATTTGGAGTTTTCTTGGCAAAGATACTGGAGTGATTTGCCATTTCCTTCTCTAGCTCATTTGACAGATAAGGAAACTAAAGCAAACACGGTGAAGTAACTTGCCCAGGGTCGCACAGCTAGTACCTGAGGGTAGATTCGAACTTAGGAAGAAGAGCCTTCCTGACTCCAGGCCAAGCACTCTATCCACTGCTCCACCTAGCTGCCCAATAGCAATAACAGCAAACATCTAAATAGCACTTTCAGATTTGCAACGTGTTTCACATAAAGTCTTATCTGATTTGATTCTCATAACAGTCCTGTGAGGTAAGTGAATTTTATCTTCATTTTAAAGATGAGGAGGACACTGAGGTCAAGAGAAGTTAAATGACATACCGACAGGTCACAGAGCTAGTCAGGACTCAAACAAAGGTCTTCTAGACTCCAGGTCCAGTGCTCTATCTACTGTGCCACCTAGTTGCTATCTGCTCTGTGAATTCTGAAGATGAATAATAATGATAATAATAACTGGTATTTATATAGTTCATTAATATTTCAAAGTACTTTGCAGGCATGATTTCGTTTGTTACGTATGCACTACTTTACTGACAAAGAAATGGTACAGAAGAGGTTAAGTGACTTACCAAGAGTCTTACAACTAGAAGGTACCAAAGGTGGAATTCGAATCCAGGTCTTCCTGATCCTAAGTCTAACACTCTATTTCCTTTACCAATCACAGTAGGAAACCAAAATTGATTCTAATTCTGTTAGTAATAAGCTCAATAGGCTTTGTGAAAAGTAGTTAAAATCTGGGCTTTGTCCATGTTCCATCCTTGCACCATAGTTGTTATAGCCCAGTACAAGTAATCTATATTCATAGAATCAGAGATTTAGAGTTGGAAGAGACTTCAGAGGTCATCTCATCCAACCCCCTAATTCTATAAGTAAGGAGATGAGAACCAGGGAAATCAGGAGACATAAGCAGGGTCACACAGGTAGCAAGTGGCTGGGGCTCCATCCCAAATCCTTTGACTCTGAATCTGGCCCTCTTTCCACTGCTTCCTCCTGAAGCAGGTGAGGGAGTGAATGAAAATAATACTAAAGACCACTAGACATTTCATGCAAGCTCATGAGTCAGCAATCAGTCAATATTTAAATAAATTAATTCAGACTACTCCTTGGAGGGATAAATACTGAAGCTCAAGCTTAAATACTTTGGCCACATAATGAGAAAATGTGATTCATTGGAAAAGACCATGATGTTGGGAAAGATTAAGAAGGGGATGGCAGAGGATGAGATGGATAGATAGTGTCATGGAAGCAATAAACGTAAGCTTGGACAGACTTTGGTAGATAGTGGCAGATAGATAGGCCAGTTGTCAGTTCTCAAGCATTTAATCCTGCTTCTCTTGAATGTGATCCCTAGGAGCCCATCACTGGTGAAGTTGTAATGGACTCAGGGCTGAGTCTGTACCACTAACTCTGTCTAGGATGTACAAACAGAGTATTCCAGAGTATTAATGTCTTGATGATGTCATATGGAGGAAACTATAAATAAAAACACATATAGATGATAAAAGAATTGGTTAAAGTGGTCTTTCAAAGACTTGAGAGAGGAATTTTTGGTCAATTTGCAACAGCCACAGCATTGCATTACATACATATTTTGTTTTTAGGGTTTTGTTATTGCATATTTTTCTATTTTTTGAGCTTACTCTCAGGGCTGAAGTAGAAATGCCTTTCCAATGAGAATGATTAAATATTCATCAAAGCTTGAAAGTATCTAATGATAAAAGTTCTGACCATAGGCCAAAACAGATAAGGCATCACAAACTGTCCTTGCTTTTGCACCATCTGCCCTCTCTGTCTATATGCGACTGGAGTGCCTCCTGATTGCCAAGTCCTCACAGAATTGTGACATTTCTACAAAGCTCAGCCCAAGTGCCACTCGCTACCAGAGGCCTTCTTTGATACCTCCCTCCACTCTAGATAGCAGTATGTTCCTTCCCCAATTACCTTGTATATCCTTTGTATATATTTTACTTACATATGCATGGGTTATTTCTCTGATGCATGAAGGACTATTTGTGTGTGTGTGTGTGTGTGTGTGTTTATGCATGCATGTGTGTGTTTGCATCCTGAGTATCTAACATAGCGTCTGGCACATAGTAGAAGCTGAATAAATATTTACTCACTGACTGAGTTTTCCTCTCTGAAGAATTATATATGATTTATTCATATTGTCTCTCTGATCAAAGACTGAGTAGCTGACCTATAGCATACAATGGGTCTCATGACCAAATGTGCAAGAAACAAAATCCATTTCTGAGCTCCTGTCATAACACTTGTACTGGAGACAAAGACAAAATACAAACCACAAGTTTTTGGTGTTATATTGTGAAAGATATCGTATGCCACCACACACTGGAGATAAAAATAAATGTAATCTGATCCTGAGGACAAATTGGTGTGTGGCAGAGAATGCAATTCAATTTGACAAACATTTATTAAGCATCTGATATGTGGGAGGTATTGTCCTTGGTCCTAGAGATATGAAACCAAAAAATGAAAAAAAAAACCCTCACCCTCAAGGAACTTGTGTTTTAGTGGAAAACAATTTCTGATAATTATCAATAGTTGGTACTTACTGATATATCATTTGGCCAACTTTGAGAAGTTTGGTTGTTTTTTTTCATCAACTTATACCATTTAATTCCAACTTGGGTCAGGTTTGAAAATGAAATCAGGTTTCCACTGCTTATTTTTTGGTGATCAACTGAAACATTAAAATTCTTATTGTGGAAGTGATCAGAGGGTCAGGGAAAAGGGGTTTAGGGGTTTTCTCTCTTACTAATGTGCAGACTAGTTAACTATATTGTTAGTTCAGTCATGTCTGACTCTTCATGAACCCATTTTAGGGTTTTCTTGGCAAAGATAGGGGAGTGGTTTGCCATTTCATTCTCCAGTTTATTTTATAGATAAGGAATGGAGGCAACCAGGGTCGCACACATAGTAAGTGTCTGAAGCCTGATTTGAACTCATGAACAAGAGTCTTCCTGACTGAGCAAGCCCAGTGCTGTATCCACTGGAGCATTTAGCTGGTTAATTATATGGCAATGGTTTAATAGGTTAGAGTCCCCAGCAAAATAAATACAATTCCCACCACACCCCCAAAGCAACAATCAATTCAAATACCAACCTTCTATAAGTGATTGATCAAGGGTTTTCAGAGAGGTAGGCTGTTCTGTCTATTGGACTTTGTTTTTAGAAAGGCAATACTGTTGATCAGAAAAAGTAGATTTTTAAAAAAACTTTTCTCTGATTCTCCCTGGAAAACTGAATCATCTCTTTCTTTTCAATATCAATTAAATCCATCAAAGTTTGCTTTTTTTTTTTTTTTTGGTGCCTACTATGTATAAAGAACTGCTGTCTAAGGAATTATAAGAAGATTTTGGTTGTACAAAGCAATATTTACAGTGACAAAGTAAAATACTGATACCTTTATCCAAATAACAGACCACCAAAAGGTGTTTTAGGAAATAGAATGAGGGGGTTAGAGCAGATTTCTAGGACTTTGGCTGTATAAATATTAAACATAGCTTTACACTGTGATCAACTTAAATGTTAACAATATTTTTGGTCTAAAATGTTAACATGAAATTTATGTAAAGACACTATACAAGGTAGTGTGTGATACTTCAGGATTATAGGATAAAGTCATGTATAATTGCTCAATTTCTTCATTATTTCTTCCTGATTTCCATGACCTTTCCACCTTTCTTCAAGTCTCAGATAAATTCCATTTTTGATGAGAACCCTTTTTGATTCCTCTTTAATGTTAGTGCTTCCCTTATATTGATTTTCTTCAGTTTATCTTGTATATTCTATATAGGTATATTATACATAGTTGTTCATATGTTGTCTCCCCAGTTAGACTGTGAGCTCCTTAAGAATAAGGACTGTTTTTTGCCTTTCTTTGTATCCTCAGATTTTAGTGCAGTGACTGACATACATTAAGTGCTTAATAAATGCTTATTGACTGACTGATAAAAAATGTTCTTAGCACTACCAGGTCCATTTCCCAAGATGATTAGGGAATAAAGGAAAAGAATCTACGTGTTCTAAAGTATTTATAGGAGCTCTCTTTGTGGTGGCAAAGAACTGGAAATTGTGGGGATGCCCATTGATTTGGGAATAGCTAAACAAGTTGGTATATGATTGTGATGGAATACTCTTGTGCCATAAGAAATGATGAGCTTTATGATCTTAGAAAAATATGGATAGACTTGCAAGAAATAACAGAGAGTGACATGAGCAGAACCAAGAGAACATTGTGTACAGTAACTGCCATATAATTTTTTTCAAGGAACTTGGAGTGAATGTCATTTTGACTGTTATAAATACCCAAATTAACTACAAAGGACATATGAATGAAGACATTATCTGCATCCAAATATACATGTATACACATACACACATACATTTGTATCTAATGGTAACCATCTTTAGAATGAAGGGGAGAAGAGAAAAAAAGAAATTTACATGATAACTTTTTCATATATTTAAAAGGAACAGGAAGTTGTACACAATAGATTTGAAGTTTCATGAGCAATCAGGTTTTTAAAAAATTATACAATGTTATGGAAATGCTTGTTTTATTCCATAAATTAAATATAAAAAGAAAAAATTTAAATTTATTTATTTTTAGTTTTCAACATTCACTTCCATAAGATTTTGAGTTTTAAGTTTTCCCCCATCCCTCCCTTCCTCCCTTCCCAGGACAATGTGCAATTTAATATAGAAAATGAAAATGTTTTAAAATTCTAGCTTCAATTCTTATAGCACATTTCCCCCTCCATTTTTCTGTTTGATCTTATAATTTTCTTACTAGTGATAGTTCTTGCTTAATTTCTTTAAAAGTGTTGTTACTACATGTTTGAGGATATCTCTCATTACAGTTTGCATTGTTTTTTGTTCCATTTTCATTTTTCAGGTAATTTTTTCTTTTTCTTTTTTTGTGAGGTAATTGGGATTAAGTGTCTTACCCAGGGTCATACAACTAGTAACGTCAAGTGTCTGAGGTTAGATTTGAACTCAGATCTTCCTGACTACCTAACCGCCTCAGGTACTCTTTTTTCCTAAAAATTTTAACCACTATTTTCATTGGCAACTAGTAGCAACGTTGCTGGCTCAAAGCTTATGTGCATTTTAGTAACCTTGCGGGCATAATTTTAAGTTGCTTCCTAGAATGACCAGATTAGTTTACAGTCCTACTAGCAGTGTAGTAATATACCAGTTTTTCCACAGTCCCTCCAACATTTGTCACTTTCATTTTGTCAGTTTTGCCAATCAGACAGTTGTTAAGGTAGAACCTGAGAGTTGTTTTATTTTGCATTTCTCTAATGATTAGTGACTTAGAACATTCATATGGTTGTTGATAGCATGGATTTCTCCCTCTGAAAACTGCTTGTTTGTATCTCTTTACCATTTTTCTACTGGAGAATTTAATCTTATAAATTAGCATCAATTCCCTATGTATCTTAGAAATAGACCATTTTCAGAGAAACTTGCTGCAACAATTTTTCTTTCCACTTAACCACGTCTAATTTCAGCTTCGTTGGGTTTGTTTGGGGAAAATCTTTTAAAATTTTGTCTAATCAGAATTGTCCATTTAGCCTCCTGTATTCCTATTTATCTCTTGTTTGCTCATGAACTCTCCCCTTATCCATAGATCTGAAAGGTAATTGCTTCCTTGTTCCTCTAATATGTTTACTATATTATCCTCTATATTTCAGTGATGTCTCTATTTGGAGCCTATCTTGGTACATGGTGTAAGATGCTGGTCTGTAGTTTTAATACTGTGGTTTTCAAACTTAAAAATCTAGTGACCCTATCACTTGCTGTCATCTTTCCTACTTTAGGGGTGGGGATAGAAGGGAGATATGTACCTGTCATTTTTTTTGTATGAGGAACTTCTGGTGAAGAAATCCCATTTACCATGCTCACTAGTGGCCTGGCATAGCAGAGAGAGTCAATCATGAAGGTCTGGGTTCAAACCCTACTTCCAATACATAATGGCTCTGAAAATATAAGAAAGTTACAGTCTCCCCGGCAAATCCAAATCTTTTCTATAATATGAAATAAAGGAAATTCTTACCACTAGAGAAAAGAGTGAAAGGTCGTATTAGAGAAATAATAGCTCACACATATATAGTGCTTTTAGTATCTCAAGTTATTTTCTCACCCTGACTCTGTGAGGTAGACAATACAAGTACTGAAATTCCTAACCTACAAATAATGACAATAGGCTTGAGGTGAAAACCATGTCTTCAAGATGCAAGACCTTTCTGGTACCTCTGAGGGTACAGGGGAGCAATGATAAATATTTATTCATTACTTTACATTTCATGGGGACCATTTATTTGCTTTTCATTTATTTAGTTATTTGCTTTTAAGAAATGTTTTTAAGTCACGTTTTGCTCAGGTCTTTATGTTGCTGTGATCAAACAGTGGTTCCAAGAACTGATGACTTTTCCTTCACTTCCCAGAAGTTTGATTTGTTTGTTGGGTTCCCTGTGTACCATTTCACTGCAGTTCAGGAAAAAAAGGACATCCTTTTCTCAAGATAAGCTGTCTGAACTGATCATTTTAGCAAACAAATGATTAGTTTCCAAAGCATGTCAGACTCGTGTTTGTATGCATTTGCACCTTTATTCTACAACACAAGCAACAGAAATACAATTTCTTTTAAAATAGTTTCCTTTCATAATTTTCAATTTGAACAAAATATACACAAAATACATTTGCAAGCCAGCTCACGGTGACCTGTTTGACAACAAACAGATATATAATGACCAAATCAAGTGTCCACAGACCAACACAGAGAGGAACTGGGCAGAATGGTTTGCAGTTTATTTTTTTCTAGAAATTAAAACAAATGGACTTTGAAATTGATACAGAAAAGATGGAACGTAAAACCAAATTTTGAACTTCCTTGTTGAGCTCATGTTAATTCTCCAGGGGAAAGAAAAAAACCACACACTAAGGACGCCTGGTGAAAAAATGGCCATGGTTATACAGATGAGTTTAGAATCACTGTGACATCATCATGGCAACACTATAGTTTAGACAGCCTGTCTTTGATTTAAAATGCAAAAACAAGTTTAGTCTTTGGCATAATGCTAAAAGGGCAAAAAGACACTAACTTCCTTTTGGGTCTGCTGGGAAAGAAATACGTAGGGAGCATATTATTTTCTATTATATTTAATGTGTATGTGTGTGCATGTGCATGTGTATGTGTGTGCGTGTGCGTGTGTGTATGTGCGTGTGCGTGTGTGTGTGTGTGTGTGTGTGGACCCCTTTAGCAATCTGGTAAAAGCTTTGACCCCTTTCCAGAATCATGTTTTTAAATGCATAAATAAAATACACAGCATTACAAAGAAAATCATTTATGTTTAAATACCCATAAAATATTTTTAAAAACACAAGTTCATGGGCCCCAGCATAATAACCCCTAGGTCTCATTCAACATTTATGCAAGCGAGGATGGAGATCTGGGCTGATGATACAAAAAGGTGGCTAGTTTTGCAGCACTGTTATTACAATAAGACAAAATACTGGACATCAAAACAAAGTCCCTGACCTGTAAGCAAGCTGGCCTATGCCCATGCAATGTCCTTCTTATAAGCCAGGCCACTGGCAATCCCAGCCCAGCTGTTACTCGTAATGAAGCCGTAGTATATTAGAGCCATTACTAAAAGCATCTTAATTGCTAAGGCCTGCCAATTGGATGGGATTCTCTTTTTCCAATAGAAGAAGGAAACAGACCTAACTGGAGCCATTTGGGATATATTAGAAGAAACACAGGAGAATAGGGCAGCTTTCAAATTATAGTGAGGTAGATGTAAACAGACACCAGTGACTGCAATTTCCATGTTCTTGTTTTGTGAATCTAAGGGATTAAAGGGAGAGCCTATGAAAACTAACATGACAATACATGATATGCCAGTTACTTCAGAGGAGATGATTTGGGGCTTTTTGAGGAGTAGGAAGGAAAATGTTAATTCTAATTTTATATCATTTGAAAACTTAGTGGTTACTGATGCATAAAATGCAAAATGGTAAAACTTCTAACCAATATAACTTCAGGTTAAGATCCATTTTTATTTCATAAATGATTTTAATAAGGAATGAAATTATTTACCTTCGAGTCACATGTCTGACTCCAAGAATTTGCATCTCTGACACTCTCCTGTTCTATACCTTGCATATGTTCCTTATTCTCATCAGCTATAGTCAAATCTAAATAATTCAGAGTAGTTGGAGAAAAGGACATTCTGAGTCAGGGAAAAGTATGAATTACCGATCAGTTTTTGATGGGGCTGGACCAGATGAGCCCTAAAGTTCCTTTTAGCTCTCAGATTGTGTGATTTTTAAGGATGGTTCATCCAGTAAAGAGTTGTGAGAATTAATTTATTAATGACTATATAAGAATGATGTAATAGTTTATATAAGAGACTGGGGCTTCTAAATGTTCTTTAAAAAGTCTACAATCTTGTTTATTTTTTTTAAAAAAAATAGTATAGATAATTTGAAGGAAAATTTTATCCTTGTGCTGGCATTATCACAAATTCTAAGTAAATTTCTTCTGAATTAATGTACAGATGGTAAGCTTTTTGAAGGAAGGGACTGCCTCATTTTTGTTTTAGGCTTCCAGCACCTAGTACAGTGCCTGGCATATAGTAGGTGTTTGTTGATTTATTGATTAAATAAGATTTTCCTACATATTGCATTGTCTTTTTCCTGCCGACTGTACACAGTACACAGTAAACAGTGCCAATCATACTGCTTACCCAAGACTGGAGAAAAATGTAATTATTCATGTACCTTAATTGTGTTTACATACATTGTGCTTGTGCATATGTACTATCAGTGTTTTAAAAAAATTGTCAACTAAATGAGTCAACTTGTAACCAAGGGATTGCATGATGATGTCAGCAAGTATCTATTTTATCACATTAACAGAAGTGGGCATGAAAACACAATGACTACTGAAAATAGAGTAAGGCAAAAACAGTAAGATGTAGTAGCAAGGTCTTTGATCGTTTAAACTACTACAAAATGGCTAACAAATGACACAGCCTTTTAACAAGGTAGGTGTGCCATTTGTAAAAGGGGATTCCCCCTTGACTGTGACTAATCTGGTGTGATCATGCTCAAAAGGGTAGTCAGTCCAAAGTATAAGTTCCAAGGACATATATAAGATTAATCCAAATAGTTCATTTACATAGCACATGTGAGCAAAAGCTGACATTCTAGGGGAAAATTTCAGTTTTGAGCTCAAGAAAGTGAGGATATTTTTGGTGACCCATCTGTGAGTTATGTAAAAGAAACAGCATGGGAGAGGGAGAAGAGGAAGGGTTTATAGTAGAGATCCTCTACTAAGCAGTACCTAAAGATGCTGTTGGCTTCTATAAAAATGACCCCTTAAGTATGCTTAGACACAATAAATTCAAACACTTTGCTTAAATTTGAAATCACCTTCTATAGAAGTTAAAGAATCAACATGAGACAAATTATTACATATTTAAAAACAGCATCTAGTTCTCCAAAGACAAAGATTCTAACAACTGTTAATAGGATGTGTACATTCATAGTCTTCTGTCCTTTTAAAAAACACCAATTACCAGTATGTTCAAAATGGAAACCAGAAAGATGTGAGCCGAGAAAAGTCATTAACTCTAACACTGTCTCGCCTCTGTTAACCTGTTTCTCTCTGACACTTGGTAAGTCTGGTTGATTTTTTTTTTAACAGCCAGCACTTACAGATTACTAAAGGAAACTTGATTCCTCAGGGTAATAAACAGATTGCCCTAGAAAAATAATTTGTGTTAGAAAATGGTGGAGGTTCCACAATGTGATGTTACAAGGAATCAGGCTCTTAATGTATAGTTCTGTCTCTCTGCCCTACTTGCCCCCAAACCCCTGAAACATTAAGGAAAGATATAGCAATGCTGTTTAATATGGTTTTCTTTTTAAGTTAAGAAATGATGCCATTTCAAAATAAGTACACTGCCTGTTAGATTTCTCCACAAGACTACTCTCTTTCTGTTCCCTGAAGTAATACTGTTTTTAAAATGCAAACAGGCACAAGTTCTCAGCTTACTGGTACCTTCACCTCCCTTCCTGAAGTAATGGGTTTCTGTGTCAAATGTAGATAGGCAATGTACATGGTACCACTCACCCACCTCCAGCAGAGAAAGGGAAACGTGTTCCAGGCTATTCCCACAGAGAAGGGGGAGAGGGACAAACAATTTTTTGGAAAAGGGATAATTGTGAATTGAGGTGCCTCTTAATTTCAGTCCTTTTACACTGGTGTCTTCTTTTGTGAAAAAGCATAAAATACCCAAGGACTACAAGTCAAAAGGTGCCCTTCCTAGCCCAGCATTATACGATAGCTCTAAATCGTTATATGACTAAATCTGTGAGGGTAGATATGCAAAAATCTGCATTCTGCTTCCACCGTTGATTCAGGTTCCTACCCGGGACTGTCTCTGCCTTTAAAAATGTTAATTGGTATCAGAAAAGAAGAGTTGTAAGGAATGAGTTTGTCTTTAAAATTCTTTAGAGACCTTAGATTGCTTACCAAGTAAAGTAAATTTTCTTGACTGACACTTAAGGTACTGCACTTACAATCTGGCACAACCCTATCTTTCTAAACTTCTTTCATATTAATCCATTCCAATCATTCAGTGCTCTAGCCAAACTCACCTACTTCCTGCCCCATGACTGTGAACAGCACTTTCCCACTTCCCCACCTTCCTTAACACTGTTTCTTTTACCTGAAATGGCTTCCTTTCCCCATCTTTGAATTCCTAGCTGAATCCTCATTTTCCTTTTAGAGTCCACCTCAAATACCATGTCTTCCATGGAGTCTTCCCTGATCCCCAGAAGTTGGTAACAAAATTTCTCCTTGAACAATTCTTTGTTTTACTGTATACTACGATCTCTTTGGAACATAGGGACCTTTCCTAATGTTACTCTGTACTTCCCTTAGCATCTAGCACCATTCCCTTCATACAGTAGATGATTAATAAATGCTGGTTGGTTTAATGATTGATACAATAAACAACAGTATATACTTAATTCTTGCTACTAGAAAGAACATTTGGTTCCCCAAATTTGTTTTTTTTCTATTCCTCCCAACATATCCATATAGCCCAATATCGTTCTCAAGGATTCAAACAGAAAGAACTTGATGGGTTGGGACACTGTGACTTGAGCTACTGTAGCTCAGTGAACCATAAAGATTGTTTTTCTGAGAGTTACCTTTTCACTTTCTGCAGAACTGTAAATAAAATATGAATGTTTCATTGCATGTGCTTGATTTGATTAGTTCCCTAAAAATGACATTGAAGGGATTGGTTTTAAGATTAAAGTTTAGTTCTCTGCTGTAAAAAAAAAAAATCAGATATATCATATGTCATATCTTGTTGTCTCTCCCAAAAGAATGTAAGTTCTCAGGGGCAGAGTTATTTTCCTGTCACATGGTAGGTGGTCAATAACTGTACTTCAATTATGATGATGTTTGGAGGAACTACGCAGAAGTAGACAACAATGAATTACCTCGATTTTTATCTAGTTTAAAACCTGTCATAATTTTCTGCTTCTGTGTCCTCAGTTTAGTCTTCCCAAACCCATATGAACTCTGTTTTTGCTTTCCTTAAAAATTCTCCCAATTTCTTTGCTGTCCTTCAGTACTTAGTTTTATAACTGTCACTCAGTTGATCTGGGACTTAAGTTGCTTATACGTATATGGTAATGGAAAGAAAACTAAATTTAGGCAAGAAAACCTGGGCTCAAAGCCTGCCACTAATACTTTCTAGGTATAAGATCATGAGCAAGTCAGTTTCTGTACTGGAAATATATCTACATCACGCAGTCACTATGATCAGGGAGCATCACAGGGCATTGAAAAGAAGACTGGATTTGAAATCTGAGGACTTACGTTTGAATTTGGATTCTGCTACTTACTACCTGAGTGACCTTGGACAATTCATTTCAACTTCATGATTTTGAAGTTTCTTTCTAGCTCCAAATCCATGCTTTTAGGGGTCATTAAGAAAGACAGAGAGTTTTTATGACTAGTGAAGCAACATCCCTATTGTACTCTACCTTAGTCAGACTATAGATGGAGTCCTGTGTTTGGTTCTAGGAGCCAGGCATTTTTTTTATAAAGACACTAATTAGCTGGAGAATGTCCAGAGAGGGGTACCCCTAATGGTGAAAGATCTTTGAGATCTTTGATTGATCCCATGGGAGGAACTGTTGAGGGAACTGGGGATGTTGACTTGAGAACAGAAGATTTGGGAGGGACACACAAGCTATTTTTTTCATTCAACAGTGAAATGAACTGCTTTAGGAAGTATTCACTTTTCCATCATTAGATACCTTCAGGCAAAAGATGGATGACCACTTGTTGGGGAATATCATAAATTAATTTTGGTTCAGGTATGGATTGGACACTGGAGAAGGAAATGGCAAACTATTCCAGTATCTTTGCCAAGAAAATCCCCTATAGGATTGCAAAAAGTCAAACATAAGTGAACAGCAACATGGGTTGGATGGGATGGCCTCTAAGATTGCCTGCTTCCAATTCTTGAGATTCTATTGTGAGGAAATTATTTTGTATGGCTTAAAGCATTAGAGAATTGTAAACTTTACTTTTATTATAATCATATCAAAGGTCTTATATGTATTTATTTTGGAGGAACAATGATACAAAAGCAGGTTTTTCTTTTTGAGTATGAATATTTCAGTGGCTACTTATGAGTCACATTATAATTTCCCGGAAAATAAGGAGACCACAGGACCACAGATTTAGAGCTAGAAAATACCACAAAGGTCATTGTGTACAACAATCTTTCTTTTTTTTCAAATAAAGACGCTGAAGCCCAGAGAAGTAAAGTTAATTTCCTAATGTGATCATTTAAAGCCTTAAACTCTAACTAAAACCTTATAAAATATTAATTATGCTTAAATGGTAACTGCATGAAATCCTTTTACACTGTTTTTGTCAAATCTCATGCTTAAAAATAAATTTTTTAATGTTTACTTTTAAAACATTTTAATATTTCTTAATCCAATTGTTCACAAATTAAGAAGTTTAAAACTATGAAAGTCATGGCCTAATTTTGTATAGAAGAGAGTTGGGAAAAAAAGAAGATAAATGAGAGTTAGGAATTGTTTGGGAAGGTAAGGGGGGAGTCAGGCAGTAAGAAGTCGGTAAGTAAGCCTGAATACTGACAGGCATGGATCAAATGAAACTTCCAGAGAAGTAGAGTTCTGGATAGGTTAGGCTATCTATAGCCAACCCTTTCTTATTATCCATTCTTAAAAAAATGTAGGAAGAATAAATCCAGAAGAATAATTAACAGAAGAAAGGTGAGTTGGTTAGGCCACAGAATTAGAACTCTTCCCCCTGCATTTTAGGGTTACTCACTGTCTAATTCAAGAGGCACATTTTTTTTAAAGAGCAAAGAAGCAGAGGGGAAGCTGCTGGCTTCAAATTCTGATCTCATCTTAAGAGATCTGTGACAATAGCAAATAAATTAAGCAAGCAAAAAAGAATTAGTGCTCCCTTGGGTAGGGGTTTGCTCCTCATTGCTAGACCTCTTTAAATAGATGATTTCCTTTTGGACATGTAGAAGGGATTCCACTAGCCAACTCCTAAGGTCTCTTACATCTCATTGGTATTATATTTAATGATAGCTAGGATTTATGTAGAGATTTAAGATTCGCAAAACACTTTATAATATATCATTTTATCCTCACAACCTCCCTGGGAGTTAGTTACAGATAAAGATACTGAGGCAGAAAAAGGTTAAGTGACTTTTTCAGGGTCACACAGCTAGAAAGTGTCCGAGGCTAGATTCATATTCAGGTATTCCAGACTCCAGGGTTTTCCAAGGAGGCAGGTAAGCTATATAACAAAACAAAGTTAGCTCAGTCTTCTTTTAAAAAGACTTATAATGCCACCAATTCCATTTACAAAGTCTATCACTCAGCAAAATTACAGGTTAATCTTCTGTGAGCTACCTGGTTACCTAGCTACAGTTTGTAATTATTTCTATGGGAAACTGTACCAAACTAATTTAGGAATGAATTTTTAGAAACTGTTTCTTGCCTTTCTTCCTTCTGCAGTTGATGGCTTTACAAACTCTTGTTTCTATTTTAAACTTTCAGGATTTTTGCAAGGAATGTTGTTTGTCCTTCATTTTCGAATGGGACCAATGATATCACTGGTTGATGTCTTGATGTGTGTGTGAATTGGATTTAAGTGAGGCAGAATTGCGCAGTTATCAGCCTCACTCTTTCTTCCACAAATGTAAATAGTTCTTCAATTTCTGTCAGCTGAGGACCTCAATTTAATTTAATTGTTTGGGGGTATTTTCTGAGGGGAATCTCTGCTACAGCCAGTATTCTTCAGAGACATTTCGTTTGTATAAGGAAGCAGTTTTCACATCCTACATGGTGGCTGAGAAAAACACGTTCTCTTTCCTCCTACAATTGTAGCAAAGAATTCAATACAACAAATTTGCTCTTCACATAAGCCTAATGATGCATTTTGTATATTTATATTTGTATATATACAGGTTTTACAATCTGTAAACCACTGGGGGTTTTACAAGGAGAAAGCTAAGCTGCAGAACAAAACACAGCTCAGTTTTCTTTTAAAAAGTGCTTAAAATGCCACCATCTCCACTTACAAATCATAAGAAATCCATAGCATATAAAACCATTGGGAAGTCAGAGTTAGAGTCCATCTGGTTTGGTGGTCAACTTCACAGAATGTCTGAGATGGAAAGGATCTCTCAAATCGATTAATTCTTGGCCAGTGGAATGATATGTTAAACAATGAACACATAGAATGAGTACTGTACACTTGGAACACATTCCCCTCTACCCTGTGGATGCCACTAGATGGAATGATCTATAATTATATTATTTCTTTCCCCCTAAACTACTGGAGAGAAAAATGCCTTTAACAGTCCACTCATACAATTTGGGACTTATAACTAATCCTCACCCTTCCAGATAATATATAAGATCATAAAGCCTCTCCTTAATAATTGGCATGCCCAAATGAAGTGTTTTGATGTCAGACTGGATAAAACCCAGTAGGAAATTCTTGGTATGAATCCCTTGGCAAATAGTTTGTGTTATATTTTCAGGAATAAGAAGACACTCAGTTTGGAATACAAGAAGCTGGGGATGGAAGGGTGAAAATCATCATTCGTTCTATAATTATCTCTTGTCTCTGAAAGAGTTTCTTATGAACTTAATAAGATTAATTTATCAGCAGAATGGCTATAGTTTTGAGACATCTAAAATATATTGTAATTATTAAGAGTTATGTCCTAAATTTCTTCTCTTGTTGCATCTAGATGAAGGTCAGTATAACTTATGGTTTAACTACCTTAGTTCCATTTACTGGGTTGGCTGAAGTATACAGTGATCTTGAATACAAAATTCCTCTACTTTCCAAAGAAGAGACATATCTAGTTCAAGGATGAATTCAACTCGATTACACACCTATTCTTTGCCCTCTGTGATGCAAAATGATCCCCATGTTCCTTAGCTTTTCCAGGTTCGATGCCAAAGCTGGTATTACTTATCAACTCCTTCCCAGTGTGTCTTTTTAACCATTTGTGTTCAATTTTACAGCCTCTTAGAGCTCCTCTCAAAAAAGAAAAAGTCAGAATAAAGCATTTTGAACTAAAGAAGCATAATAAGGCTTTTAAAAGCAGATTTAAAAATAATTAAACCATACACCCCAGTTCTTGTACCTGTCCCTGACTTGAGGTATCATTTATAAGGGTTTGAAACAACTACCAAGAGTCTCTTTATCCCAGCAATAAAAGCTTCAAAGAAGGACTCTTAAGTTTTCCTTACCTATGCGCCATGCCTGTGAATGTAAGGCAGGATCTGTTATAAAACATTTTTTTTCCAGCACTTTACCCTATATTCAAACAAATATGGTACTCAGGTTTGGCTATGCAAAGGAAAACTGGAGTAGTTGAGACACCATTGATTCACACTATTCCCTGGAATTTTCTCAAAACATCATTTATGAGATTAAGTCAACCAAACCATTCTTAACCATATGACACTCCTAACTCTTTTAATAATAATAATACTCCAATAAATCATTGGGCATTGTGAGTATAGGGCCAGGACTGCTGACATTATCTCAAACCCTTTCAGGAAAGGGTCTGTAAATAAATAAGGACACACAAATGCTTGAAACTTACTCTCCTTGGTTAAGCTGGTATACAGATGCTTGTAAAGCTTGATTTACAGAGGATTATTTTTTTTTTTACAAGCATCCTGATAATCTTTTGGGCATATTTGGCAAAAAATGTCTTTCATTTAACGACATCCTTCTATCAGCTTCTGTCCCCATCTAATTGACATGGGAGGTCTAGTTCTTCCTACCGTTAACATCACCTGCTACTGATTTTCTGAACTTTTCACACTAGTCTGATTTACTAGCAGGCTTTTTTTTTTAAAGGGATGGCATTAATTGCAATGTCTCCATTGTGTCTAATTCCACTGAGCTGGCAAAGTGCTTTCAAAAGGGCAGCCCCTGAATATGACCTCCCTGGAAAAAATCATACACTGAAACAATGGGTAATAATGTTCACTGTATAGAAAGATGAACTTCAGTGATGCAGACACTCCTAAAGAAACAAGTGAGATCAGTGCATCTCACGTGGTCTATTGGTCTAGACCAGACACATGGCTGCTCAAGGTTGGGTATCCTGAAAGACTTCTTGTGTGGTTACCATCTCCAAATGTACAGGTTCCTTCTCCTACATGTTAAAAGGGGTGGTGGGACACTCTTTTCCACCAGATTGTTGGCATACCTTTAACTCTCATTACTTTCTTCTCCTATCTGATGGAATGTGTTTCTTCTATATGATGATGTCATAAACCCGGCCCACTCTCCCGAGCCATTCCCTCACAGCCTGGCGAACGCGATTGTCAGTCACATGACAAGTCAGTTGACTGATACAAGGGAATACTGCTGGCTGTAGGGCAATAAATATCTGGTCTGGTAAGATCTGAATCTGATTGAGAACTGTTAGCACCATGTTGGTCCATGCCTACAGGAAAAAGAAAGTTAAAAAATTTTAGTGTTCTTCACCATTATATCACTTTCCTGTTCAAGTTTCATTACCACTATGAATTCTCAGGTTTTTAGGCCTACCGTTTTTCTTTACAACACGAATGGCATTTCATAATGGAGTAGGTAAGAAAGGCCTCAGACATCTAAGAGATGAGCATTTTAAAATGGACAGCCATGAACTTCAAGGTGAAAGAAAGTGGCAATAAGAAAACTCTAAAAAAAAAAATCTGTGCAGTGATATAATAGAACAATAAATTATGGTCCCTCCATACACTTCCAAATAAATTACTTATACTCTAGATCACCATGTTAAATTTATTCTCATGCTGTCAATATAACAAACTAAGCTCTCAGTTCAAGTTCAAGTTTAGACGCAATCTATCATATTATGCTTTTACAGTAATAATAATACTGATGTTTGTAAGCACTGTCTCGGCCACTTTCTACCTGTGTGACTTTTGGGAAAATCATTTATTTTTATGGGCTTCCATTTCCTCAGTTACAAAATGAGGGAGTTAGAGTAGATTGCCTCTAACGTCTCTTCCCACGTTAGATCTAGATAAACTTCTAATCTCATTTCATCCTCACAACTCAGTGAGGCATTGTTGCTATTGTGGCTATTTATTTACAGATAAGGAAACTGAGGCAGATGGCCACACGATTAGTAAATATATGGGCAAGATCTGAATTTATGTCCTTCTGACTGCAATTCTAACACTTTCAATTGTGACATTCTGCTTTCTGAGACTAAACAATTATTTCTATTATGAAACTTTAAAAAGTCCTTTAGTTTTTTATAGAAGGGGTTCTTAATCTGGAACTTGTTAACTTGTCTTATATTTTGATAACTGAATTTCAATATTCATTTATTATCCTTGAAATCCCCTGTCTTTTCTTTTATACATTTAAAAAGATTTTCAGGAAAAAAGGGGTCCATTACACAAAAAAGATTAGGAAACCTTGTTTTACAAGACCATGTACCGAGTCTCTCTGAGACAGTGTTACAATTAAGCACTAATGTTATGCTAGAGTTGATGCATCAACACCATCTTCTTATGATATTAAAAAAATTTTCTGCCATGTCTGTTGCAACCAGGACATTAAATTTCATTCCCCAAGTTTGGCCATATTTCATAAGAGAACATACTTCCTTGATTCCCAAATATGTCCTCTTGGGTTTCCTACTTTGTATTTCTGTACTACTGTTGTACTTCTGTGGGTAGCAGGCCCTACCTGGATCTGGGCCTCGGCGTCTCTCACAGATATACTCAGGGAGCTCACTGTGGAGCCGGAGCGTGGCCTCTTCTCTTGCCTCAGGATCTCTGGACCAGCGCTGAAGGAATGCCTCATTTGGCCCTGCTCTATCAGATGCTGTGGACGCTGGAGGAGGGGTGAATCTGGTCCCCTGGAGCACAGTTGCTCTCCTTTCTTCTCCACCTTTATGTCTTTGGCAAATGGGACTAGGTTATGTTGCTGCTGCTTTCTCTTCTTGTACTCAGTCATCAGTTTCGAAATCGTTTTGTCAGTGGCCATGGTATAGATCTTGTTTCCTGCACTCTCCCACCACTCTTTCTTCCTGTTTTGATCTTTTCTTTCCCCTTTGGGGCTGGGGGGAAGCTCTGACATCTCCCCAGTGGTTCCCTTTGGGGGCATGCCATCAGTCATATGATCCCTTGACTGACTTCGGTCATCCTCAGATGGTGTATCCTTCCCTGAAAACCCTCCTGTGGATGGAGTGGATGACTCAGATTGGAAGGAGGGGAGAATGAAGAAAGGGTCACTCTTGAAGGTAGGAGGTTCCTCCACATTATTCTCCAGATCCAAGTGCATCTGGATGTAATTGTTGCACAGTTCCATGCAGAGCTTATGAAGCCTTTTGACTAACCACACCCAGTCTGCATTGCTGATTGGCTGGACGCTCAGAGAGGGTATTCTAGCCCTCCACTGCCTCTTCTCCTTCCCCCGTGGGGGGCTGACCTGGGCTGTTTCCTCAAAAATATCTTCATCCTCTGATGAACACTGCTGGGAAGAATCTGTACTTCTTTCATCATCCTCAAAAAGGACTTTTTTCACCTGCTCAGCAGTGATATTCTCTTGGTTGGTCAAGACAGCACAGACTAGAGCATGGAAATAGATGTTAAAGCTCATTGCAGACTGGCGGTATAGGTTGGCTGCCCCTCCAATGCCAGACACTTTCTTCAGCAGACATTTCAACCCTGGGCTGGTATCAAACTCTCTGGCTGTCCTATAGGAGTCCAACAGCAAGTCAAAGATGACGGCCAAGTTCTGCATGGAGATATACCTGAGGAAACCAGCCAACTTGTTTTCTGGCACTTGAACTGTCTTCTCTTCTCCTTGGGAGGGGCCTTTGACAAATTCTTCTAACAAGATGTCATATAAGTTCTGGAGCAGCACTTGATGAGACAATAAACTCACCACAATTTCCCTAAAAGAGACACTTCAAAGAAAAAGAAAGAAAGAAATTAGTAGCGCATTGATCTCTTATAAAGGACTTCAATGTGACTCAGACACATAATAGACATTGCCATAACTGCTACAGTTAGGAACATTCTCATGCTTTCACTTCGTTCCTATGACTTTTAAAATGCCTAAATTCATTCTAATGAACTTTAATGGCATCCCAGACACACGAGATTCTATTTAGAAGTTGGGGGATTAACATAAACCATGATACTGAATAACAATTAACATCAGTGTCTCAGGAAGCTAATAAAACTGCTGGTTTTAATTAATAATTTATAGTAGCAACTCAGAATATTGCACACCTGAGACCACGCCATAGGCACAGTAGCAACTGTCACAATTTACTCTTAAATTACAGCAGAGATCTATGTTTAGTCCTATTGATCTGCTTTGCCCATTTCAAACCTTTTACCATGAGTATGCGTGCACACGCACACACACACACACACACAATCTCAATCAATCAACATGTGTGCCAGGTGCTAAGGATACCAGTACATAGAATAAAACAATCCTTACTCTCAAGGCAGTAATACTTTAATGGAGACATTATAAGAACGTATATAAACATAAATCTATGTGTGTATAAATCATAACTATAAAGAGAATAAATACAAAAATATACAACATAGTTAAATATAAGGCTGTTGAGGGGAACCAGGAAAGATTTCATGTAGAAGATGGTGCTTGAGTTGCCATTTTTATCTAAAGAGAGGGACTCTGTGAGGTGGGGGGTGAAGAGGGAGTACCCTCCAGGCATAGAGAGCAAAAGCACAGATGTGGCAGATGGAGTGCCCATTGTGTGTGAGATCTATTATTGCTGGAAATGTAAAAATATAGAACTCTCTAGAAGGATTTGTGTGGAAATAAAATATTCCATCTAGCTACTCCCTATTAAATAAATGTGAAATATTTAACTGCTTCTGTGGCATAGCACAAGTAAAAAGGCTGAGATATTCATAACATTAGAGGGGCTTTGGAAGTGACATGAGTAATGCCATCACGTGCTAATTTGTTCCAAAGACAAGGAAAGTGGACAGGGAGAAGTACTCTTTCTTTGTGACTACTCCTGACTCCCTCAAGGGCAGCAACAAAAGTCCTTTGTGCAGTCTTGGAATGAGGATTCTACTATAGTCTAGGGGTCCCTTCAGGCAAATTATACTAAATTAGCACATGACTTTTGATAGTGATACTAACAACAACAACTCACATTTTTATAGCCCATTTAAGGTTTGTAAAGCACTTTACATACATTACAATTTTTTGCAATGGTCACTCAGTAAATACTAGTTAATGATTCGACCCTTTTTTTCCTTTACTGAAATTTTACACTAAGAAAACCACATTTTAAGGTGCTATATTAAGTTAAATGACAAATTCCCCTTATATTTTAACCTTCTATACTATGTTTTTGTGTTCTCTTTGCTTTATTCTTAGAAGATTCCAAACTATATAATGAAGAAAGGGTATCACGTTTACTTACAAAGTAAGTAAAAATTTATATCATCAGTCAAAATTACTATGTGTTGAAATTATGGCAAATTTTATTAACAGATGAGGTTTTAAAGGCAAAAGAACATGCTTCTCTTCTGCTTGACTTGCTGTTTGACTGCTGCGTTGGCTTTGAACTAAGGTCGATGAGGATGTGGTGTCATGGAAAGAGGGCTGGATATGGAATCAGAGTATCTGAGGCCAAAACCCCACATTTTGATACTTTATTAGCTCTGTGACCTTGGGTCCAGTCATTCAACCTCTTTCTTAGGCTTTAGGCCTAAGTTTTTTTCATCTACAAAATGAGATGTTTAGACTATTAACTCCCAAGGTCCATTTCAACTCCAAATTTATGATCCTAAGACAATAAAAATAAAATTAATAGAATTTGTGAATTCAACGAACTAATATGCTTTAATTATGCATTAATATGCTTTTGTTTATTTAACAAAAAATAAGGGACGATCCTTCCATGCACTTGAAGGTATGCATAGTATTCTATCGACCTTTGTCTAACAATGCTTCAAGGGAAAAAATGTGATTCCATTTGAGGGAACTGAGGGGAATAGAACAGCAAATGGTTAGTTGTAGGAACTGAGTGAACCACACTACCTCTTATCTTGTGATTCAATACAGGAGCTTGCTTAGTTTCCTTTCTATTTAATTATGAGTCTAGTCCAACTTGTATCTTATAAGAAAACTATATTCAATTGTGGGAACTGGGAGAATATCTTATTGTATTGTTTGGACCTAGGTCTTGTGGTTGAGAAATTGGACTGCCTCTACCTGCAGTTTATAGATCCTTAACTAAGGGTTCCTAACTAGGTGATGCTGACCAGAAATTCGGTCAAATTCAAAGACTGATGCAGTTTTCTCACAATTGTACATCTCAAGCAACCTGTATGTCTTATCTGAAAACTGGCTCCGTACAGATCAATCGGTTATTATTTTCATCTGCCTTTGATTGATAACAGACACTTGGGGGAGTGGGACATGCCTTTTTCTGAATTCAGGGAATTGTACCTGTTCAATTTTTCCCTCCCAACTTGGAAAGTCCTTAATTTTTCATCCAATTGGAAATCAGATTACCTAATGTTGTATTCTTTCTTTTTAATTAACTGAACTTATTTGATTATTTTTAATGTATAAAAGTCCATCTCTCTCTGTATTTGGGGGGAGGAAGAGGAAGGGATCTAGTCCCAATTTGTTAAGCAATTGGCATACATTGCTTAATAAATTGAAATGCTCATAAGCTTGAATCTTTTTTCCCTCATTCACTCCATTTATCACCACCACAGATGCCAATTTTATAATGAATAATAAGGTTCTGATAACTCTTACATACTAAATGTACTATTATTTAAAAATTATAATGAAGTGAATACAGAGCTTAATAACAAATACAGAAAGCTCAAAAGGTTGACCAAAATTTAATGTTCCTCTCTCCCCATAGCCAGATGGGTTCTGGTACAAAGGTCTAAAATGCTGCCTTGGCTTTAATGAAATATCATCAAATGCCCAAGCTCAGGAACTAGGAAATCAAGGCTGAACTAATAGCTCTTAGATGTTGTCTAGGCTATCAAAAACAGATTGTTTTTGATACAGAGGAAATGGTTTTTATTGGAGAATGAGTATGAGGCTCTGTCCACTAGACTCTGCCAAAGCCTTGGGCCCAGGATGTAGAAGATCAAGGTGAGAGTTGAGATAAACTAAGTCTGATTTCTGAAGGTTAATTCCTTAATTATCAAACAGATAACCAAGTTTATGACATATTTCCGGAAGCAGAAACCATTTTCATAATTAGATGAGACAATTCAAAAACAAGTATGAGTCACAGAGCATCATCACCAAAGAAATTTTTTTTTCCTCTTAAGGGCTTAGTGTATAAATTTAGAAATGGTACACTTTATAATAAAGGATCATTTATATTACTTTAGATTCCTGTTTAATGATGTAAAATTGAGAAAGCAAAAAAAGGGAAAGGGAAGAAATACAAAAGGGAATAAATACAAGTTTCAGAGCTGCAAAAAAACCAGCTAAAAATAGCTTTTTACATATAACCAACACATTCACCTTTGCTGACATGTATTATCTCAAAAGTCAATGTTTTCAAGTTTCCCCTTTTCTAAACCTTTAATCAAAGCTACTATGAAGGGGTAAAGCTGACTGGCTTAAGTTTCACCTTCTCTATCATGTAAGGTCAAAGAATAATAGGCATTTAGACTGGATGAGTGAAACCAGGTCTTTTGCCAAGAAAAAATAATTTTATTTTTACTTTTATTTTTATTATGAACTTATTTTTTATTTTATTATGAACTTGACAAACACCAACAAAGGCAAATATTTCCATATGCTAAGAAAAACAGAAAAAAGTGGGTATACAGAAAATGATGAATCTATTACTAGTTTCTTTTTTGACATATATATTAAAATTAACGTAGTAGTGCCCACATTGCTCTGCTTGTCTGTGTCTCCTTCTGAATGTCCTTCTTGTCAAAAAAATAAAATATATGTAGGATATTTGTCCTACATATGTTGTGCATGTAGGTGACATATACATCTCACCTCAGACACTTGACACTCCCTAGCTGTGTGACCTTGGGCAAGTCACTTAACTCCAATTGCCTCATCCTGGGTCATCTCCAGTCATCCTGATGAATATCTGGTCACTGAATTCAGATGGCTCTGGAGGAGAAGTGAGGCTGGTGACCTGCACAGCCCTTCCTCACTCAAAACAAAGTCAAGTGCAGGTCATGTCATTATTTCTCTGAGGGCATGGTCTTATTCGGCAACGAAGGATGAACACACACACACATATACATTCATGTAGATTTGTCCCACCTGCCTTATGTGTTGCTAACCTAGAGGAAATGATTTTTAAGTTCAAACTACTTTCCTGGTCATTATCCTTTAATGGGGAAGGCAAGTCCTAAATTATATTATAAAGGTTGACTCCTTCTCAAATTCTAGTTACATAAAGACCATCACAAATAGTGAACAGAGGACAAACCCACTTATCCATGCTAATAGCAAACAAAAATGATAGAAGTTATGCAGATTAGAATGTACAGAGTGAATGAGCTCTCTCACTGGGAGTGAGATATCTCTGTTCAAACAAGACAGTCCTTGATCTAGCCCAAGAGGAAACTCCTCCAAGCCTCTAGTAAGGCATCTGGAAATTAGAGACATGTCAAGGTATTGGCTCCTCTACTTGTCTGCTTCTTTCCAAATTATTTTCTCTCCCTCCAGGGAACTCCCCCAAAAGGGCCTAGAAATGAAGCTTTCCTCTCCCAAGTGCTAGCCAACTCCTCCCCTTGCCCAGGCAGAGAACAATGAGTACTTATCTCTCCACCAAGAAGGAGAGTTTCATGCAAGTGAATCAGACTTGAAACCTGAGTTATATGTAAACTCTGTTCCCTGTTATGTGCTATAACAGGTGCTACACCCCCATAATAATTATAAAAGCTGGCATTTATATAAGGTTTGCAAAGCATTTCGCTTACAATTTCTTATTTGAAATGCAATCCTTAAATGCATCTGCATTACAGATACTCTTAAAAATTCTCCTTCTCCATCACCGCCCCCCCAAAGTTTGACTCCAAGTACTTAAGAATTTTAAGAACTTTTTCTCTGTGACTACTAAATCAAGCCAAAAACTACAGCATTTTTTCTCATTCCTTTTTTAATTTAATGCTATTATTGATTTTTTTCCTCCCTTGCTCCTGCTAGATTCATCATAAGAGTTGGAAGGACCCTTAGAAGTCAATTAATTCAAGCTATCTGAAGCACTAATCTTTTGTACAACATCTCTAATATGTTCTAGCTTTTGCTTGAAGATCTCTAGGAATGGCAAACTTGCTACTGCCTGAAGTGGTATACTCTATTCTTAGATAGCTCTGAAGAGTAGGGAAGTAATTTCTTATAAGTAGTGTGCTAAAAATCTGTCCTCTCATAAGTTCTACCCATTAGTCTTTGTTCTATGCTATGGGTTTAAATCTTTGAAAGTATCCCATGAGTCACTGCATGTTTTTCACGCACTGCTTACGTCTCTCTGGAAAGCTTACCAAAACCAGATAGGCAGATGGACAGTATAAGGAAGAGATACTGGGCATGATTACTCATACTGATTCTCTATTTGGGTGAGGAATTTGCAGGCACCTCTAGGCACAGACAGCTCTTTGTGATTTGGTTGAGGCAACATATACTTCTTATGGGAAAAAGACTACCCAATAAAGAGGAATAAAAAAGATCGGAAAATATGCAATAAATCTTTGCATTCGTTTTCAAATATAGAATCAGTATAAAATATTTTTAGAGCCAAAAGACAATATTTACGCTTGGGAGCATTCCATCTTCACCTCATAGTCCATCCTTTTCTTCAAGACAGTCCAAATGCGACCTTGTATATGGTCTTTCCTGATCCCTCCAGCATCAATGACCTCCCAGACTACCATGTACTTCCTTATTTGTGGAGGGAGCTAGGTTGCAAAGTGGCTCGGTCTCTTAGACCTGAAGTCAGGAACACCTGAATTCACTTCAGCCTCAGACATTGACAAGCTATGTGATCCTGGGCAAGTCATTTAACTTCTCTTTCTGCTTTAGTTTCCTTATCTGTAAAATGGGAAAAATCGTAGCGCCCACATTCTACAGCTGTCACGAGGCTAAAATGAGATAATATTTGTCGAATGATTTTATAGACCTTAGAATGCCATATAAATGCTAGCTACCATTCTCTTTATGTTTATTCTTTATCTAATTATATCTCTACTTGTTGCCTTCTCCACTAAAATGTAAGTTCCTTGAGAGTAGGGATTATTTTGTTCATTGTATTTATATCCCCAGCACCTGGTTCAATTGTTGGCCCATAGTCAGTATTTAAAAAAATGCTTGTAGATTTTTTAAAATTGCTTATGTCGTACATCAGTTGATTACAGCATGGTTCTTATAAGTCAAGGTTATGGGCTCCATCCAGTCCCCTGACAACGTTCACAGTCGTGGACTGTGCCCTTTAACCCTGACCAACTGTCTCACAAACATTTGCTGTTGGTTGTCAAGGAGACCAGTTGAGAGAATGTGGTAGGACCAGTATAATCAATCCATAGTCTTTACGTGAAAAGCAGCTCAAGTGCTCAGGGTTATTAACATTTTCTTCATATGTAAGAAACACAGCTGACAGCATTTGCTATCTTCTTAAGCTTAAGTTATGACCATGTGAACAGGGTGAGACTCAGTGAACTGTCTAGAGTCACTTAAAATAAATTTACTAGCTAAAATGGAAAATCACTGACAGATTTACCAGGCCACAAATGAAAATGAATAAAAATAGGAGAGTAGAAGCACATGTATAACCTATATCAAATTGCTTACCATTCTTGGAAGAGGAGAGAGGAGGGTGGGACAGGGTGGGGATGAGGGGAAAAAAATTTGGAACTCAATATCTTGTAAAAATGAATGCTAAAAATTTTCTTGACATGCAATTGGGGAAAATAGTATTAAAAAGGTAAAAAAACCCCAGGAGAGCAGAAATAGGAAACATGAGAGATTCGGATAAAAGAGTAAATGTTTTAGAGTAGGAAAAAAACCCAACAACCCAACCACCTCTTTGCCAAACTGCACCATAAAATAATTTTCATTCTTTACAAACCAAACTGGCATACATCTGGAATTTCCTGTTTTAGATTATAGCATGAGTATGAGATTGAAATAAATTTGTTTTCTTATCTTGTCTTTTGGAGAATCACCTTTACTTACCTTTTCTTGGTGTGCCCATTTGGCTTCTCATCAGGAGGCAGCTCAATGATTAGCTGACAGGACTGGGCATGATCAAAGTTGTTTGGAGTCTTTGGTGAGCACTGAGTGTCTAACATGAATACCTGCAAAGAACACATGAGCCCAAATAGACCACTCAATTCTTCCATCCCTTAGCAGAGTTCAATATACATCAATAATATTGATGCTGGTCTAAAACAACTAAGAGTTAAAAGAATATCGACTTTAGCAAATGTCTCCTGTATTGCTGATTTCTATCTATTCTCTTCCCTCGTGAGTTATAACAACCTTACAGGTGCTTGAAAAAGTTGCAGCTGCTTCTCCTAACTCACTCAACAGAAAAGTGAAAAATGATTTAGAAAGAATCCTTACCTATCAGTAAAATTTTTTGAGTGAGAGGCATTACACTCAACACCAGAAGAAACTGCTATAGAAGATGTAATTCCATCCTTGCTTCTCTCTCTCTCTCTCTCTCTTTTTTAAAGTGTTATACCTCCTCCTCCCTGCCCTGTTCTTGCAGTCTTCCTCGGAGAGGTTCTACAAAGATGCCAACACTTCAGGTAGAGGCCTCATGATGCCTGTCACCTAATTTGCCCAGTGAAATGTAAAGTGGCTCATTTGCAGGGGGCTCTAGGGGATGAATATTTTCTACTACTTTTTCTAACTTCTCAGCCATCTCTAAGGCATGTTGTGTCTTTCCTCCCATGTCTCTGCTTTTCCACTTCCACTTTATATATTATCTTCCTCCATTAGAATATAAACTCTGAGTACAGAAACTATGTTGCTTATATGTTTACCACCCAAGTGTAACAGAAGGCCTAGCACAGAGTAAGCATTTAATAAATGATTTGTCTGCTTCTATCGGAGGTTTTTTCCTTTGGTAAAAGAGTTTCAAATTTTTTTATGAAGTCAACAGACACAGTTATGCAGGAGAGATCTCCTCTGTTGTATCTAGTTTTGAGCTAAAGCCAAACAGTGGTTTGATGAGTTTGGTACTGGTGAGTTGAGCCAGTAATTGAGACAGGAAGATTCTGGTCAGGATCTTACTAACAATGGAAAGCAGAGAGCTGCCCAGAGAGTTATTGCAATAAGCTTTCTCAACTTTTCTTACGGACATTTAACTGTTGAAAGTATCCTATTTGGAGAATTGCTCTCCTTTCCCTCAGTATTGGGCCACCTTCTGGGCAGACCACCAGGCTACCAGACCACCCCTCCCTTCTCTGGAAAAAGTCCACAGTACTTACTTGTTGTGCCATGGCTCGGATCCGCCAGTACTCTGCCTCTGCACTGGGGGAAGAAGAGGGGGCTGCCACTCTCACCTGGCAGCCATCACTACTGAAACTCTCATTGCCACTGTGGAAACAGCCCAACAGGTCCTATGAAGAATGACACGGAATGTCATTGGGTGCAATATGGGGCCTCTGTGCTGATTCTAAGTAGTATCATCTCATGTGGGCAAACAAAATTACAAATGCTGTTCAGTCCTTTCTCAGTCACATCCAACTCTCTATGACCTCATTTGGGGTTTTCTTGGCAAAGATGCTACAGTGGTTTGCCATTTCCTTCTCCAGCTCATTCTACAGATGAGGAAACTGAGGCAAATGGGGTTAAGTGGCTTGCCTAGGGTCACACAGCTAGTAAATGAGGTTGGATTTGAACTCATAAAGAGAAGTCTTCCTGATTCCCAGCCCAGTGCTCTATCCACAGTACAACTTAGCTGCTGTGAAGTAACTTTAGCTAATGGAAAAAGGAAAGTTAAGTCAAAGTAAGTCATGTTTTAGGCACAGGGTCTAAGGTCCCTTGTAGGTTTGTGATCCCATGATTCAGTGATCTAGTCTCAAAAACTTTAGTGACTTCATGGTGATCACCAGCAGACAAAGAAACATGGTACAGAGGAAATCATGCTGGGTTTAGAGTCAGGGGAGCCAAGTACAAAATCTGACTCTGCCATTTACTACATTGGGCAAGTCATTTAAGCTTCATGGGCTTTAGTTTCCTCATCCATAAAATAGGGGACGTGGATAATATGACCTTCTCAGAGTCTTCTTAACTCTAAATCAATGGTCCCATGACTGTCTTTCCCATGATGGTTTTACCTTCACTGGTTTTAGTGTGGCAGAGAATGCATCCTGTAGTGCACAGCATGCAAGCCTCCACATTTCTTCAGTGAAAACAGGCCCTGCTGTTACAAGGACATACCTGCCAATAGAAACAATGCCAGAAATGTGAGTCTCTGAGGAGCTCTAGACAACATCTCAACACATTCAAAAGCTTTTCTCCTTTTCCAAGGTAAACAGATAACTGTAGGGGGCTGAATATAACAAATCACCAAACTATTTTCTTCTCTAGGAATTCATTCTATTTATCTTTCTTCAAGGATACTTATCCTAAAAAAGTCATCACTTGACCCTGCTGCCCTCTTGGACTATACCTATTTCTCTGCTTCCTTTCAACATCAAACATATCGAATGAGGGGTCTACAGATATTGCATTGCCTATGGACCCAACTTCTCTTCTTTCCTTCTCTTCTCATGAATTCTCTTATTATCAATTGAAATGATATTTATAAAGCACTTAGTACAGTGCCTGGCACATAGTAGTCTCTTCCTCCTTTCTCTTTTCTTCACTTTCCACCAAGCTGACACTTTTAGCCTACCAGGCCCTCCTTCAAAGGCTCTCCTCCCTTAGTTCCATGACACTATACTATCCTGGTTCAGACCTTGGCATTCTTTCTATACTCTCTCTTGAATACCATGGCTTCAACTTTAATTTCCATGTTTTCTTCATCTATATTTTCATATTTTGCTCTTTCCCAAGCTCCAGTGACATATTTCCAACTTTCTGTTAGACATTTACCATTGAATATAAACACCAAATCATCTTATTATTTTAGAGCTGGAAGAAGTTTGAGATATAAACTAGTCCACCCCAATAATTTTACAGATAACATAAGTGAGACCTGGAGACATGAAGCGATTTTTACCATGATTACACCACTAAGTCACTGGCAGATGGAGGATTCAAACCTGGTTCTACCAACTAATGTAGTCCAATATTCTTTCCCCTTCACCATTTGGTCTGTTCTATTATTTCTACCTAAAAAAAATGAAATCATCATCCTTCCCCCTCCCAAATCCACAATTACTGTGTTGATACCAACCATTCATCCATGTATGAAACCTCAGAATCATCTTTGACTTCTTCCTCTCTTTTTCCCCACATATTTAGTATCATGAAGTCCTGTCATTTTTGCCCTTGAAATCTTTCACTTGTCCTTTCCTTTCCTTATCTTGCCACAATGTCCTGCCTCATATTCTTACCACCTTATACCTAATCTACCCTAATAACCTCCTAACTAATCAATCCAGCCTCTCCCTGTCCCAGACTGTCATAACAGTCAAATTAATCTCTTTACTAGCATGTAACTCTTATGCTAAAAATGACCATTTCCTATATAGGATCATATCTGAGTTCCTTTGGCATGTGCTTCAGAACCTCTACTCTGCCTAGCCTTTCCTTCCCTATGCAAATTCTTCCACCAATCAAACTAGACTATTAGACATGTCTCATACTTTTTGCTCAGTCTTTTCACTTACAGTATTTCTCCTGCCTGTAATACTTTCTTTTTAGCTTATTATCATCTTACCCATTTTTCAATCTTATCTCCTTTCTCACTGAAGTTTATCCTGGCTCCTCAACCTAAAGGAATGTATTTCAAATCACATTTACTACCTTTTTTGTTAGTTATCTTATTTTTTTGCAAGGTAATTGGGGTTAAGTGGCCAAGATATCACAGCTACTAAGCATCAAGTTTCTGATGCTGGATTTGAATTCAGACCTTCATGACTCCAGGGCCTGTACTCTATCCACTGTACCACCTAGCTACCCTGCTAATTATCTTTGAAGTATTTGCATCTTAACCATTAGATGGTGGGGACCTTTTCTTTGTAACCCTTGCATAATTATCATGGAGATTTGACCAGTAGGATGGAAACTCTTTGTGAGCAAAGTAAATTTTTATTTTTGTCTCTGTATGCTCAGCTCTGTCTATAGTGCCTAACACATCAGGAACACTTAAATGCTTATTTAATTGACTAGGTGTTTGGTATTTACTGACTCACTAATCGTTAGAGATGACAGAGAAAAGTTATTAATATATAATCATTTCTTTTTAAATTGCAGAAATAGAATTGTTATTCCTTCTACTCCTTCAATCATTTTTTTCTCCTCTTATTTTTCACATAGAACATCTAATTTGGGTGGGAAACTTTTCTTACCGAATGCAAGAGCAGCCAACTCTGGAGATAGTTTCTGTTGGTTTGGCCACACATGCTACCAGTAACTCGAAGAGATCTTTTAGCATTGTGTTGATCATGTTTTCATACCTAATATCTATGGGACAGAAATACCAGGATTTCACTCAATGGCCCTGGAATATCACATCACTGTAAGGAGAATGCACACAAAAGACCACTTACAGGAAGAAAGAAGGTAGAGAGAGACAAAGGAGGGGAATACGCATGTAGGAAAAGAAGAGAGATAATAGAGCAAAGAAAAGAAGTTACAACCCATAAAAGCTAAGTTAGTCAGTCATCACTTGGCATTTTTATCCTCTGCTTCATTTGTCCCATTTCTAGATATATGTAATACTGTATCTCTCAGAGTAAGGACATGGCCATTCAATAGTGGAAAAATGCCAAGTTCTGTTACACTGTTAAACTTTCCCCTACTAGACTGGTAAGTCAATAAGAACAAGTACTGTGTCTTAGACAAACAGATAGACAAAGATTATTTACTAAGTACTTACTATGTGCCAGGCACTGGGCTAAGAACTAGAGATGCAAAGACAAGATGGTCCCTACTCTCAATGAGCTTATATTCTAATAAGGGAAGAAAAATATATAAAAGGGAGCTTGAGTCTTCAACTAGTTTGTCCCACAGTGCATAGCACATAATACATACTCAATAAATAATTCTCTATTTCAGCAACCTAGGTAGACATTCAATATACTGCATTAAGTTACATTTCATGCATAATCTCTATTTTTTAACATAAAATTTAGGAATAAAAGACACAGATGATACATTTTTATCATTTCTGATATATAAAGTACACTTAAATTCTGCTAATTTACTCTTAGTAGACTTGGTAGAATGCTATCCTTTCAATTTTCATAATCTATACTTCATAAAGTTTCCTAAGACCACCTTACTGTCATCCATATCAAACCAATTTTCACAGTTGTCTTTTGGAGTTAATTTTTTGTCCCTTTCTCTCTCAGTAGAAACTAGGACCCTGAACCTATTTATCTGCTCCTGTGAACAAGGTGACCACTTCCATGTGGATGACACATAGAAATCTTCTACTTTACATGAGCTTTCATCAAGCTAGATGTTTCTTCATTACCAAGTCATACCAAACATGATAAAGACTTGCTAAAAGTCCTCTGTACAGTCAACATCCTCATTCCATTCAGTAGACTGAGGTTTAGAGATATGAAATGACTTGCCCAGGGTCACATCACTAGTAAATGTCTGAGGCAGTAGCTGAACCTAGGTCTTCCTGACTCCAAGTCCAGTGCTGTACCTCCTAGGCCACATTACTTCTCTGCCAGCTCCCCTATACCATTCTGATCTGGGCATGACACTCCCTAGTTGCTTTCCTTCTTTTGCTAGAATTATATAATTCCCCTTAAAGTTACTCCTAATGTATATTCTCCCAGATCTGTACCTTATATAAATTACTTTATCTTCATATATTTTTTTAGTATCCCTAGTGTGTTACCTTTATACAAAACCCATTTGTATGAGAGTTTAAGAAATGCTTTTAGGTGACAATGCTGATAACACTTGCAGTAATACTCAGAAGGAATGGTCTTGATAAGAAAGACACAAATGAAGACTTACTACCTGCATGTATAAAGCTCTGGATATGTTCCACCACCAGTTCACAGGACAAACCAATGGCATGCTTGAAATTAGCTGAGGCAACATCCCAGTAAGCATGGTCTTTATGGCTGCGGCGGAGCCACAGGGACATCACAGGAAGGAGGAGATGTACAACTGCATATATTCCAAATCCTGGTCCTGAAAGAGAAATGTAATTTGTGTTCAGATTTCTTGAGTAAACCCTAAGAAAAGGGAAGATCTTTGCCCTCATTTGAAGTTGCCCCATGTTATTTATAAATCTGAAAATCAAAGTTTGTAGAGAATTCTGCTTTTCCTGAGAGGAACAAAGGAAAAGGAACATTAATAATACTCCAAAAAACATTGCTCATTCCCAAGAATTTTGAAAGGGCTTATTGGGAGGGCTGGAAAGTAACTTTTCTGGTTAATCATTTAACAAGTACTTATTAATCTCTTTCTCTCTCTCATATACATATATGTGTGTGTGTATATGTGTGTGTGTGTGTGTGTGTGTGTGTGTGTATGTATATGCTGTGGCTGATCAGAAATATATGAGCTTGGAATGTTCTACCACAGATTGGGCACAGAGAGTCTGTGTGAATATTTGGAGTGGATACTCCAAATTTGTGCATCCTACATTTCCTTTAAGCTGTTTCAATTCTGCTTTGCTCATAGGGCACAGCACCCTTTCTGATGTGGGCACGCCATGCTGAGTGGTCCTGTGCCAGTGTCTCCCATGTCACGCAATCAATTCCAAAGTTCTTGACACCATCCTTGTATCGCTTCTTCTGACCACCATATGATCACCTGCTCCATGTGAATTATACACACACAGACACACACACATAAATACATATATTCTACATGTTATATCTTGCAATAGAACGTAAACTCTTAAAAGGCAGTGAAAATTTTGTTTTATTCTTTGTGTCCCAAGTACGTAGCACAATACCTGGTAGAAAGAAGGTGTTTAAGAAATACTTGCTAAAAAGCAGATGACTATCAGCTGAGGATTTAAATAAGTTATGGATGTAATGGATTATTATTCTGCTATAAGAAATGATGACTATGATAAATACAAAGAATCATAAGAAGGTTTAGAGGAACTGATACAAAGTTAAATAAGCAGAATCTGGAAAACAATACACACTGTAATTACAACAAAGTAAAGGGAAAGAATGGTAACAACAAAGCAATAGAGCCTGAACCCTCTGAAATTATAATGAACAAACTTGACCCTAACAAAGAGACGAGAATGTACCTCCTTCACTTCTTCGCAAAAATGGGAGACTGTGAGTGTGGATAGTTACATATATTAGGATTTGAAGTATGGTTAGGGTTACTGAATAACTTTTCCCCCCTTCTTTTGTTATAAGTGATGGCTCTTGGGGATGGAGGGATGGACAATAAAATGGGAAGGTGATATAAAAAACAAAAGATATCAATTAAAAAAAAAGTTTGTGGCAGTGAACTGAATGCCTGTATGTATTTGACTCCATTTATTTGGTTTACAAAGCAGGTTTTTAAGATTCAAATGAACTCAGGGGCAAAAGGACATTTAATTAATAAAAATGAGCCAAAATAAATGCAGATAACTATGTAATTCAGTAGGATGTTTGTGTCATGGGATGGAAAGTCTCTATTCTTTACTATTTAAAGTTTTAGATCAGCAATTGCCTTCTTTTCAATATAAATTGATGTAATTTTATTTTTTTACTGAAGAATTACCTAACAAGTTTAGATTATGAGATATTCTTGAGCTTGTGATGACAACAGAATTTTCAGGGTGTCTACTTAAGTAGTATTGCTCCTGTTACTTAACATTTTATGAGTGATCTACATTGTCATGGGAAACTAAGACTGTACTAATCAGGTACTATCTTGAATTCTGAAAGCCAGTCAATCAGGATACAGTCACTGCATGTCAGAAGAAGAACCTGAATTAAAGTCTTTTGAAAACTCTCAGGCTAGCCCTATATCAAATATATCATGCTGCCTTTCAAGAATTGTAAGAATAATTAGTTAAAATAGGAAACTAATAGTTTGCAGGGCAGTTAGGTAACACAGTGGACAAACCGCTGGACCTGGAGTCATGGAAGACATCATCCTGAGTTCAATTCCAGCTTCAGGGACTTGTTAGCTACATGACTTCAGGCAAGTCACTTATACCTATTTGCCTCAGTTTTCTCATCTGTAAAATGAGCTGGAGAAGGAAATAGCAAACCACTCCAGTATCTTTGCTAAGAAAACTCCAAATGGGATCATGAAGATTCAGACATGACTGAAATGACTGAACAACAAAAACACGTATCTTATTTGAATTTCACAACCATGGGCAGCCAGCTGATACAATGGATAGAGTGTTAGATCTGGAGTGAAAAGTGACTCAGCAATAATAATTGGTAGTCAGGGGTGAGTTCCTCCTTGTTTTCCTGAGTTGGTTGTCCTCATTCCCTATATATCAGATTCCCCAGCAGTGACCTTTTGCTGACATCCCAGTTTCTCTTTCTCTTCCTGTCCCCTAACCAAGAGAGTGCTTCTTGCCACTTGTCCCAGGCTTAAAAATTGTGAGACTTTCCATTGACACAAAAAGTCATAACTATTGTTCTGACTGAATATCAGCTTAGGAACATTAATATACTAGCTATAGGCTCTTTTGTAAGGCCAACATCAATAGGTGTACCTTGCTGAAACCCAATAACATAGAATACACATATGAAGACACAGATGCAGATATTTACCAGGTACTTTGGTAACATCTCTCAAGAGCTCAAAGAGTAAATCCAGGGTAGGAGGTTGGTGCTGTCGAGGACAATTGGATACAGCAGCCGTCAGCTGTTCTAGAAGGATGATCCAAACTTCTATAAGACCTAGAAACACAGAAACATACTAACCATTAAACACAGTAGGAACACTGAAAAGAATTCCTTTCAAATCAGCAATGGTTTATATTGAATACTTATTAAATATAAAGTCATTATAATCCAGCATCTTTAAATAAAGACTTAGTAGAATATGTAGATTTCAAAAGAGTAAAGCTCATGAAGTTCAATGTTTAATTTGAATAGCTTTAAGCTTTAATAGCTTAAAATTGCACTAAGACTTTTAGAACATACTCTAGATGAAAAAAAGCATTAAAAGGAAGTTGAATTCAAATTAATTGTAGTGACTAGTCTTGGTCCCAGAGATGACAATGGAACACACTTTTCTTCTCATGGCAAGGGTGGAATGTTTCAGATACTTTGGACTAGGTCGCTATTGGTTAGTTTGGTTTAATATATAAAGGATGGTTCAGTGATTTTATGTGTGTACTGAGGAGAGGAACTAGAATTGATTATGATATAAATGGTATCAAAAGAACTTTTAAAAAAAAGACCTAAGGTAATTGCACACTATAACATGAGAAAATAATATGGTCATGAATATTGAAAAAAAATGCTCATGAAATCCTCCACTCCATTAGTAGAAGCCTAGTGTTCAGAAACAGAGTGTTAATTGCACTTTGCCCTTAATACATAATATTTAGATTACCGTGTTCTCTTCTGGGTATTTTATATATATTTTAGGAAGGCCACTGACAAACTAACAGGATGCTAACTAGAGTGGGAAGAGGTGTGAAATTATGTCAGTTGAGTATTAGTTGAATGAAACTGAGATATTTAGCCTAGAAAAAGAAAACACAGGGAATGTGTCCTCATATTTAGGGCATAGCAAAGAATAACAAGTTGTGCATAATAGATTTGTAATTTCATGTGCAACTTTTTTATTATATTATATTACAGAAATGCTTATTTCATTAAATAATTTTTTTAAAAAGACTGTCCTATGGAAGAGGGATTATATTTACTTACTTAGTCTGAGTGTAAAGATCTAGGAACAACAGATGGAAATTATAAAGAAGCAGATTTTTACTTGATGTAAGGAAAAACATGGTAATTATTACAATGAGGGTAGGATTTGGTGGGAAAGATAATGAGCTCAATTTTAGACATGTAGAGTCTGAGGTGTCTATAGGACATTAATTTGGAAATGTCCTTGGATTCAGTATAAGAGGTAAAAAGAGAGACTAAGCTTAGAGAGATACAGCTGGGAGTCATCAACATAGAGGTGAGAGTTGAACCTATGGGAATTAAAAAAATCATTAAGAAATGGAATGTAGAGAGAAAACAGGACACGGTCCTAAGGTATATCCATACTCTGTCACTAAGGATCTATAAACAAATACTAAGTTAGAGAGGCATCATGGTATAATAAAAAGTGCACTGTGTTTGGAGGCAAATCTGGGTTCAAATTCTGGCTTTGCCACCTACCATATGTATTCTCTTGGGCAAGTCCATTTTTATCATCTATAAAATATGAGATTTCACCAGATGACCTCTGAGGTCCCTTCCAACTCTAAATCTGTGATCCTGTGAATGCTTACTCAAGCGATATTGTAAAAGGAGATTAACGTTCAGGTATGAATTGGATTAGATGACCTTTGAGGTCCCTTCCAACAGTGGTATTTTATGTTATATGACCACCATTACATTTCCAAAACATTCACCAATTCAAGCTCTCATTAAGTCAGAAGGCCTTCCCCTGATTGGCCTGAATCAGTGAGATTTTATCCCGTATAGACTTTATTATATGCAAAATATAATACAGTATTAGATGATGAGAAAAGCAACATACATCCTGTGCCTGGAAACTAGACTTCCAAAAGGATGTCATCAGTGTGACTCAATCTTCATTTCTAGAATAAAACTGGTTTATCTCAGACAGAAAGAGGTAAATGTAGCAATAATTAGTTTTAAAAGCCTGACAATTAGCCACCCAAGAAAACAGGCAACTGGACTAGATTCTAATTCATGGTGGATAACATGGGATTTAATTTGAAAAGGGGGAAAAATTCAATTTTAGAGCCTGTAGACGCCAGTGGATTTTCTCTGTGTTCTCTCCTATAGTCTCATTTCCCCAACTTTCTGTCCATATGGACTTGCCAGAAGGAATTCTGAATTGATTATATTTCCTAAGAAGTTTACTTGGTGGGTGGCCAGTTTTGTTTAAAATCTAGCAATTGTGAATTCATTCCAAATTGTTGATTTCAAGTGAAAAATCATTACAGTAAATTTAGAGTTGTAAGCTATAAATAACTTATGGTAAACCTGCCTTAAGATGAGGCCTCTGCAAATGCACTGCACCTAAACTGAGACACAGATAATTGGAATCACAAATGGTAGAGAATTTAGAGGATATCAAATCTGTCCCTCACCAACCCCTCCTTTTGCTTTAGAGATGAGGAAACTGAGGCCCAGCAAAATTGTGTTCTGTGTTTAGAGATCATATGAACTTTGAGAACTACTGAGATCTTGGTTGGGTTTGCCAGCCTCATGGGATAAAGGACGTCAGCATCTTAGGACGCTATCCTTTAAGCTGCTTGTCATTATTTAAGCTGCTGGAAATATACACAAAGCATTTAATTAGCTGAAATTTTCAAATTCACTTACCAGTATCATCATCAAAATCAGCAAGGATAGATTCGATCCCGTCCTCACTACTAGCTGAGTTCTCTTGACCTCTCCGAGGCAAGCTGGCAAGTCTCCCACCAAGAAAAATTGGTTTTAAGGGCATCTTGTAGATTTTTGCAAGCAACTAATGCAAAAAAAAAAAAAAAAGAATCCACAAAGTAAAGAAAGGAATAGATTTATAGGAACAACAAATACCCAGGAGCTATTTAACAATAACAAATGGTAACGAGGGAATATGACAAATCTCTGACTTATCCATGGTTTGAGTTGTACAAATTGGTCAGTTGATTATCTGGATCTTGGGATATTTTCTTATTCAAAATATCAAAATTAATCAATTCCCCTGATAAGGCTCTGTAATCCAGTGTTCAAATGTTTATAATTTTGTCAAGGTGAGTACTCTCTTGACTGATTTCAGTAATATTAGAGGATAATTAGTCCCTCTGAACACAGCTAGTCTTTCTTCATTAGAAATACTCTCCATTGGGCCTATCTGTGAAGTCTTTCCAGCTTGGTAGTACTTTCCAGAACCTCCTTTCCATTGGCATAGCCTTTACTATACTTCTCACTATTCCTCAGCTATGAAACTTCATCTTTCATCTTTGTGCCTTTGGACTGGGCAGCCTCCATGTCTGAACATCCTTTCTCACCTTTGCCCTCACTGAGTAGCACATTCCTTCCTTAAAGATGAATCCCAGCATCATCTTCTCCATGATGCCTTTACTGGTCTTCCCAAAATTGTTTGTGCCTTCCTCCCAAACTACCACATATTTAACTACTATGTATTTGGCATTTATTAATCTAATATCTGTGCTGAATATAATTTTATGTGTATTTCAGGTTTCTCTCATTAGCATCTTGTGAATTGGGATAATTTCATTCTTCACACTTGTATCTCTAGTGCCTAGCACATAGTAGACTAATAAAAAATACTTGACTGATTAAGAAACTGGGGTCAACTGTATGCCATAGTGAGGCATGACACTCAAATTTAGTGGAAGTGACCTATACAGTTGTTGCTTTTCTTTCTTCCTCTAAAATGCAGTCCTTAGATGGAGTATGGCAACGCATTGAATATAGGCATATTAGTTACCTAAGGAAAGGAAACTAACCAGGATTCTCTCAGTTTTGCCAAGTGAGTAGGGAAGAGCCCAGCACCAACACCCTGCCCACAGAGACTTTAACCTTTACCACAGCTGAAAACACTGAAGAGGCCACAGACACTAGAACCCATAATCATATGGGTCAACAATGTTGCATAGCATTTGCACTACATTATATAGGTGAAAGAGGTTTTTTAAAAGGTTGTTTTTGGGGGACTGGGGTATAGGGGATAAGCTCTATGCTGAATCTATCAGTATAACATTATTTCTCTGGGAAGATTACTTTTTGTTAACAGGCAAGAAGGAAATGCTTCCAAAGCATGAAAAATATTTCTCTCCTCCCTTGCCCTATCAAACTGGCTAAAGAGACAAGGGACACAGATGGGCTGTAAAGGTTAGGAAGAAATCCAAGGATATTGGGAAAGGGGGGAAGAGAGAGAAGTGCTATTGTGGAGACCAGAGAGGAGGGGACCAAGAAAGAGCAGTTCTGATTTTTCTCTTCCTTAGACCCCCAGTTTTGAAGTTTTCTGAGATTCTCCTCTGTTACTATGAAACTCACACTCTTGGGACAAAGGAACAAAGTGTATCTCTCTCTCTCCCCATTATCAGAATATATTTCTCATCTTTTCCCCATCTTCAACAGCTAAAGTGGCAATGAAAAGGGAATATGATAATTTAGAGAATGAGTCTTATTCCCCAGGCCAGCTGTTTCTTTGTTAATTAGGTTGTCCTAAGTCACCGAGGGCCTAAAGCTCATAGCAATTTATGTCTACTGCTCAAAAGTGTTTCTCAAAATGGGATCCCAGGCTTCAGAAAAGAAAAATAAAAAGTCCTCATTCATCTTGAATTTTCACATATAGACATTTTATTTGAAAATTATAGATCATAGAATAACAAGTTTAGATCCCAAAAGGTAGTCTTTGTACATAAAAATATACAATTTTAAGAAAAATCTGCTTTTTTCCCCTACTTCAGCTCCAACTTCTACTAGGTCCAGAGGAGCTACCCCTCAACTCTTTCTGAGATCATAGAAGTTGGTATAGACATGTTTGGTTAATAAAGAATTTAATGCTTATAAAATATTGGAAAACTTGGGTCTCAGTCATATACAGGGTAGAGGTCGTCTTATCTTCTTTCTTAATTTCTACAACAGTTTTCACATTGATGCTTCCCCCTATTGGAGCCTTCTTGTCCAGACTCTAGCCTTTCTGTCTTTTCAATACAGGTTATATTTATGACAGCATGGGCCCTGAAACCCTGACCTACCTGGGAAGTTATAAGCCTCAAAAAGGCATTCTTAGCACATTACTTGTTCTGGGCATTCAATCAATGAGCTCTTCTATTAGACTGTAAGCTCCTTGAGGGCAGAAAGGCAAAAAAGTTTATATTTGAATAGAGGAGACATCATGTAAATAACTGGGAATCTCACTGGGAAGGCAATCATGAGGGCAGGGAAGTGGAGACCTGGGAAAGACTTCCTGAGAAGGTAGAGTTTGAGCTGAGTCTAAGGAAGACAGGGTAGCTAAGAGGTAAATGTAAGGAGAAAAATTGTTTCAGGCATATAAGATATCTAGGGCAAACCCACAGGGTTAGGAGATGGAATGCTGCGTGGCAAGAAGGCCAGTGCACCTAGACCATAGCATGCAAGAAGTTGTAAAGGCATCAAGGGACCAAGCTGTGAAAGGTTTTAAGCAATAGAGCACTTTATATTTGATCTTGGAGAAAACTGGAAGCCAATGAGTAAGAAGGAAGGGGTAGGGGCAGCTAGGTGGTGCAGTAGACTGAGTAGACTCCACTGGCCCTGGACAGGAGAACCTGAGTTCAGATCCAACCTCAGATACTTGACCCTTACTAGCTGTGTGACCTTGAGCAAGTCACCTAACCGCAACTGCCTCACCTCTCTCTCGAAAAAAAAAGAAGGAAAAACACGGTCACACATTTAGTGAAGGCAAATTGGAAGAGACAGGCTGTATGACAGTGTACTTCATGAATATTTGATGAATAAAAGTGGTATCATTCTTCTTTCATGAAAGAAAAAAATGCTTTATCAAGTATATTTTTGACTGGTCTTTTTCATACATTTTAGCCCTTTTAACTATAAAGTGAGGGGAGGTAGGAGTAGGAGAATATAGCTAAAGGGATGGAGAACTATAACTAGCTTTGTCATAACCTTCTGCGAAGCACATTTTCATCTATAAAGAACTACATGTGGTGCACGAACTGTGGCTTAATCCCCACTGCTATATGACTCAAGAGTTTTATTACTATGACCTTGCTTTTAAGAGTCCAGAAATTTATGAAGTTATAAATGTGGCCTGTTTAAATTGGTCCCATTGAAAGGCAGTACAACTTTTGTGGCATCCATTCATTCTCACAACTGTCACTGATTTTCTCCTTAATTCTCTTTCTTCCTTTGAAAATGTCCCTGCCCAAAAGAAAGATTTTTTTAAAATTAAGGGCCAAAACCTCATAGTTTAAAAAAATCTAAGAACATATAAGTTTTTTAAAAACCTTTAATTTAGTCAGGTCTTTTTTAAAAAAGAGAAACAGAAAACATGACATTGTGTCACTTTTTTGAAAGAAAAGCAACATTAAATATTTAAATACGAAAAGTAATAAAAATTATTTCCATGTTTTGACCAATTAAGGAAGAATCACAGAAGAGATAAAGAAGAGACTGACAAAAAATATACAGAGAAGCCAAATGAGAACATACAGAAAGCCTGGTATCCACACACACACACATACACACACACACACACACACACACACACACACACATAACTTGGGGGGAATAGATACATAGGCCCTCTATTTTCCATAATATTCATATATTGTAGCTACTATGTTACTGCTTCCTAAGTCTTAAGGTCCTGTTGCATTTTCACAACTATAGGTAAACAGAGACTTTCCCCCTTCTCATAACTGCTTAAAAACCAGATGATTTTAGCCAAATTTGACTCAAAAGACGTTGTTTCCTTACCTCCAGTACAGGGTCTACAGACCCATAAGATGTTTGTGCATAGCTTTCAAGGAGTCTGTGAACTATGATGGGGAAAAAAATTATACCTTTATTTTCACTAATTACTTCTTGGAATTTAGCATTTCTGTCAATGATTTTAAATCAAAATAATTTTAAGAAGGGATCTATAGAGAGTCATATTTCAGAATCCTTGAGTTAGTATATAGTCTCTAAGTGCCATCAGTGATCTATGAGACTTATTGCCTAGGTCAAGGACAGTATCCAATGAGTTTTTCTTTTTCTTGGGAAGGGTAGAGAGAGGAAGAAGTCATCACATCCATTCCCTCATCTCCCTAGGACAGCAGAAAGTGTAGTAAGCAAAGGGCGCTATCTAGATACATGACACCAATTTCTGCCTGGGGTCAATTCAGACCCAGAGATCTAAGGAGCCTCCAGAGACCAGATGCTCATTTTCACCATACCTGAGAACACTTCCTGAGGTAATCAAGAGCGGGAAGGCACAAGTCAGTTGATGTTGATGACCCTAGCACACAATCCCCGATCTCTTTACATTCTACTTCTCCTAGAGGACAGGAAGATAAACACAAAAGGGTTAAAAAATGCCAGCAAACCATAGCTGGCCAGACTGCTGAGAGATGACTGTAATAGAAACCATCAAGGTCCTTACCAATAATAAACCTTATTTCTGCAAGGGAGGTTATGCTTCCTCTCTGTTGCTGGGAAAATGTCTATTTTGTTGCCAATGATCATCACTAAGTAGCAATGACAGAGATTGGGGAGACACTGCACATCTGAGGGGCTGGGGATGAGGAACATTTAATTGAATTTAAATTATTTCCATCTGTTATTTGTCCATATGTATAATCTGTTACTCCTGTGGCTTCCAGGTTTCCTATAGGTAAACAGCATTGATCATATCTGCGGATTGTAATCACTTCTCTTCCTTTGTAATTGTTCTGCTTGTGCATCTTAATAAAATCATTGTGCAGTATTACAATTGTTTTTAATTATCCACATTTATAGATAACTAGCACCCACCCCTGTGGGTAAACAGAGATAATTACTAAGTGTTGGGTAAAATTCAGAAGCAATAAGCAACGAGGAATGTTTTCTTCTTGGGAAAAAAAAGCACATTCTTTAAATTAGCATCTCTTAACTTATGCGGAAAACAAAAACCTATTCTTAAAGGTCAAGTTCAAGAGGATGATAGGCAGGCATAAATCCTTTGTTTTCCTTCGCATCTAATATAGATTCACTATTTTAAATTAAGTAAACCAATCATTGTGCATTAATTGTATAATAATATTATAAATTGGATGGACTCCTGAATTTTCATGACATGAATAAGAACTGCTCAGGATGTGTAAGCATGGATAAATTGTGATCCTCATCATTGGAGGGAAGTCTTGAAAGGAAGAGAAACAGATCTATTTGAATATTAATTTTAGAAAAATATAAAAATGCAAATGAAAACTTCAGGCTACTTTCTAATATACCCTAGGGAGACTTAGTTGAATATAACATTAAAGAAGAATATTAAAGAATTTTCTTTATAATACAGCACATGAAACTGGAAAGATGTGAAATAAGTGATTAAAATTATATATGATACAGCAGGCTACATCCAATATTTAATTCTAGGCATCACAGTTTAGGAAGGATATAGACAAAATAGAATGGAAGAAGTTGACCAGGATAGTGAAAGGACTGGTGAATATATCATTGAGAATCAATGGGAGAAACTAGGGATATTTACTGCAAAGAAGAGAAGAGATGGGGGCATATAATAGTTGTCCTTTGGGTATCTGAAGGGCTGCAATGTTGAAGAGGGTTTCTACTTATTCTGCTTGGCTCCAGAAGGTGGAACTAATAACAATGAGCGGGAAAGTTTCAGAGAGGCAGAATTTAGCTTAATGTAAGGGAAAAAATTATTATAATTAAAACTGGACCCAAAAGTGGAATGAGTTACACCAAGAAATGGTGGGATTCCTCTTGTTGGGATCTTAAAGGAGATACTGGATGACCTTTTGTTGGGAAAGTTGGAAAAAGGATTCAGATGGCTACAACTCAGGCCAGAATAAGTTCTAAGATGCCTTCCTACTTTTAGATTCTGCCTTTCTGAAATCTCTTTTTTTCAGTAGCTTTATTAGTGTACTACATTTATATGGTCACCATGATTCTTCCCATTTCCTCCTTGCAAGTTAGCTCTTACAAGCTTCCATCCTTCCTAAGATGACTTTAAGAGCTTACCTTTGGGATAGATTATAACCTATGAAAAATATACAATCCAACAGAATTTTGGCAATACAGATGACAGAAATTGCCAAGAAGCCACCTGACCTTGACCAGTGTTAGCCTTAAAGCACTAGATTGCATTTTACATTTCAGGGTTCAAGTCCATCTCTAGCTCTCCATAGGATCTGAATAATAATGTCACCCTATTTGTGTCTTGTTTTCTCATTTCAAACAATGCAGAACTGTCAAGAACATTGAGCTTTCAATAAGAATATTCAGTGCCATATCCTATGTTTCTACAAAACTGTTCCCAAATTCTATACCATTGGAAATCTAAATTCCTGGTAGACCTATGATTATTTTTTTGTAATTATTTTTTAATAAGATAATTTCCAAACTTCTCAGATGAGATAAACCTGAACCTGAGATGAGTTTGGGTTATATTACATACTACAATAGTGCATGTTATAGAAAATTTAAAATATACTGAACAGTAACTTGAAAGGGTTTAAATATGATGGGTCAGAGTTTCTGTATGACTTGGGGTTTCCTTTCTCTTGGAAACAAATTTTACAAATAACAAAGGTTAAAGGGACCCATTCAAAATCATATCCTTCAGACCCCTGAATTAAATTTGGACCACTGATATTCTGGTCTTCAAGAAAGTGGTTTCATTATGACTCAAAAACAGAAGTTAAAAATAGAACACTTTATTTTGTGTCAAACAAACTGAATTCATGTTCTGAGTCTACTGTTCATTAACTGTGGGACCATGAAAATTATTAGGCCTCAGTTTCCCTGCATGTAAAATGGGCATATCATTCCTTATGCTCTCAAGGTTGTTGAGAGAAAGAGTATTTTGTAAACTATAAAACAGTAGTCAATAGATGTGATCTACTATGATTTCTGAATATAATAATATTGTATGTTGTCAGAATTAAGAAGACAGACTAAAGCGACTTGAATGTTCTACAATGTGTTTCTTCATAGGCCTAGTCTCTGCATACAGCTCCAACAGCACCATACTGTAATTTAGCTCTGGATAGCATCCAAGCGACTTTCATAATAAGCGTTTTGGTTCTGGTACGTCACACACACTGTTTACCATCTGTTCAAGTCTTAGGATGCTTACTTCCTCCTAAGCGCACAGTATGCCTAGCGACAAAGGGCTTGGCTTCCAGACAAATACCATCATGATAAGAGAACGTAGAGATTTAGCTAAATTAAATGCATTAGAAAGTCACATTTACCCAATCCTTTGACAAACTTCATAAGGCACATAATATAACTGGTGGCTGCATTGGCAAACACCTGGATATTGTCTGTGTTCAGGAAGGCTTCAAAGACATCAAATACAGGGGCCTGACCTTTTCCTATGGAAAGAGAAACACAGAAGGTAAATTTGTCATCTTTGAGTTTAGCCAAATCAAGAGCATCTCTAAAGCAACTCCCCAAAAGAGCTTTTGGAGAGAGACAGTCTTACCCCTGAATTGACAACTACTCAGAAAAAGTCCACTGGTTTCCAGAGACCAGACTCATGAGTTTGCCTGCAAATATTGTTCTGCTAAACAAGCACATTGCAAGTGTTTAGATGCTAGGCAGGGATACGTGAGGAGAGAGTTGAATGAGTATTAGAACTGAGGCAACATGTGAACCCAGCAATGAAATGAAGAATTTGTGTGTAGTCAGACTCACTGGAATGCTGTATCAATGGTAGTTACAGAATATCAATATGCATTGAGAGGGCTTCAATATAGTCTTATGGGCTGTGAGGGCTGGAACTTTTTGATGGTATTTTGACCTAGCAAACGTGGAAAGGAAGCCAGTACTTCTGTGGGTAGAGAGCCCAAAGAATTGCCATTTTGTGGGTTCTCCCTTCCTTCCTACAAAGCTGACTTGTCATTTTTCTGTTTGCAGAGATGACATGCCCTAGCCTCTTTTGGAACTGAAATCTCCATCCCCAAACACTCCTGCTTTTCCTTCTGTTATTCATCCTTTGCTAACTCTCACCTCATTGTATGTGTAGAAGGAGTCACATGAGCATGCTGGTTGGATTGCAATTATGCTCTCACAGTTGCAAATCAATCCTTCTATTCACCTTGGATAGACTCTCCAGCATATTCCTCAAGTGGCAGTTCCAAACTTCCACCCTTTATCTTCTAATTACCTCTCTCTGTCTCTGTCTCTCTTTCTCCCTTTGTCTCTGTTTATGCCTCTATATCTCTGTTTCTGTCTCTGTCTCTTATTTTCTGTCTCTGTCTGAATGTCTCACTTAGAAGATGATCTTGCTCCCTGATTTGCTGAGGCAATTAAAACTATCCATTATGAATTCTTCTTTATTTTTTTACATCTTTATTCATCCTTTCCTCCTTTGCTTTGTATTCAATAGCTGGATGAGTTGGTGGCCTTTCTAAGACCAATCTGTCATCTTGAGGTTGTCATGCCAACTCCTCCCATGTGTCACATGGAAGCTTGTCTCTTTGATCATTTCCTCCCTCTATTTAAACTTCAATCTCTCCCTAGCTACTATCACTTCCTTTTTGCTTGTTAACATGTTCAGGTCTCTCCTAAATTTACAGAAGCATGTGATAGGGACTGAAAAGGAAAGAATCATCCAAGTAGCCTTACCCATGGAATAGTCTCCTATAAGATATTCCTTCATTTCTGATTTATTACTGCTATGCACTGTTTCCAGGGCACTGAATAAGGGCCTCCATCCTGACTGGATCTGAGTAGAACATACTTCAACCAACTCTCCTATTGATGTGACTACCTGAGTTAAAAACAAATGAAACAAACAAATAAAAATGTTAGCTCTTACAACCCCTCACTCAAGAGATGAAGTAAAATCCTTGGGAAGGACAATGGCTCCCTCCCTGTTATCTTTTTCCTCTTTCCTTCAGAGATAATGGTCAAAGAAAGTAATTTAGCATGGACAAACTAGATTTCATCTCCTTCATGTTGAGAGGATCAGAGATTTAAAGTTGGAAGGGATCTTAGAGGTAACCTAACTGAACCCTGAAGAAACTGAGATTTAAAGAGATCAAGAAACTTAGGTTAAGAAACCCAAAGTCATATAGATAGTAAATGGTAGTCAGAATTCATTGTCCTGGGATCTGATATCAGATCATCCCACATTTCCCAGCCCAGCTAGAGTGCCTTGGCCTTTAAAGCTAAAATTTCTCAAGTGTGTTGGAAGGTTAAGAAATCTATCAGCTCTAGAGGCTATAAGGTCTATTGGAAATTTTACTTCAGGTTTTCTGAGGCTACTGACAGTGGTTCCCTATCGGCTACTAACAATGTGATCCTGAATAATTCACAAGTCCTCTGAGCCTTAGTTAACTTCCCCCATAAAAAGATGAATTGTGCTAATAGGATTCTAACTTTTCAAACTTCAGTAACATTATACAATTCTGTAATTTCCAAGCATTACTTTTAGTCAAAGGCATGAAAATAAGCAATAATAATTAGTGTCCAATATCCATCAATATTCTATATAATTTGGTAAGAAATAGACATTAAATCCTGTCTTAGATGTTTACATGCTCCAAATGGGAAATAAGTAATAGTCCTCTCTTTGCCCCTTGTTACTCATTGACTTCCTTAAAAACACCAGTACAAAATCTCAAATATTTTATAATCATGGAAAATATGTAAGGTAGTTGCTAATATCATGATAAATCCATAAAAGAATGCCTCCTTTGGGTTTGTCTTTTTTAAACAAATTTCCCTCTTCACCAATCTTCACTTCTTTCCAAAATTTTCCCCTACACATTTTCTGGCTATTTCCTTTATGCCAAAATGTGAGGGTGGGAGATGCAGGCAATGATGAGGTTCAGACTCTGGGAACTTCTTGAGCTCCCCTGGAATTTCCTCACTTAACCTGGCTTTTCATACTCAGATTGAGCTCTCTTTGCTTCTCCTCACAGAATCTGACTTTCCATACTCAAACTGAGCTCTCTGTTTCTCCTCACAGAATCTGACCTTTCATACTCAAATTGGATCTCTTCCTGTATCTCCTCACAGAATCTGGCCTTTCATACACAGATCTGTGATCATTGTGTGTTATCCCTTGATTGCCCTACCTGCTTTCCACCCAAACCCTCCATTGTCTATCTCCTGATAGCCTCCAGGTGTTTCCAGTCTTTGACCCTCCTTGGACTTCTCAAGACCCTTCCTAAACCCCTCCTCCCATCACCCTGGACTACCAGACCTCCCCCTCCCCCCCAGATCCCTCCTATACTCTTTTCTGTATTTAAGTCCCACCTTGCCTCCATGAAGGCGCTCAGATGCAATCCAGCTCAGACTCTGTCTAGCTGGGATTGTGTCTGGCCCGCTTGTGAATACAAGCGTTACAAAAGCTTAGGCTCCTTAAGAGGCAACCCAATTAGGTGAATCCTTAATAAACTGTTTTCTTTGGCTTTAAGAAGGCTTGAGTCGAATTCATTTGAGCACGACCCAGACCGTCGGTATTTTGGGGTCCCCATCACCACCAACCTCATCAGCAATGTCTAGAATCATTTTGTCCCTAGAGAGGAGTGGCAAAATCATAGTATAGAGAAGATGAAAGGACAAGCATGGAAGTCAATAGGGTCTGAGTGACCAACCCAAGAAAGATATGAAAATGGAATCTCAGAGTTGGAAGGGACCTCAGATTAGTACTAAGAAACATGGTACTTTTGAACAATCAGTAACATAAAACTTGGAGGGTACATTTTAGGTGTCATACTGACTAAGATATAAATAACCAAAAGCTCGTATCTGGAGAATTTTATGACAGATGTTATAGTGCATCTCGTATATTATGGAGTGGCAGGAAATCTCAACTCATTTCTAGTGCTGCACAGTGAATGACTTCCTCTATGAGGTTTCTCCCACCCCACCCTAGGTTTAAGTACTATATAGTGGAATAATTCCAAATTTCTACCCGAATCCAAATTACCCATTTGAAAAAACAGAAACCAATTGTGCCTGTACTGCTTTATCATAGTCTAGCTTGAAAAGAATTAAGCACATAAATGTTTCTTTTTCAGAGAAAACTAAGAGGGTCAATTTTATTATTTGACCTATTTCATGCTAAAGGAAAGGGCTTTTTTGTGGTATGTAGATGCAAATCTATATAAACTATGTATGCAGAATTGGTTTTCTCAGATCCCTACAGACTCCTGGTCTCCTGTTGTATTTTAATTCTATTGAACTCTTTCTTCCCTGTTTGATCCCAAGAGAAGAGTCATAGATTTCCCCTTCTTATTCAGGCAGCTGTGTTGCACATTTTGTTTTGTATCTCTCCCTTCCTTCTCCCCAGTTCTAAGGACTGTATATTCTAATGAAGACTGAATATGCTTTGAGACCTCCTCTCTCTTCCTGCTCTTTATTTTATTAAAGTCTGCTCACTTCCTGTCTCTGGTGTAGTTTCCCATAGGTATACAATGGATTAAAAGACCAGGGTGCCTATTAGTTTCCTTGGGATTCTTTATATGTTATGGAGATTGTTTCTCCTAAGGACAGAGCTGTCTGTGATAGACTATGAACAACTTAGTAATCAAAATATGGTCTTTGCATGCCATGAAAATCAGCACTTCCCTACATTAAGCCAATATCAAGTTATTTTTTCTCTTGATTGATTGAGGTTATTATCATATAAGAGGACTTTTGTAACACAATTAAATAAAATTAGTAACAGTGACCACATCTGAAAGTGAAATCAATATTTCACATTTTTGTATTACCTCTCTGTTTAAAGAAAAACAATCTATTTTGTCTCCCTCCAACTCCTACCCCATTAAAAATAAAAACAAAATTTATGTAACAAATATGCATAGTTATTAAAAATGTCTTACACCTAGAATGGAACTCGAGGACTGACATTCCTTTAGAGACTGACAATACTTATTAAGCACCTACTATGTACAGAGCATAATACTTCATGCTGGAAGGGATACAAGTTTTAGTAAGACATGGTTACAGACCTCAAAGAGATAGTGAAGTAGAAAGCTAATATGTCTGTTTTTAAATGTAGGGGTTAGGGACAAGCAGCGGAGCAAGGAAAGAAGAAAAAGAGAGGATATCTATGATGAATATGTTAGAAAAAATAATGAAATAAGTAAATACTTTGGAAGTAACAACATCACTCTTTCTCTTCTCGTGTCTAGTGTGAATCCTTTCACCATAAATTCCTGGAGTAAGCAAGTTGATTAAAATTCCCACCAAGTCTGGAGGACTCTCCCACATTCTGCCCACTGAAGCTATGCACCTGATCCTGGACATCCTCATCACACAATTCCAGCTGCATGATGCGTTCAAAGGGACGGAACAGTGCTTCGTTGAAATGAAAATGAGGGGGCTCACTCCAATCTGTCAGAACCTCCGTAAGGATGTCATGAATGAAGGAGACTGCTTTCTGAGAAACATGCCTTTCCTTATGGCAGGCAGCCTGCAATAGGGAAGAGATCAAGAGTGGAAGAGCAACAAAGGTTTAGGTAAGTCCAACAAATCTTCCTAAAAGGATTCTTAGCCCATACGAGGATCAAATTGAGCAACTGACTGCAAAATTCTAAGGGAATTTTAGGAGTTGGGCTTCCAATTTGAGCACTAAATGCATTTTTCTAGAATATATCCAGTTCATCAGCCCAATCCCCAATTTAATAGATATGCCAAAGTTCAACTGTTACAGGAAAAAAAATCAGAGGATCTGATTGTTTCTGTTTTTTTTTTTTTAATTTTCTTTCCATTCCATTGTGGAAATGTATTCTCCAAAAATAATGTTTTTGAGACACATCAAATCCATTCCTAGGCTTGTCACCTACACTTTTAAAAAATGCTTAGCACTTAGACCTAAACAGAATGCCTGGCACATAGTACAAGCTTAACAAATGCTTGGTGACTTGACTTTAAAAATAGACAACTCTTCTGAGACTGTTTCACAAAAAGTCAAATCACTATTACCCTTTGTCCCCCACAAAGTGTTCTCGAGTGGTTGAATTAAATTCTGCAGAATACATTTTGACTGTCTGATGAAAGGTGCTATGTGGGAACTGTAATAAAACTGAGGAAAGACACTGCAGAGCAAAGCATCTCCAGGCGTCTGAGAAGCAGACAGTTAATAACCTTTATTGAGCTTTTTGCAGGGCACTATCCCAGGTACTAGAGTGAGTACAAAGTTAGTGGAAGACATAATTCTTAGCCTTAAGGAGTTTAGTGTGACAGACTAGCAAGAACATAAAGACATTTTTATACTCCAACTGACCTACTTTTCCCAGAGGAGGAATGGGAAATTGCCTGTTTTTTTCTTTTTCTGATGTGAGTCAATACTGGATGCTATTTGAAGGAGGTGAACAGTTCTGTAAAGTACCGTATTGTATATCACTGTAGGGGAGACGGACAGAGTTAGAATCAGTGTCTTCTCTGTCCCCTTGATAATGACACTTCAGATACTACATATGGTGTGACTTTTATAAAGTGATGCAATTAGTTTTGTGCTGTGACTTATGGAATGCTATTACTATACAGAAGTAATTATGTATCAGGAGAGGCAGGGTGGAATGGTGGTTAGAGAAGCCAGTCTCGGAATCAGTACGACAAGGGGTCATGTCCCACCTCTGACACATACTGGCTTTGTGACACTTTGTGACAAAACAACCATTTAATCTCTCCAGGCAGCTGTCTAAATTACAGAGGAGCTGTCTGTGTGCACCAGTAGAGGGAGTTTCCTATTCCATTAAAATCACAGGTCAATATGTATATATAAATGTCTTAGTGCAGTTTAAAGTTTGAATTATGTTCAATTGCCCTAAGACTTTTGGAACACCCTTGATATAAATGTACACACGTGTGGATATAGTGAGGTACAAATTAGTAATTATTCTACATACATGATATGAGGGGCCTCTCTATAATCTGTAGGAACCTCCATAAGGTTCTGTACATACACATACACATATATGTAGACACACCCACACTTATTTTGGACAAGATTTGTGATCCCATTGGAAGAGTTAATTCCCTCTAAAAATGCAGAGGCAATTATTCTGTATGTACTTACATATATTTGTACACACACACACATTTCACATGTGCTTGTCTATAAAGTATGAAATATGATAGAACAATTGTCTCTGCATGATATATGCATATGTACATACACATATATGTGTATATATGCATATGTATGTGTGTGTGTGTGTGTGTGTGTGTATATTGCTGCTCTTAGGATTTTTCTATCCTGAAAGTGTCTGGAGTTATCCAGGTCTTTCCTCCTTTCTGCAAACACTCACCTCTACTAGATGAGGAGCCACAAGGCTCCAACAGCGCATGAAATGGAGGAGTGGCCGAGATTTACTCCGGACTATCCTGAGCATTGAATCCCCGAGACGGAACAGGTGGAGAGCACTTCTCCTATCCTGTGTGGATTTAACTTCTCCTATAAGAAAGGAGACAAAACCTGAAACCAGGAACAGTCGGTCCTTGGCACCATATACATAGGATAAAGGGCAAAGCATTATTAACATGTTCAGTACGATGATCAGTGGTATCTCAAAGCCCTCAGATGGAGAGTGTTAGCAAAAAAAGAAAAGTGACAAATATTGGAAGGAAAATGGTCACATTAACACGCTATTGATGAATCTGTGAATTGGTCTAGCCATCTTGGAAACAATTTGAAACTGTGCTCCCAGAGTTACTCAGCTGTGCATTTCCTTTGACACAGTGATATCATTACCAAGCCTATACCCAAAGAGATCAAAGAAAGATGAAAAGGACCCATATGGGCCAAAATATTCTTAGTTCTTTCTATAATGGCAAACACCTGGAAACTAAGAGTGTGGCATTATTTTGGGGAAAAGAACATCACAGCGCCATCAGAAATGAAGAAAAGTATGGCTTCAGAGTGAACTGGGAACACTAGTTTTAGCACCATAAAGCAGGGTAAAGTGAGCAGAATCAGGATGATGATTTATATAATAACACCAATGCTGGGAAGATGAACAACTGGCTTACAAACTCGGATCAATGTAATGAGCAGCCAGGATCCAGAAAACTTATGATGAAGGATGCTATCCATCCCCTGACAGAGATGCAAAATGAGGCATGCGTTTTTACATGGCCAACGAGAAAGTTTGTTTTGTTGGCTAAGCGTATTTCTTATGATAGCTTTGTTTTTCTTTTTATTTCCAACTGAGGGAAGGGAGGCATATGGGAGAGAAAATAAATACTTGTTAATTGCACAAAAACAATTAATTAAATTAATTAAAAACAAATAAAAAGTATAAATTACTCTATGGCAAAGAATCAGACATATTTGATAGCTTACCATAGGCACACAGTCCTCCAGACACTCAATAATAACTCAGTTCTCCAGAAGAATCTACATTCTACTTGAGATTTCTTGAGTACTAAGAAAAAGCCAATAGCCTATGTCTACTGTCAAGCAAGATTCAGCTTAATGAAAAGCAGAACATAGGCCTATGAGGAAGAAAAATATTAGCCAGTCACTTTCTTGTTTTTCTAAGTTGAAATTTCATTGTGCAATAAATCTAGTGAAATTTATCCAAATAAAGCGACTAGTGATTTGTAGAGATGGTGGTACTAGGTCAAACTAGAAATGCTGAGGCAAACAGTTTGTTGTTTTTGCTTTAGAGAATAGTAGAGCCATTAGATGACCCACAACTCAGCATGAATACTAATTAGCAGTGTAAATGGCAGGTTTCATCACACCCTATAGCTTCAGAATCTCTGGGGACCCTGGGAATGTGGGTATGTTCAGAAAAAGGCAGGTAAGATTTTTAATGATTTTTTTTTTAAAAGCAAGGAAAACTCTGATTGATTTTCTCATTTCTCCTGTGTTTTCCTAGTGCCACTTTAGCAGTCCAAGAGACACGCTGACATTATACTGTGTAGAATGTAATTTATCTGAACTCTGGCCAGCATCTGATTAGTGAAAGGGTGCAGAGAGATGATCTGATGGTTGCCAAAATCAGCTTTTCCACCTTTCTTCCTGACATCAGTGATAATGGTTGTATCTGACATCTGGAACTATTTTTAGGTTGTCCAGGTGCTAAGGAAGAGTTCATGGAGGCATATAAGCAGTCACAGAATTCAAGGATCATATATTTAGAGCTTGAAGGAAAGCTGAGAGGGCAACTCCCACCCTCTCATTTTATAGATGAAGGAACTGTGGCCCAAGGAAAGGAAATAACTCATTTGGGGTCACAGAACTAGTAAATTTCTTAGTCAAAATTCAAACCCATATCTTGCTAATCCTGAATCCAGTGTTGTATCCTACCTCATGTCATGCTATAATTCTGCCTATGCCTGCCTCTAGTAATTTATGTCATGAAGCAGTGATACAAATTTAAACTTAGGGTTGCTGAGTAGCCTAATCAGAAAGGTTCCACAATTTCTAAATTGCAAAATGTTTAGCTCTGCAGTGAAGCTATGGAAAGTCTGCCTAGGCAGTATTTATACTATGGGGACAAAAGAAGGGACATTGTATCTTCCCTCACCTGGAAATAATGACTCCATCTTTAAACTGGCCTCCATTTAAATGTAAAATGAGTAGTCATGTTCATTTCTCCCCAAACTTCTGGGTTTATGTTTTGTCCTTCTCTACTTCTCTACTTGCCATGCTATTCATAAAGCAAAGCAAAATTATATTTCTTTCTCTCCCCAGGGGAAAAAAACAGATGAGTGATCCCTAGCTGCCTCCAATACCAATTGCAGACCTGGGATAATTGGTCACCATGTTTTCTGCTTCCTTTGCTCTCTTTCTTTACATACACATATATACCCATAGTGTACATACACACACACACACACACACACATACACACACCTATATATTCTGAGTCAACTTTGGGGTGATAATTATACACACATGTATACATATGCATATGTATATACATATGTGTATATACATATGCATATGTAGATATACATATATTATCTGTATATATGCATATAATCTGTGTGTGCATGTGTGTACATACACATATACAGAGAATGTTCTACCTACCTCCTTAAGGAAGGTATACATATATACACACATGGCATATGTATATACACATACTTTTTTTTATTATTCAGTCACGTCTGACTCTTTGTGACCCCATGGACCACAGCACACCAGACCCTTCTGTCCTCCACTATCTCCTGAAATCTGTCCAAGTTCGTACTCATTGCTTCCATGACATTATCTATCTAATCCTCCACCATTCCCTTTTCCTTTTGCTTTCAATCTCTCCCAACATCCAGGTCTTTTCCAATGACTCCTGTCTTCTCATTATGTGGTAAAAGTATTTAAGCTTCAGCTTCAGTATTTGACCTTCCAGTGAATAGCTTGAATTAATTTTGTTAAGGATTGACTGATCTGATCTCCTTGCTGTCCAAGAGACTCTCAAAAGTTTTCTCCAGCACCACAATTCAAAAGCATCAGTTCCTCAGCACTCGGCTTTCCTTAAAGTCCAACTCTCACAGCCATGTTGCTACTATATATGTGTGCATGCATATTTATACATACCCACATGTGCATATGTGTATAGCTCTCTGTCAGGAGAGGGAACATGTCTTCTGTATATATAAATAAATATTACACATGCATACATATACACATATATGTGTACATATATAAACATAAATGTACATGCTCACATAGATATGTATGCACAGAGGAAATTCTATTCAAAGCTTAATTGGCTTACAGAGAAGTTCTGTCAATTGATTTCTCTGTCAAAATAACAAAAAAGCTTCTCTGATCTGTATCCACATATGTCTGTGCTAGTTTGTTTGTTTTTACTATAAGGGCTCATGTCATTGTCATTTAAGGATGAAACAAATGGGACAACAGATGAAAAATATCTGTCAAAATTTACATAACAAAGTATTTTTTTCTTCTGTCAATGACATCATAGCCACCACTTGTGGACCTTTAGACCATATTCTCAGATATGCAACATAAAGGAATGGAAATAGAGCTAAATAAAACACAAGAAGAGCAGCAGGATGGGACAAAGTATACACAGAGGAGGTTCATGCTGGAGGCACAATTCTGAAGGATGTGTTCTCCCCTATTGTGAGCTCCTCAAGGGAAGGGACTGTTTTTCCTTTTATCTCTAATGTTTAGCACAGTGCCTGGCAATCCAATCCAAGAAACAATTCAGTAAACATTTATTGAGTGCCTACTCAGTGGGGATATAATTAAAAAAAAGAAAGATAGCCCTTGCCCTCAAAGAGCTTACATGCAAAAACAGGCAGGAAAGCAGGGTGGGGGGTAATGGGACACCAGGTGGTATACATTCAGGGCATCTTGTTCTAGGGAGCTGAAACCAGGTAAATCAACAGATACAAAGCAGAATGAGCTGAAAGTCTAGTTTCTGCCCTCTAGAAAGGAAAGCATTGAGAGGAGTTGGGTAATCTATCTTCCATCCCTCTAATTAGAAGGGAGAGGAGGCTGAGGGAGGAGGAGTCAGTCAAGACTTGAGTTAGCCGTAGGGTGGTGAGTTTAGAAGTTTATTATTCTGAGAGGAACATCTTGTTCTCAGGAGCTGAAAACAGATAGGGCAGCAGATGCTAAGGGGAGTAGGAGCACATTTTAAGAACTTAATGTGTTCTAAATGAAAGGTGAGAGGATATCAAACAAATGGAAAGAAATAATGGACAGTGTTACTACCCTCCCCCCCCAAAATGACTCAGAATATATCAATAATTACTGTCCTATGTACCTACTATTTGATTTAGAATATATCTAATGAAAACATGAAATGGGAATGGGTAGTCTTACATAGACAATGTTCTATAATATTTGATTCTTTAAAGTGACACAACAGAGTAAGAGGTGTTGGAAAACAATATTCCATAGTGATGACCTCTGCAGATCATAAAAAAGCATTTGACTCTGTAAAGCAACATGCTGTTATAAAGGCTCTTCTGCAGAAAAGTACCTCCTATGCATGAGAAAATCACAAAGAGATTCTCTAATAAACCCAACAGAGAGAATTTTGTTGGATTATCCCAAAGTATTAATATCCAGAAAGGCATAAAGGGAGACATAAGCTCAACAAAGGTGTATGCCACTTTCATGAAGTTCAATTCATCAAACATTTATTTAATTATGAAATGTGGTATAGTGGAGAGAGCAGAGGCTTTACAGTCAGACTTCCTGAGTTCAAGTCTCATTTATGATCCTTACAGCCTGTGTGATTTTGGACATGCCAGTAAATCTCTTTGAGTCTCTGTTTTTTCATTTATAAAATGAGGGGTCTGGACCAGATGACCTTTTAAGATTCTCTTCATTTTTAGAGCTATTACACTATGATTAGTACCTAGTATGTGTAAGGCACTTTACTAATGACATTTTACAAAGACAAAAACACAATTGTCCCTAACCTCATAGGGCTTACATTATATTGTCAAGGGTGACATCCAGAGGCAGAGTCCAAGGAAAAATTGACTTGCTGCTGTGGTGGAATCTTCCAAATGCTCTTTTCTAAAGGAAAATATTGGGCTAATTGAGTCAAGGCCCAGAACACTGTAAAGTTTTCTATATATGCTCCTTAATCCCTTAGAAGAAGTTGACTCAGTCATCCACACAGGAAAAAAGAAGTGGATGGAGAACACCTATCATCCACAAAAGTGGTGTCAAACTCAAATAGAAATGGATCACTGTGGGCTGCATATTGACTTAGCAAATCTCAAATGAACAAAATCTGTGTTGTATTGCATTTTTATTTATTTCGTCAAACATTTCCCAGTTATATTTTAATCTGGATCAGGTTGTATTCAAGAGTTTTATAGGCCACTTGTGGCCTATGAGTTGTAGGTTTGATACTTCTGGTCTAGAAGGAAAATCTATAGAGTTGAGTTATCAGTATATGATCTTGTACAGAAATTGAGAATAGATAATGAAATGAGTTCAGAATTGAATGGGAGGGAAGACAGTGGGCATTGTGTTTAGAAAATTGTACTGTGACTTTCAATCATCCCAAACTTCTCCCAGAAACAAAAAAAAAAAACCTTTCTTTTAAGCATCAGTACTTTTCTAGTGATGCTTTATGACTAGGAATCATGGAAAACCACAGTCTCAAAAGAATCAAAAGTGTGAGTCACCCAAACGATCTTAGATGGCATGCCTGGTGGATAAAAATAGCTTGTGGCATATTTCCAATAATGAACTGTGTGTAAAAAGTAGTGTAAAAGATGTCAACAGGGAAATGTGTGACTAGAAAAGGAGGTGGGCTACTCATCAAGTGGAAGTAATGAATCACAGATAGATAGTCTATGTCCCTCACTGGTATCCACGTAATATTCAAAGTCCTACAGGTGGGTCCATTATATATTGGATGGAGTCCTGTGGAAGACTTACAGGATTGACAAGAGTCATAGCAGGATGAGAATGTGTGGATGTTTTGCAGTCTGCACTACGGGAGGGATTACTGATATTGATGAGTTTATGAGGTCACAGGTCCATTACAGAACTAAAGAAGTATTTTGTTTTCACAATTCTGTTGTCTTTAAGATTTTAAGATACCCCTTATAGTATCATGACAGATTCTCTCTTATATAGTCCACTATTAGGGAAGGTTGAAAATCTGTTTTGAGGTGCTGCTTGTCTTATAACACTATGAAATCTGGCTCCTCTTAGGCCAACCCATTTCCATTGTAAGTGCTTTAATATCTCACTATTACGAAGGATGACAGACAGGTTAGCTTCAAAGGACTGGAGTGCCATCAGACCATCAAAAGCTATGCTGACTGTCCTAGGTCAAAATAATGATGCAGAGGAGGGATGCTGGGAGGATACCCAATTTATTCCTAATTCTTACAAGGTAAGCCTGGGGAAGTGACAAGAAAGAAAGCGGACGTAGAGAAACAGACTTGGAGAACTGCAGTACAGATGTCCACTGCTGAAGGTACAGGAAAAAGACATGTTAACATGGTAAGCAATGTGGAAAGGTAGCTCTCATTGTGAAATGTGAAAATGAAAGGTTGCTAGTACATTTGCAAAAAAAACCCCAAACACCTATAAGGCTCTGGAAATAAAGGAACCTGTGAGAATGAGCTGTTTTATATGAAAATCATCCTATAGCTTACTAGACACTTCCCTGGCTATTTAAATTACTGCATTGAACCATAGTTCTAGAGGCAGATAAAGATGACATGGAACCTAAGACCAAATGATTTTATTTGTCACTATATGGGTGTGTGTGTGTATACACACACACACACACACACACACACACATATGTGTATATATATATGTATGTATACACATGTGTGTGTATGTGTGTGTATGTGTACAATGAACTATCCTCCATCCCTAGGCTGGGAAGCTATGACTTCTGTGTGGCACCTTGATTCCCTTAGGGGATCAATTAGGATACAAAGACCTGCTTGCTGCCCCACAGCTCACTGCTCCAAGTGCAGAAGCATGCTTGATTCTGTATCTTCTTTCATCTGTTTCACTCTCAGTGTTTGCTGCTGTCTGCTTTTCTTATTCCTGATTCTCATCTTTGCTAACTCACCCCTTTTGCTGCTTCTAATCTCTACCATCTGTGGCTGCAGTCATGACTGCTGTGATTTTTCCTACTCACCACACTTGACTCTCTTGTCTCTCAACACTCCTCCCCATCCTTCTTCAACTTTGTTAGAAAGTTTCATCTTTTATAGCTCTTAGCCAACTAAACTGTTTCTTTCTAGTAACTTCCAGCCTATTAGGCATACTCTTCAAATCTCTTCATTGTTGGGTCTCTTGTTCCTGGATTTACTTCTTACCTAACAAAACGTTTTTTTTCCTAAAGACAATTTCTGGGATGAGAGCAGATGTTGAAGGTAGATTGCCAGAGAGCCAAGTTTGGCTTGTAGTATTCAAACAAAAAGAAAACCCTAACCTATGGAAAGGTTACATAATCACCTTGTGAAATAAACACTTTGACATTTAAATTTGCTTTAAGACCCAAAAGATGTACTTAGAATTAGTCTTAAACTTGGAAGGAAATTCAGTGTCTCAAGTTCAATTTCCCATCTGGGTTAGGAATCTTTTCTATAGCTCCACTGTCAGATGGTCATCCAGTCCATGCCTGAACACTTTTGGTGACAAGGAGTTCACTACCATACCAGGTAATCCATTCTTCTGTTGTGCATTTCTATTGATTAATAGGTTCTTCTTCATATTGGGCTTATATATGCCTCCCTATAATTTCTGTCCATTGTACCTACTTCTGCCCTGTAGAGTATATCAGAATAAGGCTACTTCCTCTCCCACATGATGGGCTTTAGGTATTTGAAGACTGTTATGGACTCTCTGCACCTTCATTTCCCAAGTTAATAACCCTCTAAGTATAAATACAAAGGTAACATTGACTTTCCATTCAATAGAACATAAAATCCTTGAGGACAGGGACTCATTTCTACTTTATGTATTCTTAGCACTCAGCATAGTGCTTGGCACATAGAAGGCCCCTTTTAAATGCTTATTGGATGATAGGATTGATCAATTGCAAAAGCTCTGAATAATTGTTCCAAGAATAGAGCTGGATTTTTCCTGATCTAAGTCTCTTGCCTAATCTCCCTGCTTGCATCAGAAAAAAAGTTTATTAGTATGAGGAGTGTAGGCAGAAGCATAAAATAGATTTTTTTCCCCACTGAGTAAAGCTAACACATGAGGAATGAATCCACAGCTTCTGCCTCATTAATACCATAACTTAATAAGCAGAGCCAACAAGTCTAGCAGCATTAACATTAGCTTGCCTGGACAGTTACACTGGCCAGGAGAACCACTTTCAAATATCAAGAGAGATCTTCCTCACTGTAAGCCCCCAAAACAACCACTTATGGACACACTTGGCCAGGTACCACTTGCATAACTACTTAATGGTACGACAAAGGTAACATGTCCAATCCTGTGGACTAAAGGGGTTCAGATGCATTATCTCTGGCTTGTCATTGATTGCGATGGCCTTTGATGGTCCCTGCTCTTCTATGCATTTAGTATCCATTTTCTTAAAAGAAAGCATTACCTGGCATTGCTAAAGAGTAATCAACAGTGTCTGTAACGGAGTGAAAAAGCTGGGATTGAGAAGCTTTTTTTAACTGGTAAAGGAAACCTGCCAATGCCATTAAATTCAGCTTGTCAGCAGCGTCTTCGAAAAGCCTAGTAGGAAGTACAGGAAAAAGTTATTCAGAAACATATCAGAATGACCAGATAACAGCATTTCCCAAGCTCTTTATAGCTATCTCCTCCACATTGCACCTTTCTCCACTGTAGTTTTGATATATCACAGAGCAGCATAAGAAAGTAAGTGGGAATTTGGGGGAGTTTTGTGAAAGCCATAGGTGACACATGAAGGCCAGCAGATAACACAGAAAAAGGTTAGAAACTTAGAAGTGCATAAAATATATGGTATAGTATAGTATTATATAATATCAAGATATTTTCTCTTTTAATGCCATACTAATTAAGTTTTCTTATATCTTCTAATACTCTATTTTATATTTTAATACTATAATAATTCAGCCTTCTTCTCTGGTACAAAATGGGGGGGGCAATTTTATGCAGATTTTCCTTATTGTTAGGGTACCATACCCCTAAGCCCCGCAAGGTAGAAGGAATAACTGTACTTTGGGCAAGTTAGCTCAGTTTCCTCATCTGTAAAATGGAAATAATAGCACTGACCTTTGAGAGAATCAAATGGGATAATATAAGCAAAGCAACTTTTGAACCCTCAAGTGTTATAGAAATGTTAGCTATTATGATGATGACAATGCCCAAAGAAGTAAAACACAGCCCCTGACCTCCAGGTATTTATTACCATAGGACCCTGATCAAGTTACTCAACTTCCCCTTGTTCTGTTTCTTCATTTGTAAAAGGAAGGGCTGGAGGACAGCTAGGTAGCACTGTGGATAAAGCACTGGCCCTCGAGTCAAGAAGACCTGAGTTCAAATCCAGGCTTAGACACTTGACACTCACTAGCTGTGTTACCCTGATTGTCTCACGATCCCCCTAATCCCCACCAAAAAAAAAATGAAAGGCTCAGTCTAGAAGTCCTCTGAGGTCTTTTCCAACACTATTTCCATGATCCGTCCTTAGGATCCATGAAAACTAAGAGTTTTCAAGAAGCTGTGCTTTCCTTTTCAATAAAAAATTTTGCTCTGGAAGAGTCTTGAATTTGCACTCAGAGGGACAAGTTTCCAGCCCTAGCTCTATTTCACTGGGTTGTACAGCAGATAGAGCACTGGCTTGGAATCATTTGAGATTCATCTCCAAGCTCAGATATTGGTCTCAGATATTTACTAGCTGTTTTCTTAATCTCCTCGTTTTATGTATTTATGGAGTTCCGGAATAAGTAGCTACCTTGCTATTTTTCTTTTATGTTTAATTGTTTACCAGACTTTTGTGCAGGTGAATGAAATGATTACTTTTATAATTAAATAAATCTGTTGGAATGGAACCCAACAGCCTCATATTCTATAGCCTCAAGGGTAACATGTTTGGAAAAACTCTTCCCTTACTGTCCATACAAGATCCTCCACTGCATCCTGGGCCATCTCCAGCTGTCCTGATCCGTGTCTGGTCACTGGACCCAGATGGCACTGGAGAAGAATATGACCCTGGTGACTTTGCACAGCCCTCTGTCACTTAAATCCAATTCACTTGCATGTCATGGCATCATGTCCCTGATGTCACGGTCTTCTTTGAGAACAAAGGACAAACTTCAACAGCTCGTGTTAAGGTTTTGTGTACTTGTCTTTCCCCTGTCACTAGAATTATAGGATCATAGACTCAGAGCTAGAAAGGGCTTTAGCAGTCATCTAATCCAATCAACTCATTTTACAGGTGAGGAAACTGAGGCCTAGAGAACTTATTTGTCCTTACTACACAGGTTCAGGTATTCAGTTGTTTTTCAGTTATGTCTGACTCTTTGTGGCTCCATTCGGGGTTTTCTGGGAAAAGATATTGGAGCCGTTTGCCATTTTGTTTTCCAGCTCATTTTAAAGACAAGGAAACTGAAGCAAACAGGGTTAAGTTATAGCTCCATCTAATTATCTCATTAATTCCAAATCTATTTGAAGAGGCAGACAAATGGCTCAGTTGATGGACAAGTTACTTTGCCTGGCCCTCATATTTGCTGTTTTTTTTTTTCATCTTATTTTGAAAGCATAGAAGGGAAAGTGCTAGTTATTTTCTCTGCTAGAAAGTTAGAGGAGATGTTACAGAAAAATCCCACGATGAAGAGAAGATGAAAAGGGGAGTGTCCACCTACCTGTCAGCCTGGGTAGAAAGAGTGAGGACAGCCTTGGCAGCACTGCTCCCACTCAAAAGGCTGCCACTACGGAAGTCAAAAGCTCGGCCCTTCCTGCCCTCCTTAATGAGCTCCTGAATGGACAGATGCTGAACGATGGGTGTGCTGCGCAGGGAGTTGTCCTGCTCGAGGTGCGATTCCTGGGGTAAACACTCTGACTCATAATCTGCCAGGACCCCGGTCCCTCCAGAGGCTTTCTGGGGCTGGCTGATAGGCAGAGCAGGCTGAGTTGTACCATCGCTGAAATGGTTGTGCTCCAGTGTTGCCACATATTCACATACTCTGTACTCACAGAAGAGGGAGCCAAAGAACATGGAAGTTCATTGAGGTTTGTTGGGGTTATGGGCTGCAGTGTGGGACTAAGCACCCAGTGCTCATCATCTCAAATGGTAAGAATCAATAGAAAATCTATTGTTTCCCTTGCTTCTCTTTCATCTCAATTTCCCAAACTAGTATCTGGACATAATAATGATAATAATGTGTGTACACGTATACATATGTATGTACACACACACACATATATATATACACATATATGTATGTATGTCTTACATTTCTTTCTTAAATTAAAAAAAGCGATACATTTTATTTAATGCCTTTCTTGATTCCCCTTAATGCTAGTGTCTTCCAAAATTATATCCAATTTATCATGTCTATATCTGCTTTTATCTAGGTGTTTGTATGCTTTCTCTACCATTAGACTATGAGCTCCTTGAGAGCAGGAACTGGTTTTTCGTTTGTTTGTTTTGCCTTTTTTTATTCCCTGTCCTTAGCACAGTTCCTGGCATATAATAAGCTCTAAATAAATGTTTGTTGACTTGACTAGGACAATCACTTTAAACACTGGGAAAAATCCTAAAACATCTTGTTCAACCTCTAATTTTTTCCTTGTATTCTGGAATTGATTTCTTCCAAATAGAATCTTAGGGCTAAGAGGGTTATATAAGGATTCTTTAATTCTATCCCTTTAGCTTTAGGCAAGACTAAAGATCACCCTTCTGACATGAGAATATATCCCACTGAATTCCTTTGATGGTTCATAGTGGCATGAAGGTAACCCTGGATACTAGGAGGCTATGACAAGGGAACAAGCTCTGAGCAGATCTTACCAATTTGGAAAAGGCTTTTAATATGGCCCTGGTAAATACTCTCTGTCATCTAATCAGTCACCAATGGCCAATCAAGTGCCTACTGTGTGCCAGGCACTGTGCTGTATGCTGCACATATGCAGAGAGGCTACAAAGATCACCTTTTTTTTTTGGCCACAGCAATCCACTTTAACTGTCTTCAAAGGCATAGAGGGGTTATAGTCAGTGTCAGTGAAATCAATGAAGGGAGTAGACATAATGTAACAACCTGGATCTCTTGATCTATGATGAACTTTCCTCAAAAACACATTCCAATGCCTCATCAATCTCTATGCCAGAGAACACATTCAATAAACAAGTTATGTGAAACTGAACTCTTTCCAGAAGAACCAGAGAATAGTTGTTCACAAATTTCCATATTAAAACTCATCATGTAAATGAAGACCATTATTAGTCTGTCTCTTAACTTAGTCTTCTGTGGGTTGGTTAATTTCATTCCTTGAGACAATCATCCTATTTTTAGTCTTCTAATTTTTTAAATCACTCTCTCCATTGAAATTTTAAAATTGACTGTTATATTTAATTACAGAATCCAAAATACAGCATATTCTACAAGGTATTTACCCAGAATTCTGAACAGTTAAATATTACCTCATCATTTATAAATGTTACTATCCCATTTTTGCATTATGCATTACAGTATCACCCTTGATTTAAAACACTCGCACACAAACACATATATACAATTGCAGATAGTAGTAACTTTCAAAAAAATGCTTGTTGATTGATTATACTTGCACAGACTAATTTTTTCCTATCTTCTCCTTGAGAAGTTAGTTTTTATTCTTTGAATAAAACACATCTGCTTTTTCATTCTAACTTAAAGTAGAAAAGTCAAAATTCCTAAACTCAATTCCTGTCACTCTATTATACATATTCAATTAAAGCTCTCTTTTCCATCTTTTTAAACCTCCCCTATGATTAGACAACCTTCCTATTATTATGATTATGATCTAAATTAGATACTACTAAATTCATAGGGTTCAAAAGGGATATCACTTGAACCATAGTACCAAAGCAGAGCTGGTACTCTTACAAGAAGAAAGGATAGCTACCATTCCATACCTGAAGACATGTGGCCAACAGTCTTGATTGTGGCTTCCCATTTCCAGGCCTACATTGAGGATGGCATCCATGCATAGAACATGAGCTGTATGCAACCATACCCCCTGAACCTTCCCAATCTGCTCCAGTTTCTGTTCCACTTTTTGTTTCACTATGCCAGAAAGACATTTATGAAAATCAATAGTTAGAAAGAGGCAGGCCAAGCAGGACAAAAAAAAAAGAGAGAAAGGGCATATAATAGAAAGGAAGTATAGGCATAGCAGGACAAAGCATATTGTAGAGAGTACTGAATCTTAATGTTAGAGCTAGAGAGGACCTTAGACTCTCCAGCCCAACTCCATCACTGTGCAAGTAAGGTACAAGCAAATATTTAAGAACTGATAAAAAAAACGCTCAGAGAGATTAAATAACTTAACCACAGTCATACAGTGAATTAACAGAAGAGCTAAGACTAGAATATCAATCCAATAATGTTTCCATTGATTTTAACATGAGCAACCTAGAATTTGGATGAGCAATAGCTGACATTTATTTAAGGTTTGGAAAGTGCTTTTCATATATTGTTTCATCCTCCCTGCTTAGGAATACCATGTGACCCAGAGCTTTTTTCTCCTAACGCCTACCGTTAAAGAATCTTTAATTATGTTTTACCCTAACTGCTAAAAATATGAACACTAATTTCTTTCCTTTTTCTCATCTTTCCATTTCTATGACTGGTTAATAAGCTCTGTCCCAGTATGACCCTTCCCATGTTATAAAAAGGTAAAAAATTAGTAACTTCCCAGTATTCTCTAAGGTCTCATGGCCACATGTAGCATTCTAGGTCCTCAAGTATGGCTCTTTGACTGAATCCAAACTTCACAAAACAAAGCCCCTTAAAAAAGAATTTGTTCTACAAAACATAATGAAAGGCTGGACCCAAGGACCCAGAAAGCAACATGTGACCTCAAGGCTACAGGGTCCCTATCCCTGCTTTAAGGGCTAAAGGATAGAATAAGTTCTCTGAGCACAAGTGGATGAAATAAAATTTGCTAATGGTATCATATAGGGTCTAGACACATGCAAGTAACTGTAATTTTGAAGGCCTCCAATGGCTGTTCTTTTTCCTTACACCCTAAGAAGACTTTTGAAAACATTTTTAAGGGTGATTCATTTAAAACAGAACCTTGTGGTTCTAATTGGGACCTGTTTTCCCCATAATTTAGTAAATCATATCTATTCTGAAATGGATACTATCTCTCTCTCTCCTTCTCTCTCTCTCTCACACACACACAATCACACATATGTACATACATAGACATGCCACCATCCTCTAACTGTATATTTGTGTGTGTGTGTGCATGTGTGTGTGTGTATTTTTGTTGTCTAGATTGTTTGAAAAGTAAATAGTCTCTTAAGGTCTGATTTTCCTTATAAGAATATTTCAAAAGTCTCTTTATTATGGAATGTCAACCTTTTTTTGTTCATTTATGTTTAAGCTCAGATTTTCAAGGTAGGTCAGCCTGGACTGCATCCCGAGCTCCTTTGGAACACATTATTATAAATGAGATGCAGCAGCCATCTGAGTAAGTGTTGATACAAAATTAACTTCAACTCCTTCAGAGGTAAGGGATAAGTTATTTCATATATATACACGTACACACATACACACACATACACACACATACATACACCTATACACATACATACATACATACATACATATATATATATATATCTCACACACATAGAGTTAGAGAGAGGTGGCATGGTCTAGGTATTCTAGGGGATTAAAAACTTAAAGAAATGGCCTCAGAGCCAGGAAGACCTAGGTGTTTCCAACATGACCATAGGCAAGTTATATAAACTTTTTGTGCATCATGATTGGTGTTTGCTCTTCTAAAGGAACTTCCTCTTTGGAAGTTTCTACACTAGTGAAATCTCTGTACCGGACTAAAAAATACATTTATGTACAAGTACATACTTATGCCCATACTGGTATACAGAGCGACCATGGTATAGTGGAAAGGGCTCTAGACAAGAGATTTCAGTTAAAATCTCTGGTATAATGTTAGTTGCCTGATTGGAGACAAAAATTTTCTTCTCTCAGAGCCTCAGTTTCCACATTTGTGAAATGAAGATAATACTATTTACAGTATTGACTTGCCAAGGGTAGTGTGAAGAAAGCACTTCATTAAACTTTCAAGGACTATATGAATGTCAGTTCTTCCTCTTGTTTCTCTGAATTTTATGAATTTACTAGTATGGGAAACTCCCTGTAACAATGTAGAATGCCAGTTCATCTGTAACTTAGTCTCGGAGTCACCTGGAGGCACTGGAAGTTATATGGCTTGCTTATAGTCATTCAGCGAGTATGTGCCAGTTAGGACTTTAACCCATGTCTTCCTGACTCTCTCTGCAAACTTTCTAATGTACCATTCAGTCTTTTGAGCAGAAGTACAGATATATTTACATATATGTTTTATATACATATAACATTTGAGCTGTATAAATATAAAAATGTATATTTACATACTCCTACCACCTCCAATCACAGATATATACACACACACACATATCTATATCCATCCATCCATCCATCCCTACACATGCATATACATATACACAATACAACATACATACGTATACACATACACACATACATAAATATGTGTGTGTGTGGGTGGGTGGGTGGCATGACTCTCCAGATGTTACCTTGGGTTATAGCATCACTGGGTTCTTGAACTTCCCTCTCCTCTTTCTCTTCCTGTACACAAGATGCAGCAGCCATCTGTGCGAGTGCTGATGCACAATTAGCAGCAACTCCTTCAGAGGTAAGGGAGCAGTTATTTCCCAAATCTAATGTTCTCCACCCACCCCTTATTTAAAGGAGATAGCACCCCTTCCAAAGGCCCTGTTCCCACCAATGTCACTTCCACCAAGGTTTGCAGGTCACCCTAAATGGCCTCAGGACTAAGTTCTTGGTCAGTACCTAAAGCACAGCTCAGTCGAGCTGCTTTCCTCAGCCCATCGAGGCTCATGCAGATGGAGTCTCGTTCTTTCTGGTTCTGCTCTTTGACTCCTTCAGCACCCAAAATGAATGCCAATCCTTTGGAGCTTCCAGCCATGCGTCCAGTCAAGGGTGTAGACAAAGTATCAATCAAGTTCTTCCAGCAGCCAATCAGAATGTAACGGGCAAAAGCAACACCTAGAGTATAAAGTACCATGGATCACTTTTCAGAGAAATAAGTGGTCAACAGAATTAAATGCATGTTTTATGGCATAAGAGTAGCATATAATTCTTTGTGTTATTGACCTTTACCTAATTTTATTATAAGGAACTGAGCTTTTTCTATTATAATTGATTGCATTTGACTTTTTCTTAATAAGGAATTTTGCTGACCAATTAATCTGTCTAAGTAGCTTCCATAATGGCATGGCAAATATTCCTCTTAGTAATGGTGACATTATAGTATATAATACATTGGCAAAAAAAAAAAGATCTTGGCTGCTAAAAAGACATACACAAAGTGCTCATATACACATATTTTCATGATTTGAGTCATTACCTGCCACTATGGAATCATCTGTCCTCTGGTTCTGGGTGAGAGGAGACTCTGTAGAAGCTGATGCCATCAGTTGGCCACCTATGGCACTGCTCTCCAAGCCATCAATATCTGTAGAGAAAAAGGGTCATGCTCTCCTTAAGCAAGCCATTTCAGTCAAAGGATGTCAAACAGGAGAGAGAGAGAGAGAGAGAGAGAGAGAGAGAGAGAGAGAGAGAGAGAGAGAGAGAGAGAGAGAGAGAGAGAGAGAGAGGGAGGGAGGGAGGGAGGGAGGGAAGGAAGGAGGGAGGGAGGGAGAGAGCGCTATTTAAAAGCATTTGTAACAGTGAATATTGAAAAATATATTGGTCAATCTTGGCCTCAAAGAAAAGAATATGAGAAGGCCCTTTGTTTCTTTTCAGAGATGGGGTTCTTTACAGGATAAGGGTCATAGAATGAAGCATATTTCAGTCTTTTTGTATGTTTGGTTTGTTTTGAAAAATTGGCTTTCCACCTCTCTTTTCTGTTCTTTATCTAGATATTTTTTACCCAAAGAAACATGAAGGATATTTCTCTGGAAGGGAGAAGGGGAGATGGATACACCAGGAAATGTAGATGATATAAAAATGCATTTTTAATTAAGATTAAATTTAATTAAACTAAATTTAAAATTAAATTAAAATTAAAAATTGAATAAAAATTTACTTAAAAAAAGAAAATATATTTGGATATATGGTCTATTGCCTTCAATATCTATGTTTCCTTGATATCCTGTTGAGATTTTTTTTCTCATTTGCAAAAAGTCATGGTACTGGAGTTTATGTCACTTCCACAGGAAGAGAATACCTTTAGAAGGTCGGAAGTCTTAAGATTTTCACCCCCTCCCCCAAATAAAAACTTTATTCAAGAACATAGCAATATTCTTACTTTTTCCTCCACTGGCATCTTCAACATTCTGTTTCTTCCTTATAATCTCAAGCCTTTATATACAAATCTTTAAGACATGTGCTATTGTATATACATTTCCCAAATATTCTAGTTTCTCCTGAAAAGCTTCTTTGAAAGAGAGTTATGAAGAAAACTCATATTATCAGACAGCCTCTTAATGAGATATGCCCATTTCCAATAATCAAAGTTATTGCAAATTGCCTTAACAATAATACTTAACACCTGCAAAATGCTTTGAAATTATTCTCATTTGGATGTCATAAGAACTCTGTGAAGTAAGAGGAAGACTTGGGATCAGTATGATTTTAGATGCAAAAAACTGAGGCTCAGAAGTTACATAATTTGCCCAAGGACACACATTAAGTAAAATGACTAATAGCCATGTCTTCTGTTTCCAGTGTAGTCTTCTTTCTACTCTACCTCACTGCACCTATATGGAGGATGTTAAGTCCTGTCATTTACAGTAATACTGGGCTGAGGTTATTGTGAAAACAGGCAAAAAATGTTATCTAATGATCACCAAGCAAGTTCCTTGAATGTCTACTGATTAAAGCCCCTCTCTGATAAATTGTCACAATTAGCTACAATTATTAATAGTAAAAAATCTGCAAGCTTGCTGTCATTACATTGCATTTTATATTATGAAAGGATCATATCAGAGTCACTAAGTACCTTTTAATTACATTTCAAATCCATCTCCCCCTCATCACTTGAAAATTGCTACAAACCACTCTCACAAGCCTTTCTACTGGTAGTTTCACTAAGAGCACACAGATTTTGTTATCCCCATTTGAAGGTTAAAATTTCTACCATTGTTCTACCATTCAAAGTCAGAGCTCCACAGCTTATTATCAATAATAACTAGTGAATCAATTAATCAACCAGCAAACATTTAACAAGCACCTACTAGGTGCCAGTGATGGAGAAAGGTGCTAGTGAGATAAAGAAAAATGAGTTCCTGCCTTCAAGAAACTTATGTTTTGGGGGATTACTCAAATAAAAAAGCATAAACTATATAGAAAGAAGATACAAATTTATACCGGGGGTGGGAAGATTACCAACATGGAATGAAGAAAGGTTTCTCGTAAGAGGTGACTCTTGAGTTTAAGTTTTGAAGGAAGTTAGAGTTTCTAGGAGACAAAAGGGAGGAGGGAGTGTATCCTGAGCCTGACAAAGATATGGAGATAGGACATGGATTGTCATATGGAAAGAAGGTCTAGTTTGATCAGAACACAGAGCACATGAAGGAGAAGAAGATAATCGTCTTGAAAAGATAGATTGGAACAGATTGTGAAAGACTCAGTGATAAAGAGACAAGAGGGAGCCACTGGAGATTTTTAAACAGGGAGTGACACGATCAAGCCTGTGCTTCAGAAATATAATTGTGGCTACTGTGTGGAGGCTGGGTGGAAAAGAAAGGAGAGACTTGAGGCAGGGAAGCAAAATGCAGTAGTCTAGACGAGAGGTGATAAAGGCTTGAAAAAGTATGATGGCTGTGGGAGTGGAGAAAAGGGGTCAGAAGTGAAAGATACGGAGTCAGATGACTTGATATAGAAGTAAGAAAGGGTGAAGCGTCATGGAACCACAGGAGGTGAGGGAGAGTGAAAAGTTTTGTTATCAACTATCTCTCATTGGTCTCAGAAGCATGGATTTATGTGGCCAGCCTTATGCTAAGATATATATGTTATATATATATGTATATATACATATATACATATACATACATACATATATATGTAGTGTGTTTGTCCTTCGTTGCCGAAGAAGACCATGCCAGCAGAGAAATGATGACATGACTTGCACTAGACTTTGTTTTGAGTGAGGGAGGGCTGTGCAGGTCACCAGCCTCCCTTCTCCTCCAGAGCCATCTGAATCCAGTGAACAGATATTCATCAGGATGACTGGAGATGACCCAGGATGAGGCAATTGGGGTTAAGTGACTTGCCCAAGGTCACACAGCTAGTAAGTGTCAGGTCCTCCTGACTCCTGCACTGGTGCTCTATCCATTGCACCACCTAGCTGCCCCATATACATATATATATATAGATATCTATAGATATCTATCTATCTATCTATCTATCTATCTATCTATCTATCTAATCTATCTATCTATCTAAACACACACATAAAACCAAAAAGCTTTCATCTTTATCTAAGTAACTTGGTATAATCAAAAAGCTGTTAGGTATGGATTACATAATTAAAAAGAACCTCATTAAGACCTGTGTTCTTGGCTTTTGATATTTTTTACTCTTGATCTGAGTCCTTGTCTCTTCTACTACATCTCAAATTTGGTTTGTCCATTCAAAAGTGAAAGGACTTATTTTTTTCTAATTCTACTTTTGATATCACATATGCATACTACAAACCAATGTTCTCATTCAATAGAGAAAGATTTGCCTAATTTGTTTGGGGATTAGATTTTATTCTTTCCCCATGCATGTCTCCCCTCCCCCATTTACTGTACTTCCGACTTTACCCTAGAAAGAAGGATAGATTTCTCTCATCATTATACCTAGTGACCTAGTAGAAATAATCTTGGCTTCAATGCATTACAGAGAAGTGCACTAGGAATCAGGAATTGTGGCCACTAATTTTTAGTCCTATATTGCACAAAAAATTTCTAAGTACCATCTTTTATTTGAAATGGCTTGGGGCTTCCTTGCCCAACTTGTCATTTCCGGGTTTACCAGGTTACATTAACCAATGGCTCCACATTTACAGGCTCATGTGAAAACTGCATTTGTCTGGATCTAGGCATTGGATGCCTTAATTGAACAAGTGTAGAAAGAAGGACATGACTCACAGGAGGAGGGAAGGACTGGAATCCAGCAGGAAATTTAAAACAGAGATCTTCCTGGAATTTAGAGCCCTAGAATTATAAGATCATAGCTGAAAGGGATCTTAGAGACAATCTAATCCAACCTTCTCCTTTTGTAAATGGGTAAAACTTGGACCCAGACAGACTAACCGACTTGCCAAAGACCATGCAGAGCCAAAAATTTAACCCAGTCCTCTGATTCTAGATCTATCATTCTTTTTTTCTACACTATGATGCTGCCTAAGCCAGTTATGCACAGTTTTCATCTCTGAAGTCTGCTAGTTTAGAGATTTAGTATAGACAATTCCTCCACAAACAAGGGGATCCATAGACTTGTTCCACATCTGTTTTCAAATCTTTCCATGAGGATGGAATTAAAACAAACTAGAACATAAACCTAATTCACTGCAACAGAGCTAATTCCCTAGACAATTTCTATTCAACTAACTCGTTAAGATTCTACTAAATAGTCACTCAGAGTCATTAAAAGTTACACAAATCTTCAGATTTTAAAGAGCATAAATTTTATGGCAAAAGAGAGTCCACCTAGTCTATTTCTTAATTACAGTAATACATGCAGAGGTATAGAAATAAATAATATTTGACATGCACAAAGGGTCTTAACATTCGCATTGAATTTACACATTTTATCTTAATTGATCCTCAAAATAATCCCATCAGATAAGAATTACAAATATTATTTATTATTCCTATTTTAGAGAAGAGGCAACTGAGGCTCAGAGCAGTCACCTACCTTGCCCATGGTCACAGAACAGAAAGTAAAGGAGGTAGAATTCAAATCCAAATTCTCTCCTTTTTCAAAGGCCTTATTTCCACTACATGATGAGGGCTATCATGAAAGGTGAAATATTAGATAATGACCAAAGACCTAACAAACACTAAAGTTTAGAAATATTGGAAGATAAATTAAAGAGACATTTCCCCAAACCCCAATAACTTCAGTGTCTTGCTCTGAATAAATATTGAACAAATATCAAGCTATTGAACCTAACTTCAGATTTTAAAAGGACATGTATAAAAGATGGAAGAACATAACAAGAGATGGAGTCAGATCTGTAAAGCCAAAGAGAAATATGCGTTGTGTAAGGACAGCTAAAGGTCAGAATTAGCAAATGCTTGTGAAAAATGCTAAGGAACGCAACAATGATTTTTAAAGCTATGCTCCAAGTAAAGAGAACCAGGAAGGAACAGGTGTTGTGCTTTGACCAGAGGGTACAATACAAACAGACAACATGGAGAAGGCACCACCAACTAAACGTTCAATTTTGCCTCCCTCTTATCAATCAGGGAAAATAATCTCTAGAATGAAAAGAGTCGAACCTTCATAATAAATAGGAAATAGAGATGCAAGAGAAGTGAAAAGATGAGTAAGAAAACACACAAATGATCTAAATGAATTTTTCCCTTCTAGGCTACATGCACTACACCTCAGAATATTGATCATTAAACCAATGACAACCATCTTTGAGAAATGATGAAGTATGAAAGAGGTTCTAGAAGACTAGGGATTTGGGGGAAAGGATGGAAAAATAGGTTAAAGCAACTACAGTTATCCCTTCCACAACTGGGGCAGGGGGTTAGGGGTGTGGCACCCTATGATCTGGAAAATCTGTATAAAATTTTTTGACTCTCCCTTCATAATGGAGAAGAAATCTGAATTATTTGTTTTTCTTTTATGGGGTGTTTACAGTATCTTATAAAATTTAGGTTAAATATTTGGTTGTAAGCTATATGTAGGCCAATGTTAAGTAAAAATGCTATATGAAAAGGAAATTTTAAAAATACAGAATACTGCAGTAATTTCTTATGCTGACCTGTGTTATACCAAAACTGTGACGGAAAAAGTTGAGATGTGGAAGGGATATTTATATAATCCTTTACAATAAACTAATGTTGATCCTCATGTTGAACATCAGCAAAATTCTAAAACCATTCATTACACAGCTGGGTAATGAGCAGGTGGAAAATGAATTTCTGTTCACTAAGGAAACAACAAAAATTCATTAAGCTGAAAGAGACCTTAGAGGCCATGGAGTCCGACCCGTTCATTTTACAATGAGTAAACTCAGACCCAGAGAGATTAAATGTAAAATCCTTCATTTAGGATAATACACCTGTTGAATAGGAGGGACATGGCTACATGGGCACACGCAGGGAAAGAGTAAAAAACAAAATAACTGAGGAGTTTTGACAGGAAATCTAATATAAAAGAACAGAATGATGCACCTTACACAAATAAATAATAAGCACATAAAAAATAACAGGTAAATAAACAAAAAAGAAACAACGTGAATTTAGCATTGTTAGGCTCACAGGACCATAAATATAGAGCAGGAGACCTCAGAAGCTATCTAGAGCAACCCACCTATATTATGGATAAGGAAGCAGACTCATCAGACCTGTCCATATAGAGCCAGTAAGTATTAATGAGTATTGTGTTACAAACAAAGTAAGATGAGCTAAATGGAGTATATACCAGATAAAATATACCGGATAAAAAAAATTTAGTGGGATCATCAGAGGTGCCTTAAAATATCTGAAGGGCTCTCATGTGAAGGAGGAATAAAACTTGTTCCACGTAATTTTACAGGGATGAACTAGAATCACCAGGTCAAAGTTAGAGAGAGGCACATTTTTGCTCAATAAAATAAGGAATAGCCTAAAAACTAAAGGTACTTAAAAATGGGTTGTGCTACCTCAAGAAATAAATAGTTCTTTGTAACTTAAATGTATTCAAGAAGGGTCAGGATGATCACATAAGAGCCTATCTTTAGCTCTTAACCAGGCCTGGTCCTGATTCTGCAGTTGTGGTACCATGTGATAAATACATTTTTCTAATGACCTCATTTGGATTTTAAAGTAATTAAATTAATTATCAAACTGTGTATACTTAAGGCAAAGATGTTATGATATTTGCAAATACTATTTATATTTATATAAATTTTATTTTATATGAAATTTTATAATAAAAATTATTTATAATATATAAATTATAATAAAAATAATTTAGGTAATATTTTATTTATATAAAATTTATTTATATAAATTAAAATTTGATATAAATGTTATTTATAATAACTTCTATAATACAAAAACTCTTTATATAAGCCATTTTATTATTTCAAATACAACACAGAAGAAAATTAAGAATCACTGGGTTAAATGATATGGGAAACAAAACTGAAACTAACTAGCTATTCAATCACTCAGCATTACTGTCAAAATCCCATGAGCACCAAAGAATCTTAGAGCATGGAGTTTCCAGGAATGATTCTGGGATTTGTGCCCAAAGTACACTAACCTCCCTTTTAAAATAAGATCAATGGTTTTACCTCAGTAAAGAGCCAAAGAAGGACTTACCAAATAGGGAACAGTGGGTACCACTGTTAAAGTGAAGCAGAAACAAGAATGAAATGAAAAGGAACAGTTAACTGAAGGAGCCCACAACATTTTCACAATCAGAATATTGGCAAAGCTCCATATGCATGCATACCTGTTGACCTTGAATCACCCAACAATTGCTTGTACTCATCTGTCAGCTGATATTAAGATTCTGTGGATGCCCCTTGAAAATTTGTTAGAAAAGCTGTAGAATCCCTGGAGTGGATTCTGGAAAAGAAGTCATTCACTTACTAACAAGTACTTAAAAAAATACAATGTAATGAGTCACTGACCAGTTAGCATTGTGATGAGGGGAAGGCTGTGTTCTTCAGGACTTCCCCAATATCCTGCTTCACCAAGCATGTTCCTATCAAGCACCTGATGGTAAAGTTCTTCAATCCAAGCTTGAGAGAAAACCATCAGCACCCCACTGGTTTGGACCTGCTTCATAAACTCTTTCTATGGAGAAAGATTGTGTTAGTCAGTGTTAAGAGTACAACCTTCAACAATGTGTTGAGCCCCAAATTCTTTCATTTCCTCCTTTCAGGTGCCCCTTTATTGCCCCATGGTCAGTAAACTTAATTCATTTTGGAAGTTCTGGAAAGATAAATCAAAGCTATTATAACCCTCATGCTGCCCATTTTTCCATGTGAAATATTTTAAATGCCTAAAAAAGCATATTTCTGGGGAAATGCTAGGGTTCTTATATTTGATATATTTATTGCTCGGTATATGAGCCATCTAGTTATACCATGATAACAATTTATGGCTTCCTTTTTTCATCACCTGCCCAACTGGTGGTAAGGAAGGAATTTATTATCTGGAAACTTAATAACCTGATAGAATAAATATGTACCCAAGAGCACTTATGTTGATGAAAGAGCTGCTCACCTACACATCCCTGGAGATGTTTGTCTTAGGTAAACCGAAAAATAAGACTCTTGATTTCTTAAGTTTCTACTCATTTGTCAGTTCCATGGGTTTCTGTTCAGTACTTGTTCTGCTTGTACTGTTTTTCCTTCTACTAAGGCTACTGGAGGTAACATCTATCTCAGAGGGATCCAAACAATAGGTAAAAGAAATTATCTTTCTTATTCTGTGCTTTATGGAAGGTATTTTGGTATCTGTTATTAAGTAAGCTTCTCAGTCTGTGGACAAATATTGATCTGGGTACCATTTTGGAATCAAGAAAAAACTTTCCATAGAATTTGTGTGTCTGGTTTATCCTTTCCACATGAATATATGTATATATATATAATTCACATATGTAACCAAAACTAGTCCCCTGTGCATTTTCTGATGCAAATTGACAAGCTTTTGAACTAATAACAATTACATGGGTATTTAATAAAAGCATTTGGTGAAAATACTAGGCTATCCATCCATCTGATTCTAAATGGCCACTGCTCTTCAAACTCAAAAACAGGCTGTGTAGTGAGTACGTCTGTAACTTAACAATATGGATATTTTTCTAGCCTCCAACTCCCTAAGAGGCAACAGGAATGCCAAGGCAGCATGGCATGACATGTGTAGAGCTTCTTCCTACATGTGACTAACACTTGCCTTCACGGCTGAGTGCCCGCCCACTTAAGCGTATGCAGAATGTCGTGCTTGAGACTCCATGCTCACCAACATGACAGGTGCAAGTGTTGGCTTCTTTCTGTAGTAATCACCATTGGAGAGCTTCAGATTGAGCAGGAGAGTGTAGTGTGAAACCATGTAGAGACTGTCTGCATTCATCAGGATTTGAAAGCTGAGGCTGTTGGTGCTGTCAAATCCAGGAGAGTGAATCATACCTAACAGAAAGACAGAAAGAATCTCCAGGGGTCACGGACAAATCATTTGGGTAGGATTCCATTAGAGAGAAGCATGAGCCAGCCCTGGAGATGGACACTCATTCGAAGACATTAACAGGAATTGAGAACTGGGACCAAGAAATTTGGCTAGGATGCTATTTCTTCCCTTTCTCGTTCCTTTTCCCAAAGATAATAATAATAAAAAGAGTAATAAATGAAACAATCTGATTATATTTGAGTTGTTTCTTTCCTTAGGGCTTATGCTGTATAGAGGTAGCTAGTTATCATAGTAGATAGAATGATGGACTTGGATTCATGAAGATCTGGGTACAAATTCCACCTCAGATACTTAATAGTTGTATGACCCTGTCCAAGTCACATAACCTCTTTCAGACTCAGTTTCCTCATCCATAAAATGGAGATAATAATAGCACCTACTTCACAGGATTGTTTTGAGGATATGTGCAAAGAACTCTGTAAACTTTAAATGCTATGTAAACATTAACCATTAATATTATATCAATTTGCCATAGATAAACTACTCACAGTCTACAGATGGGAAAAATGAGCCAAATAAAGAGCTCCTTGCTTGTCCAAGGTGGGAGTAATAGCTCTTCTTGATGTGGTGCTTTAAGGTTTACAAAGCACTTTCTTCATAAGGTAGGGAGTGCAAATAGCATTATCCTCATTTTACAGGTGAGGAAACTGAGGCTCAGAGGGATCAAATTTTCATAACCTCACAGTTTAGAAATGTGGGAGCCCGGATATGAATTATCTTGACTTATATAAGTATTTGTACAAGTCCTATACTAAAACGTACTACCATGTACCACTTAACTAGAAATAGTTTCAGAAGTTAAACCCTGGTCTCCTCTTTTTCTATAGCAACTTCCTCATAGGGTTGAGGTTCAAATGAGATAATATTTATAAAGTTCTTCGCAGGCACTACGAGCCTGGCACACGTAGACACTGAAGCACTTGTTCCCCTCCTTTCCCCTCTCACTCAGTCTGGTGTCATGTTCACCATTTTGCCTTTTTGTTTTGATACCACACAAATGTTTGGGTTGACATGGGTGTGACTGGACTATGACTGAATGGAAAAAACATGGGTTCCAGAATCCAAGGATCTGGATGTGAATCACTACTCTACTACTTATTTCCTATGTGACCTTGGGCAAATCACTGAATTTTTCCTGGACCTCAGTTTCCTCATATGTAAAATGAGGGGTTTTGACTAGATGATTTCTGAAGTCTCAGCTCTGAACCTATACTCCTAGAATATGACATGACAGATAGACAGATAGATAAACAAATAGATTCTAGCCATCATTCTCAATAGCATACATACTTAATATATAATTTTTTCCCCATAATCTCCAAGTAAATTTGTAAGAACAGAACATGGCACCTAGACTGTCTGTTTTCCGCCCTGTATTAGTTTTTTAGAGGCATCCTAGCAGAGTAGATAGAGCTGACCTCAGACTCAAAAAGATTTGGGTTCAAATCCTGCCACTGATATCTTGGCTATGTGACCCTGAGAAAGTCACTTAACTTCTCAGTGACCTACATCTATAGCTGCAGGATACTTGCTTTTCTGCACTGCTAGAGGGAGTTTCTGTACTGACAGTTCCCCACACTGATGAAATTACAATTCTGAAACATTTTTTTAACCTCTACAAATCATCCTGAAACTGAAGGGTTTTGATCTCTTTGATTTTCCACTTTGACTCCAAATTAATAGGCGACTAACTTAATAGCTAATGTCTAGTGCAGAAAGAGGGCATGAAGAAAAACATGGCTTTTAAAGTTGGTTCAAAGCCAAATAAAATTGGTGGCAGCAGAGAAAAAAAAGTGATTTTTCCATCTATTCAAACACAATTGTGAGATGACTTTTTTTACTTAAAAAAAAGCATTAAAAATGCTACTAAGTAAAAAAGGTAAAGCTTGTCTTGCTTTGTGAGGTTTCACAGATTCTGTGCTTTAAGTCTCTTGGAATTGTGAACTAGATGCATAAAGTAAATAAATGTTGGAAGATAGCATTAAAAAATCACTCATTTTTCAAGGAGAGTCTAAGTTTAGGAAATAGTAATGTACCCCGACACACACTGATCAATGAGATTGTCTAAAGTTTTTAAGTTGGGTGGGATTTTTGCAATTCTCTGGGCCACACAAAGTGCAAGAATACCTATTTCTGTTTAACCACTTGAAAGAGCACTTCAATGGTGCAATTACTACACTATGGTACATTATTTGTGACATAAGATACAAGGAAAAAATCCTATAATTGACTTAGCTACTAGACACTAACAAAAAATGGTTGCATTCAAGAGCAAGAAATTATTTGAGTGTGTTTTGAAAGACTGAGCAGATGTTCAGCTCATGAAAAGTAAGAAGGGAAGTATTTACTGGGACTCATATAAAACTTAATGGGGGTAAATGACACAGAAGCACAATGTCATTAGCACAGAGGCAGGTAAACCACTGGAAGGCATTACTGATCATCGGTAGTGACAATCGGTCAGACGGTTATGAGCAACCTGTTGATAAGTTATGTCTATTTTGATAGGGCAGGTTGATTAATGTTTTAAACTATGAAAATCTTTCAGCCAGTTCACAAAAATGGAACAAAACCAGGTATAAGGAATATTTTGTCTCAGGGAAAATGGCAATCTGCTTGATTTATCTCAGAAGTAATAAATCCCATACTTTCTTATAAATATGTGAAAAATGTGCTTTTATGGGAAAATGTATGCCATAAGTCCCTTGGCAATAGAATAGACTAGTCTTATACTCATGCTTGTTAAGTGCTGTCTACTGGCAAGTTATCAAAATTGGAAGGACACAAGTCAGATATATAGCCTATAAAATTTTGGTAACTGACTTTTTTCCTCCTTTTAGTAACCACTTGTTTGTTCTCCTTCTCCCTTCTCCTCCTTCATTCTGTTTCTTTCCCTCATCTCCACCCCACCCCCACTGCTAACCTCTGGTAACCAATCTTTGGTTCAATCATGCTTCATCATCAGGAGCTATAACAACATGATGAGTCCTTTCAATGATTTGTTATCTTATTCCCTGCATTTAATAATTGAAACATTTTGCTTGACAACAGATTTCTTTACATAAGACCTAGCATCTAATTATGGTTTTAATGACATATGGGATGAATTTTTTTTTTAATTAGGGACTTTTCACTGACACCTACACATAAGAAATTGGAAAAACACACAAATGCATGTTGTCTTATCAATTTCCTCTCAATCATTATCTATTTCTTTCTCTCCTGTGTAAAATCTCTCTAAGTTTTTGAAGTGGGTTCATAAAATAAAAATAATTTCATAATCACATGCCTTTGCCATCCTGGTTTTCTATGCTTCCCCTGTTTTTGTAAGTATGGTCACAGTTGCAAGCATGTCTTGACTCTAACAGTCCCCTACTTAGCGTCATTCTTTGCTGTTTAGTAAAAACACTCAATAGCCATGGTGCCATCTTCATTTGGTTTTCAAGGTCCTCTGACAATCTGGCATTAACTAACCTATTTTTACCTGCCCTGTCTTAACAAGTAAATGTGTCAATTCATACGTTCTAATTTTGGAACAGATGTATTGGAAATGTCATGCCACCTTAAAATGAAAGGTTTCCAAAAGGCAGTGTGATGTAGTGGGTAGAGAACATTTGGCATTAGAATGAGTTGGGCTGAAGTTCTGCATCTGATATAGACTGGTTTTGTGATCCTGGGCAAATCACTTAACTTTTAAGGGTCAAGGAACTCTTTAAGCTTCTTAACTGCATTGGTAAGAGGAAGTTCCCTATGCCAATGAAATCACAAGTTTCGTCTCAGGTCAAGTAGGGGAAAGGCCCTTTCCATTCATCTGTATAAAAGTCATTTAAAAAATTAAGTTTAAAACATGACATAAAGGTTAAAAAATCCCTATAAAATTAACATCTAAAATGATTTGTATGTTCCCATGATACATGTATTGTGTGTATTGTATCTTATTAAAACATAAACTCCCAAGGATCATGCACCTGCAGTATCTGTTATGCACAACAGTTTCAAAGATTACTAATGTGAATAATAGTGAATGTTGGTAAATGGTCTAAACTCTTCATGTCCCCTTTTGCAGTACTCACACTGCAGAAGTAGAAAGTGCTTCCACAAACCTAAGGGTCTTTTTATATCTGCTCTACATAATGCTACAGTCCCTGTGCCCTCCTCACTCCCAGCTCATTGTCTAATAGCCCAGAAGCTACGTGGCCTAACTGGCTGGATTTGGAGTTAGGAAGATAAAGGATGAAATCCTTCCTTTGACACATTCCACCTGTGTGATAGAATGGACAAATCCCTTAACCTCTCAGTGTCCCAGGAAGCAAGACTATAATTTGCAGAGCAGTTATTGATGTGTGTTAGTGGAGGGAGGGTCAACACTGGGAGAGCCCCACTCTGATGAAATTCCATATCTGGAGAAAAAAAAGATTCTGGTAGCCAACTGGCCTATCTGTATTTAGCTAGGCAGAGCCTCAGGCAGTAGACACAATGCATTGTTGGGACTATCATATCCTTCAAAAAGTCAGACCATGTCTCCTTACCATAATGAGGCATCAGAGCAAGACTTTCATGGCAGCACATCTATGGTGCAGACACAAATTTCCTAGAGAAGATTTCCAGAAACCCACGAATAAGAACTGGCTGAGGGAGCCCAAGTGCATGAGATCATTGATCCAGATGAAACATCAAAGTCCTCAAGGCCTTCTAAGACTCCTCCTTCATAGAGTGATTCCCGTTCCTTGGGAAGGTTTTCCCTCTCCAGTCTCACAATTTCTCCGAGAGTTCTCCTCAAGTTACCATTCATTTACCTTTATAAGGTGGTTGAATCTTTCTGCATTCTTTTCTTATACCCTAAAACCCCCAGAACCTTGGTATGCTGCTAGGGGTATACCTAGAGGTGATAATCTATTCAAATCCAGAGATCCACTATAACTGTATTCTCCTTTTAGGGTCTCTGGAGATGCTGTGGAACCCTAATGTTTTCCTTAAGTAGAATGTAACCTTGAGGGCTGGCCTTATTTTTCATTTTGCCTTTCTATTTCTAGCATCTAGCACAGTACTCTGCACACAAGTGCTTAATAAATGCTTGTTTTTCTGGACTGAATTATAGACATAATTTTAAAATCACCAATCTAAGAAAAGAAAACCTGAGTCAAATTCTGTCTGTGCATCTTTATACATTATATACAGTGTACCAGACACTGTATTAGGCACTAAAATTTCAAAGAAAATGGTGACAGTTCCTGCTTTGAATGACCTTACCTTTTTTTTTACCCAGAGAAGATAATATATACATATAAAGTATGTTACACAATAAATACAGGTAACTGGGGGTTGAAGAAAGCACTAACAGCTTAGGGGACAAGAAAAGGCTCCATGTAGAAGGTGGCAGTTGAGTTGTATGGAAAGAAACTGGGGATTCTAAGATGAAGATGTGAGGAGGGAGTGCATTCTAGGCAAGAGGGCACAGCCAGTGCAAAGGTACAGAGATGGGAGATGTGGCATCATGTGTGAGAAACTGCAAGAAGACCACCCTGGCTAAACCATACAGTGTGTAAAGAGGAGTAATGTGTAATAATATTGGAAAGATAAGAAGAGGCCAAGTGGTGAAGAGCTTAAACGCCGAACCAAGAATTTCATCCAAGAGGTAACAGGGAGTCCCTGGAGTTCACTGAGCACATGGTGACCTTGCTAGACCTGGGCTTTAGGAGAGAGACAGATCACTTTGGCAGCAGTATGGAACATGATTTCAAAGTCTGGATTTTTCTTTTGAAATAATGTGCGGTCATATTTAGAGCAACTGCTTTTCTTTCTCCCTTCCAACTCTCTCAACCCCACTTTAGCAAAAAGAGGGCTGATTCTTCAGACTCCGAAGGCTAGCATTCTTTAAATTTTATCATTGTGATCCCTATCTGCCAAGTAGTTATTAATCCAACCTGCTACTGCCAGCTTTTCATTTTAGTAGCTTTCAGAAGAACAGAAATATCTAGCATTTAGCATTCTGAGAAGGCAGCTAACTCCTTATTCTGATATTATTTTCAGATGCAAAGTACTTGTCTGAGAAAAGGTTATATTTATGGTATCCATTTGTCCTAGAAAATCTGAGACATTTCTGATTTCAAGAAAAAGAAGTGCATATTTAACAAGATTTTCCAAAAGGAAATTTCTTTGTCAGACTATGTATCCTAATTTTAGGTTTCGAAAATAGGGCCATCATATGTAAAACAGTAAATGTCTGTCTGTATGTATGTCTTTTACTTCATACCCCTATGCATGTCAACTGCTATTCTGAAAGCAATGTGTGTGACATCATGTTCGTTTTCTGATGGAGCTATATGGAAAACAAGTGTGGAACAACAACCAGGAGTCCCGGGGTCTACTTCTGCATAGATCATTAGCTTTCTGTGTGACACTGAGGAAGTCACTTGACCTTTACACATCCTGAGTCTATAACATAAAGGGGTTGAAATACATTAGCATTTCTCAAAGTATGGTCAGAGGACTGCTGGTTGGGGGAGGGGAGTTCATAATACCCTTTCAGAAGAGTCGAGGTAAAAATAATTTTCAGAATAAGATGTTATCTGCCTATTCAAATACTCTTCCCTTTTCCAACTACATATTTCCATGAAGCTGGATATTTTTCATATTCTTCAACTCAAACATATCACTACAAATTAAATTCAGAAGCAGATATGAGAATCCAGCAAAAATATATGAATGGTACTCTTCTTACTAAATATTTTTGCTTTGGAAAATGTAGTTATTTTCATAAAAATTGTTTATGTCAACATGAAATAGGTTTGATATTGTTCTTTTTAAATGAACCAATAAATGTTTTATTAAGTTATCTGTTTTAATTTCTAACACAGTGAATATCACTAGGTATAACCCACATAAACAAAAAGATGTTTTGGATCAATAATTACTAAGTTGTAAAGGGGTCCTGAGACCAAATAGTTTGAGAGCTGCTTAATTAGAGGATCTCCAGGGTCCTTTCAACATCACTCAATGGCACTATGATTATAGAATGTCCATATCAATAGTGTCATTCAGGGCTAACCATAGGACTGACATATAAATTAGCTTATTGGGAATAGGACCCACAAATAACTTCGTTTTGGAAATGATTATCAATTCTGATGATTAAGAAAAATGTGTTAAGCACTGAAGGACATATGAATTGACAACCTGACAGTTAGTTCACACCCAACTTTAGTGTTTTTTATAACCCTGCAACTCTAGGATTTTTTATTTAAGTTTATAAGCATCTATAACATTTTATGCTATGCAAAGTGCTTTGAGTCAAACAGGCTTTTTGGCAGGTACAAATCTGAAATCCTGGCAGCTTGTCTGCATACTACCAAGTTCTGAGAGATGTGATCAGCCTGCACACACAATTCCATCTCAACCCCACCCCAAAATCCCCAAACAGTAACCACCTAGCTCTTTTGGTTCCCATTGCAGGTGGCCAACGAAAATGTGTTTTGAATTAATCTGAAAGGCAAACGATATATATCCAGGGGCAGACTTTGGCTCATCATTTTTCCAAATCATAATGTTCAGATTTACATTTCCTACCTCTGTGATAGCTGACTTTCTATGATCATTCCATTCTGCCTGGTTTTTTCAGCTCCACGGAACAAGATATCCTTCCCAGGTTAAACTCATTACCTCTAATACCATGCTCTCACTCAATCCTTGACTGACACCAGCTCCCTCAACCTCTTCTTCCCTCTGATTGGAAGACTAAGGGTACAGTACCAAACTCCTCCCAATGCTTTCCTTTATAGAGTAAAAAACTGGACTTTTGGGTTCACTGCATTCAGTATCTGTTTCCCTGGTTGTTTTTTTCAACTCCACGCAACAGGATGCCCCTGTGCTAGGCACCCCTGGTGTCTCTTTCCTCCCCTCTTTCTTTTTTCCTTTTGTGTGTTATCTTTTCATTCCTGTTAAAAAATTGTTGAAGATCCCTACCCAACATTAAATGGCTCTAGGCTGCTGTGCTTTTATCATTCTTACAGTTGGTCTTTGTTTCCTTGCTTCATGTCAGGATGCCAAATGTCCCTTCTTATTTGTGCCAAACATCTACCTCTGGCAGGACAACTCCCTTTGACTTTACTGCCTCTAATTTTTGTGGACTGAGAAATCAAATAGCCAAACATATTAGTACTGTATGAATACAAGAGCAGACTCTGAATAAAGACTTGAGAGAGGAGATTGAAAGTTATTGAACTGTGTGATAGCTAGTTCAGCTGCTTTTTATCCTTCCTTTCAAGTTTATGGTTGTGTCCTAGATAGCTGAACTAGGCAGAAGTATAAGTGGCTTCTGGATAGCTGAATGACCATTCATTCATTCATTCACTCATTTATTCATCTTTTTGCTTTCTTTTTTGTTTCTATACTGGCAAAGGTGCACCATTACTTTCACTTGGTTGTGAAAGTATACCAAAGTTTAAAACAGATACAATAGAAGGTACATAGACTAAAACAAGGCAGGTAGGTGGCTCAGTGGACAGAGTGCTAGGGCTAGAGTTGGGAAGACCTGAGTTCAAATTCAGCCTCAGACACTTACTACTTGTGTGACCCTTGAAAAGCCACTTAATCTCTCTGTCTTAATCCACTGGAGAAGGAAACAGCAAACCACTCCAGTCTTTGCCAAAACAAAACTCATGGATAGTGTGGTCTGAACAACACTGAATGGAACAATGTGGACTAAAGCATTTGGCTGGAATTTAAGATCACTTTGCTAATGGAAATCTGATTCCTTGATTCAGATGGGGATTCAGTCAAGTTCAATCAGGAATGTTTGAACTTGTTTAGTGATAAACCAACTGTGTAAATTATATACACTTAGAAGGATAAGATACTAAATGGCTGACAGAGTAAGACTTTACATGGAAATGAAATATACAACCCACTCTCTGCATTTGGAAAATAATTATCACAGTTCACCACAAAGGAGGAAGAAATGATCTAATTTAAAGTTATATGAACTCTTAAGAAGTGTAAAAGATTCAATTCACACTCAAATGGCCCTAAAAACTTGTGATAGATTTGTGTGGAAGAGCAGTAGTTTGCTAAGATATTATTTGAATTTTACTAACTTTTCTTTGTAGAGAGTCTATCAGTGCAAGAACATGAATGTGTTTAAGAAACATGTGCTGACTTCGAAGACTGTATCCCAAAGAGATCATAAAAATGGGGAAAGGATCCATGCGTACAAAAATATTTTTAGCATCTCTTTTTGTGGTGGCAAAGAATTGAAATTGTGGGGATGCCCATCAATTGGGGAATGGCTGAACAAGTTGTGGTTCATTACGTTCATATGAATGTAATGGAATATTATTGTGCTACAAGAAATGATGAATAGGCGGACTTCAGAAAAACCTGGAAATACTTATATGAACTGATGCTCAGGGAAGTGAGCAGAACCAGGAGAACATTGTACACAGTAACAATCACATTTTGTGATGACTAACTTTGATAGACTTAGCTCTTCTCAGCAATGCAAGGATCTGAGACAACCCCAAAAAACTCATGATGGAAAATGCCAACTACATCCAGAGAAAGAACTTTGGAGTCTGAATGCAGATGAAAGCATTCTATTTGCTCTCTCTTTTGCTTTGTTTTGTTTCTTCTTTCTTGTGGTTCCTTCCTTTATTCTAATTCTTCTTTACAACATGACTATATGAAAATATGTTTAATATGAATGTATATGTAGAGCCTGTATCAGATTGCATTCCATCTTGGGGAGGGGAGTGAGGTGGAGAAAATTTAAAACTCAAAAGCTTAGGAAAGTGAATGTTGAAAACAAAAAATAAATAAACTAATTAAAAAAAAGAAACATGCTGAAAATAATAAGGCCAATATTGAAATTATGTGACAATGGAAAATCAACTTTTAAGAAGTATGTGAATATATAGTTAAGGACTTTTTTATCCTAAAAAGAAGGGTTATATTCCTTTTCCAGGAAGCATGTCAAGATATAAAGGAGGTCTTTTTATCTCCTAAAAATGTTCTCTCCTCATGATGAAGCTGAGATGATGGGAAAAGGAGAAGGTGTACTAATGAAAGACCACTCAGTAGTACCAGCAAATCAAGTCCTGAAGTTTGCTGGGAGAAAAAAAAACTGTGGGAGCCTCAAGGTGCTATAATAGGTCTAGTACCCTATATGTCATTCCTATACATAGAAAATGGGGTAACAGCCAGATCATACTTAGTCATATGCTGGAGAGAGTTCTGTCTTTCCTTATTGTTCAATTATAGCTCTCTCACTTAATATATTTATCCAAATCCTTTTAAAATCTACTTCTTTCTCCGTGAATGAACTCTTGAAGAAATGAGTTTTAAATGTTTATCAGGAAAGAGTCAGTCAAGAAGATCCTTTTGTTGTACTTAAAACTTCATTGATAAGTTTCAAAAGATATTTCCTTGTCTTAGCATCTGGAGACTTGGTACACACATCAATAGTGTTTACTGCTATAGGGAACTCCCAGTGAGGAAATGTCCTCTACCAATGCAGATCAGCATTTGCTCTGCAACTTAGAGTTGTAGCCAGGATACTTAGATGTTAAATGACTTGCCCAGCGTCATGCAGACAGAACATATCAAAGGTAGAACTGGAACATTGACCTTTCAGACCCCAAGGTGGAAGTGCTAACCATTATTCCACATTGTCTCTAACCTTATCAATCCTTGTCACATTTTTTTACATTTTGATGTCAATTCTCATCTTTTACTATTCTAAGAGAGCAGAATCCTAGTGTTTTTAGTTTGTCTTCCTATATGTATCTCTCATCTATCATTCTAGCAGCTCCCCTCTGGGTCTTCTCCAAGTCCATTAAATCCTCCTTGAGGTATGGTGATCAGAATTGCATATATTAGTCCCAGAATGGACATGTCAGGATTTTAAGAGATGGATGATGGTTTGGTTTTTCTTTTAAAGAAGGAATCTTAAAATTCTATCATATTTGGTGCTCCCTGACTCTTATGATCTCTAGTGGGAATGTAGCAAGAGTTCATATATATCAGATCTGCGATTGTAATGCAAGGATTCTCTCAACTAACACAAGTCACAACCCATCTAAAACTTAGTATGATCATAGGATCATAGATTCAGAGCTAGAAGGGATATTTGAGGTCAACTCCTTTATTTCACAGCTAAGTAAACTGAGGTAATGGGAAGCTAGATGGCTCAGTGGATGGAGTGCTGGACCTGGTGTCAGGAGGACCTGAGTTCAAATCTACTCTCAGACACTTACCAGCTGCGTGACCCTGGGCAAGTCACTTAACCCTGTTTGTCTCAGTTTTCTCATCTGTAAAATGAGCTGGAGAAGAAAATGGCAAACCACTCCAGTATCCATGCCAAGAAAAATGGCACCACTGAAACAACTGAACAACAATTGCAAACGGAGGGAAAAAAGCACAAAGGTAATAAATGGAACAGCCAGGATTTGAAGCCAGGTCCTCTGACTCCAAATACAGCACTCTCTCCACTATACTGAGCTGAATAAGTACTGAACAGCTGAATAAGGTACTTGCCCATGATCACACAATTGGTAAATGTCAAGAGGGAGGATTTCAATTGTGCCTGACTCTTTGTGACCCCATTTGGGGTTTTCTTGGCAAAGATACTAGAGTGGTTTGCCATTTCCTTCTCTAGTTCTCTTTAAAGATGAGGAAGTTGAGACAAAAAAGTCAACTGACATGCCCAGGGCGACACAGCTAGGCAGGGTCTGAGGCTGGATTTGAGCTTGGGTCTTCGTGATGCTAAGCCTGATGCTCTACCCACGGTACCATCTAACTGTCCTTCTAGAACTGTATCGAACCACTGTCTCTACTGAGCCCTTTACAATAACTCTGTGGCAGAGCGCTTAGAATGCTTTTTTTTGGAGTCAGGAGATCTCAGTTTGAATCTTGATTATGGCACTTATCTAGCTGGGTGGATAAATTACTTAAGCTGGACAAATTCCTTAACCTTTCTGAACGTCAGTTTCCACTTCTATATAATGATGGGGTGGTAAGGTCGGTAATAAGAGGGTGGAAGGTAACCCTTTAATGTTGGAAGTTATCATCCTGTGATTTCTTCCTATAAAAGAACAGTGGAAGAATCTCAGAGAATTCCTGGAGTGTGCTTGTGTACTTCAAATTGTATATTCAACTGTAACTGCTCTCTAAGCCAGGAGCATGGAACGTTAATTTTAACTATAGAGTAGGAGAATCATTTGCAAACCTGAACAGAAGGTGGAGGAGAAGTTCTGGAGGGCAGAGTCCACTTCTTCCACAGTGGGGAGGGCAAGGAGCCGAGGCAGGAGGTTCTCCAGAGTTTGCACAAACAACCTGGCACTGTGCTGTTCCGCCTCCTGGCTCTTGAGCAGTTTTAAGGAGAGGGCGGCCGTCCTCAGAGATCTGTGGCCCAGGCAGTCCCTCGGAGTCTGCTCTTCATCAGCTAGAGAACAGTTATCAGACCCGATGTCTGAGACATCGGACCTCCCAGAGTCTTTTTCTGCGGCCATGGAGTACTGATCACAGGAATCAAATTCAGTCCTAGAAAGGTCTTGGTCATCTACACTGAAATTACTCTCACTATATCTGGATCCGTAGGACCTCGTCCTGCAATCAACGGACAGGAAATTAGTTATGTCAGGGTAAACAACAGTGTGGCTTCTCTGAACAACATCTGGTTGGTCTACCGCTTCTGAGTCTCGCTCTTTCCTTAGAATTTCCTTACTCTCTTGTACGGCTGGCGACTTTAAACAACTCTTTAGGTTTTCGGGGTTCTCCTCAGGCGTGGTCTGCCCCATTTCACCCTCCAAAGTGGTCTGACCTGTATCCGTGGTAACACTAATGCTAATGTCAGGGCTCTTCTCATTTCCTGATTCCCATGGGGTGTGTTCTGAGGACAGGACTCGCCTTTGCCACCGAAAGTCGGCTTCATTGATCTCCATGGATTCGCGGCTCGATTCGGCCCCGTCTTTCAACTCATCGATGCGCCGGAGAAGGAGCTGCACCTGGTCCTCACTCAAACCTTTGCCCTGGCTCAGTTCGTCTAATGCTCCCAGCAGGGTGCAGACGCAGGACACCGAGGCAAAGCAGGCTTCAATGCCGCCTTTCAGACAAGCTTCCGTCATCCCATCCATAATGCTGCGCCATCGTGGTTGTTGTTTAAGAGAGAAGAAAACAATGCCATCTCAGGGACAGGAAAAGTATTCTAAAGGGAACATGCGTTGGCAAGCTGGTAAGGCATGTAACAGTCACAGTAAGGGGCAACGCTCATGCACATTCATCCTCCTTGACTTCAAAGCCCTGTCATTTCATCAGCGTGGCAGTTTTCTCCAGCCTTTCCCAACAAAGATTACAGCCCCTCCCATGATGGAATAGGTGATCTCTGAGTTATGGCTGCCAAAAAATTCACCAACCTGGTGACAAGCTTCTTAAAACTTAGGCTAGGTCTTTGACAGATATGCAGTCTAGCACCTAGCCCACCTATACATACATACATACATGCATACATACTCATACACGTATTAAATTATATATAACCATTAATTATAAAGACTGACGTAATATATATGTGCTATAACATATTGCATATGATATATCATGTATATAATGACTTACATTACAATATATTTTGTCAATTATAATAATGATATATCACATATAATATATCATATATTTTATAATATGATGTATCATATCATATATAGCACAGTAATATTATGTCATAATTATCAATGATGTGACATAATATACATAAATATATGTGTATACATATCATATATTATTTAACACACACACATACATACAAATATATAAAATTTCTTTGCGAGTCAGGGATGGACCTCAATTTCACTGGCCTAGGAAGGAAGCTTCTCGTGAGAAATATCTCTCTATCAGTGCAATTCAGCAACTGTTCCGTCATTTATAGTCTTAGAATGTTGCCTGGGGGCAATGAGAGGTTGTGACCTAGACAAAGGTCACACAACCAGTAGGGGTCAGGGGACCCTTGAACTCAGGCTTCCTAACTCTAAGACTCTATCCTCTGTGTCTCACAGGCTTTCTCTATATCACAAGGACAAGAATAGAAATTCAAACTACTTCCTTACAGTGAAGAGCCTCTCTCTACTAATAGAGGTCATCACTTTTTCTGCATCTTTGTGTTCTAGTGAGTTGCCCTGAGGGTTTAAGCTCTTTGCCCAGGGTCACACCAACATATGTCAGAGATGGGACTTGAACCCATGCCCTTCATGGCTCCAAAGCTAGCTGTCTCTCCACCATACCATATTGTGCACACACACACACACACACACACACACACACACACACTCACAGGCTAGGTAGACTTTTTCTAACCATCATTCCTCAATAACTAACACAGAAATAGAAGAGGAAGGTGCATACATACAGTTTGAGAAGATCAAGATGTGTTTTCCTTTTTGAAACTGATCTTTTCCTGGATTCAGGTTCCGTGGAGCTAGGCCCTGCCAGATCACAGAGCCTCTGGGGGCTACCAAGTATCTATTAAAAAAAAAAGGAAAAATGCCTTAGGTTTGCTTTCTTTTTTTTAAAGAAAAGAATATTACACACTCAGAAAAAGTTGTACAAACAAGAGCTCAATTAAACACAAAACCTTTCTTTGGTGTCAGTAAGTCCTAGAAGCTGCTTACCTGCAAACCATGAACCCTAAACAAAACAGGCCCTAACATTTTTCTTGACCTGCATCCTAGCATCCAGACACCTAGTACTTCAGCATGGATTTGAGTAGAAAGAAAAATCTCTAGGGTGTTATTTGTATTAGGGTACCAACATCCTTTGTTTTATGATAGTATAAATTAATTTTGTTTTATTTTTAGATTGTAATTTGGTGGTAAGTGATCCTGGAAAGAAGAATGGCTATTGGCAAGTCTTTGGGCTGCAAATCTGATCATTATGTTCATTTACTTTTAAATCAATAGAGGCACATAGCAAGAAGAGTAGGAAGGGGAGAGACGCATGTGTGATGTGAACAACCAAAGGCAATGAGAGTTAAAGATCTTCCCAATCCATTAATAGGCCTCTGGTGGAGCCCACTAAAGGAAGCCTGATTAGGGGAGGCTTGTTTTGTAGGAAGGCTCACACCTTTTGTTAGTTGCTAATGAGGCACTGGGTCAGAAGGATAGTGATGCCCTCCAGCTCTGAAAAGTGTATGTATACTCAAAGGGGAGGTTTTGCTTTGGGGGATTAGAAAGTTCATGTGCCCATTGAGACTATGGGTAACCCTTAAAGGAACCCGCTTCTCCCCTCCCCAGCTTCAAAAATCCAGATGTTGGTTCTTTCTTCTCTGGTAACTGTGTATGTATGTAATGGTCAGACAGCTGGATCTGTCTGTTGATCTGTGATGTATGCATTGTTGGTCTTTATTTCTCTGCTTGTATTTTCTCTGTTGATATATGCGATTAAAGAAGATTGTTGACCCCTCAAAAATTGCTTTCCTTTTAGAAAAGCAGATCTAAGAGCCAGTGCTAGCAGCCCATCCTAGGCATGCTAGGGTGCTTGCTGCAACAGCATGACAATATACAAAATATATATAAAGATTGTCAGAGAATGAGTGAACCAAAATAAAAGCATCAGATTTCTTGGACTGGGGTACAGGATGTTATAGTCATGGCTGAGGGCAGAGGGCTGGTGGTGCCAGGCAACACAAATTATAATAAAGGTAAAAGAGATTCCCTTCTAATTTAGGACCATGGAAGAGAAAAAAAAGTATTGAAATTAGGTTTTCCATCAAGTGTTGATTGTGTAATTTTTAGGTAGAGGGAAAAAAAGGAACAGTAAGTCAAGATATATGAATGAGGTCCCCAGCCCCTTTGATTCACTTGCTTATAGGAATTTTGGAACATTTACCCTTCCCCCTTGCCTGAAAGAAACCAGAAAAACTACATGGGAACACGGAAATAACACACTTTGTGTTCAGATAATAAAATGCTAAATAAACATCCTGGGCAGAAACAGGTTTATGTGTGTAAGCTCTGAACCTTTGGATATCTAGGTTACCAATCTTTAGGAGTTGCTGGGGTTTTTTTGTTGCTGTTTGTTTTTAGTTAAATGGAGGCATTTGTCTAAACCCATAGATTCAGATGGTGGACTTTGTTGGGGAAGTAAAGGAAGGATTCAGCATTTCCAGAAGAGACAATCCAGGGGCTGGGCATTCTAAACCCAACTCTGTACCCACATTGGTGCATGACCTTGAGCAATCTGTCACTTGATCTTTGAAAAATGGAGTGTCCTGACAAATGGAGACTATTAGATGTCCATTATTTAAAACAGGATTTAAAATAGTAATATGGCATAATGTGGCACAAAGGTCTAAACTTGGTTTAGATGCTGTCTGGTGTCTACTTGCTGCGTGATCACAAGCAAGTCTTAATTATAGAGGAGTTACTGTCTGCAAAAAATCACAGCTCACTGACATATTATTATAGGCAACTAGGTAGTGTAGTGGATAGAGCACTGGGCTTGGAGTCAGGAATGTAGACAGTTGTAGGCTGAGTTCAAATCCAATTTCAGTCTGCCTCAATTTCCAAATCTGTAAAATGGGGGTAATAGTAGCATCTATCTCACAGGGCTGTTGTGAGGATCAAATGTGATAGCATTTGTTATGCACTTAGCATGGTGCCTAGTATTCACTAGGCGCTTAAAAAATGTTTGTTCCCTTTTCCTTCCCTGTTTCAACGGATGTAGGAGAGTAAATATACCTTCTACTGGTGCAGTTCACAACTCACACATGCCTTCTTATTATTCTCCTATTAGAGACCTAGATATTCCACATGCAGACTACTCAGCTTTCAATGGCCAGATGTTTCTAAAATATATGAAACTATACTTGATATTTTGGGGAGCAAACAAAGGGGGCTTAAGTACAGTTGGACTTTTCATTCCCTGTGCAGACACCCTATTACCAACTCCTTTAGTTGGTCAGTCAGTTGTATAGTGAATCCATATTCTGTGCCCAGTACTGTATAAGACACCATACTTCTTTCAAGGAACTATTGTGAGAAAAAACATAGCAAAGCCTTTTGAAGCAATTAGAAAATATTAGAACAATTAGAGAATAAGAGAATACAAGTAAAAGCTTAGTAAATGAACAGCTAGAAAAGGAAGCAGTCCTCTCAAAGGAGGACTTTTCTTTATCAAGAAAAATGCATGCCAAACTAAGAGCATTTCTGTTTTTGGCAGGCTTAATAGACTAGTACATCAGGGGAAATGATATATTTACACAGATTTTTAGCAAAACAGGGGTGATAATACTATCGTACTTTGCTTTGGTCAGATCACACATGTAGTATTATGTTTAATTTAATTCAGTTCAGCTGAAATTGACAAAACACCTATGTTCCAGGCAGCTTACTGGGAGTTGGAATAATCAAAAAGGATTTTATATGTGCCAAGCACTGTTAGGAACTAAGAAAACAAAGATAAAATTAAAACAGACCCTATGCGTAAGGAGCTTTCATTCTATTGGAGGAAACTACACATATCCAGATAAGTGAATACAAAATATATCCTAAATAAACACAAAATATTGGAAGATGAGATAGGCTGGTGGTGGTGGAGAGAGAGGATTAAAATTGGAGGGGCATAACAGGAAAGGCTTAATGGGAAGCAGGGGCTCCAAGAGATAGAGGTGAGGCATGGAGAACATTGCCTGGGTAAAAATGGGTTAAAAATACAGAAATGGGGGATAATATCTTTGTCTGAGGAACAGCACATTGGCCAGTTTGTATGGGACCCAGTATATGAGAGAAAATACATGAAATCCGTTTGGAAAGACAGGCTGGAGCCAGGTTGTAAAGGTATTTAAATGTCAAACAGGAATTTGTATTTTATCCTAAAGGCGATAGAGATGTTACTGATGCCTCTTGGGAAGGGGAGTCACATGGGCAGACCTGGGCTTTAGGAACCTCAATCTGGCAGCTGTGTAGAAAAGGAGTTGGACATGGGGAAGGTAAGATAGGGACCCAGTTAAGAGGCCATTGCTATAGTCAGGACAGAGGTAACAACAGCCTGAACTAGTCAGGAATTGCAAGAGTGGAGAGAAGGGGACAGAAGGGAGAAATGTTGTGGAGGTTCTGGGCAGGACACTGATGAGCTGGAGAGCGTCTGGATGAGGACAACCAAATGAGTAGGGGCAGTAGCATCCTACTGAGGGTCAGTTGAAGAAATTGAGATGGTTAAGTCTGGAGAAGAGAAGACTGGTGAGAGCATGACAGCTACGGTGATGTGAAGAGGGATTAATTTGATTCTGCTTGACCTCAAAGAGTGGGATGAGAAACAATGAGTGGAGAAGTTGTAGGGAGGCATGCTTAGTTTTAACATAAAGAAAATTTCCCAGCAAAAGTGCAACAGCCTATCATCTCAGGAGGTAGTGAGATCACCATCCCTCAGGGTTCAATTTGGCCATGAGAAACTTTTTAGGCTACTTTGCAACAGGTTCACAGTTAGCCAACATGATTAATGAATGGAATGCTCTCATGAATAGAATGTCATCATAAATGTATTATTATTTTAATATGAACATAATAAAATATACTTACATTAAAACTCTATGTACTCTTTGCTCTCTTTTTTTGTTTCTTCTTTCTCATGGTTCCTCCAATTGATTCTAATTCTTCTTTACAACTTGAAAATATGTTTAATATGAATGTGTATATTGATCTTACATCAGACTCATAATGGAAAATGCTATCCACATTCAGAGAAAGAACTTTGGAGTCTGAATGCAGATGGAAGCACATTTGCTCTCTCTTTTGTTTCTTCTTTCTCATCATTCCTCCCATTGGTTTTAGTTCTTCTTTACAAGATGACTAATGTGAAAATATGTTTACTATATCTAGATATATTATGTTTAATCTATGTTTAATATGTCTAGTACATCTAGTGTTTATATCAAATTGTATGCCATTTTGGGGTGGGGGGAGAGGAAGGAGAGGGAGAAAATTTGAAACTCAAAATTTTATGGATGTGAATGTTAAAAACAATAAATTTAAAAGAAAACTGTATGGAGTATAATTTGTAAGTAATGGTTATCAAATGAAAATGGTCTAGAGCAAGCATTCTCAATGTGAATTTTTTCTCAAAAATATTTTGATCATTGTATTTCAATATAATTAATTTCCTCTGAAATCCTGTGTATTTCATTTTAATGCATTTAATAACATGAGAAAATGTACACAGGTTTCACCAGACTGCCAAAAACATTCATGATATGAAAACAATCTTCAAAGAAAAGCTAGATTACCCTTTATTAGGGATGTTGTAAGTTTTTGTAGGTTGTCTTATTCAGGGATAAGCTGGGTTAAATGGCCTCCAAGGACTCTTCCAATCTTGAAATACTATGATTCTGTAATTATAACCAAGTGCTAAATGGTGTGGAAAAGATTCTAAGTACAATAGTAATTGAAACAGGCAGATTATCGACAGTTAGAATAATCAAAAAAGACTTTATAGTCTTTTAGCGGTATAGTCTTTAGAGGTAAAACTTAAGCTTGAATAAGAGGTAAGGGTTAGAGAAACAGGTAGTGGTGGGAAGGATAGAACTGAAGGTAAAAGCAGGAAGGAGCACCGTCAATGGGGAAAAGGTTGGGGGAAGAAAGATGGAGAAGAGACCAATTAGATCAGAGTAGAAGGTTCATGCTGGAGAACAGTGATTGACAGATAGAGTGGGAGGCTTGGGATGCAATAAGAGAAATAGATTTGATCTGGTAGGAAAAGAGGAAGCAGTGTAATTCTTGAGCAAGGCAAAGACTAATGAATGTGTTTTACTAATTTTGAACTGGTAGGGGGTATGAATGTTAATTTGGAGAGGAGAATGCCTGGAGATTAAGGCGCCAGAGAATGATGAGGGCCTTCTAGCTCATCTTTGTGCTGGCTCTTCTTTCTAAATAGAAAATTGTGTAGGTTGTTGCCTTTTGGATACTTGAGAGAGAGAAGCTCTCATTTCCTTTTAGAAACAGTTATCTGTGAGGTCCCTTCTCTCTACAGAAGTTGTCAAATGAAGGGCAGCCTTTATTGTCTCAAAATGATCCCGGCATCAGGGAAGAGCCATTAGAAGTGACAGGGTAGATTAATTATTGTGATCAAAATAAAAGAGGTTGATAAGGTTATATTTTGGGGAATGTAGAAATAGAGTTTGAAAGCATTACTCAAATAATAATGTGGGAAAGAAAAAAACAGACCCAGAAGAATAGAATACATACTCACCATGACCACATAAGAGGAAAAGTGAAAGATGATGAAGAGGCAAGGAATACTGGAAGGAGACTTTGAAGGAATAACTGAAAAGCTATGATATCTTGTGCATATTCATTTATTTAAATGTAAATGGTTGCAAAGAATGCTTAATTTATCTTCTAATTTTTTTTTAAAAAGAACTTGCCTTTTTATCAGTACAGAGCTTAGTAAAGAAATGTCCTCCACTAATAAACATCAGCAATTGTTCTGCAATGCAGTGCCTTAGAGAATTGCCTGGGGCCTTCTGAAGTTAAGTGACTTGCCCAGGGTCACACAGTCAGTATGTGTGAGAAGTAAGACTTGAACCCAGGCCTTCTTGATGCTGAGGTAGTGGGCACTATACAATGGTGCCTCACAAATTTGTAATAAATTATTTTGAAAAACACGATTAAAAAAAAACCACATAATTATGGGCCATGGATTGTATGATCATAGGGTGATAAATATAGAGTTGGAAAAAACCTCAAAGGTCATCTAGTTCAACACACTCATTTCACAGATGAGGAAACAGAGGGCCAGGGAGGTTAAGTGATTTGTCTAAGAAGTAAGTGTCAAAAGTAGGATTTGAATCTGGGTCTTCTGACTTCAGAGCCAATATTTGGAATTAAATATGAATATCAACTAAGGCAACTGAATAAATTGTGGATCAAGGGGGAAACAATCAAGTATACTATTAATGATGGGTCCGGTGGTCATGGAATTTTAAGTCATCAAAGACTGGCATTATATAATATCTTCTGAGTGAGTGCAGGATGGACAATTCTGTTGCTGAGTGCTATGTGGTAGATGGAAATGAAGCTTACAGCCTTCTTCAATCCGTCAGTAGACTGATCAACAAACATTTACTGAGTATTTATAATAGACAAGGCCCAGTGGGCCAATAAATCAGGCAAATATGGAAAGTCATACTTGAGTTCTTTCCTACCTCTTTCATGATTTTGATGGCTTCCACTCGGTGCTGGGGTGGTGGATAGAGCAACACACGATGATAAAGAGACTGCAGCACAGGCTTCATGGATTCCACTGACCCCACCAAGCGGATGAGCTCAGCTGCAATGTAGTAAATTGTGCGGGCCACAGGCCCACTGAGAGCTGGTGCTGTGGAAGAACACCCAGATCCTCGGCCATGATCAGAAACCCCGGAGGAAGAGGAATCAGACTCAACGCTGATGCTGTTGCTGTGAGCAGAAGTGATGGTTTTATCATGAATTGGATTTCCCAGGATCACTACAAGAGCTGGACACAGGTGCTTCCTAGGGATGGAGGGGAAAAAGAAACATGGGAGATGGCAATTTTAGATGGTGTTATGTTTCCAGTCTAAACATTAAATATTGTTGGCAGAACCAAGAAAGCTATTAGTCCTTAGGAATCTAATTATTAATATTATATGAGATTCATGGAGGGGGGTGATTGTGGGCTATTACTACTGCTCGGAATATTACCAACTCTGTAAGTGATCATGCCATTGACTGTACTATGGTGGTAGATGTTTTTTTGTTGTTTTTTTTAAGTTAGCTAGTCATGATCTGAGTCACCAAGTCAGAATTATTCATTCTGTTCTAGTGAGTAGATCACAGGAATTGAAGTCAGGAGATCTGGGTTCAAATCTTATTCTAAACATTTCTACCATTGTGATCGTGGGAAATGTCAACCTTACAGAGACTTAGTTGGAGACTACTTTTCTGGTAAAGTTCTGGAGGCAGAATTATGTGGTGCAATGGAAAACATTCTGGATTTAGAGTCACGGGAGATTAGTTCAAATCCCAGTTCTTTTGTTTACTGTCTGACCTTGGGCAAGTAGCATCTCCTCTCTTGGCCTCCTCATGTTTAAAAGGAAAGGGTTGGGCCAGATGCCCTCTGACAATACTTCCAGCTCTAAATCTATGACCCTATAACCTTGGGATTCAAATGGCAGATGTCAAATAAGCAAGGGTCTCAGGGCCTTAAGCTGACAGGATTCTTTGATATTAATGAAACTTTTCCTCTCTCAAGCTGGATATTACTAAATGAAATATTGACAGAAGTAATAAAGCATCATCCTTTCTAGAATAATCATCACAGAAAATTTTAATGGTTTAGTTATAGACATTCATTTCATTTTAATCATAATATAATTTGTACTTTTCACTCAAGAAATGAATTTCAGATTCTTCAGTGACAAATACCATTATCCCTTCTGTTCTATAGATGAACAGTTTCCTGTAGCAATAGGATAGCCCCCTGAGGTCCCTGCCAACTGTAATACTCTGTGATTACGATTTTGACTAAATGACTCTCATCAAGAATGAAATAGAAAGGCAGGATCCAACAACTCCAATTTCTCTGCACTATAGACATGAGTCAATGGCCCAAGTGCAGCAATATCCTACATTTTTATAAAGCATACTCATAGCTTAGAAAAATCTAGTTTGTCATTTATATATAGATGTATGATATGTAAGTATTATCCTGACTATATATATGTGTATATATGTGGGTATATGTACACACAAATAAATGAGAAAAAGAGAAAGAGAGAGGGAAGGAAGGAAAGAGAGAGAAAAGGAAGGAGTGAGGGAAAAAAGTGAGAGAGGAGAACAAAAAGAGAGAAGGAAAGAAAAGGGGAGAGGAGAGAGAGAGAGAGAGAGAGAGAGAGAGAGAGAGAGAGAGAGAGAGAGAGAGAGAGATTATACTTATGTCAGAATGTCATGGTTCTTTGATTTTGTGGGCATGGGAATTTCCTCTTCCTAAGTAGATTGAAACCCATCCATAATTTATCATAGGAGCCTTAGAGAGTTGCCTAAGGCTCAAAGGGATTTAAATAACTTGACCAGTGTGCTGCTTTGGAAAGGATACTGAACTTGGAATGCAGAGCTTGGGAGTCACTAACTTCAAATCTCAGCTCTGCCATTTATCTCTCTGTGTGACCTGAAGCAAGTCTAGGTCTTGATTACCTTATCTGTAAAATGAGGGGCATGACTAAATGACCTGTGTGGTCCCTTCCAGCTTTAAATAGACTACAATTAAACCCCTGACACTATGCTGCCTTTCTTGGATATATTTGGAAACATAAAGATAGCTCTGTCAGGAAAGAGCAGAGCACCAGCAAGTAACTTTGGAACTGATGTTATTGGCTAGGAAGCTTTCAATTTTGGCAAGAAAAGAGCCTCTACCCTTGCTTCCTGGAGAATAATTTTAAAAAAATAACTGTATCACAGACACCTGGGGAAAAAAATCTATCCAACCAGAGCTCTCTTTCTCTTTTTTCTCTCTCATTTCTGCTCTTTCTCTTTTATTCCCTTCCTCTCTCTCCTCTCTTTTTTTTCTCATTCTCTCCTCACTCTCCCTTTCTCTCCCTTTCTTTCTTTCTCTACCTTGTCCCTCTCGCTTTTTCTGTCTCTTCTCTTTCCCTCCCTCCCTTCCCCCTCTCCCTCCCTCCATTGTTTCTTTCCTTTCCCCCCTCCCTCTCTGTTCTTCTCCCAGTATTCTTTTATTTGTGGACAGTTCCAAAAACAAATGCTCACCAAATGAGGTCAGTGAAACCTTTGTGGTCATGCATGGTTGTAGAGCAACTGTTGAGCATGGACAGAATGCACTCCAGGTAAAGAAGCTGAAGCTGTTGATTTTCACTAGAGAAAGAATGAGAAAATAAATTCTCAATAGCTTGATTCCTCTGAGAGTAAAAGTTGGCAAAGATAGTCTATATCTTGCACTAAAAGTTTACAGCCTTGCATTTGGTTTCTATTTCCCATTTGCCTGGAAAGAGTGAGAGATTTCTAACAGCATAACTCCCCTTATGTGAGCTTATTTTGTAGTTCATTCAATAACTGATCCAAAGGAAAACAACCAACATTAGTAATGTAACCATGTAAATCCACAAAGCAGAATTACAGATGACTACATTTCTACTACTGAAGACACAAACAGATCATATATTTTGGGAGATAATGTAAATAGAAAAGGAAAGGAAGGGATTACTTTAATAGATCTATTATCATTCCTGGAGATGATGGGGACTACCTCCCCCGATGGCAATGATGACTACAACCCAACAACACCTTGCTATCAATTCTTGTCCATGTTTGGACACATTGTTGTCCATGTCTGGATATGTTCTTGTCCACGAGTGCCCATAGATACCCAAAAGAAGATCCATCCAGTGCACCGTATGGCTATTTTGTAATTTCATGAGTACCAACAGAGCTATCCATTTGTTATTTATTGATTAGGATAAATTCAACTTGCAGTATATGAAGGCAAGGAAGATTTCCAATTGACCTTTTAGGATTATTTTAAACTCTGTTCCTTCCTTGCTCCAACTAACCTCCAGTTACTAATAGTTGGCAAAAGGATACCTTGGTGGTCTTAGTAATCAATAAAAGTAATTAAAAAGACTAGCAGTGAAAATTCTATATAAACTTTTAAGAACTAGCCTACAGGAACATTTATGTATATAGTCTTAGGAGGACAACTCATTCATTGGTTTCATGAACATTTATGCCATATTTAAGAAACTGTCACATGCTAGAAGAGATTAAAAGATAAATAAGATGATCCTTCCTTTGATACAGCTGAAAATGTGAATTTAAGAAAGGAGATAAGACATCAGTAATCATAATACATAACAAAATATAAATTCATAAGACAGGCAAGAACAAAAAGCTATGAGATTTCAGAGAAAGAAAATTTTACTTTCATCTGGAGGGATCAGGAAAAACTTTATGCAGGAGGTGACAACTAAGCTAGGTCTTGAAGGTGGAATGGAGATGGACAGGTTGACACAATGAGAAGTACATTGTAAAAAGATAGCACTGATGCTAGCAAAGACATGAAGGTGGGGGAAAGGATGACCAAATTCGTGTGAGTAATTTGTTGTGGCTGGAATACAGAGATTGTGTGTGAGCTAAGGCTAGAAAGGTAGGTTGGATGAAGTACTCTAATGTAAATAAATTCACATATTTCACTCACTCATCAAAAAGCATTTATTATATTCTTAGCATGTGCTAAATCCCGAATATACAAAAGCAGTCCCTGCCCTCAAGGAGCCCATGTACTGAAGGAGAGACAACATGAAAGCAAGTAGGACCATACAGGACATGCAGAGTGGATGGAAGGTAACCTCAGGAAGAAGGAATTAGCAGTTGGGTGGTGGGGGAAGGGAAAAGGTTGGGCAGGAAAGATGATGTATAAGGTGATGTTTAAGGTGATTTTTGAAGGAAGCCAGCAATTCTGTGAGGTAGACCTGAAGAGGCAGAGCTTTTTAGACATGGTTGGGGATGGGGAAGGGCCAACCAGGGTAGACCATGACGTATACAAGAAACAAGTAGGTCAGTGCGTCTGGATTGTAGAGTTCTTGGAGAAGAGTAAAATATGAAAAGACTAGAAAGAAAAGGGAAGGGGTCAGACTGTAAAGAGATTTAAATGCCATGCTGAACAGAGTTCTCTGTTTTTTTATCCTGGAGGTAATAGGGAACCACTAAAGTTTACTTAGTTGGGGATGGGTGTGTGTGCATGTGGAGAGTGACATGATGAGACCTATGCTTTAGGGAAAAAATCACTTTGATAGCTGCGTAAAAGATGGGGAAGAGAGAAAAAGGGAGGGAGAGAGGGAGGGAGGGAGAGAGAGAAAGAGAGAGAGAGAGAGAGAGAGAGAGCACTGAGGCAGGGAGATCAATTATAGGCTATTGCAATAGTCTAGGAGAAAGGTGATGAGAACAAGAACTTGTGTTGTGAATGAATAAAAAGAAGTGGACATATATTTCATTATGAGACAATTGTGGACTCTGGGAGATAAATAAAATAGATAGGATCATCAAATAATCAACAGAGTTATTTAAGTAGCAAGCCAACTTTAAAGCAACTTCTGGCAGAATACTTTGGTTGGGTCATGCTATTATGTATTTTGGAAACTCACTATTGGGATGTCATCATTAAGGAATCTGATTAATATACACTATTTGAAACCTGAAACTGTTAGAAAAATTGTAAAGTGCTATTACGATGCCCAGAAAAGCAAGCTCCTTTCTTTTTAAACCTGTTGTACTAGAAATGACAAGATTAAAGACAACCCCACTCCTCAAGGAATGTCCCCATCTTAGCATACTCCACAATGGCTCCAGAATCTAGAGGCCCTTGAAATGTTATTAGACTTTCAATAGGGATTTCTTTCTATACATATCAGCAAAAGTAAGCCACTATTGAAAGTGTAGTTTTTAGATCCCTTGAAACATTGGCAGGCAGGAAGTATTACCAAGGTAACCAGGGTATTATAGTCTCTTTGGAGACTCATCGTGGCAGCTTTTCAGGGGGCTGCAGCAACCTAGAAAATGGGGAACTCAGTACCCTGAAAGTGTCATGTCACTAAAGGTGCTATTTAAAATCAACATTTTCCACCTACACTGGTTGAGCAGTTTTACACTGTGCACAAAGACACATACAACACGCACACACGCACACACACACACACACACACACACACACACACACACACACACACAAGTATTTTTCCCTTTTACCAGCTCTCAGGACTCAGTCCAGAACGAATAAAAAGGGGATCCTAGCAACTATCTATCTCATTGGAAAAGCCCTGGGGAGCAAGCTGTTTCTTAGAAGGGTCATGAGTCACTTTTATCTTTTGTTTGAGAATTTGATGGTTGTAGATTTCTTTAAGATTGAAGCTGCCACTGCTGAAGTTAATGAAGAGTTCTAGAGAATGGTTTAAATCCTCCAAATTGTTTTTTAAAAGTCTTTCTAACTCTCTTGGCCTCATTTCCCTTCTCCATGCCTCAGTATAGGCTGACTCCCAACAGTTAGTCAACCAAAAAGCATTTAGTAAGTATTTACTATGTGTCAGGCACTGTGCTAGATGCTGGGGATACAAAGAATGGCAAAAAACAGTCCTGATCCTCAAGGGGTTTTCGTTATAATGGAGGACATGATAATTAAATAACTAGAGACATGCAAAATATATAAAAAAGGGAAAGTAATCTGAGATAGGGCATTAGTAGCTGGGGGGCAGAGTAGGGAAAAAACTCAGAGAAAATGAGACTTAAGCTGAGTGTTAAAAAAAAAATCACCACAACAAATTATTCACTAAATTGGTCACATCTTCCTTCTCTGTAAAATGAGGGGAATTGGAACAGGAGATCTCTAAGATCATACACGTACTGAGGCTTTGAAGAAAGATAGAGAAACCACTCTCTCCGCATCTCCACCTATTAGAATGCTTAAGCATCACTTCATATATGAAGCAGCCTCCAGTCTTTCCTAGGTACAAGTGCTCTCCTTCCAAAATTAACTTGTCTTTATTTTGTTTCTGCTTAGATGTATACTTATTGACTTTTCTAAAAGCATATAAGCTCTTCCAGGACAGGGAATAGTTTATCGTTGTTTTTGTATCCTCAAAGCTCAATACAAAGCCTAGCCCAAGCTCATGGTAGGTCTTTAATAAATATATATTGATTGATTGATTAATCTTTCTTAGATCTCATTTCAAATTAAGTAAAGAGAGTTGGAAAACCAGAGGTGAGCTAAGAATTTATAATTAGACACTTCAATAAAACCATAGTTCTGGCTTTCAGACTCACAAGGCTGCTTAGGGTAAATTTGTCTGACAAGCTGTGTTTGAAAAAGAAATCTTTCTAAGACTCCATAAAATCTTCCTAAAATGCTTCATTTCTCCCTGGAACTAAATGAAGTATTAATTTGACTTAACTAAGAGAGAAATCTAATTAATAATGTACCCTTAAGGCTTATAAGTAGGTGGGCTCAGTGCTGCTATACCTAAGCACAGTATTATAAGCGGAACTGTACTCACTAAACATTTATTAAAATCTCCTATGTCTTAGGCAAAATGGTCTTTGAAAAGCCTTAATCCCATCTCATCAAGAGGGAAGCTGAGAAAGAAAATCAATTTTCCTACCATTTCTCCCCCAGTAAAGCTCATTGTCAAATCATTGGGTTAGATATCTTAGCAATCTTGAAACTTTTAAAAACTGAGTAATATGATAAATACATATAATTTAAACACAAAAAGAATTATTTCCTGCCCCCTACATAAGAACAACAACAAAAAAGATGAGAATATTCTCTAGGGAACCAAGAGTCAGAATAGGTGCTTATATACCAAGGAGTAACTAAAGGTATAAAACTGTAGTCTTAAAAAACATTTCAAGATAAATTATATAAAGAACTCAGTTCTCCTAAATCATACCATGACAAGATTGGGAAATAGCAACTGCCAAAGAAAGAACAGAGAAACATTCACGTTTGGAATTCAAAAATGAAGTTTGAAGCAATTTTAATTTCTTGCTGAACCATGTTTCTGCAGTTCCCAAGGCAAGGAGAGAAAGCGGATCTTCTTCCTCATTAATTTGCTCATTAGTGAGGGCAGACTCTCACTTTATGGGAAAGCTCGGGCTGAGCTGTTCTTTTGGTGGTAGCTGGTCACCATGAGCCATTCTTACTACATCTATACTTAGAGTCATTTCTGATGATTTAGAAGAGCCTTTTACTCAGAATAAAAACTGTGTTCAGTTACTCATCAATCTACAGGGCAAACGTAGCATGGTTTTAGACATGTGGCACATTCTCAATAAATGTGAAATTGAATTTTTATAAGCACAAAATTCCCAGTTGTAGGGACTTCTGGTTAGCAGAATGTTGGATAACTAAAAGATTTGCTATTTATAAATCTGGCACAAGTTTCTCAATCTTCCCTCTGAAATTTCAATGTTTTGAAGCCATACCAACTAAAAAGACAATTCTTAGTGACAAACCTGTCACATGAAAAAAATCCAAGAAAAAAAAGACTTGTTAGCAGTTAAATCTTTGAGAAAGATTGCACTTGTATGTGCATCTAGTGAAGATGTATGCCTATAGCTAGAAAATCATTATATCATGAGGTCCTTTAAGAAAGAAACTAGCTACATAAAACTTTAATTTCATGATCACACGCTTTATTGACACAAAATATGTATTAACTGAACTGAAAGAATATAAAGTAATAATCACAAAAATATAAAAGGGAAAAAGTTCTAAGAAAATATCAGGACACAGATTGATGCAGTGACCAATCACTTGACTCCGGAATACTGAAGATAATTGGGTCTTCCTTCCCTCAGCAGAGAAACGGTGGCCTACAGACAGAATGAAGTTTTTGTTGTCAGACAGAGTCACTATGTCTATGCGTTTTTGTTAATGATGCTTCTTTGTTAGAAGAGAGGTTTTTGTTGGGGTGGGAAATTCTTGTGCAAAGAAAATAATGTTAAAAAACCCCAGTCTTAAAAGTACTTTTTTTCAAGAGAAGGTTATGGTAGAATTTTTTGCAAGCTGGAAAATGATAATTGGTGTCTGCCACTCTGGCGTCTCACTCTGGAAGAAACTCCAAATATATATTATTCATATATATTACAGTATTTTAGACAATAAAATAGAATAATATACTATATTGTATATTATTCATATGTATTATATAAGTATATAGATATACAAAGGTTGGTATCAGGAAGATCTGAGTATGAACCTTGCTCCAGACTCTTACACAACTATGTTACCCTAAACTAGTTGCTTAACCTCTCTCAGCCTCAGTTGAATAATTTGTAAAATGAGTGACAAAAATAGCACCTATCTTCACATTCATAAAACATGGGTATGAGGATGAAATGGGATTTTCTATGTAAAGCAAAAAATACTTTATAAATGCTGGCAATTTTCATATATATATATATAATTTTCTTGTAAACTACAATTAAGGAAGACAGTCTTAAAGTTCAGTTCTAGACAGACATGATAGAAACAGATGATTGATGCTCAAAGGAACTGGCATTTTAGCACCTACTTTATCGCGGCTTGTAGCTTCTCACACAGGACGGAGAGGACAGAGACGACATCGTCACAGAGGGTTTCTACCGTTGAACCTTCAAAACAGAAAAGATTAAAGACGAAAAGTGGCATAATAGGTCCCATAGTCTCTGCAGGATCTCCATAACGTTTAACACTTTCTGCTTTCTGGAGCTCCCATGACTAGACATGCCTACAGCCCACCAGAGGGAAAACAGTAAGAGCAAGAAGAAATTCCACAGGGAAAGGTAAAAACTTGAGAGACAATGATTTCCTGATGGAACAAGAATAAGCTCAGAGAAGAACAAGGACAGAATGGCACAAAGTAATGAGCCAAATGAGCAGAGCCAAGAAAATGTCATATACAGTAACAGCAATGTTGTTTCAAGAACAACTTTGAGTCAATAAGGAATTTTGACTATTATTAAATGTCCAAATTAAATACAAAGGACCTATGAAGGAAGACGCTACTACGTCCAGAGAAGGAACTGATAAATAGAAGAATGTACAGAAAGATTTTTTTGTGTGTGTGTGTGTGTGTGCGTGTGTATGTGTATTTGTGTCTAATGGTAGCCATCTCAAGGGCAGGGGGAAGAAGGTAAGAAAAAAAGGAGAAATAAAAGAAACATACATGATAACTTTATTATATATTTAAAAGGAATAACAAGTTGTACATAATAGATTTTCAGTTTTATGTACAATCATCTTTTTTTTCATTATACTATGTTATGGAAATGCTTGTTTTATTCCATAAATTAAAAATTGATATTAAAAAAGAATAAGCTCAGAGGATTTATTTCCTCTTTTAATATGTCATGAATTGTTTTCTGTTCTAAATAAACATTGTTGTTGTTTTTCAGTCATTTCTTCATGACTCTGTGGATCATAGCACACTAGTACTGTCTGTGGGGTTTTCTTGGTAAAGATATTGGAATGGTTTACCATTTCCCTCTCCAGTGGATTAAGGTAAACAGAGGTTAAGTGACTTGCCCAGGATCACACACTAGTAAGTGTCTGAGGCTTGATTTAAACTCAGGTCTTCCTGACTCCAGGTCCACCACTCTATCCATTGAGTCTCCTAGATGCCTAAAATAATATTACACACATATAATTGAAGTAGAGTTCTAAAAAATATTGAGATGGACCAGCATAAGCAGTAGAGACTGAACTGAGTAGGTTTTTAACTAACTTCACTTCCCTGAATTCCAGGTAGTAGTTTAAAAACCTGTCAGTGGGCAAAAATAGTGAGACCACAGAATGGAAGACATTTCAAGTACTAGGGAGAACTTGCTATCTCTTGCCATTTAAAGTATGCCCCTTGAGTCAACAGGGCACCTGTAAAGCACATTGCTATAAGGAGAGATGGATGGTCACACCCAGAAAGAGGTGCCTCATTTGTTGTATGTGAGTAGAAAGAAATGAACAATTTCTCAGATTTAGCACAGTGACTTACACATATTAGGTGCTCTTCTTACTGAACGGATGGATGGATGGGTGGATTAATGGGTAAATGTATACTCCAGAGGAGTATAATTTTGAGAAGAAAAATCTCTTATTGGTCTGTGCCTCAATTTCCTCATCTGTGAAATGGGGATAGCAAGTACATATTTCACAGGATTGTTATGAGGCTTAAATGAAATAACATATGTAATGCATTCTGTAAACCTTAAAGTGCTCTTGAGGGTAAAATGTGTTTTGGAGGACTGGAGGAACTTAGCTCAGGGTGCAGCTTAACCTGTGCCTGAAGGACCAGATAAAAGTTGATACTTCCTTGGATGAACAAGGGAACTCAGGAAAAGCTCATTTTAGACCAGGGATAACACTATAATTAATAATAATAATAATTAGCATTTATAAAGTACTCTAAAGTCTGCAAAATGTAGTGTATATTATCTAATTTGATCATTGTAACAACCCTGTGAGGTAGGTACTATCATCTCCATTTTACAGATGAAGAAACAGGCTGGGAAAGGTTAAATGAATTACATAGGATTACACAGCTAGTAAGTGTCTGGAACAGGATTTGAATTCACATATTTCTGACTCCAACTCCATTACTCTATCCACTACAGGACTTGTCTATGGGAAATGATGCAGTATCTTTTGTATCATGGAGAAAAAGGGGAAGTTTAGAAATAAATTAAGTGCGAAGTGGAGCCATCCAGACTTAAACCTATAGGTTGACTTTGTATTTACTCTAGATGTACACAATCACCTGCTCATCAACACTTCAGTAGTTCTGTGATCTTATAGATGTCGGTATTCCTTCCATCAAAAGAGATAGCCACCTACCCATGCTCTCTTATCCTGTATAATTCTTTCTTCTGTTCATCTATATAAAGTCTGCTTGATGCATCAGAGGACTTACTCCCCAGCAGGGCTTGAAGCCTGTTCAGTTGTTATCCTTATCCCTTCCTCTCACCGTATTACTGAACTTCTTCCTTGATTGATCAAACATGGCATCAATAATCCCTTAGATTACTTCCTGTGTGCAATATACCATGGGAAATAATGCTACAACCTACTTGTACATATAGTGTGTCTGGGTCATCTGTTTCTGTAATTCTTCTGGGATTGTGGCATTTCAAGATCCACAAAACATAGAAGGACTGGGAGGAATTTTGTGTTAAAAAGAAGAGTCATTTAGGCTCTTATCAATTAGAGAAAGGTTAAAAGAACTGTAATAATTAATGTAATGGAATATTACAATGTACTAAGAATTTGTGAAGATAAAGAATTCCAAAAAATAGAGCAAGACTTACATGAACTGATACAGAATGAAGCAAACAGAGCAAGGAAAGTGACATAAAAAATTCCTACAACAATGTAAATGGAAAGGCTAACAACATCAATCACGTGAATCTGAATATGTTATGATTATAATGATCAAGCTTGATCATGAAAAAAAGATAAGAAATTGAACCTCTCTCCCTTTTTTGCAGCATTGGAGGACTATGGGTATGGAGCTACTGGATTTAACTGATATACTGTTAGTTTTTCAGAAATGATTCCTCCCTTCATTCTTCTTAAATATTTGTTGCAAGGGATGGTGTACTAAGTTGGGAAAAAGAAAAGAATGTATTCAGAAGTAAAGGTAATATAAAAACAAAAGATATTAATTAAAAATGAGATGAATTTTTGAACCAAGGTGATTAGGACTGTTAAAAAGCATCGCACAATTTCCCAAATAGAATCCAGCTTGATATTTTCCTCTTCTTATGTAATTCGGGGGTCAAGCTTGATGTTCATTTGCGGCACCTAGCCCAGGTATATGCTAATATATATTTGTCAATGTATATTGACAAATACGTGTCACAGTCTGAACAATGACAGTCAGACATGTATCTGTCTGGATATATGGATTCTCCCATTGTTGCCCACTGATAAATTTTTATGTCTCTAGAGGCATTTTATACATTAGCTTTTGTTGTCTTTAAGGTTACTGACCTGAAAGTACTATTATCAGTGACTTACTGCAACCAAGGGGAGCAGAGATAGGGGCAAGAGACACATTTCCAAGACAGCAGACACATCTCGAGCACTGGGGCACCAAAGACAAGAAATCTGATGCTCTTCCACCAAGTTCATATGAGGATTCTGCCAAAGAGCCACTTTTATCTTTAATATATTGACTTCGGGAGAAGATACTTTTTTCTATACAGTTTAGTTGCTGAAGCACTAAAACAAATTGGAATATCCAGCTTATGGAGACAACTGTTTTTACAACACACTTATTATTTTTTAAAATGTAATCATTACTTTAGACCTATATGAAACATAGTTAGCTTTTGACTACTAATAGTAAATGGTTTTGTTAAAATGTTTTTGAGTGCCTACAATGTACAAGATATCATACTACATCTTGTCTCTAAAGACAAAATTAAATAAAACTGCTGGGAATCTCACTTTCTTATTGGTTTCTAAGTCACACTATTCCAAAGGAAAGATGATCTGGGGCAGTGACATGGGCAAAAAGGAAGAGAGGAAAATAACTTGGAAACCCCACAAAATGAAAAATTAGTATTGTATAATGGAGTTAATATTATTTTTTTAAAAAAATAAAGGCTACAAAACCCAAATGAAACTACCCTAAAAAATGCAATAGTGTGAATTGTCAGATTCTTGAGTTATTGACAATGATTACAGTGCCAGTGGCCAAGAATGGTGGAAAGCATGCAGAGAGCTGGGAACAGAGAAAGAGACATACAAAGAAAAAAAAGGAAAACTGGGGATTAAGTTATAAAGCAAAGAATATATGCTTTTCTTTGAAAGCTCTAGCATTTGGCTTGATTAGACTTAGTCCCCATAGTATTGCTGCTCTAGTTACTGCCACATCAAGTCCCAGGAAATAATGACTCCCATAGTGAGCTTCTCTAGTTATTCCATTCAGAGCTGTCTCCCAAAGTTAAAGAATAAACTGGAGATAAAGAACTACCAGCGGGAGCTCATAGTGATGAATATTTCAGAGAGGAATAGGAAGCACTTTTTGGGAGGATGCGTCTAGATCTGTGATTTCACTGGTATAGGGAACTCTCTGTAAGGAAACTTCCTTTACTCCCAAAGATAAACAATAGTTCTGTAACTTAGTCTTAAGGCATACCTTAAGGATGTGAATAGCAGAGTAATTCACCTAATAACTCAGAACTCAGTGATAGTATCCCAGTTCCTACCAATGACCCAAATTAAATTAGCTTAATTTAAGCGATCAAGGTTTCCCTCATTCTCCAAGTGGTTCATATTATATCATGCTTTTCAGTCTGCTTGCTTGATTAAAAGGACCTTATATTCCTTTGTATTGTTTCCTGAGATCTCTAAGCCAATCTATTTCTCCTTTGACCCTCCTTCCACCCATCCCCAGATCTTATTTCTTGCCCTTTTCTTCTGTTGGCTTCCTAACCATTCACCCTTCCTTAATTAACTGTAATAACATAGAAGAGAAATAGATATTTAAATATTTGTTTGAATTATTAAAGCTCTGCATTCATTTATTTTAAACTTTTACAACTGGATGCTTTAAAATCTTTAGTCTAATAGAACTGGACCAGTCAAGGTCATAAATGATTTTGACATGTCTTAATTTAGCAATTAATAAGCATGATAACATAATGAAGAAAGTAAATTAGAAATGGCACAAAGAGAAGAAAGTAAATAGATAATATATATCTGCATATAATTTAAATAACAGTAGCACTAAGTAAGATAAGGGACCATAGCAAAGGCTCAGCTGATAAAACAAAATTATTATAATAACAATAATAACATTAATATAGTGCTTTAAAATTTGCAAAGCACTTACTTTCATAACAGCTCTGGGAATTAGGTACTATTATTATCCTTATTCTGTAGATGAGGAAACTGAGGCAGAGAAATTAAGTGACTTACCCAGTTAGAAAGTTACTGTTGGAATCAGGATTTGAACTTAGGTGTGCCCTGATTCCAGGTCCAATTCTCTATCCATTGGCTTACCTAACTGCCCCAAATAAAATAAAATGTGCTATATAAGTCCCCAAGAACAATCACAAAAAGCAAATTAAATACCTTGTTTTCTCAAATCCGGAGGGATATCTGGGTTTTCAATAATCTAGTAAAGGAAGGAGAATATTACAATTAGAGCATACAGTTAGAGAAGTCATGGCTCTAAAAAATAAAGAATGAAAGTAGCACCCAAGACATCATTTAAGATCTTTCACTGGCTAACTGGAGCCATTGTGGAGTATACCAAGAGGGGGACATTTCTTGAGGACTGGGATTGTCTTTAGTCTTGTCATTTCTAGTACAAAAGTTTTAGAAAGAAAGGGACTTGCTTTTCTGAGTATTATAACAGTACTTCACAATTTTTCTTTTTAATCTGAAGGACAAAAACCAATAACTTCTGTGATAAAATCCAAGCCAGTATAATGGCAGCTATTCTCTTACTTATTGATCTATATGGATTGATTTGAGATGAAAATAAAAGAGGTTAACTCATTTTAAGTTGTGTCTAACTCTTTGTGACTCCAATAGAGGTTTTCCTGGCAAAGATACTGAAGTGGTTTGCCATTTCCTTCTCCAGTTCATTTTACAGATGAGGAAACTGAGGCAAAGATGGTTAAGTGACTTGCCTAGGGTCATACTGCCAGTCAGTGTCTGAGATCAGATTTGAACACAGAAAGATGAATCTTCCTGATTCCAGGCCCAGCACTCTATCCACTGAGCCACCTAGCTACCCTGTTGAAAAGAGAGCTCACATAAAAATCAATAAGACCAGGTTTACGTCTTCTTTCCAAAACATTCTAGCTGTGTAACTTAGGCTTTTCAGTTAAATTGCCTTCTCAGGGAACTCTCAAAGATGTAATCATGCACATAAATTTAAGGAATCTGTCTCATCTAAAGACAACATTCCCTTTGTAAATATATTTTCTCCTTTAACCAGCCCCCTACCTACCACAGCATTGTCTGCAGCACCCTGAATAGGAATTCCATGAGAAAACATTGATGCTAATAATTGCATCCCCTCTTAAGTTATTAAAATGTCTGTATAAAAAACACTTATAACCATTTATATGGCATGAGAATAGTTTAAATTTTCTCTATTGAGCTGCAAAGATATTCCCTAACTCTGCACCTCCTGGATCAGCACGTAGGAGTCTATCAATACGTCCCAAGGCACAAAGATTTATATGGTCCCCACAGTTAGAGAAATGCATTCTTGTTGATCTTATCTTTTTACTAACCTTTCTCTCCTTAGGTCCACTAAAATAACCACAGAAAGAAAGACAATTTGGAAAGGGTAAGTTGGGATTGCCAGTATCTCAAATTTGATTTATGATACTGTGGTGTTAAGAGAATTAGGCTCTGGTTATTATAGAGAGTGAAAAGAATTAGACACTGGTATATCAGATTCTAGGTTTTCAATGCTAGTCATATGAAGCAGTCTTTCAAGTCATAATGTTGAAGTAAGTCAGGTCAGAAAGGCCCAAACCAGTAGAAATAGTACTGTGATGCGAATCAGATTAGAATTCTACTTTTTGGCTCTAGTTGAGTTACACAGCTTCCCTGAACCAGTTTCCTCATCTGTAAAATGTGAGGACTGGGATTATTTAAAGCCTATGGTCCCTCTGGGTTTAATTTATCAACTTCTGGAAATATGGGGGGGAAAACCCTGAAACCCTCATGGCCATTACAAAAATTTTGTGTCAAACTATAACTCTAATTCCCTTTTCATATTAAAAGTTATTTCAGATTCCTCTAGCTTAAACACAGCTCTCTTAAGAAATAACTTAGATTGTGCATTGATAATATTCAGATGTAAGACACAATTTTGGAAGAGTGCCCATCACTCATATCTATTCCCAGAAGGTAAAATATGTGAAGACAAATGCATTTGGACTTCTCCCAGAAATGCTTGTTTTAGAGAAGATTTTCAAGCTTAGACCAAAGGCCAGTAATAGGCTGGAATAACATAGTATAATAATCATACTTGGCTATTTCTTTCACTGTATCAGCAGAGAAAGCATTTCTCCTTCATTTCCTAATGAAGGAGAAATACTGACACATGCCTCCAGCTCAGAAATTTAGATGTATATGCAAAGCTTCTGGTGACTTATTTTTATTTATTAAAACCTTATTTAAAACCTTTATCAAAGCTTATTTTTTTTTAGAGAATTTGTTTTTAGCAGCATTTAGTATACCAGGAGTGACCTATCACAGAAAAGACTGTATAAGAAAAAGAACGCAAAATGAGAACCAACTTTTTAAAATAACAGACAAATTTTTAAAACTACCGAAATAAAAATTAAACATGTTTTAAAAAGACTGTTCAGATGAGAAAATAATAGAAAGCAAAATATCTTATGCAAATATCTTTAAAAAACTGATCAAATTTTGCAAATAATAAACAGCAACAAAATTTTTGAGCTCCCATCTTATTTCACTATATAAGCTCTTAAATGATGGTTCTTGTCACAAAGTTGAAGTCTTGGGAGTGTTAAAGGGAGCCATGAAGGATGGTAGACAGCATACAGTCACACATGAAGGGCATCACCCAAAACCTGATCAGTGTGCAGCTTCTTCAAGGCTCACCGTGTTCTCCTGCCTTTGCCGTAACTGTAAAGTCAAATCACTCAGCATTTGACTGAGAGTTGCCCGCACAGCAGTATTTATACTGCGTTGGTGACAGCTAGATACGTATGTCTCAATGCACACCTGGCAGGGAAATAAGATAGCAACACACACACTATGTAGATAGAGATATTCATTAATAACATTTAGAAGGAACCACACAAGAGGATGTCAAGCTTCCTTGGGTACAGAAAGTCAGCCTGAATTAGGATTTCCAATGTTGTTAACAGCCCTAAGAAAACTCCTTTTCATTTTTTTTAAAGGAAGTAGAATTTCCAAATTGACTGATTTTCAAAACTGGCTCCATGTGGCACAAAGTTACAGGAAAAACATTAATGAGGAAAATTGGTATAATTAGAAATAACTGTGATAACTAGGGTTTATATAATGCTTTAAGGTTTATAAAGTGCTTTACAAACATCTCAATCTATCCTCTCACCAACCTGGAAGGTAGGCGCTTTTATTAGCCCTACTTTGTAGATGAGTAAATTGGGCAGACAGGGATTTACAAGAATGTTTATTATTAGAACAACTAGCATTTATACAGTGCCTACTATGTGCCAAGTATTGTGCTAAGTGCTTTACCAATATCATATTTGATCCTCATCACAACCCTATGTGATTCGGTGTGACTATTGTCCCCATTTTGTGTTCGTCCTTCATTGCTGAAGAAGTCCATACCATCAGAGAAATAATGACATGACTTGCCCTTGACTTTGTTTTGAGTGAGGGAGGGCTGTGCAGGTCACTAGCCTCACTTCTCCTCCAGAGCCATCTGAATCCAGTGACTAGATATTCATCAGGATGACTGGAGATGACCCAGGATGAGGCAATTGGGGTTAAGTGACTTGCCCAAGGTCACACAGCTAGTTAGTGTCAAGTGTTTGAGGTGAGATTTGAACTCAGGTCCTCCTGACTCCTGCACTGGTGCTCTATCTACTGCACCACCTAACTGCCCTGGTTATCCCCATTTTACAGTTGAGGAGACTGAAGACAACAGTGGTTAAAGAATGTGCCCAGAATCACAAAGTGATTCTAGTAAGTGGCTGAGGCTAAATTTGACCTCAGTTCTTCCAGGTTCCAGACCTAACCTGCCATCCAATGTGTTATCTGTGCCTTAACTCAGGAATTCTGCAGATTGCCAAGTCATTTCATTTAGAATAAAACTCACAACACTAGAAACTAGTCTGAAAGCAACTCCCCTTCCCTATGCTCTGGGTCAAATAGAAAGCTTTTTAAAAAACTGTCCCTTGAGTTTACAGAATGCTTTTGGTGTGAAAAATGTGTGTTCTTTGTAATTATGATGATGTGATTTATATATTTTCAAATTTTGTTCTTTCTGTGGGAAAATACACCTGCCTGCTGCATCCATTTTTTTTTTTCATTAATGTATAAGGAAATCATTGAGCTATAGGAGACACATCAGGTTTCCAGAGAAATGGAGGTGACTAGACCCTAGTTAAGAATCCATAGTGGCTTCATATTGACTTTGAAAAACACATATTAACATTATCTAGGATTTATTTTATTTTAATTTGTCTTGTTAAATATTTCCCAATGTTAAATTAAACATTAGATTAAATTTAATCTAAATATTTAGTTAAATATTTCCCATTATTTTCATCTAGATTGGGCCACACTAGGACTATTGTGGACTACATATGGCCTGCATGTGCACATGTGTCTGATACCTCTGATCTACAACATAGCTGCATATATATGTAGTGTGTATACATATATACATACATATATGTACATATATACATAAACACCCTTTCCTCCCCATATGACCTTGCATTGTTTCAATTGTACTTAACAATCAATCTTACTGTCATAGTGCATATCTCAAACTCTGGCAAGAAAGGAATAATGCAAGGCACCTGTGATACTTATTCTGAGGATACTCCTGCCAATTGTGTTAACCAAGATAATATAATGTTTCCATTTTTAAAAGTAGTAGGTTTCTATCTCAAGATCATTAACTGGACTGAGAAGGAGAACAAATGCTTGACTACTTGACAGAAAAAGTTTCAAACAAGCCACGAAACAGTAGCACTTGACTAGTATTTGAATTAAAAACTGTTCACTTTTTGATTTCTAGTTTTCTCCTTCTTTTCTCCTTCTTTCTTTCTTTCCTTTCTCCCTCCCTCCCTCCTTCTTTCCTTCCTTCCTTCCCTCCTTCCTTTCTTTTTTCTTTCTTTCAGATTTGAACTCAGGAAAATAAGTCTTCCTGACTCTAGACTGGGTATTGCATCCACTGTACCACATAGTGCCTGTAAACGCATATGTAGTGCATTAAATAACAACACCTAACTTACAGAGCCAGTAGAAATCACATTTTATTCCATTCAGTAGAATAGGAGTTTCTTGGAGGCAGGGTCTATTTCCTTTTTGTCATTAATCCTTAGCATTTTGGTTGGTACTTGGCACACAACAGACACCTAATAAATGTGGAATTGAACTGTTAAAATGTTCAAAGTGTTTAAAAAGTGTTAAAATGAACCTGAGCTTTCCTGGCCCTTTCCCAAGCAAAGATTCTAAGTTCTCCTATACAACTTATTAGTGAAGTTGAAGTGGAAAATATTCACTTCCAAAATTTATCAAACTTGGTTAATAATTTTGAGTTTTTCAGATAGTACCAATTTCAAAGGAAGAAAATGTATTTTTTTTTAAAATAAGGCTTTGCAAACATCCCAATGCAAGGATTGGAATTATGGTCATCATAATTATCATTAAGGTTAATGAGTTTCTAAGATCAGTAAGTTTCTATAGGTCTGAGTTTTCTTCACCTCTAAGAACCGCTAAAAAGAAGCAGATAAAGTTAGAGACATTACCAATACTTTGCAGGCTGAGTTTCTGGCAAAAGGCACATTGATTTCCTCTTTTAGCTGTTCCCAAACTGTGCCCCCCAACCCAATCCTTCCACTTTCATAAGCATAGAACTGATACATCAACTCCTCAGTCTTGCCCATGAACCAGGGACAGAGCTCAATACCTTGGGCAAAGCCACCTGCACGGGAGCGCAAGGACGATGGCACAGGGCAGTAAGGAGTTGAGTAACGGATAATTGGACCATTTCATGCATTCGTGGACATCCAACTTTATGACATGCTAAACACAACTAAGAGCAAAAACACAAAGGGTTAGTGAAGCAAAATATATGTCCCCTTCCCACCCACAAAGCACACACACACAAAAAAATGAACAAGAGAATAGGGGTCAATGAACAAACCAGAAGCAAGGAAACATTCACTTTCTCCACTAGATGGGCTGATGAATAACAACAGTACTATATTAAGGAAGGTGGGAGGGAGGGGAGGTGGGGTAGCAACAGATTCTCAGCAGAGAATGCCTAAATAACTTGCCTTCCCTAACTGGAAACAGTGGGTTTCCTGCTGTTTTACTTTTAAATCCTCACATATATGCATAAATTTAAAGAAAAAATTGCATTTGAATTTTTCTTGTGGAGATGGGCAAAATGCACATCAGAAACTACATATTGCTATATGGATAGCTATTTTCCTATTTAGGAAGTGTAGTGATGTCTAAAAAACAGGAGCTGAGGCTATTCTCATTAGGAAACTCCATACTGCTGTTCAGTTGTATCTAACTCTATGTGCCCCCATGGTCTTTGCCCATGGGATATTCTTGGCAAATATACTGGAATGGTTTGCTGTTTCCTTCTCCAATGTGTCCTCTTTTACAGATGAGGAATTGAGGCAAATAGGAGTTAAGTGACTTGCCCAGGGTCATACAGTGACCATGTGTCTGAGGCCAGATTTTAACTCATATCTTCTTGACTCCAGGCTCCTAAATGTGTGCCTACACGGTACCACCTAGAAGGAATTAGTTTATTCTTGAGGAAACCAAAAATTAAAAAAAAAAAAACCTAACTAAACCATGGGAAAGTAGAGGGATCACCTCTATAAAAAATAATCTGTAAGAGATTTCCTCTATTAATGGCGTGGAACTAGATCTAAGATCCCTTCTAGATCTAAGTCCTATGACCCTATGATACATGCAAGCAATTAAGGATTAAGGAAAAGATTACTATTTGGAAAAATGCTTTGTAAATGGTTAAGCACTATATAAATGCAAGTGGTCGATGGATGATGACGATGATGACAATGATGATTTTTAGGTACTCAAGTTCAAATCATAATCTGAGTCATACTAAGGCAATTTATCCACCAGCGTATTGCTTCTACTATCTCCCCAAGGAGTGTTGCAGATCTCTTTTTCTCTTCTTCTTCCTATTAGTGTATTGACTGTTGTTACAGATGGAGGAAAGTTTTGATTTTTCAAGTATTTTGAAATCTTTCCTTCAGTGGGAGCCCGCCAATAAAATAACTAGTTCCAGTCTCTTTGATGGTATGATACTAAACTTAAAAAAAACCACTGAGCTAATGGTCATGGATATTAGAAGCATAATGGTAACAATGCTAGTCTTGGAGTAAAGAAGACTCAAATTTGAGTCCTACCTCAGATATTTATTAGCTGTGAGACCTTGAACAAGTCACCTAATCTTTTGATGCCTCAGTTTCATCATCTGTAAAATGAGAAAGTTGGGTTCCATGGCTTCTGAAGTCCTGTCCAGCTCTGAATTTCTTAGGTACTTGTATAAAAGTCAGCCCTTAGTCATTCTTGGTCCCTCAGCAGGAGGAACCAATTTGTTTGGCAAATACTACACAAAACTCATTTGAGAACACAACAAAGCCAAATGAGCTATTATTGACTTATTCTCCAGTCTCCTTAGAATCAGACCTGTCCTTGGGCTCTAAGACTCAACAGCAAGGTTTGGGTGAACCAAGACTAAGGACCTAATTGAGACTTTTCCTCCTTGTGCTTCTTCTGCTTCATTAATGCCAATAAATTAAGGAGGCCATGCATAATCAGCAAACTGGTTAAGAGGCACATATGGAGCATCTACTGTATGCTAGCCATGGTTATATGAAGAAGCTTAAGACTCTGTCCCTGCCCTATGGTCCACCAGAAAAAAAAAGAAAAGAAGTTTATCTTGATCTCAATTTCTACCTATTCTCTAAATCCAAAAATGTTCCTCTACCATCTTGTAATTAAGATAATGAAATGGGATGGGAAAATGAGTGCTTAACCTCTAAGGAAAGAAGAAAATGGAATGAAGTCAGTAATACAGTGGGAAGAGAAGTCAGAAGATCTGAGGATAAATCCCACATTTTTCCCTTACTGCCTTTATTATCTTGGGCAAGTCACTTAATTGTTTTGTGCCTCAATTCCCTGATTTCTAAAGTGAGAGGGTTGCTTTAGAGGGTCTCTAAGCTCTGGAAGCTATAAGCTTATGATTCTACAAAGCACCATGTTTGAAGGTCCCAAGGTCTTTGCAGTCAAATAGGAAGATACCTACTGTGACTGACATCTCAAAGCAGTCAACTCAGAGACGCTAAAATGCCTGAAAAAGTCAGAAGAGATAAATTTTGAGAAAGAAGATTAAGGATAAAGTGAAATCTCCTTTCTTGGTGATGAACTTCAAGAGCCACCTGGGCTCCAGTTGATCTAAGGTGCAAGTCCTGCTTCCTTTGCCCAGTTTTGGGTTGGAGGAAAACATCACCTGATGATTAACAATAAAATGTTCCCAAAGAACTCAGTGCAACCAGCCTAGTGAATGACAATATAGAATAGACTTCTTGTTTGAATCATATTTAGGAACTAAATGTTTATCAGCTGCTTTGATGACTTACTTAAGGCACTTGTCAAAAACAGTACTGCCAATCAATACAGAGTCAAAGAAAAAAAAGGTATTGACCATTTAAAGAATTACATAGCCCAGTGAAGAGACATTTTAGCAATAAATGGAACTACTTCTGTTTATATCTATAGGGAACAATTTAGCTGAGTGACCATATACTCCCAATTCCACAGGTGGCAGCATTGTAATGTTTTGATGTCATCAGCTGAGTTGTTTGTCTTTTCTCAAAGCGGACAAAAGATATCAGGAAGGTGATGGCTTGATTTGCAAATGAATTCAATTTAAGTGAAGGAGGGCTGTGCTAAATCACCAGTCTCACTCCCTCCTCCAAACCATCTGGATCAACTGCCAAGATATATATCAAGATGAGTGGAGATAGGTCTGGATGCTATGGGACACCTTGGTCTTTTTAAGCTAAGGTGTTTTCCAGATCTATGTGTCTGAGGCAACACCCATTCAGTGATTAAGGCTAGGTAAGAAATGAGGCAAGAAATAGTCTCTTTTACCTAGTCAAAAAAAAATCAGTCTGGAAGGGGAAGACCCTCAGGATTTCTGGTTAAAACAAAACAATTGATATTTACACACATTCTGAGTCATCAAAACCCAAATAATTACCAAATGAGGCTTGGGTTAGAATCTATTGTTGGCCAGAGTGATTTGGATTTAAGGCATGGTTTTTAAAAAATGATAGAATAAATAAGTAGGGAAGGGGAAAAAAGAGAAATCTAGCCCACAAACCTCAAGATATCTTATAAGTTTTCAGCACTCAAGATTTATTTTCATTTGGGCAGAGCACCAACAGGTAAAAAGGTACGATTCCCTATGTGGTGAAAGAGATACTCAAATGAGTATCATGTGTCAGTATGACTGAGAAAATAGTGTGTTTTTCAGGGTCAGTGTATGAGAAAAAAGTGCTGTACTTAAAAGTTGGAGACCTGGGTTCAAATTCCCCCTCAGATATATATATTACCTGTGTAGCTTTGATCAAATCATTTAATTTCAATTTTTCAAAGCCTAACGTTTCCTCATCCGCAAAATGGGGATTAACAACATTCTTACTTCTTTATGGAGCGGTTGTGAAGAAAGTACTTCACACTATATAATGGTAAGTTATTATTAATAGTTTATGATGAGAAAAGTGGAAAGTGTCCTGGAAGTTCTTCAGTCACGCAATGGTCAGTCTCTCAGAGTGACAGCAAAAAGGAACACATTATACTTCATCATGAGGTTACTCTGACACTTCACTCATTAAAATATTGAGAAGCAATAATGTGGCAGAAAAAAACACTAGTGATAAAATAAATAGCTAATATTTATGTAGCACCTTAAGATTTGTGAAGTGCTTTTTAGAAATCTCTTCTGATCTTCACAACAACCCTGTAAGGTGGTGTTGTTATTATCTCCATTAAACAAATGAAGAAAGTGAGGCTAATCTGACTTGCTCAGATTAGTGTCTCATGACCTTCTCTGGGCTTCAGGTCTCTCATCTGTGAAGTGAATGTGGTCTATTTGTTGAACTTTAAGGTCTCTCCCAGCACCATGACTCACTGATCCCATGAAACATACTTGGATAGGGGTAGGATGAATCAGTTTTATACTGAATTCCAGTGTCTAGTGAATATATTTATGTCAAGATTTCAGCATAAGATTTTCCATGTTTGGAGATGCTCCATTTTAAACAGTTTGCTTTGGGAAGAAGTGAGGCACATATCCACATAAATTTGGATAGAAAGGAAAATGTCTAATATAGGGACTTCCTTCAACACTGGAAGTGTAAAAATAGGTTACCCTTTACAAAATCTCCCAAGCAATCCAAATCTATTGTACACATAATAGATTATTGTTGATCTGAGGTCTCATGGTTGCACAAAGGGAATATTTTACTGTCATTTGCAGTACAAATCTTAATATTCCAGTCCTTTGCTTCCTAAAATTATTTAAATCAAGCCCATACTTACTAACCTTCAAATGGGTGGAACTTCTCTCCATGATGCCACTGTCCTGCTCCTAAGGTATGAGAGATTTCTTGCTCACTATCTTTTCCTTATGGCATGACAGTAGTCCTATAAGCCAGTTCAAGATATTATGAAGAGTAAGATTAATGCTTAATGAGTTCCTGATTCAGGCCTAACTGATGACTGGCAGACTGATATTATATTGGCATAGGGTAGGATTATTTGCTTTCTGCTCCCATACGGAAGCTTAGTAATCTAGGACCATACTGCAGGAGGTTAACCAGGTCTCATTTTCCCAGAAGTTAATATTTTTCTTCTCCTCCTTGTTTATGTCCTACAACACTCAAAAATATAACTCTGCACATCTTTCACTTATTTGTAATGCTTTAGTAGCCCAGGTGGTGTAGAAATAATGCTGGCCTTGGAGAGAGGAGAATTGAGTTAAAATCCTACATGTAGCACTGGCAAATAGTATATATTGATGGTGATTCCTAAATCATGCTGACATTCCATTTTTGAATTTGTAAAACAGGAGTATAACAGGATTGTTCTGAAGATAGCTAAAACTTAAAGTAATATAGAAATGTGAGATAATCAGTAGTATTCCTCCTCTCTTTCTCAGTCTCCCTGTTGGCTCATAATTTTGGGGTCACTAAAGCCAGTTAAAAATGGAGTGATGGTGTGTACCCCTTTCAGGTCAACAAACCAAGCATCTACTATGTGCCAAATGCTGAGGGAGATAGATGACATAGTGAATGGAGTGCAGAACTTGAAGTCAGAAAGGCCTGAGTTTGAATCCAGCCTCAGATACTAGCTATGTAATCCTAAAGTCACCAAACCTCTCTAAGCCTCGATTTTTTCATCTGTTTAATAGGGATAATAATAGCACCTACCTTATAGTGTGGGTGTGAGGACCAGCTAATATAACATATGTAAATTGCTTTGAAAAAAACTCAAAGTGCTATATTTAACTGCTGCTGCTGCTGCTGCTCCTCCTCCTACTATATTTTGCTGTCATAGTGATCATTTAAAACTTTAGCAGTAGGGTGATGTGATAGGAAATCAATAATGTGAGGCCAGTCTTGGAATCAGGAAAAGACTAGCACCCTGGCTCTGACACTAGATGCTTCTGACATTAGCTGTGTGACTCTAGGGAAGTCACTTAACCCTTCAGCATCTAAAGTAACTCACTAAGTTACAGAGGAGTTGCCAAACTACACTGATAAAGAGAGTTTCTATACCAGGGCCTTCCTACATTGAAGAAATCACAGGTCTAGAGCTAATCAATAAATTGAAGAAAAAACCTAGGATTTCATAGTTAAGGGTGTAAGAGTCAAATACACTTTCCATTTTCTGATGAACTAGTTTCTGGATATGTTCTATTTTTATATGATTATTTGGCAGAAAAAAAAATGAGAGGCATAGAATCCTCTTAGATAAATAATGATTTTAAAATGCCAGTTCCAGGGGGGTTTAGAGTAATTAAAAAGTTTTTTTTAATCCTTGGTAGCCCCTTGATACGTTACAATGGAAAGAATTTGAGAGTTTAATCAATGTAGGGTCTTCTACTTGAAATCCAAAGAAAGCAGCTAGAAGAATATCACGGAGGCTCCTGTAGCCTTAAGGGGTGGAGTCAGACTGCAATATTTTGGCACTGACAACAAAGGAACCTGTTTCCAAAGATTCAATGAGCAGGATCCCAAAATCCTGGCTTTAGGAACTTCACTAGAATAGGATCACACTTTCCTCACAATGATATCCCTCTTTTTTTGAAATTTCTTGTTTGAAGAAAAGTCCACATTTGTTAGAGAAATTAATGTATGGTGTGGTGGAGAGTGTGATGAAACATAATCAGTTAAGAGATCTAGTTTCTAGTCCCAGTTCTTTCAGAAACTAGCTATTTATTTGCCTTTGGCTATGTTGCTTGAGCTATATTTGACTCCCAACTTCAGTAGAAGGGTGGATGGGAGGAGAAGGAGGATGATTCAAGTTGGAGGAAGAAAAGAAGAAAAAGGTGGGGAGGAGGAGAAAGAAAAGAGAAGTAAGAGAGGAGAAAAAGAGGGAGAGAAGGGGGAAAGAGAAAAAGGAGAAAAGAAAAGGAAAAGGAAGGGGAAAAGAAGAAAGGGGGAAAAGAGAAAAAGAAGGAAAGGAAGTAGAAGGGAAGAAGGGTAGAAAGAAAAGAGGACAAAGAAAAGAAGAAGGAGAGGCAAAAGGAAAGGGAGAGAGGAGAAAGAAGGATGTGAGAGAGAAAAAGGAGGAGTGGGAAAGGGAAAAGACAAAAGAAGAGAATAAGAAAAAAGCCAATATAGAGAAAAGAAAAAGTAATGAAAATTGTGAAGGAGATCTAGAGGATCTGGAAATTTAAATAAGGCCAGCGACTAAATTTAGGAGGGGGAAAATTGGGAGAAGTTGAGAAAAATAGGAGCTGAACTGAAGGTAAATGAGTCGTTTCACAGGGTAGAAAGAGCAGAAGGGCCTGAGTTACTTTTGCATCCTGACCTCAGTTTCCTTATTTGTAAAAATGAGGGATTTGGACTAGATGATTTCTAAAGCTCCTTAAAGTTCTGGACCCTAAGAGAACCTGAGAAGGAAAAGTAGGAATTAAGGAAAGGGTGAAGGAAGTTGTTAAGTAAAACAAGAGATCAGCTAGATCAGGGAAAGAAATTTACTTGGGATTGTTGAAGTACTAATAAAGTGAAAAGAGGTTAAGGAAGGGAGGAGAGATAACTCTGTAGATGAAAGCTCTCCAACATGCCTTCCAAGAAATCTGACAGAATAATTCTCTCTTGCTAGTGAACTACCAGCAAGAATTACCAAAGGTAACACTGATATTGGTGGGGAAAGACCTATGACTATAATATAGTTCTGGAAGGGGATAACTTATTCAAAAGGAACAGGATAGGTAAGGGGGGGAGTGAAGTAACAAAGTATATTAAGAAAATAAACTCATATTAGGAAACTCAGGAAACAGATGTGGAAAGCATGGAAGAAGACATTTAGGCAAATATAAAAAGAGCAGAAAAAGCAACATTATCATCTGACTATACTAACAGACAAGCTAAGCAGAAAGAATAAATAGATAAGGAGTTTGGGAAATAAATTACGCATCTGGCACAGAGATATGATTATAGTAGTAATAGAGGGCTTTAATTAACTGAACATCTGTTGGAACTTTACCTTTACCAGAAACTGAGCTTGCCTTAAGGATTGATCCTTCAGAAGCTTGAGGAAACAAAGATGTCACCTTCTACTCTAAACCTGATTTTCACTAACAAGGAAGAAGTGATTGTTAGGGTGGAGATGATGGCAGTCTTTGAGGGAAATCTTCACTCCATATTAGCATGTGTGATAGAAAAGGACAGAAAAACTGGGCATCTTCTGACATGCACCCTAGATTTTTGGAAAAGCAGATTTCAAAGAGTTGAGAGAAAGGATTAATAGGATTCCATGGACTAAAGTTCTTTACTGGAGGTCAGTGCAGGAGGAATGGAACACTCTAGAAATACTAGAATACTCATGATAAAAAATGCCACCCACTTGCTCACAGAGAAGTGATAGCTAATATGAAAATGAAAAGCACATTTTTTGAACATGGACAATATGGGAATTTGTTTTGTTTGACTAAGCACATTTGGGACAAGGGTTTATTGTTTTGTTTTGTTTTTGTTTCTGATCTAGCAGATATTACTGAGCTGCTGTCAGTAATCTAAAAGAACATAGAGAATGAGATAATAATGTAGGACTGGAGAAGGGTAAATGGTCTGATTTTCCACAAAAAAAAAAAGGAAAAGTCTTCAAATTAGAGACTAGTGATCTTAACTTTGGTTTCCTGCAATATTGCCAAGCAATATATTCGTAAATGGATAGATAATGAAAATCTAGAAAATGAAGTGTTTTCAGAGTCAGCATTTTTTTGACAAGAACAGATCATGCCAGACTATCCTTATTTCCTTTACTGATGGGTTATTAAATTAGTAGATGAGGGGAGTATTGCAAATAGAGTTTAAGTAGATTTTAATAGTGTATTTGATAAGTCTCCAATGCTATTCTTGTGGAAGAGATGGAAAATATGTATAAAAAAAGAAAAAAAAGATGTAAAAGATGTGCACAAAAGACTGGTTGTTAGTACGTTAGTTAGGTTGATTTGGAATTGTCTGATTGAACTCATTTAGATTTAATGTAAAGGCAGCATATATCCTCCAGTAAAGTGTTCCAGGTGCTTGGCCCTGTCTATTAACCAATGATGAGCTTAAGGACATAAATTATAAATTTTGCAAGTGAAATGAAACTAGAAGGAATTGCAATCCTTTGGATGACACAATCAGGACCCAAAACTTTTTTTTACAAGGTAGACCACTGTGTAGAATGTTTTAAAAAATGAAATGTAATTAGAATAAATGTAAAGTCTTACACTCAGGTTCAAAAAATCAGCTTCACAAGCATAAGATGGAAAAGGTTGGGCTAGAGAGCAGTTTGTAAAAGACTTGGAAGCTGTTGTGTACTGCAAAGTCAACATGAATAATCAATGAGATAACAACCAAATAGACTTTATTAAGAGAAGCATAATGTCTAGAACTAAGATGTTGTTAATCTAGCTCTATTCTACTCAGAGCAGACCACATCTGAAGGATATATTAAAGATTATCCAAGGAGGTAATGGTTTCCCCCTCACTAGAGGTCTTTTTGCAAAGGCTAGGAAACTACTCCTAGAGAATGTTATAGAGGGCATTCTTGTTCAGGTATCTAGTTGGTATTCAAGGCCCCTTTCAACTCTGACATTCTGGGATCTCTCTAAGCCTTAGTTTATTTGTAAAATGAGAGGGTCAGGCTAGGTGATTTCTAATGTACTCTCTCCCCTAGCTCTAATATTCTCTGTCTATGTTACAAATTGATAAAGAATATAAAAATCATAGGCACTGAGATACCTTTTAGCTCTGAGGTTACATAAAAGACTTCATCAAGCACATTTTATGACCAGAAAGACAAGTGGGTTGATAATGAGGCAATAGTGAGGAACAGAGAGTTGAGTGTTGAGTTGAGCTATTAAATGACCTAAGTCTTCAGCATGCTGGATAGATCCTCAATGGGAGACATATGAAAAAGTATGGACAAGAAACATACAGACAGAGAAAACGTGGATGGGTAGACTGGCGGTGTGAAGGAGAATCACACCAGTGAGATAACAGACAGAAGGGAGGCATTAATATGATAGAAGGGAGGTATTAATATAATAGAAATGAGGAATTCTCAGAGAAATATAAATTCAACTGGTTTATGATTATATCATATTCAGATTTCTAACACTTTCTATGGTTATTCTTTTTGATACTATGTACACACTTCAGGGTAAATTACTATTAATCTATATTGTCTTTCATAATTCCTGATGCATATGTTCATGCTCATAATGTAAAAATATTAATGTCATTTTTATATAAGTGGATATAACCAGTTTATGGATGTATTTTACATTAAGTTATATTAAAAGAGTAGAGAGAGTTATTTTTTTCTTATCTTAAAATGCTAAGGACTGCGTTACAGGTGAATCCATTTTATTAGGAGGTTTTTTTGTTGTATTTTTTGTTTTTTGTTTAGGTTTTTGTCAATTATGAGGAATTTCTCTAACTTTGTATTGAAACTTTTTTGTTATCATCTTTATATTACTTTTAAAGCATTCAAAATTGACAACCTATAATAAATTAATAGTGTTATTTAATGTGGGCAAATTTTAAAATGATTAAGTTAAAGAAATATGTTTTAATGCACATTAATCACTAATTTGCAAGGTAGAAGGGGAGAATCAGAACTGAGTGGAGTGGAGTCAAGAGCAGAAGGGATGCCAAGGGACTCTTAAAAATAATTAGTAAGAGAGATGGGGGAAGGTGCTGTTATCTATAGTAGGACCTCATGTTTTGGTAGTTAGCTATGGCAAAGAACAGATAGGGAATTGGAGTAGAGGGAGGCTAGGTGTAAACAAGTCATCAATTAACCAACAAGAATTTATTAATGGTCAATCATGTGCCAGGCCCTGAGTCAGTTACTGGGGATAAGAACACAAAAATAAAACAATTCCTTCCCTCAAGAAGCTTTCTGCTATCTCTTAGATTTTAAGTGCCAGAGATCACCAGAACATAATCAAGATCAGATTTACTAAAGTAATTAGAAAGCAATTGTTCAGTTAATTGGCATCGAGGAAGGCTTTTAATATTCATTGTGTAAGTGGATTGTGTGGTGGCAACAAACAAGCAACTGATCTACAGTAACTCCTGGAAATGCCAAAGTGAGATTAAGGTTGAAGTTTCTTGAGAGTAGAAAACCAAGCCAAGATTTCAAGTAATGATTCATCATCAGAGGTAAATCATATAAATGTGACAAATAACAAAGCTAATTCTACACTTTTAAACAGATAATATTCTCACTGTAACTATTTTCAAAGTGATAGAAACTCAACATTCCCTAACTTAGCCTGTCAGTTTCTCCACCTTAAAATTTCAACATCTTCTAAATTAGAATTAGAGCATTATGGAGTGAAAAGGACTTTGGAGACCTATTTTATACCCAAGGAAACTGAGAATACAATAAATAAAGAGACCCATCCAAGACCACACAGTTAATGGCAGGGCCATCAGAAGAAATCCCTTAGTTCTGATACCAATCTCTATTATGCCAAACTGGTTTCACTGGCTGTTCACAGGTAATGAATGCTCTATAAGACTAAACATCCCCACCAGTATGAGCTCTGCACAGAATTGCTATTAGAAAGGGCCTTTCTTTATCTCCCACTAGTGCTTTGTTCTTTCTGGTCTGGAAGCATCCACCTGTCAAAACTTGGCAGTTCTTAGAAGCTATATACTTTGTACAAAGTAGTGGTAAAAACCTCATTATAGCATAGTTTTTAAACCAAGATGTTTCCAGGTAGCAAGAGATGTATGTAATAAATCCAGGGAGTCAAGTTTTCTTGAGCACTTCTCGGAAGTGCTCTGAAACAGACATTACTGTATTCTGCTGCAACAGGTTCAATAGGGGGATTTTGTTGGTGTTGAGAAATACAGAGTTTTGAATTTTTTTTTACAAGTTAGAGAGGACTGTAAGTATGGACCTGTGATTATATCAGTGTGGAGACCTCTCAAGATGGGAATGCCTACTAACGCTGAGAAGCAACTTACCAGTAACTTATATACTTCAATGAGTTGCTTGGGGTAATGGGAAATACGTGACTTGTTTAAGGTGACAAAAACAGTGTATTTCCTGAACGTACTTGAACAAGACTGACTACCTAACCACCATCATATCCTGCCTCTTGTGGTGTATTGTTTAAGTTTAAAATTAGGATTAACTTCTCGAGATCTCATATCTTGTTGCTTAAAAAAACTTTTTAAGTTCAACTCAGATACGTTTTTTAGTTGATGAGGGAAAGGGGTCACAGTGGGGTCTGAAGGGACCTAGTACTGTTATTATCATCATTGAAGCCCTGGGTTTAGCAAGCTGAAACATGCAAAGCTCTAAAACATACAGTATCATTAGAAAGGATGGGGATCTACAGACATTTCTTTAAAAAAATCAATTCCCATTAGTGGTAATTGCTAAAGACAATAATAACCAGAGGAAGCCTTGCTCTGCATGTAAGATTCCATTCCATACCAGTCTGGCATGATGTTTTATTCCACTCAGCATCAAAGTAGCTCCTAATGCTGGCAACATGGAGGTATTGAGCTCTCTGGGGCACTGAGCAAGGGAAGGGGCACTCACCTCTGCAATCTTCAGCACTGCACTTCCATTCATGTCAAAGGTGGACGAATAAGTTATGCAAAGTAAAACCTTGAACAGAAGAAGGCAAGAAATCACAAAACAATTGTTATTTCACACACCAGTGTAAAGATTCCTTTCCCTACTCTCTGCTTTCTTTTGCAGATATGGTCCCTCCCTCTTGCCGCATTTCTCATCAGAAGCCATAAATTATTTCCCAATAAGACAGAGAATTCTTTTTTAAAGCTCAGGAACTACCTTCTGCCACACATACACCTGAGCAAGCTATTTAACCTCAATCCCCCAAGCAACTCTCTAAGATAGGCTTAACCTTTTTGGGGCATCATGGACTCCTATGGCAGGTCTGGTAAAATCTATAGAGTCTTTCTCAGAAAAATATTTTTAACTAAGGGAAGGAAATAATAAATTTTAGTTTTAAGAGAGTGAAAATAACCATGTATTTTTTCCTCCACCTAAATTCACAGACTCCCTCAGATCTAGGGGTCTATGAACCCTAAGTTAAGAACTCCTGGTGTAAGAATAGAAATAGCAGACAAGACGCCGGTGGATTTGGTAAGGGAAATACCTTGCAAGGAGGTCCCCAAACTAAGGAAATTGCAGATCCAGGCAACAATGATGAGAATGATGAGGATGATAATTTTTAAGTGTCAGAAGGGAGCAACTGGGGCCATGCTGTTTTCAAACTCATTACAAAAGAAGAGATCCAAACAATGTTACATGAGAGACATTTATCTCCTTTCTCTCAACTCCTTTCAGAGATGTTACATTCAACATCGACCAGGCTCAACTTCAGATCCTCTAGAATATTCGAAGCAAAAAGATACTTTGGAAACCATTTAGCTCAACCTCCTAATTTTACATTTCCATTTGAAAGTTACATCAGACCTATTCAACTCCCTACCACCATCATCCTCCAGGCAGAATTAAGGGCACTCTGGGTGGCGGTTGCAGAGACAGATTTAGGTTCAATGAAAGTAAATTTTTTTTTCCAATTAGAAACTCTAATCATTAGCTCTATTCTAAAGTAGAATGAGCCACCTTTCAATTCAATGACTTCCCCTTCTATCTTCAGACAAAAACTGAAGGCCCATTTATTTGTCAGAGATATACAGAGGATTCTGATTCAAGTACTATCATGCCCCAGATGGCTTCTATGGTGACTTCTAGCTTTGAATATTTATTTTCAACTCAACCCACAACCAAGGAAGCAAGGGGGTAGGGTATTTAGTGAGGAAGAATATTTTCCCATGAGTATAGACTTTTCCTATTAGCAATTTTCCCCAGAATTCCAGATGGTTCTACTTCCTTGGCAGTTAGTGTTTCCCTACAGATACATAGAAGATTAATTGCAAACTATGAAGATGGAAGACAGGTTTTACGGGGAACCAGGAGACCAATGTTCCATTCAGCCATATAACCAAGGGACATTAAGCAAGTGACTTAAACTCTATGGGACTCAGTTTCTTTATTTATAAACAGAGAGTTGGACTAGATGACTGCTAGAGTCTTTTCTAGCCCAAATATATTAAGATTAATTTTTAAGAATTGATTTAAAGAACACTAGAAATCTTTCAAGGCCATTAGAGACACTGTCCATTGCTAAGCATCATGGAACAAATCGATATTGCCACTGACATTTTAGGAATGGACTCTAATTTAACAAACAACAGGCAGATTACCTCCCTCCTCTATCATGCTTCTGTTTCCTCCACAGTTTTTTAAGGGAGAGCTTTAGCTACTCATTTCCAAGTAAGCAAAGAACTAGGTGGGTGATTCAAGAGATGAGTTATTGGAACAGAACTTTTGAACCTTGAATGCCTTCGTTCTCCAGGTAAAGAATACCAAATATGACATTATGCCAGTTTTTCTCTGTCTACAAATATCATCCTTCTCAGACCTCACAGTGCTTTATTTTGTAATTCTTTCATGCACTTAACATGTGGTAGTGTTTATTTCTGAAGCTAAGTGGCATACCAGTTAGAGTGACATACTTGAATTCTTCTAGTAGACTTAGTCATCCACTGCAATCAGGAAGACCTGAGTTCAAATTCAGCCTCAGATACTTTCTAGCTATTTTATCCTGGGTAGTCACAACTTCTCTGTGCCTCTGTTTTTTCAGCTGTAAAAATGGAAATATTAATAGCACCTATGTCACAGTTTGAGGGTTAGATGGGATAATATATAAATGCCAAATATTATTGTCTTGTTATGTCTGTGTCAATGCCAGAAAAGGAGTGGCAAGAGACAAGAGGCAAGTTTGGTGCTATACTAGGGCTGATGGGATATTAAAAAAAATAGAGGAAGTCCTCTAATGGGTTCAGCTGACTACCTGCGGAGAATTTTGGGGAGACTACAGACAAGAATCCCCAAAGACGAGACCTATGGATTGTTTGTGCCTGTACCCACTGAATCACAGTTACATAAATTATGACTGATGTCTTTATTCCCCTACTGGATTGTAAACTAGTTGAATTCATTTCAATTCAATCTTACATTTAGTAAGTACCTTAATATTTTGTCCTGGAAAAAAAACAGGAGAGGATAATTCCTGCCCTCAACTACCATTTTCCTAGACCAATGATCAAAGCCTAGAAACTCTTTATCTAAACTCTAGATCTCCTACTCACAGTGATCTGCAGACAATAAGCACTTAAGAAATGCATATTTCATAGAATTATAGACTCATAGCTGTAGCCCATCTCTCATTTGACGTATTAGGGAACTGAGGTTCAGAGAGCTGATGGCCCCTTAGTAAGTACTCTAAATATCTCAGAAGGAGGCTGATTCAGATAGTTCCTCAAACTTGGTGTTTGACTCTTCAGAAGCAATTCCAGTTTGGCATTACTTTAAAAAAAAAACTTTGATTTGAGTGTGAAGTACTTATGCCCTAACCAACATTATAAAAACTAAACCACCATCAGATGGGACAGAGAAATACTTTCAGTTTCCCTCAGTTATTAAGTAGGGCAGCCCAAGACATAGACATCGTTATCCTGAATAAGCAGATATGTCCACAGTTCAGGGGGAAGAGAATGCAAAGCTGGCCGATATTATTAGAAAGCAATGCTAATCAATGGGGGCATTTGCTTAGACTTTACCTCTTAAAGTACAAACACAGTTTAATATTTTTTTAAAAGTACCACAGTGTTTTGCCTTTCCTAGCACTGCTTTGTTATGCAGCACTGATTTTGAAAGAGGGATTCTGGGAGTTGTGAGTGTAATAGTCCTATTGCTTCTTGGGTGAAATGCAGTCTTCCATAATACAACTACCCGTAGCAAAGGTCTGGTACATAGGCCTCAGGAGTAACCAGTGTGGAAAATGGAGCCAAAGATGGTGAGAGAGCAGCTGTTCAAATAGGACCTGGCCTCTTCTGACCCAAGAGGGAGACTGAGTTTTATAATGCTTCTTACCAGAAGGAACATTCCATCTTGCCCTGGCTGACTTACAGATCTATGCTTTACTCCTTGCTCAAATTAGTTAGTTGTGTGGTTATGTATGTTTTTGTGGGGGTTGTGTGTGTATATATATGTATACATGTATGTGCATGTATAAATATGTGTGTGTTTGGTGGTAGAGTGGTGTCATAGAGCTGTGGATGAAGTTATATGTTCTTGTCTTGAGGTGCTAGTCATCCATTGTTGGTTATGACTCATTGCATCACAGAGTGTTAGTCTTGGAAGCATACTAAGACATCATTTATTCTAATCCCCTACTTCTACAGGTGAAGAAACTGTGGGCCCATAGCAAAAATGTGACTTATTCAAAGTAGAGTAACTACATTTTAAATCAATACAAATATATGGCAATTTACAAGGCTGGCCTATCTCACTTAAAATAACATATATTTTATAATTTTAAAGCTTACCATGTCCTTTCTTTATGGCAAGCCTGGGAAGTATACAGGGCAGAAAGCGTTACAAAAGAGATAAAAGTCTGAGAGATCAGATAAGTTGCCCAAGGTGGAATGACCAATAAATGTTAAAGCCAGAGTTTCTGACTCCTAAGTCTAAAATTAATTTCATGATACCACACTTGTGGTCTTCTACTGATCCACCTGTTCTTAAAGAAGTCAAGCAACAACAGACCCGAAAATTTGAAGATTCTAAATGTGAATTTCCAACTGTTTTGTGAAGAGTTTAAGAGCAAGCAAAGTGGGATTTTTGTAAACATCTGAAGGATTGATCTCCTTTGAACCCTGATGGTTCACAGCTGTGCTGAGTCATGTAAATTTCATGCCTACTGAGCCAACCAGTGTTGTATATACTGGGAGGTTGGTATTTTGCTTTGGGGGTTTGCTTATGAGAAGGACCTTTGGATTCCCTGGATGGACCTCTGAGTAGCCATTTGTTAAGAACCTTTCTTCTCCTTCCCCCCTCCCCCCCCCACTACTCAGAGGTTTGTGCTCTACCAGTCCAGTGGTATATGTAAGTGGTTGTATTACTTTGTTCAGACAGTAAGAGCCCTGTCTGTTGAATCTCTGTGCTAATTTCTCTGCTTGTATTTACTTCTTTCTAATTAAAGTAAGATTTAGAAGTTCCTTTCCTTTAGCAAAACAGATCAAAGAACCTGTGCTAGCAGGCCATCCTGAGTGTGCTAGGGTGCTTGCTAATACAGGAGGAATCAAAGTCATTTGCATTAGGAGAAAGGGGTCAAAGCTTGACTTTGAGAAGAAGGGTATGGAGGAATAACTACCAGCAGAGATCCCAAAAGGGGATGATAAGGAAGGAGGAGTGCTGTATTGAGAGCCAGAGGACCATCTTTACTACTTACTACAGGTGTAACCTTGGGCAAATCCTTCATTGTTCCAGCCTTAAGTTTACTGTTTTTTAGTCATTCAGTGATGTATGACTCTTTGTGACCCCCATGGACCATAGCATTCCAATACTGTCCATGGGGTTTTCTTAGCAAAGACACTGGAATGGTTTGCCATTTCCTTCTCCAGTGGAAACTGGCCTAAATTTACTTACCTATAATACAAAGGTTTTGGAAGAGATGACCTCTAAAGTCCCTTACAGTTCTAGATTTATGATCTTATCTCAGAGGTCCCTTCAAGCTTTAAATCTATGATCCTCTGACCCCTTAGAGGAATAAGGAAAAGAACACTATTGATAGCTCTATGCCATTGGAAATCTTATCAAATGTTGGGAAGATGCTATAGAGGTGGGCATAATCACACAGCATAGATAATCAATAATCAATCCATCAACGAACATAATAAGCATATGTGGTTGTTGTTCAATCATTTTAGTTGTGTCTGACTCTTTGTGACCCCATTTGGGGTTTTCTTGGCAAAAAAATTGGAGTAGTTTGCTATTTCTATCTCTGACTCATTTGAAAGATAAGAACACTGAGGCAAACAGGGTTAAGTGACTTACCCAGGGTCACATAGCTAACAAGTGTCTGAGGCCAGATTTGAACTCATAAAGATGAGTCTTGCTGAGTAATGCATTTTCCTGATTCCTGATTTCTGAATTTCCTGATTCTGAACAGATTGATCTACCCACTGTACCACCCAGTTGCCCTCATATTAGGTGTCAGACACTAGAGATACAAATACAAAAGTGGAAAAAGTCCCTTCCTTCAAGGAACTTCTGTTCTGGTGGAAGAATCTAACATAATTCCCATATAAATATATACAAGATGCATACATACACATGGACATTTATACATAGAATAGATAACACATGGACAATATATACATAGAGAATGCACATCATCACAATACTCATATGAAAAATTACAGTGATTTGGGAACACTAAAAACTGGGGGAATCAGGAAAGACCTTTGGGTCACTGGAGTGTGGTACAAGAGAAAGAGTGCTTGATTTAGAGTCAGAGGACCTGCTTCTGACACTTACTCCTTATTCTGTTTCTCCTACTTTTTATCTGTGTGATGACAGGCATTCATGTCATCTCCCTGGGCCTTAATTTCTTCTACTTTAAAATGAGAGGGTTGGACAAGATGCCCTCTGCGGTTTTTTCCCAAGGTCTAGATCTGTGATCTTGTTGCATCTTTAAGTTGGGAACCCCCTGAAACAAACCACATGAGCTGGCTCCCAATTCAACAAGGTTTTATATGACCACAAGGACCCCTCATCTTTGTGAGGAAGACCATGCAAAAATAATAGGTTAAATAGCATTAATAGAGTTCACTAGTTCACCCAGGACTTGTGGTGTAAAAATTTATGAAGGCATTTAATAAAGAGGGCTGACAGGACCTACAATCTCCTGTGAATCAGAAGAGCTATAAAAGGCCCAGCATCAGCACCAAGCAAAGCATCAGATAAAAATGACTCATACCAAAGATGAGTGGCAAAATAAATATTCAGTGTTTCTAATGCCTGGGAAGCATTAAATCAGAGGGATAAAGTCAAAGTGCTGCCGAAAACAGCGTCATCAGTCAAAATCAAATTATTTTAATTTTTTGGACTGCTTCTGGTACCATATAGGGCAGAAAGTCTGGGGTGAAAAAAACAAGCATATGTGCCTGATGGAAAATAAAAATGAGCACTTTAAGTTCTTATGAACAATTCTTCAAATAAATTCATCACACAAACACTGAATCAATTAATATTCAATAGCAAGGTGCACAAGAAATAGTTCCTTCCTACCAATCTTCTTCTTGGACTCTCCCTTCTTAAAAAAAAAAAAAAGTTAAAGAGAAGCAGACAATGGGGGGAAATGGATAAAAAAGTGGGGAAGTTATGAAAGTATGGCTTGTATGAATGAAAAATCAAATACTTATCAAAGAATACCATAGTAGGAATTATTTCAAGAAAATAAGTCAACGTGGTAAATTTAATCAAAAAATAAGAGTAACAAAGAAAAATTAAAAAGAATCTCAAAGCCTTTTTTTTAAAGGTTAAAATCAGGAAAACTGCCGAAATGAAATTAGAGCTAAAGATGTCAGCCCATTTGCACCTTATTATGCTATATGATTCTCAACAGGTCCTTCACTCTATATCTAGCCAATATGACAGAGGCTTTTGTCTTGATATATTTATATTCCCTTGGTAGAAGTGCACCACTTCAGTGTTCCTCTGTTATCTTTACTCTTGCTGTATGACACTCTAATCTCTTTTTCTGTGCTCCTCCAGACGTTTCTCTTGGCAGAAGACATTGTGCTAATTGCATCATACCCTATAATAGTACATAGTTCCCTCTATGAAATTCATGACTATTCAAAAAAAATATTGGCCTAACCATCCACATGAGAAAAACAAATGGATGAAGAATGGCTATTGTGTATACCAGTGGTTCTCAATGTGTTGTCCAGCTCTCTGAGACTCTTCCAGAAGGTCCACAAGATCAAAGCAATTTTCAGAATTTTTTTAATTTTTAAAAATTCCAACATGGCAAATATTGATAGATATAACTTACATAAACAAAAGATGTTGGGGAGTGGAAGAGTAGAGAGACCCTCCATAATTTTTAAGTGTGTAAAGGGATCCAAAGACAACAAGCTTTGAGAAGCAGTGGTATATATGATGACATACAGTTAGATGTAAGGCCCATTAAATATAATGAAAATCCTTGTACATTTGTTCAGTGCTTATCTGTTTACTGCTTGCTCTTGTTTATATCAGTGTGGTATCTTATAAGGAGAAAGAAACTGTGGCTAACTCACTGCATGTCACCTAGCAGGATATCACATTAAAAGTTGCTTAATAAATGTTAGAAGATCTAAGCATTAAAATGACAAAATCAACTGAGGCTCTAACGAAATTTTAAAGGGTCTTGAAAGGGAAGGAGCATTACAGACTAGTGAAATACATGAGATTATCACTTGGAGAGAGGACCATTATCCTCAGACTAATAAACATTTGCTATGGAGAATGCTTACATGTGCATTTTCCGGGGCTGTTTACAATGATTGGAGATAAAGTATATGGACTGAGGCCAAAAGGGATTTAAATATTCTTGGTGCTTTTATGCTAGAGAGAAAAAATATAAAGCAACTAAAAAAACCTTCTACTATGTACTATACTTACATTTAAATGTATTCTATGATACTTTCAACTGTATGACTAATTAGTGGATAAAATCAGGGGATTTGGGGGCGAAAGAACCTTCTTGGTCAAAATGAGTGATAAATGCAAAATAACATTGATGGCAGGTTGTAGTTGAGGTTTAAGCCATACAGAGGCCAGAAAATCCACAGTTGAGTTCCCATAGCAACTGCAAGGCTGTTTCTATCTATGATTTACTTTAACGGATATTGGTTCAACTTTAACATCTTATTTAATAGATAGGAGGAATTCAATTTATACTAGCTAAGGGAATCATAATCTGACCATGATGAGGTGGGAATATAGAATAACAATTCTAATCATGTGTGGGGCAGGGGGTCAATTTATCATCTTTTTTTTTTTTTAATAAGCATGCAGGAGAAAGGAAACAGGAAAATAAAAATAAAAAGAGATAGAAACAAGTCAACATAAATCAGTTGCCTGCTCCTTGGATGCCTGAGATATATCTAAGAAATAGACACATATAACATAAGAACTGAAAGCTCTTTCCTCTTGTAACTTAGTAAGAAACACTGTTTAAGTCTGAACACTCTAGAGTGCTTGTGGGATTGACTGTGGTTTTATTCTCCCAGACACCACGCATCATTTGAAAATTCCAGGGATCAAGGAAGTGACAACAGAAGGCAAAATGGAGCAGATCAAGGGCAGCAGAATTTACTTCCTTCTTCCACAGCCAAAAACTATCCTTATCTAAACACTGAATGCATGACACAATTTTGCTCTCCGCTCCAACCATTAATTCTGCTTCAACACCTCACATGATACACATTTATTTTTCCTTTCAGTCTGTCACTTACATACATAAGTCCAAAATGTGAGTTGAAACCAAATGCCTTTTCTAAAACACATTGCTTTCGTTACTAGTGAGCTAGAAATTTCTGATCATTTTATATTTATTTACTCCCTGTCAAGCTCTGGAAGCATTAGAAAAGGCAGGTTCAATTAAGGACTGAGGAAATGATAAATGCTAATAAATGCCCTTCCTTAAGTGACTTATGAACATGCAATCTGTATAGCTATGAATTAACTTAAAAGCATTCCTCCACCATGTTGCATAAATCAGGGGAATTTATTTTTTTCTCCAAGGTTTGCCTAAAAGCAAAAAGCAGTATCAGTCCTCTGAAGAGAAAGGAGTGCTGCTCTTTGAGTCTGAAGGGGTAAGATGCTGGAAGCCATAGAGAGTATTAGATGTATGCAGTTCTGTAGGGGAGCATTAGCTCATCCTTTTCTTTGAAAAACACTGATGCCCAGAATAGATGCTTTTGTCCTCTTTCAGCTCTTTTGTGGCTGGTATGCACAATGAATATGTCTGTGATCCTCTGCATCATGAATCTGCTTGGGAAATATGTGGAGTTGGAATTGAGTCCTTTAAAGGAGAAATCAAGATTTGTCATCCAATGGCATGGTTCCATTTAGCCAGAGCTATGTGTCCATCTTCATAATGGCAGGATGCTCATGATGAGCTAATTAAATGAATAGATTTTCTACTGACTTTTATACAAGTTGACTTAACTAAACAGAGGTACTTGTCAAAAGAAAATAAGAAGGGAGTCTTTCTGTCTCAGTTTACTTCAGTTTTGGAAAAGAATTATTTCTATTTGTTGGTCAAGAAGGAAAGAGTAGGAGGGAGTGATTCACTTGGAGAAGCTGATTGTCATTAGACTTATGCTTACAGTTTGGAAAACATTCCAAATTGAGTTAGTTGTTAATTAATTCCCATTGAGTTAATTGTTTATTATCCATATCAGTGGGGAGGCATTAATATAGATTGTTTAATTCTAACATTCTTTATGGGCTGAGAAGTAGCCCTTTCCCTGCTCACTGCCTTCATTTATTTATTTATTTTTGATGTTCTTTTCCTTATTTACTGAACCTCTTCTTATAAAACTGTAGGCTCTGAACTTGCGACTGAATATTAGAAAGCCTAGAGAAATAACAGATCATTATTATTTGTGTAAAAGGTAAAAAGAGATAGGAATAGATATGGAATCTGAGACTTCACTTGGTAGGTAGTTCAGTTGTGTCCAACTCTTCATAACCCCATGGACCATAGCATGCCAATATTTTCCATGGGATTTTCTTGGCAAACATACTGGAGTGGTTTGTCATTTCATTCTCCAAGGGATTAAGGCAAACAGAGGTTGATTGACTTGCTCAAGGTCACATAGGTAGTAAATGTCTGAAGTTAAATTTGAACTTGGGTCTTCCATATTCCAGGATCCATGTTCTATCCACTAAGCCACCTAGTTGCTGCTCATTTGGTATAGGGAATGGCAACTTAAGGTTTTAGAGAGTTGGCCAGAATGCTAGAAATTAAATTACCTATCCAGGGTCACATAGTCAGTATTTGTTATACAGGAGACTTGAACTCAGATCTTCCTGTCTTATAGGTCAGCTCTCTATCCAATATATCATAGCAACTGTAAAAGAAAAATAAGCTACTTATAATAAAAAAAAACTTAAAACCATGTGTATTATCAAATAATAAGATTTCTAATATCAAAAAAATCTCTCCCTTGGCAATATCAATGAATTACATTATAGATAAATCCTAAATCCATATACTCAGGCTATACTAACTCATATGGATTCATTGACCCTTATGGACTCTCTTCTATAGGTCGATGATGAGTTCATTGGCAAGCTTAACCTTTTCTCAGCCTTCTTTCCCTAAAACTTTTGCAACTCTATTGGCCTACTTGTGGTTCCTCACACATGACATTCCATTTCTCTCATCTCTCACTCGCTGTCTCAAATTCTTGGAATGCTCTCCCTTCTTTCTACTTCTAAGAATCCTTGGCTTCCTTTAGAACTCAGCTCAAGCAGAGACCTTTCCCAGTAAATCACTTTGTAAACCTTTAAGTCCTAACTACCATCATCATTGTCATCATCATTATCATTGATAATAATAATAGTTAATACTTTAAGGTACTTTAGTACTTATAACTGGAATAGTACTTAAAGAATAGAAAAGTACTTAGAGCTAGAGTAATAATAATAGGCACTTTATCCATTATACCAACTAGCCTAAATTTATTTTAACTTAATTGCTGAATTAAGTTCAAAAGCCAGAGTTTACCTTAATCTAGGGTTACATGGCCTGGCATTTAACCCTTAGCTGGGTATGATGGCTCTCACTTACGGTGGATCATAGCTTGGCTCTGGCTAAGGAGCTGTAAGACTGCTTACAATTTAAAATGAAAACCAAATGCTTTTCTAAACCACAGTGCTTTAACTATTAGTGAGCTAGAAATTTCTGATCATTTTATATTTATTTACTCTTTATGGAGCTCAAGGATTTTTTTTCTATTTAGTATACCCACAAGGACAGGAAAAAGACCCTTTTACAACAAAACTCACAAAATAGCACCCAGCAGCAGCTATGAGATCAGAAGAGGACTGCCCAGCAGTGACCATGAAACTATTAAATCATTACCTAGGAAAGTTTCTGGCATGTGAGCCTGGAAGGAAACAAACCGAGGAGGGACAACCCAGTGATATGATCAGAAAACATCATCAGACCAAGAGCATGAAGAGTATATGTTGCACCTCCATGCAGGTTTCCTACTATGCATGTTCTCTATATGTCTGCTCCTCCACACCTATTCATTAAGGTATGTCAAATTTTCCCCCTAAGAATGGGCATATTTGTTGGATACCTTGTCCTAGGTTATGGGGAAAACTACTACAACTTTTCTTACTATGATATTTCACTAAATTTCTTTTCTTCAAATTCAACGTGTCCTTTGGCTGACTAGTAAAAGTGAATGTATTGAATGGGAACTTGTGAGCTATGGTTGTGAGCAAATGCAACTCTGTAAAGGGTAAGTCGAACTTGGTATAGCTTTGGAGGTAGGAATTTAGAGGGAAGAGGCAGTAGGACTACAAATGGAATATCTTTTTCTGTAGACAACTAAAAACCATTAAACTCAGTCAAGAAATATTTATTAAATACCTACTGCATCGTGAGGTAGCTAGCTATCTCAGCAGATAGAGTACTGGGCCTGGACTCAATTCGAATCTGATCTTGGACACTCACTAGGTCTGTAACCCTTGCTCTGTTTGTCTTAATCTACTGGAGAAGAAAATGGCAAACCATTCCAGTATCTTTGCCAAAAAAACACCCATATGGGATCATGAAGAGTTGGGCATGACTGAAGAACAAAACACACATATGTGCCAGGCACTGATCTGAGCACTGGAGAAACAAAGAGAGGCACATGATGGCTCATGCTTTCAAGGAGGCTGTAGTCTAATGAGGAGGAAAACATGCAACAACTATGAACAAACTAGCTATACAGAGGATAAATTAGAGATGACAGCAGAAAGGCACCAACATTAAGGAGGATTAGCAAAGGACACTTGTAGAAAATAGGATTTTAGCTGAGGCTTGAAAGAAGCCAGGGAAACCAAAAGGTGGAGATGAGGAAAAAGAGAATTCTAGGTGTGGGAGACAACAGTGAAAATAGAGTCTGGAGATGAATTAATTGTCTTGTGTTAGAAACAACAAGGAAACTATATGGTGTAATAGGGTATATACAGTATAATAGGGTGAGTAAGGCACAAGAAAACTAAAAAGGCAGGAGGGAATCAAGTTATAAAGGATTTTGAATGCCAAATAGAATTCTGGTTTTGGTCCTAGTGGTGATAAGGAGTCATTGTAGTTTATTGAGAGTGTGTTTTGTGTGCGTGTGTGTGTGTGTTTGTGTGTGAGAGAGAGAGAGAGAGAGAGAGAGAGAGAGAGAGAGAGAGAGAGAGAGAGGAGAGAGAGAGAGACAGAAAGAAAGAAAGAAAGAAAGAAAGAAAGAAAGAAAGAAAGAAAGAGAGAAAGAGAGAAAGAAAGAAAGAAAGAAAGAAAGAAAGAAAGGAAGGAAGGAAGAAAGGAAGGAAGGAAGAAAGGAAGAAAGAAAGAGAAAGAAAGGAAGGAAGGAAGAAAGAAAGAAAGAAAGAAGGAAGGAAGGAAGGAAAGAAGGAAAGAAAGAAGGAAAGAAAGAAAGAAAGAAAAGAGAGAAAGAGGAAGAAAGAAAGAAAAAAGAAAGAAAGAAAGAAAAAAAGAAAGAGATGATCAGTCTTGAGTTTAGGAAGATCAATTTGACAGCTTCATGGAGGAGGGACTTTAATGAGGAGAACCTTGAGGTAGGGAATCCAACCAAAAGGCTATTAGAATCTTGTTGTTTTTGTTTTCCCTTCATTTTTGAAGAGGATTAATGACATCACAGGTGATGTCCAAGAGGGAGATGATAATGGCTTGCACCAGAGTGGCAGCAATGTCAGAGGACAGAAGGGGACATACACAAAAGATAGTTTAACAGTAAAATCAACAGGACTTGGCAACAGATTGGATATGAGGGGGTGGTAAGAGAGTGAGGAATTGAGGATGACACCTAAGTTACTAGTTTGGGTAACTGGGAAGATGGTGGCAACCTTGACACTAATAGGAAAGTTTAGAAGAGGGGAAACTTGTGTGGGGAAGATAAATTTTAGACATGTTGAACTTAAGATGTCTACATGAAATTCGTTTTCAGAGGGCAGTTACCTTTTAAAAAGCAGTTGGAGATGTGAGATTGGAGGTCAGGAGAGAGGTTAGGGCTGGAGAAGTAGATTTGAAAATGATCCACATGATTGTTTTTGATCAAGAGAATGGTGTGATTGCAGCTGTCCATTAGGAAAATTGCTCCCATAGGAAGCCATATGGATTGAAGTAGAGAGAAACTGGTAGCTGGGAACGCAAATAGAAGCTATTGCTTTTGTCCAGTGAGAAGTAATGAATGTTTGAATTGGGGGAATAGATGTAGATGCAGAATGTAGATAGATGTAGAAATAGCATATAGGGTCAATAGATAGATGTACAATAGATCTATTCTATAGATGTAAAATATAGATGTAGAAAACAGTGTATAGGGTCAGGTTTGTTGTGAGGTTCAAATGAGATAATATTTGTAAAACACTTAGCACAGTGTCTAGCACACAGTAGGCACTTAATAAATGCTTATTCCCTTCCCTCTTCTATGAAAATAAAACTTATTTTGTATAATATAAATGATGCAGCAATAAGGACTCTAGAAGGAAAGGAAATAGAAAAAAGAAAATCTCATTACAGCCAAGCTCAATGACTGTTTCACATAACAGAAGTACAATATTTGCATGCCTCTATATTGACTTTATCACTTATTATTACAGTTCCTGAAATGAATTACTGCCTTTGGGAATGAATAAAATGGCTCCCTTCTTTCATAATAAAAAGATTCTCTATGCTCTGGTTCATACAAGTAGTATCAGGAATAATGGGACACATACAAACCTTTAATGAGTATGAACAGAGCGCAGCAATCTATCTTCTCCCTCTGTTTATGTGGGTCAAAAAAGGGCAGGCCAGCTGAGAAAACCATTCCCACTCTGAATGGTTTACTGTGTGTACAATGTAAGCCATCTAAATAGAATGGCACATTTCTTAGACAATGGTGTTCGCCAAAGATTGGTCTTCAGCTGGTTAATTTATTAGCAAATAATCTTTTCCCAGTCAGCGTGATGAATCTGGTCATGAAAAACAGTGGTGCAAGGATTCTGAATGAATCACTTACATCAAATTTGTCTCCCTCACAGTTCGAAAGATGAAACCTCTAGCTGCCAAAAGCTGTGTCACAAACCAGGAACTAAAATTAGGCTCATACCCATTGTGCCTCTTTTAATCAACACCCAGAATTCTCTGAAATTAGAATCTAGTTTTTCTAGAGGATGCAAAAAACTCCACACCATCCACCCTGGCGGCTCTAAAGATATGACTCTGAATTCCGAGAAGGCTCTGAATTCCCCAGAGTCATAAAAAATTCATTTCAGAAAAATTAAGCTGATTAGAACTCCAGAGAAGCACTAGGGGGACAATCAGATTTCTAATTCAATCAATCGCATTTATTGAGGACTTATATATTCTGCAAAACAGTAACTATACCGTGTTAGAGTACAAAGGATTCTTAGAGAACATTTCTAGGCAGCTCCAGAGCCATTCCAAATATGAGAATGGTTTACTGTCAGTCTCACAGGGATTAGGACTGCACCTGTGATTTTATCAGCATACAGAGCTCATGTGATCCAAACTCAGTTTGGAACCTTCTCTGTGACATAAAGTCTTAGATATCTTCCTAGAGGACTGAGAAGTTAAGTGACCTGTCCATGATCACAGAGCTAGTCCTTGTCAGAGGCAGAACTTTTAACAAGGTCAAGCCTCTGTCCATCAGACCACACCATGTCATGATTCAATTATATTATTACATGCTACTATTAATTTAAACATATTAACATATTTGTGAATTTTTTTCCTGGGTTTGGATTGTAGGTGATTAATTAATAGTATCTGAAGACTAGTTTTAATGAGCCAATGAAACAGAAGGTGATTATTTTAACCTTTTTAAAAAATTAAATTTAAACTTTATCCCCATAGGAAAAGAAAAAAAGGGTATTATGGACCATTAAACCAATTTAGTAGGCTCCAAATTCTTCTTAAGTTCCACTAATGATACAACAAGTAGCCCTAAAACAGCCCTTTAAGATTTGCAAATCTCACTTTATCCTCACAACAATTCTAGGAGGTAGCTGCTATTATTATTCCTATTTTACAGATGAAGGAACTGAGTCAGAAAAAGGTAAATGATTTGTTCAAGGTTATGCAGCTCATAGGTCCCTGAGATCAGATTTAAACCCAGCCCTTTCAGACTCCAGGTCCAGTGCTCTAAACATGGTACCACCTAGCTGCTTCTCTAGTAGGGATCTCTCTCCCTCTTCTTCCTCCTCCTTAACTATTTCAACTGGATTAATATATAATGGTATAACTCGTCCCACAGCCTGGCAAGAGTTACAAAAGCAGTGGCAACTTGAAACGAAAATTTCTAGAATGCTATATTCTTTCAGTACCAAACCAGTGCAGACAAATTAATTAGGATTCTACTAATAGGAATTCTATTAATTTGAAATATTATTTTGGTCTTTCATATGAGAGAACTCCAAGGGCTCATCAGATCATTCATCCAATAAGTACTTATTAAGTGTCTATTATGCGTCAAGTAACACACTAAGTGCTGGGGATACAAAAAGAGGAAAGTCTGATGGAGGAGGCGACATGCAAATAAATGTATACAAAGCAAGCTATATACAGGATAAATAGAAAATAAAAGAGGGAAAGCACTGAATCGAAGAGGGGCTAAGGGAGGATTCCTATGGAAGGTGGGATTTTAGTGGGATTTAAAGGAGACCAAGGGGTCAGTAGTAAAAGCAAAGAAGGGAGAACATTCTGGACATAGAGAACATCCATAAAATTGCCTGGAGCTGAGATATGGAGTGTCTGGTTTGTGGAACAGCCAGGAAGTAAGTGTTACTGCATCAAAGAGTATGGTTGAGGGAGTAAGATGGAAGAAGACTGGAAAGGTGAGAGAAAGGCTAGGTTATGAAGGGCTTTGAATTACCCCTTGCCTAAGAACCTTCAATGATCAAATCAAAGCTTCTTTGCCTGACTTTCAAGGCCCTTCATAACTTTAACTTACTTATTCCCCTTTGATGCATACTATTCTCTCAATGTACATCATCGTGTTCTGGTGGTATGTGGGCAGCTAGGTGGTCCAATGTGGGGCAACATGAGAATACAGTGTACCTAAGGGACCAAGGAACTAAGATAGGAGGTGATAGAAAGAGTAAAAAATACAAGTGAGATAAAGAGAATTGTTACCTATATCGCAATTTTGCATTAGGCTTTGGTGATGTCCAATGTGACAAAGAAAAAAGTGTTAGACATAATATTGACCCAGATGGGCTAAGATAGACTGCCATTTATAAAAACAAAAACAAACCACAAACAAAAAATGTGCAAAGAGCTAGGCTAAGATCTGGAGATATAAATACAAATCAGACACAGTCTTTGCATTCAAGGTTATAGTTGAATAGGAACTTAAAATTTAATAAGTTTCTACTAGACTATATGCTTCAGTTAAAGAATGGAAACCTGCAAACCTCCCTTAGTTTCCTTCAATCCCTTCTACTTTCAGCTAAGCCAGACTTTTCCAATCCAGCCCATGATTCTTTCCCATTCCCTTTCTGTAGAGACCAAGAGAAAAAAGAGCTTCAAGTGGACTGATTACTGACGGGGAGAAAGCAAATTAGGGCATCTTCCAATGACTTTTCCTGGACTCACATGACCTTCTCTTCCACTTACTAAAGGTATTAAAGTGTTTCTCTATACTCACAGGCCCCAAAACACACTCATGAATACTGTGGACGTCTTTCACTTTTTAATTGGAAAATGAAGGAATATTTAAGCTCCCTAAATGACATAATTATTTTCAAAGATTTTGTACTCACTGTACATGCTTCTTATCTCCTCATTATAAGGGAATCATAGGGAACCTTCTCCTTGGCATCATTTTAATAGTCTAGTTTTCACTATTCTATTTATTTGAAAGGAATGAAACTATATTTCAGAAACATGCAAAATAATCCAAAATTCAGATCTTTCTCCTTCATTTATCCAAATTAATGATTTTTTAAAACTCTAGTTTTAATATCAGCCTACAGAAGGCATAATTAGGAGAATCAACCTGCTATGCCTGGGAATGGCATTTTGAAACTTCAGAGATCTGTGATTTCATTCTTATAGTTACCCCTATCACTGGTACAACTCACAACCTCTTCCTGCCCCCAAGAGAACAACTCATGAGTTTCTGTGGCCAAAATATGTCATCAGTTCAAATCCAACCATCCAGCTGGTCCTTGGGCAAAGGATATATATATATATACATACATACATACATACATACATACATACACGCATACATATATATATATATATATATATATATATATATATATGGCATCAGTCCCCTACTCAAATCCTTTCTAGCTTGGTAGGCTGTATTCTGTAGGATTCAAGAATTCAGGGTCACCTCTACACTATTATGAGACACTGGAAAAGGACTTCAATAGAGAAATGCCTTCAACAGCCAAGTAAATATTAGATGTGGAAAAAAACAGTCACATGCCTGTTAACTGTTTTGGCTTACTAGACTATTGTCACAGCTCATATATGTGCACAAATAGACAAGATCATCAAGACCTATCTGTGTAAAGAACAAGAGCTAGAAGGTTCATGTCAAGGAAGCTTTCACCAACGAGAATGTTGGCAAGCCTTTCAGGAACCAACACACCATGAGATCTCCAGGGATAAGAATCAGCTTTTGTGAACATTGAAGGAACATTATGCTAAGACCAACAAGGTGTTGTTGGCCCCTTATCTCAGCCTGACTGATTGTTTCTTCTCAGTTCTCTTTCTGTGCTTGCAGTATCTTATACTTTAAATCTTAGTAATCAATCAATCAACAAACATGTTTATGCAGCTACTATATGAGAACTGAGGGAGAAAGAGGACAAGCATTCATTGTTTTTGTTTGGTTTGTGTTTGACTTTTCATGATCCCATTTGGGGTTTTCTTGGCAAAGATACTGGAGTGGTTTGCCATTTCCTTCTCCAACTCATTTTACAGATGAGGAAATTGAGACAAACAGGGTTAAGTGACTTATCCAGGGCCACGTTGCTAGTAATTATCTGAGGCCAGATTTGAACTCAGGAAGAGGAGTCCTTCTGGAGACCCTAACCTGGAGCTCTATCCATTTTGCCTACTATCTGTCTCATTAAGTGACTATTATGTTCCAGGGATTGGAATTTATAAATAGTATCTCATTTGATTATCACAACAATCCTGTGAAGTAGGTGCTGTTATCACCATCACTTTATAGTTGAGAAAACTGGGAGATTAAGTGACTTGCCCAGGGTCACTAGCTACTAAGTGCCTAAGGCCAGATTTCAACTCAGGTCTTCCTGGTACCAGGCCCAGTGAATGCTCTATGCATTGAGTTACCTAGCTGCCTCTAAATGCCAGGTACTGTGCTAGTGCTGGTAACGCCAAGAGAAAAAATGTAACTCTATCTGTCTTAAGGAGTTTACATTCTGTCTGAGAAGAAAATATACATAAGTATATTACATTACTTCACTTCTCCCATTCCATCACATCATCCAGATCAATTGACCTTCTCTCTGTTCCTCATTCACAAAACTCACTCCACCTCTGTCCCCATCCCTCTCCTTGACATGCACTTTCTCCTTACCAATGTCTCATAGAACCCCTTTTCTTTCAAGATGCATCTGAAGCACCACCTTTTACCTTTCTTGATCCATCCAAAAGGTGCAAATGTGACATTTGAGCTAAATACTGAAGGAAACACAGAATTCTACAAGGCAGAAGTGAAAATAGAATGAATTTTTAAGCATAGGGAAAAGCCAGTGCAAAGAGCAAAAGGAAGATTGTTAATAGTCAGTAAGCATTTATTAAGCACCTACCATGTGCCAGATGAGCCAGGGATACTACAAAACGTAAAAGATAGTCCCTGTCCCTTGAGATAGTCCCTTGAGAAGTTTACAATCTAATGGAAGAGACAACATGCAAACAGATGTCTACAGACAAGTTACATATTGGAAAAATTGGAAATAATCAGTAGAACGAAGGCCTTAAAATCAGGATGGATTGGGAAAGGTTTCCAGTAGAAGGAGAGATTTTAACTGAGACTGGAATTAAGAAAGCCACAGAAATCAGGAAGTGAACAGAGAACAAGAAGAAGACCAGTTCAGCTGGACTGTTGAGTGTGGGAAGGGGAGTCGAGTATAGTGAGGACAGAAAGGTTGGCTGGAGACAGATTATGAAAAGATTTCAATGTCAGACAGAGTTTCTGTTTCATCCTAGTGACAACAGGGAGTCCATAGAGTTTATTGGAGGAGTTGACATGGATTACATGGGGAAGAGATTTGGGGCAGGGAAACCAATTAGGGTGTTATTACAATGTTGAAGGCAAACAGTGACAAGGGTCTGAATGAAGACTAGTGACCATGTGAGTGGAGAGAGCAAGACATGCTATACAGGTGGAGGGAACAAGACATGGCAACTAGTTGGTTGTATGGGTGAAGGAGAATAAGGGATGGTTGTTGAGGTTCAAAACCCAGGTTTGAACCCAGGAGTTGGATTTGGGATTCTGTTTCAAACTATCCTATAGTATTGCTATCTACCCAATTGCTATTAGTCATTTCAGTCATGTTTGACTCTTCATGACCCCATTTGGGGTTTTCTTGGCAGAGATACAGAATGGTTTGCCATTTTCTTCTTCAGTTCATTTTACAGATGAGGAAACTGAGGCAAACAGGGTTAAGTGACTTGTCCAGGGTCATACAGCTAGTAAGTGTCTGAGACCATATTTAAACTCAGGTCTTCCTGACTCCAGGCCCAGCATTCCATCCTAGCTGCCCATCTATCCAATGTACAAATATAAATAAAATATTTAAATTAAATAAAATTTAATAATGTAATAAAATACACAATAAATGATATATAGAAATATACTGTATTACATAATATATTATAATATAAATACATAAAAATAAAAATTATAAAACAATTTAATAAAATTAAATATTGAAAATGTAAAATATAAGTCTAAAATGTAAGTATAAACTATATAGATAGATAGATAGATATGTTCTCAGTATGACAGATTTCTATCAGTCCTTTGAATGTCCACAAATTAGACCTCAGATTTAAAAAGATGTTAATGATATGTTCACTTTGATGCAAGGAAAAAACATGTTACTCTGTTCACTGTACCACCCCCACCCCCACCCCAAATAGGTTATTTTCCTTGCAATTAGTAGTCTGGAGTTGGGGAAAAGAAAAAGGCAGTTGAAGGTTTTCTCCTCCATTTTTGCCTATATTGCAATTTTGCAACTTAATTACACGCCTAGTAATAGTACTGCTTTCAACCAACTTTTTCCCTTTATGTTTAAACCTAGCTCATGGCAAAAGTGATTCAATATCACTGCCAGGTGAAAAAGACCATTAACTTAGTGAATTAATCAAGGATTTATTAAATGCCCTATATTGTCCCATGCCTAATGGTCAAGGACAAGTAGCCTGTAGTCTCCTTTTTGGATGTTTTTATCCCCATCATAAATTAACAACGAACTAGATTAGCATTCCTAATTGCTTCCAGTCTCTGATCTAGCCTTAGTCATTTGTATCAGATAACAACCCCATGAAAGGCTATCCATCAGACAAAAACCAAAGTCCTAAACTCTGCTGTCAGCAATGCTGTTAGTTGTTTACAAGGATTACATGGGACACAGAACAGCTTTTTGCACAAACTGGATATCTACACTATAAAAAAAAAACTATTATAATTACTACATTGACATTTCACCTAGAGGATTAAGCATCCCCATGTTGTACTGGCTCATTTCAGAAGTATCCCTTTTGGATTTTATGGTTCTGCAATGTTATTTGCTCAAACTGTACAATTTAATCCTCATTTCTCTTCCCTTTCAATCATCAAAGGTAGCCTTTCCAAACCCAGTTAAACAAAAAGAAAGCCTACTAAAAAGAACTATCAATGTTTTGGTGCATTTGAGGGGAGAGATCATGATTTGAGGTTAGAGTTTCCCTTTTTGTGTGTTAACTAGATTCATTAAGAAAAGCTAAATTTTCCCCTTTATACACCAAAATGTCTATAACAGTACTTTTGTAGTAGGCAAGAATTAGAAACAAAGTAGATGCCCATCAATTGGGGAATGTCTAAACAAATTGGATTATGTGAATGTAATAGAACATTACTGTGCTATAAGAAACAATGAATAAGATGAATACAGAGAGGCATTGAAAGATTTACGTGAACTGATGCAGAGCGAAGTATCAGAGCCGAGAAAACAGTGGTATCAAATTTCAATAGAAAGAGGGGCCATTAAACCATATATAAGGATTCCTGTGGGCCATGTGTTGACTTAGAAAACCATAGTAACCCTATGTTTTATTGTACTTTTGTTTTGTTAAATATTTCCCAATTACATTTTAATCTGATTCAGGTATACTTAGGAGTGTTATAAGCTGCAGGTCTGATACTTTGATAGACACAATAACTACAAACATGTCAATGAAAGAACCACCACCACAACACAGTCAAAAGGGAATGTTGCAAAGTTGCAAAGAACAAGCACTGCACCAAAAAACATATGAGAAGACGTTTCCCTCCTGGCCTGCTGGCTGCTTCTTCCACATAATGTTCCATTATTTAGCCTTTCCACTGTCTGTCTCTTGTGATTCAAATACTTCCTCTCCTCCCCTCTACCTCTTAGAATCCAGGGCTTCTTCCAGACTTAGTTTAAGTGATACCTTTCCCATGAAGTCTCTCCAATTCTCTCAGGTGCTAGTTCTTCTGTAAGACTACCTTCTGTCTACTATATGGGTATCTTGTACATTGAGGAGAGAGGCTGTTTTCTTTCCCTAAGGCTTAGCACAGTGCCTAGCACAGAGTAAATACTTCATAAATACTTATTGATTGAACTATCTCTTGGAAAAGGGGGAATGAGGAGAGAAAAAGGAGAAAAGGGAGGAAGAAGGAAGTAGAGAAAGACAAAATAAGAGACTGGACTGAGTGATCTATAAGATCACTCTAAATAAGATCACCCTTCTAAATATCTGTGATTCCAATGTGTCTGTGCAGTTAAGGATGGGTCAGATTTTAACTCTGAATAGCAAAGCATAACAGGGTCACTCAAAGACATGACAGATGTTACACTAACCCCAAGATCTATTTGTTAAAGCAAAACTAAAGATATCAATAAATATTAAAATCACAGAAAACTCAAAACAATTTTAGTTCCATGAACTTATTAGCTTTTTAATTGTGTTCATATAGTTCCTGGGTATGTCTTGGTAGATAGAGTTCCAAGTGATGTATATTGTCTACAATTAATGTAAATGGAATTTCTCTATCTCTTGCTGCTAAACAAAAGGTGACTATTCCTTGATTTTCCCCAAAGAGAAACCTAGAAATGAAAATAATCAATAAATTAAAAAGGTTAAACTTGGGTTTCTTGCAAACTGAAATGCTTTGCTTTGCCAGTACCAGGGTTTTAGGAAAAAAAGTAAAAAACAACAGTAGGGAAACTAAGACCCTCATTATTCATAGTTAACATTTTGCTTAAAAGCCTTGTTTCCTAAGAATACTCATTCATATTATTGCTTCCCCTCTTTCAGAAGATCTGCTTACTTGCCTTTCCTAGCTACATATAGTTGACACATTAGGATCCAGAGTTTAACTACAGTTTCTAGAAACCATTATGTTGACATTAGAAAGTTAGCCATGATGTGACAGCCATTACTTCCAGGAGAGTTAACATGTGTTATTTCTTGTCCTTGGCAAAGTTAGCAGAAGGCACCACTGGGTTGGAATTAGAAGTCAAGGATGGGGTCAGAGAAGCAGGTGGTGGTGTTGACACGATCATTTAACATTCTGCCTTTTCCCATCTTCTAGATGAAGTAGTACTTCATCATTTTAATCTTTAATACAAGAGCTCCAAAATAAATTCTAGATGTGGAGAAGAGATTTTAGAATGGCAAGGTCTCTTTCGTATCTAAATCTCTGATTCATTTCTTCCATAAATATAACCACCACCCAGGCACATGCTGAAAGCCTAATAGTTGAAGGGAATGTGCTAGACAAGTTGCCACAGAAACTACCATTAATACCTGGTTATAGTTCCACCCATGAGGTCAGTGCTTTGGTAGAAAAAATAAACAATTGCATCTAGAAGTGGACTCTATAGTGGTCCATTTGTGGCTAATGGGAGACCATGCATGTCACATCTTCTTAATACCCTAGCTCTCAGTTTTCCACAAAGTCATCAAATTTTCAAACTGGAACAGGCCTTGGAGATTATACCTAGTTTGGTCCCCCAAATTTAGGGATGGAGACTGAGGTTCAGAAAGTTGAAAGCACTTGCCCAGGCTAGGGTAAGCGTGGAGTGGAACACCTGAGTGAATTGCCTGGCAGACCTCAGGCAGCATATCAACAATTGCATTTCTGTGTATACAGTGAAAGTGAGGAAGAGGAAGAGAATTACAGATTAAACCATTAAGAATATGCATTAAACTTCTATGGTTTTGTCTGAGTAGTTTAATGTTTACCAGAATAGAACGTTTGGATATTTTGGCTTTTGTTTTTTGCTTGTTTGTTTGTTTGTCTGTTTTGGAGAGGTGGGAGGGAGTAGTTAGGTAAAGAACATTTTGTATGGTTTCTAAACCAGAGCAGGCAGAATTCCTGGCCAGGATGAGATATGTTCCTAAGACAGGTCACTTTATCAACTAGCATAATTTTATTAAAAGGTGATGAAAAATTGCTAGACAAATTCCTGCTGTTCCTATTGGGCCAAATTTATGCATCTATTTACTGAATTTATTTCCTTCCATGCAGTTGTCATTTACATTAGAATGCACCAACAGCTCAAGTCAAGACCATCCTGTTTCAAAGAGATCGAATAAGCAGACTTGATAATGGGATACCAACAGGAAGATGAGCTAAGCTACAGATAGCAAACAAAGTCTTTCACAAGATCCGGTGTCACTCCTCGGGTCAGAGCTTGTCTCTGCTCCAGTGACGCAAGTCCCACAGCAGCGTCATACTAACCTTCATCACTTCTACCTGGAGGTCTTCATTGAGGGAAGGAGTCACTCTGACAGCATTCAGGATCTGATTAAGCAACTGCTTCTCATCAGAGTCTGTTTCCATGGAGACAAATCTCTCATCCGACAGTAGCTTCTGCAAAGAGACACAAGGCATTGAGCACAGACAGTCTTTTCCCCTGCTGCCTAGCTCTGTTGTACCTTATTATATATTGATGGTTATTTTTATTACCCAAGAGTCATATGGCTGGAGACCGTTATGAAAGGTCTGATATTCCCGTACCGTGAAAAAAAAAAAATTTGATAACTGAAGTAGATAATGTCTTTGCCAAATGTTCCTCATTGAAAAAAAAGCTAAATTCTGATGTCAACTACTTTATTTTAACTTTGAATGACACTAAATATGTCAAGTGAACAGGTGTTTGGGTGATAATAAGATGGGTACGGATATGACAAGCTGACCCTTTCTCTCTGTACAGACAGCTGCACATATTTCCATCCCAAATGTGGTTTAGTCAAAGGACAAGAAAAATGGGGTGGGACTTCCAAGCTGCAGAAATCACTGTCCAGACATGGACCCTCCTGGCTCCCTGATTTAACCAGCTCTTTACTGTGGAAATGTATTCTGGAACACTTGTTTAAAGAGTGAAGATAGCCTGTCTGCATCCTGTGCTTCCTCTGATTTAGAGTGAAAAGCAAGGTGATGCAGCGCAGAGAGAGCAGTAGCCCGGAAGGTAGCAGGACTTGGGTTTAAGCACTGTGTGATCCTGGGCAAATGCCCTAGGAAACTCCCTAAAATTCTAAGTTCTAAAAGAGTTCGGGATCTACATTGGTAAAGGGGGTTTCCTCATTGAGATTTCATTTATACCAAAAATAACCCAAGTTTGGATGAAAATAATAACAAAATGCATGAAAAAAAAATACCAGGGACTGAGGAAGCCTGAGGAAAGTTCCTCTCAAGAGCCTAAAGATGGGGGCCACAAAGTCAAGCAGTCTAAAAGGACGGAGAAGTTAATTTCCAATACAACTAGTGATATAAAACAGTACTGTAAACTCAGTACTTTTAAGGGATGAGAACTGAAATAGGAAGTGTGTGTGTGTGTGTGTGTGTGTGTGTGTGTGTGCATGTGTTTCTAAAAATTGAATTGATGCATGGTGTAGTATATATTGGACCAGATTTAAAGTCAGTAAGGCCCAGGTTCAAATCCTGTCTCTGACACTAGCTATGTGACCATGTACCTTAGGCAACTGTCTAAGGTGATAAATTATAATATATTCTAGGGGCAGAGAATGTTCCCCTCTCCCTGCATTCCTGAAGATGAACATGGTGCTGAGAATACAGCTGGTGTTTAATAAAGGCTTATGAAATAGAATTGAAATTTGCATCAGTGCAACTGATTGTTATAGAAAGCTCTGGGCTGCTATGAATACCAGTGCCAGGGGAAGGACTTCCCACACCAATGAAATCACATGAGACATATTGAAAATACTGACAGGTTAAAGCAAGAAGGGAAAGGAAGGGAATAAGCATTTATATATAGCACATACTGTGTGCTAGGCACTGTGCCAAACACTTACAATTATAATTTTATTTGACAACTCTGGAAAGTAGGTATTGTAGGTACCTGGAAAGTAGGTACTTCCCATTTTACAGTTCAAAAAAACTGAGGCAAACACAGGTAAAGTGACTTGCTTGAAGTCACACAGTTACTAAGTGTCTGTAGCCAGAGCTGAGCTCAAGTTTTCCTGACTCCAGGTTCAGAGTCTATCAATAGACAGACCACCACGCAACCACCTATGCATCACCTAGATGTCTAGATTCACTCATTTTTATCTATCTATATTTATTTTTGAGAAGGAACAAAGAAGTATGCTATTGTTGGCATTGTTGAAAATGAATATGTATTTTAATAAAACCAGTACATTGAAGTACATTCTATGTGATCCTTTGAATAGGAGAGATGCCATTTGTTTCCCATGCTGGATGCATTAACTCTTCTAGGGCAGCTAGGTGATAAGAGTCTTATATAGCTCACAATATTCACATTGTATAAAGATACAGGACAGTAATGTGCAGAAAGCATTGGACTGAATGCTGGGGTGGTAGAGGAGAGCTATACAAAATTTACCTATGTTGACTTAGTTTCTCCCCTCAGGGAACCTAGAGTCTAATGGGGGAATAAAAGAAAAATGTAAGTAATTATAACACATTATTACATGATATGAATACTAGAGGGGTACCAAATAAAGTGCTATGTTTTAGATTCAAAGGTCACATAATTATTGTGTCTTACTTATCTAAATTAGGATCTATACAAAGAGGAGACAATTGGTGTGACTTCATAGATATTACCAGCAGCTATTTAATCTTGAGCAAGTCACTTAATCTTGGCTTGCCTTAGTTTCCTCATCTGTAAAATGGGAATAATAATAGCACCTGCCTCCCATGGTGGTTTTGAGGATGAACTGAAATAATAATTGTAAAGCACTTAGAACAGTGCCTGGCACCTACTAAGGACTATAAATGTTAACTATTGGTATTAGGACCAAATGAGATGATAATTGTAAAGCACTTAGCACAGTGCTTGGCACACAGTAATCACTGTATAAATGTTAGCTTTTTTAGTAATAAGATCAACTGAGATAATAATTGTAAAGCACTTAGCACATGCTGGGCACATAGCAGATGCTATAGAAATGTTGGCTATGCTTATTATTCTTCAAGGTTAGCATGGTGAACTAGAAGAACTACATATTTTCTATTCATTTGAAACCTGTACCACTAATCCAGAACTGTATTAAATCACATTCTCACTGAGCCATGAATCTTTTCCTCCCCAAACCTCATAAAAGAAGCCACCTGGAAAATATAATGTGCTGCCAAGATGGGAATGCTGTCATCTTCTCCCTGGTGGAAACAGCACCTGCATCTGCAGAGTAAAACCTGAATGAACTATAATATTCAGAAAAGAAAAATGTGTTCTAGTTAATGGATTAAACCCAAGTCTGCCTATGTGCTGTAAGCACTGCTCCGGAAAATCTTTGTAAATATACTGTGTCTAAAATATGTTGTATTCCCCAACTGATAAATGGTCAAAGGATCCAAACAGGCAGTTTTCAGAAGAAGAAATCAAAGCTCTCTATAGTCCCATGAAGAAATGCTCTACATTGCAAATGATTAGAGAAATGCAAATTAAAACAACTCTGAGGTGTCACCTCACACCTATCAGAAATGACAAATGCTGGAGGGGATGAAGAAAAATATGTACACTAATAAACTGTTGGTGGAGTTGTGAACTGGTCCAACCATTTTAGAAAACAATTTGGAGCTATGCCCAAAGAGTTCCACAACCCTGCATATACTTTGTTCCAGCAAAACCACTACTAGGTCTATACCCCAAAGACATTAAAGAAAAAAGAAAAAGACCTCTAGATGCAAAAATAATTATAGCATCTCTATTGGTGCTGCTGAAGAATTGGAAGTTGAGGGGATTCTCATCCACTGGGGAATGGCTAAACAAGTTGTGGCATTTGATTGTGATGATGTACTATTGTGCTATAAGAAATGATGACAGGGGCAATTTCACAAAAAAAAAAAAAGACAAAACTTTATGAACTTATGCAAAATGAAGGCTGAAGAACCAGGAAATCATTGTGCATAGTAACAGCAAGGTTGTAATGATGATCAACTGTGCAAGATGGCTACTCTGATCGATACAGTGATCCAAGACAATTCCAAAGGACTCATTATGAAAACATCCTATCTACCTGTAGAGAGAAGGAACTCTGAGTGCAACTTGAAGTAGAATTTTCTTGGTTTCTTTCTTTCCTTCTTTCTTCCTTTCTTTCCTTCTCTCTTTCTTTTTTCTTTCTTTTTGGCTTTTTTTGTGATATGACAAATATGGATATGTTTCACATGATTTCACATATATAACTGATATCATTTTGATTGCTTTCTCACTGGGTAAGAGAGGACTGGGAGGAAGAGGGAGAATTTAGAACTCAAAATTTTAAAAAATGTTAAAAATAAATAGTTTTTAAATTAAAAAACATTTTAAGTTCATGAGGTCAGAAACTATAAATTGTGTATGATCCTCAGAGCCTTGCACAGTGCTCTGCACTTAACGTTTGGTGAATCAATCAACAAGCATTTATTAAGCAACTACTGTGTGCAAGACACTGTACTAGGGACTAGGCCTATAAAGAAGAAACTGAAACAGTCCTTGCTCTCACAGAGCTTATATTCTACTGGGATAATGAAGCAATCAATATTAATCCACGCTCTTATCTTAGCAAAGATAGAAAAGGAAACCTCATTGAATCTTTGAAGCAAGACCTGCACTACTTTGGGATTATCATCAACATAATTATTTTGAACATCAATTTTCACTGGACAGTGTTGAAGGTATTGTAGGGGATAGTGCCAGATCTACACAAACTCTTAAGGGCATAATTTTCAAGTTGTTTTAAAAAATAAATCCCGGATCACCTTAGCTCATTTTCTTGTGTTTTACTTCTTACTTCTAACTGCTAAAGGAAAGATTCTACTTGAGAGTTAGTTGGATTTCAGACTGCCAATGATAGTCCTTTAGCTGATAAAAGAAAAAAAAGCAGTGGAGTTGGAGAAATTCTGGATGAAATAGGAAGACTTTCCACCTTTGTCTTCCCAAGGTCTAATTTATTATTAGCAAAGTCTCAAGGATTAATTTTCTAACACACACAGTCAAATTCCCCTTAGCTACACTGTAAATGTAAAGGAGACCTGACACTTCTCTAAACCACCTTTTATTGAAGGGGAATCAGTCTTACCTGCATCCCTGCTAGAGCATACTGGGCCAATTTCATGTTCTTGGACTCCAAAGCAAGTTGGAGAGGAAGGAGGCACTTCTCCCTGGAAGAGGTACAAAAAAAAAAAGAAAGAAAGAAAAAGAAATAGCTCAGATTATTTGGTAAGTCATGTTTTTTGGTCTGCTTTTTTGCAAAATCAATGATAAGAAATAAATGAATAAAAAAAATAACTAGAATTGGTTATTTGTAACCATAACAGCAACAAACAAGGTAGAAATGAGAATTCATACACTACTTGCCTTGTCTATCTATAGGTAAACCTACAAGAAATACAAGTGCACTTCCTCTTTGCCTTGACCTCATAAAATTCCAAGCTTCCTTCAAGGCCTAGCTCATGTTAATTCCTGTGGGAAGTCTAATATGAACCACACCCTCCCCTTCCATTCACTTCCCAGGTGCTAGGAGCCTCTTCAAAGTAGAAATCATTTTTGTGTATGTTTTGTATTGAGTTGTCTCCAAACACATTATAGGGCATAGTGGATAGAGGGCTGCACCTGGAGTGAAGAAAACTCATCTTTCTGAGTTCAAATCTGACCTGAGACACTTACTAGTTGTACGACTTTGGGCAAATTGCTTAATAAAGTTGTCTCAGTTTCCTCCTCTATAAAATGAGGTGGAGAATGAAATGGAAAACCACTCCAGTATTTTTCCCAAGAAAACCCCAAATGGGGTCACCAAGATCCATGAATAAAAATGACTGAACAACAAGAACAAACACATTATACCTCTCCATGACATCAACAACATTTTAATTAAGGGTAGGAGTTATTTTCATTTCTATCTTTAAATTTCCAGGACTGACACAGAACCAGCCCCATACTAGGTACTTAACAGATTCTTGTTGAATGAAAGAATGAATGTGCTATATGTAACTGGGACACAAAGACAAAACAAAACAAAACAAGTTCCTGCCACAAAGCTGTTGATACCCATATATAATAATAAATTGTGATACAGTGATAGTGAGAATGAAATCTAGAATTTCTATTTGTGTAGCAGAAAATCTCATTTTACTTTCTCTGAGTGAACCTCTATGCAGTTATCACTGAAGTTTCTCTAACAACCAATAGAAGCTGTCACCTCTTTAAATTAGCTCTATTCTCTACTAAGGGTAAGAAGAGAGACCATAGTATTTCACCTTTAGAAACCACAAGGACATCAGCTGTACATATAACCCAATGAATCAGAAAATTAACAATCACTATGGTGTAGAGAAATTGGCTCAGAGGTTTGAACATTCATGCATGCACCGTATGGCTGGTTAAGCTACATATCTGAGCATCCCTCCAGCATCAACAGCCACAAAGGATGAGAGAGGCTTTAGAAAAGCCATCTAATGTAAGCTACAAAGTTATAGTAAGCAGACAAAATGAAAACAGATTTGATTGCCAAGAACATCATTTACCACTCCACCACAGGTCAAACCAACACTGGTTGCAGAATAAGCAGTTCACAGGAAAATGGATCATCATAGTGGTTTCTCTTTCTATACATCCCTTGACATTTGAAGACTCATTGACAACATTGGATTATTTCCTGTTTCTGTTGCAAATATCATCAATGCTATCTTTAAAATCATCACCTAAATGCGGTTACAAAAGCAACTCTAGATGAATGGCCATTAGGAATCTGATCTGCAGAGAATTCCATTTCTGTTCACTGTTCACATGTAAAAAAGATGTGTGACATATTATCCCAACTCCTGTCTAACTCTGGAGATCCCTCAACCTGGGACAGAGGAGGGAATTAGCTCAGTTTCTCTAGTTTCTTCTAGTTAGCCAATGGTCCTTTTCCCAAAGAACTCCCTGTTAATCCTGTTAACCTTTTGGCTTCCTAACTCTTCTCTGACATGACAGCTGGTATGATGAAAATGAATTAAATTAAGAACTTTCACAAGCCAGTTACGCTGGCACCAAGAAAATCTATTACATGACTACAGAATAAAACTTTCCCCATTGGCTAGTTTGGTCATAAATATAAGTACATGGCCATGTAGGGATACAGGGGAGAAAGGATGAGGGGCAGTATGGTTTGGCAAAAGATGGTACACAGAGGATATGGGTTTGTATGCTGTCTCTGCCACTTAATACCTCAGTAACCTTGGGCAAATCACTGAATTTCTCAAATGAAAGTATTATATTACTACACAAGCTCTAAGGTCATTTCTAGCACTAACTAGCAGCACTAAACATGTCTAGTATCTTTGAATATCTGAAGGGCTACAGGAGGAAGAGGAATTCAATTGGTTCTGGTTCTATTTGCCCTAGAGGACTAACTTTGGAACATTGGAAAGAAGTTGCCCAAAAGGATCACGGATTTCCTGAATGCCTAAGGAAGAGGTGAGATCTTCCTCATGGCCTTCTAGATAACCTCGGGAATTCTTTGGTTGGGATTTGGTTTTATCTAGATTCTCCATGGCAGAGAAAATCTTTTCCAACTCTGAACTACTTGGCTTCTGTGAATATCAAAGTTGGGAATTCAAATACAAATTAAAATACTAGGTAACTCAGATATATAATAGATACATAACAAAATACATAAAAGGTACACAATAGCTGTAAAGTAGCCTTTACCAGTCAGTCAACAAACAAGGGTTGTGCTCATTATTTGCCAGGAACTGTGCTAGGTACTAGAAATACAAAGAAAGTGACGACATGCTCCCTGCCTACAGGGAGCGCACATTCTAACTGGGGAGACATGCAAATAACTATGTATGTGCAAGAAAGACACTGAGTAGATGAAAGGTAATTTGGGAAGGAAGGCACAGGGTGGGGAGAGGGGGAGGGAGAGAATAAGAAAGGTCTGGTGGAGGGCAGCACCTTGAGTGGAATCTCAAAGGAAGTCAGAGAAACTAAGAAGTGAAAGTTAAGAAGGCAAGCAATCCAGGCACAAGGGAAAACTAGTGAAAAGTTATGGGATTGGGAGATGGAGTATGTGTGAGGAATAGCCAAAAAGTCATATAACTGAATCAGAGTATGTGTAGGGGAGAAAAGTGTAGGAAGCCCGGGAGGGTAAGAAGGGGTTGAGTTGGGAGGGCCTTTAAATGCCACACAAGATTTTGTATTTTATTTGGGAGGTAAGAGAGGTCACTAAAGTTTATTGAGTAGGGAGGAGAGGGGTTGACTTGGTCAGATCTGCACTTTGGGAAAAATCACTTTGGCAGCCTAGTGGAGGCTGAATTAAGAAGAGGAAAACCTTGAAGCAAGGAGACTAACGAGAGGACTATTAGAATAGTCCAAGTGAGGAGGGAGGAAGGCTTATTCCCAGGTGGTGATTTTGTAAGTGTAGGAAAGGGGAATACACCAGAGTTGTGGAAGTGGAGAAATGACAAGAGTTGACAAGAGACTGGATATGTGGCCTGGTTAAGATTGAGAAGTCATGGATGACACCAAGGCTGGAAACCCGAGTAAGTAAGGAAATAGTGGTGCTGTTTGCTTAACAGAAATAGGAAAGTTTAGAAGGGGCAGGTGAAAGGCGGGCCAGGAGTTGGGAGGGGGGAGCAAGATTCAGTAATTCAACAATAATAAATGCAAGTCTTACCATATCAGGTAACTTATTCATGGCAGCTTCACCTGCCAGCCCACTTCCCTTATGCCTAAGGCTCTTCTTTGGGTTGAGCAACAATACTGTTAGTACTGCAGCTGTATTCTAAACAAGTTGGCTTTCAGAAATACACTGACAACGTGCATTTGCTGAGAATTCTAGGCTCAAGGCTCGCAACGCGCAAGAGATAAATGTGCATCCATATGCCACTGGAGAATACATGGCTGCTCTGTTTGCCTCTTAAGCAGCATGATGAACAGAATTATACCATGCAATGATTACTCAATGAAAGGTTAAATAAACCAATTTTTGGACTGGAAAAAAACAACAGGGTGCAATGATTATGTGGTGAAATATGGTAATTTTGGAGAGGATTGTTTCAGTTGAATGATGAAGTTAGAAGCCAAGTTATAAAGAACTGAGAGGAAGAGGAGAGGAAGTGAAGATACCTAGTGCAGATAGCTTTTTCAAGGGCAGGGAAGAGAGATAGGGCAATAGCTAAAATGAGATAGACAGGCTTGTTTGTTGTCAACTGAGGATAAGCAGTAAATAGGGAGAGATCAGAGATATGAGAGGGAGGGCAAGACAGTGGGAGCAATCTCCCGGAAATGTCAAAAGGAGATCAGATCACACTATGAAAGATGACTTGCTTTAATAAGTAACATAAAAGACACCATCAAGAAGAGGGATGAGTGGAAAGAGAAATAATTTTTCAGGAAGCAAGAATGATAAGTCATCAGATACCTGGAATGCTACCATGACACACTCAGCATATCAAGAGAATCAGAGGAAAGAATTCTGAGCCTTGGGTGGGTCCTCCAAGGGAGACTTATGGGAAGAATTTTATACCGAATAGGAAGCAGTGATGAGATTGCAGCTCCATGCAAATATTCAAGCAGTAGTAACAGTAAACTCATTCTTTGCAGACCCAAATAAGTATTCTACGTTATACTGGGAGGTAATCAATGAATCAACAGTCTTTTATTAAGCACTTAGTCTGTGCCACACACTGGAAGTTCAAGAGTAGAGAGACTAAAAGAAACAGTGGTACAAACCTGAAGAGACCACCAGCAAGTGGAGAGTTGGACTTACTGGTGAAAGAAGAGTATAGTTAAAGGATAGGGTGCATTGTGTCTGTGGTACTATATGACATTACCCTCAAGGGGAAAGTTTTAGGTCTTAAGGGTTTAAAGTCAGCTAAGGCTAAAGTTACCAGAGAGGAGGGATCCTCCATATTCAGCCAGGAGTCTTTGCTATCAGTATCTAGCAAATGGCTACATTCTCCATGGGGGTCATCTCCAGTAGTCTGTATCTATACGTGGCCACCGGATCCAGATGGCTTCAGAGAAGAAGGTGAGGCTGATGACTTTGCACAGCCCTCCCTCACGTAACTCCAATTCACTTGTAAGCCATGGCATCATCTTCTGATGTCATGATCCTCTTTGAGAACAAAGGACAAATCCCAGCACCACAACCACACACACATTCTCCATCCTGGTGTGACATTCTTCTCTAATGTCAGTAAACTCAGGAGCAGTTCTGGGTCAGGTCCTGGGATAGGAGTCATAGAGGAAGAAATATCCCTATCTTGAGGGAGGAAGACCCCATCCTATAATCCTGTAAATCTGAACCCCCTCTGCCACCCATCTCTCTCCTTATACCTAACGGTCATGGCTCAATAATCCTGACACAAATAGGGGAAGGGATACAATTAGAAGTCAGCTTGTATCAATTAGAGAGGACAAATTTACAATCTGTAGATTATTGCAGAAAATAATAAAAAAAGGCTGCTGCTTCATTCAAAAAGAAAGGATTTTAATGAGCCATGAATTTAATCTATTAATGAAATTTCTAATGAAGATGGTATATGCCACACACAGTTCCTCTTCATTACAGCGCATGCAGAATGACATTTTGATCCTGTATTGATGTTGACACATGGGTAAAGGGCACTTCCAAAACCGAGATTCTCTGATAGTAAACTCTTCATTTTCATGAAAAAAATAACATTACAAGATTCTTTCCTGCCCAAGTCAATGAAGGCAGAAGCTCTCTGGATTCTATTCCCATACAATGGCATTGTTTTGTTTGGTTTTAAGCTGAGAAATGATTAGGAATGCTGCAGATCTACAAAGCAAGCATTTTATCTTCAGGATCTAGCAGCAAATGATATCATGGCAAGTTAAGCCTATTTCCATTAACTACATTGCTATGGTTGGCAGCCCAGCTTCATTAAACTGGGAAGACAAGCTGGCAAAGGGGAAATAACAACAGAGAATAAAGGAAAGTTGTCTAGTACTTATTTATTAGTGATTGTGTTTCAGTAAAGAGAATTGATGGGACTTTCCAGTAAAACTTGCGATTAAGCAAAGCTTCATATCCCTGAACGTTCAATGACTTCCTGCTTCACAAAACACTGGGGGAAAGTCTAGACTAGATAACTCCCAAATTCCTGTCACACTGTTCAGATTGCTAATAATGGTTCATACTACTGATGAAGTCTGAATGCAGATCAAAACATACTATTTTCACTTTATTTTGTTTTTTTCATGTTTTTTTCTTTTGTTCCGCTTCTTCTTTCACAATATGATTAAGGCAGAAATGTTTTACATGATTGCAAATGTATAACCCATACCAGATTACTTGCTGTCTTCTGGAGGAGGGGAGAGGGAAGGAGGGAGAAAAATTTGGAACTCATTCAAAAGCTTTCAAAAAATGAATGTTGAAAATTATCTTTACATGTAATTGGAATATCATTCAATATTAAAAAATAAAAATACTTCAAAAAAATAGTTCATACTAACATGCACACATGCCTTGAAGTTTAAAAAAACTTTCATCCTAGCTCTGACAAATAATATCATCCTCATGTGACAAATGAGAAAACTGAGGTTCTGATGTTTTGCCCTTCTATTGATGAGTTCTTTCTCAAACCTCCATTTTGAGGAAATACTCAGGCGAGTCCTGCGCCTACACTCACTCCTTCACTTGACTTTCACTTTTGTTCCTGAATCTTCTGACTTCTCGTCTAAGAAATATATACACATATGAAATTTAATAATGTGGTAAAAAAATTACTTTATTTGTACTCTACTTTTTCCTACTGCTACCTACTGCAGGCACATAGCAGTACTAACTGTATTCCCTTTTGTACTTTTTCTTACTAATTTTTTAAAATAATTTTTTGATACTTTTTAATGTCTAGCACCAACCCCCTGTCTCCACAGAAGATCTCTCTTTCAACAGTCATGTATAATTAAACAAAAACATTAAACAATAGGTACATCTCAGAACACACATCTGCTTTAGTACCACTAGTCAATTTCCTATTGTCATAAATATCATAGATGACATTCAATAGAGTTAGAAGGTGGGGGTGGGGCTCAACGTAATAAACACAATGTCAGCCACAAACAGAAATAGTCTTAGAAATTTTGTTTTACTGAGATTTTAGATCTGGAAGCAAACTTCATGATCATGCAAAATAGACCAACTCCTGCATTTCCCAGATGACGAAACTGAAGAGAGCAGAAGAACTTTGCAAACAAACAGCAGAACCAGAATACGAACCCATGTCCTCTGACCCCAGAGCCAGTACATTGCCCTCTTCTTGGGTAACATTCAAGGAAATATTTGGGAAATGAGAGGGAAAAGGATCTTCACTTCTCTGGCAATAGAGATTTTTGCCCTCCTCTCACCCAACTATGTTGTCCGAATCTGTACACACATTATTTCACACACACCTTCCCCCCTACTACCTTGAGAGTATAATCTCCTTGAGGAAATATTTATTTTTATATCCCAAGTACCTAATACAGAGAAGGTGCTCAAGGATTCTTTTTGAATGAAAGGAAGGAAATAAGCATTTATCAACAGCACTGTGCCTTGGAAGCTAGGTGACATAGGGTCAGGAATATTCATCTTTATAAGTTCAAATCCAGCCTCTGGGCAAATCATTTAACCCTCTTTGAAGGAAATGGCAAACTAGTCTAGTTATCTTTGCCAAGAAAACTCCAAATGGGGCTGGAAAGAGTTGGACACAACTGAAACAATCCACCAACAACTGTGCAAAGTACTTCACAAATATTTCATCTGATCCTTACAACAACCCTGGGAGGTAGGTGCTGTTATTATCCCCATTTTTATGATTGAGGAAACTGAGGCACACAGTATGACTTAGAGGCAGGATTTGAACTCATGTGTTCTTGACTTTAGGTCCATAGCTCTCTACTCACTGTGCTCCCTAACTACCTCCAAAACTTGAATCCAAGTCTCTTGATTCCTATTTCAGTATTCCTTCCAATACACAAACAACATTAAGTTCTTCTGTGGAAATGTAAAGAAACGTTTTTAATAGAAAAAACCTAATTGTTAAACCATCTACCTCATCCTTCTAACTATACATAGACATCTCCTTCTTTCCTTCAGATCCTGCTCTCCTCATCTACCCATTATGATGATGCTTGCCATTTGAAATGCTTAGGATGCACTCAGATGCTAGCTGTGGCTGTCTGTCTTCAGGCTTCCTCTACAATTGGGAGGTGTTTTAAATTTTCTTGGAAATAAGATCAATAAATCAATAAACAAAATTCAAGTCTTTTAATTTTATCTTTGCTACATGGGGAGAAAAGTAATGCTCTTTAGAGTAATATAAACGCATGCTCCCACGTTAACAGAAATTGTGCAAATATCTACGTAAAAGATAAACAAGGTGAAAATAATTTGAAAACATCTGGTTACCTTTCTGTAAAACAAATTCATCACAGCAAGAGAAGGAATCTCCACAGATCTATCGTCAGATCTTCACAGCTGAATAGATTTCATCATAGGGCAGACTATCTTTTTTTAAATTAATTTTTAATTTATGGACTACAGCAAGCATTTCCATAACATAGTACAATAAAAAGATTATTATATCTGAAACTACAAATATACTATGCACAACTTGCTATTCCTTTCAAATATACCAAAAAAAACTATGATGTAAATTTCTTTTTTTCTCCCTTCCCCCACCACCCTAGAGATGGCTACCATTAAACACCAATAGGTATATATACATATATATATATATATATATATATATATATATATATATACATACACATACATATATATACATATATATGTAAAATTATTCTATACATACTTTTATCAGTTCTTTCTCTACATGCAGATAGTATCTTTATCTTTCTTCAGATGTCCTCTATAGTTATTTTATAATAGTCTATCTTTTTTTTAATTAATAAATACTAGAATACTCTATTAAGTCATTTACTATTTTTCCATCACTTATAGTCCTGTCATGATTTTATCCAGACTAGATTGAATGTTTACAAGTTCTCTTATTATATTTTCTTCTGTCTTAAAATCATCCAGTGTCTGTCATGTCTACAAGCTGTAATGGCTAGAGAACAGCCACCATAATTACCACTTACCTCACGTCTGCACTTAGAGGCAGTTCTCTCTGGTCCCATCCAACCAGAGCAGATCCATCCTTGACCTAATACCACTATTCAGTACTAAATGGATGTCAGTCTAATGGATGTGAGTGGACAGAAAGCTAAGGCCTGGGCAGCTATTCTCAGCAGACTTCTTATAATAAAACTTCTCCTCAGTGAGTAACCCAATCACCTAATATATGAATCCCTGGGTATGTGCAACCCAGCATGTAGCATTTCACTAAAGCACAATTTATATGTCTGGGAAGTATTTTAATATAGAAGTTACCTGAAAATTTGAATTCATGGAAGTTGCCTCGGGCCCTGAGCCATCTTGGCTCCACTGCTAGCTCTGGCCCAGACCCACATGAGGCAAGCTAAAAATAGTTGCTGCAGCAGTCTGAATACCAGACAATTGCAATCGCTGTTCTAAGGGTGAAGGAAAGCCAATTCTGGAAAGGACACTGGCACGAGGATCCCGGGACTGCAGGAAAACTAAGGCTTTGTACAATTATTTTCTGAAGGAACTTTGTTGAACTCTCTGGGAATAGAGCAGAATTGATCAGAAATCTCCATTATTCCATAACCTCACTCTCATCTCCTCTTGCTGGATTTACAAAGCCTTACAACTAAAGAGGACTTGGGCAGTCTCCATTGCTGTCCCTAGAGAGAGACAATCATGTTTCTCCTTAAGTTTTACCTTTCCACCCCCAGTTCCAAGCACAGTCTTTAAGGCCAGAGAGAAGGAAACAAGTCATCTAGGATTCACAGTGGATAGAGTTCTGGGCCTGGAGTCAGGAAGACCTGTGCTCAATTCTGGCTTCAGACACTTACTAGTTGTGTGAAACTGGGCAAGTCACTTAACCTCTATTTGTTTCAGTTTCTTCATCTGTAAAATGGGGGTAATAATAGTACTTACTTTGAAGGTTATGGTTTTGAAGATCAAATAAAATAGTATTTATAAAGTGCCTAGGCATGTAGTATGTAGGCCCTATGAGAATGCTTGCCAGAGACTGGCGCAAGGAATGACTGAATATGATACTTAACCCTGAATACCAATTTTCTAATAATATTAATTATCAGATTCAAAAAGTGCTTTCCTCATGGCAGTCTAGGGAGGTAGGTAGGTTTTATACCTAGGGAAGCTAGGTCTCAGAAAGGTGTAGCTTAGGCCACATCTATAGCCAAAGTGAGTACAATCCGTATAATTCTGAGCCCCAAGGAACCCAGGTCTGAATCCTGGCTTTGTTGCTTAACTACCCTTGTGATCTCTCTGGGCCTAGCTTTCCCCATCTGTAAAATGAAGGGAATGGACTAAATAATCTTTTAAAAATATAGACTGTATTGTATTGCTTTTCTTTTAAACATAAATGTCACTCCCCAATGACTCCACTTCACAGAACCCTAGATGGCAACAAACAGTGTAATCAGCAAAACCAGGAAAACATAAATAATGACCTTAACAATGTAAATAGAAGGAAGAAAATCAGTGAATCAAACTGAAAGCTGTAAAAATATAATGACTAGGTTTGGCTCCAAGGAAGGGATATTTGAAGACATCCCTCCCATCCCACCAAGCTCCTACTTTTTTTTGCAGGGAGAGGGGACTTGGCTGTGGAACACTCCTTAGATCAGGGGTGGGGAATCTGTGGCCTCAAGGTCTTCTAGGCCCTTGGGTGTGGCCTTTTGGCCAAGTCCAAGTTTTACAGAACAAATTCTTTTATTAAAGGGGTTTGTTCTGTGAAGTTTGGAATCAGTCAAAGAGCTGCACTGGAGGATCTAGAGGGTCATATGAGGCTGTAGGTTCCTCACCCCTGGCATAGAGCAGGAGACTTTTTTCAATGCATTGGTTTTAGTTTCATTATCATTATCATCTCTTGGCTTCCTTCAAGTCTCAGTAAAAATTCACCTTTTACAAGAAGCTTTTCCAGATTCACCTCAGTGCTATTTGGCCTTCTGTTGATCACCTCCAATTTTTTTGTACGTATTTTATTTGTACATACTTGCTTGTATGTTGTCACTCCTATTAGCCTATGAGCTCCATGAGACAGGTTCTATTTTTTGTACCTCTCTTTGATCTCTAGATGAATATCAGGCCACTGGACCCAGATGGCTCAGGAGAAGAAAGTGAGGTTGGTGACCTTGCGCAGCCCTCCCTCAGTCAAATCAAAGTCAACTGCAAGTCATGTCATCATCTGGATGTCATGGTCCTCTGCCAAATGAAGGACAAACACAACAACAGTGCTTAGCACAGTGCTGAGAATATCTGCTATTGTTCAGTTGTTTTAGTGACGACCAACTCTTTGTGATCCCATCCAGGGTTTTCTTGACAAAGGTACCAGAGTAGTTTGCCATTTCCTTCTTCAACTCATTTTACAGATGAGGAAATGGAGGCAAACAGGGTTAAGTGACTTGCCCATGGTTATACAGCTACTAAGAGTCTGAGGCCAGGTTTGAACTTAGGTCTTCCTGACTCCAGACCCAGAGCTCTATCCCCTGTACCACTTAGCTTCCCATGCCTGGTATATAGCAGATGCTTAATGAATGCTTGTTGACTATGTAGTTTTGCACAACTGTTTTTTCTTCTTTATAATAAAGGATGACCCTCTGAGAGGAGGGAGGGAAAGCTATAGAGCTGCAAAGGCAGATGATATAAAAACAAAAGATAGCTATAAATTTTTATTTTAAAAATAATGAGTATTAAATATTTATTAACATCTCCTCCACTGGAATTTGTAATTTTCCTGGAATTAGCGTTATTACAAATAATGATTCCAACTGGGGATAAGATTCAAAGTAAGTAGTGGAACTTGAAGCCAGTAATTTTATAATTTTTTTAATATATTGTAGGCTTCTTTGAATTGTCATTCTCCCTTCCCTTTTTGCTTATCCCCGCTTTATGTATTATGTGTCATTTTGATCATAATTTTAAAAATAAGCTCAGTACTTCAAAAATAAACTCATTTAAATATTATTTTTTAAAATATTTATTTATTTATTTAACATTCATTTTCACAAAATTTTGGGTTCCAAATTTTCTACCCTTTTGTCCCCTCCCCCCACCCCAAAACACAGAGCATTCTAATTGCCCCTATCACCAATCTGCCCTCTCTTCTATCATCCTTCCCTTCCCTTGTCCCCATCTTCTCTTTTGTCCTGTAGGGCCGGATAACTTTCTACACCCCATTACCTGTATTTCTTATTTCCTAGTCACAAGAACAGTACTCAACAGTTGTTCTTAAAACTTTGACTTCCAACTTCTCTTCATCCCTCCCTCCCCACTCATTCCCTTTGGGAAGGCAACTATTGTTTGGAAGGCAAACAATTCAATATAGGCCATATCTGTGTAGTTTTGCAAATGACTTCCATAATAGTCGTGTTCTGTAAGACTAACTATATTTCCCTCCATCCTATCCTGCCCCCCATTGCTTCTATTCTCTCTTTTGATCCTGTCCTTCCCAAGAGTGTTGACTTCAAATTGCTCCCTCCTTCCACTGCCCTCCCTTCCATCATCCCCCCCACCCTGCTTATCCCCTTCTCCCCCACTTTCCTGTATTGTAAGATAGGTTTTCATACCAAAATGAGTGTGCATTTTATTCCTTCCTTTAGTCAAATGTGATGAGAGTAAACTTCATGTTTTTCTCTCACCTCCCTTTTCCCCTCCACTAAAAAGTCTTTTGCTTGCCTCTTTTATGAAAGATAATTTGCCCCATTCCATTTCTCCCTTTCTCCTCCCAATATATTTCTCTCTCACCGCTTAATTTCATTTTTTTAAAGATATGATCCCATCCTATTCTATTCACTCTGTGGTGTGTGTGTGTGTGTGTGTGTGTGTGTAATCCCATCAACTACCCAGACAGTGAAAAGTTTCGATAGTCACAAATATTGTCTTTCCATGTAGGAATGTAAACAGTTCAACTTTAGTAAGTCCCTTATGACTTCTCTTTGCTATTTACCTTTTCATGCTTCTCTTCATTCTTGTGTTTGAAAGTCAAATTTTCTTTTCAGCTCTGGTCTTTTCATCAAGAATGCTTGAAAGTCCTCTATTCCATTGAAAGACCAATTTTTCCCCTGGAGTATTATACTCAGTTTTGCTGGGTAGGTGATTCTTGGTTTTAATCCTAGTTCCTCTGACTTCTGAAATATCATATTCCAAGCCCTTCGATCCCTTAATGTAAAAGCTGCTAGATCTTGTGTTATCCTGATTGTATTTCCACAATACTTGAATTGTTTCTTTCTAGCTGCTTGCAATATTTTCTCCTTGACCTGGGAACTCTGGAATTTGGCCACAATGTTCCTAGGAGTTTCTCTTTTTGGATCTCTTTCAAGTGGTGATTGGTGGATTCTTTCAATATTTATTTTGTCCTCTGGTTCTAGAATATCAGGGCAGTTTTCCTTGATAATTTTTTTGATCATGGCTTTCAGGAAGTCCCATAATTTTTAAATTGTCTCTCCTGGATCTATTTTCCAGGTCAGTTGTTTTTCCAATGAGATATTTCACATTATCTTCCATTTTTTCATTCTTTTGGTTTTGTTTTGTGATTTCTTGGTTTCTCATAAAGTCATTGGCCTCCATCTGTTCCATTCTAATTTTGAAAGAACTATTTTCTTCAGTGAGCTTTTGAACCTCCTTTTCCATTTGGCTAATTCTGCTTTTGAAAGCATTCTTCTCCTCTTTGGCTTTTTGAACCTCTTTTGCCAGTTGAGTTAGCCTATTTTTCAAGGTGTTATTTTCTTCAGCATTTTTTTTGGGTCTCCTTTAGCAGGGTGTGGACCTGCTTTTCATGCTTTTCTTTCATCTCTCTCATTTCTCTTCCCAGCTTTTCCTCCACCTTTCTTACTTGAGTTTCAAAATCCTTTTTGAGCTCTTCCATGGCCTGAGCCCACTGAACATTTATTTTAGGTGTTTGGGATACAGAAGCCTTGACTTGTATGTTTTTCCCTGATTGTTCTTTCTCATCAGAAAGGATGGGAGGAAATATCTGTTCACCAAGAAAGTAACCTTCTATGGTCTTATTTTTTTTTCCCTTTTTTGGGCATTTTCCCAACCAGTTACTTGACTTTTGCATCCTTTGTCAAGAGTAGGGTATACTCTGGGAATCTGTGAGATCTCAGTCCTCCAAGGTGGCACGATCAAGCGTGTACTGGTCTGAATACAGAGAGGGATTTTTGTGCCCAGAATCTTAGCAGTTACCTCTCCACAGCCACTGGGTCTTCAGTTCTGCCAGGTCAGAACTGGGAGCTGATTTTCAGATAAGCTGGATGGGCAGGGCCTCCATTCAGTGTGAGACAAAGACCAGCTTGGCCAGGGCCTCCCCCCAGGGCTGAGGTAATACTCAGCTCTTCAGTGCCCCCAGGGGTTTTTATGCTCCCACAATGGAGCAGGTCCCTATGGGCTGCTGTGCAGCCTCTGTGGCTGCTGCCTGCTGCTGGAGCTATGGGAAGGCCCTTCTCCCTTCCTGGCCAGCTGATAAAACCCTGTCACTGACCTTTGGCACCTGTGGGTTGAGGGATCTGAGGACCCGCTGCTGCGACTGGAGATTCTGCTCCCAAGGTGTCCTCCTCACAGTCTCAGTCACGCCGTGCCGACACCGCACAGCCAAGGCTGGACTGGGCTCTGATTAGCGTCCGGCGCAACCGGCGTTTTCATGGGCCTTTCAGGTCACTGTGGACTGGAAATCTCCTCCACTCTGTTGTTCTCCACTTCGCTGCTCCAGAATTTGTTGATAGTCCCTCTCTACAGGTATTTTGTGGGCTGTGTGGGGAGACCTGCATAAGTGTGTCTTTCTAGTCTGCCATCTTGGCTCTGCCCTCTCATTTAAATATTCTTTAACTCAAAGTTACCAGCATCATATAATGGCTAGAGTATTTGGTTAAGAGTCAGGAAGAAACTAATTCAAATTCTAGCTGTTTGACTTGAACAGTTTGAACCCTAACAATTCAAATCCAAAACAGCAACAATGAGTTGTGGCAAGAACTGGGCTGAAAATCACTTAACTATGGTTGGGGAATGATTTATTTAATAAATTGCAGACAAATTGGGATCTGCGTATGGAGGGCACTCTGGCACCTATAAAGCAGATGTAATCATGGATTCTTAATGTATCTTGTAACACATCGAGTTACTCCTCCAGAAGACTATTTATTGGATCAAGAAGTGTCTATATCATCCACATGACAATAATCAAAAGATGCAGAAAAAAGTCTTTGGCAGAACACTCATATGTGCTAAAACAGTAAAAAGTATATGCATTGAAGGACCTTTATTTAATACAGTTAAAAAACATATAAAGAGAAGCCTGTACCATACATTAACTATTTTACTGTCCCTAGAGAAACAAAAGTCTGCAGTGACAATTTGTGACCTTAAAATTATGTCAAATGCAAGCCACGGCGAGCTCGTCAAACACTATGGAAAGCATTCAATGGCCCCACCCCAGGAAAAATTGAGGTAGTAGTTTCCAAATGCCCAAAATGGGACGTCATCTAAGGCTCTTGAGCTCCTTAAAGCTCTTAAAAGTGTACTTGGGAAGCTCATCTTCTCACCTTGTATGTCTCACAATCAACTCAAGCAACAAGGAACCAAGACAGCCAACTGTCATTACATTGCAAAAGGTGAAGAAATAGAACCTGACTCCAGACTTCAACCTAAGTTAATATATACTTTGCTATTCTGTAGTTCTAATTTTAAAAAAAGGAATTGGGGAAATATGTCTTAACATAATAAATTAGAAAAAAATTTTATAGTATTCATAGAATCCAACAGGAATAGAAAAAGAAAAAGAATTATATTAATAACTACAGATGTATAAAATATCCTGGAGCTCACTTATTAAGCCACACACAGGAATTTTATGAATATGACTAATATATTGTTTATAGAAACACAGACAAATAATTGGAGACATTAATTGCTCATGGTAAAAATTTCTCATGGATAAAATAAAAATGTCAATACTATCTAAATTAATTTACAGATTTAGTGCCATCAAAAGCGTTACTTTATAGAATTAGAAAAAAATTCATCTGGCGGAACAAGGAGTGAAAAAGTTCAATGAAAAAAAACTTTAAGTGGGAAGGAAGAGGACCTAGCAGTACATCTCAAACTTACAACTGTAGGAAGGGGAAGAAAGGAAGAAGGGTAAAGGTTTATTATAGACTACCCAAAAGTCTCATGCCTGTTAAGCATATTTTCTTCAAGAGATTTGGAAGGTACTGGACTCAATGTGAATGCTGACAGATATCACCAAAAATGATAGAGCAATCATTTTAGAATCTCTTATTAATGGATAGTTGGATAACTGACTAGCTGGACCTACGAACAAAGTAAACACTAAATTAGGGTAGCTGTGTGGTGCAGTGCATAGAGCACTGTCTTGGAGTTGGGAAGAGTTGCATTCAAACGTGGTCTCTGACACTTACTAGCTGTGTGATCCTGAGCAAGTCACTCAATCCTATTTGCCTCAGTTTCTTCATCTGTAAAATGAACTGGGGAAGGAAATGGCAAACCACTCCAAGTGGGGGCCATGAAGAGTCAGACATGACTAAAATGACTGAATAACAAAAACATTAAATGAAAGGATGAAGATGAGAAGAATAAATTGAATATGATTACAATAGTTTTAGCCTGACAACCCAATATAATGAATGAAATCCATGCTGGCAGCAGCACAGTTTTCAAGGCTTTCAGGTATTGATTTCAAAGAAGGCAAAATCCCAAGACAATGGAAAAGACCATGACTAAGATTTAAGAAAGAAAAGAAAATAAGACCATAAAAATGATCGTTAATAATAACAATAATAATATTTAAACAGCACATTAAGGTTTGCAAAGAACTTTACAAATATTATTTTATCTTATCCTCACAGCAACTATTATTATCCCCATTTTATAGATGAGGAAACTGAAGTAAACAATGGCTAAGTGGTTTATCATTTAACCATGACAGTTAAGCCAGGGATCACACAGGGAGTAAATGCCTGAGGCCACATTTGATATAAAATCTTGATGATTCTAGATCCAGTGCTCCATCCATTATGATATCATGTGGCTGCCTCAAGATTCTAAGGTCAACATTCTTTTCTCATCTCTACAAAATCTTAATACCAATGAAATATGCATTCATTGATGACAGCATGTAAAAGGGATAGATGAGCTTTCATGGACTATATTCTATCATGTACTATATCTTTATGTTAACAAATAAGATGGTGCTATACTTATTATAGATTTTAGGAAAGGATTTCATTCTTTAGAATAAAATAAAGCCTCAAAGCCTCTCCTCAGGCAAGGTATCTTGTATCTAATGTCATACAAAACTGATATAGACCACTATGAAACAAACTTTGTTCACTGACATACTTGGTATTACTATTAGGAAGGGTATTCAAACTGAGCTGAAGTCTAAATGAAAGAATTTCATGTCAATAGCAAGGTACTCTAAATGTTCCCTTTCACAGACAGCATTATACTAATTGAATTGAAAGCTAGGACACTAGAAAGACTTCTTAGAAAAATCTCCAGCAATTTGAAATAGATTTATGTATACAGCCACATTGATGGGGGAAAAAAGTAGATGAAAAGTATATTTTGCTCTGACTATGACATATTGCTGGAATGGACAGCCTGTCATATTAGGTCCATCAACATACACATAGAGAAGGAAAAGGAAAATGTGAAGAGAAGAATAACTGGATAGAATTTGAAAAATAGCACCATGCTTTTAACTATTCCAAATTACTCACTATCCCCCAAATATATTTTTAACACTAATATTCCCCCAGTCAAGCCTTATGGCTTTACATCATCTACTGCTCTGATCTCAGAAGACTGCGTATTGAAAATTATTCAAAGGGTAAGATACACAATGGGTATAAAATGGGGTGATGTGTGCTATCAACAATGACCTGTGATAGCAGGATGGCATAAAAGACTTTGCTGAGGACATACATACCTGGGCAAGGAGGACAGCCTCGTCATAAGTAAGAATGAAATACAATAGATTTAGAACCATAATGTGAAACTGATATCCTCAAGATATACAAAGAAGAAGACTTCCATTGTGTTATATAAGTTCTTTATTCAGGATTTATGGGTAAAACATGAAAGAAGCCCATAGGTTGAAGAATGGAAAGTGATGTGATTACAGTATCAGTGCAGGGAGTAGTCTCAGAATCACCCAAACATCAAAAATAAAAATATTCTGTTTAGACCACTAGAAGCATTATTAGAAAAATGACAGCAACATGAAAACAACTTGATTTAATTGCAATGGAAAGTATGATATGGCAGACTATGATATTTTTCACATGAAGCTCTCATGCCTTCCCAATCACCAATGGAGTGAAACAGGGCTGTGTGCTTGCTCCCATGCTTTTTAGCATGATGTTTTCAGCCATGTTGACAAATGCTTTCATTGAGGATGAATGCGGCATCAAGGTCAACTACCATACTGATGGTAAGTTCTTCAATTTGAAAAGGCTACAAGCCAAGACCAAAGTGGACGGAGTGTTGGTGCATGATTTTCTGTTTGCAGATGATTGTGCACTCAGTGCAGCCTCTGAAGCTGAGATGCAACAAAGTATGGATCAGTTCTCTACTGACTGTGTTAATTTGGCCTAATAATTAACATAAAAAAAAAAAAGACAAAAAAACACAGGTGGCTCCATCAGCCACCACCACACCATTCATATGTAGAACCATTGGTTACAACAAATGGAGGAGTTTTGAATGCTGTAGAGAAGTTCACTCATCCTGGTAGTGTACTTTCCAGGGATGTACACATTGATGGTTGATGCGCACATTGCCAGAGCTAGCTCAGTATTTGGGAGGCTCCAAAGAAAGGTTTGGGAGAGAAGAGGTATTAGGCTGACTACCAAACTGCAGGTCTACAGAGCTGTTGTGCTGACCTCATTGTTATATGCTTGTGAAACATGGATAGTCTGCCAGCGCCATGCCAGGAAACTGAATCGCTTCCATTTGAACTATCTTAGGAAGATTCTGAAGATCATCTGGCAGGATAAGGTACCACACACTAAAGGCCCTGCTCAAGCTGAACTGCCAAGTATTCAAACTATGCTTCAGAGAGCACAACTCCGATGGGCTCATCACCTTGTTTGCATGCAAAATGTATTCTTGCCAAAAAGACTATTTTATGGAGAACTTGCATGGGGCAGGCGATTACATGGTGACCAGAAGAAACAATACAAGTACACTCTCAAGGTCTCTCTCAAGAACTTTGGATTTGATTGTGCAACATGGGAGACACTAGTACAGGACCACTCAGCATGGCATGCCCACATAAGAAAAGGTGCTGTGCTCTTTGAACAAAGCAGAATTGAGACAGCACAAAGTAAATGCAGGATGAGCAAATTTGGGATATCCACCCCAAATATTCATATGGACTACCTGTGCCCAATCTGTGGTAGAGCATTCCAAGCTTGTATTGATCTGATCAGCCACAGTCGGACACACTGAAATTTCACTTTACAATGGTGATATCATTTTGGTCCTCTTCGAAGACGAAGGACAACAACCATTTACTGAGATTGGCATGTCACTTTTCTTAGGGGACATTTACTCACTTATGGGGTGAAAGTAGTGGTGGAGAAGGAGAGACAAAACTAAGAGTTCAGGACTTTACTGGACCTCACCAGTAGCTCCTTTCTCAAACAATAAATTTTTAACCCAGGTTTAAGATGAATCCCTGTGATGAGTTTTTAGGTTTTATTTTAAACTTTTAAGTTTTAGATCAGATAGATGCTTGAAAGTTTGTGGCATTTGCTTAGGAACAATTTGTGTTTTAAGAATATGAAGACACATCAGTTTCTATGCTTCAGATGAATTTTCTTCTTGTTCACTCTCTTTAAGAAAAAGAATAGTAACCATCAGATAACTGAGAAGACCAAGTAGAAAACAGTTAACCACTTGGACATGTTCCAGAAGGGATTCATTTCTATTTAGTTACAGGTTGGACTAGATGACCCCCAAAGTCCCTTCAAACTTTCAGAGTCAATGATTATATAATTTCTTGAAAATCAATTTGATTAGGATGCCCTAGTAAACAAGTTATTTCAGGAGATGTCAAGTTAGAAGATAAATTCTGTTTCCTCACCTGCGAGATACGGGTATCAGACAAGATGATGTCTCTCTAAAGTCCCTTCCAGATCTAACATTCTAGAATTCTAAGAAAGAGAACCTCTACCACTGCATGTGTTGGAGCTCTCTCCATTTCTCTAGCAGTTATCTCCAGACAGATGGAGTTACTCATTTTCCCTTCCATGACCTTCCAAAGCTGGAATATGGGCAAAGGGGAAAGAAGGAAGAATTCTGCCAAGCATCGCAGAATACCATTCTCATTTTTGTTCTTTATTTTCTTTCTTCATTTTTGGCTCCTCTCTCCCTAGAAGGTTAAAGGGGCTTGACCTAGTTACTGCCTTTCACAGGATCACAGTCATATCAAGGCCATTTTACAGATGAAGAAGCTGAGATAACTGACTTGCCTGTGCTCACAGCTACTAAGTGATGGAAGTAGGATTCAAACTCAGGTCTTCCTGACTCCAAGTCCAGTCTTAATATTCACTATATCCTATTGCCTCTATCCTCTCAGAAATATTGCAGATCTTTTTCCTCCTCATTGGGCTCCTACTTCCATCTCCACATTTTTCTAGTTGATTCTTCTGGTCCTCAACAAAACTACTATTTCTGACAACCATCAGTAAAGCCATCTCTTTCCCCAAGGAACTAGGACAACTTCCTACTGCACTATGGATAAAACCAAAATCTCCACTCTGTTCTTCAAAGGTCTTTTAAAACAGGTCGCACTTGATTCATTTACTTTATTGCTATCTTCCCCTTACTCTAACATTCTCTTCTTTTTCTTATATAGAAACTTTCAATGAGTGGGATTCTTTCACCCCATCATTGTCACATTCTCTTAAACTGACGTATACATGGCCAGTTTATCAAGTCTAGGGTAGATATATTTCTGCAAGTATCTAAAATCTATGGAGAGTCATTTATTCCTCACCATACAAGAAAAGTATTATGGTTTTAAAGTTCTATTTGACTAAGTGGATAATGACTGGAGGGCTGGCCTTGGAATAAGAAAAAGCTGGGCTAGGATCATGCTTTGGACACAGACCGACTATAATGAGCTATTATCATTCAATTTCACCATGCCTCAGGCAATTCTCAAGGTTTATGTCACAGATGAGTTAGAGAGCTTCATCAGTGGAGGGAGATTCTACCTTAGCATGTCCCCACACAAGTCTGAGTGGAAAAAAAAATCTCTTTAGAATCTGTCAATCTATTGTATTAATCACTATCTACATGCTTAAAAGCAATATACAGGCAAGACAACTAACTGTACAATTACCCTTCAGAGATGTAAAACAGGGCTGAAAGGGACCTCAAAACTCTTTTAATAGAATGCTCTCGTAGTAAAGGAAGGGAAATAAAACAAAGAAGTTATGGATTGTCTAAGGTCACATAGGTAGTTGGCGTGGCAAGGCCAGGGATAGATCTTGGCATCTTAGGATCTGACTCATTCTAGCTCTCTTTCTAATTCAACACAATGCCTGTCCTCTTTGGAATAGAAATTTCTAATTACAATGGCAAAATACTTGAACAAAACTCGTCAATTCAAACAGCTAAGATAATAGAGGACAGAAATAAATTGGTCCTCATAAATAAACAGCTTAGAAGCTACTTTCGATCTGGGAAAAGTACATCAGGTTCTTAGTAACCTTAGTAACTAGTTCTTTCAAAGATACCTTTCTCTACAGAAAGAAAAGGAACAGACATAAGAATACAACCTGGTATAATAGAAATGACAGTAACATCAGAATCATAAATCCTACCCCTAACACCAACTGTGTGATCTTGAGCAATCAAACGAATCAACACACATTTTTTTAAGCATCTACCATTTGCCACTCTAGTTGTATGATCTTGGGCAAGTCACTTAACCTTGCTTGCCTCAGTTTCCTCATCTGTAAAATAAGCTGGAGAAGGAAATGGCAAACCACTCCAGTACCTTTGCCAAGAAAGCCCCAAATAAGGTAATAGTCTAACATAATTGAAATGACTGAACAATATCAACAAAAATGCACCATATTGTTCACCTACCTTCCCAGAGTGGTTGTTTTTTTCATCTGTAGGATAAGGGTGTTGAACTATTTGCCCTCTGGGTTCTCTCAGCTACATATCTGTGACCATATTTACTCATGATAGGTGTTTCAGAGTATTACAGAGCTGGACAGAGTCTTAGAAATCATCTAACACACAATTCTCATATGAGGAAACAGCAGCCCTGAAAATAACAAAGGCAGCTTGCCCCGAATTTTCTTACTGCTGGGGCTATATATGTTCTTTTGCATTGCCCTAAAATAAAACAAGGAATTTCAATCATTCCAGCCACTGGAAGACTCAACTCTAGAGCCAGCTGCCTTTCTTGGCCTTTCTTAACCCCCAACCCCCAAACACAGCCACCATTGTTTTACCCTTTACAGCTAGCTACCTACCTTCCATCTACTCTGTATTCATCTCGCAGTTACCAGTTTATGTAAATGTTTTCTCTTTTTTTAAAATGCAAACTTCTTGACAGCAACAACTATTTTTGGTTTTTATTCATATCCTTAAAGCACTTACCACAGTACTTGGCATATTGTGTGTGTGTGTCCATCCTTTGTTGCCAAAGAAGACCATGCCATCAGAGAAATAATGACATGACTTGCACTTGACTTTGTTTTGAGGGAGGGAGGGCTCTGCAGGTCACCAGCCTCCCTTCTCCTCCAGAGTCATCTGAATCCAGTGACCAGATATTCTTCAGGATGACTGGAGATGACCCAGGATGAGGCAATTGGGGTTAAGTGACTTGCCCAAGGTCACACAGCTAGTAAGTGTCAAGTGTCTGAGATGAGATTTGAACTCAGGTCCTCCTGACTCCTGCACTGGTGCTCTATCCACTGCACCACCCTAGCTGCCCCAAACTTGGCACATAGTAAGTTGCTTAATAGCTAACTGGTTCTTGATTAATTAGTTGTGTTTATTCTCCTGAGATTTAGTCAATAGTTTGAATCCTCTCGCACCGAAATAGCCATAATGTGAGAATTACATGCTGCCTTCCTTTTATTATAGCAGTCATCTGGGGGTGGTATAAGCTAGGGTTGCAGAGCTTGGTCACACAGCTAAGAAGTGTCTGAGACTAGATTTGAATTCATCTTCCTCACTCTAGGTCCAACTCTCTTTCTAGTACTCTATCCACTCTAACAATTAATATGCATGGGATTACAAAGAAAACCAATTATATTGAAACGCAGTTTTCAAAATATTTTTTTAAAAGCAAGTATATGGACCCCCAGGTTAAGAACTCCTAAAACAGATCAACTAGCTTAATCCTCTCATTTTATGGATAAAGAAATAGAGACTGGGAGATATTAAATGACTTGCCCAAGGTAACATAAATTACAAGTGGCAGAGCTAGGATTTGAACTCAGGCCTTTATTCCAAATCTAGGGCTCTTTCCAATGTGCCATATGTAATTTTGGCATCTGAACAAATTCAGAGTATTTCCTCCAAACTGAAGCTTTATAAAATTGTAACATTCCTGTGGTTACACAAGCAGTAAGTCTCCAGAGTGGGATTTGAACCTGCGATTCCTGATTCCAAGTCTGATGTTGTAGACCCTAGAATAAAAAGCTAAAATATCTCTGACTTAATGATTCAGGCCATAGCTAACCAATATTCAAAAACAAACACAATACCATCCATCACTTGACACAGTCAGTTTTGTGGTCACCTATAAAGAGAATTAGAATTATTGTAAATTACAGAATCATCTGAAAGATATTCCCATGAGGTGTATATGGGGTAATAAACTACATGGCAACTAGGTAGGAAAGTGTATAGGAAAGTTCTTAACTAGAGTCAGGAAGACCTGGATTTAAATCTAGCCTTAGACACTTTCTAGTTGTATACCCATAGGTAAGTCTCTTAACCTTTGTCTGCCTCAGTTTACTCATCTGTAAAATGGTGATAATAATAGCACCTATCTCCCAGGATTGTTGTGAGGATCAAATAAAATAAATTGGTAAAGCAAAGCATTGTGTAAACACCAGCTAGATATCATATGTCTGATGACTAACCCTGTCCTCAACTAAGTAGTTTCCTTGGATCTACTGACAGAATATTTAATTTTAAGACTGGGAACATCTGTGGCTTAAGATCTTCTTCCATTTGTTCCATCTTCCACCATGATCTATTAGGCACCATGCTCACAATGGAGATAAAATATTAAAATACTATTCTTACTCTGTTTCTAGGCAGCTTAAAATGAGACACAAATCAACAGGAGGGTACTTCAGATAAAGAAAGAGATGCCTTTTTTGTTTCTTCATCTCACAGTCACGCACTTATCCACTGTACTTTGTCCAAGGCACTAAAGGTCTCTCTGTTCCATCAGCATTAAAAAACATGTGACTGCAGTCATAGGTGCAGATAATGAACTTTTAGTAGTCTGCACTGTCAACAGGTAGGATGGAGTGGGTATGGCAAAAAATCTCACTTTATGAAAAGATTTTTCCCAAAGTATTATACCTTCAGGACTCTTACTTTTTTTATATCACAACAGAATTCCTATTGAAACTACCTTTAAATGCATGAGTGAAAGCAAAAGCATTTATTAATCACTTACAAGGTGTTAAACACTGTGCTATATATATATACATATATATTATATATATTTTTATACACACACACACACACACACACACACACACACACACACACACACACACACAAACAAGATAGTCCCTGCCCTCAAGGGGCTTACTAGGCAAAAAACACTTTATAAAGGAGTAGGGTAGGGAGGGTGAAGTGAGAAGTCAAACCAAGGCTAAAGAAGCAGGTTTAATTCTATGTTAGGCATTTTCTTAAGGCACATTATAGGTGCCTTTATCCTCTTTCCTAGCCTGTGCAATCAGTTCAGTTACTAATTTTGCACACCGAACAGCCTCAGGTCTGGCATTTTCCAAAAAGCAGCAGACAGAGGGAAGAAACCGATTATAAAGACAAATTTGATTTTAGGGGCCATGATAGTACCGGGGACGGCATTTACCATTTACTTTGCGGTTTTACCATCTTAAAACTCACAGAATTAAGAGGCAGCTTTGGAAACAGACAAAGATTGTTATAATGATACATGTTCAATTCACTACACATTTCTCCTCAGTATTGTACTAAATCAATCCTGAAATCATCCTGAGCCAAGCCCAGGCCTTAGGAAAAACAAACAAATATTCCCAATAGTTTTTCTGCAGATAAATTAAACAGTCTGTTTCCTTAGTGACAATGAAAAAAGAAAAGGATTTAAAACTAATACAACAGATAACTATTTTATTATTATATATTTTATGTTATATATAATATATTATTAACATTATAGATATAATTAATGCAATAGATAATTATATTAATACAATAGATAGTAAAATTAATACAACAACAATAGAACAGGCATTCAAATTTAACTCTTAAGTACAAACTACTCCCTTTCATTCTGGCTACCTATTTCCACCTCTCTCTTGCACTGGTAGCAGTGAGCCTTCTTTGTCAGTAGGTGGGGGCCAATTTAACACCAGTCTCTATTATCATCGCTACAGTCATGGAAAGTCACCAAAGGTTACTGTAATACCTTCATAATTATATAGTGCTTACTGTATATCAGGCACTCCACAATTATTAATTAATTTGATCCTGACAATAACCCTGGGAAGTAGGTGCAATTATTGTCCTGATTTTAAGGATGAGGAAACTAAGGCAAACAATTTAAGTGACTTGCCCAAGGTCAGTAAGGCTCTAAGGTCAAATCTGAACTCAAGTCTTCCTGGTTCCAGGCCTGGTATTCTATCAGCTGTGCCACCAAGCTGCCTCAAGAATAGAATTCTTGAGATGAAAAGAGTTCTCAACATCATCTAGTCTTGCCACTATTCCAAATTCCGCAACCCAGCTACTTAGTATACCGGTTAGCACATGTGACTTGGAGGTAGAAAAACCTGAGAACGAATCCTACTCCAGATATTCACTAGATGTGTGACCTGGGAAAAGTCACTTCACCTCTGCCTCAATCTTCTCATTTGTAAAATGGGGACAATTATAGCCCGTATTCATGGGGTTTTTAAATGAGATAATTTAATTTAATCAATTAATTAATATTAATTAAATAATATTATTAATTAATATTATTGATAAATAAACAATTCTACTAAATAATATCAATAAAATTATTGATGCTATTAATTAATATTAGACAAATAATAATTTAATTGAAAACCTCAAAGTACTGTATAAATGTGTGACATTTAAAAAGTTCAAGAGACATAATTTCTGGGTAATTAGTCATTTTATTAATAATGCTAGCATTTTAATAAAAGAGGTCAGTGACACTCTTGAATACCAAAGACCCTCGTGGTGATGGGTTCAAGGTTTATGTGGCCTTGGAATGATGGATGTTTCAGAGCGTGGCAATCAACTCTGATTGGTTAACAAGTGATGAGAGAGAATGAATATTACAATGAGGGTCTGGACCTATTCTAATGAACTTTGATTATATCATTTGCTACTAAATTAACTAGCTGTGGGCAATCTATTCAAAGAATTAATCCCTACCCAAACCTGAGTAGAATGCCATGAGATTAAATTCCTTGTAAAGTTGGGTGGGGTCTGACCAAGATTGAGGAGCTAATTCAAGTTCATTATCAGTAATGTCCTTCAAGAGACTGAACTTTGAAATGAGAACTGTAGATAAAGGGGGAACTCTAGATCTCCCCAAATGATTGGTTAATAATAATCAATTCTCTCAAATGTTAACTACTATTATTGCTATAGTCTGGAAAATTCATAAACATTTCATCTTTGCCTTGATCCAACATATTAATAAAATTGTTACGATTATGCATAGGAAAATAAATATGAATATATATAGAAAAAATTAAAAGCAGTTAAGCAAAGTCAATCAATTCAGTGACTATATCGGACAATGTATTCAACATCCTGCACCCATAAACTTCCACTGAATTATCCTCATTCTAAGGAACAAATAAATTGCTGTTACCATAGCAGCCAAATTGTGAAAGAAAAAGAAAGACTGAGGAAAGGACAGACAACAGTGCCTGATGCAGCACAATCAGCACCACCACCAACAGAGATACTGAGTTGTTACAACTGGTAATGACGAAGCAATTTAGACAGAGGAATCTAAGGCTGGCAACTTGGGAAAAGAGGCCAGGGCAAGAGATTTGTTAGTACAAATCAGAAAAGATAGAATGGAAAGGGCAATAGAAAGACGTATGAAGTATGAAGTCACAGCAATCACTAGAAATTATGTACCAAGATTCAGTAAGGTGCTGACTGATGGGGGTGGGGTACAGGGATAGAGGGGGAAGGACTGGAGAGGTGTAGGATAGAAGGGAGTGGATTATTCTAATACATTTACTAAGGATTCAAGGAACAGGAATTTAAAGGCTCTAAGTATTTGTTTTCCCCTCCAGACATTCACAAAGCCTCTCTACTTTTAAATCTCGTAGTTACAGAAAGATTTATCCCTTCATCAAGGCAGCATAGATACCTCCTATGAAATGGGAAAAGTCATGGTTGAAGTAAATGGCTGATACAGGATGACTTGTTACCAGGATATCTCAATGCACTCTGGTTTAATAGCAAGCAGCAATCAAGCAAAATCTGAGCTGGGAAAGGTTGTATCATAATGTTTTAGCAACCTGCTAAGGAGCCACAGGGGTACTCTCAGTGCCAGACTGGGAAGATAAAGCTGGAGCAGGAACTATCTGTTTTAATCTTCCATACATCTTAAATGGATTGAAAGCACACCATAATTTTCTCTTTGCTTTCTAATTCTAGGAAAATTATGCTGAACACAAGTTGGAACTAAAATTGAAGATAAAAAGACTCACACTGTCTACCCAATGGCTATTATGTAATTAAAAGTGGGTTACACCCCATTTCTCTGAAACTGGTCTCTCTCCCCTCCATGCATTTGTACATACCGTCTCTGATGTATGTAACAGACACCTCCCCACCTGTCTTCAGCTAAATCTCTCTTTCCTAGAGGCAAACTTGAAAGCCACCTTGTCTATACCCCATTCCCTTCTTCCCTATCTTCTGCAACTCGCAGCGATCTTTTCCTCCTCAAATATTTCCTTGTTTCTAGATGGTTTAAAATAAAGAGAGATATTTAAGATTAAGAAGCAAGTAGATGGGAGTACCCATCAATTGAGGGATGACTGAACGGTGGAATACTATTATGCTGTAAGAAATGATAAGAGGAAACTGGGAAGACTTGTATGAACTGATACAAAGTTGAAAGAACCAAGAAAGCAATGTATATAGTAACAAAATTGAAAACATAAACATGTTTGAAGACTTAAGAACTCTAATTAATTCAATGATACTACTAATAACTACCATTTATATAGTGCTTACTCTGTTATGGATACTATGCTAAGTGCTTTACAAATATTATCTTATTTGATCCTCACAGCAGTCACGGGAGGTAAGATGCTATTTTAATAGTTCCCATTTTACAGTTAAGGAGACTGATGCAGACAGAAATTAAGTGACTGCCCAAGGTCACACAGCTAATGAGTTAATGAGACTGGATTTGAACTCAGATATTCCTGACTGTCCACTGGGCCAGCTGGCTACCTAAACAATCAAGCAAAATTCCAGAGGACCCATGATTCCATGGACTACCTGATAACAGTAATGATGCAATCAGGGTGAGATTGAGACATGCATAGTTTTGGATATGGCTGATATGGGAATCTATTTTGCTTGACTTTACATATTTGTTACAAGAACTGTTTTTCTTTTTAATTTTCCCCCCCAACAGTTAGGGGTGGGGAAAGGAGGAAGGAGACGAAATAGATATTTGTAGATTGAAAAATTAAATTAAATTTTTAAAAAGAAACAAAGTAGCTGCTTTTTTTTAAGGTCACAAACCTTGTCCATTCTATTTTGTACAAAGCACCGAAGACCTCTATCACACAAGCAGCAAGAAAACACTGGTGGTAGCCATATGTGTAGATAACCAATATTTAAAAGTCTATGTTCTGAAGTAAGTAGGGACTGATTGGGTCTAAATTAGTAATTTCATTGATATAGGGAACTACTGTGTGAAGAAATTGCCACCAGTACAATTTGGCTGCAATTTATAGTCTTACAAACTCGCTTATGTCACTGAAAGACTAAGTGACTCTTCCCGAGACATATAGGGAGGATGTGTCAAAGGTAGGGGCTGAATTTGGTCCTTCCTGCTTCTGAGGTTACCTCACTATCCACTCTGCTATTCTTTGCAAGAGGTAATGAGAGAAAATCCTATTTTGCATGAATATTTTTTGCCAACATAATGTTTCTTTAAATACTATATATAGATCACGAATGTCCATATTACAAGTACTTTTAAAAAACACAATGTCAAGCTAGACCCCTTGGTTTGATTCCTCTTATGTTCTTAATTGTGATTTAACTGCATTATAATTATTTGTATATCTTGTTCTATCTGCTAGACTGTAAACTCCTTCAGCACAAAGACTGAATTATTTTTCATCATCGTATTCACAGTATCCAGCATGCACAGTCCCTAGTATACAGCAGGCACTTAGCGAATATTTGTAGAACTGTGCCTCTGAAATACTAGTAGACTTCCCATTTGCACAGAAGCATATATACTTCTTCTGTCCTATGAAATCTCCCCAGGGAAATAACGAGGAACAGGTGCAGGAGAAGGGTGGGGACAACAGGCTGTGCTTTCCTTCCATACATAAAGGCCACTTCCTGGTGAACACCATTCCCAGGGTGATGGTTTCTTAGCACAGTACCCACCCCCACCTAGCCTAACACTTGAAGTCATTCAGCATGGTACCTAAAGAGCTGTCCATTTCTCCCAGAAACATCCCACTCCCATCCCACATAGCCTAAACACGATGGTTACCCTGACACCCCTCTGCTAACCCAGTTGGTGTAGCGACCCAGAAATAGCAAACTTGATTAAATTTGAATTTCATCAATTTCATTCCCCTGCTCACCCTTATAGACAAATAAGCAGTTGAAAAAGCAGACATGAGGAGGAAGAAAGGGAAGGGAAAGAGAAAAACGCTAAGGGCAGAGGTCTCTAATGAATCAATTGGGCTCAACTGAGAGATTTAAAGACCCAAATTCTGAGGGATCCCTCAAGCTGGTTGCGGAGTCCCCCACCCATTCTTTCTGTGCCATGAAATCCTGACCCATGTTTAGCTGGACTCCCTCTGGGGAAAAGAAAAGAGTAGGCAGCAGGTGTCCACTCTTTGCTTGGCTCAGGGACTTCACTGGCTCTCCCTCCAGGATTATAAACCTTTGGGGAAATGAAAGGTAATTTTATAAAAAAGTTTAAGACCTCAGGCTTAAATCATCCACAAGTCAAAGTATCAGTATAATGAATAAAAGCAGAATATGTATATATAATATATGTATGTGTATGTGTATAGTAGATAATATATTTAACAAGTAATATAATAAATGTAATATATAAATATATAGACATATACCCATATATACAGAGTATATACATACATGCATATATATATATATGTACATGCTTGGGTATACACACACACACATATATATATGTATATATACACATAGCGATGTACATAAATACACACATACTCACACAACACAATCATATACATATACACACAAAAATTGCCCATGAACATTTTCAGGTAAAAATAGTGCCTAAATGAGCTACTGGCCATGTAATGGTTGAACCAAATTTTCCCATCAAAAGTCAATCTGACCAAAGACTACATTACTATATGAGGAATGAAGGGGTGGATTTATTTAAAGAAATACATGTTATGTAAAGCACAATGACCAAGGATGAAAAATGGCTATAACGGTAGAGCTGTATTTTGGTTTCAGTGTCCTTATTTTTAACATAGAAATTTGATTCCAATAAGGCTACTTCAGTCTGTCCCTGCAGAGGTTTTCTCAATCTTTGCATATCACTCTGCAAAATGATTTTTGCTGTTATATATGCTTTGTAATGAGGAATGGAGCAGATATGAACCCGATACAATCTTAACCGCACCCTTTCCAGTAAACCGTGATCTGCTTCATGAATTCAGCTTAGCCATTTTCAAGATTAGCAAACCACTGTGGGTGAAACTGCGAAGTTATTTTTGTAAATGAAAAGATTCTTGCTGACTAGTGGTATAAGGAGATTTCTATGGGCCACTCTTAAACACAAACTGTTCCTATCACTTCTAATAAGAGCCAGCAAAAGAGATTCTCACATCAGCTTCAGAGAGTTGAAAGACTATTATCATAAATAAGTACCTACAAAATCAGCTACCATATTGGGTGTAGGTACTAAAGGGCATTACCATTCCAAATGCTTCCTTGCCTTTGTTTTTAATCATGTCCTAATAGCAATTGTTGGAGAGGTGTGGATAAGCAGGCACACTGATGTATTGTTGACAGAATTATGAACTGATTCAACTGTTTTGTGTCTCAATCTGTAATCATCCAAGAAAAGTGGCTAAACTGTTCACCCAGCAGCTTTTGAGCAGCAATCCCATTCCTGAGAATATTCCCAAGGGAGTCAAAGACAGAAACAAGATTTAAATATATACTGAAACATTCATAACAATAAACTCCAGTGGCTTCCTATTGCCTCCAAGAGCAAATACAAAATGCTCTGGTTAGCAATTCAAAGTCCTTCACAACTTAGCATTCTTTTACCTTTCTAGTTTTCTCTCTAACACATTCTCTTTGATCCAGTGACTCTGGCTTCCTAACTGTTCTACTAATAAGATGTTCCATTTCTCTGGCTGTCCCTCTTGCCTGGACCATTCTCCCTCCTTTGCTCTGACTCCTGACCTCTGTAGCTTTCTTTAAGTCGCAACTAAAATCCCACCCTCTACAAGAAGCTTTCCCTAACTACTTTTTTATTTATTGATTGATTTTATTTTTAATTTATGGAATAAAACAAGCATTTCTGTAACCTAGTATAATAAAAAAAGATGATTGCACATGAAACTGCGACTCTATTATGTGCAATTTGCTATTCCTTTTAAATATACAATATAGTTATCAAATTAAAACATCTTTGGGATATCATTTTACACCTATCATAATGGCTAAAATGATTGAATGGGAAAGTAACAAATGTTGGATGGGATGTGGAAAAATTGGGATGCTAATTCATTGTTGGAGAACTTGTGAACTTATCCTACTATTTTGGAGAGCAATCTGAAATTATGTCCTAATCTCCTCTTCTAATGGTTTCCTTCTTTCAGTTATTTATTGTTTGTCCTGTACATAGCTTGCTTTGTCTATATTTATTTACATGCTGTCACCCCCCTTAAAGTGTAAGCTCTTTGAGGGTAGGAACTGGTTTTTTGCTTCTTTTTTTATCTTTTGTATCCCCAAAGCTTAGCACAGTATCTAGTACATAGTAGTGCAGAGGCAAATGGCTTATCAAACTGAAAATATCAGTGTTCTTTGTCATAGCAAAGAACAAAAGGAAAAAATAAAAGTGTCTAAAAATTATGCTGAGTGAAGTGGTCAGAACCATGAGATCAACAATATAACTAACAAGGTTAATGAAAAGATCACTAAAAAGTAATTTTTTTTGTTAAAAGGGATTTATTTTAAGATTTAAATTTATTTATTTTTAGTTTTCAACATTCATTTACACAAGATTTTGAGTTCCAGATTTTCTCCCTGTCTTTCCCCTCCCCCATTCCAAGACGGCATGCCCCTTCCCCTAGTCTGCCCTCCCTGTTATTCCCTTCTCCTTTACTTTCTTGAAGGACAAGATAGATTTCTATACCCCAATGCCTGTATATCTTATTTCCCAGTTGCATATAAAAACATTATTTAACATTTGTTTTTAAAATTTTGAGTTTCAAATTCTCTCCCTTCTTCCCTCCTCACCCACCCTCATTCAAAAACCAAGCAATTCAATACAGGCTATGCATATATAGTTATGCAAAACATCTCCATAATAGTCATGTTATGAAAGACTATTTCCCTCCATCCTACCCTGCCCTCCATTATCCTATTTTCTCCTTTGACTCTGTCCCTTTTTTTAAAGTTTTTGTTTCTGAATACCCCTCCCCCAATCTGCCCTCCTTTCTGTCATTCTCCCCCTCTTTCCCCTTCCCCCTACTTTCCCTTAGGGTAAGATACCCAATTGAATGTGTACATTATTCCCTCCCTAAGCCAAATCCGATAAGGGTAAAGTTCACTCATTCCTTCTTACCTCCCCCCTCTTTCCCATCATTGTGAAACCTTTTTTCTTGCCTCTTTTATATGATTCTATTTCTCCCTTTCTCTTTCTCAAATATATTTCTCTCTCACACATTAATTTTATCTTTTAGATATCATCCCTTCATATTCAACTCATCCTTTGCCATCCATCCATCTATCCATCCATCCATCCATCCATCCATCCATCCATCCATCCATCTATTTATCTATCTCCTCCAATTACCCTAATACTGAGAAAAGTCTCATGAGTTATAAATATCATCTTTCCATGCAAAAAAGTAAACAGTTCAACTTTAATAAGTCTTTATGATTTCTCTTTTCTGTTTACCTTTTCATACTTCTCTTGATTCTTGAATTTGATATTCAAATTTTCTATTCAGCTCTGGTCTTTTCATCAAGAATGCTTGAAAGTCCTCTATTTCATTGAAAATCCATTTTTTCCCCTGAAGGATTATACTCAGTTTTGCTGGGTAGGTGATTCTTGGTTTTAATTCTAGCTCCTCTGACCTTGGAAATATCATATTCCAAGCCCTTCAGTCCCTTAATGTAGAAGCTGCTATATCTTGTGTTATTCTGATTGTATTTTCATAGTACATGAATTATTTCTTTCTAGCTGCTTGCAATATTTTCTCCTTGACCTGGGAACTTTGGAATTTGGCTACAATATTCCCAGGAGTTTTCTTTTTAGTCACTCTTTCCAGAGGTGATTGGGAGATTCTTTCAATTTCTATTTTACTATCTGGTTCTAGAATATCAAGGCAGTTTTTCTTGATAATTTCTTGAAAGATAGTGTCTAGGCTCTTTTTTTTTTATCATGGCTTTTAGGTAATCCAATAATTTTTAAATTATCTCTCCTGGATCTGTTTTCTAGGTCAGCAGTTTTTCCAATAAGATATTTCATATTGTCTTCTATTTTTTCATTCTTTTGGTTCTGTTTTATAATTTCTTCATTTCTCATAAAGTCATTAGCTTCCATTTGCTCTATTCTAATTTTGAAGGAATTATTTTCTTCAGTGAGCTTTTGGACTTCCTTTTCCATTTGGCCAGTTCTTCTTGTTAAGGCATTCTTCTCCTCGTTGACTTTTTTGATTTCTTTTTCCATTTGGGTTAGTTTATTTTTTGAGGTGTTATTTTCTTCATTAATTTTTTGTGTCTCCTTAATCAAGCTGTTGATTCGATTTTTATGATTTTCTTGCAGCACTCTCATTTCTGTTCCTAATTTGTCCTCTATTTCTCTTACTTGATTTCCAAAATCCTTTTTGAGTTCCTCCATGGCCTGTCACCAATTCATATTCCTCTTGCAGGCTTTTGATGTATGAGCTTTGACTCTGCTGTCCTCTTCTGGTTGTATGCCCTGTTCTTCCTTGTCACAAAAGTAAGATTCTATAGTCTGAGTTCTTTTATGATGTTTGCTCATCTTCCTAGCCAAACACTTGACTTTCTAACTCTTTCTCAAGGTAGGACTCTGCTTCCAGTGAGGGTAGGGGTGGGTGCACTGTCCTAGGCTTCAAGGATTTTGTATCCTTGAGCTGTAGAAGTTTCCATGTATCCACTTGAGCTCCAGAAGCATCCTCTGCCACTGCTGCTGCTGCTGCTGCTGCTGCTGCCACCAATGCTGCTGTTGTTCCTAGACCACTGCCACTTGCAGCTACCACCACCATCCTGGGTGTAGGGCCAGACCTGGCCAGACTGTGCACTCCTCTTTAACTCAGGTGCCACAGAGTTTTCTCACTGACCTTTTTGGCATTTGTGGGTTGAGAACTCTGGAAATTGCCACAGCTGCCAATGATTCAGTCCTCTGAGGTTGGCTCTGGCCAGTCTGTGCCTTGCGGCTCAACCCAGACTGTGCTCCACTCCCTGCCGGGTGTGAAAGACCCTTCCTGTCAACTTTCCACATTGTCTTGGGCTGGGGATTTGTTTCACTCTGTCATTTTGTGGGTCCTGTAGTTCTAGAATTTGTTTAGAGTCATTTTTTACAGGTATTTAGCTTTGGGGGAAAGCTCAGGGAAGTCCCTGCTTTTACTCCACCATCTTGGCTCCACCCCTAAAAAGTAAATTGAACTCTGAGTAATGGGGGGTAAAAACAATGAAAGTCCCTGAGAAAAAGTAACAAAATATACTGCTCTCTCATGCCACAGAGATGGGGGACTAAGGACCTTGAGACACAGATGCACTCCTATCAGATTGGCTAATATGACAGAAAAGGAAAATTATAAATGTTGGAGAAGATATGAGAAAATTAGACATTAATGAATTGTTGGTGGAGTTGTGAACTGATATAACCATTCTGGAAAGCAACTTGGAACTGTGCCCAAAGGGCAATCAAACTGTACATATCTTTTGATCCAGCAATAGCACTTCTAGGTCTATATCCCCCCAAAATAAAAAAAAAAATGTGTGGGGAGAGGACCTACATATACAACAATATTTATAGCAGCTATTTTTATGGTTGCAAAGAATCAGAAATCAAGGGAATGCCCTTCAAGTGGGGAACGATGGAACAAGTAGATGACTGTATTAGAATATAAGAAATGCTATAAGAAATGATGAGCAGGCAGATTCCTGAAAAACTTGCAACAATTTACATGAACTAGTGCTGAGTGAAGTGAGCAGAATCAAGAGAACACTGTACACAGTAACAGCTACACTATGTGATGATCAACTATGATAGACTTAGGTCTTCTTGGCAATACATTGATCCAAGACAGTTCTAAAGCACTCATGATAGAATATGCTGTCCACATCTAGAAAAAGATCTATGGAGTCTGAATACAGATTGAAGTATACTATTTTCACTATTTTTGTTGTGGTTTTTTGTGGCTTTTCCCTTTTGTTTTGTTTCTTCTTTCACAACGTGACTAATGTGCAAATATGTTTAACATGATTGCACACGTATAACCTGTATCAGATTGTTTGTCATCTTGGGAAGTGTGGATGGGAGAGAGGGATAAAAATTTGGAACTCAAAATTTTATAAAAAACTAATGTTGAAAACTATTTTTACATGGAATTGGAAAAAATACTATTTATAAAAAAAGGAATACCACCCAAAAAAAGGGAAATCTGGAAATGTTCTTCCCAGTTTTCTGATAATTTTATATCTGTACACTCATCTACTATTAATTGTCTCTGAGAAAACATAATTTAGGTGAAATAATTTTGCAGAGAACAGTTAATTACATAAGAACAACATTATAAATGGTTTATTGGCCAAACAATGATGGTATAGGTTTTACTATTAATGCTTTAATGGAGATTTTATAGAAAGGCATGGAAAGTGGTGCAGTATGTAATCTTATAGGGGACATGACTACATTAAATTTTTTGTTGTTGTTCCTTACACAACCAATGCCTTACTGAAGCCCCAGGGAGATCTATGCCCATGAAAGGACCAGATGCTCAAAGCTTAGGTTTAGTGTCTATCCGCTTAACCACAAATACAGGTTCAATTGAAATTTTCTCATTTGAGACAGAACACTATTGTTTCTGGAGATTGTGTTTTCAACTGAATTGTTGAAAAGATGAAATCCTGGACATACATGTCATATGCTCATACTGTGCATGAATTGATACCCTTGCTATTCTGAAAATCAGAATGAGTAGGGGGAGTAAAGTAACATCAAATAAAAGTTGAGACATGTGACCATTCAAAAAACAGGGAGCTTATGTATGTCTCTCTGAAATGCCTAAGGCTCATCTGTGGCAAATGATCATTGCTAAGTATGCCTTTCTTTTGTCCTGATACTTCTACCCTGCAATTTTCTAGAAACTTCCATACCATGTATCTCTACTTCCTACTTGATCCATTAGTCAATATTTAGGTTCCCTTGCTGATGACATCAAAGATGGAAAACCAAACACTAGGCTCTGAGTGAAAATTCACTCCTTCCCTTTAAAACTGAAGACCATCACTTGCTTAAATGAGCTGCCCTGTTCTGAAGTCGATTATGTCCCAGAAATTCCTCACACCAGCTAGGAGAAATGCTGAAATTGATGAACTGTATCTGAGGAAGATCTCTTTAAAAGACCATCCCTTACCCTCTACCTCCTTTCTTTCTCTTTCTATGGGCTAAAGAACATCACACTAGAAACTCTGGCAACTGGTCTCTCTAGTAACTGACACCTGGTTTTATTATCAGGGAAGGGACTTTGCTAAGTGATCTACAAATATTATCAATCCTGAGATGGAGACACTGTTATTATCCCTATTTTACAGTTGAAGAAACTGAGGCTCAGAGAGGTTACATGACTTACCTAAGATTACAAAGCTAATAAGTGTCTGAAGCTAGATTTGAACTTAGGTCTTCCTGATTTCAGGCCCAACGCTCATAGCTGTAGTGACTGAGAACTGGTTGCATCATTCACTCCAAAGTCTGCTTCCCAGATCCCCCATTTCTCCTGTCCCCCAGTGTTTCTTCTCTCTTAGACCCTGAGCCTCACCTTATGTCAGTTAAATACATAAAAATAAAAGATCTGGTTCCATGTGTTACCATTCTTTCTGATTATTTTGTGAAACCACCTCTTGGTCCCTAATCTGTTGATAAAAATAGAGTCAGAGCAAAATATGGAATGGTAATGAGTGGGGGCTCCAGTCTACAAATTTAGGAACAGTGAGTGGGAAAAGAGATACTTGTGCATTTCAACTATTCTAGTTATATTGACTTGTTAAAAAAATAATAGAAGGCACATGACACTACAATTTTTTTAAAAATCCCAAGAAGCTATGTAGAATTGGTAGTTCTATTTTTTCTCCCCAAGTCTTTCCTGGGTATCACTAATATGAGAAGAACACTCCTAAAGGTAAAAAGGAAAACAAATACTTCACAGAAACCCTCTTATTTGAGTAAACTGATGAGTTCTGGTTCCAGTTCTTCATTTGGGAACCAGGGCTTATTGACTTATCAATATAAAAAATATTTCTCTGTGGTATCATTCCTAGGCTCTATATTGCCTGGGAGGTGCCATTTAATTATAAAAAATATCCCAACAATAATCAACATGGCCAAGCCCAGTTAATATTTCCGATTTTCCAAGGAGTAGAGACAAGTGACATTGCCACTAAGCTGCCTCTTCTTTCTGATCAAGATTTTTTTTTAATAGAGATTTATCATATTTCCTTCTACCACTTGAATGCAGGGTCAAGTGTTTACAAAACAACTGATGTACAAAACACTACAAAAATTTTAAGCAACTGTCGTGGGAATGAAGGACATGGTTCTGTAATACAGACCCTACAGCTGCACTGAATAGCTTGGCTATGTTCCCAACCACCTACTGCCTCACTCTTCTCTCTAGTCTCAGGGGACTCATGCTTTTTTTTTTTTTTCTTTTAATTGCATGCAATTTAAAAAATTGCCTTTAAGTTTAGAGCCAATAAACAAAAAGGGTCTTTATCATCCAGAAGTAATTGCTTGTTTTGCTTAGGAAAATAAATGTGATACATAGATCATTTTTTGATTTGTAGCATATACCTTCCTAATTTCAGAAGCTTCACCCAATCTAAATAATGGATTTTAAACACTATAGAGTACAACGTAAGAAGTGATAGGACACTCAGTTTTCTTGGGTCAGCAGAAATAGAGGGGGGGAACCACCCTAGATTTTAATTCTTATTTTTAAAAATTCTTTTTTTCTTTTAATTCTTCCATTTGCTCCATCCAAATTGTCCTATGTTATTGTTGATGCCACCTCCTCTGGAAGGATTTTGTATCCATTTCCCCTAAAAGTTGCTCCAATTCTAATCCAATAATAAGGCAGGCACAAGATATCCTCTCAGGAGTTGTTACCTCCCTTCCCCCCCACACACCCCTACCCAAATGGCTATCTGGTGCAGTTCCCCATAAGTTGGGGAGATGCCCAAGAATGCAGATAGTTTGGGCCAAATCCAGGAAAGGCAACCTCTCATTCAAAACAATCTCTGATTACTGCAGGCAATAACAGTATTATCTTCCTTAAGATTATATTATATTACATTATCTTCTGAGTTTCTGAGTTAGATTAACTTTCTGCTGAGACTGAAAGCCTAGGCCAGACAAAGATAAACCTACATGGGGTTTTATTCTCTTTTTGTAGGCCTCTTATGTTCTCTCTCTATACTTCCTGATTTGGGAATTTCATTGACTTTAAGGTTTCAATTACTTATCCCAAACTTCTCCCTTATTCTACTCCTATATTCTTAATTTTCTGCTCTGTATTTATTTCTACCTGGATGTTTTTCTGACATCCTCAAACTCAATCAGTAGTCAATCAACAATTATTCATTAGATACTTACTATAATTTTCTGCTCTGTATTTATTTCTACCTGGATGTTCTCCTGGTATTCCAAACTCAATCAATCAGTAGTCAGTCAGTCAACATTTATGAAGCACTTACTATGTATATATATATATATATATATATATATATATATACACACACACATTATATATTATATATATGATATATATGGTATATATCATATATATATGATATATATATACACACATATACATATGCCAGGCACTGTGCTAAGTATGAAGGATACAAAGAAAGTCAAAAACAAAACAAAATATGAGATAAACTGGAGATAGTCACAGAAAGGTACTACCATTAAGGGGGAATCAGGAAAAGCTGGGTCTTTAAGGTATGATTTTAGTTGGGAATTGAAGGAAGACAAAGAAACTTGAAGAGGGAGAGAATTCCTGGTGAATTCTAGCCAGTGAAAAGTCACAGTCAGGAGATGAAGTGTCTTGTGTAAGCAGGAGCCAGTGATTAACCATTTACCAGAACACCTATGGTTGGTCAATGTTACCATTCCTGGGAAGGATGTGCCAATAAATTGCTTTGACTCCATTTACTTGTCCTATAACTTCCCTGACCAAAACAGCACTTTCCGGCCATGACTACCATGTACATTGCTGTCTTCTAGTACAAAGATACAAGCTTCTTGAAGGCAGAGTTCTTTTGTATACCACCACCACCACCATCTACCATTGCTACCACCATCAACACACTCCTTACCCCAAACCAATCTGTTGTCAGTTACTGTCAAGTCTTCTTTCTCAGCTTCTAGAGAGAGGTTTTAACACTTTTGTGTTATGGACCCCTTCTAGGAATCCTATTTTTAAATGCATAAAATAAAATACAAGGGAAACCAAAGGTTAGTAAGATGTAATTTTCCCTCACCCCAGCCAAGATCACAGATCCCTTGAAAATTATTGTGGACCTCAGGTTAACCTCTATCTTACATTAAGGTTCTAACATTCTCCCTTCTTTTGTACAGTCAAAGCTTGATCTCTCCTTCCTGAATTATCTTTTCCTTTACTTTTATATATCAATAAGAATGACAGCACCGTGTCTAGTGAGAGGGCCTGGGTTCAAGTCCACCTCTGAACTTAGTACCGGTGTAAACTACAAGTCATTTAACTTTTTTGGGTCTCAGTTTCCTTCTTTGTAAAAGGAAAAGGGTTGGATAATATGGTCCTTGAGATCCTATAGAGGAAGTTATATTGATTTTACGTGGAGGGTTGTTGTAGGAGAGGATTAAACAAAGTACCTACATATTTCTGAGGAAGGGTTGTGTTTATGCCATCAGCCAGAGCTACTTTCCTCCTTTCTCTTTCATTCTTACCCCCTTACTTCTCTTATTCTCCTTCCTTGTTAGCACAGCCCAGCACCACCCAGCTGTTCATAGGTAGGCGAGTGGTACTCAAACTTTTGGGTCTCTGGATCCCTCTGCACTCTTAAAAATTATTGAGAACTCCAAAGAACTTGTTCCGAGGCCTATTTGTACTGACTAGAGCTGACTGTCTAATTTTCAGTGTTCAACTGATTGTTTTGCTTATTGCCTAGACTTAAAGAAGTGATGGAGAAACATTAGTAATTCTGATTAAATTTAAGTGTGTTGTGGGTACATCCCCCCCCCCCCCGAAAGTTAGTTAATAAACATTTACCCATATACTGCTGGTTATATTTACTAATAGTTACTCTATTACAAAATAAAACTGATAATTTTTTAAATAGTTGTCATTTAAAAATAATAATAGGGGCAGAGCCAAGATGGTAGAGTAGAAAGACGCACATACATATAGCTCCGAACCCACAACCCATAGAACATCTGTAAAAAGGAACTGACTGCGAATTCTGGAGCAGCAGAGGCCACAGAATAGTGGAGCGAAGGAGATTTCTGTTCCAGAGGGACCTGCAAACCTCTCGCAAAAGGTCCGTCATGCTGTGGACATGGAGCCCAGCCCAGCCCTGCCGTGGCCGCGGCACTGAGAGGAGCAGATCTGAGCGGGCTTCAGGGACGGGATTTCCAGCGGCCGCACGGGTCCCTCCACCCACAGGTGACGAGGGTTGGTGAGAGGGTCTCTTTGGTGGGTCAAGAAGGGAGTGGGGTGCCCCCATAACTCAGGCCCCCTCAGGAGGCAACAGCGGAGGTGGGAGCAGACCAAGGCTCCCCAAGCAGGCAGGAGCCTGGATCCATTGTTGAAGGTCTCTGCATAAACCCCCTGAGGGAACTGAGCCTGAGAGGCGGCCCTGCCCCTACCTGAGCACCTGAACTTAATCTCACACTGAATAGCAGCACTGCCCCCGCCCAAAGCCCTGAGGCTGGGAAGCAGCATTTGAGTCTCAGACCCCAAACGCTGGCTGGGAGGATCTGGAGGCGAGGTGGGTGTGAGGAGAATATTCAGAGGTCAAGTCACTGGCTGGGAAAATACCCAGAAAAGGGAAAAAAACCAAGACTATAGAGGGTTACTTTCTTGGTGAGCAGGTTTCTCCTCCCCTCCTTTCTGATGAGGAAGAGCGGTGCTCACCATCAGGGAAAGACATGGAAGTCAGGGCTTCTGCATCCCAGCCCACTCAATGGGCTCAGACCATGGAAAAGCTCAAAAAGGGCTCAGAAAATTTTGAAAATTATGTTAGAAGACTGGAGGAAAAACTGGGAAGAGCAATCAAAGACATGCAAGCAAAGTATGAACAGCAGATCAGCACCCTGCTAAAGGAGACCCCAAAAAATACTGAAGAAAATAACACCCTGAAAAATAGGCTAACTCAATTCGCAAAGGAGGTTCAAGAAGCTAATGAGGAGAAGAATGCTTTCAAAAGCAGAATTAGCCAAATGGAAAAAGAGATTCAAAAGCTCACGGAAGAAAATAGTTCTTTCAAAATTAGAATGGAACAGATGGAGGCTAATGACTTTATGAGAAACCAAGAAATCACAAAACAAAACCAAAAGAATGAAAACCTGAAAGATAATGTGAAATATCTCATTGGAAAAACAACTGACCTGGAAAATAGAATCAGGAGAGACAATGTAAAAATTCTGGGACTACCTGAAAACCATGATCAAAAAAAGAGCTTAGACATCATCTTTCATGAAATTATCAAGGAAAACTGCCCTGAGATTCTAGAACCAGAGGGCAAAATAAATATTCAAGGAATCCACAGAACACCGCCTGAAAGAGATCCAAAAAGAGAAACTCCTAGGAACATTGTGGCCAAATTCCAGAGTTCCCAGGTCAAGGAGAAAATATTGCAAGCAGCTAGAAAGAAACAATTCAAGTATTGTCGAATACAATCAGGATAACACAAGATCTAGCAGCTTCTACATTAAGGGATCGAAGGGCATGGAATAGGATATTCCAGAAGTCAAAGGAACTAGGACTAAAACCAAGAATCACCTACCCAGCAAAACTGAGTATAATACTTCAGGGGAAAAACTGGTCTTTCAGTGAAACAGAGGACTTTCAAGCATTCTTGATGAAAAGACCAGAGCTGAAAAGAAAATTTGACTTTCAAACACAAGAATGAAGAGAAGCATGAAAAAGTAAATAGCAAAGAGAAGTCATAAGGGACTTTACTAAAGTTGAACTGTGTACATTCCTACATGGAAAGACAATATTTGTAACTCTTGAAACTATTCAGTATCTGGGTACTGGGTGGGATTACACACACACATGCACACGCACACGCACACACACATAGAGACAGAGTGCACAGAGTGAATTGAAGAGGATGGGATCATATCTTTAAAAAATGAAATCAAGCAGTGAGAGAGAAATATATTGGGAGGAGAAAGGGAGAAATGGAATGGGGCAAATTATCTCTCATAAAAGAGGCAAGTAAAAGACTTATTAGTGGAGGGATAAAGAGGGGAGGTGAGAGAAAAACATGAAGTTTACTCTCATCACATTCCACTAAAGGAAGGAATAAAATGCACACTCATTTTGGTATGAAAACCTATCTTACAATACAGGAAAGTGGGGGATAAGGGGATAAGCAGGGTGGGGGGGATGATGGAAGGGAGGGCAATGGGAGGAAGGAGCAATTTGAGGTCGACACTCATGGGGAGGGACAGGATCAAAAGAGAATAGAAGTAATGGGGGACAGGATAGGATGGAGGGAAATATAGTTAGTCTTATACAACACAACTATTATGGAAGTCATTTGCAAAACTACACAGATTTGGCCTATATTGAATTGCTTGCCTTCCAAAGGGAAGGGGTGGAGAGGGAGGGAGGTAAAGAAGTTGGAACTCAAAGTGTTAGGATCAACTGTCGAGTAATGTTCTTGCCACTAGGAAATAAGAAATACAGGTAAAGGGGTATAGAAAGTTATCTGGCCCTACAGGACAAAAGAGAAGATGGAGACAAGGGCAGGGAGGGATGATAGAAGAGAGAGCAGATTGGTCATAGGGGCAATTAGAATGCTTGGTGTTTGGGGGGAGAGAGGGGACAAAAGGGGAGAAAATTTGGAACCCAAAATTTTGTTAAAATGAATGTTAAAAGTTAAATAAATAAATTAAAAAAAAAGAAAGAATATGTCAAAGTGCTTACTGAAAGTAAAAGTTGTGAAATATACACAATGTAAAAATTAAAATGAAAAATAATAATAATAATAAAACCATTACATAGTAATATAAATAACATTTTTACAAAAACAACTATATTTTCCAAAACAAAAAAAATTGTGAGAAGAATGGCTTTGTTTCACATGTTTTTGCAAATCTCTTTAATGTCTTGATGACCTTTTAAGAAAGCCGAGGGGTTTTTGTTGATGTTGTTGGGCTTTACTACTTAAAGCATAAAGAAATCCTGTCTAGAGAGAATAAGTTTCAGACTTTCCCCTTGGTACTGGCCACTTCCCCACTCTATTGACTGCAGGAAGAGCTGAGAGGTATTTTATTTTAAATCCTTTTAAAGTGCATCCTTTTAAAGTGTGTTCTTTTAATTCTTAAATAGTAAAGTAAATTGTATTTTATAGTCCACCAGTGCTCGCTGCATATTTAGACTCTAAAACCAGGGGTGGGGAACCTGCAGCCTTGAGGACACATGAGGCCCTCTAGGTGCTCAAGGGTGGCCCTTTGAATGAATCCAGACTTCACAGGACAAATCCTTGAGGTCACAGGTTCCCCACCCCTGTTCTAAACCTTCTGAGGTTTAGACTTCTAAACCTTCTAAATTAAGCCCAATTTAGTTTTGCCCCACACTAGGACCTTTTCAGCAGCTCAAAGAGTTGTAAGCAAAGTAGATGCCCATCGACTGGGCAGGGAGAATGATTAAACAGAGTGTAGCACATGAGAGTGAGAATGTTACTGGGCTGCTAAAAACAATGAAGAATAAAGGGAGGCCTGGAATGGGGGATGATGGAAATGTCATACGGCATATACTTTTGAAGTGGACTAATATATTAGTTAGTTTTGAAGAAGTATTCTTTTCCTCTTCTTTCTTTTTTTATTCTTTTTTTAAAAGTATGACTTTCTGCATGGGGAGTGTAGAGGAATATACTGAAAAATCAAGATGATGCCAAAACAAAAATAGCAATAAATTTTTTTAAAATATATTTTCAGCTGCTAAAGAATAAGGAGCATATTTTAAAAACTTTTACATTTAATTTAATTCATATTTTTAATTTTTTTTATCCCCAGCACCTTGCACACAATAGACAATTAAAAATGTAAAAATATCTACTATTACATATTAATATTACCTCATTTGATTGTCATAATAGCTCTGAGAGTAACATTCTATTATCTTCCCATTTTACAGTTGATGAAATTAAGGCAGACAGAGGTTAAATGACTCACACAGAATCAGATGGCTAATAAGTGTCACTGGTCAGATTTGAACTCAAGTCTTCTAGACTTCAGGACCAATGCTCTATCCACTGCACCATTCAGCCTGGGCTTCAGTTACCTAATATTTGAAATGAAGGCGTTGGAATGAGTGACCTTTAAGGTCCCTTCTAATTCTAGACACATGATCCATCCTTTCCTTTAGAATGTGGGAGCTATGGGAGAAAACACATCAAGACTGAGGACTATTCCAAGACAGAATACAGGCAGGGGGAAAAAATGAATACATCACCTTCCACAATAAACCTAGGATTTCCTGGGACAGTGTTCAGCTGTGGGAGCATTTGTGGAGCTCATGATCTTGTTTCAGATGCATTTCTAACCAGCTGATGAAACTATTATTTTCCAATTAAAGAAAAAAATCCACCCTGTTTGTCTCCTTGGGAGCAAAGGACCAAACTAGAGCATTAAAATGGGGAGCACAGGCACAAAGGCAATTAAAATGAAATTATATTCTCAGAATGGGAAGCTATTATGGATGGTACTACATATAACTGCTAATGAACCCACAGCTTTCCAGTGCTTTCTTTCATTACTAGAAGAATAATCCTTCAAATGACTTGGTAAAAAGTTTGTGTTTCCAAAGAATTTTGGAAGCTACCTGTAGGTCATTTGATCTCTCTGTTTTGTCATCTGTAAAATGGGACAGTGGACTAGATGATCTCTAAGGTATCTTTCATGATAGTTCCAATTAGATAACAGAACCATGGGTCTAAATTTCCTGGTCCTCACCATACGTGTGAGTGTAACGATGACAATGCCTTTGTTTCTAGACAAAGTCAAAAGCCAAGAATACAGTGATGAGTGAGGAAGGGTTCATATAAAAGTAGAATATAACTTTCCTAAAGCACAATTTTTTGAAATCAGTGTTTTTACATAAAAATTTTTAGCATCTTTTGTTTTCTACATTACTTACACTTCTTCCTATATCTCCTGAGAGTCATCCTTTATAACACAGAATTAACAATTATTTTTAATGATCCTAAGCTTTTCTTTGAAACAAAGGCCTGGGTTACTTTTTTTCCTGTTAAGATGTCAAGCTTTTTATGGTAAATTACAAAATGTATTTTCTTAATTTCAGCAAATTCCAATTTTTTTACAATAACACAAATAGTCATGTAGTATTTTAAAGTTTTCAAAGTACTTTATATACATTATAATATAACAGTTTCATGACAAATCTGGGAGTTATGTACTAAACATAATATTATCCCACTTTTACAGATGTGCAAAATGACATTCAGGGCAGCTAAAATGACCCATTCATACTGGGTGGATTTTGACTCCAAGACCCACCTTCTCCATTGTGCCAAGCTAGTATCTACATCTGATCGTACATCTAATAAGAGAATATTATCTCAATATGGCTCCAGAGGAGAAAGTGATGCTGGTGATTCCCTCACTTAAATCCAATTCACTTGCATATCATGGCATCACCTCCCTGTTATCATGGTCCTCTTTGAGAGCTGAGGACAAGTAGCAACCTCTATGAGTAGAGGAGGGACTGCCTACTAGGGACCATACTTCCAGTTGAGCAACATAATTTCCTTCCTTCCTTCCTTCCTTCCTTCCTTCCTTCCTTCCTTCCTTCCTTCCTTCCTTCCTTCCTTCCTTCCTTCCTTCCTCCTTTCTCTTTCTTTCTTTCCTCTCTTTCTCTTTCTTTCTTTCTTATATCAAAATTCATCTGGAAGAACAAGAGGTCCATAATATGAAGGGAATTGTTGAAAAGAAATGCCTAGCTATACCAGATCTTAAATTATATTATAAAGCAGCAATCATCAAAACTACGTGGTACTGGCTAAGAAACAGAGTGGTGGATCAATGGAATATGTTGGGTATGCAAGATACAGTAGTCAATGACTATAGTAATCTATCATTTAATAAACCCAAAGACTCCAGCTTCTGGGATAAAAACTTACAATTTGACAAAAACTGCTGGGAAAACTGGAAAACAGTATGGCAGAAATCTAGATATAGACTAGCATTTTATATCCTATACCAAGATAAAGTCAAAATGACTACATGATTTAGATTTAAACACTGATACCATAAACAAACTAGGAGAGCAAGGAATAGTTTACTGTCAAATCTATGGAGAAGGGAAAAATTAATAACCAAACAAGTGATAGAGAACATTATGAAATACAAAATGAATGATTTTTGATTACATTAAATTGAAATGTTTTTGCACAAACAAAGCCAATGCAACCAAGATTAGAAAGGAAGCAAAAAGCGAGGAAACAATTTTTACAACCAGTGTCTCTGATAAAGGACTCATTTCTAAAATATAGAGAAAATTGAGTCTAAGTTATAAGAATACAAGTCATTCCCCAGTTGATAAATGGTTAAATGACATAAAGAGGCAGTTTTCAGAGGAAGAAATTAAAACTATCTGTAGTCATAAGAAAAAAATGCTCTAAATCATTATTGATTAGAGAAATACAAATCAAAACAACTCTGGGGTACCATATCACACCTATCAGATTGGCTAACCTGACAAAACACGGAAATGACAAATGTTGGAGAAGATGTGGGGAAAGTTGTAACACTAATTTGCTGTTTGCAATTTGGAACTATACCCAAAGGGATATAACACTGAATACTCTTTGACCCAGCAATACCACTTTCAGTCTATGTCCCAAAGAGATTATAAAAATGGGTAAAGGACCCATGTGTACAAAAATATTTATAGCAGCTCTTTTTGTGGTGGCAAAGAATTGGAAATTGAGGGGATGCCCATCAATTGGGAAATGGCTGAACAAGTTGTGGTATATGAATATAATTGCATACTATTGTTCCATAAGAAATGATGAGCAGGCACATTTCAGAAAAACCTGAAAACACTTACATGAGCTGATGCTGAGTGAAATCAGGAAAACTTTGTACACAGTAACAGTCACGTTGTCAGATGACCAACTTTGATAGACTTAGGTCTTCTCAGCAATGCAAGGATCTAAGACAACTCCAAAAGACTAATGCTATCTACATCCAGAAAAGAACTTCAGAGACTGAATTCAAAAGGAGGTGTACTAACTGCTTCCTTTTCTTTTACTGCTTTATTTTTTCTTCTTTCTTGTGGTTCCTCCCATTAGTTCTAATTCTTCTTTACATTATGACTAATGTGAAAATATGTTTGACATGAATGTAAAAGTAGAACCTATATCAGATTGCATGCTGTTGTGGAGAGAAGGAAGGATGGGGTGGGTGAGAAAATTAAAACTCAAAATCTTATGGAAGTGAATATTGATAACTAAAAATAAATTATTTTTTTAAAAAATGACCATTGATGTAAGGTCAAAGACAAGTAAAAAAATAAGACTTTTTAAAAAATCATTTTTGGAAAGTTTCTTTAAAGGAATTTTTGGTACAGTTGTAGGTAGATGCTTTTAGCTCAGAGACATAGATTGAGTCAAAGTAGAGTTAAAATATTAGAAAATGGAAACTTTTTTGTTTTACTTACTTATAAACCAGCATCAAATGTCCTACTATTGAAGTGAAAGAGAACAAATTATTTTTACTCTGTTTAGGTACCACAAAACATGAGTCACAAAGCCAATTTGCTGAACAAGCTGAATCTGTGTTAATTCATCACATAGTGTCATATGTCCTTTGCAATAAGAATTATCCAAACTAATGAGGCCATGGAACTCTTTTTAAGTCACTTTCTAGCAGACTCTCTGTTATTGAACATGATTAATGAGTGGGCTGCTCTATTAATAGAAAATTAGCATACATATATTCCAATTTTAAAAGAATTTGAATACAGCCAAAAATACACCAAAACTATACAGAATGTAATTTCTAAGTAATGACAAGAGAGTCTGGAGCAGCAGCTGCTAACCTGAGATCCATGAACATTTAAAAAAAATTCAATAAATATATTTTAGTATAATTGGTTTTCTTTGTAATCCTATGTATGCTGTTTTATACATTTAGAAAAATTATTCTGGGAAGGAGCTATAGATTTTGCCAGATAGCCAAAGGAGTCTGAAGGCTAAGAATGCTTGGATAGCTTTTTAGTTTTGCATCACCTACAGGGTATTTTGCTCCTTCCCTCCGCTTGGAGAGTCATCATTTATAACACAGAATTAACAGCATAGTTTTTAATGACTTTAAGTTTTTTTCCTGAAAGAAAAGCCTATTTTTTCCTATGAAGACTCTGAGCTTTTATGTTAAAGTACAAAAAGCAATTTTAAAATTTCTGGTAAATTCCAATTTTTAAATAATAATAACTGTCATACAATAATAAAATCTCTATATAATAGTAATATAGAATTCTGTATTATATACTGATACATCATAATTGTATAATTTATTACATTACTAATAATACTAACATTTAATGAATAGTAATAACTAACTGAGACATTCTTATATATCATATTTATATTAACAAGCCTTGCCCTAAGGCCCACAAATAATAATGTTCTGGTTCATTTTTAAGCTATTAAAACTTAAAATTCACTAAGATTTTTAGGACACTGTATTTTATATAAATTTTGGTATAGAAAGTTAATTTAGCACCTCTTTAAAAGGATATATAAATTTGACTCTAGAGAACTTCACTGTCTACGGCATACCTTTGTAATGACTGCCTCTGAAAACCCTCTTACTATGATTTCTAACATAAAGTTAGGCTGGCAAGTGTAAGCAGCAGAGGGACAGAATGGGAGTCATTATGGAGGAGAATACACACAAAAGTAGCCATTACTTCTCCTCAGTAATATTAAGGAGCAAGGGATTAGCAGCTGGCAACCAGAACCACAACGAATATTGGTAGCAAATGGGCAAGGTAAGCCAGGGAGAAATAATACAAAGCAAAGGAGGAGAGGTCAAGGGAAAGGGCCTTGGTTGGAACATTTTGATAAAGTAAAAATGGGTTAGTGGGTGGTTAACTCAGAGGGAAACAATAAAAGAAGCATGTGACCCAAGACACTAAACCATTTTTGGGTGGCTTTAGCCAGTTGTATTTCATACTGTATTCATAAAACCAGAGCATTCCACCAGGTATCTCAGGTTTCCTTGTGGGGTGGGGAGGAAGGCATACATAGGTACATAATTAATGACTCCAAGTGTCTATCAATGCCAAGTAGTGGTGAATATTCTAAAGCATAAAAAAAAAAGCCGAAGTTTCAAGCTAGATAAATGAATTAGGGTTTACCAAAAGAAATATCAATTAAAAAAACTAAGTCACACTAAGTGGAACTAGTACAAACTGTACACATCTGTCTTAAGCTTCTCCCAGATTCCTTGATTAGTTTGATTTTTGCTATACTAAATAAATAGCATCATGTCAAATTGTTTAGTCTTTCTGTCATCTGGTAACAACATATTTTATATCATAGGACAAAAAACACAGTTTTGCAAATTTGTCAGATTTGAATAATTTAAGTTGGCCATGTGAATACTTCCTCTTAATACCAAAGCACCCTGGGACAACCTAGCAGAGGGCAACCATACAGGGGACTACTTGTGAGACATCACAGTTTGTAACCTCCTCAGAACTAAAGGATAGTGTGGGGGGCTGGATATTTGCTGTTCAGAGATACTGGTGCCCATGTGTTGGAATGGACCCACTTCCTAAATTCCCCTCATACTAGTAGAGGTTAATGGTGGAGAAAGATTCAGTCCGTGCTCTTATCACTATCTTTCCATTCTCATGATTTCAGTGTCATTTTACAGAGAATCCAACTTGGCTTCGGGGAATGATCATGGTTCCTTAGGATCAAGGAACACCCATAGCATCTCTTCAGCAATCATCTCTTCTTCTCCTGCTCTATTATTGCATGACCTCAAGTCCTATCTCTTAGCCTTCTCTACCTTCCTCCTGCCTGTCACTCTGTTCGTACATTTTTTCTTTAACAAAGACATTCTTCCAGTGATATTGCATGATCATGAAGCCTAGAGTTCCACAGATGCCAAAGAATTAAAAGTTGAGTATCCCCACAATGGTAATAGTCTCATGATGAGTACAGTGAATAGACAACCAAGAATTGTGCAACAGAATTGGCATAAATGATGTTATTGGCAGCGATGACAAGAAAAAGAAGGCAGTCTTATCAAGTGGTAGGGAAACAAATAATTGATAGGTAGCCCACATGTGCCATTGGTACTTATACAACATCAAAAGACCTAAAGAAGGCAGAAGGGTGAACTGCTTATGGAGGAAATTTGAGAGGAGATATACAAGAGTTCCATACGATGCAAGGGTGTCGAAGATTTACTATCTGCATGATTGGATAGGATACCCATATCAGTTTGGTCTCAGATACATTGAAGTATTGATTTCTTTTAAATTCTATAGTAATGTAACTACAGATTCAATGGCTCCATTTTACAACGACTATGAATACGGTTGCTCTATCTTTAATATGAGATAAAATCTTGGGGAGTGTAGAAGTTCACCTGTCACCTGAATAGTGCCATGGGATGGAAGTTTTGTCATACACACAGAGAAAGAACTAAGAAAATTTCTTCCTGAAAGACTTAGACTATCAAAGAGAAAGATTCTATAGAGACATTTTGAGAGAACTGAGACATTATTCAGAAAATTCCCAAGAGACTTGAATTGCCATCTTAAAAGTACAGCATCAGTGTTGATGAGAATATTTTATTCCATATTTCTTTCCTTTACTTTTGAAGAAGACAGAGTTGACTGTAGCTGTGAACTTCACTCACTATAGTAAATGATGAATTATTATTTGTGTCTTTGATAATTTGCTGTTATGTTTAGCCTGTGGGACCAAGAGTGTGAGTTGCAGAGAAATAGCAGGCGCTTATGGAAAAAGGTTTCTTCAGCTTATTTATAAACCGAGGTGGGGGCTCAGAGATGATTGAGTAACTAGTGAGAGATTTGGACATTTCTATTAATAGCAGAATATCATTTGATTGCCTTAGAACTTGGGAAAAAAATTGTCAGTCAGTCGATAGGAATTTATTAAGTGCTTACTATTCAGACCATGTCCTGGTAGTGAATCAAGGAAAAGCAACACCACTGCCCCTGCCCTCAAATAGCTCATATTCTAATGAGCAAGATTACACATAAATAACAATATCCAAGCAAGACATATACATAGTAAAAGGGAGATAATCCCAGAGGGTTGGCATCAGCACTGGGAGGGATCAGTAAAGACTTCCTGCAGAAGGAAAGATTTGATTTCAGGCTTGAAAGAAGCTGGAGATGGAGTGTCATATTTGAATAACAAGGAGAGCAGTCAAGTGGGATGATAGGATGTACAGCAGAGAAGAAGGCAAAGATTGAAAGTTTTACATTCCAAATGAAGGATTTTATATCTGCTCCTGAGCCACTGGAGTTTACTGAATGAGGGGGAGGGGTAACTGGCAGATGTGCATTTTAAGAACATCATTTCAGCTGCTGAGAAGAGCATGCCTTGAAGTCAGGAGACCAATTAGGAGACTACTGCAATAGTCCAAGTGAGACTCATTGAGGACCTGCACTAGGATAGAGGTTGCGTGAGTAGAGAGGAAGGGACATATATGAGAAAGGCCGTAAAGGTAGAAATGAAAAGACTTGACAATACATTTGGTACGTGGAATGAGAGTAAGGAAGAAGACATTGATCAGCGTCAAGAAAGATGCAGGAACCACTAGAGATCTCTGTCAACCTAGTCTGGAAAGAATTCACTGGACTCAAGCAATCTGGAGTCAAGTAGGCAAAAAAAGTTTATTATTGTTACTCTTTTCAGCAGGCAAAAGGTCTTGGGGAAACTGCACTTTAAAAGAGTTATAGATAAAGTTTATACAGATTATTCTATACTAAGAGGTGTGCCAAACATGCTAACTCGGTGTTTTGGGGTGTGATTAGGGAGTGGCTAAGGAGCGGTCAGTTCTTAAAGGAACATGCACTTTTGTTATGTACTGCGCAAGTATTTTACCCAAAAATCATTGGGAAATAGTCCAAGCAGGGGCTACATAGTGGTGTGGTTTTAGGCCTGAAACATCAGTAAGTCCACCAACAGTCAGGGCTGACCAGGAAAAGTCAGGTTGTTCTCATCAACGTCTTGTTAGACAAGATTAATGGAAAGGGAGTAGACATACATCTAAGTGTAAGATACATATGATTGGTCAGTGAGTAAGAAATGTTGCTATGACCCAGTGTACAGCCAGTTCAGTCACTATGCAACCAACTCTAAGTGATAAATTCAATAGGTGCAGCTGGCTACTATGGCAGGAATGGAGATAACAGTTCCTTCTGGGGCAGGCTGTCCTTGAGCTGGAGGGAGACTGCCTGAGGTAGTGTTTTGAGGTTAGAGAGAAATGTGATTTTTAAGAGAAATGTGATTTTAGAACTGGCGTCCAAGCACATGCACCCAAGCACCCCATCAACACCAAGGTTGTAAGCCTAAGTGACTAGAGGATGGTGGTACCCTATACAGTAATAGAGAAGTTTGGAAGAAGGGAAGGTTTGTGGGAAAGATGAGTTCTGGTTTGGATCTGTTGAATTTGAGATGACTATCAGACATCCAGACTTAATAAGGAATTGAAACAGTAGCAGGTAAAGAAGGGTGAGGGTTGATGTGGCTGTAAACTAGGTCAATGCCACTCGGACCCCACAATGAGGCTACAGATGGTGTCAAGTTGTCCCTAAGCCATCATCAACATCATCAATAATAATGAGAGGTGGCATGCAGTACCAGATAGAGAACTAGCCTTGGAGCCACATACGACATATGAGTAATGACATATTCTAAACTAATGACATGTACTAAACTGTATGATTCTTGCAAAGTCACTTAACCTCAGACAAATCTCTAAAACAATAAAATATAGAACAGTTGCCAATCTGTATTGGTAGAGTGAACATCTTCTCTCAAAGTTCCCCATAGCAATAAAATCATAGATCAAGTCAAAAATAAAAATTATAATACACAACAATAGAAGTGAAAAGTCCAACAGCAGTTGTAATTGAATGTTGTGAAATCATAATGGGAAGAAAGAGATATGAGAAGACACTCTTTCCCCTTCTTTCTTTGCAGTGGTTGGGGGTCCACTCGTGTGGAACATACTATATGATGTCAAGTTGTGTTAGTGTACTAGTTTTGCTGATTCCCCCCACTTTTTTAAAAAGAAAAACTTTAGTATAAAGGATGGCTCCTTATAAGGAAGGAAAGGAAGGTTAAAGGGGAGAATACAGGCAAAGGAAAAACAAAAAGTTAATAAAAATATACATTTAAAATAAACTAAATAATATACTAAATAATTAAGATATATCTAACACTTTAATAACTAAAGTGTACATAAGATTTTAAGATTTACAAAATCCTTTACATACATTATTTCACTGATCTCGCACTAACCCTATGAAGTATTATGGGCATTTTGTTGTTACCAACACAAGTCAACAATTTGTCTATCGCATAGTGTTAGAGAGTTGCCTAGAACACTTGAAGGTCAAGGAACTTGCCCAAGATCACACTGGATGCAAGTATCTGAGCTGGGATTCAAATGCCGGTCTTCCTGACTCCAAACGCAGCACTCCCTCCATTAAATAAGGGTTTAGAGGGCTGTGATAAGATTTGTATCCTTAAGATGGTACACAAGTATTCATGGCCTTGTGAGGGACGGATAATATTAAGGTGACCTCTGTTAACCATTCCACCTCATCCTGCAAAAATTTCCATAATGTCCACAAGGTTCCATGTGGGAATTGTGTAAAGAAATTAATTTTGCTTGCAATTATGAAATGGTTAACCTTGAGTATCACATATGTTGCTTCTTTATCAAAATAACTCTGGTTCTTCAAAAGCCTCACTTTCTGAGAACTACTAAATAAATTGTGATAAATGCAACAATTTTACAATGTGGAACAATGGAAAAGGTCCTGGATTTGGGGTCAGAGTACCTGGGTTCAGATCTCAGTTTTGCTACTTATTCCCTCTATGGCTTTGATCAAGTCATTTCCCCTCTCTAGGTCTCAGTTTCTTCATTTGTAAAACAAAGAAATTGGACTAGATGATTTTTAAGTGACCTTCTAGCTTTAAAACTATGACTTAAAGGAAGGCAAATTGCCCTTAAAAGTGACATAGATAGAATATAAAAATGTGAGCAAAGAAATTTTTAAAAATAACAAGTTAAAGAAAGCAGGATTAGGGAAATATAAATATTGATATCCTTTTTAAAAATGCATACTGCTTCTACTATATAAATAGGTAATGGATGAGATCAGATGGAGCACAAAGGGAGTCACCAAAAAACTTTCACTGTTATTTGTATGTTAAAATCCATTTTTATTATCAATAATTTTGAGCAGTACATTGGATTTTGAGAATTATGGAAAGTTGCTAGAGAATCCTAAACATCATAGAATCTGAGTGGTAATGGGCATATCAGAGGTTACCCAGTCTGACTTCCTACCCAACTTAGTAACCCTCTCTCTAATATCCCTAACAAGTGGTCATTTGGTCTCTACAGAAACATCACAAGAAATACACTGCGCCAGAAATGCAGCCAATTCCATTTCTGGACTACCTGTCAAGAAGTCCTGTCTTAGATTGAGCTAAAATATTCCTCTCTGTAAATTCTACCCATTGGTTCTTAGTTAAGCCAAGTATATGTGTGATTCCTCTACAGTGTAATTGAAGATAGTTTACTAATAATGAGATTAGGGATTGAGGTTAGGGATCAGACTTGTCTGTGATTTCACTGGCACAGTTAGTTCCTAGGTGGGGAAAATTCTGCTATCAAAATTCTGCTATCTGAACATCAACTTTTCCATAACTTAGTCTTTGACTTGTCCAGGGTCACCTTCTGATGAAATCAGACCTTCTGATTTCTCAGTCAGTGCTCTTTCCATTGAACCCCACTGCTCCCTCCCAGCCTCTCTATCTTCCCAACAAAAACACTCACATGATTTTTCTTAGGATTTCTTGGGAATGGGATCATAAGATGATGGATTTAAGATTGGAAGGGACCACAGAATTTATCTTCTGTAAACTCCTCATTTTACATAACAGGAAACTGAAACCCAGGAACTGTGATGTGTTCAAGGTCACAAAGACAATAAATGGAAGATCAAGGATTTGAATTCAGGTCCTCTGATGACAAATCCAGCATTTTTTCCCATGAGAATGAACTTAGAAACCCCCTAGAACTCATTCAGCCAACACAAAAGGTGACAGAAACCCCACAGGTTATCCCGTAGCACCTATCACATCACTGAGAAGTCTAAAAGTAACCTGTACAATACTGAAAATGAAATGCAAAACATTTAGTCTGACTTTGGAGGCCAACAAAAATAGCTGCACTTCTCCCCAGGGCCCTTAAACATCTTGCAATTCAATGTAGCACCTTTTCTACTCATGCCTTTACAGGTCCAGCAGCATTTACTCCATCCCTGAAAATGAATAGCACAGAGCACTCTGTGTAAATGTCATGTCCCTGTTGCCATAGTCACCCTCCCTCTGCTATCAACCACATGAAGCAGTTGGTATATAAAGGAGCACAGGACAGAAATATGCAACAGTTTCTGGCTTTCCTTTCTCTCCATTTGAAATATGGAAACACAGAAATTCTCCTCAAGATTTCCATGTGTAATGAGGTCCATCCTGGAAAGAATTGCCAGAATCTTCTTTGTAGAATCTGGACTTATCAGTCCTTAAGATTAGCCTTCAAGCTAATCAATCAATAAATTGATAATCAATAAACATTTATTAAGCACCTACTATGTGCCAAGCACTGTGCTAAGTACTGGGAATACAAAAAAGGCAAAAGGCAATCCCTGCCCTCAAGGAGCTTACAATCACTGATGGAGCTACAAATATTATTGAATTATATCTGTCACTGATAATTCCTTACCACCGGACTTTTAAGACATGCTACCAAAAAGAAGTAAACTCTATCTAGAACATTAGAGAAATGATATTTATAGAATATTAGGGCTGGAAAAAATCTTTGGAGGTCATCTAGTAAAGTTAGAAAATTTCCCCAAGGTTGTACAAAGTATCATAGCTATATGTTTTGATCATACCCAAGAGATATGCAAAGCACCAGAACAAAAAAAAAACACCCCAGAAACCAAGTGAAGCACTTGAAGATATATATATATGTATACATATATATTATGTTAACATATATATAATAACATATATATATTAAAACCAACAGGCCAATGGGCAGTTGGCATAAAAATATCTTCAAGGATATGTACTATAGGAGAAGAAGGTGGAAAGGCCAAGTAACAAGAGATAGGGATGACAGGGCAACAACTTCAGTTCTCCACTCATCTCTAAGAGATTTTAACAAAGTAATTTTAACAGAGTAATGACTCCAATATTTTGAGTAGGTGACCTAGGAAGGATTTCTAGAAGGTCATGAACAAAAAGTTCACCAGATAAGATGGAATGAATGAACTATTATGGTTTTTTCCAGTGAAAAGAATATTTGCATCAACAAGATCACATTCCACTACACATCAAAGTATGAGTAAAATGTTCTATGGAAAGAAATAACAGAATTGTACTGACAGCTCCATTCAGTTCCCAGTCCAAGTAGCAAAGCAATCAGTGAGATCAGTCCCAGAGTGTTAACTTTATCTAGCATCAGAGGGATTCATGCCACAAGGCGAGAATGCAATAACACAAATTAGAAAGGTGATTTTTGATTTCCCTTGAAGTGCTTTTGGATTCTTTGACTATTGACACACTTAAATAATTTAGGTTTCTTTACCTCAGCTGGTAAGATGGAATCTTGACAATGGTATCTGGACCACTCAGCATTTCTGTGCAAAGGGGAAAAAAGAGATAAAGTAAAAACTAAACACTTTAAGACTGATGTTCTTCATGGCTTGTAAAAGTTAGCTTTAACATTTTTCTTTAATATTCTCTAAGATTAAGTATTATCCAAGAAAAGCCTGTATTCTTCACTGTAGGCATAAGCCTGCCAGAAACAATGTTTAGTCATTTAAAAGTAGTCTAATGTAAGCATTTCAGTATCTAAGATACTAAAATAATTTTTAGACATTTAAAATCATTCTAATTAAGCATTTTTTCTGCCTAGAGATATGTCAGAATAAACAGTCTCCTTATCCCTTCAGACATCTTTCCAATATGCCATTTTTGAAATAACAATTTATAGGATTCTTGAACAGGTAATATTTCATAGCTAAATCTATGATCTCATATTCAAGAAATTCTAAGAAAGCCCACACCATTGTTGTTGGTCAGAGATAGAGAGGGCAGGAAGGAGTATTGGAGTTCAGGGGAAAGAGCATTGACTGCACAATCAGAGGACATTAACTGAAATCCCTCCTCTCTCATACTGATACTGACTCCAAATCCCACAGACCTTTCACCATGCTATGCTGGGCCACCTTCATATTCCAAGATGGCACCCATTAGTAGCACAGAATATTTCCCTCTGCCTTTTTCCCTCAAAATTAGTTGGAGCATTCTCAAGTAATGCACTTTAATTTTAACATTTGTCTAAGGAAAATGTAATTATGAAGGTAAAAATGCTTAGTAAATAACAAACTACAGTTCAAAGTAAAAGAGGAGCACTTCCAATCTAATAAATGCAACATACTCTTAGAGTTCATTGGAAATTTTTCATTTAGAATTAGGAAAGATTTTTCCATAACATTCTATAAATAGCATTGGAGTTCTCAGGCTAGCCCTCTAAGCCTCTTCAGGCCATAACAGCTAAAATGTTATACATTCCCAATAGGAAGGAAGTAGAAAATAATACCATTATAATACTAGTCAAGAGAAAAACAGGAAAACTGAGTAACAGTTCTTTATGTTGAATGCTGGTATTTGAGAAAAAGCAGACTGAGAACATTAAAAAGAAGCAGATGGTGACTTTTGTTGAGACTCCTAACAAGACTTCCATTACTCTTTGGGGGCTTTAAAGGTTGTGGCATTAGCTCTTTTTTTTGTCCGTAACAACTTCAAAGCATGATTTTTCCTGAGACAACAAGGCCAGAATTAAAAGAGTGAGGATACTCAAAAGTTCTCTGAAACCTTCCTCCAACTTACGCTGTCAGTTTGCCCCTCTATAGAGTTTGTACACTATGTAGTACAAATTGAACTACTCATTGTCCGCTATCTCAATCTGTCTTCTCATCTCTGTGCATTTGCATTTCCTGGGATGGATTCCTTTACCAAACTATCTCCTCTCATTGGCAACCTTCTCAAAGCTCCATATAGGCATTCTCTCTTGCATTGTTACTTTTCTCATTCTCCAGCTAAAAGTTCTCTCTCTTTCTCCATATATATATATGTGTGTGTGTGTGTGTATGCATGCATGTATATATGTGTATATGCATATATGTGTGTATACATGTATATATACATATATCACATAGTTTTAAATTTTATTGACTCTCTCTCATGTACTTAATAACTTAAATTATAATTACTTACATGTATGACTCATCCACCAATCTGGGATGTTCCTTGAAGATACAGACTATGTAGTCTTTTCATTTTGGACCCATAGCATCTAATAAAGTATACTCTGCACACAATAGATGCTAACAAAATATATTTGTCATCCCCTTGAAGAGGTGGAAGCCTGGTATGGTGTAAAGGATTAGGCAGCTTTGTTCAAATTACCAGGCCTACTATATATATATATATATATATATATATATATATATATATATATATATATATATATATATATATATATATATGTATACACACACATATATATATATGTATGTATGTATATATATGCGTGTGTGACTTTGTGCAAGACATTTAACTTCCTTGGACGTTTGTTCCTTCATCTGTAAAATGAGTAAGTTGGACTAGACTAGATGAGTTCTATAGTTCCAGGTCTAAGTCTTTGGGAAGAATTGAGATGGGAGAAGAGATATATCAATTAAGAGTTTCCCTGTGTTTTATTGCTAAGCAAGAAGAGATTTAGTTGGGAAGTAAAGGCAGACTAGCCTTAACTTGTGGAGTAGGGTGCAAGGAAGTAGAGTAATACACAATACTCATATGTATGACTCAAGCAAAGATAAAGTTTTAATTATTTGGGATATGTTTTTATTAATTTTTAAATTATATACATCATTCTCCCCCTCAAATGATACAGATAATGAAGAGTTGATTCATCAACATCTCTCAAAATCAGTGTCTTCTCCCAGTTTTCCTCTTTATCTCTCTCTCTCTCTCTCTCTCTCTCTTTCTCTCTCTGTCTTTCTTTCTCTTTCATATTATCTGTTTTCTATTATACAAGTTCAAAACTTCACAGTCCTTGTATCCCAAAGAAATCATAAAAATGGGAAAGAGTTTCACGCGTACAAAAATATTTAAAGCAGCTTTCTTTGTGGTGGCCAAGAACTGGAAATTGAGAGGATACCTATCAATTGGGTAGTAGTTGAACAAATTGTGGTTTATGAATGTAATGTAATATTATCGTGCTATAAGAAATGATGAACAGCAAGACTTCAGAGAGGCCTGGAAGGTCTTATATGAACTGACACTGAGTGAAAGGAGCAGAACCAGGAGATCATCGTACACAGTAACAACCACAGTGTGCAAGCCATTTTTCTGGTAGACTTAGCCCTTCACAGCAATGCAAGGAACTAAAACATTCCCACTTGAGGCAAAATGTCATCCACATCAAGAGAAAGAACTGTGGAATTGGAAAGCAGAATGAAGCAGAATATTTTCTCTTGTTATGTTTTGATTTGTTTGGGTTTTCTCATGATTTCTCTCATTCATTTTAATTCTTCCAATGCAACATAACTAATGTGAAAATGTATTTAATAAGTATGTATGAGTAGAACCCATATAAGATTACATGCCATCTCAGGAAGTGAAGGGGAGAAATCTAAGACTTGTGGAAGTGACTGTAGAAAACTGAAAACAAATTTAAAAAAAAGAAAAAACTTCACAATCCTTTTGAATTCTTCCATCTCCTTTCTGTCTTGTAGCTTATCAATCAACAAGTTCTATGCATCCGTTAATTCTACTTCTAAATGCTTCCCTTTATCTCTTCTTGTAGTCAGGAAGATTTGGGTTCAAACAGTGCTTCTGATGCTTAATAGCTATGTGACTGTAGGTAAGTCAATTTGCCCAAGAGGTAAGGCCACAATTTTCTCCAGTTAGAAAAAAGTGTTAGAAAGATTGTACTAAATTGATCCTATATTATGATCTTCCATTCTCATTTCTACCAGCGCATGCAGGCTATTCATCACATTACATCCGTATGTCTGAAATAGTACTTAGCACAGTGCTTGGCACAGAAGAGACGCTTAGTAAATGTTTATTGATTAAGTCACTGCCAACAAAATGGAGAGGCACTACCTTAACAACGAAACCACATTTCCCATTATTCCTAATTGAGGTTCATCTCTGGCAGTTTCTCTGAGGAAGATTTGGGGGCTCAGTGGACAATAAGCTCAAGGTGTCAACAATTTGATGAAACTAAAAACTTTAATGTAATCACCAGCAAAGTCCTTGGCATCTTCAAATGCTTGAGTATCAGAAACTGATTTGGTAATTAACGGAAGGGTTATGAAAGAAGATATGTTACCTTTGGCCTTGCTGCTGTATGTGAAGGACCACTGGGACTTTCCATGATTTGCTGCTGAAATCTCCTATATATGTTGCTTCATCCTGTTAGTATGTGTGCTGCTTGAGAGCAAGGACTATCTGGCTTTTCTGTTTGTATTCCTAGCACTTAGTACAGTGTTTTGCACATCATTAATGCTTAATAGATGCGTATTCATTCATTCCATTAAGAGAGGCAGTATCTTGAGGCAGGAAGATAGTAGCCTTGCTGTTGTACTGTTTTGAGAGACCACTGCTAGAGCAATGTATGTGGTTCTGGGGGCCACATTTGAGGAAAGATATGGATAAACTTGAGAGGATACAGTTATCCCTTCCATATTTCAGTGATTAGGAACACAATGCCCCTACAATCTGAAAAATTTGCATAAATTTTTTTGACCCTCCTTTCATACTAGAGAAAAAATTGAAATTTTTTGTTTTTCTTTTATGGAGTATTCATAATATTAAAAGACAAAATATGCTGATATTATATAATACTCTACATATATTTTATGCATTTCTAAGTTTCTAAACTTTTTCTGTGTCATCTGCTGACCTTTACATGTTGTCTGCTGCTTCTGCAAAACTCCCCCCAAATTCCTGTTTAATTTCTTATGCTGATCTGTGATATATTGAAACCATGATGGGAAAGTTGTGATGTGGAAGGGAAAACTGAAGTGTATGCAGAGCAAGGTGGCTAGAACTGGGAAAGACCTCAAGACCTTACCATATGAAGACCTAAAAAGAAGTTTCATGAGGACACAATAGCAGTCTTTAAGTAACTGAAGGGCTCTCACACAGAAGGAAGATTATTTTAATTAGTGATCATTCTAATTGCATCAGCCTTTCAGTCCTCCAGTGGGGCCACATCATACATTTCCTATTACTAGTCTCCTCAGCCTCTATTAGATAGTAAACACTTAAATAGATAATTGTTGAATAAGCAAATGAGTATCAAAAAACATTATTGGCTTTTTCTAGTGGGTTTTCCATTGGCTTTTTCCATCTATCCATCTATTAAACTGAACCCCATAGCCCAATCACTGAGAGGGGGAGGGGGTAGTTTGCAGAAATAACCCACACAGGAATTCTCTTATTGTCTTTTATTGCAATTTTGCCCATCCTATGGCCCTAGCATAGTACCAGGCATCCTGTGGGCACACAATAAAATGTTCATTTACTTGAATTTAATATGGTAATTGCCTCAGTCTTCAGCTTTTCCCCATTTTCAGAAAACTAGCTATTCTTATGCCTCTATGTAGTGGGTTAAGATTCACCAACATGGTAATTTAATTTTATCAGGATGTTAAGTTTCAGATGCCCAATTTATAATAAATAGCATTATAAGTAAAATTAACAGGCAAGGATTGGCAAATGGTAAATCTGCCCTCCCCACTTTTCATCTAAATTAATAACTGCAGAAAGTTTCAATGCAATGGGAAATGAGTGCAAGGGAAGTAAGCTGTACAGAGAGAGAAGCCCAGGGATAAACTAACAGCCTCCTAAAGTGCCCCTTTTATCACTTTACTAAATCTGGGTAACCTTGTGTAGGACCTATTTCAGAACTCTGCAGGTATAGTGAATGATTATAGTAATGTAAACACTGGGCTCTGGGTCTTTGAGTCACCTTATTTGCACATTACAGCCACTTTATTTCAACAATGGATTGAGACTACCATACAATCAGCTCCATATACAACTCTTCTTCAACTTCCATGAGGAAATCAGGAATTACAACACTTTTACTATTTACTATTACTATTGTTATCATTGTTATTTTCATAGACTTTTAGAGTTCTAAGACTGAGACTGGAAACCATTTCTAGTCTAAATCCTTCATTTATAGATGGAAAGATTGAAAGAAATTAGTAATTTGTGTAAAATCCTATAGCTAGAGGCATGGTTGGCAACCAGATCTTCCCCAAATCTGATATTTTGGGGTATATTTTAATTTCTCTTTTTTTAAAGTGGAAACTAAGAACTCCCTTCTCTGATCAACACTCCCATATGTATATTGCCAGTGGGATTAGTGTAAGTTCCTTGAAGGCATGGATTGTCCATTTCTGCAACCTTTTACAGTGCTTAATACTTTTTTTAAAAACCCATCCATTCATTTATCATCATGAAGTTTTCATTGTATATGGATGCCTTAAGATTGCCCTCATTTTGTCACCAGCCTTTTTTTTTTTGAGTATCACTATACTTCCTTTCAATGTCTGAGGACTGCCTTCCCACAAACTGCAGTGGAGAGAATGCTGGATTTGGAGTTAGGGCACCTGGGTTCAAATCCCATCTCTGCTAGTTGTGTGGCCTTGGACAAGACTCAGCTTCTCTGGGTTTCATTTAAGTAAGTGAAAAATGATGTCAAAAGAGGAGTTTGGCTACAAGACTTCCCAGGTCCCTGCCAACTCTCAATCTAAAATCCTAGGATCTCATCCAATTGAAACTTTTTTCATCGTTGTTCCTCTAGCTGGCAACCTGAGCCCAGTGGGGAAAATAAACTTAGTACCTGGAACTCAGTGCAATCCTACCCACGATGGGCAAATCCAGGGGAAGGAAAACCTATCACAGACCACACTCCCACTGCAGGGGAAACATTATCCAGGCTTGTGGCCGCTATTTCTCCCAGCACAATAAGCTATATTTGAACAGCAAAATGCAATCCTTCCTCCACTTAAATAAGCCATCTTTGCCTAGTTACACTCGCCCTTTTCTCTTGAAAAGGGCCGAGTTGATAGCATAGCAGCTCGTTCCCTCTTCCCAGCGGCAGCTTAAGGAACAGGCCACTGGATCGATGCAGCCTATCCAAGCCAGCATCACTGTGCCTTTGATGGGGAGGGAATCAGCAATCTGGTGTTACATTTCAGGAAAGGGGAAAAGGGCTAGGGATGTCGGATCACAGATTCAGAGCTGGAAGAAGCGCTTCAAGCCACCTGGTTCAAATCCCTCATTTTATAAATGGGGAAACTGAGGCTCGGGAAGCTGAAGTGGCAGGCCAATTGTAAACGACTAGGGAGTAAAAGTCAGCAAGGCTTAAGTATCACTATTTCGCGAAAGATCAAGCCAAACTACACCCCAGCGAAACCCCAAGCAGAGAAGGGGCTGCTTTCCGCTCTCAATTTCTGGTGCGCCCAAAGGGGCGGCCAGTCCAGGGAGCGAAGTGCGGACTGACAGGTGCGCCCACTGCAAACCTCGTCCCCCTCCCTTCGCTAGCTCCCTCGCTCGCTGCTTACCTATGGCCAAGGTGCTGCTCTCCTTGATGGCTTTGTATTTGCTCCCGGACGCTTCCTTCTGCAGCTTTCTCAAGATCTCTTCCATCTTGACCTTCGTGGGCGCTCCGCCGCCAAAGGGAAAGGAACTGGCTGTAGACAGCGGGGTACCACTGAGCCTGGCCTTCCTGTCCACCTCCGGCAGCGGTAAAGGTCCGCGCACCGCTCCGCTACTGAGCGCTCCAAGCGCTCCCCCCCATCCCGCCTGGGGCCAGAACCAGCCTCCACCGCTACAGCTCCTGCTGATGAATCACGCTGGGCTCCATCTCAGAGAGCCACGTCAGTTTCTTCCGCCTCTTCCCCCTCCCCCTCCCGCTCCCTCTCCTCCTCCTCTTCTGACGGCTTCTGCCCCCCCACCCCCACCCCCGCCTCCTCCAGAGCTGGCACGCAGCTCGCTCCTAGGTAAGGGACAGGTTTGGTGCAGCCAGGATCCTGGTCAGGCCTGGGCAAAGGACTTGGCCAGAAGGGAAGAGGACTCCAGGGAACTCTAGGGGCAGCCTAAAAGCCTTGCCAAGGCTAAGCTGTTCCATTCCCCGGATCCCGTATTCAGAAGCCGGCTGGAGGCTCGGGAAAAGGTGGAGGAGGATTTCCTGACCTGGAGTTGGGGTGGGATGCTGGGAGGAAGAGGGAGGACCTTGTTGGCCTGGTAATTCTGTTATTCTGGCCCGAGGGTGGGGGTTGGGGGGCAGCACAGTTGGTCTAGAACTGAGGGGAGGGCTGGGAAGCCTTGATGTTTACACGAGGAGATTAGAAGTGCTATACGTTATTGCACAGTTTAGTATTGTACTGGCAAGGTGAGGAAGGAGATGTACTTTTCCCCTTGGCTTCTGTACAAGTTGCAGGTCTAAGAGTTTTCAACCACCCCATTCCCTTGTTTTGACTAGTTCCCTGCCCCTTCATCCATGAAGGAGAAAACAGGTTACTCTGCGACTTGGAAATTACTCATTGCACCAAAGCTCTCAACTGGTAATTCATCTCAAGCTTCTGTAGAGCATCTCCCACAAATTTCCTCAATGTATGCTCTCTTATATCTAGAATATATCTCATTGGTTCATAGAATGTTAGAGCTAGAAGGTACCTTGGAGATTGCCTACACCAATGCCTTTCTAACTAATGGGACCACCAAATATAGTGGAAGATCCAACTATACTGATAGAACTGATGAATTCTGGGGAGCTGGGGGCATGAAATAACCTCAGGATGGGGGGGGGGAAGGTTTGGGAAAATTTTCAAACAAATCAGAAGGAATAAATCCTAATTTCATATAAAGAAATTTCCCCATGTAATATTTTTGAGCTGTCCTCTTCTGTCTGATGAGCCTCATGGAATGCAGAGAGCTTGCCTCCAAGCCAGGAAGAGTGTTCAAATTTAGCTTCTTGCTGGCAGTGTAACCGGGGGCAGGTCACTTAACTTTTTGCTTAGGCAATGTTGACTTGCATTGATATAGGGAATCTCTTCACCAGGAATTTCTTGATATCGATGACATTACAAGTCATAATTTCATATTGCTAGCATAAAAGATATGAGGGACTTCAGAACTCATGTAGTCAAACCTTCATTTTAAAGATGAAATTGAGGCCCAGAGAGGTGGTGTGATTCACCCAAAGCCACACAGGTAACTGTGTCATTGTTTTGAACTTTTAGTCTCATGTCCTGTGGTCTCCAAGCCCAACATTTTTTCTATTGTACTAGGTTTCCTCCTGGCATCAGTATTTTTTTACAGAACCAATAAGCAGTCAAGTTCTATCAACTCAACAAGTGCATGCTAAGTGACTACTTTATTAACATGCTATGCTAAATATAACATATAATAGTGAGATAATATTTGTTAGAAGACAAAAACGAGGCCAAGATAAAGTCAATATATCAAACATATCAATCTTTCCTCTACCAAGGGAGATCTGTCTTTAACTTAGTAAATAATTCTTAAAGAGGAGCCTGAGACTGGGCTGGGGTGGGGGGGAATTAAGTGACCACATGGGGACCACAACTTAAGAGCAAGATTTGAAAGCTGATATTTCTGACTCCAAATCTCACACTTCACTCCATGTTCTCCTTAGCTGAAGGGACTCAATGAAAATTTTGTTCCAAGACTCTCCTTTACATATAATTTAGCACTGCAAAGCTGTCTAAAGCAATGGGGAAAGAGTTTGTCTCACATGTATAACTCAGGTGCAACACCACCTCAAAATGCAAGATTTTGTGTTCACTGAACCATTTCTAGTTCTTTTTACCAACTTAGGAGGACACCAGATTTAGAATCTAGAGAACCAGGATTCAAATTCTGCCTGAGACTTCTGCCAAATGTGTGACCCTGAACAGATCTTTACTTCTCTATGTCTTAGTTACTTCATTTGTAAAAAGATATAGGTTGGACATGCAAGTTCTAAATGTATGACTCTATGGCCTCTGAAAATCTTTCTTCCCTCCCCACATCAATACAGATCAATCCAATCTTAGTCATTGTTTATTGCCTTTTACATAGCCTTACACATGCCAAGTAGTTTCGGTCCTGGTAATCAGCCTCTTTGCTTACACATCATTGCCTTGGCTCATGTCCATTCATTCTAGGTTCTTTCATCCTCTGGTGGTCATATTTTCAGTTCTGCTAATTGTGCATTCTTGTGGCCCTGCTTATGACCATCTCTTCTCTAATGTCATTCTTGCTCTTGTATGATATAAGGCATGAGTTAACTTCTAAGATAAATTACCTTTTTCTTCCTTCCATCTAGATCCTTTTGTGTCCTTATGATGAAATTCTTAAAATAATACATCATTAACATGAAAGCAACTAATATATATACACATACATTTATATATATATGTATATGCATATATAAAATTTACGGAGGGGGAAAGTCAAGGCAGTTGGGGTTGGATGATTTGTCCAAGGTCACACAGCTAGTGAGTGTATCAGGTGTCCAAGATCAGATTTGAACTCAGGTCCTCCTGACTCCAGGGGCCAGTGCTCTGCTCACTGTGCCACCTAACTGTCCCTACTATATCATTCTTTGAGAGGCCTTTCTCCCTTGCATATTGAGCCTAGACTAGTTTGCTAAACTTGGGATAAGTTTTAATCTCCTTATCCACTGTAACAGGAACTCCCATGGAGAAGGTGGTATATGAGCTGAATTTTAAAGGAGGTGGTGACTGAGTTAGGAAGAGAAAGAGTTCAAGATGCAAAGATTTGAAAGGAATATATTCTGGACATGAGAGACTCTACCTATGCAAATATGTAAAATAGGAAAGAATAAGATAAGATCAAGAGTTGGTAGTCCAGTTTGACTAAATTAGAACATTGAATGTTTCAGTAGAGTTTTGATAAGACTGAAAATACAGGTTGGATAGAGATCGTATAAAGCCTTAAATGGCAGACTGATGAGTTTGTTTTTCATCTTACATGTAATAAGAATCCATGGAAGATTTTTGAGTAGAGGAGTGATATAGTCAGATATGTTCACCACAAGGATTATTTTGGCAGCTCTTTCATGGATTGGAGAAGCATATGACTGCAGCTAGGGAGATCAGTCAAAATACCATTATAGTCGAAGTAATCATTACCCAGGATATGTGTTTAGAGGATATAAACAAATGACTTTCAAAAGAAGAAAAGTAAATTATCACATGAAGAAAATCAGTTTCAGAAAATCAGTACCTGATAAGTAAATATAAAGTATTTACAAAGTAACACAAAGTAATTTCGAGAGGAAAAAAACTAGTAACTTGGAGGAAGGGAATAAGTGAGATCCATAGTTCTGTGATGCAAAAAATCGTCAACAAAACATTTAAAAAATTTTAATAGTCCAGTAAAGGGTAATATGGGCATGAAATAGTATTCTTTCAACTGCAGATAGAAAAGAAGGGTCAGATGTCACATCTATTTTTGAGTTATAATCAATAGAAATTGTCAACTGATTAGAGACTGGTAATAAGAGAGAAAGAATAATCCAAGATGCCTATGGAGTTGTAAGCCTGGGTGCTTGGGAGGATGATGATACCATCAAAAGAAATAGAGAAGTTGGATGATGGGAAAGGTTCATGTGGAAAGATGCTGAATCCAATTCAGGTAAAAATTTCCAGTAGGAAGTAGTCCATGATGTTGTGAACTAGAGTTTAGGAGAAAAATTGTGGAAATCTATCTGCATAAATAAGGTAACTAAAACTATGGGCAGCTGGGTGGTGCAGTGGGTAGAGCACTGGGCCTGGAGTCACGAAAGGCTAAATTCAAATCCACCCTCAGACACTTACTAGCTGTGTGACTCTGGGCAAAGTCACTTAATCCTGAGCCTCAGTACCTCATCTGTAAAATGGGCAGACTGCTCCAATATCTTTGCAAAGAAAACATCAAATGAGTCACAATGGTAATCACAACTGAAAAAGAACAAAACTATGTAAGTGAAGTAGATTTCATAGGGATAGAGGATAGAAAGCAAAAAGGTAAGGACAGACACTCAAGAGGCATCCATGATATCCTTCAAATAGCAATTCAACAAAAAATGTTTATATAGCAAGGAATTGAAAAAAAATAAATATTTGTTAAATTGAATTGAATTCATACTTAAGGGGCAAGAAAATGGTTATGAACCAGCAAAAGGAACTGAGGACTGATCAGGCAGGTAGGAGGAGAAGTAAAAGAGAGACTTGACAACACAAAAAGAGAGTATATCCAGAAGGAGGGGGTAGTCAACTGTACAGAAAGTCAAGAAAGATGAGTAAGATAAGGCCATTGAATTGAAAATAGAGATCATTATTGCCTTTTGAAAGATTAATTTTAATAAAATGTTGGATAAAAAATCAAGTTACAGGAGATTAAACAATAACTGGGTGGTGAAAAATCCAAAATAGTTGTTTCAAACCACTATTCTTTTTTTAAAAAAACTTTTCTAGTACAAAATGGATACTCAAATTCAATGTCGATGGTCAAACCACCAAAAAAAAAATGGAAGAGAATGAAATCAGGTACCTTTCATAGCTATGGCAATAGATAGAGTTTTTAAATCCAACAAGATGTATAGATAATTACAAAATATAATAGATCATTTTGATCACATGAAATTTATGTGAACAAAATCAATGCAACTAAGAAGAATTGATTGTTAAAAAAATCTTTGTATTAAATATCTCTGATAATGACCTGTTATCTAAGATACAAAATATTCCTAACCTGGTGTAGTTTTAAGCTATTAAAACTTAAAACTCTAAAAACTTTAGTAGCTCAAAATTGAACTAAGGCTTTTGGAATACTTTGTATATCCAAGGTAAATAGGGAACTAACACAAATATATGTGAACAGGAGCCATTTCCCAATGGATAATCAGCCAAAGTATATGAACAAATAGTTCTTGAAGGAAAAATTGAGAACTACTAGCAATCATAGGAAAGGTTTTTCTGAATTGCCAAAAATAAAAGTAATAAATACTGAAATAACTTGAAGGTTTAATCTCACACATTGCAAATTGGCAAATATGGTATAAGATAAAAATAGTCATCGTGGGAGGAGCTAAGAAAAGAGGTACATCCATAAACTGCCGGTGGGAGTAGGAATTGATCCAAATAGTCTGGAAAGTAAATTGGAATCATGCTTATTTTTAAAAGTGACTAAAATGTCAATAAACTTCTGCCCAGAGATCCCACTGCTATACACATATTCCAAGGACATAAAAAAATATAAAAATCCCATGTAAACCAAAATTTTTCATAGTAGCAGTTTTTTGTGAATTTAAAGAGTTGTAAAAGTTCTAATAAAATCAACTCCCGACAAAACTGAAGGATCTCTTTGAAATACCAAACAATTAGCTTATATATTCTGTGAAATACAAAACCCCTGCTCTCTATCACTCTGCAGAATCTGAGGGTGGTTAGATACATTTGTACAGCAACAATTCTTCATCTAAAGGAATTAAGCATACAAAATATCCTTTAGCACATCGAAGAAGGAGTTTAATGGGCAATAGGATACTTTTTTCTTTTTAAAATTTCATTATTTATTTTTAACATTCTTTAAAAAAAAATTGAGTCCCAAATTTTCTCCCTCTCTTTTACACCCACTGAGAAGGCAAGCAGTATATAATACATACACACACACACACACACACACATGCATATACATATAAAATCATGTAAAAAATTTCCCTATTATTCATATAACAAAAAAGTAAGAAAAAGAAAGTGAGAAAACTATACTTCAGTTTATGCTTAGAGTTCATCATCTCGAGGTAGATAGCATTTATCATCATAAGTCCTTTGAAATTGTCTCAGATCAATTTACTGATCAGAGTAGTTGTCTTTCATAGTTAATCATCAATACAGTATCGCTATTACTATGCACAATGATCTCCTGGTTCTGCTCACTTCACTTTGCATCAGTTCACATATGTCTTTCCATATTTTTCTGAAACCATTGCCCTCATAATTTCTTACAAAATAATAATACTCCATCACAACCATATACCACAACCTGTTCTGTCATTTGCCAGTTGATGGCTATCCTTTCAATTTCCAACTCTTTGCCACCACAAAAAGAGCTGCTATAAATATTTTTTTGTACACAAAGTTCCTTTTCCCTTTTATTTGGTCTCTTGGGATTTATTGTTCATCCTTCATTTTCTAAGAGTACCAGTGATATCACAGGATGATGTCTGAACTTCGTTGTAATTGAATAAGTGAGGTAGAGTTGTACAAAAGTTATCAGCCTCATTCTTTCTTCCTGAGTATTGGAGTACAGTGGCAGGACAAAAGTCAAAATGACTGATTATAACCCAGGACGCAGTGGTTGACCTTAGCATCTTTGATGCCTGACCAAGATCAGAGCACTCCACAGTACTTGCTTCAGCTGTCTTCATGGCTTCTCATCTGCCCATTTTTCAGGGAAAGTCTTCACATGCTTGGGGTAAACATACCCCTAATTCACTGATAGGTTTGAGACCTGTTGGTTACCCTGAACCTGGGTTATCCTGAACCATCTGTGAAAAAGGTTTATCAGGATGTGGCCACTGTGAAAGCTATTAGCTTCTTGGAGCTACAGGTGAGAGTTGGGTGAAGGTGGATACCAAAAGTAGATAAACAGCATCAAAGAGGGTTCAGCAAGCCCTCGCACCAAAGGTGCTAGTGTTCCATGAACACCCTATACATCTTTCTCTTTGGAGTACAGACCGAGTAGTGGTATTACTGGGTCAAAGGATATGCATGGTTTTATAGCCCTTTGGGCATAGTTCCAAATTTCTCCAAAATGTTTGGGTCAATTCATAACACCACTAACAGTTCATTAGTGTACCTATTTTTCCGCATCCCCTTTGGTGATAGGTGAGAGGTGGTACCCCAGAGTTATTTTAATTTGCACTTCTCTAATCAATAGTGATTTAGAGCATTTTTTTCATATGTAACTATAGAGAGCTTTGATTTCTTCTTTGGAAAACAGCTTGTTCACATGCTTTGACAATTTATCAGCTGGGGAATGACTTCTATTTTCATAAGTTTGACTCACTTCTCTTATATATTTGAGAAATGAGGACTTTATCAGACAAACTTGCATAAAAATTTTGATATTACTTTATTGTCTATGGTGCTTTTTAGCAAAATGTAGTTTCCCAGATTAATCTCTTTTAATTAGGTCTGTTGTTGCTTGCCTTGTCTGAAATCGTGATTGCTACCCCCTGCCCTTTTTTTTACTTCCAGTGAAGCATAATAGAATTTGCTCCAGCCTTTATTTTAACTCTGTATATGTCTGTCTTCCTGTTTCAAGCATGTTTCTTGTAAGCAACTGATTGCTGGACTATAGTTTTTCTAATCCAGTCAGCTAACTACATCCGTTTCTTGAGGGAGTTCCTCCCATGCACATTCACAGTAATGATTACTGTCTAATTTCTTCTATCCTACTTTCTTCTGTTTATCCTTCTTTCTCTTTTTTTGTCCCATTCTTCCTCAAAAGTCTGTTTTACTTCTGACTACTACCTTCCCTAATTCACTCTTATTTACTTATTTATAATTCATCTAATTTTCCCTTTTATTATTCCCCCCCAGACACACACTTTCTTTCATCCCCTTCCCTTTCTATTTCCCTAAATAGGACACTTTGAACCTGAAAGGGGGAAGGAATGAAGAGGTAAAGGGAAAGTGAAAAGGGGAAAGAATGTTTTACCTGTTGCTTAGATTTCGTAGCCAGAGAGCATTTACCAGTTTATGGAGCTGGTTTCTCAGTCTGGTTGTTACTTCTGCTGCTGTTGCCTCCATGCAGTCTGATTATCATCATCACTACACCAGTCCTTGGTAGCAGCTCCTCCTCAAACACTTCTCCCTGCTGCTCCCTCAATCTTCCTGCCTTTTTCTTTCCAGAGCTCTAGTCCTCCAGCAAACTCCACAGGCTCCAAAATCTCATGTAGACTAGCCCTAAATCCTGTGGAATGTCTTCACCAAGACAATAAATTATGTTTCCCAGGAGGCTACACGATTAGCCCCTGAAATTTGGTCTGGGGGCTACGGAAGAAAACACCTCCTACACACAGGTTAGGGAAGGATTTAGTACATTGTGTGGAAAGCTAGTATGATTTTCTACTACATCACATTGCTGATAAATAGATTTTTATAAAGAAAATCTCTAAGAGATGTAGCCATTCAAACCTGACAAAACCTTTTGCAAATTTGACGAGGAATAAATAATATATGTTTTGGTTTCTGTGGGAAGTATTTTGAAATACTAATTTTTAGAGTTTAGTTGAAATTTATAACGGTTTCATCTAGTGATAAAATAAGCTGAATCTTCCATTAAATTCCAATTAAATGAAATTTAAGAAGCATTTAATTTGAAGATTTAAAACTAACAGAATAGAATGTTTAATAATCAAAATATCTATGTATATGCATCATATTATGTTATACATAGCATAATATAATGCTGCCTTAATTTAAAGCAATGCAAACTATAAAACAAAAGCACCAAATCTTAGTTATCCTGGATTCTCTGTGAATAAGTCATTATAGATGACAGAATTTCCAAATAACTGAGGATTTTTCTTGATTAAGTACTGCAATCATTTGATTTTAGTTTTACCACATGAAAAAATGTTTTTAAAAATATACGATATATTTCTCTGTCAGTTTGAACAGTGTAAAAATAATAATTTAATTTAGCTTTCTCTTTGTGATGGCAGGTTATTATTATTTTAACTTTCGTGTATTAAAAGTTGTCTAAAATGTATGACACCCTTCAGAGACTGACTCCAACCTACTTTTCCAGGTTTATTATAAATGATTTCCCTTCACACACTCTCTACCATACAGCCACGCTGACTTTGTTGTTGCTCTATATACAAGATATTCTATCACCCCATATCCCTATTGCTTTGATATAGACTGTTCCTATTCCCAGAATGCACAGTCTCTTCACCTTTATCTCACAATCCCTTACTTCCTTCAAAGGGCTATTTAAAAGTCCCCTCCTACAGAAGACCTGTTTTGATTTCCCCAGCACATAGTGCCCCACTGTGTGTGTTTGTGTATGTGTGTGAGTGTGTATGTCTGTATACATGTGATTTGAAGCCCAGAATCCCACAATACTGGGGTCACAGTAGATCAAACAGACAAGTCTTATGAGAGCTGGCCCTGAAAGTCTCATTTTCTCTCTTGCAAGATTTCTCTCCTGGCATCATTGCCTTTACCTAGAGTTACTCCAAGAAAAATCTCCCAAAACAGTTCAGTTTTAGCAGTGTTTAGATTTTCACAGATATAGGTGAAAGGAATTTCCACCTCCCGTATAAGCATTCTAGATGCTTATGCTAAATGCATATTAGACATTGAGTTGGGCAGCCTTCATTTCACACCACAAGAAAAATGCAAAGGATGCAGAGGACTCATAAAAAAAAGTCACCCATAGAACACATAAGAGATCATAATCAGCTACAGAAGGCACAGAAAGCATTTAAATAGCTTAAAAGCTCCATTGGAAGTGTAGTAAGTCTGGAGATACTATTAGGGCAACCCTTTGACATTCTACTGACATTCTACCCTGTATGACATCTGAATATAACACCCTCATCCACATAGATTGGGTGGTTTTCCTATGTATTCAAAGGGGAACGCAACTACTGATTGGCTGAGACAACTCTGAGCCACAATTCTACGTACCTGGGTAAGGGGAGAAGAGAGTTCTTCAGATAATTAATTTCAAGACACAATGCAAAAAGAGAAGTGTAGCCTTTTGAAAAAAGTTTTATTGATGTGTTTTGCTTTTACATTACAAATATTTACATATTACTCCCACTTTAATAGAGACTAGAGATGTCCCTGGAGCTGGAGACTTGGGAAAAACTAACCTCTAACATTCACAACCCTACAAGTTGCTCACTCTCCTGAGTGAGATTGTTTTCTTTCTCCTTGGTCAACCTTTGAGTATTTTCTCATAGCCAGTTGGAGGTCATGTTTCTCTCTGGAAACGTGGCAGAAAAACTGCCAAACCATGTAGGTGGAGGTGTCACATGAGTATTTATTTTGTGATGAGTCAAATCTAATATGTTAAATGGAAGGCTCAAAGCTTCCAGTGGACAGCAACACAAAGAGAATAACATTTTCAAATCTTGCCTAGGGCAAGCAACTCTCTTATTATTACATCCAAGCCCTGGCACTGAGGTGGAAGAGGAGGAAAGAAAAGAAGGTAAATCCTATGGCCAACAATGGGTCTCTGGCAGTGTACCCAGGCTTTATAATTTCTCCTTATTCTATCCTCTACAAGACCCACTCTGCTCCTCATTCCCTTTCCTCCTACCTCCTGTGGTGAAATGCTGTTGACAGAAATAAGCAACACGCTCAGGGTTGTCTACTGTTGACAAATCTAACTTCAGCCCTTTGTTTATTTGGAAGACACCCCACACACACTTTGAACCTATCCAGTTCATTAGACTGGATCCAGTTTATTGATATTAAACCCCATTGTCAGAAGCTATTATTCTAGGGATACAAGGATAAAATATGGCTCCATATATAAGTTCCTGTTAATAAGATTGACTGTAAGAAGGCTCAAGTGAACTGCTGTGAGAAATTTTAATCAAGAATGACCATGTCCAATCAGGGCAAGCTGCGTACAAGAGGTAGCCCTGGAATGGATCTTAGAGAAAGATGGATATTTGACTAGGAGGACATGGATATTTGGAGGAGGAACCCATTCCAGGTCTAGGATATTTGTGTGACCGAAAGCAAAAAGAGTTGCAAGGGGGAAGGATGAGAATGGGGGATCATGAGTAGATCAGTCTGGCAAGATTGTGGACTATGAAGTGGAGTGAAAAATGTTGCATGAGAAATGCCTAGAAAGAGATAGTATAGTATTTCATATTTTTATTGTACCTTAAGGTTTAGAAAATACTTTTTATTCCACCACATCTGCTTCTAAGAGGTATATTAAAAGGACTATTTGGAGTCAGAAGACCTGAATTTGAAATGACAGTTCAAGTAAAAAAGAATCTGAGTATTGACAGGAAGGGGTGGAATAAGCATTTCTATATTGCCTACCATGTGCCAGGCACTGTGCACAATATATTATCTCATTGCATCCTCACAGCTATTCTAAGGAATAGGTGCTACTCTTATCTCCATTTTATAACTGAGGAAAGAAAGGTTAAGTAACTTGCCGAGGGTCACACAGGTGTGCACAGATAGATTTGAACTAAGGACTTCCTGACTCCAGGGCCAGCACTTCATCCACTGCACCACAGTTACCTCTATTGAATAGAGCAAGCTGAGTCAAGATGAGTCAACAGTGTATTAAGGCAACCAAGAAAGTGATGTTTTGGAAAAAGACCTAAATGTAAAATCTCAGTTCTACCACTTCCCAGCATGACTTTGGCAAATCACTTAATCTCTCTTGGCTTCTGTTTCCTCATCTGTAAAATGAGGGGATTGAACTTGATTTTCTATGAGACCCCTTCCAACTTCAGATCTAATATAATATTATCTTACTTTAAAATATAAAATATAATCTAATCTAATCTTACTTTAAAATAGGAACAGTACCCAGGCTTGAGGTGATAATGATTTACTCTGCCCTGGATAGACTACATCTAGAGTACAGTGTTTAGTTATGGGCACTACACTCACAAACTGGAGATCATCCTGATGAGGATAACTAGGGTGGCTTATGCTAGATAGGGAAAGGCTGAAAGAACTGAAAACATATAGAGGTTGGGAGGAGGACAAGTCACATGATAGCTGTCTTCAGGTATCTGAAAGGCTTTATAAAAGAAACAATAGGTGGTATTTTCAAAATCAAACTTAGGCCCAATTTAAGGAAGAATGCCTTAATAATTAAGACTATCAAGGTGGCCTAACTAGTTTTACCAGATCTCAAACAGTATTATAAAGCAATAATCAGCCAAACAATCTGGTACTGGCAAGAGTGGTGGGTCAGGGGGATGGATTAGGTACAGAGTACACCAGCCCTGTGCAACTTGTGACCTGCCAAAGGATTTCATGCAGCCTGTGAAAAATGCAGAGGATGTTTTTCAGACCTGCAGTACACTGTAGTAAATGACCACAGTTATCTAGCGTTTGATAAACCCAAAGATCTAAGCTCTTGGAACAAGAATTCACTTTCCAGCAAAAACTGCTGGGAAAACTGGAAAACAGTTTGGCAGAAACTAAGTATAGACCTACATTTCACACCATATAGCAAGAGGAGGTCAAAATGCGTACATGATTTAGACATAAAGGTTGATACCATAAGCAAACTAAGGGAGCATAGGATAGTTTACTTGTCAGGTCTATGGATAAGGGAAGGATTTATGAACAATTAGAACTATCCAAAGGCAGAATGGGCTAACCTGGGAGGGAGAGGATTCCCCTTCTCTAGAGGTTTACAAGTAAAGTCTGGCTGACCACGTCAGATGTGTTATAGAGCATGCTCTTGTTCAGGTGTATCAGTTGGACTAGACAACTTCTGAGGTCCCTACTAACTTTGAGATTTCCTGTGGTTTTCCTGTTAAAAGACTCCAGGCCCTGCTACTGATCTTGTGAAATATATCTGATCTCATTAAAGTCAACTCATCTATCCAAACCTCAGTTTCCTCATCTGTAAAATGAAAGAGGACAAGATAATCTCTGAGATACCAGGCACTCCTGAACTCTATGAAACCTAAGATTTTGTTGACAGTTGGAATGGATTCAAAGAAACTACTTTAGGAGGCTGTTATAGGTGTTTGGATGAGAAGTAATGAAAGCTTATACTAAGAGTGCTTATAGGTGGAGTAAAGAGGAGAGGGCTCATTGGTGAGCACCTTGTGACTTATCTTATGAGACAGAGTTAAAGAAAACAAAGGAAGAAAGGATTGCTCTTTTCAATTATCTCTAGCAGCAAAATGTTTAAAAAACCTCAAAAGGCCCGTGGGTTTGTTTCAGAGACAAAAGGATATGGCAGCAGCTGGAAGGTTGAATTCTCTGTGTTTCACAATGGGCCAGAGAAGAAAAAAAATAACTGGGTGAAGAGAAATGGAAGGAGGCAGACCAATGAAAGAAACAAAGGAGTGATCAGAGCTACCCTCCGCAGTTTCATGGTCAGAGACCATGGTCTCTTGACAAACTTCTCATTAATCTTCTACCTCCTGTGACCTTGTGACCACTCCTCAGGACTCTTGTTGTGTTTTCATGATATGTTGTGGGGTCATCTCAAAGAATTCAGACCACCTCTAATCCAAGCGAAGGCATTTACTGAGAGTGATGCTTTCCAGGGAGCTGAGTGCCAAGGGGAGTCAGCAACTTAGTGAGATAAAATAGGCAATTTTATAGTGTAATGATGCTGATTACACAACAGAAATAATTAATATTCAAAAGGCAAGAGGGGTTTGTCAAGGGATTAGGTAATGCAGGAAGGGTCCTAGCCTCAGTGGAACTGTCATGATGCATACAGAAAAACTCATTTTGAGGGAGGCATTTGTATATGATAATGATATTATAATAAGCCTTTCTACATCATAAGTTTACTCTAGGTCAGTTCTTTGCTATTACTGCATAGGCGCCATCTTGGGAGAGCCCTTTCTCTGGTCAAACATCCTGGTCATGTTGCTTTCTGATTGGCTAGCTATTGTAGTCCTCTCTGGTCAAGATGGACAGTTAGGAATTGTGGTCCTGGCTTGGGGTAAACGGATGCTGTGATGGTGGTTGAGTACATGGACATACCTGTTTAAATCTGTGGATTGGATGTGAGGGCAGAGGCTAGGTAGAGGTAGTGGCTATATTGAGTCTGGGGGCAATGGCTCGCTAGGGGAAGTGATCCTGCTGTTCAGCGAGGGCTATAATTGAGCTTAGGGGCTTCTGATGTGGTTAAAACAAGACTGTGTGGTCAAATTAGGGCATGCCTGTTGTTCAATGAGGCATATAAGGACGGTAGAATACTGGTGCTTGGGGAAGCTTTTTTAGGATTCCATCACTCTTAACCAGTTACTTCTGGGAGAAGAAAGAATCTCTCTCCTAGGGATCAAAATGAAATAGGTAAAACTCAGTTTACTCTTCCAAAATTTCCCCTAATGACTCCTTTCTTCCAAATAGGGGACAAGATTTTGTTTTTTTTTTATAATGGTTTAGCCTTAGCAGTGTTATGTCCTATACTAAGATGGCAAAGCCTCTAGCCCTGAGGTGATGTGACCATTTTTATCTAAATTATTCTTTGTGCAATGAGGTATAAAACTTCATCAAAGCTGTCAGATTGCTGTTCATTTTTTCTTCCTTATACACCCCATGACATTTTGTATGCATTTCTCATGGTTTTGTCATGCTAAATTTTTTATTATAGCCATTAGTCTACCCCACTCCCAAGAGACTAAATTCATGAGAACAGACACGGTCATATTCATCAGTTTATCTCCACATCAAAGAAGCATACAGAGAATGTACACAGCAGGTGTTTAATTAAGATTTTAAACTTGATTTTGTTGAAATTCTTCAATAAAATAATATATGGAAATGTAGTTTTAAAAAGATTGGCTCCTCTTGATGTCTTAGGTAAACCTGTTTGAAATAGCTGGAATATGGGCCTAAAACTTTGAGATTCATTGTAGTTACCCTGCCCCCAGCTCTTCTTCCCTATTCCCCCCAAAAAATCAACCAAATTTTATGAGGATTTGGAGGTGACCCCACTCTGACTGAGGCTAGAATAAGTGAAATGTCATCAAGATTTTAAGTATAATCCTATGCAAAAATGCCAAGGACACCATATTTCACCATATGATCGCTGCAGGTTTTACGCCAATTTTTTTTTTTTTGCAAAAAAGTGGAAGGTGATCATTATATGAAGCTTTTTTTAAAAAAAAAATGTGCTGGTATTACTAAAATCACTTATTACTTTGGTGCAAGATTAGAATACGTGGAATGCTTGTGAATATATGTTAAAATTGGGAAGTCTTGCCCTATCCCGTGACTTGCTCACAGTAGCTTTGCCTGCCTCACCACTCCCCTTGCACCTATGGGTCTTTGTTGAGTTGAGTGACAACACCATTTAGAACTGCAGCACTCTAAACAAATCATGCAAGTCGGTTTTCAGAAATATACTGACAATGCCAGTACACTGAGAATGCACAAGAGATAAACATATATTCACCACTGGTGATATGCTGCTGCTCTGTTTACCTTTGAAGCAGCTTGATGAACAGAATGATACCATGTGATGATTGTGCAATGTAAGGTTATAAATCAATTTTTGGACCAAAACCAAAACAAAACAGGGTTCGATGATTATGCAGTGAAATACATATGTCAATATTTATCTAAGAAAAGGATGTAAACCAAGACATCTGTGATTCCTCTGGAGAGTTCAAGGAAGCAGTATTTGAAGGAAAGCCTCCAGATAGTGACCCTATATGGAGAGAATTGCCAAGAAACTTAGGCTGATATATTGTGGATTTGGAAAGAACCAAGAAGCTGTTAAAGAAGTTATAGAATTCTTTTAGACAAAAATGAAAGTTTTCAAACTAGGGCAGCTAAAGAAAACCTCTGTGTCTGAAGAAGGGGGAAATTAATTAAAGGTAATGCTAAAAGCAATAAGTTCCTTCTTGAGTTTAGTTTCAGGGAAAAAATAATTGTATTTGAAGACAAATTTATATATTTTATTTTGCCAAACAATGGAAAGGTTACAATCCAGTAAGTTTTCCTTTTAGTCCTAACAGCCTGAAAACTTTTGGCCGAAATGCCCTGTGATTATAATTAATCGATCTCAGGTGCAGAATGTACTGGTTTGCACTAATTTGTATCCTTGACATATCTTGAATTATTCCTGATGTTTTAAGCTGCTTCAAATATTTTTAGGAGTAGGCAATATATGAAATCTACATGCATAATATCTGTGGGTAGAATGGAAGAGGATTACCAAGCCGGAGTTTGGGTATGATTATAAGAAGGGAGATATGTGACCCTGGAGAGAACAGACTTTGTTTTTCCGGAGACTGGGGAAATGTGAGAAAAATATCTTTGGCCAAGCCTCCGATATGAATGTTCAGGTGAACTAGGGGAAAATTAAAGCTGAAAACAAATGGAAAAACTTCATCTATGTGAGCTCAGGTCAATGTGTTAAGTCACTTGAGTCTGGATTTAGGATTTTATCTCTCCTTTAAATAGATTATTTGCCAAGTTTCCCTCATCCTGTAGTGACATAGCTTGTGGCCTTTCAATGACTAATTGATTTAAATTTGGCCAAAGTGAACATAGAGGGAGATGGGTACAAGAGCAGAGGAAGAAGACTTGGAAATTCACATCCAAAAATGTATTTTTTTCCTCAAAACCATAAAAAAAAATTGAGGAAATTAGGAAGTTAGGTAGTCTCTAAATCCTTTCCCTAAGTAATGTGACTTTTTTGATTTATAGAAGACAATATATTCAGTACTTTATAAACACAAATCATGACCCCCAGAAGCTAAAAATTTTAATATATAAACAACATAACCCCCCCCCCCCAAAGGAACATAGACAGGGAATATAGATGCCATGTGGTTGGGAGAAGAAAAGCAACCTTCCTTTGTGGCTGGTTGATCCAGGGAGGGATTTGGAATCTCGCCCAGGAAACAGCTTTTCCCTTTGTATCCTTGACAGGAGGGCTGGGCAGCTAACATTCAAGATAAAATGTGTGCCAAAGATGACAGTTTACAGACTAAGCAGAAAGACAGGATTTTTGTAACAATTAGTGTTCAGTATGCAAACAGTACATACTTACCAAGAGGCTATTTTCCAAAGGTTTACTTCTAAACTATTTTTTTGGGTAATTCAGATGCATTTCCCCACAGGAATGTTATAAATGTCAGTCAGCCCTAATGAGCCTATTTAATCCATTTAACTATTAAACTATTTAACATAGTTAAAATTTTAGATCACAAAGAAATTTTCTGGTTGTGAGAGGTGGGAAAGGAATAGTGTAGTCAAGACAGGGTGGTGGTTTTGAGAATTGGGCCATTTTCATGCTGGCATAGAGCAAAGGGTACAATAGCAAGAACATGGGAGGGGCTGAGCTGGGGACTCAGTAGGTAAGGACTCCAGAGGAATCACTCACTCTACAAGTATTTCCTAAGTACCTGCTATATACCCAGACACTATGTTTAGGTGCAGGACAATAGTCCCTGACCTTAAAGATGTTATGTTCTGTCAAGAGAGGTCAATGTGCATGTAAGTAAATACAAAATAAATAAATAAATACAGGATAGCGACTTCTAGCTAAAGTGAAAACCTGTTAGGTCACATAGGAGTCCAACACTCCCACTTTTATTCTAGAATCAATACAGAACAGTGTCAGATAAATGCAAAGAGAACCTCAACTGGCGCTTCTTCTAGTCCAAAAAACAACCAGAAGGTATGGATACTGGAAGAAGAGTCCTGTTGAAGCCAATACAAGCTACACCGAACTGAAGCCTGCAAATGGGGAAAGCTAAGTTAGAGCCTTGACAGGGAAGCCCCAGGGAGTATCAGCCACCCCTCTGAACAAGAAAATACCAGAGGAGATGGAAGACCACTTAGCACCTTTGTAGAGGAAACACTAGAGGTAGGATCATGGATGCAGCAGCAGTCTGACCAGAGAAGTCCCAGGACAGAATATAAGAATACCCAAGACTCTGACCAGGAAAATTCTGGGGGAAACAAAAGACTATTCAGCACCTTGATCAGGTAGGCCCCAGAGAGGATGAAAGATCAGGGAAACATTATAGGGAACAGAGGAGGCAACACTTCAACCCAAGAAATTCCTTGGGGAATGGAAAACCACCCAGCACCTCGATTATTGAAGCCCTTGAAGAAAGAGTTCTATCTAGCCTCCTAACTGGAATAGTATAAAGCATAGGCAATAGAAGACCATACTATATCTTTGTAAATGGAAGCCCCAAAGAGTCAGCATGCCAACCGGCGGCACAGTTATGTGGCACAGTGGATAGCGTGCTGGGCCTAAAGTCAGGAATACTCATCTTTTTGAGTTCGAATTTGGCTTCAGACACTTATTAGCTGTGTGACCCTGGGCAAGCCACTTAAAACTGTTTTCCTAAGTTACTCATCTATAAAAATGAATTGGAGAAGGAAATGGAAAACAATTCCAGTATCATTACCAAGAAAGCCCTAAATGGGGTCACAAAGAGTTGGAAATTACTGAACAACAACAATCCTAATTAAAGACAGCCAGTCCTAGGAATCTGAGTGGTTGCCACTGAATCCTATTTTGAACACAGACACCCCAAGAGAAGAGGAAGCCAGCAGCAGGAACCAAGGAAAGAGATGTCAGGACTAAATAGGACCCATTCACCTCATCCATCAGTGTAGGAGGGGACAGAGTGACACCAACTGTCAGATCAAGAGCTGAGGCAAAGAGATGAGTAAATAGAATAAGACGCCAAACACTGAAGAAATATTATGGGTCAGGATTCATTCAAGGAAAAACTCAGATGAGAGTAACTCTACAACTATAAGCAGAGCCTCAGAGAGGAAAATGGTTCGGTAACAAGGACTATGGGAGTGTCCAGTAGAAATGAAATAAATTGTAAATGCACTAAAAACTGTGGCATAAAGAAATAGAAGGAAAATTGAAAGTTCTAGTGATGTCTTACAATAGGATGTGGTAAATTTTACACAGGAAACGAATTCCCTGAAAATTAAAATGTTAATGAAAATGAAAACTATGGACTCACACTTCTCAAATGGGATGTGAGTCAACTGATTTCTCCCAAAAGAATATTAGGTCCTTGAAAGCAGAAGTAAGATGCAGTTAGGTGGTGCAGTAAATAGAGCACCAGTGCAGGAGTCAGGAGGACCCTGAGTTCAAATCTCACCTCAGACACTTGACACTCACTAGCTGTGTGACCTTGGCCAAGTCACTTAACCCCAACTGCCTCATCCTGGGTCATCTCCAGTCATCCTGATGAATATCTGGTCACTGGATTCAGATGGCTCTGGAGGAGAAGTGAGGCTGGTGACCTGCATAGCCCTCCCTCACTCAAAACAAAGTCAAGTGCAAGACATGTCATTATTTCTCTGATGTCATGGTCCTCTTCAAAAATGAAGGATGGACATACACACATATATGAGTATGGAAGACAAATTTCAGCTTCAAAGGCGGGGGGGATCATGAGAAGAGGATTTAAAGGTTAAGAAAAAGAAAAGGTAAGAAAAAATATAGAGTCTGGGCAAGATTAAGAAAGGAGGGACAGTGGAACAGAAACAGATCATCTCAGTTCCATATCACCAGTGTGGATCCTCTTTTCCCAGTGATAGCTGGCCTTTTACCACTGTCTTCTTCCTTGCAAAGAATAAAGTAAAAAGAGGAAGTATAAGTATAAGAAGTTAGAATGGAGAGAAGTATGTAATTGGCAGCTAGGTACAACAGTGGATAGAATGCCAGTCTTGGGAGTCAGGAAGACCTAAGTTTCAAGTCTGCCTCAGACACATACTGACTGTGTGACCCTGGGCAAGTTGTTTAATTTCTATTTGCGTCAACTTCTTTACAGCACCTACTTCGCAGGCTGTTGGGAGGATCAAATGAGATAATAATTGTAAAGTTCTTAGCACAGTGCCTGGCACATAGTAAATAGTATGTAAATGTTAGTTATTATGATGAATTAAACATGAATAGGCTGAATTCATCCATAAAATAAAACATATTAGAAAGAAGAACCCAAGAATATATTGTTTACACAGACTTGAAACAAAGATTTACACAGAGTTAAAATAAAAGGATGGAGCAGAATATGTTAAAGGCATGATTAAAAGAGGTTAATAAACTACATTAAGTTTAAAGGCACCATACACAATGAAATATCAGTACTTCATGTAGTACAACACATACACACACACACATATGTGCTTGCACTCACCAAATGCTATAGCATCAGAGTACTTGAAATAAAAACTTATTGATTTAATGGGGAAAAGAGGCAGCAAAACTACAAAATTATAGTAGATGGTGGGCTCAATGTGTCCCTTTCAGAACTAGAAAAAGATCTAATAGAAAGATAAACAATAAGTAAGTTAAAGATCTGAATATAATTTTCAAAAAGTTAGATATGAGAGCTTTCTGGTGAATACTGAATGGGAATTGGAAGGAATAAGCACATTTCTTAGCTATAATGGTACTAAAGCATGAAAACCTCATATACCAATTCAGAAAAACATATATTAAACATATCCTTTGTTGATTAAAACACAGTGAAAATCACAATCATTGAGTGGCCTTTAAGTAAAAAATTCAAACTTAATTGGAGACTAAATAATTTAATCCTAAAAAAAATGATAGGTCAGAGACCCAGTCATATAATCATCCTTATATTCCCATCAATAAGAGAAAGATTAGGTCAATGAACCTATTGCACCTAGAACAATTATCAACCTAGATCAATCAACAATTATCAATTATCAACCTAGAACAAAAATCAACCTTTTAAAAAAAACATAACAGCTAAAATGAAAATTATAAAAATCAAGAAGTGATTAACAACATTGAAAGCAAAATAAAAACCCTAAGAAAAGGTACAGATGATTAATTAGTTTGAATAAAAAGAGAGAGAACTATGAAATAGTGTTAAAAATGAAAAAGTGAAATGTACAATACATGAAGAAATAAAGGAAATTATTAAAAGTTATTTTACTCAACTATATATGAAGAAAACTGATAAATAAAATGGATGAATCGTTACAAAAACATAAGATACCTAGGTTAAAAATAAGAAATTTAGAATTTCAATAACTTAATCTCAGAAATAGAAATGAACAAGCCATATCAGGTGCTCTTAATCTTTTGGGAGGATGGAGGAGGGGATCCTTTCACAGAATGATTTTAAATGCATAAAATAGAACGTATAGGATTACAATGGAAACCAATTATATTGAGTTTCAGTGATGTATTATGTGTGCATATAGACATACATGTTTACATACATATACATATATTTTAAAACAAATTTTTGTACCCCAAGTTAAGAATCCCTCCCAAAGAAACTCTAAAATAACAAAACCCCCAAGAACAATCTCCAGAGCATCATTAAGTGGAACAATGTTTATTGAGATGTCTACCATCCTGATCACCATCAACCATAATTATTGTTAAATATTTATTTCTGTTAAAAACATAAAAAAAGGAAAGGAATAAATGTATTTCCTCAATACAGTAAATTTTATGTCTAAAACCAGCATTGCATGTAATGGAGAAATGGATCAAAGGTAAACCAAGGACGTCTATTTTCACCACTCCAACTTGATTTAATTTTAGAAATGCTAGTTATTGCAATAAGAAAAAGAAAATGAGGGGATAGGCATAGACAAACTTTTGTTTCTGTTTATAGTATATTTTGTAGATACTGTGATAATCTACTTAGAGGACGATTAAAAATCAATTGAAATAATTAGAAACTTCAACAAAGTAGTAGGATATCAAAGAAAATCACATAAATAACAGCTTTCCTTTGTGTTACCAACAAAACCCAGTAGGAAGAGATACAAAGAGAAATTCCATTCAAAATAACTAAAGAATACATAAAATATTTGGAAATCTACCTACTAAGACATACACAGGAACTATATGAACATAATTATAAAATACTCTTTATGAAAATAAAGACAGATCCAAATAATTGGAGAAATATTAACTACTTATAGCTGGATTGTGCAAAAATAGTGAGAATGGCTGTGCTACCTATATTTATTTATTCAGTACCATTTCAATAAATTTACCAAGGGATTGCTTTATAAAGACAGAAAAAAGTAACCAAATTAATCTGGAAGAATAAATGAATTCATTCCATGTTTTCATTACCATGAATGTCAAGGCAAATAATGAAAAAAAGAAATAGAAAGGAAGGTCTAGTGTGAATAGGTATGAAATCATGTAACAAATCAAAAGTTGTCAAAACTATTTAATATGCTTTAAAAATAGGAAAGCTAATCTGTGGTACAGAGTAAATGGATGACATAAAGGTGCAAAGGAACATGGTAACATAGTGTTCACTAAGCCTAAAGATTCTAACGACTGGAGTAAGGCCTTACTGTCTGAGTGAGGGAAAAAAAACAGCTGTAAAACAGGAATGTAGACTGGCAGAAATTAGCTTCAAACCAACACCTCATACCATATTATATAACAAAGTCATGATGGATACATGACCTAGATATTAAATGTTGAATCATAAAAAAAATTAGAGGAGCAAGGAAGGAGATAACTTTCACAATTGTGGATAAAGGAAGAGTTCATGACTAAAGAAGTGATAGATATGATGACAGAAGATAAAAATATACATAATTTTAATTATTTAAAATCTAAAAACTTCTGCACAAACAAAATAAATGCAGTTAAATTTGTAAGGAAAAGAATTCATTGGGGGTGATAAAATCTTCTAGGAAGATTCTCAGATAAAGGTTTGATGTATGAGATATATTAGGAACTGATTCAAATATATAAGAACATGACCCCTTCCTCAAAGGATAAATTGCAAAGGATATGAAAAGGCAATTTGCAAAGAAAGACAACAAATATATCAATGGCCATATGAAAAAAACTCCAACTTACTAATAATGCAGAAAACACACATTAAACATTAAACAACTCTAAGAGTCTATCTCACATATATGATGTTGGCAAAGATGGCAAAAAGGGAAAATGGCAGTTTTTGGAAGGGCTGTGGGAGGATAGTCAAATTCATACATTCTTGATGAACCTTTGAATTGCTTCAGAATTTCTGGAAAGCAATAAGCCACATCACTAAACTTTGCATATCCTTTGATCCAATGATACCATTAGTAGGATGATACCCCCAGGATATCTAAAATAGAGTGAAAATACTCATAAGTACAAAAATATTTATAGCAGGGTTTTGGGGGGTTGTTTTTTTTGTTTGTTTTTGTTTTTTGCTGTGGCAAAGAATTGATATCTAAGGGAGTGTCCATCAATTGGAGAATGAATAAACTAATTATGGCATGTGAATGTAATGGCATATTATTAAACTATAAAAATGATGAAAGAGAAGGATTCAGAGAAGCCTGTAATAAACTATATGAATTTAATGTGATCAAAATTATACCTCCTGAGAAAAATTGATAAATAGTAGTATACATAATTTGGTTTAACATATATTTATAAATCTATGTCCAATGGGGAAATTCTCTAGTGCAGAGTAGGAAGGGAAGGAGGAAGGGAATGAGACAGCTTGAAACGTAAAATGTAACCAAAATATTATGTTTTTACATATTTTAAAGATCATTCATGTGTCTAAGTATCTTGAAAAAATGATTTTCTCTACACCTTTGACTTGTTTTCAATCTTTTACTTTTTCTAGATTCTGAGGCATTGTGGGGGTTTTATTAATATAAACGAAATCTACTTTAACATGATCTAGAAGCTGTAAATGACTAAGAATTATTTTATGAGCACATCCCTGGAACATTACCATTAACAAGCACAGGTTTTTGCCTATCAAAAGTTCTGTACTGGTGTTAGCTGAAGGTATTCAGTTAGAGTTTACTAAGTAGACATTTAGTTAGTATTCAAAGAAATATGTGGATTTGTTTTTTAAACAAAATTTATAAAATTTGTACCTGGAAAAAGTTCTTTAAATTAAAAAAAAATTCTGTTTTTATTTATTCTTCTAATGATCAACTGAAAAAGTAACACCCTCTCTTTTTTCTGGCAGTTTTTCCAGGGGTAAGTTGCTTTTACAGAGCTGCAGTATAAGTTTTAATATTACACCTTTTAAGTGTACAAATAAAATGATACATTTTTCAAAGAAAAAAAGTAAAAAAAATAATTTTTATGAAAAAGTTATATGAATTGATGCAAAATAAAGTGAACAGACCCAGGAGAACAACTTATAAAATAATTAATAATATTATAAAGAAAAACAACTTTGAAAGGCTTAGGAATCCATATCGATGCATTCGACAAAGAAGTAATCTGCCTCGATAAGGGGCAGATTAGTTTATAAATTTTTTGACATGAGTAACGTGAATTTATTTTACTAGACTGCCCTTATTTGTTACATAGGAAGGTTCTTTTTCAAAAAAATTGCCAAGAGAGTATTTGGGGAGAAGAAAGAGATGAGCAGTAGGGTTGCCAGAAAATGTGTGTGTGGGGGATCATTGAAGTAATTTTTAAATAGATGAGAACAAGTAGTTTCAGAATTAAAGACAAAGAAGTAAGATAGCTTTGAAACTAGTGTTGAATTTATGTATTTATTTTTAAAACATAAGGTAAATATAACAGAGACATGTTTCCTATATAATCTTTGTGAAATGGTCACTTTTGATAATGTTTGCCAAGTACAGAATAATACATTTTTTAAAAATATAAGATAGTATTCGTTGTCATTCTTCCATGAAACATGACTAATGTGAAAATGTGTTTAATAAGAATGTATTGTAAAACCCACATAATATTGCAAGCCATCTTGGGGAAGGATTGGAGAAGGTGGGGGAGAAAATTTAAGACTTATGGAAGTGATTGTTGAAAACTGAAAACAAATAAATTAATTAAATTTTAAAAAAACCAAGATAGTTCTGGAATACAATATAGAAGGCGAGGAGTTTGTAGTTGTACAACTCAGCTGGAGTTGTAGGGGAATGGAGGTGTTAGGGACTGCATAGTGTCTTAGAGGCCTCATCTTAAGTTGAGGTCTGCTATTAGCATATAACTCACTTTATACTCATCAAACAAACAAAATAAAAGATAGCAAAACAAAACACTATTGTTTGAGGCTACAAATGGCTGTTTTTGTTTTTTAAGAAAAAAAGGAAACACCATGTGTTCATGCCTCTCAACCGTCCTGTCCTCCAGCTGAAATTGCTAGTCAGGTCTGTGTTATAAATAACTATTAGCCGTACTCTACAAGGAGAGACAGGCACATTGATGCAACTGTCAGTTTTATTTCTCTTTTATCCATCTGTTGACCCTCAGTACAATGTCGATATGTGACGAGATTAAATGAAACTCTTCTCCTGCTCTGCCTTCTCTTTTGATGACAGTCTTTGGAGTTCTGCTGTTTCTGTTGCAACTGTCTCAGGAATGTGGTAGGAGGTAGGGGTACAGTGGAGACAGAAGGGTTATGTTTATTTTTAAAATACAATCATTATGCCATAAAATATCAGAACTAGAATGGACCTGAGAGACCTAGTCCAACCTCATCATTCTGCATCTTAGAAAATGGAGGCCCTGAGAGATGGAGCAAGAAGTGATTTGCCCAAGATCACAGAGTTTGTTAGTGGCTAAAACTAGAAGCCACATCTCCTAGGCAGCTTAGTGGCACATGAATACATGTCCTGGACTTGGAGTGAAGAAAACCTAGCTTCATATTCAGTCTCAAATACTTGTGAATTTGCATGCTAGGCAAATCGCATAACCTCTCTTAGCCTCAGTTTTCTCATCTGTAAAATGAGGATAACATTAGCACCTATCTAATAGGATTCTTAATGTCATTATTAATAATTATTATTATAGTTAGCATTTCTGTTGTGACTGTTATGTGCCAGGCACTGTGCAAAAAACTTTAAAAGTATTATCTCACCTGATCTTTATAACAACCCTGGAAGGTAGGTGCTATCATTATCCCCAGTTTTACGGATGAGGAAACTGAGACAAATGAAGGTTAAGTGACTTGCTCAAGGTCTCAGTTAGTGCCTGGGACCAGATGTGAACTCAGATCTTCCTGACTTCAAGCCTAGTGCTCTATTTTTGGAGGATTAAATGAAATAATATATGTAAGGTGCTTTGCAAACCTTAAAACTCTATGTAAATGGTAGCTATTATCACTACTATTCTTTAGAGAGGGACTTCTTTAAGCTCTTTAAAAGCTTCAAAATGCTTAATAATATTTCTCCATCTTCAGTGTCAGGACAACATAAACATCAATGATATATTTGCTTTACAATCTGATATCCTTACTTCTATAGATTAACTCTGTGGGTGAGGCTTATTTTTGAGTTATCAATTAGGAACTCTCCAAGAATCCTTAATTTTTTCCCCACTCAATCCCATCTATCGTTTTAAGAACTATTCTTCTAGGGCCAGCTTGAAAGGGTAGTTTCTTTTTCGGTCAAAATGAAAATATTTATGCCCTGCATAACTTAGCACTTAGGACCATAATTAACAGTAGTGCCACCAGTTAATCAATAAACATTTATTAAGCACCTACTGGGTATTGGTCACATTGCATACAAAGCACACCTCTGACCATGTTACTTTTATTTTCCATAAACTCCCATGAATTTCCTATCACCACCAGGATCAAAGACAAAATCCTCTGTTTGGCATTCAATGCCCTTGATAAGCTAGGCTCCTTCTCTTTACCTATCTAGTGTTTTTACATGTTACACCTCCATATACTCTTTGATCCGGTGACATAGTCATTTTGTTGTTCTAAGAATAAAACACTCTATCTCTCTGTGTTGGGCATTTTCTTGGGCCACCCCCATGCCTGGAAAGTTCTTCCTCCTCATCTCTATCTTTTGGTCCTCCTGGCTTCTTTGAAATCCCAGATAAAATCTCATCTTCTACAGGATTATCTCTCAGTGCCTTCCCTTTGTTAACTATTTCCAGTTTGTCTGGAAATAGCTTGTTTTTATATAGTTGTTTTCTTGAAGTCTCTGCCATTAGATTGTAAGCTCCTTGAGGGCAAGAACTATCTTTTTCTCTTCTTTGTAGGTTCATTGTTTAGCACAGGGTTTGGTGCATGGTAGGTACTTAATAAAGACTTGCTGGCTAACTAAGATGAAAAATGAGTAGTCCCTACTCTCTTGTGGCTATTTTATACTTTACTGAGGAATCAGATGATATTTGAGAAGTATGAGTCTGAGACTTTCCTTCTCATTAACATTGCCTTTATCATTAGCAAATGATTGGACCTTCTTGTCTAACCATCTCTTTTTGAATAAGCAAATTGAAGGAAGGTGATTTATTTGCCCATGAGTACAGTTAAATAGATACAGGACTTTTACTAGAACTCGTATTTCATAAACTGCATCATGGATTTAAAACTAGAAGCAGGGTGTGCTGGAGCCAGCTCCGATTGTTAAATTTTTGGTGTGTGTATTTATACCACAGAAATTGGCAAATGTTACATGTGAGTGAGGGAGGGCTGTGCAAGGTCACCAGCCTCACTTTCTCCTCCTGAGCCGTCTGGATCCAGTGACCAGATATTTTCATCAGCATGACTGAAGACAGCCCATCAGATTAAAGTTAAAAGTATTTCCTCTGTTTTGAGAGAGTCAGTTGTTGAAACAGCCTCAGAGAGACTATACATGGTTAGTAACTGGGAAAGTTAACATTCAAACTCAAATCATCTAACCTGAAATCCAGTGTTTTTTCCTCTATTCATTTCCTGACTCCTAATTCAATGGAGGTACCAGTATTTTTTAAATTTTTAAAATTCTTGACACTCTGAATTTACATTTTTTCATGTCCATCTCTGTCTAGATCTCCTGTCATTCAATAATCATTTTCTAGAAAGGGTTATATGTTGCTGTAAACCACAAAGCAAAAAAGGCAGTCTAAACAGATATACATTTTAGACACATTTGATAACATCTTGACAAAGTACTTTACAAAATGTAATACTGTAAGCCCTTGTCTTAGTTTATCTACAGAAAAAGTGACCAAGAACCCATCAGTCTTGATCTGTGTTCTTGGGTAGTCACATCAATATTTGTCAAGTTCAGTATATTGGAGTATAACTACAGACTGATTTATTGAAAACTGTACACTGCACCAAAGAAAATACATTTCACAGTCTGATAAAATACAGATATAGTGACTCTGCTGGAAGGTCACACATTTAGAATGTGTACTTTGCTTTCTTTATTGCTCTTCAGTCACTCAAGAGTAACTGAGATTTATATTTGTGACTTATCAAGGCATACATTTAAAGTTATTTTTCAGCCATTTCAGACTCTTTGTGACACCATTTGGGGTTTTCTTGGCAGAGATATTGGAGTGATTTTCTGTTTGTTTCTTCAGTTCATTTTACAGATGAGGAAACTGAGGCAAATGGGGTTTAGCGAATTGCTCAGGGTCACACAACCAGTAGTGTCTGAGGTCAGATTTGAACTCAGGAAGGTGAATCTTCCTGATTTTAGGCCTGATGGTATTCACTGCACCACCTAGCTATACATATAGTATCTCAATATTCTTGTGAGGTAGACATGACAACTATTATTATAACCATTTTACAGATGGAGAAATTGTGGTCAAGGAGGGGTTAGATGATTTGTCCAATGGTCATTTAGCCAACAAGGATTGGAGGCAAGATTCGAACCTAAATGTCTCATGTCTCTAAGTCCAATCTTTTCTCACTACACCATGCTGCTACTTACTGAGTGTCTCCTGCATGCATTGAACACATACAACACTCACTGTAAGAGATTGTGGTTCAGTTGTTTCAATCATGTCCAACTCTCTGTGACCCCATTTCGTGGTTTTCTTGGCAAAGATACTAGAATGGTTTGCCATTTCCTTCTCCAGCTCATGATTCAGATGAGGAAAGTGAGGCAAATAGGGTTAAGTGTTTTCCCAGGGTCAGACAGCTGGTAAGTGTCAGAGGCTGGAATGAACTCAGGTCTACCTGACTCCAGATCTGGTGCTCTATCCATTGCACCACCTAGCTTCTCCATTGTAAGAGATACAAAGATAATAGAAAACCAGTCCCTCCTACAGTGACAGTGGAAGAAAGGGAGATAAAGGATCAGCTCTTCCTTTCATTAGCAAACGAGGACTTTTTAGAGACTTCCGGCACATATCTCCACACTTTACTTACATAAATAATGTGTAGGAAATGTGACAAAAACCATTACCAACATAAGTAACTCAAGATGAAGTAATTAATATGAACAAAAATGGGCTGATCTCTTCTACTTTTCTAGAAGAACACAGTCTTATAGAAACATCACCTATAATGACCTGTTTGGTGGCTATTACCCATTGCAAGCAAATCTTCAATGATATCAGCTATCCAGGAATACATTTAATTACTCTCAGGGTGATGGACTACAGTATAATAGAAAGTTGGAATATGAAGCTAAAGCATTTGAATGCTGATTCTGCAACTTATTATCTAAAGTAATCTTATCAAGTCACCCAGCCTCAGTTTCCTTATCTGAATACATTGCCTCTTGGGTTGCCAAGGAGATTTGGATGCTAAAAAGGAATGTCTGCTAGTTCTGGCAGAAATCTCTACCAGCGTTTTTTTTTCCCTTGATTTCCTGGGGAGTTACCCTGATACTAGACTGTCTTGGCTAGACTTTGACTGACAAGTTAACTAACCCCTTCCAACCTAAGGGAGTGGGAAGGAAGAAGCCATATGAGAGGAGAATGGGAGGATAGGAGTGCAAACATCCTAGCAGAAGAGTGGACATGTTGACTCTTGGTAGGTATAGAGGCCCTGTTATCAGTAGCTAGAGTAGTGACCAAGGGGGCAGCTAGCTGGTAGAGTGGATAGAGCACTGGGCCTACAGTCAGGAAGACTTATTTTCCTGAGTTCAAAACTGGCCTCAGACTCTTATTAGTTATATGACATCAGGAAACCGTGTTTGCCTCAGTTTCTCATCTGTAAGATGAATTTGACAAGAAATGGCAAACCACTCCAGTGTCTTTGCCAAGATTCAAATGGAGGCCCCAAGAGTTGGAAATGACTGAGCAACACCAAGGACTTTAAAAAGCATCCCAGTGTGGGAGAGCACCAGTTGTGAGATACCATACAACTGAACAAGAACTTTGTGATTGAGTCAATACAAGCATGGTGGTATGAGCCACATGGAGTAGATATGGGATTGCTAAAAGTCTTTGAACTACAGAAGGCTGAGCTAGTCAAACCTGACTACTGTCTCTTTTTTGTCCTTTATTCTTGCTTTCTGAGGGAACTATTCCCTGAACCCTCATTTCTTAAAAATTTGTTTGCTCTTCGTTTCATTTTTTCCTTTTAAATGTGTTTAACCATTTTGCTGCTGTCCTATCTAAGTGTGTCCTTGCATAAATTCACAAAAAAAGATTTAAACTTAGTAAAGCAGGGAGAGAATGAGACAGAGAGAGAGACAGAGAGAGAGAGAGAGAGAGAGAGATCCTGCCAGGATGTTTCTTGGGCTTGGAATGAACAAAAGAGAATGATTTACTTCATTTTACAATGTCCCAGAGCAAAAAGAGAAACTTAAATTTCAATATTTCTGTGCAAACAAGTCAGCTGCTTTGTTTGGGAGAGGCCATGATAAACTAGGACTGGTATGAAAGATAGGACCTTTCCCTTTCCATTGTTTGAAAGGAAAATAAATCTTCCAGAGGAAAGAAATAAGGAAGGAAAGAAATGTCATGCTAGAGGAGGATGAGAGTGTGGTTGAGAAAGAATAACTATTGAGGCAAGGATGGGGATGTCAGTCATTGGAACTCCCTACAAGCCTAGCATAGCACCATGCCTATAAACACCACCCCTCCCTCCAACTCCCCACTACTAAATGTAAAATGATGTGATTGGATCAAATGAGCTCTGAGGTCCCTTCCAACTCTAATTCTGTGTTCACGTGTATTGTGCTTCTTATATTATAGGTGCTCAGTAAATACATATTATGGAATTGAATATAGTTAACAGACATCAATATACCATTAAAAGAATATTTATCATCAACTAACTATTCAAGATTAAAAAGACATTTTCACTCTAAACAAGAGGTCCCACTCCTTCAAAAATTATTCCAATATGACTTTTTTTTATTCTGACCTTAATACCAAATAAAATGAATGTTTCCATGTGCAAAATAGAACAGGAAAAAGAGGCTTATATATAAAACTATGAATCTCTTTTTTTGCATAGTTTGTTTTCCTTTTAGGTATACATATTCAACATGTAACTTTCAAAGCTCTCCAGCTTGTCGTGTTTGCCTCTATTCTCTTTTGTACATTTTAAAAAATGCTTCTGTTACATTTTTTTCTTTCTGGCAGCCCTGTCCCTAACCATCCACTCCCTCTACCCCCCTTACCCTTTGAAAAATGAAAGAAAAGCATACCCTCTGTAACAAATGTACACAAACAGTGAATTTCCTCACTGGTCTTGTCAGAAAAATGTATGTTTCATTCCTCAGCTTGAGTCCTTCACCATTGTGGTAGTAGACTTCAATTTTACTAAAAAAGAATGGTTTTTCATTTTAAAACAAATTTTAAGTTGATAATGCTGGATCACATTCATCTTAATTTTTCAACTCATTCTGACAAATACTTCTATTTTGCTCCCTCCTACTTATTTCCCTGGAGGCTGAAAATAAGTGATTTGGCATTTTTACCCAGGCCAAGGACACTACTAGGACACATTGTTCAGCGTTAGTGTTTGCAGGATGATTAAAAGTGGAAGAGTGAAGACAATAGCTTTACTAAGTTTAAATAACCTTGCCAAAATATAAGTTGCATGTGTATATATATATATGTTTGCTTTCTACAATATTCTCCTTTTTTTTAAGAATTAGTTTATCTGTCACTCATAAAAGAGGCAAGAATAAGCTTATTCAATGGAGGAGAAAAGGGAGGAGGTGAGAGGGAAAAAGTGAACTTTAATCTCTTCACATTTGGCTTAAGGAGGGAATAACATGCTCACTCAATTTGATATAAAAATCTATTTTACACTATAGGAAAGTAGGGGAGAAGGGGACAAGTAGAGTAGGGGGGGATGAAAGAAGGGAAGGCAAATGGGAGGAGGGAGTAATTAAAGGTAAACACTTATGGGAAGGGACAAGGTCAGGAGAGAGAATAGAATAAATGGGGGGCAGGATAGGATGGAGGGAAATATAGTTAGTCTATCACAACATGACTATTATGGAAGTCTTTTTCATAACTACGCATGTATAGCCTATACTGAATTGTTGCCTTCTCACTGGGGATGGGTGGGGAGGGAGGAAGGGAAAGAAGTTAGAACTCAAAGTATTAGGAACGAATGTTGCAAAATGTTTTTGCATACTACTGGAAAATGAGAAATACAGATAATGGGGTATAGAAATCTATCTTGCCCTACAAGAAAAGACAGAAGATGGAGATAAGGGAAGGGATGGTGTGATAGAAGGGAGGGCGTATTGAGGGAAGAGGTAATCAGAATGCAAGGTTTTATGAAGTGTGGGAGGGGAGAGATGGGGAGAAAATTTGGAACTCAAAATTTTGTGGAAATGAATGTTGAAAACTAAAACAAATAAATAAACATTTAAAAAATAAAAGAGAAAAAAAGAATTAGTTTATCTTTTATTCATTAACTTTTAAAAAATTAGTTGTGGAATTGACAAGAGATAAAGTTGCTGAAGAATGGCAGTATAGCCCTTATTATCAGAATAATCCATTGTTTTAAACAAAGGAATGTTTCAAAATCACCATTTTATTTATATTCCTTCTATTTTTGACTTTTACTAGTCAAGGAGAAAGAAAATACCTCCTAATTTCCTCATGACCATCATCTGTAATGGTCTTAAGGAGCTTTCTTACTCCTTTTTTTATCTCCTTTCCTCTTCAATTCATAATTCTCCTACAAAAACAATTTTGCTAGAAGGTGCATGATGGATTCTAACCTTTTCACAGAATCAAACCACATCTCCTAGTGTGTATATTGTTTCCTGGGAGCAAGGGAGGAGGGAGGGGAGAGGGGGAAGAGAGGGTATGGAAAGACTGTATTCAATCTTTTGGATCAATGAGTCATCCTTTAATGCACTGAGGTAGTAACTGACTTATCAATGGTACTGCAACGATTCATTTGAAGTCACTGGACACCATCCACTGGAGAGAGTATAGTGTGAGTGCCATAAGATTATAGTTTTGTAAGTTTCCTTAAGATTTTCACTTGTGCTTAATCTAATAATAAAAAATTAAATAATAATAATTATTCACTTTAAATAGTATTTTAAGATTTGCAAAGCACTTTACCCATATTTTCTCATTTGACCCACATTATAATCCACAGTACAATTATTATTATCCCCATTTTATAGTTGAGGCAACTGATGCTCTGAGAGTTGAGGTGATTTGCCCATAGTCACCTAGCTATGAAGTGTCTTTGTCAGGATTTGAGCCCATATTCTTAACTTCAAGCCTGGTATCATATCCATCACAGCATAGTGCGTCTCTAATAATTGAGATGAGAAGAGCCCTTGATGAGTTCAAGTCACAATTTCTAGACTGACTGCATCCATGCATAGTAAAAGAACAGGTGGATGTGATTTCTGAGCTGGTGTCATTGATCTTTAAATGACTGGGGAGGAATGGAGAAGAACCACAGGCCTGGAGGTGGGCAAATGTTGTCCCAATTTTCAAAAGGAAAAAGTAGATGGATTCTTCAAATGAGAGTTTGGTGACCTAGACTTCAATTCCTGGAAAAAATATTCTAGAAATATTATTAAAAGTTTAGGTTGTAAGCCCATAAAAAGGGAAATGGTAGTCACTAAAGAGCCAACATAGCTTTATCAAGAACAAACTACACGATCTCAGAGTTGAGAGGAAACTTTAGAAGCAACCTATCCACCAGTAGCTGAACAAAAATCTCTTTGAAACATAACTCTGACAAATGGTCATATAGCATTTTTTTTTTTGCAGTTCTTAGTGAGGGGAAATCCACTATCCTCTAAGGCAGCCAATTCTATTTTTGAACAATTTCAATTGCTGGATGATGGTGCACTGAATCTCCCATCTTATTACTTAGTTGCATGCCTCCAGGATTGGAATGAAGGAAAAAAGACTTCCAAGCCCCTCTCATCCTTAAAAAAAAAAAATCTTCAATAGGCTCTGCTGTTCTTTCAAGCTATTTTTCTACATCTTTCCTTGCTTTCTTAAATTTCTCAAAAAAGCTCTTTATATTCTAAACTTATGGCCTCTATTTTTCATTCATTACTCAACCTTTTGCAACCTGGCTTCACTACTGACACTGTTCTCCAAAGTAACCAGGGATCTTTTAATTATCAAATCTAGTAGGGGTCAAAAATAGCTCTCCTCATCTTTTCCCTAAAACTCATTCCTCTTCTGAATGTCTTTATTTGTTGAGGCATCACCATCTTTCCTAAACCTACCAATTCTGCATCATTTTCAATTACTCACCTTTCCACTATATCTAATCTGTTGTTAAATCTATTGATTGCGTTTCCATGTCTCTGACATTTTTTTTCTTTCTTCCCAACTCACATATCTATCATCCTAGTTCATGTCCTCATTGCTTTTCTGGTAATCACTTTTCCTTATCACCTGTACTATTATAATAAGCCTTTTAATTGACCCACACAGCTATTAAAGTGACTGTTTTTAAGTGCAAATCCCATCATGACACTCCTCTGTCCAATAAACTCCAAGATCAAATAGTGGTTATTTAAAACTTAAAGCCCTTCACAATCTGTTCCTAACCAACTGTTCCAGCCTTATTAACACATTACTCCCTTTCATACATTCTACAGACTGGTCAAACTGGTGTTTCTCTGTTCTTCACATACAACACTGCATCTCCCTTCTCCATGACTTTACACTGACTGTGCCCCATACCTACTCCCTTGCCACCTACTTTTCTTCCAGACATGGTTTTAGTGCTTTTAATGAGCTCCTCTACCAATCCACCCCCAGTTTTTAGTGCTTCTCTCTGTCCAAATTATCATACATTTATATTGTATATTTCTATCTCTGTGGTGTGTGTATATATAATATATTGGATAGATGGATGGATGGATGGATGGATGGATGGATGGATGGATGAATGGATGGATGGATGAATGGATGGATATTTGAACAAGTCAACAAGCATTTATTAAGGACTTACTGTGTGCCAAGTAGACAAAGTGCTGAGAATACAAATACAAGCAAAAATATAGTCCCTGTCCTCAAGGAGTTTATATTCTAATGGAGGAAGACAACATGTAAAATGAAGCTGAAAAGGAAGAATAGTTGGGGGGTGTGAAGGGGGGAAGGAGGGGAGTGTGGTTTGTAGAGAAAATCTAGGAGGAGAGTCAGGAATATAACTTGGAGATAAGTGTGTGTGTGTGTGTGTGTGTGTGTGTGTGTGAGAGAGAGAGAGAGAGAGACAGAGAGACAGAGAGAGACAGAGAGACACAAGGAGAGAGAGACAGACACAGAGAGACACAAGGAGAGAGAGACAGACACAGAGAGAGATACACACAGAGACAGACAGACACACAGAGAGAGACAGAGATAGAGAGAAAGACAGAGACAGAGAGACACAGAGAGAGACAGAGAGACATACAGAGAGACACAGAGATGGACAGAGACACAGACACAGAGACAGAGAGAGACAGAGAGATAGAGAGAGACAGAGAGAGAGATAATACAGGATATTCCCAAAGTCAAGCTTTTGGGACACTCGTGTGTGTGTGCACAAGCACATTTTCTCCTCCAATATTACATAAACTCTTTGAGGACAGAGTACATTTTGCTTTTGTCTTTGTATCTCCAGAAACTAGAACCCTATGTACCTGGCACATAGTAGGTGTTTGGTAAGAGTCTGCTATTAAACAAATATTCAGCAAATATTATCGATTGATTAAATGTATGGTTAGAGGGAGTACTCACTTCAGTGATGTCAGAGATCCATTTGCATATCAAAATATGTACCATTCCTATATCTCCATCAAGACATAATGGACTCTTTCCACAGCACTGTTTTTCTTTAGAAAAACTTTTTTTTCAGCAAAGAATATATTCTGTCAGGAAGAACCAGTTTACTTTATAATTTGTGCCTGAATCATGAGAAATCACTTCTACACCACAACTGCCTGCCACATGAAACTTACAGGAGAAGCTTAAATCATCTTTATCTCTGAAATGTCTGTAATTTGTATTCTCTACATTTATAATCAGTGGGCTGAGCAGATGGCAAAAGCTCAGTTTGGTGTAACATCATCATAAAACAACAAAAAAGTCAGTAATTTTCTTTACTGAAATCTGATTTCACTAATTGAAGGTTTTTTTTAAAAACTCTACTGGAATATACTTCAAGAAATTATGATAAGATAAAATCCATTTCCATATCACAAAGTTCAGCATGAAGTTCAAAAGATTGAGATTCTACTATACTAGGAGCTACAGTAATTCATAAATGTTCTAGGGAACATTAGTCTTTATAACTCCCTCCTTGAAATAACTGCAGTCATCATAAAATAAAATTTATGTCAAAGTAGGGGAAAAAAAGAATTCTTCAAACTTTTGAATGTGTTGGATTGAATTTCTATGCCCAATTACATAATTATGTCAGTAGAATTTTTTTCCTGGAAAGCTAAAAAATTATCTTCACAAGGAGTCAAAATTCAGAGGACATATTTTTCAGTTTTCAATTTCACCTGTGAGGGTATAATAAACATGAAAACATTCTTGTGAGGAAGACCTGGCCTGTTGGAGCATCTGAGGCAAAAAGGACAGTAACGAGTTTGCTCTTATCACACAAGAAATTGTGTCATGTCACAGCAAGAGGCCTGGACATAAGCCCTGTCTACATTTGTCCAAATAATACAAGATTTATGAACACTGTCCCAAGCTGTGTTTATATTGACCATCTGCTACATTCATAATCTTGAATGACTTGGAGCCCTTACCAACATTAGCATACAGGGCCAGAATGACATAGCCTCAAATATCATTCTGTTTCAAGATGAGTAAAAATGTCCCTAGTCTTTTCTAATATTGGTTTTCTGCTTGATTCAATTCAATTCATATGGCCTAAGCAACCTACAATAGTGGGGGATACCAAGATTTGCAAATTACTTGAAGAGATGAAACTTACAGCCATGGAAACATTCAAAGAGCTGGACTGTGTGATGGACAAATTCAATAAGAATTCAATTCCATTCAACAAATATTTAATGACTTCTGGGTGCAGAGCAGGAATTCAAAAAATGGGAGTGATCAATAAACTGTAAACTCCAGGAAGGCAGGAACCATGTGTTATTTTGATATTCCTATATATCTTTGGTAGGCATTATGCCATTTTGGAGAAGGAAATGGCAAAGCACTCAAGGTCATTGCCAAGAAAACCTCAGGGACAGTATAGGGACAGCTAGCTATCAGTAGATAGAGCACTGGGTCTGGAATCAGGAAGACTTATCTAGCTATGTGACCCTGGACAAGTCATTTTTCTTTGTTTGCCTCTGATTCCTCATCTGCAAAATGAGCTGGAAAAGTAAATGTCAAATCATGCCAGTATCTTTGCCAAGAAAACCCTAAATGGGGTAATGAAGAGTCAGACGTGACTGAAAAGCAGTAAAAACACACTATAGTGGAAAGTGTGCAAGATTTAGAGTCAGAGGACCTGAATTCACATCCTAACTCTGCCAAATATTAACTCTATGACCTTAACTACTTATGTGACTTAACTTCTTGAGGTCTTAGTTTCTTCACCTCTAAAATGGGGATATTGAACTATGTAACTTCTAAAAAAGCTTCTGATTATAAAGTTAGTCTACCACAGTACCTTCCGAATGTATGAAGGATATGGGATCTTTATCAGTATGAAGGATTCCTGGTATGAGAACTCTCTCCAGCAAGGCAGCTCCCAATTCATCTTAGATTTAGTTGATAAGTCCAGGGCAGCTGCTTGAGAAACACAGAACTTATGTGACTTGTCTGTGGTCATATAATTTCTAATTGTCAGAAGCAGAATGTGAACCCTGAACTTGCTGCCAGCTTCTTGTGATTAAGGATTGTTTAATTCTTTGTACTTGTATCTCAAGCACTTAGTACAGGACCTGGTACATAGTGGGTTCATGTTGATTGATTGACTCCAAATCAAATGCTATCCACCATACACTGCCTCTATTGACCTGCCTCTCTTACTTTTTTTTTTTTTTAACAAGCACCTGTGATGTTATTGGGACAAGGATCTTGAGGGATTAGGTAGAAACTCCTTCCAACAAAGCACATCAACTGATCCAGTAATTTTTGGTCACAAAAGTTCCTTGGGGCACTGAGAGTTATATGATTTGCTCAGGAGCACAATGCTAGTATATGTCAGAAGCTGAACTTGAACCCAAGCCTCCCTACCTCCCAAGGTCAGCCTGCTACCCATTCTAGCAAGTTGCCTCTCACTTTCCACAAAAGAGGCACAAAGTGTCAATTCAATTCAAAACTCAATTCATCCTTCCTATCTCCGTTCTAAAGAATTACATTAGCACCATCACTGCCATGTTCCCAAGTTTAGGGTCACCTCTTTCAGCAGCCTTGGGTTTTTTGTTTAACCATGAAAAATAGGCTAAGTTACCAGTGATGGCACAGGTCCCCTGAAGTAAGGTGGTTTTTTGCTGTTCAGCTGTTTTTCAGTTGTGTCCAGTGCACCACCGACATGCCCCGATGAAGATGGGTACCACATCTTTTAAAGCTACTAGGGACCCAGCTACTACAAGAGGAAGCTACACAGAGTAACATTAGATAAGATTCATGCATTACAAGTGATGGTCCTTATTGACATGTTTCCTCAGGTGGTGTGGGGCTCGAAAGTCCAAATTAGCCACTCAGTTGTTTCCATTTTCACCTTCACTATTGCACTTACTTACAATATTTTGATGGTGGCATCTGTTTTCTTTTCTGCTCGGAATCATAGAATTTTAGACCTAGAAGGAACCACAAAGAATAGAACTCTGGATCAGGGGAGTGAGAAAGTCCAGAGTTTAAATGCTGCCTTAGATACTTATCAGCTGGGGCTATAGACATGTTGCTTATACTCTCTTATTCCCGGTTTCCTTATCTATAAAATGATAACAATACTAAAATCAGTCTCACAGGGTTTAGGGATAGAATGTGTAATATATGAAAAGCGCTTTTATAACATTCAATGTTAGATATTATTAGAGCTTAGCTAGTCTAACCCCCTCATTTTGTGAGTTAGGAAATTGAGATCCAGAGAAATTCAAAGACCCCACAACTTGTTAGTGCAGAGCTGAAGTTTGAGCCATGGTCTTCTGACCATGTCCAATACCTTCTGTGTAGCTTCCTGTTGCATCGGACATATACTAAGTGAACGATAAAACTGGAAAAAGGCCTCAGCAACCCTTTGGTAACTGAGTCACACTGCCCTCCAATATAGGTAGGATGTAATCTAGTTGCCATTTTAAGGGGCTACACCTATCCTTTCAACCTCAGGGCATCTCAGGATGGTACTTTTGCTATATATTCTCATATATAGCAGGAAGTCTCAGGCAAACCTACAGGAGGAGTTAGAAGGCCCTCTCTTCAAGTCTTTTGTATGTCTGACATAGTATGAATTCCCCTTCTACTGGGTCCCCATCTCCTACTGATGAAACCTTTTTCCCGGGAGTGACTCGAGTTTATAGCTATTCATTTGGATTTAACCTTTAAAAGGATGCTGATAGTGCCTAAATACAGACCAAATCATTCTATTTTATCTTTCTTTTTCTTCCTTCCTTATCTCCCTCTGCTCTTTCTTTCTTTCCCTTCCTTCCTTCTTCCTTCCTTCCTTTCTTTTTTTCTTTCTTTCTTCTCAAGTCTTCTTGTGCAAAATGGCTAACATGGAAATGTTTTACGTGATTTCCCAAGTATAACTACATGAGATTGCTCACCACCTCAGGGAAGGGGTGGCAGAGAGATGAATAGAATGTGGAACTCAATACAAAAAAACATGTTAAATATTGTCTTTATATGTAATTGGAAGAAAATAAAAAAATATTTAAAAATAAAAAGGATATTATGGTAGTATTCAGGAGAGCTTGTTAGACAAAGTTTGGACAGGGAAACATGCCGTGGAATGGTTTTCCTTGGAGAGAATCCTGTGAGCTTGCATGGCCCTTCCTAAGGGATTGTGGCAGCCCTCTAGTAGAGGAAAAAAAACACCACCAGATGGGGATATAACCCTGAGGCCTGCTCTACAAAGCTGGAGAGATGGAGATGTCAGAGACAAAGAGCTATCACCAGATGAGGATAAAAGGAAGGATCCGTATAATGGACAACAAACATATGGAAATCCCTTTCCTGGTATGGAGACATGGACTATCCAGGCAAAGAAAAGATGGATTTCCCTATGGGAAAGGTTTTGTTTAACTCCATCTTAACCCCAAAGTCTATACTTTCACTCCCTACATAGGAGTATAGTATGGTGTCATGAGCATTGCATAGATTTCTGAGAAAGATGGAGGCCCAAGAAAGATGGAATGGAAGTTGCATGACTCTCATGGATTTGGATGCACGTGAATCCCTTCTGTGCCTTTACTGTGTAAACAGTTCTGCATTTATATTATGTTAGCCTGAGAGAACCAAAAGGCAGATTCTAAAGCTGCCAGGAGAAATTTGGATAAGGACACAAACCAAAGAGGTTTTAGAGAGGAAACCAAAGATTGAACCTGGTCTATGGAAGCTGAAAGACTCAAGAAAGGACTATGAGTTACCCTCAAGGGTGAGCTAGAGGCAGCTCCCTCTGGGACTTTGAGAACTGGTGGATACATTTTTAACGAGCATTTACACTTGGGAAATCGGCAAAGACTACAAATTAGGGCTTGATTTATTGTTTTATCAATCATCTGCTAGACTTAATAAAGTGATGAAGAAAATGTTAATAAAACAAATTAGAATACAAGTGTGTTGTGGGTACTTTGTGGTTACTTGGAACTAACCAGTTGTTAGTTCCTCGGAACGTTTACCTCTGAACACCTATCTAGAACGTTTGCTATTTCATTTTTCATTTCCCTTCTTCTCTCATACTGCTTGATGTGAGAAGGCATAGAGGGAGGGGTTAAGAAAGAGGTCTCTGTCTTTAAAATCTTCTCTATAATTTTGACTTAAATTCTGATTAGGGAGTTGGTCTCCATAAGTATTCAAAGAGTGGAGGCCAGGTGTGCTAGACACATTGGACCAGGCATGATCATTCTTCTTTCAGGGGGGAAGAGAAGGTCCTGGTATACCTGATCCATGTTCTGTATATGCTTGTGATCTCCATATCACTGAACTAACAAAGATCATGAATTGTGGATTGAAAGATTGAAAAATGAAAAAATCTTACAAAAATTTTCACTCCAATGTATGGTGAAAAAATATAATTTTGTGATTAAGAAATAATCTTCCATTCTCTTATATTGCACAGAAACCCTAATAAAATTGTGACAAAACAACTATATTTTGTTACTATGATGGTCAATTGTTTCAGTCATGTCTGACTCTATGTGATCCCATTTTCGTGGCAAAGATACAAAAATAGTTTGCCATTTCCTTCTCCAGCTCATTTTACAGATGAGGCACTTAAGCAAGCATTGTAAAGTGATTTTTCAATGGCCATAGAGGTAATAGGATGTCCCAAAAGTTTTAATGCAATTTAAAAGCTTAAAACTGAAGTTTTAAAGTTTTAAGCTCCAAAACTGCATTAAAATTTTTTAGATACCACAAAAAAAAAAACAAAACAAAACCAGAGCAACCAAAAGGAAAAGGAAAGCAGAAAACTGAGGGAAATTGCAACAAATATCCCTGATAAAGGTCTTATTTCTCAAATATATAGAGAATTGAAATCAAAATTACAAAAATACAAGTCATTCCCTAATTGATAAATGGTCAAAGGATATGAATGGGCAGTTTTTCAGACAAAGAAATCAAAGCTACCTGTAGTCATATGAAAAATACTCTAGATCATTATTGATTAGAGAAGTACAAACTAAAACAAGTCTGAGGCACCACCTCACACTTATCAGATTGTCTAATGTGACAAAAAAAAAAAAAAGAAAATGTTGGAGGGGATATGGGAAGTTAATACACTGTTGGCAGAGTTGTGAACCGATCTAACAATTCTGGAGAGCTATTTGGAACTATGACCAACTGTGCATACCCTTAGATCCAGTAATACTACTACTATTAGGTGTATATCCCAAAAGTATCCAAAAAAGAGAAAAAGACCTAAATATAAAAATATTAATGGCAACTCTTTTGGTGATGGTTAAGAATTAGAAATTGATGGAATCTCCACTAATTGGGGAATGACTGAACAAGTTGTGGTGTATGATTGGTATGGAATACTATTTTTTATATATTTATACTGCATCTCGTATTTGACAAAAAATAAACTCTGCAAAAATCCCCTCCCCACCTACTCCCACTGAACTGATATCAATGGTGTCTGTTCATCTTCTTAAACTTCTCATAATGATAATCAATTGCCTTATCATTGGGGGATGGGTCACTTGAGATTTGGAGGAGACTGCTCAGGTTCTGGCTTCTCTGTATCTTCCACCCTGAAGGACTGGTCTTTGGCTCTTCTTTGTGATAAAATTGGTTGTGTCTCACAGAATTCACAGCCATGTTGTTTGGAACAAAAGAGGCTTCACTGACCCTTTTGTTCTGTTGCTCAGCCAGCAGGCATGCCTTGGCATCTTCTGTGGAAATCATATTTTTTATTTTTGCATCAATGCCTAAGACCCCTCAGGGATGCCACTCAACATCTGGTTGGATAGCATCTCTTCTGTTTTCTTAACTCAGGAGACTCAGATGCTTTCGGGGAGCTCACAGAGAGTTTTCAGCACTCTTCAACTTCACCTTCTGTACCTCATTTTCAAAAATTTCTTTGGTCTTCTCCAGCTCAGTTTCGGTGTATTTCAATATGGCAGCATTTTCATCCCTTCGGTTGATTCTGTTGAAAATGACGTTCCTGGCAATTTTCAGAGGAAGAAATTAAAGCTATCTATAATCATATGAAAAAATGCTCTAAATCACTACTGGTTAGAGAGATGCAAATCAAAACAACTCTGAGGTACCACATCACACCTATAAGATTGGCAAACATGACAGAACAAGAAAATGATAAATGCTGGAGAGGATGTGGGAGAGTTGGAACACTAATTCATTGTTGGTGGAGCTGCGAGCGCATCCAACCATTCTGGAGAGCAATTTGGAACTATGCCCAAAGGGCTACAAAAATGTGCATACCCTTTGACCCAGCAATATCGCTACTAGGACTATATCCCCAAGAGATCATAAAAATGGGAAAGGGTCCCACATGTACAAAAATATTTATAGCAGCACTCTATGTAGTTGCCAAAAACTGGAAGTCAAGGGGATGTCCATCAATTGGGGAATGGCTGAATAAATTATGGTATATGAATGTAATGGAGTACTATTGTGCCATAAGAAATGATGAACAAGAAGACTTCAGAGAGGCCTGGAAGGACTTATATGACCTGATGCTGAGTGAAAGGAGCAGAACCAGGAGAACTTTATGCACAGCAACAACCACAGTGTGTGAGAGTTTTTTCTGGTAGACTTAGATTTTTGTAATAACACAAGAACTTCTGAAAAAAAAAAAAAATCCCAATGGTGGACCTCAAGGCAAAATGCCTTCCACACTCAGAGAGAGAAATATGGAAGTCACTCACATAATGTAGCAGATCATGTTTGTGTATGTGTATCTGTTTGTGTATCATGTTCTGATTTGTTATACGGATTCTTTCATTTATCTTAGTCTGACTACATAGCATGACTATAGTGAAAATATACTCAATAGGAAAGTATATGTAGAATCTATACAGAATTGTATGCAGTCGTGGGGAGGGAGGGAGGTAGTGGGGGGTGGGTGGGGAGGGATAAAATCGCAATTGTATGGCAGTGATTGTTAAACATTAAAAAAATAAAAAAAATTAATAAAAAAAAAAATAAAAAAAATAAAAAAAAAAATAAAATAAAAAAAATAAAAAAAAAAAAAAAAAAAAAAAAAAAAAAAAAAAAAAAAAGAAAATGACGTTCCTAAATTGAGGTCCTCCTCTTCATTAATCCTGCCCTTGTTTCTCACCTTAAGTTTCATCATGTCCACCATTACACTATTCTAGATTTTAAAGGTATCATGCACTAAAGTTGTCTCTTCCCATTAGGCCTTCTCCTCAAGCTCTGAACTGCTTTGGTTTCCTCAAGTGTCAACCGGACCACTTCACTGCCCTGCTTGTCCAACTCTGACTCTGAGTTGGTGCAGCACTTGTGGAAGGTCTTGCTGGCCCTGCCTACATGGTCCCTAGCACCTGGGCTCCACCCAGGGACTGCAGAAGGGTCCCCCCCAAGGGCCATCCTAGCCCAATCCTATGCAGCTTCTCAGGCTGGAATACTATTATGCTATAAGAAATGACAAGCAGGATGATTTCAGAAAAACCTGGAAAGACTTACATGAATTGATGCAAAGCAATGTGAGCAGAACCAGGAGAAAGCTGTACACAGTAACAGCAATATTGTACAACAAAGGACCATGAATGGCTGAGCTATTCTCAGCAATACAATGATCCAAGCCATTCCCAAAGGATGGTGATGAAGCATGCTATTTGCTCCAAAGAACTGATATTGTCATTTTTTACTTTTAAAAAAATTTTTTGCTCCTCTTCTTGTACAAAATGGAATTGTTTTACATGATTATACATATATAATCTATATCTGATTGCTTACTGTCTTCAGGGAGAAGAGAGGGGAGGGAGGGATAGAATTTGAAACTCAAAACTTAAAAAAAATACCAATAAATGTTAAAAAATGTTTTGTGTAATTAGGGAAAAAATTTTATATGCACACACATGTATGATATATTAAAAAAAAAAAAAGTTTGGAAAACCCTGTGTGTATTAGAGCTAGGTATCAAAGCAAAGGGGCAGTTAAGTGGTACAGCGGATAGAGTGGCAGGCCTGGAGTCATGAGTACCTGAGTTCAAATTTAGCCTCAGATACTTACTAGCTCTGACATGGGACAAGGCATTTACTCCTGTTTGCCTCAGTTTCTTCATCTATAAAATGAGATGGAGAAGGAAATGACAAACTACTTAGACAAATGGGGTCATGAAATGTCAGACACGACTAGTCAACAAAACGAAAATAACAATTGAACCCAGGTCTCCTGATTCCATATTCAGTGTTGTTGTGTTTTGTTCCTCCTCCCCTCCTCCCCCTCCCCCCGCCCCCGCCATTTCACTGTTATCTCTTGAGGAACCAAGAAAGTCATTATGAAGGAAATGCTTTTGAGCTCTCTCATGAAACATGGGCAGGATTTCATCAGAGATGTTAAGTAGAGTAGAATAATCCAGACTCAGGGAATTTCTGAAGTAGGAAGGGTAGAGCTTTACTAGTAGGTAAAATGGAACCATTGAAGACTTTTTGGTTATGGTATGTTCTTATCACAACAGTCCACTACAATGATCAAAATCTGAGACATCAAACATACCCAGGCTGCACATGTCCCACAGTACTCCTGAGTGCAGTTCAAACTAGATTAAAATGTAATTGAGAAATATTTAACAAAATAAATAAAAAATAATGTGACAATAGTAATGTGATTTTCTAAGTCAATCCGTGACTGGCAGAGATCCTTATGTTTAGTGGTCTCCATTTCCATTTGAGCTTGAACCCACTGATTCTTTGACTCTAAGATTTGACCTGAAGATATCATGAAAAGCAAAAAGGATCATGGAGAGATTAAAGACAGAAGATTGATTAGGAGATCATTACTCAAGTGATGAAAACCTGGAGAAGGGTGCCAACAAGGAGAGTGGTAGGGGAAGGTTAGATTCAAGGGATATTTTAATATAGAGTGGGGTGTGATGGAGTCAGCTTTTACAGACTTGATAGCCAATTCAGTTTTCAGTGTGAGTATTTACACTTTAGAAATCAGCAAATGCTACAAGTAAATCTATTCTTTATTGTTTCATTGATTGTCTAAGCTTAGGAAAATGATGGAGAAATGGTTAATACATATTAAACTTAAAAATGTGTCATACTACATTTTTTTCCAGAGATCTGATTGTTAAATATTTACCAGCATATTCCCTGAGTAGGCTCTAAATCCTTTTTGATTAATTCAGTCCTTAATCAAATGCCTGAAATGTCACACAAATATCCCAAGGAATTCTTATTATGACAAAGTGAAGAATTCTTTTGTAATGCAAATAATTTCCTTAATTTATCTATGTCCGGTTTTTGCATGTTGAATTCCCTTGAAGCCTACCTGTGTTCTCTAATGAAATGACAAACTGAAGGACATTAACAAATCAATTAGATTAATGAATTCAGATAGAAATGAAACAAAGATTATTTTATCCAAAATGGAGATTGCTTGTTTAAAGCAAAGCAGTCTGATGTGACCTACAGTGTTTTGTATGTTGGGGTGTAATGAGGAGAGACTAAGAATATTTGTCCCACTTAAACACAGAACATATTAATTATAAATCTATTAATGAAAGCATTTACCAACCAATAGATCAGAAAAGTCACACCAAGGCCAGGCTCCTTGAGGGAAAATGAAGCAGAGAATGACATTAATTACTTGACTTAATTTGGGTAAAAAAGCTCTGAAAAAATATCCTGAATTTTCATTGACAAAGTTGTTTGTACTCTAATAAGAAATCTACATTTTGCTTAACCTGGAAATAGTGTCAGAGCTTATATTCTTGGGTTCAAAGATCACCGCAGACGGTGACTGCAGTCATAAAATAATAAAAGACGCTTTTTGGAAGGAAAGTTATAGCACATCTGGATAGCATACTAAAAATGGAGATATCAGCTTGTGGACAAAGATCTGTATAATCAAAGCTATGGTTTTTCCAGTACTAATGCATGGCTGTGAGAGTTAGACTATAAGGAAAGCTAAGTGCTGCAGAATAGATGCTTTCAAATTGTGGTGCTGGAGAAGACTTTTGAGAGTTCCTTGGATAACAAGGAGATCAAATCAATCAATACTTAAAGAAATTAATTCAGACTACTTACTGGAAGGACAAATACTGAAGCTTAAATATTCTGGCCTCATAGTGAGAAGACAGGACTCATTGGAAAAGACCCTGATGTTGGAAAAGATGGATGGCAAAAGGAGAATGGGGTGGCAGAGGATAAGATGAATAGAGAGTGTCAGAGAAGCAATGAAAATGAGCTTGAACAGACTTTTGGAGAAGAGTTGGATGAACAACTGAATGGATGAACAACACTTTGATCATTATCAAAATTAACTTGAAAAACAAATCAGTTGCTTGGCTGCTGCTGAATCTCATTTCTGTCTGGCTGATACTTTTGGCACACCTAGTACTTAAATGCATAGAAGCACCTTTTACAACAAATGAATTTGAGAAGAGGATTTCCTGAATAACTTTATGGATGCTCAACCCTCCCAAGTCAACAATTTATTAAAGTCATTGTAACCTTAAACGGGGGTACCTGGATGGCACAGTGGAGAGAGGGCCAAGCATGGAGTTAGGAAGAACTGAGTTCAAATGTGGCCTCAGACAGCTTAGTAGCTATGTGATCCTGGGCAAGTCATTTAACCCTGTTTGCTTCAGTTTCCTTATCTGCAAAATGAGCTTGAGAAGGAAATGGCAAACTGCTTCAGTCTTGTTTAAGAAAAACTCAAAAGGGGTCACAAAGTGTCGGACATGACTGAAAATGACTAAACAAGAACATTAAATAAGCTAAATTTTATGTAATAATCATGATTTTAAGAAACACTTCTTTTCTTATCTCATTCTCACCCATGAGGAAGTTTTATGGCATATATATTACAGATACTATACCAACTGCCCACTTAAACTGGTAAGTTGGGTCTTGTGGAAAGCAAAAATGCAACAAAGGTAAACTGAGGCAAGTCTTCCAGGTAAGATAACAGCTTATTAACAGTAACACACATTAATAAAGTAGGGCAAACTGTTCTTTCCTCAGTGAGTCAGTTGCTGAAAAGACAATATTTATTGAGAACCCAAAGGAGAGGGGATGGATATTAGAAAAGCATTTTAATTAGCTGCAACTGGGGAAAGTGGGCTGGCCTTCAGGTGTGGCTGATCATGCCTCTCTCTGACAATTAAGGAATGTTAATAACTTTATGAGACTCAGCTACCTTTAGTAATAATTTGGCTAGAAAAACAGAACCACTCCAATCAGGCTTCCCCCCCCACCCCATTCACCTTCTCCTTGGAGATCAAGTCACCTATAACTTTGACAAGGCAAAGTTAGGACAGCAGAGTCATCCCCTGGGGAAGGACTTAGCACAAACTGGTTCTTCTGTGTATGAGTAAACAGAAATAAAGGTCTCTCTTTAAACATTCCTTAAACATGCCTTTGGTTCCAACTAGAAAAGGTCTCATTTTGAACTAGATTGAGAAATGGAACTTGACAAATGCTAGATAGGTTGGGTTATACAGTTAATATTGGTTATTAATATTGGTTATTAAATGATGCAGTGCAATATTAATTTTCCTCAGTCCCCAGGACAAAGTTACTCTTCCTTCATCCTTCTGGATTCCAGGAGTATCCCTGAGAGGATGTAGTGTTCTTCTAATGCCCTAATCCAGTGTATTTCCCTAAACATAGATCTTTCTAATATAACTAGTGATTAATGCCCCAATATCAGTTTACCCATTGATTTCCCCTCATTATGTATTAATTAACATCAATTAGCTTTTACAAAGGGATATTTACTGATATAGTAAAAGCACAAAGCACAAAAACCTCTGAAAGTGGGACCACATTTTTCTGTACTACCTCAGTCCCTGGGAAGAGTAGATGCCAACTTAGAGTAGTTACTACCAAAACATGGACCCCACCAAATACACTTCTGGTGGTAACATGTTGGATGGATGGATGAATCACTCCCTTGCTGGCAGGCCTTCATCTCTCAGATGCTGGTCAATGAACTGCTGGACTGAATCGAGCAGATAGATCTTCAGAGCTGACTCCTTAACAGGTTCAGTTTCTGGCAAACTCTGCTATAGATGCCAGGTCCTAGACTTCTGACTTATTAAAATTCACAGGGTTGTGGCTAGGTCCATTCCATTTCCCAATAGTCATTCACCTAAGATCAGGAAAGAAGAAGCAACAGGCTCAGAAAAAAATATAAGTCATGCATTCATGACCACTCAGTAGCCTGGGTGAAAGAGAGTCTGAGGCCCCTCCCCCACTCAGAGACAGTGATAGTTATTCCTTCCATTGCCACTAGGGAGCAGTGAGAGAGTTCATCTGTTTACGCCTTCTAGCTCAGCAACCACTTAAAAGGCTTTTCATCACCACACAGAGAGGTTGATAAGCTTATAGAACACCTATGTAGATTCTGAAGAAAAGGTCAGGCACTCCATTACATATTCCCAAGTTCACTAAGTTCCCATATAGGTAGGCAGAGACCCCAGGGTGTGTTCTAAGGGCAGATTCACCTATTGGCCAGTCCTCCATTTCAATTACTTATTTAGTATACCACAAAATGCCCACAGAGTTATGGTTCATTGACAAATATACTCACTCCAAACATCCAGACATGTGCCTGATTGTTCTACGTGACTTTCCTCTATGCCCTACCGTAAATTTTGCACAGGGATTATGTCCAAAATGTTTTAAGCCTTTTTCACAGTCTCTTGACATTTAAAGTCTACTAATGAAACATGAGAACTATATATTTGTTATCCCTAAATCTCACTATATAGGCAGCTGAGTGGCAGAATGGATATAGTACTAGACTTGGAGCTAGCAAGACCTGAATTGAAATCTGACTTCAGATATTTTCTAGGTGTATGATCCTGAACAAATTTCTCTTCCTCAGTTTACTCATCTGTAAATAGGGATAATAATAATAGTACCTTTCTCTAATATTATAATAATAATAATTCCCTTTTGGAACGTGTTGCAAACCACTCAACTCCCTTTGAATTATCATCAACTTTAAATATTTGAAAACCATAGTGTTTCATAATTAATACCCAAATAGCAACATTGGATGAATATTTGTGTTAAACTATTTAATATTCACTTCCAGAAATTAATCAATCAACACAGTAATCCATCAAGTACTGAATATGTGTGAATAATTCTTCTAGAGGTATTAGTGAGTACAAAGTCATCTGAACTACATGTTTCATTTTTCATCCAGTCATTCAGGCATCTACCCAAATCATCCCACCATCTGCCCTTCATTGTGTACACTATTCCTCTTTCCCCTCCCATGTTTCCATATCTCTCTCTGTCTCTCTGCCTCTGTCTCTCTGTCTCTGTCTGTCTGTCTCTCTCTCTTTCTCTCTCCTTCCCCAAACATTAATCAAATCAGTATTACTATTGCTTCTGGAAAGAGTGTGACAATTTATTGTCCTAGGGCACTTCTTACCATCCCCGTGACTTCATTGAGTAAATTTCCTTCCCTGACCACCATTTTTCTATATGTATTGTTTAATGCAAGCTTTCAGTTCATTCATTCATCCTTCCATCAATCTATCCATCCATCCATCCATCCATTCATTCATTTAAATCCAATTGACATGCATGTCATGGCGTCACCTCCCTGGTGTCATATTCTTCCTTGAGAATGAAGGACAAACAACAACAACATTCATTCATCCAAAGCAGGATAATATAAGATAATCACCTATGATGCTTTCTTAGTGCAGTCTGGAAGGACAAGTCATTTACATACTGAACATATGCCTAACAACAGAGGCCAGTGTATAATGTGTTCTGTGAGTGGTACAGACGGAAAGGTAAGAGCTATAGGAACTCAGGAGAAGAAGGATCGGTGAGGTCCGGAGAAGTCTCAGAAGACTTTATAGTGGATCTTGAGTATAAAGATCGTGCTTTTGGGTTCATTAATTGTATATGTTAGTGAAAATTCTAGAAATAGATTGAATTGTTGATTATAATGCAGGTCTTCACATCACTAATAAGGATCTCTATTCATTCCTCCTCCACCCTTTTTGCCATGTATTATAAAGGCCAATGTCACAATTTGAGTCTTAGCAGAATATTCATTGGAAATTTTCCCAGCTGAAAGAATCCTATGAGACACACATTTTATTTTCCTGAGGGTCCCACAGGGTCAGCATTTATGTCCCATAATGAGATAGAGTGCCCTGAGTCAGCTTAGAGAGATAAGCAGGGTCTTGGAATATGCATTGGCAATGGTATCTGTTGCCTGAACAATTTTCAAATGTGCTCAGATAATTTTTAAAGAATATGCGTGCTGCATATTAAATAAGCATTGAGGTCCCTGGTGGCACTGACTCAATTCAGCACTTCATTCTCTATTTCCCTGTACCTTTGGGGGCTTGAAGCTAATTTCCCTGGTTGATTTGGGTAACAGATTCTCTGGCTCAATCTATTCTAACCTTTCATCAATTTCCTCTCTTCAAGTATCTGGATATACCAAAGAGCAAGATGAAAGACTCTTCTCCAAAAATGGTAGCTTTCATTTTGACTCAGCTGATTGAACCATGAAATCTGTCACAGGTCACCTCGGGAAGGGTGAAATTGAACTTCTATCATGCTATGCTATCCTCTGGGGTCTCAGCACAGGGGGCTGTAGCTAAGTTAAACCAAAATGGACAAAAAGAAAACAAATGAGACCAGATGAACATCTTTATTTATATTACTGTGGTAATGAGTAATAGTACTGTAGAATGAGAATAATAGCTAGGTCTTGCTTTACTTGATATCTCTTTCTGAGTAATTAAATATAAATGATTGTAAAGTACTATTTACTTATATTGTACCTTATTGATTTATTCTCTCTATATTTATATATCCACTTTATAGATGAAATAATGGGGCTTCCATCTACTAGGAACATTTGCTAACAATCAAATACAAACTATCTTGAGAGTGGAGATTCTGGGCTCTGCCACTCTTTACCTGAATGACCTTGACCAAGGCACTTTACATCTCTAGGGCTCAGTTTCTTCATCTATAAAATGAGGAACTGGTATAGATCAGAACCAAAATCTATTATTTTAAGAGGTTAAGTAGAGTGGTGATTCAGCAAATGAACAGGAAGGAAGAAAAAAGAAAGAAAGAGAAAGGGAGGAAAAGAAAAATGAAGGGAAAGAAAAAGAAAAAAGAAACAAAGACAAAAGAATAAAGGAGGAAAAAGAAACAAAGAAAGAAGGAAAGGAAGGAAGGGAAGGAGGGAGGGAGGAAGGAAAGACGAAAGAAAGAAAAAAGAAAGAAGAAAGAATGAAAGAAAAAAGGAAAGAAAGAAAAGGGAAAAAAGCAATTACTAAATGTTTACTATGTGCAAAGCATTTAGTTGGAATTGGAGTCATAGGTTCAAATTCTAATTGTGCCACTGTGTGACCATGGGTACTTCAACTGCAAAATGAGGGATTGGACTACATTACCTGTAGGGTCCCTTCCAGCTCTATGATTCTCTGATAATAATGTATAGGAGCCACTTACTAACACAGTACTTCCAAATGTACCTGCTGAAAAACAGTGCTCTACTGCCATCTACAGAGTCAAATAAATACTCCTCCCACCCATTTTTGGATCTAATAACATCTTCCATTTCACTAATTTAAAAAAAAATTAATTTGTTTTTGATTTTCAACAATCACTTCCACAAGTTTTAAATTTTCTCCCCCTCCCTCCCTTTTCCCTCTTCGAGACAGCATGCAATCTTATACGGGTTCTACACTTACATTCTTATTAAACAATTCTCTAATTTTTTTAAAGGAGTAATAAATATATGGGTCTAGGTGGTGCAGTAGATAGAGTGCCAGGCCTGGAGTGAGGAAGACCTGAATTCAAATTCAGTTTTAGACACTTACTAGTTTTGTAACCCTGGGCAAGTCACTTAACCTTTTTTGCCTCAGTTTCCTCATCTGTAAAATGAGTTAGAGAAGGAAATGACAAACCACTCCAGTATCTCTGCCAAGAAAACCCCAAAAGGAATCAGAGGCTTGGACACGACTGAAGCCACTGAGCAACAACGGCTAATCAAATCCATGGATTGACTGATTGATTGAGTCTTACTGCCTCCACTGAGTCTTAACCTTCTGTAATTTGGTACAAATAATGAATCCCTAGAAATGATCTCATGTATTCAAATTTGCACTATTTGAAATTAGAACTATATAAAATATGGTCATTGATTCCAGCCCAATGGAAATATGCAGTGCAAATTCGAATACTGCAACCCTTTCAAGGGAGTCATTCTCACTAATCAGGATGGGCATTAATTGGGGGGAAAAGGAAGTTGGAACTCTACTGTCTATACAGCAAGTGCTTGCATCTGCTGGAGAAAGCCTATAAGCTTTCCCATCAGGACTCTGGTAACACAAAACCCTTGTAGCTGCCTGTAGAGAGGCAAGTGATTGAGCAGAGGACTAGGGGGTAAAGACAGAAGCGGCCAAAAGCTGACTGAGCTATTAAAAGGGACCCTCCTCTAACTGGAGCAATGAGGTTCTTCATTAAGCATAAAATTCTCTCTCTTCTGTCAATGAATACCAGGAAACTGGGGTTCAGAGAGGTTAGGTGGTTTATCTACGGTTACATAGGTAGTAAATGGTAAAGATGGGGTCCAAACTTGGGTCCTCTGACTTCAAGTTTATTTTTGTAACACAGATCTCCAGTAGGAATTTAATAATATGTGTTCAATTGGTCATCCACTCCCTGTGATTCTACTTCCATTAAAATCCCATACAAATTTTTCTTCCCAGGGTGCCTGCAACTTAATTCATCTCAGCTGGCTAAATTATCTTGCAACTACGTGGGTAGATTGCTGCTCTAGAGTCAGGAAGAGCTGAATTCAAATCCAAGACCCTATATTTATTAGTGCTATGTAAATGCTAGTTATTTTATTATATTTCTTTATATTTATTTTGCATATGCTTACATATGTCCTTATCTCCTCCATTATAAAGTACAGTAAGTTACTTGAGAATAGTAATTATTTTATTGTTTTCCTTTTTGTTCCCAGTACCCAGTAAAGTGCCTAGCACATAGTAAGCATTTAATAAATATTTGTTGATTGATGGACTGATTGAAATGAACTCATTTAAGCATTAGTCGTTATCTTCTGTAGCCATCAATTTCCTCTTGACCTTTGTTATTTTTACTTCTTTCAATCTCAAAGCTCTTTTTGCCAGAGAGATGGAAGCAAAATGGGAGACTGATATTACTTTCTCTCTGTCATCTGTTAACATCTGCCCTAAGCAGTGGGGCTACTCCTTCTCACTGTTGCTCTGGATAGAGCTTCAAATGCCCCCTTTGTTGTATTCGATATTTTATTTTGCAACCTTTCACTTAGGCTGTCTTCATGACAGTGTTGCAAATCTGTGTATTTGTCCGTTGTGATCTGTTCTCAGTTCCATCTTTTGTACATATCCATTTAGAATCTGATTTCTTTTCATTAATGAAATACTTTTTTTAAATACCCAGAGGAGAGCAGAAAGAAGTTCAGAAATGGACATAGGCAAGCAGGAACTACCATGTTAAATTTAATATGTACTTTTAAAGAAACCAAATGGTACATAATAGAGATTCAAGATTTTGCACAAAATACTTCTTTCTTGTTCTTTGTGTAAGGAAATGTTCATATTTATTCATATATTCAAATGTTCGTATTTTTAATAATAAAAATGAAAATTTCAAAAAATCTGTGTTCTTAGGAGAACTCAGCCATGTCTGTTCCTTTAGAGGCTTCTATCTTTTCTTCCTCTTTGGAATCATTCATTATTGTGCTGTCAAAAGAGTTGTAAGTAGAGAATTGCACTGAAAGATCAAATGTGGAGAGTATTGATGGCCCTTGCAATTCTTTAGCAAGTTGAAATAACTGAATTTAGCACATAGAATATTCAGCTAAAATAGGAAGCTGAGGGTTGAGGGTTCTTCCCTGGCTCTTCTCCTTTCATAGAGTAGTATCTCACCTGCCTACAAACCCCTCAACTAAGAGCACTTTCCTATCACTTATCCCTGGAGTAAAAATTTTAAGTCAAGGTTCTAGTTGTCTGTTTTATTCTTGATAGCCTCTTACCTCTTACTTGAACCATATTGCCTTTAGAGTTGCATGCCATAAGCTCATACCTAGCTTTTCATTTTTAAAATCTACTTTCCTAAAGTCTAGGCAGGGATGGGAAACCTGTAGCCTCAAGGCCACATGTGGCCTCCTAGGTCCTCAAGTGTGGCCCATTGACTGAATCCAAATGCAACCAATATGCCTTTGAGGCTGCAGGTTCCCCACCCATGGTCTAGAGGATTCCTATCATTCCTCTTCTTAGTTATTAACAACTCTAACTTTCTCCAAATTTTCCCTTCTTTTTCATTTTACCTACTAATTACTATTATCTGGTAGGAATGAAATCTAGGCATCTAGTCAGGGGGTGAAGAAGGAGAGGGAAGTTTGAGGAAAGAGGAAGGAGATATCTACGCACAACATTTTGATGATCTAAAAAGATCTGAAAGGTTTTTTTTAATTATTTATTTTTAGTTTTCAACATTCACTTCCATAAGACTTTGAGTTCCAAATTTTCTCCCCATATCTCTCCTCCACCCACCACAAGATGGCATGTAATTTGATATGGGTTCTACATATATATTCATATTTAACTTATTTTCACATTAGTCATATTGTAAAGAAGAATTAGAACCAATGAGAGAAACCACAAGAAAGAAGAAACAAAAAAAGAGAGGGAACAAATAATATACTTCGATCTACATTCAGACTCCCTAGTTCTTTTTCTGGATGTGGACAGCATTTTCCATCATGAGTCCTTTTGGAGTTGTTTTGGGTCCTTGCATTGCTAAGAAGAGACAAGCTCAAGAAATATTTTGTAGCAATCACTTACCCCAAGAACAAGTGACTGTGCAGAAGGGAAGTGGTCTGGGGGGATGTTGATCTCGGGTCCTTGCAACTACTCCTTAGTAAATATTCCTTTGTAAAAGCTAATTGATGATAGCTAGTTAATTGATATCAGGGAGACAATTGGTGAAATAAGATTGAGGGATGTGGAAATTGAGTGAACCACACTGACTCCATCTTGTGACTCAATCTAGCTTTCTATTCAATTATGGTCCAGTTTCTGTCATGTGAGAAAACTTTATGCAATTATAGGAATAGTGAGAATATTTTATTGTATTGTATTCCCTGCATGGCTGGGAAGCTGGACCACCTCTACCTGCTTCTTTTTTTTTTTATTTTAATTTATTTATTTTAGTTTTCAACATTCATTTCCACAAAATTTTGAGTTCCAAATTTTCTTCCCATTTCTCTCCTACCCCACCCTAAAACACCAAACATTCTAATTACCCCTATCACCAATCTGCTTTCCCTTCTAACTTCCCTCTCTTCCCTTATCCCCATCTTCTCTTTTGTCCTATAGGGCAAGATAAATTTCTATACCCCATTACCTGTATTTCTTATTTCCTAGTTGTATGTAAGAACAACAATTGTTCCTAAAACTTTGAGTTCCAACTTCTCTTCCTTCCTCCCTCCCCACCCATCCCCATCAGGAAGGCAAGCAATTCAATATAGGCCATATCTGTGTAGTTTTGCAAATGACTTCCATAATAGTCGTGTTGTGTAAGACTAACTATATTTCCCTCCATCCTTTCCTGCCCCCCATTTCTTCTATTCTCTCTTTTGACCCTGTCCCTCCCCAAGTGTTGACTTCTAATTGTTCCCTCCTCCCATTGCCCTCCCTTCCATCATCCCCCACACCCTGCTTGTCCCCTTCTCCCCCACTTTCCTGTATTGTATGATAGGTTTTCAAACCAAAATGAGTGTGCATTTTATTCTTTCCTTTAGTCGAATGTGATGAGAGTAAGCTTCATGTTTTTTCTCTCACCTCCCCCCTTTTCCTCTCCACTGAAAAGTCTTTTACTTGCCTCTTTTATGAGAGATAATTTGCCCCATTCCATTTCTCCCTTTCTCTTCCCAATATATTTCTCTCTCACCCCTTAATTTTTTAAATATATGATCCCATCCTATTCAACTCTCTGTGCTCTCTGTCTCTCTGTCTCTGTGTGTGTGTGTATGTGTGTGTGTGTGTGTGTGTGTGTGTGTGTGTGTGTGTGTGTGTGTGTGTAATCCCACCAACTACCCAGATACTGAAAAAAGTTTCCAGACTTACAAATATTGTCTTTCCATGTAGGAATGTGAACAGTTCAACTTTAGTAAGTCCCTTATGATTTCTCTTTGCTGTTAACCTTTTCATGCTTCTCTTCATTCTTGTGTTTGAAAGTCAAATTTGCTTTTCAGCTCTGGTCTTTTCATCAAGAATGCTTGAAAGTCCTCTATTTCATTGAAAGACCATTTTCCCCCTGAAGTATTATACTCAGTTTTGCTGGGTAGGTGATTCTTGGTTTTAGTCCTAGTTCCTTTGACTTCTGGAATATCATATTCCACGCCCTTTGATCCCTTAATCTAGAAGCTGCTAGATCTTGTGTTATCCTGATTGCATTTCCACAATACTTGAATTGTTTCTTTCTAGCTGCTTGCAATATTTTCTCCTTGACCTGGGAACTCTGGAATTTGGTAACAATGTTCCTATGAGTTTCTTTTTTTGGATCTCTTTCAAGTGGTGATCAGTGGATTCTTTCAATATTTATTTTACCCTCTGGTTCTAGAATATCAGGGCAGCTGTCCTTGATAATTTCATGAAAGATGATGTCTAGCCTCTTTTTTTGATCATGGCTTTCAGGTAGTCCCATAATTTTTTAATTGTCTCTCCTGGATCTATTTTCCATGTCAGTTGTTTTTCCAATGAGATATTTCACATTATCTTACATTTTTTCATTTTTTTGGTTTTGTTTTGTGATTTCTTGGTTTCTCATAAAGTCATTAGCCTCCATCTGTTCTGTTCTAATTTTGAAAGAACTATTTTCTTCAGTGAGCTTTTGAACCTCCTTTTTCATTTGGCTAATTCTGCTCTTTAAAGCATTCTTCTCCTCATTGGTTTTTTGAACTTCTTTTGCCAATTGAGTTAGCCTATTTTTCAAGGTGTTATTTTCTTCAGCATTTTTTTGGGTCTCCTTTAGCAAGGTGTTGGCCTACTTTTCATGATTTTCTTGCATCTCTCTCATTTCTCTTCCCAGCTTTTCCTCCACCTTTCTTACTTGTTTTTCAAAATCCTTTTTGAGCTCTTCCATGGCCTGAGCCCATTGAATATTTATTTTGGATGTTTGGGATACAGAAGCCTTGACTTTTATGTCTTTCCCTGATGGTAAGCATTGTTCTTCCTCATCAGAAAGGATGGGAGAAGATATCTGTTCACCAAGAAAGTAACCTTCTATAGTCTTATTTTTTTTCCCTTTTTTTGGGCATTTTCCCAACCAGTTACTTGACTTTTGGGTCTGTCAAGAGTAGCGTATACTCTGGAGATCTGTAAAATCTCTGTTCCTCCAAGGTGGCACAATCAAGCATGTGCACTGGTCTGGGAGCAGGTAGAGATTGTTGTGCCCAGAATCTTAGCAGAGTTTCCTCTTCACAACCACCTCTTCTCCAGTTCAGCCAAGCCAGCACTGGGGGCTGAGATTCAGATAAGCTGCAGAGGCAGGACCTCCATTCAGTGTGAGATAAAGATCAGCTGCTGCAGGGCCTCTATACAGGGCTGAGGTAAGAATCAGCTGCTCAGTGCCCCAAGGGGTTTTACAATCCAACAATGGATGCAGGCTGCTGTAGGGGCTGCTGTGGGAACTGCTACTGCCTGTGCAGTGTGGCCTTTGCGGCAGCTGCCTGAGGCCAGAGCCATGGGAAGACCCTTCTCTGTTCTCGGCCAGCTGAAAAAACCCTGTCACTGACCTTTGTTGCCTGTGGGTTGCGGGATCTGTGAACCGCTGTTCCTCTAACTGGAGATTCCACCCCCAAGGCCTACTCACATCCTCCTCCCACAGCTGCTCCACTCAGTGTCAGGTGTGACAGACGTTTCCGTTGGCCTTTCAGATCATGCTGGGCTGGAAATCTCCTCCAATCTGTTGTTTTGTGGCTCTGCTGATCTAGAATTTGTTGAGAGTCTTTGTTTACAGGTATTTTGTGGGCTGTGGGGGGACAGCTAGCATATGTATGTCTTTCTACTCTGCCATCTTGGCTCTGCCCCCCTGAAAGATTTTTAAGTTGCCTAAATCAAGGAATTGGACACAGTTATCTTAGAAGATAGTGAACAATAGTTAATGAAAACCTCCTTCTTTCCTTCTTGTCATGTTTTTTTTAACACTCAAGCGTAAAATTGCTGAATTGAACTTAATAGACCTGTGTATGTTTGTCCTTCATTGCTGAAGAAGACCATGCCATCAGAGAATTGATGACATGATTTGCACTTGACTTTATTTTGAGTGAAGGAGGGCTGTGTAGGTCACCAGCCTCACTTCTCCTCCAGAGCCATCTAAATCCAGTGACCAGATATTCATCAGGATGACTGGAGATGATCCAGGAGAGGCAATTGGGGTTAAGTGACTTGCCCAAGGTCACACAGCTAGTGAGTGTCAAGTGTTTTGAATAAGATATAGTAAGCACTTACTCTATGCCAGGCACTTTGGTAAGAGCTGATGATACAAATATAAGTAAGCAAGATAGGTGGGCCCTGTGCTCAAGCAGTTTTCCTTCTCATAAGACAATAAAACACATATAGAGTAACTCAGGGCAAAATGTGAAATATTTTTCTTTGAAAACATCATTTTTGAACTTAGTGACTCAAAAAGTCTAGTATTTCTAGTTTTTATTTGGGTATTATTAGTAATTCTTGACAAAAATTCAATACTCCTTTCCTTGACCAGCAGAGGGAACTAGCTATCTATTATTCTCTATTTCTTACCAGCCTTTTCAACACATTTTACTAATGAAGGTGCCTACTACAAGTTATCTTTTGGCTATCTTAGTGGTTTCTGGTGAATTCTTAGTAAAAAACAAAACAAAACTTAGTTATAAAAGTATTATTACAGTTGGCTCTTCATGTATAAAGCTTGGCATGTGTGTCAAAACATATGATTCTCCCAACTTGTTAAAGGGTTAAAAACAATAATGAAACTTCAACTAAAGTCTCTTTCTCTGCATAGAAAGTATTAAAATCCCTATGCACTCAATGTCCTACATTAATAGGTAACGATTGAGTTATGTAATATATTTAGTTACTGAATTTTTAGTTCTTCCTAACGAAACACACAGTATTTCAACCCACAAAACACATTAAAAGTAATTAATTGAAGGCAAATTTTCCCTTATATTATAAATTCTGTTACATTTTTAGTAACATGAATGTCAACCTGTAATTAACAGCTTGTGTAGGTCCAGTCATCAAAAAGTTGCAGATCTTTTCAGACGCCAAAGCTGGAGTGGGTGATATACCTACATAAGACCAACCCCCAAGAAGAACTGAAAGAACCAGTATAGCCTATCACCACAGCCAGCCCCCTCAGTGTTCCATTTCTCATTGTGATTCTGTGTGCATGGACCACGCCTCAAACTCACTGAGTGGGAGTCCTATCATTTCCCAATAGCATCTTTGATCTGCTCTTTTTTATTTTCCCAGATTGATGTCCTCAGCAATGAGCCATCTCTAAATTTGTTTCCTTCAGAGAAGTAAATTCCAGAGGACTTTATTCTGTACTCACATTTATAGATGTTGGACCCCTGTAACCCTCTTTTGACTGATAGACAATTCTATTAACTGCTGAAAGACCTTTGTAATATTGCTCTCCAGTGCTGTGATTAAAATAATTGTCTCTGATTCAATTCAACTCAATTTAATTTATGAAGTGCCTACTCTGTTGTATTAAGTGCCGAGAGGGGATACAAAGTTATTGCTTTGCCTTCATAGATCTTACAGTTTGATAAGAGGATAAAGACAAAAATAGAGAACTATCATGCATGACATTACATGAGTATATAATACCTAAGACATCCCCTTCTAACATATGACATCCCAGAAAATTGGGCCAAGTTCAAGATAATGCATATATCTTCATCTTCTCAAAAAATGTAACTCATGACCCTCTCATAACATGTTTATTTTTATTAGTCAAGTCAAATCAAGAAGAATTTATTCGGGGTTTGCTATATATATCAAGCACTGTGCTAAGCACTTAGGACAACAAATATAAGTAAAAAGGAAAACAGTACCTGTACTCGAGGAGTTTGTATTCTAATGGAGGAAGATAACATGAGAGGGACCTGAAAAGCTGTGGGGGTGCAGGGGTACCCACGTTGGGGCAAGGTGGTGAAGTCCTCAGAAGTGGAGTCAGGAGAGGAATGAAAGATGGTTGACTTGGGCCTTTCCTCAAGATGGAGGTTCTGGGAGGAACTCATCAATGAGAAGGGAGACTGTAGGGTGGAAGAGGATTCCAATGTGAGAAGGCTTCAGGGGTGGAGAGATGTTTCAGGGTGTGGAAGTAGCTGAAACATGGTATCCAAGTCCATAGAGTGAGAAACAGAGCCAAGAAAGGAACGAGTCAGCCAGATGACACAATTAGTTAAAATCAAAAGGTATTTAATGAATGATATGAAAAGAAGCAATAGAATACATTCTTGATAAACCTAGAGCCCACTCTTCCACAGTTAAACATACCATTCATGTAAAGAGTGAACATGCAAACAGGGAACATGTGGTCAGAGTAGCTATGGAGAGGTAGACCCGCATAAAGAACATATATTAACAGGATACACTCATAGCAGGGCATGTCATGCCTCTGTTGCTAAATGATCACCATCATTTGGTGATGTCATCATGCTTCTCCTTCTGGTTCTACTACTTACAGGATTCACTGGTATGCAGTCTCTACCAGGCGTATGTGTGTGGGATTTAGTCTCTGACAGGCTTTACTCCATGATAGTTTTATTGATTGATGAACATCTCTTTGATACTAGTTTCTAAGCTTCACATGACAACCATCTCACCTGATTGGTTAGGTACAGCAGTTAGAAAACCTCTCCTTGACAATCCTTTTGTAATAGTGAAGACTAAGAGCCATCATGCTCATCTAGAACCAAAGGCAGGCAAAGTGCCCCCAAGTGAAGATTATGTATAGTATTTTAATTCTCTACATCTGGGACAAAGGCCTGGTCCTGTGTCTTCATTTTTTTTTTTCTAATCATAAACCATAAAACCCTTCAGAATCATTTCAGAAGCTGCCCTTTCAACAGGCCACCAAAAGTTGTCTGGATCTGAGGACCCCCATCTCCATTCCCACCTAATTTTCTCAAATTCTTGATCTTTTTTTTGGTCTTCCACGGAAATGAAAGAGGAGGGAGAAAGGTAAAGAATTAAACACTTCAGGTACAGATCACCACCTCAAACTTTGCTTCAAATTCTTGACTTCATTATGTATATGTGGAGGGCAACAAATCTCTAGCAAATGTAAAAACAAAGAAACCTTGCAAAGAACTGAAAACAAGTTAGATATCCACTGATTAAAGAATGACTAGGCAAATTGTGATATGTGGTATATGAATGTAATAGAAAATTGTATGTTTTAAGACATGACTAATATGATGAGTACGGAGAAGCACTGAAAGACTTACATGAACTGATGCAAAGTGAAGCAAGTAGAATCAGGAAAACTATACACAATGACTATAACAATATAAATGGAAAGAACCACCTCCACAAAACAACAAAAAATGAATCTTGAAAAATCATAAAGAATAGGTATTATCCCAAAGAAGAAATATGATAAGATAGCTCTCTCTACTACTTTGCAGAGACTATGGGTCCACAGGTGTGGAAAGTTTCATACACATCAGATTTTTTCAATATGTTCATGAGTTTCACTGATTTTTTCTTTTCCCCCTTCTTTTAAAATTCTTCATTCTAAGAGTTGGTTATCTTGGAGGTAAAGGAATAAAGGTGGAAGTGTAAGTGATATTAAAAGAAAAATTACTGATAAAAATCTACTTCAAACAATACCAGCTTTTGTTACATTACACTTTAAAAAATCAAATCTGCTCCTCCCAACAACCTTGTGTGATAGACAGAACTGATATTATTTTCCCCATTTTACAGATGAGGGAACTCGGGCTCAGAAAGATGAAATAACTTGCGCAGTATCTCACAGAGAGTAAGTTTCAGGGTTGGATTGAAACTGATATTTTTTCCTATCAAATACAGAATTTTTTTTCACAAAGATAACATTTCCTTTAAGACTAGAAAATTTAGTAATAGATTGCAGAAGACCTTGAATATTAGTTAAAAGAGAACTTTGCTTGGCAGACAAAGGGGTGCAACTTTTGAGCAGAGCAATGACATAATGAGATCTCTACATGAGGAAGCTTAATCTACTATCAGTATAAGGAATACCAGAATGGAGAGCAGAGAGCAGAGGTGGTGAGACCTGTAAGACTATTGGGTAGCTGGTAATGAGGACTTGTACTATAGTGTTGATAATGGAAATAGTAAGGAAGAAGCATATGTGATGTATATGACCAATATGAGTGATGTAGAATCAATAGGACTTATAAATCAAAGGGAAACGAAAGATGTGAGAGGTGGAATGAAAGAAACCACCATACTTTCAAATAATGGAGATCTAAAAAATGTTTGTGCAACTGACAGAAACAGATTAATAAAGAATAAGAGAAGACATTGGAAGAGAGATAAGCTTAGGTATGAGGTTCTAATAGGACTTTTAACCTCATCTAACCATAAGTATCCCACAAGGCTCTGCCTTTTCTCCCTGTACTACTTCATTTGGTGATCTCATTAGCATCCATGGATTTACTTATCATCTTTATGTTAATGATTCTCAAATCTATCTTGGCCTAACTTCTCTACAGACCTCCAGTCTTGCATCTCTAGGTGCTTTTCAGACATCTCAAATTGGATGTCCAGTAGACATGTTAAACTCAATATGTCAAAAATGGAACTTATCTTTCCCCTAAAGCCTCTATAGCTCCTAGCTTTACTATTACTTGTCAAAGGCAACATCAGCTTTTCAGTTTCTCAGGCTCACAACTTGGGTGTCATCCTTGATTACTCACTATCTCTCACTCTCCCCACTCCATATCCAATATTTTGCCAGCATCTATTGATTCTACCTTTCCAACATCTCTCAAATAGGCCCCCTTTTCTCCTCTGATATTGCCACCACTTTGATGCAGCCCCTCATCACCTCATATTTGGACTACTGCAATAGCCTGCTGGCGGGTCTACTTGCCACAAGTCTCTTTGTACTCCATTCCATCCTCTATTCAGCTGCCAAAATGTTTTTCCTAAGGTGCAGGTCCAATCATGTCATTCCACTGCTAAAATAAACTCCAATGTCTCCTTATAACCTTTAGAAATAAATGCAAAATCTTCTTCTTGTGTTTCAAAGTCTTTCATATCCTAAGGCTTTCCACTCGCCTTTCCAATCTTCTTACACTTTACTCCCCTCACCTCTATAGACTCCCTGGCCTCTTTGCTGCTCCACACAGGTGACCTTCAATCTCAGCTCTCAGCATTTTAAATGGCTGTGCCCTACATCTGGAATGCTCTCCCTCTTCATATCCACCTGCTGGCTTCCTTGGCTTTCTTCAAATCCCAACTAAAATCCCATTTCTACAGGAGGTCTTTCCCAACCCTTAATTCTAGTACCTTATCTCTTTTAATTATTTTCCATTTTTCTTGAATATAGCTTGCTTGCACATACTTATGTGCTTGTTGTCTTCCTCTTTACATTATAAGTTCCTCTTTTGCCTCTTTTCGTATTTCCAATATTTACCACAGTGCCTGATGTATAGCAGATCTTTTTCACTATTAACCAGCTACATAAGCAGTAATCTTTTAGGCATCCTACAGGCAGTTAGACATGACTAAAGCTCAGAAGAGAAGTCAGGGCTGATAGATCTGGGAGTCATCTGGTTGAGATGACAGTTGAGATGTATGATAAGTGAGATACTAAGGATAACTAGCTTTTAGATAGCACTTGGAGGCTTGCAAAGCATTTTACACGTTACTTTATTTGATCCTAACAATAATCCTGCTAGGTAGGTACTATTATTATCCTTATTTTACAGATAAGGAAATTGAGGCTGGTAGATGTTAAGTGACTTGCCAAGGGTCACACACAAGCAGTAAGTATCTGAGGAAAGATTTGAATATGGGACTGACTCCAGTACTTTTTTTTCTCTGTGCCACCTGACCACCTCACTGACAAGGGGGAGAATGTGGGAAGAGGATTCTGGGGAACACCTGGCTGCAAGCAAGTAACAGGAAGAAAACAAGGTGAGGGACTGCTTACAAACATTAGAGAAACAGGATAGTGTACAGTGTCTCTGAAACCAAGAGAGGAAAAAGTATCCAGAAGTTTAAGGTTAAAAGTTTCAAAGGCTTAAAATAGATAAAAGAGAATAAAGGCCAAATAAAGGCCACTGAATGTAGTGATTAGGATATCACCTTGAAAAAGCAGTTTCAGGGGGTAGAGCCAAGATGGCAGAGTAGAAAGATGCAGCTGCTCTAGCTCTTCCCTCATAGCCCATAAAATACCTGTAAAAAATGGCTCTAAACAAATTCTAGAGCATCAGAAGCCACAAAAAGATACAGTGAAAGAGATTTTCAGACCAAGGCAGCCTGAGGCTGACAGGAAAGGTCTATTGTATGGAGCCCAACCCAGCCTTGGCCATGCATCACCAACAGGAACAGGATTGAAGCACGCCTCAGGGGTGGAATCCCTGGCAGCAGCTGTGGTTCCCATATCCCTCAAACCACAAATGCCAAAGACAGGTTCAAAAGTCAGTGAGAAAGCTTTTTTACCTGGGTGGGAAGGGAGTAGGGTTCTCCCCTACCCCCAGCCCCAGGCAATGTCAGCACCAGCAGCATCCATTTTTGGAGCCCTCTGCCTAAAGACCCTGGGGGAATTGAGTTGCTGATCTGAATCTTAGCCCTGAGTGGTGGTCCTGGGGTGAGGAAGAGTTCTGGCATGGTGAAACTGGTGGAGGCTCTGGAAAGGGAATTCTACTTGCAGATCCTAGGTAGAAAAGCTTCAGTAACTCCCAGACCAGAGCACAGTCCAGGAAAGGAGTAAACTCCTCTCCCTCAATTGTGCCACCTTGGAGGAACTGAGAACTTACAGGTCCTCAGAGTATATCCTCCTCTTGACAAAGGACTCAAAATTCAAGTAAATGGCTGGGAAAATGCCCCCAAAAATGGGGAAAAATAAAACTGTAGAGGGTTATTTTCTTGGTGAACAGGTATTTTCTTCCATTCTTTCAGGTGAGGAAGAACAATGCATACCATCAGAGGAAGACATAAAAGTCAAGGCTTCTGTATCCCAAACATCCAGAATAAATATTCAATGGGCTCAGACAATGGAAGGGCTCAAAAAAGGATTTTGAAAATCAAGTAAGAAAGGTGGAAGAAAAATTGGAAAGGGAAATGAGAGCAATACAAGAAAATCATGAAAAGTGAGTCAACAGCTTGCTAAAGGAGACCCCAAAAAATGCTGAAGAAAATAACACCCTTAAAAATAGACTAACTCAAATGGCAAAAGAGGTCCAAAAAGCAAATGAGGAGAAGAATGCTTTAAAAAGCAGAATTAGCCAAATGGAAAAGGAGGTTCAAAAGTTCACTGAAGAAAATAGTTCTTTAAAAATTAAAATGGAGTATATAGAAGCTAGTGATGTTTTGAGAAACCAAGAAACTACAAAACAAAACCAAAAGAATGAAAAAATAGGAGATAATGTGAAATACCTCATTGGAAAAACAATTGACCTGGAAAATAGATCCAGGAGAGACAATTAAAAAATTAAGGGACTACCTGAAAGCTATGATCAAAAAAAGAGGCTAGACATCATCTTTCATGAAATTATCAAGAAAAACTGCCCTGATATTCTAGAACCAGAGGGTAAAATGAACATTGAAAGAATCCACTAGTCACCTCCCAAAAGAGATCCAAAAAGAAAAGCTCATAGGAATATTGTAGCCAAATTTCAGAGTTCCCAGGTCAAGAAGAAAATATTGCAAGCACCCACAAAGAAACAATTTGAGTATTGTGAAAATACAATCAGGATAACACCAGGTTTAGCAGCTTCTACATTAAAGGATCAAAGGACTTGGAATATGATATTTCAGAAGTCAAAGGAACTACGATTAAAACCAAGAATCACCTACCCAGCAAAACTGAGTATAATTCTTCAGGGGAAATATGGTCATTCAATTAAATAGAGGACTTTCAATCATTCTTGATGAAAAGACCAGAGCTAAAGAGAAAATTTGACTTTCAAACACAAGAATCAAGAGAAGCATGAAAAGGTAATCAGCAAAGAGAAATCATAAGGGACTTACAAAAGTTGACTGTTTACATTTCCACATGGAAAGATAATGTTTGTAACTTCTAAAACTTTTCTCAGTATTTGGGTAGTAGGAGGGATTATATTCATATATATAGACAGAGGGCAGAGGGAGAGTTGAATGGGAAAGGATGGTATCTAAAAGAAATAAAACTAAGCGGTGAGAGAGGAATATATTGGGAGGAGAAAGGGAGAAATGGAATGGGGCAAGTTATCTCTCATAAAAGAGGCAAGTAAAAGTTTTTTCAGTGGAGTTGAAAAGGGGGGAGGTGAGAGGGGAAAAAGTGAAGCTTCCTCTCACTACATTTGACTTAAGGAGGGAATAACATGAATACTCAATATGGTATGAAAAATCTATCTTATACTACAGGAAAGTAGGAGAGAAGGGGATAAGTGGGGTGGGGGAATGATAGAAGGGAGGGCAAATGGGAGGAGGGAGAAATAAGAAGTTATCACTTTAGGGGAGAGAGAAGGTCTAAAGAGAGAATAGAATAAATAGAGGGCTAGCATGGAGGGAAATATAGTTAGTCTTTCATAACATGACAATTATGGAAGTCTTTAGCAAAACTACACATACATAGTCTATATTGAATTGTTTGCCTTCTCAATGAGGATGGGTGGGGAGGGAGGAAGGGAGAGAAGTTGGAACTCAAAGTTTTAGGAACGAATGTTGAGATTTGTTTTTGCATGCAACTGGGAAATAAATAAAGGTAATGGAGTATAGAAATCTATCTTGCCCTACAAGTAAAGAGAGACGATGAGGATAAGGGAAGGGAGGGTGTGATAGAAGGGAGAGGATATTAGGAGAAGGGATAATCAGAATGCATGGTGTTTTGGGGTGAGGGAGAGGAGAGATGGGAAGAAAATTTGGAACTCAAAATCTTGTGGAAATGAATGTTGAAAACTAAAAATAAATAAACAAATAAACTGAACAAAACAAAAAAGAGAAAAAGTTTCAGCAGACTGATGGACAGTGATCTTCAAAGTGGGATGTGTATACCCTAGGCAAAGTACAAGATGATCCATAGGGGTGAAAGAAAAAAAACAGAACTAAGTAGAGAAGTTGTTTAATGCACATAAAGCTAGTGTCTGCTTCTGCCTCTTTGCTTTACCCATTTTGTACCCTGAGCAAGCTACATTAGATGGTTAACCATGCTCATCCTAGGTAGGCAAATTAGCTGCCATTTTCTGCCTGGCTCACCATCTTTCCCTTGTTTATTTCTAGCAGTATACTCTTTCTCCTTCCCCTGGCCTGGGTACTACACAGAAAGTGGACAAGTTCCTCCTTGCCTACTTAGGCTCCTCAATTCCCTCACTCTTGAGAGAACAAGCCCTGGAGGAAGGGCGGTAAGCAGAGCTCAATGTAGCAACAGCTCCAGGAATGATACCAAGAAGCAACAGTAGCAGCAGCTAGCAAGAGATAAGTAAGAAAGATGTGCAGGTGAGTGCTGCTGCTGCTTTTAGTGGGTTTGGGGAACAAAGGGGCAAGCACAGAACTCTCTCAGATCTGCAACCATGACCCCAAGATATCCCCTTCCCTCAACTGCCAAACCCATCAGACAACTTGACAAGATACAAAGCTTATCTACTACCAGACAACCATGTTCTATTGGGGAGACAAATAACTGTATGTATAATATGTATATAGTGCAAATTAATACCAATTTCAGAGGAAAAGGTTAAGGCTGACAACCAGAAAAGGTCTGCTGTAGGGGATAGGATTGGAACTCTCTTGAAGGAAGCAAGGGAAGCAAGTAGTTAGAGATGAGGAAGCAGAATATGCCAGGCGTGAAGATCAGCCAATAAAAAGGCATGGTTGACCTAGACCTTCTTCAAAATGGAAACACTGGGAGAAACTCACCAGTGGGAGAAGGGGACTGACATGGCAGAGGGATATTCTAGGGTGAGGAGGTCTCAGCTGCTAAGGGAATGACATTCTAGGATGAAACTGAATACTCTTTTCTTTCTAGGTTTTCATGACACTTGATTTTCCTTCTTTCTGCTTCTGACATCTTCAGACATCTTTCTTCTTATTGACTGGTAAGATTGAAATCCATCTTAACATTCCATGTTCACAGACTCTAAAATTCCTTTTCCTGATCATAATCTTCTATCATTTCTTTTTTCCTTATGTCTGATAACACCTATTCTTCATCTTCATAGTGACTGCCCATCAGGAAGGGCCTCTGCTCTTTCTTGAGCAGAGTCTTCAAGTGGAATAAAGGATCTGAAAAGTCAGACTTATACAGAGAGAATGTTCTAGGCAGTCTGTGCAAATACTTAAAGGAAGAACATAATGTGTGATGGATGGATAACAACAATAGGCTATTTTGGCTGGAAAAGAGTGTATGTGAATGGGAGCCCTGTGAGATCAGTCAAGAAAGCTAACTAGGGACCAGAACTTGATAGATTCCAATGTCAAACCCAGGAGTGATTTTGTTTATTAGCAAGTAAATAAACTGACTACTGTTCTGACTAATCTTGCTCAATTTCCTTTGCTGGATTGTCATCCAAGTCATGCCCACTCACTTTGAGAGCTCCCAAGACTTGTCTTAGGCCCTTCTCTCTTTTTTCCCTCTATACTATCTTGCTTGGTGATCTGATCAGTTTCCATTGTTCAACTCTCACGTGCGCACAAATGACTTTCAGTACTATATTTCTGGTCTAAGTTGCTGTTATGAAGTCTTCAAACAGACTCAAGTAGGCTTGAAGGCCCCACGTACTTGTCAGGTGTGTTATATGAATGAATGAATGAATGAATGAATGAATGAATGAATGTGAACATTTAAGTGCTTACAATGTATTAAGCAATTCTGCTTAGAATTTTTGCTTAATTTTAGAATAATTAATTAGAATAATTGCTTAATATGGACACAAATTTTAAAAATTGAGATAGTTCTTGCTTTCAAGCAGCTCACATTCTAATTAGCAGAGACAATCCATAAAAGAAATTTCAGAGACAGGGTAAATGGAAAGACTTGGGAGTTCTGTAGGTGCAGTATGTGGGTGAATGTCAAGGTTGAGGAGTCCTTAGGTTACATAAGTAGGTCAGATGTAAGTGTCAGAGGACTACAGGAGCAGAGGTAGAACAGATGATAAAGCCTAGAGGATCTTGGGAGGTGGTGATATGGTAGATGGTAAGATCTGGTGCTCCTCCACATCACTGAAAGCTTATCATATGGCTACACAAGTCTCTGTTCCGGATTTTATCTGGTACAGAGGACTAGCCTTGTGCTTTCACTATGTATCACAATTCTACTACATTTATGCTAAACTAGAATACAACCAATAAACTGACTTGGAGTGAAGTAGAAAAAGTCTTGCCAAACTCTCTTGTACAAGTACAGGAGCCAGGGAATTTTTGGAAGTTCCTGAAGAAATGAAGGAGTTTGAGGGAGAGGAGCCAAGATGGCGGATTAAAGGCAGCAACCCAGATGAATTCTCTTAACATTCCCTTTCAAACAATTTCAAAATAACACTACAAATCAAATTTGTGGAGAGGCAGACACAACAAAGGATAGGGATGAGACATTTTTCCAGGCTAAGACAACTTAAGAAGTCAGCAGGAGAGGTCTATGATACTGGGGTGAAGGCCTGTCTAGAATGTACAAACATGGCTGCAGCAATTAGTGGAAGCAGCAACTGTCCCAGCAGTAACAGCAGTTTGGGGTTTTTTAGCTCAGAAACAGTAAGGGGACTGAACAACTGGTAGCGAAAGAGATTATAGGGGATCTCTGGCTAGCTTGGGGTACAGCTGGTGCTGATAGTGACTCTGTTTTCTTTATGAAGTTCTGGGTCACAGTTCCATGACAGTGCCTGTGAACAGTGACAAGGGCATCCTGGTAATAGTTCTAGTGTTTGTGGGTGCAGGAGAGCAAGGGCCCTTTCTGAATAAAGACCAGAGAATAGACCAGGAGAGCAGTGACTGCACCTCTCTCCTGATCATACCACTTTGGAAGCACTGAAAACTTGCAGATACCCAAAGCTAGCTCTGAAAACAGAAACACAAAAAAGGCCTGATGATTGGGATAGTGCCTCTCCACTCCCATGTGAGTATAGCCCAATGTTAACATAAAATTCAAAGTCGAAAAATAGGCTGGAAAAATGAGCAAACAACAAAGAGAGAGAGAGAGAGAGAGAGAGAGAGAGAGAGAGAGAGAGAGAGAGAGAGAGAGAGAGAGAGAGAGAGAGAGAGACAGGGAGAGAGACAGAGAGAGAGACAGAGACAGAGAGAGAGAGAGAGAGACAGAGAGAGAGAGAGACAGAGAGAGAGAGACAGAGAGAGAGAGAAGGATAAACAGAAGAAAATAGGATAGAGGGAAATACACAGTTATCATAACTGTGAATGTGAATGGGAGGAACTCCCTGAAGAAATGGAAACATACTGGATTAGAAACGATAATCCAAGAATAAGTTGTTTACAAGAAACACACTTGAAATAAGAAGACACACATTATTCAGAGTAAAAATAAGAACTGGAACACAATTATGTTTTACCTGAAGTAAAAAAAAGATCGAGGTAGTAGCCATGATCAAAGCAAAAGCAGCAATAAATCGAAATAAAAGAGATAATCATGGAAACTACATTGTGTTAAAAGGTATCATAAACAATGAAATAACATAAAAATTTTTACTGCAAGTTTCTCTAGTAAAGGCCTCATTTCTCAAATATATAGGGAATTGAGTCAAATTTATGAAACTAAGAGCCATTCCCCAGTTGATAAATTGTCAAAAGATATGAACAGGGAGTTTTCTGAAGAAGAGATCAAAACTTTCTATAGTAATATGAAAACTGTCCTAAATCACTATTGATTAGAGAAATGCAAATTAAAACAATTCTGAAGTACCTCCTCTCACCTTTCAGAAATGACAAACACTAAAGGGGATGAAGACAAATAGGTATACTAATGAACTGTTGGTAGAGTAGTAAACTACTCCATTCTAGGTTTTAGAGAAAAATTTGGAAATATGCCCAAATGATTATAAAACCCTGCATATCCTTTGACTCAGCAATACTACTATTGGATCTGTATTTCACAGAGATTGAAAAAAAAGGGGTTAATGACATATATATATATGTACACACATATATGCGTATATATATACATATATATATATTTTATATTTTTACTGACTCTTTTTGTGGTGGCAAAGAATTGGAAATCAAGAGGATGCTCATTGGTTGGGGGATGATTGGATATGGTGAGGTATATGGTTGCCATGGAGTGCTGTTATGCTGTAAGAAATAAAGATAGTGGTTTCAGAAAAAACATTGCAAAACCTGTTTGAACTGATGCAAAGGGAAAGGCGAAGAACCAGAAGATCATTGTATGCAGCAAGAGCAATGCTGTAATGATGAACAACTGTAAAAGACTTGTTTACTCTGATCAATACAATGATCCAAGACAAATCCAAAGGACTCATGATGAAAAGAACTATCCATCTCTATAGATGGATAAAACTGATAAAGTCTTAGTGCCAACTGAAGAATAATTTTCTCACTTTTTTTGCAATATGGCTAATGTGGAAATATATTGTACATGATTTCACATGTATAATTGATATCGTATTGCTTGCCTTCTCAGTGAGAGAGAGTGAAAGGGAGAAACTTTGGAAGTCAGATTTAAAAAAGCAAACATGTAAATAAATACATTTTTGAAAGGAAAAAAAAACTAAGAAAAACAAAAACCAAACAAAAAGAATTGAAAGAGTTCCTGGGGATGGGAGGGTTCTAGGAGTCACAGTGACTAAAGGTCAGCCAAGGGATGAGCAAGGGTTATTGACTGGGGTCAGGTAGGGTTGATAGCTTGAGATCAGCCAGAAGAAAAGGCAGAGCTGCTCGGGAAGAGGGAAAGAGTAGCTGACCTGAAGGAATTGTCTGACAAGTCTCCAGAACAGCAGGAAGAGTTGCCACTGCCTGAATGCCAACATAAGTTTCCTTGGGCACCAGGAGAGTCATCAGTTAAGCTTGAGTAGCCTATTACCTCTCTAGAAGAGCAACTATTGCTTGCTTGATAGCTGCAGGGATGGTCACTAGGAGCTGAGACACTGACCAGGGCAATCTGGTTCCTCCTGCTATACTGAGGAGTCCTTTTTGGATGGATTAGATGGTCAGCAACGTCCCTTCCAAACCTCCAAACCTCCAATTCTACAATTCTGTGAAAATGAAACATAGAATCCATGAGTAGATATTTAACAGTATTGAAGTATAAGCATGAAGGTCTAGGGTTTTAGTTCCTGCACTTTATGTGTATGTATTTTATTTATAGACATTATTTTGGTCATAAAAAGGGCATAGGGCCATTAGAAGTCCATGTGGAAGCAAGAAAGCACTGACAATAGCAGAAGTAGCACAGATTTTGAAAGCAAATGTTCTCATTGTGATGACTAATGAACAAAGGTACTTCCTGTGAGAGGACCTCATTTTAATTTCCATCTCTGATCCTTAGCTTTGTGACTCTGGGCAAGTCACTGTAATTTTTCCAGCCCTCACGTTGCTCACTGGTTTGGATTTGATGGCTTTTCCAGCACTAAATATATGATCGTATGACCCTGATTGATTATTGCAGGTGTTAGGGTAGAGATAAAGAAAATGATATTTTATGACCATAAAACTCTTGATATCATAATGTGATTATCACCATTTGTTAGAAAAGTTTAAGTGATTTAGAATTGTTGTCATAATGAGAAAGCCAAAAGAATTCCAAAGATCTTTTTTGTGATGGCCTACCTGTTCCGTTCTCACATTTTTCATCAAGGTTACCCTCAGAACATTCATAAACTCTTTAGATATGAAAAAGTAGGCACATGGGGAGTAGGTGTGGATATGTTATTTTTATTCTAAGTTCTTGTGATGGCAATAATAGTTAAGTCTGATTCTTTTCCAATCTTTTGGATTTTTATCTCCACCCCAATTTGCTGAGATTATTTTAAAGGGGTGGGATTTGTGATAACCTCAGAAAATTGATGTTTGAGTGCCTTAAAATTGCGTGATCTGAGCATGGATTTCTTCTGTCTGTTTTCATTAGGCACACCTGTTCTTCCTGACTTTACATATTTCATTTAAACTTCTTCATCAGTCAATCAATTAAGAAACATATATTTAGCATGAATTAATTGACAGGTAGAATGCAAAGGACTTGGAATACAAAGACAAAACCGAAATCATCTCTGCTCTCAAGGAGTTGATGTTCTATCTAGGGAAACAACATGCACACATTTAAATAAATGCCAAATATAAAGAAAACACAGCTAATTTCAGTCAGGAGGAACTAACACCTGAACCTGGAAATAATAAAGTACTTGAAAAATCAGGACCCAGCAAAGGAAATCAGGAAAATTCTTACATATAAAGAGGCACTTGAATTTTGAAGGAACCTTAGGATTCTAATAGGTAAAGGTGAAGAGGGTATATACCCTGGGTGTGCAAAGGCATGGTTTTTGTTGTATTTGTCCTTTGTTCTCAAAGAGGACCATGGCATCAGGGAGATGATGACGTGACTGTGACTTGAGTGAGGGAGGTCTTTATAAGGTCACTAGCCTCACTTTCTCCTCCAGAACCATCTGGGTCCAGTGGCCAGATATGGATCAGGACGACTAGAGATGGCCCAGGATGCAATGGGAGACCTCAAAGGCATGGAATTGAGAGGTGAATGAGAGAACGAGAGAAATCTCTCATGGAAATGAGAGATGAATATGGGGAATATCAAGTAGTTCAGTCCGTCTGCTTGTGAATAATATAATATATAATAAGTATATACATATATAAACATATATGTGTGTATGCACATATGTAGATGTAGATATATAATGTGTAACAAGTGTAGAAATATAGTCTGGAGGCAGATTGGAAAGGATGTTAAATACCAAACAGAGCAACTGGCAGAGAAAGTACCAAGAGGGTAGAGTTGAAATGAAGTGGTTCCACTGTCATTGTGCCCATTAGAATATTAGCCCTTTGAGAGGAGGAGCAGGTTCATTTGTGTCTTTGTCATAGAGCCTGGCACATAGCATGCACATATAAATATTTGTTGAATTGAAAAGAAAAGACACATCACTACAGAAACATGACAAATCTGTTCCATTTTGGGCCTAATCACTGCCTTCCTAGTTGTATCCGGTAATGCTCTTGGGATAATTTAGCTTAGTTTAGTTTTTAGGTAGGTTTGCTTTCTCCTCCATTATTATCTTCTATAAGCCTCACCCATAATGTTTTAGAAATATCATAAACCAGTGCTGCCCTTAACTTTTTGCTGCCTTTAACTACCATCTATCTTGTCTTGACAATTCTGTAAAAAACATCCTCAAGGACATATAGGTTTGGAGAGAAGGCAGGTTAGTCACGTTGCAAAAGAGATAAATAGTATATAGTCAGTCTAATTTTTACTTCCAGTGTATGAACAGACCCAGAACGGGTCCTGCATGTTTGGTGAATCTACTATATAGAAATGTGGCACAGACATGTTGTGATCTTCAGTGATGAAAGAAATGCCACACTGATGTGACCGTAGATCCATTAAGTAAATATTATAACAACAGGTAATCATCAGAGGAGAAGAAACCAAAGGGGGCCAGTGACTCATGACTCTGCATCAAGGAAATTTTTTGGGTGCTGACTGAGGACAAGAGAAAGTTGCCCAGATTCTATTGGCCTTTAGTTTTCTATCAACTTAGCTTATTGGGAAGTGGGAAATAGGAGGGAAGACCTCTTTGGGAGTACAAATCATTTCAGATATGTCCAACTCTTTGTGACTCCATTTGAGGTTTTCTTGGCAGATACTGGAGTGGTTTGCCATTTCCTTCTCCAACTCATTTTATAGATGAGGAAACTGAGGCAAACAGAAGTAAGTGACTTGCCCAGTGTCACACAGATAGCAAGTATCTGAGGCTGGGTCTGAACTCGGGTCTTCCTGACTTCAGCCCTGGTATAAATACATACCTAGAGATTAAGTTGGTTGTAGGCCAATAAAAGTTGAGAATCATGCTATGGAGAGTGTGGGTATACAAGTCAAGGAGGGTTCTCCTGGTCATAAGCTTTAGGCAGCAACCGGTGTATATCACAGTTCTGTGATCTGTGACTTCCAGGGTGCCTAAGTCTCTGACACAGGTACATCTTAAAGAAGGTAAGATCTCAGATGTCTTGTCAAAGATACAATTATTAGTCACAATAAATCAATCAGGCAACTAATTGTGAAGCCCAACGCACGAGATTTTTCCAGGGACCATATAAAACAGGAGAATACAAAGAGAAAGTCACTCAAATATTCAGATTCTTCAAAACTACACTATTCTGCTATAAAGCAATCTCATCTGACTTTCTTGTCTTTCTTTTTTTTTAAATCACAATCAGATGCAAATGCACTGTCTAAGGACCAGCATAGGAATTACAGCCCAGAAATCTGTCTTCCTGTCTTTATATGTGGCTTACAGGCAACTTCAAACTCAGAGAAAAGCTAATATCCTTGTTAGAGTGATTTGCATTAGCTATTCCTTTGGATTCCCACAGTTCAACTGCCTTGATTATGATAATAACATAAGAGGAAGAGATGACTTTTCAAAAACAAAACAAAAGGCTGATAGGAAAACCAGGAAATCTGCTTGTAAAATCTACTTAAGTGAACATTCAGAACAGAGAGATGAATGTGGCAGCAAAGATAGTAGTAGCTTCTGAAGGGATTAAAGTCTGGTGAACTCTTTCAAGCCTTGAAATTTCGAGCCAGGAAAGTTTGGAAGTCATAGAATAATTCTTTGTTGTTTAGTCTTTGGAAAGGGGAGAGGTAGCTTTTCCCGTGCTGTGGAAATCATATTTGTATGATTTATCTCAAAATAACCATGCTAGGGAGGTAACTCAGGGATGTTCTTGCTCAGGTCCAGACATCATATGCCACATGTAAGGGTTGTGAAATCATTTCTGATTGGATAAATATATGGTTATAGAACTAGAACTGAGTTACTATTAGGGCTGAAATGGAGAAGAATTTTAGGCAGAAGGGAGCTAAAGAAAGAGGGTTGCAAGTCCTGTAGCTAGCAACTACCAAATAGACTTAGCGCTAAGAGTCTTTAAACTATGTAACTGTTACCATTTTAATTAATTTCTTTACCTTCTTCCCCCTCTCTCAATTGTATGTTCACCTCTGGTGCTTCATAATAACTCACCTTTTAAATAATAGCTCCAAGTAAGAACAGCAATAGGGGTGGGGGGGCAGAGTAAAGGTGGAAGAAATGAAACCTTTGTGATCTTGCTTCTATTGGGAATGGAAGAACTACAATTTACTGAGCCCCAGAAAATTAAAATAGCTGGAAACCTAAAGTAGACACATGAGTTAAAGCCACAACTTGGGCTGGGGAAAAATAGTGGGGTGCAGTGACCTAGTTTTGTCCATGATGCCACAATCCTAATTTTAGGCGTTTCCTCTGAATGTTCAGAAATACCCTCCTACCCCAAGAGATAAAGGCTGGTCTCCCCTACTTTTCATTGTGCCAGTGAGTAGAAAAGACAAGGAATATCCTTTGAATCTGGAAGTTAGATGGCCTAGTAAGAATCACAGATTTAGAGACAGAGGAGACTTTGAAGGAAACCAACCCTTTCATTTTATAGATGAAGAAAGTGAAACCCAGAAACAATAAGTACTTGGGTTGGCAGAACCCAAATTAGAACCCAGGCTCTATTGACTCCAAATGCACTGTGATTTCCTCTCTGCCAGACGAACTCCCTGAACTAATTACATTATTCTGCGACCTCCAAAATGTGAAGAAATGCAAAGTAAAATAGCATTCTTCCCTGAATGGAACGAGCCTTCTTGAATGATCAGTTGTGAAAATACACAGAAGCAGCATTCAGAGGAAGCCTTTCTACATAGCTGCTTGTCCCATAACAACCTCTTCAAGGTCCATTGACCTAAAAAAATAAAACCAACCAAAAATGATTCCTTATTTCATACTTTGAGAATTATAGATTCTTGTGAGAATCAACTCATTCCATTCAAGGTGTAACTCCCACCTCCCCACATCTGGAATTTCCCGAGTGTCTTCTCTGCCTCTTTTTATGTTGCTTTCTGTCTCCAGGTGTACTGAGGCAGGGTCACCTGTATTCCCTGCAGCAAGGGTTAAATTGCTGTTCTTTTTGTACCCATGGGTGTAATCTGAACCGTGCCAGGTCTACCAGCATAAGCCCGCCTATTCAGACTTGTTTACCAACCTAGACTCAGCCTATCCCTGGCCCCCGGCATTTCTCGACCCTCCAGCATCCAGTTCCTGAGCATCTAAGAGATAGTGATCTAGGTGGAGCTGCCACTTTGCTGACTACAAAGTCTTTCCCCGGAAGCTTTTGCCAAGATTCTCCTTAAACACTTCCCCTCTCACCTGATCCCTTCAGTGGTGCTCAGGCCTCCCAGCTGTCCGCATCTCAGCTCCTCTCCGACCTTGGTCCCTACTTTGGTCCCCAGCTCCTTGAAGTGTCTGACACGATGCTACGCTGCGGCCTGGACTGTGAGCGATGCCGGTGGATCCTGCCTCTGCTTCTGCTAAGTGCCATCGTCTTTGATATCATAGCTCTGACTGGCCGAGGCTGGCTGGAATCAGAGAACAAATCCCAGACGTCCTCCCTGTGGTGGAAATGCCCAAACGAGGTTGGCCCCAGTGGCACCGGCTCCTTTGATGAAGGCTGTGAGACCCTTATGCATTATGGTGAGTGCTCCTAGGGGGACTGAGGAAAGGGCTAGCTAGCTCTTGCTTCATGTGGGACCAAAAGATGAAACTCCAAAAGTGTATATTTTTCACTGGAAAACAACACAAATTCCCTGACCACCACCCCACCCTTGATCCATCTTCCCTAGGAACTTTGTAAAAATTTGTTATCTTTTATTTTTCTTCTTAAAATGCTATGATTTGATACACTCATTCCAAAAGACTTGTCTTTAGTTCTTAACCTACTTTTGAAAGATTTGATAACTGTATTTCATTACAACCGGTTTCCTTTGTAATCCCATGCATTAAGAAATATTATTCTGAGGAAAGGTTTATAAGCTTCCTAAGAGGGCCCGAGGTGTCCATGACAAAAAGTTCATTTATTTTTTTTTTTTTAAGAGAAAAGCTCTGCTCTAGTTCCAAACTAAGGAGAACATCAGCAGATCTAAGTTTGGGAGGTTAGATTTCAACCAGTACTTCCTGGCCCTAGCCCAGAGGATGCTCTTTGGTGGAGCTGACAGTTTTTACTCATAATGCTGCAGTGCTGATTTTGGGGAGTCCCAGAAAAGTAATTGGAAGTATGCACTGTACATTTTCATGAAGGGTTTCTGAAATGGTCCTAATGCATTAGTGGACTGATGATTCACTATATATGTTTAGTTCAACCAGTGCCACCCCCCAATACTCTTACTCATTTCAACTTGAAATTCATGTTGAGAGGAAATGCCTCCAACAACAAGGTTTCCTCCCCCTTTGCACCCAAGTCTTGTTTTCCCCTTTCCTTATTAAAAAATACCTTTCCAAGGGCGACCTCTTATTGATGTAATTTTAATAGATTCTTCTGTAATTTGCAAGGTGAAATCATGTTAGCTTTTGTTTCAAGGAAGATCTTTCTGACTTGCTGACTGAAATGCTCAGAAAAAAAAATTTGTATTTAAATCTATGTCAGAATGGCAACTTCTTGTGGTCAGAAATGACTTTTTATCCGTCTGTCTTTGGATCCCTTGAAGCCAGTATGGTATCTTGCACAAAATGGACACTCAGTAAATGCTTGTTTCTTTGAATTGAATGTAGAGAGCAATGCAAATAAATTCTCATAAGGTAGGTATCAGATTATTTCTATCCTGGCAAAGTGGAATTCAGAGTTGCCAGGTTTTGGGGTTATAGATATAAAGTTGGGAGGATATTAGAAGTTATCCAGTCCATAAATGATGTTTTTCATTATAATTATATAGTATATTTAATGTATAACATTTAATATGTAATATATCATTTGTTATGTAACTATAATTATAATGGCCAAGAGATGGAGAAAGATGGATAAGAAAATGCATCTCTCTCCTTTTTCTTTGATAGGGGCTATAGGTCAATAAATAGGTATTTATTAAGCTCTTACAGTATGACAGCAATTGTATGAGGTACTCAGGATACAAAGACAGAAATGAAACAAGGAGTTTACATGTCCGTATATAAATTAAGGCAAATTAACACTGGGAGATTATGTGCTAGCATTGGGGAGAATCAGAAAAATCTTAATGTAGGTGACGGCACTTGAGCTGAGTCTTGAAAGAAAGCAGAGATTTTAAGAGGTTCATGGGGCGAAGAAGGGAGAGCTGTCTTCGCATAGGGGAAAGTCGGTACAAAGGTGCAAAAGAAATGCAAAATATTACACAAGCAATGTGTAATAACACTGGAAAGGGAGGGTTGGATCATATTACCAAAAACTTTAAATGCCCAGCAGAGGTGTTGATATTTGAGATTAGAGTGAAAGGGAAGCTGCTGAAGTTTATTCAGTGGGGAGTGATATGATCAGACTTGTACTTTAGAAGTTTTGGTGGCTGCAAAAAAAAAAAAAAAATGGATTGGAGAGGAAAGATACTTGAATCAGGGGACCCAATTAGGAGTTTATTCTGATAGTCCATGGGTGTGGTAACAAGGGACTAAACTAGATTGATGGCTGTGTGTGTTGAGAAAAAGAGACAGATGTAAGAGACATGAAGATAAAAACCACAAGATCTGGCAATTAATCAAATAATATGCCTTGATTACAATGGAGAGACGATAATAAGCATTTGCCAATCAATCAATAAACATTTATCTAGTATCTAGTATCTAGTATCAATAAACATTTATCTAGCATACAGGCACTGTGTTAAGCACTCTACAAATGTTATCTCATGTGATCCTCACAACAGACCTGTGAGGTAGGTGCTATTATTATTTTCATTTTACAATACAGGAAACTGAGGCAAACAGAAGCAAGAGGTTAAGTCACTTGTCCAAAGTCACCGAGCTAATAATTAAGTCTGGACTTGAACTCAGGTCTTCTTGACTCCAGGCCCAGCATACTATATACAACGCCACCTAGCTGTCTCAATTATTAGACATTTAAGGTGAATGAAAAATGGAAGATAATACTTAGGTTGAGAACCTGAGTAACTAGAAGGGTAATAATGTCCCAAGAGAAATAGAGAAATTTAGTAGCAGTGTAAATTTTGGGGGAAAGACAATGAGTTTTGTTTGGGTTATATTGAGTTTGAGATGCCTACAGAACTCTGAGTGTGGGACATCACATATATATGTGTGTGTATGTATGTATGTGTATGTGTATGTATGCATATGTATATATGTGTGTATATATGTATCTATATTTAGATATAAATGTCAGAGCTGAGTTTTGAACCTAAGCCATCTGATTTCAAAACCTGTACTTTTTCAGAGTATCACATTACAACGCTAGATGTAAGTCACAGAGCTGGGATTTGAACCTAGACCTTCTACTTCAAACCAATTTTCTTGAATTACCACCAATCCATAACAATTTATTAAGTATCTATATTATGTGCCAAGCAATAAGGATACAAAAGATGCAAAGACAAACATGAAATGGTCTGTTTCTTCAATGGAACATATATTTGTAACCATAAACATAAATACATGTCAAACATAACACTCAAGTAGAACCCCAGTTTGGGATTTCCTGTGAAGGATATTGTTTGCAATCCATCCCAACTTGTCAATGTTCTGCCTAAAGTGAAGTTGACCCAACACATTGGAAGTCTTCTTTGCTTTTCTCCACTCATTGCTTCTCCAGAAATATGTCCATTTGTTGGTCATTGGACAGGGATCTCACCTTTAGAGTATCAAAGTCATGCTGATCTAATGCTGTTGATTGATTTAAAAAATCCTCCTTTGTTTTTCAGTCATTCTCCAATGTCATTGCAGAAATAGAAGAGAACTGCACAGGACTGAAGCCCATTTTAAAATTTTTCTTTGGTTTAAGAGCATGGGCTGCCATCTTCTCCACCCCTCTCAAATTTTATCACCAACTGGCAGCCTATTTGTGATGTGCCCCTCTATAATTAGCCATGTTGGTTTTCAGAAAACAGGCTCACTCTGTTCCTGGGGTCATATTTGAGTATCCTAGAGTTTTTCCAGCATGGTAAAACCTGCCAGAGCTTGTGTTCCACTGGCATAGCCTTTAAGAATTCAGGGTCACCTCCGTACCCCTGAGTCAATGGAGTAGGACTTTGTGACAAGTACAAAATACATACAAAGTAGTTGTGTGGGGGCAGAGCAGACTAGAAACTGAGGGGACCAGAGAAGGAGGGGGGGAGGGGAATAAGTATTGATGAAGTACCTACTGTGTGCCAGACACTTTGCTAAGCACTTTTTAATACATATTGGATCTTCATTGGATCTTCACAAAACCTATGTAAGGGAAGACCTTTTATTATCTACACTTTACAGAGGAGGAAACTGAGGCAAACTGAGATTTAATACATTTACCCTTTCACACCCAGAGAAAGAACTATGGAATTCAATCGCAGAATGGAGCAGATCATTTTCTTTTGTATTACGTTTTGGTTTGTTATATGACTTCTCCCATTCATTTTAATTCTTCTATACAGCATGACTATGGTGAAAATGTATTTAATAGGAATGTATGTATAGAACCTACACATTTTAACAGACTTTTCAAAGAACTAGCATTTGATTTGATTCTGTAATTTTATAATCTTTTTGGTTTCCAATTTATCTTTTTTTCCTCAAATTTTTAAAATTTCCTTTTTTGGGTTTATTTTTAGTTTATTGTCTGGTTTTTTACATTGCATATTCTGTTGAGTCATCTTTTTTTCCCATTTTGTTAATGTATATTCATGGAGATATGACCTCTCTTTCTGGATTTTCGTGACTGCTCTCCCTTAATTCTTTTCCTAAACATTCTCTCTCAATATCCTTTGCTGTTTCATCCTCCATGTCATAACCCCTAACTGTGGGTATAAACCAGGCTGTTTTCCTTCTATGCACCCTCACTTGGGGAGGGAGAGGGAAAGGAGGGGGAAAAATATCTAAGTTATATGGTAGTGATTGTAGAACACTGAAAATAAATAAAATTAATAATAAAAAAAAATAAAGACAAAAAAAAGAGAAATTTACCCAGGGTTATACAGTTAGTGTCTGAGGCTAGTTCCTACCTTCCGTACTCCAGGTCTGGTACTCTCTCTACTGTGCTACCAATTGCTTCATCAGGATCAAGAGAGGCTTCCTGTGGGAGGCAGCATTTGAGTGGAGATTTGAAGAAAGAAAGAATGTGAGAGGGAAGTGAAAAGGGATTGCATTCTAGGCATGGGAGACACTCAGGGCAAAAGCATGGAGATGGGAAATGAAATGTATATATGGAACAGCAAATGGTCTAATTTGGTCATAATATTGAATAATCTGTAATAAGTCATAAAAGATAGACTGGATGCAGGCTGGGAAGGGTTACTAAAGACAGAGGAGTTTTCTTCATAAGGGCAAAACAGAGCCACTGGAGTTTCTTTTGCAGGAGGTGATGTGGTTTGATCTGTACTCTAGCTATATCACTTTATTAACTCTGGAGAGGATGAATTGCAGGGGAGACATATTGGACAGTGAAAGAGCAATTAGGAGAATTCTGTAAAAATCTAGGTGAGAGGTAAGGAAACCCTGAACTGGGGTGATGGCTATGTGAGAGAAAGAGACAGGTGAGCTTTATTGCAGATGCGAATCAACATGACTTGGCTACTGATTGGATATGAAGGGTGAAGGAGAGCAAAGAATCAAGGGTGATGTCAAGGTTGTCAACCTATGTGACAGTAGGCAAAGGGGGTCCTCTCAACAGAAATAAAGAAGTTTGAAAAGTATAGGATTTGAAGCCAGGGAAAGATAATGAGCTCTGTTGTGAATACATTGAATCTGAGATGCCTGCAGGAAGGTAGTTTCATTTATAAATGTTTTCAGGATAATCTAGTTTGGTTAGCATTCGTGCCAAAATTTCTGTGGGTTCATTTTTTTCCTTTCCTGTATGTGATCTTCAAAATCCTCCTGCATAATGTATGGGAAATAAAATATGTTCTCTTAATTGGTTTTGCCTTTGGCTACCATGTCATCCTGTTTAGAAAAAAAAATGATATCAAAAACATCGTAAAGCAAGGATAATACTAAGCTTAAATACACAACTAGCATAGCACCTACATCCATAAAGGGAAAATTAACAAACAGACATGAATGATAACACAACAATTGAAGAATGCCTTAATGTTCCCTGTGGAAAGATGGTTAAGTCTAACAGAAAAAATAAAAAGGGAAATTGTGGAACTAAAGGATTGAAGAATTTAGAGCTATAAAAGTTATAGCATCCTGAATGAGAACAATTTTTAAAAATACATATTTTTCGGTACTCTGAGGTACATTTATAAAACTAGACCGACCACATGGAGAAATTATAAGTAAAAAGGAAATAAGCAGGATACTACACAAATCTTTTGCAGACCATAGTATAGTAAAATGGTAATTAATACAAGGAATTTAAGGAAAAAGATTCAGACATAAATGGAGATTTAAAAATGAATGGGTCAAATAACAAGTTGAGGGAAAAAATTACTATCTTTGTAAAATGATCATGATTAGACCATATACTAAAATTTCTGGTTGAAGCTAAATCAGTCCTCAGAGTTAAAGTCATATCTCCATGAGTATACATTAACAAAATGGGAAAAAAAGATGAATCAACAGAATATGCAACTTAAAAAACTAGAAAATAAACTAAAAATAAGCCCAAAAAAGGCAATTTTAAAAATTAGAGGAAAAAAGATATTGGCAGCCAAAAAGATTATGGAATTATAGAATAAAACTAAATGCTGGTTCTTTGAGAAGTCTGTTAAAAATCAATGAACTAATTTAATTAGAAAGAAGAATGACTTCCTCAACAGATAAATGGTCAAGGATATAAACAGACAACTTTCAATGTTGGAAACTCAAACTTTTAACAACTGTATGAAAAAAAATACTCCAAATCACTAATAATAAGAACAGTGCTAATTCAAACAAATCTGAGGTTCTGTTACACATCTAACAGATTAGAAAAGGTAACCAAAAAAAAAAAAAAAGGAAAGTAAAAGTCAATAAACTGTGTATACTCTTTGATTCATCGATACTATGCCTAGGTTTGTCCTTCAGAGTCAGAGAAAGAGTCTATACGTACAAAAATATTTAAAGGAACATTTTTTTGTTATCAAGCAAGCAGGAAACATTTAGTTCCCACTATGTGCCAGGAACTGTGCTAACCACTGGTAATAAAAAAAAAAAAAGCAAGAGACAGTCCCTGTCCTCAGGGAGCCTACAATGTTACAGCAAAAGAACTAGCAACAAACATCCCATATACACCAAAATACTTTTGGGCCTTTTGTCGCTTTCTCTAGCATTTGATATTACTGATTACCTCTCTTTCTGGATTTTCATGGCTACTCTCTCTTGGTTCTTTTCCTAAACATTCTTTCTCAATATCCTTTGCTGTTTCATCCTCCATCTCATAATTCCTAACTGTGAGTATCAACCAGGATGTTTTCCTTCTATGCACTCTCACTTAGCAACCTAATTAGCTTAATGGATTTAATTATCATCTCTATGCAGATGGCTCTTAAATTTATACTGAGCACTACTCTCCATCTTGAATTTCATCCATGTACCACCAACTACATATCTTACCTTTATCTAGCATTTAATTTTTTAAAATTAAAAAGCATTTATTTTTTTCTCTTTCCCACCCTCTCCTCCCCCAGTAAAAAACGGAAAACTGAACCCTTCTGACAAATTTATATAGTCAAGCGTAACATATTTATATTTGGCCATGCCCAAAAACGTATCTCTCATTGTACATTTTAAGCCTATAAGCTCTCTGTCAGGATGTCAGTCTATCAACCAACATTTATTAAGTATCTACTATTTCCCAGGTACTGTTCTAAGTGATGTGGGATTCAAAGAGAGGCAAAGGCCTATACCTGCCCCTGAGGAGCTAACAATCTAATGGGGGAGACAACGTGCAACCAATGATGAGCTGTATGCAGGATAAATAGGAAATAACCCAATGAGGGAAAGTATTAGAGTTAAGAGAGATATAGAAAGGCTTCCAGTAGAAGGTAGGATTTTAACTGGAACTTGAAGAAAGCTAGGGAAGCCAGGAGGTAGAGAAGAAAAGGGAGAGCATTCCATGTATGAGGGAAGGCCAATAAAAATACCCAGAGTCAAAAGATGCAGTGTCTTGTTCAAGGACTAGCAATGAGACCAATGTCATTGGATCAAGGAGGATGTGTGCGTGTGTGTGTGTGTGTGTGCTTGTGTATGAAGGAAGGGGGAGGTATATAAAGGATAATAAGACTGCAAAGGCATGTGGAAGTATTGGTTACAAGGGATTTTGCATTTTATTCTGTTGGTGATAGGGAACCACTATAGTGGGGGTGACATGATTGGATGTGTGCTTTAGGAAAATCACTTTGGCAGCTGAGTGGAAGATGGACTAGTATAAGGAAAGACTTGTGACTGGTAGATGAACCAGCACGCTACTGCAACAGTCCACGTATGAAGAGGTGAGAACTTGTACCAGGGTGATGGCAGTAGCAAAGGCAAGAAAGGGGCAAATTCGAGAGATGTTATGGAGATAAAATTGATAGACGTTGACAACAGATTGGGGGAGTGCTGTAAAAAAGAGTGAAAAGAGATGATAGGTAGCTCAGAAGCCTGAATGACTGGGAGGATAATAGCATCCTCAGTAGTAATAGGGCATTTTAGAAGATGAGAGGGTTTGGAGGAAAAGATTGAGTTCAATTTTGGACATGTTCAGTTTAAGATATCTAAAAGGTAGTTGGTACTAGATAAGAGTCAACAGAGAGATTAGAGCAGGATAGGTAGTTTTGAGAATCAGCAGCAGAGAGATTGTAATTAAATCCATGGAAACTGATGAGATCATCAAGAGCAAGAAGAGAAAGGGGTCCAGCAGAGATCCCTGTGGGATATTCATGTCAGGTATGACCTGGATAAAGATCTAGTAAAGGAAAGAGAAAGAGTAGACTGATATAGGTAAGAAGAAAACCAGGAGAGAGTAATATGGTAAGCACGTTTCATCATTCGTTCCCTGGAACTGTTGTTGGTCATTTCAGTGTTTCTAAGTTTTTCGAAATCATTTGTATTTATAGAATACAATATATATATATAAATATATTGTACAAATTCTTCTCCTTGTTTTGCTCTCTTAAATTTGCATCATTTCCCAGTCTTCCCAATTTTCCCTGAAACTGTTCCTTTTGTCATTTCTTACGGCACAATAGTTGTTGCATTACACAATTCCCATATCATCATTGATTTAGTCATTCTTTAATTGATGGGTACCTCTTTAGTTTCCAGGGATTTTTTTGTGACTACAAAAAAAAAACCTGCTATAAATATCTTCATATATATAAGTCCTTTCTCATGTTATTTAAGCTTTTCACTTATATGTAGACTTAGTAGTGATATTGCTAGTTTAGTAATTTTGAGGGCATCATTTCAAATTGCTTTCTAGAATGGCTGGACTATTATATATTTCAAACTGGATGCCTCATGAGCATCTAAAACTCACTATGTCCAAAACTAAGCTCATTGTCTTTTTCCAAGATCCCTACCACTTGGAGTTTTGAACTGGTTTAAACATTCTGGAGTACAATTTGAAACTGTGCCCAAAGGGTATAGAACTGTGCATACCCTTTGACCTAGCAATACCACACTGGGTCTGTATACCAAAGAAATCAAAAAAAAAAAAAAAAAGGAAAAGGACCTATTTTTTTTTTGTAGCAATATTTGTAGCAGCTCTTTTTTATGGTAGCAAAGAATTGGAAATCAAAGGTATGTCTATCAACAAGGGAATGGCTAAACAAATTGTAGCATATGATTGTGGTGGAATAATATTGTGCTCTAAAAAATGACAAGCGGGATGATTTTAGAAAAACCTGGAAAATCTTATATGAACTGATGCAAAGTGAAATGAGCAGAACTGGAAGACCATTGTACATAGTATCAGCAACATTATAACAATGATCAACTATGAAAGACTTAGTTACTCTAATCAAGACAGTGATCCAAGACAAGGATGAAAAATGCTGTCTACTTCCAGAGGGAGAATCAATGAACTCTTGAGTGCAAATTGAAGTGTACTTTTTTATTTTGTGTGTGTGTATGTTCTTTTGCAACATGGCTAACATAGAAATATGTTTTGCATGACTTCACATGTGTAATTGATATCATATTGCTTGCTTTTCAATTGATGGGAGAAGGGCAAGAAGGCAGGAGAGAATTTGGAACTCAAAATTTAAAAAAATTGAACATTAAAAATATTTTAATGTAATTGGGAAATATCTTAATGAAATAAATAAAAATATTTTTAAGAAATCCATATCACATCCAAACTTTACTATTTACATTAATAATAACCACCATTCATTAAGGCCCTCAGCATTGCAAAACTCTGTGTTGTTCTTGACTCTTTATTCTCCCTGACCCTGAATATTCAATCCCATGCCTACCCTTGTTGTTTCTGTCTCTCCAGTATCTCTTACTTTTATCCCCTTGATTCTACTCTGATAGTTCAAGTCTTTATCTTCTCTTGCCTGTGCCACTACAGCAGTCTACTAATTAATTTCTCTGCCTCTAGTCTCTCCCCTTTAAAATCCATTCTCCAGCCGCTAAATGAATTTTCCAAGAGTGCGGTGATGTCACTACTCTATGTTTTCCTGTGGCTCTCTGTTGCCAGTAGGATTAAATTTAATTTCCTCTGCCTGATTTTTAAAACTGTTTACAACTTGGCTCCAGTCTCCCTTTTTAACTATAATAATCCCCTTGTGCACTCAAAACTGGACTACTTGCTGTTTCTTACATACAATGCTTTATCTCCATGAATGTCCCCCCTGCCTGGAATGCATTCCCATCTCACTTCTGATTTTTGCAATCTCTTATTTCCTTCAAAACTCTACTCAAGCACTATCTTTCATTTGAAGACTTTCCTGAACCTCCAAGCTGCTAGTGTCCTCTTCTCCCCAAAATTTACCTTGTATTTATTAATATATTTATCCATGAACATGTTGCATCTCTCCATAGAATGTAAGTTCCTCAAAAAAAAAATAGGATGTATGATTATAGATAGGCATAAAGTGGATCTGATTAATTTTTATCCTTGTATCCCCAGCACCTAGCACAGTAACCACCACATAGTAGATATTTAATAAAATGCTTGTTGATTGATCACGACCTAGCCCTTTGGAAAACTCTGCAACTTGTACTACAGCCCAGTGCACATGACACAGATAACACAAAACAGAGGAGCACAAGCACAAATATTTAGCAAATATACTGAGTTACAAAGCCTCCCTAGAACCACATTATTCTGCAAGGAAGAGTTGTCATATGGTTCCCTTTCCCTTTTGTTGTTCGAAAATAGTCAACTATTGTAGTATATGATTATAATGGAATATTTCTGTGCTATAAGAAATGATGAGCAAGTAGATTTCAGAAAAACCTGGAATGACCTTTATGAACTGATGAAAAGAGAAGTGAGCAGAACCAGGACATTATACATAGTAACAGAAATACTATGTGATGATCAACTGTGAATGACAGCTATTTTCAGCAATACAGTGATTTAGGACAATTCCAAAGGACTCATGCACCTCCAGAGAAAGAACTGATGGAGTCTGAATGCAGATCAAAGCCTACTTTTTTTCACTTGCTGTATTTTTTTCCCATGTTTTTCTTTTTCCTTTGGGTCCGTGTTTTCTTTCACAACATGATCATTATGTTAATATGTTTTGTATTATTGAACATGTGTAACCAACATCAAACTGCTTTCTGTCTAGGGGGGAGAAGAGAGGGAGAGACAGAAAAAATTTGGAACCCTCATTTTTTAAACAAATGTTAAAAATTGTCTTTACATGCAACTGGGGGAAAATAAACTATTACTTTTTTTTTAAAGAAAATAATCAGCTATATACCCACAATATATGGCCCATTTTAGGAACAACAGCTGAGAGACTTGTGCTCTCTGTTTTTATGTGTAGTATGTGGTGAGTTGCAGAGGACCAGATATGGGAGCAAAGAAAGACCATGAAGAATAAGAGGATATTTTTGTCAGTGATAGCCAAGATAGTTTCCGATACGGGAAGGAAGGGAAAAGCTGAAACCCTTGTTAGGGTTATTTGTATCAGCTTCAGCTTTTGAGCTCTTAAAGATCAGCTGTTCTCCTTTTATTATGGCAACAGCATAGATAGGGGAGTTTCCATTAAGGGCTAGCATGGCCAAAAGAGCTGTAGAATCTCCTTGTGGCCATTTGCCAAAACAGAAGGATGAGTGAATCTAAAGCATAGTGACATCCAGATGGGTCAAGTCCTGAAGTTTGGGGCAGACCTCTGAAGCCTGTGAGAGTCATTCTTCATTAAGATTTTGGGAATCAGAGTAAACATTCCCAGGCTATAGAGTATGGGTCAGTGTTTTATATTCCAAAATGGCCAAGATAAGAGGACTTATGAATGAAGTTCCTACCTAACTCTATACCCTTCTTTGTCACCTATGAGGATGGTGAACTGCATTTCCAATTAGACAGAGTCACTGCTAAGGAACTCAAAATGAGTTAATATCAAGGCTTATAGTTAAAATAAGAATTTTAAGCAGGAGGAATCCAAGGAAAGTATATATCCTATGGCTAGAGATGAACACCAGAATCTCTGTAAATTTTTAAAATGTTCACTTTTTAAAAACTGATTATACTTTATTTCTGTCTTCAATCATGTTTTCATGTTTTGTTTTGTTTTTGCTTTTTCCAGACTTGTAATTTCATTAATATAATGAATACCCAATAAGGAAACTAAATCTTCCAATGCAGCTCAGAACTTGCTCTATAACTTAGAGTGGTCTGGGACACCAAGAGGATACATTTGTGAAACACGGTCTTAGTATGTATTAAAGATGGAATAGCAATTTATTCCTGACTCTGAGGCCAGCTCTCCATCCACTATACCAGTGGTTCTAAATGTGTGATCTGGGGAATTCCGGGGGTCCTTCATTCTTTTCAGGGGGTCTGTGAGGTCAAAACTATTAATAATATATTAAGATATTTTAATTTCTAACATAGTACACTTTGATAAATCTAATTCTCATGAAATGCCCTTTACCATCCTCCATAATTTTTAAGGGGACTGGGAACAAAAAGTTTAACCACTTATACTAATGGTTCAAGTGCATTTCACGTTCTCCCATAGTACTTAATAATAAATCCCCTTCAATCTGGAGCACAAATTAGCATATTCTTAAAATAATAACTTATTGCTTCCATTCTATCGATTGAAGAGGTAAAGCCAATTTTATGGGACGTCAGAATAGACATTTCACATTCACTTTAGATTTAGAGGCAACTCACAAAATTCAGATCTTTTGGGCAGCCAGGTACACCTCTTTAGTTCCTTCAAGTTCAGAATGATTTTCCTGGGTTTTTGAGAAGCAGTGTAATCGAAGGAAGGGAGCCCCTCCCATTGGGCAGCTGGCACTTAGGAATTCCAGACCTTTTGAACTCTTGGGTTACCTCCATGGTCAGAATTGTCCCTTTCTCATGATAGCTATTTGGTGACTTGGAATCAGTCAGAAAACAGTACAAAACTGAAGAGGCAGCCAGGGTTTAGAGGTCTAGTATTGGGCTCCCCGAGATGAGACACCTTCTCCTTGCCATTGCTGCTGGGAGTGGAAGATAAATCCTTTCCCAGGGATTTTCTAGAAATCCCTTTCCAGTAGCCTATCTAGAAATTCCTAGAAATCTAAAAGAAAACTACTGCTAACTCTGTCTTGAAAGTGTGGCTCTGGAAGAGAGGGGTGGGACTTATTTACAGTTCTCAGAGCCCTAAGGTCCTTTCTGCCTCAGTCACTACTTATCTAACAACCTTTTTTGACATAAGGACCAATATAGAGTTGGTACATTATCTCAAGGTGATCTTCCACAACAGAGACAGTACATATCCAGTTCCATTCCACACTTCAAAATGTATTTTGAAAATAAATCTCATCATTTCATTTTAAATGCATTTTTATTCATATCTTGTTTTTAACATCATTTACATTTCACCATTCCAGAGAATTACCCATATATGTATATATGTATATACATAACACATACACACATATATACATATACACATGTATGTATTGTATATATATACAATACATATATGTGTGTATGTGTATATATAATATATATGTTTATATAAATCTCCTTTTAATTAATGCCTGCTAGACAAGACAGCTACAGGGTCAGAAGGGGAAAAGCAAATGATTGAACTTTCCTTGGCAGAGGGGTTCGAATCTCAGAAAATCAGGAGGCATGGTGGCAGGCAGCTTACTACCCAAAGGGGACACATGAACTTGCAACCCTGGTTTGTTTTTGTGAGAAAACAGTTGGGTTTTCCATAACAGGTGGCCTTCTTATGCTTGTGGTCCCATACCTCTAATTATGGGTGTTTCTGATGTTTTAGAGAAGGATTCTTCTCCCCCCCCCAATTAAATCTGATCTCCTTTATTTCTACTTATGCCACTGAAATGAAAGGTTAAGAAAGATGAGGATGTAAAAATAGCTTTTGAATTTGGCAGTAGGGTGATCTTCCTTGACCTTAGTAAGGATTTAAAGGGGGAAGAGTTGGGATGGGAGGACCCACTTCCAAGAATAAAGCCCCAAACTAACAAGAATAAGCCCTTTATCCTAACCACAGCCTCAGAAATGCAAAGAAACACAAACCATGACCGGATTGCTCCCTGGTTCTCAGATGAGCTAATCCAGAAATACACAGTAAACGCATTTTTGCCTTTTCATAAAACCATTTCTACCTAACTAGCCATTCTCCCTTTTATACTGTTGGAGTCATAGAATACCTTTTCTTTCTGATCGGGAATATCACAGAGCCTTCCTCATCTGTGTTCCTACATTGCCACCTGTCTGCATGTGTGTGAAAACACAGGATTAGCTCCTGATTTTACTGTGGAAAGGATTAAATCATGTTCTCCCGTCACTGTGTAATTTGAACCTGACTTGACTTCAGCCTATCCCAGCCTGAGAGCTCACCTCTGGCTTTACAGGTTCTAGCCACTGTTCTTAGTCATTGGGAATCTAGGTGGGGCTTCCTGGTTGCTGACCACAAAGCCTTTCATGCTTACACTTTCCTCCTTAAATACTTCCCCCTTTACCTACCATTGTCAGTAGTGCCCAGAGCTCCCAGCTGCCCACTTCTCTCTTCTTTCTGGAATCCTGTCCTTTCCTCCTTTGGCCTCAGCTCCCTGGAGTGTTGGACAAAATGCTGCGCTGTGGCCTAGCCTGTGAGCGCTGTCGGTGGATCCTACCCCTGCTTCTTCTCAGCGCCATCATCTTTGATATCATAGCACTCGCTGGAAGAGGCTGGCTGGAGGCCGAGAACAATTCTCAAACTTCCTCCCTCTGGTGGAAATGCTCAGGTGACGCTCTCTTTGGGGGCACCCCCTATGAAGAAAACTGCACAAGCCTTATGGACTTTGGTGAGTGGGCAGGTAGCTGGGGAAGACACGGGCCATTGTTCAGAGGAATGGGCCTTGTTTCAAGGGAGACACAGTCAGCCAAAGAATTTTCCCTTTCTCCTCTTTTCCTTCTGCTTAAAATTGTTTTCTCAGGCCAAATTCTCCCAAGTATAATTTTAGCAGATCCTTTAGTAATTTAAAAGGCTAGATCATGTTAGCTCTTGTTTTAAGGAATGCATTTCTGACTTAAATTCTTTGTTTGCATGTGAGTTCCTTCAGAGCAGCCTGGGTTTTTCTGACTTGTCTTTGTAGCCACTGACCATAGCCCAACGCTTTGCACAGAGTAGGTGCTTAACAAATGCATGTCCACTTCATGTAGAAAATGGAATGCAAATAAACTGTGTAAAGGAGTTTTTAGAAAGTTACCACGATGGTGACCTGAAGCTCAGTGATTCAGGGCTTATGCATCATGGATTTAGAGCTGGAGGGGAACTTTGAGGTTCACAGATCAGAGCTTGGGGTGTAGTGGAGTTTAGAAGTCACCCAAAGATTTGACAGGAAGAAAACTGATGTTGAGAGAACTTCAGTCATTTGCCCAAGGTCATACTGGTTAAAAGTTTCAGAGTCAGAAAACCAGAAATCATTCCAGTGCAATACCCTGACATCCTCTTTCCTGGTGAACAATATGATTTCTACATGCAAGTGTTTCAGTACTGAAATGGAGCTATTGTCTCATGAATGTGGGTAGTCCCTCCAGTTTATGCAAATCACAATGAATGCTAAATTGTTTGCAGTAACAAAGAAAGCATCGCCTGTGTTTTTCCAAGCCATTCACTTTATCAGTTTAAACTGGCACCATATGTGCCAAAGATTTATAACATGATCCTATTCACTGTCAATCTAAAAGCAGCCTCAGTGTTCATTGTTATTCATTTGTTTCAGTTTTATCTGACTTTTGTGAGCCAGTTTGGGGTTTTCTTAGCAAAGACACTGGAGTGGTTTGACATTTCTTTCTCTAGTTCATTAGGCAAATGAGGAAACTGAGGCAAACAGGATTAAGTGACTTACCCATGGTCACACAGCCAGTAAATGTCTGAGGCTAGATTTGAAATCAGGAAGAGGAGTCTTCCTGACTCAAGGCCCAGTACTCTAATCCACTGAGCCATCTAGCTGCCCTAACCTTAGAACTTAAATGCTATTTAATCAAGGCTAACTCAAGACCTTCCTCACCATAACCTGATAACTGATTAAGAAAAAAGAAGAAAGTGTCTGTGTCCTTTTCCATTGCCTGCTATGCCTCCTCAACTTAGATGTCCCTAAGCCTATATAATACCAGGGCTTCTCACCAAATCATCCTCATTGAATAAGTTATTTGTTTACCTCCTATCCAAATATTTAGAACAACCTCTCCTATAATTCCTTCAAAGGGATCCTGTGTTCTTTCAGGCAGGGGATAAATTGGGAAAGGTGATAAAGCTAGGGACTGAATGGAATCTACACTTTGCTAAATGTCTGTGTTCTTTCCTTTAACACACCTATTTTTAAATATTTTCCTAAAACAAACTGAAAGCACCTCTGTTTCAGAGAGAGGAATAAATTCCTTTGAAATAATATAATCCCATGTCCTTGTTAGAATTTTAACTTTCTGAGAGATGATCTAATGGATTCCCAGCGCAGATCGAGACATATTTTTGGCCATGGCACAATGTGGGAATTTGTTTGGCTTGACTATGCCAGTTTGCTTCAGAGATTTTGGTTTTCTTTTGGGTTGGGAAGAAGGGCAGAGTTAGAAGGGGGTGAAAAAAAGATTTTTAACTAAAAAAAAAAACGGTTTTCAAAGACATTTAACAACAAAGGCTAATGGTGAACCAAAACTATGGTAACCTGCTTAGAAAAACAGAAAAGCTCATCAGAGAAAATCTATGGTACTGGAGTGGTAGAAGCCTTAAGAAAACCATCAGGTTCGTTCCTGCTCGAGCATGGTCTGACTTGATGTGCTTTTGCAAAGATCCCTCTGATGAAAGAAGAACCCTCCTTGCTGTGGTTGTCATTTAGGGCACTGCTAGGTTAATTTTTTTTAAACAGGGTGTGGTTTAACTAACCACAGAATGATACTTTCAATTTGAACCTTGAGAGAACATAAGTAATTTAAATTACACATACAAACATTTGTATACATGTTTTCTCAGTTGGTAGAAGTTTATAACCTTTCCCTTTTTAATTTGAAAGGGAAAACTGAAAATGTTTAGACTATCCTTGGTTTTAGCTTTAAAAATACAAAGGGTGCTCAGTATGAACAGTGTACCAAATGCAGTTCCTGCCCATGACTAGGAACCAAATCACAACCAAGGGAAGGAAAGGGAAATGCTCCAAGGGAAAGAGGTAATAATAGAGAGGAGAAGGTAGCTCATTTGACTCATCAGAACAAAGCTCTGACCATTTTAGTCACAGCGTTAGTAATGTTGCTTGTGCTCTGACGTGGGATTCCGTGCCTCTCACCATGGGGTCATTTGTACTTGGCACTTCCACTATCCCTATATTCATTCAATGTCCCACCTAAATTCGTAGTTACCTGAAAATATAGCCATGGTGGACAATACATATCATCAAAGCATATAAACATGTTAAGGGTCCTGTATGGTTTTTTTTTTTATTAATGAGATTTAAATTCTTGATAACTTTCCCCAGATTAGAGATGAAGCCCTTGGCTCAATTGTTTTTTGAAGTCATTTGCTTCAAAGGTACAATACTATCAGATAAGGCATTAAAGAAAAGTCAGAAAACAGTCTTGATAAGATACTATTCTGATTTTCCTCCCTCTAATCTTAGGGCTTGGTCCATGAGAGACAGTGTGCTATGATGGAAAGAGTATTGTACTAGCAGTCAGGCAACCTAGTTCTACTCCTGACTTTTCCACTAACTCTGTATGTGGCCTTGGATAACACAATTTCCTTGAGTCTTATTTTCCTTATCTATAAAATTAAGGGTGTTGAATCTTTAAGTTCCTTCCCAAGTCTAACATTCCCAGGACCACAGAATTTTATAATTTAAGGGACCTCAGGAGGTGCTAGTAAGGGTTTCAGTTTGTTTTTAGGAAAACATTTAAAAATATTTGTCTTAAAGACAAAAACCACAGACATTTAGCAAAGTGCAGATTCCATTCCATCCCTACCTTTCCCAATTTACTTCCTGCTTGAAAGATCCCAGGATCCCTTTGAAGGAATTACAGGAGAGGCTGTTCTAAATATTTGTATAGTAGGTAAACAAATAAGGTATTCAATGAAGATGATTTGGTCAGAAGCCCTGGTATTATATAGACTTAGGGATATCTATAACTGAACAGGAATTCCTCTCTACACTATCCCTAAAAAGTGGCCTAGCATTTGTCTGAAGACTTCTAAATAAAAGGGAATGTTCCAGGTACCCCCTTTAGAATTTGGGACGGTTCCAATAGTATGGGGAAAATCATACTGACGCTGATCCCAACTGAGCCCCCCAGCCCCTCAAGCAACATATGGGAACCCTCTGAGACCAAGAAAAACAACCCAGCTGGCATGGCCCGCATGAGTCTTTGTTAGGCTAAATGTCCTCTGTCTCTTCAATCAGTCCTTTTATGGCATAATGTCCAACTTAGTCATCATCCTTGTGACCATTTCCTGATATTCTCGAGCTCATTAATATTCTTTGCAAACTGCAGTTGCTGTGGTTTTAACAAGGATAGGACTTTAGACTTAGACCAATTAAATTCTAAATATTCAGATTTAGCCTGTCTTTTTTTCCCCCTTGCAAATTTTTTTGGATATTGACTGTCTTCCAGAATACCATCTATCTTTTCTAGTCTATGATTCCAACTTGCCCACATACTTCGTTGGTCAGGGTTCTAAATTTGCAGAAATAGCAATTTTGAAAATACATCTGTGAGATTTAGACTTAGGATAGAAGAAATCAAAGTATTAGTGCTTTTTGATTCCTTATTTGAAATTCTAATTGTTTTCAAGAGGCAGGTTGGCATAGATGATAGAGGACTGGCCTTGGAATTAGGGAGCTCTAGGTACAAATGCTGCTTCTGACGCATATAAGGTTTTTGACCATGAGCAAGTCACATAATTTTGCAGTGTCTTGGACAAATCTCAAAGACTGTAAGCTAGAGAATAGCTGCTGATCTGAAGTCATGGGAAGAATTTTTGTGCTTGGAGTGTCCAATACGATTGAAATCCAAGGAAAAAATAATATTGCTTTTCATTGTTTGTCCAGGAGTTCTAAATCTGAGGCTTATGCACTTAAAAAATTATAACTATTTCCATATATGATTTCCTTTGTAACCCTATGTATTTATTTTATACATTTAAAAGCACTATTCTGAGAAGGGGCACAGGTTTCGCCAAACTCCCAAAGGAATCCATGACACAGAAAAAGCTAAAAGTCTTTGCTTTAACCTCTATACTGAAAGAACTGTCTGTGAGAAATCTGTATGTCTTTACTTGAGGAAACAGCCTGAAAATTTGCATAGCATTGTTTTCTAAATATGATATATCATAACTACAACTCAGCTGATGAAATGTATACAACGTGGATGAGTGCATGATTCACATGATATTTAGGATTTAAACCAAAAGTAGTAGTGGTGATGTCTTATTACTTCTTACAACCCTATACAATTAAATCGTTAATATTAGGGAAGAGTATTTGTAAACTTCTGGCATTAAAAAGTCTCAAAATTACTTTCCCAAAGGGGGAAGGGGCAGGCTCTGCAACTCTTTGCCTTCTCTGTTTCAGTTTTTATAGAGATCAAGGTTTTGTGAACAATGTGATAGTGAGAACATAAAAATAATGACCTAAAAGGGATAGACATATGCTGCTTTTTGAAGAGGGGAAAACGAACCTTAATTAAAGGACTTGGTGTTTATCTGTGAAACTAATCAGAAGTTTCTTTGATGCAACTGAACTAATTTGTTTTGAGGAAGGGAAGGACACTCTCATGACTGGTTGTCATGTACTATAAATGGAGACATTAATTGCTGTAACTGATACAGTGAGACATCTATGTGTTTCATTAGATTATAGATTTAAAGTTTGGAGGGACCTTAGAGGCCATATAGCCCTATCCCATCATTTTACAGATGAAGAAACTGAGGCCCAGAGGGGTCAAGTGATCCATGGCCCTAAAGGTAGTAAATGGCAGTTAGGACTCGAAGCCAGGTTCTTTAATTCTAAATCCATCACATTTTTCACTATATCACTCTTGCCCCTTTTGTTTTGAAGCTTAGGTTTGGGGATCTAGCCCCAGTCTTGGACAGAATCTAGTTTAACCCTGCATTGCTATGCAAGTTCATGCTCCCCTGGAAGTCCTCCCTCCATTCCCACTCTCAGGACAAATAATAAATAATTTTGGAATTGAAGGTTTTGCAGGACAGGGCAACTTATGTGTAAAATCTTAGAATTTTGAGTTGCAATGTTGAGTTGAGTTGAATTAGAGGTTAGCTTGTCTAGTTTCCTACTTTTACATGTAAATGAACAAACTTAGGCCCAGAGAGGTTAGGCTATTCGTTCAAGTTCCCCTTGCTAAACCATAAAATCAGGATACAGAGCTAGGACTCCTGCTTCTAAATATGGTGCCCTTTCTATTATACTAACTTGTTGTCTGATGATGTATTGTGCGGGACTCTGAAACTCATTTCTGCAAAGAAGTGGACCTGAGATATTTTTTTAAGATCTCTCAAATTGCCAATTATACTTAATCCAGTTACCTGAAGGCAGGCACTGTTTCATTTTCAGATTTGTATTCTCAGGATCTAGGATGGTGCCTAGCATGTAAAAAGTGCTTGATAAAGGCTTGCTAACTTGAAATGAACTGAATGGAATGAGGCGAATGACTTTAAAAAAATGAGATTACTTTACAGAAATTAGAGCCAGGATTAATTTGGTTAACTGGAATGATAGCTGGAGATAGGTAGTTTTAAAATAATATAGTGTTAATATGAATACTTTCTAACGTATATCAGAAATTCAATCAAACAGCATAAGTAGCTACTACATATACGCAAGGCCCTGGAGAGACGAGGACTAAAACAAAAAAGTCTAGGTACTCAAGGAATTTTCATTCTTCTAAGAATTTGCTCATATAATTGTTATCATTATTCAAAATGCTTTTTTTGACACGTAAGTAAAATGCCTTTTACTGACAAAATGCTCGCCCAACACTTTTATTATTTACACCCACATAGTAAATTTGCTGACAAATACACTGTCTACCCAGGCATAGCAATGACTCTAAGGAAAATCAAGGGTTTAAAAAAAAACTTAACTATAATTTGCGTTTCTTAAAATATGAAAAAAAATCTAGTCTAACACAAATCCAAATGGTGGTTTGAATTGCTTGTGCAGATAAAATGCTGAGATGGATTTTACTGTTCAAGCATGCACATACATGGAGTGTTCTACTCCACCCAAAGTTCCTCCCTTTCCAGTCTTCTGAGAAAGGCAGGAGCATTAGGTGGATACCTTATGGGGAATTAATTCATGTTGGATTTAGCTTCTTAAACAAGCTACTACAGGTCAGGGAGGGAAATTGTGGAGAGGAATTTGAACCACTCCCTCTTCATGGGGAAAGAAAATGGAGAGTCATTGCAACTTAGTCAAAGAATACTGAACTTGGAATCAGACTCGACTCTTAATCTCTCTTTTAATAAAGGCTTTTTGTATTCTTGGGAAAGTCAGAGAATAATAACGTCAACTCACTTTTATGTACGATGGTAAGGTTTAGAAAACGTTACAGAAATGTTGTGCTTAGATTAAGTGACTTTCCTATGGCCAGTTCAATCGTTTTTCAGTCATGTCTGACTCTTGGTGTCCCCATTTGGCATTTTCTTGGGAAAGATACTGGACTGGTTTGCCATTTCCTTCTCCAGCTCATTTTATAAGTAAGGCAAGCAGGGTTAAGTGATTTGCCCCTGGTCATACAGCTAGAAAGTACCTGAGGCCAGATTTTAACTCAAGTCCTCCTGATTCTAGGGCTAGCGCTGTCACCTGTGCCACCAAGTTGCCCCTCCCCATGGCAAATAGAAAGCATGCTATCTTTGGGGTCAGAAAATCTGGGTTCAAATCTTGCCTCTGATGTTCACTACTTCTGTGACCACAGGCAAATCACCTGAGCCTCAGGGCTTGAACTCATACCAAGGATGGGTCTCCATCTCCAATATCACTTTGCTTTTTAACAACATACAAGGATGAATTGCCTGTTTTAGTTTGTAAGTCCTTAATAGCTTTAAAAACTTCACTAGTAAATCTGCTAATTGCCTCAATAGGTAGAATAAATGGGTGGATGTCTCACATTTCTCTTCCTAATGTTCTACAGGCACCCCTGCATTTACTCCATGAAGCCATAGCCCCTTCTGAAACCTCAAACATTCATTTTTCCTGTATATCTATGAGGCCTGGTATGAATTCTGCCCCACAAAGTATTAAGTAACTTCACTTTTCCTATTGTGTTGCAACTTTGGTGTTGATTCTACATATTTTTTAGTGACATATCCAGTTTTGTTTTGTTTTTTTAATGGAGACTCTATATACAATTCTACAGTCTAGATGTGCTTCACCTAATATAAGTGCTCTTAGGGCAGATAGATGGTGCAGCGGATAGAGTTCCCAGATGGAAGTCAGGAGGACTCAACTCCATGAGTTCAAATCCAGCCTCAGACACTTACTCACTGTGTGACCCTGAGCAAGTCACTTAAATGTTTGCCTCAGTTCATCATCTGTAAAATGTGCTGGAGAAGGAAATGGCAAACCATTCCAGTACCTCTGCCAAGAACATCACAAAGTGCGGCGCATGACTGAACAACAATGAGCTCATATAAAATTAAATAGTAACAATGCCAGAAGATGTCATATCTTTATTAATTAATATCTACTGATATTGCATATAGACATCTTTTTAAACTGTTCTGATACCGACACAACTTAGTCCTGTAAGATTATCCGAGAATGTCACATGGATGCCTCTTTTGTATAGTCAATAGTGAAGAAACATCATTATGAAATTAGAAAAGAAAATTAAGCATGGGTGGAGTGTGAGTTGTAATTTGATTAAGGTAGTAGCATAGTAACTCACCTTCATTTGAGTTAGAGGCTCTTTGTAGTTTACAATTATCTGTTAATGAGTTTAATGATTATTGCTAGCCCCATTCAGCTAAGAGCTCTGCTAAAATCTATTTCCAAATCATGAACTGCCAAATGGACATGTTAAACTGAATGTCCTATAAACATCTCAAATTCAATATGTACAAAACTGAAACTTAATGTCTTTTCCTACAATCTTATCTCTCTGATGAACTGTATTTCTGCCAAGGATACTACCATCTTCCACTTACTCAGATTTGCAATTGTAAACTTGAGGATAGGGATTATTTCACTTTAGTATTTGTACTCACAGTCCCTAGTATATAGTAGGCTCTTAATAAATGCTTGTTGGTTGATTCAGTTTCAAAGTTTAAGTGTAGAGAGATCATAACATTGAATTTTTAAAAATGTATTAAATTTATTCAAGGAATCAAGGAGAGGCTATATAGCATCTTACCTTTAGGAAATGGAAGGAGTCCTTAATTTTGGGGGGAGTCAGGGGACTCATTCTTTTATTGAACTGTCCCAAAGCTATTTAATTAGAATTCATACTTCGCCTTTCAGAATCAGATTCTGCTTGTAATGAAGTCGTTATTTCCATTAAAATAATGAGATGCTCCTTCAAAGATTTTCATGGCAAGATTATATTCAATTGCAAAAAAAAACTAGAAACAATCCAAATATTCAACAATAGGAGAATGTAGTTAAATAAATTGTAGTATATTAATATAATGGAATAGAATATAAATTGGTATAGTGGAGAGAGAGCTGACCTTGTAGCCAGAAAGACTTGGGTCTAATTCCCATCTCTGACAAATTCTAGCTCATATTCTGAACAAGTTACTAAATCTGTCAGTTGCTTAGGTAGTTCTCTTAGACTAAATTGTAGAGTTGGTGCTGATCTGCTATGGTACAGGGAGGTTTTTTTTTTTATTGGAGATTCCCTATTATGATGAAATCCCAGATTCATTGCTAATATTAGAAAGCAATTAATATGTTCAACTATAAGGAATTCAAAAGAATCTGGAAATACCTTTATGAAATCATTCAAAATAGGTTAAAAAAATAAAAGCAGCACTGGAATACACAGTAGCTATGATTATGTTAGGAAAATTGGTTGAGAATAAATGGTTAAGGAAAACTGGCAGGTGCTTTGAGAGAACTGAAAAAATGTATTTTATCCATTGAAATTAGGTCATCTAAATATAAATAGTTACTAAACAAGTATCATTTGCATTAATGTTTAGAGTTGTTTCTGATGAAAAATAAAATAGCTCATTAGTAGACATTAATACTTTTTAAAAAATTAGTGTTATTATTATTATATATGTGTTTGTCATATTAAATGCATAATTTATGCCTGGAGCTTTCGATAAAGCAATATAGCCCCAGTGATAGCATCTTAGTCTCACAGTGGAAAAGAAAAAGTCACCAACTTTATATGAAAATATTCACATACTGGATGTTACTTTGCTAATAAATCAATATCATGTGTACAAATAGAAAGAGGTACTAAGTAGATATGTTTTATTTTAGCTATTATGAATGTGAGTGTGTTAAACTGGTTGTTTTAAAATTGTAAACATTTTAAATGTCATAATAATCAGCTTTCAATATTGTCAATTATCACAATTATATTTAGAATAGTAAAATCTGAATAAATGAAAAATGGGTCATACCAAAGGGAGGTCCTATATTGGAGTAACTAAAATATTTGTATGAATGTGCGGTAGTTGCATATACATACATATGTGTATGTATATATATGTGTGTGTGTATACATGCATGTGTGTGTGTATATATATGAATGTGTGTATGTGTGTATATCATATATATGTATATGCATATACATATATATGTATGTATGTATTTCAATAGGGAGAATTCAGCCTATTACCTTCACCTACAAAACCTCTTGGCAAATGGTAAGAAAGAGTCACAGTTAAATGTTTCCAAGAACGGCATTTTTTTCCCTTTTACTTTTTTATAGGACATTTCAGAAACCTTTTTATTGATAGCTTTTGCTTTTATATCACCAGTATTTCCATATACACATATCTGGGTTGTTCTCTACCCAGAGAACCATCTCCTAGGACGACAAAGACAACTGAACAAAATTAACCAACCTCTTCATCAAGGCTTGTAATATGCTTGAAGTTCTGTGCCCATATTCCCTCACTTCTCTAAAGGAGAGAAGTACATTTTCTCATTTCTTCTTTAAGACTAAGCTTAATCATTATAAGTACATATTGGGAGTTTTTTGATTGGTTCTTCCATTTACATTATCATCCTCATTGTGCATAATGTTTCGCTGGTTCTGCTTACTTCACTTCATAAGAATTTTTTCATGTTTTCCTGTGTTTTTCATGTTCATCATTTCTTATGACCACATAATATTATTAACATTCTTGTTTCCCAGTTGATGGACAAGTATCTTATTTCTAGGTCTTTGTTTACAAATAAAGCGGGGGAGCTGCTATAAAATTTTATCTGTATATGGGGCCTTTCTTTTTGTCATTATCCTCTCTTTGGTATCTGCCTACCCCTGGGGTCTCATATTTAAAGGGAGTAGACATTTTAAGTAACTTTGGGGACATAATTCCAAGTTCCTTTGTCCATTGTGTACTAGTAGATTGTTGCCATGAGCCAAGTTGAGAATTCCATCAATGATTCAGTGTCATGCCCCTTTGAACCCTAACCCCACACACCCTTTGTCTATGTGTCTGTTTGATCTATGCCAGTACAATTTCCTTATACATGTGAAGCAATCTGGTTTATGGACCTTGTTAATAAGAGTTTACAGTCAAAAAGACAGCCCTTGAATCAATCAGTTTTCCATCAGTACAGCCAAGCAAAGGGTTGAACAATTATATATAAAATGTGTATTTATTTACCTTTAAAGCTGTGTGAAAAATATAATTTTAGCAGTAGCTATTTTAAATACACTAAAGGAATATGTTATTTGAAGAAATTCTAGGATAAGCCATATCGAAAAAAACAAATATCCCCTGATTTGTTTTTAATATCTCAGTATAATGTGGAATATAGCTGATCTAATGAATTAGGTCAGCCAAGCTAATTGAGTGGACATTGGGGGCCTAATTATCTTAATTAGCTGCCTCCTTTATCCAGTTCATCACCTAATTGCTCTGTTCTCTTTGGATAATAAGTGGCTGTGAAGGTCTGAGCTTTGTGGGGTTCAGGAGTGGTTAGCAGAAGTTCTTATGTGCGTCAGCTATCATGATGTCATTTTTTGGATAAGTGAACCCTATTAACTAGGCCTTAAGTTAAAATGTAGGATTTGTGGAGGGGTGGAAGGTAGGAAGGGTGTATGCAGAAATGTAATTTTTTTATGTGTACCTGAACCTTTATGTATGTGTTTATCTAACAAAGGCAATCTCAGGGAAAAAAATGTAAAAAATAGTCATGTGTTGCTCTATTTCAAACAGGCATGAGCATAGAAAATTTTTGGCTACATATATCATGCAATTAGAACTACACAGAAAAGATCTAAAGTTTCTCAGGACTAGATCTACCCTTCAGACATTCAAGTCTGATGGTTGTAAGATCTCTAGAGTCAGACATTTACCATTTCCCTTTGGGAGGCTATGTCAGTGCCTCAGTTACCCCTAGCGTTACAGGAGCAACTAGGTGGTGCAGTGGATAGAGCAGGAGTCAGGAGGACCTGAGTTCAAATCTCACCTCAGACACTTGACACTCACTAGCTGTGTGACCTTGGACAAGTCACTTAACCCCAATTGCCTCATCCTGTGTTATATTCACTCAGGTTCTGGAGGAGAAGTGAGACTGGTGACCTGCACAGCCCTTCCTCCCTCAAAACAAAGTCAAGTGCAAGTCATGTCATTATTTCTCCAATGGCATGGTCTTCTTTGGCAATCAAGGACGAATACTCACACAAGCGTTACAAAATTTTTTCTTATATCCAATCTAGTCTTTTTGCTACACCACAAACCTATTTTGTCTTGCTCTGTGACCAGAGATCACTATCCTTCCTATAAAATCCTTTCAGAAGGAGGTATCCCTCACTTACCTGAATAGATATATTCCAATAGTTTTCTGAGGAGTTTCCTTTAATACAAATGTCTGTAAAGTGAATTTCACTAGGCAAAGCAAAGGAAAAATAAGTATTTAATAAAACATTAACCAGTAGACCTAATATTAACAGTATACACAAAATATGAAACAGTAATGCTAAATACTAATTAGGCTTAAAATAAGTCAACTTAAATATGTATGTGTATTTGTATATACATGAAACATACAAAAAAGTATGCAGTGTAATCATCTTATAGATTCTTCCCCCTTGAAAAGCTCTAAAACTGTGCAACTAGATTGGGTGTTTTCACCAGCCTCAGAATGACTTTGCCTCCAAGTTCATTCGTAGATAGATCATTGTTTTAGAGTTTGAAGGGCTCACAGAACTTCAGAGTTAGAAGAGATCACAGCAGCCTTCTAGTCCAACTCAAATATAAAAGGAATCTCTACCATAATGTATTCAAGAATTTGAAGACTTCCAAGGAGACAGAGGGTACTAGGTGGTGAAGTAGATAGAACACTGAGCCTGGAGTCAGGAAGACTTCTCTCCATGAGTTCAAATTCAACCTCAGATACTTACCAGCAGTGTGACCCTGGGCAAGGCACTTAACTTTGTCTCAGTTTTCTCATCTATAAAATGAACCGGAGAAGGAAATAGCAAATCACACCAGGATCTTTGCCAAGAAAACCCCAAATGGGGTCACCAAAAGTTGGACACAACTGAAATGACTGAACAACCACAACAGAAAAGGAGAGCAGTCCAGTCTACTTTTTGATAGCTCAGTTGTTGGGAATCATTTCTAACATCAAACTTAAATTCTCCTCTTTGAAACTTCTACCCATTGCTCCTGTTTTGACCTAATTCTTCTTCCACACAATAGAGACTTTAGAGGTTAACATACTCCATCATTTTACAGACAAGGAAATTAAAATCTAGAAAAGTGAAGCAACTTGCCCAAGGTCACAAAGACAAATAGCAGAGGTAGAATTTGAACCCAAATCCTCTGACTCCAAATGTCTTTCCACTATACCATGGTAGCTCATTTCACTTTTACATGAATTAATTTTGTCTTCTATCCAGGTAATTCCTGTGTTTTGCTTTCCTTGGGGCCAAAGACCATCAAGTAAAGCTTTACAGATTGAAGTATCTGGCTCCTGTTCAGCAATGGAAGCCTTATATGTTGGAATATGTGGTTGGTTGACACTAGTCTATCTGACAATGGTCAGAAAATCAACAAAATCTGTCTTGCTTGACCATTCTCTTCCCAAACCCAAAGTCTGCTGCTTTCCTTGGAAATATTAACAAATCAAGATGGGAGGTTGAGAGCTTCAAAATGTATTCATAATGTTAGGACATTAAACAGTTGACAGAATTCCCTAAGTATTCATAGAATACTTCATAGAAATAGTTCATAGAAATAGAACTAAATGGATCCTTGGAAGTCATTGAGTCCAACCTCTCATTTTGTAGATGAGGACACTGAGGCCCAGAGAGGTGAAATATCTTTTCCAGGGTCACATAGGTAGTAAATGGCACAGGTGAAGCCTGAACCTAGCTGGGCTTTTTAGCTTCAAATCCAACTCACTTTCTGCTGCAACATGCTGAATGCTGGGCAAGCAAAGTCAATCATCAATTACCTCTTTGGCTCCCCTATTCCAAATTCACTATCTGCAATTCATTGACACTTTAATGAAGGATTTATTAGCTATCATTTTAGCAATTTCTGTGACTTGCTCTATCCTCACCACTTCTCTACATCTCTTTGGATGTGGAGGACCTGGTGAATATCAAATATAGAAGAGGGAGTATTCATTGACCTTTATACGTAATGCATGCCACCTCTCTCCTGCAGGAAAAAAATAATTTGATAAGGTATATGAAATGATAACAATTGCTTGGTTTGATGCTGGAAATTCAGTGTTATTTATTTGAAAGTGATAATGGGTGCTACTATTTATTACAAACTGTAGCTGGAATTGTTTCAAAAAAGGCCTGCCCTAGGAAATGCTGACTAAAACAGCAAGATTTAGGGTACAGTTTACAACATACACACCATACAAATTCTCCCTAAAGGTATACGCAACCAGAAGCATTATCCCAAACTTGAGAGTATCTTAACTTGGAATATTGAATAACTTTTTGGTTACGACTCCTCCAGAAAGATATAACAAAGGCTAAAGCAGAGAGAGGCCCCTCACATATTGAGGATGCTTGAGTTTTCATATATATGAAGCTAAGTTTTTAAAAAATTAGTCCAAAGGATATTCTATTTTAGATTGCCCCACAAGAAAAGAAAAGTGGTTTTCATTTTGTATTAATAACTGTTGTTTGTCTCTCTCTCACACGCACACACACACACACACACACACACACACACAATATTTCATCTCCTCTCTCCATGCTTTAGCATCCTTACCTCATGTACATACATATGTACATATATCTATGTACTCCTTCTTTACTTCATATCCCAAGCTTCATTTAAAACTCAGTGACATGCTATCTCTTCCATTAGACTTTGCCTGATCTACTAGTGGTAGTGCTGGTGGTGACTCCATCCTACTAGCACTTTCACATGTGGTTTCTTCCACAGAGTTTCCTCACAGTCCTTGAGATTGTTTTCTTTTGTGGCTTTGTAAATCCATCTTATGAAACACAGGGCTGTGCAGATTAGGAACTTAGTATTTGTTTGACTTTATTAACTAGACCTATGGTAAGTTAGGAAATCTTTAAAAGGGAGAGTTGGTATAAAGTTCTCTTGTCTCAGGGCAGCAAACATTTCCCTCAGAAATAAACACTTGTTCTGGGGGCAGAACAAGGGAGATGGGTGAGCAATAAAGACCAGCATGATAGGGTGAATAGTGTGCAAGGTTCAGGGTAGGGAGGATCAGTGTCACCAATGGCAAATCTCTTAACCTATTTGTGCCTCAGGCAACTCCCTAGTCCTTATCTAATGAGTCATAGACAGGTTAGGGTCTGATGTCTTGATGAAAGGACAAAGGATATAAAGGGATAAAGGAAGCTTCTACACCCTCCTTCCCCACACTGATGAAATCATTGAGCCTTCACCCACTGAGGTTGGAACAGATGAGGCCCCAGGTTGTTCTATTAGACTCAAAACAAAGGTTGCAATATTCTCTTTCTTGGCTCTGGATTCCTATGGGGTGCGGTTATGATCTCTGGCAATCAAGTCCAGGCCCAACATGAGATTAGAAATACGGGAAATGCCATTTTCCTAGATGACTTTCCATGGTTGTGTTTACATTTCTAATCAGGGTGAAGATAATCATATGCTCCTTAAAGGGCAAGAAGGGGAGGTGTGGGAATGACAATGAAGAAATGAAGAAGGAAAATAGCTCCTTTGCTCTCCAAAAAAATCTAATGAAAGAACATGGATGACCACCAGTGTTTCAGTAAGCCGCCCTTGATATTTTTATAGCCTTATTTGTTATTAAATATTGTCTCTTTTTTTTTTTTGGATAGCCTGGGGAAGAGCAGCAGCTGCCATGCTCATGTGTGGCTGCATCATCCTGGTGATATGCTTCATCCTCTCCTTCTTTGCCCTTTGTGGACCACAAATGCTTGTTTTCCTGCGAGTGATTGGAGGACTGCTGGCCCTTGCTGGTAAGACCATGTTGGAAAAGTCATTTTCTTCCCTGATATCTGTGAGCATCAATAGCACACTATATCTCTTAACAGAGACCACATTCTATTGCAATGTAATAGAGAGAGTTCTGGCTGTGGAGCCAATTACAACCCTTAGTTTCCTCATCTGGAAGATGGAAAGGTTGGACCAGATGACCTCTAAGATCCCTTCCAGCTTTAAATCTATGATTTTGTTTTTGAAAGCAACATAGGAGGAATAGGAATAGTAACACATTTATACAGGAATTTATATACATATGTATATAACACTTGGGAGTTTACAAAATGATTTCCATGCATGCTTGTTTTTTCACCTCTGCCTCTTAGAATACTTAGATTTTTTAAAAAATCAGCTCAGAAGCTAGTAGTAACATGACACATTTCCTGAATCCCCCAGGTGCTAGAGCCTCTCCTCCCCAATTACTTGCTATTTCCTTGGTATATAATTTATATTTACTTATATATGTATTATTTCACTGCATAGAACAAGAGGTCCTTATGGAAAGAATAAGCTTTTGTTTTTGTCTTTACATTTCCGGTATCTAGCACAGGGCTTGGCACATTTGTTCTTGTTCAGTCGTTTAGTCATATCTAACTCTTCATGACCTCATTTGGGGGTTTTCTTGGCAAAGATACTGGAGTGGTTTTCCATTTCCTTCTCCAGCTCATTTTAAAGATGAGAAAACTGAGGCAAATGGTGTTAAGTGACTTGCCCATGGTCACAGTTAGTAAATGTCAAGATTTGAATTCGTAAAGATGAGTCTTCTTGAGTTCAGGCCCAGTACTATCCATTATACCACCTTGCTGGCCTATGTGCTTGGCACATAGTAGATACTTAATAAAGGCTTAAATTTATCCAAGGGTGGATTCATTGAATAACCTAGTGAAGTAGAGAATTTCTAACCACTCCCATTTTGCAGATATGGAAAATGAGAGATTCTTTTCCAAACCTATCCTTCTCCTGACTTCTCTATTTCTATCCAAGGCATTGTCATTGTTTAGTCATCCATGTTTGCAACCTTGGTGTCATCCTTGACTCTACACCCTCAGTAACCACACATACCCAATCGATTGCAAATTTTGTTAGGTCTATCTATTCAACATCTCTTGCTTCTATCCCCTCCTCTTTATTCATCCAGTCAATGCTCTAATTCAGGCTCCCAGCACTTCTCACCTGTACTATTTGAAATAGCCTCCTAATTTCTTTCTTTGCCTCAAGTCTCTTCCCTTTCAAATGTATCTTCCATAGAACTGCTAACCTGGTTTTTCTATAAAGCTCTTTAAAAAAAAAATATATATCACTCTACTATTTAGTAAAACTGATTTGAAAACCCTTTACAACTAAGTTTCAGCCTACCTTCCCAGGTTTATTACACATTACTTGCCTTCTAGCACTCTACAGACAAGACATATATGCCTTCTTGCTGTTTCCCTTACATGATATTCCACCTCCTATCTCTGAGCCTTTGTAGTGTGCATCCTTCATGCACGCCCTGCTCACCTCTGCCTCTTACAATCCCTAGTTTCTTTCCTGACTTAGCTCAAGCACCATCTTCCACATGAAGTCATTCTTGATCCCCCTTCTCAAAGTGGCTTCCCTCCCCAATTTCCTTTTTTTTAAATTTTTGTGTATTTTAAACATATTTATGTACATGCTGTCAGTAGAATATAAGCTCCTTGAGAACAGGGACTATATAATTTTGACTTTCTATCTTCAGTACTTAGAATACCTGTCATATAGATGTTATTTGATGCATGCTTGTAAATTTATCATTGTGATCTAGAGATCACAGATATATTGTAGTATTTGAGAGAATTACCTGCTTAATTTCATCACCTAAAAATTTAGCTGAATACCCCAATTCAAGAAAAAATATAGATATAGACCTCTATCAATCTATCTATAGATCGACCCATCTATTTCTATTTCCATATACAGATATCCAGACATAATTAAACCACAAAAATATCTGCACAGTTCTCATCTCAGGTGTTGAAAAAATACACTATCTCTTCAGGAAGCATTTATTTGTCAAGAGTTTCCAAAACAAACAAACAAAATGTCTCTAAAAAGATTGTATATGCCAAAAGCTGGTACCCTCCTGGCAAGGTACTTCTAGGAATTATCAAACCTGAAGATACTATCCATTTTTTCTTTTACAAGTGTCTCATATTTGCTGAGCTATTCTGTGACAAGTAGCTGTTGGAAATATTCTACCTAGCAGATATTTAAAAAAATAAATAAACACACAATCTGTCCCTTCAAGGTAAAGGTCATATTTGTATTGATATTGCTTTTTATACCACCTGAATTTCCTCCCTTATTCCTTCCCTCTACTTTGCCCAGAGAACCATCCCATGTAACAAAGAATAAAAAGCAGGAAAGATGGCTTAGCAAAACTAGCCAACATATCTAAAAACTGACATATGCAATTATCCATACCCTGAGCCAACAAAGGAGGAAGAGAGATACATTCTCATATCTGTTCTTTTGGACTAGACTTGGTTGTTGTGATTATACAATATTTAATTTCATTTTGTTATTTTTTTGTAAACTACACACACACACACACACACACACACAAACATATAGTTTTCCTCACTCTATCTACTTCATTTTCCATCAGTTCATAAAAGTCTTCCCATGCTTCTCTGTATTCTACATGTTTATCTAAAAATAATTGGTAGATGAGACTAAAAAATGATCATCATGATTTAAATGAAGCCAGTGATGTGTTTCCATATTTGTCTACATTTTTTCAGCTATGACAGACATTAAAACTAAACTGAGACCTATGTATGTGTATATAATTTATATATGTATATGTACACATGTATATATGTATATAATTTATAAATAATTCTATGTATATTTACAAATAAGGTTGATCAAAAGAGTTGGGACCCAGAAAATTAGAAAACAGTATGTAGTATATGAGAAAGTTGTGATGTACTATGTGAACTCATAAATATCCCTATAATAATTTCATATTTATTGTTTCATGTTTGCATGTTATTCAATTCAACAAACATTCACTGAGTTACTATTATGCATAAAGCACCGTTCTCCAGTAATTCTTTTGTTCTCCATCATTTAGTGCTAGGCACATGGTATGCTCAATCAAGGATGACTGATTGATCAATATTCTCACCTTTAGAGTAGAATTTATACACGGAAAGAAATATTAAAGATGAAAAAATGTGTGGGTTTGTTTTTATTCATTCTTTCGTGTTTTTCCCCTACCTTTAGCTGTGTTTCAGATCATCTCTCTGGTTATTTATCCAGTGATGTACACTCGCCAATTCCTTCAAGGGGATATTGTTACCAGGTATTATTACAACTGGGCTTATGGCTTTGGCTGGGCAGCTACCATTATCCTCATAGGCTGCTCCTTCTTCTTCTGCTGCCTCCCCAACTATGAAGATGATCTCCTGGGCAATGCTAAACCCAGGTATTTCTACACTTCATCCTAAGAGCTGAGAAACAAAAGAATATCGATACGACTTTGACAACTGGATTCCAGAGACAGAAAGACATTCATTTCTTCCCAGATCATACTGAACTTACATGTCTACAGTGATATGCAAAGGATTCAGCTGTTTTTGAGAAAATTTTTTATATGCCATAAAAATTTGAGATTATCTTAAGTACCTTAAGTGGTTTTATATTTTTATATTCATGTTTCAAGGGAATTGTTGTATTAAATATGCCTTGTTCCTTTTAATTCATTGCTGACAACATGCCAAAGTTTCCCCCAAAATATCTGCCTTTAAAATTAGTATGCAATTTGGAAAAAAATCTAATTATAAACCTAAAGTAATTATCGTATAAAATAGAAACTGGAATTGCTTTAGACAGGTCAAGTTTCTATATGTCTTTATTTAATGTACTGATTCCCTAAGATGGGGCAAGGGAAAAGGAGAAGATATTTTTTAATTTAGCAATAATTGTTCTCAGCTGAATAGCTTAAGATATGCAAAGAATTTTTTTTCCAGTTCACCTTTTTGTCTCTTTAAAAAGCATGGTGATAACCAGCATCCCTAACATTATTCATGATTTCTCATTAACCTTACAAATCCATGAGTTTTCATTAAATTCAATGTTGTATTTAAAATATTATTTAGAGAAACAAAAGATCGATGCCATTCTTCCCAATGGGCCAAAGGGCCTAATGCAGTTGAAACTCTCATTTTGGAGTAAAATGTTAAGATATTTTTTTTTCTTTTTAAATAATACTTTGGGTTGGGCTAAGGTAAAAGCACTATGCTCATTAGTCTGTATTATTTCTTTGTCTATATGACTGGCCAGATTAGACCAGATTGGAAAATGGGGATTAATTTTACTCGTGCTGCATATGCCATGCACACAGCCCCCGTGAATTGGATTGAATTTTTCAGTTCCAGTCTGATTTGGCTGCATGCTTATTGCTATTGCCTAAAATAGTCTAAAGATTGAACCTTAAAGCCTAAAATGCAGTAAAAAGTCTGGTGGTCCTTGGTAAGTAAGGTATAGGTTACTTATAATTTAACTTAAAAATTTTAAGTTAAATAAAATTACAATGCACTGAATAGAAGAGTAATAAAAAAAAAGTTGTTTCTACAAATGACCATACCATAATGTATTTGGTTTTTTACCATTTATATTAGCCAACAGATTGAAAGTCAAAACTGAATTTATTTATCAGTTATCCTTTTTGTATATTGCAGAATAAGCTAAAGCAAATGTTTTCATTACGAACTCTTCCTAATAAACCAGGTCACCTGTTACTTGTTTCTAGTATGATTATTGTGTTTGCTTCCAAAAAAAAAAAAGCTCACAAATAAATATTTGTTTGGAGATAGTAGGGCAAACTTTGCATAAGATGAAAAGTTGTTCTATTATATTGGTTTTCTCACAAACGTTGATCCTCCTCATGACTCACCCAGAATTCCTTTCCCTTAACACATAAGATCATAGATTTTGGGGAGGCATGTTAGAAATCATCTTTCCCCCTCTCACGTTGGAGTTAAGAAAACTGGGGCATGGAGAGATGAAGTGATTTGCTGACAGTCATAAATATGAGATCATTTCCTTGCTGTTTTGCCCCAAAGGGAAATGTATCAGGGTTCTGCTCTATGCAAGGACATTCCATAGTAATAGTAGCTGAATTCTATATAAGGCTAGCACAGTACTTTACATGCACACAACATTCTTGGGGAACACATGAAATTATTCTCTTCTTTTTCAAGATGAGGAAACTGAGTCTTGGAATAGGTGACTTGCTGAGGGTTACACATTGGACTAATGTCTGAGGTGGGATTTGAACCTGATACTTTCTGACTCTAAGTCAAGTCCTTTATGTACTATACTACATTTCTTCTTTGTGAAAATGTCCTTCATTTGCTCCAATGAATGTTGATCTATGTCGATTATATCTATCAGTATTAGAAATTAAACTATCTTGGTGGTATTATCATGAAAGTAATTTTAACCTTGAAGACCCCTTAGGGATCCCTGAATCACACTTTGAGAATTGATGCTGCATGAGCCCTTAAGCTGACTGAAGCTTTCAAGACCTTGCTAGTCTCATTCTCTATGTTTTACCTGAACTATTTTGCTTCTTTTGCCCTTTTCCTTCCTTTACATTAGAGTATTTCCTCTCCCTCTCCATCCTCTAAATGTACTTGAACTTAAGTTATCCTTACTGAATTAGACTCAATTATACATATAAGGAAACACTAATGCAGGTCATCAGATATTAGCGGGTCAAAAATAATAGCTTAGTAAATGTTGGTTGAATCAAACTAAATTGGATTGACTATGTAGTAGTGAAAGGGAGAGAATGGAAACATTTTTTTTCTTTTGTCTAAAGCTATGGGCCTTGGACTTTAAACCCTATTGGTTACTTTGCCTTGCATCCCAGTATGTTCTGTACTTCCTAGCATAAGTTCAAAGGAATGTGAACAAAGCGAATCTTGTCCAAAACAAAATAAACAATTACCTCTTCTACCTTTGGTAGGACCTTCAATGTGGGTAATGACAACTTCGACTACACTGCTACCGAAATAATAGAACTCAATGAAATAATGGGGACACAAAGTCTGACAAACATATGAGCTGATGAGTCTGAAACCTTCCAACCAGACATTCCAGGGATGATGACACACACATCATCATCCCTTTGGCTGGAACCTCTCTTGGCCCAAAGCAAGGGCTGGGGTCCTCCACACCTTGATGGGTAAGACTCAGTAGAGTAGATACTCTTATGTCAAATCCAGAGAAATAATCTAGAAACTGCCTGAGGGAAATGAAGTACTTGGCTGGGAAGTCAGCTCAAGACTAAGAATACATGGCATGCAATTTTCCCATGGTAAAGCTGAGTGCCAGTAACGCTATCATTACTGTACAAGTTCCCACCCTCTTCTCTTATTTGCTTTCAGCAAGCAGGTATGGTTTCCCAAACAATTATCTCACGCTCAAGCTGTTAAATGGTCCAGTATGTTTGGTGCTATTTACCATTGGATGGAACAAAGAAAAAATATGTCAAGCTTTCTTTAGTCACACAATAGAGTTCCATGGTATAATTAACTTTAACTTTAAAAACCACATACAACAAGAATGACAATAAAACATGATGACATTGTTCAATTTTTTAAAAGAATCAAAACAGAGAACATTAGTATAACAACTTAACTAGATTACTATTATATTTTGCCACATCTTGGGAAACAGCCCCTGTAGAGATCCTGGCAACTGCTCTTACAGATGCTATATTCAGAGCCACTAAAGACCCAGGAAAGAATGTTCTTTTCACCGAAGTCCTTGGCACTGTCAAACAGTTCATCAAAACTGATATGATTTAACTGTAGAAATGACATTAAAGAAGAAGCATTGCCATCTGTTTTACTGTTGCAGCCTAAGAACCATGGGACCTTTCCATCTGACTTGCAGCTGAAGCCTTCAATATGTATTGTCTCTTCCATTAGAATATGAGCCCCCTGAGAGCAGGGATTGTCATATTTTCTATTTGTATCCTTAGCAGTTAGCACAATGTCTTTACACATGTTGTTGTTCTTATTTAGTTGTATCCAAGTCTTTGTGACCCCATGTTGGGGGTTTTCTTGGCAAAGATGTTGCAGTGGTTTGTCATTTTCTTTTCCAGCTCATTTTACCAGTGAGGAAACTGAGTCAAGCAGGGTTAAGTGACTTGCCCAGGCTCACACAGCTAATAAGTTTCTGCAGCCAGATTTGAACTTATAGAGATGAGTATTCCTGACTCTAGACCTGGTACTGTTCTACCTAACTGTACATTCATTCATTCTATCATTCAAGTACTATTGTGAAGGCTTAAAGGCTCAAAAATGTTAGGTAAGGTAGGAGAAGAAATTTGGAACAGTTGGGACCTTATTTTCCCCCTCAAATTATACTTCAGTGATAAAAATTTCCTTGAGAAGTAAGAGGTAGTCACAATTATAGTAATTATATTACTTTTTCAGTTTTCAAGAAAGAAAAATAAAATTTGAGTACTGTTCCTTAGGTTCAGACCCAAATAAAGGTTACAGAAGAAATTCAAACAAATTTTAACAAGTATTTATTAAGTGCCTAGTCCTTATAAGACCCTGAGGATAAAAAGAAAGAAAAGAAACAGTCCCTACTTTCAATGAGTTTAAATTCTGCTGATGGGGAGGGGAAATACAGTATGTACACAGAGAAGGAAATAAGTCATTTCAGGAGGCAGGGAGCATTAACAACTAGCAAACAGAAAAGATTTTAATCAAGAATCAAGAAGAGTAGCTGCTAAGATGCCCAGAAACTTATAATAAGCAAAATCCAAGTAAAAAGTCAATAGGAAAACCCACGACTTCAATCATCTATTCACAGATGCTAGGAGATTAAGCAACCAGCAAGAGGAATGGGACATCGAAAGCACAGAGGCAAATTTGCCTTCATATGCATCACAGAGATTCGGTGGGAGGAAACCCAGTTTTTGCCCAATTAATTTTTTTAGGTCTGGCAGAAATTAATCTTAGAGCAACATCTTATATCATTTTCCAAGATAAGTTCTAAATAGACACATGACCTGAATAATAAAAATCTTACCAAAAACATTAAGAAGTAGGTCACATGCTTTTCATAGATATGGATAAGGGATGAACTCTCAACCAAACAAGAGAAAGAGGCAATTCCAAAAGAAAAATAAATAATTGTGATTACATAAAATTCAAAAGCTTTGTACAAACAAAATTAATGCATCTATGACAAGTGCTTGACAGGGAAAAAGCTTTGTATCGATTACTTTTGATGAGGGCTTGATATCTGAGATATAGACAACAGAAACATATAAGACCAAAAGCCACAATACAGTAATTAAGTTTTCAGAAGATATGAACAAACTATTCTAAAAAAGGAAAATTGTAAGCCGTTAAAAATCATATTAAAGAATGTTCTAAATCATTAATGATAAGAAAAATGCACATCAAGACAGTTCTGAGGTTTCACTCAATTCCCAGTAAATTGGGAATTCTTTCCAACTTAGAGAAAGAGGCTTGGTTTTAAGTCTTTTTGAGAAAAAGCATTGCCTCAGAAAAATAGCGAGAAGGTAAAATATCTCATTTTGTAGGAAGAGCTCTATTTGTCTGACCGCAGAAGGCTTCTGTGCATGACATGGCAGAATTTAATTGCTTAGTAAATGAGAAACTAAATTATGTAAAAGAAATTAAAGTAGATTATGCATTTGAAAGTTATTAAGAAATGAGATTGGAAATGTTTTCCATTGGATAGAACTGAGAGAGAGAAGAAGAAAGGGAGGGGAGAGGATTACAAAGGAGAGAATTAAAAGATACTTAAGACAGTTTATGCTGACAATGTAGATGAGAAAATTAATTACAGAAAACAATGTAAAGTTGTAAAGCTGTTCTTAAAAGTAGAAAATTATAAAATGCAACTCTTCGTTCACACAGATGCATTAACTTACCTGGAACCCAGATAAATGGCTTTAGTTTCTGATGCCTTAACATTAGATAAGGGCAGCTAGGTGGTGCAGTGTATAAACTGCTAGGCCTAGAGTCAGGAAGACCTGAGTTCAAATGTGGTCTCAAACACTAGCTGCGTGACCCTGGACAAGTCACTTAACTCTATTTGACCTCAGTTCCTCATCTGTCAAATGAGCTGGAGAAGGAAATGGCAAACCACTCCAGTATCTCTGCCAAGAAAACCCCAGTTGGGGTCAGGAAAAGTCAGACACAACTGAAATAACTAAACAACAACAAAATGTCAACCCTAGTAGTGTGTATTTTATCTGACATCTTAGAAGACTGCGGCGCTTCATACCGCTCAGGCTCAGAAGAATATTCCATTAAATCCAGTATCATCTGAAGAGTACTCATGTTAAAAGGATGGGATTTCACCATAGAGAGAAACTGAGGGGTATTTGAGAACAGCGCAGTTCCCTCCTGTGATCTGGCCTATTTTCTTTTGTTCCATTCTCAGCTGAGGCAATTGCCCATTGGGAGTATCTAAGACACATGGAGCTGTTAATGAGCTCTGTGTGGTTTTTTCCATCTACCTGCTTGTCCCAATCTGGACAACAGCAGACTGTATATCAAGGTTTGGAAGGTTGATCAGGGAACTTTATGGTCAGATTGCTGAGGTTTTACAGTGGTCAGATTTTGGTATTTTGAAAGCATCTCCCTGTGGAATCTATAGATATGCCAACTGGGTCCTGTTTGAGAAGACTTAGGATAGGTATCTCTTGATTAAGTTGTGTTCAAGGTTCATAGTGTTGTGTGATGGATTGTTGGAAGAAAAGCCACCCTTTGTTCTGGCCTTAAAATGGAGTCTTAGTTTGCTCATTCATTCATTCATTTATTCACTCATTTAATAAACATTTAGTAAGTGCCTCCTATGAGCCAACCCAAAGCACAGACCTTTTTGCCTTTTTATCTGAGAGAGCAGTAGAGCTAAGAATAGCAGGACCAGCCATTTATGTTATGTGTTGGGATCTACCTACATATACTCTCCATACAGCCCAAGATAAGAGTTTCTGGATCCCAAGGTCCTAGGCAGCTTTGGATAGGCAGCATGCTTTCTCACACTGAATGATAAAGGCCATAAAGAGGGGGTCCTCCTGGGCAAGTGTTAAGAGTTCTTGAACCTAGCCTTCTGTTTCCAGGAAGGGAAAATTTCTTGGACACCACAAGGCTTGGGGATCAATAACAAGCTTAAAGTTCCACAAGTCAGCCTTCTAGCAAGAGAAAAGGGAGTTGCTAGATAGTATTAGCCATCTGAGGGAGAAAAGGATTGGGGATGTGGTTTCAAAATTGGAATATTAGCAAGAGAGAGTTTTTCGACAGCACAAAGAAGAGAAAAATTATAGTAAGATATTAACATCATTATATGGGAGAACAAGTGACCAATACTTTGCCTTCTACTGTTACTGTGAGTTACCTAATCAATTTAAGTCAAAGGAGAAGGGGACTGTCTGTTCAGCAATCCCACATATATTTCCCTCAGAAGGAGTTTAAGTTTTTAATATAGTACCATAAAACTAAATCCCTCTATGGTTCTCTGGGATAAAATGTTGGACTCAGCAACATAGGGGGATCTAGTAACCTCCAATGGATTTCTCTTCTGTGAGAAGTCCAGGGCCTCAGAGTAGTAATCAAAGGCTGGATGCCTGTCTATAGTGAAAAAGGGGGTTCATGAGGGTGCCAGAGAGTTGTCCTACTAGCAACTTCTAGTTCATTTCCCTTTTAAAGGGAAGTTCAATCCACAGTGGGCATAATCTAGAGACGGGAGAGAAATTTTAATGACAGATCATTAACTGCTATCAATCCTTTATATATTCCCTACATTTTAATGGGCTTTATAAATTCTTTGCATTTTCTGTAGGGTAGGCTAAAGACTACCCTATAGCCAATGTGTGTTGTGATACTAGCCACTTTGTATGAGATATAGACATCCTTTCATCTACATCGGTGGAGACTTAGACACCCGAAATATTTGAGCTGTATAACTGTATTGTAAAAATTTCCAGAGGCAACTTTTGGTGGAAGCAAAATGATCCAAAGAGTCTGTGATTTGGAGTCCTTGTCCCAAAATTGGGCTCAGTAAGTGTAAGCCATAGTGTGGGCAATAAAAGAGATATTATGCTTTTTATATCTAGAATAGAGCCTTTGTGGTTACCTTTGCTAAATCCTGATGAGACTATCACAGAAGAAGGTTATCTATTATAGGCAAGTTGAATGCTTTGTAAAAAAGGCAGTCCATGTAGAATTCTAAGAACTGACTTTTCTGGTTCTAATCAGTCTTTGGAGCTTCCCATTCTCCATATACTGTATGCCTGTTATGTGTTTTTCATGGATATTATGAGGCTTAAGTATTGTTGAAAAAGTGCCTGAGTCATAGAGAGGAAAAATGGAAAAACAAGGTATTAGTGAAATCTTCAATTCAGGGTTGTGTTACATCACAAAAGAGAAATAAAAGGTCAGAGATATAAACAGGACTGGGGAAGGAATTCTTTCCCTTTCCTTATCCAATGTGGGCTTATATGCTGGCATTCCTAGGTAATGATCAGGCTTGTTAGAATCCAGGCCAAGCCTGGTGTTAAGCACAGCAGCAGGGTGGAAGATTAGAGTTATCAGAGCCCTGAAGTGGGGCAGCCAATGGCTGGGGCCAGAGAATCGCTCTGAGGGGCCTCACTTGGGAAAGAGATAGCCCTGGGCCACTTGAGGCAGGCAGTCCCGTGGTTCACCCAGTTCACTGTCCCACTCACCCCAAACCCCTCCCACCCCTTCCCTTTCTTCAGCCTCCGAAATTCTGTTTTTCACTTTTCCCTTTCTTCTATTCAACTTTCTGGGGACAGAGTATGGAAGATCATATGGGCCTCTTCTCAACAGTGCTGGGAGGATATCTTGTATTGGCACAAATATAGGACCTTCCTCTCATCTCCTCCCCTACTCAGAGGCTGCAACCCTGAAAATGCCTTCTCTTTGAGAAGAATCCCCACACATATTGGTCTATTTATATGTACTCTGAAAAAAACTCAGCAACCTAAGTAAAGGCTGGATTCAAGTTTTATACAACAGTTTTTATACATGCATGCACACATGTATATACACATATACTAACATTTACAAAGTACCTGCCATGTTCCGGGCACTGTGTTATTCTCTTTACAATTACCATCTCATGTGATCCTTACAACAGCCTTGAGAGGTAAGTGCTGTCATTATTTATTCTTATTATCATCATCAGGAGGCAAATAGAGGTTAAGTGACTTACCCAGGGTAACACAGCTAGCAAATGTCCGAGGCCACATTTGAACTCAAGTCTTCTTGACCCCAGACTTGGTGCTCCATCCACTGTGCCACCTGGCTGTCATATACCATACCATGCCATACCATACCATTCCATGCCATGCCATGCCATTCCATACCACACCATACTATACTATATATTCCCATAATATATACGATGTGCCTCATATATATGATACATATGCATACACGTACACATATACACATGCAAATCTCACCAAAACCACCCCTTTACAGATGGTAAAACTGAATCCCCAGAGACGTGACCTGCCACCCAGCATAAAGGGTATGTTTTGAACCCAGGTTCTCTGAATCTTGCATTAGTACATTTTCCTGTGTATCATACAAGGCCTCACCCAGCTAGGCAGTGGGCAGCTCCTTTGACTCCAAAATCAGAACTCTTTCCCTTTGATGAGGACAGTGTTGAGACTGAATCAAACTGAAACAAAGGCAAGTATGCATATGTATATGTATGTGCATATTATATGTATATGATGTGCACATGTGAATGTACATAAGTATATATAATGTATGCATAACCTATATATATAATAAGCAAGCATATTATATGTGTGTATTGTGTACATCTTAGTCTGTCTCTATATTTTATGTTTGCATATAAGTAAACATGTACATATACAAGTGTGTATATATATTTCATATAGGTAAATACACACATATATATTTCTATTATCTTACATCCTGTGTATGCCTCTTTTTCTACTCTGACCCCCACTACTGGAAGACCCCGTATATTACATTTAACCCTTTCCTCTGAGGTCTGGTACCCTTAGGGCCTTGGGAGGAGGGGATTTCTCATTTCTGTCAAAGACTCAAGTCCTTACCAATTGTGTTCTTGCAGTTTTAAGGGCCCAAAGCACTCAGTTCCGCTTAGCCACTTACGTCAGATTAGCTTTTCCAAAAGAATATTTACTTCAAAGACGTAGCAAGAATAAACATACATTTTGCCCCAGCATCATGAGGCACAACCTCTCCCCATCCCTATCATACCACCTCAGGAGGGGGATAGCTTAGCTCGTGATTAGTTCGTAACTTAGCTCAGCTCCCGTATGGTGTTAGTTCTACCATCTTCCAAGGCCAAAGCTGTGCACACTTCCACACCGCCACCACCACCTTGGGCTTGTGTCCTGATACTGGTTTCTTAGGACTTCCCTGCTGGGCGGGCAGCAATATGGCCTAGAATTCTGAGCTCCAAGGTGCCCACAGCTCAAATTCCTGCATCTGAGACTTTACGTCTAGTGCTGGACAAACAAAGAAAGGCCAGAACTCCAAACCCCTTCCTCCCCAACTTAGGATGTGGTACCTCTATTGTGAGTGAACAAGACCTATATGCACCAGCATGTTTGTTGTTAAATAGTTAATAGCCAGTTATATAAAAAAAAATACACATGATACACTTACTAACATTTTCTCCAGCTTTCTGAAGTCCAGACAATCAACAAAATAAAAAATCAAGTCATGATTTGTAACATTTGCTGATTTTCAGAGTGTAAATGTTCACACTGAGAAATTAGCAATTGGCTGCTTTTAGCATAGCCCTGATTACACCTCTGGAAGGTGCTGGAAAGAGAGAAATTGTGCCTGGTCAGGCATACTGTCTAGGATAGTGATTTAAATAAAAGCAAATAAAAGGAAAATACTGAGTTTTAACTGAAGTCAATAGCACAATTATTTAAGTCAGAGATGCCTTTTTCATAGACCTCTATTTTTAAATTCTCTTCTAATGAGGGAACTCCAAGGTATCTTCAATATAAACCTATATCTGGGACTCATATTGAAATATTCATTAACATGAATGATATGTCTGAATAAATTGGCTTTGGGCAACTTTGCCGGTATATATGTATTTAACGGCCAAATTGCAAGGCTCAGGACATAACCCATTTGCTGGATGAAAAGATAGGAAGGAGAAAACCAATTCCTAGTGTCCCCATTAGGCTCACAGCCCAGCAGCCTCCCTTGTTGCCACCGTTTGTCCTTTGTTCTTGAAGAGGACCATGACATCAGGGTGGTGACGTCATGACATGCAGCTGAATTGGATTTAAGTGAGGGGGGGCTGTGCAAAGTCACCAGACTTACTCTCTCCTCTACAGACATCTGACTCCAGTGACAAGACATAGATCAGGAGCACTGGACAGGGCCGGACACTGTGGGAGACCTTGGCCTTTTTAAGCTAAGGTTTCTAACAGGTCTCAATTTGACTGAGGCAATGCCCATTCAATGATTAAACCAGAAACACCTGGAAGCTAGCTCATTGCTCTCTTCTCTGGAATGCCTAGGTGGTGTCATGAAGAAAGTGATCTACTTGGACTCTGGAAAACCTGCTTTAGGATCCCTATCTTAAAGGCTTAATACTTGTGTAACCCTGGGCAAGTCACTCAACTTGTCTCAGCCTGGTCCCCATCTGAGTGTATTGGAGGAAATAAGGACAATAATAGCACCTGGCCCACTCTTGGCAGAGGTGAGAGTTCCATAGGTGCAGAGCATTGCACATGATGTCAGATTTATTCATTGTATTGGGATTGGTTTTATTGATCTTTTTCTTTCTCTTTCATTATAAAGGACGGCTCTCTGGAAGGGAGTGAAAGGAGGAATGTAGAGGGAAATCTTGATGATACAAAAATAAAAGATATCAATAAGGATCTTTTTTTAAATAACAAAGTATAACACCTACCTCACAGTTGTAAAGGTCAAATGAGATAATATATGCAAAGTTCTTTGCAAACCTTCAAGCTCCGTATAAAGATACTATTGTTACTATTATTATAGAATTTGAATTCAAGCTTTCTTCAGTTTCTCAGTTCTTTTTCCCTAACTCTGCACATTGGATTTTCAGATTGGAAAAATTCTGAAAGACATAGTGTTCATATGGTAGCCTGCCTCAAGATCTGTTAGCTCTTTTCTTTCAGGATGTCTTGGGTGGGTCTGTCTTGTCAATCATTCAGTAAGTTGATTAACACTGATTAAATACCTACTATGTGCCAGGCACTGTGTTAAGACTTGTCCTGATGTACTGTATGCTTTTCCTGCAAAGAGTTGAGAAACTTGGATCAGTAGTAAGCAGGTACACTGAATTTTGCAACTTTGGCAAGAAATCATTTTGTGAGCATTCCCTGGGTGTGTCGGGGAAGGGTATTAAAAGAAAACAAACCAAAAACCCTGTGCTGGGAAAGGAAAGAGCCAAAAGAAAATTTGTAGGGATCCTTACTTCAACCCAGTGACTATCCTTCCTTTGGCCCTAAGTGCCTCAAGAATTCATTTGCTTAACTGAAGAATTAACTCAAACAAATGGAAATCCTCGGGTCTTCCTATTTAATATGAAGCTAAAGAAAATTAATTCCCAGCTGGTGTGAGTAGCAGGAGATTGTCTTCATGATAATGAGTCACTTACAAACCATAATAGGCATGTCATATAATGGTTTGCCTAGCAAGTTTTTCCTGTGCAAAGAGCTGAGGTAATTAATTTGCTAATATCTATGGTTAGTCAAAGAAGCTATTGTTGAGCATGAAGACCTAAGTGTGGAAATGAAAGATTTAGTTCTGGAAAAAAAAATTACTGTACCCCATGAAATTTTGAAAACAAGTCCCACATAATACTCCTCTGTTTCTAATTATTCATCCCCACTATTCAATGTTCAGTCATTCCATGAGTTTTCTCTGTGTAGATTATGATTCAATAACAATTCTTCCTTCTAAATATCACCCCCCCCACCTCCATTCTAAAGTTAAAAAGGCAACACCCAATGGCTTAATCCCTTCTAAAGAAAGGAAAAAACTGAAAGTTAAGTGCTTTAATGAACTTCCTGGACAATTTGGCTATGAGATCAGTTAATATAGGGAGGTGGGACCAATTCCAATTTCAAAGAGTAATCCAATGAGCAAAAAAGAAATAGTCATAAGCTTCAAAAAAGATGAAAGTAGAACAAATTAACCATACGGGCTCTTCCACATTCCCACAAACCAAGTTTGAATAAAGGGGAAAAAGAGGGGCAAAAATTCATTTAATTGAAGTTATTCTTTCTATTGGTTAAATCTCTCCTTCCTTAAAATAAATGAAAAAGCAAAAAGAGGTTGTGTTTCACCAAATTCTGTCATATGGACTCCTCTAGCCCCTTTCACTCTGATGACAGTAACCAGATACTTTAATAGGTCTTGGGGGCTACCAAGGTAGGGAGAGTGAAGGCAGTACGTTTGTTCAAGATCATGGTATGGCTCCACCCATGAGATGTCTGTTCCTTGTCTCTGCTTATCTTTGAGCCTCTGGCTGTTTCCTAGCAATACCGGTTTCTAGCTGCGGAAGCAGGGTTGGGGTGGAGAAGGAGTGGGGTAAAGAGGAGCTGGACAAGGAGGAGACACAAGAAATCATAAAAGAGAGTGGCGAGATGGAGAAGGAAAGGGGAAGAGAGAGACGGAAAGGGAGGGGAGAAAGGGAGAAGAATGAAGGTTTAGGGAGAGGGAAGGAGTGAGAGGAAGAAGAAGGAGAGAATGGGAGAGAAAAGGAGAGGGAGAGGGAGGGAGGGACAGGGTGGGAAAGAGAAAGAGAAGGTGAGAAGGAAAGGGAAAGAGAGAAGGTGGGAAAGAAAAGGAGAGGAAGAGAGAAAAGGTGGAAGGGGAAAAGGAGAAGGAGAAAGAGAAGGTAGGAGGGAAAGGGAGAGGGAGAGAGTTGTAATTTTGTTGTAGCAAAAATAGTTGCGTTTGTCTTCATGATTACTTTTTTCCCCTTTCAAAGATTAAAAAAAACCACCCCAAACTAAAGTAAATCTTGGATATTTTCTAAAGTAAATTCTCAAAGAAATTAGTGCTTTTGAAGATAAACCTCTACACACTTAAGAAATGGACTCCACATCCTCTCCCTGGCCCCCAACACTACCATTCTCCTTATCAGAATCTTAGGAACTTCTGTCTTGTCTCCAGCATCAGGGATTCTAACAAACACAATCTGCATTCAAAAGAAGCTGGTTTTTTAACCTGGTTGCTGTGAACTTGGAGTTAAAATACATATATATTTTGATAACTCAATATAATTAGTTTCCTTTGTAAATCCTATGTATTTTATTTTTGCATTTGGAAACATTATTCTGAGGAGGATTCCAAAGGCTTCACCAGACTGTCAAAGGAGTCTATCACACACACACACACACACACACACACACACACACACACACACACACACACACACACAGATTTAAGACTGCCTGTTTTAGAATTTAGTGTACATTCAGAGGATTCCTAGACTAAAACCATTAACTGGGACTGGGTTAAACAATATTTTTCCTTTCTCATTCACATACATCCTGTATATCCTTGACAACTGAATAAGCTTATTATAATCCTGCATTATATAATAGTAAGACTTGGACATGATGGCTTCTAAGATTCCTTTCAGTTCTAAATTTATGATCCTATGATACAAGTGTTCTGTAATCCTGAATCCTTTTTCTCTGCCTTTGCTTGGGGCTGTGGATGATTAGCTTCTATTTGCAATTGGCTAATTATCTGTCTCATCCTAAATGGTCTCTCCTAGTTTGTTGAAGGATCTGTGGACAGTGGGGTAATTCTTTATGATAGTAACAAAGAATTCAGTGATGCTGAATTTGTAGAGAAAAAGCGTTTTGAACAGAAATTGCCTTTCTGAACCACCACATTTTAATTTCATTAGCATTTATGGTGTGAAATACAGGTCCCATTACATGACTGGGAGCACAGTAGTGGTAGGCGGGGTACCTCCACGACAATGAAAAAGGCTTGTGTTCAAATCTCATTTTATACCCTGCATATGACACTGGACTAGTAATTTTAACTCATTTTTTTCTCCTGTAAAATGAGAATTACAATATAATTTATGAAATAGGGGTTTTGTGAAGATTAAATGATATCAGTATGTAAAATTATTTGCAAATCTTAAAAAAGCTTTTTAGATCAATTTAAGCTATGTCTCTTCTTCAGGCAAGGATGCTTATTTGTAAGAAGAGTCTGGGGTGATTTTCAATATATTTAAGTGAAGTAGAGAAAAAGAATTTTTTTTCCCTCATTTTGGAAAGATATACGGCTGATGTTTTATTTAGTAAATGAGGCCCCCAAGATGTGAAACACAAACAGAATTTGCTTCTGCTACTCTTTTTGATAACCTTTCTTCCATTGGTCTATGAGGTAGGTGCTGGAAGAGTTTTATTTGTTTATTTTGGTAACTGAGCAATAAAAACTCCCTGGAGGATGAGCGAGTCATAAAAATGTTGGGTGGATCTTGCACATAAAGCATAGACAGCTCACTGGGTGCTTTTTTTTTCTTTTGAAACACCATTCTGCTTAGAAAGTTAACTTAAAAACGAAGAGAAAAATAAAAAATGATTATTTTTAACTGCAAAAATGTAATTCAACTGCAAAAATGATCATTCTAAATGAAAGATACAAAGGCTAGTACATACTCAAGCTTATTTACAGGGTCTAACCTTTATATGTCTTTCTTTCTTTTGAATTTGTTCTAGGTAGAGTGGAAAAAGTAGTGCAATGGCTTTGGTGCCAAAAAACCTGGGTTTAAAACCTCCTGACTGCTGCTTCTTCTGTGGGATCTTACCTCTTTGAGGCTCTTTCCTCATCTACAATAGGGAGGGACTAGACTAGATAATCACTAGGGTCTCTTGCAGCTGCTGCTTCTCTGATTTTTAAATGTAATGCCACCTTATAGAATCCTAGTTTGCTAGATGGCACAGTGGATAGAACACACTGGTCCTGGAGTCAGGAGAACCTGAGTTTAAATCTGACCTCAAACATTAGCTGTGTGACCCTGGTAAGTCACTTAACCCTGTTGGCCTCAGTTTTCTCATGTATAAAATGAGATAGAGAAGGAAATGGCAAAACATTTCAGTATTTCTACCAAGAAAACCCCAAATGGGGTCACGAAGAGTTGGACACAACTAAATAATTGAACATCTTGTTCTGAGCACAGGATAAGAAATCAAAAATTCCTTAGTTTCATCGTAATTTCTCTCTTTTCCCCACCAGCTCTTGCCTCAATTCCTCACTCAATAAGTTACTCTTGGCAAATTAATTATCACCATGAAGTCAAGAAGCCATTTTCAGTAAGTCTGGTTAATGCGGGGAAACCTCTTGGAAAGGGAGTACATCTGTCATCTACCCAGCTTAGTTGACAAGCAGATGTACCTCCCTCTCAGAGTTCCTGTGGGTATCAAATGAGATACTATTTATAAAAAGAGCTTAACAAAGTGCCTGGCACATAGTAGGTGCCATATAAATGCTGATTTCCTGCTCTTTTCTTCCCTTACTACATCTAAGATAAACAAACAAAATAAATAAAATCCTTCTCAGTCTGGAGACCATTTAGAATCTGATTACAACCTACCTTTCTGGTCTTATTTTATATGACTCCATGCTTTCTATATCCCAGACAAACTGTAATACATGCTATCTCCCCCCTCTATACATTTGTTCAAGCTATCTCTCATGCCTAGAATACACTAACTCTTCCTCTGCTCCCCCCCCCCCCCCAAGAATTACTCTCCTCCTTCAAGGTTTAGCTCAAGTATCAATCCCCTCCTAGACTGATACTTTTGTGAAGGCAAACTAGGTCATCTTTTGCCTCAAGTCTTACCTAGCCTTCAGTCACTGAAAAGGTGTTGTCTCAGATAAACTGAGACCTGGGAAAGACCTTAGCTTAAAAAGACCAAGGTCCCGCACTGCATCATCCTGACCTATGCCTAGCCACTGCCCTCCAATGACTGGAGGAGAGAGTGAAACTGGTGACTTTGCAGAGCCCTTCCTCCCTTAAATCCTATTCACTTGCAAGTCAAGACATCACCCTCTGGATGTCTTCACTTGAGGAACAGTTTAAATATCAGTCCTTATCACTTAAATTAACAACTCCCCCCCCCCCGCCCCCCCCCCCCCCCCCCCCCCCCCCCCCCCGCTTTTGTGTATTTGAAGGATTACCTTAGTAGAATGTAAACTCTCTGAGGACAAGACCTATTTTCTTTTTGTATGCATATTCCTGGCAGCTAGCACAAAGCCCAGCACATGGCAGACATTCAATCTTTCTAAAATATCCCCCATGTTAGTCATCTAAGTTAGAACCTACACAGACTCCCCATTTCCCAAGGTCTCAAACCCAAATTCTTCATCTTGTTGTTTAACCTACCCAACTTTTCTGTTGCCTTGCCAAGTGTTGTCATTCTAAACTAAACTGTGAAGAAAAGCTAATTCTTCATAGGTTCTCAAAAGCTCTGTGCTTACTTTTGCCCCAGAATGTTGGCTCTCACTCTTTCCTTTTCTTTGAACACCTTCTCTTCTATAACCTACCCACCCAAAGCCTACCCTGCCTTAAAGGGCTCTAGGTCCACTTGTCCCTCGGGGCCTTTGTTAATACTGTGGGTTTTACTCAGGGATGAGCAGGTCATTCAAGAGGGCTGGGTCCAGAGACTAGATAAACCTGTTCAGAGCGGGATAGGTGATCAGGGAAGGTTCCCAGCAGTGGGCTGTAGGAGTCTGACATAAGGGTGGAGTACCAGGAAAGAATAGTAAAAGGCAATAGGTGGAGGTCCAGGCAGGCAGGTGGATGGCATTAAGGAGGTTTGTAGAGGCAGCAGATGGCTGTAATGACAGAAGAGGAAGCAAAGCTTCAAGGGGTCTCTGGCAGTCACATTAGGTAGAAGTCCAAGCAGGTAGGTGGTCAGTGGGATTATACTAGATTTCAAGTCAATTCAATTCAAATACCATTTGTCAATCAATAAGTATTTATTAAATTCCTATGTATCAGGCGTAGTGCTAAACAACTAGGGAACAGAAGACAAAAGTGAAACTTTTCTTAAGAGACTTTCTATCAGATGAGACAACATACTCATCTCTAGTAGGGAATAGTCCTGAAACCAGTGATTTCACCGACGGAAGGAACTCCTGAAGGAGAAAACTCCCTCTACAAGTGTAGGTCAGCATCTTTTCCATAACACACATTCTTAGAAGGCTGCCTAGAAAATGAAGACATTAAGTGACTTGCCCAGGATCACATAGCCTTGATTTTATGGGGAAAACACTAGCAACTGGAAGATTGGGAAAGGCTTCCTGTAGAAGATGATGCTAAAGCCGAGTTTTGAATGAAACCAGGATTCTTGGTGGTGGGGAAGGAGTGTGGTCTGGGTATTAAGAATAGTCAATCCAAGGCTATGGAGACAGTGGAGAACTCGGTATTAGGGCTGGGAGAATTATAAAGTTTAGGTAAAACAATACCTACTCATATGGAGCTTAACAACTAGAGAAGGGACATGAGATGTACATGAAACTATATAATGTGGATCAAGGGCCAGTGTCTGATCACCACTTCAGGCTTCATTCAAGGCCTGATTAGCACTTGGGTTGTCCCGTGACCTGAGCTCCAGACTTATTGAAGCCTTAGGTTAACTTGTCCTCTTCTCCGTACTTTCTGTATTGGTGTTGCTTATAATGGCCTCCTGCTTTTTCTCACCTGCTATTTGCTTTGTTTTCTGTTGCTGGGTTTTTGTTTTTTTCTCTACCCCAAACCTACCCCACATTCAGGTAAGGAGTCAAACTAGAATCTGGGTTATTATCTTTTCTAAAGACCAGTTCTCTCCTCCAACTCTCTTCTCCCATCCTACTCATGGATTTGGACAGAGATAGGGCTGCAATAATGTATAATGGGGCTTACCTTTAATACACTGATATTAATAGTGGTCACAGCCTTGGGAATAAGGAGATGTAGAGGGAGAAGGATCCAGGTCCTTCATAGGATCATACATTTGGAGTTAGAAGGGATCTTAGAGGCAGTTGGGTGGTGGAGAGAGTGTAGAGCCTAGACTAAAGAAGATCTTGAGTTTTAATCTAGCCTCAGACAATTACTAGCATGTGATCCTGGACAAGTCATTTAACCTCTAGTTGCCTCAGTTTCTCCAACTGTAAAATGCAGATTTTACCTGCCTCCCAGGGTTATTGTGAGGGTCAAATGAGATAATATTTGCAATATGCTTAACATAGATAGTACCTGGCATATATTAGGCATTTAATAAATCAACTCTGCCCCATTTTACAGATGACAAATGGAGGCAGAGAGAAAGTGACTTACTCAGAGTCACACAGCTAAGTGTCTGAAACTGGATTCCAACCTTGGAGTCTTCTAGTCTCCAAGTCCACCTTCCCATTCAATGTGCCTCATTGCCTCTCTATGCTTCTGGTAGAATTTTCAGGGGCAGGGGGATTTTCTACTTGAAAATTCATGGAGTTTCAAAGGGAGCTTTGTTTAGAGTCTCTCTCTCACCTTTTATCCTAAAAGCATCCGAGTCTCCCAATAGTAAGGTTACAGCATTGTTCATGCTTATCAAAGACTGAAATTGCTGCCAAGTAGACTTGTTAGAGATCTGAAACTGAACAGATATGGTAAAGTAAAATGGTATGGGTGATGTCTTTTGATTTGTGCATAAATTGGATTTAAATGAGGCAGAGTTGCATGAAGTCATCAGCCTCACTCTCTACTCCAGAGTCATCATAGTCCAGTGGGAGGACAGAGTAAAGATGACTGGCAATGGCCCAGGATGCAGTGGATGACCTTGGCATCTTCCGTGTCTAACCAAGCTCTAAGTGCTCCACATTGCCTGCTGCATCTGCCATCATGACCATTGGAACAAATTATTCTCATCCTCCCATTCCACCAGATGAAGTCTTCACATGCTTGGGGTAGACACCCCCCTACCTCACCAATGGGCTTGAGAACCCTTGGTTACCCTCAACCTGGTTTGGCCCGTCTGCCAAATTAAAACCAGTATTAGAACCAGTACCAGTACCTTTGGTGTTATAGCTGCAGAGTCCTTTTCAGGGCTCTTCCACCTTTGGTGTCCTTCTGTTCCACTTAACTTTCACCTGTGGCTCCAAGAAGCTGCAGCATGTGCAGCGGTCACACCCCAGTATGGTAAAGTAATCCAATATCGTTGAGAGACTGATCTCAACTGACCAAAACCCAGTAAGAGCTTGTGTGCTTTCCACCATACTGGGTCCTATGAGGAAGCAAATGAAAATAAACAAAAAAGGTCCAGCTGAAATGTACCAATTTCTAGGGGAATGTTGAAGTAATATTTTGCATTACTACATAAAGAACAGTTTGACTCTTTTCTTTTGAGTGCAACAGTGGCTAGAATGCTGGACCTGGAGTCAGGAAGACCTGAGTTCAAATTTCACTTTAGATACTAGCTGAGTGACCATAGCCAAGTTACTTAACCCATGTTTGCCTCAGTTTCCTCAATAGTAAAATGAGAATAATAATAGCATCTCCCAGAGTTGCTGTGAGGATAAAATGACGAAATATTTGTAAAGCACCTAGTCCATGCCTCAAGGCCACATGTGACCCTCTAGGGCCTCCAGTGCAGCCCTTTGACTAAACTGAAACTTCATGGAACAAATCCCCTTAATAAAAGGATTTGTTCTGTAAAACTTGGACTCAGACAAAAGTCCGTACCCACGGACCTAGACAGGCTCCCCTGACCCTAGCACAATACCTGACCTATAGTAGATGCTTAATAAATACCTGTTTCCTTCCTTCTGATTCCCATGTGATTTTGAGGTCCATAAATTGGATGAGCCAAGAGGAAACCAAACCATCATGATGATTTGGTAAGAAGATGAATCAATGGGAGGTAGTTTTTTCCATAGTACCCTATATTTTTCAAATAACTTTGACATAAAATCCCTCAAGTGATCCTTAGAACTCTGTCTGATAGATTCTCTAAAGATAAAAAGTCAACAATAAACAAGTATTTGTTGAGCTCCACCCTGTTCAGACAATGAAAAAGAGGGTCAGAAAGGATAATCCACTTACCCAAATCAACACTGACTCCCTCCTTTTCTGAGTGTCCACAGAACTAATTATACATACCATTCATTTGCAACTTTTGACCATGTCATTTAACAACTTAATTACATACTCTTTTCTGTTGTTCTTTAATTTTCATGTATGCAACTCTTATCTCTCCAAGATGATATCCTGTTTGTGACCAGGGATGAAGTCTGGACATTCTTATGTACTCCCACAGGAGATGATGGATGCTCAGCAAAAATTTGTTGCTTCATATTAAATTTCTCTAATTTTCCACATTTCTAATAAGGTATGAGACAGTGTAGTGTAGTACACAGACAGCCACAGACTTCAAGTCCTCCTGAGACACACAGTGTCTGTGGGACGTTGGACAAGTTCCCAGTGCTTTAGACAACTCTCAAAGACTGCAAGTTACTTTCATCTTCAACTAGGAGTCCTCTGTTCCAATAAAATCACAGGTCCAATTGCTATCCCTTATAATTGGTTAAGTCTATAGAGTTTTCCCAAATGATGCTGATGATCATCTGGCATTAATGTAGTCTGTCCTTCACTCAGCTGTTAGGGATATTTCTAGGACATAGGCCCCTCCTACTCAATAAATCCCACTACTCCCTATCACCTGCAGGATCTAATATGAGATCCTCTTTGTGGTGTTCAAAGCCCTTTGCAACCTGCCTTTCCTCTCCCTTCCCATACCATTTTAGTTTTCCTACACCTTACTCTCCTCCTGTCCCCACCCCCACCCCACAACATACATACTCATTAGATTCAGCAATATTGGCCTTCTTGCTGTTCATTGCAGAAGACACACTCCATCTCTTACCTACAGGCATTTTCATTGGTTGTCCCTCCATGCATGAGATGCTCTTCCTTCTCAATTCTGCTTCCAGGCTACCTACTTCTACCAGAAGTCTTTCCAGAATTCCCTAAATACCAGTCTCTTCTGTTTGTTGATTATCTTTCATTTATTGTGGCTATGACTTGTTTATACATGGTTGTTCACATGTTATCTCCCCTCGTAGACTACCTTTGACCTTTCTTTACATCCCCAGGCCTTAGCACGGTGCCTGGCCCTTGGTAGTAGGTGCCTAATACATGTTTATTGACTGGCATAGTAAGTATACTAAGTTTTGGAAAGTGTTTTATATACCTGATCTAATGAGATCAATGACTTTCACAAACAACCCTGAAAACTAGGTAACTTAATTGGTGCCCACATTTTACATCTATTTTACAGGGTTTTTGTGAAGATCAAATGAGGTAACCGATATAAAACATTTTTCAAACATTCCAATGCTACAGAAAGGCTGGTAGTTTGTTATCATTATTAGTTATTGTTTAGTTGTGGCTGACGAGGTTTTCTTGGCAAAGATACTGGAGTGGTTTGCTATTTCCTTCTCCAGCTCATTCTACAGATGAAGAAACTGAGACAAACAGGGTTAAGTGGCATGGCCAGGGTCACACAACTAGGGAGTGTCAGAGGCCAGATTTGAACTCAGGAAGATTAGTTTTTCTGACTCCAGGCCCAACACTCAATTCACGAGGAGGAGGAGGAGGAGGACTGCAATGACAACCACAACTATGGTCAGAGATGGGATTTGAACTCAGGTCTTCCTGACCTGACACCAATCTTAAAGCACTTAAAGGTTTGTAAGGAACTCAAAAGGTAAACATCAAACTAAAACAAAGAAAGAGTAAATGTGAGAAATAAAAGGATTCTATAATTTGCAATTTCAAATATGTTCATTTATCAAATTAATCTATCTAATGAGTAATAGGTACAATTTCACTTTTTCTTATTAGGGCAAAATTTCCAAGGCTTCAGTTTTTGAGACAGACCCCTGCCTTTATCAAATAGCAAATATGAAAACATGGAAATATGAAATGAATAATAAAGAGACCTAAAAAGTTAGATTTTATCTGCAAATTTGAGGTTAAGTACCTTCATAACAAATAGTAATACATTTTCCCTCACAGAAATTGTGACTATGGTCATTCTTTGAAAGACAAGAAAAGGGTTTTTAATTGCGGCTGAGCCATTTATTCCTTTCTGAGATTGTGGATGACTCTTTTAGCCCTTGCATGAAGTGCTATTTATATGAGATGAGGTAGCCTTTCTCTATAAAAGGTCTGGGGCTTTGATACCTCATTAGCTGAAGTCAATTCATACAAAGTCATTTATATAATTGATGGCCTCAAGTTGTTGTCATTGAAGAAGAAGTTAAAGCATGTTGTATAATGTTTATGTGCCTCATTGCTATACTTTTAAATGCATTATTTCCATACACACAATTACAGTAAGTGTTACTTCCTCTAATGAAAACATTTGTGCCCATTTATTGTACAGCAGGAGTGATGACAGAAAGACCTTTAAAATGTATGACAGTGTGTCTGCTGCCTTCTTCCTCATCAGTTGAGTTCAAAGATGGAATCAACAATCTCTCATTGGGAGTATTCATACAGGCTAAAATTATGTGTCTCCTTTAGCTGGAAACTGATCTCGTGGACATTGTAGGCAGCTGAGGGCAAATGTCATTTCAAATAATAACAACTGTGCCAGGCCTAGAGGCCTGAGGGCTACCCGAGTCTTACCTTACCTGTCCCAGGTCTTCGGTTGGCCAAACTGGATAAACGTATGAGAGAAGAGACTTTCCAGAGTCGAACAAGAGTTAGGCTTTATTCAGGGTCCTGGTTACATGTGCAGGGGGAGCTCTTCCTTAGGAGGCAGAGAGAAATCTCCCAAGGAGGCAAGATCTTACGGTAAGAGATTGGAAGTAGAAGTGTAAGTGGGGAGAGAGGGGGAGGGGAGAGTGAAGAGAGGAAAAACGGAGCCTTCTGTCCTGTCAGGGCCCCTCCTCACTAAGAGTGCCTTCAGGCTTTCCTGACCCTACTTAAGCTCTCCAGTCGCATAGTTTGCACCTGAATACCGTGCCTGTTAGATAACAATAGGTGTGCCCAGACCCGGGCCAATCTCGAGGGCGGGGAGAGCTCTCTCCCATCACGTTTCTCACGGGAAGAGGCGGAAATACACGCGATAGCTCGGTCTCACTCCTCGATTCCCTGCTGTTTTCTGGGGGGCCTCATGAGAACTCTAAGATTTAGAAGTTCCCACCTTTACCCGCCCGAGACTGTCCACATGGAATTGAGCTTCCATCCCCAACACAACTGGTGTCATAACTTAAAGAGCAGCCATATCTTATAACCTTGCAAAAAACAAATACTTGGGTGGCTATGTTCATGTCCATACTAACCACTTATCTCTCCCTCCTTCCTCCCTCCCCTGTTGTCATGTTAAATTTTTTTAAAACTATAGTCATTTCTTAATATACTACCCTATTTGCCCCTAATTTTCCTTTGTGTTTTCTAAAAACAAACCAACTAGTAATTCAATTAATAAACATTTGTTAAAAACCTGCTGTGTACTAGAAAGTGTGCTAAGTGCTAGGGATACAAAGAAAGGCAAAAGATGATTCATGCTCTTAAGGAGCTAACATTCTCATGGGGGAGACAATATGTAAACAATTGTATACATAAAACTTATATACAAGATAATTAGGAAATAATCAGGAGAGGGAAGGTACTTAAATGGAAGGGAATTTGGGAAAGGCTTCTTATAGAAGCTGAGACTTGAAGGAAACCAGGGGGAACTTGGAGGGGGAGATGAGGAGGGAGAGCATTCAAGGCTCTCAAGGTGAGCCAGTGAAAGTGGCTGACTTGGGAGATGAAGGGTCTTGTTTGAGAAAAAGTAAGGAGGCAGTGTTACTGGATCTTTGAGTAGTTAGAAGGGTGCCAAGGAGTATAAGGTATAAGAAGTGGGTGATAGTGGTTATGAAGGACTTGGAATACTAAATAAAGAATTTTATATTTGATCTTGAAGGTGACAGGGAGCCACTGAAGTTTATTGAATGGAGGAATGACATGGTTATACTTGTCCTTTAGGAAAATTATTTTAGTGTTTGAGTGATAGGTGGACTAGGGTAGGGAGACTTATGGCAGGTAGAAAAACCAATAGACTATTCCAATAATACAGGCAGGAGGGGATGATGAGAGCCTGTGCCAGAGTAGTAGCAGTATCAGAGGAGAAAAGGGATGAGAGATATTACAAAGGCCAACCAATTAGCAAATTCTAGCTTTGTGTATAATATTTTCCACCAACATTTCCCTATTTTTTTTTTTACTAACAGGAGGAAATAAAACACATCTTCATAGTTCATTTGAGGAATTAGGCCTCAGTTCCTCATTTGTAAAATGAGGGGTTGGACTAGAAGGTCTCTGAGGTCTTGCCTAGTTTAAATTTGTGATTCTATATATCCCATTTTTTAGATGAGGCAACTGAGGCCAAGGGAGAATGATTTGTCTCTGCACCCATAACTGATAAGTGATAAGGGAAGGCTTTAGCAGGGGAAAGGGATGGTGGAGGCTTAGGTCTCTTGCCTCCTAGTATAGTGCTAGGTATAGTATGGTGCTGCTTGCACCATGCTGCCTCTACCTCAAACATTACCTGTAAATTGTACTTCTAGGGGAATTTAGCCCACCTATACGTAGTGTTATACTAGACGATATATTTGTAGCTAACTCAGAAAGATCCAGTTTCTGATCTCTAATGGGTTACTATTTAAGACAAATTCCTTTTTCTACTAGGTCTGCAATTTTTACTGATAATGAGATGCTCCTGGCAAGGAAACAAAGTAGATATTAATTTGGGAGGCAAAGCCAAGGCAGCAGAATAAAGGCAGGAACTTGACTGAGTTTTCCCAAATTCTCCTCCAAACAACTGTAAAATAATGCCTCAAAATGAATTCTAGAGCAGTAAAACCAACAAAATAATTTTTCAACCCAAAAGAATTTAGAAGGTTGATAGAAAAGGTATATCTCACTGGAGTGAGACTAGAGCACAATACAGCACAGGCAGCAGTCAGGTAAGCCATCAATAAATCTCCCCACACCCTGGAGTAAGCCAGCATTGAGACCCAGCAGATAGTCCCTGCCCCAACAAGCTAGGACAGGCCTTAGGGGGCAATTGAATCAGCAGTAGTGCCTTTCAGAGCTCTCAGTCCACAAAAAGTAAGAGAGCCAGAAAACTGGTCAGAAGGAGATTTCAGGAGACACTTTATTGGTACTGGAAGCAGGCTTCAGTTGCATTGCCCATACAGGGATTGTTGGAGTCCTAATAGAGCTGCCCCCATTCCCAATAGTCTAACTTTATTATAGGCCCACTGTACCTACCTAGCCCCCCTGCCAGTGTCCTAACTTCTTTGTACATGCTTCACTGCTCACTAGAATAACAGGTGAGTCCCTGAAACTCATAATTCTCATAGAAACAGCAACCATGGGAACCCAGCCACTGCCTCTATCCAGCCATGACTCCCAAACTCATTCCTACAGAAACAGGTATGTTTTTATCAATTACAATCACATCATCCATGTAACCCAAGAATGGACCACAATACCTAACTATCTATCTTGACAAGACAGGACCACAATAGCTAGCCAATTAGAAGGCAGCACAGTTAGAATGTTTAACCATCAAACCATAGATGAGACCCCTCCTCTATTACCTAATCCCTTAATAAACTCCTCCTAACTTTTAAACATTAATCATATTCCTGTATTCTATGTAAATTTCTGCTATGTAATTGCATCTTTATCCTATAAAAATCCTTCTTGCTTTCTCTGAAGTTGCTGATTCCTCTTGGAACTTAGCCCACTTCAGGAGAGCCATCAGTCTTAATAAATACCTATACTTGGATTACAGGTGATCTGACTGAATTCTTTGAGATGATTCCACCAGAACACATCATGAAACCTCAACAGTTTTTGGCATCCCTGAGTTTAAACCTCGACAGTTTTTGTCATCTCTGAGTTTAAACCTCAACAGGGATTATGGTCACAAGCCAAGTTGCAGTCCTAGGGTGAAAAGGAGGACTAGAGCCTACAACTTCAGGGGAGCAGGAATCCTGGTCAGAGTTCCAGGGTAGAAAAGAGTGCTTGTGGTTGCTCATAGAACAGAGTACAAGCCAAGAGAACAATAACCACACCTTTCCTTAGATCATACTACCTTGGAAGAACTGAAAGCATACAGACCCCCTGAAAACACCTGAAAAAGGCTGTGCAAAAAACCTGAAGCTTAGGACACTGCCTCCTCCATTTGAGGAGCAGATCCCAACTTTAATATATAATATTCCAAGTCACAAAATAACTTGGAAAATGAGCAAAAAACAAAACAAAAAAGAGCCTGACCATAGAAACTTGCTGTGAGGACAGGGAAGATCAAAACAAACTCAGAAGAGGACAACAGTACCAAAATGATTACAGGCAAAGCCTCAAAGAAAAATTAGATTTGGTGTCAGGCCCAAAAGTAAAAGAGCTAAAAAAGAAATTTTAAAATAAAATAAGTGAGATAGAGAAAAAAATTAAGAAAAGAAATGAGGATGATGAAAGAGAATCTTTTAAAAAGTCAATAGCTTGGTAAAGGAAACAAAAAAAAATGGAAAAAAGTGTACAAAAATTCACTCAAGAAAACAACCCTTTAAAAAGTGGAATTGGTCAAATACAAAAGACGGTACAAAAGCTCAATGAAGAAATAACTACTTAAAAATTAGAATTGGACAAGTAGATACTAATGACTCCATGAAACATCAAGAAACAATAAAACAAAGTCAAATGAAAGAAAAAAGAGAAGTGTGAAATATCTTGTTAGAAAAAAAAAAAAAAAACCTGATCTGGAAAATAGTTTGAGGAGAGATAATTTAAGAATTATTGGACTACCTGAAAATCATGATATAAAAAAAGATCCTAAACATCATCTTGCAAGAAATTTTCAAGGAAAACTCCCCTGATGTTCTAGAACCAGAGGGTAAAATATAAATTGAAAGAATCCACTAATCACCTCCTGAAAAATTTCCCCAAAATAAAAACTCCCAGGAATGTTATAGTCAAATGCCAAAGCTCCCAGGTCTAAGAGACAATATTGCAAGCAACTGGAGAGAGACCATTCAAATATTGTGGAGCTGCAATCAAGGTACCACCTGAATTAGCAGCTTCTAAATTAAAGTATCTGTGATATAAAAGAATCACCTACCCAGCAAAACTGAATATAATCCTTTGGGGTGGGGGTTGGGAGGGAGGGGGATGGATACTTAATGTAAGAGAGGAATTTGAAATATTCCTGATGAAAAGCCCAGACCTGACCAGAAAATTTGATTCAAAATACAAGATCCAAGAGAAGCACAAAAAAGGTAGAAAGGAAAGAAACATCATAATGGAATTAATAAGGTTAAACTGTTTACTTTCCTACATGGAAAGATGATATTTATAATTTAAGAACTTTATCACTATTAGAGCAGTTAGGGGTGTGTGTGTGTGTGTGTGTGTGTGTGTGTGTCTGTGTGTGTGTGTGTGTGTGTGTGTGTGTGTAGAGAGAGAGAAAGAGAGAGAGACTGAGACAGAGAGAGAATTGACTATGATGGGATTTTACATATACATACATATATATATATATATATATCACGAAATTAAGATGTATGAAAAAGGAGAAGGTGGGGGGAGAGGTAGATGGGCAGAATTGGGTAAATTATCTCACATAAAAGAGGCACATAAGAGCTTTTACAGTGAGGAAGAGATGGAGGAGTGGCAGGCAATGCTTGAACCTTATTCTCATCAGAATTGACTTAAAGAGGGAATAATATGCACACTCAGTTGGGGATAGAAATTTATCTTACCCTACAGGAAAACAAGAGGGGAGGGGGATAACAGAAGTGGTGGGACTAATAGATGGGAGTGTGGATTGGAGGTAGCTAGAGAAGAGAGACAGAATGAACGGGGAGAGAGAGAGAGAGAGAGAGAGAGAGAGAGAGAGAGAGAGAGAGAGAGAGAGAGAGAGAGAGAGAAAGTGCATGGGGAGGAAAAAGGATGAAGGCAAATAGTAATCATAACTATGATGGTGAATGGGATGAACTCATCCATAAAATGGAAGCAGATAACAGAGTGGATTAAAATCCAGAATACTACAATATGTTGTTTACAAAAATCACTCTTGAAGTATGGAGACATACACAGAATAAAGGTAAGGGGCTAGAGCAGAATCTATTATGCTTCAACTGAATTTTTTTTAAAAAAGAGGGTAGCGATCATGATCTCAGACAAAGCAAAAGCAAAAATAGATCTAATTAAAAGAGATAAGCAAGGAAACAATATCTTGCTAAAAGGCATCACAGACAGCGAAATGATATGAATACTAAATATACATGCAACAAATGGTGTGGCATCCAAATTTTTAATGAAGTTAAATCTGTTAGAGGAGGAAATAGAAGTAAAACTATATTAGTGAGGGACCTCAAATTTCTCCTCTCAGAAATAGATAATTTCAACCAAAAATAAACAGGAAAGAAGTTAAGGAGGTGACTTAGAATTTTAGAAAAGTTATACACGATAGATCTCTGGAGAAAAATGAATGGGAATAGAAAGGAATATACCATTTCTCAGTGGCATGTGACACCTATACAAAAATTGACTATGTATTAGGGCATAAAAACCTCTCAACCAAATGCTGAAGAGCAGAAATATTGAATGCATTCTTTTCAGGTCATAATGCAATAAAAATTACATTTAAAAGGGCAGTAGAAAGATTAAAATTAATTGGAAACTAAATAATTGAATACTAAAGAATGCGTAGGTCAAAGAACAAATCATAGAAACAGTAAGTTCATTAAAGAGAATGGCAACAATGAGACAACATACCAAAATTTCAAAACAGGGGAAATTTATATCTCTGAACACTTATATCAATAAAAGAAAGAAAGAAAAGGTCAATGAATTGTGCATACAAGTAAAAAAAAAACTAGAAAAAAAATTAAAAATTCCCAGTTAAACACTAAATTGGAAATCCTGAAAATCAAAGGAGAGATTAGTTAAATTGAAAGTAAGATAACCATTGAACTAATAAAGTAAAACTAATAATAAAAAAGCTGATTTATGGGAAAACAAATTACCAGTATCACAAATAAAAAGAATACATTTACCACCAATGAAGTTGAAATTAAAACAATTAAAACATATTTTGCCCAATTATATGCCAATAAATCTTCCACTTTCAGAGAAACAGATAAATATTGACAAAAATAAAAATTGTCTAGATTGACAGAAGAGGAAGTAGAATACTTAAATAATCCTATCTCAGAAAAAGAAATTGAACAAGTGATCAATGAATTCCCTAAAAAAAAAAAAAAAAGATCAATTAATTCCAATATTAAGTTCTTCTCAATTTCTTTTATAATGCAAGTATGAGGCTGATACCTAAACCAGGGAGGGCAAAAACAGAGAAAGAAAACTATAGACCAATTTCTTGATGAATATTGATGCTAAAATTTTACATAAAATACTAGTAAAGAGATAAAGCAATATATTATAAAAATCATACACTATGGCTATGTGGGATTTTTACCAAGAATAAAGGGGTGATTCAACATTAAGAAAACTATCAGCATAATCAATAACATCAACATATAAATAACAAATACAACAGAAATCATATGATTATCTCAATAGATGCTAAAAATCTTTTGATAAAATATAGCATCCATTCCTATTTTAAAAAACCACTTCAAAACCACTTCAAGTTCTATATCCCAAAGAAATCATAAAAATGGGAAAAAGGACCCACATGTACAAAAGCATTTATAGCACTCTTTTTGTGCTGTCCAAGAATTGGAAATTGAGGGGATGCCCATCAACCGGGGAATGGCTGAACAAGTTGTGGTATGTAAATGGAATGGAATGGAATACTCTAGTCCTAAAAGAAATGACGAGCAAACAGACTTCAGAAAAGCCTGGAAAGACTTACACGAACTGATGCTGAGTGAAGTGAGCAGAACCAGAAGAACACTGTAGACGGTAACAGCAACATTGTGCAATGGCCAGCTTTGAGAGACTTAGCTCTTCTCAGCAATGCAAGGATCTAGGACTTTGCTATCCACATCCAGAGAAAGAACCATGAAGTCTGAATGCATATTGAAGCATACTGTTTGCTCGTTCTTTTTTGTTTTGTTTCTTCTTTCTCGTGGTTTTTCCCATTGATTCTAATTCTTCTGTACAACATGACTAATGTGAAAATTAAAAAAGAATACAAATCATTCCCCAATTGAAAAATGATCAAAGGATATAAATAAGCAGTTTTCAAATGAAATCAAAGCTACTTATAGTCATATGAAAAAATGCCCTAAAACATTATTGAGTACAGAAATGCACATTAAAACAAAACAAAAACTCTCAGGTACCACTTCACATCTGTTAGATTAGCTAATATGAAAAAAAAGGAGAATGATAAATGTTGGAGGAAATGTGGGAAAATTGGGACACTAATGCATTGTTGGTGGAGTTGTGAACTGAACCAATCATTCTAGAGATCAATTTGGAACTATACCTGTAAATCTGTGCATACCCTTTAACCCAGAAATGTCACTACTAGGTCTGTATCCTAGAGAGATTAAAAAAAGAAAAGAAAAGGACATTTTTGTATGAAGATATTTATGGTAAATCTTTTAGTGGTGGCAAAGAATTGGAAAATGAAGGGATACCCATCAACTGGGAAATGACTGAACAAGTTGTGATATATAATTATAATGGATTGTGCTATAATACTACTGTGCTATAAGAAATGATGAGCAGGAGGATTGCAAAAAGAGCTGGACAGACTTATATGAACTAATGTAAAGGGAAGTGAGCATCACCAGGAGAATATTGTACCTAGTAATAGCAATATTATATGATACTCAAGAATGGATGGATGAACTCATGATGAAAAATGCTATCTACTTCCAGAAAAAGAACTGATGGAATCCTAATACAGATTGAAGCATACCTTTTTAAAATCTTTCTTTGTTTTTCTTGGGTTGTTGGTTTTTTTGTTGTGTTCTGTATTTTCTTTTACAACATGACTAATATAGAAATGTGTTTTGCATGACTGCACAAGTATAGCCCATATCAAATTGCTTTCTCAGGAAGAGGGGAGGGAAAGGAAGAAGAGAATGATAAATGATAAAAATTGTTTTTACATGTAATTGGTAAAAAAAAGAATTAAAAAAAGCAGGGAGTGAGTGTTGACCTTGGAATAAGGAAGTAATGTTCAAACCCTCTCTCACAAACTTACTAGTTGTCTAATTTTGGGCAAATGACTTAAATGTTCTGAGTCTCAATTTCCTCATCTGTATGATGAAGAGATTGAACTCAATGACCTCTATATCCTCCCAGTTTTAAATCTATAGTTCTATGATAGGTGCAGGTCAGCACCTGGGCAGCTACTTAAAGTCTTAGAGAATAGCCTAGGACAAGGCTAAGTAATTTAACTAAGGGTAATTGTAATGGGGGGAACTTAAACCTAGGTTTTCTTGACTCCAAGTCTAGCTCTGCTTCGCTACACCATACTTCTCTCAGTTTAGCTCATTGTTCCATAATCTACAAATCTTTAGACATGCTCCAGAGGAAAAAAAAACAAGCAATTAATACTTATTTAGCTTATGCAGTGTGATGTATATTACTGCAAAGATCTCAAAAGGTCTAAATTAGAGCTGGATTACATTTGTCCTGTTGTCTTCTGTAAGAGAATTTAGCCATTAGAAACTCAAGATTGGACCCTTTGCCAAGGCCAATGTCTGGGCTAGTGTGTGGATTGCAGTGAGACAGCTGACAGGGGTGGTGAGGCAGTGTGGCACAGAGGACCTGGGTTCATAACCCAACTGTGATTATTACTTTTTGAGTGAACTTGTATCCTCATCTGTAAAATGAGACCAGATGGTCTTTGAGGTCCCCTCCAACTCTAAATATATGATCCAATTTTTCCAAAAGTGATGAGGTTTTAATGAAGTATGGGGAATAAATATAGCAACTTCTTGGCCAACTGAGGCAAATCCAGACTATTAGAGCAACCCATTTATATGTCACTAAGAGTTTAGAGCTAGAAGAACTGATTCTCAGTCAGCATCTTCCTAATAATAATAATGATTTTTAACAATATTAACGATGATATAACAGGAGAAAAGGTGATATCCCCTGAAGGATCAGTGTCAAATACCAGCAGAGCAGATGTAATTTCGGAAAGCCATTGAAGACTTTCAGAAATACACTGGGAGAAGTCATCAATAGTAAGAGGTTACATGCAGTAAAATATTTGAATGCCACATGATTTGATTAAAGGCAAGAAAAAGAAACGTGTGGAATGAAATTTAGAAAACAAAAGCATAGCAGAAATTTTAGACACCCTCAATCAACAGCCGAGGGTGAAAGCAGGTTAAAGTGACATAAGGGTTCAAAAGAGCTCAAGAAACAAAATAAACATTAACATAAATTATAATTTTGAAGATAGATATTAGAAAAAGCAGAGAGAGAGAGAGAAATCTGAAAAATTACAATATGGCAAATTTCTGGCTGTCAGTGTGGTTGTGTAACGAGGTGTGACTCATTTACGCAAGCCTCAGGCTAGACTCCAGCCTCCAGGTAAAAAAGCAAGGGTGGAGGACAGACCAGAACTAGAGGGAACCACCCCATGGGAGGAGAAAGGTGGGGTCTGGGAAGAATTAGTTCCTCCCCCTTTTCCTCCCCGTTGGGAGGTGAAGTAAACAGAGGGTGTGCTCAGCCGGCTTTGCTCAATAGTGACATCTAGTGTTTACAATACGAGAAGTCCAGCACAATTAAAACAATTTGGATGTAGTGTGAAATACAGTTTGTTTGTAGTTATGAAAGACAGAAAGGCAACGTCGAGAGGCAATTAAAAGACTAGCTGCTCTGCAAAACTTGAAATCCGTTCTCCTGAATAAAATAATACAAAAAAACCCACGTTATTGTTAACTTAAATGCTTCACAGTATAACATGTATTCCTAGCAATTACTTTTCCAGCTTTCATTCTGTGTCTCTTTATATCTATTTTGCTCTTCCATACCAGACTATTAACTGTTCCCCAGGTTGGTGATATTTCCTTCCTCTCAGTATGTCCCTAGATATATTAGCCATATTTAGACCACAGTCCTCCATCATCTCTGTCAAAATCCTTCCCTTTCTTCAGGGTTCAGATCAGGTATCATGTTCTCCAGGAATATACCCTAACTCATCAGTGCCCTCACACCAAAAGAGTTCTGTCTCTCCTCAAACATTCCTACAACACTTCATTTGGATCTTTCCCATGGTAAGGACCAAAAGTCAACAGCTTTCTGTGTATATGCTATTTCTTAGTAGCAGAACATAAGTCCTTGAAGGTTTGCCATTTTTTTACCATTCATCTACCCAACACCTAGCACATATAGCAGGTATTTTTAATAGAAATTTGTTGAGTTGGACTGACTTGCTCACATGACATAATTCTCCAATCACAATGAAGACAAAACTTATATATGCCCTAAAATATTTTATGTTTCCCCCAAGTCATCTTTTAAATAATCAGTATTTTATTATATCATATTTAGTCACTGAATACTAGTTTCCAAAGAATTGAAATTGAATTATACTCAGAAGAAAAATGAAGAGGCAGAAGGTACATGTGACCAGACTGAAATGCATAAGAAAAATGGAACTATAAGGAAGAACCCAAATAAAAGACATCTTTTAAGAAATAAAGATAATATGAACATGGAGAGCAATGATCATTGGACATGGATGGCCCATATTCTTCTTCATAATGTCAAGAGAAAACAAAGAAGGCCTCTGATACATTGGGTGCACCCCTTGTGGGAAACTCATGGGAGGACATAAATAAGAGTTAAATAGGATTGTCATGTCTAAATAGGTTTCTATCTGCATTATTAGAAGGAATGTCCACATCAATAAGTTCACAGACACAATAGTATATTTAAGTATAAGAGATCTCCAAGCCCAACATCTATCTCCTTCTAACTTCAACTCACTGGTCCTTATTCTGTTCTCTTGGGCCAAGCAGAGCAAGTCTGCCTCCCTTCATATCCTTCTCCTAAATATTCTCTTTTCTGGTCTAAACATCTCATTTCCTTTAGCAGGTCCTTATATGGCATAGTGTTCATTCCTCTTACTATCCCATTCACTCTAATCTGGTAAAATTCTTGCTTATCACTGTCCCTTCTGAAATGGCTTGCTCAAAACTGAACCACAATACGATTATTGTTGAGTTTACTTGCAGTCTACCAGAATACCTACACATTTTTTTTTACATTGACTGCTTTCTAGTCATAATTCCCCTCTCCATAGCTGTACAACTTAATTTTTGAAATCAAGTGTATGACTTTAAATTAATCCCTATTAAATTTTGTCTTTATAAGTGCAACCCCTTCTTCCATCCTCTCAAAATATTTTTTGGATCTCAATTCTGCTGTCCAATAGTTTAACCGTCTTTCCCAATTTTATATCATTTGACAATTTGATATGCATACCATCTACACAGTGAGCTGCAGAGTAGGCTTAATGAATGTTTATTAAATGGAATTTAATTCAAATAACACATAAAGATAGGCATGGTTGTTTAGTGGATAGCATGCTGTCCCTGAAACCTGGAAAACTTGAGTTCAAGTTCTGCCTTTGATAGACAGTGACTATGTGACCTTGGGCAAGTCACTTCTCTCAATGCTCTAGATAATTTTAAGATTATAAATTACAGACAAGATGCCAATCTGAATTGGCAGAGAGAGACTTTCTTCACCTGAGAATTCTTTATATTAATAAAATCACAGGTCTTGTCCCTAACTCTAATTGATAGGAATGTCATTATCCACCTCAAACTTGGTAGTAATCTATTAACCCACTCTCTTTGGTTCCAACTGGGCATCTAGTTCTGAATCTACCAGGTGGCACAGTGGATAAAGCACTGGGCCTGGAGTCAGGAAGACCTGAGTTCAGATTTGGCGTCAGACACTAGGTGTATGACCCTGGACTAGTCACTTAACCATCCTCATCTGTCAAATGTGCTGAAGAAGGAAAGGCAAACTATTCTAATATCTTCACCAAGAAAACTTCAAATGAGATTACATTTAGATATAACTGAAATGACCGAACAAGAAGACTGGGCTGGGACCCCATATAGGGTTGTGAAAAATTTGGCAACATTAAAATTCTCTGACTGCACAATGACCAAAAATTAGTTAAAAATTAAATGCATGAAGAATCTGAGGTGCTTCTGAGAGCGCTTGCTCATATTGAATTGTGCAACTTCACTGCAACATTGGTTCTGAACACAAAGCATGCACTTTATACTGTGCCTTCCCTCAGGCCATGTAACACCAATAAACACTGCCAAAATGTGAAATGGCATTGTGACTAGGAAAATATTTAAGAAGCCCTAATCCAGTCCACATGTCCCTTATCTTGTCCACTAGGATATTATGAGAGGCTTGTCAAATGACTTGATAAAATCCATGTATACCTTGTCCTTGGTATTTCACAGTTTTATAATATAATGACACTATAAAAAAGGAAACAAAGATATATATTGTTAATGAACCCATGCTGGCTCTTGGTAATCACGTGTTTTTTTAAGTGCTCATAAACTATCCCTTTAAATATGTGCTATATAATTTTTGCCACAAATACACATCAGCCATGCTGCTCTATAATTTGAAATATTCATCTTTTCATTTTCAAAAATCAGGACATCATTTGCTTATTTCCAGTTCCTGAGATCTGCATCATGGGGCCATTACTGTCAGTCTCTCTGTTGCTTCTAGCAATTGTCTCACTTTGGGCAGGGTCTAAGATGGGTCAATGCTATGCTGATTTCTAGTACTTTAATATAAAGACTCTAATGTTATTACTGCAAGAAGATTGAATGTGACAAATATGTTTTAAAATCTCCAAATTTCATCATCTATAAAATGGGAGGGAGAGTGATATTAAATGAACTTGGGTCTCTTTCAAATCTAAATCAATAATCCTTTGTTCTAGGGAAAGAAAGGAAGAAAGAAAGAAAGAAAGAAAGAAAGAAAGAAAGAAAGAAAGAAAGAAAGAAAGAAAGAAAGAAAGAAAGGAAGAAGGAAGGAAGGAAGGAAGGAAGGAAGGAAGGAAGGAAGGAAGGAAGGAAGGAAGGAAGGAAGGAAAGAAAGAAGGAAGGAAATAAAGAAAGAAGGAAGGAAAGAAAGAAGGAAAGGAAAGAAGGAAGGAAGGAAGGAAGGAAAGAAGGAAGGAAGGAAGGAAAGAAGGAAAGAAGGAAGGAAGGAAGGAAAGAAGGAAGGAAGGGAAGAAGGAAGGAAAGAAGGAAGGAAGGAAAGAAAGAATGAAAGAAGGAAAAAGAGACAGTGTGTGGATAGTTCTGAAATCATGTGACTGAAACTGAAGGAATGAGAAGTAGGATAGTGACAGAAAACAGAGGCTTAGGGTCGGAGTACCTGTCTCAACAATGTGCTGGTAAATGTTTAGCACCAGGCTTTCTTGTGTTTAATGTGGGTTATTAACATTTTCTCCATCACTTCCTTAAGTCTAAACAATCAATAAAACAACAAATCAAGCCCCATTTTGTAGCATATATTGATTTCCCAGGTGTAAATGCTCACACTGAAAACTGAACAGTCTCTTTAAAGCCAATTTCAGCTGGTTCCAGCATACTCTTGACCTGGGTTCAAAGCCCATCTCTGATGCAAAGTAACTATATATAACATTAGGCAAGTCACTTAATCTCCCTAAGCCTCAATTTCCTCATCTTTAAAATGAAGAATCTTGACTCCAAAACCTTTGAGGTTTCTTCCAACTTTCACTAAATCTATTGTCCTGTGATTTGATAATCCTAAGAGATATGTTGATTTCTCTCTGCTTCCAACTTCAGGTGACTTCATAAGAAGAGTTTCATACTGAAGTATATTTTCTCCTAGATATTTTATTGAACTATCCTAGCATCTGTTTTCTTTCCAGTTAAGTTTAAATTTACTAAATTGTGTTGCTGTTTTATCCACCATGTGAGAAACCCTCATAGTTATGTCAGGAGTCAGTGATCCAGAATAGATTAATGACGACCATTTTGATTGCAAAGTGCTTTTCAAATATTATATTATTCTGTCCTCACAACATCCCTGGAAAGTAGGTGCTATCATTATCCCCATTTTATAGTTGAGGAAACTGAGGTTGGCAGTGGTTAAATGACTTATCCAGAATTTCATAGCTAGTACCTGTCTGAGGCTGATTTTGAACTCTGGTCTCTCTGAATCCAGGTCCGGTGTTCTATCCATTGAACCACCTAGCTGTCTATTTAAGACCTTCCTCTTGTTAAAATATCTCCTTCAAGTAAACACCCAAATGTTGCTTGAAATCACATCTTTGTGTTAGCCACACAAACTTGAAAATATCCTTTCTCTCCCTTTTAGAACCTCTTACTGAGTTGTAGGTAAAGTCTATGGTTTTCCTCTCTTGCTGAATGTGCTGTTATATAGTAAAAACCCATCTTTGGACTCAAGTATTTGCAAAGCCCAGTCCCACTTTTCAGAGGAACACTGGAGAGTTCAGATCCCTTTCTGCCTCTTCTCCCAGGGCTCTGTCTGAAGTATTACTTTAACAACAGTTCCTTCACTACTCAATGAAATATCTGTTCCAACTTGTCCATTACTCATACCCTTAATAAACTTGCCTAGCTTTGATTACAGTCTTTTTCATGCTACATATTAATATTTGTCTATAACCCAAATAGCTAAAGAGCACAAGAAACAAAGTTTGTAGCCCCATTATGTCACAGACCAAACAGTACCTATAAGAACTGAAGTAAAATTAGATTTTGGAGAATCATCTGTATTCTTGCTTTGTTTGATTCATCAGAAAAGAATCATAGTAAAGACTATTTTCAAAATAATCTCCATTTGATGATAATATCAAATTATGTGTGTGTGGGTGGAGATACTTGGAAAATATTCAGGTGTGAAAAGATGCCAGCAAATTCAGAAAGAAACCAACTGCTCCACCCAGGAACTCTACTCTGGCAACTCCAAGTTATAAAGACAAAGCAAGCTTATTGGATTGGAAGCTCTTTGAGGGCAGAGAACTTTTATCATTTATTTTTGTGTCTTCTTCATATTCTCCATTGTTTTCTACTTAAAGAGTTTTTTAATATTTTATTTTTTCCAGTTATATGTAAAAGCAATTTTGACATCTGTTTTTTAAAAATTTGCATTACAAATTCTTTTCTTCTCTTCTCTGCTCCTCCTCATTGAGGAGGCAAGCAACTTGAGATAGATTATACATGTGCAGTCATGCAAAACATATTTCTATATTAGTCATGTTGTAAAAGAAAACACAGACCAAAACAAAACCAACAAATGACTTGAGAAAAACAAAGAAAGCAAAAAAAAAAAAGTATGCTTCAATCTGTAGTCAGATTCCATCAATTCCTCCTCTGGAGGTGGATAGTCATTCTCATGTATGTGTATATTTGGAATACAGACCTAATGTGTTACTGCTGGGTCAAAGGGTATGCACAGATTTACAGCTGTTTGTCTGAAGTTCCAAATTGATCTCCAGAATGGTTGAATCAGTTCACAGCTATGTAGCAGTGTTCCAATTTTCCCACATCCCCTCTAAAATTTATCATTATCTATCTTATTAGTCAATCAAATAATTGTAAAATGGTACTTCAGAGTTATTTTAATGTGTATTTCTTGAATCAATAGTGATTTAGAGCATTTTTTCATTTGACTATAGAGAGCTTTAATTTCTTCATCTGAAAACTACCTATTCATGTCCTTTGACCATTTATCAGTTGGGGAATGATTTATATTCTTGTCAATTTGACTTGATTTTCCATATATTTGAGGAATGAGGCCTTTGTCAAACATCTGCTTTAAAGTTTCTCTTTTCCTCCTCACCTCCTCCCCCCAGTTTTCTTCTTTCCCTCTAATCTTGGCTGCATTGATTTTGTTTGTACAAAACTTTTTAAATTTAATATAACCAAAATTATCCGTTTTATATCTCATAATTCTCTCTACCTCTTGTTTGGTCATAAATTCTTCTCTTTTCTATAGATCTGACAGGCAAACTATTTCATGCTCCCCTAATTTGCTTGTGATATCCTCCTTTATGTCTAAATCATGTACCCATTTTGACGTTATCTTGGTATATACCATGTGAGAAAGGAAGACTAAGGAAAGCTCCATTTATCCCTATGTTTGTTATTGTTTTAATAAAATAGTTTCCCTAACATTGAACCACCCCTGCATTCCTCATATTTAATATAAGTTTATGTACTTGAAGAAACCTTTGAAATCTGGTCCAATTCCCTCATTTTGCAGATGAAGAAACTAAGATTCAGGGAGAAGTGACTTGTGCTAGATCACTCAAGCATTGAGTGTAGAGCTTTAATTCATACCTATGTCTTGTGGATCTAAATCCATCACTCTTTCCACTGTGCTTCTCCACAAATGATGTGGTTGACTTGAATAAGGATGTAGTACAAGTTATCCTGTGAACCTGGAAACCTTCAAGGTAGTACAGTGGTTTTCAATATGTGTGCTCAGGACCCGAAGAATTTCAAGAACTCTCTGAACATCATTGTTCACTGAGTATTATCACGGTGATTTCTATTTCATTCTAATTCAATATGCAGTGTGATTCAATGTAAAAAATATATAATGGAGATTATACTCCATAGTGTAAAGGAATCAGGAAAATTTGAGTTCAAATCTTGCTCCAGGTAAATGCCAGTTGTGTTACTACCGTAAATAAGTCACTTAAATCCCTCTGACCCTCAGTTCCACATCTATAAAGGATAGCACCAATGTTATAGATTGTTGTGAGGATCAAATCAGGAAATGTTTGGAAGACATGGCTTAAACTTTAAAGCATTATATAAATATAAGCTATTATTATTATGCTGAAAAACATATGTCTCTTACATAGATATATTACTAATTAAAAATTTTTATGTGGATGCTATTTATAAAATTTAAAAAAATATTATTTTGTTATCACAGTAGCTTATAGTCATCATCTATTTTCTCATCCAGCTATTATTATGTGAGAACCCTTACAATATTCTGAAGTTCTCATAATTCAAAAATGTTGTGACTCACTGGGTCAGTGCATGCATGGACCTCTTAGCCACAGGATCCTTATGACTTTTTAAAGTAGCAAACATATATTTGGATATTAATTCATTGGAGACTTACTCCCTTCCTCCTTTCTCCCTTTTCTTCCTTTGTTTTCTTCTTAATGAGCTTTTATTTTACAACATTACCATTTTTTGGTATACTCCTCTGGAATAGAACCCTCTCATAACAAAGAATAACAGTTAAACAAAAACAAATTAAATAAATGCAACTGACAATGTTGGTGACATTCTCCTCCTATCATCTATCTCTTTGCAAAGAGGAGGGTAGTATATTTCATTCTCTGTTCCCTGGGACCAGGATTGATTTTACAGTTACTCAGAATCTGACTTCCTTTTAAAATTTTTTATTTATATCATATTATTGTGGGTATCATACAGATTTTTCTCCATCAGTTCATTCATATATTTCTCTCAATTCTTTGTGTAACCCCTCTGGGCTCAGCATCCTAACCTCATTGGCCATGGTAGGCTGTTTCCCCAGTAGAGTGACTGCTACTACTTCCAAGGTTCTGAAGGTAACTATCAAGGCTAACCTCTTGACTCACGAATTCCCTTTAGTGTGCTTCTCCTTAATAATCAGTCAGTAGATTCAATCAGTTCTTTAGTTAAGGCATTTACTCAAACTTACTCATACTTCTGTAAATACATGCAGAATCCATGGGGCAAAGACTGGACACCAGCTTATAGTACAATGGTAGTGAGGCGCATTCATGGAAGGACACATGTGACTTAGGTAACTCACAACTCCAGAACTGCAAAGCCTTAATGTTCTTTCTTTTTCTGGAAGGTCCTCATGATGTTTACTGTAGGGTATGGTTTCAGTGGTAGATGAATTAATTCTATTGGGTTAGCTCCTTATAGACCATGGTATATTAACTGTCCAGGTTTATTGTTGTTGGGTCAAGTTGGTTGCTTGGTTGCTTGTTGGGCTCCCCTCTGGAATGTAGGTCATTCAGATGCTATATTATTACCAGAGTGAGCCAGGCAGGTCACTGGACCACTGGGAAGCAGCTATTGAGCGGGATGAGGAGCTGTGTTCTTCAGAGGGCTTGATGTCTCTACTGGATGGATTGATTTGCTAAACTCCCTAAGTTACACTTTTGCGGGACCACTTCTTGGTTGGATGATACTGTATACTTTTCAGCTAAAGTGCTACAGTATTCTTACAGTATTATACAATATTCAATCAGACTGATACTGCTCTCTTTCAGCAAAAGCAATGACTTTGGATTGGTATAACCTTTCATAAGACTCCTTCAGAGGAGGCAAGCTATGGAAAGAGCTAGGTGGCACAGTGGATAGAGAATTGGGCTTGGAGTTCAAATATGGCCTCATACACTTACTAGCTGTGTGACTCTGGGCAAGTTACTAAACCTCTATCTACCTAGACAGTTTCCTCAACTGTAAAATTAGGATAATAACAACACCTGCCTTGCAAGGTGATTGTGAGGATCAAATGAGATAATATTTATAAAGCATTAGCTCTAGCTTCTCCTGTTCAACAGTCCTTCCAAGTTCAGGGCAATGGACTCTGCCCGTATTAATGATGATCAGCCCTGATTCAGTTGGTTACGTTTCCCAAACTGTTGGAATCTTACGTTGATGAGTGGCTAGGGACAAAGGTATGGGATACAGTCTGTTCCCTAAATGCAAGTTCATCTTCTCACTGGCCTTTCCACATACAACTGAACTATTCAAGACTTTTCTAAGGTATGGAAGTTTTCTTCTTCATCTGAGAGAGCTCTCCCTTTATATTTCAATGTCTGCTTTTGCCCTTTCTGAACTTCAGTCTCAACAAGGCAGACTATTACTCTCATATCTGTTAGCTCTTACTGCTCAATAGTATTCTATTACATTCATATGTCACAGTCTGTTCAGTCATTTCCATAACTTATTTATTATTATTTCCCTAATTTTATCCCTAACAAACCTGCTTTGCTTCTAGTGTTTTGCTACCACACACACACGTTGCTATGAATATACTGGCTTATATTCGATGTTCCTGGGTTTTTTTTTAATTTCATTTTTCTTGGGGTAAATCTTTCCAACACATACACACCTTGTATTTCCTTCCCACTCCATTTCTGTAAAGTTTTTGGAAAGTGTGTGTCAGTAGATTGCCTTATGGATCGACTCTCCAACTCTGTGACTCCATAGACCAAAACTCCCTTGGTCAATACTTTCGAACTGTATTATTACCTCTTGTTAGAATATAAACTCAATCTTGTATTTGTATCCCTAGAACTTAGCACAATGCCTGACAAAAAGTAAGTACCTTTTTATTCACTCATTTATGTATATATAATCACTAGTGAGATCTCTGGATCAAAAGGTATAACCATTTTAGACACTGATGACTTCTTTGCTGCTGAAGTTGGTAGAAGTAAGGTATATGATTCCAGAGTCAGAATCCCAGGAGAGAAGGAACTATACCCAGGCTATCTTCTAAGAGAAAGAAGAAAAAACTAAAAGAGGCAGATGCATGAGTGGACATAACCTCTGTCCTTTGTGGAGACTCCAGAGATTGGGTCTGTACTGTGGTTACCAACCCTTTCCTTATGAATGGCCTTGACTTTGGGTGTGGTTCCTTTCTTCCTCCCCAAATTCTAGGGTCTCTGCCCAATTCTAGGACTTCAAAATACTCATGAAACCTTGACGATCATTTTTATATTTTCTCCCTGGTATTACGGGGACTCCCTTCATGGACTCTCCCATAGTGTTCCTGCTGCTCCTTTTGATTAAATAAAAACAACAAAGAGAATTCATATACATGTGCACCTAGAGTAACCTAGCAATGTAATCAAAATGATAAGTATGGCACAGAGAGGGTGGATGACCATCTCTCAGGGATTCTGCAGAAAGGATTCTTGCCTTCATGATAACAACTGACATTTACACAGTACTTTTAAGGCTTGTAAAGTACTTCATATATATATTATTTCATTATCGTAATACGTGTCTTATCCATCTCACAAGGCTAGCCTCACAAGAGTCTTGCGAGATAGATATGACACCTGTTATTTTCCCTATTTTATATATGAAGAAACTGAGACTCAGAGAAATTAAGTGACTTGCACAGTCACATGGTTTGTAAGTGATTAAGACAGAATTTGAATCTAGCTCTCCCTCCTTGAATCTAGGACCAACATGTTACGTACTGTGGCATGTTTCTTTGTTGTGTGTCACAATAGGCAGAAAGGTGGATTAGACCTCTAATAACTATTTCTAATCTCAAATTTAATCATTTTTTATGGTATTACAATAGTAACACATATGATTACAATATCCATAAATCAGTCAACCCTGGGTTCTGTAATAAAAGGGACAAATATATATTGAAAAGGGGAGGTCAGAATGAGTGAATAAAATTACTTCTATATGGATTAACAACCAGAATTATTTCTCTCTTTCAGATCAAGATGTTTAATAGAATGAGACGACTCGAAAGAGTTGTATTCTGCACTGGCAGAGAGAGTTCCAGACTAATGAGATCCCCAGATTTATTTAAACATTTAATTAAATGTAGATGGAGCTCTGGATAAGATAATGTTAGGCAACTAGGAAAAATTCTTTCCAAAAAGACGGACTGGGTTTTTAATCAACAATTAGTCAAGATAACAGAATATGAAGTTATTATACTGGGAACTGAATTGCCCAAGGCAAACAAAATCATTTGCTAAAGTCTTTCTTATTTTAGTTTTTAATTTGTCTATAGTTACCATCTTGTGACTGAGATAGCCCAAATGGAAAAACGAACAAACAAATATCTGATGATCCCTTTTTGGTGGTCTCAATTTAATTGGCACAGATCTATTCAACAGACCTTTGGTAAGCTACCAAAGTATGTCATAATTCTCTCTTGTGATGGTTGCCTATGCTGCACAGAAATGTATTTGCTAAGCATTTTAACTCTTATTTGTACATAGTACAAATTGTCTCCTCTACTACAGTTCCCTAAGGGCACAGACTGGTTTTTTTTCCCCTTTCTTGGTATCACTAGTGCTTGGCACACAATGAACTCTTAGTTGTTGACCCAACTGCTGGGTTAGAAAATATATACTTTTCTTAGCTGACTCTGCTTATGGCGTTCCATGACAAATGGCTTGCTTGGCTCCTCTCTGCCCTGCAGACATTTTTAAAAGGATGAGTCGTCTTGTGATCTTTCTCCACCTCTTAAATTATTTGGATTTAATCAGCTTTTTATCACCTTTCATCTTTTATAAATAATAAACAATCCACTACAAGTTGTCTAGACAGTTTTCAACCACGGTTAAACAAGAGATTTTTCCAAAATATAGAAATTTACTTCTAGTTGTATGTGACATAAATTATAAGGTACAACTTTAGCTTTTATTCAACAGGCAAAGCAAGGAGTGCCCAGAGAGAACTGGCATGAATTGAATCCTCCTCTAAAGTTGTGATCTTCCCAGATAGAGTTGGCATGTATTGCTATGACATTTCAAAATAGCTTCTACTGTCATTCATCAAGATTTACCTGTTCAGTTGGCTAATGGCAACCAAGAAATTGTGTGCCCCTTTCTTTTTGGAAGACTGCTGACCTGGGAGCTGAGACATATATTTTCTTCTGCTTACAAGCTATGAGCCCTTATGTAAGATACTTTATCTCTTTAGGCCTTGATTTCTCCATCAATTAATCAACAAGCTTCTGCTGTATGCCAGATAATAGGGATACAAATACAAAGAATGAGACAATCCCTATTCTCATGGAGGTACACTCTAACAGAATGTACTAGGGGCTTAATTAACACCTGTAGTTCTTACCTTCCACAGTACAGTTATGTCTTCTACATCAATGTAGGGAGGGGTGCCATGCACCACCATCCCTCAATCCCCTCTCCACCATCTGGAAAATCTGTGTAAGGTTTTTGGGCCCACCATGCAGAGAAGAAGTCTGGATTATTATGGTATCAAAAGAAAAAACATATGTTGATATTATATAGTGTTATGCATATATTTTATTCATTTCTGAGTTTCTAAACTTTTTCTGTGTTACCTGCAGGCCTTGGTGTGTCATCTACAGCTTCTGCAAAACTCCCTCAAAATTCCCATTTAATTTCTTATTCCTGTGATATATTGAAACCACAATGGGGAAAGTCATGACAAGGAAGGGATAACTATAGTCATAAGCTTTATATACTTTAAAGCATTATACCAATGGGTGCTTCTGTTGTTGTAGTAATCAGGCATCCATTGGTAGTATTAGCTCCATCATAAGAAAATCTGAAATAAGTCTCAGAAGCTGCTCAAGTAGAAAGAATGGTCATCTATAACCAGAGGACTAAGGAAAGGTTTGCAATGTGTTCGTTTCCATTGGAGGGGATGGCTTGCTTAGGGGGAGTCGTCATTATTCTAGGCTGAAGCAAAGCCAACATCTAATTTAACTTCATTTCCTGAAGAGACATTGGCATTCTAAAAATTTCATCACTATTTGGTAATTCTGTGGGGCAGCAAACCTTTGGTTTACTCTGGTTTTAATTGAATCCTCTTCTTGAAGTACAGCTTAGTAGGTTCTAAGTAAATGATTTAAGTGAGTTACTTGTGATGGTTACTGGTTTTCTCTCTGGTTCCTAGTTACATTTTTCTCTGTACACACAATATTTTCTCTCTTATTCTCTAGGGTTGTGACATTTTGGATGGAATAAGCTGATGATGGCCAATACTTAAAGTCACTTCAGCTGTCTTGGGACCAACTTGGCTCACTGCTGGCCATTGTGATTGTGCTGTGGTTTGTTGTTGACAGTGATGAGTCTGGGAATTTTGGTCTTGGTGACAGCAATGAGGACATTGCAAAGGAATTTGTATCAATGTCTGAGTTATTAATGGCTTCTTCCAGGAAGAGGCTGTGGGATGCAATTCTCAGCCAGTAGCTCTCAGAATCTTTGAAAGTAAGGAATGCTATAGAAAGCTGAATCACACAGAGAAGACAAGAGGTTATAGAATCAAATATAGAGCTATATAGGGATCATAAAAGCCATCAAGTCCAACTCACTTCTTTTATTGATGAGGAAACTGTGGCTGAAACAGGTTAAATGACTTGCCCAAGGTCGCTTAGCTTGTGAGTACCTCAGTCAGGATTTAAATTCAAGTCTTTGTGACTTCATATTCAGCACTTAATAATGAGTTAATAATGAATAAATAATGAGCACTTATTAAGAGCATAAGTTTTCTCCTAATCACAAACATACAAAATTATCAAAAGTTGCTCTTTTAAATTGAAAATATAATTCTTAATAATAATAGCTGGTGTCCATACAGGGCTTTAACATTCACACAGTGCTTTACTTCATTTGATCTCCACAGCAACAGATGAGGAAACTGAGGTTCAAAGAGATTAATGACTGGTCCAAGGTTCCATAGTTACTAAGTTATGTATTAAAGATGAGATTTGAACTAAAGTCTTCCTGACTCCATGTCTGATATTCCATGGTACCTGGTACGCTATGCCAGATGCAATTCATTATCCATATTAATCAGGACCTAGCTGTGGTTACACTGATATTGCTGAGAACAGGACGTAATTTGTTATTCCTCGGCATAAGAAGAGAGAGAGAGAAAGACGGACAGAGAGAGACAGACAGACAGACAAAGAGAACTAGAGGAAAAAATAGGAGGGAGAGAAAAAGGAAAGAATAAGAGGAGAGAATGAAAAAGAGATTGAGAGTGAGAAAGAGAGTGATAGAAAATGTGAAAGAGTTGGAAGAGAAATCATTGAAATAGTGAAAATTAATAAGAGGGAGAGAAAAGGAATAAAAGTGACAGAGGAGAGAAGAATTAGACAAAGAGAGAGACAGAGTAAAGGGGGAAGTAAAGGAGAAGACATAGAAACTGAGATAGAGATACAAAGGCCAAGATCAGAGAGGCAGGAAGATAGACATGTTACCAGAGGGAAGGAGTACTGCTGTGTCTTATAACTAGGCTACCAAAGAAAAAAGCCCCCTCCTTCTGGCATGTGTCATGGAGGAGGGCATGCATATCAGAGAGGAGAAAAAAGGGGCTGAAGACTATGGAGCACAAGTCCTATATGTCCTTCCATCCTTCCCATGATTGCTGTTCTATTCTGATCACTTACAATAACCTTTTTTCCCCTTGTCTATATGACCTGCCTCTAAAGGGAGTACTGTTGCCCTGTCCCGCTTCCTACACTCCCATTCTTCTCTAGGACAGATGGGGATGCAGAAATCAGAGAAAACTGATGGAATTAGAGCCCATACAAAGATCACAGAAAACTTAACTGCGGAGCGTGAATTAGGGGAAGAATCCCTAGATGTTCAGAAGAAAGATCTTGGATATTTGTCTTTTAATGTGTGACTGTTGCTCATGTTTTCTCTGTGCGTGTATGGGTGTATGATGATGAAAACAAGTCCACGTGGTCAGATAAGAAAAAACTGTCAAGTTTAGTAATAATTGTAGATCATAGAAAACTAACAAATTGAGGAAGGAAACCTAAAAAAAGTTGGTTTGGCTACGTAAAAGCAATTCTAATTACAGTGATATAAGTAAACAGCTTACTATTTATACCTAATTACCACATGCCAACACAAAGCAATTATGTAACTCATTAAATGAGTAAATGAACTTGTAAGTTTCATTAAATTTTGTATGTCTTCACATGAGAAATCTCCACCTCCTACTTTACTAAGAAAATTGAGGCTGTCCAACACGTATTCTCTCAGCTACCTTCCTTCATCTTCCTAATCTTCTGTATCCTCATTTGTCCTTTTTATTTCAGTCTCAAAGGAAAAGGTGACTCTTTCATGCTAAAGTTAACTCTGTCCCCTTCTATCTTGTCCATTATCTTGATCTAGCAACAACTTTCAAGTATCTTTAGTTTCTCCTTTTCTCAGCTTGGTCCTTTCTATCAGCCTTTAACATGTTCCTTTATCTCATCTCTTAGAAAAAAAAAATATGCCTTTGACCTTGCCACTCCTTCAAGCCTTTCCTTAAATCTCCCTTTCCCTTTATTGCCAAAAGTCTACAAATAATAGTGTATACCTACTATCTCTAATCCTTTGCCACCTACTCATTTCTCATTGACTTGCAGTCTGACTTCCATCCTCAGTACTCTTTTGAAACATTAGACAGAGGGGTCAGATGCAAGAGATATTGCAAAAATGGAAATTTCAAGATTTGGCAAATGATTGGAAATGTAGGGTGAGGGGCTATGAACCTGGGAGACTGGAAAAATAGTGTTGCCCTTGATAGAAATGAGAACATCGGGAAGATAGATGAGTTTGGGAGTAAAGGTTCTATTTGGATGTGTTGAGTTCAAGATGTCTCCAGGACATCTCATTAAAATAAAAAAAATGTCCAATTGTGATGTGGAACTGAGGCTCAAACCTTCCCCTAATTCATTATTTCTCTTAATGGCATCACCATTCTCCCAGTACCTCAGATTTGTAATCTTGGAAACATCTTTGACTCTTCCCTTTCCCTCAGTTCACACATCCAGTGGACATAGAGTCTGGTTATTTTGGCTTCTCTGATAGCTCTTGCATCTGACCTTTCCTTTCCCTTCCCACTGCAACCACCCTAGTTTATTTCCTTTTCTCTTCTTACCAGTTCTGTTATAATAGCTTCCTAACTGTCTTCTTGCCTCTGGCTTTCACTGGCACCTGTCATTCTCTAGCTAGTATTTTCTTTTTTAAAAATTGATACTTTTTGCTTCTATATCCCCTCAAGGGATATCAGTATCTTTTGAGTCATCTATTATAATAAACTTTTCAAAAGAAAGAGGATAAAAGCAATACAACCAAACATCAGCCATGTCTGAGAGTATGTGCAATATTCTAGTCCCATATTCCCCTGCATTCTAATGAAAGAAGGGAGATACATTTTTTCAACTCTTCTCCTTAGCTAAATGTGGTCATTAAAATTATGTAACATTTATTTTCATTTTTTCTACTTATGTTCTTCTTATATATGTTTCATCTTTCTGCTTAAATTCTTTTAGTCATTGTACATATTGTTCGCCTGATTCTGCTCACTTCACTTTATATCAGTTCATATGTCTTCTTCCATATTTCTTTTTCCTTCATATTAGTTGTACCTTGCAGTACATAAATACCCTATGGCATTCACGTATCAAAATGTATTCAGTCATTCCTAATCAATGAATGCCTATTTTGTCTTTGGTTCCAGATCTATGCTGTCACAAAAACTACTGCCTAGCCATTACTTCTGTGAAATGTCTTTTTTTCTTTGCCACAAAGAAAAAGAAGAAAAAGAAAGGTGATCTATCATAGTTGTGACTTGTGAGAAAGCCTACAAGATGATCTTCCTTTCCCTATATGCATGACAAGCTTTCACAGAGGCTGAACAAATCCAGATTCATTGAATGTGGTTGCAAATTTATTGATCCAAGATAAAAAAAATCAAAACAATAAGCACTTATTCAGTGCCTACCATGTCCCCGGCACTGTGCTAAATACTGGGGGTACAAAGAAAGAGAAAAGTATTCTCTGTCCTCAAGGAACTCACAGCTGAAAGAGGAGAGAAAACATTCACCCACGATATACAAACAAGATACATACAGGATATATTGGAGGGAAGGCAGTAAAATTAAGGAGGACCAGGGAGTGTTCTTTCAGCAAGTGGGACTGGAAGGAACCCAAGGAAGGAACCTAAGGAAGGTGAAGGTGAGAAGGGAGACAATTCCAGACAGGAGGGAAAATCAGTAAAAGTACAAATGCAAAAAAGAGAAAGGATGATAAAGTCACCAAATCATAGAATATATAATAGGTAGTGAGGGATGAGACTGAACTGGTAATGAAAAGCTTTAAAAGCCAAACAGAATTTTAAAATTTGATCCTGAAAGAGAATGGGGCCTCCCTATCTACAAATAAGAGTTTGTTGAATGGAGTAGCATAGTCAGACTTTGTTTTAGGGAAATAATTTTGATAGCTGAGTAGAGGATGGATTAGGCAGGGAGTCCAAATGTAAGACTACCACAATAATCCATGTGTGGAGTGATGAGGGCCTATAGCAGGATAGTGGAAGTGTCAGAGGAGAGAAGGGGGCACATACAAAGGTAAAATTGACAGGTCTTGGCAACAAATTGGATATGAAAGTGGTGAGACAGTGAGGAGTTAAGGATGAAAACTAGGTTGTTAGCCTGGGTGACTGAAAGGATAGTCATGCCCTCCACAGTACTAGAGAAATTAGGAAAGGGAAGGGGGAGTGTTTTAGGCAAAAGATAATACATTCCATTTTGGACATGTGGAGTTTAAAAAAAATCTGTGGGACATCCAGTCTGACAGTCCACAAGGCACTTGAAGATGTGAGACCTGGAAGTCGCTAGAAATTAGGACTGGATAAATAAATCTGAGAATCATCTGCGTAGAGACGATAATGAATCCATGGTAACTGATGAGATCTCCAAGTGAAACAGTATAGAAGGAGAAGAGAAGGGTGTCCAGGACAGAGTCTTGGAGAACTCCTGTGGTTAGTGGGTGTGACCTGAAGCAAGATCCAACAAAGGAGACCAGAAGGAGTGGTCAGAAAGGTGGGAGGAGCACCAGAAGAAAGCAATGTCACAAAAACCTAGAGTGAAGAGAGAAGAAAACTCCCGAAGAAATGAGTGATTGATAGTGTCCAAGCCTATGTATAGATTAAGAAGGATGAGGACTGAGAAAAAGCCATTCAATCTGGCAACGATGAGATCATTGGTAATTCTGGAGGGAGCAGGTTCAGTTAAATAGTGAGGTTGGGATCCAGACTGAAGATAGTTAAGAAGAGAGTGAGAAGAAAGGCTTTGTAATTTATTTTAAAATATTTTATGCTCATTCTACAAGTATGCTCATGATGAGCTACATAGCAGATAGAGATTTGGTCTCACAACTTAGAAAACCTATGTACCTGTCTATATATATACACACAGACACACACACAGAGACACACAGACATATATAGTATATATACACACATATACATATACACACCTACATAATTATATTTATACATATATACATATACATATATGTGTGTGTAACCCTAGGCAAGTCATCTAATGTCTCAGTATTCTAAGAAACTCTAAAACTCTAAGTTGTAGGAAGGTGCCAATCATTTCAATTCTATGTGTATCCATGATCCACATTAAGCTATCAGTTCACTAAGATCTCTTTGCTGAGGCTAATGCTTAAGGTGTAACTAGATTTCTTCTTCTTCTTCTTTTTTTTGAATTTTGAAAAAAAGACTTTTATTTTACATCTAAGAAGACAGGAGACTTGACCTCCAAACAGAGCCCAGCCCAAGCTCCCTGCAATGCTAGTTACATGAATCTTATAATTTATCCAGATTTGAATGTCATGCCTTGAACCCCATTGGTCAGCATTCCAGAGTTCACGAAACCTCACCCCTTGATAACATCTTTATTCTTTATATTTTTAGTCTGTTTGTCTGCATCAGATAGCAGACAAATAGAGAAGAATTTTCAATTGCTAAGTGAATGGACAATAGCTGTGTGGTTTTTTTTTCTTCTTAGAAACCTATATCCATCTTTGCTTAGCACAGCATAATTCTAAATTCCCAGAGAGAGGAGGACCTCTCTACCAATGCAAACTGTAGTGTCTGATTCATGGTTTTCAAATGATTGCCACCACACCCCTCCCCACCCATGTCAGCTGTTATAAATCATCGAGTAGACATTTAAAGGTTAGAGAAGTGACTTGGAATTAAAAGAACATGTTTCCTCTGAGAAACAAATACATTTAGTATTCTATCTGAATGGACACATTCAAACGTAGTTCTAGATCTATCTGCTGCTGGTAGAGATTGTCAAGTCCTTTGAGATCTTTTCAGGTGGGGCATATCATACATGTCAAGTAACATTACTCATAAGGAGACCAGAGAAGTTTACCTTAAGAATTCTTCTGAAGTGACAGTCCTGATGACAGTCATTTTAGTTGTCATAAACTCCTTATAGGTAAATCTAATCCAAAGACAGATAAATTAGGTAATATGGGAATGCCAAGTTCAAGAACTGGATTATGTACGAATTAACAAGTACATGACCTATTGGGGTACTGTACAGGACCAGCAGCAAACCAAATGCTGGTTGTCTTAAGGTCTAGACAATGTAAGTCAGTTCAGTGTGAGCACCAGCTCAGCTTAGTACCAGAGAGTCTCATTATAAGAAGGTAGGGCACCACGTAATGATTTATTTTGTTCACAGTGATCTGTACTGACCATCAGCTAATGTGCTGGATAGGTTGTTAAGTCATTAATTCATTGAGAAACATAGCTTCTTTGTAATATTTGAAGGAAGGTATTGGAGAGTTTAGCTCATTCAAGTAGTTGGTTCAAAGGTAGTTTTAGGTTTAACTTATAAAGCTCAAAACATCCTGATTAAAATAATTGTTTGGGACCTCTTTTGTTATTGAGAAAAGGTAGCACATAGTGGATAGAATTCTGGACTTGGAATCCAGAAAGGCCCAAGTTTCAATCCTGCCTCAAACTCTGTTTGCTGTGTGGCATTGGGCAAGTCACTTAACCTTTGTCTGACTCAGTTTCCTAAACTGTAAAATGATGGTAATAATAACAGCATCTATTTCACAGAATGGTTGTAAAGTCAAATGAAGTAATGTAGAGAAAGTGTTTTGCCTTCTTTATACAAATGTGAGTTATTATTGCTCATTCATTCAATAATTAGTTCTAGAGCCCAAGACTGTATTGGGCACCTACTAGGAAAGAAAATAGCATAAAAAATGGTCCACACCTTCCAAGAGTTTGCACTCAAGCTGGTTGACTAAACTTGTTCTTTACTGGTACTCCAGAAAGAAGCTGGAATTTTAAAGTCATTTAAAATAAGCTTTGCTACTTTGATGGATCTTTGATCTCATGGATATTCCCTCCAGTGATGGAGATTGCAACCCTTCCATATTGTACAATTGGTGTCTATGTTCTCCTATTAATCTTCTATTTTGAAGGAGATGGGGATGCATCCAAAATATTGGAGTTCATTTCTGTAAATTTCTTGTAAATCTTCCTGTAAATCTCTTAAAATAGAAGTGCCAGTGAAATACAGGCTGTTGGTTAACCCAACTTTTGCTATATGACCAGGCTGTTTTCTTTTCCAGTTTCGCATTTGATGACCTTTCTATCCCCCTTATTTATGCAATTCTTTGTTAATAACATGATGCAATCTTCTCATGCCCACCATGCATATTTCTACTGTCCTTTGGGAACCTTTTGACTTGAATTCTTTGAAGACTGTGGTATTCCATACTTGACAGTTACATACACATTTAAAAATGTTAGAGGTTTTAATAAATCTTCATCTAAACATTCCCAGGTCTCTGATTAATCATCATCTCTCCACTTTGTTCTGTAAGCTCTTGAGTTTTTTTAATTAGATCATATTACTTCTATTTCATAATTTCAAACTCAAGGAATCAACTAATCATAATTTATAGAAAATTTTTTTTTTCAAAACATGGTTCTGGGACTGGTGGTGATTATAAAAAAATGTACAAATCAGCATCTTCCTTTAAACACTTTCTATCTGATCTGAGAAACATCAGGAAGAGTCTTTCCTATTGACTATTTCTCCCTTCTAAAACTGAATAAAAGAGGCTGATGATTCAGTACTAGGCAGATACTTGCCTAGGTGTCTCATGCAAAACAGAGGCATGATGATGATTTAGGTTGAGATGCTTGAAGACTTTTGCTTCAGCTTTGCCCATATACTGGATATAGGTAGTAGCTATGTCATTGGTTTCAGTGAATCTATGAATAAGCCATGATTAAGTCATTTAATTTTAGGTAGTGGTTGCTTTATGGGTGGAAAATTCATATTCAGACTAAAGAGTCTGGTTGAGGCTTCTATCCCTCACGTGCATGATTGTGCTGGATTCCTCTGCCACCTTGCGGCAATATTAGAACACTGGTAGAAAAAAACAAGAAAATCAAGGCACCTCAAAAATACACTGATGGAGCAACTCCAGTTGTTGCTTGATCTTTTCATTGATCAAATAAACTCTTATTTTGGGGAGAGAAATCAGTTTTAATTGTCACCTGTCAACCTGAATTTATTCCCTGAGCCTTATTCCATTGCTCCAAAGTTCAATCTATCATCATGATTTGTATGAGTTAAGAAATTATTTCTCTGTAATTATACATAGACATTTTTCTTTTCTTTACTCCCTGAGAATTAATTTCTTCTGTAAAGCCTTTTGGCAAGGCACCATCTAGTAAGTCTATTCTTGTGCATTTAGCAATGTGATTAAGCTGAAGGAATGCCAGATTTGGAGTTAGAAAAACCCATTGCAGTCAGAAGACTGGAGTTCAAGTTCCAACTCTGAAACTTTGTTCAACCTCTATTTCTTCATCAGTAAAATGGGTATAATGATAATAATACTTCTGCTTATCTTTTTAAAAACATTGATTAATTTTTAATTTTCAACATTCACTTCCATAAGATTTTGCGTTCCAAATTTTCTCCCCTCCCTCCCTCTTCCCCTAACCCCAAGAAAGTGTGCAATCTGATATAGCCTCTACATTTCATTCATTTCAAACATATTTTCATATTAGTCATGTTGTAAAGAAGAATTAGAACCAAATGGGAGGAACCATGAGAAAGAAGAAACTAACAAAAAAAGAGAGAGCCAATAGTCTGCTTCGATCTGCATTCAGACTCCATAGTTCTTTCTCTGGATGTGGATGCATTTTCCATCATGAGCCTTTTGGAGTTGGCTTAGATCCTTGCATTGCTAAGAAGAGCTAAGTCTATCAAAGTTAATCATCACACGATGTGGCTGTTGCTGTGTACAATGCTCTCCTGGTTCTGCTCCCTTCACTCAGCATCAGTTCATGTAAGGCTAGTACATGAAAGCCAGATTAATGTAGGTTATTACTTTGATATTTCTGTGGAATCAGCAATTTTGTTCATCCAGAAACTCTCTCCCATAGTGCATATAACAACTTTTTCCATACCTGCCTATGCTATGTGAAATTTAACCATGTTTTGCTACAAATTTGCCATGGGGGTCCATACAACATACCAGGAAGACTTCCTCAAGATCTCTTGACATCCAGGGGGTACCAATTAGAGATGCAACAAATGGCTCTTTAGGAGGGGAAAGTATTCATGACACATTTTTAAGTTTAATTTTCATTAACATTTCTCCATCACTTTCTTAAGTCTAGATCAATAATCTGGTTTGGCCACACTCAGGAGTGTTGGAGGAGGCATTCAACACCTCTGATTTAGAACATCAACAATATAATAAAATCAAACCCTGTTTTGTAGTATTTGCTGATTTCCAAGGTGTAGGTGCTCACACTGAAAGTGTAATAATTGGCTCTTTGGAGCAGATTTAAATTAGCCTACCTCTGGGGTACCAGAGAAGTATTCATGTTGTCCTTAGGATAATCCCTTGTTCCTCCTAAGTAACAGACCATCTTTTTATCCTATCAAATATTTCTTTGATGACATCCTTTATCAGTCAGTCAACAAGCATTTATTAAACTTTATTAAGCACCTACTCTGTGCCAGGTCCTGTGCTAAGTGCTGGGGATACAAAGAAAGGCAAAAGGCAGTCTGTTCTCAAGTAGTTTACAGTCTAATAGGGGAGACATGAAAACAATTACATATAAAGAATCTATATAAAGGATAAATTGGAGATAATTCACAGAAGGAAGGTGCTAGAATTAAAGGGGATTGGGAAAGTCTTCCTTTAGAAAGTGGGATTTTATCTGGAACTTGAAGGAAACCAGGAGGTAGAGATAAAGAGAGAGAGAGTAGTGAAAGTGCTCTGAGTAAGGAGATACAGTGTCTTATGAGAGGAACAGCTAGGAAGCCAGGATGGCTGAATCACAGAGAACGTGTGCATGAGTAGAGTGGTCCTGCCCACCACTTGCCTCTCAAGTGCTCTCAGCTGATTTGGGGACACTTTCTTATTTCCACTACCTACCTCATAGTGTTGTGAAGAAAGCATTTCATAAACCGTAATGTATGATACAGATGTATCATGATTATTATTATTATGGTTTGTTAATATCTATAGCCTGGATATTAGATCAAATGAGAAATTTTTCAATGAAAGAGCTATGTTCAGGGTGTTTTTCCTCAAGGAGTCAAACATTAGACACAACCTCATTTTTTTAACCTAGTCATCAACATTCAGAGGTGGACAGTAGGTACAACATTGGGAGTCTGAAGAAACTTCATGGTGTAGAGAGTCTCTGATTTGGAATTAGAATGAACTAGGTTCAAATCCTAACTCAGACACATCATCATCAATCATCATCAATCATCACCATCATCATCGTCATCCATCAATTAGCAGCAGCAGCAGCATTTCTATACCACCTACTATGTACCAGGAGCTGGGCTAAGCTATTTACAAATATTTTCTCATTTGCTCCTCACACCAGCTCTGGGAAGTCTGTGTTATTATCCTATTATACAGTTGTTATTACATTATACAGTATAGAAAACTGAAGCAAACAGAGACTAGGTGACTTGCCCCAATTAACATAACTAGGTAAATGTCAGAGTAGATTTGAACTCAGGTCTTTCCTGACTCCAGGTACAGTACTCTACCTATACATACTGTGTCTATGAGCAAGGCATTTAGCCTCTCTCAGACTGTTTTCTAATTTATAAATGGGGCTAATAACAGTGCCACATTACAGAGTTGTTGAAGCTTGTATGAGATAATACATGTAAAAGGCTTAGCAAATCTTAAAGTATAACACAAATGTGAGCTATTATTGCTGTTTATTATTTCCTGGGGTGGGGAAACCACAGTGTTTGCAACCTTTGTGAAGGACCATGGTTTTGCTGTTGGCAATGGTGGCTGTATTAAGAACATTCTCATGTTCAGAAAGAATTTTCTTTACTATACTTATTTTTTTTTCTACAGGAAGGTAGGAAGACTCTGGAGACACATTATGATTTTGCCTAGAGGTCAGTCCTGCTGATCTGTTTCATTAGTGTAACACTGACTTTCAAAATTTTGTGGGGAAACCAAATTATTCCAGAATTTTGAGATGTTGCTGACATCAGCAGATGCTACAAGTTAAGGGTTTCTATATAACAATGAAATGTTTTCCCATAATGATCAACTCCCAGGAGCCCATTAAACAGATACAGGAAATAGATTCAGACCCTGGTTCAGGTCCTTATCACTTCTCTCCTGGTTTATCCAAATAGTAAATGGACTTAGTGAAGGCCTTACCATCTCCTGGGACATAACCACACCCTAGGGACTTGTGAGGCTGCTAAACAGATTTTTACTTCTGCATTGTCTCAATAGCCACTCACGGTTCAAGTCTTCTGGCTGGCCTGGCACATATTAGGTCATCCTTCTCTTAAAGGTTATCTTCTCCAAAGAGAAGTACCTAAGTGTAGAAAGCATTTATTGGTGGCAGTCAGCTCCCTGGAACTCCTAGCTTCTTGAATCACCAAAGCTAGAAAAAGACCTCTATCTCAAGATTTGCATTTGATCACCTGTGCTCAGAGAATGAAACAAAGCTGAAAAGGTCATTAAGAAAATAAGATCTCAGTCTCAGACTCACCTACTCATGTAGGTGTATATACTCATAGCTGGCATAGTTCCTGCTGGGGAGGGAAGGACAGAAAAATCCCTTTCTTTCCTCTCAATGGGAAATCCAAGGGAAAACTGTGATAGTCCTGAACCTCACATTCAGAAGGTATAACAGTTGTTACTGCTTTTGAAGAGCAGCTCAGTGGTCAATCTTCTTTTACACAACTCACATTCTGCCCCCACCCTCATACCTAATTGGGGACCAAGGAAACAACTAGGAGCTTCTTGCTGGATGTAAGCTTTTGTCTGCATCAGCTCCCTGGGATGGCCCTGAGCATTCCAAAATGTGAGTATACATACACATACACAGTCCCCAAAAGGAATTAATGTCATCCTAAAACACAATTCCTTCACTACTGAATCAGAACACATATATTATATTATACCAAGAGCTAAGATAATTTAAAATCAGCATTACCTTTGTTCTGTTGTACAAAGAGGATATATAAAGTAAATATAGGAAGGTTGTATTTTCCTTAAGAGCTATAAAGATGAACTCTTTTCTAAAAAAATTTGCTCATTTACTTATTTTTCGTTTTCAACATTTGCTTTTATAAGATTTCGAGTTGTAAATTTCCCCCCTCTCCTCTCTCCCTCCCCAAGACAGCATATAATCTGATACTGGTTATATATATGTATGATCATATTAAACATATTCCCACATTAGTCATGTTGGGAAAGAAGAATCAGAGCAAAAGGAAAAAACCATGAGAAACAAAAAACAATGAAAATAGAGACCATAGTATGCTTCAATCTGCATGCAAAGCTCCATAATTCTTTCTCTAGATGTGGGTAGCATTTTCCATCATGAGTTTTTTGGAATTGTCTTAGATCATTGCATTGCCCAGAAGAGGTAAGTCTAACAAAGCTGATCATCTTACAATGTTGCTGTTACTGGGTACAGTGTTCTCCTGGTTCTGCTCACTTCACTCAACAAAGGGTTGACTCTGTCGGCTCTTGACTCCAGGACCAAAGACTTAATCAGGAAAATCTACGTGAAAAATGAGGGCCATAAAGCTATAAAATTTAATAGTTTTTCAGGGTTTTTTTATTAGTAATTTTTTAGTTAAAGTAATGAAAATGTTTAGTTTGCCACAAGAGGGCAGTATGTTATCACAAAAGGAAGTAGAACCCATCATTTAAATGTGTTCTTTGGGCGTCACAGAGTTCTAGAACAGGAAAGGACCTTAGAGATCATCCACCCCAACCTTCTTATTGTGGAGTTGGTGCAACTAAGGCACAGAGAGGTGAAATAACTTGGTCAAAGACATATAAGCAGTCAGTGGCAGACTGATTGATTGATTGATTGATTGATTCATTCATTCATTCACTCACTCACAGGATTAGGAATTTAGACATAGAAAGAATCTGCAAAGATCAGAGTCCAATCCCCTCAATCTACAGATGAGGAAACTATGACATAGAAAGTTTGCATCATTTGCCCAATGTGAAACAGATAATGTCTGGGGGGGGGGAAGGGGATTTGAGCCTATGTCTTTCTGACTCCAAGTCCAGGGCTCTTTCAAATTCATCATGAAACTTCTTTATTATATACCATTCATATACATTTATCATATATGGTCTTTTGTTCTGGATGTGTGTATGTGTGTATGTGTGTGTAATCAGATGTTTAAAAGAAGATTGACCATTAGCTGCTCTCTAAAAAGGGGAACAACTTTTAGTTTTACACCTTCTAGTTCAGGACTATGACAACTTTCCCTTGGATTTCCCAGTGAAGGGAGAGAAAGGGATTTCTCTGTCCTTCTCCTCCCCAGCACTAACTATGGAAGTTACAAATATATAATATATTACCTACCTATCATATGCTAAGACCTGTGGGATGCAAAAACTCGGTGAGCTGATAGTTTCATAGATGAGGTGAGATCAAAGCATATCCCTTTCTTTAAATTTCTTTGTCACTTTCATTCTTGAAAACCACGTTCTTCCATATGCTTTCAACCGTATTAAATTGAATGGAAATAAACAAACATACACATCAGCAGATGAGCCATTTGCAAACAAAGCTTTGACTGCATTTCTGCATAGCCTCCTGGCCTCAACATTAGCAGGACATTTTGTTTTTGGCTATTACAGGCAGGACAAGAAGAGTTTTATAACTTCTCCCTACAATTTTCTAAGTCCTAGAGTTTTATAGGGGCAGCCAGGTGGCACAGTGGATAGGATGTCAGGCCTAGAGTCAGGAAGATTCATCTTCATGAATTCAAGTCTGGCTTCAGACATTTCATAACTGTGTGACCCTGAGCAAGTCACTTAATGCTGTTTGCCTCAGTTTCCTCATCTATAAAATGAACTGGAGAAGAAAACAGTAAATCAATCCATTATCTTTGCCAAAAAAACCGCAAATGAGGTCACAGGGAGTAGGACATGACCAGACAACAACAAAACAGTCTTTCAAGTCCTAGGGAGTTAACTGAGAATCTTATGTGGAATTACATCATCTGTAAGTCACAGGCAAGATCTGAACCCAGTTCTCCCTGACTCTAAATCAAGCATTCCGCTCATGATACCACACTCCCATTGTAAAGCTATTACACACACACACATATATACATATATAATATATACATACATAATACATACATACACACACACACATATATGAAGATCGTTGTGGGGTGGCATGCTGAAGAAAATCCTAAGAATGAGGTGAAACTTAACGGAAGAATAGCTCACTATTTCCGTTGGATCATCCAGGAGCTACAGTCAAATGGAATGGGCTATAATATTGATATGATGGTTTGATTCAAGCAGGAAGACTTTTAACACTAACATGACCAGTCACAAGAGACTAGAAGCATGAAGACAGTTGAATGAAGCCAAAGAATTAGCTATCATCAATAATCATCTAGGTTCTAAGACAGGACAAGCAAGGGGACAGGGTCTAGAAATTTAGATTTGTAATTCAGAAACATCAGAATTAAAATGGCAAGACAGGTATATATAGTTTAAGGCCAGGCAAGAATTCAAGGGAGCAGTAGCTTTTTAAGCAATCTCTCTGCCTCAAGCTTCTCGCCACTTCAATCCATTTTCTACTCATTTGCCAAAGTGATTTTCCTGAAACACATGTCTGATCACATCATCTCCTATTTAGTTATCATAATTATTAGAGTAAAAACAACAGCTCTCACTGTATAACATTTTAAGGTTTCTAAAGTGCTTTACATGTATTATCTTATTTTAGCCTTACAGCAATCCTGGGAGACAGGTGCTATTGTTACTTTCATTTTATAGAAGAAGAAACTGAAGTAGATAGAGGGTAAATAGCTTGCCCAGGATCACATAGCTAGAAAGTATCTGAGGTGGGATTAAAACTCACATAGTAGACTGATTGGAGTTTTGAACTACGGTTTAGCCTGTGGCCTCGAGGGCACATGTGGCCTTCTAGGTCCTCAAGTGACTGAGTCAAAGGGCCACATTTGAGGATCTAGAGGGCCACATGTGGCCTTGAGGCCACAGGTTCCTCACTCCTTGTTCAAGACATTGGGATTCAATAGCTACAGCCACATTGTGCAATTACTAATTTTGATAGACTTGGCTCTTCTCAGCAATGCAAGGTTCCAAGATGTTGGGATTGGAAGCTCAATTCCGTGTGGACGGTCTCGGGCAGGTAAAAGTGGGACTTCTAAATCTTAGAGTCTTACGAGGCCCTCCATGAACAGCAGGGGTTCGAGAAGGTCAGACTGAGCTAGCTCGGCTAGCTCGGGTATTTCCGCCTCTCCCCGGGAGATACGTGATGGGTGGAGTCTCCCTGCCCTTGAGGTCGTCCGGGATTGGAGCACACCTAGTTACCTAACAGCACGGTATTGAGATGCAAACTGTGTGGCTGAAAGTTAAGTAGGATTGAGGAAGCCGGAAAGCTCTTTCTTAGCACGTGTGGAGCCAAGAGGACAGTAGGCTCCGCTCCGCTTCTTTTCTTTCCTCTCTCCCCTCCCCCTCTCTCCCCGCTTGTACTTCTACTTCCAATCCCTTAAGATCTTGGCCTCCTTAGGAGATCTCCCCCTCTTCCTCCTAAGGAAGACCTCCCTGCACTTGTAACCGATTCCCTGAAATAAAGCTCAACCCCTGTTCGACTCTGGAACGTCCTTTCTCTCATACGTGCATCCGGCGTGGCCAGCCGAAGACCTCGGAGGTGAGGTAGGAAAGACTCGGGTAGCCCAATACAGGCCTCTAGGCTTGGCACCAAGACAACTCCAAAAGGCTCATGATGGAAAATGCTGTTCGCACCCAGAGAAAGAACTATGGAGTCTGAATTCAGATAGAAGCATACTATTTGCTCTCCGTCTTTTTTGTTTTGTCTTGTTTCTTTCTTGTGGTTCATTCCATAGGTTATAACACTTCTTTACAACATGACTAATGTGGAAATATGTTTAACATGAATGTATATGTAGAGCCTATATCAGATTGAATGCTCTCTTGGGGAGGGGGAGAAAATTTGGAACTCAAAAGCTTGTGGAATTGAATGTTGTAAACTGAAAATAAATTAATTAATAAAAAAAGACATTTGGTTACAGTTAGAAATTATAGAAGGGAAATCAGAGCTCAGGACAGTTTTTTCTTTCAATGAACCCAGAGAATAACTACATTTGTTTGGAAATTGTGGCTATCCCAGCCTGGTTCTTTCATTGACTTTAAATCCTCAATCATTTTCCTTGCTTTACTCCATCCAGTTTCTTCATGTCTTCCCTTAGTTGTGACACCCAAACATGATGTCTTCAAATGGAGCCTGAACACTACTAAGAATGAAGAGTGCCTGTATCTATGAGGATTGTAGGACCCTAAAAGTTATGCAAAGTATTGAAATCCAGTTCCTTCATCTTATTAATGAGGAAACTGAGACTTAAAATTATTAAAGGACTTGTGTAGGGTCACACACCTACTACAGTATCCAAGGTCAGATTCAGACCTAGATCTTCTGAGTTCAAGTCCAAGTCCACCCCTGTTGGCAGGAAGATGGACTCAATGAGTTGTCTGGGTTTCTTTCATCTCAGTGATGCAAGTTGATTTCTTGACTCTCCATTCATGGGACAACCAATATTCCCAGCTGTGTGAATGCCTTCTACCTCAGCCTTCTCAGCTATGGCCAATTCACAGGAAGTGGATATAGACAAGCCAATGAGAGGAATAAACAATAATTACAGGGTCCGACCTACATGAGTGAATCCATATACTGTTGCAGGAAGCTTCTTTATAGTTTTCTCGTTTTTTTGACAGTAGACTTCCTTTAAGTTCCTACAAGCTGTACTAAAACTACACCTTTTTATACCATATTTTGTGCCTTCTTTTGATTATTTTTAAAAAATACCACTACAATCCTTACTCATGTCCTGTATAGACACAAACCAGAGCTTTCAGTTGTTAACTGCCCACATCAAGCCCTTCCCCATATTTCATCTGTGGAGTTCTTTCTTTTATGAACATTTCTACGCTTCCACCTGTTAAACTTCATGGGGTCCTGTAGTCATGGGGTCTATTAATACCATAGCCACAGGCAAAGATCTTGAGAATCAATGAAAGATTAGGAAGGGGACCACTCAAGCTCTCACATGATGAGTCAGGTTGCTAGCATCATTGTGAGAATCTTTCTTATTCATTTCAGGTATATGTCACCATCTTGGTCATCAAGAAGAATAGTAGGAGATATAATGACAATATTGCTGTTAAATTTACATAGAGAAACAATGAAGTTTTGGAATTTCAGAATTCAGTGCAAAAACTGAGGTTTTTGTTGACCTTGTTGTTATTGTTACTGATAGACAGACATAATAGAGGTAGGAATCAGGAAGACCTGAGTTTGAGTCTTGCCTCAGACACTTACTAGCTGTATGACCCCGAGAAAGTCATTTAACCTCCCTGTGCCTCAATTTTCTTATCTTTAAGATGCAGCAGTTTAACTCATTGGTTCTCTAAAGTCCAGTCTTACTCTAATCCAGGACCATTTGAATGTGGGCCAATGAAGGGAAGAGGAGAATGAACTTACCTTCTTTACTTAACTTTTTTCCTTGCTACATTTACTTGACAATCAAAGAAAATTTGGAGGAGCAAAGTGGGTTTTATACATCTACCTCCCAGGATTGTTGTGAAGATAAAATGAAAGATTATCTGTAAAGTATTTAGTACAGTGCCTGGAACATGATTGGTGCTTAATAAATGCTTGTTTCCTTCCTTTCTTAATCAATTTCTTAAATACAGACAATCAGTAAAACATTAAATCAAGCCAGGTTCTCAGTGTTCGCCAGTTTCTGAGGTAGAAATGCTCACATAGAAAATAGAAAAATTGGTTATCATGGACCAGTCCGAGCTAGGTCCAATACAACCCTGAATGTCCTCCACTATTACTTTATTCCATTTTCCTGTCACTACTCAAACATTGATTCATGCTCTGCTAAATAGTTCTTCTGCTAGAGGAATAAGTATTTATTAATTAATATTAATAATATGTTATCAGTAGTAATTAATTGACAAAGCATTTATCAATAAGCATTTATTAAGTGCTTACTATGTTTCCAGCATGGTGGATATCAAGAAAAAAATGAAACTGTCCCTGTCCTCAAGGTGATTACATTTTTGGGAAATCACTCAACTATACCAACTGGGTCCACTAGAAATTTACATTATCTAATATCACCTGGGACCTCATTGAATTAGACAAGCTGTTTACTCTTTCTTGGTAGACTTTCTACTGCACTTTTCACAATATCCATCCCAAGCTCTCTCTTCTGCTCAAAACCTCCCAAACCACCCTTCATCCAATCCTCTTAGCAGTAGACTGCTTCACCTCCCACTGGGAAAATAAAGACCATTTGCTGTATGCTCTGTCTTCTCTAGAATTAAAACCCCTTGACACCATCCTCCATTCTCTTCTTTTTTATGTCAGTCTTTGATGAAGATGTAGCCTTTCTTCTTGCTAAAACTAGCTCCTTTTCTTGTGCCCTTTATCTTATACCCTTCTCCCTTTCTACTTCCTCTGATTGCTTATGTCTAATTTTTACGTTAGCATATATAGAGAAGAGAAGTATGCATAAACCCTTGGGATCATCTATCGCTATTGCATATGTTATGGATGAAGAATGATATGTGGTTGGATGCACAGAGAGAGATCCTGATGAAGACGGTGTCATGAAAATCCAGAAAGGAAAGAATATCCCTGAGGAGAATGTGATCAACAGTGCCAAAGGCTCCAGAGAGAAAAGAAGAAAAAAAACATTTATTAAGTGCCTACTAAGTGCCAGGCACTATGTTAATCACTTTACAAACATTTTCTCATTTAATTCTCACAACAACCCTGGGAGATAGATGTGTAAAGCCCATTTTCCTCCCCCAAATCTTCTTTGATTGTCCCCATTTTACAGTTGAGGAAACTGAGGCAGATTAAGGCATTTGACTTGCTCAGGATCACAAAGCTAGTGAGTCTCTGGGACCATGTTTAACTTTCAACCACCTTCTTCTTTACTATCTATGAATATGTGTGATTTTCTTCCATTCTTAAAACAGTTTCACTTGACACCACCAGCCCTGTCAGGTTATCATTCTATTTTTCTCTTCCGTTTATTAATCAAACGCCTAGGAAAAGCTGTCTATACTTATTGACTTCACTTGTTCCTCTCTCACTCACTTAGCCCCTTTCAGTCTGACTTCAGCCTTTACCACGCAGCTGAAATTGCTTGAAAGTTCCCAGTGACCTCATAATTGCAAGATGCTTTGGTTTTTTCTCAATTTTGACCCTTTACTTTTCTGTAATGTTAGACACTATTGCCCACCCTCTGTTCTTGGACACTGCCTCCTCACTGGGTTTTTGTGATATTGCGCTAAGTGTCACTCCTCCTACTTGGGGAACTGCTCACTCATTCACAAACCCCTTTGCTAAGGTCATCATTCAGGCTCTGTCCTGGACCTTCTTTCCTCTCCACACTTTCTCTTGGTGATCTCATCTGTTCCCTTGGGCTGCATTACTCATCTTTAGACCGATAATTCTCTGATCTATAGATATGGCCCGCTTTCAGTCATCATCTGAAATCACACATTTCCAAGTGGATTTTCCATAGGCATTTCAAACATAGCCTGTCTAGGGCAGAACTGATTAGGCCTAAGATAAAAAACATTTAATTCCAAAATTTATTCATTTATCTGTTTGCAGTTTTCAACATAAAAAAGCATTTTCCCAAAAACTTTCCCCTCTTCTTAGCTTCTCTGATTCTATTGAAGGAATTACTATTCCTATAATTTATCCATGTTTACAATTTTAGAGTCATCTTTGACTTTCCTTTCATCTCACACATCCAATCACTTGCCAAATCTTGTAGATTCTACCTCCGTAACACCTCTCAAATCTTGGCTCCAATACTTCATAGCCGTGGGATCTCGAGCAGGTCACTTAATGAATCTGAACCTCAGTTTCCCAATCTCTTAAATGGGGACAATATGGTTTTAATACCTACATCCCAGAGCAGATATGAGGAAGCTGCTTTGTAAATCTTAAAGTACAATACAAATTCCAATTATTATTAAGAAGACATAACCAATGACATAAAATGCCATAGAAAAGACTGGATATATCAAATGAGGCTGGAAGAAAGACTAATAAAAATGTGATAAAGATTTGAATGATGGCTTTAAAGGGAGCATTTTCAGTGTAGTGATGATGACAGCAATCAGCCCACAGGGGTTAAGGAGGGACTGTATATATTGCTTTTCCAGTAGGGTGTGATCTTTTCAGATATCAATATGCTTTAGTAGATGCTTTCATAAGGTAGCTACATGGTTCAGTGGTTAGAGCACTGGGCTTAGAATCAGGAAGACTCATCTTACTGAGTTCAAATCTGGCCTCAGAAACTTATTAGCTATGTGTCCCTGGGCAAGTCACTTAACCTTGTTGACCTCAGTTTCCTCATCTATCAAATGACCTGGAGAAGGAAATGACAAATCACTCCAATATCTTTGCCAACAAAACCCCAAATAAGGTCATGAAGAGTCAGATACAACTGAAATGACTCAAGAACAACAAATGTTGATGTAAAGAACTGTCTGCTATTAAGATATCATGAATATCATGACCTAGAAAATCAAGAACTTCCCAGCAGAGCTCCACATTCCCAGTTCCCACATTTTAATCCCACTATGAAAGCATTTCCAGCAAATGTCTTGAAAATGTCTTTGAGGACGCTTAGCTGAATGAATCCTTGTACTGGGTCTTATTTTCTAGCTACCTGCATACTTAGCATGCTCCAGTCCATCTACCACACAGCTGCTAAAATGGTTTTCAGACCATGTTACTTCCTGACCCAGTAAACACTGGCTCCCTATTGCCTTTAGGATCAAACATAAGCTTTTTGTTTGTCTTTTAAAACCCACCATACTCTATTCAAGGGATGGGGCCACACGTGGGCCTCTAGGTCCTTTGACTGAAGTTGGGATTCAGTCAAAGGACTGCACTTGAGGACACCTAGAGGGCCACATATGGCCTTTAGGCCAACCTGGCATACATCTATTTAGGTTTTTAACTTTATCATGCATTAATCACCTTTGTGCATTTTACATTTCAGTCAAGCTGACTTTTCTGCAGCATGCAGGAACAACTCTCTATCTCATTTCCATTCCTCTTTACTGACTTCCCTTTACTTGGAATGCACCCTTTCCTCAGTTCTGCCTTTTAGAACCCCATGCTTCCTTCAAAACTCTGCTCAAGTGCCCGCTTCTACAGTAGCCCTAACTCCCCTACAGCTTCCCCTCACCCAGAATTACCTTGCATTTATTTCACATATGTTGCATATTAATTCCCCTAATGCAACATAACCTTTTTGTTCTGTTTTTTTGTTGTTGCTGTTTTGTCTTTATATTCCCAAGGCCCCTTTAATTGAAGACAAAATTCATAATTACTCTCCTGAGTTTCTTTTTAGCTCAATTTAGTGAGGCAGTATGACATAACTGACTTTTGATCCAGGAAAACTTTAAATTTAGGAGGCCATGGGGCATAGAGCAACAGCTTTCGAAATATGATCTAGAGATTCTTGGGGGTCTCCAAGGCCGTTTTGGAGGGGTCTGTAAGTATTTTCGTAATGATAGTAATATTTTCTCTCTCAAAATGTGCCTCCCTTTCCCAATTTTATTCATATTCTTCCACCCAAAAAACAAATCACAAAAGATTGAATGCAGGACCAGGTATGAGAATCCAGTTTTATTCTATTAAGTCAAACATTAAAAGAGATTTGCAAAACAATATAAAACAATGCCATTCTTCTCACAATTTTTTTTATTTTAGAAAAAGTATTTTTCATAAAACATATAATTTATGTCAACATGTGATATGTATAATTTTTAAATGAATTAAACTAAAATTTAAAATTTTGTCAGCTTAAATTTCTAATATGGCAAACATTAATGGATATCCAGAGACATTCTGGAGTCAACTTGAACTACCTCATAAGAGCCAGTTGTTAAATTTTCCATGTGAGCATGTGCACCTCAGAATTTGGCAAACACTACATATTAGTGCTTGATTTATTGTTTTGTTGTCTAGACTTTAAAAAGTGATCGAGAAAATGTTAATAATGCAAATTAAGTGTGTAGTGCATACCTTTTGTTTGTTTTGTTTTGTTTTTTGGGGTTTTTTGAGAATTGATTATTGAACATTCACCAGGACATCCCTGAATGTGCCACAAAGAAGCTCTTTAGAGTCCTCAATCATACTTAACAGTGTAAATGGATTCTAAGATCAAAAAGTTTGAGAACCACTGGTATAGAACAAGGAATACTGTTTTGGGAACTTGGAATCTACTCCTAGCTCTGCCACTACTAAAAACAAAGGTACATACACCACTGTGTGAGCTTAGGGAAGACATTTTATTTCCATACATATGACCTAGCATCTCTGAACTGGGAGACGGTAACATGTGAACACTATTATTACATAGAAGGAAGTGTTAACGTAGGAAAGGTAGGGGAGGCAGTGTCTAGGATAACCCAATAACATCCAGGATGTGCCTGGAGTCACCACTAACAGAAGAAAACCTAGGCTAGGCTAAATAAGTAGATGTCAAGAATGAATATCCAAAATAATAGACCAATATGACAGTCATGTGATGTCCCTAGACTCAGATGGAGATCAAATCTTTTAAGACTTTAGGGTTATTGATTTCTAATTTGTCCCTTCTGACTTTAGCTAGGATCCTTTTAGCGGTATTTACCTTTGGCTCTGAAGGGTTAATGAACGTCTATATCTCACCCAGGTGAGGCAATGAGATGCTTTAGGGGATAGAACACTGGTCTTGAAACAAGGATGATCTGTGTTCAAATCTTCCCTCAGACACTTTCTAGCTGTGTTATCCATGTTTTTCCTCTGTAAAATAAAGAGGTATGAAGGACTCCAAGTTGTCTTCTAGCTACAAATCTATGGTCTACACTGTCATAAAATACATGCTCTTTCATCTAGCTGAGCTCTTCAGTTTTTTATTCGAAATTGCAATTGATCAAAAATACTAAATTATGGGAAGGGAATATCAGAAAGATCTATGATTTCATTAGCAGGGGAGTCTCTCCAACATGTGCCTTAGAGAATTTCACCAACTATACAGAGGTTAATAAGTGACTTGTCCTGATTTCTACAGCTAGTAAAGATCAGAGGTGAGATTTGAACCCGTTCTTTCCAAATCTAAGTCAAGCGCTCTGTTCCCTATGGCAAGCTGTCTCAAAATTCCAAATGAATTGATCCAGACCCCATCACCCTTCTTCTCCACCAAAATGTACAAAAAGACTCAGAATTTTGGAAGGGGTGTATACAAAGACTACTCTGCCCTTTCCTTTTAACATTTTGTTAGTTTTGTGTGTGTGTGTGTGTGTGTGTGTATGACATATTTCTTAAGATAATATAATGAAAAGAAGGGCTTGGTGTGGGAGAATTATATATGTTGGAGGGGGGAGGAGAAGGAATTGATAGCAATGTCAAAAAAAGGAAGAAAATAAATATCCTCAATGAAATATTGAGGTAATTTGAGCAGAAGTGAGCGAAAGGAGGGCATGGAGGGAGACAAACAGGGCAGTGTTGAAACTGTTGTGTTGAATTTAATATATATTCTGATCCCTTTCAGGTTGTGAGTTACAGATGTGAAGAAAAATGCAGTTAGTGCAGGGGATATTTAAAGCCTTAAGCTTTATTTCAGAGAGTGAGTATCCTCTCATCTCTATGGTCAGGAAAGGAGGAGCTGCCAGAGTGTGGCATGTATTCTAGCATAGGTTGGGTCTCTGTCTCTTTTCTTTTTTCTTTCCTTTCTCTCTCTCTCTCTCTCTCTCTCTCTCTCTCTCTCTCTCTCTATATATATATATATATATATATATTATATATATGTATATGTATATGTATATGTATATGTATATGTATATGTATATGTATACACACACACACATGTCCCCCTCTCTCTGTCTCTCTCTTTTCTGAGTCTTTTTATACTCCAGTTTAGGTTTGAAAGAAAGGTTTATTGGGCTTTACATATTTGGGATGTGCCTGGTCACCATTAGGCACTCCTAAGAAAGGCCTGGTTCTAAGACTGTCTTCCTTGAGGCCCCTGGCAGTGCTCTGCAAATTGCACCATTTGTAAGGGTTTTGTGCTTTTTTATATTGCTACCCCCACAGACATACTTAACGAAAAAGGCTGCATGTAATAAAGAAAGATTCCTGATTTCATACACAATCCCCTTTTTCTTTTTTTCTTTGTATATAGAGCTGTTTACATTTGTCATGTTTGTAAAGTTCATAATAATTTTTAAAAAATGTAAAATGTATATATTCTTTTTACTGACCCAGTTGCAAATGCGCCTGGCTGTCTTTAAATTGAGAAATGAGACTTACCCAAGTGAAGATAAAAACTTCTTTCTGAGTTTGAAATTCAGTCAAATTACTTTTAAAATATCTTTTCACTGAGTTTAAAAACTAAGTTCAAAAGCAATTCTTATTTTTAAAAATTTTCCCCTATAAAATGAAAAGTAAGTTTAAAAATAATTAAAGGAATTAAAAGATTTAATTGTATTAAGAGAAGTGAGACATTTAAAAAAAGAAATTATCTTGAAATTTACTGTTTTCCAATTTGATAAATATATTTTAGGAGCCAGGAAGTCCTAAGTTCAAAGCCGGGTGCCTTGGAAAATTTACTTAGCCTCTGTCTAACTCAGTTTCCTCACTAGTGATAAGGGTATAATTACAGCACCTTGTCCCAGGGTTTTTCAGATAATATTTGTAAAGTACTTCACAAACCTTAACTTGCTATATAAATATTAACTAGTATTATTATTATTATATATTTTTTAAAAATTGAATTACTTTTTTTAACCTTTCTGACCCTCAGTTTCCTCATGTGTGAAAGGGGAATAACAGTTACTATCTTATCCGCCTCATGTAAATCTAATGAGTTTATAGCTATAAAGAGTACTTTGAAAAATTTTAAATACTATATTGATCTAAGGGACAATTTTTGTTAAACTCACTGCTTTTTCATTAAGCTTTTTCTGCATGCACTGGGGCTGAGATTCTCCACTTGAACCCTGATACCTTTACTACAACAAAATTCCACTATAATGAAACAATTCAGAGGTCCTAGGGAGCCTGTGCTATATGGGAGATAGTAGAGGCTTATTATTTACCGTTAAAGTATTGATACGATTAAGTGATGAGGGTTAAAATTGCCGTCCCACTTGGAAGAGGAAGACTGTGTCAGCTCTCCCTTTGACTGATCAAATCTCCTTACGTGAGATTTTGCTGGAGGTGAGTTATAGTGGGGGAGTAAAAGAAAAGAGGGGGGGAATTGAGAGCAAGAACTGGTTTTGTTAAGAATGAAACAAGTAGATCAGCTGACTTGCAAGATGAAAGGCTGTTCCCTCTGGGGGTTGAAGTTTTGACTTAAATTCAGCCTTTCAGTAAAAAAAGAAAAAGAAAAAATTTTTCAGGGTACAGATTGTGAAACTGGTAACTATGATGTGACACTCTTGTCTTTGGTGAAATGTCAAGGCAATAGATCAATGTAACTTTTGGCTGACACAAAAAAGAAGCTGTGCTTAAGTGACCAAAATTTTTCCCATGGGCAACTGCGTTTTTGGTTTTAATAAGGCTTCATCCTGTAAGCTGATTACCAGTAAACGCTTTTGCCAGTTCAGTTCTAGAGTACTAATGGGAACCCTGAGGTATTCCCCTCAGATGACTACATTTAAAATCAATACTGTTGGAGCCATTTGGAGGGAAAACACACACACACATGCCCACACACACACCCACGGACACACACCCATGGACACACAGACACACACACACGCACTGCAAAATAAAAACCAAAACCAACACTCTTTAACCAAACCAAAAGTATTATGAATATTATGGCCTCCAGGGCCCAAGACGGGCATTTAGGCTGTTTAGGCCAATAGCTGAGACAGTATGGTATACGTAACTTGAGCCCATGTATGGGAGACCAGGGTCCTGAATTCCAGAACCAGTTACTTGTTTGCTTCAGAGCATGATACTTAACCCTACCTGTGTGTCAGTTTCTGTAACATAAGGGAAATCGATCTAGATCAACATTTCTCAATGTTCTATAGAATCCTGAGGTTCCATGAAGAAATTTTTGGAATCTGTCATGGAGGGCAAGCAAGTACATGTTATTGTCTCTTATGTGTAATGTGTATGTTCAGCTGATAGGGACAGCTAGGGAAAGCTGAGGAAATTAATCATGAGACTAGAAAGCTGACTTCTTTTGTAGTTAAGAACCAATCATTGAATGTACCCAATAAAAAATACATTAGCCATAGTTATTTGATTGTTGATTTGTCTTAACAAAGAATAACATAGTCAATGATCATTGTTTCTTTGCTTGATTTTTAAATATAAGTATATTTTTGTGAGTGTTAAGGAGAATTAGGTAAGAAAAACAAGCCTTGAAGTTTTCAGAGACAAGAAAAGCTATTAATAATTAAGACTGATAAAGAAACAAATGTTTGTGAAACTAGTTTGAAGGCTGTATTCCAAAGGCATACGAAAGGAACCTATATTATTTGCATCTAGGGCAACAGTAGAATGCATACTGGATTTGGAGTCAAAAGATCTTGGTCTGCCACTTCTTACCTATGTGATACTGAACCTAATCTCCCTCGGTATCAATTTCCTCATCCGTAAACTTCCCCACCCCTGCCACTTCCAGACTGTTCCTTTGGTATCATCACCTAACAATACAGCCTTCTTGAGATATATGCCATCAAAATTTATCCCTTAATCCAAATCCTAGTCAGTTCTCTATTGCTCCTTTCCTTCACCCCCAAGGTCATTTTCCCTCTTTTCTCAAGAAATTCAGTATCTGACTCATTTTATGCCTCTATACTTCAAAGCTTGTCCTCTCACCCTCCTAATTCCTTCATTTCTTCAACTAACCTGACCTAAGCCTCCACTCCATCTTGGTTATTCTAGATTTGATCCCTTGTGAGTGTTTCAATTCCATGGTAAATCACTCCAAAACTCCTCAACCAGTTCTTGACTTCCTATCACTCCAACTCTCCCTAGGCCATACTTTTTGTAAAGCTATTTTTTTTCTTTATGAGGGCCTCCAATTCTTCCATCCCTTAGTACTCTCCCAAGCCTTAAGTCCTGTTTAATTTTCCTTGCCCCCTTTTCAGTCTCGGCTCTGTAATTAATTAGTTTAACACTCTGCTGTTCCCTACTCTTAAATGTCTTGCTGTCTTGTCCTACCAATGCTTATATGTTCTCAAACCCAAAATTTGGATAACCACTATCTATCTGCCTTTTTTGCTCCTACGCACTATTTATTGGAGCTGTGAGAAATCATACAGCTGAATTAACTGGATCCTTTACCAAAGTGTGTTATCTAAACTCATTTGAATCATCACTAGATTCATAATCCTTGCCCCCTTACCCTATCCAACATAAAAAAGACAGGACAGCGAGGTGGTACAGAGGACAGAGTGATGATCCTGGAGCTAGGAAGACCTCTCTTCTTGAGTTCAAATCTAGCCTCAGACACTTACTAGCTGTGTGGCCCTGGGCAAGTCACTTTAACCCTGTTTGCCTCAATTTCTTCATTTGTAAAATGAGCTAGAGAAGGAAATGGCAAACCACTCCAGTATTTTTGCCAAATGAGGTCATGAAGAGTTGAACTGAAAATGAGTGAATAATAATAGCAAAGGCAATTTTTGATGGATAATAAGGTCCTTACAGGATTATAATAATTATTCAATCATCTATAAATTATAGATAAATAAATTATCTATAAATAGGTAGAGGAAGCACTGTTAGTTGCTAGGACATTGAACTGGGATTCAGAAAGAGATTGATTCAAATTCCAATTCAGATACTTAGTAATTGAATAACCATGGACAAGTCATTTAACCTTACTGTGTCTTAGTTTCTTTGTTTATAAAATGGGGGAAGTGTTGACTATGTGGTTTTTAAGGTCCCTTCCAGCTTTGATCTTTGATCCTGTAACTTTTGAGATTCTTTCCAACTGGAGATTTTGTATGTATATAAGAATATATGTAGACATATATTTCCATTGACTCTAGTTTGTTTTGTTTTGTTTCCTGTAGCTATTATTTGAAAAATAGTTCTATAGCACTAACAAAATTACAAGGTATTTACAAACAAGGTGCAGTGTATTTAAAAATTAAATTCATATTTTGAAAGTGAAAATTTAATGAATTAGAGCTACTGGATACCAGTTTATGTAGGTAAAGAAGAAAATGATAATTGACATCTTACAAAGTGAGCTACTTCATCTGTGGTGATTTGCAATTACAAAAAAAAAAAAAGACAATCACATTCATCCCATTAGGTGGTGTGTAATATGACTGTATACATAAAGAGTAAAACTGATCTATACCTTGATATTTTGATGGATCTGCAGTCTCATCCATATGGGCCATCATAAGTTAGTCAGTCAGTCCATCACTGAATATTGATTAAGCATGTATGGCTGGGTCGGTCACTGTGACAAGCACTGGGAATATAAAAAAGGTCTAAAGACAATCCCTGTCTTCAAGGAGCTCACAGTCTAACACAAGCAAGCAAATATATACAAACAAGCCATATAAAGGATATATAGGAAATAATTAAAAGGGGGAAGGCACTACAATACAGAGGATATAGGAAAGGCTTTCTGAAGAAGATGAGATCTTAACTAGGACTTGAAGTAAGCCGGGGAAGTCACTAGGCAGAGAAAAAGAGGGACAGCATTTCAAGTGTAGGATGACAAAGATAGTGCTCTGAGCTGAGAGAGAGTGTCTTTTTCCTGGAATAGCAAGGAGGCCAATGTCATTGGAACAAAAGAGGACATGGTCCAGAGAAAGGTGTAAGAAGACTGGAAAGATAGGGAGGAAGGCTACTTTATGAAGGGCTTTGAATGCCAAGTAAATTTTGTATCTGATCCTAGAGGCAATAAGGAATCTCTGGAATTTACCTATCTAAAATCATATAGCTACTGTTTTCCCTGTATCAGGCTGGTTTTAGTCCCTATTGAGTCCACATTGTCTCTTTATGATTGTTGCATCTGATAGATAGATACACATATATAGATAGATGTAGATACACACACATATATACACACATATATACACACATATAATATGTGTATATATATACACATACATATATACATACATACACATTATTGGAGCAAAGAAAGGCAGGGCAAATGGGTCCAAAACTACAGTATACAGATTGCACAATTCCCTTTGATTAGGAATATCCAGCCATGGCCCTGATCAGAGTCAGGACTAAATGTAGGCAAAGAAGCCAATTACTTTGAGCACAACAGAATGGGATGGGAAGTATAACAAGGAACATTTAAAAAGATTTTCAAATAAATGTTCCAGGAAATTCTGCTCTCCATGGCCCATTGGTAATTATTTTACAGCAAATTAAATTTTATCAGTCATAGTTAAGGTTTAAAACTTCTAACATACAATAATCCAAAAGGGCTGTCATTTCCAAATCTTGCCTAAACTGTATGAGTGTTCATTATTTCCTATAGGATCAAGTCCAAACCTTTTCTTCTGATATACAAGGCCCTCCATAATCTGGCTTCATCTTTAACCACTCAATTTTATCACAAACAAGGACCCCTCCAATCCAGTCTTTTGATTGTCTTAGAAAATGCCATGATGAATCTGACTTTGTCCGTGCAATTCTGCCCACATGGAATGTCTTCTCTTTTTTTCCATCTCTCCAAAGCTTACATTTGCAGGTACACTGGTCTATCTAAAAATAGACTCATTTCCACATGTGGACGTTAAGGAAAGGAACAATTCCATACCTTCCCACACATATCCTCTTTCTACCCACCCCCAGACACATAGATGTACACAAGCCCATAGAACTATGTATGTAGAAATATGTAAACATACAAACTTACATGAGGAAAATAAAGCTACATACATAGATACAGATATAAACAAATACACCTGGAAATATAAATACTCAGAAGAGTAGGATGAGAGGATGTATTAGTTGGTAAGTGAAAATGGATAGATAAATTTGGGGAGAAGGTGGGTGCTATCTAGGAAAAAATTACTGGGCAGTGGGGCCAGAAAGTATGTTAACAGGAAGCAAAGAATATCGACCCTGGAAGAGACCTCAGTCATGATCTAACCCAATCAACAACCAGAGAGTGGACAGGAGCAGGAGAGAAGTTGTGTTCAACAAAGAATCCATACAGGATAGTAATCCTGTATGTCAAATAAATCCTAAGGCGTGGTAGCCAGTCACTCAGTTAACAAGAGTTTATTAAGTGCTTATTATATTCTAGGGACTGTTCTAAATGCTGAGGATATGAAGAAAGACAAAAATACATCTATACTCTCAAGTATTTTTAAAATATTTATTTACTTATTTATTTTTAGTTTTCAACATTCATTTTTGTAAGATTTTGAGCTTTAAATTTTCTCTTCCTCGTTCCCCTCCACCCCAAGATGGCATGCAATCTGATATAGGCCATACATGTACAATCATATTAAATCTATTTCCACATGAGTTATGTTGTAAAGAAGAATTAGAACCACAGGGGAAAACCACAAGAGAGAAAAAAACAAACAAAAAAAGAAAAATAGTATGCTTTGATCTGCATCTAGACTCCATAGCTCCTTCTCTGGATGTGGATAGCATTTTCCATCACAAGTCTTTTAGAATTGTCTTAGATCATTGCTTTGCTGAGAAGAGTTAAGTCTGTCAAAGTTGGTCACTGCACAATGTGGCTGTGATTGTGTACGATGCTTTCCTGGTTCTGCTCATTTCACTCAGCATCAATTCATGCAAGTCTTTCCAGGTTTTTTCTGATTGCTCATCATTTCTTATGGAACAATAGTATTCCATTATATTCATATACACCAATGTTCAGCCATACCCCAATGGATAGGCATCCTCTCAATTTTCAGTACTTAGCCACTACAAAAAGAGCTGCTATAAATATTTTTGTATGTGTGAGTCCTTTTCTCATTTTTATGATCTCTTTGGGGTATAGACCTAGAAGTGGTATTGCTGGATCAAAGGGTATGCACAGTTTTCTAGCCCTTTAGGCACAGTTCCAAATTGCTCTCCAGAATGGTTGGATCATTTCACAACTCCATCAACAATGTAGTAGTGTTTCAACTCTCCCACATCTTCTCCAGTATTTATTATCTCCCTGTTTCATCATGTTAACCAATCTGATAGGTGTAATGTAGTACCTCAGAGTTGTTTTGATTTGCATTTCTGTAATCAATAGTGATTTGGAGCATTTTTTTCATAAAACTGTAGATAGCTTTAATTTCTTCATCTGAAAACTCTCTGTTCATATCCTTTGACCATTTATCAATTGGGAAATGACTTGTATTATAAATATGACTCAATTCTCTCTATATTTTGAAAATGAGGCTTTGATCAGAGACAGCTGTAAAATGTGTTTCCCAGATTTCTACTTCCCTTCTAATCTTGGTTGCATTGACTTTGTTTGTGCAAAACTTTTAAAATTTAATGTATTATTCATTTTGCATTTCATAATGTTGTCTATCTTTTGTTTGGTCATAAATTATTTCTCTTACTTTTGTTAAGTTTTGGGCACTGTACTGAATTCCTAGAGATAAGATGTTAAAATTTCGTTGTGTATGAAGAATGAGGAGCTTAAAGAAACCAACATACACAAAGCACTTACTATGTCCCTAGAACTGTACTAAGCACTGGGGATGATAAGGCAAAAGTACTTCCTGCTATCAAGGAGCCCACAGTCTTATGGGAAAGACAACATGCAAACAATGAAGTACAGACAAATTATATGCAAAATGATTTGGAGGTAATCTCAGAGAAAAGGTTTGTTAAAGGGGACCCTGAAGACCTCTTAGGATTTTAGCTGAGAACATTCCAGGCATTATAGATAGTCAATAAAAATGCATAGGAGATACACACACATCTTGTGTGATAATTAACTGCAAGGCCAGCGTCACTGGAGGCCGATGAAGGGGAAAGAAGAATGGAAAATTAAAGGAGGGACCAGGTTATGACAGATCTTAAATACTTGACAGAGGATTTTATACAGAAATCAGCTGTCCTAGGAAGAGGGCTTTTTACTAGTCTAATACAGAAGGAACTTGCATTTATCTAGTTTAAATAACCAGAAAGTTCAAATAAACTGATTATTCTTTAGTTACAAAATAATTTAATTCATCTTCATCCAACACAGGAAGCCACATAAGAGTCATATTGGGCAGACTCACTCTCTTAGAAGTACCTGTGTGGAGGACAGAATTTATGGAGAAGGATGATGCCACGATGATAACAGTTCTGGGTGCTTCAAGGATCATCTTGGTGGCAACCTAAGCAAAATTTCTATATTAATCTGAATAATAATAGCTAACACTTAGTGCTTTAAGAGTTTTATCTCATCTGACCTTTACAATAACCCTATGAGGTAGATGTTTTTATTTATTTATTTTTGGTAGATGTTTTTATTATCCCCATTTTACAGATGAGAAAAATTAAATAATGTTCCCATTATCACACAGTTTGTAAGTATGTGAATCAGGATTTGAACTCAGGTCCTTCCAACCAGAAGTCTAATACTATTCACTATACTACCTTAGCAATCTTTGTTTGAATAGAGGTCACAACCCTAACATGAGATTTTTTAAAAAGGAAAAGTCACACATAGCTACACATTCTAAAAAGAAACAATAATTTTAGACCACACTCAAGTTTTAGACAAGAAAATTTGAGGGGTATGTGTGTACATGTGGGGGGAGTAGTTTGCTATATACTTAGACCTGTGTGGAAAACTCCTTAATCATTTACATTAAATTTCTTAACACTTAGTTTCTCATAAATCCAGCCCATAAGTAAATAACTTATTTTAGCAGGAATTGAGAGAGAACTAAACAACAAATCATGAGCACAGAAGCAAATGAATGAATTGCAAGTGAACAACTGCCCATAAACTACATGCAGAAAGCATTGAAATTGCAGCTGCAAGTTCCTCATCTGCCAGTAGATGGAGCTAGAGGTTAAAGAGGCTACTCACCCATCTACCCCCCCCCCCCAACATACTTTGCCATCCATCCCTTGAAACATACATATTCCGCGCTGTGTATTATTAGACAGTCAAACCCCTTTTCTGATTATAACTCTTTTCTGTGGTTTAGATTGTACATTGAATTTGGGTGTCCATTTTTCTTCAACACTGGTCTTGTTTCTTTTTTTTTTTCTAAATTTCTAAATTCTCTACCTGACTGTGTACCCCTTGAATTATTTGTATAGTTACATATATATTGTTACAGCTGTAAAAGATTGACTTTGTCATCTAGTCTAACAGCCTCATCCTTCAGATGAGAGAACTTGGATTGTTGCTGGTTGGATTTCAAATGCAATGGCATTCAATCACGTAACCACAGCATTTATTAATTGTATGCTATGTGCCATGCAGGGGCAGCAAGGCGGCACAGTGGATAGAGCACTGAGCTTGGGCTCAGGAAGACTCATCTTTATAAGTTCAAATCCAGCCTCAGACACTTATTAGTTATGTAACCCTGGGCAAATTACTTAATCCTGTTAGCCTCAGTTTTGTCATCTGTAAAATGAGCTGGAGAAGAAAGTGACAAACCAATCCAATATCTCTGCCAAGAAAACCCCGAAATGGAGTCATGGAGAGTCGGACATGACTTATAAAAATGACTGATGTGCCAAGCACTGAGCAACAGTGCACTGGCATTTTAAAATGAAGTCAGTGATGTTGGAAGAAAGGATGTAGAAAAGCATTAGTAATATCATAACCATTCTTGCTACACTCCTTTTATTTGCCCACTCGTCTCCATACTCTGATTTTTAAGATCACATACTGCATAGCAGAATTGTGTTCCTGTATCTATCACATCGTGCAGCTTGTGACTAATGCAGGGGTGTTGGGAGACGGTAGGAATGGGTATGTGACAATCACAACCTTTCTCTTATTATCATGTGTCCTTTCCATGTGCTTCAGTGTGGTGAAGTAGAAGGAATACTTGATTGGGAGTCAGGAAACAAGTTTCTGTCATTAGCTAGCTCTGTGACTTTGGCTAAGTCACTCATGTCTATGGAGTTCTATTTCCTCATCATCTTGGAAATGGGGAAGTTGGACTAGGTCTTCTCTACGATTCCTTTCAGCTTAGAAATTCCTTAATTCTAAACCATCTTGACTCCTCAAAAGATGCTGTGCGTTTTTGCTGCAAAGTTTAGGGCAAAGCACTGAACAAATTAGGGAAAGCACAAGGATTTGTAATATGAAATTTCTAGGCAACTAATAATGCCAACCCCTCCCCTCTCTGTAGTTGTCTTTTCCCATTTTTGTACATTTAGGGCAAAGCATGGGATTTTTAGTAGTAAACATTTCCACACGCCATCTTCCACAGATGGTTGGTTACCCATGAAGGACTGTCTCTTATACTCACTCTAATGAAATATTAGGGCAGCAGAGCCAAGCAAATGTTCATAGACCCTAGGGGAGAGTAACAAAGTGGTCTATCCATAAAAGTTAGAGTAGTGTACTTAACCTGAGGTCTGTGATTTTAAAAAGATAGATGATAGATAGATCGATAGATAGATAGATAGATAGATAGATAGATAGATAGATAGATAGATGCACTTCAATATAACTGGTTTGTTTCATAATCCTAAATATTTTATTTTCTACATATAAAAACATGATTCTAAGAATGAGTCTATGAGTTTCACCAGACTGCCCAAGGGGTCCATGAAACAAAAAAGATTAAGAACCTGTGTGAAAATCCTGTGAGAAACTATGGAACATGTACTAATGTGTGGAGAAAAAGAAACCTGAAAAAAAAATCAACAACCCCACTAAGATTAGAGAGCTCAGTTCAGTCAAAGAGCAGATTCTCAAATCCAGACCAGAAAGCACTCATGACTAGATTTTTCCATTCATACTTTGCAATGAAAAAATATATTCAAAATTATCAAAGGCACCAGAAAAAATCCTCAAGTGCTTTCTGAATCATCAAAGAAAGAGTAAATTACACTTATCATCATTTTGGTGTTAAGATCTTTTCCCATATTATAATTTTTTTCAACATTAGTAACCTGTATTTCAATGGATGTGTGATCCCATAAATATGGGTATTCCTTCTATTGGTACATATCAGACCCACTGATTGATTCTTTCTTATTCTGTATAATTCTGGTCCTTCTATAGATCCTTCCCTAAGATTCTCATCCCCATTATTCCACAGAGAATTCACTTAAATTGCTGAAGGTCTTTTTTACATTTAAAGAGAATATCGAAGGAACACTTGGGCTTTGGTAATAAACAGTAGCTTCAATTCAATTCAATATTAAGCACCTACTGATTATAGAATGTTGTGCTAGTAGTCAAGTTTAGACGAAATATCACTTTCTTGTCCTAGGATCATCGGCTTTTAGGTATAGAGCTAACCAGGACCTTTGAAGCTATCTTGTTCAATCTCTACTTTTATTTTTTTTTACATAGAGGAGAAAACTGAAATCCAAGGAATTTTTAATAATTTGACCTAAAGTCACACAGATATTAATATCAGAGGTGGGAAATGAAGCCACATCCTCTGATTCCAGAGTCATCGTTCTTTCCATTGAGCCACAATGCCCTGAAGGGAACTTGCAATCTATCCAGGATATGACAAGCCTTAATAACTATAGTGCAAAGTGATACATGATAAGGACATAATAGACATGTAACCAAGTGCTACTTGAGGTTGGATGGAGGTTTGGGAAGTCACTATTGACTGGGGGAGAGGACATCAGAGAAGGCTTCCTGGAGGAGGCATTGTTGAGTGGGATTTTAAAGGGTTGGTATGAGTTCAAAAGGCAGAGTTGGGCAGCAGTTCCAAAGGGACAGATGGGAAAGTGTGGCTACTTTGGAAGGGTGGGGTAGAAAGAGCAAGTATTCCAGTTTGGCTAGAGTGTTGTTGTTCAATTGTATCTGACTCTTCAGAACCCTGCAGACCATACTATTCATGGGATTTTCTTGGCAAAGGTACTAGAGTGATTTTCTATTTTGTTCTTTAATGGATTAAGGCATACAGAGGTTAAGTGACTAACCCAGGATTGCACAGCTAGTAAGTATCTGAGGTCAGCTTCCTGACTCCAGGCCCAGTGCTCTATCCTCTGAGACATCTAACTGACTGCATCAGAGTATAGATAGCCCATATATTTAGCTAACTAGAACAAAACAACCTTCAGGTATTCCAGATGATCATGATTTTATTATAATGTATTTAAAGCTGGCTCTGTATATGGAATAATTCAATTCACCACCCATTAGTGTGTCTACTAGGTACCAGAGACTGTGGCAGGTACTGGGGATGCAAAAAAAAAAAAAGAGAGAGAGAGAAAGAAAGGAAAAAAGAAAGGAAGGAAGAAAGGAAAGAAGGAAGGGAGAAAAAAGAAAAAGAAAGAAAGGAGTAAAGTTTATATTCTACTGAAGGTTACATAAATAAGCATATTTTAAAAGTTAATGGAATTTGTAAGAGGGAGTAATGGAAAATTAGTCTGGTAAGAAGGGTTGAAACCCAGTTGTGAAAGGCTTTAAATAACAGAGGAGATTCTTCCACTAATTCATGTAGGAACTTGGTAGCTTTGTCAACAACTGGAGCACCTTCACTCCTGGTAATATTTGAACTGAAGGTTTATTGATTTATTTTTAAGGGAAGGTGACTGCTAGTGGACTCTGTCTTCTCCCTCTAGCTTGAGAGCAAGTTGAATTGAAGCAGAGGTCCTTGCTTATGGTTTACTCCGTTCAAGACGAGTGGAGGCCCCTTGGGGAATTATGGCATTCTAGAGTTGCTCTGGTACAACGGGCTAAAGAGTGAATGTACCTACATGCTTCTGAAGGACTTGTAAAAAGCCCTTCAGAAGTGACAGGGAATCCCCATCCTACTCCCTTACCTCCAGGAAACCTGTTGGGATTCTACCTTAAAGGCGTAGGAGCAGGGGTTTCCCAGACTAGCTTAGGGTTTCTGGAGCTATGACTTTAGGGGACTCCTGGGAGATTAAAAGTTGGAGCCAGAATTTCCCCATAGTACTACACTACAATGGGGGTTAGAGGCATACAGCTAGAGTCCACTTGACCAAATTGTCAAGAAATCACAGTTGAATAGACTATAAATTATTGATGAGGATACAAATGAAGACTCATGAGCATGCTAAAATTATTTCCAGAGCATGTATAATGTGTCACAGTTTTTTCCACTTTCTAGTATGAGAAACTGATGCATTGTTATGTCCCTGACTTTTAATTGAGTTTTGCAGCAACAGCAACAAAAATTGAGCCACATCAAGTTACAGGCTAAGTACAAGCGAGTCCTGGACTTCCTGAATTCACAGTTCATACAGGCCAATATGGAACATAAGACCATTGAGATCTGTGGTGCTGGAGTTGAGAGGAAGGAGAGAAGAGAGAGGAGGGTGGAATGATCTAAGAAAAGGTGAGGAGAAAAATGGGATCATGATGGTAAATGGGACACAATTCTCCTAGCAAGTAGAATTTGGGAAATGGTAAGCACTATGGCTCAGAAATTTAAAATTTTGCTATTATTGAGTAAAAGGGGGAGGGAGGGAACAAGAAGAAGAAAAACACATGTAGCTTAGTGAAGAACAAAAATGAATCCATGATGGACTCCAGTGATGGGAGCTGAGACCATCTTGTCAGCCAGTCAGTTAAAAGGCACTTATTAAATGCTTAGTGTGTGCTAGGAAATGTGCTAAATGCTGACATATAAACAATTTCTAATGTTTTCTAATAGAGAAGTCACAAGGGGGAGGAAGTCAACATCCAGAAATCTCCTGCGTAATACAGGAAGTCTGGTCACCGAACTGTTGAGCCCTGTGTCCCATTGTGTATACATTTATGTCATTGTCAAAAAGTGTCTTCATGATGGCTGCTGGCCAGTAGATCACTATCACCACCAAATGCAAAGTAGTGAAAATTCAACAATTATCGTCTTGGAGCCATAGTTCTTAAAGACCTAGAGCCCACATTCTGCGTCTAGTTTCTGAATGCCCACGGTTAACTTTCTGATTCCTTCAGTCAGTGATGGCCCCCTTGAAAAATGAGGCCAGAACACCAGAAACACAGCAAGAGAAGGTACAAGTGTCTATTATCAGAGTATCCAATCACTCAGAGCTCATCTTTCTTGTTGCTGACCTTTCTCCATTTCAACCATAAGGTTATTCCATCTAATATCAAAAGTAGTAGGCCAAGAATGATGTGGGTGCTTCAGACTTAGTATTAGAATGGTTGTGGGGTGCAGAGGGGAGGGAACTTAACTAGTAAATAAAATGAGGTCATTTCTCCAAGCATAATGACATTTATTAATCAGGGCATGAGATCTATAGATAAAGGACAGATCAACGATGTGCCTGCATTTTTGCCAAAACCTCAGAGTGAGAATTGGCAGTCTTTTATACCTAGGTGTATCTTCCATCTCAATCATCTGACAGTACATCATTAGAGGACATTTTAATGAGCAGGTAAGCTAAGAGTTCTTTACTCCTTCCTATTCATCTTTTTGGCGGGGAGGAGGAGCAGGCAGCTGAAGAAAGTGGGCTGCCCCTCAGATGTGTCCAATCACACCCCTCTCTGACTCCTAAGCAATTTGAGTTGCTAGCAGTCAACCAGAAAAAAGCATAAGCCATCTCGATCAGGTTTTCACTAACTGGTTCTCCACTTTGTAAACAAGGTCACCCCAAACTTTAATACAGGGAATGAGGACAAAGCTCATCCTCCCTGGGGGAGGTCAAATTGGGTCCTGTTTGGTTGTTGTCCTTCATTCTGGAAGAAGGCCAAAGTGATATCACTATGGTAGAGTTAAGTTTCAGTGTGTCCCACTGTGGCTGATCAGCTCAGAATTCTCTACCACAGATAGGGCACAAATAATCTGTGTGAACATTTGGGGTAGATTCTCTAAATTTGCGCATCCTGCGTTTCCTTTGAGTTGTTTCAATTCTGCTTTGCTCATAGAGCACAGGACATTCTCTGATGTGGGCATGCCATGCTGGGCTGTCCTGTGCCAGTGTCTCCCATGTCACATAATCAGTTTCAAGTTTTAAGAGAGACCTTGAGAGTATCTGTATTTTGCTTCTTCTGACCACCATGTAAACACTTGCCCTGTGTAAGTTCTCTATAAAATAGTCCTTTTGGCAAGCATACGTTTTGCATTCGAACAGCATGGCCAGTCTATCAGAGTTGTGCTCTCTAAAGCAGAGTTTGAATGCTTGGTGGTCCTGCTCGAGAAAAGCCTTCAATGTCTGATATCTTCTCTTCCAGGTGATCTTCAGAATCCTCCTAAGATAATTCAAATGGAAATTATCCAGTTTTCTGGCTTGGTGCTGGCATACTGTCCAGGTTTCACAGGCATACAACAATGAGGTCAGTACAGTGGCTCTGTAGACCTTCAGTTTGGTAGTCAGTGTAGTACCTCTTCTCTCCCATACTTTTTTTTTTTTGAGCCTCCCAAATACTGAGCTACTAGCTTTGACCATGCCTGGATCAACCTCATTATACGGGTCCTGTTTATAGAGTAAACCGAAGTCAGGTCCCATTTGAATGGGGCCCAGCTCAAACTAACAGATGCCTTGGGGTGGGGGTGGGGGGGGCGCCGAGTGATCACATGACTCCTAGCCCTTCGGAGACTGCCTAGCACATGAGTGGGGTACTTGTAGCCCTCTAGGTCTTCAAGTGTGGCTCTTTGACATAATCCAAACTTCACAGAACAAATCCCCTTAATTAAAGTGTTTGTTCTGCAAAACTTGGACTCAGTCAAAAGGCTACACGCAAGTACCTAGAAGGCCACATGTGGCCTTGAAGCTGCAGGTTGCGCACCTCTGGCCTAGACTTTTCAGAAATGGAATCTTGACAAAAATAGGAGGAAAAAGGATGGTTCACAAACTAATAATTGGTTATTAATATGATAGAATAATATTAATTTCCCTCACAATGAAATGGGACACACATTAAACCAGCTAACACTTAACAGAAGTCTACTTAACAATAGTGAAGAAAGGATGTTCAGCAAGGACACAGCATTGGTTAAATTTGGCACAGCTTTTCTGCCTTCACATTTGCAATGCTGTCATGACTGTATGAAATGTATGTCAAGTCTGGGGAGCTCCATCTCTTCCCATGCTGGTCTTTGTTCTTAGTTGAAGAGAAAGCTATGTCAACAAGTTAAGCCTTAGTCCTCTGGACCAATTAAATATTGACGATGACTTCTTTGACTTTCAGAAAAACAACTAATTTAGCCTACATGGCAAGGACTTTAGGAGATTTTTTATCCTTGTCACATATTAGATGATCTTTAGAGTCCTTTCTACTTCTAACTCTAAGGGCCTATGACTCTGTGACACTTAAGACACAGAGAACTACAGAGTAGTTTATAAGATACTTAGATAATAACTTCTTTTTAATAAGTAGTACCTTTTTACCAGTCTACACAAAATTCCTAAATATGTGAACTGTGACAAAATCATAGGCAAAAATATATATATCCCTCACATTTCATGCATTTATCTGAGTCTCAGTTTCCCTATCTGCAAAATGCCGAGGTAGAGATTAGAATAGCTGATCTCTAAGATCTCTTGCAATTCTAAATTTAGAACCTTATTTTCTTAGATAACTCTTAGGACCATCATAGCAGATACCACTGAAGCAACTAAACAAAGCTTGGCACATAGCAAATACGAAATACTCTGTTCTTCTGTCTAGTTGTCTATCTATCTGTTTTTCTCTCTCTATGATCTATATTTATCTTTCTGCCTATTCTCTCTCTCTCTGTCTCCTTCTGTCTGTCTGTCTGTTTCTCTCTGTGTCTGTCTGTCTCTTTCTCTAGTGCAATACATTGTGGAATTGTGGGATTCTGTTAAGGCAGCATCAACAAAAATTATGTTTCATTATTTTCTCTGGAAGAAAAATTAGTTATTCAAAAAAAAAGTATCTTTAATTGAAACAGTCTGAAAAGCCCTTTCTATGTTTTAGCTAGGGGCTGCCAGAAGAAATATTAGATGTTCTGAAACAAAACCATGTGAAACAGTCCCAGCTCCATCATTAAGCATTTGACCACATGTTTTGTCTCCATGCTGGGTACATCAGAGCAACACAACTCTGTGAAGTTTTCCCTGCTTAATTGCCCTCTGGGCCCCATTTCTCACATTCTGTGTTGTTCAAATGAGTTTATCTTCAGTCTGCAGTATAGAGGTTGTTATATAACCTGATGGCTCAAACACCCTTGACTGGTAGCCTAGTCTTTGCTCAAATCTGGGGTGGGGTTGGAGGTTAGCCAATCAAGAAAAGAGGTCCAGGACTACAAGGACTATACTTCAGATAAAAGTTGTTTCTTCTGAGCCCTAAAGAGTCCTTATTAATATTTAGGGATCAAGGTGGAAAAAGTATCCATCCTCCGAAGTAGCCTATGGACAGGTGCCAGTCCCTGAACTGTTTATCATTTTTATTAATGACTTGATTAGAGTCATAGATGGCATACTCATCAATAGTACTGATGACACAACGCTGCAAAAGATAGCTAATTCTAGATAAGAGTAAGGATAAAAAAAAAAAGATCTCATCAGGACAGAATATTGGGCCACACATAGTAAGATGAAATTTAAAATCTTAAACTTGGGTTTTGGATGTCAAAATTTTACCAGCGAGTTTTTTTATAAACTATTCAAACATAATTTTTTTGGTAGTGGAAAGGGCTCAGGATTAGGTCAGAAGACCTAGATTTAGTCTGAGGCAAGTTATTTTTTGTGACTTTGTTCCTTTAAAACAAAAAGGAAAGAAACAACAGCCAGTTAGAAGTCAAAACTCCACGTATAAAGAGGAAGAGCAAGACGACATGGGGACAGCTGGAGGAAGTGGATAGAGTATGTGGCTTGGAGTCAGGAAGACCTGAGTTCAAATGTGGCCCTAGACACTTACTAGCTGTGTGACCCTGGGCAAGTCACTCAACTCTGTTTGCCTGAGCTTCCTCATCTGTAAAATGAGCCAGAGAAGGAAATGGCAAACCACTCCAGTGTCTTTGCCAAGAAAACCCCAAATGGGGTCATGAAGAGTCAGGCACAACTGAAGATGACTGAACAGCAGAAGGAAAGATAATAGAAACAGAAAGTGAGGGGTCTAATGCTGTAGAAGAACATGAAAGATTTAAGAAAGAAAACAGGACAAACTAGCTTACATAAAGCAGCACAGCACAACTGAATGACATGAATTTAGGCTGATAAGGAATGAAAATGGGCTCACAGTATACGAGAGCTTGGTCACATATTTTCAGGAGGCCTTCCTTAGGAATGTGTCTTCATGTAAAACACAGAAAAGCTTAGTGAGGGCTGTGGTGGAAAGAACACTAGATTTGGGGTCAGAGGGCCAGGGTTCTGAGCTTGACCCAGCCATTTACTCCCTGCAGGTCTAGCAAAAGACTTTACCTTTTTGGGCCTCAATGTCCTCATCTGTAAAATGAAGGGGTTGGACTAACCGGTCTCCTGAGGTCCCTTGAAGCTCTAGGTCTATAATCCTAAAGTGGAAATGAATAACACCTTCCGAATATTATCTATGGTTAACACAATGTACAATGTATTTGCTGTTTAGTGCAACTGGTGCTTTTATGATTTTCTGGAGAACTCAGCCTGCTTCCACCACTTACTATGTGCATGACTTTGGACAAATTAACCTAAATGGAACTCAGTTTTCCTCATCCCCTAGAGGGCCTCTTAGGTCCTTTCCATCTTTAGATCAATTATTTTATGCATGTTTGAAAGTCAACTATCTCTTCATTTGCCTATATTTTCATGAATTTTGTGTATGTATATATAATTTTGCCATGTATTTGCAGGAAATTTTAAAGTTAAAATATCCTGGCCAATATGTAGAATGCTGCTGGGTATGATTTTTTTTCCCTTCTTTTTAAATTTCCTCCTTTACACCATGAATATGTGATAGAGATGGAAATATGAAAATACAGACACAGACACAGACACACACACACACACAGACACACACACACACACACACACACAGACACACACACACACACACACACACAATGAGAATCATCAAGTGAGGATTGTGGACTGCAAGTTATAATTCATCTTGTTTCAGGGATCCCAAAGTCACCCAGCTAGTAAATGTTACAGGTCCAATCTGAACTCAGCTCTTTCTGACGCCCGGCCTGGCTCTCTATCCACTGCGCCACCTCGCGGCAAAGCTGATAGTGCTTTACAAATATTCTCAGATGCAATTAACATGTACACAAAGGAATATACTAAAAAGGAGAATATGATAGAAGCAAATAAGAGAAACAGAGAAAAGGCTCTAGAACAATCTGAGGAAGGCAACATGAACTTTAGCTGGGGATGCCAGGCAAAGCTTTGTGGAAAAGATGATCACTGAGCTGAGCCTTGAAGAAAGGTGGATTCTAACTTGTGATCCACAGTCCTGATGATTCTCAGTGTTTTTTCACATTTCTTTTAGTCTTCTGCTCTTGTCATCTCTATCACATACTCCAGGGGCAGAGGAGGAAATTTAAAGGGAGAAAAAAACTCATTCCCAGCAAGATTGGATATATTGGTCAGGATATTTCACCTTTAAAATTTCCTGTGAATACATTTTATTTATACAACATATATATATATAAAATTTATTTTTATTTATCATTAAAATGAAATTATTATATTTATATAACATATGTAAAACAATATAAACATATTTATGTAGCACAAATTATACATATATACACAAATACATGACATACATATGTGTGTGTACGTGTTTATTGCAGTGGAAGGGACTCAGGAGTCAGAAGATTTAGTTTCAGTCTAAAGTAAGTATTTTAATCTCTGAGCCTCAGTTTATTTATCTGTCAAATGAGTTTAATAGTTACCCTGCCGAGCGCTCAAGGTTCTTGTGAGAATCAAACAAGATGATGGGTATGAGATCTGATGGAGTTTTGAAAACAACAAGTGAGGTAGAATGAAAACTATAAGGTAGTGTTATTATTCCAAAGGTATTATTTCCAGATTACTAAACCACAGTTTTGCTTACACTACAGGATAGATCATGTCCTCTTTGTACCTGGTGATATACAATGAATCTCTCTTATTAGAGCACAAAAACTGTGCCTCTTGATGATAGCTATGAAGATTTCTGCTGTGGGACAAATGTACTTGCAAGGTTTTTCTTTTTTTTAAGCCAAAGGTAGCTGGCATAGCAATTATTGAGTTCTTCTCTACTCCTGGAAGGATTGTCTTTGAACACACTGTCAATCACTGACAGTCAGCTTCCTGTCCTTGTTTGCTAACTACAAACATATAATTTGCGTGAGAGTCTTAATCCAGGAAAAGGGTCTCCATATTTCATAATGGCATCGTGCCATTTGGCTAAAGAGAAAATATTCCATTTTGCCTAGACACTTTGCATCCAGCAGATGAGGAAAGTATGCAAATTCATATTAACCCTGTCCATCACAGTATTGTCAAGAAGTAATGGCAACAAGCAGGCCTGGACACCCTTGGGCAGAGAGAAGGTTCCTTTATTAATATGACATGACCTTTGGGGAGGCAGGGGCTTGTAGAAGCAAATGTCCCAATTTAAGGCACTACATTTCAAAGACAGATCTCTTAATTTTGTCATAATAACATCATAACTGTTGCAAAGGTGTCACCACCATGACCACTTTCATTTACCTGAAAACAATGCTAATTGAACCAAAACCTCATAGTGTTCTATGGGATGCTCATTTAATGTCTTAGAAAGAATGTTGGACAGGGTGTCAGGAGAGCTGGTATCTGGTCTTGGCTCTCCCACTAGACTCTGGAGTAAGTAAATGACTTGAATTTTCTAACCTTCACTTTTTTCATTTGGTGTTCAGTCATTCAGTCATGTCCTACTCTTTATGATCCAATCTAGGGTTTTCTTGGCAAAGATACTAGAGTGGCTCTCCATTTTCTTCTCCAAAGGCTTAAGACAAAAGTGTCTGAGGTTAGATTCGAACTCAGGTCTTCTTGACTCCAGGTCCAGCACTCTAGCCACTGACCCAACTAGCTTCCTCTTTATGTTTGTACCATTGTGGGGAAAAAGAAGAAGAAAAAAATCTTTTCATTTGTATCATCAGGATGAAAAAACCAAAAACAAAAAAACTTCCCTTGTTGACTGGATTGTTATGAGGATAAAAGAGAAGCTATATGAGAAATTAGTTAGAAGAGTATTAAACACTAAGTAAATGAAAGGTGCTTTATCATTATTATTATATTATTATAATTATATATTATATTATGTATTATTATAGAAAACAAATTCATTGAAGTCCAATTCCAATGTCTCATTATTTTGTGGAAGTGATGTTTCTTCCTTCCTGCTTTTTCTTCTTTCCCTCCTTCCTTTCTTCTTTCTTCCTCCTCCTTCCTCTTTCCTTCCCTCCTTCTTTCTTTCTTTCTTCTTTTTTTCTTTCTTCTACTTTTCTCTGTCTCTCTCTCTGTCTCTCTCTGTCTCTCTCTCTGTCTCTCTCTGTCTCTCTCTCTGTCTCTCTCTGTCTCTGTCTCTGTCTCTCTCTGCCTCTCTGTCCCTCTCTGTCTCTCTGTCTCTTTCTCTCTCTGTCTCTCTCTCTCTGTTTCTCTCTGTCTGTCTCTGTCTGTCTCTGTCTCTGTCTCTCTGTCTCTCTCTGTCTCTTTCTCATCTCATATAGGTTGGAAGTACTGTTGCAACTCACCAGCCCAGTCTCACTACTGATTAGCATGGGGGCTTCCTTTTGCTGTGTTGCCAGCCTAGACTAATTATGCCCTACTTTAAGCAATCTGATGGTGCCCCATTTTTGGGCACTCACCGTACTGGTGCCAGAATAAATGTGAACACCCAATCAATGTAATCCACTGAAGCTCAGAACTCCTAAACTGAAATGATCCTCCAGTCTCAGCTTCTCTGGGAGCTGGGACTACAAGTGTCCATTTTCACCCTCGGTTAGTGCTCTGTTCTGAAGGTAATGCCAGTGAAACACAACACCTCAAAGATCCTGCCAAGTTAGAAAAACTTCAAGTTCACAATCAACCATAGACTATGTATCTGTCAAAAAGCCTAGCTGTCACTTTTTGGAGATGCTCATCATTAGGATGACAATAAGGTGATGACATTTTCCAACCACATCAAGTTATGAACTTACTACTAAAATGTGGAGAACGTTGTGGTCTATACCTGTGATTAGAGAGTCAGTCAATAAATAATCACTTTATAAAGTTCTTACTATGTGCCACACACTGTGGTAGGCACTGGGGATATAAATTCAAAGAATGAAACCAATCCTACTCCCAATGAGCTTACATTCTGATGAATTTACACTATAGCCAATCAATCAATCAACAAACATTTGAACAGAGCACCAGCCCTGGAGTCAGGAGGACCAGAGTTCAAATTAGGCCTTAGACTCTTGATGCCAGCTGTGTGACCTTGGGCAAGTCACTTCACCCCAATTGTCTTGCCTTTGTCTCTCAAAAACAAAACCCCAAACAAGCACGGACATGCTTGCTAGGTGCTAAACCAGGGGTAGGGAACCTGCAGCCTCAAGACCACATGTGGCCCTCTAGGTCTTCAAGTGCAAATAGATTTATTCTGTAAAGTTTGGATTTTGTCAAAGGACTGCACTTGAGGATCTAGAGGGCCACACATGGCCTCAAGGCCTCAGGTTCCCTATCCCTGGCAAAAAAAAAAAAAGCCAAAAGTAGTTCCTTTCTTCAAGGAACTTATATTCTGCTAAAATAGATAAATAACAAGGTTCATAGAGGGTACATTTAGAGTAGATGGAAGGTAATCTGAGAGTGAAGGTACTAGCAGTTGAGGGGAGGGGGGAGGGGGGCCCAGAAAGGCTTCCTGTAGAAGTTGGGACTTGAGTTGAGAGCTGTGAGCTGACTGTGTAGTCTGAGGTCAGAGGAGTTCAGGTATTGGAGGAAAGTGAGGTACCATATGCAAGGGTCTGCATGTTGGCCAATGTAGCAGGATTATCCAAGCACATGGAGGAGGAGCGTAGTAGAAAGGAGCCAGGTTGGGAAGAGTCTTAAATACATATAGAGGAGTCTCTGATGATAGGAAGCCACTGGCATTAAGAATGATCAAAGTTACTGGACATTCTTCATTTACTTTGAGTTTTGTCCTCTGTAATTATATACCTGTTTACCCTACTGCTGGATACTTATTGAAAAGCTTTGGATTATGCCAAGTCACAGCAGTGAGAGCCACTGAAAAGTTAGGGGAAAGACTATTTTAGTGATTTTTTGGTACCCATCTATTGGGTTTTATACATCTGCTGATCAGAGTTTGAGTTAATTGTTATAGGAGCAGAAGCCTGATATGAAATTAACTGTTCAGGGTATGTAAGCATATGCCAGAATTTGGATGGATCTGTGATCTCATGAATATGGGTATATACTGCCAACAGTATATAGATCATGATCATCTGCAACTTTTCATCCTGTGTGACTCTTACCCATATCAACCTCAAATCCTCTATGGTCAAGTTAATGTAATGAGCCTTCTTCTGGATCAAAGGTCCTTAACCTTTTTTGAGTCCTAAACCCCTTTGGTCAGTCTGGTAAAGCCCAAGGACTCCTTCTAGGAGTGATATTCTTAAGAAATTAAAGAGGCAATTTTTCCCATCCAAGTTCATGGAGCTCCTGAAATTATCCATTGTCTAAGTTGCTGTTGAGTTGTTCCAGAGTCTGATTCTTTTGCAACCCCATTTGAGATTTTCTTGGCAAAGATACTGGAATGGTTTGCCATTTCCTTCTCCAGCATATTTGATAGATAAGGAAACTGAGTTAAGTGACTTGTCAAGGGTCAAATAGCTAGCAAGTGTCTGAGGCAGAATTTGAAAGTCAGGTCCTCCTGACTTTGGGCTCAATACTCTATCCACTACTATACCTAGCTGTCTGTAGTCCCAGATCTTGGTTTAAAAACCCCAGTTTTAGAACTTTTGACATTTCATAGTAACCATGGAGCACATTGGCTGTTTGCATTCTATTTATGACTGGGCCACAAATTTTTCCAGTTTTCTCTAATGATACCCATTATGATCCTCTTGCAATATGTTGCTACCGTTCCCCATCTGCCTCTCCATTGCCTTTGAGTGACAAGTTACTTTAATTCATAACACAATGGAGAATTCCATGACTTGCATCCATGCAGCATTGCTTGAATGGTGGTGACATTAGGTGATGATAAGTATAGAACATTTGGAAGCAACCTGGATAGGCCAATGAAGTTCGGTAATCAGAGTCAGATTGAAGCTAGAAGTAAAGAAGAAAAAGAAATGCTCAAGAAGTTTGGATTTATTTTCAAAGCTCAGTGGATATTTTGTTTTTAATCCTTTTCCATTTTACAGGAAGAAGCTGGATTTTTTTCTGGTCCAGAACTATTCCCTAACATGGTAACTAAGAAAGAAAGAACCTTTGAGCAGTTCTGCTTTAGGAGGCAGGGGCCTGAACTTGCAATTAACTGTAGATTAGGAGGATATATAACTCTTAGAGCTAAAAAGGACTTTAGAGGTCACTGAGTCCAAAATATCTCCCTGGTCTGTGGCAAATTTTTACTAGTTGGTTAAACTCTATCAAATGTCCTTGCCTCTTAAAACTTAAAAATTTAGTGCCACATCCTGGCTACATCACTCTAGGCAAGTCATTTAAACTTTAACTGCCCTAGGCAATTCCCTAAGACAGTAAGTTGCAGAGAAGTGCCAACCTGAATTGGTAGAGGGAGTTTCCTTATGAGGAACTTCCTCATGCCAATGAAATCACAGGTCTTTAAAAAACCCAAATATGCCTATACATTAAAAAAAATAGTGCTCTCTTTCTTCATTTTATTTTTCCCACTCCAACAATTTTCTCCCTCTGCCCTTTGAGCCACCATGAGCCACTGTGCAACGACTTTGGAGCTGTTTGAAATAGAGAATTTTAGATATTTGCCTGGTCAGCTTTGGCTAAGCAATCACTTACTGGGTCTACTCATCTCCGTTGAAATTGACTGAATCCCAGATAGGAGGATGTGTGCCATATCTACCTAGATTTTATAAATTAAGAAACTGAGACTCGGACAGCTGAGGTAACTTGTCCAAGGTCACACGAGTTAGTAGCAGAGATAAGATTAGAAACCTAAGGCTCTCAACCAGTATCAAGCATATTAATTTCCCCAGATGTAGTCAATATGTAAAGCTCTTTCAGTAAAGAAGATTGGAAAGAGCCCGGGAGCTGAGGTTACAGTGAAATGAGGCCTAGTAAGAAATGCCTGAAAGGGAGACACATATTTGAATGAAACTGAAAAAGAATTTAGAAATAAAAGTGAAATAACTCTATCGTGCTCAGGCAGGAGCCTAAGCACAGTACAATTTGTCCTACATGGAGATAAGAAGGTACAGGGGGGCTAGGGGACCAGGTGCAAGCCGTTTAACTGATGACACTTGCTACTTCACATGTGGGTGGCAGGAAGGAAGAGGGAGTAGCTGTGGCAGGCACGGAGGGAAGAGCTTTGTCCTATTACTTGTGCAGAAGATGAATTCTTAGACGTCTCCACCACTGGGGTATGTTTGGTGAAGAAGGGGATTTCCACTCTTAAAAATAGTATATTTTTGGTCATGTTTGAAATGACCTTTGGGGGAAATTTGTTATGATCAGTAGCTAGTCTTTTAGTACTGACCATTGCTTTAAATCCCTCTGCAGCATGTCACTGCTTTGTGGCATAAAACAATTTAACTCAGGGCCCAAGCATAAAGTTAAAACATTCAAATGGCTATCGGTCTCGAGTTATGTGTGCACCCTATGTATATATGTATGTATATGTGAGTGTCTATACACACATGTGTATATATATATATATTCTTTTTGTTGTACAGTTGTTTCAGTTGTGTCCAACTCTTGGTGACCACATTTGAGGTTTTCTTGGCAAATATGCTGCAGTGGCTTCTATTTCCTTCTCAAGCTCATTTTACAGGTGAGGAAACTTAGGCAAAGTGACTTTCCCAGGGTAACCCATCTAGTAAGTGTCTGAGGTCAGATTTGAACTTGTGAAGATGAATCTTCCTGATTCCAGACCAGGCATCTAGCCATTGTACCACCTAACTGTACACACACATACATGCACACATGCATGCACATAAATATATACACCCGTATATAAATATACCCATACACATACCTATATATATACGCACATCTAATTATTATATGCATTTATGCCTATTCATCTCCTTGAAGCTAGAACCCTAAGCCAATTAAATAAAAAAGATAGGGATAGGGATTGATCTTATTATTTCATTGGTGTAGGAAATTCTCAGGTAAGGAAATTCCCTCTACCAATATGGGTCAGTACCTTCTCTGCCTTAGAGAATTGCCTAAAGCACTGAGAAGTTAATTGACTTGCCTCAGGATCACAGAGTCAGTATGTGCCAGAGACAGGACTGCTTTAAAGCCAGCTCTCTATTCACTAAGCTACATACTATATGCATGTATCCATGTGAATATATGCATGTACACATATATTATACATATATAATGTAATGTATAAACTTAAAATTGCCATTACATTAAAAATATTACCCTTTAAAAAACATTAATTTATAGTTGTCCCACCACAGAAAGCTGAAATGGATGATTTAGAGTGCCTCATGGTTGAGTCATTTCAGTCATGGATGACTCTTCATGATGCCATTTGGGGTTTTCTTGGCAGACTGGAGTGGTTTGCCATTTCCTTCTCCAGTTCATTTAACAGATGAGGAAACTGAGGCAGAATTAAGTGACTTGCCCAGGGTTATACAGCTAGTATCTGAGGCCAGATTTGAACTCAGGAAAATGAATCTTCCTGACTCCAGACCCAACACTCTATCCAATGTGTCACCTAGCTGCCCTGTAGAGTACCTCAAAGAACAATAGTGATGTGGTATGACTTGCTGCCTCTCTGAATCTCAGTTTCTTTGCCTAGAAAAATGAAGAGATTGATCAGATGATCAGAGGCACGAGTGATAGATTTGGAGTTAGAGTACCTGGATCCAAATTCTTCCTGTGCTATTTACTATGTGGGTGCCCCCGGGCAAAAGATTTTACTTCTCTACATCATAGTTTTCTCATCATTCAAGTGAGGGGCTTGGACTAGAGGATCTCTAAATTCTTTTGACTCTATAATCCCGGAAGTGCAATCTTGCTCTTCCTTTCTATGAAGCTATGTTGTTCCCCTAAAGGTACTATCAGGAGTACAGTGAGAGTGGGAATAATATGTAGTAGAAAGAATAGTCAATTTTGCAGTCAGAGGGGTTGTTTCAAAGACTCTGTTAGCTTACTACCTGTGTGACCTTGGATGAATCATTTCTCTAGGCCATACTTTCCTCATTTGTAAAATGAAAATGTCAACTAAATGACTTCTAATGCACCTCCTTGTCCTAATGCTATGATGAAAGGGTGCCATTATTGATGTGGGGTCCAAGTCCATTCAGTTAATCCCACCCCCATCAAATATAGACATTGAATAAGAAGTAACTGCTCCTCACTTCTGACTGTGCTCAGGATGAACTCTGACAAGGAGATCGAATACTGTGCCTACCTCCCTGGGGCACAATCCTCAGATTCTATAGATTTAGACCTAGAGGAGTCAGAGGTCATCTGGTCCAGTCCAGTTCTCTCATTTTTTTGTTGTTGTTACTCAGCCATGTCCAACTCTTTGTGACTCCATTTGGAATTTTCTTGGCTCACATTTTGGAGTGGTTTGCCATTTCCTTTTTCAGCTCATTTTACAGATGAGGAAACTGAGGCAAACAGGGTTAAGTAACTTTGCCAGAATCACACAGCTAGTAAGTATCTGAAGCTGCATTCGAACTCAGGTCTTCCTAATTCCACATCTAGTACTCTATCCACTACAGCCTAGCTGCCCTCTCATTTTACAAATGAAGAAATGGAAGTCTAGAAAAGTTAAATGACTTGCTGAGGTTCACACAGGCAGGATTTGAACCTGAGTCCTCTGACTCTAAATCCAGCACTCTTTCCACTGTATCTTCTTCAGGATAAGGATTTTGAATTTAATTAAAATTTCAATATGTACTCTATTCTGAGCTGTCTTTGGAATGAGCTGATCCAACCTTGCTATATACTTCTTTCCCCAATGTTCCTCTGAATGCCCCACCATTGTTCATCACTGCTCCTAGTGCAGCTGGCTCACTCTGTCAAGAGACTATAGAGATAGATGTTCTAGAGTTCCCCCTTAAAGGAATCCCTGCTGACAGTGAGGTGACACAGTGATTAGAGTGCTGGGCTTAGAGTTAGGGAGACAAGTTCAAATCCTGCCTTAAATATTTTCTCTGGGCAAGTCACTCAACCTCACTGGATGGTTTCTAAAACAGTACTCCTCTGATCAAGTGAGGTGAATTCAGTTAAGCTTAAGAGCATTGACTTAAAAGCTAATAGACGCTTCTAGACCAATTTAACAAAAATGCATTAAGTACCTGCTGACTGCTGTGTTAGGTACTAGAGATACAAAAACACAAATGAAACATTACCTTTCCTTAAGGTGTGGTACTCTTCTAGTACTGCTCTGACTCCCCTTCTGATCTTCAGTGTTCCTGCTTCCTCTCACTTAGGCTTTGACCTTTGATTCTGATTCTGTCTCTGCCCTTGGCTCCTGTAGCTACCTTGCTACATTATGTCGCCTAGACAGAATTTTTTGATTCTGGCCCTTTCAGATTCTGTTTTTAATCATGTAAAATAGCCAACCACTCATCCATGATATAGATTCCTTGAAGCTAGATGGTTTCTGGTGATTCTATCCTGTGAGCCCCTAGAAGATTCCTCATCACTGTACAGTACCAGAGCCTTAGTCACTCAAGGCCAGAAAGAGGCTCACTAAGCTTCCATGTGCCAGATTAGGGACTATTGCACATTCTCTGTATCAAGGATATATTCATGCATGCCTTAATGACTGGATCCTCATTGGCCGCTTCATCCAGCACACTGACATACCACTATCTACATCTTCAGAATCTTCATTCTCCCCAAGGGACTACATAACAATGGGCCTTCCTTGGTATCTGCCTTTGATTACATCTTTGGTTCTTGGCATTGCAATTCGTGTTTCTATTCCTGGATTACCTGGAAATGATAATAATGGTAGCTAAGCCTAATTTCTGATCAGGAGGCAGTACCTGGCCATTAACTCTTGACATTTCATCACCTAGTAATGGCAGGTAACAGTTTTCTCCCACTCTTCCTATCTAGGGCCCCTGTCAGGGACTTCTCCCAGACACCATTGACTTAGTTGTTGCTCTTGGTTCCTCTTGTTTTACTTCAAGACTTGTATTTCATCCTATCTGTGCTTTCTAGGGTGTTGAACAGCTAATCTGATAAATTAATCTTCACCAAAGTGGCCTTGGGAGAGAGCCAAAAGACTCTAGGGAAACACAGGTAAATTTTACAGTGACATTAGGGAAAAAAGAATTATTCCAGTGACTAATGGTAGGAATTTCATTCCAGATGGGTGAAGAATATATCCCTGCGGCAGACTAGTAGGGGAGACATTTTTGGATTTTTGTTGGAAGCTGCTTGGATAGGGCTACTTCACCAGATAAAGAGAGACATTTAAAATGGAGCAATTATAGTGCCTAATGAATGTAGTCCCAGATCCCAAAGGAATTCTACCTGCCCATGAGTTTAGCCGAATCAGACTTAGTCATGATTAGCCTATCCAAAGGCAGCTGGAGTTTGCCTGCCTTATATAGCCATATTTGCAAAAGACATAGACTCCTTTTGTAAATTTCTGTATAAAAGTGCACAGCCCTGAATAGCTCTGAGACATGTGGAAGTCTGGCTGTAGTTACAACTGAATTGCTGAGAATACTTATGTGGGTGACTTCATTTCCTTGAGCCAGACAAAGGAGAACCCAGAGGGTGTCAGCAAGGCAGAACACATGTCTCCTACTGTTGTTTTATGACCTAGTGTAGGTATTAGGGGATTTGTATATTTAACCCTCTGCAAATGAACTTCTTCATCATTCAACTGGAACTACTCTTTTTCAAGTTAGCAGGGATCTCTTAATTGCCAAATCTATGGTTTTTTCTCAGTCCTCATCCTTCCTAACTCCTATATAGCCTCTGACACCATCACAATAATCCTCTTTTCCTGGATACTCTTTTCTCTCTAGGTTTTTATGACATTGCTGGATTTTGGATTTGAAGAATTTTGGATTCTCTTTTCCTGACTATTTCTTTTCAGTCTACTTTGCAGGATCTCTGTTAAGGTCACACACATTAACTATGGGTGTCCCCAAGGCTCTGGAGCTACTTCTCTTCTCCCTTTATACTCTCTTGCTTGAAGATCTGATCAGCTGTCATAGGTTCAATGATCATCTCTAGGCAGAAGATTCCCTAATCTATATATCTAGCCCTAACCTCTTTCTTGAGCTCCAGTCTCTTATCAGTTACCTTTTGGATATCTCCAACTGGATGTTCCACAGACATCTCAAATTCAATATACTCCAAATAGAACTCATTATATTCCCTACTGCCTCAAAAAAAAAAAAACTATCCTTTTTTCCCCCAACTTTCCTATGACTTTCAAGGACACTACTGTTATCCCAGTTATCCAGGCTTGCAACCTTGGTGTCATCCTTGACTTTTCAGTTTATATTCTAATGACAGAGACAATCTGGTGCCAAGTCTTGTATGCATCCTCTTCCTTTAACTCATCATACTGTTGCCATCCTGATTCAGGCCCTTATCATCTGATTCATGTCTGGTCCATTACAATAACCTTCTACCTAATCTCTGTCTCCTTGATCTAATACAACCTTCATTCAGCTGCCAAAGTGATCTTCTCAAAGCACAAGTCTTACCATGTCACACCTCGCCCCCTATCACCATACAATAAATTCCAATGGGTTCCTATTCCCTCAGGATAAAATTTAAAATCTTCTCTTTTAAATTGCACTTCTGGACTTCATACTTTTTTGCTGGTTGTCTCCATGCATGAAATTCTCTTCTTCCTAATTTCTAACTAATCTTCCCTGACTTTCTTTAAGACCCAGTTCATATCCTGCATTCTTCAGGAGGCCTTTCCTGGTCTCCTCACCCTACCCCCATCCCCCTACAGTGGCTCACCTCCAGCTTTCCCAATGAGATGAATTCCCATTTATACTCCCCTCTTAGAATGGGATCTCTTTGAATACAAGGACCATGATTCTGCCATCCTTTGTATCCAAAACACTTAGCTTAAGACACACACACACATATTGTGTGTATACACTATATATAAAATGTAAACAGAATATATATATAGATGTAAATATATATTATATATTATTATATAAATATAGTACATATAGTATAAATATATATTATACATAATATGTAAACAGAATATATATGTAATATGTATTACATGTTGTGTATACATACCATTGTGTGTGTGTATGTGTGTTTATTGACTGACTAATTGACCAATTATGGTAATAGGGATTGGACATTGTAAGCTCCTTGAGGGCAGGGATTGTCTTTTGCCTCTTTTTGGATCCCCAGTGTTTATGCACAGTGCTTGGCATGTAGTAGGCACTTATTAAATATTCATTGATTGATTAATTCAGGAAATTCCAGCAGAGGTTGGAGACTTCTCTGAAGGTGATAGGCTCAGATGTAGAACACTGAGAGATTAACTGACTTATCTTGAATCCCACAACCAATGTCAGAGGCAAGACTTGAATTCACCTTTTCCTGGTCACAAAGCCAGTTCTCTATCCTTTACAACACATTGCCTCTCAATGATTTTTGTTTCCAAAATATCAAGTGAGCTTGAACTGAGATTTTGTTTCTGTTCCTTGACATCCTAGACCCAACTTTTGGTTCACCTCAAATTAGACCATGTAAGTGGTTACCTATAATCATGAGATAAATGTTAGGATTCTGAACCATATACTCAGAAGAAAACAAGTGGGCAGTCCAGCACTGGGCTCAGTGTGGCTTTGATATTTTCATGCTCTAGTTTTCAGCTGAGCTTCTGCATTCTACACCAGGTGGCCACCTCGTGGCATCCTGCTCAATGTCCATCACAATGTCTTCCACATAGTGGGCAATTGATAAAATACTTGCTTAAATCAGTTATGGGTAATTTGAGTTCCATTTATTAGTTGGGATTCAGGGCCATTCCTCCTACAATTTTTGATTGATTAAAAGTCTATGTTAATATTAACCTCACCTGAACAAAAGCTGTCCCACGGGATGTAAATATTTTCCTAAGACTCTTAAATATTTCTTAGATAAGAACCCACAGGAAGACTCTTAACTATCCTCTGCTCCTTGATGTTACTCTTGCTCAGGTCTGTCCAATTCTTTGTGATCCCATGGACTTGTCCATGAGGTTTTCTTGGGAAAAATTCTGGAGTGGTTTGTCATTTTCTTCTCCAGTAGGTCCCCATTTTACAGTTGAGGAACTCAGGAAAATAGGGGTTAAGTGACTTGCCCAGGGTCACACACCTACTAAGCGTCTGAAGATGGATTTCAACTCATGTCACCTTAATGCCAAGCCCAGTTCTCTATCAACTGCACCACCTAGCTGCTCCTTGACTCCTTTAGTGACATGTACATCTTCTTCCTCAATCATCCTATTTGCAAATCCTATAAATGTAGTTTAATTTGTAACCCAACTTAGTAGTTTACCTCTAGAGTTTGTTTGATGAGATTCATCTCCTTAGAAACAAACATAATCTTATATATGAGATTATGACTCTTTAAGTTTGTTTGGTTTTTATGACATTGAAGGAAGTATAGAATTGTGGATCTGTCTTGTCTTTAACTTTTATGACTTAAGAGGAATGTACAAAATTACAATATGTAAATGAATTATTTCTCTGTCTCATGGATATAATTTTGCCTATAAAAAGCCTCATCAGAATCCTCAGAGTTATTCAGGTTTTCTCTGAAGCCGAAATCTATGCTTGAACAATATAACAAAGCCTAGGTCTTAACCTCCACAATTTCTGTGTTGTGTTAAATACATGTCTATTTGTCCATCTATCTATCCATCTATCTATCTATCTCTCTATCTATCTATCTATCTATCTATCTATCTATCTATCTATCTATCTACCTAACTATAGACATATACATATTTTCTATATATATATATATTATATGTTATATAACATATATAATACACACACACACACACACACACACACACACACACACACATATGGAAGCAGTTACCTATCACCTGAGATACTTCTCCCTTAACAATTTAATCCAAGTAAAGCTTCCAAGAATATTTGAGGATTCTCCCAGCGAAGTACAGAAAACATTAGGAGAAAAGTATATTTCTAGCAAGGTGAAGAAATAAAAATATATTTTTGCAAAGAGACTATGTGCAAATAGACTAAGTGGAAATGAAGGAAGAATGTCCTTTTCGAGAATGAAAAATTAGAGTCACTGTGGCTTGGGAAATCCCCATGCCAGAGGGAGGCGTTCCACCCAAGACAATGAAACAGTTGATTTAATTTGGAGATAACCCATCAAGAAGAGGTTTCAGAGGAGGGGTATGTAAATGCCCTGACTGGCTCTAGAAAGCCAAACTACTCTGGGCCTCCCAACCTATCCCATCAGAAACTTTGTACATTTCTCTTGAAGACTCAGACAGATCTGTGTAAATTATTGCAATTAGACTAGAAGAGGGAGAGGAAGTCATATTTCTGTCTGTATCTGTTTCCTCAAAGGAGGTTCTTGAAGGGATGAAAGATACTGAATAAAAATGACTACTTTCTGGTCCCTAGATGGAAACAGGTCCTGGCCATCCCAAACCCACTGTCCAAAGGAAACTTGTATCTAGTACAGCAAAGGGTTGAACAGTTAACATACCTCTGAAGATGACATCATGTCCAAACTGAATGTTATGAAGCTCTATTGCATATGGCCAGACTTGACTGGAGAAGGAGGGGTGAGCTTACACTATCTGAAAGTTTCTGTTTCCTTTGTACTCCAATGGCAGCTCTAGTTTATCTTTGGGGAGAAAAAAGCACAATTCACAGCCCTAGGGAGTTAATTATTATCAACAATAACGCATTTTGTCTCACACTCAACTCCTCCCCTCCCCTCCATCTTCTTTCATATCTGGTTTTTATTCTTATAACAACCCTAAGTGTATGGTGAGGGGTTGGGGGAGAGGAGGAAGCAGGTATTATTTTCCCTATATTCTATATAGTGAAAATAGGGACTTTTTTTGCCAGGATTGAAGGAATTCAGGGCAAAGGATACCAGCTATACCTGAGTCAGCCCTTTGCATGTGAGATGGAGGGAGGGAAGGAGGTTCTCACAAAAGAGCTGAAAAATGTTTTGTTAATCCCCAAATCACATTGGCCTGGGGCAGTCTCAGAGAAGGGAATAACTGTCTCTTCAAAGAATAAACTGCCAAAGTAGCAGCAGAGACTAGGTAGAAAGTAATGAACAGAAGCAGAGACTGCACCTAAAGACAAGAGAATGTGACTCTACTGTGGATGATAGCTGTAGAGATGATGTAGAGGCATTTGGAGGTGAAAGAGAGTGGGCAGCAACAAAGGCAGCTCTGGAATCACCCCAAATTAATGCGGCACCTCTGTTTACCAGGAGAAGGAGCTGTAAGAGGGAGCTCAGTGCCTGGCACATAGTAGGTGCTTAATAAATGCTTATTGATTATGGATCTATCAAAAAGTATTCTAGCCATGAGGAAACCCTTCCTTACTTTAGACTATGAGTTTTCTAAGGAGTGTTTTTTCTCCCTCCCAGCATGAGTAGAAGAGCATGAGAATTAATATCTTCCTTGATTTTTCTTTGACTTTGTTATTTTACTCTAGTTAAGTACTTTACTAAATTTAGCAAACTGAACTGTTGATCGATGGATAGTTTCTGCTGTGTCAGAAAATGTATGTACTGATAAGGACTCCAGCCATATTTGCAGAATAAAGATTTTCCAAGAAATGTCCCCTCCCCCCAACACACACACGCACACATGCGCACATGTACACACGCATACATGCAGACTCTGTAGTATTGTATGGTTCCAGAGTTAGCAGATCACATGTTTCATAGAGATGAGAAAAATGAGATATAGAGAGATTATAGAACCATAGACTCTGAGAGCTGAAAAAGACCTTCAAGATGATTTAGTTTGATCTTCATATTTAACAGATGAATACGTTGAGGCTAGACAGCTTTAAGTCACAGATGTTACAGAATTTCAAACCTGAAAGAGATCTCAGAAGTCATGTAGACAGTCAGTCAATGAACATTTTTATTAAGTACCTACTATGTGCCAGGTACGATAATAAGCATCGGAGATTTAAAAAGAGGCAAAAGACAATCCCTGCCTCAAGAAGCTTAGGATCTAATGGGAGAAACAAGAAGCAAATAAATATGTACGAACAAGCTATATACAGTAAAAAAGAAAATGAAATGAATAATTGGAAGCAAGAAGGCACCAGAATTATGAAGGGTTAAGAAAGGCTTCCTGAAAAACTCCAACTTAAATAAGAATCTACTTTACAGTACTCGTAGTAAATGGCCATTTGACTTCTGCTTAAAGATTCCTAGCAATGGCAAACCTATCACGTTCTGAAACAAGTTATTCTAGTTTTGGAATTAGGAGATCCATAATTGTTAGAATAGCATTTTTGTTGTTGTTCGGTTGTTTCAGTCTTGTCTGACTCTTTGTAACCCTGTTTGAGGTTTTCTTTTTACAGATGGGGAAACTGAGGCAAAGAGGGTTAAGTGAATTGCCCAGAGTCACACAGCCAGATTTGAACTCAGTCTTTCTGACTCCAGTCCCAACATTTTATTCACTGTCCCGTCTAGCTGCCAGGATTGCTCCTTACATTGAGTCTAAATCTGGCCCTTTTCAATTTCCATCCTTTGCTCCTAGTTAAATACTGAACGGCCAAGTGACCCAAATCTGAGCTTCCTTCTCCCTGATAACTCTTCAAATACTAGAAGATAGTTGTCAGTGTCTCCCTCTAAGTAGCTTCTCTGACAGACTGAAAATGCTCAATTCCTTTAATTGATATTCATATAATATGACCTCTAGTCCTCTCACCATCCTGATTTCCCACTGGGCTCCTTCCAGTGCCCTAAAAAATGGAGCTCAGCACTGATCACAATACTCTAGATATAATCTGGACGCTATTAATAAAGCTGTTAGCTTTTATGACTACTATGTCATGGTTAGCTCATATTAAATTTGTTATTTAATAAAAGCCACATCTTTTTCATTTGAACTATCATCTACTTAAACTTTCCAAACCTGGACTTGTACATTTGATTATTTTGACTCAAGTGTAGAATTTTATATATGTTCCTATTACATTTCATTTTATCAGATTCAGCCCATCTTTCTAGCTTTGAAAGACCTTTTTAAGCTTGATTCTTTTGTCTAATGTATGCGTGGATGTAGTGGATAAAGTGTTAGGTTAAGAATGGAGTTGAAATCCAAACTCAGACACTTTACTAGCTATGTGACACTACCTGGATGAGTCACATTACTGCCCAGTGCTTCAGTTTCCTTGTCTGTAAAATGGGCATAATAATGACTCCCAGAGTTGCTGTGAAAGTAAAGTGAGATATTGTGAAGTGCTTTGTGTTAAGGACTATTTAAATGATAGTTTTCATTGTTATTATCAAGATTAGTATTGTCTTACTTGTATGTTTCCTAAGCATGCCTGTACACTTTTATCTTAGTCATTACTAAACATATTGAAAAACATTCAAGGCTAGGGATAAATCTCTGTATAACTTCACTAGAGACCTCCCTTCTAGTTGTCTTTGAACAACACATTAATGACTATTTCTGTCCCACTAGTCCTTAATTCGTTTAAGGATACTATCAACTAACCCACATCTCTTTAACTTGTCTACAGGTATATCAGTTTCTCATAGATTAAAATCCAGGTATGCAATGCTTATGGAATTCCCCTGATTAATCAGTCTAATAATCTTGCCAGAAAAGGAAAGGAAGTTAGTCTGGCACAATCTAATCTTGATGAGGTCATACTGGTTCTTAGTGATCCTTGTTTCTTTTTCTAAACTCTCTACTCAACCCTTTAATAATATGTTCCATAATTTTTTTTTTATCAACAATTGAAGTCATGGTCACCAGGTTAGGGCACTAAAACCTAGTGTGTACATCAACCTACCCTTATTTGTCATTCCATTGTCTATCAAAATGGAATATTCATTCCCAGAGTTGTTCTCATCAGTTTTTCTTTGATTACCTGGGTCTCCTTCTAGACAGGAATCAAGGTCAGATTAGCAATTTCCATTGTTGCTTTTTCCCGCCTTTTGAGAACTGCTCTTCCTTGAATGTAGCTTCATAGATTTAGAGCTAGATAGGACCTTAGAGGTCATCAAGTTCAACCCCTTCATCCTACCAAGTTGTGTGATCCTGAGCAAGACACTTAATCCTGTTTGCCTTAGTTTCTTCATCTGTAAAATGAGTTAGAGAAGGAAATGGCATCTACTCCAGTATCTTTGCCAAACAAAAAAAACAAATGGGTTCATGAAAAATTGAATACAACTAATTAGACTAAATAACATCTTCTTGACTCCAAGTACACCATCATGTCTACAACATGAGCAATTATTCGATTCGTTGATATCTGTGGCAGTTTTGGGACCTATTTTCAGAATTCGTTGACATTCTCTGTGTCCGATGGGGTGGTCTGTAGAATATTTCCACTGTGCTAATCACTTCTATTTCTCCTTTCCTGGATCCTCATTCAAATGTTTTCCATTATACTTCCCTCTTTTGGTTTGCAGATTTCCCCACATGTTTGTTTGCTAATAACATATCATATTATTCTCCTGCTCCGTTTCTTTTGAATTCTTCCATAACTACATTCCAGCCAGGAGTCATAGCCCAAGGTATACTAGTGAAGTATAACTTACCTCTTTGTCTAAAGTCATTTTGCTGAGAGAGAGGAACTAGTAACAGAGTTCTTCAGATTTATAGTCAAAGGTTTTATTCACTGTGCTAAAACAACAATAACAATAAAAACAAAACAAAACAAACAGAAAAAACCTCTGGTAAGTATGTCACATATTGTGAATGACTAAGGCAGGACAAGCATCTAGGTCTCCTAATTCCAACCCAGTACTGTGGTTTTGAACTTCTCAGATGCTCCTCTCTCTCCTTTGTAACTCATTCTTGGGCTGTTTGTATCAGAGTCAGATGATTTCTAGGAAGCAAGCTGGGCAAATTCCTATGATGCCAGGTGAAAGTTGGAGGACTCTTTTGGTGGTGGTGGTGGTGTGGTGTCATGAGGTTACTGTGGTTTTCTTTCGCTCCCTTCTCTTTTACCCCAGATCAGCACAAGGGGTGGATTATTCCATAAGCTACCAGGCAAATGTGGCAAACCATTCCAGTATCTTTGCCAAGAAAACCCCTAACGGGATCACAAAGAGTCAGACATGACTGTAACTACTGATTATCCTATAGGCTATAGTGTCACCCTAGTCCTTGTTGCTGGCATGGGGTCCAGATAAAGTCAGATAGAATTCTGGAGATTTACTTTTAGTCTTACTTCTGTGAAATAGTTCATTTTGAACATAGATGATAGTGAAAGTAGAACTAAAATCCAAATTAAACTTAACCTTGTTTTATGTGTTGGGGAAAAGTTGCGTTTACAGTGAAAAATTGTATAATAAGCCCTCTTTTTCATATTTATTTCCATTATTATTCCATGTAGGTACTTCTTCAGGAATATGTATGTGTATATATACATATATATATATATTTGTGATATGTATATATATAATATATTTGCATGTGCCTAAAACATGATCACAGTTACATGTGTGAGTCCTGAAATTTATTTATATGAGATTTCTGTCTTTTACAAGAAAAAGGCCAGTCAATGGAAAAAGAGATGAAGAGACTGTGCCTTTGGGTGTTATTTAGAATACTTGACCCCATGGTCTAGAGATCCAAGAAAATTCTTGGACTAGAAGCCATAAGACAGCACCAATTCAGGTTTTAGAAGGCTTCTAGTGAGAGGAGCTTTAGTCTACATCCAGAGAATCCTAATCAGAACAGAGTACAAAGTCACAATTGGCTAGGAAGGCTGGAATAATGAACTAATAAGGAAGAATGACTCAAAGGATTGGATTGCAGGGAAAACCAGGATACCTATGGAAACTATTGACTGATGATTCAAGCAAAGCCAATCTAATTGACTAATAGTGAGACTGTGAACCCATGACTGACTTATTTTAGATATGGTTTGTGCCTTGATACTCCCCACCCCACTTCTGTCTCACCCCTTGCCTTGTCCTTGGATTGTTGAAGAAGTAAGTTACACAAGCAAAGTACTTAGAGAACAAGGGGCTAGTGTTTCCTTATGTGGAAATCAGCACTCTGAGAATGAGCCTCCCTGGCCCCTACCAGTGACAGTCCTACTATATACAGTCTGAATATGATAGGACTATCTCTGCCTTCATTTTGAACATTGTCAAAGCAACCTAACATTGCATAAGCATTTTTGACTGTTGTATCACTGTATATTCATAATGTGTTTCCAGTCTATTGAAACCCCCAGATCCCTGTCACATTAACTGTGGCCCACTCAGCTTCCCTTAGAGATGGACTGGAGGTGGGGGCTGCAGGGTTCAAAAATTGGCAAACACTACACATCAAGGCTTGATTTAGTGCAATGTTGATTGTCTAGAACTAATAAAGTGATGGAGAAAATATAAATGATGCACATTAGATTTAGAAGTGTGTCCTATGTGCATTTTCTGTTTCTAGAGAGTCCATTGTTAAACATTTACCAGCACACATCAGCTAGATGTTGTTCAATCATTTTCTAGTCATTTCTGACTCTTCATGACCCCATTTGGGATTTTCTTGGCAAAGAACTAGGGTGATTTGCCATTTCATTCTCCAGCTCATTTTACAGATGAGGAAACAGAGGCAAGCAAGGTTAAGTGACTTGCCCAGGTTCATACAGCTAGTCAGTGTCTGAGGCCAGATTTGAACTCATGAAGATGTCTTCCCAAGTCTAGTGCCACAACTCTATCCACAGTACCATTTAGCTGCCCTTACATCCTCCCCATATCTACTTACCCCTTCCTATGTAATCCCTTGCTAAATTGATTATGTGTAACCAAGAACAGATGAGATTCTGGATTCTGAATTCTATTTCAGGATGAAGTATTTCAATTAAATTCTTATCTCTGTTAAGAATATTATACTATGGCAAAGTAAATAAGAACACTAGATTTGAAGTCAGAAAACCTGCATTCGAATCTCAGGCTCTGCCATTTCATTCACTTGGTAACTTTGGGCAAGTTACTTCACTTCCTCATCTGTAAAATCATATTCAGTTCCATCTTCTCAAATTCAGCCCATCATTCTAAATTTTAAAATCTTTTTTGGATCCTGATTCTTGAGTATAAAGAACCATTTATCATTCTGCTTTGTGTTACCTGCAAGTGTCATCAGTCTGCTTTCACAGACTAGGCTTGACTTAATCTGCTTTTCTGATACTATAGAATCAATATTGCAACTGAAAGAATTGCTAAAACTTTTAGCTGTAAGCAAAATGAGGTTTACTTAGCCACCACAGGAGAAAGACTTTCAGAGTAGGGAAAGAACATTTCATGAGGAGATGGTATTGATTTAGCTGAGTGCAGCTTTCCTATGTGGACCATCCTACTGATCTATGGTCAGAAACCTGAGGGAGATCTGGAGCCCCTCTCTGTTTGGCTCTTTCTGTACTAAGAAAGCTACATCAGTGTCTTAGCCTTAGCCTACTAAGTTATTTAAATCTCAAGGACAGTTTGAGTTCCTTTTAAGGAAAACTGAGCCCAACCTTCATAGGGAGGGGCCTTTGAATACTATTTCCACAAAATATACCATCTATGCTCTCATGCAAGTCCTTAATGTTGATGCTGAGTAACATGAGAATAGTGATAGATCACTGGGGCACTCCACTGAATACTTCCTTCCAGGTTGAGCACAACTAGCTATTGACTACTCATTCAGTCATTTAGTCAAGTCTGAACCCACATCACTGAACTTTCACTTCACATATAGCACTCCATCTTGTCCATGAGTATAGCAGAAGAGCTAAAATAAACTAAAAGCATTTTGAAATTCTTTGCTGAAATCTAAGTATTCTAGATGTGAAGCAATCCTCTGATCTACATGTAGTAAGAATTTAATTATGCATGGACACCTTCTAAGCATTACAAGGACTTGGCAGGCCACTTCTGAAAGTCTGTCCAGCCCCGGTGTAACATGGATGAGTTGTTGTCCCTTTAAACATACACTTGTGCATAGACACAAACACATAATAGTCCTCTGGTGTACTTTAGCTTTTCATTAGGAATGAAGTACTCTAAATTAGTAACTAAATCTATATTAGTCAAGTAGCCATTAGAGACTTCTTGGGAAACATTGGTAAGTGCTGATTGTCCCCACTGGAGGCCTTTGAAGCCTTTTCAGCTGTCTTGTATTTCTGCAGCTTCTTTGAAGTTTTGTGTTTACCCTAGCCAAACAGCTTGCAGGGACCTGAAAAAAAGTGGGAAGGCAGGCTATGTACATTCATACCTACATACACACACATGCACAATACATACATACATACATATACATACTTATATATGTATACATATAGTCAAAATCATTATATACATGCGTGTGTGTGTGTGTGTGTGTGTGTGTGTGTGTGTGTGTAGTCACTAGCCCAAGAAGTGATGAAATACAAAGCAGGAGGAGTCATGTCTTGATTTTACGTGGGAGGAAACAAAATCCTCCTTTTCAAGTGAAAATTGATCAAGTCAGTGAGGAAGATATTGCCTGCCCCTTCCACAAACTCTTGGCTTGTCTATTCAGTCAGTCAACTAGTCATTAAGCGTTTTTATGTGCCCATTCCATACCAGACACTGATCTAGGCTCTGGGAATACAAAGACATAAATGAAACAGGCCCTGCCCTTAAGAAGTTTATACAGAATGTCCCCAAAGTCTTGCTGAAGTTATAAACTTTTAAGGCTTCAAACCACACCAAGACTTTTGGGCTAACCTCTTTGGGGCAATTTTGTTCCTATTTCATGGAAACAAAATGCACATATATAAGTAAATACGAAATATTTTTGTATAATTTTAAGGGTGAAGTAGAAGAATCTATGGGAATCAGGAAGGGCATCATATAGGAGGGTGTTTACTTGAGCTGAACCTTGAAGGAAGCTGAAGTCTAAGAAGAAGAGATGAGGAGAGGGGTATTGAAAACATGGAAGACAGCCTGTGGGGGATGGAATGGTATGTCCAGACTTGACTCAGCACTCAGCAGGATGGTCAGGTGAAACACTGGGTCTGGCCATTCTTCTCCCAAAACTCTTTCTTCAACTGGACTAACCTTTGAGAGCCCCACGTAGGTGGCAAAATAATGATTTGGCTGAGTAACTTAGGCTCAGAACAACTGGAATATATTTAAGCTTTTGCTCTGGCAGAGCAAGAACCTGGTCCACCATTTTATTAATAATTAGAATAGTTATTTAACTCAGGATAACACAAAGCCCTTGTCTCTCGGAGTTCTAATCCTTCCCCCTCTTTTAGGTCTAGCAATCTCGTAGGCTTTCAGTGATACAAAAGTGATTCATCTTCTTGAAGAAATCAGTCATTCCTTAAAAGTCTGTCTTTTCTTTTGTATAGGCCATAGAGAGAAAACTTGTGGGAAGAAGAGCCTTGTTGGGACTGGCAGCTGTTAAAATACCTCTACTGAACCATGAATTCCCCTGGACTGAAGCCCTGTTGCTGAAATCTTTCATTCTTTACATAAACAAACAAACAAATAAATAACTGAAGTCTTTTGGCTGGTACCTATTAAAAACAGATACACAAATCAAGTTTAGCATGTACTCTGGAAACTCCCAGCTTTCAGACTTCAATAGGACATTCTCTGGGTATCCAACCCAATTAAGACACACACCAACAAAAAATCCCCTTTGATACCTAGCAAATAATATGGCCTTTTGTTTTTCCAGCCTCTTTGATTGCGGTTAGTGGCTCAGACTGAGATTACTAAAAAGAAATGTTCCATAGTAAAATACTTTTTTTTTTCCTCTTTGGGAGGAAAACTTCATGACTTCAGGATTCCTCGAGGTGTCCAGCATTGTTAGGCTAAAAATCAATGTCAACTCTTGTAGAGAATGGCTAGGCAGAAAGGTGGTCATGACCTGTTAGTTTTTAGATAAAGTGTTAGGCCTCAGGGTTGGGGGACTAGAGAGGGGAGAGAGGCCAGAGACTCATCATGCTATTTCCAAAAAAAACAGTTTTGAATAGAAGCAAATGTTGTAACCCAGCTCCCATCATAGGGTTTTCCTTTTCCCATTTGGATAATAATAGAAACCTCTAAGAGTCAGAAGCTGTTTAGTTTTTCTATTTTCCTGTAAAACCACTCCAGCTATTACATGGCTAGGCCATGAGCCTTTTATTACCCCTGAACCCTAAAAGCAAAATCCCAGAATTGTTGAAAAACTTGTAAGCAAATTTAATTTATTTCTTAGAAAAATAAATTCATTTTGGATTGGCATTGTTTCAGATAATATGTACCACTGAGTACAGGTTCTTATGATTTTCTTTAGAGATTTTTAATTTATAGTTCTCTAGTCCCACAAGAAAGTTACAATATGCCAGTACCGATGCTGTGAACCATGAAGAGAACACATTGTCTGGTGGGTGTTAGTTGAGTGACTTGCCCGAAGACCATCACACAGGCAGAAAACACCAGACCCTGGGATTTGAACCTTGATTTTCTTACTCCAGTCAACATTCTTTCCACTGAGCTAGCTTATATTATTGATTTCTAACCATACTCTGCATAATTCTAACTCTTTGAGTCATCTTACAATAGAGAACAATGAATAACCATGAAATTAGGAATGATAGAACTCATGGAGATAACTAGCCCTTAACAAAGTTGTGAAATAGGCCACGATTGTCTTTGGCATCTTTCTACTGCCCACATCAAGTGGTCCTTCTTTCTGTTGTCTCTCAACTAGCCAGGCTATAATTAGCAGGGAAATTTTGAAATAGCTTCCCTCCTCTAAAGGACTAAACTAAAAAAAAAAAAATTAAGAGCAGTAGTTATTTCTAGGATAAGCTAAAAATGAAGAAGCTAAATTATTCCTTAAAAGGACAAATTCCTTAGACTGTCTTCTGGGCCTTCCCAAGAATAATAAAAGAGGAAATGAATTAAAACGAAAAGAAGTGGCCACCAAAGGAGAAAAGGCTTGAAGGGATGGAATAAAGGCAGTCTGGCCCCAGGGCTCAGCTATTTGCCTGCCTGTCTGCCAATGTGTCTGTTTTGAAATCATGAAGGTAGATATTTCCACACCACAAATGAAACTATAAATGCCAAAAGAGAAAACAGCTAAAGCCATGAATCCCCACCTTTGTCTGTCTCTCATTTCTGGTTATTTTACAGGTGAATAGGCTTGAGGGGGAGATTTCCTCATGAGATACTGTGCCAGTTTGGATCTGAGAGAGGCTTCGCTGGTCAGCGTCTAATCTGAATGTCAGATTACATCTTAATGATAATGGTGATCATGATTATGTTAATATAACAATTTATTCCAAAGCACTTAATTCATTATTTATTTGTTTGTTTATTTTTAGGCTTTTAAAAAAATTTTTGAATTCTAAATTCTCTCCTTCCTTCCCACTACTTATGGGAAGGCAAACAATTTGATATCAATTGTACATGTGAGATCATGTAAAACATTTCCGTATTAACCATATTTCAAGGAAAGAGCAAGAAAAAAATAAAGAAAATGAGAAAATTATGGTTCAATTTGCACTCAGATTTCATCGGTTCTCTCTCTGGAGATGGATAGCATTTTTTCATCATGAGTCCTTTGGAATTGTCTTGGGTAACTGTCTTGGTCAGATGGCCGAGTCTTTTACAGTTGATCTTCATTACAACATTGCCTTTACTGTGCACAATGATCTCCCAGTTCTTGCTTTACTTTGCATCAGTTTATGTCTTGCCATGTTTTTCTGAAACCACCCGCCTTGTCATTTTTTAAAGCACAATAGTACTCCATCATAATCATATGCCATAACTCGTTCAGTCAATTGATGAGCTTCCCCCTCAAAGAATTTCTAATTCTTTGCCACCACAAAAATGCTGCTGTAAGTATTTTTATACATATAGGTCATTTTCCTTTTTCTTTGATCTCTTTGGGATACAGATCTAGTTAGTAGTCATATATCTGGGTTAAAAGGTATGCACAGTTTTATAGCCCTTGGGACATTATGTGCATTGTTTAAATATTTCCTCATAATAACCCTATAAAGTAAATTGTTATTATTATACCCATTTTATAGGTAAGAAAACTGAGACTAAAAAGAGGTTAAGTGGCTTGCCCAATGTTACCTAGTAAGTGTCTGAATTAAGACTGGAACTCAGGCCCTCCTGACTTTAAGTCCAGGGTCTTTTTCCTTCCTTACATCATGTAAGTGTATACAATAGTCTTTTAATGTGTGTTTCTCTTCCATAGCGGTTGTTCATATTCCTGAAATAACCAGCTTATGAGGTGCGCTCTATAAGCAGTGTGCTGTCAGATATGATGGGATATACACAGAGGAAGAAAATAAATTACCTTTTTCAGGAGGAGTTTATAATTGCCTACAGGGGAGATAAGATATTTCTCTACTATATGTACAGCATCAGTGTCTAAGAGAAGCACAACCAAATACCATGAGTTCAATTGAAAGTAAGATCACTGCCAGTTTAGGGGGATCAGAGGAGGTTTCATGCAAGAGATATTATCTGAGCTGGACTTTGAAGAATGGATATAATTTCACCAAGCATCTAATGTAGTGCCTTGACCACAATTTAAGTGTCAAAACATATTAATCAAATGAATGATTGAATGAGTGCCACAGCTGGCAGTAAACTTGAGTGTCCTTAAAGAAACTTTTGAAGAAAAATTCACTGGTATTTCTACCAGCTTGTCAAAGACTGATGCAAAAAACTTGAGAAATGTGATGTGCTTAGTTCCTTTTAAACTGTGATCATTCATGCCAAAGATGGATTGTGGGTTGAGGACCAGTGGCATGTTGAATCATTTGTGTAGTTGATGATGGTGATCCTTCATTTTCAGAGGATCAATGACATCATGGGGCAATGTCTTGACTTGGGCATGAACTGGATTTAAGTAAGGCAAAGTTGTGCAAAGTCATCAGCCTCATTCTCTCTTCCAGAGTCAGCAAAAGTCAAGACTGAAGAAGACTCTCTACCTATACAGTCAGTTCTGCTATAATGCTTGTTTTGTAAATATGAATCTATTCCAATGAGATTGACATGTTCGGAAACAGTTTGAGCTTAGTGAAAAATTTGCATTTGTTTTATGTGCAGTTTCATTATAGAGGAGCACTGCACCACAGTGACAGGGGGTGACTCCAACATTCAAAAATAAGAGATGTCTGGCTCAGATTGGAGGAAAGCCAATGGCAGTCATCTTCCTCAACCTAGGAAATTGTGAAGCTATAAGGGGTGGTGGTAGCATATAAAAAATGGAGTAGGGATGGGGAAATCAAGGGATGGGGACTTGGACAGACTGGAAGGGAAGGGAAGACAGGGAAATTCTCAGTGGAACCCCCTTTACCTCAAAACTGAGGCAACAAATAACTAAGCCTTTTGATCCCTGTCACTACATAGCTTGAAGAGACCATGGAGTACATGGTCTCTTAACTACCAGTCTTCCTTTCTCAAACATAGAGAATTCTCCTCTTGCCTATTCCTTCTCTCACCTATTATCCTCACAAGGCAATGACTATGATAGGGGTTCCTTGCCTTGGGGTTGTGGTAGCTTTGGGTAGACCTGAGTTTAAACACACACTTTCAACTTCATGGCTTTGTCAAGGCTAAGTATCATATTTATCATATTTCTTCTAGTGCGGTAGGAACTTTGGGTAGAAGAGGACCAGTCTGCACTCACACACATCACCTTTCTGCTGCATTCACTTTACCCTGCTATGGGAATCAAGATGCAGGCTAAGCAGCAACCAGAGTACTGAGGATACTACCACTATTTATTGTAGTATGTATGCATCTCTTAACTGTTTGACATGCATAAAATTGCCCTATTTTTTAATTAAATTTCTATCATCTTTTTTTCATTTGTTGCTGATGATATTTTTGAGTGTTATACCCCTAATTCCGTTTTCTCTATAAACCCAGTATTTTTATTGCGTGATTTTTGTATAGCTAGGTGATTTAGTATCATTGCAGAATTGACTGAACTTCTTTTGCCTCTAAATATAGTTTACGTAAAGTGTTCCCCCTTTACACAGATTTTGTGATTCCTGTTATTACAAGGGCCGGTACATAAGCAGAGCGAATGACTGATTGCTGTCTCTCTATGTGGAAACTCTGAGGAGACTGCTGCTGGGAGAGCCCTGGAATGGAAGTAGCTAGGAGAGACCATGGAAATGATGTAGGCATTTTATGCTTGATCCTGGTCTAGCGACAGCATAGTTAGGAAGATCCTTTTTCCATCTGACCACAAATCAGAATTGGAGAGGGAATGCTGGCAGGGAGGCCTTAAAGCATTCTCCCTGTCAAGATCATGTGACTCCAAGGAAACTTTTTTGGTCCTTGGTCTCTGTGTTAGCCTTCTCTCGTTCTAGATAAAGGAAGTGGGACCTCCAATCTTGGGAGTGCTGAAAAGGCAGTAGGGAACCCCAGTAATGCAGTGTTCTGGAGTCCTGGTAAGCCAGAAAAGCACTGATGCCCTGGTGAACAAGAAGTGACCTTCAGCCCCAGCCCAGAGGTAGCTGAGGCAAAGATTCCCCCAGAAGTGATTCAGCCTTTGGATAAGGACTTGGTGAGAACCAGTACTGCGAGCTGGTTAGACTTACTTCTCCTCCTCCCCATTGAGGGGAATTATATTCCAGAAGTATTGGGAGACATGTCTGTTGTTTGTTTTTGTTATATCTTTGGAGTCAACATCCTTTTGTAAAAGTTGATGTTAAATAACTAAATGAGGTCTAAGGCAGGGGAGGGACAAAGCTAGGAGGCACTCAAGCCACTGGCAGCAGAGAAGAAACACCCCCAAACCTCTCTGGGTAGCCTAGAACTCTAAAGTTCAAATGTAAGAGACCTCTGTCTGGAAGAGTGAGGACATATTTGCCACACTACCAGTGACCACAGCTAGCAGCCAAGGAAGGATACTACAATCTGAATAACTAGTGTTCTTCTTTGTTAATCACTTCGCCTCTCTAGACCTTCGTTTCCTCATCTGTGATATGGATTAGGTGACCTCTAAGGTTCTCTCTGGTTCTGATGCTATGGTCACTGTCACATCTGTATACAAAGACCGGTTCCAAGAAGAAGAGTCTGGATGAGGGTGTTCATATCATATCATCATCGATAAAAATCTAAGTTAACTGCCAGAGACTAATCTAAATTTAAAGAGGGGAAAGGGAAGAAGGAAAGTTCCTTCTCAAAAAAGAAACAAACAACAAAAAAAAATCCTACAGGTTTTTTTTCTTTATGGGGGGAGGGTGGTGATAAAGAGAAAGGTAGGCCTTTGATGAAGAAGTTAGGGAATTTGGAAAACAGTTAAACTGTTGAGAACAGGAAATGATCATAAAATGCTAGTTTATTCATAATTACAGCAACACCAGAAGCGAGAATTTATGAAGGGGGTGAATGCCAAATTTAGCTGAGAGACAAAGAAAAGCCTGGGGGGTGGATTGGGGGTAGCAGGTGGGTCCCAAGAGCAAAATAATACTCCCAGAAAGCCTTTCCAGGAATTACAGGCAATAAAAGGTTGGGGGGAAAAAACGTACGAAGGCTGCTGTGCTTCATTTTAAATTTTGGTAATATAACTTGGTAAACTCCGTAGCCTTTGGGCTTGTTTCAATCCATTTGGATAGAATGCATCTTGTAAATCATGTTGGGGAGGGTTGCGGGTGGGGTGGGGAGAAGGGGAAGTGAGTGGAAAATAAACTCTTGTGCCAAGAAAGGAGAAAGGGAAATTAAGGGAAAGATGCCATTGTACTGCATCAGGAATGTCTCTAACCTTTGAAACAAAAATGAGTTTACAAGAGGGAATACTGATAGGATGGTTTTATACAACTGTGAAATATGATTGCATAGCTTGTGGCAAGCAACTGTGTCTATGCCACTTTAGGTGTGCTTGTCCATTATAACCACTATAGGTGCGCTTGTCCATTATGGACAATATGGAGGTATATACTAGAACTGGAAATTGTCAAGCTGGCAAAGGAAAGGCAGATCTTCAGCATGACTGAACTCATTACTACAAAACTACTCTAGCATTCCTGGCAGCATAGAACTGCAGAAACTTCAAAGCTACAAAATGCTAAGGAATTCCAAAGGAACAAATGACTAACTTGCACCTCCGACATATTGCTATGACACTCCTTTGTCTCTTTAGTGAATATGATCTTTTACCCAGAAAGGGCGTACCCTTTAGGAGGCTGTCCTCTTGTTAGGCTGGGTGGGTGGATGAATAACCAGGTGATTCCACTTCATCAATTGTGGTTGTCAAAGAAGAATTATTACTGCTTTCACTCTGTGGTTTTGATGAGTCCTCAGGAAATGTCAACAAAAGATCAGTGCCAGAAGACTCTAGAGAGGATGCTTCTAAAGGTTCTGTTGCTATCAAGTCACCCCACAAGGAACAATTACATTGCTATTAAACATGGCAATGCCAAACTGGATCTGTAATGATGTAGGCCCCATTGCCTTAATTATATGGACAGGAACATGCTTTAGTACAGTTTAGCAATTCCTAGTAGAATAATTCATGTAATAAAAATGAATAAAGACTAGGAATATTCAGAATATTTTTTTTTATTAACATCCTCATCTAAGTCTAGATAGAGATGGTCAAAGCAAATATTGAGACGATGCAGCGAGACTAAGTTGTGTTAAAAACGAAGTAACAAAGTAATTAAAAACCTGGCTAATCTTCTTGGCCATTTCCTTCCAACAGTTTGCTTAAGAGCATCCAAAATCATCCTGTTCTTTCAAGTCTGATCAATTTATTTAATGCGATGAGAAGTAAGAGCAACACAGAAAAGGGACTTGTCCACAAATTCCTTAAATCCATCTCAATTTAATTCAGACCAATTGTCAGATATTATAGTCTCTGGCAATCTATGGTACAAATAACTAAAACAGATCTGTGGTTGTTGTTACATGAAAGGAAGAGAATCTAGAATCATTTATAGAAGGCAACTACCAAAACCAAGGGATAGCTCAGTGGTACAGTGGATAGAGAATCTGACCTGCGATCAAGAATTCTTCCTGAGTGCAAATCCGCCCACACTTAGTAGATATGTGACCCTGGTCAAGTCACTTAACCTTCTTTGCCTCATTTCCTCATCTGTCAAATGAGCTAGAGAAGGAAATGGCAAGCCATTCCAGTATCTTTGCCAAAAAAAAAACCTCAAATGGGGTCATGAAGAGTCAGACATGAATGAAAATGACTGAACACCAAAACCAAGAAATTCTTCCTCTGAAATAATACAGAATTTTGATCAAGTTTTCTTGGTCACCTCCTCTAGAAAATTAGATGTCTATAAGAGGTTAGGCCAAGTTATCTGACTTGTCCTGTTTTCCCTTACAGTCTTTTCAAAACCAAGATCACTTTCTAACTACCAGACATAGCTCCTAGTCGAGGTTTTTATGTCAACACTTCTCAGATGTGATATACAAATGTAGAATGATCAAAACAGTATGATCATAACAATTTGGGATAAAAAAATACAATTTTTTAATACCAGGCATCACCTATGAACTTTAAGAGATGGGTCAGAGAAGTTTGCTTTTTGTCCCAAAACTCATAATAGTCATAGTTCAATATAATCTATGCTCTGAAGTGGAAAATGGTTCAGGTTGTTAGCATTTGCTATTGATCTTCCCCTTCAGGATTACGTAAGTAATAAGCAGCAGAAGTGTCCAGTGTTGAACAAATACTAGTCTATAATGGGATCATTGACTTAGAGTGGGAGATGACCTTAGAGCTTGGGACTTGCCCCAGGTCACTCAGAGAGTAAACAGGAGAGACAGGTTGGAGCTCAAGCCCAAATTCAGTACTTCTTCCACTCCAGCAAGTATCTGTTGGTGTAGGTAGATAGACAGATGCCTCAAAAGTAGGACAACTTGGAAAAAAAATCTCACCTTTGACACATATTGGCTGCATGACTCTCTGAAAAATCATGTAAGCTCCCAGTACATCTATAATTTCTGAAGACTATATTACAGAAAAGTTACTGATGTGCACTGGTGGAAGGAATTTCCTCACCAAGAGTTCCCAATGAAACCAGATGTTTGGGGGGGAGAACACCTTAAATCATAGCCTTAGCAAAGAGCCTCAAAAGAGGCTTGAGATCATGACAAAATGTGAAGGAAAGAGCATAAAGACAGCTGTTCAACTTCTTGACTCCCATGAAAATAATAAAGGATTTTTTTTGGTCAGTGTGTCCTGTATAGACAATATTAATATTAATATTAATATAGACAATATTTAATATTAATTTTGTCATCTTTAACAATGAATTCTTTGGTACCATCTGGTATTTCATGGGTAGGTACAGTTCAAACACCAGAAAGTGAAGCATCTGTGGTAGGAAACAGTGGTTTGAATTCATCACCCCATATAAGTAGAGAGGCAGGTGCTTAAGACTGATTGATAGTCCAAAAAACCTCTTTGTGCCAGTGAATCCCACAACCTGGAAGGTCCCTTTCCAGTAGGTAACAAAAAGAGCTCAGCAAGCTCATCTTTTGCAGAAGAAAATCTTGTTACAAAGTGATTACAGGCACCATGCCTGTGATTCCAGCTACTGGGTAAACTGAAGTTTAGGAATTAGGCAGTTCTGAGCTACAGTAGGTTAAATCAATTGGGTATCTGTACTGTCTAGCATCAAAATGGTGAACTGGGAGCCACTGGTTTGTCTAAGGAGGGATACTGATTAGCACAGGTCAGAAATGGAATGGATCAAAGTTCCCATGTTGATGAATAATAGGATGAGGTCTGAGTGGCCACTACACTTCCAATCTGGAGGATGTAGGAATACAAAAGAAAAAAAAAAGGAAAGGAAAAATGGAAGGGAGGGAAGAGGGAAGAAAAAAGGGAGAAAAAGGAAGGAAGGAAAGAAAGGAAGCAGGAGGGGAGTAAGGAAAGATGAATAAAGAAAGAAAAAAGAGAGGAAAAGGGGAAGGGAGGAAGAAAGGAAGGAATAAAAGAAAGGAAAAAAGATTCTAGGAAGACTTGAAGCTTTCTGTTTGCTTTGGGAGTAGCAACTTCACAGATTTTACAGACCCTGTCTTGGTTAAAATCTTTATAATAAGAATTGATATAGTACCTTAAGAAATGTCAGCCTCATGCCTCTGTTTTTTTTAACTTGAAAAATTCTAGAATGTTCTGAAGTCCTTGGTAAAGATAGTACAGTCATTGAAAGAAGGAACTATTTTGCTTTTCTCTTTTTATCACCAGAGCCAAACATACTGTTTTTCACATATTAGTAAAAGGCACTTAATAAATGTTGACATAAAATGAAATTTTTTTCACAAGTTCATGCTCTGTTGATCTCATGGTCAAGGCATGATTGTCTAGATGTCTGTCATGTCAAGCTTGATGACCTGTGAAATTTTACCCTGATCCCAGAGCTGTTCTTATGCATGAAGTGAAGTTGGACACACGAGTTCCAGTGAAATCTTGGTACAGTGTAATGATGCTCCAGGTTCTGGGAGCTTCTCACAAGACGATCAGGGAGTCTCGTCTCCTGCTATAGCCTCAGGACCATCTCTGGTTCTGTCCCTTCCTTGCCCTCCCCCATTCCATTTTGAAGGTTTCAGTCCTATTCCTGATATATGTGGCTGTGTGTGGCAGGGGGAGAGGGGATCAGAAGTTTTACCTAGTTTGGGAGGAGGATACTGCCCTAGTACCTAACTTTCCCCCTCTTATGTGTTTGATTAAATCATATGGCCTTCCCTTAAATGCAACAGATAATATGTTCTACTGCTTTCACTATTGACTAGCACATCTAACTCTTCCCCAAAACCCCAATACCTTCTGGTAACAATATTTTTAATGGCATGAATAATGTCTTGCACACTGAAGCCTATCATTGTAGACCAGTTGTTTCTGGAGGGGTTTTTGTATTTCATTTTAGTGATAATGGACTTCTCTGTGAAGGATCACAGTGAACATTCCCAATGACTTTCTAGGAATATTAGCTTTGTAATTATTGTGTAGCTTAGGGATTCCTTCTGCTTTGGTCCCTCTTGGACTTGGATACAAATAATGGAGGATTTTGAATGATATCTGATCTTTTTAGATTGTTCACCTCTACCCAGTTTGTCAACTGGGAACATCTGAAATTAACTCAAGTCTGAGTATTCTATGGCTGACCACACTAACAGACACAGAAAGAGAATTCAAAAAGTAAAACATTTATTGTGATATAAATGGATGATGAAGATACAGAAAACAATTTCAACAATCTTCAGAATAAATAAAAATTCACTCTTCTTTCACCTCCCTTGAAAGGTAAGCTCCAGCAAAACCCACATCTCTAAAGACTCAACAGGCTGGCAGTATTATTTAAGTGTAATTATTATTATTTATTAAGTATTATTTAAGTATTATTTCTAAAGGCTTCAATGATGTTCCAGAACTTCTAATATTCAGGATTCTATCGTTGCCTTGCATTGGCACAAATCCACCAGAGACATCCTTTATTCTTCCATCTATTGGTAGTCCTTTATCAATTCTCTGATGAAATTAATCTTACAGTGGACACACACATAGCTTCGTTGGAGTTAGAGTTCTTGTTCTCACCATAAATATTTATGCTATAAGCCCAGGTGTTCTGGAAAACGTAGCCCTTTCCCCTATCTGGTTACAATTGTATCCTTAAAGAATGTTCAGTGACTGCCAACAAGTTTGGCAAAAAGGTCTTCCGAGAAAATGTTATGGAAGGTATATTCACCAATTATTAAGATATTGTAGTCAGAATTCCGTCTTGTACTTACTGCTATTTAGGAATACCTTTGCAAATGCTGTATAGTTTGAGGCATCCTTATGTCAATAATCAAATAATTAAAATCGGGTAATATTAGCTGCAGAGATAATTCCTGAGTTTTCTTCTGATAAATTGTAAAATACAAGCTCTCTCAAGTTGGACCTTACTAAATCTTTTTTCTCATCTTTGCATTTAGAATCACAATCTTACTGTAATCTTTATATATTGGTTCACTGTCCTATCATGCTGAGATATCAGACTAGGACTGCAGTGGAAACTACATGCATTGCGTATTTGAAAAATGTTTATTGAATTGAATCATTAAGAGTGTCATTCTGGAGTGAGGATGGGGAGAAGCCTTGTGGTAGCTGACCCACAGGAAGCTCAGTGGTCTATGATAAGGCTTGGCTCATGCAAAATATGACAAAGTAATTTAACAATCTGTCATTATTTAAAAATAGGCAGTAGAAATAAGGAACACATGAGAAACGATCTGGGGATGTTTTCAATTTATTCTGTACTTTTGGAAAGAGTTCTTATGAACAGGAACATTAAGAAGCTGCTCTTTTTCTCCTCTGTGGTTTTCACTGACTGGGGCCTTACTTGGAGTTATTATAAACACAAAGTTTGGTTCAGTGCAATAAATGGCATTGGAGGTCTTCATTGTGAATTCTACATTTTTCCTAAGAAAAAGTCTACAAATGGGACAGCTCAGAAATATGGTAGCAATGCCTTCACTTGACAGTAAATATGATTGCTGAGACAGGTTTCGCTAATTCTACAGGTTTATTAAGTATCTTAGTTTTAGAAGAATCAAGGAAGTCAGAGATAGTAAGATCATAGGACTAGATCAGACTTGTGAGGTCATTAATATAGGAAACTCCCAAAGAGGAAATTCCTTCTATCAAGCAAGAAGAGCACCTTCTTCGCAACTTATAGCTTTAGAAACTTGACATGGAGAACTGAGAGGTTAAGTGATTTGCTCAGGGGTTATGCAGCCAGTATATGTTAGAGATGGGATTTGAACCCAGGTTTCCTGATTTGGAGACTGGATGTGTGTCCACTAAAATCATACTGCCTCTCATTAGGATCCAAAGACTATAGATTTAGAGTGAGAAGGAACCCCAGCGATATCCAGTACAACCTTGTTATTTTATAGATGGGGAAACCGAGGCCCAAGGAGATTGAGTGACTTGCCAAAGTCACATAAGTGATACAAACGAAATTTGAGCTCAAGTCTTCCCTCTTTAAATCCAGGGCTCTTTTCACTACACTGCCCATATCATAGTGTTTGTTCTGGCCCCATAGACTGTCATAAACTTAGAGACAGAAAGAAACCTTTGAGGCCAGCAAGTTCAACCTCCTAATTATAAGTGAACCAAGTGAAGCTCAGGGAATCTGTGTCCAAGGTAACACAGGTACCATGTGTCAGAGAACAGATATGAACCCAGGTCTTCTGTCTCCAGGGCTTGTGCTTTCCACCGTAGAAATGAGCTAGTGCTCATTGCATACTGCCTCATGGCAGGCTGGCTTTGTTTTGGTCCCTCTATCCCATTTGACTAAAAAATTGAAGGAAAATTCTCATTTATAAGCATCCCAAGAAACTGAATGACTGGTGTGAACTTTTAAGTCTCACCTAAAGAAACCATTGGAAGCACCAGACCTATTCGATTTCTAGGATGGATGTCATAACTACTCGCTCATTTCTGATACTAGGGCTACATTACCTGTTGGCATTTGACTTTAGCAGGATCCCATCCCCATCATCAGAAGAGGTATGGGTTTGGATGAAAGCATATAAGACAAAAGTGGTGAGTGAACCAGTAGTGGGGGCTGGGAGGGCACCCCATTTGTGGTGAGTTGTCAGTTGGTCTCTCAGATGTCATGACCAGACCTTGATTTTTCTAAACTTACTTTCTATCCCTTACCTGATCTCTGGTCTCTCTATGGATACCTGCGTTCCTAGTCTATTTGTTGCTACTGTTGTTCAGTTGTGTCTGCCTTTGTGACCCCATTTGGGCGAGTAGTTTGCCATTTCCTTTTCCAGCTCATTTAACAGATGTGGAAACTGAGGCAAACTGGGTTAAGTGACTTGCCCAGGGTCTGTCTGAGGCCAGATTTGAACTCAGGAAGATGAGAAGATGAATCTTTCTGATTCTAGGCCCAGCACTATATCCACTGCCACTACCTAACTTATTATACCTTCTCTCAGTTATTTTTCCTACCTTTGAAATTTTGACCCTGTAGGTGACCAATTTAACCTATAAACTTTTTGCTCTGTTTTCCTCATATCTCTCAAGCTTTGAGAAGCCTCTACCCTAGGCTATACTGATTCTCTCTTCTCTTTATATGCTACTGAGTATTGCTGGAGGAAGTTACACGACTGAGTCCACCATGGATTTATAGAACGTAATATTAACTGGGTCCTCACCACTATACAGTAATACTTATAGATTTCCCTGACTGATTCTGTCACACTCTTTTCAGTAGCTGTATCAAATCTCTTTTTTTCAAACCTGAGTCTCCTCCTCTCCTTACAAAAAGAAATCACAAAACAAAAAACCCCAAATTCTTTACTTGATCTTGTCTTATTGGTATACTCTTTCTCCTTTCCTTTTCACAGCCAAACTCTTAGAAAAAGTTTATACTCATTACCTCTACTTTCTCACCTTTTACTCAATACCTTGCTCTCTGTCTTCTGAGTATATCATTTGCTTCAAATTATTAAAGATCTCTTAACTATGAAATTTAATGATCTTTTCTCAGATCTCATTCTATTTTAGCTCTTTACAGATTTTGAAGCTTCTGATCATCCTTTCCTAATGAATATTCTTTTTCTTGGTGATCTCACCTGTCTTTACGGTCTCAATTATTATCTTTACACATGACTTGCAAATCTACATACCTAGCACTGGTTTCTCTGCTGAATTCCAGTCCTACATTGTCAACTGCTTGCCACACACATTAACCTCAAAGTACTACTTGGACCTCAAACTTAACTTTTCCAAAAATCAATTGATCATTTCCCTGCCCAATTTGTCCTCCTAAAAACTTGATTATTTCTGTTGAGGACACACCCATACTCCTCATGTTCCAGGTTGAGATCATCAAAGTCATCCATTATCTTTCCCTCTCCACTTAATCATTTGAAAGTCTTATCAACTCTACTTCCCCAATATATCTCTCATCCATCCCCTTCTTTCCATTCATATACACCTTCCTAGTTAAAGTCTTTCATCTATTTCATTACCTCTCATCCAGACCACTGTAATAGCCTCCTTGCTCTCCAGTGTCTTCCCCTCCCTAATTCATTTTCTGATAACTGTCAGAATAATCTTCCTAAGACACAGGTCAGGCAATGTCACTACAATGCTCAAAAGTTTTTAGTGATTCCTATTGCCTCTAGGATAAAACATAAATATCTTCTATATTATAGTTCAGGCTTGCTTTTCTAGACATATTTTATATACTGAACATAATATGTTATAAATTAATAACATTAATATTAATAATAATAAATGTTATAAACACTCTCCATTCCAACCACACTGATGGATTCTTTGACTGGGATCTATTACTTGTCCTTTTGCCTTCCCATAGGCTATTCCTCCTGCCTAGAGTATACCCCCTCCTCACCTTTCTCTTTTAAAATCCTTATCTTCATTCAAGGCACACTTCATGGGTTATTTCCTAAACGAAACCTTTCCTGATTCCCTAGTATTTAGTAAGGGGATAGGGAAAGACTTTGTCATTCCTCAAATTGCCTAGTATTTAGTTATCTCAAAATATATTGATGCCCCTTAGGAAGAGGACTTGAGGGCAGGGGATGTTTCATTTTTATTGTTTCTGTGTCTTAAATATCTCATGCACACCATATACTTAACGATTATTACTTAAGGTCTTTTTATGAAAATCCAAACCCCTAGAACCATCTCTTTTTTTCCCCCCAGTATTTCATGAATTGAAATTTTCCTGTGCTTCACAATTTTTGCATATCATCTCCATCGATGTCCTGTACCTTCAGTTCCTTTCTACCCTTACAATACAGATCTTTACCTATCTATCTCTTTTCTATCTTACTTCCTTTTTATATTTCCAGTGTTCCCTAGGGAAATCAGCTGGGCTCATGAGAGTATGTACTTTTCCTATTATATGGCCTATTGTGCTTTTATTCATTGAGCTTGGGTAGGGATAGAAGGAAACCCCCTTTGAGATGAAAAAGGTATAATGAGGCAGGAAAAGAAAGCCATCTTCTCAGACCACCAGGACTTCCCAATGGGGTGAGAGCAGACTGAGATGACAATCTTCAGACTCAGCCCACATCGGGGAGTGTGCCTGAGCTTGAAACTGTTTCCAAAAAACCCTGTGTAACCACAGACTCAGTGAGCTCAGTCATTCTTATGTTGAGAAATGAGGTAATAGATTAAGTAATGCCATAGTTCGGTCTGAACTAAAAAAAATATATTCCTTTCCATGCTCTGCACCAAAGTCATTTTGGAACACTGGATTTGAAAAGAGGTCTGGAAAACCATTCATCAGGGAGTATACATGATCCTTTCTGGAGAGGACTATTTTATGGAAGGTTTTCCTGGTGATTTCAGGAGCACTTACAAGAGGCCAAATATTTTTTGCTCTTGTTAGGAGTTGTATATGTATGATACTGATGATAGGACCCAAACATTGACTCAATACCTTGAGTAGGTATAAAGGAATTCAGAATAATTGACATTTATGTAGGACTTTAAAATTTGCAAGGTGCTTGAAGTTTCCCAGGAATCCTATGAGATAAGCACAATGAGGATTATTTTGTTGTTTTAATAGATGAGAAAACTGGGTCTTGGAGATGCCTTGCTCATGTTCATACAACTAGCTAATAAGCGTCACAAGCAGGATTTGAACCTAGGCTGTTCAGACTCCAGGTCTCCTGATCTCTGTACTATATTGTATTTGAAAATTAAGAGAAACCGAGAAACAATCATCCAAGCATGATCAATAAATGAGTTAGGCTAGTAGTAACCAAGATATTGGGTCAGTGGCCTCCCTCTGTCAATGACCAAAGACCCCGAGTAAAGGCTGACAGGGTGTTTTAGACTTAGATGTGTCTTCCTTCTGATTGACCAGGCAGTAACAGGACAACACCAAATGGTAGACATTTTAATGAGGAGGTAGCTCAAAACACCTCACCTCCTCTCCATTACTTTCTCATTGAAAGCAGGGAGTAATCCTCAGGTGATAGGATTAGTTTGCAGACAGGGGTGTAGTCTACAGCTTTGATTTGAATCAACTTGAATTTGAAGATATAAATTAAAATAGCAGAATTGAGACTCAAAAGACTTGAGGCTACCAAAGTAAAGGGTGGAGGTAATTATAAGACAAAAACTTGTCTTTAAGCAAGTTTCTCTAGAATGTAGGTGAAAGGTGAAGCTACACGGGTAAGAAGTTTAGATTCACTTGGCATGGGGAGAGTATTAAACCTATGTCAGCTTAATTGTCTTAAAAACAGAATTAAAATCAGTTTTCAATTTCACAATATATACACCAATCTGCTTATGCAGAAGAACTACACTAGCCCAAAATCTCAGTATCTTACAGTTCAAAAGACTGTCTAGTACAACTTATTCTTGATAAAGCATCTATAATACACCTAATTTCAGTTGTTTCTGACTTTTTGCAACCCCATTTGTCATTTTCTTGGCAAAAAGATAGGGGAATGGTTTGCCATTTTCTTCTTCAGCTCATTTTACAGATAAGGAAAATGAGGCAAACAGGATTAAGGATTAAGTGATTTGCTCAGAGTCACACATCTAATAAATGACTGAGGCTGGATTTGAACAGTCTTCCTGATTTCAAGCCCAGTGCTCTATCCACTGTGTCACCTAGGGTAAATGAATGGGATATTCAGGGAAGATTAGTGTCAGGAATTGCCAAACTCTTTTGAGGGCTGCTCATCTGCCCTTGGTATCTATCCACTTTTCACCCAATTCTCACCTGTGGCTCCAAGAAATTGTAGCATGTGCCCGGGTCAAACACTGTTTAAACCAGCACACTGGATGGGCTAAAGCCAGGTGGAGAGTATTTGACAGGCCTCACACTCAAACCAAGCATGTGAACATTTTCCCTGGTAGAATGGGAGGATGAAAACAATTTGTTCCAATGGCCATGAAGGTGACTGAAAGAGGTGCTATGGAATGCTTAAAGCATGATCAGACCTTGAAGAGGCCAAGGTCATCAACTGCATCCCAGCCATCATCAACCATCTTAACTTTTGTCCTGCTGATGGGGTACAGCACTGACTTCAATGACTCTAAAAGAAAGAGTGAGGCTGATGACCTTGTGCATCTCTGCCTCACTTAAATCCAATTCATACATGAGTCAAGACATCACCTCATGATATTTATTGTCTTTGAAAATGAAGGATGAACAGTAGCAACCTACCTGACAAATGGTCATCTATCCCCTGCTTAAAGAGCTCCAGTGATGATCCAGAGTGGTCTATTCACTTGTGGATGGCTCTAAATTGTGAGGATTTTCTTAAGTTAATTCGCATCTTCCTCTCCACACCTTCTACTCAGTAATCTTTAATTCTGTTCTCTGGGATGTCCACCTTTATATCCTTCAGATTCTTGAAGACAGCTGTGATGTCCCCCTTAAATTTTATCTTCGCTAGGCTAGGATGCTGAAGCCCTTGAGGTCCTGGGGCTAAAAACCCAAGTTAAATAAGAAGCCACACAGGAGAAAAATAATGAGATTCAGCCTTTTAAAATATGGACCACAATGCCAAAAAATGGAATCTGGGTTTTTTCTGTATAGTGTAGGGAAAAAGAGCTTTGGAGTCAGAGTCTAAGCCCGGGCTTTACCACTCTCTTTTCAGCCCTGTGACTGAGTAAATTACTTGCCTCCTCTAAGCTTCAATTTCTTCATTTGTAAAATGGGTAGAATAATATCAGTTCTATCTATCTCTTGAAAGCTGTTGCTAGGGTCAAATTGGACAGTGTATTTAAAGGTACTTTGCAAACCTTAATGGTCTTTATCAATATAAACCACCAATATTTCTAGAAGTCTGTTGTTCATAGGATCACAGATTTGGAGCTGGAATGGACCATAGAAGTCATCTACTCCAGGTCCTTTGTCTTATAGATGAGAAAACTTGAGGTCAGGAGAAATGCAATGACTTGCCCAAGGTCACACAGATAGCATGTGGCAAATCCAAGATTTGAACATAAGTTCCCTTGACCCTAAACCCCAATGTGCTTTCCACCATACTATGATACTTTTCCTCATTTAATAACTTTCCTTACTACAGTCCCCAGAGTTCTTTTGAATTCAAGTAACTCAGTATGACTTTCATAAAGGTTCATCATATTAAATTCAATTCAACTCAGTTCAATTTATTCAAGAGTGGGAAAGTGTTTATATCTGGAATCAGAGAGCCTGAGTTCAATTACTGGTACTGCCACTTAATGTCTGTGTGACTCTGGAAAGGAAACTTTTCCTCTTTGTGCCTTAGTTTCCTTATCCATACCATGAGAGGTATCAAGCCCTGAAATAAGTCAAAATCATATTAAGGAAATAAGGTATCTTTAATTGGGATAACAAGTTAGCAAACTTGCCACCCTGGGAGATGTCCCACCAGCAGACTCACAGGAAAAGGTTCTTATAGATTTGGGACAAGAGAAGGAGTCATATTGGGTAGATGGCCTGGTCATTAGATTCCTAACACCCTTGGCAAACCAGGCAAGAAAAAATACTTCATTCTGGCTGTTTAGCCCTTCATGCCATGAATCCCAATGGAAGGGGGTGAGAACATTTGGAACCATGTTGGAAACTGGTCTATTTTGTTTATAGGGTAAGATCCCAAGGTGGAACTTAGAGTGTGGTTCAGCTCAACCTATTGGACACTATCATAAGAGTAGGAATGCAAGGACATTACTGGAATTCTGATAAGGCTAGGATCATTTAAGGGACTTGGCATATCATATTATATTTGGTATTAATAATAACTATTATATTAATAATTATTAATAATTAATATTATGCTATATTAATAACTATTATGTTATATTAACCATTTTTTTTGTCATTTGTTTGACTAGGTGACCTTGAATATGCCTTCCTTTTATAAATCATGATAAATGATCCTGACTTCCTAGGAACAAATTCTGGAGCAATAGTTTTTATCTACTTGCTTCTCACATCTGTGATCACTATGTGATCAGTCACACTTTTGGTTGAATCCCTTAAGACTAATGAGATACTTAGATATGAATAACTATTTGCATTAACTTTCACTTTATATCAGGAAGGAAACAAGAAAAACAGATGGGAATGTTTCATGAAGGGACCTAAGATTCAGCAGACATGTCTGATGTTGCCCAATGACTTAACAGAAAAGAAGAGCAGGAACTCCTACGTAGAACTGTGAGGTATTTTAAGTAGGCACACTCCCTGGATGACATCACCCTATGAAGTCCCACCAAAATAATTAGTCTTTACAGCCATTCAGAGGTGGGCTTGGCATAGCTCATACTAGCAAAAGCCACACTATTTAAGAAAAAAAAATCACTTTGCTTAAAAAATGTCTTTGAATTAAGCAGAGAGGACTGAATTTCCTCCAATGGTAATAAACCGAGGGAAATGTCACATTTCCGGCCTGCCCACACAAATTACCAACGTCCTTTCCCTACCCCACTCCGACCCTCCCCCCACACTTTTAACAACAGCAAAAGAAATCACAGTAGTGAATTAATAGTGAGGTGAGCCAGACTTTCCTTCATCATGGGTGATTCAACTGGCTCAGCCCGGAAGAGGGGGGTAGCCTAGGTGACTTTTGAACATTGTGGGCTGTCTTTCAGTATTAGACATTTGGAGTTTTTGAAAATTAACATTGGAACAAAAGTGACAGTTGCATTCTATATCTTATCCCTTTGCCCCAGCCCCAAGTCAGATCCAGTGTATCTTTATTCTAAATATCTTTATGGCCACTTTAATAAAGGAAACAATTGGAAAAATTGCAGGAGAATGGGAAATCACAAGAAGGAAAAAGGAAATTAAATAATCCCCCATATCTGTGACAAATGCCAGCAGTAACCCAGAGGAAAAAGACATTTTGCTAATAAAGGACAATATTTAATCACCCCACCTTCCTCTGACTTTCCAGTATCGCTATTTTATCATGCACGTCTACAAGAAGGTGATGTAATGGTTTCTCTATAGTCTCATTTAGTTAAGGCCTCTTGTTTTAAGAAAACGTATGTGATCACTGACCTGTAGGCACTGTTGAACTCACTGAACCAAGTCTGACATCAAAGGCTTTTCCATGGCTATTTAGCTGGGGAAGGGGTATAGTAATTATTATCTTTAGTAATGACTCCTCTATCTATCTTGGGGTTTCTTGGTGTTTCAAGCTGCAAAAAGTGTTAAAGGACTCTTTGGTTTCAAAGGAACTCATTAATTGGGAACTATAGGAAACTACATTGACTTCACTCTACCAAGCTCGCGTTCAGGATTATGAAAACATGGATAGCTACCTACTACAAAATATTCAATGAGAATTTGTTTCTTCATCCCCCACCTCCACATAGGGTTTGGAGATAGAAAACACCTTATAGACAATTTGGTTTAAGAGTTAGTAACTACGGTAATCCTGCCCATCAATTATTTTTGTATATGGGAAGAGCTAAGAATGGTTTTTAGATTTTAAAATACAATAAAACTTGTAAGATGAAACAAAACAAAACTTCCTTGACTCTTGGGCTATACAAATGCCGACAGGCAGCTGTATTATGCCAATTCTAACTAGTCCTATATCCTCATTTCATAATGAGGAAAGAAGGTCCTAAGATTACAAGAAGCTTGCTTAAGGTCACACGGGTAATGAGAAAAATAATAGCTGATGTTAACATAGAGCTTTGAAGTTCCCCAAACCCCTTACATATATCATTACATTTAAGCCCCACCACAACCTCGTGAAGTAAATGCAGTGGTTATTATTATCTTCATTTTACAGATGAGGAATCTAAAACTGAGAAGAAAGGTTAAATGGCTCTACCATATTCATACAAAATTGGTTTAAAATATTTATTCATCTCTAACTAAGTGCCAGGCTCTGGTACGCAAGTTATAAGTGTGAGAAGCAATATTCATATCTGTCTTCCTGACTCCAGGTCTAGATTTGAAGTTCAAACCCAGGTCCTCTAGCTACTGATCTAGTTTTCATTCTATTCCTTCCAGATAGCATTGTGTCATGTTTAGATTTAAGTGGGTAGAGAATGTGGGTAGAGAAGGGGGAGGAACCAATGATAATGCTGGTCCCCTCATGTTTGCCAGTATACTTGGCCTTTATTCTTACAGAGCCCCATATAGAACACCTTATTGAGTCAAGTACTTTCAGTGTGTGAGGGCCAGTTAGAAATTTCTGGGAGCAGTGACAACTCTTTCAGACAACCGAGCAAAAATTAGTCATATAAATTGAAGTTCTTAGATACTCCAGAACCTAAAATGGGGAAGAAAAATCACAGAATGGCAGAACTGGAGAGCTGGAAGGGATCCTAAAGCTCAGTCTAGTTATAACCTGTACCCAAATAGGAAATCTCTCTATAATATCCTTTGAAAGCCTGCAAGTAGAACCCCACCTAGAGCCTAAGACAGCTCATTCCACTTTTGGACTAACTCATTGTGAGAAGGTTTTTCCTTATGTGATGTCTAAATCTGCCTCTGCAACTTCCAGCATTCCTCTTTTAGTTCTCATCTTTGATGCCAAGCAGAATAAACCTTATATGAAAGGCCTTTAATTACTCTCTAATACAGTTAACAACTTACTATATCTAACCTTGGCCCCATCACATTGCTCTATTCTGGCAAAGGTGGGAGAAACCTTGGAGAACAACTTCCTTTGACTATGAAGGTCCTTTTACATTCTAAAGTAGTAAATGTCAAAAGAAATATGAGTTGTGGAGCAAAGAGGTATTAAAGAGTTTTCCTGAAATCCACAGAAAGGTGTAGAGGTGTGTAGTAAAGGTAGTATTTAGGAGTTTTATTACAACCCATTCACAAAGTAACTGTCTTTTACTTAGTCAGAAGGGAACAAAGTCATTGGCTAACCAAATAAATCTGATCACCTACAAGAGCTTTAAGTAACTAAGTCTGAGACTCAGGAGACCTCTGTGGAAGACAACTGGGGGTAGGGGAGCCACGGAGTATTGTCTCTCTTCCCACCCACCTATCAAGTGGCCCTGCCTTCTAGAAGTGACTGTCCAAAGATACTCCATCTAGGAATTCAAGACTTCTTTGATTTGAAAAAATATGAGTCACAAAAGAGGGACCTTAGATATGTATTCCAAAATAGATAGATATATAAAAGTATGTTAACTTTGGAGACAGAAAGTAGCTTTGAGGAAGACACACCTTGGCAGCAGAGAAAAGAGCCAGCTATAGCAGTCAAGAGTCTAGTTACAGAGAAGAGCAAACCCTGAGGAGCCCACCCAGCAAAGATATTGCACCCAAGAACTGCATAAAAACTCTATGAAGAGAAATATCTTCCAGGCCATACAGTACCAGGAAGTGTGAGTTGTTCTTACCACACTTACATCCTACATATGTGCCTCGCTACCATTGTTTTCTAAGTTTGCTTTTCCCACAGATACTCTATGTACTTGTGGAACAGTGTGCCCTAGGTTTAACTAGGAGTAGGAGAAGGGGAATATGTAGCTATAATTGTTATTTTACCTTGTTAGTAAATGCTTTTGCTAAGAAGAAAAATGTCCATTGACTGATTGTTAACAAGAAGTACACTGGTGAGAACTCAAGTTCTATTTTTAGAAGTACAGACCTACAATGTATTCCTAGAATCCAAGGGTAGCAACTAACCTCTGGGGACACAACCCTAAAATGTAAGTCCAAGTCTGAAAACTAGACAGAAGAAGGAAACTATATCGTACAGCTCCAAAGTTCTATGATACTATGAATTTCTGATTGGGAAGTTGGGGACATCTGCTATTTTTCTTTTAAAAAATTTTTAAAAATTATTTTGTACTTAAAGGATGTCATAAAATATGGGCATTTACATAACAACCACTAGAAAATTGTACATGAAACCACATGTCTATTTCATAAAGCTTACATTTTTTTTAAAGAATATAGTAAATTCATTATGCAAGTTTAGTAGCTATCGTATTTGTCAGCGTCTTCTAATAAACCTTCTGTTCACTTACATACATAAAAAATTCTTCAGTGACCCCCTTTTTTCTTTTTTCCACCCCTATTGCTAGTTTTCCCTGCCTCTCAATCCCCTCTTCCATACTTAAAGACAACAACATAACCTACAGTCCAAGCATAGTGAAGCAAAACAGATCCATAATTGGTTATGTTCAAAAATGTATACCTCATTCTGCTCCTCATGTCTTCCATGTCAGAGGAGGCTTACATGCTTCATTGGTCCTCCAGGTTAACGTCTGGTCATTGCATTGATGAGAGTCAGTCCTTAAGTCTGTCAGAAATATTTTTCTTTACAATGTTATGGTTATTGGACACATTGTTACCCCGAGTTTTTTTTTTTTCCATTTACTTTGCTATTAGTTAATTAAGCCTTCTTCTGTATGAAGTTATCCATTATATTTCATGGAGTGCAGCAACATTCCATTATGTTTGTATACCATAATTTACTCAGTCATTCATCATATCTATCCAAATAGGAAAGACCAAGTAGATGAAGAATATCTATTCTCAAATACCAATGGACTCACCAGTGGGATTCCAGAACACTGATCATAAATCAAGCTTTTTGGAGGAGAGGTGGTGTATTAGGCACAGGAGTTCTTAAATTGTTGTTTCATGGATCCTTTTGTGAATCCGGTGGCGTCTATGGGTCCCTTCTCAGGAAAATGTTTTTAAATGCACAAAATAGAATGAATAGTATCACAAAGGATTTTTTGTTTTGTCTTGTTGTGCTTGACTGTACTTATAGCTTATAGGGAAGGGCTTGTTTTGGGAGAGGGGAGTTATTACAGAGAATGAGGAAATAATGATAGTAATGTCCCACGCCCCCCAGAGGGGGTAAAAAGAGTGTTGATGAAATACACAGAAGAGAACAGAAGGAAATTCCGAAGGGAAGACAGATAATCAGAGATGAGTTAGAACTAATGTGTTAAATTTAAAACAAAAATAGGGTCTGGACCTATGTACCAATACATAATGATGTGCAAGTTCTATAGGATTCCATTGAAATACATACTGAAATTCGAGAATGGACAGTCTTCAACCATTTGGTTATATGGATAGATATGCCAAAATCCTTTGAGTGATAACATCTCTCTTCCAGGAGATAAAATGAAATATTTATAAAACACTGGGCAAACCTTAAGGCTCTTATGGATATGATCATTATCTTCCAGGAGGCTCTGTAGTTTTCTAGGCTTGAAGCAGTCAACACTGTATCAATCCCAGATAGGAAATCTGGAGGAAACTTACCATCCACAGGGAAATCTTCTCTTACCTAGGCTTCTCTGCTGGACCCCCACTGTCATAGTGATGAATATATTTCCATATTGATTTTCCTTTATTTAGTTTTAATAAAGTTTAGTGGTTCTTTCCTTATCTCTCCCCTTCTTCCAAGCCCCCCAATATCTGAGTGATTTCTGACCAGTATTTGAGGTATCTGAAGGAGAAAAAGATATTGGTCCCTGGATACTATCACAATTGTGTTGCCTGTAGCACAGATCTCTGATCCAGTATGGCCATTTTTCCTACCTTTGTTCTCTTCCACATCATTTCTACCTACCCTATCAACACATCTTGAACTGTAATATTGGGATCCAATTATAGTGGTTCCACTTATCCTTCATGGAGAAAACATGTTGTCATAATGATGTGTATGTATTTCCATTTTTTCTGTGTGTAATCTTTCTATTTTTATTGTTGGATACATTTTTTTCATATTTCAAATTTTGAAAATATTTGCTATTAATACTAGAATACATGATGATCAACTATCCTATAGAATAATTTTTCTTGTTGCCTTTGATGATGCAACAAAACCTACTCTTTCAACTCCAGTCTTGTTCCTTCAAGGACTGCCTATGAGCCATCCTTGTATTTAGTTTCAATTTCCTTCTTTTTTTCCTGATTTTGTCTATAGTAAGAAGATCAAGAGTGATATGGTTCAATTGCTCTAGCAATATATCCACCCACTGGTCATTTGACAAGGATCTCACACATATAGTATCGACAGTCAAAATGAAGTTTGTTGGTGGTCTCAAAACCATGTGATTCTTAATACCCTCTGCCTTCCTTTTTCCTACTCTGCCATTGTAATTACAGAAATTGAAGGGGACCACACAAAACTCATTTTTAATTTGTCATTTTCATGGATTGCCATGGATAAAAAAAGTGGGGAGGGAAACCATCCAGAATTGACTAGTTTCCTGATAAGGTTCCTCCATGTAGGTAGCAGCTTTCTTCTCAGAAAACAGATTTGGTCTATTACTGGGATCACATTGGAATCCTTCCCATCATGATAGAATCTGTCAGAGCTTTCATTGTGTCATCATGTTCTTAATGAGCTCAGGGTTACTCCTAACCCTAACTGAATTATTGCAGCAGGATTTTGTTGGGGCACCTTCATATTATAGCCATTTATATTTGTATTATTATGATAAGAACATTATCATTCAGAATTTCCCTTCTCCTCCCCATGAATAATGGCTAAGCTAGTTTTTCTCTAAAAGGTGAAAAAGCTGTTCCTGGTGGGATAAGGCTCAGGCGGTGTCTCTTTTAACAGTTTCCTGGCACTCTCTGGCCATATTAACCCTATTTCCTGGTCACCTAAGGGCATTAAAAAAGGCCCACCCACATGAAATCAGTATGCTTCAGACTTGGCAGATGTCCCCAAACCAAGTGAGTTGCCACTTCCTACTCTACTTTCTAGATATAGCTCCATAGGGAGGCAAGAGGGTTGAGATGTCTCTCCAAGATAAGTGCTATAGTGTCCTTATTGAATATCTTTTGTATGTTATAGTTAAGTAAGCTTCATTTTGTTAATTTTTGAGTGACCTATACATACTTAAATTCATTTTAACACAGAACCTGACAGACCTGAATTGAGACAGGCTCATTACAACCTAACCTCATCAGATTGTTATGAAAATCTAATGTGATCATATATGTGAAAAATCTTTTAAGCTATCACATATTGTCATAGAATCTGAGTTAGAGGAGATGCAAGAGGTCATCTAATACAGCCCTATGACTGATAAATTCTATCAATCTAAGTATATGTATGTTATGAGCATTATAAACTAATCCATTATGGAAAGAATATGGATTTTCATATGAAAACATACAATCCTAGATCTAGAGCTTGAAGGAAACTTAGAAATTATCTAGCACAAACTTTCCATTTAACGGATGAGGAAACTGAGGCCCCTTCATGTTAAGTTACAAGGTCACACAGGTAGTAAGTAGCAGAACACATATTCAAGCCCACATCATCTGACTACATAACTAATCCTCATTTCCACTATATTACACTATCTTTCACCTTCTCTGCTTCTTTTATGTATTTGTATTATAAGAAGAATTTTGAATTTGTTCCCTCCAAAAGAGTGAGTAACTACAGAATTTTGAACACTGACATCTAGACAGGGAGATATTTTAAGGCAAGTTGTAAGGGGCAGGGGGACTTTTAGGGCCCTTTGCAGTCACCCTATGTAGGAAGCTTTTTCTCCACCCACAGACAAGAGTGGCCCTGTGTTTTACTTAGATGAAGACTGAAAATTCATTTGCATCCCATGAGCACGCATCACTTGGAGGGGCTGTGTGCTGAGTGTGAGAGGGAGGCCACTTATGAATCCAGATATTGCTGGGGGTTATCTACATGTAGAGAGATGCCTGATAGGGCAGGACCCCTCTCTCCCTTAGCCCATACTGAGAATTCTCCCATACCTTTCTCTCCAAGTTCCCCATTTTCCCTATTTCAAGTTGTTCTTCCACTTATTTTGGATGTTGTAATTCAGTCATTTCAGTCATATCTGACTCTTCATGACCCCATTTGAGTTTTGGGTTTTATTTGGAAAGATACTACAGTCATTTTCCATTTCTTTCTCCAGCTCATTTTACAGATGCGGAACTGAGGCAAACAGGGTTAAGTGACTTGCCCAAGGCTACATAGCTAGTAAGCATCTGAGACCAGATTTGAACTCAAGAAGATGAATCTTTCTGACTTCAGGCCCTGCACTCTCTACTATGCCACCTAGCTGCCTGATTATTGCAACAAGATAACTTTCAGGAACTATAAACCAGCTTTTAAAATCTGGTAAATTCTTTCTCCCCTATCAATGGCTGTGTGTCTTCATTTACCACCCAATAATAAAAATGTTCATAAGAATAATGAGGACAATTAATGAGAATCATTACTAAAAGCCTCTTGTGCAGCAGATCTCAGAACATTCAGTATAATGACTTGTCCCAGGACTGTTTCTCTCTGAATTATATTAAAAAGTGGCAGTGTGGTATAGTGGATACAGTGCTATAGTTCAGGTTAGGTAGACTTGGATTGAAATCCCAGCTCAGACACTTAGGAGTGCCTGATGTCTGATCAGTCACTTAACCTCTCTTTGTCTTAGTTTCCTCTCACTTAGGAAATGAATGGATTGGATTGGATGGCCTTGAAGGTCTCTTCTGGAGCTCAATCTAAGATCCGATAAAAAGATGAAGAGTTTCATCATAAACAAGGATAATACAGTAACTCACATTTCTATGGCACTTCATCATGAACAATTCTCTTTCCTTACAACTCTATAGTTTCTAATTCATGCCTAAATGTACAGATGTTGTAGGGGCATAATGCATTCAGTTGGAACTATAGAATGAGAAAAAAAGCTTAGCTTAGCCGTCAGATCTGGTCTTCTCTAGGGAATCATTTTAGAGACTTTGTCTGGAGGCAAAATAGCTGCTGAGTTGCTGAGACTAGCCAAAGTGGGGGGAACTGGGTAATGACTCAGAGACCTAAGTCAACCAGTTTCCATTTGAGTGGAATGTGGTCTTGAGGTTAAAGCAAGGGACTGGGAATCAGGACTCTTGAGTTTTTGACCCTGCTTATCACCACCAGTCTCTTAAACCACAAATTTTAGGTACTCTGTTCTTCACATTACACACTTTTTAAACATCCAATCCAATTCAGTTCAATAAACATTTATTAAATTCTTACTATGTGTCAGGTACTATACTAAATGCTGGGGATACAATTCATTTTAAAAATTAGTCCTTGCCCTCAGGGAGGAAAGTCAGGGGAGGGGAAAGACCAAAGGGCATATAATTCCATGGAGCTAAAATCAGTAGAACAGCAGAAATATAGTGGAGTGAGCCAAGAAGTCCGATTTCTGCCTTTTATAATGGAAAGCGTAGTGAGGAGTTTGGTACTTTGCCCTCCAGTCCAGTAATCGGGGGAGAGGAGACTGAAAGGGGTCGCTAGAGTTAATAGTAGCATGGTGATGGGAGAAGGGCATCTTGTTCTGTGTAGTTGAAACCTGGCAAAGCAGCAGATGTTGAGTGGAGTGAGCATTCCATGGCAGTAGCCCTTTAATTATAGGACTATTTTGACAATTACCCAAGTGAATGTGAAATGAAAGGTTTTTCGATGGTCATGTGAAACTATTGCTGTTTCCGGGTGGTTGCCATTCTTTGCTTAATGTTGTATATGAGACACCATTTCCCTACTCATATGTGGCTATATGAGTGATTCAAGGGGTACTGAGTAGAGACCATATACTCTCAATTATTTTTCCCAACAAGTATTTCTCATGTGTAGCCTGAAATTCTTTGAGTCTTGAAAATTTACGCACACACATACACACACATGCACACAATTATATATGTGAAAATTTAATTAACAGAAATCTCTTTTTTCTCTCTATCACACCCTACTCCATTGGGTAAGGTGGAGGAAGAAAAACATTTTCCTTTCAATAAATAAATGCACAAAGTAAAGCAAAACAAATTCCTTTACTGGCCATATTAAAGCACATATTTCTCATTCTGTTTTCTGAATTCATCACCTGTCTGTCAAGAGGTGAATAGTGTACTTCATCATTCATTTTCTGAAACATAGAGTACAATTGTATTGATCAAGTTCTTATAACTTTCAAAGTTGTTTGTTTTTATGAAGTTTTTGTTATCATACAAATTATTCTCTGTGTTCTATTCATTTCACTATGCATGAGTTCATTCAAGTCTTTCCACGTGTGTTTGAGAAAATATCTTTACAGTGGTATAGTGACCTACCTGGATCAAAAGGCATGCATCGTTTTGGGGAGGGGGAATCATCTTTGCCAATCTGATAGGTGTGAGGCAGAACCTCAGAATTATTTTAATCTGCATTTACCTTATTACTGGAGATGATTTGGAACTTTTTTTATATGAGTAAAGATAGCCTGGGTTTCTTCCCTGGAGAATTGCTTGTTCCTCCCTTTAGACAGTTTATCAATTAGGGAATGACTTTTATTCTTATAAATTTGACACAGTTTCTTACATATCTTTGAAATAAGATGTTTATCAAACAAACTTTCTGTGATGCAAGTTATTTATTTCCCTTTTAATCTTAGCCTTATTTGGAGATATTTGTGCAAAATGTGACAAATTTATGTAATCAAAATTATTCATTTCTTAAATACAGAAACTTTCTTATCCTTTTTTATTTCAGTTCAAATTCTCTCTACCCACTCCTCTCTCTACTCCCTTACTTATTGAGAAAAAAAGAAAAACAAAACCTATTTCATATCTATCTATCTATCTATCTATCTATCAAGCAATTCTTTGATTATTTGATTGACATGGCATGGAATAAGTAAATCAATTTAAATGGTATATCCCTTTTTATTATATTATTTCAGTTTCCATGAGCAATTGCTCTTTCAAATAGCTCCTAGTTTATTTTTTAATTAAAAAGATTTTTTTTATTTTTAAATTTGCTAACCTCTTTTGATTTTTCATTATTTTTATTTTGATAGTTAATGAGGGATTTTAATTTGTGGATTTTTTCTTGTATTATTTGAGTTGCATATCCTATTCACTGATGTTCTCTTTCTCTTTTTTACAGATTTGTTTGGAAATATAAAGTTTGCCCTAAGAATTTCTTTGACCGCATCCTACAAATTTTGGCATTGTCTTTAATCAAATTATTGATTGTTTCTATAATTTGTTCTTTGATCTCCCATTCTTTAAAATTAGGTTATTTAATTTCCAATTAATTTTTAATCTATGCTTAAGAGTCCCCTTACTTAACATAATTTTTATTCTATTGTGACGGATTAGAAATCAATATCTAATGTTATGTTGTTTACAAGAAACACATTTGAAACAGAAAGATGTACATAGAGTTAACATAAGGAGCTAGAAAAGAATCTTAGATGCTTCAATTTAAGTAAAAAAGGCAGGGGTGGTAATCATGAATTCAGACAAAAGAAAAGTAAAAATAGATTTAATTAGAAGAAATAAACAGGGAAACAACATTTCTGATTTCTAATCTATTCTGCTATATCCCTCCATTTTGTTGGTGAGTTCATCCCTTTAACATTCACAGTTGGAATTACTATGTATTTTCCTCCATTCCATTCTCTTATATTTGTCCTTCTCTCTCTCTCCCTCCTCCCTTCCCCACTTCTCCTTAAGAGTTTGTTTTCCTTCTGACCACCTCCCTTAATCTACCTTCCCTTTTAATCCCCTTTCTCTTAATTCCTTTCCCTCCTACTTCCTTTATAATGGTGGCTGCTAAATCTTGTGTGATCCTGGTTGTATCTCCATAGTTAATTTGCTCTTTCTGGCTGCTTGCAATATTTTTCTTGATCTGGGAGTTGTAGCTTTTGACTATAATATTCCTAGGAATATTCATTTTCAGGTATCCTTCAAGTATCTGGTTCTAAGTTATCTGAGCAGTTTTCATTTATAATGAATGTCTTGAAGCATGATCTGGGGTCTTTTTGTTCATGGCTTTTAGGTAGCCCAATCATTTTTTAGTTATCTCTTCTTGATCTAGTTTCAAGTTCAGCTTTTTCCTATGAGATATTTTATACTTTCTTTTATTTCTTTCAGTTTTTTGACTTTGGTTTTGATGTCTCATGGAGTCATTAGCTTCTATTTGACCAATTCCAATTTTAAAAGATTTATTTTGTTTAGAAATGTTGACAATTCTCTTTTCATAATTTTCTTGCATCTCTCTCATTTCTTTTGTCATTTTTTCTTCTACGCTTTTACTTAGTTTTTGAACTATTTTTTTCTTTTTAAAAAATCTCTTTTTTTAACTCATCTAAGAATTATTTGTTGGGCTTGTGTCTAATCTGCAATTTTCTTTGAGGCTTTGCTTGGAGATTTTGTGTTAGTGTTGGGTTTTGCTCACTTCTGGGGAAAGGGAGACTATCTGACTTGAACTTTTATCTTTTAATGTTCTTCTGTTTTCACAACTCAGTCTGGGAGGCTTATAAGTTTTCACTTCTTCCAAAGCAGTGTGAATTGGAGACACATCTGTTTACTGCCTTCTTGGTCAGAGCTCTCCAAGGTTCCTAACCCAAGTTTGGGTTCATTGGATTGTGTGTGGTTGAGGCTGCTGGACTTAGTCACAGTTAGCCCATTGGAAGGTTCAACTGAACTTCTAGCTTCCCTTTGATCTTATCTCCTGTCCTGATTATTCCCTTGCATGCTTATAAGTGATTCTAATGGTTAGAACTGAGTCCCAGCTCTTCTCTGGGTTCAGAGCTACAAGGTCCTTGCTCCATACACAGTTTAGGATCCTTTCACTCTCAATTGCTCTCCTCTGCCCTGGAAGTGTGACCTGGAACTGGGTAATGGGTTACAGTTACCAGCTGGCACCCATTTCTGTCTCCAGCCCTGGTTCAGGGGTTCCTGGGGTTTTTTTCTGCCCTGGTGCTTCTTGCCCTGGTGTTTAGTCTCAGCCCCCTTACTGTCACTGAGCACTGGAATGTTCTTGCCATTGCTACTAATGCTGTTGCCACTGTTCTGTTTCCTTGGCCAGTTCATCTCCCCAGTATCTGTAGACCTCTCTATTTTTCTTCCACTCTTGTGCTGAAAAAATGAATCATGATGACTTTATCTTGGCTTTCCCAATCAGAATTCAGTCTGGAGCATTTTCTAGGCTGTTGTGAAAGGTGAGTGAGCTGGACAATAATTCTCACTTCTCCATCTTGATTCTGCCCCCAGATTATCCATTTTATTTTCTGTGATTCTCTCCATCCTCAAGCCTATGGCATCTGTTATACTAGTGTTCACCCTTCCAGCTACTAACCAGGCCTGACACTGCTTAGCTTCTGAGATCAGATGAGGCTGGATAGTGCGACTATTGGATTAGTGGTTGGGGAAAGCTGGATTAGGACAGCTAGTTAAGAGAAATGAGACAGGGAAATAAAGGTGGGGCACGGGAGACTGAATGTCAAGAGTGAGAGGAGGGCTACTAAAAGGGAGGTGGGAGGACTAAGGACAAAGTATCTATTTCACTTTTTTTGCCTGCAATTGTCCTTATTGCCTCTCTAGGCATTCACATATCTGCAAGTAATCGTTTCTTCTGCTAATACTTTTTGAACTAAATCTTAAGAAAGGTGAAGGTACAGCACTTTGACAAATATAATAGTGACTTTTTTTTCCAATTTAAATAGTGACCATTGTTCTGACATCTTATTCTATGCTGTACCTGAGACCATTATAACAAGTTCAGGTAAACATGCCGAAAATTTCTGGGATCTCATCCTTGGTAGGAATTCAGTTCAGACTGTGCCTGAACACAAATACCTTCTATTCCAAACATAACATAGGATCATAGGATCAAAGATTTAGAGCCATAAGAAACCTTAGAAGCCATCTAGTTCAACCTTTCATTTTACAGATAAAGAAACTGAGACACAGAGAGGTTAGATGACTTATCCAGGGCCACATAGCCAGTAAGTATCTGAGACAGGTTTCAAACTCTAATGTTTCTGACTCCAAATACTCCAATATTCTATCCATTATCACACCTAACTATTTTTTCTGTAAGACCTCTAGAGAAGGGTTACCCACTACTTCCTGTGGTAGCCCATTACATTTTTGGATAGCTTTTAAAAAAAAATTTAATTAATTTATTTTTAGTTTTTAACATTTACTTCCATAAGATTTTGAGTTTTGAATTTTCTCCCTTCCTCTGCTTCCCTTCTCCCCAAGATGGTATGCAATCTGATATAGGCTGTACTTTCATATTCATATTAAACTTATTTTCACATTAGTCATGATGTAAAGAAGAGTTAGAACTCATGGGAGGAACCACAAGAAAGAAGCAACAAAACAAAACAACAAAAGGGAAGCCAATAGTATGCTTCCATCTGTATTAGGACTATAAAGTTCTTTCCTTGAATTTTCCATCATTAGTTTTTTTGGATTTGTCTTAGATCCTTACATTGCTGAGGAGGGCTAAGTCTGTCAAGGGCAGTCATTGCACAATGTGGCTGTAACTGTTTACAATGTTCTTCCGATTCTGCTCATTTCACTCTGTATCAGTTCATATCAGTCTTTCCAGGGTTTTCTCAAGTCCACCTGCTTAGCATTACTTAGAGCGCAATAGTATTCCATTATATTCCTATACCACAACTTGTTCAGTCATTCCCCAGTTGATGGACATTCCCTCAACTTCCAATTCTTTGGATGACTTTATTGGTTAAGAAGAATTTATTGACATCAAGCCTAAATATGTTTCTTAAAACTTCTATCCATTGCTCCTAGTTCTATCCTCCAGGGTTGAACAGAACATTTTTCATCTTTCTTCTCTCTTTTTCTGATACTTTCAGATGCTATCATATCTTCTTTCCTCCATTGAGTCTTCTTTTTCTCTAGCCTAACAGGTCTGATTGTTCTTTCCATTTATCCATTACATACTCATCTTGGCTCGTTTTCACATTGTGATTGCCTTCTTCTAGATGCTTTCCAGATTATTGATGTCCTCTCTGAAATGTAGTACCCAGAATTGTACATAATAATCCAGATGTGGTAGGAGCATGACATAGTAGGAATATCTAGTGATGCCTGAGTCTTGGGCACTTTGCTCTCATAACACAGTTCACGGTAGCTTTGATCAGAGCTAGCCTGAGGTAAAACAGTGTTAGAGCTGAGTGCTTGGAGGCCTTCTACCAGTTTTCTTTTTGTTACACTTTCTTAAGGCAATGAATACTTAGTGCTCCTCCATGTCCAGGACCTGCTCCAAGTTCTCATGTTCTCAGGAAGAGCAGGCTGTCAAGAAATCCAGAATTCAACTCATTCCTCCCAGTGCACAAATGAAGAAACCAATGATCTTTCTCAATTCTGCAGTTTTCAAAGGAAAAGTCAGAAATCTTTTTGAAAAGAATGTTACCCTGATTTACACTTATCTGGTATGGATGTGACTGTAGTGAAGATTGATTATGCTAGACAAGACAAGAAGACAAGAAAGTGCTAGAATTAACCGAAAATTTTCTTTTCTTTTTGAATGCAAAGAAAGACCATAAAAATATTTATTGACTAATGTTCACCAGTATTTACAATAAAGTAGACAACATACAGTTGTTAACATTCCAATGACTACAAAGTTTGTTTGTTTGTTTGGCGAGTTTTTGTGTGTTGTTGTTTTTCTTTTTACCTGACTTCTGTGGAGCCAAGTGACTCAAAAACTCAAATGGCTGGTCCTTCATGTTGAAGGAATGGATTGAGATGAAGTGCAAAAACCATGCATGTCAAGAGCTTTGACTGGACCTTTCCAGATACCTTCCTACCCTTTACAAAACATATCTGACCTGTGCCCTATTTCATACTTCTCTTTGGACTGAACCAGTGATTTCATGAGTATATGAAATGTCAAGTAAGAAAGTTTTACCAATATGACGCAGTAACTTTTGCTGTAAATCGTGGTCTTGGGGAATTGTCTAACAGCATTGAAAGGCAACATGGAATAGTGGGTATAGTTGACCTTAGTATGGATTTAGGACCTTTCTCTGACTGATATTGGCTATGTGACTTTGCCTAAGTTCCATACCTACATACTTTTATATGTAGCTATATGGTAAATATCAGACAGCTTGAGCTAGTCCCTTTCAAACCTTCAAGTGCTACAGAAATGTGAGTTGTTTCTTTGCAACAAGCCTTTGAGATGAGTGAGTGCAGTTAAGTACTCAGCCAGAGTCACAACAGCTAGTAATTGTTGGATTCAGGATTTGAACCCAGAGCAAATGACTCCAAAGCTATTATATTTAGTGCTTTTGGACGAGAAGTTCTTAATCCTTTTTCAGTAATGGACCCCTTTGGTAGTCTGGTGAACCCTATGAATCTCTTCTCAGAATGATTTTTAAATGCATAAGATAAAATATATAAAATTACATAGAAAACTGAGTATATCAAAATAGAGGTGACCCTTGTCCCATTGGTATAGAACTCCCTCTTTTATTGGTGGAGATGAATGCCCTGTCCTGGGTGAGAGGCAGGGTGGAGCTGGTGAAGGCAGAAGAACTCTAACCTTCTTCAGTCATTTTTGAGATTTTGCAAACCTTTAACTCAGGGCAGCTATGTGATACAGTGGATAAAGTATCAGCTCTGTATCTAGGAAGACCTGACTTCAAATCTGGCCTTAGGCACTCACTAGTTGTGTGACTCTGAGCAAGTCATTGAACCCCGTTTGCCAGTTTCCTCCTCTGTAAAATGAGCCAGAGAAAGAAATGGCAAATCACTCCAGTATTTTTGCCAAGAAAACTCCAAATTAGGATCACAAAGAGTCAAACAGCCTCTGTGGTCACTTCAGCTGTTTCTGGTGCTTCTGGTTTCCAGATTCTAAAAAGAAGATGGAAGAGTCCACCTATACTTAGGCTGCTGAAGGAAAACACTCTAGGAAGATATGAGAGAAGTTGGCAGTCTCCATAATGCCCCTATCTCTAGCTTGCTAAATAGTGACTTCAAGGAATTTCCCCTTTGGTGAGATCTAGAAGTCTCTCCTTCTTGAGCTGAGTTACTTTATGCTCCCAATGAGAGAATGTCTTCACTCTGTACTATCTGATGTATATTCTCCTATGTGTACTTTCTCTGATTTCTGTTTTGCTACCAATTTGGAATAATGGATTTTCTTGAATAAGTGTTTTATTATATATGTTCATTGTAGAAGCTAGTATTTGCCAGAAAAGGGGTCAAGTCTTGGATATAAAGCTTGGAGTTGTCCTTTCCCTTCAATAATGACACAGTCGTCAGAAGTTAGATTGAACCTAATCATATTCTTTAGCCTAACCATATCTAGAGGTATATGTATAATTTTAACCTACAATCCTACCTCCAATCTCCTTTTTTCCTTCCTAGCAGGAATTAAAAGATGGAGGAGAAGAGGCTAGATATGTCCATTTTGCTTCCCTCTGAGTCACACAATGATACCGCCATACAACCTGTGGCGTTGTATGTTATAATTTTTTTAAAGTTGAAGGATGCTAAGTTAGGAACCACTGTTAAATGACTATGAGTCAGAGGGTTCAAAGTGATTATATTTGGTCTCTTCTCAACCCTGTTTCCTGGATGCAAACACTTGCCCAGGCTGCTGAAGGCCCGCCCCTTTCCCATGATAAAGGACCACAGGTCCCATCATATTCACTTTCTTCAAGGACCCTGGAGAAATTACCCTATTATAGCACAGATCTACCCACATATATCCTTTCCAGGGTTTCCCCAAATTCCCTTTCCTTTCTGATCTGAGTACATACCCACTAACTTAAACATCTTCCTTAAATTTATCTTCAGGCCTCCACATTTCCAAAAGAATATTTCTTGTTTTCTGACACTAGCAGTAATAATACAGTAGTTTCTATTTTATTACAACTTTGGATCCATAACCCACTTATCTGCCATCTGGGAATACATTCAGCTCTGCCACCCCCTCTCTATGCAACCTTGGGCAAGTAGCTTTACCTTAGTTTCCACTTGCCCCTCTATAAAATAAGGATGAACTCTAATGTTCTTTCTAGCTCAAACTATGATCCTATACTTTCCTCTATTATTTTCACCTCTGCCCATAAAGCTTCTGACAATCAATTATGTCATTAAAACAATCTTCATTATTAAATAAAATATTGCTACATTTTAAAATTAGTATATACCAAAATAAAATATTATTATATTAAGACAGAATACTAGGATTTTATTTGCTTCAATATAAGAGGCCCTGCATAAAAAATTGGGGGTATGTAATGGCAAAGTAATTCTTATCCAAAATAATTAGTGAGTTTTTCACAGTCTGTGCTTAAGAAAATATCATTCTCTGCAAGACTAATGAAGCAGACCCTGCAGATAAGGCCAGGGACATCTGTGTCAACTATTTCCAACCATTAGGTATTTTTCTGTTCCTAGAGAAAAAAAAATCCCCTGCATTTCCCTCTTGTAAAAAAAGAGTAAGAAAAGAATTAAAGCAGTAAAGCAAAATTAACCAAAAAAAATTACCTATTTTTGACACTATGTATATTCCATACCCACAAGACTTTACCTCTGCAATGAAAGGGAGGGGCATGTAGAAAACAAATTTCTTATAAAAGTTATTCACGTTCCTTTCTCCCCACCCTGTCTATTCATGGGTTTAAAATGGAAGATCTCAGAATAAAGAGATGGGTTTCATCCATTTTGATAAAAATACCTCATTTTGTCAATTATGTTTTAAGTAAAACCGAAATCCAGAGATGAGAAGTAAACCTAGAAAACACAGAAGTCCTCAAAGCCTGAACAGAAATGCAAACTAGGCTCTGACCAGGTGGCATATCAAGTACTAATGATTTTACAATAAAATGTTAGCTTCAAACCACAGGATTGATAATGCCATTATGTGTGCAAGAAAGAAAAAAAAGCATTACCTAATGCTCTCCAGTCATTTAGAACCAAAGACTTTCTAAAAAGGTCATGGAAAAGTGCTAGATATCAGAGATCTCCTAATTTCTAGAATCATTGCGATGCTGGAAAATCTAGTTGTAAAACTGAAAATCAAAAAGAATCATATGTTGAAAGCACTGGGCATCAACTGGGAAAATATGCCCCCAGTAAGTGAAACATGCACACACACACACACACACACACACACACACACACACACACACACACATACACACACATACACATTTTTTCCTTCTGGAATTTTCTAGGATATAGTTCATTTCAATTTAAAAATGTGTTGCATTTTCCTCTAGGTTCTCATTTGCAGGTAGTATAGCTTTCTGTGTAATTTATGAGACTAAGAGAAGAACCTTCTTTCTGCCTCTCATATATTCAATCTAATTTAATTGAACAAGAACTTAATATGTGCCTCCTGAATACAGGGCAGTGAGTTACTTACTCCCTACAGCCTCTTTAAGCAGCTTCTATTGTATTTACGAGTGGAGGCATTGTCAAGGGGAGGGAGGGAGAATGCACAGATAAATAAATGCACCCTAATAAGAGGAGGAAGAGGACACTAAAAAGAGGAGAAACAGAAAAGGTTTTCTGGGAGATTTGTAGTACCAGTTAGCCTTGATGAAAACTAGGCATTCTAAGGCAGGTGAAGATGGAGTGTTATTTTAGATACGGCAGATAACTTGCATAAAGGCACGGGTGCCCGAGGTGATGATGATGATGACAAGAGCAGCAACAATAATTAGTACTTATATAGGGCGTACTATGTTCCAGGCACTATGCTAAGTACTTTACGATGACAGTTATCTCTTTCACATTGCAACTTTTCCACTGTTGGTCATATGTATCATGAGTCAGCATAAGAAGTTCAATGGGATTTTTCTAAGTTTTGAGGAAGCCACAGATGATACAAGAAGACCAACTGATGACACAGAAAATGTTTAGAAATACAGAAATGCATAAAGTATATGTGTAATATTGTATAATATCAACATAGTTTATCTTTTATCACCATAATAATTCAGACTTCTCTGGTACAGAGGGCCAATACGTGTTACCTGGATTCTCCAGAACACTGGAGTATCGCACCCCTGACCCCCATGATATGGAAGACAGAAGTTAAGTGACAGCTAAGTGTCTGAGACTGGAACTGAACTCATTTCTCTCTGACTCAAATACAGTGCTCCATGTATTGTACCTCCTAGCTGCCTCTTCAGAGACACAGGATAGAAAAAGGGAGTGAAGGGGATGCAGAGTGGAACCAGAGGTGGTGAATATGAGGTATCACTTGACTCAGAGACAACTGAAGAAGGAAATATTGCCCAACAGGGAGGGAGATAAGCAGAAGCTTATCTTGAATTCAAAGTCACTGGGAATAGACTGAAGGATGAGGGCAGCCCCTGTGCTGAATAGGATTTGGGTGCTGAGAGGAAGTCCTACCCTCTCTAGCTCCACTTAGGTCTTTAAAGGAAAGTGCTGTCCACATATTTCAGTTTAGTCATTTTTCAGTCGTGTCCGACTCTATTTAAGGTTTTCTTGCAGAGATATTGGAGTGGTTTGCCATTTCCTTCTCTGGCTCATTTTACAGATGAGGAAACTGAAGCAAATTGGGTTAAGTGACTTGCCCAGGGTCACATAGCTAGTAGGTGTCTGAGGCCAGATTTGAGCTCAGGTACATGAGTCTTTCCAACTCTAGACCAGGCACTCTATCCACTGCCCCACCTAGCTGCTCCACATACTTAGAAGTTACTTAATGGAATCTGCAGAGTTGAAATGTATCTAGGTAAATCTATTTGATTTGAGAATTTCTTCTACAGGGCTCATTCCCACTAAAGAGGAGGTTCATTAATTCTACTGCTGGACAGTTCTAATTGTCAGAAATTCTGTCCTTGTATTTAGCTGTCAATTTATCTCCCCCAAATTCTAAGGAATCATTAAAAGGTGATCTTATCTCTTGCCTCTGGGCACTACAATATCTAAACTGAGAGGCAAAAGTACTCAACAAATGACACTGGGGAATTCCTTATGTCATCAATTCTCCTCATGCCACAGTCTAAGTACAGAGTTAAATTTGTATTTCAATGTGGAAGGACAAGAGTTGGTCAGCTTTTTAAACTGATTTACCTCACTGTTAATTCATACTGAATTAGTAGTCTACTGAAGTCCCCAATGTTTTTTAACTTGAACTGTTGGCTAACCATTCTCCCCATTTCTTGACCTTAAAAAGTTGAAATTTTGAACCTCCGCATTGTAGGGGGACCAGATCTATGATTTTATTAGTGTACTTATGTCCTGGTGAGAAAATTCCTCCTATTAATGCAGATCGGGAACTTTTTTTAGCTTAAAGTCTTAGCGAGTTGCATGTGGCACTAAAAGATAAAATGACTCACCCAGGGTCACAAAGTCAGTACTTGCAAGAGACAGGACTTGAATTTGGGCTGTTCTGACCCTAAGATTTGACTCTACCTACCAAACCAAAGTGCCTCTGGTTCTGTGGCATCCTGGGCCATCTCCACTCATCCTGATGAATACCTGGTCACTGGATCCAGATTTCTCAGGTGGAGAAAGTAAGGTTGGTGACCTTGCACAGCTCTTCCTCCCTCAAATCAAAGTCAACTGCAAGTCACGTCATCATTTCTCTGATGTCATGGTCCTCTTTGAAAACGAAGGACAGACACAACAAAGCCCCTGGTTCTATAATACGATTCAAGAATAGACAGATCAAATCTATTAATCAAATCTATAATTTAAGGAGTGTCCACATTCTTTTTGAATAAGAATTTCTTGTTATGAGAATTCCCAGTGCCCAATGAACTACATCACTCAGAATCTGACTTGTAATATAATCCTTTTCTTTTAATTGATTCTGAAAAAGAGCAACTTTCTGGTTAGCTAGGTGGGGTAGTGGATAGAGCACTTATTTGGAAAGATCTGAGTTCAAATCTGGCTTCAGACACTAGCGGTAAGTCACTTAACCTCTGTCTGCCTCAGTTTACTGAACTGTAAGGCAACGATAATAATAGCACCTGCCTCTCAGGACCAAGAGAGATACTAATTGTAAAGCTTTTAGCACTTCATGTGTTTACAATGCCTACCACGATTTTGTGGCTCCTGTTGTTCAGTCATTTCAGTAATCCATTTGAGGTTTTCTTGGCAAAGACACTGAGGTGGTTTATTTTCTTCTCCAGTTCATTTTACAGATGAGGAAACTGAGGCAACAGGGTTAAATGACTTGCCCAGGGTCACACAGCTAGTAAGTGTCTGAGGCCACATTTGAACTCAGGAAGATGGGTCTTCTGGACTCCAAGCCCCAGAACTCTTTCCACTGCCCCACCTAGCTGCCCACCTGGCACATAGTAAGCTCTGTAGAAATGTTAGCTATTATTAGTACAAGTAGTCTTATATTTGTTGTATCCACAGTGCCCAACATGGTAATTGGCACAAGGTAATCACTTAATAAATACTTGGTAATTGAACCAACTCAACAATCCTCGACCTTCTTGGAAGGCAGCTAGGTGGCATAGTGGCTACAGAAGGCACTGAACTTGGAGTTAGGAAGACCTGAGTTCAAATTCAGCCCCAGATACTTTTTTTAGCTGTGTGAATCTGAGCATATCACAACCTCTATTTGCCTCAGTTTCCTTACTGTTGGGGATGGAAGCTCAATTCCATGTGGACAGTCTCGGGTGGGTAAAGGTGGGAACTTTTAAATCTTAGAGTTCTCATGAGGCCCCCCAGAAAACAGCAGGGAATCGAGGAGTGAGACCGAGCTATCTTGTGTATTTCCGCCTCTTCCCGTGAGAAACATGATGGGAGAGAGCTCTCCCTGCCCTCGAGACTGTCCCGGATCTGGGCACACCTATTGTTATCTAACAGGCATGGTATTCAGGTGCAAACTACACGGCCGGAGAGCTTAATTAGGGTCAGGAAAGCCTGAAGGCGCTCTTAGCGCGGAGGGGCCCTGACAGGACAGAAGGCTCCGTTTTTCCTCTCTTCGCTCTCCCCTCCCCCTCTCTCCCCACTTACACTTCTACTTCCAATCTCTTACCGTAAGATCTTTGCCTCCTTGGGAGATTTCTCTCTCCCTCCTAAGGAAGAGCTTCCCCTGCACTTGTAACCAGGACCCTGAATAAAGCCTAACCCTTGTTTGACTCCGGAAAGTCTCTTCTCTCATACTTTTATCCGGTTTGGCCAACCGAAGACCTGGGACAGGTAAGGTAAGACTCGGGTAGCCCTCAGGCCTCTAGGCCTGGCACCTTACCTGTAAAATAAGGATAATAGTATCTCACCTACCTCCTACAGTTCTTGTGAGGATCAAACAAGAAAACAATTGTAAAGTGTTTTGTAAACCTTAAAGTAACATATAAATGCTAGCTGTTATCATTATCGAGTCCCTTGTCCCCTTGTCCTATGGCCAATCATATCCTGCCAACCTTAACCTTTGGATCACTCCAACCATCTGTCTCATTTGCTCCTCTTATCCACATCTTACTGAATGGAACTAGAGGAAATCCTGCAACTCTGCACTCTTCCTTTCTTATGACAGTACATTTGAAAGCCCCACCCACTATCCTCCTAGTTACCACCTCAGCATCATGCTTAACTTCCTATCTCCCATATTTAATCTGCAACCAAGTCTGGCCATTCACAACATCTTTCCTGTGTGTCCTTATATGTTCTCCCCACTCACACAGCCGCCAGCCTGGTACACATCCTCATCAATGAACATCTGAACCATTTCAGTGGCCTCCTGTCTGGTTTCCTTACCCAAAGTCTCTCCCTAATCCAATCCAGAAGCTGATATGTAACTCTGTTTGTGCCAGCCCCTACTGAATAAACTGCAGTAGCTCCCTATTACCTCCAGTACCAAATGCAAAGTCTTCTAACTGGCATATAAATCAGTCAGTCAATAAACATTTATTATGTGCCGGGTGCTTTGCTAAGCACTAGGGATGCAAAGAAAAGTGAAACACAGTCTCCAACTTCAGAGTTCACAATACACAAAAATTGGATACACAATAGACAAACTCTGTATAGATAAGATATGCAGGGTACATTGGAGATAATCAACAAAGTGAAGACGGGCAGCTAGGTGGCACAGTGGACAGAGTGCTGCACCTGGAGTCAGGAAGACTCATCTTCCTGAGTCCAAATCTAGCCTTAGATGCTTACTAGCTGTGTGATCCTGGGCAAGTCATTTAAGCCTATTTGTATCAGTTTACTCACCCATAAAATGAACTGGAGAAAGCAATGGCAAACCACTCTAGCATCTTTGCTGAGAAAACCCCCAGCTGGGGTCATGAAGAGGCAGACGACTGAATAGCAACAGCATCAGGGTGAAAGCACTGGCATCAAGGGGAATAAGGAAGTCTTCCTTTAGAAAGTGGAATTTTAGGGGCGGAGCCAAGATGGCGGAGTAGAAAGACGCACATACACATAGCTCCGAACCCACAACCCACAGAACGGCTAGAGGGGATCAACTCACGGTGAATTCTGCACCCAGAGGCCACGGAATATTGGAGTGAGGGAAATTTCTGTTCCGGAGAGACCTGCAAACCTCTCACGGGGGGTCCTTCGCGCTGCGGACTGGGCACCGGGACTGGGAGCTGAGTGCAGCCCTGCAGCGGCCGCGACACCGTGAGGAAAAGATCCGAGCGGGCTACGGAGACGGGATCTCCAGTGGTGGCACAAGCCCCCCCACCCACAGGTGACGAGGGTCTGTGACAGAGTCTCTTTGGCGGGTTGAGAGGGGAGTGGGGTGCCCCCGTGGCTTGCCCCCCCCCCCCCCCGGGAGATAGAAGCTGAGAGGCGGCTGCAGACAGGGGCTCCCCAAGTGGGCAGGAGCCTGGATCCATTGTGGAAGGTCTGTGCATAAACCCCCTGAGGGAACTGTGCCTGAGAGGTGGCCCTGCCCTGCCCTGGCCATCTGAACTTAATTCTCACACTGAATAGCAGCCCTGCCCCTGCCAAAAGCCCTAAGGCGGGAAGCAGCATTTGAATCTCAGTCCCCAAACGCTGGCTGGGAGGATCAGGAGGTGAGGTGGGTGTGAGGAGAATATTCAGAGGTCAAGCCACTAGCTGGGGAGAATGCCCAGAAAAGGGAAAAGAAATAAAACTATTGAAGGGTACTTTACCGGAGAAAAGACACTTCCTCCCTTCCTTTCTGATGAGGAAGAACAATGCTTACCATCAGGCAAAGACACAGAAATCAAGGATTCTGTGTCCCAGCCCACCCAATGGGCTCAGGCCATGGAAGAGCTCAAAAAGAATTTTGAAAATCAAGTTAGAGAGGTGGAGAAAAAGCTGGGAAGAGAAATGAGAGGGATGAAAGAGAAGCATGAAAAGCAGATCAGCCCCCTGCTAAAGGAGAACCAAAAAAATGTTGAAGAAATTAACACCTTGAAAACTAGCCTAACTCAATTGGCAAAAGAGGTTCAAAAGGCCAATGAGGAGAAGAATGCTTTCAAAAGCAGAATTAGACAAATGGAAAAGGAGATTCAAAAGCTCACTGAAGAAAATAGATCTTTCAAAACTGGAATGGTACAGATGGATGCTAAGGACTTTATGAGAAAGACAGATATCACAGAACATAGCGAGAAGATTTGAAAAATGGAAGATAATGTGAAATATCTTATTGGAAAAACAACTGACCTGGAAAATAGAATCAGGAGAGACAATGTAAAAATTCTGGGACTACCTGAAAACCATGATCAAAAGAAGAGCCTAGACATCATCTTCCATGAAATTATCAAGGAAAACTGCCCTGAGATTCTAGAACCAGAAGGCAAAATAAATATTCAAGGAATCCGCAGAACACCGCATGAAAGAGATCCAAAAAGAGAAACTCCTAGGAACATTGTGGCCAAATTCCAGAATTCCCAGGTGAAGGAGAAAATATTGCAAGCAGCTAGAAAGAAACAATTCAAGTATTGTGGAAATACAATCAGGATAACACAAGATCTAGCACCCTCTACATTAAGGGATCGAAGGGAATGGAATAGGATATTCCAGAAGTCAAAGGAACTAGGACTAAAACCAAGAATCACCTACCCAGCAAAACTGAGTATAATACTTCAGGAGAAAAAATGGTCTTTCAATGAAATAGAGGATTTTCAAATTTTCTTGATGAAAAGACCAGAGCTGAAAAGAAAATTTGACTTTCTAACACAAGAATGAAGAGAACCATGAAAAGGTGAACAGCAAAGAGAAGTCATAAGGGACTTACTAAAGTTGAACTGTTTACATTCCTACATGGAAAGACAATATTTGTAACTCTTGAAACATTTCAGTATCTGGGTACTGGGTGGGAGTACACACACACACACATGCACACACGCACACATACATAGAGACAGAATGCACAGAGTGAATAGAAGAGGATGGGATCATATCTTAAAAAAAAAAATGAAATCAAGCAGTGAGAGAGAAATATTGGGAGGAGAAAGGGAGAAGTTGAATGGGGCAAATTATCTCTCATAAAAGAGGCAAGCAAAAGACTTATTAGTGGAGGGATAAAGAGGGGAGGCAAGAGAAAAACATGAGGTCTACTCTCATCACATTCCACAAAAGGAAAGAATAAAATGCACACTCATTTTGATAGGAAAACCTATCTCATAATACAGGAGAGTGGGGGACAGGGGCACAAGCAGGGTGGGGGGGAGGATGGAGGGGAGGGCATGGGGAGGAGAATGCAATCCGAGGTCGACACTCATGGGGAGGGAAAGGATCATAAGAGAATAGAAGTAATGGGGGACAGGATAGGATGGAGGGAAATATAGTTAGTCCTATACAACACAACTAGTATGGAAATCATTTGCAAAACTACACAGATTTGGCCTATATTGAATTGCTTGTCTTCCAAGGGGAAGGGGTGGAGAGGGAGGGAGCTAAAGAAGTTGGAACTCAAAGTGTTAGGATCAAATGTAATGTTCTTACCACTGGGAAATAAGAAATACAGGTTAAGGGGTTAAGAAAGCTATCTGGCCCTATAGGACAAAAGAGAAGACGGAGACAAGGGCAGGGAGGGAGGATGGAGGAGAGAGCAGATAGGTCACAGGGGCAACTAGAATGCTTGGGTTTGGGGGGGGGAGGGGATAAAAGGGGAGAAAATTTGTAACCCAAAATTTTGTGAAAATAAATGTTAAAAGTTAAATAAAAAAAAAAAGAAGGAAAAAAAAAAGAAAGTGGAATTTTAGCTGGAACTTGGAAGGAAGCTGTACGGAAGATATGGGGGTGAAGATTCCAGGCATGAAGGAATAGACAGTGCAAATGCATGGAGCTAGGAGACAGTATCTTGTTCAAGGTATAGGAAGGCCAGTGTCACTGGATTGCAGTCACATGGGTGTGTGTGTGTGTGTGTGTGTGTGTGTGTGTGTGTGTGTGTGTGTATGTGTGAGTGTGTGTGTGTGAGTGTGTGTATGTGTGTGTGTGAGTGTGTATGAGTGTGTGTGTGTGAGGGTGTGTGTGAGTGTGTGTGAATGTATGTGTGTGAGTGTGTGGGTGTGTGGGTGAGTGTGTGTATGTGTGAGTGTGTGAGTGTGAAATATGGTACAAGAAAACTAGAAAGGAAGGAAGGGAGGGGGGTCTTCTGAAGAATTTTGAATGTTGGATTTTCTATTGGATCCTAGGGGTCATAAGGAGCCACTTGGAATATATTGGATAGGGGTGGGGTGACATGGTTAGACCTATACTTTAGAACAGGCATGAGGAACCTGTGGCCAAAAGGATTTGTTGTGTAGAATTTGGATTCAGTCAAAAGGCCACACTTAAGGATCTAGAAGGCCATATGTGGTCTCAAGGCTGCAGGTTCCCCACCCCTGCTTTAGAAAGATCTGTTTGAAAACTGAGTTTAAGATGGATTGGACTGGGGAGAGACTTGAGGCAGAGATATCAACCAGGTGGCTACTGCAGTAATCCAGATATGAGGTGATGAAGACCTGAAGCAGGGTGGTTACAGTGTCAGAGGTGGGGAGGGAGTATATACAAAAGATGTTGTGAAGGTAAAATTGACAGAACTTGGCAACAGATTGAATATGGACAGATGTGGAAGTGAGAAGTTTAAGATGACACCTATGTTGGCAACCTGGGTGACTGAGGGGATGATGGTATCACCCACAGTGATAGACAAATTCAGAGGAGGGGAGGGTTTGGAAGAAAAGATGAGTTCAGTTTTAGGCATGTTGATGTTCAAAAGATGATTACATGATATTCAGCTTTAGATGCTCAATAGGCAGTTGGAGCTGTAAGATTAGAGGCTGAGAGACAGGTTAGGACTAAACCAGTAGATCTGAGAATCATCAGCATAGAGATGATAATTGAATTCATAGGAGCTCATGAGCTTATCAAATGAAATGGTATAGATGGAGAAAAGGGTCCAGAACAGAGCCCTGGGACACACCCAGAGTTAGCAGGTATGATGGAGAGGAAGAATCAGCAAAGGAGATTGAGAAGGTGAAGTCAGATAGGTAGGAGGAGAACCAGGAGAGTAATGTCATGGAAACCCAGAGAAAAAGAGAGAAGGATTGACAGTGTTGAAGGCTATAGAGAAGTCAAGAAGGATGAAGACTGAGAAAAGACTATTAGATTTAGCAGCTAAGAGACCACTGAAATTGGAAAGAGCAGTTTCATCAGAATGAATGAGGTTGGAAATCAGATGGTAGAGAGTTAAGTAAAGAATGAGAGGAAAAGAAGAGGAGGCCCTGATTGCAGATGGTCTTCTTGAGAAGGTTAGCCACAAAAGGGAGGAGAGATACAGTATGATAGCCAGCAGGAATGGATGGATCAAGTGAGGGATTCTGAGGATGAGGGAGACATGGATATATTTGAGATCAAATGAATATAAGTGAGGGAATGGAGATGATACTGAGGGCCATCTACTAGAGAAGGTGGGATGGCATGGAATCTTTTGTGCACATAGAGAGTTGACCTTGACAAAGAGAAGGGACAGTTCTTCATGTGAGATGGAAGTGAAGGAGATAGTTGAAGAAAGCATCTGAGTGATGTGAGATGAGGAGAGGATAAGAGGATGCTCTTAGTGACTTGTCTCATTTTTTTCTTCAGTAAAATGAAGCTAGTTTCTCATGTAAGAGGGTGAGGGACAGGGAAGCTGTGGGAGATTTGAAGAAGGATGAAAGGTTTGGAAAAAAGCTGCTAGGATGAGGGGGGTAGTGAGTTTATTAGATAGGTGTAAAAAAATTGCCCTGCTTCAGTGAGGGCCCAGTTAAAATTATGTAACATAAATTTATAGTGGACAGAGCATGATTTTGCAATTTTCTTCTGCTTCATTTAGCAGTACATGGTAGAAGAAAAGACAAGGAATGAAAGGAATAGTCCAAGGCTGAGGCTTAGCTAGGCAAGATGGCCAATACAATAGTGGGTAAGAGAGATTCAGGAAGACAGTGTAGAGATGAATTGGCTCACCAAGGGTTAAAAATAGGAGGGGGAGGGGAGTGAGCAGGAGGCATGTAGCTAGTACCAGAGTGATGACCTGGCAAAAAACTGAAGGACTGAAGGTCATGGTGAGGATAAAGAACGAGGTTTGGAGTTGCAAGGCAGAGGGAGACGTTGAATAAAAATAGGCTATGACTGGATAAATTAATTTCAGAGTACATAAACATGGAAATAGTGCATTTTTGAATAATGGTAAGATAAAAAAAAATGACCATTTCCTTGTGTGACTGAGATGGAGGTAAGGGATCATGGGGAAAGAATGTTGAGGAACTGAGAGTTTAGTGTGTTTGATGGAGTATCAGTATGCATGTTGACATGCCCGAATATGATGGTAAGAGTTGGGGAGAAGAGAAAGATTGTGAACCAGGCACTGAACTCATTGAGGAAGGAAAGGGAGTGTCCTAGAGGGAGATGGTCAACAGCTATCAGAATTTCAGTTAGGTGAATCCCAAAGGAGAGGTGAGGGTGAACTTGGAAGGGGCAATGGGGAGCAAGGAATATTACAACTACTCCACTTCCACCAGTGAGTCTGAGGAAAAGTATATCCAGTGCTAAAAGGGGATGGGGGAGCTGGGGAGATTGTGTCATTAGGAGAAAACCAAATGTCAGTGAGTGGCAGAAGATGGAACGAGTGAGAAGAAAAACAATGGAAGAGGAAAGCAAATTTCTTACTTATGCTAATGAAACTCTTCATATCCTGCTCTTTCCTACCTTTCCTCCCAGTCTTATGCTTTACTCTTCTGCACACACTCAATAGTCCCAACTACAATGGCCAGACTGTAACTCATGTACAACATTCCCGCCCCCGCACCTGTGCATGTGCATTGGCTATCACCTGTATCTGGAATGTTCTCTCTCCTTCACTTCAGCTTTCAGCTTCTTTCTATACTCAGTTCCAACCCCACTTTCTGCAGGAGACTTCCTGGTCCCTCCTGTTTACACTTTTCCCTCTGATATTACCTTCTATCTATTCGGTATCTATCTTCTATGTAGTCTTGTTGCTTCTCCTCAGATTGTCTTGCTTTGCTCTGAACTTGGCAAATAGGAAATGTGCACATTTGCACAAGTGTGCACTGGCACATAGGAAATACTTCACAAATGTGTACTAACTGATTCGTTGATTATCTTCAGAGTGAAGAAACCTCAGGTACTTTAAATTTTGAAAAACTGTCATGAATTGTGCTTAGTGAACAAATTGTCCTGGTTTCTCTAATACCTTGTTTTCTAAGCCCTTAATCATTTTCTTTGCATTCTCCTTCCCCCCATCCCAGTCTCTTTCCCTCCATCCCCCTCTCTCTTTTCCTCTACACTTTAGGAAATGGTGTCACATAGCAGGGATATTCTTGTTTTATCCTCATCTGTAATAGAGGACAGTTCAATATAATGCAGAGAGAATGGATTTGGAGTCAAAAGATTCAGGTTCAAACCCTCCACCACATTACTTTTACAACCTTGGGTCAGTTAACCTCTCTGATCCTCAGTTTCCCTAGATTAAGAATGAAGTGGTTGGAGGTCCCTTCAATTACTAAATAGGTCATACTAATAAAAGTTTTCTAAGCATGAAGAATATCTTTCCAAAAAAAATTATTAGGGGATTTATTTTTATATTTAGGCTTTAGTGAATTAGGAATCATCATGACATTTGAAATATTTCATAATTACATGATGGGTATGGGTGGAGGTTAACAAGACACATTAGAAGGGAAATAAATGAAATTTCTTAATTTAAATGTGCAAGAATGTATTGTCTGAGCAAGATTCACATGACTATGTAGTATTTGAGAAATGCTGACTGATTCACTATGCAACAATTCTCTAGTGAGAGTGTTGCACTGGGTTTCGGTAGAGTAGGTTTCTCTCTTAACACTGGACAAACTATTGTTAGAGTTCAGTATTAGTCAAAGTCATGTGGTGGCTAGAAACATGGTCCTAGGACTCCAGAAAAGGTGTGCTAGAAAATGTTTAACAACTGGCTCTTTGGTGTATATGTGTGTGCATGTGGGGAGGGGGGGAATGTATGCACGACACATTTTTAAAGTTAATATGCATTATTAACATTTACTCTACCATTTTCTTAAGTCTAGACAATCAACAAAACAATACATCAAGTCTTGATTTGTATTATTTTTTAATACTGGACATTTAGCTTTCAGCTCTCTTAAGCTTGTTCAAGCTGACTCCTGCACACCCCTGGCTAAAGACCTTGACTTTACTCCTACCTATATGACCTTAAGGAGGTCACAATTTCTTTGGGCTCTAGTTTTTTTATCTGTCCAATGAAGAGCTGGATGAGAAGATATACAATGTCCTCTTCAGCTCTACGAATCTGATTCATAATCAACTGTATTCTTTCAAAAGGCCTAACTTAATTCATGGCAGATTATGGCTTCAGATAAAAATGGGTCTACTACTTAAATGTGACTCAGAACAGAAGGCTGGGAAGCACTGCTTTGGAAGTTGGCTTACCTATCTCCACCAATCAGAAATGTCAAGTATCGAGACTGTCTCCTTCAATAATTTATTTCTTTAAATACTTTTCTGAAAAGTTACATTTACTTAATAAGAATTTTTTAAAAGGTAAATGAGCATCCTATTGTAATCCTAAATGTGCAAATTTCACATATTTTCAATATTCATACATAAATATTTGAACTTTTTGACATTAACAATTAAAAGCTTTACAAATAAAAAATAGTAATAAAATACTAGGTTAAATAAACATGAGGAAATATCATTAGGAGTCTTGTTTTTAAGCTTTAATTTTTGTTTTTTTTCGGAAAGAAACTGAAAAAAAAATGGGACAGGCAAAGAAGCTTTCACCCAATTACTCAAGAGAGGCTAAGTGTATATACAACTTTATAGGTAAGGCTCGTCTGTAGGTGTGGTCTGTACACATGTTCTCAGCCAGGAATTCTAGAGCAAAAATATGCATGGCAATCTTTAGCACTGGGGACATTTCACTTGCCCTTTTGGGAGCAGATGTGATTGTGAGACCAACAATAACAGGTGATACCAGTGAGATTTAGAAACTTCTCCCTTGTTCTGCTACCCCTAAGAAAAGTTTGATGACTTCATTTCTGATCTACTTGTGTTCTCATCTCTGTCCTTGGATGTGAGGCCTCTCTACCTATTCCCTCAGGAAGCAGCCTCAAAGAAAAAGCCCATGACTGTAAGCCACCCAGTTTCTGACAGGTTCTCTGACCCCATCCCAATTTCATCTCAGACCATAAGCAAGCTTCCTCTTCTTGCAGCTGGGGGAAAGAGGCCATGGCAGTTGTCCCAGAAGAATCACAGTGAAGTTTGAATTAATTTACTTTTTATTTCTTCCCTTTTCTGTCAGAAGGGAATCAAAGTGTTTTTTAGGAGACAGACATTCTCACAGTAGTTAACAATAGTCCAAATTTCACAATATGAACTGGAGAGAATGTATCAATTCAAAAAAGAAACCCTAGTATTTTACAAACAGCAGAAGAAATGTACACTTAAATAACCAAGAAGTTTATAATAAAATAAATAAGGTAGATCACGTGAAAATATTTCAACAATTATAAAGAATAACCTTAGTTTTTACTCCTTTGAAAAAAGGCAGCAAGTCTGTTGTTTTTTTTACAAGTTGTGCACGTTGTGCCCAAAAGATAACCAAAAAAATAGGTTATTACATACTTTTCCTATTATACAACTAGGGCAATATATCATTCCATTATAAAATAATCCCTCATATATAATATAAGGACATATGACTAGCTCTGGAGTCAGAGGACCTGGGTCCAAATCATGCCTCTTCTGCTTACCACTTGTCTGACTTTGCCTCTCTGGGTCTCAGTTTTCACATGTATAAAATCAAAGAATTAGACAAGATGACCTCTGAGGTCCCTTCTAGATCGATGATCACAAGTCAATTACACATGTATACAACTGACATTCACACCTCAGGTCATGTCAATTGCATTAAGGGCGAGGACAGTGAGTGACAAGTTAAAAGGGCTATGTCATCTCCCCCAATTGTTTTTGTCTTTTAAAAGGTGCATATTGAGGAAAAAAAAAAGAGCAGCTTGTTTTTTTATTGTTTCAGTCCTGACTCCTCCTTGTCTCTCAGATTCAGCAGCTATTGATTGACTGATTGATTCCAGAATCCACGACCAGGTCTGCTTTTTGTCAAGTCCCATGTGAAAGGAACCAGCAGATAAGGGGAAAGAATACTGTCAGACTCCTGTCTCTGCTTTTAGACATTTTCCTCCTGAGCTTGCTTTGAACATCCCTGGGAAGGTCTTTTCACCAGGAGAATCCAGGAGACATGCTGTTTAATTCAGTCAACTCTTCATGACCCCACTGAGATTTTCTTGGCAGAGATACTGGAGTGGTTTGCCAATTCCTTCTCCAGCTCATGTTACAGATGAGGAAATGCAAGCAAACAGGGTTAAGTGACTTGCCCAGGGTCGCAAAGCTAGTGTCTGAGGCTTGATTTGAACTCAGGAGGATGTCTTCCTGACTCCAGGCTCTGTGCTCTATCCACTGAACCACCTAGCTGCCCATGAGACGTACTAAGCCAGGGACTAAGGCAAAAGGAGGTTCACCACTCTGCACACCTTCCAATGTGTATCTTTGCCTTCTGATGTCAGACAGGACTCACAAGGTGAGAGAGGTATTCACACCCCAAAGTACGAGCTACATGTCCAGGAACAGTGGGCATTCCAGGTTTCTCCATGTCCCCAGGTCTCAAAATGTGGAGACAGCATGAACTCATAAAGGTGGAGTGGCCCTGAGGTGATCCCAGAAATCAACTGCCATACTCAAGACTTTGTATCCTAGGGCAAGAGGTAAGAGGTAAGTTTTTCTAGGGGTACCCTAGGACCCCCAGTTCCTCAGGTGAACATATCTACTGCCAGACTCCTGGTGAACAGCCTATTCACCTATGCTAAAACTTCCATGATACAGCTGATTCCAGGGGCTAGCCCTCAAGTGAAACAGCCATGTTTATAGGATAGTGCCGTTTCGGCCAAAAGAAGTAAAAGTTCTTTTCATTTCTGAGAGGTGGTTCAGCTGTTTCTCATCAGCCATACAGCTGTTTGAACTGATAGCATTCATTGCAGTAGCCATTACACTTGGCATTGCCAAAGTGATCACAGGCTGGGGCTCGGCAGCGTTGCTTGGGCAGCTCTTCTGTCATGGGCTCCCCTCTATGGATGCCAGGCCCCAGTCTCTGGTTATGCCGCTGGCACTCTGGACACAGCTCTTCCCCTCTGTGAGCCACAGGGTTCTTACATGCCGCCTTAGCACATTTTTTTCTCTGAGAGTTCTGGGTTGTTCGCTGAATGTCTCGGCACTGGCTGGATCTCTGAATGGAAGAATTCCAAAGAACAGTCAGTTTATGACACCCAAGGAAGAAACAAATAGAATTCATTTGACTTTTTTTCTGGGGCATCCTAAATTTATCATCACTATTATCTTTCTTTCCCAGGACAACGTGGAAAAAATACTCAGGGGCTGATTTTCATGTCAAGGTCTTCAAAAGGGGAAAGGTGTAAAAATCCCACCTTTTCAGTATCAGAAAAGACCAAAGAGGCTTCTGTAAGGTAGGCTGCTTTCCTCAAAACATTATTTGTAACACAGATCCTGCCAAGCTGTAACTTTGGGGGAAGAGTAGGAGGGGGAAAGACTTTACTGTTGCTTTATGTAGCTGGGCTATTCTTTCATCTCTCTCTTTATCTAGTACAGAATGTACACCAATACAATAACAGGGCCACATTAAAAAACTCAACTCCCTCACTCCCCTCAATAATTGTGGTTCACAGAAAATCCAAGCTCTAGTCTTCTGATTAATAAAGCTGTTTTTTTCTCACAAGCACCTTCCTATACATTTGAAAGTCACTTCATAACCAGTGCCTTTTTCCTTTGCCCAGGGGTGGGGAACTTGTGGCCTTAAGGCCTTACCATTCCAATTAGGAGGCAACTGGGACACCAGTTACTTCCGGTAATGTCTCCCAGTGCTAATACTGGCAATTATAGGGAATGAATGCTGACCAGTCACTGAGGAGTCTGTCCCAATTTTACATGGATTCAAAGTGGAATTATTTTGAAATGTCATATCATGTGTTTGAGAAACTCTACATGTATAACCATTATGGTTTATTTTACTCATTTTTGGAAAACAAGTGCTAAAGCAAATTCCAGCCAGAAGAATGACCTGACTCATTGTGCTTCAATTGCGAAGCTGAGTCCAGGGTGAATTCTGAGGCTGGTTTGCAGGAAGGGATTTAATTCCCTCAATGGTTTGGGTGTATTTTCTTTTTTTCTTTTTTTTTTTTAAATCATTGGGAAGGTCTCATTACTGTGGAAAGCAAGTACATTGCCTTAAATGGGCTTAAGGACTCCTCGTCCATTTCATATACCTCTGATTGTCTCACCAGCTGTTCTTCAGTCCTTTTTGCGTCATGAAATCTCTGGTTCTGGGCTTCAATGAAACACTTCTGACAGTATCCCTCAAACAAGGTACTGCCGAGGGTGCCACATCCTCGCCCAAGGCAGGGACTGATATTCTGGAATCTGGACGCTGAGGGATCAGTTTGACCAGAAGCAGGGGGTTCACCTGGAATGAAATATATACCAGTCAGTACGGACAACCAAGCAGTTATGAAGGTATGGAGATTAGAAAATTAAATCAACTCCAAATGCAGAGTGGAAGCACATAAAGAATAAAAATGGAGTATAGCCATCTTATTATAATTAGACAGCATTCCCTCGTCTCCTCCCCCCAAAAAAAGATCCTATTGGAACATCTTTGTTTTCAGAAAAAAATCCCTACTTTTTGCTAAAGTACAGAGAGCTTTCTAAAGAAAAATATTCTTCAGATATTCAAAAATGATCAGGAGAGAAGGGAGAATTGGGTAGACAAATCCACAGGCCATCTGTTTTTGTACAGCCTGCAAGCTAATAATTTTTTTTTAAACATTTCAAAATACAATGAGACTTTATTTAAAAATGTAAAAATTATTCTTAGCTTTCAGACTGTGCAGTAGCAGAAAGCATTGTGTCTTTAGTTAGCTAATCCTTGTAGTACATACAGACTTTAACAATTCAAAAAGTGTTATGTAAAATTTCATTGACTCTTAAGGGAAGCCAATCTCCTTCCTTAATCCAATTTAATTTTGTTCTTATTAAGCCCCTGCTAAGAGCCAGGCACAGTGCTAGGTTCTGGGGGGATTAAAAGGCAAAACAAATGAAAAATCCGGTTCTTATCTTCAAATTTCCATTTTGATTGGCTCCTATGTCTTTTCCTAGGGCAGTTAGGGAGTTCAGTGGACAGATGGCTGGGTCACAAGTCAAGAACACTCATCTTCCTGAGTTCAATCTGACCTTAGACACTCACTAGCTGTTTGTTAACCCTGCTTGCCTCAGTTTCCTCATCTATAAAATGAGCTGGAGAAGGAAACGGCAAACTATTCCAGTGTCTTTGCCAAGAAAATTCCAAATGGGGTCACAAAGAGTCAGACATGACTGAACAACAACACCCCTTCTCCTGATTATCCTCTGGATAAAAGTTTTATCATGGTTACTTTTGGGACATCAGACAGGTTGAAATGACCAAAAAGAGAAAGAATGACAATATTCCCTACCACAAAAATGTGTTTTCATTCTTATCCTCATGATATCGTTTATGCAGTGCTTTGGACTTGGTAACCCCCTTACACTAATCTCATCTCCTTTTCCTGAAGACATGCACATGCTTCTCCTTAATGGCATAAGGTATACAACTTATCTGTAACCACAACAATGGGACAACAGTGTGGAACTACTATTTTTTGAATTCAAATCAGAATCACTTTCACCTGGTTCAGATTCAAGAAGCTTACTGCAAATTCATTTCCCACTTTCTATTTAGGTAAGAGAATACTTATAGGTCATCTTGTATCCAGTCAGCAATGCCTGATATTGCAGGTCATCTAGAATATTTCCCTTTCTCCAGGTTGCTATCTTATTGCAAAGACAGGTTATCTCTGTTAAAGCTACATGCTACATGTGAATTGCTTTGCAAACCTGAAAACACTACATAAAGGACAGTTATTTTTTTGTTTTTAAATGGTATCACAGGATACATAGTTCCACTTACGATTATTTTCTTGGTATTCGATGAAACACAGAGTACAAAAGCCACGGTTTTCTGGTGTCCCAAAGTACATGCAGCCAGCTTTTCGGCATTTACTTGTTCCAGTCCTGTTCTCTGGATTCCGTCCAGCCTGGGAGGTGGTCCCAGAAGGGGCCTCATGGCCTGTTCTGTGATAGGGATGCTGATGGATACTCTGGCTCAGCTGAGCGGGATCGGAGAATGATCTCTGATGGCAAGAAGGAGGAAAACTGGAGCTAATGATAGCGGAAGACTCTGTAGTCCTTTTGAAGCAAGTGCTACAAATTCCATTAAAGGTCCTGGTGACATCCTGGTGACAGGCCTGGCATTTCCCATCACCCAAATGCCTGTGGTTGCTCAGGTCACAGCCGGGATTGAGTTGCCGAGTGTTATGGCACCGTTCACAGAACCCATTGTGTTGCACATTCAGGGTGAAGGGACATCCAGGGTTTTTGCATTTCATTGCAGTTGTTTCACTAAACAAAAAGAGGCTGGGAGCAGTTGGGGGTGCAGAGTGAGGCCCCGTTGCTGGTGATTCCTCAGGCTTCCACCCAGCAGGCTCACATACTTCACCCTGAGAAGTACCCACTCCTATGCCTGGCTTAGAGTTCTGTTTTCTTGACTTATTTTGTGTATTTTGCCGCCTTTCAAAGCATTCATGGCAAAAAGGCTGTGTGTTCACAGACATGAAGAAAGGACAATTTGGCGTTTCACATTTGACTTCCATGAGGGAAATCTGGGGCAGGTGGGGTTCCAGTCCATTCCTAGCACGGGCCTCTCTATGATTCAACTCAGTGTTCTCTTTCCATTTCTTGTACTCATGCTGAACGAGCTCAAAGTAGTCTTCTACCAGATTTATCTCTTTGGGTAAGTTAGCTTCATCCAACCTAGGGACCAAGAAAAGTAGGACAGCATTTACAACACTGACCTGTAGGGCAAGAATCAAGATAGAAATTTGGCAGGATAAGCATTATACAACTGGGTGAAACTGAACATTATATAAAAGGACCTTCATTTCCAAATCGCCACAGCCTCCCAACTGATGCATGGACAAGAATAGTAGAGTCATATGTTAAATAAATGAACAGCCTTCTTGGAAGAAGGTATCCTCCTTTCTTTATGCAAGATATCATATCACTGCTCTGCCATTCAGCAAGTCACCGTATCTTCTGGGGACTCAGGTTGCTCATCTGAAAAATGGGCAGCTAGGTGGTACAGTGGATGGAATGCTAGGCCTAGAGTCAGGACGACTCATCTTTCTGAGTTCAAATCTGGCTTCAGATACTTACTAGCTGTGTAAACCTGGGAAAATCACTTAACCCTGTTTACCTCAGTTTCTTCTTCCGTGAAACTGAGCTGGAGAAGGAGATGGCAAACCTTTCCAGTATCTTTGTCAAGAAAACCCCAAATGGGGTCACAAAGAGTTGGACAGGACTGAAAATGACTGACCAGCAACAATAACAACAAATCTCTAAACTTCTTTTAAGTTCTAAATTTATGATAAATCCATTTAGTCAACTTTGGTTTATTGAAAATAGTGCAACATTTGAAGAAACTGCTACTATTGAGTCTTCTTGTACCATATGCCTTTTGTTGAGGGGGGAAAAGTTTGCTTTCAGTTAACTTAGGAGTTAACTTCCTCCCCACCCCGCAAAAATCTTCCATCTATCAAAATATTGCTAACATTATGGCTAGCACATGATGAAACTTTTGGTCCCACTTTTCCTGAAAGTCAAAATTACCTTAGGATTTCAACTGCATCCATTTTGCTTCTACTTGTGTTAACTTTCCATGGCGGTCACTAATAAGTAGTCATGGTTCTCAGCCATTCTCTGTTTGATTTTGCATCCCTCTAATTTGGGGATTTGCTCTAATTTGTCAGTTTCTTAACACTAGGAAACTGCTTCCTTCATTTACTTTCATTGCCATCTCTCATTTATTTATATCCAAAACTTCAAGGGGGAAGCAGGAATTTCTCTAGTGTCAATTCAATTCAATTTGATTTGACAAACATTTATTAAACATTTTCTATGTACTAGGTGCTACTCAGGGACATAAGACATAAGGGAAACAGCCTCTGGCTTTGAGAGCTTATTATGTTCTCTTGGCAGGGGTGGAACACAATGTATATAGAGAAAGTAAATGCCAAATACATAAAAGTAATATTGAACTGAATCAGTAAAGGCCTCATGTTGGGTTTGGAATAGGAACAGTACCTCAGAGGAAGTTAAGGCTTCCAAGAGAAAGAGGCTAAGACGGACAGCATTCCTGCGTTAAATCTTAACCACATGTGCAATGCACAGTTGGGGCTTCTCGGGCCCCTCCTTAGTCTAGTGGCAATCATTGCCATAAAATTGCCCACAAGTTCTCCACCCAGGGCCTTGTGAACCTTCATTTTTGTCACCAATCAAGATGTTAATGCTAATGACAGAAGAGAAGAGAAGGAGATTGTACCAATCTATCTCCATCTCTCTGTCTCTGTCCCCCCAAATCAAGAAGGAAAGGAAACCTGGGTTCTATATTGTAAAGCCAAGCAACTCTGAAAGATCAAAGAACTCTGATCAACATGGTAACCAACCACAATTCCATAGAGAACCATGCTACTACCCACCTCCTAAAAAAGTGAGATTCAAGATGTTGAATGAGACATACATTTTTTGGGCAGAGCTAATTTAAGAATTATTTGTATGACTATTTGTTGAAGGATTTTATTTTCCCGGAGAGTCAGAAGGAGAAAACAAATACTTGTTAAATGAAAAAATAAAATGTGGGTTGTAATTATTCTTTGGATACTTGATTTATGAAAGGCTATTTTTCCAGGAATTTCTATGATGATTTAAAGAATATATAAATATTCTAAATAAAAATAAATGTATATCTAATATAGAGTCTAAATGAATATGTAAACATATCAAGATATATAAAGTTCATCCAGGTAGGAAATAAAACAGAAACCTACTAAAATACATTTCCAAAAAATCTTTCAATGACTCTTTTCGTGTTCAAATATGCTGTTTGAAACTGGTTTGCACTGTCTGAATCTAAGCTTAAGGATCAATCATACATATTCCTGATTTACTCATACCTTCAAAACAATGAAATGGGTCAGTCTTCATTTTAATTTCCAAAGGAGGGAAGGGGATTCCAACAAAGCTAAGGCTCAGCTTCAGGTGGGAGGGAGGTTGCTTGAGTATTCTCTTAGGATAAAGCATTAAAATGCTAAACAAACCAGCCAACAGGAAGTAACTTACTTGGCAGCATTGATTAAATGAGTTGTCCCATGGTCCCAGCCTTGCACAGGGATTTCTACCACTGTCAAGTACTCTTTGAGTAGCTTGTCCTTCATCTCTGCTTCTGGCTCTGTTAGGAAATGAACCTTTAAGTCCTCAAACCTTCCCTGATCTCTGTTAACAAGTGGAACAGCTCTGATTTCTGAGGAGAAAATGACATAGAGACATTTTACTCTACTAAATGGGATAGTGCATGAAATCATTAACATGCTAAATACATTTCTGAATAAATAGTACCCTAGAAAAGAGTGCTGGGTTCAGAGTCAGAGGATCTGGGTTCAAGTTCTGACTCTGCTACCTATGTGATTTTAGGTAAGTCACAACTTCCTGGGCCTCAATTGTTCACCTGTAAAATGAGGAGGATGGATTATACAACCTCTGAGGCCCTGGTCCCTTCTAGCTTTTGATCCATGAAACCATGAACAAGTGTTGGGGGGAGAGGGGGTGTCCAAAAGAGTGTTGCCTAAAAACTAAATCATCACTTAACTGGCAAAAAAGACCATAATTCCTCTGTTCTGTTTACTTCCAGCACTCGACAGAATACTAACAGGACAATAATTTTAAAAACTCTTCTTATTCTTTACAGAAATACTTCACTGGTTTTAGTTAAAGCAATTAAACTTTTCGAAAGACATATTTTCATTTAAATCAGGAATGCCACAAACTCCAAACAGGAATGGAGACAATTAACACAAACATTTAAAATAAGCTAAGTTTAAGTCATAGCTTAATTTTCCTACCAGGTCCGCTGTCCTTTAGAGTGACCAGTGGTGCAAAGTGCTGGCTATCATAACCAAGGACGATGGGATATCTATAACACTCCTGGGCAGGCCAATGGAGAGGCAAATAAATTCCACCAACTTTCAAAGGAGCAAAATTGGAACCAGATTCTAAGCTTCTCAGCATTTTGTCTGTGTAGAAAAAGAGGAGGAAAAAAAAATAAACCATTGAGAGTTATCCATACCAAATTCCTTTCAACTATTCACTGCTACTGCCCTAGGTCAATATAATCTTTTTTCCATCGCAAGAAACACAATGAAATTTTAGACCACATCCTAGAGATGAAAATTTTAAAGTAGAGGAGTGCTTCAATGTACACTAATTAAAATGTATACTGATTGAAACCCCTCATCTGAAATTATGTGACTCTCACCTGAAATAACAATAATTGGTCTTCTGAGGATATTAGAAAGAACAAATATGTGGATTTCTTCAAGTGAATTATACTGAAGCCCAGCCCGGGCCACTGATGTATCTGTGGATGCCATTTTGATAAGATTGTCCCACTCCTCATTCCAATTCTAAGGGAAAAATAAAAAGGTAATTTAATATAATTTGTCTTTCTTTCCCTCTCCCTGATCCCAGTCTACGTCTACTCATCTGTTTCACTCAGCTTTATTTTCCCTCTTCTCTATAAAATCATTTAAATAACCTAACAGTCTTTCTTTCTTCACCGCTTTCCCCCACCCACCTACCCACCCCTGCCATTTTCTTTTCTTTTTTCTTTGGGTGACTTTTTTTTGTTATAATTCAAACACAAAACTGAAGCCACTTACAGAGCAGTGAGACAATCTGGGGACAACATCTGCCTAAAAAAACCTTCAAGTGACATAAAATTTAAAACCTTCACCCAGATTGTCCACAAAAATTCCATACTCGTGACTTGGAGAGAGATGAGTTGGATTATACATACATGCCTGAATCTGACTCACTGCTTCAATAATGCATGTAAGGGCAATGACACATGAAAACCAGGAGAGGCTCCTAAAAAAGCCATCCTAGGAGACTCTTCTCTCGTAAGAAAGATCCTCAGCAGGAATTCAGCCACCATAAGGTCACTGGTGACAACTGTGCCCTGCCCTGTCTTCCCTTCCCCCAACATACACAGGGAATTAACTGCTTATAATTTCCCAAAGGAGAACACTTTGCTTGAAACAGAATCTTCTTACCCTGGTGTCATAGCGGAGGCCTGTTTCCACAAATTCCTGGGATTTCAGAGACTCCAGCTGCCAGCGGAATTTGAAGTTGCGGATATCGGTCTCTTTCAGAGTGCTGTACAGCGTCTTCCTCAGGACCAAGTCAGTATCTTGAACACCCCACATGTACTGTGATGTAGCATGCATGAGGCAGTTCCCATCACCTATGGAAGAAAGCACGTACACTGTTACTGCCCTTCACTAACACTGACCTGGAAATATTGAGAAGGGAGACGAAGCAAGAAAATAAGAGGAATTTGTTTAGGAAGCCTAGCAAACGCTTTGCAGGACAAATGGCTTTAGTGTGCATTTACTGAACTATATGCAAGCATTAGATATGTTCCTATTGAAATCATCTTCCCCAGAGTCACTGCAACCTACACTATTCTACAGTTAGAATAGTGGGAGGGTGAGATTTTTTGTTGTTGCTGTTGTTTTTGAATGGGGATAAGGAAGGGAATTCTTATTTAAAGAGAGAGTAGAGTAGAGAGTAGAGTAGAGAGAGAACCCAGGCACCAATGAACTTTAGTGGTCATTATAGGAACACAGATTTAGAAGTGGAAGGAAATGAGTTCAGTCCTCTCATTTTACAGATGAGGAACTGAGGCACAAGGGTTAAAGTTAACTTGCCCAGAGTCACACACAATGTAAGAGTCTAAGGCAAGAGTTGACCTTAGGTCTGATTCCAAGTTCACTGCTCTATCTACTCTGTCATTTGTAAAATAAGGAGCTTAGACTGGATAATAGTCATTGGCATAAATACTGTGCTTTCAGGTTTGCTGAGCAAATACATAATCTCATTTCATCCTCATGACAACTCTTCAAAGAAGAAGCTAAGGGCATTATTATCATCTCCCATTTTACAGGTGAGGAAACAGGCTAAATGAATGGACTAAGTCAGGGGTGGGAAACCTGCGACCTTGAGGCCACATGTGGCCTTCGAGGTCCTTGGGTACGGCCTTTTGACCAAGTCCAAATTTCACAGAACAAATGTTTTTATTAAGGGGACTGGTTCTGTGAAGTTTTGATTCAGTCAAAGGGCCTCACTTGGGGACCTAGAGGGCTCCCCAATCCTGGACTAAGTGATCTGCTCAGGACTGCAAACTAGTCAAAACTGGGTCTCTCTCCACTATGCCACACTATCACACCTTAGAGAGCACCTTGAGAGGATTCCCAAATTGTGCTCTTCTGTCCCTTTCAACTTGTACATTCTGAGATTCCACCATCCAGGGACAGAGGCAGCAAGAACTGACAATTCCTAGGAAACAGACCCAGGGTAAACATGCAAATATCAACAGTGCTGGCTTTTCTTACCAGGCATGGGACTGGGATTGTCAGTGACTCACACTGAAGTGACTTGGTTATATCACTTTACCCCTGGTGCCGGGAGTTTCCTCTCATTTGTAATGTAGGGCTGACAAGACAAAGCTGCTCCACAGGAATGTGGTGTGGTGCTCGGTTTGTTAGCTGTAGTAAAGTACTTATTTAAATGGCCAACTCCTCATTAAAAATCATAACGTGCCATGGAAATAAGGGTTTGAAAATCCCTTAGGTCAAACAGCATTGTGCTCTCCCAGCAATTAGGGCTGAAGTTAGAAGGCACTATTTCTAAGAAAGCTGAGTATGACTATTTTTAAAAGGTATTATCTGGGAACTATTTTAAATAAAAAAGCATAAACTCCATAGAGACCTTGCATTTTCTCAAACTCTCAAGCAGCAAATGCACTGACTGTATGTCTCATTTGCTGAACTGAGACAATCACATACAAATATACAATCTGTAATTCTCTGAGAAGCCCAAGGTTGGTTTAAAAGCAAGACATACTATTTTCTGACGTGGCTAGACCAATAGTTTTGAAATCTCATAATATTTTCATTCTGATCAAGTTTTTCAAAATACTTAGATATTCCTTAAACTAACATTCTTTCCATTCGCTTATTTGTTTATGTTTTGTTTTTTTCTTGTTTTTTTAATCAAGAAAATTGTACAGAAAGGCTGGCTTAAACAAACATCCAGACAAATACATGGAAAAGGATCACTTAAGCCTTGCGTCTAGGCCAGAAGTGTGGCAACTATTAAATTCTGTTGAAATTTCCCCTTTGCAAAATCTAGAGCAAAGATAAGACTTTTTTTTCCTTGTTCTTACTTTCAGTTCTTTATTGAGATTCACCAGTACAAAATTCCCTCAGTAACACTTGGAATTCCCCAGTGCCAAGTTATTTGACTAGCAATTGAGCAACTGCCATTGTACTTTTTGTTCTGGTGTGCAGACATTTAAACTGTGAAGCGCATACTGGACTTTCCAAGTGGGTGTGGTTAGGGTGAGCTGGAATAGGCCTATTCATTATACAAGTGAAATCGCAGCAGCCAATAGATGCTGGAATTTTTCGCATGAAGTTTCAATTTTATACCACCTACTCCCTTCCTCATTCACTCTAGTCTCATATCCCCAAATGCAAACATTGTGAATCACCTACCATCTCTTTCCCCCCAATTCCAGACAATCCAGTAATTTTATACAATCCAACCTACAGATTAGGTTAGGAAAAAAAAAATGTGAGTTAATAAAAATCCTAGATGAAATGGCATTTGTTCTGGATTTTTTTTTCCTTCCTGAATATCTCTCCTCCCCTTTTCAGACCTTATAAGGTTTTCATAGGGGGAGGGGAAGAATTAGTAACTGTAACCTTAAAAAAAAAAAAAGCCTAAAAAAATAAAAGTCATTGCCTAGAAAATGCCACCCAAATTTCTACAAGCAAATATCCTTGTATCTCTAAACTATAACTAAAGTAAATGCCAGTTTATGAAAATATTTTAATCAATCGAAAATATTTCCCATGATTTTTTTCTTGCAGAAATTGAAGTGCAAATCTGAGTCAATCCACAACTACCAGCTGAAACCTACTGTGTGCAAAGGATTCTCTGCTAAGCATTATTTGGTGTTTCACATACTCCTAATTCGGCAAGGCCACTCCCCTTTCTCAATCCTCCCCTCCCTTTCCTATGTCTCCATCCCTCCTGGCAATGAATGGGGAGACAATGAAAACCACTTCCCAGAAGACACCACAGCCTGGCTAGATCCCTACTTAACATCACCACGGAAAACTATTTGTGTCTATCAGAACAACCAATTCTGTGTTAGGAGCTGTGAGGACAAACAATCCATCTTGCTTTCTCTATGACAACAACTAATGCAGTATCACCTGTGCAAAGTAGAAAGAGGGATGGTCTTGAAGTCAGGCAAGACCTCGGCTCAAATGTTGCCTCTGGTATTTAACCATCTATGTAACCGTAACTATATCATTGAACCTCTCCGAGTCTCAGTCTTCTCTTCTGTAAAATGGGAACAATACCTACAACAGCTATCCCCAAAAGGTTGTAAGGACCAACTGAGAGAATATATGCTTTTTTTAAAAAAGTGATCTGCCAACCTTAGTACACTAAATACATCCCAGTTATTATCACTATGGTTATTTTAATGATTTTATCCAAAGAACATTTCCAGTCGAAGATGCCAAATATTTATGCTGCTTCATCTCTGGATAATCGCCTTTTCGTGATGGTCAAAGTCCTCTACTCTTATCAGTAAGGTTATGCTAACTTTAGCAATATTCCTGATGATAGGAAATACTATGCTTCCGGCTTCTTACCCAGGAATAAGAATCCCATCTGGACTGCTTCCTACTAGTCACCACACATATATCCACAGGCTGCACTGCTTACATCCACATCAACCAATCAACCAAGCCACGTTTAGAGAAATAGCGAAAGCTATTTAGAAATCATTTTAAAACTAAGTAACAAACTTAAATTGTGATCCTGCTGTGATTTTTAAGGAGAATCAGACAACTCCATCAGCAGCCTGCAGGGGTCGGGGTGGGGGACCAAATATGCCAGGAATAAAGATCACAAGCAACGATCAATGGAGAAAAGCTCAAAAGTAGGTAAAAAATCTGACATATTTCTATTATTTCTCAGTCAAAGAGTAAGAAATCATCAGATTGTAGATTAAAGCTGGAAAAGGCCTTAGAGCAGCAATTCTCAACCTGGGCATCATAGACCAAGACTATGCAGAGAGATTTCAGGGAGCCCCTGAGTTCTTTAAAACCTTGTTTACTAGGGCCACAATTGGCATTTTTTACAGGTGGTAAACTAGATGTACAAAAGTAAGTAGATGATTTGCCCAAGGTCACACATCACATAAAAGGGCTCTAGCCCAATTCTCTTAATCCTCCAAATGTTCTCTACTCTAACATGTTTTATTAGAAAACATTTCCTTTATAAAACAACACAACACAAAACAAAATCACCTCCTGCTTAGGACACCCCTTAGTGAGGTTCCCATGCCAGCTGAACCATCCAGTTAGGCATTTTACATTTGATTATAAGGGACGTTTAGCTAATGCACATAAACAGATCCACATGGGAGTCTCATCTTGTCATAACCCTCCCACCCCCAAAACCTTAATCAGAATCCTTTATTGGGAGTCCCAGGATCAATCCAAACTCAGGGCTGGAAGGGACCTCAGACTTACCATTCGTTTTTAGTGCCACAAGCTTTCTGACTTCACGGCACCAGTTGAGTTTTCTTTGTCTTTCTAGTGAAGTCTGGATATTTCTGTCAATCAGAGCAACAAGGATAAACTCCCGGAATTGAGGACAAAACTGACAAGTCCGGAACATCTCCACTGTATATCTGTGCATGGTCTTAAAGTGATAAATTATCCCATTGGTAGGTCTGACAATATCTTCTGGAGCTCTCTCTCTTATCTTCACAGATTTCCGCATGTTGCTCAGATACAAAGACTGGGGAAGAACCTGCTGTTCAGCCATGTTGCTGTAGAATACCTGAGAAGGAAAAAACAAAACAAAAAAACCCAATCTGTTAGGTTAGCCTTAATATATCTACCTATAAAAAAGTCAGAGTTCAAATCCTGCCACTACCTTAATATGGAGGCAACTAATTGGAATCCCAGTCGTATCTACTCCCAGGACGCTTGTTGGTACTGAAGTTTTACTAACACTGGACTCTTGCAAGTTACATCACTTTTAAAGATTAATCTGTACTAGAGTAGGAAGAAGGAGAGTGGGCATTGAGGAGGAGGGGAATAACCCATGTTTAAGTAATGCCTGTCACACAGCCAATCCCGCCTGGGAGCAAAGGTATACAGTGTATGTCTCATCATTGGTTCTGACTCTGATGCAGGGGAATGAGGTTCACCAAAAACTAACTACTCAGAATCATAAAACATCAGTGGCCACTGGTTGCCTGTAGGCCCACCCCCAAGTAACAACCAAGAGATCCTATCGCTGCTAGGTTGTTGCCATTTAGAACTTAAGCCCTTTATTTCTTTACTGGTATGGAAAGTGAAAACAATGCTTTTACAAAAGCATCAAACACACTGATCATTTCTTCTTTTTTAGGGCCTAAAACATTTATAAGGAAATTTGAGGTTCAGTGCCATTGAACCACTGATGATGAAAATGTCTCTCAAAAACAATACCTGACATCCTCCCCTCATATATTCCCCAACTCCATTTTTGGAAAGCACTAATCCAAAACTGTAAAATTCCCATATTGTATACCAAGAACTGCTGGAGGCAGAGTCAAGTACATTAAACTAGAAGAATATATAAGCCATAACATATTTTATTTTTTAGAATTTCTTTTTTTCATTATAGATTTAGAGTTGGGTGGGAGGGAAACCTTAGATAGGCCATTTAGTCCAACCCCTTCCCTTCAGAGATGAGGAAACTGAGGCCTAGAGAGTTAAGTAAGTGACTTGCCCACAATCACATAAGTAGTGACTCAGGGAGGATTTAAACCTAGGTCCTGAGTCTAAAGCCTTTCCACTGTACCAGACTGTCTTCTACCTCCACTTATATTTCTCTGGAGCTTAGAAATACTCCCATGAAGTGATGCTCTTATTATTAGAAGTATTATTAGCCTCCATATTATAGATGAGGAAACTGAGGAAGAGGAACTAGGTTAAATGATTTGCTCAAGGTGCACAGTCAGGGAGCACAAGAGCCAAGGAATCTTCCTGACTCCCCAGTCTTGTAACTTTATTCAATATGCCAAACCATCTTCCTGATCAGTCAAACAACAAGTATTTATTATTTGCTGGGCATGATGCTAGGTGTTGGGAATAAAAAAGTTCGATGAAAGCAACAATTCCTACTTTCAAGGAGATTAAATTTCTAATATACTAAAAATTGGTATACAGAGTAGGCAGTCAATAATGCTTCAGAAGGTCCCCAGGATCCCTCAGGTGACACACTGGTCTATAAGAATTAAGCAACTGTAATAGTTAGAATTGGAGTTCAATTATTATTCATCTCCAAATCAATAAAAGCTGGTACTCCAGATGCCAACTACTGGCTCTCTTTTTCACCCCCCAGGGGCCTTCACACCTAATCAAACAGTACAGGAAAATGAGGGCCATGAAGAGGAAATGGAAAGAGCAAAACATAAGAAATATGGAGAAGCAGGGAGGCCAGCAGAGATTATCTTCTAGCTAGGGTGATTTTAGGTTCTAGCTACCAAACCCATTTTGGCTAACGAGTCATAGTGGTGCAAGCACCAGGTGTTTTCATTGCTTCCTTTTCCTATCATCACATATTACTAAAAAAAAAAAAAAAAAAAAGACAATGAAAATCCCCAAACATTTCCCAATTATCCCGGTATTTCCCCAGGTAGTCTCAAAGTATCTCCCTTTCTTTATATGACTCCTGAACCTTCAAGGTGACAAAGATATGCATCAAGAATGAGTTGGCTCTGGTACTGTATCAAGAAAGCCTTTTCACAGCACTCTTCCAAGGCTGAAAGCTAACCTACCTTCCAAGGCAAATATACATATATCTTAGGGATGCTGAGATCCTTGCTTGCTACTTTGGCCTATCATAATGCATAAGGTATTAAGTAATGTAGACATCTGCTACCCTATAGGATTTCAAATTATGGTGATCACTATGAACCCTGACACTTCTTTCATTATTATTATTATAAAAAATGTAAAAGGTTTTTCTCTAGTGGAATTTTTTTCAATGACTTCAATTTCAATTTGACATTGCTATATGTGATTTCAGGTGAATAATTTTTCCTTCCCTCAGCCAAATGTTAAAGTGTTTTTCTCTCTCGATAGCAGGGAGACTGAAGGCTGCAAGTGTGGTCTTTCAAAATGTCCTTGATTTCTCCATCAGAAACATGTTTATAAAACTCTAACCTTCGAGGGAAATAAGATGGGCAGCACTAAATCCCTTGGAGAGAGGAGGTCTTGGCTTGCATCCTGGCAAATCACTTGCACTATTTGGATCTTAACTTCATCTATAAAAAAGGAAGACTTAACACTTACATGACCTCCCTGACAGAATGGCTCTGAGTGAAATGTTTTGTAAATCTTAGATCACTTAAAAATGGGTCACCATAAAAAGGCCTTTAAAGAGTCCTGAAAACATGTGAAGAATGAATCACCCTTTTATTCACTGCTTCTTCTAGTCCCAGAGGTCTTCCTTAAATTGTGAGAGCCAAAATACATCCACACAAACCCATCTTAACATCAATATTCGAGAACATGAACCAACTCAACCATTTACCGCAGTCCTTCATCCTCCAAAAACTACCCACTGAAACAAACAAAAATACCCCCTTCCAAATTTCCAGTTCTTAGACCTCACTCCAGATGGGGCCACGGAGTAAACATTTCTAAAAACAGATGGTTATACACTTGTAGAAGACAAGAAAATAGTCTTATGAATATGTAAAAAAAAAAAGGTGATGTTTTGTAATATTTCTTTGACTCATTTCACAAAAATTTCCCCAAATTCTGTCACTGGGAACTACAAAATTCTTTAGAAGTTATTCATATCTAGAAGCCTCCTCTTTTTTCCTTTTGGTTTTTCTTTTTCTTTTTCCATTTTGCACAGGTGCTTTGGCATGCGAGATGGAAATCTGTGAACTGTATCAACGAAAACCCCAATTCCATTCTGGAAAGCACTCCTCCAAAGCCTTAAATTCCCCAAACTGCTGGAGGCAAGGTCCGGTGCATTAGACTAGAATATCTGCATCACTGACTGGCCCACAACCTGGTCTTTGGATCCTTTAGAGCAGCCAGCACGACGCCTTACCCTTAGCACGGGTTCAACAATTGCTTCATACATGCAGCACTGTGCCTCAGTTTCCCCCAAAGCAATCACTCTTTTCTTTCCTTCCAGTGTTAAAGATCTGTGTCATCATCTCTTAAATCTTTCCCTGTTCATGTCTCAAGACTTCAGGGCTTCCATCGAGGGGAAGGACAGCCAGCTTCTGAAGCCCTTTATCAGCCTGGTTTCCCTAGGAGAAGAGAGCTGCAGGCAGCGGGCTCCGGCCTCAGGCCAGTCCTTCATGCCCCGGCCGTCCTGAAGAGGCCAGGTGGCAGGATGTGGGACAAGCCAGCCCGGCGAAGCTGGCTGACCAGGGCTGGGGGGGGCAGGGCTTTCAGCGTCTGCGGAGCTTTAGAAAGCCAAGAAGCCGACCCCGTCCGCCAAGGCCCCGGGGAGGCGCGGCCCGGGGAGGCGCGGCCCGGGGGCGCGCCGCAGCGTCCTCCGCCTCTGCGCTCTGCACCGCGGGGAATGCCGCGTTCTCCGCGCTCTCCGTGGCCCTGGGCGGACAAGGTGGAATCCCCCTGCGTGACTTCTAATTGCTAGCTTCTAAAGTCGGCGCTTCCACGACTCTAGCTAACGTTCCGTCCCTTTGCAGCTAAAGGTCTCCGCACGATCTCTAATTCATCTTAAAGGCGCAGCCCTTCGGGGGGATCCGGAGGCGCCCCCCGCCCCGGCCTGCCCTCCTCCCCTCCCCGCCCCATCACCACCACAAGCTGCAAGCCAGGGGTCAAGGTCCGTGCCACCCTCGTGCGGCCGGATCGCGCCCACTCCCCTGCAAGGTTTGGGGGCGCAGAGGTAGGTCGGGGTTACCTTGGCGAAGCAGCAGCGAGCGAGCTCCCAACGAAACGCCAAAGTCCCGAATATTTAGTGCACGAGCAGGCCCGGGGCCGACGTGAAGGTCGTAGCGGCGGGGCGCTCCATGGGCAGGCAGGCAGGCAGGCAGCCTGGGGCTCGGCTGCGCTAAGTCCGGCCGGGCCGGCCTCCGGCCGCCTCCACTGCCGTCACCGCTCCCGGACTAGGACTCTCCTCCTCCGCCGCCGGCCTGCTCTCCCAGCTGCTCCACCCCCGCCGGCTCCTAGCCTAGATCCTAGATCCTAGAGCCTAGATCCTAGAACGACTGCGCCAGTTCTCCTTTTTCCTTTCTTTTAGCCAGGGTAATAATATATGAGCCCGGGGATTTCCAGCCTGGGCGCTGGGACTTTCCGACATGTGACTGTGACGCCCAGCGGCGGCTCTCTGCAGAGCACTCGGACCGGGGCGGGCGCGGGTGCAAAGGGCTCTGCCCCGGGCAGGCCGCGCACCGCCGGCCACCAGGGGGCTCCCGCAGGGGCCCGGGGGGCCCGAAAAATTCCTCACCCTTTCAAAGCCGGGGTTGTCCCCGCGTGACTCAACCTGGGCATTTCGGAAGCGCCGGCCGGACGTCATGTCCATGTGGAAATCGCGGTGATGGGAATGAAGACGGTTCTTTTTTTTTCGCCGTCGTTTTTCTTCAAAAAATAAAAACAAAAATCACCTACTTTGGAGAAGAACAAAAAAGCGGAGGGAGGGGGAAACGTGGAAAGAAAGGCCTCGGTTCCGCCCCCGCCGATGACTGCCTCCCCGGGGGCGTCCGGGGGCCGCTTGCTCGGGAAGGGCCCTCGGTGCTCGAGGGAGTTGTCCAGGAATCCCGGGCGGGGGCAGGGGGTGTCACGGTGCCTTCGCCTCCTCCGTCCGGGCTCCCCAGCCATCGGTGCCCCGTAGCCACACCCCCCAGGAGGCAGACCCGGGCCGAGATGCGGAGCTCTCCCGGATTTCAGCCCCACGGGGGGATTGGGACGTGCTGGACCGCAGCACCCCCTTCTCCCTGCTCCTCACCGAAGCCCCAGCCCGTGATTCTGCATCGTCACCAAGGTGCCTCATTGGGACCCCCCACCCACCTCCACCCAAAAGTACCCCGTTCTCTCAAACCTTTTTCTGACCTCCAAGGAGTCCTGTGTCAGCTTCCTTAGAAAACCCCCAGCTGGTGACTGATAAATTTATTGGCGATAGTGACAGGGACTGTGATATGACTGATGCAGGGAACTGCCGAAAGAGGAAACTCCATCCACCGAGGCAGGTTGGCACCTTCTCTGACAGCTGTCATCTCAGAGAGTGGCCAAGAGCCTTGAGTGACTTGCCCAAGGTCCAGCCCAAAGACTGGATTAGATCCTGGCTTTTTCTAGTAAAAAACCACCACCACCACCATCATCACCACCATCACCACCACCACCACCATCACCATCATCCCCACCATCATCATCACCACCATCACCACCACCACCACCACCACCATCATCCCCACCATCATCACCACCACTACTACCACCATCATCACCACCACTACTACCACCACCACCGCCATCATCATCATCATCATCACCACCACCACCACCACCACCACCATCATCCCCACCATCATCACCACCACTACTACCACCACCACCACCATCATCATCACCACCACCATCATTATCATCACCACCACCATCACCACCACCACCACCACCACCATCATCATCACCACCACCATCACCATCATCACCACCATCACCACCATCATCACCGCCACCACCATCATCATCATCATCATCCTTATAGGTAGGATAGTTCAGAAGCTAAAATCTATAGGTTTTAAATCCTGCCTAAGGCATGTATTGAATGTGACCCAGGTCAAGTCATTTAACCTGGAAGGCAAAGTTGAAGAGAAGGTATTACCTGCATTGGCAAAGGGAGTTCTCTGTATCAATGGAATCAGAGATTCAGTATCTATCACAATTATTATTACTGGTAGTAGTGGCCAGAATAATAGCCTATGTGTATGGAAAGGGCACAAAACACTTTCAAGCATTGTCAATCAATCAAAATGTATTGTTTTTTACTGAAAAAGCTATCAAGATTTATTCTCATAGTGAGAATCACTGATGGAGGCGTCTGTTGGACATTTTTATGCTAAAAACTTTTCTCCCAGGCATTGGCATTCAAATATATGCCATTTATTGTGCAATGCTCACGTTTAAAGTATGTCAACCCACATCACTTATTGAGTATTGATAATGTGCATAATGCTGGAATATACTTATGGTCTGTACCATCTACTTTGGTACATAATTATACATGATAGTAAATCATTAGCTGTGTTATGAGTTGGACTTATTTCTCCCAAATGATTGTAAATTCCTTGAGAAAATGAGATTAGATGGTTTCTAAGATCCCTCAAAGTTCTCAATCTATGTCAGTCAATATTTATTAAACAGCTCCTATGTACCAAGCATTATGTTAAGCACTGGAGATGCAAAAAAAGGCAAAAGATGGTCCCTGCTTTCCAGGAGCTTATAATCTAATGGAGGATGCAACATGTAAGCAAATATATACAAAGCTATATGCAAGGTAAATAGGAAATAATTAAGAAATGGAAGCCACTAGAATTTAGAGGCATTGGGAGAGACTTCCTGTAAAAATGGGATTTCAGTTGGGACTTAAAGGAAATCAGGGAAATCAGTGGGTGGAGTTGAAGAGAGAGAGCATCCCAGACATGGATGACAGCCAGAGAAAATACTCCAGCCAAGAGATGAGGGGTCTTGTCTGTGGAACAGCCAGGAGGCCAGTGTCACTGAATCAAAGTATACCTGGTGGGGGGAGTAAGGTGGAAGAAGACTGAAATGGTAGAAAACATTGAGTTTATGAAGGGTTTTGAATGCCCAGAACATTTTGATTTTGATCTCGGAGGTGATAGGGAGCTAATGATATTTATAGAGTAGGGGAGTGTCTTGGTTGCACCTACTCTTTAGGAAAATCACTTTGGTGACTGAAAAGAGGATGGATTGGAGTGGAGAGAGATTTGAGGCAGATAGACCCACCAGCAGGCAGGCCATTGCATAATCCAGGCATGAAGGGATGATGGCCTCCATTAGAGTGGTAGCAGTATCAGAAAGAGGCATATACCACTGGTACTACAAAGTCAAAATCCATAGACTTTGTTAACAGATTGGTTACAGGGAGGGAGAGATAGTGAGGAGTCCATGATAACTTCTAGGTTGGGAGCCTGAGGGACTAGGAAGATTGTGTTGCTCTCTATAGTAATAGGGAAGGTGAGAGAGGGGGACGGTTTAAGGGGAAAGATAATGATTTCTGTTTTGGACATTTTAGCTTAAAATGTATACAGGACATCTAGTTTGAAATGTCTGAAAGGCATTTGGATATGGGAAACTGGAGGCCAGCTGAGGGTTTGGGACAGGATAGGTAGATTTGAGAATCATCCTCATCATCAAGACAGCAATTAAATCCACTGGAGCTGGTGAGATCATCAAGTATAGTAGTGTAGAGGGAGAAGAGAAGAGGCCCGAGACAGAACCTGGAGGAACACCTCAGGCACACCTTAGAAGTCATGATCTGGATGCGGATTCAGCAAAGGAGACTGAGAAGGAGCAGTCAGATAGGCTGAAGGAGAACCAGGAGAGACCAGTGTTCTAAAAACCTCGAGAAAAGAGAAATTAAGATGGAGAAAGTCATCAACATTTTCAAAGGCTGCAGAGAGATCAAGGAGATTGAGGACTGGAAAAGGCCACTAGATTTGGCAGTGGATTGGTAATTTTGCAGAGAGCAGTTTAAGTGGAATGATAAGGTCAGAAACTGAATTGTAAGCAGGTAAGAAGAGTAGGGAAGGAAAGTGGTTAGATAGAGGGGATGGTCAAGGGTTGTTGTTGTTTTTGAGGATGCAAGAGAAGTGGGCATATTTGTAGGCCATAGGGAATGAGCCTATAGACAGGGAGAGATTAAAAATAACTGATAGAGTGGGGATGACTGTCGGAGGAGATAGGAAGCAATGGGATTGATTAAACAGGCAAAAAGGGTTACCTTTAGTAAGAAGTAAGGCCATCTCATCATGTGAGACAGAAGCGCAGGAGTAGATAGTGGCAGAAGCCATTTGAATGACAAAATGGCCTCAGTTTTTTTTTCTGTAAAATATGATATCGGGAACTTAGCTGAGAAGTTGGGGGAAGTCCAACCTAGGGGTGGTTTGAGAGAGTAGGATAGTGAATCAATAAGGGAAGTATAGTAGGATTGCCTAGCAGTGGTGAGGGCTTATTTCAGGTTGTATAATATAAATTTGTAGTGAACCCAATCATAATAGTTGAGTGATTTTTCCTTCTTTCTTTGCTCAATTGCACATATATAGGAGTGAAGACATTGAATGGTGAGAGTGATCCAAGACTAAAGCTTGGCAGGGGAGTAAGCCTAGGGTCTGGAGATACCAGCTATCAGGATTTTGATTGGGTTCTAGAAATGAATAGCACGAATCTCAAAGGGAAAAGAAGGATGGAGCTAGGAAGAGATCTTGGAAGTGGCAAAGGGGAGCAAGTAGTATTCTAATTCCCCTGACTTGGTCAATGATCCAAGGAGAATGAGCAAAGGTGTAGCCAATACTGGAATGAACTCATGAGGTGTAGGCTGCCTGAATGTAGGAATACCTGGTTTCAGATGCTACCTCTGATACTTACTGTCTGACCATGGGTAAGTCACCTTGCTTCTTATAGCTTCAGTTTCCTCACTTGTAAAATGTGGTTAAGGAACATCAGTTCCACCTCACAGACTTAGGATGAGGGTCAAATGAGATAATGTATGTAAAGTGCTTTGCAAACCTTAAAGCCACATATGGGTACCTTATTTTTTATCTTTATAATTGTCCCCATTTTACAGAAACAGACTCAGGTGTAGTAACTTGCTCCACTTCATCATCCCCCCCCTCCCAGGAATTATTGAGTTAATAATCTCCTTAATTTGTAATAACTACCAATTAACATTTTCATTTTAACTCCAATCCCTCTGCTGAATCTTGGAATTTGGGTGGTATGTGAGTTCTTTGGAGAGGAGAAGGTCTCAAATCATATGACAACGCTTCTCTGCATTTTGGCCCAACTCTGGTTCCTACTGCCTCAGTGGTTTCTGCTCACAAGGAGCCTGAAAGGTCTTCTAAATTAGAACTGTTTACTTTTGGAAGAGGAGACTCGAGGAAAACTGTAGTTAAGGGATGTGTTTAAGATAACCTGTGAATAGATGGAAATGGAGATAAGATTCAGCATTAAAACTCTCCCTTATCGATGATATTGCTGGTGTTTCTTCTCACTGTTGACTAGGTGAGTCTAACGAGGGAGAACGGTGACTGGATTTGGAATTAGAGGATAGGCTTGAATTTTGGCTTCCCTTCCTTCTGGGTCTCAGTTTCCTTCCCTGTAAAACGAGGAGGCTAAAAAAGAGAATCTCTAAAGTTCCTTTCAGTTCTAAATAATATGAAACCTATGAATTCTGAACTGGCCAAGAGCAAGGTATGTTTATCTTTATATCTTATCTTCTGGTACTCTATCTCAGGAACATTTTAAATTGCTTTGAAGTAAATGAGGGAGAGTTTGAAAGAGATCCTTGGACATGTTGACAAATGTTTGCATGTTGTCTTACCCAAGTAGCGGGTGAGCATCCTGAGTGGGGATTGTCTTCATTTTTTTTTCTGTTTGTATTGTTCAGGCTTAGCACAGTACTTGGCACATAGCTAAATATATTTTCACTCGTTCATTCTCTATTCCTTTTTATTAAGTTTTAAAATTTGTTTTAAGCTTAAATTCAAAATAAGAAGAAAACATTTCCATGTACATAGCAGAACATAAGACAGGATTCAATATAAAGCAATACATTTCCATTTAAGCAAAGCTATATAATAAATACTGCACATTATTTTCAGTGTCTGCCTTTGCTTCCTTATAGATTTTCTTTTGTCCTCTGCTGTGCACTTTTTACTTTATTTTTCCCCCTTCCTCCCCACATCAGGTTACAATTAAGCTCCAATACATACATATATATATATATATATGTATGTATGTATGTATATGTACTCATAATAAATATCCATACATATAAAATATGTATATGCATATACTATATATCCATAAACACACACATATATCAGATGCATACATGTAAGACCACATTATGCTTATTTCCACTTGTCATCTGTTTCTCTGCAGGTAGATAGTATCTTCCTTCGTAAGTCCAAGTTTCTCTATAGTTTTCTAAATCAAGCAGCTCATTATTTCCTGCATCGCAACACTATTCTAACCCAATCACATTCTCTCTGAGAGATTGTCTATGAGAGTTTTTTCCCCCAGTTTTTCTCCATTCCTTCTATTCTTGGCTACGAAGGTTTTATTTATACAGGAAAATTTTAATTTAAAATAATCAAAATTATCCACTTTACACTTTAACGCTGCTCTCACCTTATAATAAGATTTAAGGTCTGATACTACTGAATCTAGTTCTTTTCCATCTTTGCCCCCTGCTTTTCTTGAAGTTCCTGACCTTCTGCTCTTCTAAATGAACCCTGTTAATATTTTTTTCTGACTCAGGAAGATAATTTCTTATTAATTTAGTTGGAATGGCATTGCATAAATAGATTAGTTAGGTAAAACTGTCATATTAAAAATTATATTAACTTTATCTATCCTTGCACAATATATATTACTGTAAATATTTAAATCTAGCTTTGTTTGTATAAAAGGTGTTTTTTGTTTATATTTGGACAGTTCCTGTATCTGTTTGTTTTCTATTCCTAAGGTTAGTCATACTATGGTACTCCCTTTCATACCCCATCCTGAATAAAACAATACAAAACAGAAAGACTTTTAGCCAAATTTTAGGTACTGCCATTGTACTCACTCACTGTGACCCCCTGGTCTTAATTTTAACCCCCAGACAACTCTCACCTTGAACAATTTTAAAGAAAAATTTCTATATTTCTGCTATATCTACATGAACTCTACCTACATCTTACATTAACTATATCTTGCTCTGATGATAACTTGCAGGTAGACAATGAAATTAGCTAAGCCTCAGATAATTTCTGCTGTCTTTTTTCTATGCCATCCTTTGCTTCTGGATTTGGAGACATAGAGTGAGAAGAAGGGGGAATGATCTCTAGAAAGACAAACCTGAAAAGTCATGCTCTCCTGTGCTATGTCCAACCTTCCCAGGCCAGAGGATGAGACTCAGGTTGGCATCGGAGGTACAGCTAAAATGTTTTGGTGCATAGTATTCATCTCTCTGTTCCATGCCTTTGCAAAGACTAGCCCCTATTTCTGGAATATACTTCCTTCTCCCAGAATTCCAATCTTCCTGCAAGTAAAACTCCTTTGATACCTTTCATGGGAAGCCTTTTCTGGTTCCCTTACTTGTTAATTATCTGGCATTTACTTAACAGTTTACATGTTGTAATCTCCTGGTAGAATGGAAGCACTTTGAGAACAAGGTTTTGTTTTGTTTTCATCTTTTCTTTTGGATTCCTAGTGCTCAGAATAGTCCTTTGCACATAATACTTGGTGCTTAATAAACATATTAATTTGAATTAAATACCTTTTCCTTGCTTTCCATCGTTTAATCCAGGGTCCTAGTTGGCTTTAAACTTTGCCCTTTCCCATCTTTTTTTCTGCTTGGAACATTGGCAAATAATAATGGGGATTTTCTTTGTGGGACACAGAAGAGGGGTTAGGAGAGTGGGAAAAGGGTGAATAAAGAAGACTCATGGGAAAGGAAAAGATAAAATTTAGGGAATGAAGTGAAACTTAGGAGGTATGGAACCTAAAATATGACCTTACCAGGTAGCCCAGGATTCTAACATTGACCTACCAGAGTGGAAAGACATCTGGGGGTGAGGGAGAAAGAATAGGATGCCTTATATTAGTATCTGGTGGATACTGAGGAGAATATCTTGTTTATTGGAGGCATTTGGAATGTTATTTCAAAGTATTTTTTTTGAGGAACAGAGCAGAAAAGTGCCCCTTTGGGGAAGTTCCCTAGTTACAAAGTATTTTACTGAGTAAAGAAGAAATCAGGATACTGATCAGTTGCCACCCCAACCTTGAAGGTGATGATCTCATCTGGCTTTTTTTCATTGTGACAGTATCCGTGGTAGCAGGTACACAGTACACATGTTTACAGAAATCTAGTAGGTCACTCCCAGAGGAAGCTAGAGACCCTTGGAAAATAGCTGTCTCGATAGGCTGATGTGAAAAATGAGCCCAAGGCCACATATGTCCCAATACAAAACAGAGTTAACAGAACTACACGTCTTATGCAAGATACTATCAGTGTCTTTTAAGACAGTTTGGGAGACAGTATGGTATTTGAAATTATGCTAACTAAATTCGTAAGAAGAACTAGCACGTATATTGAACTTTAAAGTTTGCAAAGGGTTTTTAGATCCATTATTAATTTGATCTTCACAATAGCCTAATGAGGTAGGTGCTATTAGTACTGCCATTTTACAGATGAGGAAACTGAAGCTAACCAAGGTGAAGCTAGCTAACAATATGCTATGCATTGAAATGAATGCATTTAAATGCAAATATTTAATAAGCAAGTTTAGTACGTTACGTTGGTATTCAGTATATTTTTTTAAATAAAAATTGTTAAAAAAAATAATTTGAACTCCTTAGATACAGTGATCTTTGATTTAGAGCTGAAAGGATATTTTGAATTTGAGAAATCTGAGACTCAGGTTGAAATGACTTGCCCCAAATCTCACAGGTGATAAGCAACATTACTGGGACTCAAACCTAGGCCACTTTATTAGAAATTCACTACTTCTACTGTTCTATAACCCATCAATTTCATGTTGTGATCAGTTACATGATGATGATGATGATACACTAACAAGCTTTATTCTGTATTGAAACTGACAATTCCTATTCATTCTGAAACCTGAAGGTGCACAAATTTATCCTACCTAGTACTATGAGCTCTCATGAAATGTTAGTTTTGAGTTCTGAATTCATTTTTAAGATGATTTTCTAAGTAGCTACAACTTCATAACTATTTGAGACTATTTGGAAACAAACTTAAAATAGATTTTAACCCTTAGATGTAACAGCTTGAGGGAAATCAATACAAAGACAAGTTCTATAAAAAGATGGAGCTATGTAGAAGGTGGTTCAGTGGTTAGTGTTGGACTTAGCATCTAGGAGAGCAGAATTCAAATCCTGCCTTAGACTCTTACTAGCTGTCCTACTCTGGGCAAGTCACTTAACCTCTATTTCCTTATCTGTAAAATGTGAGTAATAATAGCCCCTACTTCACAGGTTTGTGGTGAGGATAAAATAACATAATATTTGTAAAGTTCTTCACAAACCTTAAAGCATATTATATGAATACTAGTGATTGTTATGTTGTGACTTTTCAGTTCACTAACTCAAATCCCCCATCAGGATTCCTTGTCTGTTCATTCTCATTTATTTTCCTCTTATATGTGTTCTTCTGGTTCTGTTTTTCTTCTCCATTTTGCATTATTTAAGGTCATAGATTTTTGAGCTGGAAGGACCCTTTGAGGTCATCTAGTCCAATTCCCCCATTTTTACATATCTGAGGGCCTCATTCTCAGTCCTCATCCTTCTTGACCTCTCTGTAGTATTTGGCATTATTATCCACTACTCCTACTGAACACATTCTACTCTGGGTTTTAATTTCACCAATCTCTTGATTAGGCCTTCTCAATTTCCTTTGCTCAATTTTCCTTTGCACTATCAACCATATCAAAACCTAACTGTGGATGTATCCAGAGGCTATGCCCCAATCCTTTGTCTCTTTCATAGTGCTGTACTGGTGACCTCATCAGATTACCTGGGTTTAATTTACCTCTGTATCAATGACTCCCAGAGCTACAAATCCACTTCTAGCCTCTCTTCTGGGCTCTAGTACCACCTTATGTACTGCATTTTGAACATTTCAGACTGGATGTCCCAAAGGCATTTCAAACTCAAATGTGTCTGAGAGTGAACTCATAATGAATTATCTTTGACACCAAATCCCCCTCTTTTCCAAATTTCCATTTTTTGTCAACAGCAAAACTGTCCTACCAGTCAATTAGGTTTGTGACTTTGATGTCTTTCTCAGCTTCTCATTCTCATTCACCTCGCATGTCCAGTCAGTCACCAATTCATGTTATTTCTACCTCCTCACCATTACTTGAATTCATCTCCTTCTCTCTACTCACACAGCCACTTCAGGCTCTTATCACCTCTTGTTTACACTATTGTAATAACCTCCTAATTAATTCTCCTTCCTCAAGTCTCTCTTTCCTAATCCATTCACTATACAGCTTCTAAAGTGATTTTTCTATAAAGTGCAGGAGGGACCATATCATCTCTCTACTTGATAAACTCCAGGAGCTCCCTATTATCTCTAGGATTAAATATAAATTTGACTGGCAACTGCAGCCCCTTACAACTTGGCCCCAACCGACTTTCCTATCCTTATTGTATTTTATTCTCTTTCCCATACTCTAAGATCTGGACAAGCTGACCTTCCTACTGTACCTATTATGTGGTGTTCCATCTGTCATCTGTATCTTTGCCCTATGCTGACTCTTCTCATATTAACCTTTTAGAATCTCTGATTTTCTTCACAGTTGAGTTCAAGTTCCATCTTTTATATAAATCCTTCCCTGATTTCCCCTAGCCTCCTGTGACTTCTGCCCAAAATTATCTTCTATTTGGTACATATCTGTCTGTCTGTCTATCTATCTATCTATCTATCTATCTATCTATCTATCTATCTATCTATCTATCTATCTATCTATCTATCTACATGTTGTACATATATGCAATGTAACAAACTGACTTCATCCCCCAATTAGATTGTAAGATCCTCAAAGGCAGGGACTGTTTCATTTTTATCTTGTATAAGTACAGTGCCCAATAATTGTTTGTGCTTAGTAATTGTTCACTGAATGATTGATTAATCACATAATATCCTGTGACAGTCATATATCAAGATTTATTTTACCATTATCTGTTTACAGTTTTTTATTCATTTATTTATTTATTTATTTATTTTGTTTACAATTTTTTAAATTTCATATAGTTTCTGTGAAAATCTTTGAGGTCTCCTCTCCTCTTTTTAGTAATACTTTTGAAGTGTGTTCCCCAAAAAGGATATGGATAGATAAGCAGGTAGATAATGTATGATTGATAGATAGTATGGATAGATCCATAAAGAATTTCTTAAGTACTTTCACTGAAACAGGTACTTTACCTGTTAGACCTATTTTTTTTTTAATAGACAGTAACTCTGGCAAATGAAAAAAAAAACTTAGAAAAAAAAAAAGGATACACTTTGGTTAAAACACTTGCCTGAATTCGTCTAATGAATTTATGCTGGAACTAGTAACAGGAACAAAGAATTTTTTTTTAACTGGAAATAGAGAATCTGGGCTAATACCATATTTGTCTTCCACATTATCAAGTTGGCTGAAAGCATAACATGCTGATACCAGAAAACATCAGAAAGTTTATTCTCCTGAGAATACTATGCTAGTACTTTGCCGGGGCTGAAATACTTGGCAAAATAAGTATTCCGCATCATGACATAAAGTCACAAGGCTTCATTTCATTACTCTGGTTGTTAAAATTATAACTGCTGACAGAATAACAAAAATAGTAATTGACCATTGAGATAAGTTATTAGCCTCCAAGGATTGTGTTCATTGGCTAATGTACAGAGAGAGAGAGAGAGAGACAGAGACAGAGAGACAGAGAGAGAGAGACAGAGACAGAGACAGAGACAGAGAGAGAACTCAATATTATAATCCCTATTAATTTAGAAAAGGGTAAGCCTGGGTACATTGTGAAGACATCAAGGTTTATCTATAATGCCCTTCCCTCATTTTTTGTCACTTTCTTCTTTCCAAGGGTACCCTTGCCATGATATAGACAATCCATAATTTTATTCTATTTCCTGTCTCCTCAAGGATATATCACTTGCCTTCCTTTCCTCTTACTAGCAATCTTGTTTTCCAATCCCCTCCCTACACACACACATTCCCCCTCTTCCATGCTAAAAATGTTAGATTTAGACCTGGAAGAAACCTTGGCAATCATCCAGTCCAACTCTATTTTTATAGTTGAAGAAGCTGAAGCCTTACTTACTCAAAGTCCCTCAGATAGTAAATGGAGGAAGTAGAATTGGAACCTGACTTCAGGCCTGGTGCTTTATCCGCTACACCATGTGGTTGCCCAATTGATGCCTAGTGCTATGAGAAATCTGACCTTCTTTCACCATTTATTAAAGAGTTTATTATTCTATAGCTTTTTTGAATGAATAGTGCATATATGGGTTCTTCATGGCTATCAACAGGGAACATTTCTTAAGGATAGGGCAAATACTAGATAGTATACAACAAAAATGAGCAGATTCACTTCCTCATGCTCTAGATGGGGTGGGGAGCCTGTGGCCTCAAGGCCACCTCAAAGCTGCAGGTTCCCTACTCCTGCAATCTAGGACATTGGTTCTCAACTTGGAGTACCCAGACAAGTACAAGAATCCTGTCAAGAAGGAACAGGGAATATTTGGGAAACTGCTATATAATCCTATCCAAATGAATTGATTTATTTCTTTTGTACATAAATATGATAAACTGTAGAATTTATTTCCCTCCATATTGAATAAAAGAAAATGGAAAAGCTTCTGGGATGATGTAGCATGGTAGACTCTAGAATTTCTTTGCATATTGAAGAGGAAGTTCAGGAAGGTTTACTGAAAGCCAAGGGAATTTAAGAAAGGTTTGGGCCCTTTGATCTGGGGACTTACAGATTATGATAGGTAGCTGAATAAATATTGAAGTCCACATGTATGACTTACATAAGCGGAAAGGCAATGAAATATTCTGAGCTATCAAGAGAGGGAAGTCAAGTTTTGCAATATTTAAATATGTTGAGGTACAATTCTTGTTTTTTGAAATATATTTTTTAAAAATCATCTTTGGAAGATGTCAGAGTAGTAAGAAGTGTCACTGAGCTTTTTCCCTCTCCAATCTCCTCAGACTTCTCCAAACAAATCTAGAAAATGCATCAGACCAAATTCTCATCAAGAAATCCATGGCATTGTGTGTCATTTTTCCAGTCCAAGTTGGCATAGGGAAACAAAGAGGTCTGTGGAGATGAGGTCTGGCCAGGAACAGTGTGGACCATTCCACACAAGGAGAGTCTATACAACAGCACAAGAAAAGGCCCCAGCACAGAAGACTCAACTTATTCAGGATGTGGGAAAAGTGTAAATTGGCAAGTCTGTTGCACTCCACTCAGTTCTAGGTCACAGATCCAGGGCTGAGGGCTTTATACTGTTGACTGAGTTAAAAGCAAATTCAGAAGAAAGGGAAGCTATGTGGCTTTGATCCCAGGAACAGAGCACTGTCTCATTTCCAGCTTTCAGCGCCTGCAGTGGAGGAATCATGGCAGGAATCCTTGGCCGAAAGCTGGGGAGAGGGGTCCTACACTTCTGTTACTCTGAACCAACAGAGATTTCCAGCTGACTGGGTCTAGCAACAGTCTATTGGAACTTGACATGGTACTAGAGCACAGGTTGATAGGTGTTCCCAGCACTGCTGAAGCCACAGATCTGGTTTCCATTCCTTTTCATTGAAAGAAAAATACAACAGCAACTAAAATTTGATCAATTATTGCAAATTCTAGTTTTTCTTTGTCTGCTCTGGTCGCCATCTATCATAAAGCAAGAATCTGTGGAAGCCTTCAGCTGCTTGTTGTTTCATTGTTTAAGCTTACAGCTGCCACTTAGCAACTGGGCCTTCCTTGACCTGTCATTTTGATTACGTAATCAACTCGTTTAAAAGCAATTCTTCTTTACTTTGTTTATGGAAGTGAAACAGGAACTTAGTGGTCACCTGGGAATTTTCATTACAAGGCATTTGTATGCTAGAAATGAAGTTTGAAATGTCTTGCTCCATGTGTGCTTTTGGTCAATAAATCAACATTTACTGAATATCTACCAGGTGTAAGGCACTGTTCTAGGTCTTGGGTTTTGAAGGTGGAAACAAACATAAGCCCTCAGGGAGTGTATACACTACTGAGAGGATACAATATGTACACAGATGGGCATAATATGAGATTTGGTAGAAAGAGGACTGAACTTAGAGTGATAAGATCAATTCTAGAAATGGAAAGGACTTAGAGAGAGGCCATCAATATGACCTCATCACTTTTCAGATAAGGAAATTGAGACCCAGAGTGGTTAAATAACGTATCCAAGGTCAAACAGGTAGTGAGTGAATCACAGGATGGTTAGATCATAAAATTTATAGCAGAAAGGAACATTAGACACCACCTAATCCCACCCCATCGTTTTACAGGTGAGGAAATTGAGATCTAAGCATGGTTAAGGTCACACAGGTAGTAATTAAGTCAGAGGATGTTGGACCAAATCCCAGCTTTTCCACTATGTGAGTGGACCTTCTGACCAATCTTATGAGGCCTCCAGTCAACTTGATGAGATTATAGGATGTGACCCTGTAGGGTCCCTTGCTGAAAAGGACATAGATCTTCTTTAATTAGTTAACTGTGAATTGGGTTGCCTCCAAGTGATTAGTACTTCTGGCCTCTAAAAATGAGTTGTGAAATGGCTCTATCCAGACTCACTTTATTTTTCTTCTGGGGCTTTCTCTCACTTGTATTTTCATATCTGAGAGCAGTAAAATGGCAATAGTGGGTGCGGGGGTAGGTGGGAGGGGTAGGCTCCTTCTTGTAACCTCTGTCCCACCACTCTAGAAGCAAAAAACGCAACTGTCAGGGGAAACACATGGTGAACAGTCTGTGCTTGTATAGGTGAACCTAAGAAATTCACCATCCTGGCTACTTTCTGTTTCTCTGTTTCCTTTTTTCTGACTAAAGGCTAGAGTTCTGGTAAATGGACTTTGCAAGGGAGTTAATGACTTCCCAAGAAATCCAGAGTTTCTGAGTTCAAAAATCAAGCAACAGCTTCCCTAGAGGGAGATGATTTCCTTATTAGGGTGCATGAAAATGATTTCTTTACAGAAGATTTTGCCCTGTAAAGGACTAAAGTATTACCATCATGGGTAGCAAAAGATCAGAACCTCGTCAGTTCATACTGCCATGAGTTGCTGGAATGGTACAGATCTGAGGTGAATGGAAGTATTTGTTCAGCAGTCCCTCAAAGGATTGCTTCTTCTACAGGAATTTAATGGGATATTTGAGTTCTTTGTCCTTCTGTATTTATTCATGGGTTCCAGTGAGTCTTCTGTGTCTTAAGAATTTTCTGTAATGGATGATATAAAGGCAGTTAAAAATGCACTAAAAAGGTACTATCTGTGTTGCATATTGAGTGTTTTTGGGGGAGCTAGAGATTCTATTACCCATTTTCGTGGAAACCTAGATATGTCAAATCTAAAACCTCATACAGGATATTTGCTTGCATTTTCCAGGCTAGGGGCAAGAACAAAAGGACAAAACGAGCACTTTAAGGTTGGACCATAATCTCAAACTAAATCTGTGAGCCCCAGAGTTCAAAGGATGGAGGAGAGAGATTGGGGAAGGAGGGCTTTAGTCATAGATCATACCTGTTGGAAGTGGGGTGAGTCACTTAAATCTTAATTTCCTCATCTATATAATGAGGACTACATGGCTTCCAAGATCCTTCCCAACTTTAAATCTGTGATCCAAAGATGTGAAGAGGGAGAGCTCACCAGCGAGTGGAGAAATTAGGGAGAAATTTTGCTGATGCCTTAGAGGAAAATAAGGATTCTGGGAGGTATGGATGAAGAAGGAATGGATTCCAGACATGAGGAATAGCTTGTGGAAATGCAGAGAAGCAGGTGACAGAATGTTAAAGTCAGCAATCAACTAGTCATCCAGTTTGGCTGCTATGGAGACTGTGTGAACAAGAGTAATGAGAAGTTGTGCTGAAAATGTAGGTTGGAAGCAGATTGTGGAGGCCATTAAACAAGAATGAAGAATTTGCATTTTATTTCAGTGAAAAAATAGGACCGCTAAAGATGGGGAAGACGTTCATACCTTAGAAAATTTATTTTTACAGTTGTATGAAGGATGGATGGGGGGGGCATTAATTGGAGGCAGGGAGACCAATTAGGAGACTATGACAATAGTCTATAGAAGAGGTAATGGAGAGTACTAGGATGGTGGCCGTATGAGATGACAGAATGACTTTTATTTCAGGGATGATGATGTTGAGGTAAAATGGAGAAGACCTGGAAATTGATGGGATACCAATGTGCTGATATTGGTGGGGGCAGGAAAGGGAGGAGGGAAAGATGCAAAGGGAACTCCAGGGATACAATCTTGGTTTATTGAGAGGATATAGGATGATGGGTCCCCCACAAAAGGTTCAGGGAAGTTGGGAAGTGGGTTGGGTTTAAGGAGGGAAGATAATTAGTTCCGTTTTTTAAAATTGAGTTTGAGGTGCCAATAGGACATCCAGGTGGAGATGTCCAATGTGGAGCTGGCTGTGGTTATTAAGGTTATTAAGCCTAACCCAGGTTAGGACTGTATATACATACACACACATATATTATACACATATATGCACATGTATACATACACATATATGTATATGCATGTGTATACACATAAGTATATGTATGTATATATGTGTAAGTGTGTATGTGTGTGTTTGGTGTGATTTGTATTGACATGATAAATGAGCCTATGGGAGTGGATATCATCAGTAAAGGAAAGGAGAGGGAAGAGAAAACCTAGGTTGGAGCATTGGGTGATACTTACATCTAGAGGATAGGGAGATGGATAATGATCCGGGAAAAGAGGCTAAGAAGGAGCTTTTAGATAGGAGAACCAGGAGAGGGAATTGTTACAGAAGTCAAGGGAGGAGAGAATATTTAGGAAGAGAGGTTGGTCAATAGTGTCAAAAACTGCAGAGGGGTCAAGTAGACTGAGGACTGAGCAAAGAGCACTGGATTTATTAGTGAAGAGATCATTGACAAGCCTGGAGAGGGCAATTTCAGTAAATGATGAGGTCAGAAGTCTAACTGTGGATCAGTGATAACTTTTCTAGGAGTTTTGCAGTGAATGGAAGGAGATATATAGTGTGATCATTTAAGGGAGTATCAGAGTGTTTGAGGGTAGCTTGATGGTGCCATAGATAAAAGGCTGGGTCTGAAGTCAAGAAGACTTATCTTCCTGAGTTTAAATGTGACCTCAGACACTTACTAGCTATGTGATCCTAGGTAAGTCACTTAACCCTGCTTGCTTTTATTTCCTCATCTGTCAAATGTGCTGGAGAAGAAAATGGCAAACCACTCCAGTGTCTTTGCCAAGAAAACCTCAAATGGGGTCACAAAGTATTGCATATGACTGAAACAACTGAACAACAGTGTTTAAAGGTGTTTCAGTGCTAGGGGAGAAATAAGCATGTTTAAAGGCAGTGGGGAAGGAAGCAGTAGATATGGTGGAATTGGAGAAAAAATTGGTAGGGCAACTTTCTGGAAGATATTAGAAAGAACAGGGATCAAAGGCACAACGTTAAGAAGAAGAGTCACTTCTTTCTCAGAAAATGGAGCGATAGAGGACAGCAAGAGTGGAGATGTAAAGGAATGCTGAAGTATACGGTAGGTAGATGAGGAAGCTTGGGAGAAGAAATCTCCGTTTTCTCAGTGATGTTAAAGAGAAGGTCTATTCAGAATGGGAACAGCAGATTTCTCAAGAAAAGGAGAATTTTTTCTTTCAAAAGGCACTTTAAATTATACATACAATTAATTCTTTCATTAAGATTAAGGTCCCTTAAAAAAAGTACTGTAAAAGAATAAGCCGTAGTCCTCTCTTAGGCCCATAGACCACTCCTCTTGGCTGGAATGTCTTCCCTCCTCACCTCTCTCTGAGAATCCCTAATTTTCTCCAAAGTTTAGCTAAAGTGCTAACTTCTGCATGAATACTCTGCTGATTCCCCAAGATATCCACAACCACAATAATGGCTAATATATGTAAAGCATTTACTATGTGCCAGATACTGCGCTAAGTGATTCACAATTATTATCTCATTTGATCCTGGCAACAACCCTAGGAATTAGGTGCTATTATTATCTCCACTTAATAGATAAGGAAACTGAGGCAAAGAAAGACTGACTTTCCCAGTGTCACACAGCTAGTTAATATCTGAGACCGGATTTGAACTCAGGTTTTCCTGACTCCAAGCCTGGCCCTGTATATACTACTCTACCTTTTAGTATCTCACTCCTTCAAATCACCTTGTATTTCTTTTATATGCGTCTAGTATCTATATATGTTTGTGTTGTCTTCCCTGATAGAATGTCAGGTCTTTGAAATGAAGGACTGGTTTATTTTTTTGTTTTTCCGTCACTATAGCCTAGCATGCAGTGCCAGGTATTATTAAATACCTACAGAGTAGGTATTTAATGAATTCCTATCGATTGGTTTCTTAGTATTTAAATCTCTCTCTGAGTTAGGCATAATATCAGTCACTTGAAGCTTTTGCTTTCTTTCTACTTAAATCCAAGCCATGTAAATAACTGTCCTGAACTCATGAATGTTACCTCCCTTACAAGTCCCTTTCCTTTTTTCCTAGTGCTATTTGTGCTTTGTTTGTTTAGATCATAGGTTGATTGCCATGCCATGTCTGTGAATGATTAACTTCCAATCACAACTCTGGAAACAATGAAACAAATTATTTCTAGGAGTTCTATGGTGCTTCTCATTTTTCAAATCATTCAGAAAAGCATTAAGCAAATTCTTCCTTGTGAGGTTTAAGTTTCCCCCCCCCCTCCCCTTACAGGTCACACACTTCCCCCCTGGGGAATAAATTAAGTTGAGCCATCTTTCATATTTGTAGAGCAAAGACATATAATTCCTCCCTTCTCAGAAGGTTGAGGAAGTTACCTGAAAAGGTCATATTGAGAGGTGACTCAAATAGATGCACTGTTGAATAAGAACATAAAAAACAAAGATGAGTTTCTGGAGGACAGTATCCCTGGGGCATTGTGACCTTACTGATATGCTGCTCACTCGCTGATGAACGTTTCAGTCACAAGGAAAGCAAATGTAGCCAACAGAGGAATTGTTGTAATCACCCAGGACTTTTTAAAGACTTTTACCAGAAGAGTCAGGAACTGTAAGCATCAGTCAATTTGTGATATTATTAATAAGGATACCACTAATAATCTCTTGCTGTAGGAGTGCTATTCCAGATGAAGTGGCATGCTTAGATGTATAGTTAAATCATTTCAGCATTCTATTGAGAGTTTTGTTTGTTTAAAAAAAAAACTGCTAAGCTACTTTAGGTTTCTGAGTGAGAGGGCATATTTAAATGAATAGAACATGCAAGGAAGTATCTAGAGATCTTGATTATAGATTTATAAATGCAACTGGCAACCAAGGAAGCTTAAGGAGGTGATGTCCTTCATGTAGCTAATGGTCCTCTACTTGCAAAATAGGAAGAATGATAATTTCTCCATGGCTCCTCATCTCTCTGTGGAATCCTAGGACCATAGAGCTGGAAGGGACCTTAGAGGACACCAAGTCCAACTCTTTATTTTTATAGATGAGGAAACTGAGCCCCAGAACAGGGAAATGACTTCTCTAATGTTACACAGGTAGTAAGTTTCAGGACCAAGATTCAAACTCAGTTTCTTTGACTTGAAATGTAGTGCTCCTTCCACTGCACTGTGTTGGGATTTTTGACTGTTGTGTGCTACTTAATGGAGTGTCCCTGAAAGACATATTAAAATCATAATAATGGCCCTGAGGAACTCATTATTATAGGCATCAATCTAGGAATAGCAAACATTATTGAAGAAATAACCTTAGGATCATTGTGGCAGAACTTCTCTAAAGACCCCATCGTCTTCCTCCTTTGAGAAGAATTATTGCCACATAGGAATGTGGTTTTTTTTTCTTATAGTAGTCTTCTAGCCAACCACCTCTGCTTCTTGCCCAGCTTTGGCCAACATTGCTATGGTTGTTACTCATTTTCTGGAATTAGATAGGGAGAGTTGTCAGGAACTTGCTGCAAAGGGAACAGGCAGGACTGGGTGAGGGGAGGAAGTACTGCCCCTGACTCAGATTTATCAGACTCAAGGAACACTGTCTTCTCTACCTACTCCCTCTTTTAACTGCATTTGTCCTGAATCAAGACTTCCTCAATATAGCCTTGCTTTAGTCTTAGATAAAAGAACTTTTTCTGACTATTGTTTTTGGAGAAACTTTCTGCCACCTAGGGCTAGAGTTGACTTCTTTGATTTTTTTTTCATCCTTTCTGGTTTTGCCTTGCTTGGGGATGGGGGAGAGGGGTTTAGAAGCTCTGTATATTTCTTCGAGGTTAAAAAGGAGCTGAATCATTCATTTTCTCCATCTTTCTTTTCTCTTTCTCACTTTGGCTAAGGAGTTTTGGAAGTTCCAGTAGATTTGTGGAAAAGACATCTTTTCCATTTTGCCCTATATTCTGAGTGGTGTTTTTCCTTCAAGTTGTAAGCCACTGTTCTATTTTCTTTAAAGAAAAGTCTACATATGTATGTATGCACTTATTCTCTATTTCTGATGAACTTTAGTTTCTACCATCTCCCTTTTGTTCATCTGTCTTTTCTGCTTAATGGCAGATATCACTATTGGAACCTATTGTGGCAGGTGAAAGTTGAGATGATTGAGGACACAAAGATTCTCTCTTCTGAGCATACTGATTAATTAAGCAATACATGCCAACTGCTTAACAAACCAAGACCAGGCTCCTCATCTTTGGCACTAGACCCTGGTTACAGGGGGAGACAGATTTTAATAGACATTAAAAACAACCAATCAGTTAAGACAAAATAATTAAAAGAAAACAATTAACCAGGAAACAAAATAAGGTAATTTGATTTCTAGTTGGAGGACAGATGGGAGACTTTCCAAGTTGGTAGGGAGGGGTAAAGTGAACAGGAACAGTTACCTGAAATCAGAAAAAGAGGTGTCTGCTATCCCCCCAAGTGTACATATTCAATCAAAGGAACATAGAAATAATAACTGCTTGACTAGTACAGAACCAGTTTTCAGATAAGACATATGGGTTATTTGAGATGTATAATTGTGAGAAAATTTCTTGTATCAGTCTTTAGCTCTGACTGGATTTCTGGTAAGCATAACCTAGGTCCTCAGTTAAGGGTCTCTAAGCAGCAGGTGGAGATGGTTCAGCTACCCAACCAAGCAGAGCTAGGTTCAAACAATGCAACAAAGTTTTCTCACAATTCCCACAAGTGAAAAGTTTTCTCAAAGGGTAGAAAATGAACTGGATTCATAATTGAATAGAAAAGGAACTGAGCAAGTTTCAAAATTGAGTTGCAAGATGGGGTCAGTGTGGTTCACTCAATTCCCACCACCACTGCTGTTCTAATCTCAGTTCCTTTACTATAAAGCCAGATTCTTCATGTAGAGTCAATATCTAATTGAGTTGCTTTCTCCTTTTGGATGAACAATAATTTGTAAATTTTCTTAAAATTTCCACAAAGCAATTGATATATATTTTAGTTACACATGTTTTTGAAAAAATATGTGGATTGACTTATCATTAAATATAATTTAGCATGATGGGCCTTTGCCAAAGTACAAAGATTCAAATTTCATACAATGCTTTAAATATTGTGTAGTATAATGGAAAGAATCAGCAAGCAATGAGCATTAATTAAGCTCCTATTATGTTCCATGCACTGTGCTAAGTGGGGACACAGGGAAGGGTAAAAACCATCCTCTTTTTAAGGAGTTCACATTATAACGGAGACAACATATTGACAACTATATATAAATAAGATTAGACAGTTACACTGGAGGTAATTTCATAGAGAAGGCACTAGAATGAAGAGAGATCGATTTGGAGTCACAGGTCCTACATTCAAAATCTGGGTCAATGACTTGTTGTCTTTGGGTATGTCCCTTAACCTTCCTGGCCTCGGTTTCCTCATTTGTAGAATAAGGTGGTTGGGCTATATGGCCTTTTGAGGTAATTAGGTCTATGATCCTATTCTCTGATGACTACCGAGGTCCCTTTCAGTTTTAAATCTATGATCATATGATCCTAAGAATATAAGTAAATTATATCAGGGCATGATGTTTGCATTCTCCAAGAGAAAGACTTTCTATGCATATTAAAGGAATATATAGGCTGATTTTATTGTTTTCTCTACTCCTCCACTCCAGGTATCTGCTCTTGTCAGTCAGTCAAAAAACATTTATTAACCACCTACAATGTGCCAGGCTCTGTTTTAAGGACTGTTCACCAATGCTTTTTTCAGAGTGAAAGGACACCCTTGGACTCCTATAGTTGTGTCTCCCTGTTGGTCATTGCCACTCCCTAAAGGACTTTTGGTGGTTTATAAGCTTTATTTAGCATAGAGGCCAATAGGTTTCTATTTCATGGGTGGAGTATGAGATTTCAGCATTCTCTCTGACTAAATGACCTTGGAATTTAGTACTACCACTGATTCTGGCATACCTTAGTAAATTACTCACTATGTGATCTAAAACATGGCAACAAGAAAATGTATCATAGATCTAGTTTTCAATTTTTACATACCCAAACTTCAACATGTGAGACTAAGAATATGGAAAACCCATAGGAGTCCATGGTGGGAGTTGAGGTGGTGCTAGAAATGGATTGATCTACAAATTGGCCTAACTTCTGCAGTCTATAGGGTGTATGGGGAACTGTGTAATATTTCAAGCATTCTTACAAGGAAAAGTCATTGTTAAGACCTCACCAAACCATTATCCTTGTGTACCTTTCAAACATATAAAGTTGTGCTGGAATCATCTCAAACCAGCTAGCAAGAGTTAATTTTTACATTTTTCGGCATGAATATTTACACCTTGGAAACTGACACATACTACAAATCAGGGCTTCATTTATTATTTTATTGATTGTCTAGACTTAAGAAAGTGTAGTAGAAAATGTTATAAATGCAGATTAAAAGGAAAAGTGTGTCATGGATATATTTTTTTCCCTTGGAGAGCCAGTTGCCAGATATTTGCCAGTACAACATTGGAAGCATTAGACTCTGGAGCATAATTATTGTTCATGTGACAATTTATAGGATCATGGATCTAGAACAGGAGAGAAACTCAAAAGCCATACCTCACACAGGTAGCAAAACTTTTCAACCCAGGTCCTCTGACTATACTTGGAAAGAGCATAACATACCTCTGAGGCTTAAACTATAGGGTTTTTTTTTTCCAGGAAGTAAATAGAAGAGGCTTTCTTTCTACCTTGTGTATCTCACTTCTTGGGTGTTCATTGTCATACTCTGCAGAACAGAGAGGCAGGTATTTATTAGATCAAGGCATCTTGCAATCTGAGAAAATTCCAAAGCAGTTTACAAACTAGAACCATAACAGCTATTGAAAAGCACATGGCAACCTCATAATATAATTTGTGAAAGGAAACGAGAACAGATTCTTTTTTTTTTCCAAACAACAGCACTCATTCTCCAAATTGGGTATATCAAGTCCAGTGCTGTGTGAGTTTATTTTTATTTGAAGTGAAATTAGAACTTTTAACTTTAACACAAATGCCAAGATGCTACACAAAACATCCACAGATACTTTTTTTTATCACTTTTTGAAGTATTCACAAATGTTTCCTACATAATCCAACATACAACAGAGAAATGGTACCTCTTTTTTTCAAATCTACATGCAATGGAAAAACAAATATATATGTATGTATTTATACATAAATGTATATATGTTTATACATATATGAATGTGTGCACATTTATGTACATACATATACACATACACATATTCATATACACACAAAGTTTAAATAGTACACAACAGGCAAGTTGACAGTTTTATAATCTACAAGTAAGGAATTATATAAAAATAATCAGAATTTATTCAGCTTTACTCATTTTCACAACCAATGTTAATCTGATTAGTAAGACATGCTGCTAATCAGGCTTCAGGTGTGTACCTCTATCAATTTATGGTACAGCTCCCAGATTAGTTGTTCTTTACAATTACTAATATAGAAAATTGTGCTGCAAGTAGGGGCAAGCATTTGTAAAAAACAGCTTGTTGCATGAATGAATGTGATGCAATTTTTTCCCAAGCAATGGACTTTGAAGAAATCAACCAGGACTATTTGCTTATTATGGAGCCAAGAAGATATGCCTATATCCACAGAGGAGCTAAGAATCAAACACTAAGTCTGCTTTTGTCTAGGAGGGAAGATTTAGCCATTTGAGATTTAATGTCTTTTAAAAAATGACCACCAAAAATAAGTTTGCTAAATTTATTTTTAAAAATCATAAAACATTTCTTACAAAAGAGCATTACATTCTGCACACTGCTCTGAATGAATGCCAGGGACATGTAGACTACTGATACTTTTTCTCCTCTGTCCCACCTTCCACTAAAAAAAAATTACAGTAACTACAAAGCAAGATGTTCACAATAGTTACAGGAGCAGAAAATTATTATTATTAACCACCTACAATGAACAAAAATAAAATTTTCTCTTTCTGCTGTTATTTCAAAATTTTAATGTTAGTTTCACACACTCTTCTTCTCCAACTCCCCCTCCCCCTTTTTGTAAGGAGCTAAAACATGATGTCTCATGAACAGGAAAGACTTCACTAGCCCTCAAACGCAGAACACCGATGAAGCAGAGGAATGTTGGCTTTTTGAACAGAAGCAGATAAAAAAAAAAAAGATGCAAGACTCCTTCAGTTCTTCACTAGTCTTAGAAAAGCTTTCCAGAGTAACATTTCACACTGTAAAAAAGAAAAAATTACATTATGCGTTAGAATCCTTCAGCATCTGCATACTGCTTCACACTATTTTGCAGTAAATACTGTGTTTTGAAATTCTATAGTTGGTGCTATGTTCCTGCAATGGCAACAATTCAATCCTAGATCCTTCCAAAGACTCATCAGTTTTGATTGATGCTCCAGATTAATAACATATTTGTTTGATTCTCTGACTATCTTTGCCAATAATAGATCTAGCCAAGTCTTTGGGAATAGTTACTTGTGTTGTAAAAATGGGTCCACATTCCCCTGCATAGGAATAATCATTTCCAGAACCACCTGTAAACTCATGGTACTCAAACTGGGATTCATAAGCCATCTGCTATTTGGAAAGGACTCAGTGTGTCTACTGAAGGGTCCCAAGTCTCGTCAGCACTAAAACCAACCATGCCATCATAATGGTCACTGGGTCTTCCTCTTCCATCATAAGCCATAAGATCTCTTCCTCTAGGTGGTGATGGTGGAGGAAGAGGAAGATTCTGAGCTCTACTACTATCTCTGCCACCATATCCAAGAAGAGTTGGGGTGGTTGAGGGGGAAGGGTCTTCTTCAAGGGCTCATGTTATCATTATCTCTTCTAAATGGGAGCGTAAGATGCCCACCATGACCTGGGGGCATTCTATCAAAGTCTGCTTTTCCTCACATGGGAAATCCTACAGGGCAACCTTGTCGATGATGAAACATCATTGTGAAACCATGGTGGTCATAGGTTTCATCATAGAAATTGGGATCATAGAGTTGTGCATATCCTTTGATGGGAGACTCAGATATAAGATCCAGTATGATCTTTATGCACTTTACAACCTTTCAGGCTTTCCATCAATAGGAACAACTTTATTCGTGAAATGAAGATACCATTCCTAGAAAAGTTTGATAGTTGTCTGAGTGTTCTCTCGAAGTTCTATGATTTTGGCATCTTTGTTTGACCCCAATAATTCCTCCTGTCAGACTCTGGTGAATCAACAGTCTTTAACTAGTGGTCAGAGTCACTTCTCCTATAGTGTTGATAATTTAAGCATTCCATAGCATCAGATCTGAGTTGGAGCTGGCTAGTTGCTGTGGGTGATGGCAATTGTTGGCCCTCTTCCAAGGGAGGGATGATTTTCTACAGAATTTCTCCAACTGTTTCAATATCTGCATGTATACTCAATAAATGCTCAGGGCTCCTGTGTCTGGAACTGAAACCCTGGCACTGTAGTCTGTGTGAAGTGCTTTAATATTTTTGCCTCCTAATCACTGCATCCTTCCTTTAAAGTAAAATGATCTCATCAGTGTTTCTAGATCTTTCAAGGCCTGATCATCCTCTTTATCTTCAATAGGCTGTTTACCAAATTCACCATTGATTTCAGTATTGGGGAAAGTTTCTTCTGTCTGCTCCATCTCCACTTTCTCAGATTAAATAGGTAGTTGATCACACAAGGCCTCCTTCTCTTCTACAAGGTCTCTGCTCCTCATGGTCTGAGCTAGACAGAGAGTGAATGCTAGCCCCCTAATCCCTACTACCTGAGTTCCCTCTTCTTCTCAAAAAGAGTTTTGGTTTTTTTTATCTAATTGAAGAAATTGAGGCATCTCAGGTAAAATGTGATTACCTCAGCTGGTATTTGGCCAGTCAAAGAAAAATCAGCATGTCTGTTCTTGCAAAAATTGACAGGAAACCTGGAACAAGGAGGCTTACTTCAGAATGGTATAGGACAGGAGTGGAGAGTCTGTGGCCTTGAGGCCATATATGGCCTTCTAGGTCCTTGGGTGTGGCCTTTTGACTGAGTCCACGTTTTACTGAACAAATCCTTTTATTAAAGAGATTTGTTCTGTGAAGTTTGGATTCAGTCAAAGAGCTGCACTTGAGGACCTAGAAGGCCACATGTGGCCTTGAGGCCGCAGGTGCCCCACCCCTGGCATAAGACTTCATTTCTGAACCCAAGGCATTTTGCATAGCCAAATTATTTCTCTCTTGGAACACCTCCTGTAGGAATGGCAATTCCTGTCCTCCCTCCCTCCCCCCTTTTTTTTTAAACAGATGGACAAATAAAATTAGATTGAGAGACACAAGGTAAAAAAACAATTCATTAGCACTTTATTTTTCCTTCTAGTCTACAATCCTTTCCTCATTTTTTCCTATTAAAGTCACTCCTATGAAGTTGATGAAACACTTATTGGAAATAAAATCTGGGGTTCTTTTTAATATAATTGCTTGTCGTCATTGTGGATACTATCCTTTTACCTCCGCTTACTCCATTCCACATCACTTCAAACAGATTTTCCCAAGTTTCTCTAAACTCCTCATACTTGTCATTTTTTTTACTGGATGATAACATTTCATAATATTCAGAGGCCACAAATGTAAATGAAAAGGTTGCGAAAAGGAAACAACTGAGTAATTGAAAAACCAAAAGTGGCCTCAGAGCAGAGAATTAGAAACATATCTCCCTCCTTTCATCAAGGATGAGGGGAACTACAGGAGCATGATGTTATAGATATCAGGTTCAATTGTTCCAGCAGTTGTTTTTACTTAATTATCTTTATTTGTTAGAAGGGAGGGTTCAAGTCCAGAGAGGGTCATCGGGAAATGACTGTTGTAAAAATGTTTTGAGAAAAAAAAATGAGATGGCATTTCTTAGGCTATTAATCATCTCATTGCAATTTAACTTAAAAATTTAACAATTTAATTTATTTGTAATTTGATCAGGTTTGTAAATTATAAATATTTCCAAATGTGTTTTTTTTTTTTTTTGAGACTGAATTTCCCTATTTTCTCAGACTGGAAGTTCATTGAATACTCATGGACTCAATCCAATTATGGATGAAATAAATGGTTAAACCTGTTCCATTTCCTGCCTGAGTGACTTCACTCCTCCTTAAGTAGCAAACCCCTTACCCTTTTCCTTTTCCCATCTCCCCCATTACAGAGATTATAAGTGTGCACAGTTATTGCAAAGATGATCTCTTGAAACTTCTTTGAGAAATGTGGTTATGTAAAGAAAAGGGATGTAAAACATAATGAAATGCCTTGTAGAAGAGGTCTTCAGTTGAATCATTTGATTATCGCCATGTCAAAAAAGGCCCCCTCCCCTTGTACATGTGCCATGGATAACGCTGTATTCTAGGGAAGATTTCAGATGCTTAGGTATGAACTGATCATAGAATCATAGAATCAGAACTGGAAGGGCCTCAAAAGCCATCTAGTCTAACACTCCCATTTTATAGAGGAGGCAATTGAGGTCTTGGAAGATTCATTGATCTGCCCAAAGTCATGTAGGTAGTATCAGAGGCAGAATTTGAATCCAGGCTTTCATTTGATGAAAAATTCATAAGGCAACTTCTCAGGATAATGACCTTCTTCCAACTATTGTAAATCCTTTTTGCCTGTCTGGATGAAAAAATAGAAAAAAGACGACAGAAACTATTAAGATGTTTGCCAAAAGGACTTGACAAGGAAGGGAATCAACTTTCATCCTTTAATTATTTTAGTCTGCTCTAACTGTATTTAGTGCACACTCACAAAGTACTGAAAAAGCTTAAACAGAATTAGCCAAGATCAGCAGAAAAAAAAATAAGACAAAAAAATTCTGTTTTTCATATCCAAAGAGATACTCCTAATCAGAAGTTTGCTGGTAAAAGTTTATAACCATCTTTCAAATACACATGCATGTACATACATACATACATATATACATATATATATATACACAAATATACATATGTACATACATATATATGAATGACACACTTTTAAATTTAATCTGTTATTTTTGCATCATTTTAAGACTAGACAATCAGCAAGACAATACATTAAGCCCTAATTTGTAGTTTTGATGAATGCTCGCATTAAAAATGTAACAATTCACCCTAGCAAATATGATTATCTCACACATACTCCTGCCATGAACCCATCATCTGTAAGACATGAGTTTTAGGAGAAGGTGTGTGTGTGTGTGTGTGTGTGTGTGTGTGTGTGTGTGTGTGTGGTTGTGTGACAGACAGACAAACAGAGAGATAGAGCATGTTTCTCAGGTCATAATAAACACCTGGGGTTATTGGTGAACAGAGAACTTAGAATGAAGGTATGTTTATGGAGCTCCTTTTACTCTTTGAAAACAGCAATGGCCAGTTTGTTCACTAAAACTCATTATGTAAGGAGAACAGTTGTATTTAGGGAATGAATCAAGAGGACTGGTATTTCTTGGTCATCATAAATAAATGCCTGAGGCCATTTATATCTTGAGCCACCCAAGAAGTGAAATTATTTTAAATTTAAATTATTTTTAAAAATATTTAAATAAATCTCAAAACCTAGAATGAAGGCATTTATGAGTTGTTTGTTCATGAAAATTGAAGGAAGCATTTCAATTCATACATTCCCAAAGTAACCAAACTGGAGGTTTGATACCTGAGGGTAGTAACTTGTTTAATAGCCAAGCAGAGAGTGTCTGTGATAAATATCTACTGAAAGAGATAGAATAATCTCAAATAAGATGAGAACAGGTCAACATAGAGTAAAGGTCCTCAAATTTTTGGCCTCAGAATCAAATTATCCTCTTAAAAATTATGGTTGATGGTGGTAGTTCTGGGTGGTGTATCATTTCAGATTCTCTAGACCCCATTTGGGGTTTTCTTGGCAGAGATACTGGAGTGGTTTGCCATTTCCTTCTGTAGTTCATTTGACAGATGAGGAAACTAAAGCAAATAGGGTTAAGTGACTTGCTCAGGGTCACACAGCTAGTTTAAGTATCTGAGGCTGGATTTGACTCCAGGACTGGTGCTACATCCACTGTGCCACCTAGCTGCCCTAAAAAATTATTGAGAGCCCCCAAAGAGTTGTATTTATTTATACTTACCATATTAGAAATTGAAATTATTATAAGAGAAGTTTTGACCTCATAGATCCCCTGAAAGGCTCTTATGGACCCCCAGGGGTCCTGTGATGGCAAGCAAAACAGGATCTTTTGCTGTTTTTGTTTTAGTATAATCAAGTGCCTCTGATTGAATCTTGCCTTTATCAATTGAGTCTTTACTAAGAGTAAAGCAAAGAAACAAGAGTTTCTTTAACTAGAAACAATATATGTATTTATATTGTTAATGTAATTAAAGATCTTTGCTACCCATTAATGGACCTGCCCATTAAGGGCAGTTTGATTAGGGAAGATTTATAGGAAGCCCACATCTTTTGTTAATGAGGCACTGGTTCTCAAGGGCTGGGATGCCTTCTGGCTCTAAAAAAAAAGTATAAATACTCTGAGAGTGAGGTTTTACTTTGGGGCTTACTGACTGGAAGTATTTGTTTGGCTAGATGAGGACTCTGGGAAGTTGCTACAGGAGACTCCAGCTTTGAAAACCCAGATGTCAGTGTTTCCCTCTATGGTAATTATGGTCAGAGAGTTGGACCTGTCTGTTGAATTCAGGCAGAGGAAGCCATGTCTATTGATTTTTGATTTCTCTGTATTTTCTTTGAAGTTCAGGGTGCTGACTCTCCTGAATTAGGTGAATGATATATGTGCTTGGTTAAAGGAATGATACATGTGCTTAATTAAAATGATTGTCAACCCCTTGAAAGTTGCTTTCTTTTTATGAATGCAGATCTAAGAACCTTTGATAGCAGGCCCCCCCTGTGTATGTTGGGGTGCTTACTGTTACAGGTCCTCAGACTGTGCTTTGAGAACCACTGATGTAAAAATTCTTTAGAAAAGAAAGGAACTATAGCAAGTAATTTTTATACCTAGGTCAATGACAAAAATCAAACAAAAACAAAAACCAAAAAAAATGACAACAAAGAAATCTCTATACCCAGGATAAACATCAGGATGCTAGTCCTCAAGACCAGGAGAATATTGTCTCATGGCTAGATACAGAAACTCCTAGATACTTTGAGGCCACTCCTCTGACCACTGAAGCTGGGGGGAAAATCTAGGTTTTTTGAGGTGCTTGGAGGACCAGTTGACTTGGGGAAAGGAAGTCTACCACGTGATTGCTTTCTATTTGACTATTTTTCTCTCTAACCAGGTGCTGTTATGTTGATTCAAATGGTCACGACTAGAGCCTTTGGCCTAGTACGTAGAGTTTTGCACTTGGAATCAAGAAGACCTGAGTCTGAATCTCATCTCATTTACTGGCTGTATGAACCCATGGAAAGTCATCTAACTTCTCTTGGTCCCATTTTCCTCATCTGTAAAATGGTGATGACAATAGCACCTACCTCATAGAATTGTAATGAGGATCAAATGAGATAACAAAGGTAGATGCTTAGGAAAGTTTGGTTAGAGGGCTGGGCCTGGAGTCAGAAAAACTCACCTGTCTGAGTTCAAATCTGGCCCCCAGACACTTACTGGCTGTGTGACCCTGGGCAAGTCACTTCACTCTGTATGCCCCAGTTCTTCATCTGTAAAATGAGCTGGAGTATCTGTGTATCTGTGCCAACTGTCTGTGCCAAGGAAACCCCAAAATGGGGTCATGATGAGTCAGACACAACTGAAACGACTGAACAGCAAAAATGTAGGTGCTCGGCAAACCTTGAAGTTATACATACTAGGACCAACAAGCTTCTAGATTTGCCTTGTATATTTGTATTCCACCTCAGTTGCAATTCTAGGAAGGTATATAATTCAGGCATATAGAAAGGAAAGCCCACAAATTTCCTAAATAATTATGAAACTTTCATTTTTTAAACATTCATAAATAATTTAGAAATTTTCACACAAAGATCTCCAACTTGATTGAAATTACTGAATTTGTCTCTCCTAAGTAATTAACAACTTTCAAGTAGCAAGTTAGAATTAGTTTTTGAAAATATCTGCTTTTATTCAGATTTTAATAAACACCAAATAAAATGAGTATTTCCATATGAATAATCGAAGCTATAAAGCAGATTGTGCATTAAGACTATAAATTCAGGTGAGATGCAAACTATAATTCTTTCATACAGAAAAGCTGATTTCTATCCTGAAAGAAATCTCTTTCTTGCTACTGGATTTCAAATCGACTAAATCAGCAATCCAAGATTGTTTCCATTGTTTCTAGCAACCCTCACAAACTAAGACCAAGTTCCAATACAAATACATTTACAAAAGAGAGTGGGTATTGCAAATATAGATAAACGTATTCTCTGTGTGGGTGATGCCTTCAGCCTCATTTGTGTATAGCTAAGAGGCAATGTGAAACAGAAACATGCCCAGTGAGGCTCAGAAGGAAATGTCACTTGAACCAGATCTCCAGAAATTAGCAGCTCTGGTTATTTCAATCCATGTATCTGTAGAAAAATTTGGGTGTTTCCCCACATTATGACTGTTGCTTTTCCCATAAACATTTATAAACGTTTATATGACTTTTATTATTTAACTTGGAAAATGAGTTCTCAAAAAAGGGTATTCCCACTTGTGCAAACTCATAGCCTTCAGATGATTTTTCATTGGAAAGCTGATTTCATTGTGTAATCCATATTTGGTTGTTTCCTCTTTGCTTAGGTCAGGTTTCCTGGATGTTGCACTTACCCTCTCTGGTCTTACTGCTATACAGGATAAGCACGTTCCCTGAGAACGAATTGCACTTCCTTATAATCACGAATCACATCTGCATCCTTAAATTTTGAATCTAACCCAATTGTGGTTAACTTAGTTAAATAACCAACTCTAAACTTTCCAGGGGAAGGGAGGATTCACTTTTACTATTGGATGTGTCTGTGATCTTCTGTACATTTTGAGAAGAGTATCTCTTGGAATCTGACCATGCTCATTATCAGAAAGATCAAAATATAGGAATAATAAGAAGTAGGATGTAGAATTTATTTTAAATTTTCTTTTGGACCTATTTGATACTCTGATTTTTTTTTTTTAAGATGTGGAATAGCTGAAAGAATATTTGACTTTGTAACCAGAGGACCTAGGTCTGGATCCCGTATCCGATACCTGATATCTATGTGACAGTGAGCAAATTGGTTTACCTCTCTGGGTCTCATTTTCTCCATCTGTAATAAAAAAAAGGTTTGGATTAGGTGCCTTCTAAAGTTTTTTTTTCCCCAGATTTGAACCAATAATCCTATAGTATTCTGAGATGCTACGTGTTGAGGTTTTGTAGTTATGAATCTGCTACTTATTTGAGGTGGTATAGCGTTCTATGGAATGAGTTGCTAAAGAATTATTACAAAGAATTCTCTAATTAAGAAGAGTCATAATGAGACTGAGATTGGTCTGAATATTGTATGCTATTGTGAGTTATCTCCCAACAATTTTTAGAGTCAATATAAAGATATAGTTGGGGAAATTCATTGAGCTTCAGGGACCCTACTCCACCACATGCCTGTTATCTGACCTTTGGACAGTCATTTAGCATCGAACCCCGTGACAACTGAGTTTGATTTAGGATATAATAATATTTTCGATTTGAAAGAGACTTCAGAAATTTAGTCCAACCTCTCATTTTTATAGGTGAAGAAACTGAGGGACAGAGAAGTTGCCTAAGAAAGGAGAGCTGAAAGTCAAACTCATTTTTTCTGACTGCCAATTCAGGACTCTTTTTATACCACATTTTAGTGTCTGAGAAAATTTTTATTAATAATGTGCCTACATATATGTAGTAAACTGATATTTGCTTAAGTTAGATTGGAACAGATGGAAGAAAGATCATTTCAAAAGTTAATGACTATGAGTCTGATTTTTTGTAATAGTTGAAACAATTAATAAAGGAGAGAGGAAATATTTAATTAATAATCAAATTTAATATTTTAATTAAACACATGCAATCATTTAATCATCTTTTTTTATTTTACTATGTTGTGAAAATGCTTATTTTATTCCATAAATTAAAAATAAAATAACTTTGAAAAAAATCTCTCTGTAAAAAAAAGTAAATTGAAAGTTTCCAGCTAAATTGACTTTTAAAATCCTTTGGTCATTCAACAAACAAAAATAGCATGACCTGACTCCTAATTTGGAAGGAAGATTTCTGCAAGGATGAAAAGAAAATTTAGGTTGGTCTCAGTTCCTAAATTCCATAGGTTTCTGACACAAAAAAGTAATGTTTAGACTCACCTTCAAATTCCTAGAATATATATTAAGGAGTTTCTCTCTGTTTCTATCTCTCTCCTTTCCTCTCCCTTTCTTTGCTTTCCCCTTCTCTTCTTCCTCCCCATCCATCCTCCCACCCCTCCACTTCCAGCTGTCTTCTCTAGATGTAGAGAACAGCATGAATGAAGTCACAAAGATGGACATCTTCGTGAATGTGAAACGTGACACATGAAAAGGAAAGTAAGCAGATAGACCTCACTAAAGTGACGAATGTGTGCTCAAAGAGTAGGGAAGTTTTAATATGTGTTGGCAAATTGAAGAAGAGGCTGGGAACTAAGGCAAAAAGTCTCCCAGTTGTCCAGATTTGTGAATCACCTCTCCTTCAGGCCATAATGGAGAATTAGGATATTTTATTTTTTTTCTTTTCAATTTTTAAACACTTTTATTTAAAGTTTTGAGTTCCAAATTTTATCCCTCTCATCCTTTCTTCCTCCCCTTCCCCTCTCTGAGATGGTAAGCAATCAGATATAGGTTATGCACGTACAATCAAGTAAAACATTTCCATATTGGTCATTTTGTACAAGAAGATTCAAATAAAATAAAATAAAAGGAAGAAAATGAAAAATACCAAGTTTCAGTCTGTATTCAAACAATAAGTTTAAATGTTAAAAGTTCTTTCTCTGGAAGTAGATAGCGTGCTTCATTTTTAGTTCTTTGGGATTGTTTTGGATCATTGTATTGACGAGAATAGCTAAGTCATTCACAGTTCTTCATCAAATGATGTTGCTGTTACTATGTTGTTACAATGTTTCCCTGGTTCTTTTCACTTTACTATGTATCAGCTCATGTAAGTCTTTCCAGGTTTTTCTGAGATCACTCTGCTTTGTCATTTCTTAAAGCACAATATTATTCCATTACTATCATATACCAGAACTTGTTTAACCATTCCCCAATTGAAGGGTATCTCTTTGATTTCCAATTTTTGGTCACCACAAAGAGAACTGCTATAAATATGTTTGTATAAATAGATTCTTTTCCCTTTTTTGGATGCCTTTGGGATATAGACCTAGCAATAGTATTTCTGGATTAAAGGGTACACACAGTTTTTATACCTCTTTGAAATGGGTGGGTTAGCTCACAACTTCACCAACAGTGAATTAGTGTCCCAGTTTTTCCACATCCCCTCCAACACTTGTCATTTTTCTTTTCTATCATATTAGTCAGTCAGATAGTTGTTATGTGTTACCTCAGAGTTGTTTTAATGTGCATTTCTCTAATCAATAGTGATTTAGAGTATTTTTTCATATAACTATAGATAGCTTTGATTTCTTTGTCTGAAAACTGTCTGTTCATATCCTTTGATCATTTATCACTTGAGGAATGACTTTTTTTTTTGGTAAGTTTGACTCAGTTCTCTATATATTTGAGAAATGAGGCCTTTATCAGAGACACTTGTTTTGCAAAATTGCAAGAATATTTTCCCCAGTTTTCTGCTTTTCTTATCATTTTGGTTGTACTGGTTTTGTCTGTACAAAAACTTTTAAATTTCACATAATCAAAATTGTCTATTTTATATTTGGTAAGGATATTTTTTATCTTCTTTGGTACTAAATTCTTCCCTTATCCATAAATCTGACAGAAAAACTATTCTATGCTCTCTTAATTTGCTTATGGTGTCATCCTTTATATGTAAATTATGTACCCATTTGGACTTTATCTTGGTTTATGGCATGAGATGTTGATCTATACCTAATTTCTGCCATACTGTTTTCCTGTTTTCCCAGTAATTTTTGTTAAATGATTTTTCGTTCCAAAAGTTTGGGTCTTTGGGTTTATCATATACTAGATTACTATGGTCATTTGCTATAATTTAATTTGTAGTTAATCTATTCCACCGATCTACTGCTCTATTTCTTAGTCAGTACTAGATTGTTTTGATAATTACCACTTTATAATACAGTTTGAGATCTGGTGGGGCTAGATCACCTTCTTTCACATTTTTTCAGTGATTTCATTGAGCTTTTGTTCTTCATGAATTTTATTATTTTTTCCTAGTTCAATAAAATAATTTTTTGATAGTTTGATTTGCAGTGCACTGAATAAATAAAGATAGGTAGAATTGTCATTTTTATTATATTGGCTCGGCATACGTGTGAGCAATTAATTTTTCCAATTGCTTTGATCGGACTTTATTTGTGTGAAAAGTGCTTTATAGTTGCATTCATACGGTTCTTGGGTTTTTCTTAGCAGGTAGACTCCCAAGTATTTTATATTGCCTACAGTCATTTTAAATAGAATTGCTCTTCCTAGCTCTTGCTGCTGGCTATTATTAGTAATATATAGAAATGCTGATGATTTGCATTTATTTTGTATCTTGTAACTTTGCTAAAGTTGTTAATAATTTCATGTAATTTTTTAATTGATTCTTTAGAATTTTCTCTGTATAATATCGTATTATATGCAAAGAATGATAGTTTTGTTTCTTCATTATCTTTTTTAATTCCTTTAATTTCTTTTTCTTCTCTTATTGCTATAGCTAACATTTCTAGTACAGTATTACATAATAAAGATGATAATGGGCATTCTTGCTTCACCCCTGATTGTATTGGGAAGGTTTCTAGCTTATTCCCATTACAGCTAATGCTTCCTGATGGTTTTAGATAAACATTACTTATTATTTTAAGGTAAGCTCCATTTACTCCTATACTCTCTAGTGTTTTTAATAGGAATGGGTTCTGTATTTTGTTAAAGGCCTTTTCTGCATCTATTAGGATAATCATATGATCTCTGTTAGATAGGATGATGGGACCTGGACCCCCATGCATGCCTGATTCTATAATTCTCTTATCAGAACAGAAAAAGAGGGGTCTGGCCCAAGGATTTTTGTCCCTGACTAGCCCAAAGACTCTTCTTCCTGCCAGATCCTAAGGTCAATGCCTCGGACAACTCCCTCAATGTCTGGTATACTACCTACATTTTCCCATCCATAGCTCCCAAAGACATCAGGACCCTTATATTACCTAATTAGTATCCCTGGCATTCCTTTCCCATGTCCCTTTTCTATATTAGATTCACCCCCATTGGAATGCAGGTTCCCCAAAGGGACTTTGCTCACTTCTATTGGCATTATAATAAACTGTCTCTTGACTGAAAGATGACTTGAGTGTGTGAATTCGTTCCAGGTGATTCTGCTTTGGCATTCTCAGGATCCCAGTACCCCTCAGCAACTCCAAACCTCTTTGTGTAGATTTTGTTATTGATATGTCCAAATATTCTGATAGTTTTCCTATTATTGTACCAGCCTTGCATTCCTTGTGTATGATCCTTGTGATATGTTGCTGTAATCTCTTTGCTAGGATTTTACTTAATTTTTTTTTGCACCAATATTCATTAGGAAAATCATTCTATAATTTTCTTTCTCTGTTTTGGCTCTTCCTGGTTTAAGTATCAGTACCATATTTGTCTCTTGAAAGGAATTTGGGGGCACTCCACCTATTTTTCCAAATAGTTTATATAGCATTGGGATGAATTGTTCTTTAATGTTTGGTCAAATTTGCTTGTGAATTCATCTGACCCTGGGGATTTTTTTCTTAGACATTCATTGATGAGTTGTTTAATTGCTTTTTCTAAGATTGGGTTCTTTAAGTATTCTATTTCTTCTTTTGTTAATCTGGGTAATTTATATTTTTGTAGATATTCATCCATTTCATTTAGATTGCTAAATTGATGGGCATATATTTGGGTAAAATAGCCTCTAACAATTGTCTTAATTTCATCTCTATTGGTGGGGAATTCATCCCTTTCATTTTTGATATTAGAAATTTCATTTTCTTTCCTTTTTTATATCAAATTAACTAATGGTTTGTCTATCTTACTGGTTTTTTTCATAAAACCACCTCTTGTATAATTTATTCATTCAATAGTCTTCTTATTTTCTCTTATTAATCTCTCCTTTGATTTTCAGGATTTCTAATTAGTTGTTTAATTGAGGATTTTTATTTGTTATTTTTCTAATTTTTTTTAGTTGCATGCCTAATTTATTGATTTGCCTTTTCTCCATTTTATTGATATAAATAATTAGAAATAAAATTTCCCCTAAGTACTACTTTGGCTGCATCTCATAAATTTTGGTAAGTTGTCTCATGATTGTCATATTCTTAATTATTGACTTTTTCTATGATTTGTTCTTTGACTTATTTATTTTTTAGGATTAGATTATTTAATTCCTGATTAATTTTTAATATCTCTATTCATTGTCTGTTATTGAATGTAATTTTTATTGCATTGTGATCTGAAAAAGATGCATTTACTATTTCTGCTTTTTTAATTTAGTTGTGAGAAATTTAATGGCCTAACACAATTTTTGTATAGGTGCCATGTACTCCTGTGAAAAAGGTATGTTCCTTTCTATTTCCATTATTTTTTCCAAAGAGCTATCATATCTAACTTTTCAAGAATTTTATTCACTTTCTTCTTTCTTATTTATTTTTTTATTAGACTTATCTAGTTCTGAGAGGAGAACTCTGAGGTCTCCCACTAGTATAGTTTTATTACCTGTTTTTTCCTGTAACTCATTCAATTTTTCCTTCAAAAATTTAGATGCTATGCCATATATAATATTTATTATTCTTATGACTTCCTTGTCTATGGCACCTTTCAGCAAGATATAGTTTCCTTCCTTATCTCTTTTAATTAGATCTATTTTTGCTTTTGCTTTGTCTGTGACCATGATTTCTGCCCCTGCCTTCTTTGTTTCAGCTGAAGCATAATTTACTTTACTCCAACTCTTTACCTTTACCTTGTGTCTCTCTGCTTCAAATATATTTCTTGTAAACCATATATTGTAGGATTCTGGATTTTTATCCATTCTGCTGTCCACGCCTGTTTTTTGGGTGAGTTCATCCCATTCACATTTATAGTTCCGATAACTAATTATGTACATCCCTCCATGTTATTTTCCCTTGTTTATTGCCCTCTCCCTCTTATTCCTACCTTTTCCCTCCTCACAAGTGTTTTACTTCTGATCACCACCTTCCCCAATGCACCCTCCTGCTTCTATTATCTCTGTTCCTTTTTACTTCTTTATAGGGTAAGATAGGTTTTTGTGTCCAGTTGAGTGTGGATATTATTCCCTCTTTGAGCCAATTATGATGAAAGTGAGGTTTAGGCTTTACTCACTGCCCCCTGATCTTCCCCTCCATTATATTAGCTCTTTCATGCCTCTTTTTATGTGGGATAATTTACCCCTTTTCTATCTCCCCCCTCCTTCTTCCAGAGCAATTTCCTTTCTGAACCCTTTTTTGTGTTTTGGGGTATCATCCTATCAAAGTCACTTTTTATCCCCACTCTGTCTATATATACTCCTTTAAACTGCTCTAATAGTAAAAAAGTTTGTCAGAGTTACAAATATTATCTTGCCGTATCTTATGGTTTCTCTTCCCTGTTTCTTTTTTATCTTTTTATATTTCCCTTGAGTTTTGGATTTGGAGTTCAAATTTCTTATTCATTTTGAGTCTTTTAATTAGCAATGATTGAAAGTGCTCTATTTTTTTAAATGTCCATTTTTCCCGCTGAAAAAGTTTGATTGCATGGAGGACAAAGTTAAGATTTGATTTGAGTGATCCAGTTAATGTTGAGAGAATTATTAGTTAATAAAATTGCGTAGAAGCTGAGAGAATGTTAAGTTTTTGTAAGCCAATGCCTAAGTTTGTGGGGTTGTTTAGATGCAAATCTCAGGGTAATTTGAAGAGCTGAATCTTTGGCAGATTGTGAGTGGCTTCTTTTTACAGCTTTCTTGGCTTCCTTCAAGTCTTAGCTTCTACAGGAAAATTTCTCCAGTTCATCTTAATTCTAGTCTCTCTATTGATCATTTTCTATTTATCCTGGATATAGCTGGTTTGTACAATGTTGCTTACATGTTATCTTCATTAATCTAGTAGTATGGATTATCTTTTGCCTCTTTTTGTATCTTTAGTGCTTAGCACAATGACTGGCCCATAGTAGATACTAGTTGAGTGATGGAGTTATTTTTTTGGTCATTTTCTTTTCCATGGGATCCTTTGTATTTCTGGTAAACAGATGAATATGTTCTTTGAGCCTCTGAGCATGAGATAGGATCAGGTGAGACAAGAAAGGAGGAGTTAGGCAGATATATGGAATGGGGCAATGTAAATTCTGTGGGCCATGTAATATCTTTGTGGTTAATGATTTTGGAATCTATTTGCAAGTCCATCTGCTCTTGACAGATATGCATACTGAAGATAAGACATTGTGACAAGTTCTTTAAACTTCATGATCTACCCTAGTAGAGAACAATATTTTGAGTAAAGAAGTTTGATAAGGTTTTTTTTTGCATTTTATTTTTTAAACTCAAAGCTAGTGTCTTAGTGCCTTAGCCAATACACAAACTATACCCACAGGCATTGAGTTATTCAGTGTAGGAATAGCAGTAATGTTCTACTTGGAACAAAGATCTTCAAAATATCTATCCCTACCTCATTGCACTGGGGGCACTGGATATCTCTGCCTCTCCCTTTCCCCGAAACCCTTACTGTGAGCCAGGCAGCTGACAGCCACCAAAGCTGCATTTGGGAGTGAAGAACTTGAATTCTCCTGATTTACTATATAAAGGGTCACTGGCAGCTGTTGCATCTCTCATAAGAAAGAAGGAATGTATATTTTCAAGTCTTCTGGGTCCAGGGTAGCCATATTGCCTGAGTGAGGAACTGGTGCTAGATTTCTTGAGGCATTAGTGGTTTCCCTGCTACACTGTCTTAAACTTCACACATGCAGGGCATCCCACCTTCTAGCCAGTCACCAACCAAGCAAGCAGGCAGGTAGGTAAGCAGGTAGACAAGTCTCTTGTCCCTTTCCACTTTGATTCGGACCTTTTACATGGATCTTTCTTCTCTGGTTTGGCTGCATTTCATTGCCAGCCTAAGGCAGACACAGTTCTGTTTATCATCCTGCCCCCTATCGCCAAAGTGACTTAATTCAACCTAGCTCCTCTACTTCATGCTTGGCCATTTTATTTGATTCCCTGCCCCCATTGGGACTTTTGCTGTTGTCATCTCCACTCTAATCCTACACTATGCTATACCATCTTCTTTAAGCTATATTAATTTGCAACTCTCTGATTACATAATAGAGTCTGAACACTTTTTCACATCCAAATCATTTACAATGTTTATTTCTTCTTTTGAAACTTATCCATGCAAATCCTTTGACCATTTATTCATTAGAATAGCTTACAGTTATATATTTGTATGAGTTCTTTAAATAGTTTGAATTTCAAATTTTTATGTTTTCCTTAAAGGTTTTTCCTAATAGCACCATGCTGGGCACATAAGAGACATGTAATAAAAACTTACCAAATGAAATCTTTATTTCTGTTTTATTTTGATTATGATTTTACCTATGCAAACTTTTAAAAAATTATGAATTTCATCAAGTTTATCTTCAATTATTTCTTCTGTTTGTTAAAGGGATAAATATTTTTCTTTTCTATAACAGATAAACATATTTTTCTTTAAGTTTAAACATTTTTCTGTTTAAATAATGATTCTAATTAGAACTTATTATAGCATGTGAAATTATATATGAATGTTTAATATAATTTGTTTCTCTTTCTGAATTCTCTATACTGTTGTACTGAACTATTTTATAAATTTTTATCTAGTACCAGATAGCTCTGACAATTATTGTTTGATAGTATATTTTGAAGAGTATGTTCTGGAGAAGGAAATGGCAAACCACTCCAGTATGTTTGCCAAGAAAACCCCACGGACAGTATGATCCACATGGTCATGAAGAGTCGGACACAACTGAATGACAGAATGCTAACAACAAAAATGTTTTGAAATCTGTCAACATAAGTTTCCCTTCTTTCCCCTCACCCTTATTTTCCTTGATATTCTTGCCTCCATTTTTTTCTTATGTATTTTCATTATTTATTTGTTTCTTCCCTTATCTAAGGTAAACAGAACTTCCTGAACAGCAGGCCATCTGTTTGACATTCTCTCCCCTCTCCCCTTCCCACCCCTCTTTCCCACAACACATAGGTCAGCTATCTTATGAACCTCCTTCGTAAGGACTAATTTAACTGTGAAAGCAAGAGGATGGTAATATACCATTATTCAAAATAATTTTAAAAAATATTTATTTGTATTTTTTCTCTTTTGTTAATGACATTTTGTTTCTAACTTTGTGACTTAGTGTTCCCACTAATTTGACTGCTAGTTTTGCCATGATATAATTTTCTACTATTTTTACAATGCAAATGTAGAGTATTAGAGCTACTCCTGAGTTTAATTACTTTTTGTGACCTAGGTAGGGTTTTTTTTAATGGGAGGATACGTTCTGATTTCCAAACAACAGATTACCAAACATGTTTTGTTCTCAAATCTCATTTGTAGATCTGGGAACTTCTTATATTACCAAAGAATATGTGAAATAAATGTTTTAATGGGGGGGAGATATTTTATAAATTAAAGATTGTAGTTCAATATAACTTTCCATTTCTAAAGCCAATTGCTTTAATACAGACCTCTGCCCTGACCCAAGTTGTTAGACTATGATATTTACTGAATATCTTTGCTTGATGTGAAATACAAGACTTTTAAAATACAATGGTAGTGTATAAAATATATTGGATTGCTTACCATCTCAGGGACAGTGAGAGAAGGAGGGAGGAAAAAGATTTGGAACTCAAAAGTTTCTAAAACATGCTTAAAAATTGTTTTAACATGTAATTGGGGAAAAATAAAATATTATATAAAAATACAAATCTAGTCATAGAATACATAAATAGTTTAATTTAAAGTTGTAAGCAATGCAACTATTTTTCCCTTTAAAATTTAACCTTGGCAAAAAACCTATCAGCAACACAATTAATTTATTATTCTCATATTGTCACAAATGTAATAACATGTATACATGCTTACATATGTATATTTATTATGATCAAAGTGAGAAATTAGTTGCCATAACCAATACTTGACATCTCTTTAATAAAAGTATTCTAATGGCGATACTATATGGCTTCAGATCATGGAACATTATGATTTGAGAGGAAAAAAAATTACACCCAATCCAATGAGGGGAAAAAAACTCTTGGTGAGTGTAAGTAGGTTGCAATATATTATCAATAATATGTGTTGAGAAATCAATCAAACAATCAATCAAAAAACATTAAGTGTTTATTATGTGCCAAGCACTGAATTTACCACCGGGGATACAAAGTCCCTGCCCTCAAAAAGGAAGATAACAAATATATACAAAGCAAGCTATATACCAATGCATAGAAAATAATTACCATATGAAGTCAATGGAGAAGGCTTCCTGTAGAAGGAAGGATTTTAGTTGAGACTTAAAGGAAGCCAGGGAGGTCAGTGGTTGGAGCTGGGAACAGAGAGCATTCCAGGCATGGGTAATGGCCAGAGAAAATACCCAGAGATGAGAGATAGAAAGAACCAGGAGGCCATTGTGACTGGATCAAAAAGAATATGTCAGAGAATAAGGCATAAGAAGATTGGGAAGGTAGGAGGGGGCCAGGTTATAAAGAGCTTTGAAAGCCAAACAGATCATTTTGTATTTGCTTCTGAAAGCAATAGGAAGCCACTGGATTTTATTGAGTAGGAATGTGATAAAAATCAGATCTATGTTTTAGGAAAATCATGAGTGGTGGAAATGAGGATGAACTGGAGTGGAGAGTTGAAGTAGACAGACCCACCAATCAGCTATTGCAATAGTCCAGGTATAAGGTGATTAAAGCCTTCACTAGGGTAGTGGGTGTGTCAGAGGAGAAAAGGGGGAATGTAAAAGATATGTTGCAAAGATGAATTCTACAAGCTTTGGAAACAGATTGGATATGGGGGACAGAGATACCAAAAAGTCCAGGATGACTGCTAAGTTGGAAGCCTGAGGGATTGGGAGGGTGGTGTTGCTTTCAAGATGTCCACATCTAATTTGAGACATCTGAAAGGTAGTTGGAGATGGCAGATCAACAAGAAAGATTGTGGCATAAAAGGTAGATTTGAGAATCGTCAGCTTAGAGATAGCAATTAAATCCACTGGAGCTGATGAGATCACCAAGTGAAATAGTGTAGAGGGAGAAGAGAAGAGGACCCAGGATAGAACCCTGAAGGATATCTACTGTTACAGGGAACGTTCTAGAGAGGGATTCAGTAAAGGAGAGTGATCAAATAGGTAGGAGGAGAACAAAGTGAGAGTGGTGTCCTGATAACCTAGAGAGAAAAGAGTATCAAGGAGGAGAGGGTGATCAACAGTGTTAAAAGTTCAGAGAGGTCAAGGAGAATGAGGAAGCACCATAAAAGGCATCATCATTGCTGTAGATGACTGGCAAAGAGGGTTGGCTGAATAAGAATTCAAGTAGAATAAAAGACCTTGATGGCAGGGACTGTTTCATTCTTTGAACTTGTACAACTTATATATTGGCACATATATAGTAAATGATTAATAAGTCAAACAGAAGGAGATGAATGATTTATTGGAAGTAGGAACATTGGAGGTGGTTTGTTTTAGACATACTTCCCATCTGTCATTTAAGAAAGGGAATCTGGGGACTGTTATTTGGTATATGGTCCCTGGCTTTGGCATGTAGATATTTTCAATTCCTCAAATAACTCTTCCTACTTTTACTAGAGAATATGAATATGTTAATGGTATTTCCCCTCACCAAGTTCTTAATAACTGTCTGTGAAGTGACCTCATATCATAGCTCAAACTTAGAGGAATGTAGAAGACTACTTAAGATTTCGAACACTATCACCACACAAAATAGCAAAAAATAATGGTAAGCAAAATGACTCTGTAGCATGCCTGGCATGAAACCCAATTCAGTCAGATCATCTCAAGAGCACTTATATAGATAAAACTTTAAAGACAATCAATAAGTGAAAAAAGGAACAAACGTTTCATCCACACTTACATAGCAATCTCTTCTTCAGTTCTGATGAAAGGCAGTGGAACACATTCGGATTCAACACTTCAGTATCCTCTCTGCTAGTTGACATGGAAGGAATCTGATGGAGGTCACATAATTTTGAAAGTATTGAGGGATTTATTTCCAAGTTATCTCAAGGAGAGGAAGACACCAAATGGCTAAGAAAAGATGATAGGCAGTATTCTTGTCAAAGAAGCTCATTGATAGGATACCTGGAACTACCAATCCAAATGCCTACTTTCTCATCTTAATAAAATACTTATGAGAATGATCTATCCAAATACTGAGGATATCTCTCATGAAAAGATAAAAAGGGAATGATCTTCTTATTGGTTGACTGATAAGTTTTATTTTGATGCGACTTATAGGCAACAACAAACATACAAGTAACCACTTCAGAAAATAAGCAAAAAAGATTGATCATGACTTGAGAGTATATGAGAACTTCTGCTTTATTAGTTTACCCTTTATTAAAATAATAATTATAGCTGACATGTACATATAGCTTACTCTGAGCCAGGTACTGTACTAAGTGCTTTTACAAATATTATTATAATTGATCCTTGCAGGTAGGTGCTATTATTATCTCCATTTTATAGGTAAGGCAACTGAGGCAAACAGTTTAAGTGACTTGTCCAGGATTACACACCTAGTATGTTTTTGAGGTCAGATTTTGGACTTAGGCTTCATCACTCCTGCACTCTATTTGCTGAAAGAATGAAAACGAGCATTTTAATTTTAACATATGGTGATACTTGAATCTTATTTGAATTAAATAGACTTTTACAGACAGACAGATACACACTGACACACAGAAACATCTATCAGTCACCCAGTAGAATATATACTGTCGTTGGAAGACAAGGCTAACATCTATGACCTGTTCTAAACATCTCCAAGTCTTTTACTCTAATTACTTATATTTCTGAGGACATGATTTAACCTGTGGTAAATTAGTATAAAATATAAACCATATATAAATATAAATTTTCATGTCATTATAAAATTTGTATGTCATGGCTAGGAGAAGAACTTTTATCCAAAGTGGGGTTAGAGGTGATCATAAAAGATAAAACAGACAATTTTGATCACATAAAATTGAAAAACTTTTCCAAGAATAAAATCTATGTAGAAGAGAGAACCAATTGACCTCAGAAAAGATGAGCAAATTTGCCTCTCTCCCCTTTTTCCATTGAAGAGGTGGAGGTCTGTGGGTATAGAATGTTATATATGTTCTTAGAACTGCTGTTATATCATTTGGTTTTCCTTAAATGTTTTTTTTCCTCTGTAATAATGGGAGGTTTATAGTTGGGACTGGGTAGGGAATTTTGTAAAATTTTGTAAAAACAAAAAGCATTGATGAAATTCAAAACATAAAACAAAGTATATGAAGATAGATTTCCACTGTTAATACATATGTATTTGAAAGATAATTAATCTCTAAAACCAGAAAAAAATGGGCATATTCATGAACTATTTATACATCAGCTCTCTAACTTAATTGATAAAATAACCTTTTTTCAGAATTGTTTATGAACATTAGAAAATGAAAGTATGCTTTCATTTTCAGAACTGTTATTTGAATTTCAATGTTTGTAACCTTTTCAATATTTTTAATTAATTTTTTTCACTTTCTCCCCTTCTCATTCTCCCCTCCCCATTAATGAAGTTCTTGTAACAAATATTGATAATCAAACAAAACAAATTCACGAATTGTCTATATTAAGAAACAAACAGGTTTTGTTCTACATCCTGGCTCCGTCATCTCTCCATGAGGAAGTGGATAGCAGACTGCATCATAGATCTCTTAGAATGGAGGTTGATCATTACATTGAGTAACATTCAAAGTTTTTTGTCAGAACATTTGTACTCTAATAGGGGAGATGTCATAAAACCCAAATCACTACAATTCACCATTGGTGTTGATAAGTATATGTGGATGACATAAACAAAACACCAGGAGAGTTTTTAAGAATGACAAGAGAAGAAAATCATTATCTGGGTTTACTGGGATTGAATTTGAGAGGAAAGGGTAATAGAGTGAAGGGAACTTCTGTGTGAGCAAGTTTTCTGAAGCAATAAGAGGCAAGGTGTTTTTGAGAGATGGTGAACAGATCAATTTGGCTAGAATCCAGGGCTCATATCAGGGAAAAATCGGACAAAAAGATGGGAGATGTAGATTTGGGCCAAATTGTAGAGGGTCTTAAATGATTGATCAAAGAATCTGGAATACATTTTCTTAAACTGTGGGTTGTGACCTCATATGAGGTCATGAAAAATTTGGCAACAGTAAAAGGTTTCTGAACAAGCAATGACAAAGAATTAATTAAAAATCAAATGTGTAATGATTCCAAGGTGTTTCTGGCAGTACTTGTTCGTTTTGTATTGTGCAACTTCACAGCAGCCTTAGATCTGAAAGCAATGCATGTGCATTTTTGAGTCTCAACTAATATGAGTCCACTGAAACAGAAAGGAAAAGGGACAAAGTGTATAAGGAGTAGGGGCAGGTGGGTAAGGTCAATGGTGATCCAGTCCATGGAGCATGTTTAGTATTTCCTGTCTTCTGCATATCTACATGGAGGCTGATAAGCCCACTTCTGGACCTGTACAATGGAGGGACTCTGCTTTCCACTTCCTAGAATATGAAGATATCTCTTTCTCTATCTCTTTCATCTTTTCCTTCTCTGTCTCTCTGTCTCTGTCTCTCTCTGTCTCTGTCTTGCTCTCTCTTTCTCCCCTCTTTCTCATCTAAATGAGGAGGAAGAACCTGAATTGATTCAATCTTGAAAAAGGTCTAGCATGTTACTCCTCAAGGTTGGTATCTCTCCAAGCCTAGTTGCTATAGCTATTGGTTGACTGCTGTGGCCTCCTGCCATTGGACTGCAGATGGCTTTTCCTAGTTTACAAGGTTATAGTTTGGTTTGTTCTGTCTCTGATATTTATTCAACTAAGGTCAGGAAAGAAACATGTTAGGGACAGAAAAAGCAATAGTGAAATGCATTCCCACGTGGTAGAGAAGAGGAGATTTGGCAGCTCATGGCAGCAGGCCCCTTCTGCCACTATTGCCTCTGTCCCCTTGGAGACTATCAACATTTCTTATTTCTCCTTACTTGGAAGTCACTGGGGGAGAAAGCTTTTGTCTTGTTCATACCTTGACTCACTTCTTAAAGAGTCTTATTCACTGAATGGGTGTTGTCTCACTCAAAATGAGAACCCGAAAAGGCCTTAGCCTAAAAGGGCCAGGGTCTCCCATTGCATCCCGGGCCATCTCTGGTTATCCTGATGAATATCTGGCCACTGGACCCAGATGGCTCTGGAGGAGAAAGTGAGGTTGATAACCTTGCACAATCCTCCCTCACTCAAATCAAAGTCAACTGCAAGTCATGTCATCATTTCCCTGACATCATGGTCCTCTTCGAGAAAAAAGAACAAATACAACCACCACCACAACAACCTTTTTCATGCGCACTCAGTTCTAGCTCAGCAGACAATTGAATGTCTTTTCACCATGATGCGGTGGGCTATCAGCCTACAGTTGTAGAATGAATATTTGCATATGCTTTAAAATGACAATGTACATGATGAGAAGCAGCCTCAGGCATTCTCATGTGACTACGTGGCAGGTAGAAAACACATTGAGTATGCTCTATGGATCTCCCCCCTTATAGACACAAAAGAAATTGCGAGAGAAGAATTCAGAAGACTTAGCAAGTACATGTAGAGGGGGAGAGAGAAGTTTGAATTTCTCCAAGGATTTCAAGCCTAGGTTATTGGCAGAGTGGTGCTGCTATTAATATAAACAGGGCAGAGATGGAAGACAAAGATTGTGAGCTCAGTTTGAACACTTGGAGTCTAAAGGTCCAGGACACTCCAGTGAAGACGTATAATGGGCAACTGAGGCCAGAAATGTGGAACTGAAGTATTAGGGCAAAATCACAGCCAGAGATTTGGGAATTATCTCCATAGAAATTACAGTTAATTAGATTTCTAAGGAAGAGAGTAGAAATAGATGAGACCTTTTGGGGGAAATGCCAACATCAGACAGAAGACCTTAATTAAGTACATATATATTTAACCTTTGGTACTGAGAGACAGTGCTACATAGTGAATAGAAAACAGGCTTCAGAGTGAGGAAGGCAGGTTCAAGTATTGCTTGCTACGTGACCTTGGATAAGTCACTTAAGGTCTCAGTGTACCAGGCAATTTACTAAGAGTGAGAATTAAAGAGCAGGCATTAATTTTCATTGGTCAGTGAAGTTACCAACAGGAATGAAATCAGTTATAATTTTCACCCCCTCCCCCCAAAGCTAGCCTTTATTATAAATATATAAATAGAAGCAAAATAAATGACTTTAATTATATTTTTCTTAAAAGTAGTTGTCTTCGGCCAAAACATAAATACACTTAGACCTAATCCATATGGAGTACTGCTACTACTAATCTAATACAATGTAGCCCAAATTGCTATAACATTCTGAAATGCCACAGTAATGCCATCAGGACCCCTGTAACATTATTTTACATAACTTTGTGTTTCTGTTTAATGATGCTAGGTAGGATTTTTCTGTACCCACACATATGAAGATATTTCTCAGTTTTTTCTTTCAAATGATATCTGTTCAGTGTCTATGGTATGTTTACTGCTAACCAAGGCACTGTGGGAAATAAAAAAAAAAAAACCTTATAGGAAACAGGTTCTCTACTTTCAGTTAGCAATTAATTATGTGCCTCCTTTTCTTAAAATTTGTAAATTTACCTAGGGAATATGAGTCTGGTCCATATAGGCAAATTGAATCTGATGTTTAGGCTATCATAGTATGAACTGAGACCGTAGAGTCAATCTGAATAAAATCCCTTGGATGTTAATTCAATTCTAATTTGGAGTTCCAGGAAGATATAGTTAAAACATTTTATAATAACAACCAATCAGTCAACAAGCATTTATTAAGTGCCTACTATTTGCCAGTTATGTGGTGCAGTAGATAGCGTGCTGGGCCTGGAGTCAGGAAGACTCATTTTCATGAGTTCAAATCCAGCTTCAGACGCTTCCTAGCTGTGTGACTCTGGGCAAGTCAATCCTGTTTGCCTCAGTTTCCTCATCTGTAAAATGAACTGGAGAAGACAATGACAAACCACTCCAGTATCTTGGCCAAAAAAACTCCAAATGGGGTCATGAAGAGTTGGACATGACTTAAGAATGGCTGAACAGCAACACATTTGCTGGGCCCTGGGGATACATACATTCTCTCTCTCTCTGTATATATATATATATGCATACATATATACATACACATATACAAATATATAATATAATATACACAAAAATACATATATGCAATGTACACATAGGTATATGTTATATATTACATATGTATGCATGAACATTTATTATATATAGTGCATATATATGTAACAGTAGTAATATCAGTGTGCATTTATACTTATAAAACACCTCCCTCTTATTTTTTGTTTTACTTTTAAAAATGAATTTGTTTTTATATCGCTTTCATTTTTAAACATATCCCTCCCCAGAGAGTCATCCCATTGTAACAGAATGAAAAAGGGAAAAAAACAAAGCAAGTGGCAAAAGCAAACCAACAAACACATCAACCAATTCTTATCAAGTACCCAGTGCTCCTCACCCATAATCTCCTACCCCTGCAAAGAAGGGAAGCAGGTGCATTGTCTCCTTTCTTCACCGAGTGTTTTCCTATTAGTATTTTAACTCAACTGATAATTGCTCAAGTCAAAATTCACTCTGACTTCATGAAATTCAGTGGACTGATTAGGCAATGATGACTTACATGTCTGACTCAAATGAGCTACTCAACTTCTCACTCCCTGCACTTTTAGCTGAGGAACCATTACTTTTGAGGCTGGAACCTCAATCCACAATCAGTTTTCCTTTATGAAAGTCAAGGGTTTACAGTGATCCTGAGAAGCAACATGGTGTAGTAAAACAGTACTACACTTAGAACTGAAAGCCTTGGTGTTGATTACCTGTCTTGTGCTTACTAGCAGCATGATGTTAGGCAAGACTCTTAATTCCCCTGAGTCTCAGTCTCCTCTTTGGTAAAATAGAAATCACAGGATTTGTACTGTCTCACAGGGTTATGAGCAACAAAAGAGATAATATATGTGAAAGCAGAGCAGACTGACTATATTTCCCCTTACCAAAGGTTCTAGGGATACCCTTGAGAGATTCAGGTGATTTTTCTCCAATGCTATTAGCTCAAGCTCCCATTCTGCTGTGTTTACTCAACTGGAAACTGCCAGTAGCTAGCACTCCAGTTCCATTTAATCTATTAACACCACTTATTATCACTATTAACAAAGGGATGTTCACTTGCAAATGAAATACAAATATGTCCCTCTAGCATCTCAGGGGTCACACTCTTTCCAATACCACCTCAATCTCTGGACAAATTGGTTTCAACTTAATGATATTTCTACATAGCATTGATCTCATCAAGGTTATATCCAAATGGGCATTGCTGCTGGACAAATCCTTGTAACATCTACTCCTGGGTTGAATCCTAAAAGCTGATTATCATTCCTTGGGACCTCATTGCTGGACTTGCTAACTGAGAAACCCACCATAGACTCAATTCCAGGACCTCTGTCTCCAATTTCTTTTACCAGAACTCTCAGGAAGATGATAAAAAGAAGGGACAGGTTCTGGTTCACTAGTCCTTTTTGAATGTATCTCAGTTCTGGCTACACAGCCGGTTAAAGAGGTTCCACACAGCATGCGGCTGGCAAACTAGAACCAGTTACAGAAAGTCTACTCACATTCAAAAGTCTACTCAGGGATTATATCAGTCAAGAACTCAGTGCAAGCACTTAAAGACTAGGATATTGCTTGTTCCTCACCACTTATACATAAATGTAATATATTATGTAGTGGCAGCTAGGTGGCACAGTGGATAGAGTGCCAGGTCTGAAATCAGGAAGATTTGTCTTCCTGAGTTCAAATCTGGCCTTGAACACTTACTAGCTGTGTGACCTTAAGCAAGTCCCTTAACCCCATTTGCCTCAGTTTCCTCAACTATGAAATGATCTGGAGAAGGAAATGGCAAACCACTCCAATATCTTTACCAAGAAAATCCAAAATGGGGTCACAAAGAATCAGACATGACTGGAAAATGACTAAACAAAATATATTGTTACATAGTATTGAGTCTATGGGGGGATATCAAAGGAACATAATGAACATAGATTTAGAGCTGGAAGCAACTTTAGAGGTGATTGAGTCCAATGTTCTCATTTTATAGATGGGCCTAAAGATAAGGTTGTAAGTAAATGAAAATACAACTTGAAACTGAAAGTAAAGAAATATGAAGACATAAAGGAAACTTCACAGATGCCTAATTTATACAGGACATAGTGGCGCATGTGGAGGTTCATTTATTTGTCCATTCATATTGCATACAATGCATAAATACCTTATAGGTGATTAGCAGATGCTTATTGCCCTTGATGACTAACCAATCAAACTGATCACCAAGTACTTATTAAGAATTAGTTATATGTCAGGAATCATGCAAAGTGCTGAGGATACAAATGCAAAAGTGAGAGAGCCCTTGATAGAAGACGGACTGGGAAACTATGGTGAGGGAAATTGCAAAGATGTTGAGTAGAGCCATAGAATAGTAGATTGTCATGATCTTTCTCATAGCAGTGAGAGTATTGGGTTTGGTCACTGTTCTCAGAACATGAACAACAGGTGGAAATCCCTGAGTAGTGTGTGTGTGTGTGCATGTGCGTGTGCGTGTGCGTGTGCGTGTGCGTGTGTGTGTGTGTGTGTGTGTGTGTGTGTGTGTAAGGCAAGGGGACTTTGGGAGTGGCATATACAGGCCCGAGTCTCAGGGTAGATGATAAGATACCCATAGAGGTAGATGATTAAATAGGATATGAAGTATGGTCTAGGGCTGGTTAGATCTAGCAAATTATGTACATTTTCACTCATCTACTCTTGTGTTGGTCCTTCGTTGCTGAAGAAGACCCTAGCTTCAGAGTGATTATCAGTGGTAACTATTGCTGTTTCCTATCCAGCCTGATGTCTTTCTTTTTCTTGGTCTCATTAAAGGGGCCATGCCCTGGCTACTTCTTAAACAGGCCTATTCGATGAAAGGGCGTTGCCTCACCCTAAGTGAGTACCTGCAAAGACCTTGGCCTAAAGGTCCCAAAGTCTCCCAGCGCATCCTGGGTCATCTCCAGTCATCCTGCGGAATATCAGGTCTCTGGATTCAGATGGCTCTGGAGGAGAAGTGAGGCTGGTGACCAACCTGCACAGCTCTCCCTCACTCAAAGCAAAGTCAAGTGCAAGTCATGTCATCTTTCTTTGATGGCATGGTCTTCTTCAGCAACGAAGGGATGAACACAATGCTGGAAGTAGATGCAGCTAGCTGAATGCTAGCTGAGTAACTCACCTCCTCCTCTCTTGTCTGCCTCCCCCTCATCTATCCTTAATCTTTATTCAAAGAGCCATTGTGTGAAAGGGAAAGAATACCAAGTTTGTAGTCAGAAGACTTTCATTTGAATTCTGCTTCTGTTACTTACTAACTGTGTGATGCTCAATATTTTCTCAACTCCCTCAGTTATCTCTCTCCTCTCATTGGAGGGCTGGAGGGTAGAGCAACAAATACCCAAAGGCTTCCTTTATAGAGGGCTCAGGATTTTCAAGGTAACTCTCCATTTCCCATTCACAGCTCTACTGGGTTTGAACTACATGGAACACCATCGTACTCAGGATAAGCTGATCACCTGAAATCTTATCACCATCCTGATTCACTCAGTTTTTGATACTCTACACCTTGCCAATTCCCTCAATCACTTCTCGCCTCTGACTGGAGGGCTGGAGCAACAAACTTCAAAAGCCTCTCTTAATAGAGGACTCAGAACATTTAGAACCTTCCAGGTAAACTCTTCAACAATTTATCAACAGCTCTACTTGGTTTCAACTCAATGGAGCATTGATCTCTGGTGTCTCTCTCCTCCCTTCCTTCACCCCCCTCCGCCTTTCAACTGCCTTTCCTTATCTTCCCCTATTGGATTGCAAGCTCCTTGAGAGCAGGATCTGTCTTTCTTATTTGTATCCTAGCATATAAGTACACTGACTGGTACATGGTAGGTGCTTAATAGGTGTTTATTGAATTGGACTGAATTGAAAATGGGATTAACCATTGGCAAGTCATTTCACCTTTGTAGGCCTCAATTGCCTCATCTCTATATGTGGCATTTTGATTAGTCTCTAAGTTCTTGTCCAACCTTAAATGTCTGTAGTGCATCCTTGTCTATAGAAGAAAGAAAAAAAAGAATCATTGTGTCTCATACACTATTTTGAGATTTAAGCCTTTAATTCAGTAGTGTCTGGGAAATGGTTGTTTCCTTTCTATACGATGTCAAAGGTGAGTACAAATAGCTTTACACAAATAGCTTAAAACTAGAGACTGTCTTCCTTTGCTTCATTGACATCTTCAATGATTAAAAAACAACAAAAAACAAAATCTCACCAATAACACACATATCTGTTAGTGGAACTTTAGCAAAATGAAGAAAACTTATTTATGTTTCAGACTGCCCATCATCCCCTTGTCTTTCCTAATACAGTTAAGTAATGATTTTCAAGAGAAGCTTTTCTGACCCAATTCATTGAAGTTTTTCTTGTATCTCATTTTCACTGTCAGAAAAATACAGAGGCCCTTTTAGGTAGAGTGGGTTATTTAGGAAAGGGGAGTTCCTTTTAACCTAGTAATGGTGTGTGGAATCCCCAGGGATGGCTAATGACAAAAGCGATTATAATACTAAAGTGACACCCTTGAAACCACAGCTAGTCTATCATCTGAGTCATAATCATCAACCCAGTCAGACTACAGTTTAGAACAAAAAGCAGAGGAAAAATTTTCACAAAAGTACTAGCTAAGTAATTTAGTTCCACTTCAGTATCTTGGGATTCAACCTGTCAGACTGCTCTGAAATACAAAAATCCCAAAGAGATCATCTGGCTGACATGCCTGTGGTATTCTGTCACTCACTGATTAATTTGGAAATGCTCATAATATACACACAACAATCGTTCTTTAAAGTGATTTACATTATAACTTTTTTTAGAGTGATTTTAGGGTATCTAACTTTAGGTTATGCTGCTTATTTAAGAATTTTCTATACTATATACCCAAAGTGGACAAGGGAGAAGATCCAGATAACTAGCTTCTCCTTGTGAATTTTATACATCTTATATAGTCTTTTATAAAGATTTTTCTTTATAAATCTTATATAGATAAGAAGATATCTTTTATGCAACCAGATCATTGCTGTTTATCTTAGTTATTGGAGTTTCCAGCATGTGACTGCCTTGTATTTTTATGACCCGAAAATTAAAACTGTCCAATCAAATGAAAGCATCCCTTCCTCCCTTTATGTTTATTCTAATAAAGTACTTATTAAGACAGTTGTATAATTTTGTCTTTTTACTCAAATGGACCCGCATTCTACTGCATCTTGCAAAATTGAGTGTATCTTAGCTGGTGTAGGCTGTTGGTACAAAGTTGTCTTTTCTCTCCTTTCACCCTACTCTGCCCTCCCCTGCCCTCTTATGTCTGCTCCGTTCTTTGTCATCTTTAACTTTCCTTTCAAGACCAATACTTGTCTTCCCACAATCTTGTAATCTCTGAGATGTAAGCAATTGCAAGAATTTGCAAGGTTTTCTCCATGGTGAAAACCAGGACCTTTTTCTCTTTTCCTTTCACTGTATATTGGTGCCCTTCTGCTAAATTCCTGTAGCATTTCATAGAATTACAGAATTGCAGAACTGGAAGGTACCTCAGAGGCCCTGCTACCCAAGCTATTATAATGATAAAACTCATCTTTCTGAAAAATTCTTACAAGTCATCCAGCTTTCACTTAAGTGCTGAGAGTTTCTGCTTCTTGAAGCAGCTAATCTGACTTTTGGGTAGCTCTGAGTGTTAGGAAATTTTCCCTGGTGCCAGGGCTACAATTACCACACTGCAACATCTACCTGTTATTCCTGGGGCAGCCGTAGAGGGTCAAGCAAAGAAGAATTTAATAGAACTATCACCTCATTTGTCCTTAACACTATAGTCCTAATATAGCCTTAGATTTCGTGAGATTTTTGGCTTCCTTGCTTCATTGTCAATTCATTTTGAGATTGTAGTTTGCTAAAAAACATGCAATATTTTTTTCCCCACTAGAATTTCTATCTATCCATATTTCTGTCTTGTACTAGGGAAGGGTGAGAGGGAGGTGGAATAGTTAACCTGCTATTTAATTGGTATCAAAATTACCATTTTGTACCATTTGGTACCATTTAATTGGTACCAAAACTGTTGATTTTGGGATTGCCAGTATAGCTTGGAAACTATTCTTCACCTTTGTCAAATTCTGAAGAGAAATGACCAAAGACCCACAGATGTTATTCTACCAACTGTTAACTCTGAAAAAACCAAAGAGGTCATGGAGGTTATCACAACTGTTAACTCTGACAAATAAAGCGAAAATAAAACAAAAGAACTAGCAGTGATTATAAGAAGGAAAAAAGAAACTTTCTTTATTCCATTGGAAGAGGGAAGCTAGACATGTCATGGTTTGCTTTGGTACCAAAGAGACCTATAGCACCAAAGCCAAGCCTTGGTATCCATATAGTAGTGGTTAAACAAAGAAACATGCAGTGAGTTGTAGTCATAGAAATTAGAGGGTAAGAGCAACAATGAGGCGATTTTGATTCATAGCAGGGTTTCTGCGCCAAAACATGGTTCTTGCAGGTGCTTGTCCAAGTTCAGGAACCACCTGAGCCTGGTGTGAAATAATTCTATGTTTTTACTGCAGCAGACTTCATCCAGGGGGTGAATGGAAAGAGTTGCTGTTATGCCAAGCTCAGGGCACAGCTTGCTTTCTGGGCCTTAGCTCTAGAAAACAGGGTATCTCCTAATAGTAAAAAGAGAGGAGTAAATAGAGTAAAAAGAGAGGAGTGGCCATGGCATGGGGAAACCTTATAAATTTATAGAGTTGCCTGCAGATGTTTCAAGGTAAAATTAATGTTCAAGGGCACACTACCAGTATGTATCAAAGGCAAGATTTTAGCCAGGGTCCTCCTGACTGAAAGGCTTTTAAATACTTTTCAAAGATCCAGGTAAATGTCCACAGCATTCCTTTGGTCTACTCATTTAATAACCCTGTTCAAAAATGAAATGAGGTTAGTCTGGCATGATCTGCTCTTGATGAAGCCACGGTGGCTCTTAATAAGTACTGCTTCCCTTTATAAATACTTACCACTTCTTCTTCTAAGAAAACATTCTAGAATTTTACCAGAAATCAAAGTCAAGATCACTGATCAATAGTTTACATGTTCCCTGTTTTTTTAATTAAGATAATTCTCTAATTCTTTTTGTATCTTCTCATTCTTTTTGTATCTTCATCTTTCAGAGATCATTGGCAGTGATTCAGCAATAGCACCCACCATCCATAAGATCATGGTTCTAGAACTGGAGAGGACCCAGAGGTCATCTGTTTATTTTCCTTTGTTTTTTAAGGTCTAGTTACCAAGGTTTTTCAATTTTTTTTTCTAGTAACAAGTTTTGTTTTTTTTTTTAAATTAATTTGTTCCAGAGGCTATCTGGTTTAAGTCTTTATTTTAAAAGTGAGGAAACAGAGTTCCAGGGAAGGTAAATGCTTTGGTCATCATCACACAGATAGTAAGCATCGGAAGTGGAATCTGAACCTAGATCACCCTACCCAAGAGCCAGTGGTCTTTCCATTATTCAGTCATGGGGTGGTTGGGAAATAATTGTTCTCTCTCTAAAGATGGTCAAAGGCAAAGTAGTGATTGCAGAAATAGTTGATAACATCTCATCCATCTCTGTCATTTGGCATATAGCATATCCAACTTTATTATTATTTATTCTTTTATGCCTATGTCTCCTAAATGATACTATATAATTTCCTAAAGGCAGAAATCATTAGCTTATACATTTTGTACATCCACAGCCATGCACAGCTTTTTATACAAAGTCATTACAATTAGTACGGATAGGCTTAATAAATATTCGTATTAATGATGAATTGGTAGGAAAAATGCACAAAAAAGGTAACATAAAACATTGTAAGATTTTTATTGCTGAGCCTAGGATTCCAGATTAGAGTTATAATAGTCTTACTATACTCAGCTTTGATCTGATCACATCCAGTGTATTACGTGTTCAGATTTGGGAACAGGAAAGACATTGATGAGATGTAGCATTTTCAAAGGAAGGCAGTCAAGATAGTGCAAGGCCACAGGATCATGTTTTAGGAAGTCTTCCCCACATCTTAGTGTCTTTGTCTGTAGAAATAAAGGGGTTAAACTAGGGGACCTCTGAAATAAATTAATTTTAAAAATGTTGTTGTAGGTTGTTTTTTTTTTTTTTTAGCTGTGTTCAGTTCTTTGTGAAATCAGTTGGAGTTTTTTTGGCAAAAATACTGGAGTGGTTTGCCATTTCCTTCTCCAGCTCACTTTACAGATGAGGAAACTGAGGCAAACAAGGTTATGTGACTTGCCCAGGGTCACACAGTTAGTGTCTAAGGTTAGATTTGAACTCATGAAGATGAACCTTTCTGATTCCAAGTCCAGTGCCACCTCACTGCCCTAAAGATTATTATTGTTCAGTTGCGTCCAACTCTTTGTAATCTTGTGGACCCATAGCATGCCAGTAATGTTTGTAGGATTTTCTTGGCAAAGTTACTGGAGTGGTTTGCCATTTCCTTCTCCAATGGATTAAGGTAAAAAGAGGTTAAATGACTTACCCAGAGTCACATACCTAGTAAGTAATTAAGGCTAGATTTGAACTCGTGTTCCTGATTACACACCCCAGCACTTTACTCACTGAACCACCTAGCTGCTCTAACACATACATACATATATATATATATATATATATGTATGTATATGTATATGTATATGTATATGTATATGTATATGTATATGTATATATTACTTAGAAAGGACTGGAAGAACTGAAGATCTTTAGCTTTGGAAAAAATAAAATGTATGTGTTTGGAAGGGAAGTTATGGTAGCTGTACTCATGTGTTTTAGGGGAAGACTGAAGAGGTTTTACACTTGTTCTCCTTGGTCCGCAGTGCAGAACTAGATTCAAGGGGAAAAGATACAAAGAAGCAGATGTAGGACTGATGTAAGGAAAAACAAAGGAACTTCCTACTATTTGATCCATCCCAAAATAGAAAAAAAATGCAGAATTTTATGTTATTGTATGTTTGTCTGTATCAATATGCTTTTCATGTCCATAAGCTCTGTAAACTTCGTGAAAATACAGACTACTTTTTATCCAAACTCTGTACCTCTCCTAGCTTCAAAAAAGGGTTCTTTACATAGTAGGCACTTAATAAATGTTGCTTTGAATTGAATTGAATAATTTCGTTCTGGAAATACTGGTTGTAAGCTGGTCAGGGAGGGGTTACCAGGAGGCTGGTTAACTTGACGATCCGTGTTGCCAGAACTTTGTACAGTCAGGTTACCAACCCTGAGTGTATGACTAATGAGGGTATCAGGTAGAGGATAGAGGAGGAATCCCCTTGCAAAAAAAACAACTGGGTAGTCCCCAGTTGAGTTTGCTCAGGTGGTAGTCATCAAAATTGATCCCTCTTCCTCGGAAAAATATGCCTCTATCTTCCCCACCACCAAGGTGGAGTAGAAGAATTCATTGCAGAAGCAACAGTGACCCTTGATAACACAACAGTGTTTGCATAAGGGATTGTACAGTCTTTGCATCACAATGGGGGAGTATGAATCTGTTGAAATATAATATAGTGCATACCTTTCAACTTAATCACCTTGGGAAATGAAGAGTTTCCTATAAAGTAATAATAAGTGATTAATATTGGCCAGGACTGAAACTTTGCGTATCTAGTTAAAATTCCCATTTTGTTAAACAATTCTAATTATTAAATTTTTGGAGAAGTTTTCCAAGAAATCAAGCTGCTGACCTTTCCTATGCCATTATCGGGCACTATGGGAGGAAGACAGGGAAGGTGTAAGACAAAAAGGAGGACCTCTTCAAGTATAGGATGGCATGATGGGTAGGTGATGGTAGGCATTGTTCCTGTTCCTCATTAGACAAGATGAATGTGGAGTTACTAAGCTACAGTAAGAGGTATTTAAGTTAGGTATGAGAAGGAACTTCTCAAACGTTGTTCTAGAATATATTACCAATGGAAGTTTTGGAATTTTATAGAATCTTAAAACTGGATAGGACCTCAGAGGTTTTCTAATTCAACCCCCTCTTTTTACAGCTGAGGAAACTGGGACTCAGGAAAGTTAAGTGACTTGCCCAAGATTACACACTGGAGCAATTTAAACTTGGCTCTCTGACTGTGGCCCTCAGCTCCTTTGTGGTTTAGCACTTTACCTTCTTAGAATGTCCTTTTACAAACAATCAAGTAGTTATTTCTCTGGGATGTCTTGAAAATTGTCTTATCCAAGGTGATGGCGTGAGTAGCTGACCTGTCCAAACACCCTCCACATACTTTAATTCTTATTTTCCCCCCAAATTTATTAATTTATTTGTTTTTCAGTTTTCTTTTTTTCTTTCCAAATTTATTCTTTGTTTTCAGTTTTCAACATTCACTTCCATAAGTTCTAAATTTTCTCTCCCTCCCTCTCCCCCTCCTTCCCCAAGACAACATGTAATCTGATATGGGCTCTACACATACATTCCTATTAAATACATTTTCACATTAGTCATGCTGCATAGAAGAATTCAAATGAATGGGAGAAACCATGAGAAAAACAAAGCATAACAAAACAAAAGAGAAAATAGTCTGCTTCATTCTGCCTTCTGACTCCTTAGTTCCTTCTCTGGACATGGCTGGCATTTTGCATCATGAGTCCTTTGGAAATGTTTTAGGTCCTTGCAATGCTGAGAAGGGCTAAGTCTATCAAAATCAGTCCTTGCACACTGTGGCTGTTCATATACTGTAATTCTAAAACAATGTTTTGCTTGGTATGTGTGTACCTACTGTGCAAACATTCAATACATCAGTTACTACAGAGTGGCATATTTATAGCTGTTGTTAAAAACAAGGTGGGAGTTTATCTTCATCTGCTTCATTATGCAATGACAGTAGAGCCTGGGCACACTCCTAGCTAAAGAGAATATCTGGTGCAAGTCTGAAAAATTCTTTGAGATCACAGAGCTCTGTGCGCTTGACTGACTTAGCTTTTTGTGAATTCTATTTGTGTTAGTCTGGCTTCAATATAGTCAAATTCAATAATTTGCTTGGTTAGATGGATTACCTTATTTTAGAAGCCTTAAAAATGAATTTTTATAAATGACCTATGTACTTATTTGAACTTAATTAAGGGATCATTTGAAAATGGCAAGAAGCAAGGGAATTGTGGGAAAACAGTTCTTCATATAGATATATATCAATTAGTCAACATTTCTGTCATTTTGCTGAGTGTACTTTAATAAGAACAGCTCACATTTTTATAGTGCATTAGATTTGCATGAGAGGTGTCATGAAGGTGTCATATAGAGCTGGATTTGGAGTCAGGAAGACCTGAGTTTAAATTCTGCCTCTAACTCTTAATGACTTTGTGACACTGGTCATATAATTTGACCTCTATGTGCCTCAGTTAATATTTTTTTCATTAAAAAAATTTTTTTCAGCATTCACTTTTATAAGATTTTGAGTTCCACTTTTTTCCTCCCCCTCTTCCTTCTCTCCCCCTTCCCCAAGACAGTAAGTAATCTGATATAGGCTATACATGTACAATCCTAGTAAACACATTTCCACATTAGCCATGCCTCAGTTACTTTGTTAGGACTTATTTACTAACCCATAGGCTTACTGAGAGGCAATATGAAATGGTGGATAATGAGTGTACTGCAAAGAAAGGTTTGGGTTCAAGTCCAGTCATTGGCATGTACTAGCTGTGTGTCCCTGGACAAGTCACTTAATCTTTCCATGCCTTATTCAACTCTTTTGTTCTGTGAGTGGCTGAGGTCCTAACCTACATTGGTGGAGGGGGCTTCCCTATACCAAAGAAATCAAAGATCCAAGTCTTACCACTATGGACTGGTTATGATCTTCTGGAGGACTAAATGCCAGATAGCTAAGTTTCTACTTTGGGAATGGTGGAAGGTTTAGTATTGTCAATATACATTTCTAGAAAGTAAAATTGGAAGGTAATGCTCAGAGAGAACTGCTGAAACCAGAAGTCAAGTCGGTCTGAACTCAAACTTAGGGAAAGGCGTTGGGCGTCTAATGATCCCTTATCTAGAAAAGTGGTTGTCTGTATAGGAAACAGCAAAGGACAACTGTGCAGGAAAAATTGTAGGTTTTACAGGGAAATGCCTGTAAATATCACATGATCTGTCTTTCATTCTGGAATTCATTGCAGTAGCCCTGGAGATAACATCCAGAATAACTTCTTAAACCTCCTATTCTTTGTGCTTCCTTATGATACAATGGGAAATCAAATAAATCATAATTAAACAAAACACTAGTTGTGGAGTTTGAATCTTGGATCTGCTCAAACCTTCATTCTTTCGCTAGGAGACTCACTTCACACAAAATTTTTGATCTCTCTAGATTGGTGGTGTCAAACTCCATTAGAGATGGATTCCTGAGGGCCTGACATTGACTTAGGAAACCATAAATTGATATCATTTATGTTGTTTTATATCTATATAAACACACACACACGCACATATATGTTTGGTTTTTTTAGGGTAGTTGGGTAGCAGTGGATAGAGTACAGCCAGGAAGACTCTTTTTGCTGAGTTCAAATCTGGCCTCTTACTACTTACTAGTAGTAAGACACTTACTAGCTGTGTGACCCTGGGCAAGTCATTTCACTCTGTTTCCCTCAGTTTCCTAATCTGTCAGATGAGCTGGAGAAAGAAATGGCAAACCAGATACTCCAGTCAGTATCTGTGCCAAGAAAACCACGAATGGGGTCACAAAGAATTGGACATGACTGAACACTGTATTTTTACTTATTTTGTGAAGAATTTTCCTATTATAATTTTAATCTGGTTCTGCAGCCCTCAGGAGTTTTGCAGGAAGATTTGCAGGAAGGTTCTGCTCTTGATCTCCCTTTCTTCCTCTGTAAAATGACAGTTGACCTAGATGTCCTCCAGGGTCCCTTTCTCCCTAGACCTATAATCCTGACCCATGATCTCCTCCACTATTCGCTGGATATGTAGTTGTCTTCATTTTCTATTTATTTCCCTTCTCTTTGTTTCTGTGTGTGTGTGTGTGAAAGTTTTTTTTTTTCATTTAATCCAGAGATTTTTTTCCTTTCACTGTCCCCACTCTGTCACCCTCACACGTTGAAAAAAGAAAATGGTTAAAGTTTAAAGTTCCCTATAAGGAGCCGTCTGATTCTTAGAGAAAATGCAATTCTGTGCACTGTGAACCACACTAGTACCAAAGCTGGGAGCAAACAGGGCTTTGGCATGAGACCTACTTCTTCCTCATGCTTCATTCCTGCTGCAGCTGCAGTCCCAGCCTCTCACTTCACAGCCCTCTGAAGGCTTGGGGAACAACTATCCCTCCTCTTTCCCCCAGGAAATGGTTCTCATGGGATTAAAGCATTAGAACTGGATTGAGTTCAATCTCATTTTCCAGATGGGGAAACTGAGACACAGAATGGTTAAGTGATTTGCTCCAAGTCCCATAGCTAGTAGGTATAGGAGGCAATACTTGAATTCCAGTCTTCTGGACTCTAAACTCAGCACTCTATCCACTGTGTCACCTAGCTACATGGGTCACTCCTACTGCTTTGGATACGGGGTCAATCCTTGGTACTGCTACCCTCGCCTTTGGGCACTGATTCAGCTAGGATTCAGCTAAATAAAAAAGAATTGCAGGTGGAAAGGATTTAATCTGGTCCCCCAGGTTGTTTCCCTAATTTGCTTCCTTCTTTAAGAGGATATCAGAATGTTTATATCTATTCTTTTCCTCCTCCCAGGAGATGAATCTTCTGTTCCAGATGCAGGGCATTTCAGCAGCCTTGCCCTCTTTCTGTATCCTTGTCTACAACCATAACAAACAGCTGTTGTTTAGGAGTTGCTGTTGACGTGTTACCCTTTATTCCTCCCTCTAGTCAGGGGATAGGCATCTTCCAGATGATGGATTATCATTATCTGGTTCACTGAGTGGTGCAGTTACCATAGAGGCCTGATTGGATCAGGTGTATTTCTTGATCTGCATCAGCTCCAGCAACAAAGTGCCTGCCTGAGGTCTCACAGGGGCTGTTCTGTGCGTCACGTTGTTCTGTGCTGTGGCATAAAGAAGCCACTCTTTTCCTGTGGGTAAAACCTAATCAGATGATTGGTCTTAGATCTTAACAACATGTGTGTTTGATACGTTAATAGTGACAAAATATACTTCCACAATTGTCAATAAATTGCTGTTTGACATTAAAGTTGTTTTGGGAGGAGGACAACTCATTCAAAAGAGGAGAAAGAAAAACAAGATGTTTTTGTATACAAAAAAAGAAGTTCATATCACTGCTTATTGATTCACACTGTTGTATTACTGGAGACCCTGTGTACCCCAGTGCTTTGATCTTAATATCATACCCGTCTCAGAAAATGTCTGCTGCCTAGTGAGGCGCACTCATGATTTCTTCTTGCTTCTAACCTAGTAGAAACCATCCATATATCTCACTGAAGATATGTTTAGCCAGAATAATAATATATTTTTCTTTGCTGTTGCTTGTTTTGCATTTTAAGAGAAGAGGTTTCTGGGACTCTATCTGTTACTTTACTTTGGCAAATGTTCTGAACTAATGCTACTCAGTTAACTAAGGAGAATGAAATAACCTCATTACAGACCGAGGCCTAAAAAAGCTAAACACAGAGACATAGAAAAAAATATTTAGACCTGGAATCACATGCCAACCTTGATGCTTACTTTCTGAGTGGCCTTGCATGAATCACTTAAAACTTTCTGGATCTCCCTTCCTTCACTGATAAAATGATGTCCTTGGGGTGGAGTAGCCCTTAGAATTCCAGATCTATGTAGATTTAGAGTTGCAAGTAACCTCAGAGACCATCTAATCTAACTTCCTCATTTTGTAGATGTAGAATCTGAGTTCCCAAGAGGCTAAACATTTGTCTAATGTCTTGTAGATGATAAATGGCAGAATCTAGATTTGAACTCAGGTCTTCTGACACCAAAGCTAGTATCTTTTCTTCTGCACCTCTAAATAGAATTTAGAGAAAATGGCAAGCAACCCCTTTTCCCAATGAATATTGTTTGCCCTTTCTTTGTACTTTCCTATGACTTGTCAGTTACCATGATCATCTGTTGGAGGTGGATGGATAGTACTCTGAATATATATATGAAATAGTGCTTGGTCGCCTAGACTGTTGGCATGGAAGCAGCATAAATTGTGGGTTAGTTTTTAATTGATGATTTTCTTCAATGGAAAAGCATATGAATTATTATTATTGAGTCATTTCAGTGGTGTCCAACTCTTCGTGGCTGCATTTGGGGTTTTCTTGGCAAAGATGACCAAAGATGAGTGTTAGCCATTTCTTTCTCCAGCTCATTTGACAGATGAGGCAGTCAGGGTTAAATGATATACCCAGGGTCACATGACTAGTATGTATCTGAGGCAGTCTTCCTGATTTCAGGCCCAGCAATCTATCCACTGCGCTACCTATCTGCCGATATGAACGGTGATGTCTAGCGTATTTAATACTTTATTCTTGTAGATTTGTGTAATAGAAAGAACACTGGATTGGAGACAAAGCCTTAAATTTGAATCTTACTTAGAACCTGTGTGCAGGATCTCAGTTTCTTCATAGGCAAAATGATGGGCTTGAACTAAATCAAGAGTTCATAACTTTTTTGTACATCATGGACCCCTTTGGCAGCATGATGAAGCCAATTGACCTTCTTTCAGAATAATATTTTTAAATACATAAATGAAAATATATAAGATTATGAAGGAAATCAATTATATGGAAATGTAATTCATAAATTTTTTTAATAGTTTACAGACCCCAGGTTAAGAATCTTGAGGCATTAAATGATCTTTAAATCTTTTCACATTCTACATATTAAAAGGATAGGAAATACAGATGGAACCTTGGTCAATATGGGTGGAGTCAATGCTAATTTTTCTGGTCTAACAATTTTTTTTAAGTATTCCAAAATTTGGTTTAATCTTTTTCAAATTAACCAAAATTTGCTTAATGCTTTTTCAACTCCAGCAAAAGTGGGCCTTCTTGAATAGGTCAATAACATTTTCATAATTCCAGGGCACAGGGTGAAGTAAAATCTTCCTAGCTACTTTTTCTTTTTTCCTCTCTCTTTCTATAATCCCAGGCTTCTCCTTTACCCATAGGTAGCTAATCTGTAACTATGGCAAAGCTGAAACAAAATTGGATATGGAGTTCATTGTCAAGAAATTGGAAAGATTGTAGAATCATAGATATAGAGTTGCAGGAGACCTTAGAGATCATTTAATCCAACTCCTTCCTTTTATAATTAAGGAAATGGAAGCCTAGTGAGTCAGAATCAGACTTAGAACTTAGTAGGCCATTTGACATTTGTATGAAAACCCACTGAGCTAATCAAATCCTGCTTAGTTCTGGCTAAATAGATCTTTTTTTGTGTGTTAATTGATAGCAAGACTACATCTTTGGTTTATCTGGTATCTTGGTTACAGCCATGTACCTTAGAAAGAGATGACCATTAGAAGCGGTAAGCACCAGGGTGATTTACCGAGACACCTGTGGTTATCTCTAATGTTCAAGAGATAAAGATTTCTATGGTGATGCTATCTCCTTTTACACAACATCTGGACTTGTACTAAGTGGGGAATGCCAGTCTTAACTAACAAAGGCAAAAGTTGACAAAATATTTCCTTTACAGGAAGTTACTAGCCACAGACTCAGAAAGGTGGGTGGGAGCAGACATCTCTATATTAAGTGCAAGTAGTGCTTATTTTAAGAAGCTTTGCTGCACATCACTGTAGCTTTTGGAAGCTGATCCCTGGGAAAGTTTAGAGTCATAGAAGTTAACCTTTTTAGCTTTCTGAAATTTTGCCATAACCTAAACTGTGTTACTTAAGACAAGATTTGAACCAAAAATAAGAGCATTGGCTGACTTCTCATGTTCATCAAGAGGTAGAAATAATTGAAGTAGAGCAACATTGCTAATCTAGGACAGCATATGAGTCCTATATGAGTTCTAAGGTCCCTATCAGCTCTAATTCTACTATCTTATGATCTCAAAATGGGGCTGCTGGAGGGTGCAATGGATAGAGTGTTGGGCTTAGAGTCAGGAAGACCTGAGTTCAGATACTTACTAGCTGTGTGACCCTGGGCAAGTCACTTAACCTTGTTTATCTCAGCTTTCTCATCTGTCAAATGAGTTAGAGAAGGAAATAGCAAAGCATTCAGTATCTTTGCCAAGAAAACCCCAAATGGGGTTACAAAGAGTCATACGTGACTGAAATGACAGAACAACAATCTTACTGATCTAGGACAGCAAAAGGGCCTCAGTTTCCTACATGACTTATAAGATCCCCTTCTAGGTCTAATTCTATGATCCTATGATCCCAAAATGCTACTGGCTTTGAATGAACAAGTTTAAATAGATTTTTAAGAATGCTTTTTTAGAGTTCTGGATAAAAATAAAAGCTGAGCTGAAATTTATCCAAAAATATAGTTCTCTTTCTACCCTCTCACATCTTAGAATAATTAATTGATCATCTATTGCATTTCCCATCCACTTTTTTGCACTTGAAAAAACAAAACATAGTATCTGGTGGGCCCAAGGGTCCTTAAAAAACAGTGTAGCTCAAGGCAGTTAGGTGGCACAGTGAACAGAGCACTGGCCCTGCAGTCAGGAGAACCTGAGTTCAAGTCTGACACTTACTACCTGTGTGACCTTAGGCAAGTCACTTAACCCCAGTTGCCTTGCCTTTCCCTACTTAAAAATATTTTTAAAAATAGTATATATCAAGAAAACTGTATTTGAGTAGGTTTATGTGACTGAAAAACTGGAGAACAGAATAGATTGAGGAGTATCTTTTTTTTCCTCTTTCTTTACCTCTTTCTTCCCACTATCCCACTTTAGGTGAATTCAAGAGACCCAGATGGTACAAGTGACTCACAAGGAGTCAGAAGAACAGCTTACTGAAAGGAAGGGAAAGGTGCTCTCCCAAACTCTGGATAACCTTTTGAGTACAGTATTTTTCCCATTTCTTTGATCAGTTCTTAGGATCCTGGATCTAGAACTAGAATGTAAGGTCCTTGAGGGCAGGCACTATCTTTTTACTTTGTATTCTCAAAATATTTTATCTCTCTGGGCCTCAGTTTCATCATCTGTAAAATGAGCACAGTGCCTGGCACGCAGTAAGTGCTTAATAAAAGCTTGTTGACTGCATTCTTAAGACGTCATATCATTTTGTAAGCTTTCTACGTCTTCAGAAATGGCCAGCAGCTTCGTCAGCCCCTGGAAAACGTGGACTCTTTCAACAGATGACTCAGTACCAGTTGTACCATGGGTAACCATTCTACAGTTTGGAAAGTATTGGAATCATGTATGCAGCTGGCCCTTCTAGAAGCCTCACCTTTGGCTGATTTCAGGATTCTTTGTGCACAATACAAAGCCGTGAAAAGCTATTAACGGATTGGGAAAATTGAAGCAAAACTCATCCAAGTGAATAGTTGTGCTAGAAATTGAAACTCAGTCCTATTCCTGCACTCTTTCCACCATTTCTCTATATGTACCATGCATATTTTCCCAGTACTTCCAAAGGAAAAAGAAATAAGCTTATAGCCATTAGAGCTGAAAGGAACTTGGGAGATCATGCAGGATGGTGAACTTATTATTGTCACCATTTTATAGAGGATGAAACTGAGGCCCTTGTCTGAAATCAAACAGCTAGTAAGTAGCAGAACCAGGAACTGAACCTGGACTCCTTTAACTTAAGTTACTAAGAACTAGCTTGGCGCAAACGCTGGCTTTAATTAAGGTTGGAGGACCTGGGCTGGAAGCAGGATGCAGGTACTTGTCTATTTGAGTTTAGGCAAGTCCCTTCTTCTGTCTGGGACTCAGTTTCCTTATCAGTAAAGTGAAGGCATGGGACTACATGACCTTTGGAGTCCCTTTCAGTTTTAAATCTATGATCCTGTGACCTCAAACCCGGGAGTCATTCCACCATAGCATGTGTTGTTCTTCAGTGTTTCAGTACTGACTCTTTCTGATCACCTTTGGGGTTTTCTTGGCAAAGATAGTGGAGTGGTTTGCCATTTCCTTCTCCAGTTCTTTGTAGATAAGGAAAGTGAAGTATTTGAACCCAGGTCTTCCTGACTTCAGGCCCAGTTCTCTATACACATTGTACAGCCTAATTTCCACTTTACTTATCTGCACAAATGAGCTTTATGTACTTTTTTTTTTCTTCTGGAGGACTGGTTGCTAAACATTTAACCAGCATGCTACTAGCCTCTGTCTCAAGTCTTCCCTTCTCCAGGCTTATTACTGAATTACAGGATTATTACTGAATCCCTCTTAAGACCCTCATATTATGTGCATACACATATATATATGTATATACATACATACATACATATATACACACACAAGTGTGTATACATATATATGTACACACATGCACACACATGTATGTTTGTATGTATGTACATTTATATATGCATGTATACAAGTATGTGCATATATTAATTGTGTATATGTGTGTATATATATATGTATAAGTATTCTCAACATATTCATCTTCTCTGAATACTTTTTGGTTTATTAATTCCCTTACTAAAATGTGATTCCTGCAGTTGACCACAAAACTCCAGAGTCAGTTGGATCAGGTCAGAATACAGTGGGACTATCACCTCCTTTATTCTGGACATGTCATAAATCCAGAGACAATAATAGTTTGGGAGGAGCCAATAGCAATAGCCAATAGCAATACCAGAATGGGAGAGGATGAGGTGGAAAGCACTACTTTTTTTTCAACCAACTGAAATTATCTTATCACTTTTTTATCAGGACCCAGTAGACTGGATAGCTTTTTCAGTATCCCCAGTCTATAACTGGGCCACTGATAGTTAGAATGTTTAACCACTTGAGAGGAGGGAAATTTTTTGAGAACATCTTCAGCAGTGGGGAATGATCAACATTTTTTTGGTAGTTATGGAGGTAAAGGATGGGACTGTGAAAACATGTGTTCGGCTTACAAATTGAGAGACTATTAGAATGAAATAAAATCATCTTATCACACACACACACACACACACACACACACACACACACACACACAATCCCATTTTTGGAATTTACCACTGGTAAAGAGTACTGACCTTAGACAGGGAGAGTAATCAGCTCTGGTTGGATTTCATTTTAGTCCATAAAATGTTGGAAATCAGCATTCAGTTTGTTCTGAATAATCAATAATGATAGATAAGTCACTTATACCAAAGCTAACCAAATATAGTTAGTATGCTTATTAGGTACTTTCTTTCTAGGCTGGTCTGTATAATGTGTACTTCAGGATGCTGAATTTCACATCATAAAATTTTAAGCTGATTTATCAATGTAGCAGCAAGTCCAAGAGGCATATTGCCTGTTAGCATCTGAAAATACCCTTGCTTTCTGTGAATGTCAGTAAAGGTTAGCTGAGGGCTCGGTATGACTTTGTCCAGGTAGGTCAGATGCCCTTAGCTATCAGGAAGAGAAGCGAAATAGACCCAAGAGGTGTGGCTGCCATGTGCAAAAGACAACATGGACGTTTACTCTAGAAAGTTTTCTAGAAGTTAGAAGTTAAACTCCCCTACTATAAGCACAGAACTCATTTCTGGGGATAGCCCTTGCCCAGCCCATAACCTTTTAGCCATAATCCCTGTGACTGTATTGGCAGTGTATTTCATAAGAGGAACATGGTTAGACCTGTTCAAGACTTGGCTGGGAAACCTTGGAGGAAAACCCAGGGTACTGTTGAGGTAGCGTGGGTGACTCAGGTAATGGAATGTTGCCCTCTGAGTCAAGACAGAACTTCAACCTGAGCCTGATTTGGAGGAGGGGGGCTTACCCAGGAGCTAGATATTTTGATTGATATTGAAAACACAGAGGTCTTGACTAAGTGCAGGTATGACATGTTTCCATGGGGATCTGAGGGCATGAGATGCTTTATCCATGTTTCAATTTGAGTAATCATGAGCTAACTCCTTGAAATTCCCCACAAAGTTTCAAATGGAGAAGGTATTATTCACTTCCCCTCTTGGTCATACCAGGGTTATCTAGTAGGTACTGTCATATTTGTCCCCCTTGAAAATGGATATAGATCAAAGGAAACTGATTTGTAGCAATCCTATACACCTTCTAGCAAATATTGCAGGCTCTTCTTGGATTAAGATCAATGCATAATGAAGAACTTGGGTCTCAGTTTCATCATATGTAAAATGAAAGATTCAGACTAGATCCAGCTATAGAAGTTTCACCTAGATCCTATGACCCTCCACTTAGGGATAAATCACTATTTCCTAAGGCAGCTGATTCTCTTTAGCCAATTCTTTCTAAATAATATGTAACAACTCCACCTTTAAGAATTACAGTATTTTCCTTTTTTTCTGTATTCCCACAGGAATCTACTGATACTACAGAAATATTAAATGACTTAAAGAAAGAAAATCTGATTAAGAAAGTATTTTTTCTTGGCTTCCTATCATAGTTCCCATTTAATATTTCTGGAGCTTCTGTAAATTACTGTTGGAATATAGAAAAAAAAAAGTTCTCATTCTGTTTGAATAAAACAGACAACTATAGACATATTGGGTAGACCAAACATTCTCAAACTAAATGTCATGGTATCCTGGGGTGCCAAATATATCTTTGAGGGAACCTATACAGTTCCGGCCTAGAAGTATCAGAGATCTCATTCATTAGGGTCACTACCCTTTACTCCTTGAGATTAAAAAGAGAGCAATTTAAAAGGTCTAAGGCCATCTCTATTCTCATGCCATAAGATGACTGGGAAATGGAATTCCACTGTCTTAAAATGACTGTGATTTTCCTGGAGGTATAAATATATAGAGAGAGCTATAAAAGACAATATATAGACCTGTACACCACAAAGCTGCTTATTTTATTTGAATCAGAGGATTGATTATATGAACACTTCTATTCTCACCTAATTGTTGCTTTAAGTGCTACTAGACTCAATAGTGCGTCCAAAGGATGTTAGTAGAATGTGGTAAAGTGTCTCCTTTTTATTTCCTACGGCTTATTAAAATTTCTAATCACTGGTTGTGAGAATGAGTCCTTAATAAAGATAATAACCCTGAGCCTGAAAAACAAAGCCTTAGTTAAATTAGGATTATTAGGTTGAGAAAAGAAGGGTCAACAGAGGCATAATCTATTAATTTGGTCTATTAATAATCTATTAATTTTGGATAAGTATTTACCTGACTTTATGTTATATCCATATATATTCACTATATATGTATGGTTATATACACAGATCTGACATATGTATAACATGTGGAAGAGCTGAGTTAGACTCTTTTGGCCATCACTCTTTGAGGTTGAAGATGATGTTCATGTTGAGCAAGTTAGAGATAGTCCTATGAGGTGGAGAAGGGCAGCAAGATACTGAAAAATATTCATGTTGTCTTTGTCAGTTCCTTCTCCATCAAAGCCCTTACCCAAGACTTTTGATGGGCATATGCAAATGAAACTATGTGATTAAAATAAGTTCAGGAAAACCAAGCTGTAGGATGCAAAACAAATGAAACATGAGAAAATGATGGTTCTAAAACTGGTAAGTTTCATGGGAACTTGGTCTTTATAACTTTGAAGCACTCTGCACTCCCACCCCAAGATACAGGCATTGCCATCATGTCTTCAGCTGGAGGAACAGAAAAGAAGCAGAAAGGGGTGTGCCACAGGCTGCCTCCATGGCCAAGGTCACACTGGATTATCAGGGACTGGACCATAGCTGTTGCTGCATTGATGCCACAGTCAGGATGCAAGGAACCCAGACTGCCTTTAGTCCATGTCTATTCTTGACATGTGGGCTGAAGCAGCACCTTTTTTAAGCATCATGGCCCCCTGTCCTAAAATTAGGATTCCCATGAGATCCCTAATAGGGATACTTCCCAGACAAGGTGCACCAATAGCATACCCCTTCTCCAATAAAAAATGATAGATCCCCCTCTCTCATGAATGTGCCTGTCCAGACCCTAGGATCCCATTGTTCTCCTCAGCTGCTACATCATTCCCTCACACCACTGGGGTTGTACATAATTTGTGTGCTTTTTGTGCATTATTTTTCATGTGTTTTTTTTGGTGTGTATAAGCTTTCTGCTTTGAAATTAGTCTATCATAAACTCTGAGAGAAACAATGTGACTTAGTGGATAAAGGGGAAGACCTTAGAGTCAGGAATATTTGGAATGAGTTCCTGTCTTTGACATGTATTAGCAGGGAGGCTGTAGCAAGTTAGTCTCTCAGTGCCTCAGACAACTCTTTTTACGTTTATATGGAACATCCATCCAGTCCAAACTGCCACATTATCTCTTAAAATGTCATCCAGGCTTTTCCAAGACAACCTCAGGCACCCATTCTGTCTTGAAATGTCCTTAGTAGGTTTGTCAGTGATCAGACGAAGGATAAAACTCCCAGAGTCCGTTCCCTGGCAGGGGAAAAGAGAAGGGGGGAAGTTATTCAAACTTTGTCTTCTTTTCTTACGGCTTGTTGTTGCCTCCTCCTTGGCCTCCTTGGAAACCTCCCAAACCTCCAAAGTTTCCTTGGCTTCTCTGCTCAGGCAGCTCTCTTAATAAGTGACAGATGAGCTGATCTGCATCAGGGGAAGGGAGTTTCCATACTGGGTCTTTCCCCACACTGATGAAATCACAGCTCTGGACTAAATATATGACATGGAAGGGGAAATCCTTTATTCATGTTGGATAGACATCCTTTATCCATTATTATTGACACAAATCTAAGCTGACCTCTTATGAGAGATCCCAGACTGAGGGACCTTAATCCTTTTAGCTATTAAAAAGTTGTATCAGCATACCAAAATCATAGAGCTGGAAGAGGCATCAGAGGTCATCCAATCCAACCCTCACTTCGACAATGAACACCGTCTGTACTTTCCTTGACCAGTGGTCCTTCAGCCTTTGCTTGGAGACTTCTCTGCTGAAGTAGAAGCTTCTACCTCCCCAGGCAGCTGCTTCTATGTTTGGATCGCTCTAATGGTCAGGAAGTTTTTATTGACCTTATTCCTGTTTGTCCCTCTGCATTTTCTTTCCCTTGCTCATTCTTCTGCCCTTCAGGATCAAGTCAAATATATCTAACAGCTCACATGACAGCCTTCAGATACTTGAAGAAGGTTATCATGTGCCCTAATTCTTCTCTTCTACAGGCTCAACATCCTCAGATCCTTGAACTGATTCCCATACAGCAATAAGTTTCTTTACTATGTATGTTATTCACCCTCCTCTGGATACTCTCTAGCTTAGTATTTTGCCTAAGATTTATCAACTGCCCTCTGCGTCTTAGATTCAGAAGGCTGTTGGAAGTAAATTGTATTTCATCAATACCAAACTATGGATTTCAGTGGAGATTTTTTTGATATAAGTGACATCTCCTATCCTGCTCCACCCCATACACCTCCTCCTCATTTCTTCTGCTTCCTCCAAATTCTTTTTTTTGGGTTGCTCGCTTCCTCTTTATTAGAATCACTACCTTTGCAACTAGAAACAGTTCTATTCTCCAGAAAAATTGCAGGTGATGACAGTGCAACATGATTTTATTTCTGCCCCAGATTCTGATTTATTTCTGTACTACTAAATGTGGATCCTTATATCTGCAAAAAGTTTTATTGTAATCTTCATTTGGCCTTTTTCTTATAAGAAGCAAATGAAATAACTTAGCTGCCTTGTCCCCATTTTATAGATGAGGAAGCTGAGTCACTAAGTGGTTAAAATATTTGCCCAGACTCTCATACAACCACTCAAGGAAGGAACTAGGACTGGCATCCCGAGCTGAATGGTTGTAACCTCCACAGCCAGATACCTCCTCATGATTTTTGTATTAATGGCTTTCCCTAACAGGGAGTCCTACAGTTTACCTGTCCAATCCTTCCTCGTTAACATCTAAGGTCCATCTTTGGGATTTAGAAATGATGGGGTTTCCCCCCCTTTTCTTGCATCACTACATCATGGCATTAATGCCATATTATCGTCATTATTTGTCTTAACAGAAAACAAGTCTTAGAATTTTCTTTCAAAGGAATGATCTCTCTCCAGGGAAATGGATTACCCAGATGAATGACTCATTAGGATTTTTTTTTCTTTCTGGAAATTGGTAAATTGATTTTCCTTTCTTTTAAGGAGTGATTGCATTGCTAGAGTCCGGAAAGCAAAACATTGCAATTCATTGAGAGTTATGAGTGAAAGACTGGGGAGTTGAGAAGGTATCAAGGAGACAGGCTTTCTCTCAAGCATTCAGACCTGAGATGGGTAAGCTTCCCTGTGATACTGATATTGCCTTGCTAAAGTGCAGTAAAAGTGACTCATGGTCAGCTGACTTTGCAGGAAGTAACCTAGAGCTGCACTGACAGCTGGGAAAGTACAGAGTGAATTGACCGTACTTTTTAGAAAAGAAAAGGAAAAAAAAATGTCTTGAAGCTGATGGGCAGTGTGTCACAAGGTCAGAAAGCCCATGTACACTCAATGCTTCAATGCCAACCTTTCTCATGGGAAAAAGAAGGCACAAAAATGAAATGGCTTTTAATATGAGAAGCTATGCTACTTTAATGATTAGAGTCTGCAGAGAAAAAAACGGCACCTTTGGCAAGAAGGAAGAAATTTCTTTTGTGAAAGAACTAGATTAAACACTTTTGTAATAAAATGCTAGGATCTTGGTAACATGAGCCCTAGGCAAAAATCCCAAAATTAATGGGAATTTGCCTTTAGAACTGGCCTCCTTCCCCAGGACTCCATCACCATACTCTGCCACTAACAAGCTCTGTGATCCTTAGGCAATTCACTTAACTTCTTGGAACCTCAGTTTCCCCATATGTAAAGTGAAATTGTAGCCCTCTTCCTTCCAGTTCTAACATTCTGGGAATTCCAGAAAATCACTCCCCTGGGGGCACTTGAGTGATGATGAATCATCGAAGAGTTCCTAGGGGAAATGGGTGGAGGCTGGTAATCTGAGGAGGGGCAGTCAGGGTGGTCCTTGATGATCCATAGATATCCGAGTACATCACTCATATATACGCTGTCAAGAATAGAGAGCTGGAGGCGTTTCTTCCAACAGGAAACAGGAGCTTTATGTGTGGGTTTCAAAGGTAACTCAGAGGTTGAAAGTGGAGAGTTAGCTTTACGGCAGCAATGGCTATTTAGTCTAAAACCCTCATTTTTCAGATTAAAAAAACAAACAAAATAAAACTCAGGCCTGTCAAGGTTAACTGACTTGCAAGTAAGAGACTGCACTAGGATTCAAATTCAAGTCCTTTGACTCCAAATTCAGCACTCTTTCCAATGCACTTGTGGACCCTAGTGAGTTACAATGAAGATTTGTAAAGGGCGGGGATTAGATTCTCAAACATCCTTTCAAGCTATGAAAATTCTACTATTTCAGGGCTAGCTGTAGAAAAGAACTCTACTTTTCCCCAAGGGTAGAACCCCAGCCTTAACTACTGGCTAGTGAACATGCCTCCAACAAAGGAAAAGGGAATAAACATTATTAGGCACCTGTTATGTGCCAGGTATTGTCCTAAACAGTGGAGCTCCAAAAAGAGAATCTCAGGTGATCCTCCCAATTCTGTGAGGTAGTTGCTATTCTGGTCTCTTCAACTGAGGCAGACAGAAGTGAAGTGACTCATGGTCATATAGCTAAGAAATGTTTGTCTGGATTGGAACTCAGATCTTCTGACTCCAGGCCCAGCAGTCTAGCACCACCTAGCTGCCTCTTAAACAAAGTTAATGCTGTGCTAATCATTTTACAAGTATTATCTTATTTGATCCTTGCAACAACCCTGGGAGGTTAGTGTTATTATTACCCCCATTTTATAGTTGAGAAAACTGTGACAAAACATAAGGGAAGTGACTTGCCCAAGGTCATACAGCAAGTAAATGTCTGAGGCTGGATTTCAACTCAGGTCTTCTTGAGTCCAAATCCAGCATTCCATCCACTACACCACCTACTTTCCAAAGGGATTGGCAGAATCTGGAATATGTACATGTAAAGGGTGAGATGTTGGGGTACATGCTAGGGCAGCTAAGTGGCACAGTGGCTAAAGCACTGAGCTCAGTTCTGAGTTCAAATCTGGACTCAGACACTAGCTGTATGATCCTGGGCAAGTCATCTAACTCTGTTTCTTCAGTTTTCTCATTTATAAAATGAGATGGAGAAGGAAATAGCAAACCAGTATTTTTGCCAAGAAAACCCCAAAGGGGTCACAAAGAGTTGGATTCTATTGAAAAGACTCAAAGAATGAGAACAGTTAGGGGAGGGGGACTTTCAAAGATGTTTCCAAATTAGCTAAACCAGGGAAGGGATTTGGGGGACCTACCTTTGAAAAAGGGCTTCCTTTGCTCTCCAGTGTATGAAGGATCAGGACAGTACCCATGGAGATCAAGAATTGCTATAGGTCAGAAGTGTAAGATAATCTAGAAGCAAAGAAAATGTGTTAAGGACTCAAACTGGTAGATAAAAATGGGAAGCAGGTGTTAGGATACGAGTGTGACCCCATTTGATTTTGGAGTATATATTAGTGTGTTTAGTGGCCAGACCAGTTAAGAAACATATGCTGTCAGACACAACCAGAAATTTTTTCACTCGGGCCAATAACAGTAGAGGTGGGGCTGGGCAGCAGGCTCAAATGGGGGTTTTTGTGTCAGGAGGGGAGCAGGCTTTCTGTGAGAACCCAACCTTCCCCAAAGCCAGGGATCCTGACACTATAGCAAGCAAGCCAGCAAAGGATTTTGAAGTGAGGTGTGAGGATGATGGTTGTGTTGGGGAAGCCCCAGGAGGAAGTATTTCTTCACTAATCAACCTCTCCCTGCCCTCCCCCCCCCCCCCATGTGGACCCCTGGAGGCAAAGCCCCATTTGTTCCAGCCAAGTTACAGCTCCGCCTGCGCTCCAAATAACTTCCATTTCATAAATCTACTTGTTTTCTTTGTCTTTGCCCCTTAGGAAATTGTCCCCTTAAGTCTTCTAACTGCTTGTGAATTTGTCAAAAGAAGATGAAGTGTTTCTAGATCTTGCTCAGTATTGATAAGTAATTGATATTACCTTTGTGGACAATTGCATTGTCCTTCAGGGCTAGTCTTAGACCTGGGTCTCCTCAGGCCTATCCCAGGGATCGAATTGGGACCTGGTGTCAGTGCTATAGTCTCTTCCCACCCAGACGGTGCATTCCAAGCAAACTAGTAGCAGCTCTGGTGTTGATTATAAACACTAAACATGGGATCACTTGGTAATAAAGATAAAAATATTTATGTTTCTGCCTGCAAAAAAAAAATCAAGTATTTACTATGTGACAATGAGACTTTACTGCTAGCAAAATGAAATGATGTTAAAGTTAAATGACTTTCCCTCAGTCATATAATCTCTCTTGGCCTTAGCTTCTTCAGTTGAAAACGGTATTAAAATGCTTATGCTACCTACTTCATTGAATTGACATGAGGAAAATGTGTCATTTGTAAAATGTAATAGAAAAGGGAATAATGAGTATCTTTCTCACTTTTTTATTTGTTATTGTTTTCTGCTTCATTTATTTTATTTTTATTTAGTATTTTAATTTTTTCCAGTTACCTGTAAAAATAGTTTTTAACTTTTTTTTCCATCTTTTTAGATAGAAATGGCTCTGGAATATGAGTTGCTATCCTATAATTATTCTTTTATGTTTAATGCTCTGCTGATTGGATAAAATATTGGTTTTTTGTAACTGAATAAAAGTATTGGAAGATATTGAAAGCATCCTGGTACAACTCCAGTAGCAGACAGATTACCGTGATGATGTATATGTCCCTAGTCTTGTTTCCCCATGATTTTTATTTCTTCTGCTAGATGTCAATAGTTTGAGAGCTTTTCATTCTGTGTAGTTTTGAGTTTATATTTATTATATCATTTTTCTTATCTTTTTTATGAAGTTCAGATAGAAACAGTCCTGGGACAATTTGCTATCTTGCTATTTAAAAAGAATATATTTAATGTTCTAAGGACTATTGTACAAGTGGGTAAAATAACTATTTCATGTAGTTGAGTAGAAGCATTATGGTGTAAGCTCATATTCTATAGGTTTACTGAAAATATCCTCGGAACCACTGCAATAGCAGATGAGACAACATGAATGATATGAACCTCACCCCGTTCCCAAATGGTTTTGATTTTCTCTGCTAAGTCTCTATAATTTGAATGTTTTTAATTTCCTATAACTTGGAGATTGAGTGCTTAGAAGAACAACATTTATTAAAAATGTTGCCTTTAAGTTTTAATGGATCAATATCATTCTTTCTGGGTGTTTGTGGAAAACAACTTGGCTTGTGATAAATATTGCAATTTCATTTCAACTCTGTTTACTGAATTCTCTGAGACACTTGGAACAAATGAAAAAGCACTTACTATTTATCAGGTCTAGCAAAGTCTGTATTTGTAGAAATTGCCATGTGCCAGTCTATACAAGGTAACAAGGGGAGAAAGAGAACAAGCATTTGTTAAATGCCTGCTCTGTGCCAGGAATTATGATAAGCATTTTATAAGTGTTATCTCACCTGATCCTTGCAACATCCCTGTGAAGTAGGTGCTGTTATTATCCCCATTTTACATTTGAGGAAACTGAGACAGACAGAGATTAAGTGACTTGCCTTCAGTATCTGAATTCAGTCTTCCTGACTCCAGACCCAATGCTTTATCTGCTGACCTATCTACCTGCTTCTCAAATAAGCTTCTGATAATGTAATTCTAGGGGGCAGCTAGGTGGCATTGTGGATGGATTGTCTAGCTTGGACTCAGAAATATTCATCTTCCTGACTTCATATCTGACCTCAGACACTTAGTAGCTATATGAGCATGGGTAAGTCATTTAACCATGCTTCCTCAATTTCCTCATCTGTAAAATGAGCTGGAGAAGGAAATGGCAAACCACTCCAATACCTTCGCAAAGAAAATTCCAAATCGGGTCATCAAGAGTCAAACACAGCTGCACAACAACAACAACATGTAATTCTAACAAGGTCACATCTTTCTAGGTATTCAGTAGGTAGAAATTTTTTCCAGCCTACAATGATGTGTTGCTCAGTCTTTGCCATTTTGTTGCATAATCTATGTTGTTCATTAATTCTAGGCTCTTTAAGGTAACCCTTTCTTTAAGGGTTATCTTGAAGATAATCTTTCTATACTTTCTTGTAACAATGACCTGCTCCTAGATAGCCATTATGAACATCTGTATTTCCATAAACAAATTCACATGGCTCAGCCATTTGTTCACTGACATATTATTGGCTAAGTTCATGAGGAAACCATCTACAGTCAGCCTTTGATTCTGTTTTACTTAGCATGTTCTGATTGGTTTATGCTGTCTCCTCCATTAGGATATTAGCTCTTTGTGGACAGAGACTTTTTTGTGTGTTTTCTTTGTGTTTTTAGCATTTAGCACAGTTCCTAACAGAGAGGAAGTTTAATAAATGTTTATAGATTGATTGATTGATTCCTGGATATTAGCTCTCCCCATAAAAGAATACAACATTTTGCAATTGAATAAGAGTATTGGGATGTAAGCTCATCTATAAATTCATTGAAATTATCTCTGCAACAATTTTAGCAGCAGAAACAGGATATAGAGATGATAGGGATTTTGTCCTGTTCCCACTTGGTTTAAACTTCTATTGTTACTTAAGCCTCGACTTTTACTTACCACTGCTAGGTCTAGTAGTACTACCACTACTACTTTACTACCACTATGGCCACTACTACTCCTACTCCTACTCTTATTACTACTACTACTACTACTACTACTACTATTATTACTACTACTACTACTACTACCACTACTACTACTATTACCACCATTACTACTCCTCAGCACCTTGCTAGATACTGGTCTAATCACTCAGAATAGCTCACAACCTTCTAAGAGAATAAATCAGACACACCACTTGTCTTTTATTTTGCTCCATGATGTACTTCCTTGGGAGGGTATAATTGTGCTAGATATATTTTTATGTATATTTATCTCTCCCATTAGAATGTAAGGTTCTCGCAAATGAGGATTGTTTCTCTCTTTGTACTTGAATCTTTAGTGTCTAGTACACAGTAGGCACATAGTAAATGCATGGTGATTGATTGGTTATGTAATCAATGAATTCTCACATACAATATATGTTGTATTCTCATACAAAAATAAATCCTTGTTGACTGACACAATAGCAATTGCTTTGCTAGCTACTTACGGGATTTAAAGGTAGTAGATACTTTAGAGGTCATCCAATCCAACCCTTTCATTCTGAAGATGAGAAAACTATGGTCCAAAAAGGTTGGGATCTTTACAAGGTGATATATTTTTTTAGTGATAGAACAGGAACCAATATGCAGCTCTCTAGACTCCCAGTCTAGTGAAGGGTACAGTAGAAAAAGCACTGAATTTGGAGTCAGAGGATCTGAGTTCAAATGTTACCACTTGCTGTCCATCTAATTTGGTTAGTTGCTAACATTGGGATTACTATTCCTTAGTTGGGATCCTAGGTCCTAAGTCCCAAAGCCCTTGGTATGGGATTCTTTCCTCATTAGTAGAGATCAATGCTAGTGCCTACATGAGGAGAAGGGTGAACTTAGTGAGAGTAGGAGAGGGGGAGCTCTGATCTGTTCAAGGACTTTGGTCTCTGCAGTCACTTTGGGTGCTTCTGGCTTCCTGCTTTGAGAGAGAAGATGGTTAATGCCAACCCCACTTCAGGTTCTGGGAAGAAGCTAAGTTGAGAAGAACAGTCTCTATTATGTCCCTGTCCCTAACTTGCTGTACTAGAGATTTGGGGGAATTTGCCTTTCGGGTGAGATCTTTGACTCTCTTACTTGAATTGTTACTTTGCTTCCAATGGAAGAACTACTTCATTGTCTTACCTGGTACATATTCTCATATATGTGGTTTTCTGATTTCTATTTTGCTATCAATTTGAATAAATGGGTTTCTTTGCTATTTGTTATGTGTATTTTCATTGTGAAAAATGGTTATTCAATAGTAAGGAAATCAAGCTTTGATTATAAAGCTTAGTGGATCTTCTTTTTTTTCCATTAATGGTCATCAGAAGTTTAAGTTGAATCTTAAAATCATACCTCTAAGACTGATTATATTTAAGGGAGCATAGATGAATATAATCTTAGTTCACTATTCCTCTTTCTGAGGACAGTACAGTGGTAGCATATGGTCCCAACTTCCTGTTTCACTTCCTGACAGGAATTAAAGTCCCACTTGAAGAAAGGTTGTAGGAGAAGAGGCTACAGATGTCCATTCTGCCTCCCTTTGGGCCATAAAATAATCTCCCCTTCCTCATGCTATATGCAGAGGGATAGCTTGATTACATATCAGAGAGCAGAGATATGGAAGAAAGAAAAGAATTGTTCTTAACTTCCCACTTGGCTGTTCACCTGGACTTCACCATGGTCTCCTGAAACTCATATGTCTGAAATATGTCAGCTCTGAAGCTCCTACCTCCTCATTACCCCTGCCCCTTGGCCTCTTCCTCCCTCTGATTGGAGAAGGTGGAGGGTGGACATCAGAGAGCTCCTCCTAGATACTTTACTTACGGGAGGAGGTGCCCCAGGGCACCTGATCATTTCCCACAGATTGAATGACTTCATTATGCCCCTACCCACTCTCTCTCTCTCTCTTTTCAGCTTTTTAAAAATTTGTTGTGTTCTCCCATTAGATTGTGAGCTCCTTGAGAGCAGGGATTGTCTTTTATCTTTTCTTAATAAATGCTTATTGAATGACTGGTTCTAATTCTGATCCAACCACTAATTTTGTAACTTCAGGCAAGTCACTGGTTGGGTCTCAGCTTGCTTATCTATAAAATTAGGAGGGTAGGCTAAATCCCTCAGGAGATCAAGAATGCCTCCATTGTCTATTTCTGTAAAGGAAAAGGAATCACTGGAGAATCTCTTTTTTAGTCATTTATGACAAGATTCTTGCCAGAGTTCTCCCTAATTGGCTGAACCTTCACCTGGAAGATGGTCATCAACTGAGAGCCATTGTCTTCAGAAGTGGAGATGAACAGTCAATATGGTGTTTGCTGCCTGATAATTCCAGGAGCAATATCAGGAGCAGAACAAAGGATTATATTCAACGTTCATCAACTTGACCAAAGCTGTTTGATACTACCAATCATGAGGGCTTGTGGAAGGTCATGATGAAATTAGGTTGTCTAGAGAAATTCATCAGTTTTGTATGCCAGTTTCATGATGGCATGCTTACATAGACTCTGAATGAAGGATGATGCTCTCATGCTTTCCCAGTTACCAATGGAGTGAAACAGGGTTGTGTGCTTTCTACCATGCTTTTTAGCATGATGTTTTCGGACATCTTCAACAAGAATGAAAACAGCATCAAGGCTATCACATTGATGGTACGTTATTTAACTTAAAAAGGCTATATAAGCCAAGACCAAAGCTGAGGGAGAGTTGATGTGTGATTTTTTGTTGACAGATGATTATACACTCTTGTTCTTGTATGCCCGGTATCACATATAAGGCACATTTTTGTTTGGGGGAAGAGGAAGACTAGGGTTGCATCCATGAGTTCATCAGGATGGGGGACTCCCAGTGAGGTAACACCCTACATGGACTTGCTCTGAAATTTCTGTTCTTAGAGATTGCCTGAAGCAGTGAGGCCATAAGTGACTTCTTCAGGGTTACATAGCCAATATATTCCAGAATTAGGACTTGAACCAAGAACTTTGAGGTCCACAAGCAAACCATTCCACCATGGCTGTCCTTAATACATACTTGTCAAATCTGACATGACAAAAATCTACTAATAGACCTAGAACTGGAAGAAACTAGATCATTTATCCTAACCCAGTCATTTTCCAGAGGAAGAAATTGAGATTCAGAGGGATTTTGTCTTGTATCAGATCACATAGATTTTAATTTTCAGAGCTGGGGTCCAAATTTAGGCCCCTTGACTCTGAATCCATTAATCTATAACTCTTTTTATTATACTACACTGTTTGGTGCTTGTTGTTCAGTTGTGTCTGACCCTTCATGATCCCATGGACAGTCCACGGAGTCTTCTAAGAAAAGAAACTGGAGTGGTTTGCCATTTTCTTGTCCAGTAGATTAAGATAAACAGAGGTTAAGTGACTTGCCCAGAGTCACCCAGCTAGTAAGTGTCTGAGGCCAGATTTGAACTTAGATCTTTCAGGCCAAGTATTCTACCTCCTGAGCCATCTAGTGGGCTCTTAATTGCTTGGTAGTTAATAGTATTTCACAGAATTCCAGATTTGGAAGGAAACTCAAACAGAGCTTAAACAGTCCAAACTCTATGCAAACTATGAATCTGTTTACAACATCAGCAAATAGTCATCCAGACCCTGTCTGAAATCTTCTAGTGACTCACTATCTCCTAATGTAACCTAATTTATTTTGAGACAGCTTATATTGTTAGGAATTTTTTATTTCTTCATTCAACTGTTTCTTTTCCTACTGAGCCTTATGATAAATCCTTTGTTTGGAAGCTTTTAATCCCCTCCCAAGGGGCAGCTAGGTGGTGCAATGGATAGAGCACCAGCCTGCAGTCAGGAAGACTCATCTTCTTGAGTTCAAATCGAGCCTCACTTACTAGCTGCATAACCCTAGGCAAATCAGTTTTTACCCCTCTCTTTGCTCCAGTTTCCTCATCTGGAAAATGAGCTGGAGAAGGAAATAGCAAATGACTCTAGTATCTGTGCCAAGAAAACTCCAAATGAGGTTATAAAGAATCAGATATGGCTAAGAACAACTGTACAACAACAGTCCCCTTACAACATACACTAGTGGCTTACTCGTTTCAGTTGTATCTACCTCTTTGTGACCCCATTTGGGATTTTTTAGTAAAGATGCTGGAGTAGTTTGCTATTTCTCTTCTCTGGCTTATTTGACATATGAGGAAACTGAGGCAAACAGGGTTTAAGTAACTTGCCCAGGGTCATACTGCTTGTAAGTGTCTGAGGCCAGAATTGAACTCAGGAAGAAGAGTCTTCCTGATTTCAGATCCAGTGCTCTATCCCTTATACTAAAAAGCTGTCCTCCCCCCCCCAAAAAAAAAACAAAACCAAAGCCCTATCTTATATTTGGGGGAGTATATTTAGTATGTACTTACGTATGTATATGTCTGTATTGATAGAATGCAAACTCCTTTTCTGTTTTCTGTTTTGTCTTTATATCTCCATTACTTGTCCCTATGCCTGGCACAAAATAGGTGCTTAATAAGTGGTTATTTATTGATTTGTGGCTGGAACAAAAACATTCTGATAGGGAAATATTTTCCATTATTTATGTAGTGTGAGCTCTGAGTTCCTTTTCCTGGTCTGTACTCAGACTAACTTAAGAATTATTGGATGGTTGAAAGCCACGATCAAAAAAAGAGCCTAGACATCATTTTCAAGAAAGTATTGAGGAAAGATACACTGATATCTTATAACAGAGGGTAAAGTAGAAATTGGAAGAATCCACCAATGACCTCCTGAAAGAGATCCCAAAATGAAAATTCCCAGGAATATTAATAGCCAAATTTCAGAGCTGGCAAGTCAAAGAGCCTTCAGGAAGGCAGAAAGAAACCATTTAAATATTATGGAAACATAGGATGACAAAGATTTAGCAGCTTCCACATTAAAGGGGTTGAGATATTTTCCAGAAGGCAAATGAGCTAGGATTACAATCAAGAAAAACCTATCCTGCAAAACTGAATGTAATCTTTCATAGGGGAAAAAAAATGGACATTTAATGAAAGGAAGGACTTTCAAGCATTCCTGATAAAAAAGACCAGAGCTGAAAAGAAATTTTGACTATTCAAATATAAGACTTAAGAGAACCATAAAAAGGTAAAGAGGAAAAATAAAACATAAAGGATTCAATAAAGTTAAGCTGTTTGCATTCCTTTATATAAAGATGATACATGTAACTTCTAAGAACTTCATTCAGTTAAAAGAATTTTACATGGAGAGTATGGGAGTGAGTCTATTATATTGGAATGATTTTTTTAATGAAATAGGAAGGGAAAGGGTTAAAAGAAAGGGGATAGTGGTAGTAGTGACAAAAGGGAGGGTAGATTAAAGAAGACAATGGTCAGAAGCAAAAAACAGACTTCTAAGAATAAACAGCGAAAAAGACAGAAAATGATAGACAGAAGAAAACAGGATGGAGGGAAATACAAAGTTAGCAATCATAATTGTGAATGTGAATGGGATGAATTCACCCATAAAATGGAAGCAGATAGCAGAATTCAATAATTCTTAAATATCCCCCTATGATCAGTTTTCCGTGTCAGTTGTTTTTCCAATGAAATATTTCATATTTTCTTCTATTTATTCTTTTGACTTTGTTTTATTGTTTCTTGGTATCTCATGGAGTCATTAGCTCCACTTACCCAGTCCTAATTTTTAAGGAGTTGCTTTCTTGAGTGACCTTTTATGCCTCTTTTTTTCATTTAGCCAATGCTTTTTAAGGAGTTCTTTTCTTCCTCTTTCCAATAGGTCAGTTCTGTTTTTTAAGGTGTTTTTTTCCTTTTGTATTCCTAGTGCCTCTTTTACCAAACCATTAATTCTCTTTTCATAATTCATAACTCCACCCACCTAGCACAGAGTGATTGCAATTACTAAATATTAATTGTTTCTCTTTTACCCAGGAACCCTGAGGGTCTTCCCCTCCCAGTTTGATTTTTTTCTTTTTTTTGATTAAAAGGGCCATCCCTTGAGTAACTACTCAAAGAAACCTATTCATTGAATGGGGTGTCTCTCACTCAAAGTGAGAATGTGATAAGACCTTAGCTTGAAAGGGCCAGGGTCTCCCATTGCATTCTGGACCATCTCCAGCCATCTTGATGAACATCAGACCACTGGACCCAGATCGTTCAGGAGAAGAAAGTGAGGTTGGTGACCTTGCACAGCCCTCCCTCACTCAAATCAAAGTCAACTGTAAGTCATGTCATCATCTGGATTTTGTGGTCCTCTTCAAGAACGAAGGACAAACACAACAACTCAGACTAACAAGCTGAATCCCCAGAGAGTGGCTAATATTTCTCCTTTCAGAGCTCCAAGGGTAATTGAGCATTTAGATTTTTTTCTATGCTATTGGACACAAACCTCAACCTCTCCAACCTCATTGATTGTCAGCTGATATCAATTAGCCAGCAATACTTAATTAGCTTTTTAAAATGGATATTTACAATAATGGTGTGACAATAACAGTTAGTACAGAATATCTTCCCAACCTGAGGCATGATCTCCCATAAGTCTATAGAGAGATCAGGGCAAAATTTAATCTCTAGAGCACATTAGACAAAGGGCAAGTCACAGCTCTTAGTTGCTATCACTTCTGTAGTATACTCATGAAATTCCCTCAGGTAGCTTAAACTTGCTGGGCTTCCTATAAGTATCCTGAAGCTGTCTTTCACTGATTGTTTTGTTTTCCTCAGCTCTGCAGATAGACATTGCTATTAGCTGCTGCTGTTCTGCAGACATTGGGAGGATGTTAATGGGAGGTCTGAAATCTTTGAACCTTTTGAAGTTGATAAGATCATCCTCTGATCCTGGGGTTCTCTTACTGAAATTTTCTCTCCTCTTTCTTAAGCAATTATCTCTCAGAAGCTGCTCCTAGCACTGAGATGGCCTCACACTGGATTTCTAGAATACAAGTAGGCTTGCTACTGTATTCACGGTCCACAGGCATGACTGAGCTTCTTCAGCCAATCTCAATACATTTGCTGTGTACCATTATTTCATTTCATCCAATGGCTTTCATTCCTTCCAAACTGATCAAGGACTTTTCAAACCTGGTTTAAAGCCTTGGTGTCTACCGATAAAGATATCAGGACCAGAGCATCTTTTTAATTACTTTAAGCAGGGTAGGATGATTGATTGAATTGACTCCCACTCTTATGTAATGCAAGCATAATATATCTATAATATACATTTTAATGGAAATAATAAATTATGATGAACAAAAGGCCTGTTAAGTCACCTCATCTTTTGGAAACTACCTGCTTGTTTTTGTCTGTGTTTCATAGAAGTCTTATTCTGTTCAGACACATGAGAAATTGATGCTTATTATGACCAAGGCTACAAATATATAATCACCATCTTCTAACAGTTGTTCCATAGCTAAGCTTCTGCTAGGGCAAAGATTAGGTCTTTAACTGGGTTGAACAATCAATAGACTTTTTAATAAATACCTGGTGACATAAGGAGTTTGCACAATACTAGGCAGTTATGGTGGCAATATCCCCAAATCTATACAGCTTACCTGTGTAATCAGTTCTGAGGATAACATTGCAATCCCTCCTAGCTTTATGCCAGCTACAAATTTGACAAGCATGGTGCTTCTGCCTTTATCCAAGCTACCACACCATAGTTAACTAATCAAAGTAGTTGAACAATTCTGGCAGTCGTTAAAATACAACTAGTTTCCAACTTATGTCGAATGCTCTCTCTCTCTCTCTCTCTCTCTCCATTTGTCTCTGTCTTTTCATCTCTGTCTGTCTCCATTTCTCCTTTACTTTCTTTCTGTCTCTCCCTCTCTCTTTCTCCGTTTTTCAATTAGGAAAGAATTAAGACCTTTCTTCTCTTTATTTCAACTCATCTGTTTGTTCCTAAACTTTACACTGGGAAATTTCCAGGGCAGACACATCTTCCTGTTGTGGTTTATAGACCTGGGAATTTTAACTGAAGCAACTGGCCTTTGGCCACACTCATTAACATTCTTTCAAACATCCTTTAGGGAACTTAACTGAACTTTCAATAAAGATTTCATTTATGATAGGGAATACAATAGTGTATATAACAGTCCAGATCCTTGGCTTTTTTCACTTGAGTCTTCTTTTCTCATAAATAATATACATGAGTTCTAACTTGCAAGGAGTGATATGAACCTCTCATTGACCATTGCCAGCCCTCTCCTGGCCCTCTTCACAATTAGTGATTTGGGGAGGAGCAGGATGTAACAGGTCACCATCTTGACCATTGGAACCAATCCATCCACAGTTGACACTATTAACCTCATCTCCTCTTCAGCACTCATAAGCTTTACCCTATCTTTACTCCCCTCAAAGCCCAGCCCTTCCCCCACTTCCTACCTTTTGTTTATAGGGCATATGACATTATTGAGAAATAAAGATGGGGGTAGGGGAGATTGTAGTATCAAACTGCTTCCATCTGCTGCTCCACTTCTAGAGGCCCTAAACCATTCCAGCTCCTTCAATGAATGACCTGTCAGAATTGCGAAAAGTCTGGTTCAGGGAGCAGCTAGGTGGTACAGTGGATAGAGCACTGGCCCTGGAGTCAGGAGAATCTGAGTTCAAATCCAGTCTCAATCACTTATTAGCTGTACACCTTGGCAAGTCACTTAACCCTAATTCCCCTCCCCCCCCAAAAAAATCTGGTTTATTCATCCACTCAAAAATCACTTATTAATAACTACTATGTGCAAAGCACTATGCAAGAAACTGGAGGAGACAGGGAGTAAAGATAATCAAGATGTGATTCCTGTCCTATTTGGAGAACAGGTCTTGCCAGACTCACATTGTGTTGACATTTTCTTTGGACAGGTTACTAAAATAACAGTGATAGTAATCAGACCCATGATTTCATTAGTATAGGGAACTCCCAAGTAAGGACACTTTCTTTAGCAATACAGGGCAGCACCGTCTCCACCTAGAGCACCAACAGGTTAAGTGGTTTTTTCGGAACTTGAACCCAGGATCTCTTGGCATTGAGACTGGCTCTCTGTCTGCCACACCCATTGAATTTCTGGCAGTCACAATAGATTTGGTTTGCGTAGATTTTGGCAAAGCATTTGACAAAGTCTCTCATTATTTTTATGGGGAAGATGGAGAAACATGGACTATACAGTTAGGAAGATTTGAAACAAATTGAGTGGTGGGACCTAAAGAGAAGTCATATTCATGGATTGATGTCAACTTAGAAAGATGTTTCTAATATAGTATTTAGGGATGTGATTGGTTTTCTGCTACTTGACATTATTGCTTAATTACTTGGATGAAGGCATAGATGTCATATTTTCAAGCCAACAGATGACACAAAACAAGGAGACATAGCTAATATGATGAATGACAAGCAGGTCTCAAACAAATCTTGATAGACTAAACATTGACCTGAGTGGGGGAGAAAGAGAAGGAACAAGAATTTATTAAGCACCTAGTGTATGCTAGGCACTGTGCTAAGCACTTTACAAATGTTACTTCATTTGTTCCTCACAACAGTTCTGGAAAATGTTATTACTATCCCCATTTTACAGTTGAAGGAACTGAGGCAGACAGAGGTTAAGTGACTTGCCCAGAATAACCCTGCTAGTAAAGTGTCTGAGGACAGATTTGAGCTTAGGTTTTCTTGTCTCTAGGCTCAGTGCTTGAGTCACCGTGCCACCTAGCTATCTAATTAAATGAAATTTAATTGGTAAAAACAGCTCACATGTGGGTTCATGAATCAACTTTGCAAATACAAATGAGGGAGTATGACTAGGCATCAAGTAACCTGCAAAAGATCTTGGGTATTTATTATTGGATTACAAACTTACGAAAAGTCAACAATGTGCTACAGGGATGAAAAAAACCAATCGTAACTTGAGGCTGCATTCAGGGAAGCAAACAGGAAAGGCTTAGTGAGATAACAGCTCTGATCAAGGTTCCCTTGGCATATTGTGTTCATTTCTAAGAGTCTCATTTTGGGAAGAACATGGGTAAGCTGGGCACTATCTAGAGAGCATGTAATGTAAAGACAAATTGAAGGAAGTGAGAAAATTTAACCTGGAGATGAAAAGATTTAGAGGGAAGAGGACAGGTGCGATCAATCGTAATCTCATAAGGGTCATATATAACTAGTTTCATCCTAGTCAACCTCAGTTAGACTGTTTAGGACATAGGCCTGGTGGCAGAAAAATTCTCAGTGTCTACATCTAGAGCCAACTAAATTTCTTAGTATAAAGATAGTTGAACTTGGATCCAGAAGTCCTTGATTCTAGGGCCAGTCAACTATGACACCAACTAGTTGTGTGACCTTGGTCTTGTCATTGAACTTCTCTGGGGCTCGGTTTCTTCAACTGTATAACTATTTGCTTAAGGTGGGGGTAGGTGGGGTGTCTAACTAGATGTTCTCCAAGGCCCTTTCTGCATAAAAAATCTATAATGATACCATGATGTTTATTGAAAGAACAGATTTATGAATGTCAAATAATGATAGCTGAGAGAATTAGAGTGAATTTTTCAATAGGTTTCATTTCAAGCTTATACAAAGGCCCAGATCAGAGAAGAGAACGGGTCATTTATTTCACTTTGATTTACCATCTTGGGTGTTCTAGCAGCTGTTGACAGGAATTAGTGTTAGGCACACCTCCAAACAGTCGGTGGTTTGGCTCAAAAGTGTCTTATTTCTAAAATACTTTCTTCTTAGAAGTTCAGAACACTTCAAACACATGTAATAGATCCTTGTCTCATACTTACAAGATAAAGAGAGGTCAGTAGGATTCCCTTTTTTGTTTTTTTGCTTTTTTCTTCGAGGGTATGGATCAGTTAATGATTTATTCTGGAATCTGAGAGAAATGAAACTAGAAAGAAGACACCGGAATAGGTCGCTAAGAAGAGAACTGACCACATGAGGAATAGTTAAACAGTTGAAATAACTAGGAGGAAAGGAAATAACAGAATTTCTACCGAAGCAATAACCTAATGGTCTTCCCTGCAAGCAATGAGATGAAGTAAAGGAGAATGGACCACATTTAAAGACCCAAAGACCAAACACTCCCAGTAGTAATTCTGTACCCCTCAAAATAAGTCAAGTTCTAATAGTACAACACTGTCAGACTTCCTGACGTTAGTTCTTTGATCTTAGTGTGAGTATTATTAGCCTGGAATCTCTGAACTTCAGTGTAAAAGAATCTTGATAACAGTATTGCAACATAATTGGTTTTCGCTGTAGTCCTATAAACTTTACTTTATGTATTTGAAAACGTTATTCGGAGAAAAAGGGGTCCATGGGTTTCTTCACAGTCCTAAAGGTGTGTATGACAGACAAAAATGGCTAAGAACCCCTGTCCTAGTATTTCTTCTTGGAGCCTCTTTCTCTGCTCTGTCATGAGTCAAATCCTACGATGCACATATCCTGAAAAATCTCCATCACAAAAAATTTCTCCCAAGCTTTACCTACTCAATGGTCCATTTATTTAAAATAATATTGGAAACAAGTAGGGCATGGAAGAGGCAAGGAGTTTGAAAAGTCCTTTAGAAGTGTCATGCTTAGTTTGAAGACATTTTAAAATTAGTTTTTACCCAGAAGTGGGTGGTTCATGTATAACGAAGGAATTCAAAATCCATTTACAAGGAATGATTAAAGGAATAAAGTCACTTATCCTAGAGAAGAGATGAGGAGATGAGAGGAAGGGAAACTTGATAGCCTTTTTTTTCTTTTTAGTCAATGGGAGTTAAGTGACTTACCTAGGGTCGTGCAACTCTTAAGTGTATGAGGCCAGATTTGGACTCAGGTCTTCTCAACTACCAGGTCCAGTGTTCCGTCCACTATACTACCTTGCTCTCCCTTGGAAGCTTTTTTCTAATAGCAAAAAGACCAGTGTATTGAAAAGGAATTGGATTTATCCTATAAAATTCCAGAGGGAAGAATTAGGACTATACTACAACTAGGGTTGAGGTTATAGGAAGGCATTTTCCATCTTGATATCATTTAGTGCTTTTTGAAAAATGAAATGTGCAGCTTCATATGGGAGGTAATTCTTTGTTGCTGGATGTCTTTGAATGGGAGTATATTCCATTCGTTGGTGTCTTTCCTGCCTTTCCCCCCCTCCATTTTTTGGAATCAATGTTTTATATATGTCATAGGTGTTACTACATATGTTATATATTTATATATGTGTATTTTAATATATATATATATATATATATATATATATATATATATATATACATACTCACATTCAGATTCAAGTAAGTGGTGGGGAGGGGGAAGAGTGGCAGAGAAGCATATATATTTATATATATCTATGTATGTACACACATACATGCATACACACATATATATGTGTGCATATGTGTATATATGTACATGCTGTCTCTTCCTATCCCTTTATTGAAGACTGTAAATTCTTGGGAAGCAGGAACTATTTCAGGTTTATGAAAATCCCAGTTCCTAGCATAATGCATGCATGGCACATAGTAGGTGCTTAGTAAATGCTTATTGACTAACTGATTGATGTTATAAGGGGATTCCTGAGTTGGGATGAATTAGATTACTCCTAAAGCCCCTTCTGATTCCTGGATTTTGTGATTCAAATGGGATCAGTTCTTGAGGCAGGAAGAAAGGAACAGGAATAGTTTCCCTTTCATCCTAAACCATGGACACTTTTTTTCCATTCATTTTCCCATCTGTTCTAACTGTATTTACCCCACCTGATTCAACTTCAGGCTTTGATAAGACAGCAGAGAGAGATAGAAAAGGGGAAAAGATGGAGTGATTGAGAAGGATGACTAGAAAGGTTTTCCATTTAGGTTTATTTGCAGCTTAGAAATGGATACTGAAATTAGCATTGCCAAAATTCCTGAGCACTGCCCCATAAATTGGTGAATTCTCCATCATTGAAGGTCTTCAAGTAGAGCCTGGATGACCACATGGCAGAGATATTGTAGAGGGGATTCCTGCTTGGATTTGAATTGAATGAGAGGATGGCTGAGGTCTCTTCTGACTATAAAGGTCAGTGATTCTGTCAACCAAGATCTGGACTGCTATAGACTTGTGCCTTTTTTTCTCTCCTTCCTTCCTCTCAGTGTCAAGTATCACTAAATGAAAATGCAAACAGAAAATGAAACCCAGTTTGCACTGTTGTGTTGTTCTTCAGTCATGTCCCATTCGTCATGATCCCATGGGCTCTAGCATGCTAGTACTGTCCATGGGTTTTTCTTGGCCAAGAGGCTGGAGTGATTTGCTGTTTCCTTCTCCAGCTCATTTTCCACATGAGAAAGCTGAGAGCAAAGAGGGTTAAGTGACTTGCCCAGTGAATAAGTGTCTAATGCTGGACTTGAACTCAGATCTTCCTGTGCTCTATTCACTGTGCCATGTGGCTGCCTCTGTTTGTATTGTTAACACTCCCGTGCAATTTCCCCAAATACAACAGTGGAGTAACAAAGCTCCCTACTCTGCCTGAAGCCTTCTCACCTCTTGTTATTTGAAAAACAACAGGGTTTTCATTTGCTGTCTTCTTTCCTTTGACGTCCTTTCTCTCCAGTCCTACACAGTCTCTGCCTCTGGCCCGCTGACTCATACCACATTTGTGCAGTGGAAAGATCTTTGGGTTTTGAGTGGACAGTTGGGTTCAAGTCATGGTTGAAGTACAGAGTTCTACCTTGAAAGGAAGGGAATTTATTTAATCTTCCTGAAGCTCAAATTCTTCATCTATAAAATGAGGATTTTCATATTTGTCCTATCTACCTTATGGATTTGCTGAAATGAAATTCTTCATAAATTGCAGGGTCCCATATTGAAATGGGAGCTATTACTGGACCACTGAGAGCTGGGAGTTCAACTTGGGAGTGAGAGGGCAAATTAGCAGCATTGATTTGTTCAGATAGCAAATGTACGCACCCTCTAGGGACAGAGGGCATGTCTTGATGGTTGCTATGAAGTTGTGAATTCTGTACCAAGGCTGAGTTAATAAAAATAAATAATAAAATCACCTCATATTTACATAGTGCAATAAGGGTGGTCAAGCATTGTTGGCCTTCCTTGTTTCTAACTGACTAATGTTTATATACTCAGTCATGACCTGTCCAGCCTACCTTTCCATTCTCATTACCATTGTTCCCCATCATCTACTGTAGGGTCAAGCTAAACTGGTGTTGGTCTTTTTTTTCTCCTACCTCCAAACTTTTGCAAAGGCTGTCCCTAATATCTAGAATGCACCTTCTCTTTGCCTCTCCCTATTTTACAGAGAGTGCTATGTACATCATTCCATTTCAGAGACCACAGGACCATAAATTTAGAGGTAGAAAAAGCATAGAGACTCATAAGTCCAACCCCCTCACTTTACCAATGAGGAAACTGAGGCACAGAGTTTAAATGACTTGCCCAAGACTACAGGGTCAATAAGTGACTGAGGCAGGATTTGAATTCAAATGTCCCTGATTCCAAGAACAGAACTCTATATACACTAGCACCTACCCTCAGGAAACTTGGGCTCAGAGAGAAGAAAACTGTCCAGGGTCACAGAGGTAATGGCAGAATCTTCTAATTCTTAAGCAAATTTGCTTTTTCATTTCTACTATAATCTTTTTCCAAGGCACTAGATGCCAGATAATAGCTGCTAGCATTTCTATAGCCCTTCAAGGTTTGCAAAGTGTTTTACATAAATTATCTCATTTGATCTTCATAACAACCCTGGGAGGTAGGTGTGATTATCCCCATTTTACAGATGTGGAAAAACTGAAGAGTCACATGATGAGTAAAGATCTGAGGCAGGACTCAGATCCAGGTCTTCTGACTTCTGTGTACTGACCCACCTTGCTGCTCAGATCTAATGAAGCCTCACTCTCTTTTCTTTCTGTCACACCAGCTTGTACCCTGAGAGTTCCAATACTTTTCTAAAGCTTTTTGCAGATTCTTGAAACCTGTTGGGGCAGAAAAACAGGTCTGTGGATTGCATGAGACCAGACTTCCTAGATCTATGTTTGTTGCTTCTTGCTGCCAGGCCAATGGGAAATACCCTGGGAATGCTGTTTTCCCACAATAGCTGGTACTTCTGTTTTTGGTCCAGATTGGACTCCTGAGAACCAATGTAGTGAAAACACAAAGTAGACACACACACATACACACACACACACATACACACACATAAACATACATACACACATACACACACACACAGACTTTTGCATCTTGAGTGGGGAAAAGTCAGTTTATGGGGCGTTTGTTTCAAGGACAAAATGTTCCCCCTCTCTTACTAGTTTTCTTATCTAGATTATAGAATTTGCTTTACTAGATCTAGAAACCCATGGGGTTTTCTTTTCAAAGCTGGTCATGTGGCTGCATGATAAAAAGGACTTTTGGTGGGGGCTGGGAGTAAACTGGGGAGGGTAAAGAGCACTGTGGTGTTGCTGGTAACTGACCTGGACATTCTCAATAGAGCCAGAGAAAAGCTGAGATGAGTTCCTATCCTGCAATCCTATGAAAGTGACTGACTGGGTCATTTGTGACCTGTTTCTCTTCCCTTCTGGACAGGTGCAAGTCCCATTCCCCCCCTGCAGGCAAAGCACCTGCGGAGCCATGCATAGAGAACTTGCTGTATGGCAAGGTGGAGGAGAGTTTCATTTCTGGAGAGCAAAGAGTGTCAATGGACCTTACTTCCCTCTGTACCAGAAGAAGGGTTGGACTCAGTGATCTCTAGGGTTCTTTCCAACTTTCACACTTTCTGCTTTGGTGATTCAAAGCCACAAGTGCTACTCTCCATATCCCTCAAACAGGATTTATTTCAGGATGTGATTCTGATATAGTGACTGTATTCCTGTCAAAATCTTCATTTAGAGAAAGAAAGTAAAAACTGAAAGTCAATTTGAATTTTACCAAGGTGACTCCAGATGTGACATCTGACCAATCTCCCCTGAGACTCTGGTAGACTTGTTTCCTTTTAATATACCAAGACTTAGGATCCCTTCTTTGTACTTCCAGTCATGAGAAGGAGTAATAAAGGTAGAAAAGTGCTTTATCTCTGAGGTCAAGGAACCTGGGCTCACATGCTAATTCTGCTGCTTGCTGTGTACCATGGGGAAGTCACTTAATTTCTCTGGGCCTCAGTCAAATTCCTCTTCTATAAAAATGAACGTGTTGGACTAGGTAGTCTCTGAGGCTCTTTTCAACTCTAGTTCTATCATCCTATGAATCCCCCTCCAAAAAAAAAAAAACCAACTCAGAAAAGAATAATAACAAAAAGGGAGATCTACTTGTTAATGTTTTCTTAGGCAATGGAGAACAATCATGAGCCCCCTCTCCCATTTTATAACCTGGAACATAAAATACTTAAATTCTTCCTCCTCCCCTTTCAACAGTAATAAACTAACACCAAGAAAATTAAAAGCAGTTCTTGAATCAGGAAAACACACACACACACACACACACACACACACAACTAGGAGATTCCTGTATTTAAAAGTAAGCACAGTAATAATAGCTCATTTCTAGAGTGCTTTAAGGTCTACTAAATGCTTTCTTCACAATAATCATGTGAGATAGGGTTAAGTGACATCAGCTAGCAAACATGGTATCCTAGAACTGATCCAAAGTCTTCTGTTTCCAAGCTGAATTTCTCTGGACACTCACTCTCACTACCAAGGTGTGTTCTCTTATTAGAAAAACCCTGGTTTCTGATGGAACAGATGAAGTGACAATAACTCCTCCCTGTCAGGAACACAGGTGCTGACATACCTAGTAGGTGTTATTTATTGTTGAATTAAGTCTGATACACTTCCTAGGTCAATGGTCAGTGCCTTGGGTTTCACAGAAAACCCCCTTGTAATGTACCTAATGTACTATGCTGAGGGGGGAGGGGGAATCCTTCCTGGCTTGTGAAACTGGAGAGTCAATTATCCTTATCTTATTTCACTGAATTATGAAGATTATTTCTGTAACATAGTCACAGCAAATGTCTGTCTGTCTGTCTGTCTGTCTCTCTCTCTGAGTGGTGGGGACTGCTGCTCTAAATTGAAATCCATTCTTTTGGCTGGTTCCAAATAGAAGGTTGTCTCCAGCGCCACAGAACTAGAATATATTTGGAGTGGGGGTGGGGAAAAGAGTAAGTGTTTGCAGAGTATGGTTGATTAGGATCACTCCATAGCTTGCCAGAAAGGCTTCCATACAACTTCCTGTCCAGAGTAACACAGGTGTAAATACTTAAAGTTATAATGAAAAAATGGCAACCTGAATGGAAATCGCTGTTAGAATGTGTGTTAATGACGACAACTGGTATGTATTTAACACTTTTTACTCTTAGTACAGAATCTCATTTTTTACATGAAAATATTTAGGCTTAACTATCCAAGATAGTCTCAGCAAAGGCGGAAATGCATTTTAAGAACATATACTTCTTTTAACTTGTGAATAGTTCTTTCTGGGAGATGACACAGTCAACTTTTGCCAAAAAACATTTGTACAGTTAGCTGACATCATGACTAAGCAGAAAGGTATAGGATGCTTTCAATTACAGTAAAGCTCTGGAATTCTGGTGGTGATTTTTGGTTTGGTTAAGAAAAACTTACTCCCACTTTGTCCTCCCCCTCTCTTCTTTTTAGGAATGGAGGTGTGAAGGGTTGGGCTGGGGACTTATGTGTCAGTTTGGGCAAACTGTTCTTTCCTCTTTGTCCTTGTTATTCACAGATACTTCTCTAAGATGGGTTAGGGAGGAAGGTATGTCTTTGGAAATGAAAGTGTTATAAAGAACAAAAGATAATGATAGAACAACAAAATTCATATCCTCAGGGTTAGCTTTTCTATGAGCAAAATGTCTGTCATAGTAGTAAAGAAAAGAAAAATATAGTTCTCGTGGTAAGCATCCTAGACCTGGGCACCTGCTCCGAGTATCCTTGTCACCCTTCCCATGGATAAGATCAACCCCTATCTGAGTCCAGCAGTCCTCATGGGAGAAGTGGGAGGTCACTGGAAATGATTAGAATGTCTTGGTAGGATTGGAGCTGGTCTAATGAGTCAGAAGAATCAAAAGAAAGTTCAGTTCAATATTCTCATTAAGAGTTTCAGACAGACTGCTAAGTAAAGTCCTTATCTCTATCCAGATGTGTTATGCTCTGTGTGTGGGATAACACAATGCTACTGAGTAACATGTTTGGTATTTACTTATCTATTTACACGTTGTTTTCCTCAAGTAAAATCTAACCTTCTTGAGGGCTGGGACTCTTGTTTTTGTCTTTATATGCCCAACATGTAGCACATTGTCTGGCACATAGTAGGCATTCAACTGAATGAGCATTGTTGAATGGGATAACACTAAATATAATCTTAAAAGGAAGGGTGTGTGTGTGTGTGTGTGTGTGTGTGTGTGTGTGAGTGTGTGTGCATACGTGCGTGTGAGTTTAAACTAATATATTTTATATTTATAAAATCAAGTCACCAGTGACTAGAAACTTGAGGGAAAAATCAGCTCATGTTATTAATCAGCCTCTGGTGGTTTTACTACGCTTTCTTATTTTTGCCAAATATATCCAACAAGACGTAGGATTGGCTGAGAACCTTTCTGAACATAGTGATTCATCTCTAGCCAAGTGGCAAGGCTCACGTATACATAAAAAGATGGACAGTACATCCTAGTTTAGTTCTCTGACCACTGAGCTTTGCAGTATTCAACAGCAAAAAAGCCATGAGGAACAGAAACTGGAGGCAGAAGGAGGTCCACAATATATTATGTAAGAGACCTAAGTAAGGGGCTGATTGGACAGGGAAACAAGCCAGCATTGGAGAATGTAGATGTTAAATAGAAAGGACATAGTTGGGGAGTGGGGGAGGTGGCGGTTCATACTACATAGAAAAACAACATTGCTGGTAACCTACACTTCCTCATAATAGTTCAAAGCATAGAGCAAATTATGTACAACAGTAGCTTGGGTATTACAGCACTATAGGATTTATTAAATACTTGCCCATAACAACCTGGCTGTGGTCCTGATAGCTCCATTTTATAAATAAGGAGAGTTGAAGTCCATAAAGGTTAAATGTCCAAGGTCTCCTGGGTAGTAAGGAGCACTGCTTTAGAACCTGAACCCACATTTTCTGGCCTTGTTTCCCATTCCTCTGTACTACCCTGACCCTCAGATTAAGAAATGGGGGTTTCATAGTGGGAGCTGGCTGTCAAAGGAGGAAAGGCATATTTTTAGTACGTTTTATGCTACATAGCACAGAGTCAAGGCTTCTTGGGAAAGTGGTGGCCAAAGGGGCAGCACTAGCCTGCCCCCTTCAGCTTTCCTCTTTATTTTCAATAAGGCCAGACGAAATGAAGAAGGAAGAACGGAGTTTGGTGAAGCTTTGCACCATATTTAGCTGGTGAACAGTCTGTTGGGTGACACTGACCTTGGGTGGCAGATGAATCTCCCCAATCTGTCAGACATGAGCTTGTCCACAGCACCACATCCTCTCCAGGTGCTGGTGGCTGAGGATACACCCTGTCAACAATAACTAGTTTAAACTAGGTCTGAATTCCCCCAGGAAGTACATGTCCCTCCTTCTTGGTCTACTTTGTGGGGTGGGAGGGAGGAGGGACAGGGAAGGGATGGCTAACCACCCCCAATCAGCATCCTGTAACGGCACTTTTCATTTAAAAGAACAATGCTACTTGAAAGAGAGGAAAGAGAAATCATTGATTTACTGAAGCCTAAACTATAAATTCCTTCCTATAGGGCACTGGCCTTGTAGCCCTTCCTTATCAGGGCTGACCACCCAAATGTCTTGCAAGTTCTTGGGGTATTGAGGATTTGGATGTGTAACTCTGGGAAAGTGAGGTGGCACAGTGGATAGAGTGCCAGGCCTGGAGTCAGAAAAGTTTATCTTCCTGAGTTCAAATCTGGCCGTAGACACTTACTAGCAGTGTGACCCTGGGCAAGTCACTTAACCCTGTTTGTCTCAGTTTCCTCTTCTGTAAAAAGTGAGCAGGAGAAGGAAATGGAAAACCATTCTACTATGTTTGCCAAGAAAATCCAAAATGGGGTCACAAAGTCACATGACTGAAAATGACTGAACAACAACAAATGTGCAATTACAATACTTCCCTCACCTAAGATTTAGAGCTGAAGGCAACCTCAAAAGCCTAGTCCCCACTCATCTCCATGGAAGAATGGAAGGAATCTCTATCCTTTTACAGATGAGGAAACAGAATTAGGAAAGAAAAGTGGTTTGTATGAAGTCACAGAGCTAATAAGTGACATAGATAAGATTTGAAACCAACCCCTTTGATTTCCAAAGCTCATGTCCTTTCTATTGTGCCAGGCTTTCTTAAGAACTTAGTTCTCACAGGAGTAATGAAAATAAAACTCATTGAGGGCAATGGATGTTGGTTTTCCTATGTATGGGGAAGAGAAGGAAAGTAAAACAATCCCTCTAAACCATCCACCTCCCTGTCTCAACTTTTAAATGTCTAAAGGTCATTCAGTCACATGGATCCCAGCTTGTGATCAAAAGATTTTGAGTCTGCTTTAAAGACCGTCATCTAGTCTGAACAGGAGTTCTTAACCTAGGGTCCATGAAAAAAGACATTTTCATATATTTGTATTTCAGAATAATTGGTTTACTTTCTAATACTATGCATTTTATTTTATACAGCTAAAAATATGATACTGAAAAACTAAGAACTCCTGAGTCTATGCAATCTTGTCATTTTACAAGTGAGGGCACTATGGCCAAGAGAAATGAAAATTTACTTCTCTAAACTCACCCAGCTAGTTAAGGTAAGAAGTAGTGTGACGCAGAAGATTGTTTATGTTGTTCAGTAGCTTCAGTCATGTCTGAGTCTTCATAGCCCCATCTGGAGTTTTCTTGGCAAAGATACTGGAGTGGTTTGCCATTTCCTTTCCCAGATCATTTGACAGCTGAGGAAACTGAGACAAATAGGGTTAAGTAACTTGCCTAGGGTCACACAGCTAGCAAGTGTTTGAGGCCAGATTTGAACTCAGGAAGAATGAGTTTTCCTGACTCCAGGCCTGGTACTCCATGCACTGTACCATGACCAATGGCATCATGGGGTGAAGTCATAAGAGTTGCACAAAGGCCTTACTCTCTCTTCCAGAGTCACCCAAGTTCAGTGGCAACCCAAAAGTCAAGACAATTGGCGGTGGCCCAGGATGCCCTGGATAACCTTGGTGTCTTTAATGCCTGACCAAGTTGTAAGCTTTCCACAGCACTTGCTGCAGCTACCTTTGTGGCCATTAGAACAAATTGTTCTCATTCACCCATTCCATTGGAGGAAGTCTTCACATGTTTGGAGTAGACATTTCCCTAACTTACCAATGGGTTTGAGGTCTATCAGTTACCCTCAACCTGGTTTAGCCCGTTGACCGAGAGTGTGTTCACTGCACTTGCCATAGCTTCTAAGATCCACAGGTGAGAGTTGGCTAAGAGGTGCACACCAATGGTGGATGAGCAGTTCTGAAAAGGGCTCAGCAAGCCCCTGGACCAGAGGTGCTAGTTCCCCCTGAGCACCTCACATTCCCTCAAGCTCCTGTTAAAATCTGTAGAAAGCAAGTTTGCTCTTTATGTACTACTTCTGAACACAAATAAGCATATTTATTAAGTCCCCTCATCCATTGACCCTAAAGCACATGGATGTCACTCTGCCTCTATCCTCAGAATATCCCATTCCCCTCTTTAGACCTAAGTTCTCATATACTTGGTAGAACAACACACCAGGGGCCTATAGCATCTTCTCCAGCAACTGGCCATTCTTCAGTGAGGATGAAATCAGAAATCTTTAAATTGCTTTTATAAGCCTTAATTACAAGGCCAAGTGCCCTTTCAGACTTTGGCCACATCTGCATATAAGGGTATGAAGGAGCTGGGAACATGACTGAGTTGGTAGCAGAGATCGTGATCTTGACCCTTGGATTAGACATTTATATTTCTGCCTGTGCTTGCCTTCCCAGCTGCTCATCTACAAGAATGGGCAGACCTCCATCAAGTATTTCCTTGTTTTGATTGATTCATGACATGGTTGCCAAGGTGATTTTCCTAGAGTGTAGCTCTGACTCTTTTATCAATAAATTCCAGGGGCTCCCTATTAACTCTTGGCATTTATACCATGACCACAACCTACCTTCAAGCTTTGGTACACATTACTCCACTTCAAACACTCTAAAGTCAAGCTAAATTGGTTCATATATGACAATCCATATTCTATCTTCATCCCTTTGCACCCACTGTGCCTCCTGCCTGGAATGGACTTCCTGATAACTTGTGCTTCTTAGAATCCCTAATTTCGTTCAAGACTATTGAAGTGCCTTTCACATAAAGCCTTTTTTGATTCCCATCCCAACTCCAGCTTCCCTCCCCCCACGCACTTAGCTTATATTTTATATATGTTTATGTATGCATAAGTTTTTTCTCTGAATAGAATTTTTCTTGAGGACAGGGGCTGTTTTACTTTTGTCTTTGTCTGCTCAATGTCCAGCCTGGCACACAGTAAGCACTTAATAAATGCTTACTGATGGCTTGATTCAAAGGAACCCAGAATTCCAAAGCTGTTGGGTACTAAGTAGGAAAATAATAGGTACCTTCAGAGATTGAAATTTGCTAAGTATATGGAGTCCTTACCATTAACCATGTTGAGGCCTCTAACTGAAAGGCTCACACTCAGAAATAGGAAGGGTACAAAGAAACTAATTAAACCCAAAGACATTTAGCTACTTGTCAGGGTCCATCTTTCAGGTACCAAAAAGCTCAGGCATTGGGCCTGAGAATCTCCTGCTAGGGAGAGGAGGCTCTGAAAGAAAAAAGACAAGGGAGATTTTTTGTTGATTATTCTTAGCAGGGAGTTTTCTGCCTTATTATTATTATTTCTAACAAGAAGTAAAAAAAAAAAAAAAAGCCAAAAAAACCCAAAGCCCATAGGCTTAAGCTAAAAGTGAGTAGTGCCAGTCATCACTCTCCTCTGAGGAAGGATGCCCAAGATTAGCAAGTGAACCAGAAGCTGGAGGCAGTAAAGCCCAGTGAGCAGAATATGGTAGCAAAGGTTATGAGGCCAAGGATGAAAGATTGCAGAGCAAAGCTCTAAAACAGGCCAGGAGAGTTTGCGGACATCTCCAGAAGACAGCAGCAGCTGCCCATGAATTGGCCCTCCATGTATATGTCTTGGTCAGGTAAGTCTACCTGGTTCTCAGTTTCTTCATATGTAGAATGGAAGGATACTTCTACTGCATGAAACATAGGGCTATTATGAGAACATGTTTTGTAACCTTCAAATATCATATAAATGTCTTATTATTATGGCACAAAGTTTTTATTTTCTGAAAAAATTTTGTATTTCCTGAGGTTAATTTAACCTCAGAAACACTGATCTAAATAAATGTATATGTGATCTACATGTAATTTTTTAGAAATTTTAGAGAATGGGAGGTATAGGAGACTGCAGATAAGTAAATGATCTTTTTCAAAAAGAGGAGGAAGGTAGATCTCTGGAATTCCTAGTAGGTCAGCCAGATGCTCATCTTCACCAAAACTCCAAAGCATGTTAATTAAACACATGATTTATGAACATTTTAGAAAAGAAGCAGATTACATTTAGGAGTCAACATAGGTTTGCTGAGACCAAACTGCACTAAACTAATCTCATATTTAGTCTAATCCTATACACCAATTAGGAGATTGGACTAGCCCAGTGATTCTCAAAGTGTGTTTTACAGATCCTTTGGGATTCCCAAGACTCTTTCAGGGGATCTGTAAGGTAAAAAAATTTTCATAGTAATACTAAATTATTATTTACCTATTAAAATAGTCCTCCCTTTTCCATCTACATATGTTTGAAGCCAGGTTTTCTTAAAAACTCTAACCAAACCAAAATATATGACAGATTGGATAAAGAAGCAGTAAGAAAATTCAAATGTTAAAGATACCTGCAAAACTGTGTAAAACAACACCACTTTTCTCACTAATTTTCTTTTGTTTTGGAAAAATGTTATTTTTTAACAAAATACATTATGTTAACAAGTAAAGGATTTATTACTGGTGTTTTAAAATGAATTAAATATATAAAACATTTTTAGTTTAAATGTTTAATATGGTACATATGGCCTATGTAAACAAGAACTCTTTGGAGAGTCCTCAGTAATTTTTAAGAGTGTAAAAGGGTCCCAAGACCAGAAAATTTCAGAAACATTACTCTAGATAACTATTTCAGTCCTAAGATTGTGTGATTCTAATTTCTCACAATGCTCAGTCTATGGGGAGAAAGCAGAAAAGTCTTGAAAAGGAAGCTTGAATTAATGGCAAGGAAGGCAAATCTAGCCAGCGGTCTCTTTTCTCCCTCATTAAGATTAATATTCTCAAGTGTCCTTGAATTTGAATGCAAGGAGTAGCATGGGGTAAGGGAGGGGGAGAAGAAAGGTGATCAAAGGAAGATCTTTTTCTGTCCATGATCTTTATTTTGTAAATAAAGATTTAAAAAGATCCTTTGCAAAACTTTTGCTTTGGAAGAACAGAATTTAAATTTATGCCACTATATAGAAGTCATGCTAGACTAGAGTTTGAGGATTAACAAATCCTTGTCTCTGTGCTGTTCTTCCAAATTAAAATTAAGACCTCCCTTGATCTTTAAGACATGGTGGGCGTAGTCAGATAGATACCTATAATGTCATGGTTGTACTTCTGTATTTCCCAGTGCTAGTTGTTCTTCATTTTTTCGCATTTGTGTGCATCTCACATGCATTCACATGCCTCCCCTAGATATAGCATTACTTCCTTGAGGGCAGGGATTATCTCTGGATTTACCCTGGTTTAGCAAAGAACCAGATAAACTGAATGCTAATAATGATGTTCACAAAAATGACAGAGAGGGGCTTTCCTTCATTTAATTGTTGCCATTTTTCAGCTTTATTCCAGTAATGGATGAAAAACAAATTATTGAAATTGAACTCTCTTCTCTTTTTGTGTAATAAGGGGGAAAAAAGAAAGCGAAAGATCTTCTGGACTTCATTTTTTAATTGTTTAAAAACTATGGCAATGCAATTGTAAACCACAAGTCCAAAACCTGCATCACTAACCATCTCCTGCCAGAGGGGTGATGGACTTTAAATCCAGAGGAGACATGCACTTTCATATAAATATACATATACATGTACATTTACATAAAGGTGTATATGTGTGTGTATACACGTATGTGTGTGTGTATATATATATATATATACATACATATAAACAATATGGGAATTGGATTTGCTGGGCTGTGTACATTCTTGTGAAGGTTTTGGAGTTTTTATTTGTTTTTATTGTTTATTTGGGCAGTAACTGGGAGGGAGAGATAAATTCTTGAAAAATAAATAAATGAAAATAATAAAAAAAGAATTGCAATGATGATAATGCTACATTTATGAAAGGACTACTTTAGATAATGGAAACAATTCATGTTGTGACGAAATGCTCACTTGAGAGATTATATTGTCAATTCTTGCTTATCATGATTTGTTTTTGGACACTTGTGTCTGAGTTTTGTTCTTAACATGTAAGATCAGTGCCCTAACGAGGGTAGAGCATTTAGGGTCTTTCTTCAAGCCACTGAAATTAGAGGTGTGCTGATAGCATTTGCAGTATTTCAGCTGCGTAGGAAAAACAGAACTTAGCACCAAGTAGTGTTTCCAGATTCCTGATGGATTTTAATCTTCAGAATTTGGGAACAATAAATCAGAATTCCTGGGGAATCACGGGAATTCCCAAAATCATCTTATTCTTTATTTTCATTTTTTTGGGTTGTTTTTTTTTTTTTTTGGTAAGTGACCTTCATAATAAACAGTGAATCATTTTTCTGTAGGAGAGTTATACTAAAAGTTTTAGAGGTCTTCTATTTAAAAAAGATGTTATTATTTATTAGTTATTATTAGTTCATAATTAGTTATTATTATGATGAACCAATATAATATGACAATGATTTGAAACATCTGGCAACAAGCTTACTGATTTCTTTTATTTTTCTTAAAATACTTTTAACATCCTCTTTACTGTCTTGTGGATATCAAAACATTTTAAAAAATGAATAAGGACATATTGAGTTTTGTAATATTTACAATGAACTGTGGCTTATATCAAATATTCATACTGGAAAAAGTCATTGTGTGTATGTTCATCCTTCGTTGCCGAAGAAGACCATGCTATCAGAGAAATGATGACATGACTTGCACTGGACTTTGTTTTGAGTGAGAGAGGGCTGTGCAGGTCACCAATCTCACTTCTCCTCCAAAGCCATCTGAATCCAGTGACCAGATATTCATCAGGGTGTCTGGAGATGACCCAGGATGAGGCAATTGGGGTTAAGTGACTTACCCAAGATCACACAACTAGTGAGTGTCCAGTGTCTGAGGTGAGATTTGAACTCAGGTCCTCCTGACTCCTACCCTGGTGCTCTATCCACTGCACCACTTAGCTGCCCCCATGGAAAAAGTCATTAGTTAGCTTTTGAATAACATAATATTCAGCTCTCCTAGCAAGATTAACAATACTACTTCAAAACAAATGACTAATTTAAGAACTTATTTTGCTTCTAAAACTTGCTATTTCTTGGAAAAGTACTCAGGATTTCCACAAAGTATACCACATGTATAAATTTATAACTGTTTATTTTATTTGTAAGAATGCCCCACCATTAGTAGCATACAGGGCCATGAATACATGGTAGCAGTTATAAGCAAGACTGATTACATCTTTCCAGTGGTCTTCTATCCTGATTCCTGGCATTGTCAACTTTTAGCCTTAGACTCTGTCAGCATCTCTTACTTGTGCATTTGACTTGACAGCATTGGGTTCCTCAAAACCAGTAATGTCTTTATGTTGATCTTAACCCTTAATTCTTGCAGGAGAATTATAATACTTTTTCCCAATTTGTTGACTGAATTTTCTTGGGATTCAGGATATGGAAAAATATATACATTTCCTGAGAAATGCCAGAAATGAATTCTTGTATGGAAGCACAAGCTTTAAGGTGTTCTAAATAATTTGTTAAGCTGGGAAGCTACCTGAGAGCCTGCAGGGCTGAACATTCCAGTGGGGAAAGATGATATATGTAAAGGAACTGGAAAAGGGGATGACCATATGGAGAAAGGGAGTACCCTTGTAGGGATCAAATTGAAAAGTCCAGAGAGTCAGGGGTAGAGCATGGAGAATAGCAAGCATGCCTGACCTGAGCTCTTTATGAAATAACAATCCTGCGTAGTAATTCATCGATCTAGGAAGGGCCCTAGGAGCAGAGGCATCTTCAGGGAAAAAAAGGCTATTGGCACAGGAGTAGAAGAGGCTGCAGTTGCAGAAGCAGAGTCAGGATAGAAGTGAACATGTATGGCTTGGGCTCTTCATGAAATAATGGTCCTGGGCCGGAAATCACTAATCAGACAAGGTACTGCAGAGAGAAATAGTTCTGGGATAAGTGGCTATTCTATGTTGAGTGTTTACTGACCAATAGGGCAGGTGGATAAAATGATTGACTTTACAATTGAATACAAATGCCAAAAGACAGGTCCATCTTTTGTAGCCTCATCAAAAAAATCCTTGGGGAAAGCCCAGTACTAGAACAGATAATGTGATACTACATACTTCTTCCTGGTCCTACATGATTTTGATTTCTGATAGCTTTCTTTCTGTGCTTATTTCTTGCTTCCTTCCTGCTCCCTACATACCTTCCTTCCTCCCTCCCTTCTTTCCTTCCTTTTCCCTCCCTCCCTTTCTTCTTTCCTTATTTCATTCTTTTCCTCGATCCTCTCTTCTCCTCTCCCCTCCTCTCCTCTCCTCTCCTCTCCTCTATCTTCTCCTCCCTTCTTCCCTCCTCTATCCTCTCTTATCCTCTCCTTTCCTTTCCTTCTACATGGTTTAGATGTTATGAACGTTTAGAACTATTTGAGCCAAGAATGCTTGGGGAACAAGTTGGGGGTGGGGGACATGCATTCCATAGTAAGTGACTGAGTCAGATTGAACTCAGGTCTTCTGCCTCCAACTTCAGTGCCCTTTCAATGTCTCTGACTTCTGTTATAACGGGTCTCAAACATCAATATGGTACTTTTTGGAGTCTAGTAAATCTCTGATAGCTCTCCATACCTTTTCAAAACTTCAGGTATACTTGAAACTCTCATAGCATTAGATCATAACACTGTGATCTACTGGAGAACAAAATCTTTTTATTTTCTTTGTATCCTTAGCACAGTCTGGCACATAGTAGGTGCTTTATTGACGGACTGATTCAAAGCTACTCTATCTTTTAGAGTGGTCTCATGGAACTCTTAGGTCACACCATCTTATTGTGGCTACAATTTTACATCTATAGAAGATATCTCTCTGATGAGGAAGAATATGCCTCATGAGATATCAAATGCTGAATTTAATGATACGTACTGAGTTCCACACCTACAATATCAAATATTAACTATAGCTTTATCTGCATTAACATGGACATCATTTCCTAACAGTGACACGTCTTTTTGAAAGAAACTTTTACTAACATCCATATGTTTACTCATTGTGGAAATAACTGCTTGGTCTTCCTTCTACTGGAATATGTGTGCTGGGAATACCATTTTCAAAGGAAGTGAGTAGATAATGGATCTTACTGGCAGTAGTAAAACTGAAAGAGCAAAGAACTGTGGGATTTGGGTGATAGAAGAAAACCTATATCCTCTGGTCCAGCCCCTTCATTTTGTAGATAATGAAACCCTGAGACTCAGAGATATCAAAAGACTTCTCTAAGACACCACAATTGGTAAGGATCGGAGGAACCTGGGATTCAAATTTAGGTTTTCTGTCTCCCTAGTGTATTTTCCACCTTATCCTACAGCCTCCCTTGGGTTTACCTTTCTTCATAAGCCCAGGTTTTGTTTCTCTGAGCTTTTCTAACTCAAGCCCACATCTGGGTTTTTATGGAAAAATACTGGATTCATAATTCAAAGACCTAGGTTCAATTTCTGTTTTTAACAAGCACTATGCGACTATGGGGAAATCATTTAATCTTTCTGAGTCTGTTTCTTTAACTTTAAAATGACAATAACAGTATTTGTATTTATGATTTTGGGGAAGACATAGCTCTGTAAACTTTGAAGGGGAGTGTAGATATGTGCTGTTGTGCTTATTTCTTTGAGGGGAGCTGTTTTGAAAGACAATGATTCTGAGGTCCTGTTTTATTCAAAACTTGAGATTTCTATCATTGTTATTCTGGAGGGGGATTGGTCAGCCCTGATCCATTAATTCCCTGCCCCAGTCCAGTTGATAAAACCACGGAAGGGTCAGATCACAGAGAAAACAAGATATTGATATATTAAATGAAGAATACTAGTCAACACTTTGCAAAGTGTGAAGAAGTTATCTTTGATGGAATTCAAGGACAGCTAATTACTGGTTAGCCAAGAATAGGACACATTTCTGGTGATCTTTAGAAAATAAGAATAGGGAGCAGCTAGGGGGCATTGGAGAGAGCACTAGGGTAGAACTACGATAGAGCACTAGCCCTGAAGTTAGGAGAATCAAGTTCAAATTTGGCCTCAGACACTTACTAGTTGTGTGACCCTGAACAAGTCACTTAACACTGATTTCCTAAAAAAAAAAAAGGAATTTCAAAAAGATATGCTCCTTAGAGAGACAGTGAAAGCAGGAAGCAAACTCAGGGATGTGACACTTACTTACCTATGGTAGAGCCTGCTGTAAAGGAAGACCCCAACTCTTGAAATGAAGTGTATTGACTTTTCCAGAAGATAGTGTGTGTGTGTTGGGGGGCAGGGGGAGTGGACTCTTCCTCTCCTTTCCCTACCCCATGGGAAATGACATCTGATATTCGAGCCTACCTACATGTACCCAGAGGGAAGCACCCAAAAAAAAAAAAAAAGAGAGAGAGAGAGATGATCAGTTGAGCCTTTCTTTTTTCAGAGGAAAGTGGTCCTTAACAGCAGAAAAAAAAAAGATAGTTTTAGGTGTAAAGGAGAATTAACACTGGCAGTCAGAAGATGAGCTACAGAGAAGAAAAGAGTGGATCCAGGTAGCAGAGCTGAGTGACCTGCCAAAAAGACATATTGTACTCAGGGGGAGCAGCATAAGGACAAAAATGAAAAACAAAAACTATTAATGTCCTGCAGTACTAGAAGTGTAAGCTACATTAGGCAATATGTTCCTTAGCATCACACCTCACTACCAGTAACTGCAATATACATATATATGCACATACATATAATCCCACTCCTCCCACTGACACTGTGTGCATTTGTGGAAAAGCATATCCTAGGTTTATGGGTTTATAGTTACTTTTCTTCATATGTCATTTTAGTAAATGCTTTTGCTTTGAGCTAGTTGTGCCTACTGGCTCACTGTTACAGGCAAGTGCACCAGTGGGGGCTCATGAATTGTAGTTTTCAAAGACTATGTTGAATAAGAAGTGACTATGCCTTGGGGGATCCAATTTATAAGTATGAATGGAAAGTGAGGCAACCCAGAGTAGGCTACATCATGGTCAAGAATAAGTATCAACCATGTATAACATGTATTACGTATGTATTAGTATTGTACAAAGTGTCAAGTGTTGGCCCTGTAAGGAGCACAAGAGAGCATAGTATTGTGTAAACATCCCTGTCCTGAGAGTCAGGAGAATGGGGTTCAAGTATTGACTACCAGTTACTATTCATGTGAATTTTGCCAAGTGATTTATTCTCTGAGCCTCAGTTTCCTCATCTATTAAATGAAGGGGCTGCACTAAATGATCTCTAAAGTTTTTTTGCTTGTTTGTTTTCTCCAGCTCTAATATTTAATGATGCTATAATACGAGGCTGCCTGAGTATCAATCAATCAATAAACATTTTGAACCTCAAAGGGTTCATCAACAATAAACAATAACATTAATAATAATAGCATCTAGAGTGCTTACTATGTCTGAGGCTCTGTGCTAAGCACTCTACAAGTATTATCTCATTTGTATTTACAAATTAATGTTAAGTTCTGACAAAAGCCAGTGATAAAATCCATCATACTCATAGGTGGAGCATGCAGGCAGCTCCATAGGGTATGACTCAGAAGAGCCTTCCTAAGGATCCAGGAATCTTTAGAAGGACCTCAAAAGGTGTTCTGCTACACCCTTTCCGTCTTTCACCCAACTAACTCCAGAACTATTTCCAGTTTTATTTCCTACAGCACCTCATCTTCCCTCCCCTTTTTCCTTTGTTCTCTTGGGGGTTTGGACGATGACTCATTCAGTGATGTTAGAGCCAAGTTTCTAATTCTCTATACCACTGCCCTGGAAAATCATCTCCAGTCACAGCTCTACCCTTTATGGGCTTCACCTAACCAGAGTTTTTCATCTTTGGGAACAGGGGTAGTATCAAATCATAGTTGGCTCTTATCCAAAATCAACAACTCCACTCATTTATACACGTATGCATACGCGATCAAATGAGATAATGCTGGTAAAGTGATTATCACAGTGCCTGGCACACAGTAGGTGCTACGTAAATGTTAGAATTGTTGTTGCTTGTTGTCACTGTTACCTTTTTAGTTCATTTACATAGTTATGTGCTCTTAACTTCAATTCAACAAGTATTTATCATCCTCTAGGTATAAGACTGTGCTAGCTGGTGGGAGAACACAATTATGATTAATAAGGAAAAGGGGATGGATTATGGTAATTCCTGTTCAATTGGACGAGTTGTCTGACTAATTTAATAAACTCATAGAATGGTAGGATGATGTGAATATTTTTATAAGATATTTCTTCCTATAAAATATGAATATTTTAAAGAGACAACTTTTGTCTCCTCAATGAATGAGGCTGCCTGAATATCATTCAATCAATAAACATTTATTAAGAGCTTATTATATGCCAGACATGGTGCTAAATGTGGGGATACCCTCTCCCCCAAAGGAAACAAGACCTACCCTCAAGGAGTATCATTTTCTCTATTGCATCAATAGAGAAACAGGAGGGTATATCAAATGATAGGAGTAGGATTTGAACTTGTGATTGTACTGGTATAAAGAACTCCCAAATGAGGGAATTCTCTCTACCAATAAAGATTAGTACTTTTTCTACAACTTCTTGACTTACAGAGCTTCATAGGGCACTGAGAGATTAAGTGATTTACCCAAGGTAACACAAGCAGAAGCTATCAGAGCACATGTCACCTGTAGTACATGGATAAGTATACATAAAATACATACAAATTAAGAAAAGTTCATTGTGGTGGTTAGACAGTCAACATACACTAAGTGCTTACTGTGTGTCAGGCATTGGACTAAAACAGTGGGAATACAAAGAAAGGCAAAAATAGTCCTTACTCTCAAGAAGATCACATCCTAAATGAGTAGATAGACATGAAACTAACTAGGCAGATGCAAGATATATATATACATATATATTGCATATATGTATGTGTGCATGTGTGTATATGTATACACATACATACATATACACATAGAGAGAATCTATCTATATATACGTACATGTATATATAGATTATATTCATAGATATCTACATGTAGGCATTTAGATTATATCTAATATATATATATACACCATACATAGTATATGTGTGTATACATATATACACACACATAAATACACATACATATGATACTCCACCTTCTGGAGAGACTTAAGGGGAAATAATTAGAAAGTTATTGCACTAATTTATACATTGTGAGGTGGGGCTAAACAAGGATGGTGACTGTAAGTGGAGAGAAAGGGATATATATAAGGCTCTTACAAAGGTAGAAATGCTAAGAGTTGGCAATGAATTGAGTGTATGAGTTGGGTGAGGGTGAAGAGTAAAGCATAGCCCATAGTTGCGAGAACGTGTGTCTGGGAGAAAGAACCCAGTTACCATGAGAGCCTGAGCCTAGCTGTGAAGGGCAAGCAGGAGGTATGTGTGTGTCTGAGGTCTCTTAGGAGCTGCTTGACTGTGCAGTGTATATTTCATATAGAATACAATGATCAACAACACATTGAACAGAATTGTTTGTACTTTGAAATCTCTGCTTCAAATGAAGTTTTTATCCATGAATCCAGTCTCACCAAGTTAATTTGTGTTTACTGACCTTTGAAATACATCAGGAAATTCCATGCTAGTCCTGAAATTCAGGTTGTCAGGGTTTGGACGAACGTGCAGCTGGTACGTGCATGCGTGCGTGCGTGTGTGCGTGCGTGTGTGTGGGTACCCATTGCATATGTGGAGAAGAGAGTGAAGTTTGGGGGTTAGGAAAAAAGCAGACAATTGTATCCTTGGGAATTGAGACTCAATAGGCTTTGTTCTGCCTGTCTAAGTCCTCCGTGGGTCCTGAGGACATGTCAGTTCAAAAGCACACACAGAAGAGTATTAGATTGAGCAAGTTACAACTGCTGACACTGGAGAAATAGGGCACCCTCCAATGGAATGGAATGGAATCTTTGATATATGTATGGTCCACTGTAAGAGAGAAGCTTCAAGCTGCCCCTAGTAAGAGGCTGGCTTTAGCATATGTCACACAGTCCTCTTCTGCCTCTCTAGTCCCAATCTGGGCCCTGGTCTTGCCAATGTCACTTTCTTTGAACTACCCATGCCATTGGTCTGAGGCTCTGCTCTTGCAGGGAGTCTCTGTCCAAGTTTCTGCTTCAAACTCTTTTGCTCCTCTCTTCCAGTATCTCCCAAATGCTCTGCTCCCAGCTGATGATTGCTTAGTTCTGACCTTGCCTGTCCAACAAAGCCTTAATCTGACCCCTCTGAGAAATACTCAGCCCTGCCCAGGTCATGTGCTAGATATGAACCCTGCTACTTCTATAACCAGGCAAGATAAAGGGGAGTTTTATTAAGTCTGCAATTTTGGAGGGAGAGTTGTTGAAGATTTTTCTTGGCATGGCCTTCTCTCTCCCTCTGTCTGGTCTCCTTTCGGGGCTTTCCACTCCTTCCTGATCTGGATGAAGAATATAAGGGATCTATTTCCCCTATGGTGTGTCTTAAGGCCAGTAAGTAAAACCACATCCTCCTTATCTTTGTTCTAAGAAGGTGGTCTGGCTATAGATTCTATGAGTAGGGAACAATTTGGTTCCTTTTCTGGCTCATGGTAACTGAGATTCTTGAATTGCTAAACCCCCACTGTGTTGAGAAGATTGTATCAAGTGTGACACAGGGTCCGGAGGGGCCGCTGCTTCCCTGCAACACTGAGAAATGGACTAAGCAACAGCTTTATAATAAAGAAAGGAAAAATGGGTTGGAAGATAGCTGAGGAGGTGACTAGGAAGCCTGACTCAGAGTTGTTCCTATTTGGAAAACCAGAGGAAAAAGGAGAGAGGAGAGCGAAGACTGGTGGAAGGGAGGGAACGTCATCCCAATAAGACAATTTTGCAATGTTCCATAGTCGCCCACGTCTACAAAGAAAAGAAGGGGTTCATTTTCACGTCTCTTTTTTTGGAATCGGGTGTGGTCATTATAATGATACTACATTTGGTTTCTCTCTCTTTTCTTGCACAAACATTACAGGAATAGGATAATTGATTTTAAATTGAAAGAGATCTTAGAGGTCATGAACTCCATGGTTTAGATCATTGTTTTTATTATATCCCAGTTTTGAGGGGTGAGTTTGGTTCAGGACAATCCCTTGTTACTTTAGGTTTCATATTGGAATGAAATAAGTTTTTCTCTTTTTAGAAAAAACTCAACTAACCTTGGTGGCCAGGAGAAGGAGGAACCCTCATAGACAGTGGTCTTTTCCTATTAGTTCCGTTTATTTCACTATATGTCAGTTCATATGTCTTCTCATGAATTGATGAATTCTTTGCATTCATGGCTTCTTTGGTGCAATAATACTTCTACCCCACACATTTTTTAGCCTTTTCTCCATTGAAGGTCATGACATCGACTTATACCTATCTCCCCATCTTGGTAGGTCCCTTCCTGGTCTTCAGGATATTTTCCCCCCTTCCTAAACAATTTCAGTATCTATTTTAGTCTTTCTCTTTCCCCATCTCCTATCATCAGAAATTTCAGTGGGTCTGCAGAAGATGGGTTTATATCCCAATAACTTTTATTCAATTATGTTAAAAAATAGTCATTTTATCCAACTCTCCTAGGAACATTAAATATAAAAGAATAACAGTGAGATAGTGAGATAACAGCTCTGGGCCTAGAGTTTTGACTGAGTTCAAATTTTGCTTCAGGCACTTACCAGCTGTGCAACCTTGGACAAGTCACTTAAACTCTGCCTCAGTTTCCTCAACTGCAAAATGGGGATCATAATATTTACCTCCCAGGGTTGGTGTGAAAGATCAAATAAATGAGATAATATTTGTAAAGTTCACCAGAGTGCCTGGTATATAATAGATACTTACTATATGTTTATTTCTGCCTTGCCTTGCCTTGCCTTCCCTTGCCTTGCTTTGCCTTCCCTTACCTTCTCTTCCCTTGCCTTTTGTTTCCTTTTGTTTCCTTTCCTTTCTTTTGTTGGAACCCTTCCTTCCTTCCTTCCTTCCTTCCTTCCTTCCTTCCTTCCTTCCTTCCTTCCTTCCTTCCTGCTTTCCTTCCTTGACATGCCTGGAGATCCTAAACTCTGAAATTTCCTTTACTGATCACAGCTATCTGTCTTTCTACCTTACCCTTGCCTCTCACTTTGACTCTGTCTTTCACTTTCATGGAGATCTCATGGAGTCCCTTACCCTTTCCCTATTCTCCCAGTCCATAAACTTGGTTATGTCTTTTCTCATCTCCCTGTTAAGCCTAAACTGTAATCATTTTAACATGATGTCTTGGAATCCCTTGTCCCCTTGACCTTTTAGCCATTTCCCTTAATAATAGTCAAATTTGGATAAGCTCTATTGTCCAGTTTCTTAACTCCATTTCCTAGACTGCTGTGAATTGTTAGAAAAAAAGTAAAAAATTAAGAAAAACAAAACCCAAACTCTGGTGGTTGGATCCACTAGAAATGACTGCCCTTCAAATTCAGCTGGACTTTTATTGGTGCCCCACAATGCTTTCAGTCACCTCCAGTTGATAGTCAGAGTCTCAGAGTTGATTGTCTTTGACATCTGCTCCAAACCTTTTCCATTCTTCTCTGATTACTATGTCTAGCCCCAAACCCAATTCAGAGATCAGTTAGTTCAGTCCCTTTAACTTACAGAAAAGTAAAGTAATGCTCACATGGTTAAGGGATATGTCTAAGACACATATGTCATATGTGGTAAATTCAGGACTAGAATCCAGGTCTTCAAACTCCCAGGTCAGTGCTCTTTTCTCCCTAGCATGGTTTTGGTGATACTACCCTTTCCTGATTCTCCTTCTACCTCTTTGACTATAGCTTCTAAGTTTCCTTGAACCAATCTTCTTCCTTCCTCTCCTTAAAGGAAGGATTTCCCTTAGGTTGTGACTTGGACACAGTTCTCTCTCTACACTCCACCTCTCTAATTGTCATGATGGAGTGAGAAAAGCACTAAATTTTCATCTTGGGCAACTGAACACTTACTTCAAATGTGACCTGATCAGGGCAGAGTGCAATGGTGTAATGCCTGTTCTCTTTATGTAGATCAAGATTGCGTTAGCTGCCTTATCTCACTGTTGACTAATGTTGAGATTGCCATCTATTAATTCCCCATATCTTTTCAGACAAACTGCTGACTAGAATCTACTCCCCTATCTTGTGAAGGTTTTTTTCTAAGTTTTTATCAATGGCATAATCACTTTACTAATCATCCAGGCTCAAAAACTCAGTCATGTTGGATGCTTACCTCTCCATAACCTCCCACATTGATTTGGTCACCAAATTTTGTTGATTCTGCCCCATGAATATCTCTTGCATACATCCACTCTTTTTCATACCAACTGCCTTATCAGTTCAGACCCTTAGAAGTCCTTCAGGCATCTCATGTGAACCATTACAAGACTGGTCTTCCTCTTCTCCATTTTACCCATCCTTCCCATGATGGCCAGGTCAATCTGGGGAAGATTAGGAAGTATCAATTCAGTACCATCACTCTCCAAACCAGGAAGTTTTAATGGTTCCCCATTGACTATAAAGTTAAGTCCAAATCCATCATGATGATATTTAAGAATATCCACAATATTATGTACTTTAGAGCAAAAAATTACTGCAAAAAGCAGACTTCAGAAAAATCTGGAACAACTTACATGAACTGATGCTGAGTGAAATGAGCGGAACCAGGAGAATATTATACACAGTGGGAGCAACATTGTGTGATGACCAACTTTGATAGACTTAACAGTTCTCAGCAATATGAGGATCTAAGACAATTCCAAAAGACTCATGATGGAAAATACTGTCCACATCCAGAGAAAGAACTATGCAGTCTGAATGTAGGTCAAAGCATTCTCTCTCTCTGTCTTTGTCTCTGTCTGTCTCTCTGTCTCTCCTCTCTGTCTCTCTGTCTCTCTGTCTCTGTCTGTTTCTTCTTTCTCATGGTTTTTCCCTCTGGTTCTAATTCTGCTTTACAACATGAAAAATGCAGAAATAGGTTGAATGTGATTTTACATGTATAGCCTACATCTGATCGCATACTCTTTTGGGGAGGGGAGAGCAGAGGGAGAGGGAGAAAATTTAGAACTTAATGTCTTATAGAAGTGAATGTAGAAATCTAAAAACAAATAAATAAAATTTAAAAGTTACTGCAAAAAATTGGACCGAGAGCTTTCTGTGTAAATTTGAGTAGTTTTTAAATGAGGAGACAGTCAATTTTTCAAGACCTTGACAATATTATCTAAATTAGGGACATTTATTGCAACAATTAGAATGAGAGTTCGCTGTAGGTTTGAGGAGTTTTAAAATGAGGAAATGATCAATTTTTCTCATCCATTTAAATTCTTATATTGTTGGCAGATGCCTTTCTAAATAAAAAATTATGTGGTAATCCAATGTTGGCACTGAAAAGGGATGAAGAAAGAAGCCCATCATAAGAGTTATTCACCCAAAAGAGATGTATTAAGGGATAGTTTTTATAGCTGGGTGGGGATGAGAGGAAGGTGATGCAGCTCTCCTCTAAATCTATATCCAGATAGGGATGATGTGATGGTACGGGAGTACTTCCAAGGTAGCTTCCCAATTTTCCCTTTCGTATGAGAAAAATCCCATCTCTGAAGTTTGCTGGAGATGTTCCCCACTTATAAATACTAAGTTCTTGTAAACACTAAGTGCTCTGCATCCAGAAGTTTGCTTTGAGAACTTTGAATGCAGTAATTGGTTGAGGGGGATGAAAGTATAGGACTAGATAGAATATTTCCCAAACAAATCAAAGTTGTCTGTCTATCACTTCAGGCACTTTGGGGTTGTTTGGGCCCAGATGGACTCTTACATATGAAGTTTTAATTGGGAATTCAGGGGGAGACTTTCTCAGCTTGTTTCAGGGGTTAAAACAAAAGAAAGACAGAAGCAAGCATTTAAAACTACATAAGTAGACAGAATAGTAGACAAGTAAGATGGGCATGGGAATTAATCATTTAAAGTTGTTTGGTCAGTGCCAGGAAGATGACCTTGGTTATTCTCTCAGAGTATCAATGGCTTTGAGAAGAAATGCTTATGCCTTTTTCCCCTTCATATTCTACAAATGAATACTAACTTGGAGTCTTGGGTGGGTGGGGGAGGGGAGAGGGAAGATAACTTTCAATAAGTTATTGTTCAGTAACAACAAAGATCCTAACAGGGGAGAAAGACCTTTAATTATTAACGTAGCTGTACATAAATATGTATATGCATGTATATGGAGGCAGTTAAGTGACACAGTGGGTAGAGTATCCTCCCTGAAGTTCAAATCTGACCTCAGATACTTTACTAGCTATATGATCCTGGACAAGTCACTTAACCCAGTTTACCTTAGTTTTCTCATCTATAAAAGATGAAAAGGAAATGGCATTCCACTCCAGGAACTTTGCCAAGAGAAACCCAAATGGGGTCACAAAGACTCAGACATGACTGAAAAATTACTAAATAAGACTATATATATGCACATATATATGTATACATACACACACACACACACACATATATATATATTTATATTATAGCAAGCTATACCAACTCATTTTCATCTCCCAGAGTGAAGAATGATAGAATTTGTAGGTACAGAATTATAATCAAACATATATCCTTATATACATCATAGAAAACATTATGGGATCCTCACATCAATTGCTGTAAAATAAATTGTAGTCCTGGCTGAAAGGGTCCTTGTATTTTTAATGTATTTTTGCATAATGGGCAGAGCTTTCTCATCCATTAACAGGCCCATATGACTTGCTTCAGTCACATAGAAGCCTGAGTCATATAAGTCTGTGGTGCAAGGAACTTGCCTAATGGAAGGGGCAGGAAGGGGTGGAGCAGAGCTGAGAGGAAGTTGGTCATAGCAGTTAGAACTGAGGGAGAGAGAGAGAGGAGGCAGGCAGTGAGCTGTAGTGTTTGTTTTTGGGAAGGCCCTAGCAGGGGGAAGGCTTGGGGATGGTGATGCCCCCTGCTTTATTACTGTGTGTAGATTTTTTTGTTGCTATGATGGATTTAGCTTTCTGATGTTGGGATTTGGCTTTCTGGTGTTTAAATAAATGTTTTGGGTCTGTCTTCTGTGTGGAGAGTCTATTATATTTTGCCATTCAGAATTACACCAGCATATTCATAGCCACAGTAGGTGCTATGAATATTGTGTTGGTGTTACAGTCCTACCACATGGTCACCATCTATGTTCAAAGTCTTAACCTCATAAAATTCCCCTACAATTATCCTAGATTCTAGGCAAATCAAATTATCTCTGAAATGTTTTCCCAGATGTGTCTTTTCTGTTGTGCTGTTCCCCTCTGCTGAAATGCCTTCTCTTTTCCCCTCTCTCTGTTGGTTGAATTCTGACATCTTTCCAAACATTTCAAATGTCAGTTTATAAGCAGAATTAGAGAATCTTCAAGTCAGAAGGGATTTCTAGTCTCATTATTACCAAACTGATTAGACATTTCATCTTTTTATGTATTCTGCCTACTTACTGTTGCCCTACATGACCTATCTCTCACCTCCTTGTCTTTACACAGATTATCTCCCACGTATGGAAGGTCCTCCTTCTTACCCCAGCTTTATTGAACCTTCAGCTCCCTTCAAGGCTCAGCTCACAAACTGCCTCCCTACAAGAAGCTTTTCCTAATGCGCCACCCCCATCTTATTTTTATTTTGTTTAAATCCTAGATGCATTCATCTGTTGAATCCATGCAATAGAACTCTTAAAGCAATAGTTATTTCACTGTTTGTAAACTTCTAGCATGTATCAATGTGCTTGATGCATAGTTGTTCAGTTATTTCAGTTGTGTCTGACTCTTTGTGACCTCATTTGGGATTTTCTTGGCAGTGATAAGGTTAAGTGACTTGCCCAAGGTCACACAGTTAGTAAGTATCTGAGTCTGGATTTGAACTCACAAAGATGAATCTTCCTGACATCAGCCCCCGTACTCTAACCACTGCCCTTGCTGCCCTTGATGCATAGTAGCTTCTTGATACATACTTTTTGACTGATTAGTAAGAAGTGCTTAAATGAAAACTTCTTTATCTTCATATCACCTTATAAAACCAAACTATAACAAAAGCTTCTTCCCTATAGAGTGGTATTTTCCTCACAGCAGCTTTGGAAGTAAGTACATAATAGAGCTAGAGCTTAAGCCCAAATATTGATACTCTAAATCTAGTATTTGGCATGGCATCATGTCTGCTGTCAATACCATGTGTATGGATTGTGGTGGATACAGAGAATAGCTATAGAGACTCCCAGTTAACAATTGTATATTAAGCATTTCATGTTTAGATTGCAGGGCTTTATTAGATGAAAAGATGTATGACAGATTTTCTATCTCTAAGTTTCTAATGTCTGGGTGAAAGAACTCTTCAGGGGATGATGAATAGAAAAATCTAAATGGACTGAAAGTTTGACTAAGGGAATTGTGGGAGATAAGGTTAGAAAGGAAATCTGAGAAAGATTGTGTGCTTTGTGCCAAGCTAAGGAGTTTGAACTGCAAAAATATTTGACAGGGGATATGAGGCTAGACAGTAGTTAATGTGAAAAAGACCTGGTGGTTATTAGTTGGCTGCAAGCACAATATGAGTCAATAGTATGACGTGGATATCAAAAAAGATAATGTGATCTTAGGGTGCATTCATAAAGGCATAGAGTCCAGAATTTCCATTGCCCAAAGGGTAATGGAAAGATATATGGTGGGTGTAGGTAGACTATCATATTAGCAACAATGATGTGTGTGTAAGAAATGATGTAAAAGTTATCATTAAGGACATTGATAATTCAAAAAAGTGGGTGAGCCAGTAATATCTCAAGAATGAGAGCTACCACAAAGCTAGACCAAGTATTGTTAGTATCTATGAAATATTAGAAGAACAGAAGGAAGACTTCCAGTCATTGGGTGAATTCCATATGAAGGTATTATGGAAGGATATGGACAAAGATTTTATAGGATGAGTAAGCAGAGATGGAGTGCCATGTATATTGGTGGAGAGATTGTCTGCATTGATGAGATTATGGATCTATCAGAGCACCAAAGTAAGGAGTGTTCATAATGGGGGGAGGGGTTAACTTTATTGACCAGTGCTTTGGTCAGACCCTACTGGGAGTATTTGGTCATTTCTGGGTACCACCTTTTATTGACTAACTATGAAGAGATAGTGGATAGAGAGCTGACCTTGGAATTAGGAAGACTTGGGTTCAAGTCCTGCTTCTAACATAGACTGACTTTGTGACCCTAGGCACAGCACATAACCTCTCAGTGCTCCTAGGCAGTTCTATAAGACTATAAAACACAGATTGCTTGAAGATTTATATTGGTGGAGAGGGTTTCCCACACCCGTGAACTCAGGTGGGGGGGGGGGTCCTCAACACTGAACTCTCAAGTACTCCCCATTTTGGAGCATGTTCAGAGGAGGGGACAGTGATAAGTTGGGGGTTATTGGAGAGACAATTTAAAAACACTTCCTAAGTGGAATATTTGAAGACATTGAGAATTTCAGTAGGGAGAAAAGAATTAGGAAAGATATGACAGCTGTCTCCAATTATTTATTTGAAGGACTATAATATGGAAGAGGGACTAGACTTTTTCTGCATGACTCCAGAGGGAGAATTTAACCAATAAGGGAAAGTTACAATTGAGTAGACTTCACCTCAACATAAGAATGACCTTTGTGATTGAAATTGTTAAAAAATGGAAGGTGCTTAGAATCAAATCTACCAAAGGATAGATTTTATATATGTGTGTGTATATATATACCTGTATGTACGTATGTATATATATATAATATATATGTGTGTGTGTGTGCATGTGTATGTGTGTGTATGTGTGTATGTGTGTGTATATATGCCTGAAATCTTTTACTTGAACTCAAGAGTCCGGAAGACCTGAATTCAAATCCACTCTCAGATACTTACTAGTCTTGTGACCCATGGCAAGTCCCTTAAACCTTGCTTGCCTTAGTTTTCTCACCTGTTAAATGATCTGGAGAAGGAAATGGCAAACCACTACAGTATCTTTGCCAAGAAAACCCCAAAAGGGAACACGAAGAGTTGGACAGGACTAAAAATGACTCAACATTTTAGACATTGACTAAAAGTGTTTTAAGCATAGACAAAGAAAACATATAAAAGTAAAAAGCTGTTGGAGTTATACAACGAATGGCTAGCAATGCAGAGTAACTGTACTACAGAGTATGTGAATGGGAGCAGTATGTCATGGAGAAAGGAGAGTGGGGAAAAGAAGGAAATAAGTATTTATTAAGCACAAACTATGTGCCAGGTACCGTGCTAGTGTGTTACAAATATCTCATTTGATAATGAGAGGCATGGTAGAATGGAAATAATGGACTTGGGATAAGGAAACTTATCTGTCTCTGCCACTCCAAAGTTCTGTGACTGTGAGGAAGTCATTTAATCTCTCAGTTTCCTCATTTGTTTATTAAGGATAATAACCCTTCTACAACCTTCCTCACAGGATTGTTGTGAAAAAATGCTTTGTAAATTATAAAACACTATATAAATATGAGCTATTATTATTACAAGATAAAGTTGAAAAAATAGGGTGTATTTAATCATTTAGACCCTTGAATCACAGACAAAAGGAGTATGTAGAGCACAATAAGTAGGAAAAAAATCCTTTGGAATTAAGGCCAATAGACTTGAGGTTCTAGTTGGTCTCTGCCATTAATTAATTTGCTATGTGATCTTGGTCAAATAGCTCAGTATTTTTTTTTTTGGAGGTGGAGGAGACGGAGTGCTCAGTTGCTCTATCAATGCAAAGAGGTGGTCGCCTTAAATAATTTCTTTTTATTTTCCTTTTTTGTTAAAGGAGTTTTCTATCAGAGACACACTGTGTGTGTCTCGGTATAATATATACAAAATAAATACATGGAGTTAAATACAAAAGAGTTAAGGAGGGAAGGCATCACTACCATTTGGTTAAAACTACTCTTTCTGAGATCAGACTTCTTTATGGGTAAATTTAATGGCTTTATTCAATCTTCATCCTCCTTGACCTCTCTTTTTTTTTAAATTTAATTTTAATTTATGGAACAAAACAAACATTTTCATAACATAATACAATAAAAAAGATGATTTCATATAAAACTATAAATCAACTATGCACAACTTGCTATTCTTTCAAATATACAGCAAAATTATCATGTAAATTTCGTTTTTTCTTCTCTCCATCCCTCACTCTAGAGATCACTACCATTAGGTGCAAATAGGTATATAGGTCACCAATATTATTCAGTATTATGTTGGAATTCTAGCAATTGCAATAAGAGAAGAAAAAGAAATAAAGGAGTCAGAATAGGGAAAGGAGATAATAAAACTATCTCTTCTTGCAGATGATATGACAATATACTTGGAAAAATTTCAAAGAGTCAACCAAAAATTAGTTGAAACAATAATTTTAGCATAGTAGCAGAATATAAAGTATGTAGATAACCAGCATTACTATATGTCACAAAACTCTGCAAGAAGAGAGAGTACAAGAAAAATATTCGATTTAAAATAACTCTAGTCTGTACAAAATACCTGGGAGTACACCTGACAAAACAAACCCAGAAACTGTATAAATAAAATATTAAAAAAACCCTTTTCATACATATAGAATCAGAATTAAATATTTAGAGAAATAGTAACTCTACATGGGTAGGCAGGGCCAATATAATAAAAATGACAATTTTACCTAAACCAGTTTATATATTCAATGCCATCCCAATTAAATTACTATTTTTTTTTACTAAATTAGAAAAAATAATAACAATTCATTTTGAAAAACAAAAAGTCAAAAAAAATCAAAGAAAATAATGAAAAAAATATAAAGGAAAGAGTTTAGCAGTACCAGATCTTAAATTATAAGGCAGTAATTATTAAAATATCTGGTACTGGCTGATTTAAATTATTTTTAATTCCCCTTCCAGTGCTAAGGTTAATTTAGTATCTTCAATGAAGGTGACTTTATTTGATAGGTAATAAGCTATTGATGTTTTTTGAGAAGTTAAGCTATGTGATCAAAGATGAACAGTGAAAAAATTCAACTCAAAAGCAATAGGGAACATCTGATTCTAAGATCATGTGTCTTGTTCGCAGAATTTGAAATTTCTCTCCTAGGAATGACTGTTAGGTTTCCAAAGGGAGAAGGTTGAGAATAAGTTGTGTATGCTTGTGTCCATGTATGTGTTATGGGAATCAATCAATGAATCAATTAATAAATATTCATTAAACTCCTACTATATGCTAGGCCTTGTGCTACGGAGGCAGAGAAGGGCATGGTAGATAACAGTGAGAAATGGGAGGAGGATTGAGTGGGGCTCAGCTTTACAAGAATTTACCACTTCCCCCCACCCAACAGACTAGAGAGGTTATAGGATAGGAAGGAAAATAGTAATCCTGACAAAAACCTCCACCCCTTTCCTGTTTGAAATTTATTTTTATTAAATGGAAAAGACATCCTTGGAGGCATGTGCAGAACATTATTATAGAATATCAGAAGAAACCTTGGAGATCATCTAATCCATGAACTGGCAAACTACTGCCCCTGGGCCAAATCTGTCCTCCGTCCTGCTCTTTGTACAGCTCATAAAACTTGATTTTAAAACATTAAAAAAGCCATTCTTAGTTGCTGGAATGTACAAAAACAGGTGATGACCAGATTTGGCTCTTGGGCTGTAGTTTGCCAATGCCCGATTTTGGTCCAATCACTCATCTGATAAATCAGAGAGACGGATTGACGTTCATTATCAGAGAGTTACCAAGAACCAGGTTTGAACTCTGATCTTTTGACCCCAAAATCAGGACATCAGCTGCCTCATGTGTACTTTTGTTTTACTTGAATACGTTGAAGATTTGTTAATTCATTGATGTAGGCGCTTGCTGTACCAATGCACATGCCAACCCTGTAGTCGGCAGACTTAGTGAGTTCCTGTCGTGAAAAGTTTCACTACTAGCAGCTTGCCTTCTGGTAACAGGACAGATGTACACATTACTGCTGAAGGATGCAGGATCGTAGGTGTCAAATTGGAAGGGGCATTAAAGTTTAATAGTCATTTTACAGATGAGAGAAAGCAGAGCTCAGAAGAAATGAAATGATTTCCCCAAAGTCCCACAACTAGTATGCGGCAGATCTTTGTGACTCCGAGTTCAGTGTTCTATGCACTACAGTGAGCTGCTTATCTATACCGGATACTTTTTAGCCTTCAATTAATCCATCAGTCAGTTAACAAACATTTATTAAGCCCCTGCTACGTGCCAGACACTGTGTTAGTAATACAGAAAGCAGTAAATGGTGGCCTCTGCCTTCAAGAAACTCACAATCTAATGGAGGTAAAAAACAAGCAATTAAATGTATACAAACAAGGAATATATACAGGATAATATATACAGATATTCCTTCTTTTTTTTTTTTGATGAGGCAACAGGGGTTAAGTTACTTGCCCAAGGTCACACAGCTAGCAAGTGTTTGAAGTCACATTTGAACTCAGGTCCTCCTGACTCTAGGGCCAGTGCTCTATCACTCTTCCACCTATTTGCCCCTTGTTCTTCATTCTTGAAGAGGACCTGTGACATTAGGAGGGTGATGTCCTGACTTTCAAATAAACTGGATTTAAGTGAGGCAGAGCAGTGCAAGTCACTCTCTCCTCCAGAATCATTGAAGTCCAGTGGCAAGACGTAGGTCAGGACAACTGGTGGCCCTGGACACAGAGAGAATCTTGGCCTCTCTAAACTAAGGTCTTTTCCAGTTCTCAGTTTGTCTGAGGCAACACCCATTCAGTATTTAAAGGCTAGGTAAGAACTGAAGCAAAAGATGGCCTAACTTGCTTTCACAAAAGGATCAGTCTGGAATGGGAAGACCTTCTGAGAAATAATAAAGAGAAAGTACTAGAATTAAGAGGGGTTGGGAAAGTCTTCCTGGAATAAAAGATGGAATTTTAGATGGGACTTGAAGGAAGTCAGGGAAGCCAGAAGAGGTAGATGAGGAGGGAGAGCATTCCAGGCATGGGAGGCAGATAGAATGAATATCTAGAGCAGAGCAATAGCGTATCTGAGCTTTTACTGTTTACAGGCACTATGCTAAATGCTAGGCATGTAAACAAAGATTAACAGAAAGAAGCCATCCCTGCCTTTAAATCCCTGCCTCCCTTACAGACTGTTAAGAACCCAAATTCATTTCTACTTCCTGAAGAGGGACTGCAGTAGATTTTTAACAGAGGGCTTCTGTTTTGTTAGCGCTCAACATTTTATTTAAAAATGCAATTGGCTGGTTAATCACCCTGAATATTATTCCCAGGTAGGTACTTTTAGCTCAAAATAAAGGAAAATCATTTTTTTTCAGATATTTACTCCTGGAAGGAAATTTCAAAAGGCTGGATAACTCTGTCATCAAGCTTTCCCCTTCTCCATCAATATTCTTCTTCCCTCCACTCACAATAATGATTACGTGTTTATTGGACCCAGGGGCTCAGTTCCTTAAATGTTAAGCGACATCTATTTTTGTCTCTACAGATTTGGAATCTTCCTGTGGCTCCCTCAAAGAATGAGGTAAGGGTAATCCTTGCTCTTTGCCTTTGCTGTTTGGTATTTAGTGCACACAACCATCACCTAAAGATTGCAAAATCCCAAAAAAATAAGTCCTTTCAGTCAAACTTGGATAAAAGTAAGCCGTAAGCTTTCATGAGTACCATTCAAATAGGAACTTGAAACTCTGTAAATTTCCCCCTCTATTCTAAGCTGTCAGATGTGTGTTTCCCCTTTCACTGAGAAGCTGGAAGACCTAATATTAGAACTGAAGAGTATATTAGGAAATAAGAGTTCTAATTAGATTTCCATTTCGAATTTTCTTTTAATTTACCGCTCTCCCCTCTCTATTTCCTTTAGACTTTATCTTTGGAGATCTTACAAGACTTTCACTGTGATAATGAATGTTTCCAGGGACAACAGAGGCCTGGTTATGGGTCTCTTACGAGCTCGTTCAGATCTCAAAAGCTTGGGTTAGGACTGGTTTGTACTTGAATGGAAGGTTTCCAAGGAAATTCTCAGGGTACCATAGTAAGTAGTGTTTCACTGACTCAAAAGTTATCATTTATAGTTATTTAATTGGTCCTGCTTTGGAGCAATATGTGTTTATTCAGTCATTCCAAATGAGTATTCTTCACCTCGGACATTTCAGGTCTATTTATGGGTCCGGGGTAAGTTATTTATCTTCAATTTCCTCATTCGTAAAAGGGTGACAGACACACCTAACAACTTCAGAGATGGAAGAGGGGAATGGGTTCATATTTATAGTGCCTGGAAGAACAGACACCCCATGTGTTCAGCCTATTTAGGAATATTGTGTGGTGCGTTGTGATGCCCCAGAGGTAACGAATGAATTACTTCTATTCCTGCATGGTATATAGTCATCATTCTAGGCAAAGCACTGGTTCCAGCCCTGTCTAATCTCTCTACCAAGCCCCACCTCTGCATAGGTAATGTGTTTGAAATTAAAATAAAGTAGACATTAGGATAATATTCAGTATTTGATAAGAATTTCTTAAATGCCTGCTGTATTCCAGGCACTGTACTAGGCCCTGGAGATACAAAGTCAGAAAGAAATTAGCCTCACCCTCAAGAAGCTTATATTCTATGATGGTGGTAGTGGGGGCAGTGTTGGAGAAGGGAGAAGAGAATATGCATTTATATAGCACCTACTCTGTCCCAGGGACTACATTAAGTGCTTTCTACAAATATTTTCTCATTTGATCCCGTGCCAGGTAGAACACCAGAAACAAATTCAAATTATGTATGAAGTAATTTCTTGTGGGGAATAACAGGGGTTTCAGAGAACACGATGGGATGGTAGGAAAGAGTGAGATAGAGACACCAGATGAATGGGGCTGATGTGGATGAATATAAGGAAATAAGGGCTGGTGGTCAGCATGGGGACTTTGGCGTATGTAGCCTACAACTCAGGATCCCAGGAATGGAGTGGGGACAAAGAACAATATGCAGATGTTCATTAGTGCTAATAGAAATGAAGATCCTGCTAAACTAAAAATTCAGATATAGCTGTAACTTCTTAAATGCCAAACTAAGGATCTCCTCTGTTGATGATCAACTTAGCTGCTCTCCTGGAGATCCCCAAATCATGCAATTTATGAAAATCACCCAATCAGTAAGGCAGGACTGATCTGCTCAGACACGCACAAGTGATGTCTGCAGTACTTAGTGAGGTAAGGCTGGAAACTCTTCCTAAGAGGAAAAGAAATATCAGTGACCAGGACATAATATGACTGATCTGGTATAGAAATGGAACTGAATTTGCCTGGAATATGGAAGACATACCTCAGAGCGCAAACTATTTCCCAAATAAACTCATTTATTGTCAATTAGATTGATATAATGGAAAGTGCATTTGCCGTCATAGAACCACAAACCTAAAGCTATATAAGACCTCAGAGGAAATTTAGTTTAACCTCTTTCATTTTAAAGATGAGGAAACTAAGGCCCAAAGAACTTAAGTGACTTGCCCAAGGTCACACAAGTAGCAAATACAAGAGGTAGGATTTGAACCCAGAATCCGGACTCCAGACCTCTTTTCAAGGTACCATACTGTCTCTTCTAGAATTGCATCCTGGGTACAATACTATCTGAGTGACCTTGTGCAAGTCACTTACTATCCAACTGATGCCTCTTTGGGACTCATTTTCCTCATCTATAAAATAAAGTTGTTAAATGAACGAGGTTTCAGAAGTCTCTCCCAGTTCTAATTTTGTTCTCTGTCCTCCTATTATAGAAGTGCATTTGAAAATGCACTTGGTGAAAAGGGAGTATTCAAGTTGTTAGTAGAATTAGCAAAGTAGGGAGAAAAACCCAAACAACTAACATATAGACAGTCATATGACATGTTTTTTTTTTTTTAAAGGAACCAAGAACCATGAGCACAAGACTTGAAAGTGAGTATGAGAAAAATAGCAGCTAATTGCTAAGCAATTTTTCTGAATTCTGGACAAACTGTCCCATAAAGCTGATGTCTGCACCATTACCCATGAAAGCAAATAATTCAGGAGCCCTAGCTGTCATGAATTGGCAGCTAGTTAGTTGTTCCGGCTTCTTCAATCCCTTAGAAAAAGAATTGACTCAGATACAAACAAACCTAAAGATTTATTGAGGAGGACATACAGGCAAAATATTGCTTTTTTTTTAACAGAGAAAGAAATTTTTTAAAAAATTGTTCAGGCAATCAATCAATTAACTACAGACATTGAGCTAGGTGATGGTAATGCAAGGATAAAAATTGAATAGTTCTTACCCTTCAGGGACTTACATTAAACATATCTGGTTTTAAAATTAAGGAGTGTAAAATTTAATTCAATAAATGTGTTAGTAATTTCTATGTGCAAGGTGCTGGGGATACAAAACTTAGTAAGATGCTTAACCTTGCCTTGTAGCTTATGATCCATTGAAGAAGATGACAGAGACACAGTTACTCTAATGGAAACTTGATTGTGATTAATGTATTAAAGAGACACAAAGAAAATGCTCTGAAATACTGGAGTGAAAGAAGGAGGGAAAGGGGTAGGAAAAGAGAGAAAGAAATAGAGAATGGCAGAAATAGAGACAGAGATGGAGAAAGACAGAGACAGAAGTAGGTACAGCTAAAGAGATAGAGAGAAAAAAAGAGAAATTCTGATGAGAGAGAGAGAGGGAGAGAGAGAGAAAGAGAGAGAAAGAAGATGGCACACTAGTGGGCCTTGAAGGATGGGAAAGAGGAATAGGATGAGTAAAAGTATGGAGTTGGGAAAGAAAAGAAGCAGTACTGTAGAGGACAGGGACTACACTAAGGGATATGCAAACAAATGGGACTTTTTAATAGGATATTTTCTTCAAGTACATCCTTCCCTGAAGTCCTCCAGTACCCCACTGTAAGGTGGAGATAACCAGAGCTCTCAAAGAATTAGACCAGCAGAACATCAACTCTTACCAGCCTCACTGAACTGGTGGTGGATGGTATTTTCTACGGTTTAAGCCCAACCTAACTAATCTCGGAGGAGCTCATCACTAGGTTGACTTCAGTGATTCTTCTTCTTCTTATTGGTCATGGCAACTCTTGAAAAAGACCATTGTGGGGGCTTGCTATATGTGTTACACCAAAGGAATTTCAGATCTTTGAAGTGTGTACATATATTTCATTCTAGAAAACTCAACTTGCCTGCAGCACATGGCTTTGTCCTATGTAATAACTCACATATCTTATCGCACTAAAAGCTCAAAACCTCCAGGGGACAGTAGGGTACAGGGGGGAGGAATTTCCAAAGCACATTATCCTTGTTTAAGGAAATAGCACCAGAACAGAGAATTATCTGGCTTTGTTGGGACTTAATGCTCATGAAAACTACAAGAGCAAGTTAAGATTGGAAAGGAAGGTTAGCATTGAATTGAGAAGGTCTTGAATGCCAGGCTAAGAAATTTGGGCTGTATTTGGTAGACAATGGGAACCATTGAAGGTTTAAGTACACATGATAGCAAGAACAAAGCAAAACAAAACACATATGCAATTTGTTGCTTTATTAGGACCCATTGTTTTGAGAAATAAAAGGAAAAAGGAAGTGTGTTGTGGTGGATAGAGAACCACTGTTTGAATAAGGAGGAACTAGGTTTAAGTCCTGTCTATGAAACTTGTGTGTGCCCATGGGCAAGTCATTTAGAGTCCAAAAGAACTATCTAAAACTGTAAATTATGGGTGAATTGCCAATGTGTATTGGTGATTGGAGACAGGTAGATGGCACAATGGATAGAGTACAGGGTCTACAGTCAGAAAGACTCATCTTCCTGGGTTCAGATATGACTTCAGACATGTACTAGCTGTGTGACCTTGGGTAAGTCCTTTAACTCTAGCCCTAACCCTAAATGTACCCATTCCTCATCTATAAAATGAGCTAGAGAAAGAAATGGCAAACCACTCCAGTATCTGTGTCAAGAAAACTCTAAATGGGGCCACCAGGAGTCAGACACAACTGAACAAAAATTGGTGAAAAGAACTTTCAAAGCAGAAGCTCCCTCTCCTGAAGAAGCCACAGATCCAAGAGAGATAAACAGAGACAGAGATAGAGATACCAAGGCAGAGAGAGAAAGAGAAGAGACATACAAAGAGAAGAAGGGAGGAGAGAGAAAGGGAAGGAGATAGAGAGGGAGTGAAAGGAAGGAGAAACAGACAGCCAGAAACAAAAAAGAGTTAGAAAGAAAAAGAGAGAGAAAAAGAGGGAGGGAGAAAATAGGCTGAAATAGAGACAAAAGAAAGAGAGAGACAGAGAAAGAAAGGAAAAGAGAAAAAGACAGAAAGAGAGAAATACAACGAGAGAAAATAAAAAAAGAAAAGAGGAGGAAGAAAGAAAAGAAAGGAAGACAGGAAAGAAGGAAGGAAAGAAGAAAGAAGGAAGGAAGGAAGGAAGGAAGGAAGGAAGGAAGGAAGGAAAGAAGGAAAGAGAAAGAAAAAGAAAGAGCAATGGTTCTGTAGTCAGAAGACCTAGATTTGAATCCTACCTCTGAAATTTACTTTGTGATCTTTGGCAAGTCACTTAACTATTTAAGTCTTAGTTTTCTCATCTGTCAAAAGCAAGGTTTGGATTAGATGGCCCCTTAAGTCCTTTCCATCTCTACATCTATGACCTTTTGATGCCTTCTACCTTAGGCAAGCCCTAGATCTGTCTCTAATCCTAAGGAAGAAAGAGAGGAAGAAAGGAAGAAAAAAGAGAAAGGAAAGCAACTGAGAGAAGAAAAGGGAAAAAATTCTCTCTGTAAAATGAGTATGAAGGACTAAATTATTCCTGATAACTAAATTACTTCTAATATTTCAATAACTCCCAACTGTAATCGCATCTCTCCTACTAGATATTTTTCTCTTGAATTCTCCCCATTTACCTCAGATCTGCATTGTCCCAATAACTCACAAGGCCCAGACCTTCTGGCTATCCAGACATGGCCTCTCCATCCCTGAGGGTCATCTTCTTCTACCAGGAGTATTATAGTGGTAAACAAAATTTCTTGTTGGGAAACTGTCACTGACTCAGGAACCTTGGAACTCTAGAACTCATGAGGAAGAGACCAAGTCTAAAAACATCCATCCTTTAGGATTAATATTCACTTCCCATGAGAGACAAAGCAGAAGAGATGAGGGACATGGGGGTATTGTGTTATGCTCACTAGGTGAAGACATGTGATTGTTCAAGCCACAGGTTACCATGACTTCTAGGAGAAGATAGGAGTATGAAATGCTTTTCTTTCTTTTATATATCCCTGTAAGTCCAAGGGAGAGACAGCACTGGATCTGTCCTTAATGAGAACTGTCCTAAAGAGAACAGTACAAGTTTTTAATCATTCTTCTTATAGCCTACTCATTATAGTGGAAAGGAGGCACTGTATTTGGAATTAGAGAACCTGGGTTCATATTCTAGTTCTATTACTTACTACTTGTGTGACTTTTAGTAAGTTACTCAATCTCTCTAGGCATATCTATAAAATAAGTTAATTAAACCAGTTGACCCCTAAGGTAATTTTCAGCTTTAAATCTGTGACCTATAGTCTATTCCCTATGACTGTGGCCAGTCCTGTCCTCTATGATGGAACTTCAACTTGTGGGGTTTATTGTGACATCTCCAAGAAATTTGTATCTTTCAGTAAGAGCACAATATGTAAATCCAACTCCATGGACAAGTGCATGCCACGCACCGTGAGATGGGTCCCAGTTCAGCGGATCAAGTGTTTCCCCCAATTACTCCTTATTCAATATACATGCATTCAACATACGTATATCTACTATTGTAGGTGTTACACCTACATTAGTTGGTTAGATTTTTCTGAAGATTCATCAGGTGACTGTCCAGTTCTTCACTAATGTAAGGAGATATAACTTATGATTTGCTGAGTCATAAAATTGTGTACTAGAGCGAACATTTTAGAGAAGGAGTTTGAAAGAGATTGATTAAGGAGGGCAAAATATGAATTTTTGAAGGGCTACAAGGAACCTTCAGAGCTGAAGACATGTAGAGGAAGTCCCCTACCCCTCACCCTCTGCTCCCCATCCCTTAATGCCCCTTGACTTCCACTGTCTGGGACACTAGAGAATGCTGAGAGTAGACTTACCTTTGGTGAACTCTTTCTCTCTTGGTTTGAACTCATATCTTATTTCAGTCAAAGATTCTATTTACTTTTCCATAGTCTTTGGCCTATTGTAATCTATACAATAGATTTCTGATTTCTGCTTATTGTTTGTTTGGATAAATGGTTTTGTTCATTATTTGATATTTGTGATTTTTTTTTGTTTAACCAGCATTTGAAGAAAGAGAGCTAAGCTGATGATAGTAAGCTAAGTATGATCCTCACCATGAGACTGATAGGGGAAATGGCATTGATCTTGACCCTCTCCCAAGTGTTATATTCCTAGCCTACCAATATTTGAAGTTTGGTAGATAGATAAAATTCTAATGCAATACCCCTCTTGGCAGATAGTTGAGGGAAAGGACAGGAGCCCAGCCATAGCCTTCCTTCTCTTCCTCAACAAAGGAGGAAATCAAAGTCTCCCTTGGAGAGGGATGGTCCAGATCTCAGATCAGGCATCTCTCTATGATACCAAATATCTTACATAGGTATTGGGATAAAACTGCCCCTGGACCCAATAAATTTTTTGAGAGTGCCCATATCACAAAAAAAAAAAAATTGCAGAATCACAAAATTTTGGAATTGAGAAGGGTTTCAGTGGCAAAATAGTCCAACCCATACTAAAAAAAATTACTGTAATGTTATTAAAATAAATATTGATATTTGTGTTTTTACATCCCACCTGTTTTTACTATCTCTCCCATCCTCAGAGAGTTATCTCATGTAACATAGAATATTTTTTTAGAGAAAAAAAGAGGAAGAGGAAAAAATTGCAAAATTGATCAATATATTGAAAAAGTCTGAAAATATATGTAATGTTCCACATCCATGTACTTCTCACTTCTGTGAAGGAGTGAGAAGGGGGTGTCTTCTCACTTCTCTTCTTTGGGGCCACACTTGTTCTTTGTAATTCTGCAACATTTATTTTAAATTATTTTGTGGTAACTTTTTTTCCCATTTACTATAGGTGTTTATTGTCTTTATGGTAAATTTCCTTTATATGAAAAAGACAATTTTTTTTGCCATATTATACCTTCTTTTGCAATTACAACCAAAACTGTAAAATTGCTGAAGTTTTTCCATTATATACATGTGGAGAATATCATAGACGAGAATAGACATGTCATAGTCTATGGGAGTTAGCAGTTTTCTCTTCTTCCATTAATTTCTTTATGAATTCTAAGCCAGTTTACCAAAATCATCCTTTGGGTAGATGATGAGCTTTTGTTCAATAACTAGGATGAAAAAATGTATTAAAGAGACCTAATGTAGGTGAAGGCAATCACTGGGGACATATGTAGGGAGCTCTTTTTCATCTTTGTTGGGGTGAAATCTTGAAATAAGTGGAAACACTTAGGTAGAATTAAGGGTACTGGAAGCTCAGTTATGTCACTCCTCTCTGATTCAGAAGTCTTCAGGGAGGAAGACAGAGAAGACTTGCCCTCCTCCCATCACCTCCTCTTCCCCTTCCTCCCTGGTCATGACAAAGATTTGAATCAGAATCTCAGTCTCCAAGCCCTCCCCACTGATGGTGTTGGGCTGTGAAAGAGGAGAGGAGAAAAGAAGGAAGAAGATATTGGGATTTCCTCTTTGAAGTTTTGGGGAAAACCATGCAAAAATTTACTCAGAGCTATCTACAACATTTCCTCCATTCCCCTGTCTGGGGGCCCCCCTTTTGCCTAAGTCTTTGCTCCAACCTTAACCAGATGTATTATTGGTTTCCATGGCACAGAGAGCAAATTCATTCTGTGTTCTCCATTTTTTTCATTCTCTCCATTGGTTTTGCTATCTCCTCTCTCCCAGGGATGTCCCTACTTTTACCCTAATTCAATTCTGAAGGGCTGACTCTTTTCAGGAAGCACTCTCCCCATAGTAGCCGAATCCATGACCCTAGTTGGTATCATCTTCTTGGAAGAGAGGTATTTAGAGAGGCTTGGGAATAGATGGGAACAAATGATGTCTGGTGAATTAAAAGGGGAGTGGCAGCAGTCAACTAGTACATCATTGTAACTTTATGCAAGTTATAGGAATATAAGATCATAAATTTAGATCAAGAGGTAGAAGGGTCCTTAGAGAACATCTCCTCCAACCTTTTCATTTCATAATTGAAGGCCAGAGTGGATAAGTAACTTGAAATCACATATGTAATTTTCTCCTTTGCAAAATGAGGAGTTAGCAACCTTCATTTTTACGATCCTTTTCAGCCCTCTCTTATAGGTTCTATAAAATAAGGAAATTGGGTTAGAGTGCTTCTAACACTAAATCCAGTAATCCTATGAAGAGACCTGGACCTCTTTGATGTATCCCTTAACAACTATTAACAGTGGTATCAAACTCAAATAGATATGGAGATCACTAATTCATACATAATTATTTCTATAGGCCAAATAGTAAACTTGGTTTTAAAATATAGTTATTATCTCTGTTTTATTGCATTTTTAATTATTTTTTTAAAATATGAAGCAATCACTTTTTAACTTGATTTGGCCACATTTGGGCGTGTTGTGTTCCTCATGTGACCTGTGTGCTACGTGTCTGATACCTTTAAACTGTTGTTGTCATTCAGTTGTTTCAGTTGTGTCTGACTCTTTGTGATTGCATTTAGAGTTTTTTGGGCAAAGATGCTAGAGCAGTTTGCCATTTCCTTCTCCAGTTCATTTGACAGATGAGGAAACTGAGGCAAACAAGGTTAAATGACTTGCCCGGAGTCACACAGCTAGTAAGTGCTTGAGGCTAGATTTAAATTCAGGAAGATGAATCTATCCACTGTACTACCTAGTTGTCCCCTTGGAGTTATAGAACAAAGTCAATATATGTTATTTCCTTTTTGAATAACTTCCATTTCATAGTATATTCTGAAAAGGTCATAGCTTCATTGTCTCATCCCCACCCCCCCACCCACATCTTTACAACTTGTCCCACAAATACCCTTTCCCCTCCACTTCCCCCACAACTGACCTGTCAAGGTCTCAAGATTTTAAAGTAAAATAAAATCTAGCTCCCTATCCAGAAACATTTGGGGCCCCCTCTGCTGGCACATGACAGCTATGAACTGAGCAATATGCCCTCCTCCATAGGTTACTTGTCTAGGACCTCAGAAAATCAATCCAAGTACACTTCTCCTTCTTGAAGGACAGTTTCAAACAGGCTTCAGCAGAAATATTGGAACTGTATTAATTTTATCTATATTAATCATCTGTAAAAAGTTTAGGACAAACAAAAATGAATTATTTTCCCCAAAGAATTTGGGTTTTACAAGTAACCAGATTATAAAAATTAGAATCATAAATCTAGAAGAGCCCTTTAAGTTCAGTTTCTTTATTCTACAGATGATGAAACCAAGTTTCAAAGATGTGAAGTGACTTGTTCAAGGTCATAAGCATCTGAGATGAGATTTGAACTCACTGATTCTAAAGTCAGGGAGCTTTTCCTTGTGCCATACTGCCTCCTGTTCTTTGCACTCTTAAACAAATTGTATGAAAATTCAAGTCTAATAATCTACTCTGCATAGCAGAAAAACTTGGGTCAAGAATTTCAGGTTCTACAAGACAGTGTCAATAGTAAGACTCTTTTGTGTATGGTTGGGAAAAAAAAAAGAAGAAAAAGAAGCTATTGTAGTAAGGGGGTAAATGAAAGCAAAGGATCAAATTAAGTTCTTTAAATTTTTTTTGAACTAATTGTAAGAGATCCTTTGATAAGCATAATTTTGGAAGCTCTACTGTTCCTACAGGATATCCTTTCAGGACGCTGTTACTATGACATGAAAAGAGTCAGAATTTATCACTGTGATATCATGATCAGTCATAAAAGCCCTCCTATCCCAGGCACTTCCTATAGCATAGAAATAAATGGAAAATGAAAATGGCTCACTAGGCTGATGTTTGAAATTAGATCATGACTCTTTTTATGGAATGAGTTTAACTTCAGTATGTGTGTGTTACAGGATGCGAACCTGTGTGTTTCAAGTTCATCCATTCACTGGTTGTCATAGCCAAGTTTTTAAGTTATAAATTGGCTTCAAATTGGGACAGAGTATGAGTATCAATGGTTCCATGCCATTTAAGTGTGAAGCCTGTGGGCTTGAAGTAAGTGCTGTTTCTTACGCTTTCCTTCCTAGCTGTCAAATTTTACATTTGCATGTTACATTTTTACATCTTACACTACATTTTACATTACATTTATACTTACATCACAAGTACACTAGAAGTAAAAACCAAACCAAATCAAAAAAACCCTTTAAACTGGCACAGAACCTATCTAAGTTTGCAATGTATTCCACAATTTTGTCTGATCTTCACAACGATCCCATGAGGTCACGGAGCTGGCATAATCCTCAACTTATGCAGAGGCCAAGCGTGGAGGGAAAAAGAGCTGGGTTCCTTTGACATTCGCCAGCTATGTGACCCAGGGCAAATCACCGAGCCCCTCTCTTCCTCAGCTTCGTTGTCTGTAAAATGAGGATAATAAACAGCACCTACCTCCCATTTATGGGTTGTTATGAAGATCAAATGAGACAATGTTTCTGAAATGCTTTGCAAACCTTAAAGCACCAAAGAAGGGAGAGTTAGGTGGCACAATGGACAGAGCACCAGCCCTGGAGTAAAGAAGACCAGAGTCCAGATTCAGCCTCAGACACTTACTTAATAGCCCTGTGACCCTGGGTAAGTCACTTAACCCCAATTGCCTCAAAAAAGATAAAAAGACCTATGGAAATGCTAGCTAGTAGAAAACTTCAGGATTTCGCGAGTAAGTCATGTGAAGGCAGTAATCTATTTTGGTAGAGGAAGTTCCCACATTGATGATACGAGAAATCCTTCCTGGCTGTTGTTTTCAATTGTGTCTGACTCTTCATGACCCCTTTAGGTGTTTTTTTTGACAAAGGTATTCAAGTGATTTGCCATTTCTTTCTCCAGCTCATTTGACAGATGAAGAAACTAAGGCAAATAGGGTTAAGTGATTTGCCCAAGCTCACACAGCTAGTAAGTCTCTGAGGCCTGATTTGAACTCAGGTCTTCCTAACTCCAGGCCAGACACTACATCCATTGTGCCACTTAGCTGTCAAATGTCTTCTGGAGAATCCTTCCTGGAGTTTTGTACAAATGACTTGTTCAAGGTCACAGAGCTTACTTAGTAAGTATCAGAGCTGAGATTTCTGATTTTTTATATTTAAAAATGTTATCAAAATTGTCTTCTTGTCCAAATGTTTCCTTCCCAAGAGAGATATCCCTTGTTACAAAGATTTTCAAAGAGCTAGGGACACACTTTAGTAAAACTTTTAGCAACACACCATCTAATCATGGCAGGCTATTATTTATCATTCTACACTAGCGGTCTCTCACCTCTACAGGAAGAGTCATGTTTTCCCCTCTGGGGCCAGGCTTGATCATTTTCAGGAGACAGCACTTATTTTAATTTTTGTTGTTCTTCTTTCCATTTGCATTATTATAATCATCATGTATATTGTTTTCCTGATTCTCCTTATCTCATTTTGCAGTAGTTTATATTAATTTCTCCATACTTCCCAATATCTTTCATATTTATTCTATCTTAAGGTACAGTAATATGACATTACATTCATGTACCACAATTCGTTTCTCTAGTCTCCAATCAATGGATACTAACTTTATTTCTAGTCATTTGCTAATATTAAAAAAAACCTTTGGTATATATGGAAACTTTCCTCCTATTTTTGCCCTTCTTGGAATTATATATGGATCTCTGGATAAATAGTCTCTTTCTTAGTATAATTCCAAATTGTATAGATTTTTTTTGTCATTTTCTTAGTATAAATATAAATTGTATAGACATACCAGTTATTTTCTTAATGTCATTACAAATTGCTTTCCAGAATGGTTGGACCAAATCACAGATCCACCAGCTGAGAAACAGTATGCTTGACTTCAGCTCCAACACTGATCATTTCCATCTTTTATAATCTTTGCCAACTTGCTGAGTGTGAGTTGAAAACTCAGAGTGTTTTTAAATTTTATATTTTCACTTCTCTTATTTATTAGTGGTTTGGGACAATATTTCACTAGATTGTTTACAGTTTTAATTCTTCTTTTGAGAACAGTTTGTCCAAATCCTTTGACCATTTTTTTTTTTAAATCGAGCACTGATTTTTTTATTACAGCCAGCTGCCTCTGAGAAAGGTCCTGGGTCTCAGTTTTTAGAATCACAAATCAGCTAGAAAAGTTGCTTCAACATTTAAGGAAGTGGTAGCTTTGGAACTCGATGCTTCATTTGACAAGGTACATAGGACAGTGACGCAGGATAATAATAGCAGTTGACATCTATATAGAGTGCGAAGGTTAACAAAAAAAACAAACTTCATATACATATTATCTTATTTGATTCTCACCAAAACCTTGAAAGGTCAGAACTGTTATTATTTTCATCTTATTAATGAAGAAGTTGAAACTTCAGTTGGAACAGCTTGCTCATAGTCACACAACTAATGTGTCAGAGACAAGATAAATTTTTAATTCAATTCATTACACATTTATTAAGAGCCTACTAAGCATCAGATGTGGCACTAAGATACAAATAAGTGAAAAAAAATGGTACCTGCCCTCAAGGAATTTGTAATCTAATGAGAGGAGGCCACACACAAAAGGAAGTTGACAAGGAGGGGCAGTGGTGGGTACCTAACTTAAGGACATGAAGGCTGTGGAGTTGAAATGGAGCAGAGCTGCTGCTGGCAAATGCAAAATTTACTACAAAGTTCCAAGTCTTTTAGAAAGGCAGGTTTTGGAGAGGAGTTTATTTCTCTGTCCCGCAGTCCTCCAATCAGAGAGAAGTAACTGAGGGAGTTGAGAAGGTATTGAATCAGTCAGCAAAGTGAGAAGATTTCAGTTGATGAGCTTGCTCTGGGATACTCAGTGGAGTAATAACCAAGCAGAGAATAGATGGAAAATGGAGATCTCCATTCTGGGTCCAGCTCTTTCACCATTACACTGTGCTGTCTCTCTAAGGACTCTCTCTAAGGACTACAGAAGTCTTCCAAGTCCACTATCAGAGCATGATGCTCCATGGTCTGAAATTTCATGCCCAAGTAATCTCATTTTTTATTTTTTGGGTCAAATCCAGCTATATGAGTTATTTGATTGTGTTGTAGAGATCCACTTTCCTTTGGAGTTCCACTTCATTGGAACTTGACTTAGTGGAGAGTTGAAGTCTTAGAGTCTTGAAGGTCTGGTCTTGAAGGTCCTTGACTTTGACACAGATTATCAGCTATGTGATAACCTGTATTATACTCTTCTATATTCCTTCTTATGCCTTCCCTCTGTATATCTTGTTTGTACATATCTGTTTGCATGTTGCCTCCCTCATAGTAACTCACTTAATCTCTTTGTGCCTCAAGCAACCATTTTATGTTCATCTATATCACAGATGAGATTAATAGATTTACAGTGGTGGAGGGAGTTCCCACACTAGGAATTACCCAAGACAGTGTCATCTTATGTCCAGAACAAGGAGGAAAAAAATCATCATTACACTAAGGAAGTGGTCTGTACTCCACACATGTCAACACTCAAAGATATTTGTTGAATTGAATTGAAAGATCTAATGACCTGCTGCTACTGCTCTAACAGAGAAGCATAGAAATATCCTCTCTGTTCTTGCACCATAGTTAGCATACTTCCATTTCTAATTGCAAGGTGGGGTGGGAAAATAATTATATTTAGCTTCAGAGAACTTGGGTTCTAGAGAAAAAAGAGGGCTAAGGAAAAAAAAAAACCTGATCTGAACTGTGCCCCGGGAACAGAGGGGCATGGATCATAACCTGACCTGTCCAAAAGGAGGTTTGTCCTTATGAATCTTTTATACTTCGTTGGCCCGCAAACTCTAAGACTATCAAGTCTTTGCCAGCCTCTTACTCTCTATTGCCAGGCACCTGGACCTATATATTGCCACTGGATTCTGATGATTCTGGAGGAAAGAATGAGGCTGGTGCCTTTGCACAGTTCTGCCTCACTTAAATCCAATTAACTTGCAAGTCAAAACACCACTTTCCTGATGTCACTGGTCCTCTTTTAGAATAGCAAACTCTCCATTATTCCTTCTCATGCCTCTTAATTCTAGTATCTTCCTTCTATTGATTATTTGTGACTTTTCATGTATACGTCCTGTTTGCAGACAGATGTTTTCACGTTGCCTCCTCCAGAGGATCATGAGCCTCTTAAAGACAGGGCCCATCTTTTACCTTACTTTTTAACCCCAGTGATTAACACAGTGCCTGGAACATAGTAAATGCTTAATAAATGAATATGGACTGACTGATCTGTTGTCTTTAATTTTTGCCACACACAAACCATATTGAAAGTTTAAGGAACATATGAAAATTTAATAGGAAAGAGAATGTTATGAAGTTAGGAAAGGCAGTAGAGTTGATAGTCCCACGTGGGACCTCTAGCAATGCCAAGTCAATGGAAGATGACTGGGACTAACCTTGGTGACTAAGCTGATCTATCACGTCTCCTCCTTGCAAATGTTGGAGGAGCAGCCAACCCTGGATTAGGGAGGAAACAGCATCAGTCACCTGACAGTCCCAAGCCCGAGGAGCAGTCATTAACCCAGGTTATTTAAGAAAAGACGTAAGCAGCAGCAAGCTACTGGTGTTCTTTCTAAGTGGCTAACATCATTCTGCGGCCCCAGAGGGAAATAGGATGGCATTGGAATAGGGCTGTTAGAGGAGATTTTCTTCACTAGGGAGCTGATAATGGGTCCTGCTTCTTTTTCTTTTATGGAATCTCTTTGTGCTTTGCAAAGGCACCTCTCATCTGGAGATGACCTCCAGGGATTGTATTTTGTTTTTCCATCCGTGGTCCTGGGAGTGTGATCAGGAAAGGATTACTTGTTTTGGTCATCTGGGGTGGTGGAAGAAAGAATAGGTATTCAAAATGAGCAGAAATCAAGGGAATTGGCCAGTGTTTGGATGGATTTCCACAGACCTAGCTGCCCACTACTTATGTGAAGCTTTCTGCTGGTGTCATCCCCTTTTTCTATGAAGTTACAGTGACAGGCCTGGAGTCAGGAAGATTCATCTTACCTGAATTCAAATCTGGTCTCAAATACTTACTAGCTGTCTGGTCCTGGGTAAATCATTTAACCCTGAATGTCTCAGTTTCCTCTTTTGTCAAATGAGCTGGGAAAAGAAATGACAAACCACTCTAGTATCTTTGCCAAGAAAACCCCAAATGGGTTTGCAGAAAGTCAGACTTGACTGAAAAATGACTGAACAACAACCACAACAACACATGGTTTGGAGGGTTTGCCCTCTAATACTCCTAAACCCTGGATTGGGAATGAGCCCCGCACTTATCTTTGGTAAGGAGAGAGGAGTCAACAGGGCTTCACTTTTCAGACCACCTACTAATCTGCTCAAGATTCCCTGTTCAGGCCTCAGTTCTACTTCTTACACAATCCATTGCCATCCTATTCCTTTGTCATTAGCTATGTGATCCTGTCCCTTTCTTACCATATAGGTAGGCCCTGGTACAGTAGAAAGATATTGGCTCTGGAGTCAGAGGACCTAAGTTCAAATTATTCCTTAGATGTTTATTACTTGAGACTTTGAGCACACTATTTAACCTCCTTAGGTCTTTGTTTCTTTATCTATATTCCTATCTTGGAGCAATTAATGGATTCGATGACCTCTAGTATGCCTTCTAATTCTCTGCCTAGGACCCATATCTCTACCTAGTATGCCTATGGTCCAACCTGCCCATGACTGTCTTTTGCACATGTCCCCAGAAAATAAAAATTATGCCTGCTTTTATCAATGGTGGAGGGGCAGTTATGGTATATGCCAACCTTGGAGTCAGGAAGGCCTGAATTCAAGCCCTGTCCCTGGCAGATAAAGAGGCATGTGATCTTGGGAAAGTCATTTGACATCTCAACGTCCCCAAGCAATTTATTAAGATGATGTCACATTTGATTTGCTGTTTGGTGTCAGTTGAGAGACTAGCAGTCATATATCACAGGTACAGGCTCACAGTAGAACAACAGCATCATGGATCTGCAGATTATGGGACCCCAACAGGCCATTTAGTCCATCTTCCTCAATACAGAGGAGGAAACAGGCCAAGGGAGATGCATTGACTTGCCTAAAGTCAAACACTCAGTACATATGAGAGACGGGATTTAAACTCAAATGCTTACTATCAATCTAAGGATCTTTACACCATGTTCCTATCCTTCTATACATTCCCCAGCCACCAAAGAAACAAACAAATAAAAAAACTTCATTCAATTTGTTGTTAATTTCATACCTCATTTACCAGGATATTGCCTTTCTTCACAAGCATGAGGGAAAGCACATATTACAATAAGAAAAGACACACAGATATTTGCAAAGAATTTGCTTTGGGCAGGCTCTCTCTTAGTCTCAAATTTTGGTCCTATGTTAAGTGGACAGTGAAGACCTGAGATCAAATCCTGTCTCAGATACTTGTTATAGGAACCTAGAAAAGTCGCTTGACTTCTGGGACCTCAGTTTTCTCACCTGTGAAAGGGTTGGTAACAAACATCTCTCTCACAGGGAAGCTATGAAAACCAAATGAGATGCAAAGTGCTTTGTAAACTTTAGAGCATTATATACATGGTAATAATAGTTATAACATGGTAATATATATATGCATATATATATAAATATATTATATATAAATATATAAAACATGTATAATAATTATATACATGGTAACAGTTACAACAGCAATAATAATAAATACAGGGAAAATTTAACCTATACTGTAATAGGCCGCAGAATTAATAATAATAGAAACAACAACATGAAATACATCCTATGCTCAGGATGGGTAGGAAAGAGGTCTTTAGCAACACATCAAAGCACTGCTTAAGATATGATTGGGCAAAAGGCTAGGGCCTGAAGGCTTGGAACAATGCAACTGGGATAACTAATCAGTCTGGGCACACTCCCAGTGGCTCCACTGTGCTAAGCACGAGAAGGAGACAAAAATAGCTACAGATCCTGGAAGTAGTGTCTAAGACTTTGAGTCAAGGGGTAAACTATGGGTACACCATGGAAGTCAAGAGGAAACAGACCTGATAGTAGGTCACGCATTCCTCCTTCCACTTGTCCACGTAGGAAGAACGTCACAAGGTCAACAGTATCATTGGGGGAGTCAAATCAACATGCTAGGAAGAGGGTCACAAAACCCAGCTTCTCATAGGAAGTTCTCCAAATGATGTCACGGAGCCATAAATCTGGATGGATCCAAATATCTCAAAGCATAGTTGCCCTGGTTACTTCCCCATTTACTTCCTGGGAACATGACGTGTTTTTTCTTCCCATGGGGATCCAGAGATCTGTTTAGGAGGAGAGAATTGATTCCTCCTCTGAATGAACCCTGGCATATAACAGAGCTCAATTAAAAAAAATTTTTTTGGACTAGAACAAGCTTGGGTTAAGACCAGAATTGAGGAGGGGTCTAGTGGAAAAATTTTCTCTTCTTAATAAAAGAAAAACATAGATTCCCTGGGGCAAAAGGCACATATTAATGTTTCCCTGAATTGCCTCAGATGCTGCACTGCCAGAAGGCTAATACATAGGTCTAATGAGCTCTTGAACTCCCTGACAGTTTTATACACAACAAAGCTGGCATTGAATTGCGAAATTAAAGAATGTAGACCTGGAAGGGATTTGACCCATCATCGAATTCCATCATAGATAAGGTTGTATCCACATTTTCAAGAGTTTTTTTTTAATGTACCAGGGTCATGTAAATTCCCAGCTTGAAATTAGGAGCACACTCATTGATATGAAATTTTCCAGTTGGTAAAAGGGATTCATTCTATTGGTGAAGGGTTGAAAAGAATGACTTTGGGTAGGGGTCCAATGACACAGCCAAAACATGTATGACACCATTATAAATGAGTTGAAGGGGAGTTACAGTTGATCAGGATTGTATCAGGACACTCATGATTAAATGATCTTGTCCCAGCTATCTGTCAATTGATAGAATTACAGAAGTTAAAGGACAAATAACAAGAAATGCAAAGAATTACCTACATGTAAGATAAATATGTGCTGTGAATGATGTAAGATGTCTATAGCCACATTGTTGTTCAGTCATTTTTCAGTCATGTCCAACTCTTGCTGGATTGGTTTGTCATTTTCTTGTCCATCTCATTTTACAGATGAGGAAACTGAGGCAAATGGGGCTAAGTGACTTGTCTAGGGTCACACAGTTTTTAAGTGTCTCAGACCAGATTGGAATTCAGGAAGATGAGTCTTCTTGATTCCGGGTCTGGTATCCACTGTGCCACCTAGCTCCCCCTTCTATATTCACATGAGATCTCTAAGTGTATAGATAGGAGTCCAGAGGGGAAACACTGGTGGATATCTCTGAAATCTAGCTTACCCTACTAAGAGTATAAGATTATGATTTCTGCCTTGAGGAGAATAGGATAGGAGGGCATGTGGCTGACTGCTCTATTTTCTACTAAGTAAAGGGTATCAAACTTGAATCCAACTACTTTTCTTGTCTCCTATTGTTGGTGTTAGAGGCATGATTTCTAGGTTTAAAAGACAAAAAGCCCCTAACTTCCCTTATTTCTGTCTCTTACAGGGAGAGGGTACCCTAGTTTACACACTCCTACTGGGCCTCTTTCCACCAAATGCTAGTTACGCAAAGAATACCACAAATTGTGAATAAGCAAACCTGTTTATTGAAGCAAATCACGAGTTGAAATAGAAGATTAGAATATACCAGAAAATACATAAGAATAACTGGCACGTAGTAGGTACTTAGTGAATACTAGCCTACTCAATGACTGAGTTCTTTATTGGGAGCAAGATAAGATCTTGCCTCAAGCAAGAGAGGCACCCTGATTTCATTCCAAGGGGAAATTCCCCAAAGTCCCTAGGGTTGCAAGCTGGAAATCAGAAACATGTTGAAATGCTGGCTTCTCCTACATGTCTGCTTTCCAAAGTCTGACTGTCTGTGTCTGCAGCCAGTACTCAAGAGAATCTGGAACCAGGTCTGTCCTCTCTCAAATAAGGAATAAAAAATGTCTCCCCTTTCCAAAGCTCTTATACCAACACTGCCCTTCACACAATCAATCACACACATTTCCCCCAATCTGGAATCACATTCTGCAGGGCTCCCCCACCCACCCCCAGTTTGGTTAGAAGTTGGATCATACACTTAACAAAGCCCTTTATAAGCTATGGCAAAATTTTGCAGTTTACCTCAACAGAATTGTAGGGAAACTAGCCACTGGCTAGCTGAAGGAACCACTATGCCAGTGGAGACCCTTTTAAAAGCAAGACATATTCTCTAGGGTGTAGTTGAGGCAGAAGATAGCTCTAAGGAGTATGAGCTCTGGGATAAAAGAAGGTTACCTAGCTCTGGTTGTCAGGAGTTGAGGTTCACAGAAGAAAAGACCCAGGGACTCTGGATGACCAAATTACCCCACAGAGGCTCTTTACACATCCATGTTCCCTTTCTTTCCACAGCCAATGAAAACTTGCATTTTCTCAGTGTCTTTCAAGGCAACTAAATGCTAGGAGAAAAGTGGCTAATTAAAATGGTTCCTGTTAATGTGCGAATGACTGGTACTTAATTTTCTTAAGAAGTATTTACATTTTTAAAAGGAGAAGTAGTCTCAATCCAAATAAATCTTTACTTGTAGAATTTAGGCAATATAGCCAAATTAAGCAAAAAAAAAAAATCTAAGGAAAGTGTTTTGGGGAATGTTATATCATGGAGACAGGCTTTTCCTGCTTGGAAGTTTGCTCTGAATATCAGCTCCCATAAGTTATTCTAGATTTGTATAATATGTACAACCCCTACCACACATAGATGTGTATATACACATATACACATACATACATTTAAGTTACAGAATACATTCCATTCTATATTTTTAGAGCGAATTTCTTATTCTAATGAAATAATATATATATAGTCTAAATATATGCGACTTTATGTGTGTGTATATAGATACATGTATTTCATACGGGTATATGCTTGCAAGTTTATATTTCTATAATCATTTTTTTTCCAAGAGCAGAGGTGTTTTTTTGATAGTGCTAGGTGGCATAGTGGATAGAATGATGGACTCCAGGTCAGGAAGACCTGAATTCAAATCCAGCCTTAAACACTAATTAACTATGTGACATGGAGCAAGTGATGTAACCTCTTTCCCCCTCTATTTTCTCATTTGGAAAAAAGATAATAATAGCACTCTCCACCAAAGATCGTTGAGAAAATCAAATGAGATAATATTTATAACCTTTGAAAATCTTAAAGTGTTATATAAATGCCAGCTCTTATTATGATGATGATCAGTTTATTTTAAGTCTGTATTGCTTCATCAACTTATATTTCTGCTTTCAAAGAAAGAACTATGATAATGTGAGTTGTTTGTTTTTTGTTGTCATTCAGTCATTTCAGTTGTATCTGACTTTTTGTGACCTCACTTTAGGTTTTCTTGGCAGAGATACTGTAGTGGTTTGCCATTTCCTTCTCCATTTCATTTTACAGATGAAGAAACTGAGATAAACAGGGTTAAGTGACTTGCCCAGGGTCACACAGCTAATAAGTCTCTGAGGCTAGATGTGAACTCAGGTCTTTCTGACTCCACGCCCAGTGCTATACCCATTTGGCCACTTAGCTGATCCAAGTTGCTTGGTACAATCTGACAAAACATACTATTGCCCAAGAATAGAGATTACAAGTTCATGACTTTCTTGGGATATGTATAAAAGAAGCACGTGCTCATGGTAGATATCTTGCTAAAATATTTAGCACTCAGGCAATTCCTGTTTCAGGTGACAAATGGGTAAATCTTATATCTATTTAGTAGGTATAAGAGGTGTGTTCCCACATAAGATGTGCATGATGACCACATGTGTTGTCTAAATACATACACATGGCTCGTGGAAGGTATATGCATGTATTTTTGGAATCCAACTCATTCCTCTCTGAAGAAGACTGATATTTCCTGCCTTGAGGAAAATGGAAGGTCTGTGATAGGTACTTATTTTTCCCTTGACTATCTCCAAAAGTGGCATTAGGTTAGATTTATATTTTTTTGCCCCTTCAAATATACTGGTCTATGAGTATTATTTTTAGGAGTTCAAAACAAAAGCTATTTCCCTGGTTAATATTTTTTAGCTTAGATGGGAAGCATGACCCCTTCATACCAATCAATATCTCTCCCCAAATCCATCACAAATAGTGAATAGTTACTGAATCCATTCATTCTAGCAAAAAGAAATAGGAGAAGGAGTACAGATTAGAACATAACAATGAAATACACAAGATTGAATAAACTCTTCTGATGGGAGTGAGATATCTCAGCTCAAGTCAAGAGAGAGAGAGATGCCCTGGTCTTAGCAAAGGTCAACTTCTCTTTCCAAAGTCTCTAAGGGAGCACCCTAGACCCCAGGGACATGCCAGGGAGCCAGTTTCCTCTACATATCTGCAGCATCCAAAGCATGTCTTTCTTTCCCTAAGAATGTCTAGAACCATGCATGTCTCTCCTAAGAGCTCTGGTACCAACTCTGCCCCTTTTGCAGGTCTAAAGTGTTGTCTAGGAATTCTCTTCACTAATTGAGTCACAGTTTTCACTGAAAAACAACAGTACATAAACTTTCCAGGCATGAGTGAAAGTACAATTACATTCACAAAGTCCCTGTTTTACTCAGCTTTGGATTTCTATGTGGTACCTGAGCAGCCTTTACTCATATATGGGTCTCTCCTTCCAGGTGCTGTAGGTTCAATATAATCTCTATGTCCCTTTCTGTCCCCACTGATGTGTTTACTTTTAATAGTAAGTCAGAGTATGCAACTAGATAAATTAAAGGCATTTAATGGAATAGTATAAAAAGAAAATTAGTCATAGGACATGTCTACCTTTGTGACAGTTCAATACCCATCTCTGAGTATGCTCAGTTCTCATGACACATGCAACATGCTCTCCTCTTAATTTCTCTTTTTCCAAATAATGACCAGTTGCTGTTTGACCCTAATTTTCTACACCAGTCATCTTCCTTATTCAAGTGTCTCATAATGCCTCTGAAGATAGCATTCCTTGACTATCCTCCTTAACTTCTCCCAAGAAGCCTTCCCTTTATGTTGAAAAATGATGACATCTATGTGCCTCTTCCCTTACTGGTCCGAAAATATCCTTGGCTCCCACAAATAATCCAGATCTGATCTTTACTCAGGAATTTCTTCCACCTTACTGGAGCCCTGAATTAAAAGATCATATCCGCGCCCCAATTCCACCACCAGATTTCTACCTTAATTTCACAGGCATAATCTCTAGGACCTCCCCTTATGGGGCAAGTAGAATTCTGGTCAATTTTTTCCTATTCCTTTTTTTTTTTTAAAGCCTCTTAACCTGTATTCCAGTAACTGGATTTACATTCTGTCTACAGTAGTGGAATCATAACGGGTTGATATATTGGAATTGTCCTTGTGAATCTGATCAGAGGAAAATGCAATCAAGCATAGCATTGCTTGGATCATCTGGTCAAAGTGACCAAGGCCTATGCAGTGGAAATGACAGTTTAACCATACTCCATGGGCCTGAGGTCTCTGCCTGACCTCTAGTGGACTATTTCCTGCTTCCTTTATCAAAGGCTCCATTCTTTTCTGATGACCAGGACCACAGACATTAATTACTGTCACATAATCCAGGACTCCACACGAAAAACTAGTCATGAACCAGTACCTCAAATCAACAAGTATTTATTATGTATCCATAATGCATAGAAACCATGCTGTCAATGCTCGAAAGCCAGGTGGTCCCCAATGGTATGAATCTGGGCCTTATATAAAAGAAATATTGTAGGAAACTTTCCATTGCTTTTGGTTCAGAGCTTGTTCCCTCTTCTAGTATTGAAATGAGTCATTTAACTGGAGGACATGAATTCTATTAGGTAATCTCACATGGGGTGGCCTGCTAAGTGGACTGAAAACCCTGTATTAAAGATCTTACTAAAATATTCACCAGAACTCTCCTTCCCATCCTTTATCATTCATTATCTATGAAACTCATTCATGAGTTCAGACAAAGGTCTTGTATCTTCTTTTATATTTAGCATTGAAGCTGCAGTAAATTGCGTTCCACATGGACCATCAAGCATTGATTAGAACTCTACCTCAAATCTCTGGTGGTTGCCCGGTGATGTGTGCCTCTATCATGGATGCTACTCCATCAAGTTCAGCCCTTCCTAGCTTATCAACCATGAAAGCTAATTAAAACTGATCACTGGAAAAATGTGCAGAACTTGACATCCTAGGATAGTCATATTTATGTTAAAGTTTCTTATCATTGCTTCTGGAGCATTGGTCAGGGATAGAATAACTTGCTTTTGCAGAGCAGCTGGTATGGGTTGGAGGGAGGGTTGCTAGGGAAACCTGTATCAGACACTCTTCCATGATTCTCACAGTCAGGGGCTATACTTTCTCTGTTTCCCAAGGCTTGGTAACATTATTAGCCCAACCAAAGTGAGGGGGAGGATAATCTATCTTCATGATTTTGTTGATGGAATTGTTAGGTTGCTATGTGATGTCACCAGGATGGGGACGCCTTCTCTATAAATGGAAAGAAAGAGGAAGCTCTTCTGAAATGATTCAAAAGAAGAGTACTGGACTGGGTGTGATTTGGCATCATCATTGTTTTCTTCCTTATGAACGAATGAAAAAAATCAAATACTATATGCCAAACACTGTTAAACAATGGAGATATAAATAGAAAAAGAAAACAGTCCCTGTTATCAAGAAATTTGTACCGTGTTTGGGGGAGAAAATATATATATATATGAAGATTCAGCTGAGAGATGGAGAGAACCATGCTGGGTTCTAAAGTTCACCAGCATGGCAGATGGAAATGCCCAGGAATCCTTAGGGTGCATCAATGTGTTTGCTTATAGAGAGTTTGAAAGGACTGACTCACCGCAATTGGGAAAGATAGGGAGAGGCACTATGATTTTAAGTGGATTAAGGAGTATACTGTGTACATATTATATTTTATTTATTCACATGAGTCAAGTCAACAAGCATTTATCAAATGCTTACTATGTTCCAGAAATTGTGCTAAATTTTGGGAATACAAAAAATAAGCAGTAAGAAATTCTCTGACTCCAGGAATTTACATTCTAATGGGGAGAGATGACGCTTAAAAGGAAGTTGAGAAGGGTGGGGCATTACCATGCAGAAGTCCTGGAGAGTCATACTATACCATGAAGAGGAATGAAGACTTTGCCTAGGCATCTTCCTTATATGAAGGTTCTGGGAGAATCCAATAATCAAAGCGAGAGAACAAAGGGGCAGAGGGTACTTTCATTGTGTGAAGTAGAGTGAACTTCTAAGGTAAAGAGGTTTCTGGGTCATTTTAAAGAAAGTCTGGATGAGTCAGAAATGCAACCAGGAAAGGAAAGAGACATGACCCAAACTGACTTTATAAACATCTCACATACTACAATCACCGGATAAGGGGAGAAAAATCAGGCCAAGCCCACTATTTTTCTCACTACTTTCCAATATTCACACGATTTTTAAAAATAAATTTTCACCAATAGTTACTTCTATTGCAAGTAACTAACATTCTATTCATGCGCTACTTACCCAATGAATGACCTTTCTCTGGTTTGACAAAACTGTAAATTAGTCCCCTTACTTCTCCCAGCTCTTAAACACATCAAAGGACTTCAATAATCATGCAGTATTATAATTCCTTTGCAGGTTCCCTCTCTGTAGGTAGGTAGTGCAGTATATAGAGTTCTAATCCTGGAGTCAAGAAAACATGAGTTCAAATCTGGCTTCAGACACTTACTAGTTGTATGACCCTGGACAACTCACTTAAACTATCTGAGCCTCAGTTTTTTTAACTATAAAAAAAAAAAATCTTCCTCACAGGGTTGTTGTTAGAATAAAACGAGATAATATTCACAAAGCATTTAGCACATAGTAGCTGCTTAATAGATACTTGTTCCTTTCCACCTTTCTTCCCTTTTGAGAATACATCTTCATTCCTCTTTGTCATCGCCTACTTCAAAACTTATCTCAGTCACCTTACAACTATTTTTTTCTGCCTCAGTCTGTAATAGTCACTTGATTTTATGGTTTATTTTTCTCAGTTACATTTGGAAGAGGCATATGAGACGAATGATTAGACTCCATATCCTCTTTTACTAATGAATTTCCATTTAACCTTAACAACTAGAATCTACAAAGCTCTAATTCACATATACAGATGGTGTCATGTACTAGAAAGAACCCTGGGTTGAAAATCTGAAGACCTAGATTGGAAGATGAAGATAAAAGATGTTAAGGATTACAGTTGAAGCAACCTCTGAGGTCATCTATTCCAACACATTCATGAACGAGAATCACCATCTTTAAGTGATCTCTTCTTGAAGACTTCTACTGACAGAGAATCTGCTTCCCAAAGAATCCCATTCAACTTTGGAACAGTCCTACTTGTAAGGCAATTCTTATATCAAGACTAAATCTGCCTCTCTTCAGCTTCCTACCATTGCTCCTAGTTATGTACTTTAGGACCAAGCAGAAATGAATTCCCCTTCCACATGACAATCCTCTGACTACCTGAAGATAGTTGTCATTTACCCTTTAAGGCTTCTATCCTTTAGCCTAAATTCCCCAAATTCTTTTAATTAATCCTTTCAAGGTATGTTCTTCAGTCATCTTACCCACACCTTCCCCCCTCCCCCCAGTAATTACCTGATCTGCTTATTCCTCCTAGTTATATCTTACCTTCTTTTTATGGCTAAAGTCCTTAAGAAGATAGTCAAAAATTAGTATTTCAACTCTTTTCTTAACTCTCTGAACTTTGACTTCTGACTTTATCATTCAACTGAATCTGCTCTCTCCAGAATTATCAGTGACCTCTCTTAATCCTCATCCCTCTTGACCTCTCTATAGTCTTTGACACTGTCAATCATCTTCTTTTTGATATTCTCTTTATATGGGTTTTCATGATACTGTTCTATCCTGGTTCTCCTCCTACAAATCTGACTGCTCCTTCTCAGTCTTCTTTGCTGGATCTTTACTCAGATCACATCTACTAACCATGAGTGTTCCCCAAGACTTTGTCCTGAATCTTCTTTTCCTCTCCCTCTATACTATCTCACTTGGTGATCTCATCAATTCCCAGGAATTCAGTTTTCATCTCTGTAGTGATGATTGTCAAATCTACTTATCCAGCCCTAACCTTTATGCTGATCTCTAGTCTCACATCTCCAAATGTCTATTAAACATCTTGAACTAGATGACCTAGACATCTTAAACACAACATGTCCAAAACTGAATTCAATTATCATTCCCCCAAACCCTTTCCTCTTCTGAATTTCCTTATTATGTCAAGGGCACCACCATCTTCTCAGTTAACTAGACTCACAATCTAGGTATTATCCTCAATTCCTCACTCTCTCCCACACTCCTCCATAACCAATCTGTTGCCAAGTTCTATTCATTTTACCTTCATAATATCTCTTGAATATATCCCCTTCTTTCCTCTGACATCATGATCACCAAGGCACAGAGCCTCATTGCTTCATGTCTGGACTATTGCAATAGCCTGCTGGTTGGCTTCCCTGACAAGTCTCTCCCCACTTCAATCCATCCATTCAGCTACTGAAGTGATCTTCCTCATGAGCAGGTCTGCCCATGTCACCCTTACTTTGTAAACTCTTCCATTCTCAAGATCTTCTGTTTATTTTTCAAAGCCCACTTTCATGATCTACTTCCTTTTTTTGTGTGTTCTTAAACCTTCCCCTTCCCCCACATACTCTGCAATCCAGTGACACTGGCTGTCTTGAAGTTCCTCATACAATACTCTCTATCTCCCCACTAGAAGCATTTTCGGTGAATTCCATGAATTCTCTCTCTATCTCTGTTCCTTGGCTTCCCTGATTTCCTTCTAATCCCAGCTAAAACCCCACAGTCTACAGGAAACCTTTCTAGGAAACTTAATTCTAGTGCTTTCCCTGTTGATTATTTCATTGTTATTTGCATATTGCCTCCCTTATTAGACTATTAACTCCATGAGAACAGGGACTGTCATTTGCCTTTCTTTGTATCCCCAGAGCACAGTGTTGGCACATAGTAAGTGCTTCCTACATACTTATTGGCTTTACTTGACTAGTTCACTTCTTTGGGACATTTCAGCTTTTTGATATGGTTTCCCGAACTTAACATAATAATTCAGATATGGTCTGACAAGGATATTTATGGTAGAATTATTATCTCCCTTACTTTGAACAATAATAAACTTCTCTCTTTGCAGTCTGCAATAGTATTAGAACTGCATTACCATGGCAGCTTCCTTGCCAGATTTACAACCTACTTGCCTAATCATCTAATTCCTCCTTTTGTCTGGGGGGCCTTTAACATACCTACACAACAATAGTGGGGTGTATGGAGTGTTCAGGGAGGACCAGTAACCCTGGTTTGAGGGCTGCTGAGCCCTTTACAGGACTGCTTTCTACCTTTGTTGTCCACCTCTCACCCAGCTTTCCCTTGTGGCTCCAAGAATCTGTAGCAGGCAAAGTGGCCACACCCCAGTAAAACCATCACAGCAGAGGGGCTAAACCAGTTTGAGGGTAACTGAGAGATCTCAAACCTATAAGTAAGTTAGGGGAATGTCTACCCCAAGCTTGCGAAGACTTGCCCTGGCAGAATGGGTAGATGAGAGCAATCTGTTCCAATGGGCACGCAGGCAGCTGTGGAACACTTAGAGCTTAGTCAAGCATTGAAGACACCAAGGTCATCCACTGTATCTTAGACCATTGCCAGTTGTCATTATTTTTGTTCTGCCACTGGACTTTGATGATTCAGGAAGAAAGAGTGAGGTTGACAACTTTGTGCAATTCTGCATCACTTAAAATCTAATTCACAAACAGGTCAAGACCTCACCCCATGATGTCATCAATCCTCTTTGAAAACGAAGGATGAACATCAACGATAACATTAATTGAATTAGTGCACTTCATTGGAAAGAGTACTGGACTTGATATCTGAAGACCTGGGTTGGAGTTTTGGAATCCTAGAAGTCCAGAATCTCAGAGTTTGAAAGGGGTCTCAGAGACCCTCCACTACATCCCAATCTGAACCATAACATCCCCAGAGTCACTCTTACTCGTCACTTCTTGCCTTACTATTTTCACTCACTTATTTTTACCTCACTCTTCATTCTCACACAGAGGCTCTCTACTGTCCCCCGCCCACATCCAAGCTTCATGATTTTTCTCATATGATGATATATTCTTAATTTAAAATACTACTCTATCTCCACATGCCTCAAATTTGATATAGTGTTTTTCCAAGTTCTAGTCAAGAGTCCAGTCCTACCAATTATTAGGCATATGTACCTGAGGTCAAATTTAACCTTCTTTCATGAAGATCACTCTGTTTAATATTCTTATTTTGTAAGACATTTCTTTGTAGACATCTAAGAGCATGAATTATATTGTTATTCTCTTGGACATTGTCTCACATGAATTACTTGCTGGTCTTCTGCTATTTCTTCTATTCTGCTAAGTCTTCCTGTCACTTTCTGTGGTTCTGGACTTGCCAGATCAATGTGGGTAGTTCTCTGTTTATACTGCCTTAATTGACTTAAGGTCTTATTGATTAGAATCACAAGATTCCAAGTAAAAAACTATACCAGCCATTGTTATATATCCTCCATCTTTCACCAAGGGCAAATCATACCTATATTTTTAAACCATGCTCCCCTTGTCAGCTTCCTCTTCTCCTCCCCTCTTCCTGTTCCTCTTCTTTCTCCTCCCCTCTCCTCCTTTACCTTTTCTTCTTCTTCCTTCTCTTTCTCTTGCTTCTCCTTTTACCTCCTTCTCCTCCTGCTAATCCTTTTCTTCATCACCATCATCCTTCCCCTTTTCCTTCCCTTTTTTTCTCTACCCCCTCCTCCTCTTTCTCCATTTCCTCTTTCTCCTTTTCTTCTTCTCCTTTTTTCTTCATCACCCCTCCTCTTTCTCTTCCTTCCTCCTCCTCCTCCTCTTCCTCTTTCTTTCTCTTCTTCCACTCATTCATGCTGCTGCTTCTCTTAATCCCTATTTTACCCACGTTAAAATTTTCTGATTTGAGAAAGGGACTTGACTTTTTCTATTTTCAACTGCACCTGGTTGTCCTTTAACTTAGGAGATCTTGTGATGCTCCAGCTTCCTGGGGATTCACCATTTTAATGCTGAACTTAGCTGAGCTTATAGTTTCTAAGCTCAAGCTATCAAGCAGCCATAGCCATAGCCTCCTCCATAGTAGGGATTACAAATATGAATCACTGTGCCTGGCTTATCTATTCACTTCCTAAATATGCCTTTCTCTTTTGAAACCCCTAGGCCTTATCCCTAATATTGGTAAAAATAATAATAATGGTGATGGTAACAATAGCTCACATTTACGTAGTATTTTAAGGTTTATAGGACACTTTGAATAAATGATCTTGATCTTATTTGATACAACAAGAATCAAAGTAAATTATCATCCCCCACATTACAGATGAGTAAAACACATGTCCTGCTTTCAAGGAAATTTCAATGTAAAAGAAAAAGAGAAAAAATTGGAAATAAAGAATATGAAACTGTAAAAAAAAAAAGTTCACCCAAGAGAGATATAAATAATGTACTATTAAAGCACAGAGATGATTTTTGGCTGAGAGAAATGGAGAAAATGTTACTGAAGAGGTTTTATTTAAGTTGAGATAAGTAGAAAGCAATAGGTGAATATATGGGAAAGGATATTTCACAGTGGGGAAGGGCATGTCCCAAACATTTAAAGCCCTGCTATTTGCATTATGACAAGGAGTGGTATGGAATATTAATTACATAAACTGATCCTTGCCAAAATATTGGCCGAAGAAGAAAATGGCAAACCACTCCAGTATCTTTGCCAAGAAAACCCCAGACGAGGTCATGAAGAGTCAGACACAGTAAAACGACCAAAGCACAAAACCAACATATTTGTTAGTTGTTCTATTAACTCTGCTAGATAATATAAGATTTTGAGCACCATTTCTTCCTTTCCCTCTAGACGTTGTACATAACATTGAAATGTGCTGTCCAAGCATTGTTTTGTCCTGGCCTGGCTACATTTAGCTTTCATGATAATAAGACTAAGAAAAGATAGGGAGGAATGTACAAGGAGTCATGGGAAGCCTCCAAAGCTTGGAGCTTATGGGAAGCATTGGGAGCTGAGATAAACTAATTCTTAGTCTGACTTCTTTTCTGGTACAGTGTGTTCTTCTCTAATTTCACCATAACCTAAACCCCATGAATTTATCATTCATATTCAAAGGTGGTCTTTAATCCAAGATCTTTAGATATGTGTCACTTGGATGAATGCCAAGAACTAAAATTCAGCCCTTTGAGGAAACTATATTGAAAATAGGCTTAGAAAACCTAAAATGCTATCCTTTCCATGAGTTTTCTAGTTTGGTCAATAATTATTTGTTTGTTTTTTTGTTTTGTTTTGTTTTGTTTTGTGTCTTAACTCCAGCACATTGGTTCTGATAGTAACCAGAAGAAGAAATAGGAAAAGAGTGAACCAAAACAAGAGTGACAGCTTTTACAGGATGTATGGCTTCCTCTGAAACCTGACTGGCTTAACAATTCAGCTCCTTTTTTTCCCATCCACTTTCCATTTCTTTGCTCTCATTTTTGGGCACCTCACAATCCATCCTCCTTACTTACCTCTGCATATAGGCATAAATATCACTGCCCACTCAATCTTTTCTTTTCTCCTACAGTCTTGGGGTTCATAAAATCTTAGCAAACCTGCATAGGTTCTCTTATTCACAGTTTCCTGGAAACAAGTTGGGGTGACAGGAGGTTTCCCTGTCATTTGCACCCCTGAATCACAGCCTATCTTAGAAAGCCCCTTGGATGGAATGAGTTTGGCCCTTAAAATCAAAGGCTTCTTGCTTTTGACTTGACACAGAACTTCCCATTTCAGAAATAAAGGAATTTAATTCAATTCCTTTTTTCAATGTTCCCAGGGAAACAATGGTGAGAAAATGTGCAAAAATGTGCAAAAGAGGCCTAAGAAAAAAGTAGTTAAGGAAATGCACTTTATTTCAGTAGCAGGATATTCTGAACAAATAGTAGTGAGATTTTCTGAGCAAACAGTGCAGATTAGGTCTACATAGCGGAAATTCTGAAAAGTTTTTCATAGGTCTCTTAGACCAGGCAGCAGTTAGGCCCAATAACTCACTTAATATTCCAGGAGTCACTAGTGAGGCCCAAAATGCAGCTTTTCATTAGTCAGTTGGAAAATCAGATGAGTCTGTGGGACCACAAAGGCAACTGGGAAAGTAGGAAAGTGGGAAGTTGGTGTTCAGTGCCAGTTCACTTGCTCTATTCCCGTAGTAATGTCCCTCAGGGACATTTTCTATGAGCTTTTTAGTGTGGGGTTGATAACCTTTTATAAAGTTTGGTAATGGATGACTTTAGTCATACTGATTCTGATTCACCCACCTTAAAAGCACAGACCTTACAAAGCCCTTAGGTAATTCCCCATTTCTGGAAAAAGAGGAATAAAATATTAAAAATGCCCTGATGAGCACTTTGGAATTTACAAAAGTGCTTTCCTTATATAGTCTTGTGAAGTAAGTGGCAGAAATTATACCCCTTTTAGAGATGAGAAAACTGAGGTTCAGAGAAATTAAATGATTTGCCCAACAAAGTTCTTCTGTATTCCTGTGACATTTTATAGGGTGCGAAGGAGACTGTTCAGGAAACTCTCAAAACCCAATGACCTCTACCCAATTCTGTTAATTCATATGAGGACAAATGGTACAAGCAGAAGGAAGTTAGAAAGTGTGGCTAAAGATAATAACAAAGAATTGGAGATTTTAGGTGTCACATGACACAGAAAAGAGTTTCACATCAATGGGCTTTGGAGTTTTTATTACATTGTCAGATGGCTCCAGGGGGTAAAGATAGGGCAGATAGGAAGATCTAGAGGACCTTTGGAGGCAGTGGCAAGTCAAAAGGTAAAGACTTGTGGTCTTCCCTCTTGTCAGAATGTAAAGCATTGACTCCCTTCCCATTCAAGCTGTGTGAACAGTCAAGAAGCCTCGAAGGGTTCTAGAATGGCCCAGGGGAAAGGGAAAGATGAAGGGGGGAAAGGCAGGGGGAAAAGAGGACTCCAGGGGTTAGCAGGTCTATTAACTTTTTTTTTTTTTTTTTGTATCATGGACTTCTTGGGAAGTCTGGTGAAGGCCATGAGCCCTTTCTTAGGATAATGTTTTTAAATATATAAGAATACAGATGAAATAAAAGGTTGGTGAAAATTAAGATCTATTTTTTTTCCTGTACAGGTTCATGAACCTTTTGAAGTGATTCCACAGATGTCCCTCACCTTGTGGATTCACTACTGTTATTATTCAGTCATACAGTCATATTCGTTCTTTGTGACTCCATGGACCATAGCATGGCAGATCTGTCCATCCTCCACTATCTCTTGAAATCTGTCCAAGTTTATGTTTGTTGTTTCTATGACATTATCTATCCATCTCATTTTCTACTATCTCCTTTTTCTTTCAATCTTTCCCCAAATCAGGGTCTTTTCCAATGAGTTCTGTCTTCTCATTATATTTAAGCCTCAGTTTTAGTATTTGATCTTCCAGTGAATGGTTTGCGTTAATTTCTTCAAGTATTGACTGATTTGATCTCCTTGCTGTCCAAGGGACTCTTAAAAATCTTCTCTGGAACCATAAATCAAAAGCATTGATTCTTCAGCACTCAACTTTCCTTATGATCCAACTCTCACAGTTGCTACTGGAAAAATCATAGCTTTGTCTTTGACTATATAAACCTTTGTCAGCAAGGTAATGTCTCTGCTTTTTAGTATGCTGTCCAGATTTGCCATAGCTTTTCTTCCAAGGAGCAGGTGTCTTCATTTCTTGACTGCAGTTGGCATTTGCCGTGCTTGTTGAGCTCAAGAATATTAAATCTGATACTGATTCCATTTCTTCTCTCTCTATTTTAAGAACCTTTGTCTTAGAGTATGGGGTACTGTGACTTGTATATGGACTATACATACCTAGAACCTTTAGCAGAACACAAGAATCAAGCACCTGGTACATACAAGGCATCTTTCTAGATACTGAAGGAAATAAAATAAATATTGTCCATGGCCTAAAGGAACTTTCAACCTAGTAGGAGAGTTATTCTGATTCTACTATTTACTACTGATGTGACCTTAGACAAGTCATTTAACCAGTCTGGGACACAGTTTCCTCATTTGAATGGTGATTGATATGGGGATGGGGATTGGACTATGTGACTTCTGAGATTCTTTCTAGCTCTCATGACTGTGATCCTATTTTTTTCTCCAAAATCTTTAAATTGTTCTATCAAAATCTAAAGTATGTCATTATGCCTAAGCTTGTTTTCTCTTCCAGTATGATTTCTAAGATGTACTGGTCATTTCAATCAATAGAATTTATTAATCATCTGCTTTGTGCCAGGCATTGTATTTGAAGCCAGGTATATAAAATATTAAAGTGTGTGCAAAAACAAATACATAGTCCTCATCCACAAGAAGCTCACATTCTACTGGAAACAGAAAAGGTTTTCTTTTCTCCAACATGCAATATGGAGTTATTGAAACTCCAGAGAGATTCCTCATTTTTACTCCAGTAGCTAGATTCTCTTTGTTGGACAAATTTACCTTCAGAATAGTGGGCTACAATGGAGAGTGTGCTGGATTTGGATCAGATCACCTGGGCAAAAATCCTTGTTATTTCTCTTACTTCCTGTGACCTTGAGCAAATGACTTAATTTCTTTGGTCTCTCTTTGCTTCTTTACCTGTAAAATGAAAGAGGTTAGACTATATGACCTCTAAGGTCTAAATATACATATATGTATATATATATTTATATATGTATGTATGTGTGTACACACACACACACACACACACACATACATATATATATATAGTTAGACCTTTCAAGCCTAAATATATAATCTTATGGATAGAAAAGTTCTGGGACAGCTACTGTAGAGAATGAGTTAGGCAGCCATCATAAATTACTTTTGTCATTTAATAATTTAAGTAATTACTGAGTAGTTTTGATGAATACAGAAAACCAATACAGACAATGTAGTTTAAAACAACCCTAAACATTTTTTCAAGGGAAGATTTTTGTTTTTTGTATTTTTTTTAAAGCAAGGTACTGAATTGTCAATGTAATTGCATTAACTAGTCACTTTTGGGGGTGCAGATATATATCATCAGTGTTATTCATTGAATAAAATGAAAGGGGAGGGATGAGAATATCTGACAAGGAAATTTAAAACTCTTTGAGAATCAGAGGTTGTTTCTTAAAGTTGCAGTAGGGTCAATTTAGAGTGTTTCTTTTTTCTCTCCGATTCTTGAGTAGTCTTTGTGACTTAATTCTACATGGAAGAGATAGTGGAACTGATTACAGCTGACAAATTAAATCATTTTTCTCCAACTCTCTTCAGATTTAAATGAGTGGTCTAGGAGATTAATGCAGGTCCCAGATACTAGATATTTTGCTCTCAGTCCCACTGTGATTACATTGCGTAACTAGGTGACATGGATGAATCATTAAGGGAAAGTCCCAAATTTCTTCCTGCTTGAGGTTTCTATCTAATATCTGAATCTAAAGGTAGCATAAAAACCCATTGGGAAAACAAAACCCTACCCAGAGAACAAATGACTTAAAATGACGGGTGACTCCCTTCAAGATTTCCTTAAAAGCATTTTCTGAGGCTCTTTCTCTGATTATTTTGGTACTCCTGTTAATGAGAGAACAAGTTGAATCTAACAGCATTTTACCTCTTTATTTTCAAGCATTTGTTCCTGAAAATTCAATGGTTTGGTCTCACTCCAAAGGTCATAATCATTTATTTATTTATTTGTTTATTTTTATGTTCTACAATCGCTACCATAGAATTTAGATTTTTACCCCCCCCACACCTAGCCCCCCCTCCCCAAGATGGCATACAATTCTATAGAGGATCTACATATACTTTCCTATTGAATACATTTTCACTATAGTCATGCTATGTAGACGAACTAAAACAAATGGAAGAAATCATATAACAAATCAAAACATAACACACACACACACACTCACACACACACATATACAAGCATGATCTGCTACATTCTGTGAATGAATTCCATAGTTCTTTCTCTGAGTCCGGAAGACATTTTGCCTTAGAAACCATTGGGAATTTTTTTTTTTTTAAGTTCTTGCGTTATTACCAAGTTCCAAGTCTACCAGAAAAAACTCTCGCACACTGTGGTCCTTGCTGTGCACAAAGTTCTCCTGGTTTTGCTCCTTTCACTCAGCATCAGATCATATAAGTCCTTCCAGGCCTCTCTGAAGTCTTCTTGTTCATCATTTCTTATGGCACAATGGTACTCCATTACATTCATATACCATAATTTATTCAGCCATTCCCCAATTGATGGGCATCCCCTTGATTTCCAGTTTCTGGCATATAATTATTTTCAATTGAGCAAACTCCACTCCACCATTTTAAAATGTGGAATTGATGAACTCAGGGAAGATAGAGGTAGAAAGGGGAAAAGGAAATAATAATATCTACACAATGCTTTAAGTTTGCCATATAAAAGTTCATTTGCCCCATAAGAATCAACTTGAGTGAAACAGGTACTACAAGTATTATCATTGCCACCATTTTAGAGACAATTAAACTTAGGCTTAGAGACGTTAAATGAATTGTTCATAGTCACCTAGCTACTAAGTGTCAGAGGTGGGGTTTGAACCTTGATTTTTTTCTCTTGATGCTAAATTAAGCCCTCTGAACCCACACGTCACTCTTGTCTCTCATGAAATATGCCTTTTTCCAGTCAGTAAATACTTTGTGATTTTTTTTGTTTGTTTCCTCCTTCCCTGAAAGAATATTGTCAGGCAGAAAGAAGAATACTGATTTTTCTTAAACATGAACAAGGAAAACTGGATAAAAAATAGAATTGTGATGAGGAGTCACTGATCTCAACAATCTGATTTTTTAAAATGCAGGACAAAGTGAAATAGAAATATATAAGTTCAGATCTTCCAGAAAAAAAATGAATAGCTTATGAGTATAATTAAAGTATATGCATTTCCCTTTGGCCTCTTGAAGCTGTTAAGCCTTATATTCTATACAGTGACTATTTTGAGTGAAGTCCTTTATTTTGTGGTAAAAGTGAATAAAGTGAAAGAGCCTTTAGAGACCATTTATTGTTAAATGACCCTTACAAGGCTGACTTACATGGACAGGACTAAGAAGTACTTAGGATTGTCATTATTACTTGATAGATGACTGACATTCTAGATATTCAATATGAGAACTTAACGTTATGGCCAACTCCATCTTCAGTTCTAGACAAAACAATAGGTTTCAGAGAAGGGGATAGTGGATGGACCATGCATCTGGACAGGGGAGGTGTATTTGGGGGTGTGTTAAATAGAACAAAAGTCTCTTTTGTTTCAAACTGACCCATCCATGTAAAAGAAACAACCTGTCATTACCTTCAAAACTGGCAAAGAACTTGAAATACAGAAGGTGCTATTTTCTACCCTTCTAGGGAACTAGGAACAAGTCCTCATGAGAAGAAAAGATTTTTGTTTTGCTTTCGGAAATTTTTTTACCTCAACTTAGCTTCATGCTTTTGTAAAAGAGTTTCCTTAGATGTATGATAACAGAAATTCCCTTCTTATCTATCATCACGAGTCCATATCCAGCCTAATCCTCAGAAGATTGACATCAAAAGATATTGGAATTACAACTTTGAATCCAAACTTTCTAGGTCATCTTCTCTCCAGTCTCCTCACTCTACAGATAAGGAAATGTAAACTCATAGAAATTAAATGGGCTTGTTCAAATCAAGTCATCAAGCATTTATTAAGAACATAGTATGTGCCAGGCATTGTACTAAACCAGGGATGGGGAACCTCTGGCCTCGAGACCACATATGGTTCTCTAGATTCTCAAGTGTGGCCCTTTGACTGAATTCAAAGTTCACTAACTCAGTCAAAAGGTCACACTTAAGGATCAAGAGGACCACATGTGACCTCGAGGACACAGGTTCCCCACCCTTGCCTAGGCTCTGGGGATACAAAGAAAGGTAAAAATAACCCTTGCCCTTGAGGAGTTTAAAGTCTAATGGGGGAGCCCCTGTATAAACAAACAAGTCATATACATAGATAAACTGGAGATAATCTCAGTGGTAAGGCACTAGTATTGAAAGGGATTGGGAAAGGTATTTGAAGAAGCTGGAATTTTTGCTGAGACTTGAAGGACATTGGTGAAGTCAAGAGGCAGGGAAAAACCAGATATGAGGGACAGCCTGTGAAAATGAACATAGAAAGGCAAAAAAAAATTCAGTCACCCAGAAAGTAAGTGGTAGATCGGTCATTTATATTCAGCAATGACCCTTTCTTACAGTGTCCCTTCTCTTGGAAGGTACATTAGACCTTTTTCTGGTATGTGACTCTTATAGAACTCATTCATTTGATGTGTAGCAAATAGGTATTACTAGTCACAATATTACCAGATTAAATTCATAAGCAGGCAGGCTTCTTACCAGAGACAGAAAGAAAGAGGCAGGATAAAAAAAGAGGCAAATTAAACAGCACTCTTCCCCTATCCCCCTTTAAACTCCTATGAATGAAATGAGTTCACTTATTTTTCAGTCTTGTCTAATTCTTCATGATCCCATTTAAGGTTTTCTTGACAAAGATACAGGAGTGATTTCCTTCTCCAGCTCATTTTGACAGATGAGGAAACTGAGGCAAACATGGTGAAGTGATTTTCCCAGGGTCACAAAGCTAGTAAGTACCTGAGGCTGCATTTGAAGTTGGGAAGATACGTATTTCTGATTCCAGGCCCGTTACTCTATCCAGTATACCACAGATCTCTCTCATTAACTAACATAGCAGTGGTATGAGAGTATTTAACCTTTTTGTAGAGAGAATTCTAATTTTGGAACCAGAGAAGTGAGTTCACATCCCAATCCTGTGCTTTATTGACTGTGTGATCTTGGACAAGTGATTAAGTCTCTCTGAGTCTGTTTTCTCATCAGAAAAAATGAGGGATATTGACTAGATGATTTCTAGAATCCCTCTCAGCTCCAAATCTATGATTCAATGATTTCAGCTTTCTAGAGAAACCAGCTGCCAAGGAGTGCCAAAACTATAGGTCCTCAAGATTTATCAGCCTGTGCATTACCTGAGCTAGAAGGAGCTTCAAGATTATCTAATCTAATCCCTCATTTTATTAATGAGGAAGTTGAGGTCCACAAAAGTGATTTGCCAAAGGATTTGCCAAAGGACTCACAGAAAGTTAGTAATCAGACTCTTAGAAATAAGTGTCTTCCTATTAAAGAACCATAAAATTGCTCCTCTTTCTAGCATTTATATTGTAGAAAGTTTTGTGGGGGAAGATATATTATATGTAAGGATCTGACATGACTTCATGTGCTAAATTAATAAGATAGAGGTATTATGAGATAGGGCATGAAATTGTTGTACACACTTAGTGAAGCTAATTATTAAATTGGGTGGGATGATAGTTTGTTCTGAAATACCTGAGATGACCTTGTGACTAATTAGAAATAATCAGCCCCATAAAACCATGCATACTATCTGACCTAATAATAAATACTACTACTAGGTACCAAAAGAGATAAAAAACAAAAAGGAAAAGGATCTGTATGTACAAATATATTTACAGCAGCTCATTTCTGGGGGTAAAGAATTAGAAATGGAAGGGATACCCATCAATTGTAGAATGGCTGAACAAGCTGGGATATGTGATTATGATGAAATACTAATTGTGCTTTAAGAAATGATGAGCAGGATGATCTCAGAAAAACTTGGAAAGACTTGCATGGATTGATGCAAAGTGAAATATACTATGTACAAAGTAATAATGATATTGTAAGATGATCAGTTGTGAATGACTTGGCTATTCTCAGCAATACAATAAGACAATTCTGAAGGACTTTGAAAAATGCAATCCATCCCCAGAGAAAGAACTGATGGTGTCTGAATACAGATTGAAGTATATGGTTTGGTTTTTTTACTTTATTTTTCTTGAGGTTTTTTCCTATGTTTTCTTTCGCAACATGACTATTATGGATATGTTTTGCATGACGACACATGTATAACCTATATCAAATTGCAATGTGGGGGCAATAGGGAAGAAGGGAGGGAGAGAATTTGGAACTCAAAGTTTTAAAAATAAACGTTAAAACTGTTTTTACACATAACTGGGGAAAGTAAAATAGTAAATAAATACAAAAAAAAAAAAAAAAAAGAAATAACCAGTCCCTTGGGAGTGTCCAGACACAGGAACCACATGATAATCAGTTACCTATGGATATTGGAGTCTGTCTTGGGATATACCCAATAGGAGTTTCCATGTCAGTACACCAACCCCTAAAATGAGTGATTAAGGACAATTAATAGGAACTGTAGAAAAGGACCTTATTATGGAAAGGAGATCCAATTATAGTCTTGGAGATTAACAGAATAGCATGCTGGGTCATATAGAGTTAATGGGATAACTAAATCCAATGGCTAGGCAGGAGTCAGAAGGAATATATGATCTAAGTTTGGAGAGGTCGTTATAGAAAAGGCCAGAGAAATACACTGTCGAAGAAGAGTAACAGGTGTTAGCAAAAATGACAGCATGTCTCATAATTTCATCACTAGAAGCAGCATTCTTTTCTGAGTGGCGTCAATGACAATTGCGTCCTTTTATTGATTCCCAAACCAGACTCCAACCTTTCTATCCCAGTCAGTCATCTTCTTGCCATTCTCCCTGCTACTTTACCCTTTTTCTAACTCTTTCTCTGAGAATTGTAATCAAACCAATACTGCTATTGCTTCTTGAAACAGTATGTCAATCAGCTCTACTATGACTCTGCTAATAATCCCTGTAACTTTCCAAACTAAAATATCCTTTCCTGACCATCATTCCTCTAACTGCATTGTCTACTCCTTTCTCCTTGGATGATCTCACATTAGTATTTGAATGAATGAAAGCACTTATGAAGCACTTTCTACAAAGAACCACAGCTAAGCACTAGACATGCACATAGAAAAGCAAGATGATCCCTGACCTCAAAGAGCTTACACTCAAACAAGAGAAAGAAAAACTGGAGATTTTGCAGGGATTTCAATCGAACTGGACTACCCTGTGGTCCCTGGGGCAGGCAGGTAATTCCATTATAAACCAGAACTAGATAAGCATCAGTGAAGTATACCACCTTCTCTAGAGATGTCATTGTACAATAATATAATATTATGGTCAAAATAAGGTAAACTAAGGCACAAGGTCTGAGTATGATTAATTTACTAGTAAAGCACAAATTTACCAATAATAGGATCTCAGCTTCCTCAGCAAAGCTAAAATCCTGAATGAGGGGGACGGCTCTCTTTTACTCTCTGGGGAATACAGAACAAAGAGCAAGACTTCGAAGGTAGGGAACTAGTTATGACTGGTTAAAAGAAATCAGTGTCATAAATGGCTGAATGAATATGATTGGCTACAGAGCTGAGGCATGGGGGACAATATGATTGGTTGGCAATTAGGAATGAGGGGCTAGCAACAGCTTCCTCCTACACTCCTATGACTAAGAAATACAGTCTGTGGACCAGACTTCTTTCGATAACAAACCAGACATCCTTGATGCAACCCTCAGGGATGATAGATTTCCTTGAAGCAAGAATAAAATAGTAATTAACAGGAAAACTGAATTTCTAAGTTTAATTCATTACAGAACAGCCAAATTTCTGAAGTAAGTTCAGAGACAAAGAACAGTGACTTAGGCAGCAACAGGACAAAATAAAATAACTATAAATTTATAACTTACAAACTTTAAAAAAGACACAGTGTTGATCTGATTGTTTCAGTAAACAATGTTATTGTCCAAGACAGCTGGTGATAGTGGTAGAGGTGAATCTCTTCTCTGCTGGCACTAGTTTTCTGGATGATGGCTATGGGGGGAGGTAGGCCAGTGGTCTAGGAATTGCTGATATTTCCAGGGCTCTTGGATTTATTTGCATCCCCAGCACTTAACATAATGCTTTGCATAAAATAAGTGCTTAATGCTTTTCATTCATATACTCATCCAACCTCACTGGGTTCACTATGGCCCTGATACCACAGGCTCTAGCCTAGCCTGTTCACATGTTTTCTTACCCCCTTAAAGCCACTGCAAAGTTCCATATTATCTGTCATCTGGGGGTGGCACCCCCATGGCACAACCATGGTATCAATGTCACAAGACCACTAGATTCTCAGCTGGTTCAGACCTTTTTCAACATATGGAAATAAGCTAGCACTTGAGGCTGCTTCAGCATGGAAACTTCTAGCAACTGATTTCATGATTCTGGCTTTGTGACTTTTTAAAACATTATTTACTAATCCCCAGAGTGAATTAACAGAGGTTTCCACTTTTGATTTGCAAATGCTACCACTTATTTTTGGTCTTGTCTCAATTATTGGACAGAACAAATATCTTGATTTGTTTCCTTATCCACTCAGCTTCCCTCTGCCAATAGAAGCAATTCAGCTGAGGAGATGTGTGGTAAGAGAAGAGCCAGTGGGAATGTGAGAGCAGATCCAGGAAGGAGACTATCATGAGTCAAACTTAAATGATTGCACAGACACTGAAGTGTGGTCCCATAATTAGTAATAGGTCAGTCATAAAAAGGTATAATGTGGAGATATCATTGTTCATTATGTATGTGTTTTATGACAATTCAGAAGCAGTTAGGAGGCTCAGTAGGTAGAATGCTAGAACTGGAGTCAGTGAGGCCTGATCTCAAACCTGGTCTTAGACACTTTCTAGCTACATGACCATGAGCTGGTCACTTACCCTCTGTGTGCCTTAGTTTTCCTCATTTGTTAAATAGGGACATTAATAGGAGCTACCTTCCAGGGTTGTTGTGAGGGTAAAATGAGATAATATTTGGAAGGCATTTTGCAACCTGAAAGCGCTATAAAAATACCAACTATTATTATTGTTAGTAATAATAATAATTCAATAAATCCATCAGGAATTATTTATTGAGTGCCACCAGTGTGATAGGCCTTGGGAATACAAGAACGAGATGATTTCTGCCTTCAGTAAGTTTACATTCTACTAATATCAAAAAGGATAGGGAGTGTACCCACAATGTGACTGGTGTATGGAATTTCCAATGAACAATTTTCTCTGTGAATACAACTTGGAGTCTTTAGAGATGCCTAGAGTTCTGGGGGGTTGTGACTTGACAGTATGTGTTCAAGTCAAAGGTAAGACTTTTCATTCATTTATTCATCCCACTTCATTGGATTCATAATAAACCTGGAACCCCCTTGTCTAGCCTCGCCTGTTCTTCCTGGCTCCAAAGGCATTTTTCTATTCATTATGTCTTGATATTTCTCTATCACACATCAGAAACCTTAGAAAATCTGTTTTATTTGTTGGATGATGTCTTGAGGGTCTATCATCTCAGATAAGTGTTTGCTTTTAGTCCCCATAACACACAAACATAGGCTTGACTGGGCAAGGGGAATCTGAAGTAAAGGGAAGAACATTAGACTCAACTTGAGTCTTGGCTCTGCCTCTAACTAATTGTGTGACATTAGGCAATCACTGAAACCCTCTGGGACTCCATTTTCTCCATAGTACTGTTTAGGGGATTGGACTGGGTGATTGCTACGATTCTTTTCAACTCTGAAATCCTTGTTCTACATCTTAAATCAAGTTCTTTTGACTTAAATTTTTGACTTTAATTTTTTCTTCAGTTTTTCCTTTGAGTACCTTGTTTAATACTTATCAAAGAATAGAGTACAAGGCCCTAGTTAGCTCAGAACACTGCATAGAATAGTGAGAGGGATGGGAGTGGGAAGCAGAGGGAAGTCTCATACATAGATGACAAGTAGTTAAGGCCTGCTGAATTAGATTATCCTCATGGAAAGATATTTCCTCTTCACAATGGTCTACTAAGGTCCTAGTCCTTATGGTGATGTCACTCAGTCAATAAATATTTTTTAAGAGTGTACTATGTGCCAAACACTCTGCTAAATGCTAAGGATACAAAGAAAAGCAAAAGACAATCCTTAGTCTCAAGAAGTTTACAGTCTAGTGGGGGAAGCGACATGCAAATAATGATGTAAAGTTGATCCTGGAATCTCAAAGGCCATATATGGAAGCACTGGGAAGTGGTTCTAGGTGCCTAGAAAGACTTTGCGTATGAGCCTAGTGATGGATACTATATCTGTTGTATGAATACCAAAGTTCAGGGAGTTCATCACCAGAGGCCCGCTGCCAAATGGGAATTTTTTTTTAAAGCCACAACAACTCATGAAGATACTCTACTGAGTTGCTTATAATACATGCTGATGGAGGAAGTACTCACCCCAATGTAACCACCAATCTTTGAAGCATGGAAGTATAAAGATATTCAAAGCATCATAGTTTTAGATCTGAAAAGTACTCGAACATCATCTAGTCCAACCTCATTTTATGGGTAAAGAAGTTGAAGTTTTAATAGGTGATGTAACTTGACCAAAGTCACATAGGTAGTAAGTGGCAGAGTCAGAATTTGAAACCAGGGCCAGAAATCTTTCCTGTGATTAGGATTTCCTTGCCGAGGTCATAAAACTTGTCTTCTTGTATCTATGCCCAAATTCAACCAGGATCCACAATTGACTTTAACATTAAGCTGCTGGATGAGGCAACTAGGCAGTTCAGTGGATAGAGCACTGGGTCTGGAGTCAGAAAAACTTGAGTTCGAATCTGGCTTCAGGGACTTACTAACTATGTGATTTTGGGCAAGTCATTTAACCTCTGTTTGCCTTAATCCATTGGAGAAGGAAATGACAAACCCCTCCAGTATCTTTGCCAAGAAACCTCTGTGGACAGCGTGGTTCATGGAGTCATGAAGAGTCAGACATGACTGAACAATAACAAAGCTGATGGTGTCTGAGTTTTGTTTCAGGTTCACCTTTAGCTGTTCATGAGAATTTATAGGTAAGATTTCCCTGAAATCGCAGAAAGTCCTAAATTCACTTCTTTGCCTGTTCTTGGGACATGGTTTATGGCCAAAATGATATTCAGTGGTGTGGTAATTTAAGGGCAAAGTGTGGGAAGTAGGGAAAGGATGTAAGAAAGAGACTACTCATTGAAAGGCAACCACATTATGAAACAGTAGTGGGACGAACAGTTGGGTTTGTGGTTCCAGTTACTTCTGCCTTGTTAAGGGATTTTATCTTTTCAGTAGAGGGTTGAGAGTTCTATATCATCAAATTGCTAAATTTCGGAATCACTGGAATTGTGATATCTTAATTTCAGCTAATATATGTGATAACTCTGGGAGGACACAGTTAAGTTACAAGTTAAGTATTTTTCCTGTGGAGAATTTGTTAATTGCACCAAAAGTATAAGTTTCCTAGTAGCAGATATAGATCAAAATTCCTTAAGATCATAGATTTAGAGTTGAACTGTCAAAATTCACTGTGTAAAGGTCATCATGAGACAGAATTGCCTATCAATTCTGCAGCCAATAACAATGGCTCACTCCTAACATGCCTGTAAAGCACTTTCCCCACAATTAGGTTCTGAGATAGGAAACACAAGCATGGAGGTGGTAGCCCAGTGAAAAGATCGGGGAATCAGAGTATGAGGACCTGGCTTCACATTCTGCCTCTGATAATAACTAGTAGTATGATGTCAGGTGAGTTATCTCTCCTCCTTGGACTTCAGGACTTCAGCTTTCTCATCTGTTGGATGACATGGCCTCTTCCTTTCCATTTCTGAAATTATGATACTATGATTCAAATGCTATAATCCCTATTTTATAGATGAGGAAATGGAAAGACCATTGTGCACTAGGTAGAGCAATGGAATTTGGGGTCAAAGGACATCAACCTGATAGGTATGACTACTTTCAAGGAGTCACAGATTCTCCGGGGCTCACTTTCCTTATCTGTAAAATGAGGGGATTGGCCTTTGATGACTTCTAAAGTCCCTTCTATGCTCTAGATCTATCTATGATCCAATGATGAGCAAGAGGTAAAGTCACAGACTTTAATAAGAATAAACAATTAACTAGGGTGGATTAGCAAATGTAGCTTTATTAAAACTCTGTCATATGCTGAGAGGCAAACTGGCATGATGGCAAGGGTGCTAAATTTGGAGGCAGGAAGACCTAAATTCAAACCTTATTTCTGACATGTACTACATATATGACTTTGGGTAAGTCACTTCATTTATCTGAGCCTGATTTCCCTCTCCTGTAATAATGATAATGATAATAATAATAAAAACTAAAATTTCTATAATGCTTTAAAGTTTGCAAAATGTATTCCAAACATTGGTTCAATTTATGTTCACAACAACCCTGAAAAATAGATGCTATTATTATCCTTGTTTTATAGATGAGGAAACTAAGACCGACAGAGGTTAAATGTCTTGCTAAGGGTCACACAACTGGTAAATATTTGAGGATGGATTTCAACTCAGTTCTTCCTGACTCCAGGTCTAGCACTCTACTCACTCATCCACCTACCTGCCCATGTGGTGGGGTTCAAATAAGACTATATGTGTGTTTTTGTTGTCTAGTCATTTCAGTCATGTCTGACTCTTCACGAACCCATTTGAAGTATTCTTGGCAAAGATACTGAAATAGTTTGCCATTTCCTTCTACAGCTCATTTTACAGATGAGAAAACTGAGGTGAACTGGGTTAAATGATTTTCCCAGGGTCAAACAGCTAGTAAGTGTCTGAGACTGGATTTGAATTCAAGACTTCCTGACTCAAGGCCCAGTATTCTATTCACTGTACCACCTAGCTACCCAATATATGTGTAACCCCCCCTTTGGAACTCCTCAAAGAGAGTTGAGATGCAAAGCAAGGAGGTTTGGGGGAGAACAGCCTTCAAACCCTTCCTCATATTCTTTAAGCTACAAGGGGATTCTAACCACCTAACGATAAACTACCCAGAGTGCATTTTTTGACACTGATCTTGAAAGGGCTTTATGGGTAGGCAAGCCAAGCAAGTGAAGAGATGTAGAAAATCAAGAATGGAGGATTAAAGATTATGAGCTAGGAGATGGGCACAGAACAGTAGACAGTGGAACCAGGGCAGTGTCCCATGCTGAGTTCTTCTTTTGTGAGCTGAGTATAGAGCGAGAATTGAGGAGTCAGATCCCAGAACTGGCTAATGACCATCTGAGATGCAAGAATGGTACTGTTGGTAAAAGCTGCCTGGGAGACTTTCCCCATCCCAGACGCCCCTGTGCAGGGGGTCTGTGGAGATGGGATGAGAACCTCATTTATTCCTTTGCTTTACATATTCCCTAATGAAAAACTGATAGAGGATCACTCAGCTTGCTACCTGCCCCACCCTGCCCCCCCATTCCCATCTGGAACACCAGTTAACTGCCAGTTTTAAAGCTCCAAATTTTTGTAAACTACATTATTTTGTATTTTCTCAGCATGTGTGTGATAATATATTAAAATACAGATAGCCAATTAATCTATGCTAATTCTGCTAGCAGTGAGACTGGGGAGAGAGTATGAACAAAATCCTGGGAAAGAATCAGATTTTCCAAAGTTGTATCTTGTCAGCACAAACCAGTTGGGGCCTCAAATTATATACTAATTGAGAGTATAGTACATTTGAAGAAGAAAGAGACTAATTCTTGTGACCAGATACTTCTCACCTATAAAAGTCTGATAGTCATGGGGGTAAGTAACCAACAAGCCCAATGCAATTTCTTCCTTTTGCCCTGAAATCCCACAAGTTACTTGAAAGTTACTTGAAACACTACAGCTTTGAAAAGGGAGTGACTACTAAGAAAGCCTTGAGTACCTCCCCCCCAAAAAAGAAAGGGGAAAGAATTATACCCATTGGGTCGCTAGTTGAACTAAAACCTCCCCCCGTCATACTTACTAGCCACAAAAATTTAATAAACCCAAAGGGAAAAACTTTGATATTTACTTTAAATTCTGTCACATGAGGGATCCCTTGAACTTCTTCTGAGACTAGCCAAGCCGCTGGGACTTTCCTGCCCCTGATTTCTTCCCTTCACTTTTAACTAAATATAGATAGATGTTTTCTTACTTTGCTTTGATAGTGCGGAATGAAAAAAAACTTGTTACCAAAGTTCGAACCATTAGCAACTGAGACTTCAGAGGACATGCTGAATTAGCCATGTTTCATGCACCAAACCCCAAAGGCATTGGTTCCCATAGTACAAGACTGAGCAGAGACAAGGAATTGTCCACTTAAGGGGATCTTTGTGAGGTCTGGCACTGTTTGCTATGATTCTATTATCCATTTTTTCAGGATCACGATAGAACCTGTCATAGCTTTATATATAGTTATATAGATACACATATATATTTATGTGTTTGTATAATCTTTCCACATCAAAGTTATCTTCCTTCTTTTCCACTGATCACAATAAGAATAATATGTCTATCTATCTATCTATATGTATGTATGTGTATATATATATGTATGCACATATATATATTTGATTTTTAAAGCTTACCAAGTGCATTATCACATTTGAGCCACATAAGAGCCCTGTGAGGTAGATAGTATAGGTATTTTCCCCATTTCATAGACATGGAAAATGAGGCTCAAAGATATTAAATAACTTGCTGATGGTCACAGAATTATCAGAAACAGGATTTGAAACAAGATCTTCCTGACCATGAGTCTAACACTTCATTCCTGAACCCTTGGTCCTCCACCAATAAGTCTGTCAATTCAGGTGGGGAAGTTTTTCTTTCTCACCCCTCTTTACTGTTGAAGCACCCACTGTTTTGAAAGAATTGACTACACAAGCATTGAGTAATGCTTTTGGAATCCCCTAGGGTGACAAAGCCCCCACAAAAGAAAAATGGATACCATATGGAGATGGGAAAACAAAACTTCATTTTCCTTCAGATTCAACCTACCCTTGATGCATGACAGCAGAATAAACTGGGTGCTAGTGAAAACCAGAAAGCAATCTATTTTGTATAGCTGGAACTTCCAGGCTTGCAAAATCTTGTAGTTAAAAGAAGAAACCATCATAGTACAACTGGTGATAGTCATTCAACCTGGTGCCATGTCATGTGACTGGAATGTCAATGGGTTCACGTTGGAAAGACTTTCTTCTTACACCTCATCCTGACTAGAAGATGTTCTAGCAGCAACACGGATGCCAGTGTCCTGGGCTTTGTATGGACTAGAACTTTGCCCATTCAGTCTGTCATCACCTCTGAGATAGGCAGACAATGTGCTCCTTCAGCAGTACTTTAAAGTCTTTAAGCAGATATCACAGTGAGTGACTCAATAAAATGCTTAAAGCCAGTGGGAACCAGGTTGCTCAATTTTTAGCTATCTCTTCCTCATAATGCATCTGGGAGAAAAAGGAGAGGAAATACTCTAGCTCTGAAAAATTATAATTAAGTCCCCTTCTCTGATCTATCATTTCTCATTCTCATATTTCAGAAAATGTAAAGTTCTATCAACATTTCTACTGGTAGTAGCATAACAATCCAAAAATTTTGATTCTTGATACATGGATAGTATTCCTTGAATTTCCCCAGACCAAATAATGCCTAATGGAGACAAATTCTACAATGTTAGGAAAAAGCAGGGTCCACTTTGCTCAGTTCCTGGAGAATGTTAGTAAAATGCAAAAGATATCAATAAAAATTATTTAAGAAAAAAAGAAAAAACATACTATCAGATACTTGACTAGGCCAGTCATTCTCTTTCTTTTAGTATGAGTGAGGGAGCCTACTAGATTATAAACTATATGAAGGCAGGGATTATATTTTATCTAAATGTATCTAATCCAGTGCCTGGTATAATGCTCTGTATACAGCTGGTACTTAATAGCTGCTTGTGGCAAAATTTAGTTCTTTCCTGATGTAGGGCTTTTATGCTTCAACACGCCCTTATTGATAGGTTCTTGGTACAAGGCCTTTCATAGAGGGCCCTGGAGATGATCTCTTATGATAGGTTTCAACTTACCTTATTTCACACCATGCATAGGGAAATAGAGCTAGAAGAGACTTAGAGACCATCTAAATCAACCCCCTCATTATACAGATGAGGAAACTGTGGTCCAGAGTTTAATCAACTGACCCCAAATCGCACAGGGGTAAGTAGCGGGGCCTAGATTCAAACCCAGGTCTTCCATATTTCAATGCCAGTGCCCTTTCTGTGGTTCCCCTAGTATCACTCATTTGCAACATATCTTTGACCACCATTAGGTTTTGATCAATTTGATAGTGATAGAGCTAATGTAGCCTATGAAGCCGTACAACAGGCCTCTCTGCTCTCTATTGAGAAAGACTATTTTTCTATGTATTTGCTGACTTCATCTCTAATTTTTGGCCTAGAGTCAAGGGGTAAATCTTTCCCTTTGACAGAAACTCAATTGTAGTCATGAGCTTTGACAATGTTGCCCTTCAGGTGTTTGCATTGTGTGGTAGTGCCCAGTCATCACCAGCTCACATCAAGATAAAAATCAAGCTGCTGCTTTTGATCTATGTGCGTCTAATAGATACACACTGTGTGTCTATAGATATACACACGTACGTTTGGGGGAAGGCGGATTTCATTAGATTAAAACATCCAGCGGTATGGCATGCTTTTTGGTTTTATTGAATTATTGTTGTTGGGTTTCTCAGTCTTGTCCAGCTCTTTGTGAACCCATGGACCATAGTATACCGTCGTCCAAGGGGTTTTCTTGGCAAAGATACTACAATGGTTTTCCATTTCCTTCTCCACTGGAATAAGGCCAGTGGAGCTTAAGTGACTTGCCCAAAGTCACACAGCTAGTAAGTCTCTGAGGTTGGATGTGAATTCAGGTCTTCATGACTTCAAGTCCGGTGGTCTATCCACTGAACTACCTAGCTGCCTTCTAAATAAATACAATTTACCCAACTGTTTTATTCAGCCATGTCTGACTCTTCATGACCACATTGGGATTTTCTTGGCAGAGATACTGGAGTAGTTTGCCATTTCCTTCTCCAGCTCATTTTACTGAAGAGGAAACTGAGGCAAACTGGGTGAAGTGGCTTGCCCAGGGTCACATAGCTAGTAAGTGTCTGAGGTTGGATTTGAACTCAAGTCTTCCTGATTCCAGGCCCAGCACTCTATCCATTGAGCCATCCATTAAGCATTGTTTTTTATTTATTTTAGTGTCTTCAGTTTGATCCTGTGCTTTCAACCACGTAGAGAACTCTCAATATTGAAACTCCTTCCAATAAGGCATAGGAACTATTCCTCTATTATAAATTATAATCTTAATTAATTACTTGGGACATTTCGGTGTTGTGCCTTGTTTATGGTCACATTATACTAACGTGTGTTAGTGACAGAACTCGAGCAAAGGTCTTTTGGACCCCAAGTCTACTTTATATACTTATACATACATGTATATTTATATATTATTTTCATATAATAGACATTTTTTCAACAAATACCAAACAATTTCCTCCATAAAGTATACCTTTCCCTATCCTCCAAAGGAATACCATATAATAGTATGATTGTGCCTAAAAGACAGTAAATATTACTTTTCACTGTTTAAAGTTTACTGATCATTAACTGAAAGAACACGTTTTAATATTGATAGTATGGTATCAACACTCTCTATTTAACTAGAGTTAAATAATCGGGCACATTTAGTGGGAATCCAAAGCTAAGGTTAATTGAATAGGGACCTCCCAGGTGAAAAGCTTCCTGTACCAAAGCAGATCAACAATGATTCAGCAACTTACACTCTAGAGCACTGCCTGGGGCACTGAAAGGTTAAGTAGTTTTTCTTTTCCAGGGGCACACAACCACTTTGTGTCTGAGTGGGGAATTTAAACTCAGGGCTTCCTGGCCCTCTATCCACTGAACCATACCACTTCTTGCCATAGTATCACCTTTATGTAAAGTGAGACATGGGTTCTATCTGACTAGAAAAAGATATATACATGAGGAGGAAACATTGATTCCTGAGTGGGTTAGGAATTACCTGATGTCCACAACTGACTTCAGGGACCTGACACTGGTGAACTAGCAGTGCTTCTTACTTCATTTTGTATCAGTTCATGTAAGTCTTGCAAGATTTTTTCTGAAATTGTCCTGCTCATCATTTCTTATAGCACAATATTATTTCATTACATTCATATGCCACAACTTGTTTAACCATTCCCCAGTTGATGGGCATCCCTTCGATTTCCACTTCTTTGTCACCACAAAAAGAGCTGTGTGAATATTTTTGCACATATGGATCCTTTTCCTATTTTATGATCTTTTGGGATACAGACCTAGTAGTTGGATTGCTAGATCAAAGGGGATGCACAGTTTTATAGCCCTTTGGGTATAATTCCAAATTGCTCTCCCAAATGGTTGGATCAGTTCACGATTCCACCAACAATATATTAGTGTTCCAATTTTCACACATCTTCCCCAACATTTATCATTTTTTTTTCTATCAGGGTTTCCTAATCAGTGTTTTACACAGTGCCTGGCACATATTAGCCTCTTAATACATGTTTATTGGTTGACTTTGGAAAGTGTGGGCTCTCAAATGCATTAGGTACATTGGCAGAGCAAGTAGTGTGAACTCATTATCCATATTTGGCCCTATAGAGAATTTTAGTATCTAGGCTATCAATCTAGCCCGTTTCGTCAGTCCTATTCACACTTTGATAAAGTATATCTATATTGACATTTCAGAAAGACACTAACATGGTTCACTACCTACAGCTCCCTCTCTCCCTCCTGAGAGTGCATGATCATATTCATGATTCTATGGCCAGATGTTCTAAAAAGGAAACCATAGAGTAGAACCTCCTTTGCGAGTGGAACAAAGTGACTATTAAGAGGTAAAAATGAAAGGGCAGTTTCTCCAAAAGCCCAGAGGAGATAGTTCCTTTTGCTCTACTTCTACCTTCCGCATTCCCAAAAGTTGCTGCTTAGTTTTCCATCAAAGCCACCATTTTATATTTGTAAGACCAGTACTATGAAAAATGTACCGGATATGGAGTCAGAGAAACTCAGTTCCCATCTTAGCTTTCACTTACAATAAGTTTAACGCTGGACAAGATTTTTAATCTCTCAGTCCCTCGAAATCCAAATGAGATAATATTTGTAAAGTACTTTTGCACACTTTAAAGCACTATCTTAAATGGTAGATATTGTTGTTGTTTGTTTTTATCTGTAAAATAATTGGGTTGTATTTGATGGTATCAAAGTTTCCTTCTATCTCTAAATCTGTAACCTAATAAAAAAAATAGTTTTATTTTTTTCCCCAATGACATGTTAAGAAAATTTTTAGGATTCATTTTTGTAAGATTTTAAATTCCAAATTTTTCTCCCTTTCTCCTTCCCCTACCCTCTTCTGAAAACAGTAGGCAGTCTGATATAGTTTATACATGTGCTATCATGTATAACATTTCCATATTAGTCACAGCTGTGAAAGAAACAGATCAAAAGAAAAAAAAAACATGAGAAATAATAAAGTGAAAAAAAATATGCTTCAATCTGCCCTCAGAATCCATCAGTTCTTTATCTTATTATGGATAATATTTCCTGTCATGAGTCCTTTGTATTTGTCTTGAATCATTATGTTCCTGAGAAGAGCTGACCATCACACAATGCTAATGATACTGTGTACAATGTTTTTTGGGGGTTTTGTTTTTTTTTTTTTTTGGTTCTGCTCATTTCACTTTACATCAGTTCATGCAAGTCCAGGTTTTTCTGAAATATGCCTGTTCATCAATTCTTATTGCATGTATTCCATTACCTTCATATATCACAGTTTGTTCAGCCATTCCCCTATTGATGGGCATCCTCTTAATTTCCAATATTTTGCCACCACAAAAAGGGCTGCTACAAATATTTTTACACATGTAGGTCCTTTCTCCTTTTTATGATCTTCTTGGGATACAGACCTAATAGTGGCATTGCTGGTTCAAAGGGTAAGCACAGTTTGGTTGCCCTCATATAATGTTTTTGAGACTACTATGGAGTTGAATATTACTTGAAATACTGGTCAGGGAACCAAGGGAATTCAATTTAATGCAAGCTCAGTCACTAACTACGGTTGTTTATTTTTTTCAGTCGTGTCTGACTTCTGGGCAAAGATATTGGAGTGGTTTGGCATTTCCTTCCCCAGTTCATTTGACAGATGAAGAAAGTGAGTCAAACAGAATTAACTGACTTGCCCAGAGTCACACAGCTAATAAGTGTCTGAGGTCAGATTTGAACTTAAGTCTTCAGTAATTTAGTTATTTGGCAAATTGCTGGGATGCCCATCAGTTGGGGAATGGCTGAACAAGTTGTGTTAATATATTTGTGATTGAATGCTGCTGTGCTGTAAGAAAAGATGAACTCAATGATCTTAGAAAAAACATGAATAGACTTGAATGAAATAATGAAGAGTGAAATGAGCAGAAGCAAGAGAATGTGAACAGCAATATTGTTTTAACAAGTTTTGGCTATGATAAATACACAAATTAACTGCAAAGGACCTAGGAGAGTAGATGCTATCTGCATCCAAAGAAAAAACTGATATATGGAAGTATGTATAGAATAGTTTTACATAATATACATATTTATGTCTAATGATAGCCATCTGTTAGGCAGGGAGAAGGAGGGGAAAAAAAGAATGTTACATGATAACTTTAATATATATTTAAAAGGTATAGCAAGTTGTACATAGTAGATTTGCAATTTCATGTGCAATAATATTTTTCATGTTCATGTTGTATTATGGAAATGCTTGTTTTATTTCTTAAGTTAAGAATAAAAGGTTAAGTTAAAAATAAAATTATTATAAATAAACTATGGGGCAACCATGACAAAAAAAAAAAACAAGAAATTCAGGTCAATTCAGGATGCAGACAGCATCACGCATGTTAAGTTCAATTAGTTTTTGCATTTCTTCAACTAGATGAACCGATGAGAAATTATTTGAAAACAACTGTTTTCAATAGTGATTATTTTTAGTACAAATCCATACTCTGTCCTCCATTTGATGTTTTGGTTACCAGACTGAGCACTGGGGCAACACAGGAAATGTTGGTGACTGTTCATACCTTTGATGTTAAGATTATTTTTCTAGTCTACAGGCATTCCAGCCCAAAGTATCTTACCAAGAAGTTAAAAGTGTCCCTTTGCCTACATTCTTTAGCAATTCATTTGGAATTCAAAACCATTGATAGTAGTGGAATTCAAAACCAATATTTCATAGCTTAATCACTTGCTTAAAACTTCCCAGGCCTGAATTTTATTTTCTTCCATGTGATTTATAGTTTGGACAGCTGAGAATTCATGTCAAGGATGACATGTCTCCAGCCATATTGTTTTATTCCCCCTGACACATGCAGCAATAGCAAAGGGTCAAGGTCACTTGAAATAAAGTGTTTTCAGACTGATCATACCATTTGTAACTAGCTTTCTTTCTTTCTTTCTTTCTCTCTTTTTTCTTCCTTCCTTCCTTCTCTTCTTCCTTCATTCCTTCTTTCCTTTCTTTCCTTCCTTCCTTTCTGTCTTCTCTCTCTTTCTTTTGCTTTACAAAAATAGGGTTGTGTACACCAGGAACAAAAGGGTGGACACAACCTGACAGATTAAATAATTGTAAGAAGTCACTATCCCTTTCCTTACATAAACATGGCCAAAAACTTATGTGCCAGTCTTCTGAGATCTTCTTTAGCTTGCCATCTTTCTCTCTGACATTCAAAGAGAACACATCTTTTACTCTCTCAGCTCTGGTCCTATACTCATTCCATTTCCTAAACCCCATCTCTGCCTAGTGAAATCTTATCCAACTCTCAAGGCCCAATTCAAATGCCATCTTCTCCCATAAATCTTTTCTGTTTTCCCTAGGAATAGTGATTATCTTTTTTCTCTCACTCAGTTCTCATAACACCTTGTTAAGATCTGGAAGGGACCTTTGAGTCATCTAGGTATAACCCCCTAATTTTACAGATGAGAAAATAAAAATCCATGAAGGTTAAATGGATTACTCAAGGTCACAATGGTGGTAACCTTCAAGAGATCTCATTTGAACTATAGTCCTTAAGCCAGTGCTCTTTCCACTGTACCATCCTTTTTTCTGATATTCTAATTATTGTTATAGTTGTCAGTAGAGCTGTCACTAGCAATTTTAACACTTAGGGAAATCTTCACAAAATTTTCCTTTAAATAAACTTTCAAAGACAAATTAAAGGTGGAGGTTAGAAGACCAAGACCCTAGGACATCATGAGGATGGTGATGGAGAGACTACTGCTTGGAGAAGGAGGATTTGGGAGAAGAGCAGGGCCAGGTTGGATAGTCATTCACCTGGGGTTTGGTCATAATGAGGGGGTAGTGATGGAGAAGGAAGCATACTATAAGTAGTTTCCTATTTTATTCTATTTTAAACATTGTTTTTCATTTCATTTCTTATTTGGCACAAGCCAATTTATCTTGTTACATTTTCTTAAATCATGCATTTGAATATTTGAAGTGATTTGACCAAAGAAAATGGTAACATAAGAATTTCACAAAGGGAAAGAGAATTTGGAACTCAAATTTTTTTTTTAAATTAAAAAAAATAATTAAAAAAAATTCCACTTCATCCTAATTTCATTTCTGATTGTCAGCACCACCAGACCAAGGAGGAAAGACTACCTCTCCCAATCAAGTAGAATTGAGGACAAGGAACAAATAATACTAGTAAACAGTCTTGAAAGCCATACCTACCTGGAAGCACAAATAAGACAAGAAGTTTCCATGCAACAAACAACTGATAGGACTTCAAACCAATAGGAAACCCATCCAACTTTAGAAGACCAAAGGGCAAAGGCTGTGGTCTTAGAAGCAGGGACAAAAAGACCAGAAATTTGTGGGGCTTTGCTCCAGTAGTAGCTATAGCAATACATATAGGATATGTTAGATAATGACCTTCACCTTGAAGGAAGCCATCCTTATCCATAAAAGCACAATAACAATGTTATCTGCTGCTGGTAACTTGGTCTTTAGTTGTTGTCATAGTTGAGTTGTTTTTTTGGTCATGTCTGACTCTCCATGGCCCCATTTGGGATTTCCTTGGCAAAGATACTGGAGTGGCTTGTCATTTCATTCTCTAGCTCATTTGACAGATGAGGAAACTGAGGAAAAATGGGTGAAGAGACTTGGCTAAGGTCATACAGCTAGTAAGTATCTGAGGTCAGATTTGAATGCAGATGTAAGTAAGTAAGTAGTGAGTAGTAAGCTCAGCTCTCTATCCACTGAACTGAGTTAGTCCTTTACCTTAGAATTTTGCTATGAATGAAATGAATGAAAGAAAAGACACTTATTAGGTGCATACTCTGTTATCCTAGGAAGAGACTTTAAAGATCATCTAATCTGATCCCTTTATTTTATAGATGAGGAAATAGAATCAGAGAGGCAAAATGTGTTGGCTAAGGTAACACAAGTATTAAGTACCAGAGTCAAAATTTGAATACAGCCTCTTTAATTTCAATTTTATCACTTTTTCTCCATTTTACCATGCTGCCTTATCCTAAGAAAGTTGTTTTAACTTGATAGCATAAACTCACCTAAGGTTGACATTTTTCCTGTCCCCAAAGATCTGCATCTGATCTAGGCTAGAAGTCCTGTTCATTCTTTACCTAGCGGGAGTTGGTGTTCTTTTCTGGAAGTCTGCCCATGAAGGCTTGACCCTGTGAAGGCTATCTTTTCTGGGTGTTTGTTGGGGAGCATTGGTGAGGCACTACATTAATCTTTACGTAGCTGTGAGCCCCGGACAAGGACTCAGATTGGGCCTGAGTCATAAAGGTTACTGAAGGGTCAGCTGAGAAAGAATTTAAGTTTGAGTTTGTCCCTGAGGCTCCCCCTGTCTCTTTGTCCAAAGAACTACATCTAGGAAAGACAGGTACACGTATATGCCTTAGTGTACATCTTATTACTGATGGACAACCAGTCCACTGAGACCCAAAGCTCCATTAGTATTCAATGTCCAGAGATCTAGAAGAATCCTCCCAACACCATGAAGGATTGGGAGGCATGGGCAAGAGTTCTGTAGGATAGGAAAACATGGATGGTCTGTACCATTGGAAGGAGTATCCACGTTAATGAGATACAGATCCATCAGAGGATCGTATCATCCAGAGTATCGTATAATCTCCTTGAGGGCAGAGACCACTGATTTGCCCTAGCACAGAGTCTTGCCCATAGCAAGTGGTAACAATGTTACTTTGATCATACAGAGGAGAAAAAAAATGAACAAAATCTCACACACCACTGGCATCAGAGAATTGGAAAAGTTCAGAGTCAGAGTTTTAGAGAGTGACTTGTCCAACTTTTTTATTTTATAGAGGAGAAGACTGAAAACCTGAGCACTTTGATACTTTGATGGACCTGTGATACCTTCAGTATGGGTCATGTCTACACCAATGGCAATTAAACCTCCCACTCTTATCATTGGGTACAATGTCCATATTGCCCATAAATCCTCTTTAAAGGATTAACAACATGAGTTGAATGCCTATCTCTGGTTCTTTCAATAATGTGGGCATGAGGGATATCAAAGTGCTTATGATTTATTACCTATCATTCTTGCAACATGATTAACCCACCTCCTTTTCTGAAGTATAACAGTTGTCATTAAGAATATCTTCCAAGTCACTTCTCACATACATCATGCATCTTGCCATCAAAGCTAACTGTGCATTTTCCTCCATCTTTTGAACTATATATAATTTTGATTTTTCTAAGTCTGTTAGCATGGAACCTCCTTGGAGATAACTAATTGTTTTTCCATATATCCCTAGTACCTACCGAAGTACCTGCTACATAGTGGACACTTAATGAATATTTGCTGATTTTTTTATTGATTATTGTGTTCCATGATTTATGCCAACACAGTATTAGGATGTTGGTGTTACAGTGAATAATTTGCTGCAGGGTGTAGTTTGGGACTATCAACACAACTTTCCAAATGTTATCCAGTTGGATTTCTTCCTTCTACTCAGTTATACAAGGTCTATTTCTTTTTAGCACCTATCCAAGATCCACACACACAAATGTCTGTGTGTGTACACATTTATGCATGTGTACATGTACACACGTGCATATACACACGTACATGCATGCATGTATATGCGTGTGTGCATATGTATGCATATGCATACATGCATATGTACATACATGCAAATTATCATACACACAATGGAGAAGGTAATGGTGAATTAGGGTCTAATAAATAAGCTACAACATATAACCAATGAGGAAGTTTTGAAGAAGAAAAGAAGTAAAATATGCTACCAAGTAAATATATGATAGGAAGTCCACCATAGGAAGTGGACAGGTTAGGTGGACTCCAGAGTACTCCAATGACACACCCTCATGATGTCAGGAGAAAGTGAGGAAAACTTCCAGCACATTATCCCCTGTAATGAACTTATGGAAGGACATGAATAAGAGTCACACAGGATGGGCAGACATGGATTGATATCTACACTGGGGGATAGAATTTCCAAGTTGATGAGATTACAGATCAATTTAAGTATTTGAGTGTACACATGGGCACCCATATGTATGTGCAAATATACTCAATAGATTGTCCCTCCATCTACATGTCACAGTATGGGCAATACGCAGTTTTAGTTCACTTTATCTTTCCACTGTGGATAGCTAGACTGATCTCTTTCAAATAGCTCTGTGTTTCACTGAGGAAGCTTTGCAGCATTTCAGGGCTTGACACTCTTTTATCTATGAATAGAAGCATGTGGAGAACACCATTATTAGTGGGAGTGCCATCATCACTCAGTGCAGGATATCTTCTAAGACACTGTTAAACATCTTCCTTGAGTGTATTACCAATTGGCTAACTGAAGTGGATACTAAGCCTTTTTAAGCATCCTCATTGTGGTGGCTAATTTGCACTGGACATCCATAAGAATTGATAATGAACAATCTCTTTACCTCCCCTGCCAATTGAGAGGATTCAACATTTTGTTGGAACAGATCTGCTTGCAGCTATTATAATCGGATGTAGTGTTTTCTCAACTTTCTACCTTCTTCTTGATCCTGAGTCATATGTTTGTTCCATCACAGTTTTCATTCACCTCCCATGTGCTCACTTTTATATGGAATTCACTAGGTATTCATGTATTTGTTAATGGAATTGGGAGGAGCTTGTTAAATATGCCCCAGAATTTCTCTGTTTCTTTATCCTCTGCAACAGATGTCCACAAATAAGCTTCAACTTATGCTGGCCAATTTGTGCTTACTGGAGGCAGTGAAAAATGACATGGTGGTTTCCATTAAATAATGCCTTTTGTTGCCTCTGGGTGCACACTGAAACTGATTCCACCTGATTTGCCTCTTGGAGGAGACCCTGCAGTTGTTCTTCCAAATAGCTACAACTTGTTGATGTTTTTCAATTTCATTTACGTGAAAATGTCAATATGAATGTAGTTTAATTTCTCCAGTACAGTGAATAAACTTAGTCACTGAATAAAGATCAAACTAACCATAATTAAATTAATGTCTGTAGACAGTCCAAACAGCTCTTGACTCTTGGCATACTCTTCCCCCTTTCCTGATACTCTACCATGGCATTGCATCTGCCTTGAAATACACAGCAGAAAGTCATTTTGTATTTTTATGGGCTTCATGGGTTGTCACAGCCCATCACAGAGCTGCCAACCATGAAGCAAAATGCTCCTACAAGCTTAGCTAGGCTGTTCCTCAGAGAACAGACATATAATCAGTCCATGTGGGACACACTAGAAGTCTTTTAATGTTAGCAGGACCCACAAAAGAATGCATTCCATCGGATTATCCAAGGAAAACCAAAAATCATGTTATTATTGTGATGAAATATTAGAGCAGAATTTTTGTGAATGACTCTTTTCACAGACACATAGACAGAAATTACAAGTTTTGTGAAGGTAGGGGCTATCAGTGTTTAATTTTTATATTGAGCATAGTGCCTTATATACAGTAGATATAACAGAGCAAGTTAAATTGATTGAGCACTTTAAGGTTGTTTTCCTCATAAGAACATCATGAAGCAGGTAGTGCAAGTTATTATTAGGCAAATTTTACAGATGAAGAAAGTGAGGCTCAGAAAAATTACGTAGTTTGCTTAAGATCACATACCTAAAATATAATAGAGTCAGAACTTGAACCCTCTGGTACAGAGAAATTTATCCCTTCAGTGATCCCCAAGCATGAATTTCCTGATTCATGAATTTCCTGAAATATCTGTATCTATCCTTTCCTTCATTGATTATTTCCAGTTTATCATAGATAAATAGAAAGATAAACCTATAGATCTTTTTTGTACATAATCATTTGCATATTTTCTACCCTAATTGACTATAAGCTCCCTGAGAGTAGGGAGTTCTCTTTTGCCTTTCTTTGTACTTTGGCTCCTATTATTTTGTAAGAAAACAGATAATTGGTGAAAGGGTTTGTGAGGGAAAACAGAAGTTCCACATGTAAGCTGTAGATTCCATAAAATAGATTATTTATCATGAAAGTCTGGCAACATTTAGGATTAGTACTGTGTCATGTTAAAATAATATTTCAGTTTGGTTTTTTTGGTTATTTTGTACCAAAGTGATACCTTACAGAAAACAATAAGCCTTTGTTAAATGCTTATTTTATTCCAAGAAAACTCTGTCTCTTCATTCAAAGTCTAGTTCCTTATTTCCAGTTGTTGACCATCATGCCTAGATGCTTTGTTGTTGCTTTAAAGAAACTTAGTTCAAATATAAGCTCATTATCTCAGAATCACAGAATGTGAGATTTGGAAGGGATCTCAGTCTAATGAACTAAGGCCACTAGTCCAATCCATTCACCCAAAAGAATTTCCATTACAACACATCCAACAAGTGGTTGTCAAGTTTTTGTTTAAAGAGCTTAGAGGAAGGGAAACACACTTCAATCTGAGAAAGCCCTTTTCACTTTTGGAAAGTTTGAATTATTAGAAAGTCTTCTGACATGAACATTACTCTTTCCTTTTTTTCAGCTTCTACCCATCATTCCTGATTTTTCCCTCTGGGAGCAAACAAAACAAATCTAATCTCTCCCCTACGTGAGAGCCCTCCATATTCATTATATTTTCCCCAAACCAGCTCCTCCTGACATTCTTTTTTCTTGTAATGGTGCCACCTTTCTCTCTGTCATTCACATGTTTGAAACCTCAGAGATACTATCCACATTCCTCTAACCTTTATTCCACAAATTTTATCAGTCACCACGTCTTAATTTCTTCCTGTATTACCTCTATCATGTCAGGTCCTTCCTTTCCATTTCTACTACAACCATCCTAGTATGGATATTCATTACCTTGTGACTGAATATGTTGTATATGGCAAAATTTTGTTATTGTTCAGTCTAATGCTTTGTGACCCCATTTGGAGTTTTCTTGGCAAAGATACTGGAATGGTTTGCCATTTTCTTCTCCAGTTCATTTTACAGATGAGGTAATTGAAGGAAATGAGGTTCAGTGACTTACCCAGGGTCACATAGCTAGTAAATGTCTGAGGCTGGATTTGAACTCAGGTCTCCCTGACTAAAAGCTTGGCATTCTATCCACTGTGCCACTTTGCTGCCCCTATGGCAATTTACGCACAACATTGTATATTACCATACACATGTTCCTGTGTTTGGCAACAGTTTCAGGATCATTCTCTTCCTTCTCATCCGTCTTCAACATAGCCACTTGATTAGTCTTCCTACCCTACCTCCATCAGGTCAGCCTCCTGCTCAGAAATGTCCCAAGATTCCTCTTTCCTTAGTACAAATTCAGCTCAGCATTTATAATAGCACCTAACTCCTAGGGTTTTTGTGAGGACCAAATCAGATAATAATTGTAAAATGCTTGGCAGTGCTTAGCACATAGTAAGTGTCATAGACGTGTTAGCTATTACTATCAGTAGAGGCCTCTAGGTGGCTCAATGGATAGAGCACTAGGTCTGGAGTTGGCAAGATCTGAGTTCAAATGTGACCTCAGACACTAGCCGTGTAACCCTAGGCAAATCACTTAACCTCTGTTTGCCTTTACCCAACGAAGAAGGAAATAGCAATAGCTTCCCCATATACAGACACCACATGGGGTCACAAGGAATCAGACACAACTCAACAAGAAATTATTACTAGTTATTATTGAGGACTTGCTGGCCACAGACTACCTTACTAACTTTATCTCTCTCTGCTTATTACATAAACTCTCTGGTCCAGATGAATTTATCTCCACAATGATACTCAAGCATGCCTTGAGCCTTTGGTACCTGAAGTTCCTAAAATAATAGGTCCTTCCCTTTCTTGATTATTTCCAAGGTATCATATCTATATTATGTCTATGTGTACATAGACAGGTATATATAACAGAGATATGAATATAGAGAGATTTCTCTGATGTCATGGTCTACTTCAACAATGGAGGAATACACAGATATCCTCAGGGCTTAGCACAGTGCCTAGCACATTGTAGATAATTAATGCTTGCTAACTGACTGGTCTTTATTTTATACATTTGAAATCATCCTGAGAAGAACTTCAAAGGCTTCACTAGACTGCCAGTGGGGTCCATGATGCATCAAAGAGTAAGAATCTCTTTGTCTTCTCACAATTTTCACATACTATAGACATTCGCTTTATGTCTATCCATATTTACCAAGCTCCAATTTCCTTCCTCATATCCCTTATGTGTAGTAAAGTTTTCTTATGAATAAATTGGAAAGCCCACCATTCAAAGTGGCCCCTTAAGCAAATTCTCAGGAAACCCAAACTACTGGGGAGCAATGTGAGATATAACCTATTCCTCTATTATGTGTGTCTGCCCTACTTAATTTAATCTTTTTTTCCCCCAGCACTGAGGCTTGTATAAGATGTGGTTTCCATGTGGTAAGAATATTTTCTTAAGTTCAGATTCAGTGGAAAAAGGTATTTGGCCTTTGGAACCACTGTTTTTCTATGCTGTAGGTCAGTAGGGGGTATTTTACATTCCTGAAGTAATTTTTCAAAAGGCCTAATGGATTTACCATTTTCTTCATTAACAAGAAAAAAATATATGCTCAAATTGGAAGGGATTTCTCTGACTTTCTTGGCCTGTTTCTAACCTAGTTCAGTATTCTCTATCACCCCTTTCAGAGAACAAAAGATTCTAGAAAGGATAAGTGAGCCAGAGGCTCCCTTATAATCTAATTGACCCACCTAGTTTTCTAAGTATGGAATTTAAAAGCAGGTCTAAGTAGCTCAAATGAAGTTTGGGGCAAGACTTCATTCAGTGGTTTGGGGGATCAGTTCTTTGTAAAGGAATCAGTAACTGGACTCCAGCCAGCATCATATTCTTTGTGCCTCTGGGGCTACGAAGTTCCCTATTTGGGGAATAGAAGACTTTGCCTAAGATGGGTCGTGACATTCTCTTTTGGGAGGGCGACTGAAATGTTCCATAGCTACAAGGAGAAGCTCTCTTCCATGAAGTCCTAAATCTACCTTTCCTTCTATGTGGGGTAGTTTTGTGAAGTCACATAAAACTTAAGGTAGGGGGAGGGGAAGGAGGTGAAATTATAGCTCTATGGGTGTAATTTGTTTTTCTTTTAAGGAACTAAATTCTCTTTTCTCTGCTATTGGTCTGATCCCTTGTGTTCTCCCCATTTTAGCAGAGAAAAAACACAGTGACTAGAACCACATTTAATCAATCAGATTAGCTTTTACAATGGGTTATTTCCTTAAAGGATATAATAAAAACATAGAAACATTTCCCCCTATACTTTGGGGGCATAATCCTCCTATATACATCACCTTGTTCTCTGGAAAGGGGGAAAGGATCAGGCTCATAGGTTAGCTCAGTTCCTACATGACATTAGTCCTACCAAATTCAAGTCCAAATAGGCTAGCAACCCTGGATCCTTGCTCCTCAGGGCTACTGAGCTCAGCTTGCAATATGTGGTCTGGATTCTTGGAGTCTTGGATACCCATGACTTGCATTCTCAGGTCAGATCAGAAACTCTACTCACTGAACACAACTTGCAAAGCTTTGGGTCTATTTCTCAGGACCACATGGCCCAAGGGAGAGAGGGATAAGGAAGCAACCCTCAGATCCACCCCTTACCTTATTGCATTGTACGAGTAGAGCGCTTTACCCTTAGATCAAAAAGCCATAAAATGACTCCTCTTTTACTGTTGCCTCTTTTTTTTTTAAGATGCAGACACATTCAAACTACACAATCAAAAAAGTTACTTCCAACCATATGATAAGCCAAGGAAGAAAAAATATCTATGCATGCTCCTGTTCTTCAGCCTCCCAGTAACAGGCCCTTTGGCATCTTCCACATGGATGATGCCATCTGAGGTGGTCTAAGCATATGCCAACACTTACATGACACTGCTATGATAAATCAAGGAAGTTAATATTTTCTCTTCATCCTACTTGCTGCGTGGTGTTTCCTCTATGAGCTAAGAACTGCCAGTTAGTATTGCATTAGAAAAAAACTCAGGGCTTATCATCAGGAAGTTCTTAGGTTTGAGTTCTGCCTTTGATGCTTCCTAATTATGTGGCCCTAGACAAGTCACTTAGGCTCTCTGAGGCTCAGTTTCCTTATCTGGAAAACAGATATAAATAACACTTATCCTACCCATTCCCCAGGGTTTGGTTTGGTCTTTAAGGAAAGTACCTTGTAAATATTAGTGAATAATGAAATATTAACTATTTTATCTTGCCTAAGAAAATCCATTTGCTAATGATTTAGTACAAAACAAGCTGACTCCTCAGATCTGGTTACAGAACCACCTGAGGGAGAAATTGAGATTAAAAGTGTTTTATGTTCAATCTTTGCTATTGAAGTGATTGGCATAGAATGTGGCAACCAATAGGAAGATTAGGGAATGAAAACAGGGATAGGGCAAAGAAAATGAAAACAAAGAAGGAAATGAAAATTGAATTTTGTAAATTTTGCCCTTCTGTGACAGTGGATGGAGGTATAGTGCTGAGTTGAAAGGAAATTGAACTTCTCATTTTCATAAAGTGAGGGATAGACTATTCATCATGTCTTAAACTGTTATAATGTTCCTGTAGCATCTTTTGGCTTTTTTTTGTGGGCAGTTGTTTAGTTGTGATTCTAAGTTATACAATACACAAACATTTGTGGAAAAATGGAATGAATAAATGTCCTATTATGCATACAATGAGTCCTCAAGATTTCCATTCCCCCAATGAAACCTACACAAACTCTCCTAGAATTACATCACTGGAGATTGTCTTTTCATTCAACATTTGTTAAGACCTGCAGGATTTTTTAAAAAATTGTTTCTACTGGAACAGACCTTTCATTTCATTGGTTTAAGATACTCTACCAAAAATGACTAATATTTGTTAATAATAAGTAATAATAATGTTATTATGATTATTAATAGCTAGGGTTTATGTAGCATTTTAACATTTGCAAAGCACTTCAAAAATATTATCTCATTTTATCCTTACAACAATCTTGGGAAGTAGATGTGATTATTAGTCTCATTCTACCTAGAAGAAACTGATGCAGACAGATATTAAGTGACTTCCCCAGGATCACAAAGCTATTAAGTATCTGAGGCTGGACTTGAACACAGGCATTCTTAGCTCTAGGCCTAGTGTTTTATCCCTTGTTCAGCCTAGATTAGCTACCTACAAGTTATAGAGTTAGCCTGGGACATTTAACCTAAATGTCAAACCTAAAAGGTTTGTCTAGACAAGCGCATGTATCAGAGAAGGGACTTGAAAGGAGGTCTTCCTGACTCAGAGGCCAGCCCTTTATCTCCTATGCCACAGTTTCCTTTTATGAGTTACAGGTCCTACAAAATGAAAGAATTGGTTCAGAGGCAGAATCCACTACAGTGGATTTAAGTCTTTTAACTCATATTACTGGTTGGGCATAAATCAAGCCTCAGTCTGATATCATATTTATAATATATTACTTCTTTCTCTTTTTCTGGGCTAAGTAAGGAGCTCCCTGGGTGGAAGCAACTTTTAGTAGGCCAGATCTTTGACTGGTCTTTATCTTATAGTGTTATAGAGTTGCATCAGGGCACTAGAAAGCTAAGTGACTTGTCCATGATCCCACAGGCAGTATGTGTGAAAGGCAGTCCTTTGAGCTCAATTTTCATTAACCCACTTTACCACACTGGTACTGACACTCACTATACTACTGACCTCCTAATCTGTATGCTAGCTTTCTTGGTATGATTTGATATTTCTTGACTAATAGTGCATATTTGACAGTATTTTGGGAAGGTAGCTAAATTAATGAACATCGTTTGCTTTTATCTTGCCACGTGAAGACTGCGCAGAATGTGAAGGTTACCTTAGTGCTACTCTAAATAAAAAAAAAAAGATTCTTTCCATTCAAGAGGGATAACAATTCCTTTGAAATAGAAACACTTTCCTGTCCCCACTGGCATGAAAACTTGGATAGACTTCATAGATGTAGAACTGGAAGGGAATCCCAGAAGCCATCTGGTCCAACCTTCTCCATCCTTTACCAATAAAGGAATAGAGGCCTTTGGGCTTTTTTTTGGTTATTGTTCATTCTCCATTCTCAAGTAGGACCAATGACATTATAAAGGCGATGTTTTGACTTATGCATGAATTGGATTTAAATGAGGCACAACTGAGCAAAGTCATCTTGCTCCCTCTCTCCTCCTGAGTCATCAGAGTCCAGTGACAAGACAAAGGACAAGATGACTGGCCAAAGTGATGATATGCCCAAAGTCCAGGTAATAAGCATCAAAAGAGGTATTTGAGTCCAGGTTCTCTGTTCCTTAACTAACATTCATCCCACCATCTAGTCCAACCCTCTCCATCCTTTACCAATAAAGAAACAAAGATCTATGGAGGTTGAATGAGTGGCCCAAAGTCACAGAGGTGTAAGCATCAAAAGTGGGATTTGAGCCCAGATTCTCTGACTTCAGAACTAACATTCTTTGCTTTGAAGCATACTCTCCCCAAGAAGTTCTTCTGTGTTTAGTTATAAACTGTTGTATATTAACAAACTGTGGAAATTGCCTTCTTCTTTTGTTTAAATCCTTTGACTTCCTTAAATCCTCCAGGAATCACCAGCTTGCATCAACATCCCTGACTTAAACAGATCAGTGTTTAGCTTGCTTCATTTTTTTCCACCTTTGGCTTAGTTTATACCTCCTGTTTGTCATATTCTCAATTTCCCCTAAAGAAAAGCACACTGTGAGATTTTTTCTTTTTTTAAATTTCTCTCATTGCTTTTTTCCAGGTCATAGAGCACTAGAGCTTGATGACTGTGGTTTGAGGTCACAGAAAAGCTTAATCTAAAAAACAAATAAACAACCAACCTCTAACTATGTTAGCAACAATAGAAACCCCCTAAAGTGTGCTTATACACCTATCTGATGACACCAGCAACCCTGAAAAAGGAGAACGAAGCACTGGGCAAAAGCTAAGAGTGGATTGGAGTGCCATCTTCTCCAGCTCCTGCTTGAACAAAGGGAAGATGAAGCTTGTGCTGCCATCTGTTGATCAAGGTCCGTCATATCAGTGTTCCTGGGCCAAGCTGATTAGTTTCGTAAAACTAAAACCAGAAGATACTAGTCCCTCCACTATCGCTCCTTTCAAAAAACAAAACACCTCCCCCCAAAAGCCCCAGACTAGTAGATGTTTAACTTTAAACATTTCCCAACATTTTATTCTTCAGACAGCTCCAGATGGGGGAGGAAGCAGCTGGAAATAGCCCATCACTTGTTTTAACGAAGCTTGGTATGTGAAGTAGACCAAAGTGAAGGGGGAATTCCCACACTGTCTGATTACTGTCCAAGGCCGACATACTTCCCCTTTTGAATGGTTTGAGGGAAGCAAGGTCTGTCTGCTGCTATCAGATGGATTTCAAAGAACAAACTGTTCTTGTCCCCTTAGGTCTTTCTGATTGCTTCTTTTGGAGCTCTGAAAATGCATTGGTCTGGGAATATGTGCGTGTATATATTATACATGTATTATGTATGTATATATACCTCTATATTATACACATGCATGCATATATATATATAAATTCACTTGTCCCACCTTCTTATTTTTAATATTTTTTTGATCTTTTGTGTCCCACACCATAATGTACAATCTGTGAAGTTAATTTATTAGTAGGGACAACTTGACATAATCATTTCTTTACACTTAGTATTTGTATTGAGCTTAGACCTTTGGTTAGTAGGTGCTTAATAAATGCTTGTTACCTTGTTGATTTGCCTTGTTAATATGCAAGATGTGGGTTATGTTCTCCTATCTTTGTTCTAGTGCACACTGAACAAAAGCAAGGCTGCTTGTTGGCATTGCTTTTGGGATGTTAAAAAGGAATTAAGAGCTAAGGAATTTGAATTTCTTAAAATGGCGATGAGAAAGATTAGCTTTTGTTCTTCAATTTCTCACCATGCCTCTATAGAAACCCTGGTATTAGGTGAATGGATATTGGCCTAGAGGTCCATTCAACCTACAAGAGACTAACCTGGCTTTAGTTGAATTCAGGATTGTGGGTCTGTATTCAGGGTTAAATGGAGCAGGAGAGAGTATGTGTCTGGGAAGGCCCAAGCCAGTCTTTAGTGACTCATGGATGGAAGACAAGGGAAAAAAGGTAGATCCTAACATCCCAAGTCTTAAAAAACCTGGGAAGCATTTCCAGTACTTTCTCAAGATATTCCAAAGACAAAAACCAATTACCAGATGACCTTGGGTATTATCTGATCTTTTGGTGAGTCTTAAAGATTGAGAAGTGATTAAAATTGGTGACCTTAATCAAAGGTGCCAAAATTAAGATTTGGTGACCTTCTTTCCATTCTGAAATCTGTTTCCCACCTCCATGTCTTTGTACAGGGATACTCTGTCCCAATACCTGAAAGTATTCCCTCCTTACCTCAGTGTCTTACAATTCCGTATTTTCTTTCAAAGCTCAGCTCAGGACAATATCTGATCTCCCTAACTACTGGACATCCCCCTCCCTCAAATCACTACGCATTTATTATGTATGTACTTATAAGTGAATATGATTGAACACAAATTCCTTAAAAATAGGAACTATTTAATTTCAGTCTTTGTGTCTCTAGTCCCTAGCACAGGTGTCCTGATAGAAAACATTTAATAAATGTTTATTTATCGACCTATTGAATCATCTCTTTTCTCCCTCAGGGACTATCCTGAGTGTACTTCACTAAGGATCTTGTTCTCAACTCTTGTGGAAAGTCCTATATTAAAATAAGCTGATAGAGACTTCTGTTGTTATTGATTCCAGGGGTATTTGATTTTGAATAGGGGACTCCTGAAGGGAAAGCAAAACAAAACAAGACCCTTCAAAAGCCCAAAGAACAAAGAGTTCTTTTGTCAGGCACTAGAACAGGCTAGTGGGGACAGGGAGTTCTTCTCAGTCCCCCACAAATCATCTCAAGTAGATGACTGCCTATTCATAACATTTGGCAGCCCCAGGATTGCTCATAACCATTTTTGATTGGGATACAAGGGTTCAGCTAGGGGGCAGCTAGGTGGTGCAGTGGATAGAACACCAGTGCAGGAGTCAGGAGGACCTGAATTCAAATCTCAACTCAGACACTTGACACTCACTAGCTGTGTGACCTTGGGCAAGTCACCTAACCCCCTTTGCCTCATCCTGGGTCATCTCCAGTCATCCTGATGAATATCTGGTCACTGGATGCAGATGGCTCTGGAGGAGAAGTGAGGCTGGTGACCTGCACAGCCCTCCCTCACTCAAAACAAAGCATCATCATTTCTCTGTTGGCATGGTCTTCTTTGGCAATGAAGGACAAACACACACAAGGGTGTAACATATATCTCCAGGACTTAGGTGGAGCTGTACTGGCCTCTGGGGTAATGGAGTGGAATGCCAGGTGAACAACCTTTTACCTTACTCCAGTCTATTCAAAGAAAAGAGGATAATGGGATGGGAAGAGGAAAATGAATTGGTTAAGAAAAAGGTAGTCTCAGATTTTAATATCAGCCATTTATTATCAGTTAGCACATGAACATTTATTAAATACCTCTTTGTATCAGGTCCTGTGCTAGGCTCTAGAGATATAAAGGGGAAACAATCATATAGGCCCTGCTTTCAAGTTTACATTCTATCAGGAAAGACAACATGCGCACATAGAATATATATATAGATAGATAGATAGATAGATATAGATATATATTATATATGTATATGTGTTCTAATATATGTATATATACAATTATATAGAGATATATGTGCATACATGTATATTATGTGTGTGAATATATATTTTTATTTATTTATTTATTTATTTATTAAATCAGATCTATGAAATTAGCTATATAGGGACCTATTGGTTAGAAAACTCCCTCCACTAATTTAGTTGCTCACCAAGTTATCAACTTAGAAAGTCATCTGGGCCATTAAGAAGTTCAACACGTTTCCCAGAGTCACGTGGCATCTGTCAGAATTAAACACAGTTCATTCTAATCCCCAGGCTAACTGTCCCCATCCACCAAAAAATAGCTGCTTCTCATACAAAATATATACAAAACAGATATAGGTTAATTTTATTTGAAATAGGGGTAGGAAGTAATAACAGCTAAAGGGATAAAGACTGGCTTCCTTTGGAAGGTAACTCATTTAAATTGAGCTTTGAAGGAAATGAGGGAGGTCTAAAAGGTGGAGGTGAAGAAGGCATGTACTCAGGTCTGGGTGGCATGCCACTACACAAAGACATGGAGATAGGACATGGAATGGTGTGTCTAAGGAACACCGAGAAGTCCAGCCTGAGTGGATTGTAGATTGCATGAAGGGAAAATCATAAAATAAGGCTAGAAAGCTAGATTGGCACCATGTTGTAAAACTCTTTAAGTGCCCTTTACAATGCCCAACAGAAGAGTTTGTTTTTGTGACCTAGTGACAATAGGGAGTCCTTGAAACTTACTTGAGCTTGGTAGTGGTATGGTCAGTTGTGTACTTTAGAAATCTCATTTTTGTAGTCCTAAGGAGCTTAGATGAGATATGAGACACTGGGGCCAAGGTGACCAATTAGGAGGCAACTATAATACTCCAGGCAAGCAGTGATGAGGCCCTGATATAGGGGATGGTATGGATGGAGGTAAAAGAAGAAATGGGAGAGATGTTGTAGATCGAGAACTGACATGACATGACAACTGCTTGAATCTGGAAGGTGAGGAAGAGTAAGGGTCAAGGGTTAACCTTCCAGACTGGTAGGTACAGGTACCTAGGACCTAGACCTAGGAGTCTATTACCCTAAAGAGTTATCATTTTGTCCTGGGGTTCCACTATGATACTAAGTGAAAAAGCAAAGTAGGCATGACCTAACCCATGGAGTATGGATGTTTCCTAACACTGCAAGGGGAAAGAAGATGATGAGACAAAGCAGCCACTCATGTTCCCCTCTTTTTCTAAAAAAGAAAAGCCTGTCAATGTTCTGGAATCAGAAGACCTTTTTTATCCAAAGCAGGGCGTTGGCAGGGAACTGTTCAGGTTCAGGAGGAAGTCGGCTCCTTTGGGTTTGCGTCCCCACAGAGTTTTCAGCTCAGCCCCAGCTGAGGCACTCACTTGGGCAAGATGGGGAAAAGTTGACACTTGTCCCCACAATTTCCTAGGTTGCCTTTGGTTAAACATAATGCTTTACATTTCTATATGGCAAAAGCATATTTACTTACAGAAACAGAGTAATAAATTTTTCCCAAGTAGTAGGTGCATGTGCTTTATATGACATTTTTGTTGGGCAGTGTGGTTGAGTCATAGCTGGAAGCTTGCTAGGCTTGAACTCCTGCTTTTGACTCTTACCAGGGATGTGATTCTAGGCAAGTCATTAACCTCCCTGAGGCTCAGGCCACTTCCTAGGACTTAACTAGAAAGTCAGAGACAGAACTCCCTTGGGGAGGGAGTTTTGTTCACTAATGAAAAGCTGAAAAAAATTAGTGATCCTTCAGTATTAGCTTATATTTTCTTTTTCTTTCAAAGAAATCTCATTTTAGGGGTACACCCTATATTCAAATTGCCACCATGATATGATGCATAATGCTCATTCTAGGTAACCTCTAAGGGGATGCAAAGAACAAGACCTTCTAAGAGGGAGACAAGCTGTTGTTGTTCAGTCATTTCAGTCCTGTCTGACTCTTTGTGATCCCATTTTGGGTTTTTTTTAGCAAAGATACTAGAGTAGGGGGCGGAGCCAAGATGGTGGAGTAGAAAGACACACATACATTAGCTCTTACCCCACAGCCCATAAAATACCTATAAAGAAGAACTCTCAACAAATTCTAGAGCAGCAGAAGTCATAGAACAACAGAGTGGAGAAGATTTCTACCCCAGAGTGACTGGGAAGACTGACGGAAAAGGTTTGTTGAGTACTGGGCATGGAGCAGAGCCCAGCGCTGCCTTGGCCACAAGGCACTGAAATGAGCAGATCCCAGCAGGCTTCAGGGACAGAATCTCTAGCAGCAGTGCAGATCCCTCAACTCACAGGTGCCAAAGGTCAGTGAGGGGGTCTTTTCTGCTGGCCAAGAAGGGAGCAGGGTGTCCCCATAACTTGGGCCTCCTCAGGTGGCAGCAGTAGAGGCAGCAGTGGATAAGGTTCCCAAAGCAGGCAGTAGTCCCCATCTCATCGTAAACCCCCTGAGGGAACTGAGCCCTGTGTGGCAGCTCTGCCCCCTCCTGAGCAACTGATCTTAATCTCACACTGAATAGCAGCCTTGCCCCCATCTAAAGCCCCTGAGGCTTTGGAGCAGCTCATCTGAATCTCAGCCCCCAGTGCTGGCTTGGCGGAACTGGAGGCAAGGTAGTTGTGGAGAGGAAACTCAGAAGTCAAGTAACTAGCTGGGAAAATGCTTAAAAAAGGGAAAAAAAATAAGACCATAGAAGGTTACTTTCTTGGGGAACAGGTGTCTCCCCCCATCCTTTCAGATGAGGAAGAACAAGGTATACTGTCAGAGAAAGTGTAGGTCTCTGCCTGCAGGGCCTCCAAAGGGAAATTAAACTGAACTCAGGCAATAGAACACCTTAAAAACAAGTTAGCAGCTTACTAAAGGAGAACCAAGAAAATGCTGAGGAAAGCAACAGCTTTAAAAAAAGGCTAACTCAACTGGAAAAAGAGGTCCAAAAAGCCAATGAGGAGAAGGACGTTTTAAAAAGCAGAATTAGCCAAATGGAAGAGAAGTTTCAAAAGCTCACTGAACAAAATAATTCGTTGAAAAAGAGAATTAAGTTCAGGGAAATGAATGACTGAGTAAAACCAAGGAGCCAGTAAACAAAACCAACAATTCGAAAAAATAGAAGATAATGTGAAACATCTCATTGGAAAAATAACTGACCTGGAAAGTAGATCCAGGAGAGACAATTTAAAAATTATGGGACTACCTGAAAGCCCTGATCAAAAAAAGAACCTAGACATTATCTTCCATGAAATTATCAAGGAAAACTGCCCTGATGTTATAGAATTAGAGGGCAAAATAAATATTGAAAGAATCCACCAATCACCTCCTGAAACAGACCGTAACAGAGAAACTCCTAGGAATATTGTGGCCAAATTTCAGAGTTCCCAGATCAAGGAGAAAATACTGCACACAGCTAGAAAGAAACAATTTGAGTATTGTGGAAATACAATCAAGATAACACAGGATCTGGTAGCTTCAACATTAAGGGATCAAAGGGCTTGGAATGGGATATTTCAGATGTCAAATGAACTGGAATTGAAACCAAGAATCATCTACCCAGCAAAGCTGAGTATAATACTTCAAAGGAATAAATGGTCGATGATATAGAGGACTTTCAATCATTCATATTGAGGAAAAGAGCAGATTCTTATAGAAAATTTGACTTCCCAAGACAAGAATCAAAAGAAGTGTGAAAAGGTAAACAGGAAAGAAAAATCATAAAAGACTCTCTAAAGCTGAACTGTTTACATTACTACATGGAAAGAAAATATTCATAACTCTTGAATCTTATCTCAGTATTTGGGTAGATGGAGAGATTGTACATACACACACACACATACACATATATAAATAGAGAGTGCAGGGTGTGTTGAATCAGAAGAGATGATATCCACACACAAAAAATAAAATAAAAATTAAGGGGTGAAGAAGAAAAATATCAGGAAGAGAAAGGGAGAAATGGAATGGGGCAGGCTATAACTCATAAAAGACATAAGAGAAATCTTGTTCAATGGAGGAGAAAAGGGAGAAGGGGAGAGGGGAAAAATGAAGCTACTCTCTCCACATGTGGCTGAAGGAGGGAATAACATGCTCACTAAATTTGATATGAAAAATCATATCACACCACAGGAAAATAGGAGAGGAGGCAACAAGTGGGGTGAGGGGAATGTTAGAAGGGAGGGCAAATGGGAGAAGGGAGTCACTTGAAATAAACACTTTTGAGAAGGGACAAGGTCAATTGTGGGGGGGGGGAAAGGGGAAGATAGAGTAGGACAGAGAGCAATATAATTAGTATTACACAACATGATTATTATGAAAGTCTTTTGCAAAACAACATATATTTAGTCTGTATTGAATTGCTTGTCCTCTCAGTGGGGCTGGGGAGGGGGGAAGGGAGAGAAGTTGGAATTCAAAGTATTAGCAATGAATGTTGAGAATTTTTATTGCATATAATCAGGAAATAAGAAATACAGGGAATGGGGTATAGAAATTTATCTTGTCCTACAAGAAAAGAGACAAGATGTACATAAGGGAAGAGTGGGGTGTGATAGAAGGGAGGGTACATTGAAGGAAGGAGTAATCAGAATGCAAGGTATTAGGAAGTGGGAGAAAAATTGGACATGTTACAAAGTGAGATAAAAGCAATCAGTATTAAAACAGTTGACTGAATTAATTACTGAGAATAAATCAATGACATCTTTAGTTTGGGGAAAAGAATTTTAGTCTAAATTTCCTAGAGGAAGGTAACCTCAGGTAAAATTTGGCATTGATGGAAAAGTTAAGGTTTTAATGGCAAATTTGATTTTATGATTGCTATTTAATCAGGAACTAGAACATGTATAGAAAGGCATGTAAGCCACCTAAGATTTGCCTCAAAAGATGTTCCTTAGCCAAAGTGAAATTATAATCATATTTGAAACCTGGTTATTGGAACTTGCCATTTTTAGATGCTATGGGTCTATGAAGTTACTGTTCTTCTGAGTCTAACTCCAGGTATGGATAGCAAGAAAGGCGATGTGAGCCTTCAATCTATGATTCCAGTAAGTCTGTGAGATGCTGGTATGAACTGCAAAAGGTGATCTCATGGGAAGGGTGGGAGAGCAGCTGTTCAGCCTGGGCTGAGGTAGGATTCTTCTGACTCAATTTCCCCACTGACACCTGGCAGACTTTAAGCCTGTCTTTAAGCCTAACTGAATGCAAGTGGACAATCTAATCCTGCCTGGAATTGGCATGAAGTTGGGGAGATTAGAGGTAGAAAAATCAAAGTGGAAAGAGTCACATTCAGCTGGGTGGTTGAGTACAGCTTCACAGAAGGAAATGGGACTTCAGCTTTGCCTTGGGGAGGATAAGAATAAGCTCTACAATTTCACTGGCATAGGCAGTCTGTCAACAAACATTTTTTAAGCCCCTACTATGTGTCAGGCACTATGCTAAGTGCTGGGGATACAAAAAGGAAAAAAAATCCCTGGCTCAGAAGAAGCTCATAGTGTAATGGCGGAGAGAATATGCAAACAAAAATTTACTGTATTAGATACATGCAGGATAAATGGGAGTTAATCAATGGAGGGAATCCAGCACCAGCATTAAGGGGAATCTGAAAAGACTGCTTATAGAAAGTGGGATTTTAGCTGGAATTTAAGGAAAGCCATGGAAGACAGAAGGCAGCAGAAGTGAGAGCGGGGAACATTCCAGATATAGGAGATAGCTAGTGAAAATGAAGAGATGGGGGATGAAATGTCTTGTTCAAGGAACAGCAAAAAGGTCAGTATCACTGGATCACGTAGTGTGTGGCTGAGAATAATACATAAGAAGATTGGAAAGTAGGAAAGGGGCAGTTTATAAAGGTCTTTAAATGACAGAGGAATTTATATTTGATCCTGGAGGTGGCAGGGAGCCATTGGATTGAACTGAATGAGGGTGTGGGGAGGGGAAGGGCTTTGATAAGGTCAGACATGCTTTAGAAGATCAATCTGACAGCTAAGTGAAGAATGAACTGGGGTAGAAAGAGACTTGAATGAGTTTTCAAAATAGTGCAGGAAGGAGATAATGAGGACTGTATCAGAGTCATGGCAATGTCTGTCAGAGGAGAAAAGGTGTGTTGCAAAGACAGAGTCAACAGGACTTGGCAACAGATTGGATATTGAGAATAAGACAATAAGAAGTGTGGGATGATGCCTCAGTGGCAAACCTGGATGACTAGGAGGATGCTGGCATCCTTAATGGTAATGGGAAAATGATGAAGAGGGGATAGTTTAGAAGGAAATGTGCTAAGCTCAGTTTTGATCTTGTTGAATTGAAAATGTCCATGGGACATATAGTTTGAAATGGTCAATAGGCAGCTGGAGATTTGAGAATAGAGCAGTTAGAGATGGATAGATCAATCTAGAAATCGTCAACATAGAAATGATGAGTGCCTCCATGGGAAATGATGAGGTCATCAAATGAAATACTATAAAGGGAGAAAAGAAGAGAAAAAAAGGAAAGAAAAGAAGACTTCAAAGGAAATGGCCTTGGGGGATGCTCACTGTAACCTAGCTGAGGATCAAGTAAAGGAGAATGAGAAGGAATGGTCAGACAGGTAGTAGAAGAACCATGATGGAATATCATCATAAAAACATAGAAGGAAGAGAGTATCAAGGAAAAGAGGGAGACTGGAAGTTTCAATGAGCTGCCGAGGCCAAGAAAGGTGAGGATTCAGAAAAGACCATTCCAATCTAATTGTTGACTTAGAAGACAGAAGTTTCAGTTGAAGGAGGAGTTTGGAAACCGTACTTCAGAGAATGGAGAAGGGAGTGAGGGGGAAGGAAGAGGAAGCACCAATTATAGTCAGGCTTCTCAAGAAGTGTAACCACAAAATTGAAGAAAGATACGGTATGCTAGCTAATGGGGATGGATGGAGCAAGTGAGGGATTTTCCATGATAGGGGTGGGTGTGTCTGTATAGAGTAGGGAAGTAACCAGTAGAGGCAGAGAAAAAAACTAAGTGAGGGTAGGGATGATAAAAGAGGCAATCTATTGGAGAAAATGGGACAGAACAGGATGCGATAGGAAACTCCGATGAGAAAATTCCCTCTATCAATTTGTGTTGGCACTTTCTCTGCAACTGACAAGATTGTCAAGAGGGGGTCATACTGCCTATCATCTTGGACAGATGGGAACTTCAATAGGTGGAGATGAGGGGAGAAGGATATAGGTAATCCAAGTGTAAAAATGGTGAGCAAAGGGAGGTTGGAGAATTCAGGACATAACATACAGTATTCAGTAAGCATCGAATATCTTAGTTCAAATGTAACATGAGATGCATGTTGGGGAGCAGTATGACAAACCTGGAAACATTTTGGGACCCTATTAGAGAAGACCTTGAATATTAGGTTAAGAAACCTGAATATCATTTGGCAGGAATTTTGGAGTCAATGAAGTTTTTTTGAGCAAATGAGTTACTAAAAAAAAAAGTCAGAAATTAGGAAGATTGATCTATTAGTGTGGCTTAAGATTGATTATACATCATAGAGAAACAAGAGAGAAGGAAGACCAGCTAAGAGGTTATTGCCAGAGTACAGGAATGAGGAACACTGAAAAAGGGAGAATATATGGGATTTAATGACTAAATTAGAGGCTGAAGAAGGGAAAGAATAAGGAAACAAAAAAATCAAATATGCCTCTGAAGTTTCTAGTGCTGAGTTCAGGACTGAGGTCATGACAATGGATTAAACAATTAGAAGAAGGAGGAAGTTTTTGGTGGGAAAGAATGAGTTTACTTTTGGACATGCTGACTTGAAGGAATCACTAGGAGATCCAGATGAAAATGTCCAGCAGGCAACTGAAAATGTAGATGTGGAGCTTGGGAGAGAGGTAAGGATTGGAAATGCAGATTCCAACAGTAATGGTATTAAAAACCATGGCAGTGAATGAGATCCTCAGTGAGAAAGTGAATGAATAAATGATAAAACATTTGTTCAGTGCTTACTATAATCTAGGCCAGGGGTGGAAAACTTGAGGCCTTAAGGCCTGGTCACATGTGTCCTTCTAAATCCTTAAGTGTGTTCAGGCCTTAAGGCCTCAGATTCCCCATTCCTGATCTAGGCACTGGTGATACAAAAACAAGCAAACAAGATAATTCTTACCCTCAAGGAATTTGTATTCTAATAAGGAAAAGGTAACATATTATATATGGGAACTAGAAAGGAGAACATGCCCATAGGTGCACCATGGTATGTTTTGGAAAGTAATATGGCTGGAAAGTAATATAGAGGCGTGGTTCCAGAAAAGACAAAGCAAAATCTCATTTATCAGAGTCCAGAATTCTGGGGACAGAGTCCAAGATGTGGTGGGAAGAGAGGAGGGAGAATATGTTAGATTGGGATAGCAACGTGTAGGTAGAGTGATTTGGAAATGACCAGGAAGTGATACGGAGTCTGGTTTCAGTCAAGATAAGGGGGAAAGAGGGAGGGAGAGGATGCAGGGACAAAAGCAGGCCTTTTTTAGCCCTGACATTCTGTGACTTTAGAGTTCCACAAAAAGATTAGAGAGGCTAAGGACACAACCTTGGGGAAAGCATTTTTCTAAAGCCCTGCCATTTGGCTGGAATGCCCTTTGTTCATTAGCCTTTTAATTTTTTTTCCTCATCTTTTAAGCAGGTTCCAAAGTCCTTGTTTCTATTTAAAGTTTGTTTGCTTGCTTGTTTTTTGCTTGAAAGGCAGTAACATTTAAATCACCAGCATTTATATGGCACTTTATGATTTGCAAAGTTCTTTCACATGTGTTAGCTCACTTAATTCTCACAAAAACCCAGTGAAGTAAGTACTGTTATCATTCCTATTTTACAAATGAGAAGACTGAAAACAGGTCATGTTAAACCTGGTTACTTTCCTTTATCAGACCAATGTCAACCGTAGAAATTCCATTTCTCTGTATCCAATGACATTTCTACTTTTGTCCTCACCTCAAATCCTTGACCAACACAATAAATCAAAGGAATTCCACTTTTCATTTCCCAGTAAGCCTAGGGCTTGGTTTACTGGTATCTGTGGCTAGTTCCCATTGCCACCCCCTTACCTGGATTCTTGTCACCCCTTCAGTAGAGGACACAAGCTATCTTTCTTTCTCCTTCAGCCAGCTTCCTGCTTCCTGCAGACAACACACAGTCTTTCATTTTATTTGCATTTAGAATTTTAACAATAGCATTATAAGGAAATTTACAGTAGGGTTTAGAGTTTAAAAAAAAAAAGAAGGGAAAGTTTACAAGATTACGAAAAGTACAGAAGTTAATCCAGGTTCTATTACTATACAGGGAACTAAGTCTCTGATCTTAGTCACTCCTCTCTTGCCTAACTCAATCCCTTCTTCCTCATCTTGTTCTTGGGGTTGACCAACCTATTGCAGTTGAAACTTGTTAGATCAAGTTAGATCGACTTCTAACTAATGGAGATTCAGTCTGACATGTGTCTTGGTCTTTCGCGTTACCTGTTCTAGTGCCCGTTAGCATCCTCCTCCATGGAAAGGAAGAAAGTGGAAGCAAGCTTAGCTGGCAGAATTCAGATAGGTTGTATGAGACAGAAAGTGACCACAATGTCCCTATTGCTTGCTTCCCAAATTCTGCTCTCCCCATTAAAATATAAGCTCCCTGAGAGCAGGGACTATTCTTACTTTTCCTTTGTATCCCCAGCACTTTCTGAAGTGCTTGACACCGTGTAAGCATTTAATAAATGTTTGTTCACTGATTGGTTGAAAAGTTGCGTGGGGAGATTGTTTATACTGGCCTTTCTAGCAAAAACCTGAGAGATTTGGAAAAGGAATAAGGGCAGAACCTAACAGCTTCAACTGTTACCTAACATTTATTAAGATGTATAAATGGGAAAAGTCTTGGTCAGGCAGCACTAACTCATTTTTAAGGATGTATAAGACTGGTGGATCTAACTATTTAGAATTTAGCTCAGAATTCTAATCCACCAGAAAAAATCCAGCCTCTTTCCTTTGGATTTAATAGTATTTTTTTCAAGTGTTAATTATGTATGTGTCCCAGGTATAACAGTTGATTTTCTGTGTTGGCTGACCCAAATGCCTGAAAGCTACATATAGTTAGTATATAAAATACAGCAAATAGTACTTAATAACAAAGTGACAATTCATAACAATCCAACACTGGCCAAGTAGTTGTAAGCTCTCTCCTCAACACAAGAAGCTCTCCCAGACATTAGATTGATCTAGACTTCCAGGGGTGGGGAACTTGCAGCCACATATGGCCCTCTAGGTCCTTAAGTCCTGTGAAGTTTGGATTAGTCAAAGGGCCACACTTGAGGACCTAGAGAGTCACATGTGGTCTCAAGACCACAAATTCCCCACTCCTGATCTAGACTCAGAAATTCCATAGCAAATATAGATTGAGATTCCTTAGTTCCCCAATCCCCCTGTTCCCCTCTACAAGTAGGTAAAGGAGAATGAAAAATACAGTATTCATAGAATGTTAGAATTGCATTCCAGTGGGAACAATCTTCAGAAACAGTGACAGAAACCTTGGAGAAATGTTGGATGTAGGGTCTTGTTCATCCTCCATTCTGAAAGAGACCAATGACATCAGGAAGGGGGATGTTGGATTCTCAGTGGGAAAATATAGTACTTGGGATCTACTGTAAAGAGAAACTTAGGACATTTGGTGCTCTCCGTCTTCAGCTTCTTCGTTGTTGTTTAAGACCTCTGACAACTTCTGGCAGGCAAGTGGTGCAGTGGGTAGAGCCCTGTGCTTAGAGTCAAGAAGACTTGAGTTTTATTGCTGCCTAACTAATTGTGTTACCCTGGCCAAATCTCAACCTCTCCCAGCCTCAGTTTACTTATCAGTAAAGACAATAATAGCAATTAATCCACAGGGTTGCTGTCAGAATCAAGTGAGATAATATAGGTTAGGTGCTTTGCAAACCCTAAGTGGATATGTAAATACTAGCTGTTTTTGTTATTATTCTGACCTTGGCAAGCTTATTGAAGAGCACGATGAGTATGCTTAGATGCCAGTTCCAGTGAGGAGGAGAGCCACCATCATCCTGACCTCCTTTTCTTCTGTTGGTGAGCTGGAGCATGGTACATCTACTCACTTCCTGTCAAAATCCCCTGCCAAATCCCTGCCATACAATTAAAGCAGGGTGGGGGGATATGCAGACAATGTGGGAGGGCATCTATATCTGTACAGAATTGATTTGAACAACATTACAAACATAGATCAAAGGGGTATTACAGTGGTAAGACATGGCTCTGTGCTTGTAGGGAATTTTGTGTGTTCACTCTATTACCCTTTTCAATCTAATCTAACAAGAATTTTTCAATTGCTACTATGTGTAAGACACTGTACTAAGTGCAGATATACAATGAAAAAAATGAACAGTCATCATCTTCTCTGGAAGCCATTTATACTCAGATCACATGACCTGTGCGGCCATGATCTCTTTCCCAACCTTCTAGAGCCTTGGAGGTTTCTTAACACAGACCCTTACCAGACTAAACTCTCTTTCCTCTTCCAGCCAAGTGCCTTCCCGTAGACCTTCCACCAGCTTTCTCTTTCTGGGACTCCCCTGTCCATGAGTTCATTGGCACTGCTGAGATAATACTTGGGGCTAATAAGCAATAGACAGCTTTCCCTAATCTAGCTACCTCTGCCATCCACTTCCATGTTTTTATCTTATTGAGTTATGATCCACATCTTCCCCTACCCTAGGGGAGTGGTTCACTAGAATCCAGGTTCACAAAAGAAAAATACCTTAATGTACAGTAAATAACATGCAAAAATTGTGCAACCCCTCTCATCCCTCACCAAAAAAAATAAAAGAACAGGATCATAACATCAACACTTATTTTTGACATTAATTCTTTTACTCTCCTTTTGGGTTAATATTTTTACTATATGGTCCCAGCCATAGATTGTAAAACTTTGCTCATTTAATCCATTTTCTTGTTATTGGTGACGGTGATGGTAGTGATGTTAGCATTAGAGCTATGACTAAATCATTCCTGAACTCAGACAAAACCAAACTTTGGTAACTCCTCAGCTAAAAGGGAGGATACTGGATTTGTACTGATCTGGGTAGATTTTCACTAACCCTTAAAAGAGATCTAGGTTTCAGAGAGAGAAAATTATACACAAGAATGTTATGACCCATGTTGCTAATACTGAGAGACAGTGCAACATGGTAGAAATGCACTGGATCTGGGAGTTAGAAGATAGAGGTTCAGGTTCAGAATCTGCCACTCACTTGCTTTGTGACTTTGGGTAAGTCACCTAGCCTCTCTGGGCTTTAGTTTACTTATGTTGGATAATGTTTAAGATCTTGTCCAATTCTGAATTTGTGAGGAAATGAATGATCTCCCATTAGTGGAGGTAATCATAGTTTGATTTCTAAGCTTATAAGCTCATCAGTGCCAGTGGCATTGTGATTTTTTTTCATTTCAGTAGGGTTTGGGATTGGACCAGAGATGTCATTGGTATAGGAAACTTTCAGGTGAGGTTATCGCTTCTATCAATACAGGTCATCACCTTCTTTGCAATTTGTAATCTGAGAAATTACCTAGAATACTGAAAAGTTAAGCAACTTGCCCAGGATTACTTGGTTAGTACAAATTAGGGGGGAGATTTGAATCCAAGTTTTTCTGGCTCCAAGGCCAGTTTTATATCCAGTAGGAAGTGGTGGCTCTCAGTCAATTCAATAAGAACCATAATTACTGCAATTTGTATTTTTTTATCCCTATTTCTATCCCCCCCCCCACACCATGAGCATCAGTGATCCTGTAAGGCAAAGAGTACCAGTTATTATTAATTTCCTTTTATAGATATAGCTAGGTGGTACAGTGGATAGAACACTGGGCCTGGAGCCAATAAAATTTGATTTTAAATCCAGCCTTAGATACTTTGTAGCTATGTGACCCTGAGTCAGTCACTTACTTTCTAACCCAACTGTAAAATGGAGATGTTAGTAACATGTGAGTCTCAGATGAGATAATGAGATAAATGAGCTTAGTACAGGGTCTGGTAAATGCTTGTTCCTCTCCCCTCATCTGCTTATAAATGTAGACCCTTAAACCCAGAAATGTTCAAGTATCTAGGTAAGGGGCAGATGTTTTGTTCCAATATTTACATTTTCTCTTTTACTGTGAATTTAACAATTGTCAGCAAACACAAATATTTCTCTTTTCCTTTTTTTCTGTGGACTTGACAAACATCAACAAATAGGAACATCTCCACCTACAAAAAATAGGAAAAAAAAAAGATTTCTATCTAAAATTAAATTTCTATTAACATATAGCTCATTTTCTTTATGTATATGTTAAATTTAATATGGTGGTACAAATGAATGAATTTATATATAAGTAAGTATTAAAATATGCTTACTACATGCAGAGCATTGTGCTAAAAGGTAAGGATATAAATGGAAAAAAGACCATTTGGCTCTCAAGAAGTTTAAATTCTAAGGCAGGGAAAACATATATGGCAGGTTTTAGTTGCATGTCAGATGGAAAAGTCCCATGGCCTTTGGCGTGTAGTGGCTAAGCTCTTCTTTGATGTCATTTCCACTGTAAAAATGATATGAGATTCTAATTTCACCCATAACACCCTGCTCATCTGCATCCTCTTCTGAACTTCTTTCTACTTCCATCTGAAACACAATCATTTCAAGATACAAAGAAAGGTGGAGAAGGCTGTAATAGAAACTGCTAAGTAGTGGAGATTTAAAACCAATTCTCCTAACTTCAAGTATAGAATTGCATTTACTACACTATATAACAAGCATGTATGGAGTCCTTACTCTTAGCAGAGAAGTGTGGTAGGGGCTCACAACACAATGATAGAGTTTATAGCAGGAGAGTCTGAAACATACATAAGCACACAAGCAATAACATATAGCACGCATAAATGCAAAAACTACGTACAAAATATACACAAAATACAGGATAGACATCCTTGACACCATGGACTTAAAATTGTGTCCATACTTAGGCTAAAGAATCCATTTTAGAGTGAAATGTGTTTTCAGACAAAGAACAAGGAAAAAAGGTATTTTTCCTAGAGAGAAGCAAGGTACTTCCTGGAGAGATCCAAGGCTGGCTATGTTAGAAGTTACAGAAAACTTTGGATGACTCATCCACGAATGATTGCTGGGCAATCAGAACTAATCCTAAGAGAACTGGACTTCTCTGGAATCCCCCTTTTTCCTTCCCCTTCCTGTTCCCACCTCTCAGTGAATCAGATCTTTTAGATTCAATAGTGTAACAAAGGACTTGGGGCCTAAATGGATTCTCAGGGTGGCTGTGGAGGTCTAGTCCAGTCTTAGTCTGAATCTTTTCTTCCCAAGTAGCTATGAGAACCCAGGGATGCTTTGTTGTCCATAAGTGTGGCTATACAACACAAAAGAATCTGGAAGTCAGATCCTAAAAGATCCTATTTTTGTGAGCTACCCTTGCCAGGAGTGGTAGACCAATCTCTTCTGAGCGGTCATGGATCTCTTTGATGAGACTGTGAAATAGCCTTGGGTTTCATGCAGTCAACACAATGTCATTGGCAAATAGGTGTCTAGATTTTACTTTCCTTTTCCATTTGGACTCTACTCAGGATACCTCCCCTCCTCCCCTGCCCATGACAGAAGAAAACACTTTAGCAAGAGTGTGTGTCCCTGATTTATGTTTTATTCTGACAATCAGAGTTTGATTGAAAAATGTTCTCTCCAAGGTTACTTCTATAAAATAACCTTATTGAATGAAGGAAGGAAGCAACAAATAAATTAATGAATGAAAAACATCAGTCATTAGTATGCCCCTCAATATGTGCTAAGTACTTTACTAAGCACTGGAGATACAAAAACAAAAGTGAGGACAGTCCCCACCCTCAAGAAACTTGTGTTCATCCTGCATTGTGAAGAAGACCATGCCATCCGAGAAATGATGATGACTTGCACTTGACTTGACTTGACTTTGTTTTGAGTGAGGGAGGGCTGTGCAGGTCACCAGCCTTACTTCTCCTCCAGAGCCATCTGAATCCAGTGACCAGATATTCATCAGGATGACTGGAGATGGCCTAGGATGCACTGGGAGACCTTGACCCCTTCAGGCCAAGGTCTGGCCGTTCAGTACATAGGCCTGTTTAAGAAGTAGTCAGGGGGTGGCCCCTTTAATGAGGCAAAGAAAAATAACAACACCAGGCTGGGAGGGAAACAGCTTAAGAGTACCCTCAAGAAGCTTATATTCTAGTCAGTAAGTCAACAAATACTACTAAGAACTCAAGTGTGGGACAGTGAGGGTGGGGAGGAGTGTGGTAATAAGACCTAGCAGTTAACCAAAGACTACCAGAAGCTGACTGGTGTATTGGTAAAGTTTGAATGGCTGGGATAACGACTCCTATCTATGCTTCTTTTAATTGTCTAATAAGTTCTAAGCCCTCTAATTTTCCAACGGACTATGAAACACGCTTGCTATCAGCCTCACCCTCTTTCCAATTTGAAGAGCACATCGTGGAATTGGTAGAGGTGTTCCATCCATGCCTTTCCACCATCTTGTATCTTTGATAATGGGAGGAGTTCAAAAGTACAGCATGAAGAACCGAAATATTAGAAATGTTTCACCTCCTTGTGTTAAAACTCTACTGGGCTGATGAATGCCAGAAGCAGTGTGGCAAAAATTGGTTACTTATCAAGAATGAGTTCAACTGTTGTTGTGTTTGTCCTTCATTCTTGAAAAGGACCATGACATCAAGATGATGACATGACTTGCAGTTGACTTTGATTTGAGTGAGGGTGGGCTGAGTTCAATTACAACTCAGAACTAAATCAAGACAAATGTGCGAAGAAGCACTCACTTTCTATGGGAGTCAAGGATTTTTTTAACTACCTCCATGAAAGGTGCCTTTAGAAATCTAACTGATAACAACTTCTTGAGGAACACTTTTTTTTAGGGGGGCTAGCCTACACTTGTCATTATGTCCATATGGATGAGGTATTGAAACCTTTTTGTTCAGTGCTTAGAACATTAGAAATATGAAAGAGCTATAGCTCAGGACATTATCTTAAGACCTAAGACATCAACCACTGAAGATTCCCTACTACTCTATGACTGACTACTCCATAGGCACTCTGACTATTAAGTAACTCCCTCCCTTGTGTGTTAACCAAATCACAAGATTAATTATAAAAACCTGCAGGGGTTCTTAACCTGGGGTCTGTGAAGTTTGGTTTTGTTTGGATAACTGTATTTCATTAGAATTGATTTCCTTTGTACTTCTGTGAATTTTTAATTTATACATTTATGAAATAGTTCAGGATAATCCATAGGCATCACTAGATGGCCAAAAAGATTTAAGAACCCTGCTAAGGTTTGTAAGAGAATTTATACCAGTTATTTGATATGTGGCATTCATCATTTCTGCAATATATACTTGTCATTATCTTTAATTATGTTTCTGAAACAAAGTGTTTTCAAGACGTGCTTAAATTTGTTCTTTTATTTGGTATTTGCACCAGTTTTTAGCCCAACTTCCTTCATTACCGCTTCCTGCCAGTTATTCAATTCAACGAACATTTGAAAAATGCCTACTTAATAAATACAGCAGAAGTATTGTTGGTATTATCATACCTTTTTATAGATAATAAAACTGAGAAATAAGAAGGTCAAGTGACATGTTCATGACCTCAGAGCTAGTAAATGTTAAGAATACAATCATCTGACTCTATTTCCAAGGTTTTCTGCTATATCCCTATCTATGTAGGCTCCCAGATCAATCCTTATCCTAAGGTAGGTGTGGAGAAAGTGATCAATCAATCACTTAATCAATCAACATTTAACATGCCAGGTACTGTGCTAACCATCGAATCAGCAGATCAACTGTATGAGGCAAAGTATTTTTCAAAAGCAGCATGAGGTATCTGTCCATAAAGAATGCCTTTTAATTGGGAAACCATTTGGTCATTTCCAAAAGGGAGCTATCATATTGTCTTGAACATACTATGTGCAGCACATCTGGAGATTGTTTTCATGAAAGTCATGGCCAGAAGCCAAATCTGGTGACCTGGAATTAACTTGGATATTTAAATGGTTGTTAAAAAAAAGAAAAAAATGTGACCTACCAAAGGCACTTACCTTTCCGTGAGGAGACTTCAACAAGAATTAATAGTGATTGTGCTGGAGAATCTCAGAGGGAAATGGGATTTCTCTGACAGTAAACTTCTTCTCATAATAGCTTGAAATGTTCTATGTTCCAATTTCAATCTTTCCTGAAACAATAACAATTTATATCAAATATCTGCACAAGTACATTGTCAGATACCATCACTCCCAAAAATGGGAATATATTTATCTCAGATGAATTTAAGGAATTTGTGGAGAGGAATACTATCCAAGATATTACCATAGTGCCACATTACCCTTAAGCCAAATAGGTGAGCTGAAAGATGGTGCCAGCTACTATGGATAGATTCCCTGAAGGGGCGATCTTTGGAAGAGACTGGTCAAAGGGACTTGTCAGGGTTTTTATTGCTCAGCATTTTGCTCAAAATGTTCAAAACTAAGGATTGTTTTTGCTGAATTATTAATTAGGGGGAGTGGATTTCAAGACTTGCATTGACTACCTCCATCCAAACTTAACTGAAACTTTCAACAAATATTCAAATCAATGTTAATTAAGTATATACCACACTCAAAACTGAACTCACAAGGCTAAGAAGAATACATTTTGAATAGTTCTATCTGTCCTTGTTCTTTATTCATTTATATTCCAAAAGTTAGTCAAAGCTAGGAACAGTAGAATAGGCCCAAAGTGGAACCCTGCCATGTTAATTAAAGTTGTGCAAACTTCATCATACAAGGTCTGAAGTACAAATGGACTATGTCAATCAACTGCAAAAGTGTCCCTATTAGAGTGATTAATATGGAGGAATTAGCTATATCTTCTCCACAGTCACTTTATGTTGAAGCCTAAGAGCTATGTGGAAGTAGAGAAGAGGATGAGGAGTTGTTGTCAGGTAGCCAGTTCCAACACTTTGCCTCTCCCCCAGTCTCCCCATTAAGGACAGGTTGTAAGTACAAGAAAGAGCCAATCACAAAGGTGAATTTTCATTTCTCAAAGTTTACTATGATGTATACATTATTACAACAAGCTCATTATTGTGACCAAATATGTGATTCTCATTATTTCTACAATATTGAGTTGTTGACATGTTTTTTGTGCATGTTTCTGAAACAAAGTATTTTGAAGAGGTGATGAAATTCACCCTTGTTATTTGGTACTAGTAGATGAAGTCTCTGATCCCAAGGAATTTATAATCTAATAATTGTCACAGAACCAGTCCTCCACCACCACCCCAAATAGATCCTAGGGTGACTGGCTTATCTTGATGTAACCTGGGACTGATTGTAAGTGGCTAAATATAAGCAAAGAGAACCATGAAAGGGAAAGTTGAATATGTTAACCAATGTTCTATAGTTTTCCCTCAAATTGTTCAGTGGAACATTTTAAAAAATTGCTTTATGAGTTTATACCAGAAATTTCCTCCTTTGTAATCCCCTACTTGATTGTACCTTTCTTTGTAAAAAAGATACATTTATAGCATAACCAACAGACACAGTGACCACATCTGACAGTGGCACATTCCACATCCTAGGATTTTTTACTCAGAGGAGGGAGGTATGTTTCAACATTAGTTCTTGGGACTTGGTGTAGTCACTGCAATTAATCAGGATAGCAATCAATCAATAAGCATTTGTTAAGCATCGCTTATGTAATCAGGCATTGTGCTAGGCTTCTGAGGATACAAAAAAAGACAAAAGACAATCCCTGCTCTCAAAGAGCTTACAGTCTATTGAGGGAGACAACATGAAAACATATATATTAAGTGAGCTATATACAGAATAAGTAAATGACCTTTTTGAGGAGTTTTGTTACAGAGGGCAGAAAATATATAGGATGATAGTTTATAGGGATAGAAGGATCCAGTGACAGGTTTTTCAGGATGGGAGAGACGTGAACATGTTTGAAGGCAGTAAAAAAAGAGCCAGGGACAGGTTGAAAATAAAACAGTGGGGATAACAAAGAGAGCAGTCTTTTGGAGCAGACAGGATGGAATGGGATCACTTGAACAAGTAGAGGGTTAATCTTGGTAAGGAGTAAGACTGCTTCATCATGTGAAATAGGAAAGAAGGAAGAGAAAGTAGCAGAAGGGAGAAGAGGCAACTTATGGTGAATGGACTTATTTTTTCCTATAAATAAGTGCAATTTTAATTTATCTCATTATAATCATTGTGCATATTGTTGTCCTAGTTCTGCTTACTTCATCCTGCATCAGTTTATACAAGTCTTCCTTTGTTTCTCTGAATTCCTCATGCTTCTCATTTGTTTTGACTGAAGTTTTATTTCATTATATTCATATACCACAATTTATTTAGCCCTTTCTCAGTTGGTAGGTCCCCACTTTATCTCTAGCTTTTTGCTACTACAAAAGTGCTACTATGAATATTTTAGTATACTTTGGACCTTTCTGCCTTCGGCCTTCTTGCAGCATACTCCCAGAAGAGGGATATATTGGAACTTAAAAAAAAATTTCCCATATTTTTCATTGCCAAGGGATTTTCCCCTAGAATCAGCCACTTGTTTGAAGCTGGAATGAAGCCAACAGAGGTGCCCTATGCCAAACAGCAGCACTGCTAAGCAAAAGGGGACCCAAAGAGGCTAAAGGGTAATGATTAGGCTCCAAGAGTCTGGAGTTAGTCACATAAATGGAAGAAAGGCATTTTGAGCTCCTCTGTCTTTATTCCAAGGTGATTTCTTTGTCTTCCTATTTCTGAAAGCAAGGCTCTCAAGCACACTTTCAACCATGGAGAGATGTAAAAGGTTCTTGACCTTTGAATTTGGACTGCTTCCAAATCTGCTTCTCTATTTCCATCAGAAAGGGAAACTTCACTTGTATTTCTCTCTCCATTCCCATCTGTGATGTTCACCACTTGGCATGCAGTGGTGGGGAGTTCCATGCCCGTTTCCTTGAAGCCATAAGTTGTGGTCTCTTCTCTGGGCTTCGTTTTACGTAGTTTGTGAATCAAGAAGGCATCCTGATCTGCCCTTTGATCTCTCTCTCTGTGATCCTCCTTTAATGTTTTAGAATAAATTGCCTCTATGTTTTGAAATCATTCAGACATCCTCAGATGAAAGCTGTGCCTCAGTGCTTGAACTGCCACTGAAAGTGGATATTGTGATAGAATGAGGCGCCATTGATAGATCAGTTAACTTAGGGAGTTTGGCAGCAATCTAGTCCTTGATGAAAGCAAAAGGAAATTGAGTTAGCAGAAGAGTCTTAACTTAAAACATTTTTTTAAACATCAAATCTGTGGCTTGAAAAATTGCATGATAAGCCTTGAAGACCTACTTAACCTTTTTGATAAACTACTATAGTAAATTAGAAACAGGATTAGTTAAATGCAACTCATAACAATGACCTAATGGAAAGGATATGTCAGGTAAGGAGTATATCTCAAACTATGGATTTAGGCAGAGTTTAATGAAAGGAATCCAGAGGAATAAATAGTTAGTTGGCCTGCCCATGAAGTCTGAATTGTTTTCTGGAGGATCTTAATTTCAGCAACTGTATCACTTCACTTCTCTAGGGATTATGGACTGAGTTTAGCTAATGAAGGTTATAGATACACTTCCTTGGATTGCTTGGAATTCTCTTTTGAGGAGCTCCCTTGGCTCTGAGGTACTATGTAAGCCAATCAAAGAGTAACACAGAAAAACAGGGGACATAGATGGGGCCCATGATCACCCTTCTTACATACCACCTGTAAGAAAGAGGGAAATGTGATATGGCACCATGAATAAACATATACACAATTCTTCTTAGTTTTATATAGCCATTAATTTCCAAACTTCTCCACACATACTACACAGTGACAAACAATACAGGTTGGCTCTTCTAATGCTTATATACTGTTTCTAGTTTGTAGTATTGACCTTAAATTAAATATTTTCTTCTTTTAATCCAAGTATTAACGACATCTGCTGGAGTTCATCTTCAGTGCTCAATTCCATCTGTTTCTCCACTCCCCATCCTTTCATCCACTGCTAAAATGTTGCTGGCTGAAACTGTGAAGAGGGAGGTAAGCCAGAGGACACATCTGAAGGTACGGCTTCCTTCTTTTATATTTCCAGATTTTCTTATCACATAGGCCATCCTTTATTTGTTACCCATCTCACTATTAGACCATAAGCTCCATGAGGGCAAGAATTGTCTTAATCTCCCTAGTGTCTAGCATAGAGGACGTTTGCTTTTGTTTTTGTTTAGTCATTCAGTCATGTCTGACTCTTTGTACCCTGTGGATTTGTCCATGGGGTTTCTTGGCAAATATACTTGAATGGTTTGCCATTTCCTTCTCCAATATAGAGCACATAGTATATGCTTAATATTATGTTTATTGAGTGAAAACCAGGTGATAGAATTTATTTTCCTACTTCTACATATGTGAGATTTCATCAGTGGGGGAAGGAGAACTCCTTCCAATGATACAGATCATAATCTATCCATGCTTTTTCAAACTATGCAACTCATAAATCATTCCATAAATATTCCATAGGCAGTTTACTCAATATGTTAGGGTCTTTCCTTTAGCTCTCTTAACATTGCTCAGTTACCATTGGACCACGTAGACTATTCAATTATTCTTCACTCTGGCTACATAACCAGCCTATCTCCTTTTATAGTTATTTTTCCCCTTATGCTATCCTTTATCTTGATTCTTTATTCCTTTCATTCCAGAAAGCAACACCTATGGAAATGTGACCTTGAAATTATATCTGTGGGTACTTACAGCTCATGACTCCTCATAAGCCACAACTACCGAAGAGCCAGAAAACAATGAAATCCTTGGCACTGTCAGATGGTTCCACATCAGAAACAGGGATTATTATATCAGGAGAAAAGATATTAAAGAATATATATTACCATCTGCTTTGCCACTGTACCCCCTAAGGACCACAGGATCTTTCCATCAGTTTTGCCACTGAAATTTTCCATATGTGTTGTCTCCACCATTAGAATATTAGCCCTTGAAAACAGGAACTGTCATGCTTTTGTATTTATAATGGCCAGAACTTAGTATAGTGCTTTTCACATAGTAGACTGTTGGTAAATTTTTTATTCATTTATTCTCCCATAAAAATCTTTATTGTTAATACTATTTAGTCTACCCAAATCTACCATGTATTTCTCATTTGTCTTGGGATGATTCAAAGATTTAATTAATTGGAAACTGACAACTCAGTCACATAGCATCATATAAAATCACCAGAATAATGCAGAAATTTTAAAAGTGGGCTTTTGTTTCAGGGGGAAATGAGGTTATTAAAAGCACTGAACAGTTTTTCAAGGGGCCATCTAGTCCTCTCTTTTTCTCCTGGTTGATTCCATAGGGGCCATCCATAGTGTCTGTCCAAGATATTTGTATTAATGGCTTAGCTCCATAGCTTATCTATCCAAATGCAAATAAGAAGCTGGAAAATTCTTTATTCTTTACAAAAACATGTGTTTTATTTTATACACTTCGTTATTTCCACCAATAACAACAGTGCCAACATTTATTAGACCGCAGTTTCTGATGTGTTTCATGAGGAGAGAGAAATGACATTAAAGAAAATGAAGATGTGAAGAACATCTAGACTAGTACAAGTGTATCAGAGGATTTTTACGTTAGAGATAACAATGGCAACAACAATAATAATAATAGCTAGCATCCTTATAGTGCTTTACGATTTGCAGAGTCTTAAAAATGTTATCTCATTTTGTCCTTACAACAGCCACTTACAACTGTATCACCTCTAGCACTTATTTCCTTTACATATTTTTTTGGCTACTCCAGCTACTTTATCCATTTTTGTTCTCTTTAGTGTCATTTCTATATCTTCTGTAAGTGCAACATGAACTCTTGTGTTAGGGTTAAAGTGTGGTGGCTCTATTGCCCTTGTGAGTAAAAAAAAAAAATTATAAAAAAATCTTTGCAGATCTTTTCCATTTTTCTTCTGTTTGTTATCCTTCTTCCATTCCCACCCTTTAGTCCTTGGACTGACTTTTTAATCTTTAAATTTTTGTAGATTCCCAAATCCTTTCCTTGCTGCCAAACAATTGTTCATTTGCAAAAAGAGAATTATGAGAGATGAGAGTGATTTGTAGGACAATTATAACACCAGCACTCTTGATCAATCTTTGTGGGTTAAATATACGGGCTGACTATAGGTCCTACTAAAATTGGAGCACTTGGGAACTTTTAAACACACAAGAGCTGTATAGAAAGCATGTTGGAAACATTCAAGTACTATACAAATATGAGCTAATGAATATTAGCTTTAACTTAATATAAACAGAATGCTTTCAATCATCAGATTTTTTTGAAAATAAAAGTATTGGTCTCAAAATTTAGTCACTTCTTCATCACTGCAAGTATTTAAACAAAGAGCAGATAATTGTCCATTGAAAATGTTGCACCTGAAATTCCTGTATTGGGTAAAAGGTTGAACTAAGTGGTCCCTAACATCCTTTCCAACTCTGGGATTCCATGGTTCCACATCTTTAGAATGACTGGACCATTAGTCTTGAAGAATTTCACAAATATGGAAAAGATTCTTGGTTGTTGTTGTTGTTTTTTAATTCTAGGGTGGACAATCATATTTGTCAGCCTAATTGAATGCTATGGTTTTTTTTTTTAAAGTAAACATAATATTTTCCTAATGTGAGTTATTTAACTTAATGGCTCTTCTGTTGAATAGCCTTTGGCTTCAGACATTTCTTTATTGCACTGGTAGTTAATGTGGTTGTTGAATTTTATGGTAAGTTCAATATTTACTGAGAAAGAAATGTGTGTAATTTTAAAGCTGGGAGTTACATGTATGTTTAGTAAATTCTTTGTCTTTCTGAACTAAACTTCCTTGAAACAACATTTTCAAATTGTACATCCTGAAATTGGCTAAGAGTGAGTCAGGAGAAACATCATATTTCTGTGGGAGAATGAAGGAAATGTGGTGACTTAAGTTTGTGTATATTGTCAGATCAGGGTCTTTCAGGGCAGAGTCCACTTTGTTAAACATCCTGGGAGTGATCGTTTGAACTTGACTATCTTTTCTGCATGAGGTCATTTCTAGGTCATTGCTGTTATAATCTTAAACCCAGTATGTAATGATAGGAATTAAAATTAATCTGAGTTTCTGTATTTCCCTTGTTGGCATAAATACAAGGTATGATTGTGATGGGGACTTCAATTATTCAGACATCTGCTTTCCCTCCTCCCTGTTAATACTGACGCACATGATAAATTCTTGGTTTGCCCAGTTGATAATTATATCTATCAGAGAGCAGAAGCTGTGGTTTCATGCCCTAAGCTGTATGCTCTGAAAATCTTCTTAAGAATGAGCTCTTTCTGTGGATTAACCTGGGAAATCCTATCCTGGTGGTTTGGAGTTTTCTTCCATTTTTAATCACTAGCTCTGGTATGATACTGCTGAGCCAATGAAAGCTCAGTATTCTGTCCTTTTATGATTGTAACCATAAGCCTCCTAAAAGTTCCCTCTGCTGATACATATATGAATATTCTGGCTCACACACTGATCCTCCCTTTACCTCTTTTGTCCCCTATCATTCACTTGAGACCATAAGGACCACAGGTTTACCTTTCCTAGGCTATTTATTTGTAAAGGAAAGAATCTTTACACAAAAAATAAAAGTGAGTTTCAAGGAATCAAAAAAACATCTAAAAAGATTTCACTCAAGGTGGAATTCAAGATTCCTAAAGCTAACATCTCCCTGAACCAATTCAGCATAAGAAACAACCCCCCCACACACCTCCCCGACCCTCAGAGAATCTTTCTCCCACTTGTGGTTTAGTCATTTTCAGTCATGTCCAACTTTGTGACCCCTTTTAGGGTTTTCTTGGCAAAGATATTAGAGCAGTTTGTCATTTCCTTCTCCAGATAATTTTACAGATGAGGAAAGTTGAGGCAAACGGGATGAAAGGACTTGCACAAGGTCACACAACTAGTAAGTATCTGAGACTAAATTTGAACTCAGGTCTTTCTGACTCTAGACTTTGTGATCTATCCACTGTGCCACCTAGCTGTCCTTTCTCCCACTTGATGTTGGGGTCAGCCTTTCCATGTAGGGGGCAAGCAAATATGATGCATCTATTGAACAGCAAACTGTATTCTACGTGCCTTATAGATATGTAATTCTCACAACAATCATGGGAGGTAGATATCATCACCATTCTTATTTTAGGGGGATTTTTTGGGAGCAATTGGGGTTAAGCGACTTGTCCAGGGTCACACAACTAAGTGTATGTCTGAAGCTGGATTTGAACTCAGATCTTCCTAACTCTAGGGCTAGTGCTCTATATACTCCACCCCCTAGCAGCTGGCTCTCTACTTGGTGGCTGAAGAGATTAAGAGACCTGTCGAGGGTCACACAGCTGGTAAATGTCTAAGGATGGATGTGAAACTCAGATCTTAGTGTTTTCAGGGTCCAGTGTTTTATCCACTGTACTACCTAGTTACCCAGAGAGCCTAGAGAGAACAGAGGTCAATAAAGTACTATTTGACTAAGTAAGATCATGTCCCTCTGGGAACTAAAACACTTATGTAAGTCAGGATACATGTGATAGGAACCATTGGCATATGACCTCATATACATAGATGTCTCCCCGCAAAACTGTAAAGACTTCCTCCCTATTTAATTACAAAATTGATGCACGTAGCTACAATTCTAGGCTCAATCTTAGCCTACAAGGAGGAACTAATGGGTAAAATGAAAATATGAGGATCCTTGCAAAGATGTGATCCTTTCTGAGAGTTAGTGATTGATAAAGAGGGAAACACTTAGCAGAGTCTGGCATATTCTCTAAACTTTAGAAGATCATATTGTATTTGAGTTTTCTCTGCTGAGAGAATGATCATAAGACTCATTATACAAAGATGGGTAACAGTTAAAATTGAAGTTTTCAGGAAGAATAGATAAGACTCCATGATGTGAGATTTTGAGGGAACTTGGCTCATCTTTCAAAAGGGATGGAGGGCTACTTAGAATGAAACTATGATGAGGAAGAAAAGAAGGAAGTATATAAAGAAATCATTGTGGCTATACAGGAAACTCATCAAAGAAACCAAATTTTTAAGAGACAGGTGTGCACTTAAAGGGGCAACCAAGTGGCGCAGTGAATAGAGTGCCTGGCCTGAAGTCAGGAAGGCTCATCTTTGTGAGTTCAAATCTGACCTTAGATGCTTACTAGTTGGGCAAGTCACTTTACCCTGCTTGCCTCAATTTCTTCATCTGTAAAATGAGCAAATCACTGCAGCATTTCTGCCAAGAAAACCCCAAAATGGAGTCACAGAGAGTCAGACATGACTGAACAACAAAAAGGCAGTTAAATCATTATCTGTCTCTGGCAAAAACCATAAACATATTTCATAAGAGCAGGCAACTGCTAATCCAACATCATTACATAGTCACCCTGGGAAACAAAGGAAAAAGCACAAGAATGATGCAAAGGTCCTCTTATTTTTAGCCTCAAAGCATCAGCAAAGAGATAATGAAATGACTTCATACTTCACCTAGAACAATTTGAGAGGCAGCGTTGCTTAATAGAAAGGCAAATGGCTTTAGAGTCACAAAGACCTTGGTTCAAACTTCATTTGTGACATTACTGGCTCTGTGACCCTGAGAGAGTTTTCCAAGCAACAGCTGAGACTGTATATTGCACAAGTACTGACCTGCATTGGGAGAGGGAGTTTCCTCACTTGGAATTCCTTACAACAATGAAATCACAGGTCTGATCCAAGAGAGGGAGGGAAAGACACAGAGAGACAGAGACAGAGAAGGAGAAGGGAGGAGGGAAGGAAAGGGCGGGGGGGAGTAGAGACTGAGAGAGACAGGAAGAGAGACAGAGGGGCACAGAGGGAGACAGAGGGGGAAGGGACAGGGAGACAAGAGAGACAGAGAGACACACAGAGAGAAACAGAGAGAGGAGGGGGAGAAGGAGGGAGGAAAGGAGGGAGGGAGGGAGACAGAGAGAAGCAGAGAGACAGAGAGGGAGAGGGAGAGGGGAAGGGGGGGAGAGAGAGACAGAGACAGAGAGACAGAGACAGAGAAAGAGAGAGAGAGAGACAGAGACAGAGACAGACAGAGACAGAGACAGAGACAGAGAGAGACAGAGAGGGAAGGGAAAAGAGGAGAAGCCTATATAATTCCAGAGATGCTGAAGATCTGGCTCTTAGGTTCATTGCCACGAGAGTTTCATAGAGAATCCATTTGTAAAGTTTCTACATTCAATTTACATAACAGCATCACGAAGGATGTGCAAAGCACGATGTCAGATGTCAAAAGGATGACATACAAAAGTAAATAAGCCACTCTATCCCTTTTGCTGTGGTGATCAAAAACCTTATAATCTGGTTGGGGGATACAAAGTTACAACAACGGACACACTCTACTTCTAAAAGTACCACACAGTAAATATTCTTAAATTTTATTTTGCTTATTTTAGGGGGATAACTTTCTAACAACTTTTGAAATTATTGGAGATATCCCAGACAACTATAGAATGAAAGAGGAAAAAAATAGAGCCATAGGATCATAAATCATAAATAAATTCTGGAAAGGAATCTAGAGGTCATCTTGTTCAACTGCTTTTTACAGAAAAGGAAACTGAGGCTTGAAGAGGTGAAATAACTCTCCTGTGATTACAGAGCTAATAAGCATCAGAAGCAGGATTTGAATGCAGTCACACTACTTGTGTGACCCTGGGCAAGTCATTCAACCTCTATGGGCCTCAGTTTCTTTATAGGTAAAATGAATGCATTGTACCAAGGTCTTTTCCATCGCTAGACCCTTGGTTATGAATTCAGCACTATGCCATGGATGCCTCTTCTTCTTAATAGTTTAGAAAGTGAGGATTTTACTGGAAGGCGTCTCTTAAAGGTGTTGGGCTTCATCTTCTTTAGTAGTTAAAGATGAGGTGGGGCTAAGGACTACACAGGTGCCTAGGCACAGACCCATGTCACTCTAGAACTGAAGCTGTTATTAAGAACTAGAACATTAGTCCTTTATTCAAGCCAAACCAAACCTAGAGGTAGTAACTTGAACACACACACAAATACACACATACATACATGTACACATATACATGTACTCATGTGCACAATACATGTGTGAGATCAGTGGCTCTCAAATATATCCTTAGAGGGTTCGGGTCAAGTCTCAGGAATTATTTTTCATCACAAATTTCTTTCTGGTGGATTGCTCTCCCTACTCTGAGGCAGGTAGAAAGTATAGCCATGTGATATATGTTGCCTGGGGGCAATAGGAAAAATATACCGAGGGAGACACACACCCACCAAAATCGTACCCCTTACCCCTTTGCCTCCCAACAAATCAATACAAGTCAAAAAGAGAAGGTCTGGTGATACAAGCTTGGCTGCAGGTAAGTTCTCCTCTCATAATCTTCTATCTGCTATAATACTGATTCTGCCGAAAGGGAACAAGATTTCAGCCAGTTCTATATCCCTTAGTTATCATAGGCTTTGAGCTAGAATGGAGCTTAGAGGTCATGTATTCTGCCTCCGGCTCCTTTTACAGGTGACAAAACAGAGGCCTAGAAAAATTAAGTGACTTACCCAAGATTTAAAGGCAAAGATGCGATTCCAATTCGGGCTCCAAATCAGTATTCTTTCCACTGTTCAACAATGACTCCTTGTAAGTATTAGCCCTAGTTACAGCTGGGTGGGGTTGTGGATAAATTGTAGGGCAGGGCCTGGAGTCAGGATGATCTGAGTTCAAAACTGCCCTTATATACCAGCTGTGACCTTGAGCACATCACTTAATCCTGTTTGCCTCGGTTTCCTCATCTGTAAAATGAGCTGGAGAAGGAAATAGCAAAGCTATTCTAGTATCTTTGCCAAGAAAACCCCAACTGGGGCCACAAAGAGTCAGACCCAGTTGAAATGACTGAATAACAACTATAGTTACCAGCTTTCTTTCTCTTTAAATACCACAGCTAAATACCACTTACACATACTAGAATGGTGGCATAATTAACTTTTCGTGCTTAAGCCTCTCCTCAGTTCCATTTCTTATAAGGCTAATGTCACAGGCAATGTGGAGGGGCAGCCTTGCCAGAACTGCCTTCCTGTTATTCCCAGAAAATTGACTTAGGGCTTAGGTTCAAGATTCTTGGCTCTGCCCTCACCCGCTGGAAATTCCTCCGTTTTAGATCCTGCCACTAAAACCCAAAAAACTTTGACCTCACATCCTAGTGAAAAACAAGATTCATTTATTTAAAATATTATAATAGGTGTGGCCATGCTGATATATTTGTGGAGCATAGTGATGTGGAAGAAGTGAGAATTTTTAGAGAAACAGGAAGACATCTCAAACCATGTTCATCTCCCCTTCACTATGGATATTAGATCTATGACTGATAAACAGGCATGCACTCCAGACTATCTATCAGCACTGATTTCATTGCTTAGGGGATGGGGTAGGTTGTGGAGGTGGGGATTAGAGACTTAAAAACCTAGCAAAGCTTTTCATCCTAAGTGAGCAGGATGGAGCCAGGATAAGGAGGAGCTGCAGGGTGGGAATCACAGTTCCTGGTCATAGGTCTTAGAATGATGACCAAAAGGTCTAGTATCCATCTGGTGGCATATTTGAGTCACTGGTATTTTCTCTACACATAACCTTTGACTGGGAACTACTAATCACTGAGCTTATATGTTAGCTTTCATCTCTGGACAGGAAGATATGGGCTTGGTATAGAAACTGAACAGAATGTACAGTCTATGTCAATGTTACATGTGAATAATTCTTGAATTTTCATTTTTATCACCTTTTATTTAATCTTATGAAATATTTTATATTAATAAAATATCAATTAAAATATCAATAAAAATCAATTATGATTTGGAGAGAGGTAAATCAATGAGGTATAACTTGATATTTAAAGAATTATAGAAGCCAGAAGGATGGGGACAAATTAGCTTCAAGATTTGACAGAAAGATGCAAAGGCAATCTCTGGACTAATATCAGAATACTGGTCCCATGAAGGACCCATGGAGTAAGTGACAGTCAGCTTCTCTAAGAGTCCCATTCAGACACAAGGATTTTGGTATGTATACAAGAATGCCCTTTCATCCTGGCTGGTACATGCCACAATAGCAAGTATTGTGGGAGAAAGAAAAATACATTATCAGAAAGCATTCTCAATACCTGAAGCTTTAAGCAAACCACTGTTTCTTTTTGGCGCCATAGGACTGGAAGGTTTTGAGTCTCACCTGGTTCTCGCAACAAGGTTTCCCTGGATCTCCAATCTAAGGAAGCCTGAAACATTTGGATAGCAACATGCTCACTGATCACCATAGGGACACTGTAACTTGAGGATCTGAAAGTCACTGTTGTGTCCCCTGTGAGATGCTGAATTCCATCTAAGGTCTAGAAGAGTGCCCAAGCCAGGAATTGGTAGAAATGATTTTTTAAAAAACCCAGCAACAATAAACTTTTAGCATACACCAATATGTTACTTCAGTACCCATTATCTGACTGGCAAAAGAGGAAGGAAAATCTTAACCCTTCCTTCCCCATTCTCCCAGCAGGATATGGTGTATACACCATTTTTTGTACTACTTCCCTGTTTTTTCTTCCCAGTATGCTTTTCAAAACTTTTGTGTCATCTTATCAAAGTCCAAGGTCTGAGTCATTAGTTGCTATGCCTCTTATCCAAATAATAAGATTCTTTGAGCACATATAAAAATTAATATAGAGTATAAAAAATTCCTACAGATGCAGAGAGGGGCTTTCGGTTTTGTTCAGTAATCAAGAAGTATCAATTGAGTGTTCATTACAGATTGGCCACTAATTGACACCCGTAATAATTAACATAACATTCTATAATTTAAGTCTAATTCTTTTCAGAACTTCTGCCCACTTGATTCAACTGAGTTTTTGACAGACTGTCTGGATCCTAGCTGGTCAAGGTAGCATATAGCAGGTGATAGCTCAGTGATTTATCTATGACTGATGGTCATGAAAGATTGTTTGTCTTAATCCCAACTGAAGTAACAATTGTGTGAATGCATTTTAAATGTTTATTAGCCTATAGGAAAGCTATCTGTGGAAATTAGCAGTTTATCAAGTGACCAGGACATAGGTAAAGGACATTCTAAGATAGCTCAAGACTAGTGAGGCCAAGAATGAACACCCAGGAGCAGCAAGGACCAAAAGGCTTAATCAATGAGGAAAAGGATATCACAGTTAAAGAGAATTCTAGAAACATTTGAGGACAAAGGGATTTCATGATAAGCATCAGAGCGACCCCAAATGACTTGAGCAGCACTTATTGGGATGTTGTCTATAAAAGATTCCAATGGAAAGGAGTCTCTTGGGAAGAGATGGAATACCATTGAGTATGTAATAAGTCACACCAACCATATATTTCTGTATGTGTATATATATACATATATATAAAACATACAGTAAATATAACATATTATATATATATGTATAATATATACAATGGTGGAGGAGGAGAAATTCCTGAAATGGTTGTCTAGATATTTCTTGAAAAGTCTCAAAGATAGAGCACTTTTTAACCTAAGTTCTCAAAGTTCATCTAATATATAATATAATACATATATTATAACTCTAAAATATGCATATCAGTTCGCTGAGGGCAACTGCAAGTACATGGAACATTATCAATGAATCAGGATCTTTATTGTATGAGTATATGGACATATATGTTGGCTCATATCTTTTGGTGCATGAGCACACTAAGTAAACTTGTGAGGCAGTAAACTCTGGTTCACAAACCTTTGAAATAAGCATGTCAAGTCTGTTGCTAATTTGTCCTAACTCTTTGCTTTGCCCATCTTGTATCGTTGGTGATTTAACAAGCTTGTTTGCATGTCTTCCTTCAATTGTCTAGTGATGTTCTGATGTACAAGTCTGGAACTAGACTGGCGTTTATTCATAGTGATTTGAAGTTTTTCACCATTCAGGACTTGAATGTATGAGATTTATATAACTATAAAGTGAGACAAAATAAATGACTTTCCCACTGTCTCACCTGGGACACAGTGACAAGTTAAATGATTTTCCAGAAAACCATGAGCAACAATTATTTTTTCATAGAAAAAATTGAACTTTGGAAATTTAGGTTAAAAAATGCTATAGGTTAGAGACTTTTCAAGAAATATCTAGGCAACCATTTCAGTGGAATTTCTCCACCCCTCCTTTGTCCTACTAATAATACCTCAAATTTGTGGAGGATAAAACACTTAATAATAACCTGTATTTCTATATTGCTTTAAAGTTTGCACATTATGTATATCTTATTTGTGTTTCACAACAGCCTTATAAAGTAGATTTGCTATTTTATCGATGAGAAGACAGGAATTTAGTGAGACTAGTAGACTTTCCTAGTAGTCATGTAGTATCAGACAGGATTGGACCCCAGGCCTTCCTAGAAGTTCATTTTCTCTCCCTCTCTCAGCAATTCGGGTTAAATGTCTGAGATTAAGTGTCCCAGGGTAAGTGTTTGAGATTTGACCTCAGGTTTTCCTGACTCGAGGGCTGACACTCTATCCATTGCACCGCCTAACTGCTCCTCATTTTCAATATCTAAATATACGTATTTCATCCCTAGAGAACTTGTTCCTTTGTAAAAACAAAATAAACGAACAAAAACTCTAAGCCTTCCCTTAATGGGCAAAGAATGGCATTTTGATGGCTCACTGGAAGTGATTTTCTTTCTTAGAAAGCCTCTTACAAAGGCTGGACTGTGTTAGAAATTTTGGTCTAGAAATTTTGGCTATTTCTCATTTTGACATCATTTGGGAAGTCCAGAGTGATCCAGGTTTTCCAGAGGCTAGGCTGCAGAAAGTTCCCCAGGGGATTTCAGCTCTATCTCATTCGGAAAATTTAGTGGAATTATGTAAAAATCACATCATAAAAGTCTATTTGATCCGAAAGATAATGAGTGACTTACAAATTCTCCTATCTTTTTTTTTAAAGAAAGGTGTGTGTATACAAACATTCCCCTGGAAACCGAGCTGGCTTTTAGACAGCACCTTTATTTCTGCTACACTTGGCAAATAACAAACCATAAACCATAAACCAAAGGGCACACTACTAAGTAAGCAGAAACTAAATGAGATATATTTAGAAGTTAGTGGCATTTGCAATGGGGTCAGTGGCCAGGAGAAATACGTAGTTGTCTACAAACTAATGAAACATTTGAATTTGCTATGCTCTATTGACAAGTCCGTTGCTTCTATTGGCAAAAGTCAATGACCTTGTCAGTAGGTACTGTAGAATTAACAAGAATTACTATCTAGCCATAATCTCCTCAAACTCAAATGTTCAAAATGGAATTTGTGAACTCATGAACACCCCTCCAAATCTACTCCTCCAAACTTTCCAATTTCCATTGCAGCTATATCATCCTTCCCCCCGCCCAACACCGCCCCCCCACAACATCTCAACTTCTGGGTCATCCTCAACTCCTGGAGTCTTCCCTCTCCCTCATCCTACCTCCCCCCTTCTCCATTGCCAAACAATTGTCAAGCACTGTTGAACCCTCCTCTACAACCTGTCTTATATTTATTCTCTCTCTATATATGACTACCACCCTAATTCAGGCTCTTACCACTATTCAGCTACACTATTTCAATAGTCTAATGGGTTTCCCTGAATCCAATCTCTCCCAGTCCCCAATTTATCTATCACATACTGCCAAAATAATCTTCCTAAATCACAGATATTACCATGTCAATCCTTTGCTCAAGAATCTTCAGTGCCTCCTTATTACCTCTAGGACAAAATACAGATTCTTCAGTTTGCCAGTTAAAACACTTCACAGTGTTTGACTCCTGCCTATCTTTTCAGACTTCATACTTTCCTTCATGCTTTCTACGTTCCAAACAATTTACCTTTTTTGTCTCCTTCCTATGTACAGTTATACCAGCTGCTCTGACTTCATGAAAGACAGTTGCCTCTCTTTACTTCTGCCCCATTAAGGCCCAGCTCAGGTGGGATGCCTTTCCTGATCTCTCTACTTCAGGGGTTCTTAACCCATGGTCTCCTTGAGAGATAGGAAAGATTTCAGAAGTTCATGAGTTTGGATGGGGAAAAAAAGTGACTTCTTTATTTTCACTAACCTCTAATTGAAATTGAACATTTCCTTCAACATTATTTTTGAAAGAGCTTCTTGGGCTTCATTAGAATGCCAAAGGAGGACACACAAAAAGATTAAGAGCCCTTGCCCTAGTACTCTTTCCCTCCTTAAATTATTTTGTATTTCCTTTTACTTTATTTTTTTAAATTTTATATGTATTCCTCATCTTCTCATCCCCAAATAGAATATAAACTCCTTGAGGGTAGCCACTGGTTTTTTTTACCTTTTTTTTAAGTTTTGAGTTTCAAATTCTATCCTTCCCTCGCCACACCTTCAGACAGTATCTGAGATAGACTATAAATGGTAGCAACTTTTTTTTAAAAAAAGAACATTTTTGGCCTGATATTAACAGAACCTAGAAAAATAATAAATAAACGCTTGTTGAAATGATTTGAATTAGTGGTTACTCCTTTTTTGCAAATATACATATATCTATATTATGTCCACACATTTTATATCCATATATGTTCCCATCTTCTTCCATGGCATGACTAAATTCTTGAGCTCCATGCCTTTGTCCCGCATAAGTTTAGTTGGCAAGAATGAATTCTGGTGCAAAGACAAATGTGTGCCTCATTTTACCAAAACTGGAAACAAATCAAATATTTGCAGTTATAATCTTTGTTAATGTCTTACGTAATTATCCCTTTGTGAGGGAAGTTTGTGGTGAAGCAAACCCTCTTTAATCATTTTAGTATATCTAAGTATATACAAATGTATACACACATGTATGTATATATGCACGGATACGTACAGATATGAATATATACATTTATATATTATGCACATTTGTTGTATGTATAGAGATAATGTATTTGTTATATTTGTAAATATACATATTTGTAAATATATATTTCTATATCTACATTTAGATATGCAGAAAGAATTAAGAAAATGTGATTCTTTGGTTTACAAAGGATCCACAACAGAATTTTCCCACAAAGGGATATCATCTAGCAAGGGTGGGGAACCTAAGGCCTGGAAGCCACATATGGCCATCTAGGTCCTCAAGTGTGGCTCTTTGACTGAATCCAAATGTGACCTCAAGGCTGCAGGTTCCCCACCCTTACTTAAGGCATTAACATGAACTAAAATTGTATTATATAAAATGAGGTACATCTGTAGTTCCACAGCAAGCATCAGATTCCATTGTTACCAACTAAATTTATGGGGAACAAAGACATGGAACTCAAGTATTTAGTACTGCAATAGAAAGGAATGAGGACAGCCACAATACACGTGCTCAGCATTCAACTAATTTGTTTCAGTTGCAAAAACAATTTCTGAAATTTCAGTTGTAGTCAGCAGAGGGCAGTACTAATCACAACTGCTTTTTAAATATGCGGTGTCAGTTTGACGCTGAACTACAAAAACCACTAAAGAGAGGAAATAAGGGAAAAAAGCTCAGTCATTTCCCCTCACACACCCACTCAGAACCTCCCACCCCCCAGACGAACACTATAAGATTGCTACACCACTTGCATAAACTCCTAAGGAGTGAGAAGAAAACAGTCCCAGAGTTTCCTGGATTTCCTTAGATTGTGGGATTGCAATTGATTCTAGGTAACTGATTGTTCATTTAGTCATCAGTTCTAGATGCATATTACATGTAAGTCACTGCAGGGGGTCCTAAGGGAGACGCAAAGATGAATAGATTAGTATTTAATAGATATTTAATAGATTAGTAGGATCATAGATTTAGAGCTGGGAGGGACCTAAAGGTCATGGAATCCAACTCCCTCATTTCATAGATGAGGAAACTGATGTGCAGAGAAGGGACTTGTCCAAGTGCTCACAGGTGGGAAGATCAGAGTAGGGATCTGGACACAGGTCCCTGCTCTCTGAAACCATCACCTTGTCCAACATGTCATGCTGCTTCGCAGCATTCTCTTCCTTCTGGTGCTTAAAATCTAGCAGTCTGAGAGGCAGTTTGGCAAGGCACGTAGAGATTTCACCTCGAGATCAGGGAGACTTAGGTTTGAATTTTGTCTCAGAAACTAGCTGTATTACCCTGATCAAGTCACTTAACCTCTTCTAAGTCTCGGTATCCTCATTTGTACAAGGCAGAAAATAATGGAATCTGTCTCACTGGCTAGATTAGGGGATCAAATGAGATGATATACGTAGAGTGCTTGAAGTACTACATAACAGTGCTCCTATTATTAGAAATTTTAATCTAGAAGGATCCAACAATCAAGGGAATTTGATGGAGTAGCCAGGGTCCCAGAGGTGAGGGAGCTGGATGAAAAGCACCTAGCTCTGAGCACTGGAAACAAGGATGTCCTGCCATGAGTCAAGTGTCAGAATAATAGGCAGATGGTAATCGATGAGTCAGAAGGGTGGATTAAAAGGAAAGTTTTAGAATTATTAGCCCCAAAACTGACCAGAACAGGTAGGCTTCTAATTGTGAATCTGAGAGTATCCTCAACTGGGAGTGAGGACTTCTTGAGTTCAGTTTCTAGCTCCAGCTCTAACCTTTCTGTGTCCTAGCCAGGTAGTACCATGGATAGATCTCTGGGCTGGGGTGGAGAAGACTTGTCTTTAAATACAGCCTTTAGGTGCTTAATAAATATGTGATTGTGGATAAGTCACTTACACTTTGCATGCCTCAGTTTCCTCAACTGTAAAATGGGAATAACAGCATCTACTTCCCAGGGTTGTTGTGAGGATCAAATGAGATAAAATCTGTTAAGTGCTTAACACAGGGCCTGCACGTAGTAGGTGCTTAGTAAATGCATGATGCTTCCAAGTTATTCCCTAGTTGTTTCCCTAGTTGTTAACTAGGGAACAGTTAACTTTCTTGCCCTGCTGTTCACCACCTCATCTATCCCTCCTTGGGCATGATCAGCATATAGGGATGAGAATCTGGAAAGCAACAAATGAGAACTGGGAGAGAGGACATCTCCCAATTGCCTTAGGAGGATTGGGTGAATGGAGAAAGGACTGAACTGAATTGTGTTAAGTGGTATGTTAATGAGAAGGTCAAGGGGGACTGGATAAATGATATAAAGGAGGACAATGGATAGAAGCTGCAGGGACAGATTTTGACTCAACAAAAATAAAACATGCACAAAAGTGGAGTGGGCTGCCTCAACAGATATTAGATTCCTCCTAATAATAATAATAATAATAGCTAATATTTACATAACACGTAAAAGCTTGCTTTACATATATAGGGTGTCCCAAAAGTTTTAGTGCACCACAAATAGGGAAGTGACGGTCAAGGAAGGGAGTTTTGGTCTGGGGAGTCACAGGAATGATGAGTAGAGTTATAAAGAAATTAACTGTCATGCCAATTTCCAGGAGTAATGGTAGTATTGATTTAATTAATGTTCCCAGAGAAGGTAAGGAGGGAGAAGTATTATTCATGGTAGCAGGGTACATGGCAAGATGACTGTGGATCATTGGATTGAATAGGAAGCATGGTCTGGGGCTGACTAGAGACAGGGTTAGGTGATTTTGTACTCACACATTTACCAGTCAGGATAATTCAATCTCAGGGTAGAGTTCTAGAGAAGACTAACTCCCTGGATTGGGGGAGATAGAATCTGGAGGTTCTTTCTCAGGAATAGGGGACAGTCTTAGGCACAGGGAAATATATCTTTCTAATCCCGAGATTCTGTCATTCTGTGATAATACAAAAACCTGTAATACAAATTAGAATAAGACAAGTGAAATAAAAAGTGGAGGAAGATCATTAACCAGCTAGAGAAAATATCATAAAGAAACATTTAAAGAGAAAGACTATCATGGAATAACGGAAAGAGCTCTGGATTTGAAGACTGAAGACCTCCCTTGTGTTTCTGCTTGGCCCTGCTTAGTCCCTGGGTGACTTGGGATAAGTCACTTAACCTCCTATGTTCTCAGTTTCCTCATCTGTAAGATGAAGCTGTTGGTCTAAAAAGACTCTAAGTTCCCTTCTAGGTTTAGCTCTTAGGCAGTTAGGTGATACAGTGCTTAGAGTACTGGGCCTGGATTCAGGAAGATTCATTTTCCTGAGTTCAAATCTGGCCTCAGACATTTACTAGCTGCGTGACCTTGGGCAAGTCATTTGGCTGTTTGTCTCACTTCCTGATCTGCAATATGAACTGGAGAAGGAAATGGCAAACCACTCCAGTATCTTTGCTAAGAAAACCCCAAATGGGTTCACAAAGAATTGCACAGGACTGAACAACAATAACAGCCATGTCTCTGGATCTTTGATCCCAAGTCGCATCATCTTTCTAGATTCAGTTCCTCACCTGTAAAATAACCCCCAAGGTCATCTACAACTCTAAATCCCATGTTTCCTATAATAAGGGGGGACCTGAAAAATGGAGAGTAAGTCCATTTGGGACACAATAATTTATTCAGTTTGGTTATAATGGGAAGCCTATGAAAATAGCCATTTAAAATAAGGTTATGAAAGGTCAGTTGGAACTGGGTTGTTGAGGAACCTTAAATGTTAGTCTAAGGAGAAAATTTACATTATCAGTAAACAATAGGTAAAAATTGATGGCTTTTGAGCAGGAGAGTAACATGATCAGAGTTATACATTAGGAATTTTATATCTTGCAGCAGTGTAAAGGATTGATTTGAAGGAGAAGGAGAGGGCAGGAAATAGTTATACCAAGCAAAAGGTAACAAAGGCCTAAACTAGTAACAATGGTAATTATAAAGAAGGAAAAGATATGAGAGCTATATACTGCAGTACTTGGTGACTGACTATGAGAAAATATATTTAAAATACTTTGTATGTCTTAAAATACTACATAAAGTTGACTATTATGATTGTCATTTTGAATGAGATGATATATGTAAGATACTTTATGTAAATATTCTATAATAGTGCTGCTATTATTAAGAATAATGAATTGGAAGGGTCCAAAGACAGTGAAAGTTGCTGATGGAGTAACCTGGGACCCAGAGGAGTGGGAGCTGGATGGCAAGTGCTTCGGAGTACTGGGAACAAAGACATCTTTTGCCATTGATGATACTATTTTATTTTATTTGTCATATTCTTAGTTGTATTATATGTTTTTACCCTGTTTATGCTGTCATGCATAATACTGTATCCCCTCTTCTCTCATCTCTCATTCTTGCTACTGTAGAGATAAGGAAACTGAAGCCCAGGGAGGCTAGATGACTTGCCCAAAGTTGCATATGTAAGAATCTTCAGAAGTGGATTACAAATCCAGATCCTTTGACCCTGGAGCCAGAACCCCTCAGTGTACCAATTCAATTATGTAATAGATATTTATTAAGTGTGTATTATGCTCATGTCACTGTGGCAGGAGCAAGGAGTATTAAAAGACAGAAAAGCAGAGATCTCTCTCCTCAAGGTGCCTACAGTGTAAAAGAGAGAAAAGTCTTGTACAGTTATCCTTCCACAGAGCAACATTCCCCGCTGTGATTTCAAAACATCGTGGGTTGGCATAAGAAATTAAATGAGAATTTGGGGGAGTTTTGTGGAAGCCTCAGATGACACAGAAAAAGCTGTATAGTATACTATAACATCAACATATTTTATGTGTTAATACTATAAATACTCCATAAATGAAAAAAAAGTTTAGGCTTCTTTTTTGGTATGAAGAAGGTCAACAAATTTTATGTGGATTTTCCAGGTCACACCTAACCCCCTTGTGATATGGAAGAGATAAGTGTACACAAATAACCTTGATAAAAGTAAGAATGAGCTCAGAACAGAGGCTAGGACCAACAAAAGAGGCAGGAGAGATTCTGGAATGAAAAATGAATCACTTCTAGCTGGAAGGATCAAGGGAAACCTCATAGATGAGAGACCAGTTGAGCTAGACACCAAGAGAAGGAGACATGAATGAGGATGGCAGAAAGCCATAATCTATGCCTTAGGCAGATGACATGCTTGCCTTAGCATAGGAATGAAAACAGGCATGAGCTAAAAGAAATGCTTTTTAAAAAATGTAGAAAAACAACTGTAAGATTAAGTCAACTGCAATCTAATGAGAAAACTAGGGAAATAACATCTATCTCCTGGAAAAATTCAGCCCCAGAGGTTAGAGCCAAATGGAGGAGTAGCAGAATGAATTACAGTGAGGATTCCTCCAACAGATCTAGAAAATGCACCAGACTCAATCGTGATCAAATAATAATAATGATAATAATATTGATATTTATGTATGCCTACTATGTGCCAATCACTGTACCAAGTGCTTTATAATCATCTAATTTGATTCACAATCCATGGTGAGGTAAGTCCTTTTATAATCAATACTTTACAGAAAAGGAAACAGGCCAATAGAGATTAAGTGACTTGCCCAGGGTCTGAGGCCAGATTTGAATTTATGAAAATCAAAGAAAAGTCACAGTGAGTCATTTGTTTTTCCAGCCTTGGTCCTTTGGGGAGAAAGAAATGTATGAGATTGTAAGCTCCTTGAAAGCAGGGACTGTCTTTTGCCTCTTTTTATAACCCTAGCACCTAGCATAGTGACTGGCACATATTAAGTGCTTAATAAATGTTTATTGATGAATAGTGTGTAGAAACTGGGTATGAGCTCAAGCCAGAAATGGTCACAGGGAGCATGATAATCTAGGAGAGGCTATATACTAGGGCAAGAAGGGAACCTAGATCTGAAACATTCTAAACTTGTGTTGGGTATAGGAATGGGTGCTAACTGGCAGCTCTGTTGCTCACTACCTGGTCTGGGTTACAGGTCCAGGGCTGACTGAAGAGGGTACCTGTGCCTAGGGGTTACATTCCAGAGTGGAATGGGGAAGAGAGTGGCCCTGGGCTGGGTACTGTGCAAGGAGCCAGTTCAGAAGCAAGCAACTATTTTGTGGCTTGTAGACCAGTAGTGACCCAGCTTCTGGCCCAATCTGAAAGCTGCCCTGGAATAGCCAGGTTAGGAATCCCAGACTGAAGGGAAATCTGTTGTTCTGTTGGTCTGAACCAGCAGAGTTTCCGACTGGCTGAGCGTGACTGAGGTGAGCAGCACTCTACTGTTGTTTAGACCCAAATTCAGGTCAGAAAACTGCAGAGCTTAGACCAGAAGGGTTGAAATCAAACTTTTTCTTGGATCAGATACTTCAGAAGCATTGAAAACTTGCATATTCCTAGTTTGAGCTGTTCCCGTTCAATACCACAAGAAGGTAGTGGCAGAACCAGCCCAGACATTCTCTCCAGAAGCACGCAGAGTCTGGTACTGACAGAAAATACAAATTCAGGAAGAAAACTGGAGGAATGAGCAATCAAACCAAAAAGAACCCTACCATAAAAAGTCATTATGCTAAGTTGTTGTTGATGTGTGTCTGACCTTATCTGGAGTTTTCTTGGCAATGGTATTGGAGTGGTTTTCCATGTCTTTCTCCAGCTCATTTTACAGATGAGGAAACTGAGGCCAAAGGGTTAAGTGAGTTGCCCAGGGTCACACAGCTAATAAGTATCTGAGGCTGAATTTGAATTCAGATCTTCCTGACTCCACGCCCAGAGCTCTATTCACTGTGCCACCTAGCTGCTCCATTATGCTAAGAGGGATGCTCAAGACACAAACCAAGAAGAAGAAAGTGATTCCAAAATGTCTACAAGCAAAGCCTCAAAGAAAAACCCAGGTTGGACACAAGTTCAGATAGAATTCACAGAAGAGACAAAGCCAGAGTTTTTTAAAAAGATTGTTTTTTTCAATAAATGAAATTAAAACACTACAGAAAAAAATGAAAAATTAATGAACTATGAAAGAAAAAAAATTAGAAGGTACAAAACCTTTTCTAGCAACAAGTTCCCTAAAAACTAGAATGAACCAAAGAGAAGACAATAAGATATCAAAAAATATTAAAACAAAGTCAAGGAACTAAATGGAGGAGGAAGAGGAGGAGAATCTAGTAGATCTGGAATCAACAGATCTGGAAAACAAGTCAAGAAGAGAAAAACTAAGAATCATTCAATGACATGAAAGTTAGGACCAAAGTAAGAGCCTAGACATCGTATTTCAAGAGATGATAAAAGAAAAATAGAACCAGTGGGAAAAGCACAAAAAGAAAGAGTCTACCTCTCACCTCCTGAAAGAAAACATAATTTAAGAAAAAGAAACTTCCCTGAGGAGCCACCAGCCCAGCAAATGGGTCTGTCCAATGAATGAATGACAGCTTACCACTAGAGCTGGAACAGGCAACAGATGAACTCATTTCTAGTTTACTACTGAAGACAAGGAGAATTTTGCAATGAGAAACATCAAGGGTTATATTTCTGCCAAGGCTAAAAGAGTTAACGTATATATCCCCAAAGTGACTTCCCTTTATTGATTATTTCACATTTATATTGTACACTGTTTGTATGTGTCCTCCCCTATTAATCTGTAATCTCTTTGGGAGCAGGAATTGTTTAAATTCCCTGCACTTGGCGTAGAGCCTGGCATACAGCAGGTGCTTAATAAATATTGATTGTTTGCCCAACTGAGTACTGAACTAGTAAACTGAACTTCATGATACATTTTGATTTATAGCAACAGGGTAAAAATGGACCAGAGAGACATAGTTTCAGTCTAATTTTTCTCCTGTGGGGATTTTTATGTTCATTGTTTGAAATGCATTTTTTTCCTTGAAGAAATCAGTGTCTGGATTGTGCCACAACCTGGGGTGTCTACGCAGACAAAAGTTGCTTAAAGAAAAAAATTCAATTGTGTAACATTGTCTGTTCTTATTATTTTTTGCCTGTAAAACTAACAGAGTAGTACTCCTTTATGCTAATTGTGTTTTGAATTCAGAAATGAAATCTAAATACCATGACCCATGGTATGTTAATTAGAAAAGGCCTGCATGCCTCTTTTCTGAGAGCCAGCTGTGCTATTCATAGGATCATAGACTGAGAGCTAGAAAAGATCTTAGAAGACTCTTGATCCAGTCTTACTACTTTATAGAAACTGAGATACAGGATCATAGAATTATCTTTAGAATCAGAAAGGATATGAGAAGTTTGAGAGTTTGACCCTCTTATTTTAGTGATGAGGAAACTGAGGTACAGAGAGCTTAAGTCACACAGCTATTAGATGTCTTAGTGGGGGTTGGAACTTAGCTTTTCTGACTCCAAACCCAATACCTTTTCCTCTGTTGAGGCTGCCTGGTTTAGAGCTGGTTTGACCACAGTCATAGAGGACTTGTGACCTGTGCAGGTAAAGGGAGTGCCTCTGTTTATCAAGTCAACGTTCCCTAAGGAATATTTTACTATGTGTAAAGTACTTTTAGTAGCATGTACTTCCCAAGGTCTTGAGATAAGCTGTTAAGGACAGAAAAGTGTAGGATCAAAGTCAAGTATGAGGGATGTGAACTATATTGTAGTAAAGTGAGTTTCTGTTGAACTAGTTCCTAAGGGTTCTTGGACAATGTTATTTACATGGATGCCAAGACTCACCCTTATATGAAGTTTAGATACGTAGGAACCTAACACAAGCAGTACCTACCCATTATTTACACTGTCAAGAACATGTATGACTGAAAAACAGAAAAGATGAGTTGATTGGGAAGCAAGAATTAGAAAGTATAGACAACCTGAGTGTTACCCTGGTACTTCTGAGATATCAAAAAGAATAAAGGCTTCTAGCTCATTGTGTAGATCCTTTGTGGAGAATTTGTGGAAAGATATTTAACAGAATTGCACAGGAAAAGGTGTTGGATGGATTGAATGAAAGCTCTCTCTTTCTCTGTCTGTCTCTCTGTCTCATGTGTGTGTGTCACAAAAACAGAGCAACTAATAATGTCTCGGTTTGTCTTGGTAATAATTTCATTCTTCAAAACGTAGAAGAACCAACAATGGGAAATTCTCTTCTAGATCTGATACTAACAGAGAGGAACCAGTTACTGCAATGAAAATGATGAGAACCCTGAGTGGAAGTGACTACTCCATACTAAAGTTGCTGACAGGAAAGGAAATCTGGGTATAGTATGACACATATCCTAGATTTTAGGAAAGTAGCTTCTTAAGGTTTCAGGGAAAGAGAGATGTCATCCCAAGGACTTAAATGTCTCTGGGGAAGTGAGCCTAGGAGAAATAGGAGATGATTAAGAATGAAATTCTGAAGACACAAAGGGAAACAATTCTAATGAGGAGGAAAAAATGAGATTTGGGTTGGACACCAAAATAGATGTACAAAAAACTCACCAATTAACCTATGTTTTTAAAAAGACATGCACGGAAGATGAAAACAAAGTCATATAATAGAACTAATATAAGGATGTGGTCCTCTAAAAATAGTGTCAGGAATACTAAAGCTCAGAATGAATTGAGACTGGCAAGTGAGAAGAGAACAATAACAAGTGTTCTCAGCTATATTGGGAGAACAAAGGAGAATCCAAAAAAAAGAACAGAATCTTTTCTGGGAGTGGGTGGGACAATGATAGTTGACAATAGACGTATGATGGAACTGTTTGATTCTGATCTTATTTCTATTTTCTCTGCCAAGAAGAATGGTCTTTGCATTGGAAATGACAGAACGAAAATGACTAACAGAGAGTTGATACCCAAGTTAAGAAAGGAGATTTACAAGACTACATCTACCTGGCTTTAATGAATTCAAGTCATCTGACCCAGATAAACTATATTCTCTGAATCTGAAAGAATTGACAAATGTGATTACTAAGCAATTATCAGTTATTTTTGAAAGATTATGAAAAACAGAAGAAGTACCACAAAATTAGAGGACTAATCCCCAATTTTCAAGAAAAGGAAGAGAACAGTCTAGAAACTATAGTCAAAAAGCTTGATTTTTAATTTCTGGGAAAAATTCTAGAATGGATCATTAGCAAGATGATTGGGAAACATCTAGAAATGGAAGCAGTAGTTATAAACAACCAGTATGGCTTCATCAAGAACAGGTCATGCCAAACTAATGTTTATTTCCATTTTCAACAGCGTTACTAAACTTGTAGAAGAAGGGAATGTTGTGGATGTAGTTTACCTAGTTTTGGCAAATCTTTTGATAAAGTCTTCTGCCATTCTTATGTAGAAAATGGAAAGATACAGATTAGGTGACTATATATTCCAATAGATTCATTACTAGTTAGATGGCTGGATATAACAGCAAGCACTCCAGCATATACAGGAGGGCCTGCTGCACAGGTTCTTAGATCTGACTTTCCAAAGAAAGCAACTTTAAAAGGGGTAAACAATTTTGTTCGGCCTAATTGCCATGGGCTACCCAAGTCTTCTTACCTTTCACAGGTCTTCAGTGATCAGCCAGATAAACGTATTGAGAGAAGAGACTTTCCAGAGTCAAACAAGGTGGTAGGCTTTATTCAGGGTCTTGGTTACATGTCCATATGCAGGTGAGTTCTTCCCCAGGAGAAAGGAACCCTCCTCCTCCCAAGGAGCAAGGATCACACAGCGAGAGGATGGGGGTGGGTGGGTGGAGGGGGTGGTGCAGAAGAGGGGAGGGACCCCGAAGCAAAAGAGGGCCGCTGCAGGCTTTCCTGTCCCTACTTAAGCTCTCTCAGCTGCATAGTTTGCACATAAATACCATGCCTGCTCTCAGCCCCTAGCCAATTAACAACAGGTGTGCTCAGACCACGGACCAATCTCAAGGGTGGGATGCTCTCCCCAGCAAGTTTTCCACTAAGAAGAGGTAGAAAGCTCGTGTTTCACTCCTCAATTCCCAGCTGTTCCCTGGGGGGCCTCGTGAGAGCTCTGAGGTTTAGAAGCCCTTTCTTTTACCTGCCCAAAACCGTTCACGTGAAAACTGAGCTTACACCCCAACACAATTTTACTTTAATCAAGCACATATATCATTCACTTAGTTCAGGGGAAAAAGTCAGCACCCTGAACTTCAGAGGAAATGCAGACAGAAATTACAAACAGAAAGACCAACAGACAGGGCTCCCAACTCTCTGACTATAGAGAATACATACATCATTACCAGAGAGAGAAGCACCATCGTCTAGTCCAGCCTAATCGTATGCTCTTCCAATGATTTGAGCACCAGAGTAAAACCTCACCTCAGAGTATATGTACACTTTTCAGAGCCGAGGGCACAACCCAGTACCTCATTAGCAATCAACAAAAGGTGTGGACCTTCCTACAAAACAAGCCTCCCCTAATCAAGCTTCCCTTGATAGCTCTACCTGAGGTCTATTAATGGGCAGGGAAGATTTTTAGCTCCCATGACACTGGACTCAAAGAATAGTTGTTAATGATTAAATGGTGTAATGGTAGGTGGTCTCTAGTGGAGTACTACAGGGATCTGCACTTGACCTTGTACTTTTTAACATCTTAATGAATTAAGTAAGAAGCATAGATATAAGTATGTGCATCAAATTTACAGTGGAATGAAGCTGACAGAGATAATAGAGGCACACTGGAAGACTGAGATTCAAAAAATGGTAATAGACTAGAAAATTAGGCTAAATCCAATAAAATGAAATTCAATCAGGATAACTTTAAAGTATTGTACTTGGCACAAAAGAAATCAACTTCATGAGCTACCTAATGATAGGGAGACATGGTTAGCATTTGTTCTGAAAAAAAGATTTGGAGATTTTACTGGATTATAAATGTAATATAAGTCATCAGCATGATAAAGTGACTTTAAAAGCCAGGACAGTCTTTGGCTTAATTAAGAGGGATATAGCTTCCAAAAATAAGGAAGTTCCACTGGTCTCTCCTCTCATCATACTTTATCTGGAGTGTTGTGTTCGGTTCTGGGCACCAAGGTTTAAGGACACTGACAAATTGGAAAATGTCCAGAGGAAGAATAGCTAGAATAGTAAAGGACCTTGAGTTAATATGATGTGATTGGTTGAAGGAACTGGGGTTCTTTAGCCTAGAGAAGTCTTGGGGGTGACATGATAATTGTCTCCAAATATTGCAAAGATTCTAATGAAAATGAGATGAACCTTATTTATCCCTAGGGGAAAAAAACAGAAGTAGTGAGTAGAAGTTTAGTCTTGATGTCAGGAAAAGACTTCCCAGTAGAACTCCCTAAAAAGGGAATGGGCAGGCTTGAGAAAGCGGTGGCTCTGTTCCTTGAAGGTCTTCAAGCAGACAGTGGACAAACAATTACTGGGTACAATATAGTAGGAATTGTTTTCATGCATGAAATTATATTACCAGATGGACACTGAAGTCCTTGCAACTTTCAGATTCTGTGCTTTATGGGATTACAATCTGAACCAATAGGGAAAGTACCTATAAGAGTGAAATCTCAACTCCTTCAAAGCATGGAGGAATTGTGAGCCAAAGCTGATCATAGGCAACCTGTGCTGAACCTTCACATGCTGGTTTTTTGTACTGGAAGAAAGATTTTGAATCATCAAAGGTATTTTATGTTCCCTACGCAGACAACAAGTACAGAATCTACCACTACACTAGACTCCAAAGTTTCAGCTTTAACTTATACCCACCTATCTATCTATTTAACCTAGTCACCAGTTCTTATTATATTTGGCATCAGTATGTCTCCACATTCCTTGCTCCCACTAAAATCACCGGGATCAATGAATAAAAAACTCTTAACATCTTAAAGAAAGGCTGATTGAAAATGCTCGATTTGGAACCAAGTCTGATGCCCTCAGCTTGAGTGTAGCTTGGCATCAGAGGTGTGTAAAATCCTATTTGCTTTGCTTTGCTTGAAGATGTCACAATGAGGGTAGACTTGCAAAAAAAAAGGTAATATAACAAAGCAAAACATTCTCAATATCTGTGTTAGCCATGTTCTTGAACGTCTTAATTAGCCCATACATTGCAAAGTGTGGTTGATGTTCTGCAGGCATTTCCAAAGGTTTATAGCTGAGGAAACTGAAGACCTGAGAGGTCAGATGATTTTAAGTCAAACAGATCTTAAGTGGCAGATCTCCCTTGCACTCCAGCCAACCAGTTCTGACTCAACACACACACACACACATACACACACACACACACACACACACACACACACACACACACACAATGTTTAAGAACTCTTTACAACAGAAGAGAAAAGATCAGACATGAGAGTAATTTCTTCTTGTTGAAATGCTCCTGATCAGCTCATTTTATTTACTTGTGGGACACCCTCCATGCCCAGCCTGGCATAATCCAGGACGAGTATTCAGTAAATATTTATTGAATGAATGAATGAATGAAAACTTAATGAGTGGATAAATAAGTGAAGTATCACTTTAATAGGGTGGGGATAGGGAATTGAGAAAGCTATAAGACTTCCATTCCTTAGTGCCTTGAACACAGTAGTTAGTTACTACACATTTGTGCAACTTCTTATCTTCACCCCCTGAAACTGTCTCAACTACCAGAATTTCCCTTAGTTTTCTCATGTCAAATAAGAAGGTTAGACTAGATGACCTCTACTTTCCTTTCAAGTCTGACATGTATGATCCTGGATCCAGGTCTTCAATGGCATAATGAAACAGATTTCCAGCAGTTACGTAATTTAAGTGAAAGTGGGTTATTGTTGGATTCAACTCATTATACATACTCTGCTTTTCCAGTGAAAATCTGGTCATGGAGCTGAGTCCAAACTGGTTATTAGTCATGTATAAGCAACTTGACAGAAGGTTCTGTTTCCTTTTTCTTTGTATCCCCAGTACTCAGCACATAGTGAACCCTTAATAAATCCTTGCAATTGATTGATAATTGGCTAAGGACAACAGGAAAACATTCAGCAATCAGAATTACTGGGCTGAAAAGATACACTTATTATTTATTTAGAATTTCAAGAACTTATTAATTCAGTCTTCTTCTCATGGGTAGGGTTACCACTGAACAGATATCCAGAAAGTAGTGCAGCTGTCTGCCCTGCTTGTTCACATACCAGAGTGTCCTCCATAGTGTTGCAGGCTACTGGGGAGGTTAGGTTATTTAACCCATCCCTGAAAAGGTATCCATCATCAACATCCCAGTAAGTGATTATCCAGCCTCCACTTGAAGACTTCTAGCTGTAGGGGAGCCCAGTACTTTCCAAGGCCATTCTTCTTGCTATCATTTAACTCACTTTTGAGCTGCCTCTGTAACTTCCTCTCCTTGTTCCAGATTCTGCCTTTTGGGTCCAAGCAGAATGAAAATAAGCATGTGAAGCCGTCCAACACCTGAGCACAGCTATCATATTCTCCTTAACCCATTTCTTCTCTAAATGAAATAACAACTCCCAGTTCTTTCAATCTGTTCCAGTTTCAGCAAGGTCTGATTTGTAATTCCTTCACCATCCTGCTCAGACTTCTTTGGATGGGTTTCCAACTTGTCGATGGCTTTCCTAAAATATGGAACCCAGAATTGAACACAATTTTCCAAGTATGATTTGACCTGAGTAGAAAACCAACTCCCCAAGCCAAGTTAACAAGCATTTAGGAAGTGCTTGCTTAGGGTCAAAAATTGTGCTAAGGGATATAAAGACAAGAAAAAAGATAGTCACCTTCATTCTAATGTGGAAAGACACCATGGGAAAAGAAGCTGAAAAGGGATGGGAGAAGGGAGGGTACTAGGTATTGTCCTTTGTTCTCAAAGAGGAGCATGACATCAGGAAAATGATGCCATTCGTTGCAAGTGAATTGGATTTAAGTGAGGCAGAGCTGTGCAAAGTCACCAGCCTTACTTTCTCCTCCAGAGCCATCTGGATCCAGGGACAAGATATAAATCAGGACAACTGGAGATGGCCCTGTGATACCAGGTATGGGAGCATGATGGAAGAAGTCTAAATTGCAAACTGGTGAGAAGTGAAGAGATGGGTGATCTGGGTACCCTCTTTAAAAGAAGATTTTGGGAGTAGCCAAACAATCTGAAGAAGAGGACAGAAGAGCCCCGAATTTCAGGGCTGAAGTGATTTTGCAAAATAAAAACTTCTCTGGGGCACAATGAAGAGTTCAGATAGTAGCATGTTCCTATAAATTTGGACTAAGATATAATTCTATTAATTCATTCATTCATTCATTCATTCATTCATTCATTCATTCTGATGGAAATGGAATCTGAACCCCCAAAAGGAAAAGACCATATCTTGGGATCTGAACCCCAAAAAGGAAAAGTCCCTGAGCTGAGATCCCTGGCAATTTGCCTAGAGCAATTGGCCCTTCCCAGTTACTGCCCTTTCATTATCTACACCTGGCTCCACCCTAGACTGCCACTCCCTTAATTCCATCTAGACCCCTTCTTTGTTCCCACAGTCTTCTGTATAAAAGATTCATCTTGCCTCTATTAAGAAACTCAGATTCCTTAAGAGTCTGGCCAATATGGCTGATCTTTAATAAACTTCGTTTTTCTTTGGCTGAAAGAAGGCTTGGGTGGAATTCATTCAAGCAGGACCCATGTCTCACTATTTCAGGGTCCCAGCACCCCTACACCTCAACAATTTATTCATTCATCTGTTTGTTTAACTGTCATATCACTTTGTTGACTCAGTTTGAGTTTGCAGACTATTGTGTAAGTAGTTTCTTGTGAAAATCTTGCCTAGATTTTCAAGTTTAATTCAAATCAAAGAGTTAATAATACACCCTCTTTTTAAAGTTCCCAATTCATTGTTAAACTGCTGTATGATATAAAGCAGCTAGGTAATGAGGTACATAGAGAGCTGCACTTCTTTAGAAAGAGCTGAGTTTGAATCATGCCTCAGACTTTCTAGCTCTTTGGACCTTGGCAAGTAACTTATCTTCTCTTTGCCTCGATTTCCTCATCTGTAAAATAGAGATAAAAATAGCACTTACCTCACAATGCTGAGGTAAGAATCAAATGAGATAACATAAATTGAGTGCTTTACTAGTTATTGGTGGTGGTGGTGGTGGTGTTAGTCCCATTCCTAACACACATTGGCTCTGTGGTCTTGGACAAGTCCCTTAACCTGTCAGTGCTCTAGGCAACTTTGTAAGACAAATAAAGTTCTGCATTGGTAAAAGGAGTTTCTTCCCCAAAAGTCTGTCAGTAAAATCACGGATCCTAAACAAATAAACAAATAAGATTTACACTTAACGCCTAATTGACATCTTGAATCAATACTTATTAAGAAACAGACTCCAAATGGCTCTATCACCCTCTCAAAGGGTTTTGTGTTTGATGCTGTAGCAATAAACAAAAGCCGAATGGAAAAAGTATGGCTGCTAACAGCATTCTATATACAGAGGAAGCAATAACAGAAGAATTCCTGTAGAATTCACTGAACAAAAAAAAAACCAAAGGAAGCTTGCCCTCTAGAGTATGATCAATTGTTTCGCCACTTATCAGCGTATCACTGGCTCCTGAAGATACGTAATATAGCCCCGTCACTTTCAAAGTGTAGTTTCGGTACAGACATCTGCCCAAGTCACTCAGAAATCATCCAGAAGAGGGCAGTGGAAGCTAGTGAAATGACAAATTTGTGTTCTGGAAACCAGATATGGGCTCGTCAAATCCTAGTTTGTTGTGAGTTGAAAAACATACTAGAAATCGTTTTTAGTGAATCAACATTACTTTATGTGGAACTCAGAGAGAAATAATGGCATATATTTACACAACACTTCAAGGTTTGCAAAGTGTTTTTCTTCCAACCAGTATGAGTTGATGTCTAAATTTTCGTTTTCAGGGTTTCCTTTCAGGAAGTGTGTGTGTGTGTGTGTGTGTGTGTGTGTGTGTTTACAAATGAATGAAGCCACAGCTATGAGAGGGGATGAAGATGGGATCATGCTTTGGTCCCAACTTTGCCTCTTTGTAACCAAGTGACTTTCAGAAGGTCATAACTTTTTTATTCTTTAGTTCTTCATCGAGAGAAAAATGAGTGGACCTGATTAGGTCTCTTCTACCTATAAAATGTTGTAAGAGGAAGGGAATAAGCCTATAGGACTTACTAAATAACAGGCTCTGTGCTAAGCAGTTTACAAATATTATCTCATTTGATCCTCACAACAACCTTAAGAAATAGGTGCTGTTATGATCTCCATTCTATAGTTGAGGAAACCAAGGCAAGGTTAAATGACTTCCTCAAGGTCACTTAGCTAGTGAGTGTCTGAGGGTAGATTTGAACTCAGCTCTTCTCAGACTCTAGGCACAGTGCTTTACTCACTATTCCACCCACCTGCCTCTATGAGTTTAGGAGAAGTGACTGTTATTTGTTGGACATCATAAAATATGAAAAAGAATACAAGTAAGAGAAAACAGGTTAAGAATTGTTCTGTAAAAATGACTACAAGTTTTGAGTCTGGAAGACTTAGGAGAATGATGATCATCAGAAAGAGGGAAGTCAGGAGGAAGAGCAGATTTGATAAAAAAAAAAACCTTAACTATTACAAAAGTGATAAGAAATGTAGCCTTTTCCCCCAGAGGAAGAACTGTTACTGTCAGAATGCAGACTGAAGCATTCTATTTTTCATTTTCTTTCTTTCTTTCTTTCTTTGTCTCATTCTTTATTTGTCTTCTTATATGAAATGTTTAATATGGAAATGTTTTACATAATTTCATGTGTATAAACTATATCAGATTGTTTACCATCTCAGAGAGGGGAGAGAGGAGGAAAAGATAGAATTTAGAATTCAAAACTTTTTTTAAAATGTTAAAAATTGTTTTCACATGTAATTGGGGTAAAAATAAAATATTATATTAAAAAAAGAAAAGAAATGCAGCCTTTTGCTCTTAGCAGTGAAAACTTGGAGTCTTCTTTGACTCATTTTCTCTGAGGTTTACAAAGTTATGGTGGGGATCGAACCCACTGTACTTGAGGAAAGAGTTTACCTTTGTAAAGCCTAGAATAGACCATTCAAATTTGTTTAAATTTCAGGAAGAAAATCCATCTCAGAATTTAAGATATCAGGATGGCTAATCACTTCTGCTTTTAAGATTGATTTCAAAATGAGCCCACTGGAGTTTCTTTCTCAGCGTCCATTACCATACTAATAACAGCTTCCATTTTGTAATAAGAAAAGACACAGAATTACTAGTGTGAGTTGACTAGGGCTTTGTCCCAAGGTACAGTCATGGGAGGGGGCAGTACTTCCACTCTATAGCAAACCTCACAGTCCTTAGTCAATCACTTGGCATGACTTCCTCCTGCTCTTTCACCTGGCGCCATGCTACCCCCACCTCAGGTTTCCATCATGACTCTCTCTTGGCCCTGCCCTCTAGCCTGTTGGACTAAGTGGTGATGACAGCATGAATTGACCAACCTCTCTACCAACAACCTGAGGCTGTCATGGGGTTTCTTTCTCCCAGTTTATTGAGGAGTTGTCAGTCATGTTCAACTCTTTGTGACCCCATCTGGAATTTTCTTGGCAAAGATACTGCATTGGTTTGCCATTTTCTTCTCCAGCTTGTTTTACAGATGAGGAAACATACAGTTAGTAAGTGTCTGAGGCTAGTTTTCCTGACTCCAGGTCCAGCACTCTATCCACTATGCCCCCCTGTACTCTCAGTCAAATGAATTAGCCACAGGTCCCAGAATTCATATTCTGTGAGGGCAGGGATGATTTCACTTTTGTCTTTATACCCCCATGAATAGTACAGTGCTTAGCACATAGTAGGCACTTAATAAATACTTGTTGACTGAGTGAATGGGAGAAACTAATGGGTAGGCTGTTCTAATAAGTGAGTGTTAATGTGGCTCCAATCTAAGCTGGGAGCAATGAAAGTGTCAAGGAAGGGAAGGATTAAACAGTCAAAGAATTCCCCTTTCCCTAAGGGACAAGAGTCTGAAGTCTCCTCCTTTCCTCTCTTGAGGCAAAGACAGGGAGGCTCACTGCAGATTGTCCCCAGCACTGTACATCATCAGCGCAATTCCTCCCAGCTGAGGCAGCTTTTTCCACACTGACACCCTGGAAACCCAGCTGGCTTTTTCCCACTTAATCATAAGGGTTGGGGGAGCCACCCAAATGTGGCTCAGCTGTATGCGTGTCCAATTAGGACTAGCCTTCAGGTCCGGTGGAAGACCTCTTAAAAAAGCATGACTCTCGCCCCTGCCTACCACACACAGCCTTTTCCATTTTGCTTTGGAGTGTGAAATAGCCAGCCTATTTAATCTGTTATCATTATTGTTATTTTTTAATCACAGACAAGTTAGTCTATCGCTTTTGGGCAAGTAAATGCTCCATAATCAATATACTACATATTTTTGGTTTACTCATAGCAACAGTAAAAAAAAAAATCTCTTTTTGGTTTGTTCCTGAAAATGTTTTCCATGTTGTATATTTTATTATCTCTGCTATTCCTTTTCCCTTGGCCAATTTCTGCCACTTTTTTGTTTATATGAAATCACATTTATAAACCTCTGAAATCCTCTCTGTCTTTATGGAGTGAGTTTATTAGAACCTCAGTTAGGGGAAAGTTACTACAAAATAGGTATTATCTCCATATTGGACTTCATTCTTTGAGCATGTCAGATATTCTTGAAACCTAGACCATATCTACCCATGTAAACTAAGATGCTTTGATTGTAATGGTTATAGTAAATTCTGATTATCATTGAAAATATCAAGAATATTTTTGAGTTTTCAAAGACTCAAAAAAAATTGGACCCTTGAGCCAATCTTACTTTAAATATGCTTCATAATTTTGGGCAAAGACAGAAATGTACAAATTTTAACTATAAATAGGGCAGGAGTTGCCTGAAATTGCCTTGCCTGTCAACAACTGATGTTTAATATGGAAGAAGGATACAGAAACATGTCCACTGTTAATGATATCATATGTTCCCTCTTTATAAAAAAGTTAGTTTCAAAGATAAATGAACTTTACATTGAGGTTGGACTCTTCTACCAACATTCAAAAAGTATTCCCGAATTGTGACAACTACTATTTAGTTTATACGTTTTGTTCCCTTTTTTCCAAGCAGCGTGCATGTTGGGGGTCACAGTTTCTGAACAGATGGAATATGTGGAGTGGGCTTACTAATTAACATCAGAGGCAGGAGACTCATTGTCTTCTTATATCTATCATCCATCTACCTTCATTTCTGTCACCTTAGTACTAGTTGCTCATATTACTGAATACTATGAATTAAGTGAAAACAAATTATTATAATACTCATATAGAGTTGTTTGGTAGTTATGTCATATATCTATGCTATGTATGTAAAAATAAAATACAGTATATGCTAACATAGTAAATATATGGCATGATACATAAGTATATAGTCTGTTATATGCTATCTCTAATATATGCATTTATTTTAATCTAGTAAAGTCTCCTCCGCTTCAGTATAAAGTGTTTTGTTTTGTTTTAAATGAGGTGACACTGGAGAGGTTTTTGTGTAAATTATATGGCTTTGCAGATCAGCAGAGTGAGAAATGGTAGTGTTTAACTGATCCATGGACCTTGTTATATTTTTCTATTTGCAGTAGCTAAACTTGAAATGCCTCTGAGGTTTGGGTCAAATGAGAATGCAAAGGGATGTGGCTATAAACTGTTGTCTTCTGTAGCTTACTGGTGATTCAGAAAAAATGATCATTCCTCCCAGGCAATTTACAAAGTCTCCTGCTTCCTAAAAGAACAGCCATTCTGCTAGCACCTTTGGAGGGAATGATAGAAATTTAAAAAAAAAAAACCAGGAAGTTTGGAGGGGTATGAAAATTTTCCCCAAAGGGTAGGCTTTCGTGTTTTCCTTGAGGTTTTGTTGAGACCTTTTGTTTGTGGGAAGTAACAATGATTTCAATGCTTTTGCATGCTATGTTTTCATGTTAATATCTCACCCTACACTCCTATTCCGCACTAGTCACATTTTGAAAATAATTGGTTCGTCCTTGCTCCGAACACATCTGGAGTTTTATGTTCACGTGTAGGTGACACATTTTAAGAAGGAAATTGGTAAGCTAGAGAACTCCAAGAAAGGCAACCAGAAAGACCTCCTCTTCAAGGAAAGACCTGGAGGCCAGTCATTCATTCAACAGGTATTTATTAATTTCCTGCCTTATGCAAGGTGCCATGGGTCTATTTAGAGAATGGGCTGGGTGTGCCATGCATGCCTATGCAAGCCACTGAGAATACAAAGATCAAAAGAAAACTCCAACTAGACCCTGACCAAGGATCTTGCATTCTTCTGGGGATGGGAGGTGGCACAAGTGATAAGGACAACACATTAATCAACATACAATATATTGCTATTGAGTCATTTTTCAATCTTCATGACTATATTTGGGGTTTTCTTGGCAAAGATACTGGAGTGGTTTTGCATTTCCTTCTGTAGCTCATTTTTCAAATGAGGAAACTGAGGCAAACAGGGGTAAGTGATTTGTCCAGAGTCACATAGCTAGTAAATGTCTGAGGTCCGATTTGAACTAAGGCCTTCCTGACTCCAGGTCCAAAGTGAATAAAAAAGTATTAAGCGTATGTGTGTGTGTGGAGGAGGGGAACACACAAGTGATGACAGCACACTGAGGATCAGTTAAAAGGACTGGTAATGTTTTGACCTGGGGAAGAGAAGAGCTGAGGGGCATGTGATGGCTGTCATCAAATATCTGAAAGGTTGAAAATGGGAAAAAAAGATTAAATTTGTTCTACTTGAACTCCTAAAGTCAGAACTAGACACAATGAATAAAATTTGCAGAGGCATTTACTTAGATTGTCTATAAGGAAAAGTTTTCTAACAATGAAGGTTGCCTGAACGTGGAAAGGCTTTCCTGGGAGTTCGGGGTTTCTTCTTCCTTGGAGGTCTTCAAGCAAAGGATAGATCATCACTTGTGGGGTGGGTTGTCTGGAGGCTCAAGTAAAGTTTAGACTGCATGTCTGTGGCATAGCAACTCCTTTTGAATCAACGAGAAAACTGAAGAAAGCTACTCTGCCATTCTACAGACAAAGATGGGCTAATTCTGAGTGCTCCTCTTATTCAACACTGAGGACTTGGAACTGGAAGAAAAAGGACACACAGAGATCCCAGGTCCTGGAGAATGGGAGAGATGGAGTCACGCAAAGGTCGGTCAAGTTGGGACTTCGAGATTGGGACTAAGGAGTGGCTCAGGTTAAAGACTAGAATTGACTCCAGAACACTGGCATATAAATCCTAATTTGGAGAAGAATCAGATTGTTTTCTATTTTCCAGATATTTGTAGCCAGGGTGTGCTGGAGTCAGCTTGAACCAGGTTGGGAGTCAATTGCTAAATTTTCATTGTGAGATTTATACTTCAGAAATTGCCAAATGCTACAAATCAGGGCTCGATTTATTTGTTGATTGTTTAGATTTAAGAAACTAATGGACAAGGGCAGCTAGGTGGCACAGTGGATAGAACACTGGTCCTGGAGTCAGGAGGATCTGAGTTCAAATCTGACTGCAGCTATTAGCTACCTATGTGACCTTGGGCACATCACTTAATCCCCACTGACAGAAAAAAGGAAAGGGGAACAAAAGAAAGTGATGTAAAAAATGTATATTAAACTTAAACATGTATTATGAGTACCTTTTTCCCTGGAGAGCTGGCTATTAAACATTTGCCAGCACATCCCTTCCCAAAGCTATCTCAGTTTGGAGTAACTAATTTTATTGTTAATAACACACCCTTCCAAGCTCACTGACTAAACATAGGCAAACAAAAGACAAGGTAAAGACACACTAGTGAGCAGTCTGTAGACTATTCATTACTACCAAAGGAGACATTCTTTCCTTACAGGGAAAACAAATGAATTTTCTTTACAACAAATTCTACTTAAATTTGCATCCTATATAAATGTTGGGAATATGAAAAATAACTCATTTCATGCTCTGATTTTTTCTTCTATTTTACTTTGAACTTAACATCAAAATTGGCATTTCTATAGAAATAGTAGAACAGAAATAGGATTGTACAGGAAATTATGATTCTCTATTATGTACAGACTGCTTCCATGCCCTTTTTTTCAAAGGTGGTCATAGATTTAGAGCTCAAAGAGATGTTAGAGCTCATCTTGTCAAATTCCTTCATTTTACAAATGAAGAACCCAAGGTCCAGGGAAGCTAGGTGACTTACCTAAAGTCACATTTGTAGTAGATGGCAGAGCTTGGTGGTGAACTATGATCATAGGACTCCATCTCCAATATTTTTTCCCTACCTCACCACATTACTTCTCAGTTAATATTGCTTAGATCCCTTATTTAGCAGTAGAAGAGCCCTCAGAGAGGCTTCTCATTTTACAGATAAGGAAACTGAGGCATAGAAAAGTGATGATTTCCATAAGGCAACCAGGTGAAGATTAAAGCTCAGGTACTCTGACTCTAGGAAAATTGGTCTTTTGATTGCATTGATATTGCTTCATTTGGGGACATGTCATGTTTTAATTTGAACCATATAGATAGAGGGATTAATCAATTAACAAATATCTACTGCAGGATTTTTTAATCCCTTTTTGTGTCATAGACCTTTTTGGCAGCTGGGTAAAACCTATGGATCTCTTCTCAGAATAGTGTTTCTCAAATGCATACGATAAAATACATAAAATTACAAAGGAAACTAATTCTGATGAGATACAAATATTTAAAAAAATTTTAAACTCAGATACAGAAACTTTGATCTGTTGGATGTTTACCATATGTCAGGTACTATTACCAAAATCATCTTTTAAAATTATCCTAATACTGTCTCCAAAACGACTTCACAAACAAACCAGTGCCAGGCAGCCTGATTAAGCTAGCCTCTTTTAGGCTTTGCAGAAAGTAGAGTATTAACATTGCCCCACATAACCTTTCATGTACCAACCGAGAGCATTATTGACCACCAAGGGCCGGGGATGCACTGCAGGAGCAAGTCAGATTGCTGCTGTGTGAAGGGTGTACTGACAGTCCAGAGCCCATAATGGGCCGCTTGTCCATCTGTCGTATAGTTAGCTTTCTATAAAATGAGGCAGCTTTGGAGACATTAGATCAGGTGCACATCCTCAGGGGCTATGGAAGGCCTCATTAACAAGAGACTCAGACATGGCCCTCACTTCAAGTACTCCATGAGAAATGGATGTGGGGTTATATGACCTTCAGAATGCTCTCTCGCTATCTGAGCCCATTGCTTTTCTAAAAAATCATGACAATCATATTTTACATAGGAAATTTCTCTAATGAACCACCAGTGTTGAAATCATTGAAGGATTCTGAGGAGGGGTGTCATATGCTCAGATCCATGCTTTTGGAAGGTTATTTTGGTGGTGGGGTGGCGTATGGGCCTCAAAGTGTTAGGGGTTGAGACAGATTTTCATAGGACTAGTAAATAGTGTTCTGTCTCAGATGTCCAGGCCTGAAAGCACTACCCCATAAATAATATTAATATGTAGCACTCCCCTTGGGCTACTCACTCCAACTTGCTCTCATAGTTTGGGCTCCCCAAGGTATTGATATCCCAAGTCCAAGATACTCGATGTGTCTCCACTCTCAAAATTATAGCTTATAAGCACTTAGCAATGTCTTTAATAGTTATCCAGCTTATACAAACAAAGGCATTTATTGAAATGGCATAGTAAGAAAGGTAGCTACAAAACATCTCCCCCACAAATCTGGGCTATAACCTCCCCAAAATTCACACAGCATGCTTGATTAGAGTGGACACACAAATAGAGTTTACAAGTGGAGACACACATACATGGCCAAGGTGACTCATACTTGCAGCACTACTGGAACCCTGAAGCCCTTTCCATTCCCATAGCGTCTTGGTTACAACTTCTATGTTCCATGGGCTGCCCCACTAGACTCCTTGGGTCAACTCCTCATTTGGCACAGGATATCTGCTCTGAGCCTGGACTCCCTGGAATTGCTCTCTACTACCTGCAAAGTCTTCAAATTTGCCCAGCTGCAAATTTCCATTGACAATGACCTCCAGAAGAGGTCTAAGAGAACAGGCAGAAAAGACTCCCCTTCCAGTGGCTGAGTTCTTTCTCTGCAGCAGGCTCAGTTCTTTGATAGACAGAGCTTCTCCTATCTTGACTGGCTTCAGAATTGGAAAATTTCTTTTTTTTTAAACCATCAGGGGTTTATTCTTCAACAAGTCAATAGCTACTAAAATGATTTTCCTAAAATCCAGTGACCATGTCACTCTCTAGCCACCTCTCAATACCAGTAGTTCTCTATTACCTCCAGAGTCAAACATAAAGCATTTAAAACTCTTCACAACCTGGTCTCATCTTAGCTTTCCAATCATCTTAATTCTACCCTCCACTACGCCCCTTATGGTCCAGCTGTGCTGGCCTGTTTGCTGTTGCTCACACACAGCAGTCCATCTCCCATCTCCATGTTTTGGCATGAGTTGATCCCAAGCCTACAATGTTCCCCCTCCTCACCTCCACTCATTAGTTTCATTGGTTTGCTTCAATCTGGGTCCAAATTGCTTCATCAGGAAGCCTTTCCCAGTCTTTCTAGATGTTAATGCCTTCTCCTCTGAGATGACCTCCCATTCACTTTGTATATATCTTGTATGGACCTAGTCATTTACATATGGTAATCACTATTAAAATCTGACCTCCCTGAGTGCGGGTACTGCTGCTTTGTTTTGTCTTCAAATATCCTTTTCTTTGTATTTGCAGAGTTTAGCACAGTATTTGGCATATAGTATACACTTGTTTCTTATTGATGGATTAATTGTTAGTTCTCGATTCTTTTTGACTCTAACTAAAATATCCCAAACTCATATTGTTTTCACTCTAATTCAGGTCCTCATCACTACTCACTACTATTACTACTATAGTAACCTCATAAGTGGTTTCTCTGTATCCAGTCTCCTCTCTCAAATTCATCCTCCTTTCCACCAAAATAATCTTCCCAAAGCATAGGTCTGAGCATGTTACGTCCCGACTCAGAATCCTTGAATGATTTCCTTTTGCTTCTGAGATAGAATAAAAACTCCTTATCCTGGTAAGAGAAGTCTTCCAAAGTCTACCTTTAACCTACCTTTCCAGCTTCATTTCATGTTACTTCTCTCCACATACTTTTATGTTCCAACCAATCTTGGCTGGTAGCTCTTTCCTTAGCACTCTATCTGCTGCCTCTGCTATTCTGTAAGCCATCTCTCAGTTGGTCCCTCATGTATGCCTTTCAGAATCTTAAGTTCCTTAAGGACTCCATCCTCTTGCTGCCCTTCTCCTTGAAGCTCTCTCTGATCCCCAGAGATGATAGTTTTCCCTTCTTCCAAAATATCATTAGAGAACTTTGCCTCTTGAATTGTATTGTATAATTATATAATTCAGTACCTTAAATTATATTAATCTCTTTACATATCATGTTTTCTGAGTAGAATATGAATTACTTCTGGGTAGAACATATTTTGGTTTTTGTTTTTTCCTTTGTATCTCTAAAAGCTAGCACAGTGACTTTGATGTAGTAAGTACTTAATAAGTATTTGTTGCATTAGATTGAATTAAGTGTGACCAGATAAGGATTCCTTTGAGAGCAGACAATAGATACGAGTCATAGGGTTAGGGATAGGAACTATAGCAATTAGTTCATTGAGATAGGGAACTTCTGGGTGAGGAAACTCCCTCCACAATGTGGGTTAGTGCCCTATTTGTAACTTAAGTCTTAGGGAATTGCCTAGGGCATTGAGAGTTTAGGTGACTTACCCAGGACCACACAGCCAACATGTATCAGAAATAGGACTTGAATCCCAGCCTTCCTGGTTTTAAGGCCAATAATCTATTGGTTTTTCACCTCTGAACTGATCAGTTTATTTCTAATATTTCCAAGAAAGTACATGAAAAAGTACAATTTGCTCACATTTCCCCAGTGTGTTTTAATATAATATAAATAATATAATGAACATAACACATATAATGATGTAATTAATATAATATAATCAATATAATATGATATGATATAATATAAATTTATGTGACAGTTTTATGAAGTCATATAGGGACCATAGATTTCTATGGCTTGGTAGTATTAGAGGTCATCTCATCTATAGCTTTCTGATGAATGATGACTGGATTTTTTAAAATGTAAATTTTTTATTCATTTTAAACTTAATTACAAAATGAGAAATGAATGAATTTTTAAAAATATTTTCAACCAGTTTAGGAGGGCAATGATTATGAGATCTTTTTTCTCAAGCTATACTTGGCAAATCAAACTTGGCAAGCAGGAACCCAATATGCCTCCATAACAAGTGACTGGAGAAAGGTAGCGCTTAACTTCCTTCTCCAGCATCATTTCACTAAATTTGTGCTTGATCCTGTATTTTGGTCATGCCTCTATAATATTAAGAAGATGCATTTGGATTCTTCTTGGTTCTATAATTCATTCAGTTTTGAATACATGGTCCAAATTTTATTCCTGATTCTGGTCTCTCAGCAATCATTAAACCTTAATTTCTAGGTCTTACCCATTCCCCTCCCCACCTCAAATTTTCAGAACCTACAACAAATTCCATTTTTGTTGGTTTATTCTGACAAAGAGGTGTCCCAGGGCTCTCAAAAACTATGCCAGAAGAGAATAAGTTCTGGAAGTTTGTCATCTAACTCTCACCTGTGACCCCAAGAGGCTGTTGCATGCACAGCAGCCACACCCCAGTAAACCATTTCAGCAGATAGGCTAAACCAGGTGGAGAGTAACCCATTAGTGAGTTAGGGGAACATCTGCCCCAGTCATGTGAAGACTTCCTCTGGTGGAAAGAGTGAATGAGAACAATTTGTTCCACTAACCATGAGGGCAGCTGAAGCAGGCACTGTGGAGCTCTCAGAGCTTAGTTAGACACTGAAGATGCCAAGGCCATCCCCTGCATCCTGAGCTACTCTACTTAACCTTTGTCTTGCCACTGGATTCCAATGACTCTGGAAGAAAGAGTACGACTGACATTGTGCAAGTCTGTGTCATTTAAATCCAATTTAGGCATGTCTCAAAAAGACATCAAAGTATAAATTTGGATATTAATGGAAGATTGAACCCTAGTGCTCATTGAAGCTTATTAAAAACTTTTTTGTATAATATTGTGTATCTTGCATCAGGTATCAAAATGTACTGAGCTAGTTGTAACTCTAGGAAGTACAATGAACTAAATGAATGTAATAGTCTAACTATTTTCAAGTCAAACAGTGCCATGAATAGCCAGGATAGCAGGATATCAATATTTCCCAAGTCTCAGATAGACCCAACGCTCCCTGGAACAGTTAAAGCATTAAGGTATTATCAATCTGTCTCTTCCTAATAAGCATCAAGCTAATATTTTTTTTAAAAAAAGGATGACTTTAGTAACTCAGTTGTGAACACAAGACATCCAACCTTCTAATAAAATGTAATACAGCAAGCTCAGCCACTCATAAAACATTTATAACACACAGCTAATAAAGTGCAAACAAGAGATTTAAATGTGGCTGCCGTTCCTACCTTGGGTGAAGGGAGAGATACAGACATCAATTCCACTCAAGAAATCCCAAACCTAGGGGAAAAAAGGAATTGTCTCTTCTAGTAATATTGTCTTTCTGCCACGGTTGCTTATGAATCCAAAGAGTCCACAAGAGTTTTTCTCAGAGGTTTCATTGGGGTATGGAAGTGTCCCTGGGTTCTCAAATGTTACTCTAACAAAGTGAAAGCCTCAGTAGGATCTCTCATGCTGAAAAGACCTAAAGTGTAGGGCTCAGATCAACATATGTGAAGGGAGGAGAGGCAGTATATTATAGTGGACAGTGTGATCAGTGTTGGAAGACCAGGGTTCATAACATGTCTTACTAGCTGTATGACCCTGGGGCTGGTTATCTCTTCTATCCAGACCTCTTAAACTGGTTGTCCCCTAAAGTCCTTTCTAGTTCTGAATCTGTTATTGTATGAAGTATGGAGAAGATGAAGAAGTAGAGCAATTCAATGAAGCATTTGATAAAATCAAAATTAACTTAATATATACCTTGATACTTGGCAATTTTGATGCAAAGGAGAACATAAGGAATACAGGGAAGAAATTCAGTTCAGGACCCAGACACCAAGGAATCAAAATCTTATGAGGCTAACCAGATATCTCACACCTATATACATCACAGATACTTCCTTTAAGAAAGACTTAGAAGCCGCTGGCCATGCTGAGCAACACATTCTCTCTCTCTCTCTCTCTCTCTCTCTCTCTCTCTCTCTCTCTCTCTCTCTCTCTCTCTCTCTCTCTCTCTCTCTCTCTCTGTCTATGTGTATGTATGTCTCTTTCTGTGTCTCTCTGTATCTCTGTCTCTATCTCTCTGTCTCTCACACACTCACACACACACACACTGTATTCTAACAGACATTAAATCACTGGCTATTGACAAGTTTTAATTCAGAATCATCTGTGCGATGTTGCATGGTGTGCAACAGATGAACAAATAAGAGCCAAAGTAAAAGTAAACAGCAAACTAGAAGAAATGATAAAAAGAAGACAGTGTTTGCAAATACGGCAGCTCAGTCCAACTTGTTTAAAGATGCTGTCCAACTTCCAAAATGGGAAATGGAGAAAAGAGAAGGCACTGTCCTCAGCTATTGCCATTTCCTGGAGAAGTTTACTCAATGCCAAACGGTTGCCCTGATGAGAAAGCCGAAAAAATCACAAGCTGCCTCAATCAATCAACACTTGATCTCCTTGCCAAGTGGGGAGATAGGGCAGCCATAGTTTACGGAAGTTAAGTGGTAAAAGTCACTTAGAAAACCACTAATAATATTAATATCTAGCATCTAGGTAGCACTTTAAAGTTTTCAAAATGCTTTACAAATGTTATCTCATATCATTACTTGGTTGATTTTCAAAGGTGATCAGGAAAAAAGGAAAAGAACTTACATGTTATAATATATTTATACTGTCTCTCTTTGTGGTGGCAAAGAACTGAAAATTGCAGGGATGCCGATCAATTGGGGAATGGCTGAACAAGTTGTGCTGTAATACTACTGTACTATAAGAAATGATGACCTCAATGATTTTAGAAAAACATGGAAAGACTTACACAAAATTACGAAGAACAGAACAGAGAGAGCATTGTATATATACAGTAATACTAATATTGTTTTGACTTTGAGCAAATAAGTTATTCTGTTTATTATAAATACCCAAATCAATTATAAAGGAGATATACAGAAAGGCATTATCTGTATCCAGAGAAAGAACTGATAAATAGAGGTAGTTATAGGATAATTACATATATGCACGTACACACACACACACACACACACACACACATATATATATATATATATATATATATATATATATATATATATATACATACACACACACATATACCTATTTGTATCTAATAGCAGCCATTTTGGGGGGAGTGAAGAAAAATATTTACATAATTTTGTTTTATATTTAAAAGCAATAGCAAGTTGTGCATGGTAGATTGCAGTTTCATATGCAATCATCTTTTTTTTTTAAATTAAAGTATGTTCTGGAAATGCTTGTTCCATAATCCAAAATGAAATAAATGAAAAGAAAAAAAATTGTTGTCTCATTTGATCCACAAAGCAACCTGGGAGGCAAGTGTTATTATTAACCTCTTTCTGCTGAGGAGGAAACGGAAGCAGACTGCACGTTACTTGCTCAGAGCTAGTAGGAGAGTGAGGCAGGATATGAACTAACTTTGAGCTTCCTTACTCCAGTTTCAGTGAATACACATTTATTAAGTACTTAATATCGTATGTGCCCCAGACACTGTTTTAGGCACAAGGACAAAAACAGTGAAACAGTCTCTGCTCCCATTCTTTTGGAGGAGATAACATGCCTATTCATGTGTATGTCCAGAATAGATACAAGCTATTTAAGTGTAAGATAGAAAAAGAAAGAACTTTGGAGGGGAGGATCAAGAAAGGTTTCATGCTGAAGCTGGTGCTTAAGCAGCAACTTGAAGGAAGTGAAGGATTCTGAGAGAGGGTGAAGAGGGAGTATATTGTAGGCATGAGTGATGGCCAGTGAAAAAGCATGAAGACAGGAGGTTGAGTGCCATGTGTGAGGGACAGAGACAAAGTTCAACTAGACTGCCGAGCATACAAAGGGGAGAAATATACCATGACGCTGGATAGGTTGGCTGGGGAGAGGCTATAGAAGGCTTTAAAAAACAAACAGGAATTTATATTTTATCCCAGAGGCAATAGGAATCCACAGGAGTCTTTTGAGCATATGAACTACATGGTCAGATGTGCACTTAAGGAACATCATTTTGGCAGCCATATTGATGATAGATTGGAGTGGAGAGAGACTTGGGACAGGGAGATCAATGAGGAAGCCATTGCAATAGCCCAGGTAAGAGGTGACAGGGGCCTGAACTAAGGTTAGTCAGGCAACAAGCATTTCTTAAGCACTTTCTGTGTGCCAGGCACTGTGCTTGTCACCAGGGATAGAAAGTTAAAAATTAAAGAGTCCTTTCCCCCAGGAGCTTATGTACTATCATAGGAGTTAATACACACATGTATACATATATGAATACATGCATATACACACAATTTTATATCTGTATATATGCATCTATACATATCTACAATATATGAATATATACATGCAAGTATATACACATGTGTAATTGTGTGTATACACCTGTATGTATATGCCTATATATACATGTATATGTATATGTGTGTATATATAGATATATAAAATAATTACAAGGTAAACACCACAGATGGTATTTTTATAGGCAAAGAGGTGGACAAGAAGACATTAGCAACTATTAATATATGCATGTATTGTCCCATCTCTATAAAGTCTTTATGAGAATGATCTATCTTTATGCATACATCCTGGATGACAACATGAGAAAGAGACAGGGAGATTTTTTGCAAACAGTTTTCTACACTAAAAAATCGCATCTCACTCACACAACTAGCTGAGAGGTGTAGAAAATGCAAGGCTTCCTATTTCCATAGTTTGATGATTTTTTTAAATTGACTTAGTAGAACAAAATGAAGACCCCAAAAATCTCTTCTTCAACAAGGAGTCTCACGTAAGTAAAATCATAAAAGTTGCGACAGAGACAGCTATAGAAATTACTTTCTTTGAGAATCTGCTGAGTATCAATATCAAGGGATCTAGGTTTTATTTATATAGGAAACCATACAAATGCAAACTTTCTCCTTCTCTACAACTTGTAGTTGTAGAGAATTTCCAAAACTACTGAAAGGTTAAGTGACTTGCCCAGGGTCACACAGCCCAGAGCCAAGACTTAAATCTAAGTCCCTCTCATTTGGTGGTGGTGGTTGGTGGGGGAGGAAGTGTATTCCTTATATACTGTGCAATTTTGCCTTTTAATACCAAGTAAGATACAATGAGTAGATATATGAAGGATATGGATCACCTTCAGCTAACTTAATTTATGCTTAATGAATGCCTCACATTCTAAGGTCTGTGGTTGTTCAGTTGTTTCAGTCATGTCTGACTCTTTGTGATCCCATTTAGGGTTTTCTTCCAAAGAGGCTGGAGTGATTTGTCATTTCCTTTTCCATCTGAGGCAAACAGGGTGAAGTGACCTACCTAGGATCACATAGCTAGGAAGTGTCTGAGACCAGATTCAAACTCAGGAGTAGGAGTCTTCCTGACTCTAGGCCAGCACTGTATCCACTTGGCCACCTAACTGCTCATTCTAAGGTTATCTTTCGTGTGTTATCTAGGTATCTTGTACAGAAGTCTGTATGAAACATTCAATCTGACCAAAGCCTTTAATACAGATATGAGGGCTTGTGGAAAATTATGACAAAATTTGGTTACTTGGAGAGGTTCATCAATATTGTACATCAGTTCATGACAGCATGCCTGCACAAGTTGTGGATGTTGGATGATGTTCTCATACTTTTCCAATCACTAATGCAGTAAAGCAGGGTTGTGTGCTGGCTCCCATGCCTTTTATTTTATCATGATGCTTTCAGCAATGTTGTTGGAAGCCTTCAAGAAAGGTGAAAATGGCATTAAGGTCAGCTACCGCACAGATGGTAAATCATTTAACTTGAAAAGGCTACAAGCCAAGACTAAAGTGGGAGGAGAACTGCTATGTGACTTTTTGTTTGCAGATGATTGTCAGTGCATCCTCTGAGGCTGAGATGTAATAAAGTGTGGATCTATTCTCTGCTGCTTATGCTAAGTTTGGCCTAATTAACACCAAGAAAACAGGTTCTCCACCAGCCAACACTACACTATCCATACATGAAATGCTGTGGATAATTTCACTTACCTTGGCAGTATATTTTCCAAGGATATACACAAAGATGATGAGGTTGATAAATGCATGATAAATGCAGAACCAGTTTAGTATTTGAGAGGCTCCAAAGGAAAGTGTGCAAGAAAAGAGGTATTAGATTGCCCACTAAACTAAAGATCTACAAAGCCATTGTTCTGTGAGTTCTACAGACTTTGTTATTGTATACCTGTAAAACCTGGACACCATACCAGCACCATGCCAGAGAACTGAATCACTTCCATCAGAATTGTTTTAGGAAGGCTCTGAAGATCACCTGGCAAGCTAAGGTACCAGACATTGGGGTCCATTCTCAAGCTAAATTGCCAGTCATTCAAACTCTACTGCAGACAGTACAACTCAGATGGGCTGGTCACAGTGTTTGAATGCCAAATATACATTTGCCTAAAAGACTATTTTATAGGGCAGGTACTCAAATAGTGGTCAGAAGAAGTGATACAAGGGCACTCTCAAGGTTTCTCTGAAGGACTTGGGATTTGATCATGAGACATGAGAGACACTGGCACAGGATTGCCCAGCATAGGGTGTCCACATCAAAGAAGGTGCTATGCTCTATGAGGGAAGCAGAATTGCAGTAACTCAAAAGAAACGTGACATCTGCAAATTTAGAGACATCTCCACTCCAAATGTTCATAAAGACTATTTGTGCCAGACCTGTGGTAGAGCCTTCTCAGTTCACATTGGTCATATCAGCCACAGTCAGACATACTACCTTGTCCCCTACATAATGTTGATTTTGGTCCTCTTCAAGAACAAAGGACAACAATCAACCAGGTAGCTTGTATATATGTTTATATACATATTGTCTAGCCCATAAGAATATAAGCTCCTTGAAGGAAGGAACTATCTAGTTTGCTTTCATTCATATTCCCAGTGCTTAGCACAGTTCCTAGCACATAGTAAGTGCTTAATAAATGCTTATCAACTGAAAGATTGATTCCCAGTGTCATGGAAGTAGCTCTACCAAGAGCTAATGCAGTACAGTACTCCCTATTGATGGCAAAGATGTTCCTATTTGCAAGTAATATGCTACCAATGTGTCTCCCATGCATACATGAAGATGAAGCAACATGCCTTGAAATACATAAAAACCAGAACTTTACTTGACATATTTCTAATTATTATTATTAGGTGGGGGCAGGATGCCATATTGGAAAAGAATTCACCGTAGTTGGTCAAGTTCTTTTGATGATCATGCATGCTTGTGAATGACATTGGGCTGGCTGTATTAATCTCTGCAGAGTCTTTTACTCCAAATCTATCTAATCGCTTCCTATTCGACTCTACTACCTCCCCTTTAAATCACACTTGCCAGAGAAAAGAATACAATGATTAGTATATGGATTTGGGAATGGGATGAACATTCATGGCAGGGATTCTTCCCTCTCTTCACTGTGTATACAGCCTCAGTTGAGTGAGCATGCTCCATCCCCAGTTATGGATTCAGTTTTATAGGGTGTGCATTACTTGCACCTCCCCAACTCCTCAACAACAGCCCATATAATACTACTTTGCTAATTGAAATTCTACATCAGTCTACTTAACCAAGTTGATTGAATAATTAATCATAATAACAGCTAGTATTTCTATAGCATGTTAAAGGTTACAAAATGTTTTAACTTACATCATTCTTTAAGATTTGTAAAGAGTTTTACAAATATTACCCCTTTTTATCCCCACAATAAACCTGGGAGGTAGGTGCTGTTATAATACTCATTTTACAGATAAGGAAATTGAAGCAGACAGGTAAAAAGACTTTTCCAGGATCACATAGCTAAGTGTGAGACTGGATTTATACTCAGATCTTCCTGACTCCATTTACAGGACTTTATCTACTGTGTCACCTAGCTGCTGTGTTCCATTGCCATATACTCTGCACAGTCAGCCAGACATATTTCGATCCACATAGCTAGTGATCTAGGTGGTTAGGACTAGGGGATCAGGGTGAGTAGGAATGGAGGTTAATCCTGATTTCCAGTTAAATATTGAATGTGTTTTACTTATGATATTGATGAAGCTGCTAAAGAAACTGGTTTTTATCAATATGCAAATTATTAACACTTTTAATAGGGACAACTACAGATATCTCCAGTTACACACACACATATATACACATATATACATACATACAAATATAATTTTTGCAGTTTTTAAAAAGCACTTTCCTCAAACCCTCCCCGTGAATTAAGTGTTATGAATGTCACTATTGTCCCCATTTTACAGATGAGGAAATGGAGGCCCAGTGAAATTAAGGTACTCTCCAAGGATCAGAAAACTCTACTCTGAGAGCAGTTTCAAAGGACAGACATACGTGTGGCAGGAGGAGTGTAATTTTTTCTTTTCTTTCTCTTCATTTTCTCTGTTATTCTTTGCAGACTTCCCCTCTCAGTTGGTTGCAGCTTTTAAAAAAAACACCTTTGTTTGGTCAAGCCCCTTCCATAAAACACAAATGGCCATGGTTGGCTGAAAAGAATGCTTTTTACTGCCTATGGCACTTTACCCAGAAAACTACTGCGGGGCCCCAAGGCTAACCTTTTCAGCCCAGGGTCACACAGAGTATCAACAGCAAAAGTGACAATAAAATCTAGGTTACCTGGTTCCCAATTCCAGGTGGTTTCAGTACTGCCTCCCAAGTCAGAGGTGGGCTTGCTGTGGTAGCACAGAGCAGCCATGGTCTTCCATAAGTAAGCTCAAATCAAGTTCAGAAAGGGAGAAAGGAAATGGGGAACTCCCACAGCAGAAAAAAATAGATGATTAGAGAAAGATTGGGGGAAAACAACTAAGCTGTAGAAAGAAAGGAGGAAGAGCTGGGGCTCTACAACCTATTATGCCTACCATCTGGCCATAAATATGGGAAGAGTAAAAATGCCAAATGTGGATAAACAAAAAATGCAAAAAAATAATCATGGGGAGAAAAAGGCACACGCAAGGTATAAACCATCTGGTCCAAAGGAGTTCTGGAAAGGTTGTGGAATTAAATTAAGAAGGTAAGTATCTTGTAAGAGAGAGAATGATGAGCACAAGAGATCAAACAGGAAGAAAATGTTCAAGCCAACATAGGGCAAAAGGTCAGTGAAGAAAGATGGCGAGCCTAGGGATTTGTTAATGTACATAGAGGTAAATAATGTTGGAATGTGGGGATGGGGGTTAGGAATGATGCGAAGTGAAACATTTTTTTCTGCATTCAGTAGCACTAGCAGTAGCAGCAGTAGTAGTAGTAGCAGTAGTAGTAGTAGTAGTAGTAGTAGCAGTAGTAGTAGTAGTAATGGGTATCTAGAGCAGCTAGCTGCCACAGTGGATAGAGTGCTGGACCTGGAGCCAGGAGGATTCATCTTTCTGAGTTCAGATCTGATCTCAGATACTTACTGGCTATGTGACCCTGGGCAAGTTACTTAACCCTGTTGACCTTAGTTTCCTCATCTATAAAATGAGCTGAAAAAAAAAAAGGTGAACCACTCCAGTGTCTTTGTCAAGAAAACCCCAAATGGGGCCACAAAAAGTTAGACACAACTGAAGAATGACTTGACAACAACAGAAACAGTAACTAACATTTGTACAGCAATTACTGTGCACCAGACACTCTACTAAGTGACTCACAAATGTTATTTCATTTTATCTTCATGACAACCCTGGGAGGCAGCTACTATAGAAGAAATAAACAAAACCGATTTTTTTTGTAAAAACTCCAAAAATGCAATATACATTTGTTTTATAAATATAGATACCTGTGAGTTATTTCTATAAAGAGTATTAATTATCTGCATTTTGATCAGAAAGAAGGGGGAAATAAAAATATGACTGAAGGCAAGTGAAAAGAGTGCTCTGATGATAATAAGGGAGGGAAAGCACCAGATTTTTATTCCTCCCTTTTTTTGCCCCATGTCAGTAAAGAATTAAATTAATCATATGCTTATTAAGAGTTTTAAGGCTAACTGACCATCTAACCGTTTGTGTGACCCTGGGACAGTCACTTAACTTCTCAGGACTCAAAGCAACTCTCTATGTAAGTTGTGGAATGATAATTACCTTTTAGAAGGAGTTTCCTCACAGAGGAGTTCCTTGTTTTGAAATGGGTTTGACAGATATTGAGGATGAATACAAGGTAACATTAGCCCAAAGCAATGTGAACAAGCAACATTTATTGGAGGAGAGGGTATGGTGGATACTCACAACTGCTCAAGTTCATGGGGCTCCTCCTCCTCTTCCTTCTTTTTGCCATAACTGTCACTCCAGGTTTTCATTACTTGTTCAGTCAGCAACTTCAGTGTATTTGTCAAGGAACATTACTGCTTTAGCTATTGCATTTAACATGGAACTTAATCTTGTTTTTAAAGAAATCTTTTTGTAAACAAGATTTATTGTTGTTGAATTATTTCAGTTGTGTCCAACTCTTCAAGACCCCATTTAACATGGAACTTTATCTTGTTTATAAAGAAATCTTTTTGTAAACAAAAGTAAAATTAGTTGGAAAAGAAAATGGCAAACCGCTCCAGTATCTTTGTCAAGAAAACCTCAGATAGGGTCATGAAGAGTGCCCAGAACTGAAGACAGCACTCCAGATGTGTTGAGCACAGCCAGACTATCATCTCTCTCTAGCTCTAGACCAGGGATCTCATCCTGGTTATATACATTGTATGTATGCACAGAATTGGTTTTTCTGCAAGAAGCCGAAGTGAAGAAGGACACCAGAAGCCATACTGCTTCAGATTATTTATTTCTTGGAGAAGGAAAAAACACCCAATGGCAAGAGACAACCATGTATCTCAGGAATCTTAGGAGTAAGGAAGAATTCACTCCAAGCAACAGAATTAAGATTATGTAATATCCCTAACAAGAGGGTACACATCTTTCTGACTGGTGTGGATGGAATGCAATGAATTGATTTCCAAGGGTTCTTCTTATCCAATGATCATACCACTTATTTCAACATACTTACTGATTTAAATTTGACTGAAGCAAACATGAACCATATAGAACTAAGCAGGAATTTTAGTAAAGTTGCATCTGGGAAGAGACAACCTGTGCTCAATTATGCTTCCTTACTACCACTGGAAATGTACTCATCACTTGCCCAAACCTTGTTCCCAAATGGATTAATCCATGACCTTTGTTAAATATAGAAATGAGCATGATAGAGTTCATTTTTTTATATCAGGGACATTACAGTTCCCATGGAGATGGAACCTCTGATATGGTCAGAAGGCATCTTCCAAGATGTGCTGATACAGGAATCTATCATTCTTCCATCTTTTTTCCCCTAGATTAATTCATGTATTACTCAGTGAGCAATACCTTCTTAGTACCTTGGAAGGTGACCAAACTGTTAAATTTAAGTCAATTATACTTGGAATATCTTCTCCTTACACCAAACTCCATTCTGTCCTTTAAGCCCAGCTCTTCTCATAATACTTTTGACTGATGATCCCAGTCTAGAATAATCCCTCCCTGTCCTGAACTCCTATAGAACTTATGCACTGTTACACTGTTCATTCACAATCAGGTATCATATTTTTTTTATGTGTATTCATAAAAGTCAGAGGATATGGATTACCAAACATTTTAAGCCTTGTCTGTAACATGTAACTTAGCCCAGAAAGAATTCCCCTATATGTGTTATGGGGAAGGAAATTCTCTTTCTCTGTCTCTGTCTCTCTCTGTCTCTCTTTGTGTGTCTGTCTGTCTGTCTGTCTGTCTGTCTGTCTCTCTCTCTCTCTCTCTCTCTCACACACACACACACACACACACACACACACACACACACACACACACATCCCTTACATCAATCCCCCTCTTTCAGTACATTCATTAAGTTCTTATGTCAGACATTGTTCTAAGCACTAGGGCACAAAGAAAGGTAAAAATACTCCTTACTCTTGAGGTGCATCCATTCTAATGAAAGATATAATATATAACATAACTAAGTACATACATGATACAGCCTTACTGTTAAAGCTTAAAACTCAAGTAGATCAAAGGTAATTCAAATGGGGAAGGAATCACCTGTTGGGGGAAATTTTCTCCATTCAAACAGCCCCAAACTAAGGTCAGACCAGAACAGGTCTCCCTGAATGTACCTTCTCTCCTCTCCAATACATCTTCTATACAACTGACCAAGGATTGTTCCAAAACACATTGTGAGGATGTGTCACTCTCCTCTTCAAAAGGTTCCAGGGACTTACCATTTACCATAGTATAAAATACAAACTCCTCTTTGGGGCCTTTACGGATCTTTACAGTCAGGCCTTTCCAGTCTAGCCTGCCTTTCCAGATATATTACATAAGATTTTCTATTCACATAATTGGTGCTCTAGCCAAACTGACCTAGTTGTTGTCCCTCACATACACTCATTTCCTATCTCTATAACCTTATACATGTCCCCCCCATGCCTCCTCACTTCCGCAGCTTAGAACCTCTAACTTCCCTACAAGTTCAGCTCAATCACCATCTACATGAGGCCCTTCTAGATCTCCCTAGTTATTAGTGCTTTCCCCAGCCTGAAACTACCTCATTTATTTCATATAAATTGTATATTTACTTATCTGCATATGTGTGATTTCTCTTAATTGTAGCTCCTTGAGGGTAAAGCACTATTTTATTTTTTTCCCCTGTAATCCTAGTGCTTAGCACAGTGCTTCACACAGACTGTAGAAAGGGCTTGATAAATCTTATTGATTGATTCCCCTTTATGTAAAAATATTAGGAAGTTTCTGTGTTGATTTCTTCTGTCTTTCCCCATATTTCATCCTAAGTGTCAATTGTCTCTGTTTATCTTTACTCCTGATTTCAGTCATGCTGTAAGTAGAAAATGCACTGGACTGGGAAGCAAGAGAGATCCAAGCTCCAAATATAGGACCCTGGACAAGTCATTCAACTTAATTGGGTCCTAGTTTCTTCATCTATAAAAACAGGGAGTTTGGCTAGATGGTATCTAATATCGTCAATTGATTCTGTAATGCTAAAATGGGATGGTACTATTGTAACCACCAGAGTGAAAATTAAAATAAAAATTTACAAAGAGATCCTTTCCCTAAGAATTAAGAACTAGAGCTTATATCTGATCTAGAAATTGCAAATGACTGGGTCTTCTGGTTTTATTGTAGTATAAATGGATAGTTTTTAAGCAATGCACAAAGTAGATGATACTTTTTATGCCATGCCAGGTCCCCTGTTGCATTAAGCAGACAGCACCCTATACTAGTAGAGGGGTCCTGTAATTACGCGTATTGAATTGCAGTTCACATGTAGTCATTTCATCATTGAGTAGGCAGTTCGCAGTTGTTCCCATGCTTTAAAACGCCCTCTTTTGAACTGATCATGATGTATGCTACCCATATTCTGACAGAGAAAGAGGATGGATCCAAGATGTAGAAGGAGGCATATATTTTCAGATACATTCAATGGGAGAATTTGTTTTGCTTGACTGAATATTTGTTACAAAGGTGATTTTGTTGTTGTTGTTCCTCTATCATAGTGGAATAGAATGGCAGAAAGAGGGGGAGAAGAGGATCATTGAAGGGTTTTTTTTTTAAGATTCAGAAGTGAACAAAAGGAAAGCCAGAAAAAGTCACAGACAAGCATTGCAGCTTTGAAAGATGTGTCAAATTTAGTATTTAAAGAGAAAAGCAAATGTAAATCACAGTTTCATTTGCAGTCCTCTTTCTGGTCAATTATGCATATGGAAATATCAATCCTATTTGATGCTTAAGTTCAGAATAAAAAGAAATAATTTTTTAAAATGCTCTCTGTTATCTTCTTTCTCGTTTTCATTAATGTCACAGGTGAAACCCTAATGGTCACACACTGAGGGATTCAGTGAATTGGCAGGCACCCATTTCTCACCACCAGTCTTTCCAAGACTGGGAGGAGCATGTCATTTAATGGAATGGGATGTGAGTAAGAATCCTCTGGGAAGGTGGAATGAAGAATGATGCTAGTCAAATCCCAGATGGGGAGATATTTGGAAGTTAGGATTTTATCCCATTTTATACAATATGTTAATGAATTGTAAGGAAGGATGGTGCCATAAAGTAGTGATATGCACTGGAGCTATAAAACTGGGGTGGGACTAATCATTACAATGAGGGGGCAATAAAATTTATACCTCATATGGGTGGCCTGTGTAATTCTGTGAAGCAGAAACAAGGGTGGGGGAGGGATGGCTGCAGGATACACTAGGATTTTCTTAAAGAGACAGAAGATGAAACAAAGATCTTACTGCAATGCACAGCAATACACTAACAGAGTTGATCTATCTCCTCTAAGAACACCATGTCATTAGGCAGAGTCATTCTGGATTGTGTTATAAAATTTGACTTCAGCATCCTTCACCTCTACTTTTTTGATGCATTTCTGCTCCCTTCAATACCCATTGCTCAAGTGCATGATGCTCAAGCCTTCCTGAAGCCCAGGGTCCCTCTTTTTCCATAATAGCCACTAATTCAGGAGAACTTAACCTTCCCCATGACTTTTTCTTCTCAAGAGATCTGGGATTTTATTCCCACTTTATCAATTGATAGCTGTGTAACCTTGGGAAAGTCAATTAATCTCTCTGAGCCTTAGTTTTGCCATGTATAAAATGAGTTGGTTGAATCTAACAATCTAAGATGGGTTCTTAAATTTTTCATGCCATTGATCTCTTCTCAGGATGATGTTTGTTGATTTCATAAAGTAAATGCAAAGTCTCAGAGGTTAGTGAAAATAAAGATGTGATTTTTTCCTTTCTTATTCAGGCATTTCAATTGTGTCTCACTCATTGTGGCTCCATTTGGGGTTTTCTTGGCAAAGATACTGGAGTGGTTTGCCATTTTCTTCTTCAGCTCATTTTACAGAGGGGGAAAATGAGGCAAACAGGGTTAAGGGACTTGCTCACTTAAGTGTCCGAGACTGGATTTGAACTCAGGTCCCCCTGATGCCATACTTGGTTCTCTATCCACTGTGTCACTTACCTTTCTTCCCTCTAAGTTCAGACCAGCTGAAATCTATCCAAAGACCCCAAGTTAAGAATCCCTGATCTAGGAGGTAACTGTCAGCTTCAAAATGTTGAAATTGTGAGTCATCTATTTCTCCCTGATATCTTCTCCACCCTATACACCCCCTCCCCATAAAAGTTTATTAGTCTGCTATGTGTAGCATACTGTAGTCCTACTCTGGGGCAGCTGCTAACTGAGACTTGGAGCTACCCACAGAATGGACTACAACATTGTAGGACAACTTAGTTTTGGCAAATCCTTATGGAATAGTTCCAGCAGCAAGGGACCAGAAATAAGTGGTGAACATTGACAATGATGGGGACAATCATCTCAGTGTAATAAGCTAGCAAGAGTGAGGGTTGGGAGATGGATCCAAAATCTAGGTATATTGGTCAGCAAAGTCAGTATCAATTGCTAAAGGGCAAAACAAGAAAACATTCTCTTAGGTCATGCAAGTACCCCACAAATTATGTGTCCTAATAGGTTTTAATTCATTAAAGTTGTCTTTTTGAGCCCTACTCTTTAAGCTATTTTCAGTTGTTTCTATTTCCCAACTCCTCTTCCCACCCCACTCTGCCACCTCCACCTTGAGAATGAGCTTCAGCTTTGGACAGCTCCCTGCTTTTAAAAGTTTCTGTCTCTTATTGGGAACATTTGGTATTCCCTATTTTCTTTGGAACTATAGATGATTGAAGAATAATGATATTATAAATTTGCCTTAAACACTTGAATTCCAAATTGACCTTGCACCACGGTTTTCATGTAAATTAGTAGGGTACCTTCTCTTATAATTCCTTATTTGTAAGAAACGAGAATTTAACTCTAGACTTCCTCATATCTGACATTGAATAGTGGCATGTTTTACTGATATTAAGAAGGCTGAAATTATATTTATTCTGTTAAGTGATAAACTTGATGACCTTTGAGTATTTCACAGATATTAAATATGATTATGAATGCAACATGTGTAAGTAGGTGAGCTAAAAATGTCAATTTAGACATTTATTCTCTTGTTTGGACATTGGTGTTGGTCTGTTTTTGGAAGCTGCCCTTGATAGCTCCATTAATAACTGCACTGGGATTAAAATAGAGGTAGCTGATAGTATGGTATATTACAAATACAATCCTGTAGACTTCTACTGTCAACTTTCTGAACTCCAGAGGTACAATGCCTGTTTCCATGCTACTTTCTATAATATAACCAGAGGGCTGCCTTATCTTTTGATTCTTTTGGAACCACCAATCCAGAGCTGATGGCTTCTTGAGACCTCTGGTTGTAAAAACCTTTACAAAATACACTATTCCTGGATATACCAAAGGATTTTGCAGATGCTTATTCTCATAATTTTACTAACATACCTATGTTTTCAGGACTCTCTAGTTCTCTCTCCAATTATATTATACATCCAACTTCCTTTGAAGAAAAAGAAATGAAGCATAATCTAATATAATTATTAATACTTTAACTATTAGAGAGAAACAGAATGGCATAGTGAGCAGAGGACTGACCTTGAAATCAAGAAGACAAATGTAAATCCTACTTCTAGTGACACAACCTAGTTATGTGACCACGAACAAGTCAGTGAACCTCTCAGTGACTCAGGCGATTCTGTAAAATAGGAATTCTTAATCTAGGGACTTGAGAGGGTGTGTTAACTTGAATGGGAGAAAAGCACATCTCTATTTCCACATAATTGGTCTATTATTTTATGCATTTAAAAGCATTATCCTGAGAAGGGTTCCATAGGCTTCACCAGACTGCCAAAGGGATCCACAGCACACACATGCACACACACACACACCCACATACACACACACACACAAACACACAGAGCCTAAGACCTCCTGTTCTAAGACTATAAGTTACAGATAAGCTGCTGATCTGCATTGGTGAAGGGAGTTACCTTACTGGTGGTACTCTATACTAATGAAATCAGAGGTCTAGACCCCAAAAATTTTTAAAAAGAAAAAGTTACAAGGGTTAGTTAGCTTTAGCTACAGGCTAAGAGGTGCTATTGTAGAACACAATCTTCCTTGGGGTTTTGTTCCTTTTGCGTTATCAAAGTTGCTTCCTGGGGCATCATAGTACAGCAATGGCTCTGGAGTCTGTTCTAGATTCTGTCTCTGGAACTTTCTATCTGTGTGAACTTGGGCAAATCTTTAAACTCACTGAGCCTCTGGTCTGTTACCTGTGAGGGGGTGGACTAGATGGCCTTACAGCTCTAGAGCTATATTCTCATATCCATATTTTAGAATATTTTGGCAGTAATCAAGCTGAGTCCTTTTAAAGAATTTCTCATTCTTTGCCTGTTCCTAAAACCTGACACAATGGCCTTATTTTGAGTACTAGCAAATTGGCAAGGGGACAAGTACGCCTAGACTGCCATATTCAATGGGCAAGGTATAAATAAGGATGGTGGTGAATACTTCCTGCTTTGCCACTGGCTACAGCTGTGGGGTCTTGAGAAAATCACTAAGTGACTCAGAGCCTCAGCAGCAGCATCTCTGAAATAGGGACAAAACTTGTGGGCTATTTTGCAGATTATTCCTGAGGAACAATTAATAAAAGCCATGGTTTAAAAAAAAAACCTTCCAAAATGTAGATAACCCTATATAGTCTTACTACATATTCATAGGAGATAAGCTGTGGTTTAAATAAGAAAAAAGACCCAGTAGAAAACATAGTAAAGCTGCCTCAGTTTTATCATACCAATGGGGCAAGTAGTAAAAAAAAAAAAAAAGTGTTCAGAAGGAAGCAGGGAGGATAGCTGTAGCATAGGAGGAGTTTGTATTCACTGTTTTGATAGAGAAAACTACCTGTAATTATTTCCTTAGTGGGACTGCATAAAACTTGTATTGCATTTAATCCCACACAAAACAATTTCTATATTTCATGTCGTGAGTTAGAATGAGAATGGAGATAGTTCATCAACACTGATACGGGATATAAAAAGAGCTGTGAAGCCAAGGGTATGAGAGTGCATAAAAATGTTTTGTGTTCTGACCAGTACATTGCTTTAAAAAAATTTTACAATCAGGCCCAATTGTTCATTCTCACCATGCAGAAGATACTCACATATTCATTTTTAAAAGGGCAAATCAACCATAATTCAGTTTATAAACTGTGAAGCTGGTTGCGAATGTCTGGATGAATATTCATTAGAATCTCTTAATCTGCCATCGACTGTGATTCATTAGGCATATGTAAATATCACTCACTTTAATTGCCCCTAAACTGACTTAACATAATATTGTCATTAGCAAATTATTAGTTATTTGTGTAACTAATGGTACATTATGGTGGGCACGTTAAACAGCCAAATATATGATTACAATTATGGTGATATTTTATGCTGGGTGCTTTCTAAACTATTTGATGAAATATAATGGAGTCGAATCAAATCTGGTATGTTAAAAGGACAGTTGTTGAACTTTTTTTTTTTCTTACACCTTGGTAGCTGCTCTAAGGCATGGGTTGTTCACTCTTCTAACACTTGGTCATGCTAGGGATTCTCTTTGGACTTTTTTCCCCCTCAAATCAAAGGTTATGGACTCTCTGGCTACTGCTCTCCAATGTTTTACTCAATATCTCTTTTCATTTATTGGTGAGTGAGACCTGATTTTCAGGGAAATTGCCTATGCAATCAAGCAGCTCAAGTTGAGGGTGATGAACAAGGTGGGATGTGGAGAAAATGCAACTAAATGGGTGAAACAAGAAATTCCAAGGGGAATCTTTGACAATATTAGAGTCAAGGGAAAGGACTATCAGTCAGTTACAGGATCATTGTGTTGTGCTAGGTTCTTACCCAGTATGATTGTATTTTAAAGGACATGTTTTGACTCATAGGAACCCATATAACCATGAACTTTGCTATGGAAGAAAACCCAATACCTCCTCAGTAATGGTATCTGTTGCAGATTTTAATATAACACAAAAATCTTCTTTTGTCTTTCCTCCCATTGGGCACTTGCTTTTCTTTATTTTTTCATTCCTTTCAATAATAATGACAAAAATGCTACAATGCTAGAGAGAGCTTCCTCCTATCACTGTCCCCATATTCACTGGGGAGGAGGGAAGGGGAGAGTTACTTTCAAAGCAAATAATTTACTCCTCATCACTCCTAATGGTTGAAAATTCACTGAGTGAACTCAGAGGAATACATGGCAAACTGATGAACTAGAGGAAAAGCCTGCAATTAGCTTTTTTTTCCCCTAGCCCTTTTTAATTGCTGAACTGACAACAGGAATATACTAGTCCCAAATGAGCTAGGTGCCCACAAATCCTTTTTATCATGTACTGGTCCTAAAAACTAGGACATTAGGGGGTCATTGATGTTTATAAATAGAAATAAAGAAAATGCACAAATCATCATCCACAGCTCTGATAATGTCTTAGATTAATTGTTATTTCATCTGTATTTAATAAGAAATTATCTTACACAAATGCCTACATGTATAAGGTAATTATTGAGAATAATGACATAATGAATATGTAGATTGTGGTACAAACCTCTTGTTATAGTACTGAGATTCTAGAAACATGTTTTATAACCTCAAAAGGTATTTTATTTAAAGTCCAGCAATTATCCTTTTTTAAAAATCTAACATGGCCAGATTTACTTCATTAAGATTATGTACATCCAAGTATTTTTTCCTCTTGATTTTTAGTCAGCACTACCCAAATGTTTCCTAACAGGAAGGGGTAGCTTGAACCATTGAGCTGATGGGGGAAACTGAGGCCAAGACAGTAAATATTTTTATCATGGGATCATAGAGTTAAAGCTGATGAGACTTTGGAGGTCAAAGAGGATAGTTTCCTCACTTTGTAGATGAGGAAACTGAGGTCCAGAGAAGTAAGGGACTTGCTCAAGGTAATATAGTGACAAAACCAAGATCTGAACTAAGTTTCTCTTGCTCATGGTCAAGTAATGATAGCCTGTACATGGCAATTGAATCTACCATCCCACAGCCAGTTAATTCTTCTCAACTGTCTGAATTACTGATTTCTAAAGAACCAAGTATTAGGCACGTAGTTAATCTAGTTTAATCACCAAAATAGACAAAATATTGATCCTCATCATTCTGTATCATAGAGCTCCATGGCAAAGCTCTGACTTGAACTAAAATATCTCTGGCCCCTGGTCATTGTTTTATCAGCTTCATAATTCTAGTGCCTTCGCTTTTTTATTGTTTGTTATTTGTCCTGCACGTAGCTTGCTTATACAGATTTGCTTGCTTGCAGTCTCTTCCATTAGATTGTGTGTTCCTTGAGAGCAGGGAGTGTCTTTTGCTTCTTTTTATATACCCAGTGCTAAGCATAGTGCATGGTACATAGGAGGTACTTAATAAATGTTGAGCAACTGACTACTAATGATCAAAGGCTTGAAATAGACCAAGAGCCCTTGAGACAGTCCCAAAGCTTTGTTCATGGTAGTGATGATCAGAAACCCAAGGACCAGAAACCAATCAGGTTGTTGTTGAGGGCTTTTTGTCAGTTATTTTCAGATTCTTAAGGGTTGCCATTAGCAGTGAAGAAATGCTTCTCTCTCCAGATTATATTATATGTTGAGCTGTTGCCCCAGCTTCCTGACAAATGAAAAAGTTAAGGGCACAGATGAAAAGGTTATGGAAAAATCTTTGTTATCAACTTTCTCAGAAAATGTTTTGGTATCCAAGATATATAAATAAGTGAACCTTAGAAATTCTTATTTCATAGGAAAGCTGATGACCAGCAATAGGAACATGGAGCTGTTAAGGGAAACTGGGAATCAGAAAGAGGGGCAAACAAAGGCTTCATTGGGTTGTGGTAAAAAAGAAAAGGTATATTAGTTAAAATGGAACTTGTGATTACCAAAAAGTATACCCAAGGCAGAGAGAAAAGCCCTAGGCAAGGAACTTTTTTTAAAAGACTACAGGGTAAAATCTAAAGTAAAACAAGAGAAATTCATGAAATTATAATTTTAACATAACTTTACTGTATGAAACTTGTTTTAACCGCCTAAGCTGAGCTTAGTAAGAAAGAAAAGGAAAGTAAGGAAAAGAAACATTTACCCTCTCCCATCAGGTTTAATAGTAAACTGACCAAACTGGGCATGAAATGGAGGACAGCTGCTGTCAAAATTGGTCTTTTTTGTTAAACTGAGTCAAGGTAGAGTCAGGGTGCCTGCACAGTCACCTACCCGTATATGGTTTGTGCCCTGAACTTTCTTTCCTCATACTGTGGATAACTAGCTTCACACTTGGAATGGGAGATTGAGTATGTGTTTTGTAGTCACTTGTTACAGAGGAAGGACATCTAAGAAAAGAAGAGCCTGGGTCCTGACACTGTCATCCTTGAAATAAAAATCCATCTTCTTGACCCCAGGCAAATTGAACTGTGTGCTTCCCATGTCTCCAATATTTTTTAATAAATAAAAGTGATAAAGGATAGGGGTTTGACCTTTGATTTCCCAGGTAAAGAAATTCCATCTACAAATGCAAGTTAGGACTTTCTCTGAAACCTGTAGTCTTTTAAATATGTTTTATTTTATTTTGAACTTAACAAACATCAAATGAAATGACTACTTCTGTGCGTATGGTAAATAGAAAAAGTGGATTGTACAGGAAACTATGAATGTCTATTAAATACAGCTTGTTTTTCTTTCTTTTCTTTTTTAATTGTCTACAGTGATTTTATTTTTCCTCAAATTTATTAATTTATTTGTTTTCAGTTTTCAACATTCACTTCAAAAATTTTACAGTTTGTTTCTCTTAAAAGCATATAATAAATTCAACATGTAACTTTCAAAACTTTCCAATTTGTCTGATTCCTTCTGTTGTCTTCTGTGTATAAAAAACCTAATATATTCTACTATGTTAATAAGTAATGTCCATTTAATATGTCTTCAGTATTAAAAATAATACCATAAAAAATGAGCAGAGAAGTAGATTATATGCCTCTTGCAGCTATGGGAAGGAGATATATCCCTAACCAAACAAGGGATGGAAGAAATTGCAAAAGATAAAATGAATAATTATGATTACATGAAACTGAATGATTTCTGACCATATGAAAGAATGAGACCTAGGATAAAAGGGAAATCATCAAATGGGGGAGAAAAATCTTTGCATCAAATTTCTCAGAAAACATTTTGGTATCTAAGATATATAAGCAATGCATGAACGTAATACAATGCATTAAATATACATATATGTACACATACATATTATATAACCGAAGGCCATTCTTCAGTAGTAAGTCAAAGGATATGAACACAGAGTTCTGAAAGAAGAATTGCGAAGTATTAATAACCATTTGAAAGAATGAGGTTGCACATCCAGCAAACTGGCAAAATTGACAAAAGGTAGAAATAGTCAATGTTGTGAGAAGACAGGCACACTAGCCCATAGCTGGTGGAGATGCAATCAATGAACTGTTTTGGAAAGCAATTTGGAATTATGAAAATAAAATTACTAAAGTGTCCGTACCTTTTGCCCCAGAGATTCCACTACTATACATATCCCCAAGCAGGTGACTAATAAGAAAATACTTTTATATACCAGAATGTTTACAGGAATATTTTTTATGGTAACAAAGAATTAGAAACAAAATAGATGCCCATCGATCAGGGCACTTTTTTCCCTTTGTAAAAGCATCTTCCATAGGAATGTTTTACCATTGAGATACCAAGGTGAATCTAAAATAAGAATTAATTTCCATGCAATTTTTCAAGAGCCACTTGCAAAAGAGTGAATCATATCTGCATTTCTGTTTGTCCCTACTAAATTCTAAACTTCTCTGTTGTAAATGCCTTGTCTTCTTCCCTTTCAAGCTCTCACATAGCACTTTCTACAGGGCTTTGCATACTGTTGGTGCTCAGCCCTGAAAACACCTGGAAGGATCCCATTAGTGAGACATATACAGGATGCCATGTGTGTGACAATCTTCACTGAAGATTATAGCATTAACTCATTCTCTTTGTTAGGATCTGGAGATGCTTTAGTGGAAAAGGCACTGAAGCAAATAATTTAATAAGTGATGCTCTAGTGGCCTAAAGTTTAGCTGGTGCATTTTCACAAAGTGCCTAACTAGGTTTATATGCTAGGACAATCTGGCTCTACATACAACTTCAGAAGTACCAATGAAATGGAATACTATTAGTATACATCAAACACTATCAGTGGATGGCAAGGCCTCAATTAACCAAAATTCCAGTTAACCATTCTAAATTGGCCTACCATATGGTTGGGAGCAGCCATTTTCTATTGGCTACATGGCTGGAACTGTCAGTCTTTGAAGTGCCTGACAGCAATGGCCATGACTTTTGTGGCATTTTGTGTCTAACGGAAGAGTTGACTTATTCACTCCTGCTGTGGCAAAGGAGGGGAGAGGAAGGTCTCCTTTTCCTCATCAGGCCATATGGCCTCCAGAAACGGGCCTGAATCTTGGGGTTTTTTGTCCTTTTTCTTTCCAATTCTAGATACAGGGAATGGAGTCTCCTGTTTGGCCCAGGAACTAAAGCACTGGGGATCTGGGAGTCCAGGAATCCAGGCCAGGGGTTGCAGCCAGCTAGAGGAACAAGGGTCTAGCACATGATGCTGGCTTTGAACTTAAGCTTGATGTGATCAATGTGAGCTAAATTGTGAGCCTAACCCTCTCCCCTAGGTGGTGCAGGAAAGATTATTCCCCTGAGGCATAGAGGGGGAAATGTTTGTGTGTTTGTTTTTGTTATTTTTTTAATAATATTATATCATACTATTACATATATCATATAATTATATAATATTAATAATAATATTTTTTATAAAAACTAATTCAATGATAAATTATTAAATGGAACTGAGCTAATGGTCACTGAGCCCCTAAAGAAAAAAAAATGAACTCCCGTCAGTGGAGGTTCAAGCTAATGGGAGGGAAGAAAAACAATTCCAACCCCTCCTCCCCACCTTACAAAGTATTGGAAAACCCTGAGCAAGAAGGAGTAGAATGTAACAGGCCTGACCTTCCAGAGTGAGGCCAGAGTCAATCATGTTCCCCCAGAACATGGCCCACTAAGCATGGCCCACCATGCTTAGTGTTTAGTGTTTTCTTTTACTGGTTTGAATACTAACATGATCACTGTCCCCAAATTCCCTTCAGTTCTACTTTACTGGCTAGTTCTTTCTCACTGGTCAGGATTAAATTCCAAGATCCAGATCAGAAGATCATAGATCTAGACCTAGGAGGGACCTTACAGATTATCTACTCCAATTCCCTCATTTTGTAGGTGAGGCATCTAAGGACCAGATTGCTTAAGTGAATAGACATGAGAAGTGACAGAGCTAGAAACTGAATCCAGGTCCACTAACTCCACACCCAGCCTCTTTCTAATATGCCCCACTGCCCTGTCTACACCATGCTTCCTCTGATTCTAAGGCCATTACTGTGGCCATGTAATCTTACTTTCTGATGATTTATTTTTATTGTTCAGTCATTTCAGTCATGCCCAACTCTTTGTGACCCCATTTGGAGTTTTCTTGACAAAGATACTGGAGTGGTTTGCCATTTCTTTCTCTAGTTCACTCGACAGATGAGGAAACTGAGGCAAACAGGGTGAAGTGACTTGCTCAGGGTCACAAAGCTAGTAAGTGTCTACGGCCAGATTTGAACTCAGGAAGATGAGTCTTCCTGACTCCAGGCCCTATCTACTGTGCCACCTAACTTCCCACATTCTCATAATATACCCTTACAATGGGGTTGGGGAGTAAAGAAAAGACTAAAGACTATTCAAATGACACACTTTCATGAAAGTTCAGGAAATACGTATGATTTGGGGGCACTTCTTTGGCATTTTTATATTTGAAAGGTAGGCAAGCCTAACATTGGATGCATGATTTAACTAGAGTTATTTTTTGAAAGCACTAATTTAAGAAGGAGAGGAGACAAGTCTGAGCAGATGAGTTAGGAAAGCAAGGTTATTTTCAGAAGCTACAGCTGCCTTGGGGAGAAGAGAGCCATTGTTACTACCCTCATCATATACTTTGTCATATAACCTGACATCATTTCTCTTATCCTGGCATATGATTTTTTTTCCTTTGGAACTTCTTCACTTTTATCCTGGGGATTAATTCTCAGGATAAAAACAATTCAAAATTCTGCTCAGGATTAGAAGTCTTCTCACACACAAGGAGGTAGTGGCCATACTCTGTCCATGGAAAGAACACTAGTTCTAGAGTTTGAGCATGCCTGCCTTTCCAGTCTTCTTACACCTTATTGCTTGCTCCCTAATATGTACTGTCCCATCTGGTGACCCTGGCCTCCTGGCTCTTCCACAATCAAGACACTTCACCTCTGGGCTCCAGTCATTTTCTCTGGTTTTCTCCAATGCCTGGAATGTTCTCCCTCCTTTGCTCTAGCTACTGACCTCCCTGGCTTCCTTTAAGTTGTAACTAAAATCCTACCATTTTACAAGAAACCTTTTCCAATCTCTCTTAATTCTAGTGTCTTTCCTCTGTTAATTATTTCCTATTTATCCTGTGTATAGCCTGTTTTGTCTATATTGTTTGCATATACCCCCACCCGCCATTACATTCTAAACCTCTTGAGGACAGGAACTATCTTTTGCCTTTTTTTATACCCCCAGCACTTAGTACAGTGCCTGATTGACTGATAACATAACATAGGTAACTAAAAGGGATTCCAAATCATTAATTCTGATGGTTATCTAGGGATGTGCTGCAGACAGCTCAAATGGACCATCAAGAACGAATTAACCTCAGAAATAGGCAAACTGCTACAAATCAGGACTTGATCTATTGTTTTGTTGATTGTGTGGACTTTAAAAAAGATGGAGAAAATATTAATAATGCGGATTAAACTTAAAAGCATTAGTGTGTACTTTATTTTTTTTTTTTAAAGAGCTAGCTGTTAAACATTTTACCCACGAATCACTGGTTATATCTTAAGGACTTCGCTTCGCCTGTTATTTGTTGCTTGGGCCAGTGAGCTCACCTGGAATTGATCTTCTACCTGTATTGCATCTAACCTTATGGATTTACTCCTTTTTTCGCTTTGTCTTCTTCCCCAGAGTTGAAGTCTTTCTGTCTACCCTTAGTATCAGGGGGCTCTTGCCTTCTCTTATTTCCTCCCAGACTGGTCACAGTAACTTTCTCTTTGAATTGTTCATCCATCCCCTCTTTCCTATCCCCACCAGCCACCACACACACCTTAAACTATGTTCCAGGTTTCAGGCACTGTCATTCAGGGACATTCAGATCCCCTCACTTCTCATCACAAAGCAACCTCCTTCCACAGCCAGGAAACCCCTATGTCTGACTTGTCTTCAGCCAGTCTTGGAGTCAAAGAGATCTGGGTTTTTAATCCTGTCTCTGACACATACTAGCTGAGTGCTCCTGGATGAGATTTAACCTGTTTGAGGCTCAGTTTCCCCATCTGTGAAAATGAAAATAATAATAGAATGTCCTTCATTGGAGTTGCTGTGAAGATAAAATAAAATATGCATAGCTTTTTTTACAAATCCTAACATACTCTATAAATGTAATCTATTATCACCATTCTGTAGGACTACATCCAATGATACAAAAAAAAAAAAAAAGATACTTGTCTTTTCTGTTCCCCCAAGTTCTTCTGCAAATAGTTTCCATAAATTCTTTAGGTGGTTTGCTTCTATATTTCATTTTCGTCACAGTGAATAGAATGGAATCTCTCTTTATACCTATCTTTAACCTTGACTCTAATTTAATTTTATTTCCTATCTAGAATGGGCTAAGATTGACTGGGATTGATGGAGCATGTCCAGGGAAACTCTGAGAGTGTTGAGGAAGGCTGGGAATTAATAGGTGCAAGGAATGGACATGTAGATAGATGCTTCCCATGTGTGTTAAACCAGACTATCCAGGTAAGGTCTGTGCAAATGTTTGATCTGGTAAACTAGGACTGATACTTGGAAATCCCAATGGAGATCTAAGCAAGGCTAGGATGGGGGATAGGTACCCTGGGAATGAAGACAGAGTCTCCATGCTAGAACAGTCAACCTAGGAAGCGTAGGGCAGAGGGGTATTGTAGGAAGGGATTAACCCTGGCAAGTACTGAAACAAATGTGTATTAAGAGACAAGTTAAGACACCGAGCTATGAGAATATCTGAAACCTAGAACTGGAAATGACCTCAGATGTCATCTAGTTCAAATCTCTACATTTTACAGATGAGGAAGGTTAGACCTGGGGAAGTTAAGTGATTTGGATTCAAACATAGATGCTCTGACTCCAGAGGCAATGAACTTTCCACTTGACTAGTAAGTCAAGCAAGGCAGAAGTCAAGATAAGAGCTCAATTGTGCTTTTTTGGATAATTCATCCTTTGAGTGTGGCAGTCTTTTCCAGCTTCAAAAGGATCTGATTGTGGAACAGCTATCTATTGACATAAGGGAGAAGAGGTGAGAGGTGTTGGTGGTCAAGTGTCTGGCTCTACCAGGAGAGTAGCTTCATGGTCTTCATCATGAATCTGATATGAGTGACAGATATTTTTGGGGTAGAGAGGAACCTCCATTAGGATTTGGGTGAATCAACTCTCCAAGTTCTCAGCATTGTCATGGTCAAACTCTTCCCCCAAGATCAATGGCGGAATTCTGGGATAAGGTGTTTGCCTAAGGTCCTAACATGTCCTTTCATTGTTTCCTATGTAGACACATAAAATTAACTAATATTTTCATGGCATGGTGGATAAAGTGTTAGACTTGGACTTAGGAAGACTTGGGTCCAAACCCTGCCTCTGACACTGATATGCTAATGGCCATGGACAAGTCACTCATCTTTTGTAAATCTTGGTATCCTTATCTGTAAAAGAGTGAGTTTGAAAATATTTCTAGTACTTCTCAACAGGTTCTGGTAAGGCTCAGGAAAGATAACACAGATAATGCACTTTATAAAACCAGGTAGCAGCTAGTGGATAGGTGGTACAATGGATAAAGTGCAAGGTCTGGAATCAGACTCCTCTTTGTAAGTCCAAATTTCCCTTCAGACACTGACTAGTAGTGTGACCCTGGGCGTGTCACTTAACCCTGTTTGCCTTAGTTTTCTCATTTGTAAAATGAGCTGGGGGAGGAAATGGCAAATCACTCTAGTATCTTTGCTAAGAAAATTCCAAAAGGGGTCACAGAGAGTCAGACACAACTAAAGATGACTGAAAAATGTCCTCATAATCCTCAAATAGGTATATGACCTACAGCATCTGCCAGACCTGGGTAATTGTGAGGCTCAAGTGAAATGTGTCCAAAGTACTTATACCTCAATGTAAAATATTATGGATATCATCTATATCTCACCCTCCCCTAAGACTTTTCAATGAGCAATACAAAGAGGATAGAAAGATGCATTATTTGTATGTGATGAAGACTTCCTAAAAAATAAATAAGCCATCAAGAGATAGGCAAATGGGCAAGAGATGGATAGAGGGTCAGCCTTAAAGTTAAGAAAAGCAGGGTGCAAGTCTCTGACACATACTGGCTTTGTGAACTTGGTGTTGCCGCAAGCACCCTGACACATATCCAGGATGGCCTGCTAGCACAGGTTCTTAGACCTGGTTTTCTAAGGAAAGCAACTTAAAACAGGGTCAACAATCTACTTTAATTACATTCACCAAAAGAAAAACTGCAAGCAGAAAAATAAAGACCAACAGACAGGGCTTCAGTCTGACCATAAGCAATATATACATCACAGATCAACAGACAAATCCAACTGTCTGATCATTACATGCATACATAGTTACCAGAGAGAGAAACACCAACATCTGGGTTTTCAAAATGGTTTTCCTTTACAGCTACCCAGAGTCTCATCTGGCACATGAACCTTCTTCCAAAGAGTAAGCCCTCAAAGCAAAACCTCACCTCAGAGGATACATATACTTTTCAGAGCCAGAGAGAATCATGACCCTCTGTGACCCAGTGCTTCATTAACAATTAACCAAAGGTGTAGGCCGTCCTACAAAACAAGCCTTCCCTAAACAAGTGTCCCTTAATGGGCTCACCTGAGACCTATTAATGCGGGAGAGGGGGAATATTTGTAACTCTCATTAACATTACACTTGGGCAAATTACTTAACCTCTCTGGGCATCCCTTAAAGATTGTTGGTTAGATAAGTTGCCAATCTAAAATGCTGAAGGCAAATAGTTTCCCACAGTGATGAATCATGGTGGGAAGGTGGGGGGGAGAGAGAATAGAATAGGTGTGAAAAGTAGTGTTAGCTTAGAAACCACACATCTCTCTGAGTCAATGCTGAAGCAACACTCAACTGAAATGTGAGCGACCCAAGGCTTGGTGAAGTTTACTTCCTTTAAGTAAGTAGGGCCAGTCAGTACAAAGCAAAGTTTAGACCCCAAAGCCCCAGCTCACATAGTTGGATCAACTCTCTTGGTTGAGAGCCCTTCAAACCTGAGCCAGACAGGTGACCTAACTCATTCATCTGACAGTGCTACCACATGCTGAATTTAAGACTTTGGGATCTGCAGGGAATGCTGAATTTTCTGGAGTGTTCCTGGAGAAATCTAAGGTCAGATCATAACATTCTCATGCCCTTCATTTCCTCAGCTGCAGATTCAGTTGGATTCTTGTCCTGAATTGCTGTAAGGGGTTACATGTGTTGACTGACTGCTTTATGTGAAGGGATCCCATAGAATCCTTTGTGCTAATGTTTTAACAGAATCAAATGCTCCAGATTTAGTTCTGTTACTCCTTATTCTCAAAGAGGACCAAAATGACATCACTACGCAAGAGGGAAATTTCATTGTATACCATTGTAGCTCATCAGACCAGTATGAGCTCCAAATGTTCTACCACAGGTCGGGCACAAATAGTCCATGTGAACATTTGGGGTGGATTCTCTAAATCTGAACATCTTGCATTTCTGCTTTGCTCATAGAGCACACCACCTTCTCTGATGAGGTCATGCCATGCTGAGCAGTCCTGGGCCATGTCCTGCAATCATTTCCAAAGTTCTGGAGAGACACCTTGAGAGAGTCCCTGTAATCACTTCTTCTGACCACCATGTGAATACTTGCTTTGTGTCAGTTCTCCATAAAACAGTCTTTTTAGCAAGTGTATATTTTGCATTCGAACAGCATGGCTAGTCCATCAGAGTTACATTCTCTGTAGTAGTTTCAATGCTTGGCAATTTAGCTGGAGAAAGGACCTCAGTGTCTGGTACCTTATCCTGCCAGGTGATCTTCAGAATCTTCCTAGGACAGTTCAAATGGAAGCGATTCAGTTTCCTGGCAAGGTGCTGGTACACTATTCAAGTTTCATAGGCATACAACCATGAGGTCACACAACCATGTAACTATTTCCGACACCCTGTTCCTCAGTGCAGCTAACCAGGCTATACTACTGTCAGAAACCTCCAAAAGAAGGTTTTGTACTTTGGTTTGGGTTTTTTAACGTCCAGGACCTCTACCACTGATAATATGTATTCAATTAGAAACTTCAGACATTTTTCTATACATATATTGAAAGTCCAGATTAGCCTTCAGAGACTCCTCACTTAAAATACTTTGAAGTATTCTCATCCTTTTTCTCCAGAGGATGGAGGACAATGGATGTCAAGTTGCAACACGATGAACAAGCTAGGGATGTAGCATTTAACATAAATGAACCCCAAGAGGGTTGGTTACAGGGGAACCCTCTAGGCTGGAGAAATGTATGGCTTATCAAGAACCCTGGCACAGAATGAGAGGGGACAGCTTACAAGGCCTAAAAGCTACAGAGAGGAAGCTGGCAGGAGGGTATCACTTACACAGTCTGATCATGCAGGCCAGGGGTCAGTCTGCCCTATGCTTATAACGGCTGGGGAAATCAAAGTACACTGAGTCCCATAGTATTTAAGCCCGTAACTGCTGCTGATTAGAATTCAGCAGCGAACTTTGCATAATGCCAATAGGTGACCTTTCTTCAGGAGAGCATCGGCAGGATTGTTGGGACCTTGGAACAAATGCCTTAGTGCCATTTAATGATGGAATGACATATCTCTGATATGCAAATTTTTACAGCACAGCAATTAAGCAGTTTAGAATTTTACGGCAGTGTTTGGGCTTTATACCACCAAAAAAAGGGAGGGGGGCAATAAAGGCTTCTGATGGATGGGCTAATCCCCACTGGAAAAACACCATGTAATCTTGTGGAGACAATGCATTATGGATAGCATTGTGATTATCGGTTGTTAATCTCCCTTTCTTCCCCTTCCCCCTTTTCAGCCCCCTCCTCCTCCCTTGCGTGCACCGATGAAAACTGCATGGCTGCCACATTGTTGGGGCACGAGCCTGGGATACAGATGGGAAAGTTGGGGCATTACAATCTGCTGTGTGCAAGGAAGACAGAAAAGGGGGCTTGCAACTAGGCAGCTTGTCAGCAGGGGACAGGACTGGGGGCCATATGCCTCTCTTCTTTTCCCTTCTGTCACCAAGTCTGCTGCCTCCTCCTTCTGTCAGGGGACACTTTAATGATGAACATGTTTTAAACAGTTTTGTTTACCTAGCAACAGCTTTTCTGTGAGGGGGTCTTAATTAGTCACCTTAAACAATTTTTGGTTTAGATTTTTTTTTGCATTCATTCATTTGTTCCTTCATGTGGTTGAATCTCTCTCTCCCTCTCATCTTTCCCTTCCCCCACCCAGCAATTGCAGGCTTGTTAGTGTTTGTTAGTGTTTCTGTGAAAAGTGTCTCCACAGCATAAAACTAGTAGTAATAGCTGTGTTCCATTTTTTTCTTTCGATGCATTCTTTCATGCCACAGTTAGTTGTCTTGTAAAGTCTCTGTTTTTCTCCACTTGTCACTTATGGATATCCTTTGTGAAACTCTCCAAATAGAGCTTATACTTCAAAATAAAAACTCTGAGTGATGATCAGGACTTGGGGAGGGAAAGAGGAATTCTGTCCTAGTTACAATCACATGCCTTTTAAAAATGCAGTCCTGAGTTATAACCAGGGATTTCAATGATTAAGCCAAGAGAATTTGAGAAATCTTTGAATTTCAACAGTGATACTGCGGTTACTGCGATTTAGCTCCTAAAGTACATTGCCCTCCTACCACTTCTCATATGCTATCCTGCCTTGAGAGTTTTCCATTCCTGCAAAGGAATGTTTTTCAATACAAATGTATATGTATTCACTAATATAATATCATGTTACATGTTTGAATATCACATATATAATGCATCTCTTTGTATATGTATGTGTGTATAGACAGATATATATACAACATATATATATATATGTATGTATGTATACACTATTGTGTTTGTCCTTCTTTGCCGAAGAAGACCATGCCATCAGAGAAATGGTGACATGACTTGCACTTGACTTTGTTTTGAGTGAGGGAGGGCTGTGCAGGTCACCAGCCTCACTTCTCCTCCAGAGTCATCTGAATCCAGTGACCAGATATTTCTCATTATGACTCGAGATGACCCAGGATGCACTGGGAGATCTTGGCCTCACCCTAACTGAGTACCTGGTTAGAGACTTTAAATGACAATTCAAGGAGTTTGTACTAGAATCAGTAGAGAACAACAATGAATTTTTTTTAGCAGAAGAGTGATGCGGTCAGTCCTGTACTTTAGGGAGACTATACTGGCAGCCTTGTGGAAGTCATATATACACTACACATACACACACACATGCGCACGCACACATGCACACACACACATACACAGAAAGAGAAACAGAAACAGGGACAAGATAGAGATAGGGACACTGGTTTTTCCCCATCTTGTCCAGCCTGGTAGTGCAGCAGCCACTCAGAACTGACCCCATTGCTGCTGACTGACAGAGTTTCCATCCTGGACCACCTTGCCCCTCTGTAGGCACTTGGTGGCCATCAACTCCCAAGGCTTGCTGTACTGGGGCTGACAATGCTCAGATGACCTTAGCTCTAATGCAGCTCAGAATTCCCAAACTCAAATGATCTATCAGCCTCAGTCTCTCCCAGTAGCTAAGGTTATATTTGGGTTGAGTTGGAACCTTTCCTCCAAGACTTTCTAGCCGTGTGACTATGACCAAGTCATCTTAACTTCTTCATCTGTAAAATGGTGATGATAGAACTTATTTCACAGAATTGTTATATGGATCAAATGAGATAACATTTAAAGTACTTTGTAAACCTTAAAGAGTTACATAGTTAATTGTTCCTTGTTAATTGTTGCTACTTGTTCTTTTATGTACTGAAGATTCTCCTAAGAGAATCTTAGTTACGCTAACTGTTGTTAAGAGAAACAAAACCAAGTAACTAACATTTTTAGGACATTAGAAGCCTTAATCAAAACCAAATACTAGCTTAAGCTACATAAGAAAATGGTATTGATAAGCTTAATATTTATTTGAAGAAAAGGTATATACACACATATTAAGAAATGCATACATTTTGTGGAATTAGAAAGGACCATGTTCTTTTGGATGGTGGGATGTTACGGAAAAAGAGCTGGACGTGGACCCAGGAGACTAAGGCTTATATCCCATCTCTGGAAATTCTTACAAGTATCACCATGGGGATTGAATTGAATAATAAATGCTTGTTAACTGATTGACCAGATAGTAAAAGGAAGTTATAACTAAGTGGAGGCATGGCTCAAAGTTTCTCCTTGGAAAGGAAAACAAGGGAGAAGGTGTTATTGTTCACCCAAGTGTCACAAGAAATATCATTTCATCAAATGTTTAGTCACCTCCTAGTGTGGCTCTCCCACCATTCTCTCTTTTTGTATACGTGTTGCCATCAGCATGACGCCAGGCTCCAGCCACATTGGGTGGCACAAACACACTGGCCATTGCTTTCCCTGCCCTCAGCCCCCAATAACCTCCTTCCCTCATTGATTAGAGTTCTTTCTAGTACCACACTTTTGAGGAAAGAGACCAACCTGCCATGCTTCTCTTTCTGGACCTCCCTGTGGCTCTTTTATAGATGAATGGATGGATGGATGGATGGATGGATGGATGGATGGATGGATGGATGGATGGAGGGAGAGAGCTACATATTTAGATGTAAAGACAGATGTAGATGGATAGATAGATAATAGGTATATAGATATCATATATAAATGTAGAGACAGATTTAGGCAATAGATAAGCAGTAGATATATCTATATATAGATTTAGATAGATATCTATATAAAGATATAGATGAATGTAGATTGATAGATAATAGATATGTAGATAGATATAGATATCTATGTAGATTATACAGAGACGTGTAGAGACAGATATCTATAGAGAGAGATATAGAGGCAGATAGATATCTACATATAGAGAAATGTAGATACAAATCAAAAGATAATATAGATATAGATATACATGTAGAGACAGACATAAATATATAAATATCTACTTATAGAAATCTATCTATATAGATGTATGTAGATAGATACAGATAGATACCTATATATTGTGTAGATAAATAGATTTTAGAGAAGTAGATCTATAGATTCTGAATTAGAGTAAACTATTTTAAGCATCCATGATCATCTGAGATCATGCTTTGTATTTATGTTTTTGTAACTTTGGGAATTGTGTTAGTACAGCAAATATGAGTTGCTACTATTTTAAGTTATAATCACCATAAATATTTTTGCTTCCTAGAAATTCCATGTCCTTGTTGCATTCTTTAAGTCTGATTCACTTTTATATCTTAATCCATTTGGGCCTAAAAGAATTCACCTTTCCAGGCTTTAAAGCAAGGTCTCAAAAAAGATAGGCTTTTACTATTTTAAGCAGCTCACAGCTGCTAAACTCAACTACAAAGCTTGCAACCTTTCCTTGTTGCCAGAAAAATGTTCATTTGGAGCACAAGAAAAAATCATCATTTTCTGTATTTGGGAAAATGTGTTCACATTTATTAACATATGTTTAGACACAGCAAGTCACACTTAACTAAATATAATAAAACTGTCTTCAAACCATTAAAATATAGATAGATATCTATATGGAGATGTAGATAAAAATATGTATATATAGATGTAGAGACAGATGAATATATAGCTGAAGATACATATATAGAGAGATATCTATGTAAAGTGATATGGAAATGTAAAGAAAGCTATAGATTTATAGAAAGATATCTATGTATAGATTGATTGTATGTACATATAGATTTATATCTAGCTATATCTGTATATATCTATCTATATCAAGATATCTAGATACAGAGGAGGCGGAACCAAGAGGGCAGAGTAGAAAGACGCACATACACATAGCTCCGAACCCACAGCCCATAGAACGGCTACAGGGAAGTAACTCACGGCGAATTCTGCACCCAGAGGCCATGGAACATTGGAGCGAGGGAGATTTCTGTTTCGGAGAGACCTGCAAACCTCTCGCGGGGGGTCCTTTGCGCTGCAGACTGGGCGCCGGGACTTGGAGCTGAGTGCAGCACTGCCGCGGTCGCGGCACCGAGAGGAAAAGATCGAGCGGGCTTCAGGGACGGGATCTCCAGCAGCCACGCGGGTCCCTCCACCCACAGAGGGACCTGCAAACCTCTCGCAAAAGGTCTGTCGCGCTGCAGACACGGAGCCCAGCCCACACCTGCCGCGGCCGTGGCACAGAGAGGTACAGATCCGAGCAGGTTTCAGGGACGGGATCTCCAGCGGCTGCACAAGTCCCTCCACCCACAGGTGATGGGGGTCAGTGAGAGAGGCTCTTTGGCAGGTCAAGAGGGGAGTGGGGTGCCCCCATAACTCAGGCCCCCCCAGGAGGTAGAAGGTGAGAGGCAGCTGCAGACCAGGGCTCCCCAAGGGGGCAGGAGCCTGGATCCATTGTGGAAGGTCTGTGCATAAACCCCCTGAGGGAACTGAGCGTGAGAGGCGGCCCTGCCCTGACCTGACCACCTGAACTTAATTCTCACACTGAATGGCAGCCCTGCCCCCGCCAAAAGCCCTAAGGCTGGAAGCAGCATCTAAATCTCAGACCCCAAACGCTGGCTGGGAGGATCAGGAGGCGAGGTGGATGTGAGGAGAACATTCAGAGGTCAAGTCACTGGCTGGGAAAATGCCCAGAAAAGGGAAAAGAAATAAGACTGTAGAAGGTTACTTTCTTGGTGAACAGGCATTTCCTCCCTTCCTTTCTGATGAGGAAGAACAATGCTTACCATCAGGCAAAGACACAGAAATCAAGGATTCTGTGTCCCAGCCTACCCAATGGGCTCAGGCCATGGAAGAGCTCGAAAAGAATTTTGAAAATCAAGTTAGAGAGGGAGAGGAAAAGCTGGGAAGAGAAATGAGAGACATGAAGTCAAAGCATGAACAGCAGATCAGCTCCCTGCTAAAGGATACCCAAAAAAATGTTGAAGAAAATAACACCTTGAAAACTAGCCTAACTCAATTGGCAAAAGAGGTTCAAAAAGCTAATCAGGAGAAGAATGCTTTCAAAAGCAGAATTAGCCAAATGGAAAAGGAGATTCAAAAGCTCACTGAAGAAAATAGCTCCTTCAAAACTAGAATGGCACAGATGGAGGCTAATGACTTTATGAGAAAGCAAGAAATCACAGAACAAAGTGAGAAGAATGGAAAAATGGAAGATAATGTGAAATATCTCATTGGAAAAACAACTGACCTGGAAAATAGATCCAGGAGAGACAATTTAAAAATTATGGGACTACCTGAAAGCCATGATCAAAAGAAGAGCCTAGACATCATCTTTCATGAAATTATAAAGGAAAACTGCCCTGAGATTCTAGAACCAGACGGCAAAATAAATATTCAAGGAATCCACAGAACACCGCCTGAAAGAGATCCAAAAAGAGAAACTCCTAGGAACATTGTGGCCAAATTCCAGAGTTCCCAGGTCAAGGAGAAAATATTGCAAGCAGCTAGAAAGAAACAATTTAAGTATTGTGGAAATACAATCAGCATAACACAAGATCTAGCAGCCTCTACATTAAGGGATCGAAGGGCATGGAATAGGATATTCCAGAAGTCAAAGGAACTAGGACTAAAACCAAGAATCACCTACCCAGCAAAACTGAGTATAACACTTCAGGGGAAAAATTGGTCTTTCAATGAAATAGAGGACTTTCAAGCATTCTTAATGAAAACATCAGAGCTGAAATTTGACTTTCAAACACAAGAATGAAGAGAAGCATGAAAAAGTGAACAGCAAAGAGAAGTCATAAGGGACTCACTAAAGTTGAACTGTGTACATTCCTACATGGAAAGACAATATTTGTAACTCTTGAAACATTTCAGTATCTGGGTACTGGGTGGGATTACACACACACACATGCACACACGCACACATACATAGAGACAGAGTGCACAGAGTGAATTGAAGAGGATGGGATCATATCTTAAAAAAAAATGAAATCAAGCAGTGAGAGAGAAATATATTGGGAGGAGAAAGGGAGAAATGGAATGGGGCAAATTATCTCTCATAAAAGAGGCAAGCAAAAGACTCATTAGTGGAGGGATAAAGAGGGGAGGTGAGAGAAAAACATGAAGTTTACTCTCATCACATTCCACTAAAGGAATGAATAAAATGCACACTCATTATGGTATGAAAACTTATCTTACAATACAGGAAAGTAGGGGATAAGGGGATAAGCAGGGTGGGGGGGATGATAGAAGGGAGGGCATGGGGAGGAGAGTGCAATTTGAGGTCGACACTCATGGGGAGGGATAGGATCAAAAGAGAATAGAAGTAATGGGGGACAGGATAGGATGGAGGGAAATATAGTTAGTCTTATACAACACAACATTATGGAAGTCATTTGCAAAACTACACAGATTTGGCCTATATTGAATTGCTTGCCTTCCAAAGGGAAGGGGTTGAGAGGGAGGGAGGTAAAGAAGTTGGAACTCAAAGTGTTAGGATCAACTGTTGAGTAAAGTTCTTGCCACTAGGAAATAAGAAATACGGGTAAAGGGGTATAGAAAGCTATCTGGCCCTACAGGACAAAAGAGAAGACGGAGACAAGGGCAGAGAGGGATGATAGAAGAGAGAGCAGATTGGTCATAGGGGCAATTAGAATGCTTGGTGTTTGGGGGGGGAGAGGATAAAAGGGGAGAAAATTTGTAACCCAAAATTTTGTGAAAATGAATGTTAAAAGTTAAATAAATAAATTTAATTAAAAAAAAAGATATCTAGATGCAGATAGATTAGACATAGATACAGAATGTAAGCTCCTTGCAGGCCGAGACTGCCTGCCACTTTTCTTGTATCTGCATCCCCAACCCTTAGCATCATGCTTGGCACATAGTAACTGCTTAAGAAATGTTTAGTGACCTGACTCATGACAAATATTTTCAAAAAGACCACCACGGAAATAATTGCAACTTATACACTAATATCTTTTACAGAAGATGAAGAGATAGAAAAATCCTATTTAAGAAAACTCTGTAAGACTCTCTAACTTACATCAACATATATTTTGATACTTGACTTCAATGCGTGAGGACCCTGGGGGAAAATATGTTGAATAGGCAGGGTTGTGCTGGTAAATGTTTAACAATCATCTCAAGAAAAGTGTATTCATGACGCATTTTAAAGTTAAATCCACATTATTAACACTTTCTTAAGACTAGGCAATTGACAAAACAATAAATCAAGTCCTGATTGGTAGCATTTGCCCACACTAAAATTTTAGCCATTTAGATGACACTCCTGAAAACAGGGTTGACAAATAAGGAATAGGAGAGATCAAAACTTTGAAGCCTACACAAATGCCTCATGCCTGTAGATCTTTAATATTTTCTGAAAAGAATCAGAAGGTGCTAAATGCAACAAACACTAAATTACATTCACCAAAAGGAAACTGGTTATATTTTAACAGACAGGAGATTAGTCTTTATGAATGTGGGTGTTACTCCTGAGTCAGCTGTCTGTGTGTTAGATCACTGAATTGGTAAATTAAAGATCAAAATTAATACAAGACTAGAAGAAAGAAGAAAAAGAGAAAAGGTATGTTGTGGGATGAAAATAACTAAACTGATCTGTTTAAACAAATTACTGACATGGAAAAATGAGAAAAAGATGGAGGGAAAGGGTATTGACATCAATGATAAGAATTCCATACAGTTCACTTGCCATAAAAGGAGAAAGAGCCTAAAAAACACCTTAGCAAACATTTTACCTATTTGCCAAGCAGATTGATCTGGCAGCCAAGAAAAATATAGGTTTGGAATAAGAAAAACTTGTTTGTAAAATCTTAGGGAGAAGTATGGTGGAAAATTAAGTGCAGTATGGCCCCAGATTTTTTTTTTCAATTTTATTTCCAAGATTATATTCATTTATAATCTTATTAACACGAGTAGTCCAAAAAACCAAATTGACATATTGACCATGCCTGAAAATGTACATATCTAAATTTTAAGTGCACCACCTCTCCTGCAAGAAGTGAGTAGCATATTTCATCTTCTGTCTTCTGGATTTACAATTTATCATTGTATTAATTACAGTGTTGCTGTTCAGTTGTTTCAGTCAAGTCTGACTCTGTGACACAATTTGGGTTAGACTTTTTGTTGCTATTATTTTTGGGCAAAGATACTGGAGTGGTTTGCCATTTCCTTTTCCAGATCCTTTGACAGATGAGGAAACTGAAGTAAACAGGGTGAAATGACCTGCCTACCATCACACAAATAGTAAGATTTAAACTGAGGAAGAAAAGTCTTCCTGGCTTCAGGTCCAGTACTTGATCCACCTTACCACCTAGCTGCCCAATTCATATTAGCTTTTATATTTTTAATTTATTTTTAGATTTTGAAATTCATTTCCACAAAAGTTTGAGTTCCAATTTTTTCCCCCTTCTCTCCCCCCGCTCCATAACACCTTGCATTCTGATAACCCCTTCCCTTAATGTGCCCTCCCTTCTATCATGCCTCTCCCTTCCCTTATCCCCATCTTCTCTCTTTTCTTGTAAGGCAAGGTAGATTTCTATACCCCATTACCTGTATTTCTTATTTCCCAGTTATATACAATAACAGTTCTCAACATTCGTTTCTACTTTGAATTCCAACTTCTCTTCCTTCCTCCCTCCCCACCCATGCCCAATGAGAAGGCAAACAATTCTATACAGACTATATATGTGTCATTTTGCAAAAGACTTCCATAATAGTCATGCTGTATAAGACTAGCTTTATTTCCCTCCATCCCACCCTGTCTCCCCTTTATTCTATTCTCTCATTTGTCCCTTCCCAAAAGTGTTTACTTCTAGTTACTCCCTTCTCCCATTTGTTCTCCCTTCTATCATCCCCCTCACCCCACTTGTTCCCTTCTCCCCTATTTTCCTGTAGTGTAAGATAGATTTTCATACCAAATTTAGTGAGCATGTTATTCCCTCCTTAAGCCATATGTGAAGAGAGTAAGCTTCACTTTTCCCCTCTCACCTCCTCCCTTTTCTCCTTCATTGAAAAAGATTTTTCTTAACTCTTTTACTAAAGATAATTTGCCCCATTCCATTTCTCCCTTTCTCCTCCCAATATATTCCTCTCTCACCCCTTAATTTTATTTTTTTATACATATCATCCCTTCTGATTCAACTCAACCTATGCTCTGTGTGTGTGTGTGTGTGTGTGCGTGTATGTGTATAATCCCTCCACCTACCCAAATACTGAGAAAAGTCTCAAGAGTTACAAATATTATCTTTCCATGTAGGAATGTAAATAGTTCAGTTTTAGAAAGTCTTTTATAATTTCTCTTTCCTGTTTACCTTTCAATGCTTCTCTTGATTCTTGTGTTAGAAAGTCAAATTTTCTCTTCATTTCTGGTCTTTCATCAAGGATGCTTGAAAGTCCTCTATATCATTGAATGACCACTTTTTCCCTTGAAGTATTATACTCAGTGTTGCTGGGTAGGTGATTCTTGGTTTTAATTCCAGTTCCGTTGCCTTCTAGAACATCCTATTCCAAGCCCTTCAATCCCTTAATGTAGAAGCTGCCAGATCCTGTGTTATCCTGATTGTGTTTCAAAATATGAGAATTGTTTCTTTCTAGCTGCTTGCAATATTTTCTCCTTGACCTGGGAACTCTGAAATTTGGCCACAATATTCCTAGGAGTTTCTCTTTTTAGGTCTCTTTCAGGAGGTGACTGACAAATTCTTTCTATATTTATTTTGCCCTCTGGTTCTAGAATATCAGGGCAGTTTTCCTTGATAATTTCATGAAAGATGATGTCTAGGCTCTTTTTTTGATCATGGCTTTCAGGTAGGCCCATAATTTTTAAATGTCTCTCCTGGATCTATTTTCCAGGTCAGTTGTTTTTCCAATGAGATATTTCACATTATCTTCCATTTTTTCATTTTTTTGGTTTTGTTTTGTAATTTCTTGGTTTGTCATATAGCCATTAGCTTCCCTCAGCTCCACTCTCATTTTTAAAGAACTATTTTGTTCAGTGAATTTTTGAACCTCCTTTTCCATTTGGCTAATTCTGTTTTTTAAAGCCTTCTTCTCTTGGCTTTTTGGACCTCTTTTTTCAATTGAGTTAGTCTATTTTTAAAAGTGTTATTTTCTTTAGCATTTTTTGGGGGTCTTCTTTAGCAAACTGTTTACTCACTTTTCAAGCTCTTCCATGGCCTTGTGCTCATTGCATATTCATTTTGGAGGTACTGGATGCAGAAGCCTTGACTTCCTCTGACAGTATGCATTGTTCTTCCTCATCTGAAAGGATGGAAGGAAATACCTGTTCACCAAGAAATTAACCTTCTATGGTATTATTTTTTTCCTTTTTTGGGCATTTTCTCAGCCATTTACTTGATTTCTGAATCCTTTGTCAAGAGGAGGTTCCTAGTGCTCCTCCTCACCCCAGGACCTTGCTCAGGGATGAGATTCAGATCAGCTACTCAATTTCCCCAGGGGCTTTAGGCAGAGTGCTTCACAGATGGACACCACAAATACCACTACCACAGCTATCACCTGGGGCCCATGCTGGGGGGCGCCCATGCGGGGGGAGACCCTGCTCCCATCTTGCCCAGCTGGGAAAGCCCTGTCACTGACCTTTGAAGCTTTCTTTGGCACTTTTGAGTTGAGAGATATGAGACCTTCCCTGCTGGGGATTCTGCCCCAGAGGCCTGTTCCAGTCCTATTCCTCCTGGCGCCACATCACCAGGGCTGGGCTCCACTCTGCTCAACATCCCGTGGGTTAGACCTTTCTTGTCAACCTTCCAGGTTACCGTTGTCTGGAAATCTCTTTCACTTTGTTGTTCTGTGGCTTCTGCTGCTGTAGAATTTGTTGAGAGTCATTTTTTACAGGTTATGGGCTGTGGGGGAAGAGCTAAAGTATGTGTGTGTTTCTACTCCACCATCTTGGCTCTGCCCTCCCCATTAGCTTTTAAAAACAAAAGCAATCTCAGGTGATTATTGGTGTTTAAAATAGTTTACACTAATTCAGAATCTATAAGTTTAAAGAATGCTTGGCAAGAGTCTAAATAAACAAAATTATCTTGAGAGCATATAAAGATAAAGTCAGAAAAAACAACAAACAGATGTGGGATAGAAAAGATCTTTCCTTTCTCCAACCTCCTCTCTTCTCTCTAAATCTCTCCCTGCTCCCAGTATCCTTCAGTAAAACTTTGCCCTGACTTAACTTCACCCTTTTCCCTCCCTAGTAGAACACACAGGGTCACAAGGTACTAGGTTTTCTGGTACCCCTCTCCCCAACGTAGAACATTGCCCCAAGATTTCTTCTCCCATCCAGACTTCTATACTGAGGTTCAGGCCTCTCACCCTAGGTCTTTCTCATCTCTCTCAACTGATTTTGTCTTATCTTTTGCCTTAAGGATATTTGGTGGGGCTTATCCCTGGTGTAAGAATCGCTAATTCTAGTTCTGCATGTAAGAATTAGTAAAATTCCTTTGGAGTTTATTCTGAACACTTTTTGCTTCATCAGAGCATTTGACTGTTTCTATCAATGTGACTCTCCTCCTCTCTCTTGGGAAAGGGGCCTGTTCTCACTAGGCAGCTTCTTCCTACATAATGTGAGCTTTCATTTTTGACTCTCTGTTCTAGCACTTATTACCTGAGGGAAGCAGCATGTGGTAGTAGCTGAAGAACTGAATTTTCAGTGGGGAAGACTTGAGTTCAAATCTTACCTCTGATCCTTATCATAAGTAAGTCAGTCAACACTGCAATATCTCAGTTTTCTTACCTATGAAATAACAGTGATAATACCTATAGCACCTACCTCACAGGGCTGTTGTGAGACTCAAATGATAGTGTTAACTAAAACACTGAAAACCTCAAATCTTTCTATAAATATCAATTATTACTTTTACTTGGGTGACCTTGGGCAAGTCATTTAATTTCTCTGGGCATATTTCCTTATCTGTAAATATGAGAGGGTTGGAGTAAATCATCTCAAAAGTCTTCTTTTCAGCACTGAATTCTAGGATTTTATTTTAGAATCCCAGAAAGGGCACTGAACTAAGATTAAAAGACCTGGATTCTAGTGTGAGCTTTGCCACTAAGTGGTTCATTGACCTTGGATTTTTTTTTTTAAACAATTAACCATTTGGTATCTCATCTTCTTCATTTGTATGAAAATAGAGTTGTATTCAGGGTGGAGAACCTGTAGCCTCAAAGCCATGAGTGGCCCTCTAGGTCCTCAAATGCTTCACTTTGACTGAATCCAAACTAAAAGGTTTTATTCTGTAGGTGATCTTGAAAGTCCTCTCCAACTCTACTTTTACAACTTTGTGAGTCTAATTGACATGTTTTCTATAATAAATCTGATCAAGAGGCACTATTGGCTATTTGCATGGCTTTGTTCACAATATGAATCAGGTACTATTTATATATTCCCACCATACCCAGATAATTATGAGCTACATGTAACACTAGAAGGTACTTATGGAAATGCCAATTTCTCTGTGGTTGGCCAACCTATATTGTCTAGCTCTATCTCTTTTATGGATGGAAGTGGTCATTTCCTTAGTCTAGAGATGCGATCTATGTGGGTTTTATCCAATTAAACTCTCAGTTAAGGCTCCACCCATTAGGAAAATACCATCTTCTTCCTTCCGTAAAAAAAAAAAAAGTAAGATGGAGTCAAACACACAAACATGGCCCAATTCTACTGAAAAAGCAAGAGAAAAAGAACAAATCAACATATATTAGAAGAATCACTTTGCAGGTTACATGCCATTGGCTCCTTCTAGAACTAGGCAGCCCTTAGCCAGTCTATAGGCATGTCCCGAACCCAGGAATTCAGTTTTCCCATTGGATACTTGGCCTTCCCATTGGATACTCCCACTGTGATCAAGCAAACATTCACTGAAGCTGTGCTAATCACAACATCTAGGAGGTTCAACTTCGAGTGGAGGGAACCAGTAATTGGGGTGAATTAGTTGGTCTCCAGTTCCTTCTTAAGCACAGCCGCCAGCAGTCTGTACTCAGAGCATTCTTTCTTGCACCACATTTCCTCCCTGTTCACTGTTCTTCTCTGGTCCTACTGATGGGGTACTTGGGTGCCTGTTCTTGGACCCCAATTCTAAAATCACATTTCTCTTTAAAAATCACATTTCTCCCTAGTCTTAAAACACTCTCCCAGGCAGTTTGTCCCCAGCCCAAGAACAGCCTGCCCCAGCAACTTCTCTTTTCTGAATACAATAGCCAGCTGCATCCATAGAATTTATTAATTTGAACCAGCTGTGTACTGGCTGAACCGGCTAACAACATTTACTACTCACTGACCAATCGTATGTATCCTAGATTTAGATATACTCCCTTACATTTATCTTGTCTAACAAGACACTGATGAGAGCAGTGTGGTATTCCTTAGTCAGTCCTGACCATTAGTTGACTTAGTGACATTTCAAACCTAAACCACACCTCCATGTAGCCCCACCTTGGGCTATTTCCTGATGAACTCTGCAGTAGATACTAAAAGTGCATGTTCCTTTAAGAAGTAACCTCTCCTTAACCACTCCTGTCCTGAATCACCTAGTCATCACACTTGGCACATGTTTTACTACAGAATATCCTATATAAACTTTAACTGTACTCCTCTAAGGCTGCAGGTGCCCTAAGAACTTCTGCCCACTAAAAAGCATAATAATTCTTTACCACCTTGACCCCAAGAATGCTTGAGTTCATGAAATTCTTTTCCAGACAGCCCACACAGGGAACTCCAGTCTTGGGGTTCTTCTATTGTCCCCCTATCTTTCCTGAGCCCTCATCACTACCACTAAGTTCCCCTACTTCACTGCCCACTTTATTAGCCTGTTGTTGCCAAGAATTATAATTTCCCTATTATGGTTCCATCATGAAAAAATGACTAAGGTCAGAAGTAGAGTCTCTCCTTGCTTATGAAATCATATCTTACCTTTGTTTCTCCTCTGTAAAGGTCATATACTGGCTACCCATCTGTCTGTTCTGCCCTGATGGGCCCATCCCAGCTTTCCTCACTCTTTGATTCTTTTGTTGTCTCAGTAACCAAAGTTCTCTGAGTGGAGCCTGCCTTTCAAAGCTTTGTGGGTAGGGTCAACCTAAAAGATGGAACCCATTGCTTATTCATTTCCCTTTCATTGCTCCCAATGGATCAGAATGGAGAGGGGTGGTTGGAGAATTATAGATGTTAGCATTTACTGGAAATTTAAGTTTTTTTCTGAATGAGTAGAACTCTCCTTTCTTTTTTTTATTCCCCCACTAAATTCTTGTCTGGATAAATGGTCAGATCCATAGGATTGGATTTTAAAGATCTTAATTGTTTGTCATTGACAGAATGGAAAAGTGACTAATTATCCAGACAAGTAGCCAACTATGTATGAAATGATTTGTAACTCTACTGTCAGATGTGGAAATAATAAGTTCCTCAACATACTAAAATTCCACTTTCTACAGGAAGCTTTCCATGGCCCCTCTTAATTCCAGTGCTTTTCTGCTACTGTTTCCTGTGTATCCTGTATAAAGCTTGCCTTGTCTGTATTTGTTTGCATATTGTCTCTCCCATTATATCATAAGCTCCTTAAGGAGTAGGGTAGGAACTGTCTTTTATCTCTTATTGTATCCCCAGTGTTTAGCACAGTGTTTGACACAGAGTGGACACTTGATAAATGTCTACTGATTGATTGAATGATACCTAACAGGAATTTTAAAATATTCTGACTTAAGTGGGGGTGATGCAACAATACTGACAAGCCCTAATATAACCTTAAGTCACATTAATAATGACAATAAAAATTCTGTTATTATTTTATGCAACCTCAAAACTAATGAAATCTGAAGTTGCTTTAAAAGAAGTATAATAATTCTGAATGAAGGAGATGGTGGTTCTACTGTACTCTGCCTTGAGAGGCCATATCTGGAATATTTTTGTGTTTGGTTTGTGGTATCACATTTTAGGAGATAAGTTGGTGAATTGGAATATGTCTAGAGGGAACCAAAATCAAAAGGGGACTAGAATCAATATTATAGAGGGAAAAGTTCAAGGAAACTTGTAGTTTGTTTCTTCTGAAGAAGAGATAATTTTATTGGAATTTATTCAAGTCTTTGAAGGTTTGACAAATAGGAGGTTGATAAAAAAAGACATTTTATGTTTAGACCCAGAGGGCCACTGATGGATGGAGTTATAGGGAGGCCGGTGTCTGCTTATTATAAGAAAGAAATACCTTTCCAGTTGTTCAAAACTCGATGATTTTATTCACTTATTAATTCAGAAAATACACATGAAGTATTTTTTTTATGCAAGGTTTTGTGCCTGGTGTAGACAATACAAACTCAAAAACCAAACAGTTCCTGACCTCAAAGAGCCTGCATTCTTTTTAAGGGAAACAACATGTACAAAGAAAATGCAACATAAAATATATACAAAATAATTTCCTGCAAGAGGGTAACAGCTGCTGGAGGGATTAAGGATCAAAGATTTAGGGTTGGGAGGGACCCTAAAGATCATTTAGCCCAATCCCCTAATCTCATAGAGGGCTAGAAAGAAGGTTGTGACTTGGCTAAGATCAGCATTTAAACCAGGGTCCTCTGACTGCAATTCTAGTTCTCCTTTCCCCATGTCTCATCCCTCGTACTTGAGCTGAGCTTTGACAGAAGTTAGAAATTCTGCAGATAGAAATAAAAGAGGGAGTGTCTTCCAGGAATGGGAAACAGCCTGTGCAAAAGTAGAGAGAGATGGAATTCTAAACAGAGAAGAGCAATAAGGCCAATTTGACTAAAATGTAAAGTGTATTAAGGGGGAAAATATGTAATTAACCTGGAAAGGGAGGCTGGAGTCAGATAGCAGAGGGTTTTCAAAACCAAAGAAGGAGATTGTATTATATCCTAGAGGCAAGAGGGTGCCACTGGAACTCTTTGAACAGGGATTGGCATGGTCAGACCTGTGATTTAGGAATATTAATTTGGCATCTGTATGGAAAATAGATTTGAGAAGGATGAAACTTGGAGCACAGAGACTAATTAGGAGGCTATTACAATAGTCAAGGAGAAAGGTGATGAGGGCTGTGTTAGTTGAGAGAAAGGGACAGATGTAGGAGAGGCTATGGATGTACAATTAGCAAGACTTGGAAAATGGTTCAATGGGCAAAAGCCCATGGCCCAGGGATCTGGGATACCCTCTCCCACTAAGGGGCCCTAGTTCTGGACTCACAGACTTTATTTATGCCCTAGAGAAGATGACCCCCAAAACAGGAGTCAGAGTTACATGTTCTAGGTCCCTGGTGCCTCGGGGAAAATTTCTTCAAGCTTAGGTTTGGCTCATATCTAATGTCTCCCCAAAATGAATTCATTGTAAAAAGAGATTCAACATATGAAGTAGATGGAGTATAGGACAGGCATTTATTTCTTCCATCACAAAAGAAATCTTTAAAATACAAAAGACATATAGGCATACATTGAAAAATGCCTAACGCATTATATGTAACTTGTCCCTTCTCTTATGTCCTCCTTTGATACTTAAAACATCAAAACATGAAATACTTTATGGAATTTCGGAATGGTCATTTCACTATGACCAAATTGAACAATCACCAAGCTGTCTAACCAACTCATCAAGGTCTATATTTCTTCCAAGAAAAGTTTTTCAGAGACTTCTTCCTGTTGATTACCCCAAAATTAGATCTTGATCTCTCAAGCTCATGAGATTGCCACCAATTTTACACCCGGAAAAATCTTATACCAGGTTCACTGTTTGCTTACTTGTGCTTAAAGAATGAAACACCAATCAAAAGAAGCAGCCAGAGAATTGGCATCCATTCTCAGGATCACTTTGACAGCAGAAGCTGGCCTGACGCATGTGAACAGCCAGCATAATTTCTGGGAGGAAAAGGAGAGGGATGGGCAGACAGTACAATGACAAACCAATGTCAATGAAAATTTTGTTATTATTTTATGCAACCTTGAAACTAATAAAATCCCAAGTTTCATTAAAAGAAATATAATAATCCTAGATGAGGGAGATGATAGTTCTACCATATTCCGCCTTGGGAAGACACATCTGGAATATTTTTGTGTTTGGTTTGTGGCATCACATTTTGGGAGATAAGCTGGTGAATTGTAGTGTGTCTAGAGGGAACCAAAATCAAAAAGGGACTGGAAACATTGTCTGAAAAGTCTGAAAGAGAGCTTATAGAGTTCTAAAATATTTGACAAATCGGGAGAGAACACAAGGTAGTGGAAGTTTATCTCTCCTTCCAAAGTCTGTTGAATGGGGAGCTTTTCATACTCACTGGCCAACCCTTTTTGATATACCCCACCTCCTGCCATCATGAGTGCTGACCTCAATAACCTCTAAGGTTCCTTTCAGCTCTAAATCTATGATCTTACGATTGCCAATTGCCAGTTTGAATTGGACATTTCAAACTGCATGTCTAGTAGTGGACAAAACAGAAATCATGAGCTTTTCCCTAAAACCCACTCCTCTTCTGAAATTCTCTATTTCTGTTGAAGGAATCACCCTGTCATATAACACTTTGACCTTCTTTTGGTACATACTCCATGATGACTCACTGGGCCAAAAAGTATGAGTAATTTAGTGATTTTTCTCTTACTACTACAAACTGTTTTTCAGAAGAGTTGGACCAATCCACAATTTTACCAACAAGGTATTAGTGGGCCTATCTGCCCCTCTGCCCCTAATATTTCCATTTGGGGGATCATTTTTACCAATGTTCTGGTAAAAATTGCAAGAAACATTCATTATATTTCTCTTATGACTAATGACTTGGACAATGCTTCCATATGTTAAGTGGCCATTTACAATGTTTCTTTTAGAAACTATCTATAACCTTTGGCCACTCAAATATTTGGAAATGATTTTTGGCTTTATATTTTTGTGGATGTTCTTTACATCTTGCAAATCAGACTTTTATCACTGATAATTGAAATAAATAAATTTCCCATTTAACTATTTCTCTTTTTCTATGTGCATTGATTTTGTCAGTACAAAAGCATTCCTTAATTTTACATAATCAGAATTACCTATTTTATCTTTTATGATTTCCTCCATCTCTGGTCTGGAACTCTCCCTCTAGTCATCATTATGAAAGGTAATTATATCTGTTCTCTATTTTCTTATGATATTACCTTTTATGCTCAGGTCATTTAACCATTTGGAGCTTATTCCTATTTGTGGTATGTTAAACTGGTCAAAGTCTATCTTCTGTCAAACTTCCTTCTAGAGTTCTTATCAATTTATGTTCTTCTAAACTAATCTTTGTTCTTATGTTAAACACTGGACTACCATTCTCTGTTGCTTTTGGTTCTTGTTTATCCAGTCTACTTCACTGATACGCTTTCCTATGTTTAACTTAATACCAAATAGTTCTGATGATTATTATTTTGTGGTATAGTCTGAGATCTGATAATGCCATGCCCCCATCATTGTTAATATTTTCTTTATTATTATCCTTAAAATCCTAGCCCTTTTCTTCCTCCAAATTTGCTTTGTTATTAGTTTGTCTAATTCTAGAAAGCATTTCCTTGTTAGATTAACTAATATAACATTAAATCTATAAATTAATTTGGGTAATATTGCCCTGGTCCAATTATGAGAAATGAATATCTCCACTATTATTTATTTTTCAGTATTTTCACAAAAAAATCCTTTTTGTGCTTGTGTTGCTATAAATCCTTTGTAGTTTTTGGAAGGGTTAAGTCTCATATATTTTATAAATTTTTGACCCTATATGAATGGAGTTTCCTTTATTATTGTGTCCTACTGCTTTCTTTTAAAAATACTGTATAGAAATTCTGATGATTTTTTGTTGTTTTTATCCAACTACTTTACTAAAACTATTAATAATCTTAATGTTTTATTGATTCTCTAATGTTTTCTAAGTTGTCTGAAATATCATCATGTTGTCTGAAAATGGAGGTAATTTCATTTCTGCCAAGCCTAGAGGCCTGTATTGGGCTACCCGAGTCTTTCTTACCTGTCCAGGTCTTCGGCTGGCCACGCCGGATGCACGTATGAGAGAAAGGACGTTCCAGAGTCAAACAGGGGTTGAGCTTTATTACAGGGTTTCGGTTACAAGTGCAGGGGGTCTTCTTTCTTAGGACGAAGAGGGGGAGATTTCCTAAGAAGGCTAAGCTTAAGGGAATGGAAGTAGAAGTACAAGCGGGGAGAGAGGGGGAGGGGAGAGAGGAAAGAAAAGAAGCGGAGCCCTACTTTTCTCTTTGGCTCCACACGTGCTAAGAGAGCTTTTAGGCTTCCTCAATCCTACTTAATCTTCAGCCACACAGTTTGCATCTCAATACCGTGCTGTTAGGTAACTAGGTGTGCTCCAATCCGGGACGACCTCGAGGGCAGGGAGACTCCACCCATCAGGTATCTCCGGGGGAGAGGCGGAAATACCCGAGCTAGCCGAGCTAGCTCGGTCTGACCTTCTCGAACCCCCGCTGTTCATGGAGGGCCTCGTAAGACTCTAAGATTTAGAAGTCCCACTTTTACCTGCCCGAGACTGTCCACACGGAATTGAGCTTCCAGTCCCAACACATTTCTTCCTTGGTAATTTTTATAGCTTTAATTTTATCCCATCATCTCATTGCTATAGAAAACATTTCTAGAACTGTGGGAAGAGGAATTGTCCTTGTTTTATATCTTGCTTGTATTGGGAAAGTTTCTCCAATACAAATAACAATATAAATGACTTTTCATTTTTAGTGATGTGTTTTTGATCATAGCAAATTATATTTGGAGTGTATCATTTTAATTTTCTTGCTTGGATAATCATTAGTGAAAATGATCCCATTTTCTGTTCTTCTTGGATTGTGTATAAGGACCTTATTTGTGTCATAAAAGAAATTTGGTGGAGTGCCTTCTCTTTCTCTCTGTCTCTGTCTCTCTGATTTTCTGCTTTTTTTTAAATTTAGCAAATACCAAATAAAATGAGCATTTCTATGTACAAAACAAAATAAAAAAGATTGTACACGAAACCATTAATCTCTATTATGTACAGCTTACTTTTTCTTTTAAATACATAATAAATTAAACATGTCACTTTCAAAGTTGTCCTGCTTGTCCATGTTTCCTTCAGGTCTTTCTTTTGCTCTCTTTTGTACAATTAAAAAAATGCTTCAATGACTATCTTTTCTTTTTGGCAGGTCTATTGCTAACTCTCTTCTCACTTCCACCCCACTTCTAAATTAAAAAAAAAAATGCAACATATATGGATAGTCAAGGAAAACAAATTCTCACATTACCCATATTCAAAAATCTATGTAGCAGTTCATCAACTCTCTGTCAAGAGGTGTTTAGAATGGTTCATCACTGATCCTGTGGAATTGTGGTTGATAATTGCATTTATCAGAGTTTTTAAATCTTTCAAAACTATTTTTTTTACAATACTGTTGTTATTGTATTCAGTATTCTCTGGTTCTGCTCACTTCATTCTGTATTAGTTTATATAAATCCTGTCCTTATTATATGTTGATTGTGTGACCTTGGGCAGGTCACTTAACCTCTCGTTGATGAATAGATTGTACCTGCTCTCTTCTCTGGTCCCTACCTCCTCCTTTTTAAATAATGCTGCTCTTTTATATTATTCCAGAGCTGAAATACTCTAGGTAACTCTCTAAAATCATAAGCTGAAGAAAAAGTGTTAACTTGCTTTGGTAGAGTAAGTTTCCTCACTTAGGACTTTCCCAAAACAATGAAATCACAAGTCTAATTTTTTAAAAAGGTTCCTTTATATCTCTGAATCTAATATCTTGAGAATTACTCACCTGTTCAATTTTTACTTTGTTAATATGGATACCCTACAACCCCATGATTAGGCAGGGATATCGGACTGGAGGAGGCATGGAGAGAACTGGCCAGGTTTATGTAAGGTAACCACACTAGCCAAGAATGGGGTATTTGTGGACCTTCATAAGCAAAGATTTAAGTGTTAGGGAAATAGCTTGAACCAGAATGCCTTGCACTTTCCATTTTTTTAAAACTCTAATCTATGGCAAATTGCCTTGGTTATGAATTTTTTTAATGAGTAACCAGTTCAGTGATTTATCTCAACCCGTTGGATGCTGGTACCCTGTAGGGACTATGGGAATTCATTTGACCCGACTTTAGGATTATGCCTACCCTCTTCTCTGGTTCCTACCTCCTCATTTTCACAAAAGGGTTGCTCTTCTATGTCATCCGTGGGCTGGGAGGAATGGAGTTGACCCAACACATGGTCTTTCCCCAAAATAGGACCTGAAAGAAAACACATTATGGGTTCTCTAATGGAAAATGCAGCCCTAAGTATTAGCTCTTGGTCTAGGTAATAGTTCTCTGACTGACAGTTTATAATACCTTGACTAAAAATGGAGAAAGGCAACAATTCCAAGTATCTTGTTCAGACGTCACTTAATAGATGGCCATTGAGGTCCCTTCCAACTCTGAGAATCTTGGATTCTAAGCATCTTTCTTATTTATAAGGACAAGTTAAGACAACAAGTTGGTTTCTGCATTTTCAAAACCTCATCAGAAGTAGAATAAATGCACACTCCATTACTGAGCAACACTAAAGATCCTAAAGTATAGGAAGAAATTGGGATTCTAACACCACATTTTCCCTTTCCTCAATATGCTGGATCCTTCATTTAAAAGTTTACATCTTTTAGTGGAAAAATTAATTTCTCTTTCACAAGTTCCACTCACATTTTGTTGCTAATAAAACCAAGGATGTAAATACTATTAAGTACAAAACAGCCTGCTGCATAATTGTTTCAAAGCAATTACAGATTATATCGAGCCATTCGTTGAGCAGAAACAGTTTTTTCCAAGACACCAGCTCCCTGTACCTTGAAATTTTATTAGTCTAAGAATTTCATGCACCATATGTTGGAATATGAGACTAGCTGCAATTGAACAAACAACTTTCTGATATATAAGTGAATGATAACCTGATTTTAAATGTGTTTATCTAATGAGATAGTAACTGTAATTTACAACACATATAAAAACCCCCACTGTTACTCCTGGTGCACCTTTTGGCTAAAAAGGGTGATGCAGGGAGATATGCTAATGACTATCATCTTGGTTTTTACCAAGTCAGTAATAAAATTTGCATTTGATATTGTGCACAGTAAACTGGGTTATTAGCCTTGAAAATGAGTCTCATAAAATTTAAATATAGGCTTAAATCATATTAACTGTCCTGTAGGTTTTCTGAGAGGCTTTAAAGCATTGTGTGTTGGTTCTATAGTGTATGGAATGCAGATGTTAGTTTGCCTTCAGGGGGTGCCCCCAAAAGGATGCATATTGGAGCTGGGAAGATACACAGAAAAAAAAACATCCACTCTTTGTTTCTCATCAAGCCTGGGAAGATGGTCCAGAGATGAAGGGTCTGGGGGAGGGGGGCATGAAGGGAGGAGGATGGGCATGTGGGAGAAAACCTAAGGTGTTCCTAGGCAAACATTTAGCCATGTTACCACTCTAGTCACTTGTATCTTACCCCCTTTCCCCCAGTTGACTTCTAGGAACACTGACAAGACCTTTGAGATCCAATCAAGCCTAGGGGTTGATCATCTGCAGGAAAGTGGATACCTGTGAGATGTTATCAGTTTTTTTGCTCTAAAGACAGAAGATGAAGAGACAGATTAGAGGTGGCATCAACTTTTTCAGTCATTTTTTGCATCAATGGGTTACTCTTCTGGCCACATATGACTGTATTTATTCATCTCTCCCTACACAACTATATTAGCAGGCTACATAACATTTGATCTGTAGAGCAGCTATTCTCCATGATACACTTTTGCCTGAAAGCAGACCACTTCTTTAGCCTGTCAGTACAGCATTTGTCCAAGCAGTCCAAGACATGTTGGCCCAGTGGCTAAGTGAAACATGTAATAGTCATGATCATTGAACAGGGCCAGATTCCTCTAGGGATGAGTTAGCTCATCCTAAGCACTATACCTGTAATGTGGTAGCAGCCACCCATATTCTTAAGATATGTGTTGATATATTCAGAAAGATGTGTTATACAATTTGTGAAGAGGGAAAGCAGCTCTAGCTGCTTCTAGTAGCCCTATCAAAGACACCAGCTTCTCCCATTCTAAGACTTCCAGTAGCAATTAGATAGAAGAAAGGAAAGTCAAGCTTTACGTTTGGTGTACTGTGGAAGAAAGGAAGTAAAATAGCCCAGCGAGACCTTTTGGTGACAGAGCAGCTCTGGGGAGAATGGTTACCTGAGTGATATTTCTCTTGATGCTTTGTTTGTAGGCACTCTTTCTTTAATCCCCATTGCATGTTGAGTGTGTCCCTGTTTGTGCATTAGTCTGTGCTGCAAGCTTCCTGAGGTTACAGCACAAAATCTACTTAAGAATTGGGCAGTTATGACTGTACTAAAAGATTAATGAGTTGACAATGCCTTCCAGTTCTTTCTTATTCTCACTAGTTTGCCTGTCAGAGGTTATAGGACTCTGAAAAACAGTGACTGTGAGCAGCCTCATGACATGGGTGATATTTAAAATAAAAACATGGATCAGTCCCCAATTATAGATTTTTCTATAAAACATAATGACATGAATATTTAACAAATATTACTTGTACTTCTCAATTAATATTACATTAAAATACCATTTGAGGAAAGATTTAAATGAATTGCAAAACAAAGCAAAACTAAGAATGCCTTCTCTCATTATAATCAATATTTATTCGTCACCCTTTACCTTCCAGATCATTCACCCTTTTCACTTAAAGGAGAATACTCAACTTATGATCAATCCAGACCTGTTCACAAATGCTGAGCTTGATGTTTTGCTAGATTTTATTCAATGATGCAAGCTTGCCATTTTAGTAATTTGATTGATAGAATCATAGAATTTAGGTTTGAAAAGAAGGAAAAGGAATAAACATTTTTATAGTGTCTGTTACATGCCAGGCACTTATGCTAAATACTTTTCAAATATTACCTCATTTGATCCTCACAATGACCCTGTGATATATATTTAGTTATTATCCCCATTTTACAGTTGAAAGAAACTGAAACTAATAGAGGCTAAGTGACTTACCCAGGGTCAAACAGCCAGTTAAGTGTCTGAGACCAGAATTGAGCTTAGGTCTTCCTTACTTCAGTCCCAGCACTCTATTCATCGCATGACCTGCCTCTATAGAGATCACCTAGTCATAGTATTATAGGAAACTAGCTTTAGAGCTCTGGGGAGCCTTAAAGGTCATCTAGTACAATTCTCTCATTTTGAAGATGAGGAACTAGAGCCAAATTGCCAAATGTCATACAGATAGCAAGTGGTAGTTGGAATTTGAACCTAGGTCCTCTGAATTCTCTTTGCATTATCAAAGACAAGACCCTACACCCCTTTTGCTCTAATAATTTGACCAGAAAATCTGATCTTGGAGTTCCTATTCTGGTCTAAACCTACTAACTGTCCTTTCACTTGTGACCTTTTATTCATGGGCCAAGAAAAAAAAATGGAAGAAAAGAATTTCATCAAGATCTTTTTTCTCAGCAATTCTATTTCTAGCCTTTTGATTTTTTTCATTCAACTAGCTTTTTACTTTTCTTCAAATTTTCAATTTGCATTTTATCATTTCTGTCTTGAATACCAGGTGGACTGGTTCTTTTTGTGCCTCCCTGCCTCTTCTCCATCTGAATTACAGAAGAAACCTTGTAAACAAACAAAAATAGCTTTTAGACTCAGTTACTGACTACAGTTTCTTCACAAGGTCAAAGAGACTAACCTAGAACTCACAGTATGAACCTGGCATGGTAGTTCTGAAGTCTCTCATTTATCTCAAAGTTCTATTCAACCAACAATGGTTATTTGTGGTGTTTTCAGAGTCTATTTTCTGTTATACAGAATTCATGTTAGCTAAATCTTCTAAATCTGTAGGCAGTATATCCATTTGCCCAAAACCAGTGACTCAGCATGTTGTGGATTAGCTTCTCACATGACATTGCTCAACATAGACACTTGGATGTATTTTTCCATGTAGGAAATACTATTTGAATTGTCCTCTCATTTCAGTAAAAATGGAGGGGGGCAGAGAACCTGTTTCGCAATTAGCAAAGCATAAATGAAGAAAGATTCTTATAAAATATATATATTTTTTCTATTTGTATCTCCAGAGCATAGCTCAATGCTTGGCAGACAGAATGTGCTTAATAAATGCTTTTTGTTTCATTGATTGATCAACTACATAGTCTCAATTATTGTTCCAAGGATGGAACTGAAGTTTCCCTGATCCTTTTACACTATCTTATCCAGCCTTTCTGGGGACCAGTGGTCTTCATTTGAATAACGGCTTATTGGGACAAGGAGTGTTGTTGTGTGCCAGAGACAAGGGCAGTGTCTACAAAAAGAGACTTTATGACTTTGTGAATGTAGCAGATTGGCCTCTTCCAATGAGAGCCCAAGGTTGTAACTGACCAGAAGTATTATTTTACTTTCCCAGTCCAACTGCTAAGAATTTGAGTACCAGATCCACCATCTTTTCCAAAAGTCTTTTCTGTGGGATACTATCAACATAGCGATGAAGGTTGATATCAAAGGGACAGTTTAATGGTCCAGGTCACCTGTCAAGAGGCATAGTAGAAGCATGGAAATACGACAAAGCCATGGGACGGGATTACCAAAATGCTTTGCTGTCCCTGACAGGTGAAAGTGAATTGATTCTAATGTATTTCAGTGTCAGGAATAAAGAAGGTGTCTGCTAGGTGCTGGAGGCATTATCTACCTGCTCTGCTAAGGAGATATGTCCAGGATGATAGGGGTAGAAGGCAATCAGAACTGATCTTTTGGTGGTCTGGTCATTTTCTTTACTGTACAAACTTCAGAGTTGTAGGCTTATTCCTTTTCCTCCCTTCCAAACCTAAATTCTATGATTCTATCAATCAAATTACTAAAATGACAAGTTTGTATCATTGAAGAAAATCAAGTAAAGCATCAAGTTCAGCATTTGTGAACGGGTCAGGATTGATCATAAGTTAAGAATATTCTCCTTTAATGTGGTGGGTATAATGTCTCCTAATTCCCCAAGCTCATTGGTATTTTGAGACATGGCTTTGACCCCAACTGGCATGTGGAACTACAGCTGTCTGATCAACTGTTATGGCCAGTAAAGCCCAAGGATTCCCATTATATGGGCTCCACAATGATGGAGGATGTTAAAAATGAAAACAAACAAACAAACAAAAACCCAACATCACTTCCCTCCACCATCCTTACCAGTGCCTTAGGATATTCATCTCAGTGAAATATGTAGGATCCAAAGGGATAACAGTTTAGGGAAAAAAGACAAGAAGACAGAATTATCAGATGACAATTCTGAATCTGAATCTTTTCTTAAGGACTGCCTATCTTCTGTGTATTTAAAAAGCATACAATCGAACCCTTGAATTTGGAGGGATTCCCAATGATCAGAGTGATTTCAGCATCAGAGTCTAAAAGGTTTACCTTGCTCCAGTGATCTGGGAAAAAAGTCTTGCTTGGGTCTCAGCTAGAAAGGGCAAGGGCATCGCCTTTCCTGGGGTTTAGATGCTTCATAATGGGCTTAGAATTGGCATTATTGACTAAAACAAGTAGGAAAATTTTCAGGGGTCCATGCTAGGGCAGGAGAAACAAATCAAGTTAAAGAGGAGTGTCTTGGGGTCTAGATCCAGGTCTCTGGGTTTTCAAGGCTTGATTTGTAGCATTTGTCAATTTCCAAGGGAAATACCCAGAAAATATAACAATCAGCTCTCCTGAACCAGATTGAGCTGGCTGCAGCACACCCCTGAGGTACCTTCTGCCCTTTTGTTTGGTACCTTAAGAGGTACTTCCAAGTGGCAGGAAGGGGTGAGTCCCTGCCAACTATCAAATTCTTTAAGTCTGTGATTGCTAAGCTTAGAGACAGTAGCACCTGGGTTTGAATTCTACCTCTGATGCTTTCTAGCTATGTCACCTTAGGTAAGTCACTTAATGTGTATTTCTCCTAGGCAATTCCCTAGGCCTTACCTTTTAAGTTATAGATAAGTTGCAATCTGACTTGGTGGAAGGAATGCCCATACTGTGAGCTCTCTACACTAATAAAATATCTAATGCTTAACATATTTATGAAGGGATGTTTTCTGGTTGTGAAGTCTGAAATATCACAGTGTCAGAAAAACCAAAGTTTCTGGTTCATCCAAAGTACAATGGAGAGATACAGAGTAAGAGAGGCATGAGTAGGTTGCAACATTTTGTAAATAAATGACATGGAAGGAGCAGAAAATGTATTACTAGAGAACCAAATGATGTTTTTTTAAAAATGGGTCTTTGACAAAGTCCAGAAATATGACATACAATCACAACTTTCATACTATATTTCCTTAAATGATCTACAGGTATAGAGAGCAGTGAGGTGGCACAGTGTGTAGAGCACTGGACCTGGTCAAAGACCTGTGTTCAAATCTAGTCTCAGACACATAACAGCTATGTGACCTTGGGCAGATCACTTCCCCTCTAAGTGCTGCAGGTAAATCTCTAAGACTGAAAATTGCAGAGAAGTGGCTGATCAGCATTGGGAAGGGAATTTCCTCATTGGGAGTTCTCTATAACAATAACTGATAGGTCTGATTTAAAGAAATCAATCATAGCTATGACTCAAAGTTCTGGCAGTGTCTTTAAGAAGCATCCCCCAGGAAATCTAAATATTTGAGGTATAATGATCAGTATTTTCTACTCTATATAGCATTCTACCAAAGGGTATTAGAAATAGATTAATATCTATTAAAAGAAACCAAATCTTTCATATTAACTTGATAGGTGATAGTCATCCTCTGCAACCCAGGTTATCAGATGTATTTATTTACTCTAGATCTGATGGGATAGTCATAGTCTAGAATCTAGACTTTTATTAAAGGGATTTGTTCTATGAAGTTTGTATTCAGTCAAAGGACCACACTTGAGGACCTAGAGCGCCACACGTATCCTCGAGACCTCAGGTTCCCCACCCTTAATCTAGACAGAAGAACCCCAAGAGATCTAATTTGGTTATTCTGCTTGCCCACTCTGAACAGAAAAGGCAACAAGTACCACAAATGTGGAACAGGATAGATCTGCAATTGCTATCTTGGCAGATAAATAGGGAAGCCGTCACTACTTGTACTGACGTTGTCAGAAAAATGCTTCCCTATGCTGTGTGATAGGGCATAACTTCAGTGAAATGTGTTTTTCTGAATACACCCCATTGTTTACATAGAAAATGGCTCCTTTTGGGCATTCATCCCAGCTTCATTAAGCATGTGTTATGATAAGAACCTGATGTGTTCATAGATTGAGAAATTTTGCTGATCAGTCAAAAAATCCAAACTGCAAGCTTTGATTTGCTTTATCTTTGTCTCTCTCTGTGTGTCTCTGTGTGTGTGTCTCCATCTTGCTCTCTGAAAATATTATATTGCTGCTTCTCTTTATTTTAAACATTACCATCACTTCTCAAAGACTTCCTGCCACCACCTTCCCCCTCTCCCTCAACCCTAATAGAATCTTCCCTGGATAGAGAATAAAAAACAGATAGATAACAAAAAACTACAGTTCAGTAAATAAATGAACACATTGCCTGTGGCCAGGAATAATGTGCCACATTCAGCATCCATAGTCCATTGCCTCTCTGCTGGAAGGCTAAAATCAGGCTAAACATTCCATTCTCAGAATTGACAGTTGGGGAACCAAGATGGTGGAGTACAGGCTAAGATCTAGCTGAACTCTCCCAGCATTCTCCACAACTTTAAAATAATTTCTTAAATCAAATTTGGGAGTGGCAGAGCCAACAAAGGTCAGAGGAAGACAACTTAGGAGGTCCAGAGGAGAGGTCTGTAACACCAGGGTGAAGGACCAGAGTACAGCAGGTACACCAGTGCTAGGCCTTGGAGGTAGCCATGATAACAGCAGCAGTAGCAGCTTCTGGAGTTCTCAGCCCAGAGATGGTAAGGGGATCAGACAGCTGTTCAGAGTTATATTACAGGGGACATTTTGTGGCACTGTATGCAGCTGGTGCTGATTGACAAATCTATTACCCATAAGTAATTCTAGGTTGTAGTTCCAAAATTAAGAGGAGAGCTGGTGGTCAGTCAAAAGGGAACAGGGGCCCTGGCCAAAGTTCCAGGGTCAAGAGGAATGCCAAGGAGTGGGGACCCTGCCTGGGAAAAGACCAGAGCACAGACTAAGAGAGCAGTGACCATATCTTTGCCAAAGTAACAGTAGCTTAGAAGCTCTGAAAATCTACTGTCCCCCAGAACCAGCTCTGAAAACAGCAGCATGAAAAAGCCTGAAGCTTGACACAGTGTCTCACCACCCCTATGTAAGCAGAATTCAACTTTAAAATAAAGTTCAAAGTCAAGAATTAGGCTGAAAAAATGAACAAACAACAACAAAAATAGAACTTGACAATAAAAATCTACTACAGTAGGAGGGAAGACCAAAGCATAAACTCAGAAAATACAACAGTGTGAAAATAGTTATAAACAAAACCTGAAAGAAATATAGTAATTGGAACCAAATCCAGCAAGAATTTCTGGAAGAGTTAAAGAAAGAGGTAAGTGACAGAGGAAAAGTTAAGAAAAGAAATGAAAGTAATGCAAAAAAAAATATGAAAAAAGAATTAACAGCTTGATAAAGAGGCACATAAATTCACTCAAGAAAGTAACTCCTTAAAAAGCAGAATTGGCCAGATGGGAAAGGGGGTACAAAAGTTCACTGAAGAAAATAATTCTTTAAAAAATAGAATTGGGCAAATGGAAGCTAATGACTCATGAGGCATTAAGAAACAATAAAATAAAGTCAAAAGAATGAAAAAATAGAAGAAAATGTAAAATATGTTATTGAAAAAAAAGTGACCTGGAAAATAAATTTAGGAGAGATAATTTAAGTATTATTGGACTACCTGAAAGCCATTATCAAAAAAGAGCAGAGACATCATATTTTGAGTAATTATAAAGGAAAAGTACTCTATTATCTTAGAAAAAGAGTGTAAAATAGAAATTGAAAATCTTATCAACCACCTTGTAAAAGAGATCCCCAAATGAAAACTCTCAGGAATATTAGAGTCAAATTTCAGAGCTCTCAGGTCAAGAAGGAAATGTCACAAGCAGCCAGAAAGAAACAACTCAGATATCATGGAGACACAGTCAGGATCACACAAGATTTAGTAGTTTTCAGCTTAAAGGAGTGGAGACCTCAGGATAAAATATTCTGGAGGGGAACGGAGCTAGGATTATAACCAAGAATAACCTACACAACAATACTGAGTATAATCTTTCAGGGGAAATGAATATTTAATGAAATAGAGGGATTTCAAGCATTCCTGAAGAAAAAACCAGAGCTGAATAGGAAATTTAATATTCAAACACAATGTCCAAGAGAAATATAAAAAAGTAAAAATGAAAAAATACTCAATAAAAGTTCAACTATTTATATTTCTATATGGGAAGATGATACTTGTAGCTTCTAAGAACTTTATGATTATTCAGTCAGTTAGAAGGAGTCTACATAGAAGGCATGAATGTAAGTTAGTTATGTTGGGATGATTTCCAAAAAAAGTATAAATGAAGGGATGAGAAAGAGGGATGTCCTGGGAGAAGGAGGAAGGAAGAAGTAGAATGGGGGAAATTTTTTCACATAAAAGAGGTTTGCAAGGAAGAGCTTTTATACTGGAGGGGAAATAAGGAGGGGGCATTGAATCCCCTAGAATTACTCTTCCCTGTTAATCTTTTTGTTTCTCTTGAGTCATCTGTTTGAATGTGAAATTTTCTATTCAGCTCTGGGTTTTTAATCAGGAATGCTTGGAAGTCCTCTATGTCATTAAAAAAGAGAGAGAGAAGGATAAACAGAAGAAAATAGGATGGAGGGAATATACAGTTAGTAATCTTCACTATGAATGTCATGGATGTAGGATGAGCTCACTTTTAAATGGAATTGAATAGCAGAATGAATTAGAAACTGAAATCCAACAATATTTCATTTGCAAGAGACACATTTGAAACAGCAAGACACTAAATGACTGAACCAGAATCTATTAGGCTTCGGCTAAAGAAAAAAAAATGCAGGGGTTAGCAGTCATAATATCAGACCAAAAACAAGCAGAATAGACCTAAATGAAAGAGATAATCAGGAAAACTACATTTTACTAAAAAGCACTGTCATTTTTACTGTTGTGGTCCATCCTTTGTTCTTGAAGAGTACAACTGACATCATGAATGTGATGTCCTGACTTATGCATGAATTGGATTTGAGTAAGGCAGAGTTGTGCAAAATCCAAAAAGGTGCCACAGACAATGGAGTAATATCAAAAATTGTGCAGTAAATATCTCTAATAAAGATCTTGTTTCTTAAATAGATAGGAAGCTGAGTCAAATTTATTTAAAAAAAAATAACCATTGCTCAACTGAAAAACAGTCAAAGGATACGAAGAGGCAGTTTTCAGAAAAAAAATCAAAAGTATCAATAGCTATATGAAAAATACTCTAAACCACTATTGATTAGAGAAAGGCAAAGTAAAACAAGTCTGAGATACTATCTCACAACCAGCAGAAATGACAAATGTTGGAGGGGATGAAGGAAAATAGGTACTATCTAATAAACTTGCCCAACCATTTTGGAAAACAGTCTGGAACTGCCTAAAGTTCTATAAAACTGTATGTACTCTTTGATACAGCAATAGCACTACTAGGTCTACACCCCCAAAGAGATTTAAAAAAGGGAGAGGACCTATATGTTCACAAATATTTATAGCAGCTTTTTTGTGGTGGCAAAGAATTAGAAACTGAAAGGATGTTCATGAATTGGGGGATGACTGGACAAGTTGTATGATATAATTGTGATAGTGTACTCTTGAAATGGTGATGGGGGTGGTTTCAGAAAAAGCACGGCAAAACCTATATGAACTGATGCAAGATGAAGTGAGAAGAACCAGGAGATCATTGTATACAATAAAAGCAATGTTGTAATGATAACCAACTATGAAAGACTTGGCAGCTCTGATCAATACAGTGATCTAAGACAATTCCAGATGATTCACAGTGAAAAAATGCTGTTCACATACGGAAAGAAAATTGATGAACTGCGTGAAAATTGAAGTATAATTTTCTTAATTTCCTGATTTTAAAATTTTTTTGGTGATATGGCTAATAGGAAATACATTTTACATGATTTCACATTTAATTAATATAACACTTGCCTTCTGAATGGGTGGGAGAGGGGTGGGAGGGAAGGAGAAAATCTGGAACTCAACCTTTAAAAAGAACAGAGTGTTTAAAATATATTTTTAAAGTGATAATTGGTCACTGCATTAATCAAAGTTTTGAAGTCTTTATGTGTCCATGGTCCAACTTTCTCTGGTTTCTGCTTTTCCTGCAACTGTACTAGGGGAAAGAGGAAGGATGAATGAAGGAGTGAAGTCATGCAACCTAATAGCCAAGCAATAAATTCATCTGACTTGTTTTAGCTTGTGGAACAGAAGAAAAACCTCAGATCTAGTTTAGTTCTGCCTTCTAGGAAATTCATCTAAAATCAATAAATCAAAACCATGAAATTCTCCATTTTTTTCAAATTGTGAAAGGAAGAATTATTGAACAAGTTTCACTTAGCATACTACACCTAAAAGAAAACTAAAAGACAATGAAAGATTTAAATCAGAGCCTCAGAATTTAATGTAAATACCAAGTTCCAAATCCCAAGTATCCAAATTGCATTTCAAAATTGTTTCCACTATTTTTTAAAATAAAAACAAATTCCTGTGCTTTATAGGACAATAAATGCTTGCTTCATCTGTAGAATTCAAGGGCAGTTCTATATATTTGTGTTACGTGTTCATTTTGTCTTTTGATATTGCTGCTTCAGCATCTTCACTAATAAATTTGTTATCTACTTTTCCAATTACTCTGTTATCAAACCTAGTTTTAATGTTTACATGTGCCAAGTTGAATGGTAAGAAAAAAATAGAGAGATGGATATATATAGAGAGATGGATGGAGCAGACAGATATATAGATACGTAGATGGAATAATGAATAGATAGATGGAACAGAGAGCTGAAGCAGATAGATACACAGATAGAAAGACAGAAAGATAGCTATATAGATGGATACAGCAATAAGTAGATGATAGATGATAGATGGATAGATAGATAGATTTCAGTAACTTTGTAAGATAATCCTCTCTGTTGCACTCTGAGAAGTAGATCTGGTATCTCTATATTTATGATCAGTGATTCACCTTCCAAATCTATCCCACCCAAAGTCATATTCATCACTATATCCACTGTACTCCTCATAGCCTCCATACCCACCACCATAGGTACCATACCTCATTCTTTCTAACCGAGCCCCTCTACAACGTTTTTAGCCTCTGGCAGCTACGGGCCTTTCTTGAAGAGCTGGATGCTGTAACTATTAGTTTTCAGTGAAAATCATAATAAGTATGTACTTCTATCTGACTGTTCTTGAAGATTTCAGTGAAATTGCAATCTTTCCTTGTGTTTCTTTAGAGCTTTTTTAGCTGTTTCTTATAAAACAGATTGCACAAAGGATTCCTTCATACTCTTCCTCTGGAAGTTCATTGGCAATGCTATCTGATTGGGTACAAATTCCATCCCTGAAAAAAAATAACTGAACATTTTTTCCTTGCTATAGCCAAATGAGAATCCTCAAAAGCTCACAAAGACTTCATTGGCAGCATCAAGACCATTTGGACCAATGACCTTCAACATCCAAACTATTTCAACATGGTTTGACTTGAACGCTTCAACGTATCTGTCCTAAAGTTTTTTTTCCTCTTTTTTTAGTGCCAATTTGATTTCATCTTCCAACTCAAGTACAACAAATGCTTTTTTCTTCCCTCTACCTGCTCTGGTATAGCTAAAACAAATATTCAATGCACCATTTTGAATTTTGCATTCCAAGAAGTAGCATTGGATGTCATTTGCTGAGCAGGACAAGGGCAAACCCAAGATCTTCACCATGAAGCTTTCTCTATTTTTGGTGCTCAGCTGCATCTTGTGCAATCAGCAAGTCATTCAGTACTTGACTTTGGCATGGCTACAAAGAAAATCCATAAAACTCTGTTGGCATGGCTCAACCCCTCAACCAGGAGAAATCATGGCACTTTTGGAGAGCAGAGTTAAGTGTTCATCCTTTATGTACCCAAACACTATTTCTCTCTGTCAGCAGCAGCTGGGCAGCATGGGGAACAGAGTACTGGACTTGTAGTCAAGAACTGAGTCTTAATCCTGTCTCAGAAACTTGTTAGCTGTGTGACCCTGTGCAAATCACTTAACCCCTTTCACCCTCAGTTTACTCAACTGCAAAATGGGGTTACTACTAGCATTTGCCTTACAGGGTTGTTGCAAAGATGAAATGAGATAGCATATATCTTAAAGAAATGTATAAATGTTATTATTATAGAAAACCATTAAATTAGCCTTATTAACCTGAAAAATAAATACAAGCTACCTAAATAGAAAGTAGAAAAGTGACTTTACAAAATAGAATTACTTATAAAATTGACTTCTGCCTGAATCAGGCAGAGAGGAGGGGAAGGGGAAGGATTTCACCCTCTTCTTACCGATTCTCCCAAATGGAAAGTCAGGAACTCACTCTCACAGTCTGGCTTCTGAAAACAGGGGCAACTACAACACCCAGGGGCCAGATACCAGCCATGGTAGGCATCTCTGGCACCTCAGTGTTCAGCTTTCCTAGTCTCTGGTGTCCTGTTCCAGCACTCACCTGATTCTTTTCACTTTGTTGAATCCAGAACATTTGCTATGGTCACAGATGGAGCCACTGCTGTCTCTCCTTTGGCAATGAAGCAGTGCTCAATTGAAAAGACACCCCCCCACACACACACACACTATGGCCTAACTCCATGCCACTGTTTGTAGTCCTACAAATGTGCAAAGATATTGGCAGTCTTATTCTATCCTGGGGAAGGAAGAAAAAAGTGTTAACTATGGAGGACTACATCTCTCAAAAGCACCCCCTCTTTACCATCACCACCACAACAGAGCTAGACCCTGAAGACTTTTCCTTGCCTGCAAGAAACTCCCTCAAAAAGCGGTCATGCAAACTTTTGCAAGTTTCTCTGAATTTTTCATATTCATCAATTCTTATGATATAATAATATTCCATTGCATTCCTAAACCAAAATCTCTTAAGCTATTTGACAATCAATGAAGTTTCGCTTTGTGACTACAATGAGTCTTCAGCTCTCTCTTAAACATTTGGGCTTTATGAAAATGTCTGCCTCACTTAAATGACTTCCTCACTTCATGGAAAAGTTGCAATTGCTGACAATGACAAAATGCACGTATCTCGTTTCCATAGTTTACAGTCAGTTTACTTTGGTTCAACTAATTCACTTGCATGTTTACGAAGATTTGGAGTTTCCAATGAAACTAAGGAGTAGCTTTTCAATTCTCAATTTTCATCTTTCCTTATGGTGTACCCTTTTATTTAGGGACACTGATTACCTTTTGCCATTTGCTTGATGATTTTGATTTTATCTCTTTGGGCTTCAGATTGGACCAATCAAAGAACTGAAAAGTCAGAATGCCCTGTTTTCATGTGATGTAAATCAAATTGCTTGAAAACTAGGGCCAAACTAAGAACTGCAAAATGCAAATGCATTTCAGAACAGACAATAAATTCTAGAAAAGCTGCTATGTCCTTCATAATTGCTGCTGATGTGATATTAGGATTCCACAGGAAAAAACTACGGTGAGAGTTACATACCACCAAACAAATGTTTTAGTGGCCAGTCAGCTGAGTCTTATCTGTTGTGGATCCTATTTAATATGAATTCATAGCATAGGGTATTTGGCAAATGGACAGCATATTTGAGCAGATGGATTACACTTGAAAGAATGACAGAAACTCGGAGATGGAAGAGACCCAAGAGGTCATCTGGTTTGATCTTTTTTGAAAAGTAATCCTTTCTGTAACATTCTCCAAAATTAATTTTCTAGACTCTTCTTGTGAAGCTTGTAATAGCATTGATGGAGGACTTGCTATCTCCTGAGGCATCCCACTTCTCTTTTGGAATGTTCTAATTGTTAGGAAGTTTTTTCTTACACTGAGCCAAAATCTGTTTCTCTATCTCTTCCACCTACTTCTTTCACTTCTTACCTTTGAGGCCAATAAGAACAAATCTAATCTCTTATACATGTGTCAGCACTCTATCTCCAGACTTTTATCTAGGCTAAACAATATTTATTCCTTCAATTGATCAAGGCATGACTTGTCATCTTCTCACTGTACTAGCCACTGTTCCTCTGGATGTGCTTGGTTTGTTAATGTCTTTTCAAAATGTAGCATCCACAGCTGAACACAAACTGCCTTATTAGCTAGCCATCTCTCTCCCATCTTTGACACATGTAGAATACTTTTTAACCTAACTGGAGGATTTTATATTGTACCTATTAGATCCATCCCATCATTCTAACCTGTTGAGATCATTTGCACACCGACTCTGTAATTCAATCCTTCCCTCCTTTCCCCCCATCCCCGACCCCCGGCATTCTGTCATCTATATATTTTAAATAACAGGCTTTTTTTTTGTTTTCATCCAAGCCTACTGCAATGGATCTGCAATGTCATCAGTGTGGTTATTCTCTTTAAAGACTTGAATTGCAGTCCAAGTATGCCTGGCCATCCTCTGTCATTTTTATCCATGTTCTCCCATAAGTGCACCATAGGAGGTTTCCTCCATCTGCTGATTATTCCTCCTTCTTGTCATGTGACCAACCTATCTTCCTTTTCAATCACATTTCTTTAACAACATCTTTTGCACTGACTTGCCTTTATATTTGCACTCTCCCCTCTCCAGGCCATATTCCATCACACCTGCCTCTCCATTTTCAATACTCTTGCCAAGGAGTCCCTTAGTGAATGTATGAATGTATATGATAGTTAAGGAGAGGATCAGAGAGACAGACAGGGACAGAGAGATAGAGACAGAGAGGACATTTAGTGTGAGTTTATTATGTACTGGACACAGTAGTAAGCACTGGAGGATATAAATAAAACTAAGCAAGACAGTATTAATGTTCTCTCAAGCACCACTTTTTTCCAATGATGAAGTCTAAGAGTTTTTCTATATATTTGCTTCCTTCTCTTTCTTCAAATATCTTTGGAATTGATTCCTCAACATTGAAATTATGTCACCTGCAGCATTGACCTCTTTCTCTCTACTTGTCTAGTCTAGTTGCTTTGGCTCTTGGATAAATCGACATTGCCATACCCCCAAACCAATGGAAATTGGTGTAAATTGATTGCAGCATGTTATTAAACAAGCAATTATGCAAGGAAGAAATATGAAATATGCCAAAGAGATATGTGATGAAAAAAGCTGAGTCAGTCATTTTGTGAGAATGAATGGTAATGGAGATAGCCTGTGAGCAACAAGAGATGTCAAGAGATGTCAAGAGATAGAGAGAAGAGTTCTTGGTCTTTTCTGTGTCCTGGAAACTTTTTGGTAGCCTGATGAAGACTATAAACATCTTTTCAGAATAATACTTTTAAATACATAAAATGAAATTCATAGAATTACAAAGAAAACCAATTATGTTGAAATTATTCAGTCATTCAGTCAAATCCAACTCTTTGTGACCCCATGGCATAGCATGCCAAGTCCTTCTGACTTTAAGGACTCATCTCCCAATGTCATATGTTTTTAGCATTTTAATACTATCCATGGAGTTTTCTTAGCAAAGATAGTGGAGTGGTTTGTCATTTCTTTTTCTAGTGGATTGCCTTTTGTCAAAACTCTCCATTATGACATGTTCATCTTGGGTAACCCTGCAGGGCATAGCTCATGGTTTCATTGAGCTATGCAAGCCCCTATACCATCACAAGGAAGTACATTGAAATACATATTTATATATCTATATGTAGATAGATATAGACATGTGTATATACATATATTTATACATGCATACATATTTTTGTGATCTCACTGATGTGAGTATTTCTCTTAGTACTAGAATCACAAGTTATATATGCCTTTTCAGTCTATAATGCTGGTACTTATTCTCTCTTAAATCTTTCATGAGGATTCTATGCAAAACAATAAGAACCCTTCATTTTGTAAGGGATTATTTACCTGGGGACTGTGAACTTATAAAATATCTATATCTATCCATCTATTCACACACATACATATATATATATGTATATACACATATATATAAACACATGTATATGTGTTTGAACTTACCATTGAGAGAAATACATCACAAATCCTTCTAACTATTGATATATAGCAGTGATAATAGCCATGTCTTAAGTGTTCATCATTTTTCAATGTGTTTTCCACACACCTTGTTTCATTTGATCCCTAAAACAAATCTGTGAGAAAGGTAGAGCAATTATTGTTATTACTTACAATCACAATGCTAATCAATGGTACTGCAAAACTCACACGCAAATTTTCTGACTCCTCTACTTGATGGTGTACCTTTAATCCAGTGTTTTAAAATCATATTGTGATTCTTTTTGAGGTTGAGAATCCTCATGTAACTACTTTCATTGGACCTAGAGGCAGCTAGTTGGCCTCCTGAACAGAGTGCTGGGCCTAGAGTCAGGAAGACATGAATTCAGATTGGCTCTCAGACACCTACTGGCTGCGTGACCGTGGATAAATTGGGGTAGACTCAGAGGGAAAGCATTAAGATTAAGAAGGACTGGGAAAGGTTTCTTGCAGCAAGTGAACCATAAAAGTTTGAATCTTTTAGGTGAGACTTGAAAGAAGTCAGGGAGAGTGGGAGACAGAGAGGAAGGAGGAAAGTGTTCCAGTAATGGATGACAGCCAGGGAAAATGCATGGAATTGGGAGTGTCTGTGTGAGAAGAACAGTAAGGAGGCCAGTGTCACTAGATTGCCAAATACATGAAGAGGAATAAGATGTGAGACAATAATAAAAGAAGGAAGGGAGCAGGTTATAAAAGGTTTTAATAGCCACACAGGATTTAAAATTTATCCTAGACGTAATAGGGAGCCACTGGAATTGATCGATTGAGTGTGTATATGTGTATGTGTATGTGTGTATGTATGTGTGTGTATGTGTGACACCTGTGCTTTAGGAAAACCAATTTGACAAGTGAGTAGAAAATAGAGAGGAGTAGAGAGAGACTTGAGGCAGAGAAACCAACTGGAAGGCTAATGCAATAGTCCAAGGGTGAAGTAATGAGGGTCAGCACCAAGTGGTGTCAGAGGAGGGAATCGAACATATTCAAACATAAAGATAGAAAGACAAAAATGAGAGGAGTTGGCATCAAACTGGATATGGGGGATGAGAGAGAGATTGAGAAGTCATGTGGACACCTATGTTGTAAGTCTGTATGACTGAGAGTGTGGTGGTATCCTCCAGAGTAATGGGGAAGTCAGGAAGAGAGAAGAGTTTTAGGGGAAAGATTCAGGTTGAGGTTGGTTCAGTTTGGAGCATGATAAGTTTAAGATATCTACCAGTTATCTGGTTCAAAATGTCTAACAAGCAGTTGGAGATACAAGACTAGAACAGATAGACAAAGAGATCTGAGGATCACAGGGCTGGTGATGTTAATTAAATTAATGTGAGTAGATGAGATCACCAAGTGAAATAGAAGAGGGAGAAGAGAGGAGGGCACAGAACAGAGCCCTGGGGGATGCCCATGGTTAGTGCCTATGACTTGAATGAAGATCCAGCAAAGCAGAAGCAAAAGCCAGGTAGGAAGAAAAACAGGAGAGAGAAATATCCCCAGTACTTCTAGTATGGCTCATTCCTTCCCTCAAACGCCATGGTCACTGTAGACTTGGGTAGAAATGCTGATTCAAGCACTTTGCTTTAACAATTCATTTCACCAAACAATTATTAAGCATCTACTGTGTACAAGACAATATGCTAGAGATGGGGAGGGAGAGGGCGAAACAGAGAGAGACATACAGACAGAGACAGAGAGAGACACACAGAGCAAGAGAGTCCTAGTCCTCAGTGAGTCTGCTATTCAGAAGCTCTTCCTTCATAGCTGTGATTTTTTAGTTCTTAACCTTTTTTGTACTATGTGTCCCTTTGGTAGTCTGGTGAAATTTATAGAACCCCTCCTCAAAAATAAGATTTTTTAAAAAAAAAATAATAATAAATGGAAAAAATTCTAACTTTTCATTAGAAGTTTGTGAAAATAAAAATTTTTTTCCCCATTCAAATTCATTGACCTCCTGAAATCTCCCCAAGGACTCCATGGGGGCCTATCCACCTGAGGTTAAGAACCTTTGCCCTAAATGATCTGCTGGTCTCTTTGTTTCTCTAAGCCATCTTTTGTAAATCTGATAAATTATCACAACACAAGCTCTGTTGTTGTTCAAACACATCTGACTCTTCATGAACCCTGTTTGGAATCTATCTCTCTGTTTGTTGAATAATCAATTTTCAGTCATGTCCAACTCTTTGTGACTCCATTTAGGGCTTTCATGGCAAAGATACTGGAGTGCTTTGCCATTTCCTTCTCCAACTCATTTGACAGATGAGAAAGCTGAGGCTAACAGGGTTAAGTGATTTGCCCAGGGTCACACAACTAGTAAGTGTCTGAGGCCAGATTGGAACTCAGAGATGAGTCTTCCAGACTTTAAATCATTTAGCTGCCATCTAGCCTCACGGTTAAGCCCTCTACAATGTAGCCCCAATCTACTTCCCTAATCTTATTCTGCTATCCTCCCCTTCCTATACTCTATTCCCTGATCTTATCTTGCTGAGGCTGCCATGCATTTGTACAAGCAGGCAGCCCTCCATACCTGGAATGCATTCCTTCCAGAAGCCCCTGTCAAATCTGAAATTTTAAAATGGTCTGACTAGGAAATTAGCTAGCTCTCAAATACACATCATAGAGCTACATGCCTCGTAGATAGAATTGGTGGCATAGTGGATTAGAGTACCAGGTCTGGAGTTAGGAAGACTCATCTTCCTAAGTTCAAATCTGGTCTCAGACGCTTACTAGCTGTGTGACCCTGGACAAGTTACTTTAACCCTGTTCGCCTCAGTTTCCTCATCTATAAAATGAGCTGGAGAAGGAAATGGCAAACCATTCCAGCAGCTTTGCCAAGAAAACCCCAAATGGGATCTTGAGGAATCAGACATGATTGAACAACAAGAAAAGGACTTTAAAAATTAAATCTATTTCTCTCATTTTACAGATAAGGCAACTGAGTCTCATAGAACCAGAGTAACTTGCCTAAGATCACTCAAGCACCACACCACAGAGCCAGAATTTGAACCTAGATTATCTGATCCCCAATTCAGCCCTTTTCCCACTCACAGCACCCAGACAGCATCATTTAAAATCGCAATCAGCTCAGGTAAAAGTGGCCATTGAGAATGTCAGAGTTCCAAGTCATGTGTTCGTTCTCTCCCTCACGAAGAAAAGCTCCCTGCAACATTTGGCAGTACAGCCTCAAATCCCTTTATGAGGAACGTGTCCGGTCACAGCAAACTATACTGAAAGGGTCCCAAAGAAACTGGACTCTGCATTTTTCTGCATCCTTGGGGTTAAGAAGCATCCTTTGCAAAGGAAAAATGGCTCATGATTTTATTGGCCTGACTTGAGAAAGGCACCTCTCTCATTCAAATTGCATGTAATCATTTTCGATGCTAAAATATTCATCAACTCTCTCTCTCTCCAAAGGCACTGATTCCTTACCCATGCTTTGGATTAAAACCATAATAAAAAAATTAAGTTATCCTGGATGTGTTATGCACTATGACCTGGAGTGTTCTTTCTTGGTGCCAAGAGTCAATGTTCCCTTTGGTAATTTATGGTCTGTGACCACTGCATCACTGGAAATCTTTTATCAGAGAGCTTGAAAAATGGTCCTCTGCCTTGCAAATGAGGGCATGCTTGCCAATATTCCTGGGCATTCACAGTAATGAAGAAAGTCAAAGGAAGCAATAAAACGGAGTCAAAAATAATAACAGAAAAGAATTATAAATGCTGTAGTAAAGAAGTCAAGATAGAAAGAAGTCCCTCCCATGCCCAGCTCTGTCTTCAGGAGGGTTTCTCAAGAGACAAGGCAGATGAATCAGAAGAAGCATTCCAGGGTAGATGATGTTCAACATGGGGATAGAATCTGAATCCAAAGGGCTGGGTTTCCTAGCAGCATTTCCCTATGTGAAGTCCCAGCCCAAGAGCAACCCTCACAGCGCCTCACCTCCAATACAGTTTGGGGCTGTCAGCAGGGGGTTAATATAAGCCTTGGTTGACACAGTACTGGAGGCATTCACATAAGAGGCCTACAGTTGCCGCATAGGCACATTTGGCCCAGGTTTCCAAAGAGGCAGGAGCTGTTACTGCAGAAGAGTACACTGCCTGCCACTGTTGGACCATTAGTATGGAAATGAGGCATGTGTGTGACAGGTGGCCTTACAACCAACACAATTAACTTTCTCCATTAGCTGACGCACTGACAAAACAGATGCAGCATCAATAAGCAACTCCCCCCCCCCCATCTCCCTGTAAATACCGAAAAAGAACACCGTATTGCAAGCCCCTCTTATTTATAAGGAGGAGCAGTATCATTTCTTCTGTACACAGAGTGGCTGGCTGTGGAGCTGTGGGGTTGTTGCTGGTGTTTGCTAAACCTTTACTCTATACAAATGTCATAATTCCTCAACCAGAGCTGCGAAACAAGCAGTTTTCCAGAATGAGGTCATCAGGGAAGAAATCTGTAGTTCCAAAGGTGAACAGGAATGCTCCCATTTTACCCTGAAGATCCCTCAAGCCCTAAGGGGATGAGAGCAGGTCTAAGTGCTTATTTTCTATCCGAGAACACAGCACCAGGTGCTGTCTGGATTTAAGAGACAGACTCAAGAGAACTTCAAATCCTGGTTGCAGGAGTTTGCAACAGTATAAGGTAGATAGAGTAACAACGATGCCCATCCTCAAAGGGATAAAACAGCATCTTCAGCTATTTTATGGAGGGAGAAACATAAACTGTGGTTTTTTGAGGTGCTTTTTGGCTTTGTAGCAGGCAACTAGGCTCTTATAGGGTCCCAAGGTTGGAGGGATCTCAAAGAGCATCTTGTCCAACTGCCTCATTTTCCAGGGGATGAAAATAAAGGTTAAGTGACTTGAGCCAAGGTCACATGGATAATGTGCAGCAGTGATACATCTGAATCCAGGATTTCAGACTTAACGATCCCTGACACCTTACATTTGTCTGGTACTTTATACTTTAAAAAACACTTTTACAAACATTATCTGAAGTTCTAAACCTGTGACCATCTTGAAATATCTCCATATGAAGAACTTTAAGTATGACCAATGACAACTGTTGAAGTATTTCAATAGATTCATAGACATACTCCCACCGTTATCTTGCCCTCTAAACATAAACTTTACTAACTGTCCTTCTGTTTAGGGCACTACCACCCTTCCAGTTATCCAAGTTCACATCCTTAGAATTGTCCCTGACTCTTCTCTCTTCATCAACCCCTATATTCAATCAGATGGCAAGTTTTAATTCTGTCTCCCTATCTTGTCACTCATTCAGCTACCACCCTCCTTCAGACTTTCATGACTTTGTGCTAGATTACTGTAGCATCCTATTAATTTGTCTCCCTGCTTCCAACCACTGGCATCTTAATCCATCTTTCTCATCATTGCTAAATAATCTTCCTAAGAAATAAGTCAGACCATGTACCTTGACTCTCAAAAAACCTTAAGTAGCTCCCTATTATCTCTGAAGGAAATTATAAATTCTCTAGCTTGTTATTTGAGGCTTTCCATAAGCTAGCTTCTACCTTCCTTTCCAGATTTATTTTATCCTACTTCCTTTCACAATAGGCAACCCTGCACAGTGAGTGGAGAGTTCACCTCACAGTCAGCAATACCTGTACTTTGACTCATTTCTGACACAAACCGTGTGACCCTAGTTAATGTCTCATTACTCCAGGCATAGATAGTTCTTATAACCCACACTGGTAGTGGGAGTTTCTACTCCTTATCTCTATCCCCTTCACAAATTCCATATGCCAGACAAACTGGACTATTAGATATCCCCTGAACTTCATACTCCATGTCCTGAATCTATCCATTCACACAGGTCACTCCCCATGCTGGGAATTCACCTACTCATCCCTTTCTCCTCATTAACCTTGTCTTCCCTCAAAGATCAGATCAGTTACCACCTTTTGCCTGTAACTCTCCTGGTCCTCCTCCCAGGTGTTAGTGATCTCTTTCTTATGAAACTATACTAATGGTTGACACATATTGTACCTTCCCCTCTTCATATATCCCATTAGAATGCAAGGTCCTTGGAACAAGTACCATTTGGATTTTGTGATGATTACTCAAACACCTAGTACAATGCATTGATTTTGAAGCTACCCATAGTTTTTATTCTTTTTGAAGATGCATTTCCATCATTAATATCAACATATCATCCATGGATGAAGATTGTTGTTAAAAATTGTTTTAGGAAGCAGCTTGTGACTGTTGGAGGTGCTGTACAATTTCCCAAATGAAAATTCACTCTATTTTCTTCCTCTAATACAATTAAAGGGGTTGGACAACTGGTCAGAAAGAGATTATAGGAGATCCTTTGCTGGCACTGATTGAAAATTTTATTGTCCACAAATAGTTCTGTGTCTTAGTTCCAGGGTAGAGAAGGGTCCTTATGATCAGTCAGACAGAAGCAGGGGTCCTGCTCATAGTTCCAAGGTACAGAAAAGTGCTAATACTTACGGCTATAGGAGAGCAAGGAACTTGGTCACAGTTCTGGGACCAAGAAGAGGACTAACACTTGTTGCTGCAGGGGAGCAAGGGATCTAGCCACAGTTTGGAAGTCAAAAGGAGAACTAGTATTTCAGTTGCAGGGGAAAAGGAGCCCTTCCTGGATAAAAGACCAGATTGCTGAACAGGATAGCAGTGACCACACCATTGCAAGGGTAACACCACCTTGGAAGTGCTGAAAACTTGCAGATCCTCAGAATTAACTCTCAAAACAGCAGCACAAAATCTCTTGTAGTTTGACATAGTGCCCTCCCTCCAGTGATCAGAATCAAAACATTAAAATACAGCTTAAAGTCAAGAAATAGACTGAAAAAATGTGCAAACAAACAAAAGAAAAAAAAGAAGAAGAGGAGGAGGAAGAAGAAGAATTTGACCATAAAAAGCTACTGCAGTGGCAGAGAAGACCAAGACATAAACTCAGAAGACAACAATATGAAAATGGCTACAAACAAAGCTTCAAAGAAAAGTGCTAATTGGACACAAACCCAACAAAAATTCCTGGAAGAGTTCAAGAAAGAGATAAAAGTGAAAGAAAAAAATGGAAAAAGAAATGAGAGTAAGGTACTGTGAAAAGAGAATTAACAGTCTGGTGAAAGGGACACAAAAATACTGAAGAAAATATCACCTTAAAAAGTAGAATTGACCTAATAGTAAAAGAGATGCAAAAATTCACTAAAGAGAAGAATTCCTTTAAAAAAATAGGCCAAACAGAAAATGAGATACAAAAATTCACTGAAGAAAACTACTCCTCAAAAATTCAATTGGACAAGTTGCAGCTACTGATTCCATGAGACATCAAGGAACAATAAAACAAAGTCAAAAGAATGGTAAAAATAGAAGAAAATATATCTCACTGGAAAAACAACTGATCTGGAAAATAGATTGAAGAGAGATAATTTAAGAATTATTGGATTGCCTGAAAGCCATGATCAAAAAAAGAGCCTAGGCATTATCTTTTAAGTAATTATAAAGGAAAATTACCCCAATATCTTAGTCTCAAAAAGGTAAAGTAGAAATTGAAAAAATCCACTGATCACTTCCCAAAAGAGATCCCAAAATGAAACCTCTCTGGATAATTACAGCCAAATTCCAGAGCTCTCAGGCTTAAGAGAAAATGTTGCAAGCAGTAAGAAAAAGCAATTCAAATATCATTGAACCACAGTCAGAATCACACAAGATTTAGCAGCTTCCACCTTACAGGAGTGGAGGGCTTAGAATATTATTTTCCAGACAGTAAAGGAACAAGGATTACAACCAAGAGTTACCTACCCAGCAAAACTAAATATCATCCTTTGGGTGGAAAAAATCAATATTTAATGAAAACAGGGGACTTTTAAGCATTCCTGATGAAAATATCAGAGCTGAATAAAAATTTTGATATTCAAACATAAGACTCAAGAGAAGTATAAAAAGATAAACATAAAGGAGTAGTCATAAGGGACTAAATGGAGTTAAACTATTTACATTCCTATGTGGAAAATGATACATATAACTCCTAAGAACTTTTTGATTATCAGGATAATTAAGAGTCTACATAGACAAAGGGCATGAGTATGAGCCAATTATATTGGAATTAATCTCCAAAAAAATGAAGAGATAAGAAGGAAAGATACACTAGGAGTAGATGGAAGGGAAACGTAGAATGGGGAAATTTTTTATCACAAAAAGAAAGTGCATAAGGAAGAGCTTTTATACTGGGACAGGAAACTGGGGGGTGGGCATTACTTGAACATCACCTTCATTGGAACTGGTTCAAAGAAGGAATAATACATACACTATATATACATACACACACACATATATACACATATACATATACTGAGTATAGAAACCTATCTTACCCAATAGGATAATAAGAGGGAAATAGGATAAGAAATATAGGAGGGAGATAATAAAAGGGAAGAAAAATGAAGGGAAGAAGAGGTCAGAAGCAAAACAGACTTTTCAGGAGAGAGAAGACAGAGAGAGACAGAGAGAGAAAGGCAGAGTCAGAGAGAGAAACAGAAGAATAGAATGGAGAGAAGTACACATTAATCATAATTGTCAATGGGAATGGGATGAGTTCATCCATAAAATGTAGATGAATAGGAGAATGTTTTAGAATCCAACAATATGTTGTTTACAAGAGACACATTTAAAACAGAAAGACACACAGTATGAAAACAAAGGACCAGAGCAGAATATATTGTGCTTCAGTTGAAGTTTAAAAGGAAAGGTAAGGGGTAACAATCATGATCTTAGAAAAAGGAAAAACAAAAATAGAATTAATTGAAAGAGATAATCAGGGAAACTACATTTTGCTAAAAGGCACCATAGACAATGAAGTAATATAAAAAATTCTTACATTAAGCTTCTCTGATATTTCTCAAGTATACAGGGAAATGAGTCAATTTCCTAAAAATAAGAACCATTCCTCAATTGATAAATAGTCATGGAACATGAATAGGAAGTTGTCAGAAAAAGAAATCAAAGTTATCTATAGTCATATGAAAAATTGCTTAAATCGCTATTAACTAGAGAAGTGCAAATTAAAACAACATTGAGGTACCATCTCACACATTATCAGAAATGACAAATGCTGAAGGGGATGAGGGAAAACAGGTGCATTAAAGAATTGTTGATGGAGCAGTGAACTAGTTCAACCATTCTAAAAAACAATCTGGAACTATGCCCAAAGGAATATAAAACTGTACATATCCTTTGATACAGCAATATCACTACTAGGTCTGTACCCCAAAGAGATTAAAGAAAAAGGTAAAAGACCAATATGTACACAAATATGTATAGTAACTCTTTTTTATGATAGTAAAGAATTAGAATTTAAGAGGATGTCCGTCAATTGGGGAACTGATGGAACAAGTTGTGACATATGATTGTGATGGAGTACTATTGTACTATAAAAATGATGAGGGGGGTTGTTTCAGAAAAAAAAATGGCAAGAACTATATGAACTGATGCAAAGTGAAGTGAGAAGAACCAGGAAATCACTGCATACGCTAACAGCAATGTTCTAATGAGGACCAACTGTGAAAGACTTGGCTACTCTGATCAATATAATGATAATTCCAAATTGTCAGTTTGGATAATTGATATTTAGAAGAAATCTGTGATGAAGATGCCACAATTTTGAAGATATAAAAAAATTCTCAAGAGATCTGAATAATTCCAAAGGACTAAAGATGAAAAAATGCTACCCACCTCCAGAGAAAGCTGATGAACTCTGAGTATGAATTAAAGAGTAATTTTCTTGCTTTCTTTATTTTCTTTGCTTTTTTGTGATATGACTAATATGAGAATATGTTTGGGATGATTTCAAATGTATAATTAATTGGTATCATTTTAATTGCCTTCTCAGTGGATAGGGAAAGGCTAGAAAGGAAAGGAGGGTGAGAATTTAGAACTCAAAAGAAAAGAATATTTAAAATAAATAATAAAATTTTTTAAATGTATAGATCATTTTCACAAAAACTTTCATGGAAATGCAAAAGTAAAATACTAGTTGATTATTTATTTCATTTCTCCACTGCCTTTTCTTCCAGTTAGAGAGTCAGTACACTCGAGTTGAAATAGAACTAGATTTGATGTCAGAGAAATTGAGTTGGAATCCTGTATAATTCCAATTTGGGCAAGTAATTTAGTCTCTCTGAGTCTATGAAATGAGAAAGTTAGGCCTATAAGGTCCTTTGCAATTCTAAATCTATCATCTAATGACAATCATGATTTCTAAAATTTGTTTGATATTTACCCTACATTCAGATCTCTTGAGAATTTTTTGATATCTTCAAAATTGTGGCATCTTCATCACAGATTTCTTCTAAATATACTTGGTCTGACCCATCTGTTATTGTTTTTCTTTTTCATGCTATTTCATGGCACGATAAATAGTATCTTATTATAATGTTGCTAGATTTTTCAAAAGCAGATGATGCAGTTAAAACTATTCTTTGGATAAACCAGTAGAGGGAAGAAAAGTTTTTCTAAAAGAAAAAATTAGCTCTTCTATGTCATACCTTGTGGTAAATTCATTATCTCACTCCATCAGAAAGTATAACAGTGGACAAAGATCTGGTCTCAAAACCAGGAAAACCTAGGTCCAAACCCTGACTGACACATGCTTGCCATATGACCCTGGGCAAATCATTTAGCCTTTCTGTGATCTATGTCAGAAGCCTAAGTGCAGGAGGAACCAGGTTAAAATGTAATCAGGAAACATTTAGCACTAAAAATAAATATGTATATTTATGTATATGTATATATGTATGTAAATATGTATATGTATATATAGTGTGTGTGTGTGCGTGTGTATTATATGTATGTATGTTATATAAATTACATATATACATACACATATATGTATATGTATGTGTGCTTGTTTTATTCTAAGTCAATTGATGGCCCACAGGGATAAAGTTTATATCTGAGTTTGACACCTCTGCTCTAGGCAATTGTCTAAGACTTTAAGTTGCAGAGAAGGTGTCAATGTACATTGGTAGGAGGAATTTCTTCACCAGAGATTGCTATATGCCAATAAAGTCATAGGCTTAGTGAGGGTCAGATAGCGTCACTTTGTGTTCTTAAGACTCTTGGTCATCTCACATCCCGCATCGCACATCTGGGGTACTATGCTCTGTTCTAAGCACCATATTTTGGCAAGGAAATGGGTAAACTAAGGAGCATCCAGAGAAGACTGACAAGAAGGGTAAAGGGTCTTCAGATCTTGCCTCATGACATAAGGATGAGTTCATGGTCCTGGGAATATTTAGCCTGGAGAAGAAAAGAAAACTTATAATGGACATGATGGTTGTCTTCAAGTATTAAAAAAAATTACTGCTATGTAGAAAAATTAGGAGCAATGGATGGACATTACAGAGAGGTAGATTTAGGTTTGAAGTAAGGAAAAACTTGCTAACATTCAGAGCTATACAAAAGTGCAATAAGCTGATTTGGGAGGTGGTAGGCTCCTCATCAGCTACAGTCTTCAGGCAAAGGCTGCACTGGACTAGAAGAATTCCAGCTCTGAGATTCTGTGAATCTGGTCAAATGTGTCAGACTTTATACCACTCATAAAACATTTAGAATCATAGAACCCTATCACAGTAAGGGACCACAATGGTCATCTTGTCTAGTTCTCATTTGAAGTATAATTCTTTGCACAAAATTGTCAAAAAGTGGTCATTCAGCCTTCAGTTAGGGATCTCCAGCAATGGGGAGATCATTTCTTCCACAGGCTCTCTAATTGTTAGGAATTTTTCATTTATATTGAACTGAGATTTGCTTCCCTGTAGTTTCTACTCGTTGATTCTAGTTCTGTCCTCTGCGGCAAAATAGAATTCTAATTACTCTTCCACATAGCAATCATCCAGATGCTTGAAGGTAGTGATTCCATATTTCCTCTGTCTCCCTTTCTCCAAGCTAAATGATTCCATTTCCTCATATGGCATGGTTTCTACTCCCCTCATTGGATACATTCCATTTTGTCAATGCCCTTCCTCAAATGGCACCCAGAAAGGAACATGCTATTCCAAAAGGGATCTGACTGAAACAGGGTACAGCCAAATTTCACCTCCACCCCACCCCCATCTTGTTCTATACATTATACTTTTTTTCATGAAACTAATGAGCTCATTAACTTGTCACCCACTGACTAACAGACAGCATCTTGTAGTGGAAAGGAGTGTTGGACTGGTTCAGAAAATTTGTGATTGATTCTCAGCTCTAATATTTACTAAATGTCTGACCATGAGCAGGTTATTAAAACTCAAACCCTCCGTTTCTTCCTAACTCACAGCAAACTTATGATTAAAGCTCATTATAATCCTTAAAGTACTTTTTTAAAGTATGTTGTTAGTAGTCATAATTATCATTATTTTTAGTTAGCTAAATATCACAGTAAATAGAGCACTAGACCTGGAAGAATTGAATTCAGATCTGGCTTCAGATAGATTTACTAGCTGTGTAACCCTGAGCCAGTCATTTAACCTTTGTTTGCCTCAGTTTCCTTATCTGTAAAATAGGAATAATAGTACTCTACCTCTCAGAGTTGTAGTAAGCATCAATTGAGATAATAGTTATAAAGCACTTGAAGTACAGTGTCTGGCATGTGGTCAGCATTACGTAAATGTCAGTTGGTGGTGGTAGTAGTTAGTAGTAGTTATAGTAGTAGTTAGTCTTTCTTTTATTAGATTCAGTTGAGTCAATAAAAAAAACCATTATTAAATCCCCATTGGGTATATAGAATACAGAACTTTGGAGAAAGGTGAAGTTTCTATAAGACATAGTTCCTCTCCTTATAAAGCTTACGGACAGCATCATGCAAGGTAATATATATATATGTATATATATATATATATATATATATATATATATATATATATATATATATATATGCATATATATATAATTTAATGTATGAGGAATAATTAAAGAATACAATACATATAGAAATAACTAATCAATTATTTGACTATACTTAAGTCACACAGGTTTGGCTTTGTTCTGTTTTTCAAAGCAGGTGAGAAGGAGGAGAAATGGGAGGGAGAAATCTAAATGCTTAATAAGTGAAAAAATATTACTTCGTACAAGTCAGAAAAAATAGTTATGAATTCAAGACAATCTGTTTTGTGCTAGATGCTAGAGATACAAAAATGAATCTATGCCTGCCCTCAAGGAGCTTGTATTCTATCCAGAGACAACAAGCATACATATAAGTGAACGCAACATAAATAAGGGGTTGTTGGTTTTGGGGGGTTTGTTTTTTGTTTTTGTTCTTGTTTTTTGGTGAGGGGAGAAAGGAAGCCACTAGCATCTGGAGAAATCAGAAAAGACTTCATGTAAGAGATGGTGCCTGACCTAAGCTTTGAAAGGACTCCCATTCTCTTAGGTGGAGGCAATGGAAGGCCTGGTGGACAGCCTGGGCAGGGCTTTGAAATGGGAGCTAGAATATTGTGTATGAATGACAGCAAGAAGACAAGTCTGGCTAGACAGTTTGGTGTGTGGTGGGGGAGGGGAAGGAGACAGTGGATTCCAAAGGGACAAGGTTAAAATTGGACAATAATCCATCTTCCATTCAGAGGAATTAACGCTGCCAGGGCTCAAGTACTTTCTCTGGTTTTACTAGGCATTCAATTGGCAGCTCAGGATGTCAGCCCATGACCATTTAAGTGGAGTTTGCTATAACATATTGTTATCCTTGTGAAATGATATTGCTTAGGGCAACATCGTGTAGGGTAATGTGTGTAATTAAATTAATGAGCTGTTTCTTATATTGTCTTATTTTTTGAACCTTGCCTCAATGTGACCATCATTGAAAATGATTACAAATATGCTAATTGGCTAACGTGTCAAAATTTTGTAATTGCCTTAAATATCCTGCATCTTCCTTTGTCTGGTACACCACTTGCTTTTCCTTTATGTACCTGTCTAGGGCATACAGGCAACCAACACAGTGTTATCTAGTCACCAGCCTTAATTATTTAGGCTGGGCCTTCCTAGTAGTCAGGTTCGTTTACCTTAAGAGCCTTATGCCCCCAACAGGTGGGTATTAATGAGGTATCCGTTAATGATGCACATTATGGAGTGGCTTGGAACACAATTATCAACACTGAAAGATTCCCATTAATGACCTCCCTGATTAAATATATTGGAACCTTACATCTTTAAGCTACACTGAACAATTATTTTATTCCTCTCTCTTATGAAATACCCCTATACAGAATCATATTGTGTACCTTTACTCTTTAATGGAATTTTAAAATGTTTTAATAAAGCATTTCAGTGACACCCAAGTAAAGAATTTATACCTTAGTGGCTTAAATTTTTTCCAAACTCAGAAATGGTGATTATGTATTAGGACAAAGAAGATCATAGGGTACAGTAAGGCACAATAATTGCTTTTTCAGCATGACAGGGTTTGAAATGGGAAATTCAGTTTGATATAAATGCTAAACACTGTAATCCTGTGAGAATAGTATGCTAGGGGAGGGGTGAGGCACTGTGCTGAATATAGCCAGAATCAAATATTGATCAAATTCTCATTATACAGATGCAGAAACTGAGGCCCAGAGAAATGAAGTGACATAGTTAGTTAGTGGCAGAGACATGACTTGATTCCATTCCACAGGCGTTCATTAAATTCTATGTACTTGTATTGTGTGCGAGAAGGCATCATACTAGGACTGAATGATGATTGTCTGATTCTAGAGTTTCATCTTTCTGACCAGCTTGCTGCATTGGGTTGAAACAATGAATAATAATAATATTTAATAATTAATTATAATAATCAATAATAACTAATTTGTATTTACTAATTAATTTTTAATTTTCAAAGTTCACTTTTATGAGATTTTGAGTTTAAATTTTCTCCCCCTCTTTCTCCTTCCCCCTTCCCAAGATGGTGTGCAATCTGCTTGAATATTTATATATAATTATTTATAATTAAAATGTTATATAAAATAACGTATAATATTAAAATATTATATAAAATGTAAAATATTTCCACATTGGTCATATTGTTAAAAAAAAAAAAAAGAATTAGAACCAACAGGAAAAACCAGGAGAAAGAAAAAACAAAAAAAAAAGAGAGAAAATAGTGTGCTTTGCTCTGCATTCAGACGCCATAGTTCTTAGGTAAGTTGTTACAAAGCCAACAGAATCTAGATGCCATTATTATTATGGTCCATAATAAGAATAAACATTTACTGAGTTCCTGCTGTTGGAATCAAGGGCTACAGTAACCATTGTAGGATACAAAATATCTAGCTGAAAAGACCATAGACAATTTTTATTCTATCTAATGTCTTTTCTTCGACAATAAAGCTGAAATGAGTTGATTTTTGTCCCAAGTAAATAGATTTAATGTTCCTCAGCCTGGAAAAAATATCTCAATTAACAAAGAAATATAGGTAAGATGAGGAAGACCATTGCCATCATCACAAATACTGACACTTTCTCCTTTACGAGGAGCTATAAGAACTATTGCAATTCCAGAGAAATGGAGGACTCTTGACTGCTAAGAATTTTCAGAAGGATTATAAGCTTTCCTCTAATGGTGTAGAAAGTTCTTGGGCAAGCTACTTGAAACCTTTTTTCTTTTTAGTAGCATCAAAGAAAGTGAAAATAACTATTGTTGTTTAATTAAGAATGGACACTTCTCCTATTGGTGCCTTTTTTCCTGACAGTTATAAGGAATCATAAAAATCAAAGTCTTGAAGTTCATCTATTACACAGCTTTGTCTCCAGAAAATGTGAACCCTTTTCTTGAAAATTTTAAAGAAGGTTCACCCAATGTTACTTCTGTATGTATTCAGAATAATCTTCCATAACTGAAATCCAATTCTATCCAACCAGTCTTTATTATTTGCAAAAATGCAGAACTCCATACTAGGTGTTAGGGGTGGAAAGACAAAAACAAAACAAACAAAAAAAAGCAAACAAAAAAGCACATCCCTCAAAGAGTTTCCATTCTGTTGGGAAATATAAAAATAGATGGGATTACTTGAATAGGGAGAGGAAATTAACTGGGAGGGAAGGTCAGGAAAGACTTCTTGGAGGAGTTGGCACATGACTTGAGCTTTGAAGGAAGCTAAGAATTCTAAGAGGCAGAGCTGAGGAAGTAGTGAGTTGCAAACATGTTGGGCAGACTGTTTCATGGAGGCAGAAGAGGTAATATTATTATTTATATATATCCTCTATTAGATTCAGCTGAGTCAATTCAAAAAAAAATATTCTAGGTGTATAGCACTCAGAATCTTGGAGAAATACCAAGTTTAGGTAAGACATCTTTCCTCTCCTCGTAGAGCTTACTAACTTGATAAGGAAATAAAATATGAAAACAAATAACTACAACGTGTTAGGTCAGTTTGTCTGGATCATAAATGGTGTGAAATATACTATGAAACTAAATTCTATCTTACAGATACCGTATGCCTCATTTGTCACAGATGACAGATGTGACTTGTCTTCCTCCTGTGTTCCAATCCCAGATAACATCAAGTCATGGCATATTTACTTGAGTACTATTGGAATTCCTTTCTGGGGTAATTAGCTTAAGGGAAGGGGAAAGGAATAGCTCTGATCCAAGACTGTGTCTGTCCAGCATGGGGAAGTTGTGGAATGAAGCTACATTCACAGCCATTTATTCCCACCTCTGCCATACTTGAGGTGATGTAAGATGGGAATAAGTCAGAGAAAAGTATTTGTCCAACCTAGGAAAGTTTTGAAAATTGTACCCCAGGTAGGCTCCTATATATGCCAAAGGATTTGAGCCTTTACTATAATACGTGACTAGACTGATCTGAAAATACACGTGGGCATAACATTAAAGCCAGAAGTTTCTTGCACTAAAAATAGGTGCAATTATTAAAAAGCCAGCACAAAACATGCCCTTTGTTATGCCTGTCTTTGCCTTCCCCTAGTTCCAGCTCTTACTAGGAGCAGTAGCAAGGCTTGTGGGTATGGTTGACATCCCATATCGGTCTCAGACTGAGTAACAAAGCCATTATCCTAGAAAAAACACTTTTCCTTGTTCCCTAACTCCATCCTACCCTGGAATTAGTGCAAAAAGAAATGAGATTGCCAACTACCTTCCCACTGGAGGAAGAGGGAGCAAGGTACTGTCCTGATGTCTGTTGGGGGAGGGAGATGGGGATAAACCATTACCATGGACACAAGAATGATTAATCCTGCTCCCTTCCCTTCCTCAGCCATCCTTGGGAATATATGCCTCTGTCCTTTTGGCTGTAATTCAAACTTTTGTGATCAGTATAAAAGCTGGGTAGGAGACAGAGATGGTAGCACTCTAGGCCTCCCTCTCTCCCTTGGGTCCCTAATCCCTCCCTACAAGTATGAGTTAACAGCCTCTAGAAGCTACAGCAGATACAGATCAGGTTACCTTCTAATACCAGGAGTGGATGCCTTCTCTCAGGAGTGCAGGCAGAAAGAATACCTAAAAGCATCCCTTCTCTCTCAGCCTTTTCTCCTCCTGCCACATATGACCCTTATGATACTTAGACATTATAATGAAAAGGTTACATGGGGAAGGTACCGCATGACGATTTATCCTAGAATCCTGGTGGCATATTGCACTCACACCAGCCAAGTGTTTTGCAAAGCTGAAACATTGTCTCCTTGGCCTTCACAATGGTTCTAATGATTCCCCCACCCGTGGTCGGGTTGACATAACTCAACTCTCCTAGTTTAACACGCATGACTCAATTACACAAGAGTTAGCTAATGGGGAATGGGGAAGATGTTACAGGTTAAAACAAATGGCGATGCCATGAATCGGGAGCCGCTTTTCAGATCCAGACCACTCAACAAAGACCTAGCAAGACATTTTCTTCACAGGATATGAATCACCCGAGACAAAAAGGGGAAACCCAGGGCCACCTACGTTCAGAGTTTGTACAGTATGACCTCAAGGCCCAACATCTACCAGAAGTTGCACAAGGAAAGGCCATGCTTGGAAGAATAAAAGGGCTTACGCATCAGTATTAAATAATTCTCTTAGAGATGCAAATTTCTAATTAGTTACTGTGGCAACTGTAGGGGCCTGGAAGTAAGCCCCTTACACAATGAAAATGAGAGTTTACTTTTTTGATTTACCACAGGACTATAAGAAGGAGGGAGGGTGAAAAATAAATAAATAGACAGATAAATGCAGCCTTTGTTGAGACGAGTGAATAAAGTACAGGGAGGAAAGGGGCTTCTCCAACTCATTCTCCTCCTTCCAGGTTGAACAGGATTTGGACAGTCTTCCTACAAAGGGAATCCAGACTCTAAGAGGCTCGCAACAGGCAAACCACGGGTATCATACACATGGTCAGAAAACTACTAAATCCAAATCGTTTCACAATTCATATTGATCGTTTTGCTTAAGATAATACTTCAGCATATTTCAAAGCTATTCCAAATGGACAAAGTTTTTTTTTCCTCTCTCCTTTCTTATAATTCTGTAAGTCCATCCCCCCAGCCCCAGAGGAAAAAAAAAATCTCCTTACACTGGACATCTGCTCCTCTAGAGTGATGCCTCCCACAGCTTTTGAGTAGGGCTTGCAGAGAGAAGGGGTGGAGACGTGAGGAGGAAATACATATTAATGGTCAACAAACAAACATAAAGAATAAACACAAAATGATAACAAAAGTACCCTTGTTTTCAACTAGATGAAGTTGAATGAAATTATTCGACTAGTTTGGGAATTGACAGGCATTCTTCAAAAGCTAAGGAAATCATATGATACTTGGGAATTATTTCTAGGCTGGCCAGAAATCAAGTAAAAGCTGTATTCTTCCCTGAAAATGTCAAAGTTGAAGAGTTCTGGTGATAGAATACTAGAGGAAAAATTCATATGAAATTGATTCCTTTTGCCTTACCATGTAGCAAGGCAGAAGTGGATGAAGTTTTCTTTATGCTACATCCCTCGGTTTTTCTCTCCACCCACCTTGCCACTCCTCATACACTAAAATTTTACACTTTCTCTCCAATTCTGGCACCATAATCAGATACAGCCATTACTACTGGAAATGAATCTACTTCCCATAGCTCTGCTACTAGCCTAGCAACCTCCCAGACCAAAATATCTCTCCCTGGTTACTACTCCTTCACATGAATCATCTTCCACCATTAAAATAAAATGTAACTCCAGCTGCAAGGATTGTTTCTGATGTTTCTGGGGTTTTATTTGTTTTGTTTAGAGACTGTCTCCCCAACTCTCCCAAGCTATGAGTACATAAGCTACTCACAGATCTGATCCCACTACTACCTAGCTCCAGAATTCTGACTTACTTCCTTTCTGACCTCAGCAGGTTAACCCCTTCAGAGGCAACATAACCCCACCCATTCCCAAGAGTTCTCCATAATAATTCTGGACTTAATGAGAATGCCCGATCAACTCAGTGTTTTGCTGCTCAAAACTACCAAGCTCAATAGATGCAGTTTTTCGATAGCAGGAATTACAGGCCTGTGACATCAGTTGGGATGCCAGCTGTCTCGTTTTTGTATTTGTATCCCCAGCACTTAGTGCTTGATCCATAGTCCCCACATAATATATGCCTTTTCATCCATTCATAATGGACAGATTTTTTTTTTTATCAGGAACTTCCTGGAGACAAAACACCTTCACATGCAAAAAGAACTCTAAATATGAGAGTTATAGGTAATATGACTGGTTTGTTGCAGAAAATATATCAGAAAAGGCAAGCCTTAAGCATCACCTCAGTGTTATCATATGAAAACTAGTCTCCCCTCAAAAATCTCCTAGCACCTTGTTTGTATCTCCCTTAAGCACTTAACACATTTTAGTTTGAAGTATAGTTATTTGTATAATTTTTTGCCATCTCTACCACTTTGTGAGCTCTTTAGAAGCAGAAATCTTGTCTTGAATTTCTTTATGTCTTCCCTTAGATCCAGACATAGTACTTTGAAAACAGAGAATCCCAGAAGTTTTAGTGCCATATTAAGTTTTAATAACTACTAAATAGATATTAAATATCAATGATGATTAAAATTTAAAACTACACAAAGATTACTGAAATGAATTCTCAAATTAGATGGAGGGGAAAAGATTATGGTTCATGGAAATCATTACTAAAATATGGGGATTACATAATGAAAATGATAGGAAAGTCAAAGATTTTGGAGTAATATATCAAACTGGAGGTAAAGAATCCACCATTTTATGGCCAAAAGCTCACTTTTTCTAATGACATCTTAGTATTCGATCTTAAAGTGACTAGTATACATAAAGATAAGCCTAGCCCTTTCTAGTGATGTTAATCTGATATGATAGACCTCCTTGAGTAGGTCAGTATTCACAGAGGAGTATCTACCCAGTCTTCTAGAACACTCACCTCTAGTTGCCTCTCCCTATGTGTCCCAGAAACCAACCAAGATTCCTTGCCCCTGTTCTTTTCCTTTTTTCTACTTCTATACCAGCTACCAGTTCTTTACACCTGACTCATGGAATTTGTTCCTCAGGCTCGCTAACTACTTATTCAAAGAACCAACACTTCCTCAGCAAAATTTTGTATGTATAAGACTTGATTGATTAAAGTAAGGGCTCAGTAAAATTCTGGCCAATTATGTTATGAATTGGATTTCCAGGACAGGATATTTATTCCGTTGGGGTGTTTTAATGCTTAGGCTCATAGACATTAAAACCACAAAGGACATTTGTGATTGGATGATCTGATGCCCTTATCTAAAGTCAACCCCTTAACTGAAGTTCAACCCCTCATTTTATTAATGAAGGAATCAACACCTAGAGAAGCAAAGAGATGAAATAATTTCACCAATGGCACACACTAGTGAGTATCAAAGTCAAGATTTGAACCCAGGTACAAATATTGGGGTCAATTGAGTAAATCAATCAAATAGTCCCCACCCCACCTTAAGTAATCAATAAGATACTATGCTCTGATAAGTTTATAAGAAGAGAATACATCCCAGTTTTTCATTACGTGTGAACAAAGCCTGGAGATGGAATGACATTGAGGGAATCGATCATGTCTTCTTAAGTCTGTATAAAACTATTGAACTAGAATTGCTAGATTGACCAGGAATTGCTAGATTTTACTATCTGGCAATGGAGAAGAGAAAGAGAGCTACCTCTAAGAAGGAATCACTTGGTCAGAAGAGGACCTTGGGAATTTTAAAGGGTCTGGAGGTTTTAAATTTTTTTCCTCAGTAGCCTAGCAGAATTCCCAGAATTACTGGTGACAATATGTGTATCAGAAGTCAGTGACATGCTAGATATGATGATAAAGCATATTGAAGGCTCTACAAATAGCCCAGATAAAGCCTATACAACACTTAGGGGAAATATTCTAAGAACTCCAGGAAAATGACTTGGAGGAGCTACGTTAGTCTCTCAAGTTTGAGAACAACCCCCTAGACTTTCCCTGAGAGGGTGTGTCAAGAACACAATCTTTGTGGGAGAATATTTGTAGCAACTATGCTACCTTAGGAAACCCTACTGCTTTAGTCTGACTAATTGATATCAACTGATAGTCAAGAAGTACAGTAGTGGGAGCTTTTGAGCCTTAGCATTAGAAAGATACCCTCAATCCCACATGAACAGCTAGAGCTCTGAAAGAACCAGGTGGCCTTACCTGGGGAAACTGAATAGTCAGCATGAGCAGAGTAACTCCAGAGCACACTGAGGATGAAAATCTTACTGTAAGTTCAGAATTCTTTCTCCTGGGCTGTGTGAATAATGCTTGTATTTTGGGCTTTTTGTTTATTTTAGTGTTTGGCTGGATTTAAGTTCCAGTATCTCAAATTCTGTTTGATTATTTGTGTGGTGAAAACACCAGGGGCCTTGGTAACCACTGTCAACAAAGAGGAACAAATTTCATTTGACTATTGCACTAGGTAACCTTTTATCTAGAGAGGGAATATGGTATAGGAGATGTTAATGTTGTCCCTGGAGTTGGGTTTCAAATTCTGTCTCCATGGGCAACTCCAACCTCATTTTTTTCCAATATGAATGGATAGAAATACCTACTTCACATTGCTGTGAGACTAAAAACATATGTAAAGCATTTGAAAGATTTTAAGATGCTACATAAATGTCAACTATGATCATACAAAGTTGACCAACAAACTTCTCAGTTCCATCCAGGGATTCTAAGGGTGAATACTTGTAACTATTTTACCTAGGTACCTAATAATTATATTATCATTTTGATAAAATTAGGAGTTCCTATGCTATGAATTTTAAAAATCTGAACTCAAAACTTTCACAAACTGCACAAGAAATTTCAAATGCATTCTCTAGCACTGCTCATTCATTTAATGGACACTTGAGCTACTTACTTCCTGAAGAACACACACTTTAGATATGTTTGCTCTCTGTCTTCATGGAGTCTAATAAGAGGATTCTAATAAATACTTTTGTTTTCTCCCTACCTATGACTTCATCAATAGAAGCTATTAGCTGTGAGCAGTAACTATATTGGAAAGACAAAGGCAGAAGAAAGGGATTTTATCCCAGAACAGATAATTACCCAAAACTGGGGAAATTTTCCTTAGAACCTAGAATTCCAGGACATCTGACCATAATTGTACTCTTCTTGTGAAAAAGGCTAGGACAGAGCAGAACCTAGTATTGATGGTCGTGGTAGAGCTTTGGTGGAGCATGATGATGGGCCAGGGTGGAGCCATGTGCAAACTACGCAATGATGAGAGGGGAGTCAGGAAAAGAGTCCTGATGGGGTGTCAGGGTGAGAGTAATCGTTTCTTAAGGTTCCACTACCTCCAGCATGATGGCCTGAAAAACACCATCTCTTTCTCACCTCATCCTATGAACCTGACCTGTCACCCCCTTTTTGTTGTAAGGTGCAGATGAGATAATGGATATACACTTCATGGAAGGTAATTAAAAGGTTTCAGTTCTTAATGACATTAACTGTCATTTTTCAAAATATCAAAAATCTAATTTCAAAGAAGGAAAAACTAGGTTTTATTGACATTTTATATTATATATGTTACCTCAAAGCCCATTTGCATGGGATTTTTCTCATTAGTTTAGATTTAATATTCAGTTGTCCATGCCTATGGGCAGAATTGACAGGAGCTTGAGGGAGAAGAGCAATGTAGGTCTTCTGACTTCTTTCTTTGACAGAGGAGAAAAACATGGTTCCAGTCTTTCCAGGTCCCTAAAGGGAGAAAAGGACTCTGGGAAAAAGTGGGTGGAAGAGCCAGCATCTTAATCATGTCCCTATTTCCAGCTTACTGTACTAGAGACTTCAAGGAATTTCCACTTGGGTGAGATCTTAGGTCTCTCCCAAGGTCGAGATGAGCTATCTTGCTCCTAGTAGTAGCTCTGTGTATTGTCTTACACACATTCTCATCTGTATACCTTCTCTGATTGGTTTCCTATTGATTTAGATAATGGTTTTTTGTTGTTGTTCTGTGTGTTCATTGCGGAACTGGCATTTGGTGGGAAGGAGTCAAGCCTAGGATGTATAGCTTGGAGTACTCCTTCTGAAGAAGAGGAATGAGCTAGAGCCTAAAAATTACTTCCCCTATAACAATATGAGGAGGCATAGAATGAAAGTCTCTTTTGGAGAAGGGTGGGCAGAGAATACTCTTAATAGACAGATAGACAGATAAGTAGATATAGATACATACATACATATATATATATACATATTTGCATATATATGTGTAGATATATAAATACACATTCCTACCTCCCTGTGAGTCATATCTAGACAGATCCATGTGGAGACACAAAGCCTATATGGGCTATCCAGCATACACCCCTTTCATATTCATCCAATCATACAAATGACTCTTCAAAATCATCATATCTACAAAAATTCTTTCTGACTTGTAAAGTTTAGGCCATACTTATATCTTCCAATTTTACTTTTTTTCTAAGTCTTTTCACCTATTCCCACTTCCAAGTTATCATGAATTTCTTCTGCTATTTACCATGTTGATAAGAGAATATAAACATCTCCTGGCCAGAGATATGTTCAGAGTCCTACCAGTGGGAGGAAAGTGCAGCAGATCTCAGAGTCAGACAATACAAGGAAGCTTTCCTGGGACATTTCTGCATTTCTGGAACTATGGAGAATAGTTGGGTGAAGGTGTAGACTGACTGCTTGGGTCTGAAGTTGGTAGAGTGGTAGGTTGGAATCAGTTAGGAAAAGCAGAACAGGTGCATCATTGATCAAACCAGTCTGTGTATATTGGCTTTCCCAGAGAGTTGATGGAGAGAATGTAGATAAAGAATACCAGGTGATGTGGAGCATAGACCCAACAGAGTGTTGGGGGTGTAACCTCTTGTGTGCTGTCACATGTTATTTCTTACTCTCCCTGTCCTTATTTACAGTTTTGGTAGAAGCTGAATGCTTGCATCTTCATAAGTCCATTTCTCATCATGTCACCAGCAGAGATGTCTGCATCTGGAACTGAGGATGCAAACAAGAAGGGTGACAATAGAATTAAGCCAGGATCTAAATGCTCTGCCTCTGAGGAAATTCTCTTCTGAGCTACTTCCTTCTCTTAAGGACATGTTGAACCAGGGACATGGGACTCCAGCCACTCACGGATTCAGACTCCTTCATGCCATCTAAATCAGTTAGGGATAGAGACCTGTTGTCTGCTTTGTATAATGGGGAAGTTGGTTGGAGCAGGGGATAAAGCATTGGACCTGGAGACAGGAAGACAAGTACAAACCTAGCCTCAGTAATTTATTAGCTGGGACGCCCAGGAACATCACTCCAGGGAAAGGATTTCTAGGAGCTGTGAGTTAGTCTCTAAGTTTGAGTATATTTTCTCCTGAACTTCCCCCGAGAGAGTTTGTCACAAACATCAGAAGAGAATATACGTACTGACTCTACCACCTATACTACCTTAGTAAATCCTACTGTTCTAATCTGATATCAAACTGACAATCAAAAAGAATTACAGTTTCCTCATTTGTAAAATAGGGATAATAACAGTACCTACTCAGGTTTATTGCAAGGATAAACTGAAACATTACCTAGCACCTAGTAAACCTTATATAAATGTTAGGTATTATTATAAAGAACTCCCAAGTGACACAACTTCCACAAATTCTACTGGCTGCTTGCAAAATTCTCCTCTATTACAGAAACAGATTAAAATTGGGAAATGTTTAACAAAATAAACAAAAATACAATACAACACATATAATGTTAATTTATGGTTTTCTAAGTCAACATGCCAGTAACAGGGATCCAGTTTATATCTGAGTTTGACACCACTGTCCTAGAGCATTGAGCTGTGAAGGGATTTGCTCAGGGTCATAGAAGTGGGAACTGAACTCACATCTCCTTGGCTTCAAAGCAGGCTCTCTGAAGACTATGTCAAACTGTCTCAATGCTACCTAACTATATACTTGCATACTTTAAGAGTTTCCCTGAAGTGGGTCAAAATTCCTCTGTAACTCAGTAGATGGTATGGTGAAGAACCACTGTCTATAAACTTAGTCAGGTCGTTCAAAGTTTATTTTACATTGGCTTGGGTCAACCAGGCAGATTTATAAAATAGAATCAACATTCATATCAATTCTCTCCTTAGAAGAGTGTGTGTGTGTGTGTGTGTGTGTGTGTGTGTGTGTGTGTGTGTTTATCCTTAGTTGCCAAAGAAGACCATGCCATCAGAGAAATGATGACATGACTTGCACTTGACTTTGTTTTAAGCGAGGGAGGGTGGTGCAAGTCACCAGTCTCACTTCTCCTCCAGAGCCATCTGAATCCAGTGACCAGATATTCATCAGGATGACTGGAGATGACCCAGGATGAGGCAATTGGGGTTAAGTGACTTGCCCAAGGTCACACAGCTAGTGAGTGTCAAGTACCTGAGGTGAGATTTGAACTCAGGTCCACCACCTGGCTGCCCCTACTTAGAAGAGTAGTTATAAAATGAATCATGTTCTTGCCTCTAGTCAGAGAGTTCAATTCCGGGCTGTCATACTTCTCTCACGCAGCTCTCCTTGCACCTTCATGCTGCAAAATGACACCCAGCACCACCGAGGACAGAATCGACTACAGGTGTTTATGAGTAATAATATTAAGTTCAGCAAAAACATTCTTTAACAGAATAAATTTAAGAAAAATACAAACAGAAGTAAGTCTCAGGCAGGGTAAAGCTCTGTCCATCCCCCTCAGTTGGCTTATTTCTCTCAAGCAAGTGCCTGTGACAAAATACACAGAAACACGAAAAGGACAATCACACAGAGTCACTCCCATGGCAACATAGTGTAGAGATGACCAAGCAATAAATGGAATGGTGGCTAGGGTCTGGCAAAATAAAGTACAAGCAGACCTATTAGAACCAAGGCATACAAGGAGAGAGTCCATGTTAGTGGTGGGGAAGTTAGGGAATCCCAAGGTTACAGAGTCTCTACAAGAAAAATATTCCTCATGCTTCATATCTCTGGGGTTTGATCTCCTTTTTTGTAAATGGGAGCTAGTAATAATTCCCCTAACTTTTTCCCAAGGTATTGTGAGGCTTAAGTGAAACAATACGTCAAAATGCTCTGTAAACTGTACAGAGAGATTGCTTGGCTCTGCTTCTATGCATCATGTTTCTATCCTAGGAGATCTCTATGCTTGTTAAATCACAGATCTAGAACAAAAAAATTATTTTTACATTTATGAAAACCATTCCCACACATACATATGGAGGTGGAGTGGGTAATGGAGTAATCAAGGCTGTTAAGAAACAAGCAATTACTTTGAGAAAAGATAGCTAAGATTTAGCAAAACATTAAAATTTATTCATTCTTAAGAAGAAAGAGATAACTTGGAGGCTGCTGCAGGGGCTCATCTTGCCTTTCTTGGTAGTTTCAATGCTTCACACAGTGCATGGCACATTGTAAACCCTCAATAAATTGTTTTTGATTGACTGGATCCTTTCAATTGCTTCAGAGATGCTGCAGTTGGCACCTTATCCCATAATAACTAGCAGACTCTCAATTTTCTCAGCCACTTGTAAGGGGAAAGAGGGATCTGAAATTGTACTTTCTTTGGAGTGGGACCTTGGTCTTAGGTTAACGACCTCTAAAGCTACTCTATTGAGGAAAACCTTCCTTGGCCTCCCTGCACTACAAAAATTGGTAAATACTGACTTCCTAAAGAGGATTGAATAACTCAGCTGGGGCCAGCCCTGTTCCCCCCAAAAGGGTACTCAGGAGAGGGATACAGATCAGTGCATACTATAGCCTTGAATTGGAGGAGGCTGAGGCAGGCTTGTAATCAAACCTTAGAAATGCAGTAAGAATCTGCTCAACCACAGAGAGGTGCCAGTGATGAGAGAATTTTTTTAAAGCTCAAAATCACAGGATTTTAAGATAAGAAAACATTCTAGTACCCACAGAGAACAACAAGGAAAACCCTAAAATGAGAAGGAAGGATGAGTGACAAATCCTCAAAGACAATACAAAGCTCTCTTGATAAACAGTATTAAGACAAAGGAAAGTGAACCAATGCCTCATGAAATACAGAGTCCTGTAGACTTACAAGAGAATACAAAACAACAACAACAAAACTTCAGAAGGGTTTGAAAAAAATTAAATCCCCGAAAGAGTAAATATAAATCAGAAGGCAGAATTTTAAAGCTATATTAGCAGATCAGAAAAAATAGAGTACATGACAGAGAGTCTCTCTAAGGAAGTGATATGCAAAAATACTGTAGTGGGGGACATCTGGCAGAAGAAAAGGAAAAAGGAATAATGTTCAAAGATTACATGACTTCTATTCAAGCCAAAATGACTGACCTTTATGACAAGACGAACAGAGAGAACTTAAGGATCACAAATCTTCCAAAAGAACATGATGAACTAAAAACAGGAAGAAGTACCTGGATATCATAATGCAGGAGATAGTACAAGAAAATTGCCCAGAACTCTTGAATACAAACAACAAAACGCAAATGGAAGGAATGCACATATCACTTTTAGAATAAAACAAACAAAACATAATAAAAATTAAAATTATGAGTCTCAATGACAAACAGCAAATTTTGAAGATAGCCCAGAGAAAGACCTTCAGAAGGATATCTGAATAACATAACTTTATACATAATCATGAGAAATCACAGAAATTGATGGAATAGTATATTCCAATAGGCGAAGGTGTTCATGCTGCAATGCAAATTGACATACCTGTAAACCTGAGTCTAATCATGCGCACAAAGATTGATAATCAGCACCCCAAAAAGGAGGGATTTGAAGCATTCTTTTAGAAAAAAATTACAAGTAAAAGATTTGACTAGTGAGCACCCAAACAGCAGATACAAAAGAAAGTCCGGCTATTTCTACTACACGCTATTACCTCTTGCCTCTCCGAGTCTCAACACAGTGGGTCTCCCCTCCCTGGAATACACTCCTTCCTCATCTCTGCTTATGAGAATCATCAGATTCCTTCACCACTCAGCTAAAGTGCCACATCCTACAGGAGACCTTCCTTTATTCTCCCAGCTGCAACTGCTTTCTCCCAATTACCTTGTACTTGCTTTTTTTAGGATTTTGAATATACTGAGAAATATATGCACTGTCTCCCTTTGCAAAATAACATGCTTAAGGACAAAAACTTATCTTTGTATTTCAGGCCATATTCTCATGCCTGTCATATAGTAGGGACTTGATAAACGCCAGGTGATTGATTGGTGTATACGAATGCATAGATGTTACATATTGAATATATGAATTCCTTTTGTTTTCTCACTATTATAACTCATATGACAATGGAAGCATTGTACCTTAAAGTGACATGTTCCCCAACCTAGGAATGCAACAAAGCAATTTTTTTGAGTCTACACAGTAGATTTTCAGGTGGAGAGTTTTTGATCAATTTGAGCAATTTGGGAAACTAATTTGGATAAGCTAAGTCTAAAACTATACTTCTCCTTAATTGTGGTTCATCCTTCATTTTTAAAAAGGAACAGTGACATCATGGTGATGTCTTGACTTAAATACGAATTGGTTTTAGGTGAGGCACAATTGCACAAAGCTGTCAGTCTCACTCTCCCTCCCAGAGTCGTTCCAGAGTCCAGTGGTAAAAAAAAAAAAAAAAGTCCTCTTAATAATCTTCATTTGTTCATCTAAATTATCTATATAATATCCTGAGCTTTCAAACATAATAAATTTCTATAACATCTCAAAAGTTCACATGCAATTTTTAAAACTCTGTAGTATCAAGTATTAGAACTTAAATTTTAAGTTCAAATTCATTTCAGAAAAGTAAAGTTATTTCCATTCTTTGAAATCTGTCACTTTACACCAACATAAAATAACCCTACTTGATGATCTAGTTTCTCCCAATCTATAAACTACACCCTGTGGATACATTAGTCACTTTGGCAGCTGCGATTGCATTTTTAGGTCAGTTGGGAAACATTTAATAAAGCAAAATAGGAATTTGCTAAATTTATTGCCCAAGATGAAAAGAATAAATGGTGTTTTCAAAAGTATCTAACTTACTTTCAAGGTGTGTCTTATGCCACAAGACAAGTTCTAACCAAGACCATTTGCCTGTAGTTATATGTGTATGTAAATGTGTGACTATGTGTATATATGTATGTATGTGAATTTTACATGTGTATTTGTAATCTATGCATGTATATGTATACATATACCTCTATCTGTAACTCATCTAGACTTGTAATTATGCTTATATCTATGTTATCTATTTGTTCCAGATCTGTGATTTCATTGGTGTAGAGTACTCCTAATGAAGACGCTTCTTTTACCAAAGCAGACTAATGTCTGCTTGGAAGTTTATAGTCTCATTTGACCTTTTTCTTTTTTTAAAAAAAATTCATTTATTTTTAGTTTACAACATTCAGTTCTACAAGCTTTTGAGTTTTAAATTTTCTCCCCCTGCCTACCATACTGCCTCACCAAGATGGCATGCAATCTGATGTAGGCTCTATATGTACATTCATATTAAGCATATTTTCACATTAGTTATATTGTGAAGAAGAATTAGAACCAAAGGAATGAACCATGTGAAAGAAGAAACAAAACAAAACAAAAGAGAGAGCCAATAGTGTGCTTCGATCTGCATTCAAATTCGATAATTCTTTCTCTGGATGTGGATTGCATTTTCCATCATGAGCCTTTTGGAGTTGTCTTAGAACCTTGCATTGCTAAGGAGAGCCAAGTCTATCAAAGTTAGTCATTGCAAATGTGGTTGTCTCATTTAACCTCTTTCAATAAGAAAGGTGAACTTCTATGAAAATAAAATCAATGCAATGAATCAGAAGAAAATATACAGGTTGGGGAAAATCTGACAGCCAAAATCCACAGGGAATTGAACAAAAATTGGTAAGAATAAGAACCAAATAAATAGTCAAAAGAACAGCTTTCAAAGAAGAAATTAAAATGATCATCATCACCTGAAAGAAAGGATGCAAATGAAAACAACCCAGAAATTCACCTCATACCTTTCCAAATTAGTAAAAAACAGAAAAATTCACTGTTGAAGGGCTTGTAGGAAGGCAGGCAATCTAATTCACTACTGATAGAAAGGCACTGATTCAACCATTCCAGAAAAAAATTTGAAACTACGTGAAAGAAGTTACTTAGCTTTTTGTATCCTTTGACTTGGAGATTCTACTACTGGAACTAATCCTAAAGAGATTATAATAGCCAGAAAAGACCCCTATATACAAAGATACTTATAAGAGCCTTGTTTTTTATAACAGAAGCTGAAAATAAAGTATTTGCCCAGGATTAAGGGATGATTGAGCAAATTATGGGGTATGACTGTAACAGAATATTACTATAGCTTAAGAAATGATTAATACAAAAGATTCAGAGAAACATGGGAAGACTTGAAGGAAGAATGAAGAAAACAATGTACAGTTATAGGAACACACATACTGATGTAGATGCAACTGACATGGAGAGGCAAGAAAAATCCTATTGCCTACAGTGGTCAGTGTTAAAGCCTTATTGTCAAAATTAGAGAACATGACCTCTCTCTTCCCTTAAAAAATAAAAATCAGTCAATGAGCATTTAAAGGATGCCTATAATGTTTCAGGCACTGTACTGGGCACTGGAAATAAACAGACATAAAACAGTCTTTTGCAAGAGACATGTACACATAGAAGTACATGAAAATATATTAAAAATATAAATTTATTTTTGATAGGATGCACTAACAGCTGGGGAGATCAGGAAAAATCTCATGAAGAAGGTAGCCCTTGCATCAACACTTGAAAAGAGCTGGGGATTTCAAGAGGTAAAAATGAGAATGGAGTTAATTCCAGTTGGAATGTTGTAGATGAGAAACAGAAAGCAGGTGAGTCTGACTAAATTGTAGAGTGCACAGAAAGAAGTAATAAGTAGTTGGCCTGGAAAGGCAGATTGGAGCAGGTTGTATATGGTATTTAACACCAAATAAAGCAATATGTTCTTGATCCTTAGTGAACTAGATCAAGATCTTGATCCTCAGAAAATTAAGGATCTTTGATCCTTAATAGGGAATCACTAGAGTATTTTGAGCAGTCAGTCAATAAACGTTTATTATGTGCTTACTGTGTGCCAGGCACTGTGTTAAGTGCTAAGAATGCAAAAAGAGGCAAAGGACAGTCTTTAGCAGGAAGAAATTCACAACTAAATGAGAGAGACAAGGAAACAAGTGTATATAAAGAAACTCTATATAGGATTAATAGGAAAAAAATTTAAAAGGGATGCCACTAGCAATAAGAGGGGTTAGGAAAAGATTCCTACAGAAGATGGAATTCTAGTTGGAACTTGAAGGAAGCTAGTAGGCAGCAATGAAGTGGGAGAGCCTTCCAGGCATGAGAAACAACTGGTGAAAATGACCAGAGACAAGAAACAGTGGTGGAACAATGAGGAGGCTAATGTTACCCGATCAAAGCATACATGGTAGGGAATAAAGTGTAAGAAGACTGGGAAATTGGAGGAGGGAGACCTAGGTTATGAAGGGCTTTGAATACCAAGTAGATGATTTTATGTATAATCTTGTAGGTGATGGGGAGCCACTGGCATTTATTGAATAGGAGTTGATGTGGCCAGACCTGAGCTTTAGGAAAATTATTTAGGTGACTAAATAGAGGATGAATTAGAGGGGCGGGGAGAGATTTGGGGCAGACAAATCAGCAGGTCATTGCAGGTGATGAGGGTCTATAATAAGGTGGTGGCAGTATCATAGGAGAGAAGGGGGCATATTTGAGGCAAGTTGCGAAGGTGGAATCGATCGGTCTTGGCAACTGATTGGGTACAGGTGGAGTGATAGACGGTGAAGAGTCAAGGATGATACATAGATTGTGAGCCTGGGGTACTGAGAAGATGGTGGTGTCTGCAACAATAACAGGGAAATTTGGAGGGGGGAGTTTTAAAGGGAGAAATTGAGTTTGTTTTGGGACATGTTGGATGTGAAAGGTTGACTGGATGGTGAAGGAAATTTTCACTCCTTTGAGGCACAATAGAGTTTAGCTACTTGAATAAAGAAGGGGAGGAAAAGATACAATCCATTCTTCTCCCAATACTAATGACTTCATCCTAACTGTAGAAAAGTGATTAAGAATTACCATTAAGAAATACCATTTCAATCATCTTTGCTTAAAGAACAGTGAAAATTAAATGAGAGCCAGTAAAACCTCGTGGGGGAAACAAAAGAAGGGAACTGCCAGCCTGTAAAGTGAGGTCGTTCATTCTACCAGGGCATGTTCAGCTTGTAAGAAGGGGGTCACAGAGGAAAAGCAATTGAAGCCAACTCACCTGCCCTGCCTTTTCTCTCTTTGTGATGAACTGCTGGGCCGGCCTTTGGAATTCCAGCCATGGGCCTGCCTGTGTCCAGTTTTAGTGCCTTCTGCAGTAAAGTATTCCCTTTTCACCAGGTCCGATGGCCTCATTGGAGTGGCCATGACAATGGATGTTCATTTTACCGCTATAAAAGGGCTTAATGATTAAAAGGCTGCACCATAGCACTAGCCCACAAAACCCTTTCTTTGACTCCCATGAAGCCCCTTTGATTCAAAATGTTCTTTTGACAGGATCAAGAGCCGTTCTCATTCTGCCAGGCTGCAGAAACATCTGCATTTTTTATCCTCTACCTCCTACTCAGTGCACATAGTTAATGTGTAATTAATGGAACATCCCTTCTTGGAGTGGCACACAATCATCTCAGGTCTCCCACCAACCTCGCTCCAGCTCCAATAAAGCAGGCCTGCCTTTATACTCTTGTATCCTTATTCAACGCTAGTAATAAACCCAGTTCCAGGCTTATCTGGCCAGCTTACATCTTAATCTTTCTCTCTTCTGTCTCCTTGGGGAAAAAGGAATGAAGAGGTCGGAGTAGAAGGGGGAAGGAAGGGCTTTTTTCTTTCTGGTTATTTGAGCTCATTGGGAGTGGGTGAACCAAACACTCAGATTTAAAGGCAGACAGAAGTGCTGAAAGGAATCTCTAGGAAGGAACCAAGAGAGACAACAACAACAAAAATAAAAGACATTTTTAAACTTGTGATAATAAAAGGCATGCAGTGTTACTTCTAAGGCTATTGAGGCTAGACTTTAAGGACAGGCAGAATATTTGGGGATACTCTTACAGAATATCATTGGAATACAGACAGTTTACCCTGATGCATTTCAACAGTGTGCCCTAAAGGGCTATATCACCCTTGAGTATAACGATGGCACTTGGGCACCTTTGTGTAACTCCTTGTGAGGGTTAAATGGAGTTATATTGGGTATCTCTGTCTTCAGTATTGTTCTGTCCCTGCTCCATGTTTCCAGGGTCTTAGCAAACTCCTCTAGGCTTGGTGATAATTCTCTTTCAAAATCTTCTTGAAGAAATTTGAAATTATTCTAAGAAAGTGAATAAAATCTTCCTAATTTTGTCCTAGAGATCTTGCTAGAAGGCATATACCCCTATATGGACAAAGAGAGGAAAAGGTCCCATATGAACCCAAGTATTCATTTTGGTTGTTTAATTGTTGACTCTTTGTGACCCCACCTGGGGTTTTCTTGACAAAGATACTGGAATGATTTGTCATTTCATTTTCCAGGTAATATTACAAATGAGGAAACTGAGGCAAGGAGGGTTAAGTGACTTGTCCAAGGTCACATAGCTAGGAAGTGTCTGAGGCCGGATTTGAACTCGAGATGATGAGTCTTCCTGACTCCAGAACTGGTACTAGATCCACTGCTCCACCTAGCTGCCCAAATTTGCTTAGCAGCATGATGTTTTTGTTTTTGTAAGACCAATAACCCGTAAATAAAATAGATGCCTATTTATTGGGAAACAGCTGTATCTGTGATACATCCATGTGATAGCACACTAACATGCCTTAGGAAGCAATGAATATGAAAAATTCACAGAAGTATGGCATGAATAGATATAGAATCAAATAAGCAGAATTTGGAAAGCAATTTGCACATTGACTAAAATAATATAAATGAAAAGAGAAGGGGACAAACAGACATGTCATTCATTATATGCTGTGTAATTATAATGATCAAATTTGCCCATGGGGAAGAGATGAGAAAATGCACTTCTCACTATTCTTTGCAGAGGTGGGGGCTATGGGTATGGGACATTTTGTATACTGCCAGACTCAGTAGTTGTGTTGGCTGGATTTGCTAAATTGATTATTTTTTTCCTTTTTATACTTAATTAGAAGGGGTAGCTGTCTGGATAGGGGAAAGTTATATTTAGAAATGAAGGCAATGTTAAAGTAAAAGAACAGTAAAAAAAGACAAAGAAATCATTTCTTGAAGTATACTATTAACATTAGTTTTTTTTTTCCCACTCTATGGTCTCAGAAACAAAGTTTCTTCCATTCAGAATTTCCAATAGCATGCATTTCAATTCTCATTCATACCAACATCTAGAAAAAAAAATCTATTATCCTAACACATTCTAACTTTCTTTGCGGGGGAATTTAGCTTAGGAGAAGTCCAAAACAAGTCAGATATTCACCTCCCAGAATTTCCTAAACAGCAGGATTTTGAGACAGATAGCTTTTGCAGAAGAAATCCTGCAATGCTACAGAAAAGAATCAAAATAATGCACTTTCATCTGGAAGAGAATGCTAAACAACCTCGTGATATATAAGTTTTTTCACCAAGGTCTTTGAAAAGTTTAGCTGAATGTTGTTGCAACCGTTAAAGCCAATGCCTCGTACCCATTTTTGAATAGTTCTGGCAGCATTTCATTAAGCAGGAGGAACTGTCCACAAAAAAAGTAATAAAATTATAATGAGGAAGATTTAGCCTGTTGAGTGCTATTAAATCTACTCCAGATTCTACCCCCCTTTAAACTGAAGGATTTTCTTATGAAGTAAATCAATAATAAAAGTGAATGGCCATCCCACAGACCAACTGGAATATGTTTGATGTAATATTGCAGCAACTCTGTCCAGACTGCTTATGTTGGTGGCACTAGATTCTGGATAACCCAAGCATTGTGAAAGTGATACTGAGTTACAGTGCACTCAGGAATCTTTCGATCAACCAGCAAGCATGCATTAATCACCTACTATTGGCCAGCCATTGTGCTAGGTACTGAGGACACAAAAATAAATCAGACAGTTCCTGCCCTCAAGCAGTTTATGTTTTACTAATTTGAATCCTGCTTTAGACACTCACTAGTTGTGGGACTCTGAACAAGTCACTTAATCTCTCTGAGGTTTAGTCTCCTTTTCTGCAGAATGAAAATAATAATAGCACCCACCTCACAAGGCTGTTGGGAAGATCAAATGATATGATATATGTAAAATACTTTGCAAATCTCCATGCTAAACAAATGTGAATGATTATAAGTACTAAACTTTCAAAAGGCAGCAAAAGATTTGTCTAATGCAAAATGGAGAACCTGGCGCACCATTTATAAGAGTGAGTAGTATGCTTCCTCTTTGCTAGGAAAAGTTTTCCCTATGCCTCATCTACCTCATCTGTAAAATGGGAACAATGGTCTTCAGGTATTCATTTGGGAACATTATACAAATCCAAAATATTGTGGTTTCTTTTCCTTAGGTACAGAATAACCCTGAATACTTGAGAAGAATAGCTTATTGTTTTCTATTTTCTGTTTGTGTATGCACATACATATATACATATATGTGTGTATATGTATGCATATATATATAGCATCCAAGGCCAGCAGGGGATTAAAGATCAGGATTTGAGGGTCACTACTTTATTGGACTCTGGAAACTAGCGTCAATTTCATTCCCTGCCAGGTGTGTATCTTATGCCAATTGATCATTTGATTTGCCTCAGTTTCCTCATCTGAAATGGAGACAATAAAACAATGGTAACATATCGAGGTGGGACAGCTAATGCAAATTATTAGGAAGCTGTTTCTGGGCATTGGAAAAAGAAAACATTAATTCTCCTTGCAATGTTAACAGCAGTAATAATTTCCATTCCCCCACACATCTATACTGTGAACTTGCTGCCAACAACCTGCTTATGATTTGCAAACAGTGAATGAATGGCCACATAATGTATAATACATTAAGACCCAAACAGTAGCATGAGAAAAATGTACTTATATGATGGAAAAGAAAGTATATAGGGAATAAAACACTATTTAAAATTTTTTTTAAAAGCTTTGGGAATATAGAAGAGCTGGCTGAATTTAACAGCCCTCTTTTAAAATAAATAATAATAGCTCTTCCATGGCCAACCAGTTTTAGTAAGCTCTGCAATGTCATAAGAGTTTAGCTACAATGTCTTAATTCAAACAGACATCGCTGACAAGTTGTCAAGAGATTTGAGTCCTAAGTCTCCATAAACCTTATGTAGACTTTTTTTTTTTACCTTTGAAAATTGAATCTTGAGTATGCCCAGGTTTATTTTAACTCTATTGAAGTGAATGACTTCTTGCCCTATAGAAAAAAAAAATGAAGGGTAATCCCTGATCCGACGCTATTGGAGACCCTCACTACGACTGGCAATCCCATATTTTCTGGCGAGAACTAGTACAGGAAATCTGTTAGTCACTGCCTGGCTCCCCATCTCCTCAGCCTAGCTCCTCACTAGGGAGTCAAGGTTAGCCTTCATTCTGTGATGTACAAACAAAGAAGGGAAGGAAAACTTCAAAAGAAACTTTTTACCCTTGATTCCAGGGCATAAGTGGGTCAGGAAAGGATATAATGTTTGCTGAGGGGATTAACCCCCTACCGGGTCCACTACATCTGAAAACACAGCAACCCCTCAATGGAGGGAGAAGGGTCAGGGGACCTCTCTGAAACTGAACTTTTCCCCAGAGATATTTCCAAGCAACTGTAGCGCCCAGAGGGCCTGGAAATATAGTTGAAGCAAAACAGGTCTGAGCTCTGTCACCCTGAGTGAAGTCTCTACTCAGGAAAAAACAGGAACAGGTGAGGAATGAGAAAGTAAAGAGAAAGGAGGTAAGGCAGAGTCCAAAGCATCAACTTCACTTGGAAATAAACTGATTTTTTTCATAGTCATCAGTTTAAGTCATAATCATCACTTAAGACACATCTGAGCAAAACCAACTTCTCAGATATATTTCTGACTCTCTGTGATTATTAAACTCAATACATAACTCACATGAATGGCCTATTTAAATGGCAAAAGAAACGATTATTTTTTATATTTGAAGAATAGACCAAGGTAGGGTAGTCTACAATTTTTTTTGATAGTCAAAAAAGATTTCTTTTATGGACCTGTGACTTCAATGATATATGGACATCTTGATAAGAATAACTCTCTTTGCCAGGAAAGATCATGCCCTGCCCTGCAACTTCTAATCTTAGAGATCTGTCTAGCACTTAGAATGACTTTCTTAGTCATACCAGTACTGCCGGACTCTTCCTGCATCTGGTCTTATAAATATTTACTTTAAAAGAATCAACTCAACAAATATCTCTTAAGTGCCTGTTCTATTTATGCAGGTCATTTTTTTTAAGTGTTGGGGGGAAGAAATGGTAAGAAAATCACTAGGTGGCACATGCAGTTGGGAGGATCTGACTTCAAATTCAACCTCAGACACTTACTAGCTAAGTGACCCTGGGCAAGTCACTTAAGTCCTATTTGCCTCAGTTTCCTTATTTGTAAAATGAACTGAAAAAGGATATGGCAAACCACTTCAGTATCTCTGCCAAGAAAACCCCAAACAGGGTCACAATGAATCAGACATGACTGAAAAATGACTAAACGATAACAAAATGGTGGGTAAGGTAGAGTCTTTTATCCCTTGGCCCATTTATCTTATAAGACAAGTTCCTGAAAGAGGTATAAGATTCTATGTGAAATAGAAGGGGGCAAAGAGAAGGTTTTTGAGTTAAGTTAAAGGAGACCTTTGGCAGGCAGGTAAACCCCATGAGCTCCTTCTCAGAATAATATGTTTAAAGGCATAAAGCAACCAATTTGACTGAAATATAGTTATCAAAAAACAAATTCTAAGTTTACAGACTTCAGGTTAAAGTTTAAAAGATGAGTGAAAATTGAACAGGTAGAAGAAGAAAGAGAAAAAACATGGGGGACAGCACAAATAAAGGCACTGGGACAGAAAAGAACAGGGATCAGCCTTGGGGTACTATGGTGGGAGCATAGGGTATACCAGGAGAGAATGTTCTGGGACAAGGAGAAAAGAGTGAGGCGTGACTGTACATATGCCCTGTATGCAAACCCCTGCATCCAGCTGGTTAGTAATGGGATGAGTTTCTTTTAGGACATGTCTTCACTGATGCTTGCTATATTAGATTACTAACTACTGGAGGTCAAGGTCTAAATGTAGTGCCTGGCTGCCCACTAGAGAGGCAGAATTCACTAGGCAGGGCGTTCTTGTTTTCAGGTTATGTGATAGAGTGAGGGGGTGGTTTACAACTGTTCTGTTTACTCTTCATTTGTAGAAATTCTTTGGTACCCTGTGTAGCCTACAATGTACCCAGAATCTGTTCCTAGGCCCCCTCACAGTGTAAACTTCTTCTAGATAAATTGCACAAGACTGGACTGAAGGAAGGCCAGTGACTCTCTTGACAGGATGGTTCCTCTAGTTTGCAAAACGCCAAATGAGTCAAACATTAGCAAATATGAATAATGCCCAAATCACCCTACCAGACTGTATTTATCTAAAATACCAAAGTAGACTGTTCCTTGGGGCAAAGTAGGGGGGGGGGGAAGGGAAGAAAATAAACATTTATTAATCACCTACTGTGTTCCAGGCACACAGCTGAGCATTTTACAAATCTTATCTCATCTGATTTGATTTGGCATTTTTGGAAAATACTGAAATAACACTGAAAGATATTAAACCAGTCCAGATTGAAGTTGTTTTTGGTTTTGTGGTTGGGTATTGTTTTAAGTCTATACTTAGTGCATTAAAATTAATACTTTCTCAACTACATTGACTAGGTCAAAAGAATCAACCATTTCAAAATATCCAGAGAATAAGTAAGTATTGGAGATAGTCTTTATCCCTGATTCATGAGCTCATTTTTCCTTTAAGGTCATATCTATGGCCTGAAATGAGGGACAGGGATACTCAGTGACCTTTTTGTCCTCAATTTTTTTCTTAGAATCAAAACCATGTCTTCCTTTTGTCATGATTTAGATAGTTCCTATCACATTACATAAGTAATTGAGAGGGATTCCAAATTCATTGTGGGGTCATAGATTTAGAGCAGGAAGGGACCTAGGAGGTCATATAGGTCAACATTCTCATTTTGCAGATGAAGATCCCAAGGTTTAGAGATGAAAATGACTTAGCCAAGGTCACTTGATTAGAAAGACACACCACCACTATTCAAATCCAGATTGTTTGATTCTAAATACTGTGTCCTACCCATTTCCCCCTTCCCAAAGCCTTTGAAGACTTGAAGCTCCACTGTTACTTTGCCATAAGTCAATGCCATGAGCCAGCACAAGATGAACAGAGAGCAGCAAACAAGGTGGGTTTCCATGAGTGATGGTCTGGAGGAAGAATGGCAAGGGATGTGGTACTGGAGCTACAAATTGGGATCTTATTTAGCTTCGAGAGCCTTTGAAACATGTAATTACTAACATAACTCTGCCTGTGAACTTGTTCTCATTAACTCAGTAATTAGCAAGATCTTATTTGATCTTGGAGTTCATTAGACATTGCAGCTGGAAGATTGCTTCAGTTTTAACACATCTAAATCTACAATTAAGGCGATAATAAAAAAATCAATATCACTTTCCTGTTTATTACATTTTCCAAGGCTGCACTGTGCCTAATTAAACAGTGTTTTGAAGCAGACTAAAATTAAAAAGTAGTGTTATTATATTTATTTCAGATGAACCTGAAGGCAGAGTAAACTTTGTCATAGTGAAAGCTTAAGAACAATGAAGTTAACGGCATGATCCAACAAATTAAAATGCTTCCTAATCCCCTTTCTGGAATTTTTCACATAGCCCAACTTGGAACTTGTGAGGCAGAAGAGAGTGGACTTCAAAAATTCCCTTCCAACACTTTTACTCTCTAAGGAAAACTGTACCTGTGCCTTCTATGGTTTCAAGTTGTTGTTGTTCAGCCATTCAGTCCTGTCTGACTCTTTGTGACCTCATTTGGGGTTTTCATTGCAAAGATACTGGAGTGATTTGACATTTCCCTCTTCAGCTCATTATACAGGTGAGGAAATTGAGGCAAGCAGGGTTAAGTGACTTGCCCAGGTTCACATAGCTAGTAAGTGTGTGAAACCAGATTTGAACTCAGAAAGATGAGTCTTCCTGACTCCAGGCCTGACCGCACTACCTAGATGTCTCTGTCTCTGTCTGTCTGTCTGTCTGTCTCCATATATATATATTTACACATTAATATATGTATATATTGTATATAGATATATAGGTGTATATTTTTATGCATATACACATATATGATGAATAAGGTTTGATATGAGGGTGGTGCGCCCTACCATTGCACCACCAGTAGAAAAGCAATCTGTGTAATTAATCTTATTAAAACAAAACCAACAAAATCTGCATGAATATATCTATAGCAATGGAAGAGTCTTCAACAGTGGTACACTCATGTATGTTAAATTGTTTGAAAATTAAAAATACAGGCATAAACAGGCAATTAAAATTTTAAAAGAAGTATATACAAATTGCTATTTATATTTATTTAATATAAATCCAGCATTATTTATAATGAAGAAATACTAAAATCTTTCCCAGTAAATACTGAGATAAAGCGAGTATGGCCCCTCTTCTACACTATTAGCTGGTTTTGTTCTAGAAATGCTACTGATGGCTATACAAGAAGAGAAAGAACAAAAGTCCAAGAGGAGAAAAAATTATTCTTGCTTTCATAAACACTGAGGGTTTACTTAGAAAATACCAAGAATCAGCAAAGAAATTAACTGAAACAAAGTCCCAGTAGAGTAGTAGAATGCTATATGTACATGTATATATATATATATATATATACACACACACACACACACATATATATATGTACATATATCATTAGTATTTCTATATATCAATAATAAATCCAGGAGGAATAATTAAAACTTGTAAGATCTTAGATTTATCACTATAAGGGATCATCTAGACTAACTATCTCATTTTGTAGATGAAGAAACTGACACAGAACAGTTGTGACTTGCCCAAAGTAACACAGCTGGTAAGATTTGAATCCAATTCTTTCTGACTACCAACCTACTATCCAATTATAAAATCCTGCCTCAAGTTTAAGACTTATAAATACAATCACAAAATTCTCTTTAAAGAAATAAAGAATACCTTAAAAAATAAAGAACATACCTGAACATATTTAAAGAAATAAAGAACGTATTAAGTAGTTGTAGGAATATTTGTTGTTCGTAATTGGCTTATGCCAATATAATAACCAAGAATTAAATTAATTTACAGATTTAGTTCTTCATTGGTCGAACAACCAAGGGGAGATCAGTTTGCAGAGACAGAGAAAATAATAACAACATTCATCTGGAAGGACAAAAGATCTAGAATCCCAAGAAAAATAAACAATGTAAGGGAAGTAGAAACTAAGCACTTTCAGATCTCAAATTATAAAGCAGTAATCATTTTTTAAAAAACTATATTGTACAGGTTAAAAATCAAAAATGCATATCTGTGGAGCAGATTAGATCAGGGGTGGGGAGCCTTTTCATGTTGGAAGTTTAGCTAAAATCAAATAAAGCCACATTCAAGAAACTCCAGTTAGATATATTTTAAAATGTACATTATTATTTAAAAATATAACTACTACAGACTTAATAATTTCAAAAAATGAAAACTATTTGTCAATTTTAAAGTCAACTAAAGCCACTTGTGGCCTTAAGGCCACAGGTTCCCCACCCCTGGATTAGATAAACAAGAATGGCAGGGGGAAGAAATCAAGCATTTACCCAATGTTTGACCAACATAAGAACATAAACTACTTGGGGAAGATCTCTATGTAACAAGAAATTCTGGGAAACCAGAAAGCAGTTTGATGAAAATAAATAAATAAATTTAGACCATCATATATCACTATAAGTTCCAAATAGACACTTGACATAAACATAAAAGATTACATCACATAAAAAAAGCTAAAGGAAAATGGATGGCCCATCAATTGGTAAATGGCTAAACAAGTGGTACTCTCTGTCTGTGTTCATCTCTTGTTTTTGAAGAAGACCATGACATCAGAGAACTGATAATATGACTTGCGCTTGACTTTGTTTTGAGTGAGAGAGACCTATGCAAGGTCAACAACCTCCCTTTCTCCTCCTGAGTCATCTGGGTCCAGTGACCAGATATTCATCAATGCATCAGGATGACTGGAGATGGTCCAGGATGCAACGGGAGACCTTGGCCTTTTTAGGTTGACCTTTTCAGGTGCTCATTTAGAGGAAGGTAACACCCATAGAGGGATATAAATAGTTTGCCAATATTAAATAACAAGTTTTCCTTTTCTTTTCTCTTCCTGTTTATCTTTTTATGCTTCTCTTGAGTCTTGTATTTGAAAATGCAATTTTCTAATGTGCTCTGGCCTTTTCATAAGGAAGGTCTGGAAATCCCTTATTTCATTGAAATATTCCTTGTCCAAGAGATTATGCTCAATTTTACTCGGTGATTGATCCTTCCTTGTCGTCCAGCCTCCTTTGCTTTATGCAATATCTTATTGCAATTCTTCTGAGCTTTTCATGTAGAATCTGCAAGGTCTGTGTGATCCTGACTAGAGTCCCTTGATATTTAAATAGTTTCTGGTTGCTGGCAGTATTTTCTCCTTGACCTGGTAATTCTGGAATTTGGCAACAATATTGCTTGGTGTTTTCAATTTGGGATCTCTTTAGGGAAGTGATAGCAGATTCTTTCAATGACTATTTTATCCTCTGGATCTGGGACCTCAGGGCAGTGTTCCTTGATGATTTCTGGGAAGATACTGCTCATGCTCCTGTTTTCATCCTGGCTCACTGGTAGACCAATAATTCTTAGATTTTCTCTCCTGGATCTACTTTGCAGGTCAGTTGTTTTGCTAATGAGATATTTTATGTTTTATTTAATTGGGAAATGGCTAAACAAATGGTGCTATATGATTGGAATAGAATACCATTGTGCTATAAAAAAATAATGAACTGGTTCATCTTAGAAAAAATATGAAAAAACTTGCAGAAAATAATGAAGAGTGAAATAAGCATAATCAAGAGAACATTGTATGCAGTAACAGAATATTGTTCAAAGAACTATGAACAACAAAGTTATTTTGAGTATTATAAATACTTAAATCAACTACAAAGGAAGTTGCGATCCACCTCCAGAGAAAAAACCAATAAATAGAAGTATACTTATTATGGTTTTGCAGATAGATAGGTAGATAGATAGATAGACAGACAGACAGACAGACAGACAGACAGACAGATAGATAGATAGATAGATAGACAGACAGATGTGTGAGTGTGTGTGTGTGTGTGTGTGTGTGTGTGTGTGTGTGTGTGAAATGGCAGCCTTCTTGGAGGCAGGGTAAGGAGGAGGGGAGACAGTTTAGAACTTAAAATGTAACCAAAAAATTAATTTAAAAATTGAAAAATAAAATTTATGGAGCTATCTTTTGCAATTGTATCAGGGTAGGAATAAAATGCTTAACCAAACAAAAGATAAGGGATATCACAAAAATAGAATAGATGATTTAAATGATGTGAAATTGGCAAACACATAAGCAAAATCAATTTTAGTAGAATAAGAAGGGAAATTCAACTGACAAAAAATGTGTATACACTATCTCTAATTGGGGCCTCATATTCAAGCTATACAGAGAATTACAAATATATAAATGTGAGAATTTCCCTCAGTGGTGAAGTGATCAAAGTATGTAAACAAACAGCAGAAGAAAACTTACAAAGTGTAAATACAAAAGGTTGCACTAAATCACTAATAAGAAATCTCAAGTAAAACAACTCTTGAGGTTTTACCTCACACCCAGAAAAATGGCAAAAATTTTGAAAATGGAAATCAGCAATGTTGAAGGGGCTGCAAATAGACAAGGATATTAACATACTACTGGTGGAGTTGTAAAATGGCTAATCTTTGTGGAAAGCAACCTGGAATTGTGAGAGAAAAAATGTAACCAAAATGCCCATACACTTTGATCCAGAGATTCTACTGCTAGGCATATACCCCCAAAGAGGTCAAAATTAAAAATAAAGATCCCATATGCAACCCAGTATTCATAACAGCACTTTTTGTGTTGAACTAGAACTACAAGCAAAGTAGATACCCATCAGTTGGGAACTTGGTAACATAATATAGTATTTGGAATATTGTTGTATCATAAAAAACAAGGAACATCAAGAATTCAAAGAAATAGTGAAAGACATATGAACTAGTGCAAAGTGAAGTAAGCTCAGAAAACATTATAAATACACAGATATATGTCTGTACCTCTATGTATACACACGTCTGTATGTGTATATATAATATGTAACATATAAATAGAGATATATATATATATACATATACATTCATAATAGCTACCACAACATAAATGGAAATGTCAATAAATCAAAATCTAAGTTTGTACAGTTGAAATGATCAAACTTGACCCAGGAGAAGAGTTGAAAAAATGCACCTCCCATTGTTCATTTCACAGTTGGCGGTCTTTGGGTGTGGAATATTGCATTCATAACTGATAAAATGATTTTGCTAAAAAAATATTTTTTGTCTTTATCATTTGTAATCCTTTTTACTAGAAATTATTTACTGGGTAGAGGCAGGGAAAGGGATATAGTCAGATGTGAACGTGAAAAGAATGTTGATGGTCCTGACTATGACAGGCAATTAGGTGGACATACTATAGTGCTTGATCATCAGTATATTCAGGAAACTTTACAATATTTCTTTCGTGTTCTGCAAATACACACCGAATAGGGCCCAGAATTAAGTAGTAGGAGAATATACTGGATTGTTTTGAGGAAATTTAGTAACCCCAAACTTCTCCCTGAAAAAAAATACTTCTTTGTAATAATAATATTCTACCCCTATTTTTGAAAGATAGTCATGCAACATGACTGTCTTCCTAAAGAGCTGAAAAATGATCATTAACACATTCCTACACACTTATGCTATCTTACGTTAGGTCAATCTGGTTTTGGTCACAACTTTCTCCTTCTGTATTTGGTGTAGCAGGATCATTTCCTTAGCTGGTCCTCACTTTTCTGTAACTGCCCTACATCTGTTTAGAATATTTTAAGCAAAGGTGGTAATACCTGATAATTTGATACAGCAACACTTATTAACACAGACCAAGAATCCATAGCTGCACTGTTGTGGATACAGACAATCACTCTGTCAACAGACATTTAATAAGGGTTTATTCTGTGCCCATGAATTGTGCTAAGTACTAGGGATACAAAGAAAGGCATAAACATGGTCACTGGCCTCAAGGAGCTCATACTGTAATGGGGAAAGAGGAGGAGAGACAACACGCAAACTATTATATGGATACACAACGTGTACAGTGTTAATGGGAGGTGATCTCAGAAGGAAAGCCCCCTAAGTAAGCAGAACTAGAAAAGGCCTCTTGCAGAAGGTAGGATTTGAACTGAGTCTTTAAGAAATGTATCAAAACTAGGAGGCAGAAGTGATGAGGAAGAACATTCCATGAAAAAGGAAAAAACAATGAAAATCCAGAGATGAGAAGATGGAGTTCCAAATGGATCTGTGATCTTGGTGATGTGAGTATTCAATCCAGTGTTATAAGATCCATCCATCCATGTTGGCCCATCCCATGTAAACTTTACCCATGCCCTCTTATAAACTCAGAATGGGGGTCTACTAACATGCTGAAGAATATTCTTCCTGATATTTTCTTTGCATTCACAGATATAAATGAAGAATGCAAGCTGTACATCAGTTATCCTTAGTTCTCATTATATGATCAGTCTTTTACTTTTTCCAATCAAGCATTTCTTGGATAACATACTTTATATAGAATTTACTTTAAATATAAGGGTGCATGGGGTGTTCAAGAAGGACTAGCACCTCTGGTATGAGGACTTGCTGAGCCCTTTTAGGAACTGCTTATCCACCATCTACCTGGCACTCAATTCATACCTGTGATCCAAGAAGCCGTAACCAGAGGCCCTCAAATATACTGGTGAGTTAGGAGGATGTCTACCCTGGCATGCAAAGACTTTACCTGGTGGAACTGATAGATGAGAACAATATGTTCCAAAGGCCATGAAGGTAGCTAAAGCAAGCGCTGTGGTCAGACATCAAAGATGCCAAGGTTATCCACTACATCCCAAGCCATCATTAGACATCATGACTTTTGTCATGCCACTGGACTTCATTGACTCTGGAAGAGAGAGTGAGGCTGATGACTTTGTGCAACGCTGCCTCACTTAAATGAAATTCATTCACAAGTCAAGACATTACCCCATGATGTCAAGGAAAAACAACAACAGACTTAAATATCATAAAACAAATGATAAATCAACAAAGCAGAAGGAATCAAAGTGTTTAGATTTTGTCATCTAATACAACTTGGGGTTAGATGACCTAACTAAATGTTTGGGTGAGATGTATTTCCATGGTTATATTTTCTTTTGAAAAGTTTTAAGGTAATATTTTTAGTTTGGAAATGTTCCCACTGCATATTACTAGACTAAACTTCAGTTCAATTTATTCATTCATTCATTTACTGTTTACTTGTTCATTCAATCATCTATTACTCACTCATTCATTTGCTTATTTATTTATAAGTTGGAGTCTCCCTATCTCATCCAGGCTGGCAAAGCAGGGTTTATCAATGCCAGTCTGATTGGCTATAACCTGCTCGGTTTCCAATCTGGGCCCATACCTTCTCCCTCTTCCTCTCCCTCTCTTTCTTCTTTTCCCTCTCCCTCCTTAGCCTGGTACTCACCCTTCTTCTGGAAGATTCAGCATATCAACGCCAAGCTTAGTGTGGGCTCAGAGCTCCTGATTTTCTCAAAATATCTGCCAGGCTTATCCTGAGAAGTATCAGGGGTTACTGGCTTACATACCTATGCTCAGCTATAATATCTAATTATTAAATTTCCTCTGTATGAAAGGCAATTTGACATAGTGGAGACAGAGAGTTGGCCTAGAATCTTAGGGTCTCAGACATTTCTTTAAGACAGAAAAGGTACAGGCCTGCATTAGCAGAGAGAAATCATCTTACATATTAATAAAAGCCACAAGTCTATTCTCTATCCCTATATAGTGGAAATAATTAATCAAATCCACAAACTTCCTCATTGTAATGATAACAAGTGCATCCAATCCCAACAGTAATACCTCTGTCAAGGTGTTGTTTCCAATCTCAAGGAAAATCCTATGTGTGAAATTGCTTTGAGAGATTATAAAAACATTAACAATTCTATTATCCATGATCTGTTGTCCGTCCAACCAGCTGATATTTTACCTTTTGCATTTTTTACACATTCCAGAATTATAGAATATTGGCACAAGTTATTTTTTGTGAATGAAAAGATTCAAGCTTTCCTTAAGCCTGTAGAGCTGAAGTCAAAATTCCTTAGATAAGTTACAAAAGCTGCTGTGTCCCCTCCATTTCTTTTGTATCCGAGATGGGCAGAGGGGACTTAGAGGTTGCTTCATATAAAATGAAAAAGTTTGGGGGGAACTTTCGTTGTTCACTATTAGGATTTGTAGAGTTCTAGAACCAATGAGACTCCATGAGATTGATGATGATGGTGATGAAGATTATTTATGGGGAATGTGGTAGTTTTGCTTTCTGTCTTTTTGAGGAGGGAACAACAACTCACAATTCTGCAAACAAATCTGCCCTTCTGAAAGGGGAGCTGGGAAATAATGAAGTCAGCACATTAGGCCCCCAGCCTGCTGGGCTCCCACTGCTGAAAGCTGCCAGTGGCTGAATTTCCCAGCCTTTGGAAACTTTGTCTCAGTTCTGTAAGTTTGCTCAAGTGTGCGACGGCTGTTTGCAAGGGAGCTCTCCTGCTGGGTGGGTTTGCTCTCCTCCCAGTAGCTCAGAAAAGGTGAGAGGGCTTCCCTTCTTCTCCCCCTTCCTTCCCTCCCCAACACCCACACCCCTCATTCCTTTTCTCTCCTTAACACAATGGTCTCTTCAGCAGGTCCCCTCTGCTAGGGAGCCTTTCCCTCTCCCTACTCTCACACTGGGACATTTTTCCACATTTCCAGGATTAAGGCCATTTTCACTTAGATCTATGTGTGTTGCCTTCCCACACAAAGAAGCACTTGGGGACAGGATTAGTAGGATTAGAAGAGATTCACATATGTCCAGTTCAAGCAATTGGTATTCAAAGCTTTACACTTTCAAATGCCACCAAGAGAGAGAAAAGGGACTGCTTTGCATTTGAGCACCTCTGGGAGGAGGACTGAGCTTATTATTATCATTAATATTGCAATTATATATTATATATACCTAAAACCTCTAATATGTTACCTTGTCACATGTAATATATCGTAATGATTAAAGGACACTAACACTGTTATTTAAAGCTGTGGGGACAGATTCCTCTCTTGGTTTAATTGAGTCCAAAACACAGTGGTCTCTGATTTGTTTCATCAGACAACTGTGCTTCCAGGCTCTGAAAATGAAGACTTCTACATCTGAGTCCTTGCTAACATCTCCATGGCCAGCCAACTAAATATGCATTCACAATAAATCACTCATTTTCTAGCTGTGATTTTCGGAGGTTTTGTTCCCCCTGAAAGTGGCATCACCCATGCTTAGTCAGCTAACTGTGACTCTCCTAGAATTCTGTACCTTTTCGAGAAAAATATTCACAACATGACTTTCATTCCTAGAAAGGTGTCTCATGACCACTGATTTTTTTAGAAGATTTTTATTTGGGGGAAGGAGAGGAAACAGAAGTGAAGGGGGGTGTGGGAGAGGAAAAGAGCAGAGAGATGAAGGGGAATAGGACACACCATTCAAGAATCTAAAAATAAAGACATTACTATGGGCAGCTTGTTAGTCATGCTTCAGGGTTGAGACGAGTGGAAATGTATACTCTTGGGAGCCTGCCTCTGTTCCTGTTATACCATTTATATACTCAGGAATTATCTGGAGGCCAGTGGAACAGGGAATTCCTGGAATACTTTCCTTTTCTAACATAGGACAAGTATTACAATACTATCAACTTTCTGAAAATATATTACACATACGCATGAAAATGGGTCTCTTGAGAAGACAGCAGAAAATAAATCATTTTCCATTTCTACTGATTGACCAAAAAAAGTCTTTAATTTATTCTGAAAAGAAAGAAAAGTGGAAAGGAAAGGAAAGGAAAGGAAAGGAAAGGAAAGGAAAGGAAAGGAAAGGAAAGGAAAGGAAAGGAAAGGAAAGGAAAGGAAAGGAAAGGAAAGGAAAGGAAAGGAAAGGAAAGGAAAGGAAAGGAAGGGAAGGGAAAGGAAAGGAAAGGAAAGGAAGGAAGAAAGAAAAGGAAGGAAAGAATAAAGAAATAAAGATGTATTCGCTTATAGGTATATGCAAAATAAACACAAGGTAATTGGAGTAGGAGGTACTAGCAGCTGGAGTGATGGGGAAGGGGTGAAGAAAGTCTTTGGCACCTGAACTGATCCTTGAAGGAAACTCAGGATTCTAAGAAGTGGAGGAATGCCTGGCAGGCAGGAAGCCATCCAGTGCCAAGGGAAAGAAGTGAGCAATGTAGTATTTTAAGGAAAAAGGAAGAGGGCCAGCTTGCCTGGACCATAACGTTTTTGAAGGGCAGTAATATGCAAGAATAATCAAAATGTAAGTTGCTGCCATGTTGTGAAAGGATTTAAATGCCAAACAAGGTACTTAACTTTTTTTCCCCTAGAAGTCATAGGGAGCTATGGAAGTCACTTGAGTAAGAAGATGGCATTTTCAGACTTTTACTTTAAGAAAATCACTTTGGCAGCTGTGTAGAGTATAGATTGAAATTGGAAAAGATTTGAGGAAAGGAGAACAATTAGAAGTCCAAGTGAAAGCGTTATTCAATTATGTCTTACTCTTTTGTGACCCCATTTGGAGTTTTCTTGGCAAAGATATTGGAGTGATTTGCCATTCCTTCTCCAGCTTATTTTATAGATGAGAAAACAGAGGCAAGAAGGGTTGAATAAATTGCCCAGTCACACACCTAGTGTCTTGGGTCAGATTTGAACTCAGGTCCTCTTGACTCCAGGTCTGCCTTTCTGTCCACTACACCACCTAGCTGTCTGTACATATAGACATGCCCACAAACACACATACATACAATGTAAAGTGAGTCTCCCTGTTTGTTAGTTCACTTCCTGTTTTTCTTATCACCTTTTTCTGTTTCTTCAGCAGGATTTGAGAGTTACAAATTCCCCATTTAATTTTATATTTATGATTCCTAAGCAGTTATGATGTATAAAAGGGTGATTTATTGGCCAACAGAGCCGAGCTGAACTGTGGAGAATAAGACTAAGAAAGGGGAGGAGTTTCCCTTGCCATAATGGAGATGTTTTATGATCAGGAAAGCTGAACTGGGTTAACACCCCAGAGAAAGAGAGAATGTAGCAGATGAACATGAGATGACTGGTGGCAGGGTTGATAGAGTGCTGGAACTGGAGTCAGGAAGCCCTGAGTTCCAATCCAGCCTGCCTCTCAGGGTTATTGTGAGGACCAAATGAAATGATATGTATGAAAAGGTCTTAGCACATAGTAGATGTTTTATAAATGCTTATTCACCTCCCTTTCTTCTTAGACTTAAAACTTATGGGTTACACACATAACCTCAAAGATACCTGTCTCTTAAGGGACTTTTCCATCAGCAGTCTGAAATAATAATAACAATAAACCCCTGAGAAAGAGAAAAGTGAAGATTTCCTACAGTCCCATTGATCTGAGCTGGAAGGCTTAACTATACAGAGTTGTTTGGCTTGCCCTTCATTCTCAATGAGAACCAAGGCATCAGTAAGGTGAAGCTGTGACTTTCAGGGAAGAACTTTAGATAAAGAATGTCAGTCAGTTCTTGAGACTATCAGCACCTTGGCCTGGAGAGCGTCTCCCTTCCTTATGAGCTCCCCCTGGTAGTTAGATGTAAGGTCATATCTAAGATATAATTTTTTCTTTTTAATTATAAACTCCTAAACAACATCTCCCTTGCTTATCTCCTCTAACCCCAGCCTTATTTTTCCCCAAATTTGAATAAATTTTAGTCTACAGTTTTGAAATGTCTTGGCGACTCAAGGTCCCAATCCCACTACTGACTGGCATGGTAGCTTTGAGCTGCTCCTTTTCTGACCTAGGCCAGTTCATCCTCCCTTAGGCATCCTAGTCTCCCCAGCCCCAGGCTCACTATATTAGTACCTAAAAATGTGGGCACCCTATTGGTTTTAGCCTTACTGCAGCTCCAAACACCAAAGCTCAGGAAATCTATCAGTCTCATTCTCCCCTAGCAGTAAAAATTAGAGGGATGAGTGACCACTCTTGACCTAGATGTTTTTTGGAAGAAATTCTGGTTTTTTTTCAAATATTTTCAATTATTCTCAAATTTGACTCAAGACCTCTATAAACATATACAAGAAAGCCATACATTGAAGAATAAAAGGGCATGCCAAAAAGTCCCCAATGTATAATGAATAATTCATTATTGATTTGGTAATTATTGAGCAAGCTGTCTTAAAACACTATAAGATTTATGCTGTCTTTATGAATTATAAGATCATAAATTTAGAATAAGAGTAACCTTAGAAGAGATCTAATCCAACTCCCTGGTTTTATAGATAATGAAGAAGTTAAGTCATTTGCCCATGGTCATGAAGCAAATAAGTACCTAAGGCAAGATTTAAGCTCAGTTAATCCTGATTTTAACTCCTACACTATCTTTTATGCCCCACTACTTCTCTTAGAAAGCCTTTGACATAGTTCTGAACTCATACTTATTCATATACTTCAATCAAATTCATAGGAGAGATCCAAGTATAGTGAGAATACTAGAGCAGTTGATTACCTTGTGGAAAACTTTTCTCTATTCAAAACATGCTGACAAACATGATATGATAGATATGATATGATAAAACTGATATGATAGATCATCTTTTGGGGGAAAAATGTCAAGCTTGTTATAGTTCTACCTAGATTTTCCTTTATCATTAGCTACAAAAAGAACTAAGAATGGATTTCAAGTTAGAGAGTTAACATTATCTTAATCACTTTACATGAACAAAGGGGCAGCTAGGTGGTGCAGTGGATAGGGCACCAGTGCAGGAGTCAGAAGGACCTGAGTTCGAATCTCACCTCAGACACTTGGCACTCACTAGCTGTGTGACCTTGGGCAAGTCACTTAACCCCAATTGCCTCATCCTGGCTCATCTCCAGTCATCCTGATGAATATCTAGTCACTGGATTCAGATGCTCTGGAGGACAAGTGAGGCTGGTGACCTGCACAGCCCTCCCTCACTCAAAACAAAGTCAGGTGTAAGTCATGTCATTATTTCTCTGATGGCATGGTCTTCTTTGGCAATGAAGGATGAACACACACACATGAATGGATGACATCAAAGTATATAACTCTAGTAGAAAAGAAGAGAAAAATGAATAGTTTGCTAATTTCAAAAGATTCTTTTTCAGTGATACCAATTTGCAACTGGTAAATATATTATTTGCAACTGGTAAATATAAAATTCTTAATTTAGAAGAAAAAAAAACCCAGATAAGTCTTTAAACTTGAACCAAACTAAACTCATGAATGAATGTAATACTAACAAATACCTCATTTAAAAGGTGGGAAAGAATTGACAGATATTCTCAGATCACATGATAGAAAAGTTGAAATTTATGGAAATATTTCTGGAACAAATAAACTTCATGTCACAAAGAGATAGAAAAGATGAACAACATATATACACCACTGGATTTACCAAATACAACCAAAAAAGGGTTTGTGTTTTTATGGAATGTATGAAAAGCTAAGATCAAAGGATAGAATCAAAAGGTCTTCTATGATCAACCACCCCATGAATTTGGTCAAAAGTATGTCAACAAAGATTTTTTAGTGGTCATATAATGAATATTTATTCATAGAAGTAGAGGGGCTTATGATAGTGATTCAGTATCAGAGGATTGTCATGGAAATTATAGAAAAGTTATACTTAAGGAGTTTGGATTAGTTAGTTAATGGTTTTTTGCTCTTAAATGTTGTAAACTACGTAGCGTATCACACTGGAGGTCAGAAAAAATTAGCATCTACCAGATACCAGAGGGCAGGTAGATGGCTCAGTGAACTGAGTGCCAGACCTAAAGTCAGGTAGACTCATCTTTCTGAGTTCAAATCTGGCCTCAGACACTTACTAGCTATGTGACCCTGGGCAAGTCACTTAGCCCTATTTGACTTGGTTTCTTCATCTGTAAAATGAGTTGGAGAAGGAAATGATAAATCTTTGCCAAGAAAACCACAAAGGGGGTCGCAGAGTCAGACATGACTGAAATGGTTTGAACAACAATAACCAGATTCAAAGAATAACACTATTAGATGGCTAATATTATACGCCAGATACCTACTATATTTTCTAAACTAACAGAGAGTAAATCCCTGTATTAGAAAAAATAAACCTAAATACAGCCTCAAGAATTTAGCAAACTGAATTGCAACTGAACTGAAGCCACATCATCACACATAAGACTTTGGTTCCCAACCACCCAACCATAACATTGATCCATGAAAATGTAAGAATGACAGTGTTAATCATTGTCAACACATTTAATATCCATCATCTCCAAACTACATAAAATGAAAAGTTTTTGACAATTAGAACTCTATCAGAAGAAACAACTATTCTAGCATTCTTACTACGCTTGGATCTGTTTTAGATATTTTTTATGCATTATTAAGCCATGGGTATGGAACTGATTTGAAGGCTTTATGGTAATCAGTAGAGGGCATGAGTGAGGAGCAGCAAGATGGCATAGTGGATGGAGTGCCAGGCCTGGAGTCAGGAAGACTCGTCTTCCTAAGTTCAAATCTAGACTCAGACTGAAACTACTAAACAAACGACAACCAAAAGGGCATGGGTAAATATTATGGTACTCTCTTGGGTCTTGTTCAATACTCACTGGAGTGAGAATGAATTATTTTCTGATGATTGAGCTCCAGGGCTCCTCATTTCCCTTTTGTCACCAACCTAGGGCTACATTTCCTTTCATACCTGCCTCTGTACTATGATAATCATATACTTATACCCAAATTCATGATGTACACGTCAATATTTCATAGCCCACATTTTCTGCTGACAAATCATTTAATTTATCTGGAACCAGAAACTTGGAATGGGGAAGCTGACCTGATGGTCAAGGCTCCCTCAGGAGCCAGTGAAGAAACAGAACCAGGAAAATACTATTGGGCCTAGAACATTAATTCCAATATAATAGATAGAATACTAACCATGGAATCAATAAAGCCCTGAGTTTGAATTCTGCCATCTATTCATTCACCAACTTTGTGACCATGGGCATGTTATTTAATTTCCTAACCTTCAGTTATGTCATCTAAAAAAAAGTACAATTAGACCATTTACCTCAGAGGATAGCTGTATCAAATGAGATAATATATTCAAAGTTTTTGTAAATTCCAAGACTGTATAAAGATAACTATTATTGTGTTATTGTGGCAGTAGTAGCAGTAGTAGTAGTAGTAGTAGTAGTAGTAGTAGTAGTAGTAGTAGTAGTAGTAGTAGTAGTAGTACTGGTAGTAGTAGCAGTAGCAGTAGTAGCAGTAGTAGTAGTAGCAATAGTAGTAGTAGTAGTGGTAGTAGTAGTAGTGGTAGTAGTAGTAGTAGTAGTGGCAGTAGTAGTAGTAGTGGTAGTAGTAGCAGTAGCAGTAGTAGTAGTAGTAGTAATAGTAGTGGTAGTGGTAGTAGTAGTAGTAGTAGTTGTTCAGTCATTTCAGTTGTGTCTGACTCTTTGTAACCCCTTTTGGGGTTTTCTTGGCAAAGATCCTGGAGTGGTTTGCCACTTCCTTCTCAGGCTCATTTTACATAAGAGGAAACTGAGACAGATGAATTAAGAGATTTGCTTAGGGTCACATAGTTATTTAGGATCTGAGATCAGATCTGAACTCTGGAAGATGAGTCTTCCTGACTCCAGTCCTTGTCCTCTACCCACTGGGCCACCTCACTTGCCATTATCATTAAAGTTGTTACTCTGTTCTTATCCTGCAGTGGCTTTCTCACAGAAGATACTGACTAAATGTTTGTTAAATGAACAAATGAAGCATATGATTAAATAGACCTGCTCCTCACCTCTGCCTTTTAAAATCCATAAATTCCTTCAAAATACAGCTCTGGTGCCCCATCCTAGAGGTGCCTCTAAAACCTGACCCCTCCCCCAAGTGGTTAGTGCCTTTTCCCTCTTGAAATCACTTCCTGCTATTATGTACAAGTTTTGAATTTACATGTCTATGTTCAGGTTGCATCCCAACCCTTTGCAGAATTTAACTTTCTTGAAAGAAGGGAGATTTTGCTTTTTTAAAAAAAATTTTCCTATCTTCAGCACCTACCAGGGTGCCTCCCACATACCTAGATTTTGATAAATGTTTGTTGAATATAGCACAGACACTAAATGGTTTGGGAATTGAAACAAGGGGAAAATTGCTACCAGTTAGAGAAGTTAGGAAAGTGAACATGAAGGAGAAAGGACTTCAGTGACAGCCCCAAGAACAGAGCCTGATAGGACGGAAACAAAGCAGAAAAGCATTGGTGGGGGGCAGTGAAGAAGGATGGCACATGCAAAGTCAGCAAGATAGGAATGACCAGGACATGTGTACACAAAGGAAAGAAAGCTTGACAGCTCAATGAGTCCATGTTTGGGGAAGAATGCAAGAAAAATTTGGTTAGATAATGTGGGGGTCAGTAGATGAAAGGACTTAAATATTCAGGGTCAAAACTGATCAGTGGTTTTATACTTATGCAAATACAAAAGCATAAAATATACAAAAATTAGCTCAAAGTGATTTCAAGGAGAGGCCATTAACAACTGGAAGGGTTGCTGTCTGTCTGTCACAAGGGTGATGTCTTGACGGTCAAGTGAATTGAGTTTAAGTGGACAGAGAAGAGTTATCAGGCTTACTCTCTCCTCCAGGATTATTGGAATCCAAACAAACAACAGTTAAGATAACTGACAATGGCCCAGGATGCAATAGGTGACCTTGGCCTGCTGGGAGGGTAGAGGAATCAGGAAAGGCTTCTGGGATGGGGCATCTGAGCTCTGCTATGAAGGGAGCTGCCGCTTCTAACAGGCAGAAGTGAAGAATATGTATGCTTGCTCCTCAAAAAAGATTGTGGGTTGGTCATTCATGTTTGCATTCATGCAGCCAGATGTATTTTTAGTCATAGGTAGTTGTGGAATTTCATGATGATGGCTTCAAACAATACACTGTGCGCAAGGCCTCTTTAGGCATAATTTCACTTTTCAACAACATCCACAACCTATTCAGAGCTGACTTGGAACTGCCATCTAGCAGTCTCAATAAGATAATAGGCCCTAATCTAAGAGTTGAGGCCTCATAAAAAAAGATTACAAGTAAATAAAGTCAAAATTCACCATGTCTACGTGGCTAACAACTCTCTCTTGGCTACAACATGAACAATACCCGGTAGAACCATCCGCAGTCCTTGTTCTTGGGTATTGCCTTTTTTAAAAAATCAATTAGAGATGCTATTTTGGACACTGAAATGCTAATGGACCAGGATCACAGAGGGAGAAGGAATTCTCTTAGCCCAATAGCTTCAGTAATTTTCGATTAGTATATGAATTTCTCTCACCTTAAAAGGGACGGCATATTTCACCAACTCTACCTCTGATCACACATTCTTCTAATCTTTTGGATGGAAAGACTCAGGCACCCTCAGCTAGGAAGAAATCACCTCCACAGGGAAACTTTTCTGTAGTCTAGGGTCCCACTCAAAATGATAAATTCAATAAACCTAATTGTAGAGTTGGAAGAGATCATAAGATCAATTTATTATGACCTCCTTGTGTTAGAGATGAAGAAATGGAATCCCAGAGAAGCTCATAGCCTGTCCAAGATCACAGAGGTGCTAAAAGAGAAGATTTTGAAGCCAGGTCATTAATTCTATGGTGCAGGGGTGGGAAGTAGGGAGAAGGGAAGGAAAAGGAAAAAAAGAAATTTACATGACAATTGTGTTGTATATTTCAAAGGAATAGCAAGTTGTACATAGTAGATTTGCAGTTTCATATGCAATCACCTTTTTTATTGTATCATGTTATGGAAATGCTTGTTTTATTCCATAAATTAAAAATAAAATGAATGTTTCTTTAAATGCTTAATTATAATAACCAATCTTGGTACTCAAAGAGGTAAGAAAAAATGCATTTCCTTCCTTTTGTTAGAAAGATGGTAGGCCCAACATTTGTGTATGTGGAATGTTGCATATCCTGGAGGTTTATTGGTGGAGAGAAGGTATATTTGGAAACACAAATAATATAAAAACTATATGTACACATATACATACCGAAATGGACAGACCAAGAAAAAGCACAGGCAAGAGTCAATTGAGAATTTGGGAGCATCTTTATTAGCCGGCGGCTATCTCATGGAAAAACCCAGAGGAGGCAGTCCCGAACTGGGTGTGTGTGTGTGCCTTTTAAGCATTTCGGCACTCCCTGGTACAGCCTTGAGGTTTTAACAGCAAACATATCTCACAGAACAGTTTTGACAGGGGCCCAAGTTGCTGCTAGGCAAGGGGGCACAACAGAGAGTGGCTGCCTAGGCAAAGGGGCACAACAGAGAGTGGCTGCTACAACAGAGAGGGGGGCTACTAGGGGCTGCTAGGCAAAGGGGCACAACAGAAAGTGGCTGGGCCCAACCCTGCCTAGAAACTCAACAGACATTTCTCAACCCAGGGGCTCCTGGGGTGGGGGTGGGGGGAATAACATCCACTTCAATACATATACACATACATATATACACATGTGTGTATACATATACACATATACATACATGTACATATACATATATATAAAATTGTCAAGCCAAGTTTTTTTTATTTATCTCACTCCCTCCTTTTTGATACCTTGATGCTTTCTTCAGTACTCTTCCAGGTATTTACCCTTGGGGATCATATCATCTCAGGCTTCTTCTCTCTAACCTAGTGCTCTCATGCCCTTCCTCCATTGCTACCACTTACCCAGGGCTGCTGTACTCCCTCATTTATTATGAATGATGAACATACCTGGCCAATATTTCATCCTACTAAGGCTAGTTCTTTGTGCCTCCCAAGGTGGCAGCTCATGCTGCCCTATGATAGCTCTAGGCAAACAGAAAGGTACTAGAGGGCAGCTCCCAGAAAAAAAAACAACACTTTCTTGATATCCTGGAAAGTACCTTCCATATTTGTTATTTAACTCATCTATAGGGGGCAGGGCCAAGATGGTGGAATGAGAGCAACTACTCACCTAAACCCTTGGACAAACTCCCTCAGATACCTCTAAAAAGAGAATCTGACCAAATTTTGGAGGTACAGAATCCAATAGGAGATAGACTGTGGCAGTTTCACAGCCCAGGACAGACTGGAAGATTAACAGGAAGGATCTTTTTCATGGGGGTTGAGGAGCACATAGAACACAGCACAGCATGTCCCTGCTGTGGCAGGGGTGAGTAGGAAAGCCCCAGAGCGGCCTGAGGAAGGGACAGCATGGCGGGATAGCAGCTCAGGCTGAGAGTCAAACAGAACCAAGCAAGTAAGAGCCCCGGACCCAGCCCCAGGTATCTCTTTAGCAGCTGCATCTGAGACTTTTAGCCTGCAGATTAAATGTCTGTAAGTCACTTCCCTGAACTTCCAGGAACCAAAATGGTAGAGTGATCAGTAAATGCTCTCTCCCCCTCCTCTTGTTGACCTTGAAAGGATCATAAAATATTTCCCCAGAAAAATCCTGGATCATTGGGATCAGCAGAAGGGGCAAACAATATCATAGCATATGAGGCTAGGAAAATTGCTAAGGAGGATTCCTCTTATTGTGGTGGAGGACCAGAGCTATCCCAGATAGTCCCACCTCAGCAAATGGGAGGAGATCCAGAGCTATAGGGGGGTGGAGTCCAGGCATGCCTATGTACTCCAGGGGAAATGGGAAGACACTACTCAGCCAGGATCACCAAGCACTGAGCTTGTCTTTGCTCTAGCTCAGCTGAGGAGATCTCTCATGACCAGACCACCCCCTCCCCCACACTTAACAAGCTAGCTCCAGGGCTAATTCGGGGAAAAACAAAAAAAATGAATCCAGCCTGCCTCTGCTTTCTCAGAGCAGCCAGCTCAGCACCAGGTTCTTTAGCTGCTAGCTGAAAGTACCAGAGGCCACAACACACAAAGCCTCACCATCATGAGTAAGAAGCAAAGGAGGAAGGAAAAGACCATAGAATCTTTCTATGGGGACAAGGACCAAAACACAAATACCAAAGAGGTCAGTATTGAGACTGTACTCCCATCTGAAACTTCAGAAGGGACTATGAACTGCTTGCATGCACAAAGAGCACTCTGGGAAGAGCTGAAGAAGGAAATAGAAGAAAAAATGGCCCATGACTTTAAAAGTATGAAAAAAGAATTCACTGAAGAGAACAGCTCTTTAAAAAGGAAAATTGAACAAATGGAAAAGGAAGCACAAAACCTAAGTGGGAAAGTTAGACAAAGGGAAAAGGAAGTACAAAAAGTAATTGGAGAAAATAATTCCTTAAGAAGAATAACTGGACAGATGGAAAAGGAGATGCAAAAGTTAACTGAAAAAAACAATTTGATGAAAATTAGAATTTGACAAGTAGAAGCTAATGACTCTATGAGACATCAAGAATCAAACAAAATTTAAAGAATGAAAAGATGGAAGAAAATGTAAAATATCTAATTGGAAAAGCAACTGACCTGGAAAATAGATCCAGGGGAGAAAATTTAAGAATTATTGGCCTACCAGAAAGCCATGATGAAGAAGAGTCTGGATAATATCTTCCAAGAAATCACCAAGGAAAACTGTCCAGAAGTGCTAGATCCAGAGGGCAAAATATTCATCAAAAGAATCCACCGTTCACCTTCTGAAAGGGATCCCAAACTAAAAACATCAAGAAATATTGTTACCAAATTCCAGAACTATCAAGTGAAGGAGAAAATACTACAAACAGCTGGAAAGAAACCATTCAAATATCGAGGAGCTACATTCAGGATCACACAGGACCTTGCAGCTTCTACATCAAAAGATCGAAGGAATTGAAATATGATATTCTGCAAGGCAAAGGAGCTGAGACTATAACCAAGGATCAATTACCCAGCAAAGTTCAGCATAACATTTCAGGCAAGGAGATGGACATTCAATGAAATAAGGGATTTCCAGACCTTCCTGATAAAAAGGCCAGAACTCAATAGAAAATTTGATCTTTAAACACAGATCTCAAGAGAGGCATAAAAAGGTAAACAGGGGAAAAGAAAACTTGTTACTCAATTTGGGCAAAAAGGGAAGATGATACTTTTTATTCTTGAGAATTGTATATTTACTATGAAATATAAAAGGGATATACATAGATAGAAAGAATTGGTATAAAGTAAACTATGTGATAATAAAAATGTGATTTAAGTATGTGAAGGGATTGTAACAAAAGATGTGAAAGGGAGGAAGCAGAAAATGGTAAATTACATCGCAGGAAGAAGTACAAAATTATATTACAGTAGAGGGAAAGAGGGGAAGGAGATGAGCATTGTTTGAGAGGTACTCTCATCTGATCTTGTTCAAGGAGGGAACAACAAACTTAATTAAGTATATAAATCTAACTAGCTCGATAGGCAATAGGAGGGGCAGACAGAAAGAAAGGGGAGGGGAGTCTAAAAGGGAGGGAAGAAGCAGGAAGGGTAAAGGGCAGTAAAAGGGAGGGGCCTGAAAGACGAAGGGAAGACTGCAGGAGGTGGTGGTCAAAAATTAACTCATCTATAATCATAATGGTGAGAAATTCAAGTCAAGTAGGAGTTAGTAGGAAAGGAATTTTAGACAGAAGGGACCTTGTGGTACTCCTTGGCACTGTGTAGGTGCCCATACATGCTTAGGTATAGTGCTAGTCCTGATCCCAGAATAAATATAATGAGCTACCTAGGAAGCCTTTGCAATGCCTAGGTCCAAAGAAATGACAGACCCAAGAACCTTTATTAGAGTGTTTCTAGAGGCATGGAATAGATCCTTCACTTGGAGGTCCAGAAAAGAAACTTAGACTTCAGATCCCTATGTCTATCATTAAAGAAAACTCTTTAACTATATTCCTTACCAGTCAGACACCACAGTAAGAAGAGAAATTGCCTCCACCATCCATCTGACCCCTCTCTCTTGCTTTAGCCATAAATGGTAGTCAGCCCTAGTTGGGGTAACATCAATTCTTCCCACTAAGAAAAGTTACTCCTGTACCCTAATTCACTCCTACTATTCAGTTGTGTCCAACTCTTCATGACTCCAATTGGGGTTTTCTTCAGCAAAGATTCCTGAGTGGTTTAGCCATTTCTTTCCCTAGCTCATTTTACAAATGAGGAAACTGAGGCAAACAGGATTAAGTGACTTGCCCAAGGTCACACAGCTGAGGCAGGCTTTGAACTCAGGTCTTCCTGACTCCAGGACTGGCACCTTATCTACTACTATCCATATAGCTACCCCAATTCAGTAGATAGTATTGGCTAAATAACTCTCAATTTTAGATAAATATGTGTTTTACACACAAACATCTCTCTTTTAAATTTCCCAGTTATATAATTGGCCATCTCCAATCTTTGTGATCTATATCTGGCATCTAGACCCAGGTGGCTCTGGAGGAGAAAGTGAGGCTGATGACTTCCCTCACTTAAATCCAATCCAGCTGCAAGTCAAGGCATCACCTCCCTGATGTCATGGTCCTCTTTGAGAATGAAGGACAAACAACAATAATTATATCAAGGGCACTGTCAAGATATCCTCCATTCCTCACTCACCCTCACTTTGAATGGCTAGTAAGTTACCAGGTCATGCTAATGCTTCCTCTACAGCATCTATCCCCTTCTCTCACTTCAAATGGTCACTTTCCTAGTTCAGGCCTTCAGTCAATCAATAGGTATTTATTAAGTGTCTACTCTGTGCCAAGCCCTGTGTTAAGTACTTTAGATACTTTTACTTGGTGGTTGTGAGGACCAATGGAAAGAATATATCTTAAGTATCTCAAGTACAAGGACCAAAGATAGTTCCTGCTTTCAACAAGCTCACAACCTTCATCAGCTTTTGCCTGGGCTATTGCAATAATCTCCTAATTGATCTTCCCATCTTGAGCTCCCTTTCCTCCACAATCTATCCTCCTCAGATTCTGTAATTCCCAAGCTCAGTAAACTCCAAAAGTTCCCTATTTGTTGCCTATAGAATCAAATAGAATCTTTTAAAGTCCTTTACAACATTGGTCCAAGGCTGCTTTTTTCCAAGGTTATTATTCCCCATCATGCACTCTGCCCTAAAAACAAAGTAATATTCTTGTTCCTCATATGCCACATGCCATCTACCAGACCATCTTCCATGGCTGGAGCATGCTACCTCCTCATCTCTGCCTCCCAGGATCCCTAGGGACCTTGAGTGCTCAGCTCAAATGCCATCTCCTATAGAATTTTTATGTATTCATATGCATGTGCTGCATATGCTGTTTTCTTAGCATTTAAGTTCCTTGAGGACAGAAACTATTTCTTTCATGTTTTTGTTTCCTTGCCAGTCCCTCTTCATAGAGTTCCTCTCTTCTTTTAAGATGAAGGTCAAGCATGCTCTTTTATATGAAGTGTTTCCTGGCCCCTTCAACTGCTAGTGCCCTCTATCCCTAACAACTTCATATTTGCTTGCATTTTATCATTGTTCAATCATTTTAGTCCTATACAACTCTTCATAACCCCATTTGGAGTTTTCTTGGCAGAGATACTGGAGTAGTTTGCCATTTCCTTCTCCAGTTCATCTTACAGATGAGGAAACTGAGGCAAACAGGGTGAAGTGACTTGCCCAGAGTCATTTAGCTAGTAAGTATATGAGACTGGATTCGAGCTTAGAAGATGAGTCTTCCTGACTCCAGGCCTGGCACTCTGTCCACTGCACCACCTCACTGCCCTGTTTTTAGATAAATGACTAGCATTTATTTTGTGCATTTAGGCTGGCAAAGAACTTCAGATATATTCTTTCCATTGGTCCTCACAACCACCATGTAAAAGAGATGCTATTATTATCACCATTTTTGCAGATGGAGAAACTGAGGCTTGGAGACAGAGTTCACATTCAGGTCTTCCTGACTCCAGGTCTAGTATTGTATCGACCTGGCTACATTAACAGCCAAAGGGCAATATGGAGATCATGACAGTTCTACTACTTACCTCATAAGGCTGTGTCAAGAAACTACTTTGTAAACCTTAAAATGCCATGTAAATGTAAACTATTATTATTTTGCCTGAACTTCATTTCACTCCACCAAAGCCAACTCTATGTGTGTCACCAGATTGTCAGCCAGGTAATCGGATAAAGCAAAAATCTACAAGGAAAGGACTCCAACCCCATTCTGGTGATCTCTCTTCTACATCACCCTGCCTTTGCATCAAAGGGCATTGCAGAAAAAGTCTGTGGACTTGTTTACTCTGACAACCCTGAAAAATAGTAGATTATCTGGATTTCAGTTTGTCCCATCAAAAATCATGAATTGGAGAGACTTAGAAGATTCCTTTGGGACTAATGATATAGCCTTTTAATATTTGTAAGCATTGCCAGAAGGGCATGTAATTAATGAATGAAATATGCGTATTAGTTTTGTACATTTCATCTCAGTGTCTAAGTTAATAATGCTACAAGTATGATTCTTCATTATTCTTGGAGTTATAATTGCTAACAAGGCCTGTCAAAAGTAGCACAAAGTACCCCAACTGAACAAGAACTAAGATGGGAAGCAAAGGCATTGTTCCCTTACGCGTGTCTTTCCAGTGATTTGCATCCCTAAGCAGCATCTGCCCTTACGTTTCTGTTTTCTGCAGCTGTACACATTTGGAGTTTACTTATTTACAGGCTCCCAGACTCAAACAGTTCCTGCTTCACAGCTCTTTAAACAACATTTTCCTATTTGGTATCTGGGGCTGGCATAATCTTTCCCAAGGGCATTATTTTCCATTTATTCTAAAGCACTCCAATTAATAAATGTAGTGGAAGCACAAGGGTTATTATTCCCTGCTTTACTGACTTCAGATGCAAAAGTTGGGCAAGGGCAGAGTGGCAGAAATAACTCAAGTAAATGATTTTTTACAACTATATACCTGTTTTTTTATTTCACTTGAAAATGTTTAATTTGACCGAAGTTGTCCAAGAAGAACATTTCTGGGCTCATATGAATGAAGTTTAATCTTGGGGCTTTTGTCTTAGTTATCACTTTGGCTTATGTCTCTACTTAGGGTTTCCCTCAAGCATATCTGCATTAGGTTCATGTCTTTCTATGGGATCTTAGCTTCCATATGAGTACCTGGGTTAACAAATTGTCACATATGAGTTTTGCTTAACCCAATCAAAACACATGAAAAACTCATATGCTAGCCCATGAACAGTCAAGACACCTCCCTTTCATTCTCTAGTAGATTTCTACATCTCTCAGGTAACCATATATTCTTTCAGACTTCTATTATTGCTTTCATTACATTACATTATTATTTTTATTATCATTACTTTCAGATTTATACTATTACTTATATTATTACCTGAGTGGCCCCACAAAAAGAAAGCTCTGGGCTTTTACAGAGTCAAACAACCTCTTTTCCCCACCACCTTCCCTCCAATAGCTTTATCTTACCCAAGGAATCATACAGTCCCCTGGACATCCAGTACTTTCCTAGGAGAAGCTCCTCCCCTCCCTCCCCTGACTAAGGGGAAAGAATTTGGGATTACTGAGAAATTAAGCAATGCTACAGTCTCCATGTCTTACAGCAGCAAGTGAAAAGTCATGGCTTCCTCCATGCCAATCATTTGCATTTCCATCTGGTGAGAGCTCTTTTTTTTTTTTATTCATGTATTATAATGGTTACTACATCTCTGCCTTGTCCTTCCAGAGAGAAGGACCTCTCTGGAGTGTCTAGTTCCTTCTCTTAAGAAAGTTTCCCTGCTCTCCACCCCTTCTCCATCTCCAGCAGATGCCTATTTCCCAGTGTGAGTACTTTCCCAGACGAACTATAGGGCTACTCAGGTCTCTCCAAGAAACAGAGCCTGACTCTCTGTAGTCACTCTCTGGGTTTTTTTTTTTTTTAATCAATGCTCTTTTTAAAGGTGAAGTTCAAGGGCACACTTCAGGTGTACAAACTTTTGGCAGCACTTTCATCGGAGTAGTACCAGTTGCCTCATCAGGATTTAGAACCAGGGGAAGTTATACAGGGTTTAGGGGATTAATATCCTGTGAAGGAAGTCCAAGAGGAAGGAGGGGTCCCCCTGAGGTATGCCTGGGCATCGTCCCTACAAGCACAAGGAAATAACTTCCAAACCTCCCTCCAAACTGATCTAATTCTTGATCACTGTTTTAAATTTGGAAGGAACAGATAGATTTTCCAATAAGCTTGCAATTTCACTGTAGAGGAACTGGAAAGTATTGTATTCTTACTGTATTTCTCTCACGTAGCTTATTTAAATTAAAAGGAGGAATCAGTGTTTCATAAACCACTTACGAGCACATCAATATGGTTTCTTAGTTGAAAACTCAAAGAAGTCCTTTGGTGCAGGATAGAAAGTTAGGGAATTCTTTGGTGAATTCAATTGATTAGGGAAAATCTAGGTGATCAAAATTTCTTGTCCCCCAACAATATACTGGTTTTTCAAACAGGCTTACTGAATGAACTCAGCTCTTCATTTTTGTGTAGACATAGCCTCTAAGCCATTTAGAGATATTATATTCGGAAATTATTATTCAGAGATATTATAACCCCAAGAGATTCTTCAACATCTTAATTTTTCCCACAATTTTCTTCTTAGTTGAGAGTTCTTCTCATTGGCAATCTAGTAAAGTTTATGGACCCCTTCTCAAAATAATGTTTTCTGAGATAAATAAATGCAATAATATGCAGATTTACAAGAGAAGGAAGATATATCACAATATAGTTAGGAAAATATTTAACCCCAGATTAAGGACCCCTGCCCTAAACCATGTTCACATCACAATGTGTTGTAAGCTTTAGAAATTATAGCCAAGCTCTTCTCAAACCTGGAAATATTGGCTACGAAACAATATGGCTGATTGAAGCAATCTCCATAACGTAATCAAAATGGAGTTTTTAAAAAAAATTTTAGTACCAAGTCTGCATGTCAGAGTTTTTACTAAGCATAAGTAAGTATATTCAAGGACAGTCCTCAAGTTTCACTTTCTTAATCCATGAAAGTAAAATGCATTTGACATAATTGTGTCATCAACCTGCTCATAATAGCAGAAACAATCTATGTTCACAATATGTACTTGAGATCTCTTGGCATGAATGCCCTTCAGCTGATAGTTGTGCTTTACCATATTTTTACCCAAGAGATAGTCATTAATATTGGCCTTACTTAAAGACATTAATAATCATGATAGTGATAACAATAATACTACATAAAAGATCAAAGTTCCAGGTAAATTTTCCCCACATGTTAGAGCCTTGGTTTTGTGGACATTGAACAGTTAAAATCAAACAGTGCCATTTTACAACTATTCCTTATGGACCAAGTATTAAAGGATGGATTATGAATCCGCAAGGAGCAAAGTCATGTAAATTATAAATATTTGGTAATTAACATGTCAACTGATGTCATTTCATAGAAATTTCAGTTTATATTTTCACTTAGTATTCTAAATACTTTGAGCTATCTTTACAAATTTCAAATTACTAAGAGTTCTGAATACCAAACAGAGTTCAAGAACGTGTAGATTAACCAAATATTTAGTTGGAGACTCCTGCTCATATTCACAAGTGAAATATGGAATTTACTCTTCAAGGATATATGATGATTTAATCAATCAATTTGCTTATTTAATGAATTAATCACATTTTCTAAATATTTGGTCATAATTTCCCCCACAATAACCAAAAGTCTTTCAACCTTCCCATAGCAGATTTTTTTTAAAGTTGCATCAGTCAGATATTCACTTCAATCATCCATTTCACTTTGTCTATATAGACATATACAGAAGAAGACTAAAATTTTTAGACAATAGTGTGGATCAGCCTGCATCATGTAAATTGAATTTTCTGCTTTTCATAAAGACTTTGTGTTAGGCAAAGTCAAATTATGAATTAAAGTTGATTCGGTAGTAAGAAAGGCTCTACCAACTTTTCATGTTTTCATAAAAGAAAGAAATCAAACCAAATGCAGCCTTCAGTAAAACCTTTCAACAGTCATAACCATAAAGTAACACCGTGAATCTTGCAGAAAACTAATTATTCTATGAAAAATTATCTAACAATAGTGTCAGTTTGACTTTCCATGTTTCTGTGTGTGACACCTAAAAAAATTGCTCTCAAAATTAAGTTTGCAAGTCCATATCTAGCAGTAGATATCAAAGCTATCCAAGAAAGTTTCACATTCAACTATATGATAGAAAAACATGTATGTGGTATGTCTCTTGCTGGGATTAATTAATTAATTAATACCAGCATTAATCCTGGGATTAATTCTACAACCTTATGATAAATGGTAGCCCATATTTCAGTAATGGGAAATAAAGTTATATATTCCATACTTTATATCTATTTCAGAAAGTGAATAGAATGGCCTTTCATGATCACTTTGTAACTTATGGGACTTGAAGTCAGAAAATATTTTATTTGATCATTTATTCTTGTATGTATGAACTCATTATAATAAGAGTAGATACCTGTAATAAGAGGTTTAATATTTTAATTTTTAATTTCAATTTTAATGTTTACATACTTAAATATTTAATAAAATAAATATCTTTACATAATTAAATATTCCTTTTTTCCTCTTTTTTGTTAATAAAAGCCCAGATAAAGTTTAACTTCCTGTTCCCACCTATTTGTTTGTTCATTTTTCCCCTCATCTTTAACACTAAAAGTGTAATGAAATACATGATGAATGTCTTTAAGATAATCTCATTCACAAAATCAAATTAACAATCTTTGAACATCAGTATTACCACTACATACAATATAATGTAATACCAAATCATGACTAAATCAATTGGAAAAGAAAACTGGGTAAAACTACAAAATAATATTGACCTTCCCAAAGAGAGCATTATATTTTAATTCATCATAGTCTGCCAAATTTACATTAAAATGTTAGATATTAGTTCTAACTGGCATATCACAAAATAAGTAAACATGATAATAAAATAATAGCAAGGAATCATCTGTTTAGTGGTTCACAAAATCCTGGTATTAATGGAGCCACAAATCCCAAATGCCAGGGTAAATGCCAAGAATGTGTGTGTATATATATGCAAATTTTGTTGTAACTCATCCCTTTATGTGATTGATCACCAGCACTATTTAAATCAACAAACACTCTTGGCTTAATGCAAAAAGGTCTGTCCTTCCTATAAACCGTCCTTCAGTTTATAGGCCTCCTACATGTAGAAAAAAGAAATAAAGCAGATTTTTGTACCTAGCAGATGTTACCAGGAAAACCACACATATAATCCCAAAGAACCCTAAATAACAAATACCAAACTGTACTCACTAATTGAGCAAAATGCTATAAACAAAGCCCAGAAGTTCATATCTCCTTTGACTTTACTCAGTCTTTAAATAATTATAATGAATCTGTAAGTTGTAGCCAGCACTGCTGTTTATGCATCATTAAGATCTAACTTCGACTTCTGCCAGTGTATTAAATTCTCTCTCTATTCACATAATTAGCACCTCATCATTTTATGCTATTCTGGGACTTCCTCACATCCTCCAAGTCTCACATTCAACATTGTGAAAAAGCAGTTACTACCACATCATAAAATGCTGCTTTCCTTCATCTTCTGCTATTTTTCCTGTATGAAATCAGATTCAAAAAGAAGGGGAGGGTGAACAGACACCAGCTGTACCAGCAAGTGAGTTCCAGCCTTTCAGTTTTTATCAACAGATAAATAGGTAGGTAGATAGACAGACAGACATATAAGTAGATGATAGAAAGGTATGAATAATATGGGGAAAATTTTTCCCCATAGTCTAAATTAATGTCAGTAATTCAATCCAACCAAACCTAGGTCCCTGGATCCCTCTTTTAACTTATTGTGTTGTTTTGTACTCAGTTTCTCTCTTTAAATGTAAAACTCAGTATTTTATATGTATGTATCTGTATGTATCAGATGTTAAAGTAAGATAGGGTTTGTCGTGGTGTGGTGATTTTATTCTTGTTGTTGTTTTGATAGAAGTTATAAATTTTTATTGTGCTTCCCTGACTATTGAACAGAGAAAGTGGGAAGAAACTATTTTGTAAGAAATTCTTTAATAATCTGCTGGGTTGCCGGTATTTTCTCAGTTGGATTTTCCTCCTGGATTTAGATAGCTCTGGCTTCTTTGATTTCTCCCGAAAAGAGAGAAAGCAGGACATCGTGTTCAGATAGCTGCCAAAGTTTCTACAGGTTCAAATGGGATGAGGTAGTGTTTGCAGTGGAGTTGATGTACCAGAGAAGGGGGCTTTCCCTAGTTGCTGGGTGACTGGCTTCTTACAATCCCAGAGCCACAGGCAGTGGTCACGGGTGGTAAAATATGCTTCTAGGATCTTAGGGGTTTCAGAACAAAATTTGCGGTCCGCCCAGACCACGGGCAAATTGCTTCTAGAGAGCAGAATTTGAGGCCACGTCTCTGTTTGAGGAGCTGAGGGGGGTCAGGAAGCCAAGCTGCTCCTTTCAGAGGTCACACAAGGACATCTGGTAAGAGGGACTTGTAGGTCCCCTGAATAAATAAAAGATGGACTGGGACCGAGGAGAGGATGTTTTGTTTGTTTGTATTGGTTTTTTGTTTGTTTTTTTTAACTCACCTACCTGGACGTGATCATATGTCCCTAAGCAAGGACCAAAACTAAGAGAACCATCCTGTAGTCGCAAAAATAGTGGGGGGAAAAAAAACCAGCATGGGCAATTCTGTGATTTGGCCAGAGGTGTCTGCCCCGAGCAGATAAGTCGCCTCAGTGAGAAGTCAGTATACCCTGACGTGGAAAAGTCCATAAAAGGTTTTCTTGAGACTGGACCGTGTGTGTACGTGGTGTGTGTGTGTGTGTGTGTGTGTGTGTGTGTGTGTGTGTGTGTGTGTGTGTGTGTGTGTGTGTGTGTGTGTGTGCGCGCGCGCGTGTGTATGGGATATTGGTTGGGGGGCCGAGGGGAGTTGCTTGTTCCTGTGTTCATTTCATCTGACTCCTAAACATGGATCATCACTTTAGGATAAATGCCTCTGGGCCCCTCCCGGAGTGCTTGGCACAGGGCCAACTGAACTCTGCGGCCCCACGAGAAACTTTCTGGAAGGATGAGAAGGAAGAAATCCCCCTGAGCTTGGAGAAGCTGGCGAGGTCCCAGGATTTGAGCCCAAGTTGTAAGGTTCTCCCACCCCGACGCTTCACTTGCCAGCAGGACACCTCTCCCTCTTTCACTCTCCTTCCTCTTCCCTCCTCAATGAGATTTGGAAAACTGAGGCTCAGTGGTCCCAGGGTGACTCTGCACCTCTCAAAATGTGACCTTTTTTTTTTTATGGGACCCCTGAGCTAGCGCCAAGTTCATGGCTAAAGGTTCCTGCGATCTGCAGCTCGCGCACATACATAAACGTGCCCACTCCGAAAACAGGCGCATACACACAATGAACACACACAAACACACAACCTAGATACACACAACACACTGGCGTGCGCACGGAACCAGACTGAGCCTAGAAATAAGCTAAGAGAGCTCTTGGCTAGGAATATATTGGAGAAAAATACGGCTGCATTTAGCCTCAGGAGCCTGAGGTCTCGTACGTCTGCCTGTCATCTTCTTGGGCCTTTATTTGAAGGTTTCACTGTGAGCTGTGGGTTCCTTCACAACAGCAGAAACAAATTATAGCCCTTAACGAAAGGCACCTTTAGTTCCTCAGAGCGGTGTAGTTAAATGCACCGTGTATTTGGAGCCAAAAAACCTGACTGGTGTCTGAAGCCCAGTCCTGTCTTTTAATCACCTCCTCTGTGACCTTGGACCTCACTTCTTTGGAGCTAGGTGTTCTCACCTGCTCAAAGAACTAGGGCAAACTAGATTACATTTAAAGTCCCTTCCGACTCTAAAACTTGGGAATTTATTCTTGGAAAAAAAGTTTCTTTGCCTCTTTCTTGGGACAGGTTTGAGATATTCTGTCTGAAAGAAGCTCCTCCTTTCTTCCCCTCCTCTTTTCCTTTTTTCTTTTCCTTCTCCTTTTTGCCTTTTCCTTCTTTTCCTCCTCCTCCTCCTCCTCCTCCTCCTCCTCCTCCTCCTCCTCCTCCTCCTCCTCCTCCTCTTCTCTCTCTCTCTCTCTCTCTCTCTCTCTCTCTCTCTCTCTCTCTCTCTCTCTCTCTCTCTCTCTCTCTCTCTCTCTCTCTTTCTCTCCCTCCCTCCGAAGCCTCCCTTCTCTCAACGCCCCCCCCTAAACTGGGAAAACAATTCAATCTGTCATTTCCCACCCACTAATGCTACCCCAAACTCTGGATACTGTGTTGGCACCCAGCACACTACACCCTTTGAGAGGAGAACTTTGTGTACTCACTTGCAAAAGGGAGAAAAGGTAAAGGACCCACGATCCATGGACGAATTAGGGAGACCCTTGCTTTCTTAGAGCAAATACTTTCATCCTAAATCTGCTTGGGGCATACCCTCTTGACTAGAGAGAAAAACATACTTTGAGAAGGTTTGTTTCCTATGCCAGCAAAGACAGGTCTCTAGTCAAGCTATGTCAAAGTACATTTCAGGTGCTCTGCATTCACCCTCCTCTGCAGAGATAGCTTGCGCAGGATTTCTGTCGGAAAGCGGCGTTTTCCTCTGGTCCTACTGCGGGAATCGCTCCTGTCTCTCTGACTGAGCAAAGCAATTTGCAATTAGCACTATTCGTTTCCTTATTTTTCCTATCACAGCTCCTTTTTGGTGCTAGGAATTGAGAGACTACTCTTAGAAGAAAAAAACTGTGAATTTTTCAAATGTAGAAAATAGATATGGAAATACATCCATCTAGATGACATGTATTTTCTCTCCAGCCCCACCCACCATCCGACTAGGCCCTGATATTCCTTCAATCCAAACTGAGAAGGAATGTTCTCAATTAGAAGAGAGAAAGAAAAGGAAGGAAGGAAGGAAGGAAGGAAGGAAGGAAGGAAGGAAGGAAGGAAGGAAGGAAGGAAGGAAGGAAGGAAGGGAGGGAGGGAGGGAGGGAGGGAAAGAAAGAAGGAGAGAGGGAAGAAAGGAAAGGTGATAGATAGAACCCAGGTGAATTTTTGATGATAGAGTGGAACCCCCATCGGGACTTAGTCAAACTTTGTGTACTGATGCAGGAAACTGACACATTTGATTGAATGATAGTTTCCAAATAGTCTAATGAAAATCTAATTTATGCATGTACACACACACACACACACACACACACACACAGACTCACACATATTGAATATAAAAAGCGTCAGCTAAGTAAAGTGACCCAGATAGTTGCCCATCTTGTGCAGTATGACAAAAATGTGTCATGTGTCTTTCCAAAAGAACTGCTTGAATGCTTCGTTCTGCAAGGACGTCTGTTCAAGTGATGAAGGAAAAGGGCAAGTGAGTGACCTCCTTCGATTCTTTTCGGACACGATCGCTTTGACCTTGCCCTTGGACGAAGACCAAGCTGTCGCTCCCCCCTCCCCTTTTTTTCTCTTAAAGATCTAGCGCCAATACCCTTCGCCCTATAAGTTCAGTTATGCAAAAAGCATTTGTTCCAATGCTTCCTTTCTCCTCCCAGGCATCGCTCACAAGTCCACAGATGTGCCTCTAATTTTATCAGCCGATTAGGCACAGCTTCTTAAAGCACGGAAACTCTTGATCTCCACGAGGACCTTCCTCTTCCGGTGGGGCCTCAATTTGTGTCAGCGAAATTGTCGGGTCTTCATTCACTTCTAGTTTAGACCTCGACGCTCCTTGGAGTGAAAAGTCCCAGGGTCCTACTTGTTAGAGGTTCCCTGATTGGTGTAGTTTTCCCTCTCTAGCCCCACCTCGAGATCTTTTTTTCTGTTTCTTCAAAGTCCAGGGAACCCGCACAGACACAGAGGGGCAGGTTGTGTGATGCAAACAGGCAACAGCTGTAGATCCGGGACCTGCAGTTCCCAGAGTCCAGTACTGCCCTCATCCTTCTTTAGTTTTTTCCACTTCTGGCTCACTCCTCCTAGATTTTCCATCTCCTCTCCCCAAGCCTTTGTTGTTCCTCTCTCAATCCTTAGATGAGACACCACCAGCACCAGCACTACCAGTATCCAACAGGCTCCTGTATGGCTCCGTATACCCATTCCTCTCAAAGGACTCAAACTTTCCAAGAGAACAAACTCAACTTGCACACTCAGACCCAAAGACTATTCTTCCAGGCCTTCTCTAAACTAATTACAGAAATTCTAAAGCAAATGATGTTTTCTCTCCAGAAATTAAAGTGATTCCATGTCCTGTTTAAAGCCTTTGTACTAGAAAAATGCAGGATGGGATAGGGGGTATTTGTCTTAAACTATCTTAGGTGCAAAGCTCCGGAGTCTTAGATCTGGGATGCAGCCCATCCTTAGTGGTGGACCATTTTTGTCTTCTTCCACAACTGATATGACTTAGTGTTGTATAACATGCCCAGTTCTTCTAGGAGCTATTTCTGTTATTATTTTCCTTCCCTAATTCTCCCCGATTTACCTTTGATTTGTTTCCATTTTTTTCAGAGGTTCCTCATGGAGAAAGAGATAATTATACAATTCAGAATTTTCCCAATTCATTCTCCTTTAAGAAATGAGAATATAGCTATAATCTTAGATATAGCTCGATAGATAGGTAGGTAGGTAAGATGAGAGAGAAAGAGAGAGAGAGGGAGAGAGAGAGAAAGATATGGATGGATGGATGGATAGATAGATAGATAGATAGATAGATAGATAGATAGATAGATAGATAGATAGATAGATAGATAGATAGATAAAGGAGAAATACAAGACACTCAGAAACAAAGGCAAACTCCCAGTAGCTCCTGGGACGACCAAAGGAGTTATCAGCATCCAGAGAACTGGATCGGTTTGCCTGTACAAATTCCATACTAGAATATCCCAGAGGGAAAAGAAATGATGAACAGAAGATCAATATCAGGAAAAGAAAAAGAACAGAATGCAACCTATTTTCTAGAAAATGATTTGAAAAAGACTAAAAAACACTCTTCAAAGCAATGCACAACACACCACCGAATCCCTGCTTCACTCCTTGTTGCTCAGATCTTTCAAACTGTACCTCCTTTACCCACTAGACATTTCCCTAAAACTGTCCGCTGCTAGGGAATGAGAGAACCTTTTTTGTTCTGTGTTTGTATTTTTTTTTTTTATTTCAGTTGCAATCGAGTGAACCGGTCCTTTCCAATTCTCCTTTTTTTTCTCTTTGCTCTCTTATGTGTGATTCGGCTAAGGAAATGAGAAATAGGGCTAGGAGAAATAGGGAAGAAAGAGGGAGATAAAAAATTAAAAACTCAGAAGAAGGAGTGAACGCAGAGCGGTGAGTGTGTCAATCAAAGGGTTTTGTGTCTTCTTGGCTCCTGACGGTCCATAGCAGAGGTGTCCCAGGGTGGCACCACAATGAATATGAATAGGAGTCCTTGCTAAATGGGACAGTCAAAGCGCACCGCCCTGAATGATGGCACGTCATCCTAACCAGACCAGTATAGATAGGAGGGCTCCTTTTGTCTCTTTTCTCTGCGGCAGCTCTATAAAAGCCCCTCTTTTTCAGCGTGAGGTTAGTTCAAGCACACACCAACTAGCTGTCCAGGAAAGACTGACTAACCAGAAAGAGGGGAGGGAGAGAAGAGGGGGAAGACTTCCCTCCGTTTTTCTCCTATCTTGCAACTGAGAAGTGGGTTCTTGTGTAGTTCGGATTTAAAAAAACTTATTTGCTTTGCTTTGATTGCTATCTTCTTCCCCTAAAAAAAAGCCTCCTGATAGCAGGGATTCCCCTCTAATAAAATGAATTCTGACTCAAGCTCTGTCTCCAGCAGAGCTTCCTCTCCGGACATGGATGAGATGTACCTGAGAGACCATCATCACCATCACCACCATCACCACCAGGATAGCCGTCTCAACTCGGTGTCCTCTACCCAGGGGGACCTGGTGCAGAAGATGTCTGGGGAAGGCCTCTCTCGAAGCGGCTCTAAAGCGGGAGGCGAGAGCAGCAAATACAAAATCAAAAAGCAGCTCTCGGAGCAGGACCTGCAGCAGCTTCGGCTGAAGATCAACGGGAGGGAGCGCAAGAGGATGCACGACTTAAACCTTGCCATGGACGGACTTCGAGAGGTCATGCCCTATGCCCACGGGCCCTCTGTCCGAAAGCTGTCCAAAATCGCCACACTCCTGCTGGCCAGAAACTACATCCTGATGCTCACCAGCTCCCTGGAGGAGATGAAGAGGTTGGTGGGAGAGATCTATGGGGGGCACCATTCCGCTTTCCACTGCGGGACTGTCGGGCACTCTGCAGGGCACCCAACCCACGCGGCTAATGCTGTGCACCAGGTGCACCCCATCCTAGGTAGCGCTCTCTCTTCCACCAACACCTCTTCCCCACTCTCAGCATCTCTACCCGGGATAGGTACCATCCGGCCGCCCCATTCTCTGCTCAAAGCCCCCTCCACCCCTCCAGCCCTGCAGCTGGGCAGCGGCTTCCAGCACTGGGCCGGACTGCCGTGCCCCTGCACTATCTGCCAGATGCCTCCGCCGCCGCACCTGTCCGCCCTCACCACCGCCAATATGGCCCGCCTGTCCGCGGAATCCAAGGACTTGCTCAAGTGACCCACGCCCCCCAGACTGAAGAGGATTCAAGAAAAAGGGGGGATGGAGGGAGCGATGGCTGGAAGCGCAGGAGAGACCCTGAAACTCGGACGCCCTTAGAGATGCCAGAGAAAACACTTTAAACTGGGGAGAGGGGAACAAATCTACCCGTGGTGGTGTAGGGGGATTCGAACAAGACGTTCTGTGTTTGCATGCATGCTTCTTTTTTTGCCATTGAAGCCACTTGCCACATGGTCTTGTCAAAACTGCATTTGTTGTATAAATTGGGATAAAGGTAGTGGGGAAAAAAATCGGCGTTGCAAAGGTAATGTCCTAGTCGGATCCTCAGGCTCTGTTTTCTTACTTTGGGGGCGGGGGGAGAGAGAAATATTCCTAATGTGAAAAAGCAATGTATATATTTCATTGAAATGGATGCAATTCTGATCATCACTGTACGTACTATCCACACGTTCCTAGACTTCCCTTAAAACTAAACTCAATTTTGGGATCTCTTCTGCTGCGAGTCCAGGGCGTGACTTCTTAGTGGATGCTCCTTTGAACATAGGTCAAAAGAATTCTTGCATGCTTCTCAATGAATCTCGTATATTATGTCCGGGCCTTGGTGCCTCGCTCCTTGTAACAAGGATTTACTAGTGATTTCTCTGAAGTATTCCATAGTCTCGTCTGTGGCAATTTGAAACGAAAACGGGAGCATCTAGTGCAAAAAGCTCACGCTCTTGAGCAATGACGCACACTCTTCCCGGTCCCCCTTCCTTTCTCCGACGGAATATGACTCTGCTGGCAGTTCTAGGGACAGGCATTTCAGCCGCCTGGGCGACCTCCCTGCCCCCCACATCCCGAATTCTCACTCCCACCCCTCCTTGGCCCTCGTCTCCCTTGCTCAGCTCTTGTGCATGCAGGGTCAACTCTGACAGGAGAGCAATCGGTATTACCAGATTTTGAAACATTGGGATGTTTGGTTCATTTTGTGTTGTTTTGAGGGGGCTGGAGTTCTGTTTGGTTTTGTTTTCCTGGGCATTTGCTTGAAATATTTTGTTAGGACCTCAAAGACAATGCGTGTCTTTATTTTTTATATATTCTTGATAACTATCGATATATTTATTATTGACCAGTGTTTCTGGATGAGATTTCAAATAAAATGAAAAAAAAACTTTAAAATTCTGGCTTTGCCTTTGCCTTAAATTTTAGGAAAAGAGGGGATAAGCTAAAAGTGGAAAGTATGTGTTCATTTGGTGGGGAAGAGGTAAGGGGGTTATAATTTCTGTAATTCCGTGTAGGGAATGAAAACAATTGTATAGAAGGAACTGGCAGTAGATTAACTCCATAACTACTAAGAATACACACACACACACACACACACACACACAGATACAGGTAAGTATATAACCCCACATATAACAAAAATGTGCATATGTATACATATATAATCTGTGTTATATAATCCTACATTTACTTATGAGCATTGTTTAAAAACACTCTCTTTTGTGGTCTTAAGCTGTTTGAGGTTTTTCTCTCCCCAAGTAAGCAAGGTTGCCAACTCATCAAATGGGAAAAAAAGTAAACTGGTGTACTAAAGTGACGGAAATACGAGGCAGAATGGCAACTGTGGGACCCTGTGCTGACAACAGACAGAGAAAACAAAGCTGTAAGTAACTTTCTTCTACTTTAAAGCTGATGCTACAGATTAGAACTCCAGTTTGTAATGTTTTCTCTCAACTTAAAAATTAATTTACGTTTTTAGAACTCTAACACCCCCACACTCACGCCTCCTACCAATCTACTCCCACCCCCAACAGCTTATTCTCCTGAGAATAGAGAATAAAGCTCTCCTTTGTAAATGATGCTGTGGGGTTAATTCTAATGACCACAGAAACCACCTAGTTCCCCTGTCTTGTAGATTTATAGCAGGAATCTAACTTCTTTTCCCCCTCCCATTGAGGGCCTGGAGGGCAGAATAAGAGATAGCTGCCTTCTGTGAAGGGAATACCCAAATAGTGTGCATTTAAATATTGTTTTCCTACTGAACAATTTCCTCTTTCCTCCCACCTCTCCTTTTTATCAATTTTTTTCTTTAATAAGGGCAGAGAGGGAGTTTTACTGGGGGAATGATTTTTTAGAGACAAGGAAACACAGAAATGATGTTCATTAAATATTTCACAGTTGACACCTTGCCCTGCTTCCCACTGAAATTCTCACTTAAATTTCACGAAATATTCCCCAATAAATTCAGGATGACATATAAATAAGATTCTCTCTCTTTATCTATCTCTTCCTCTCCCTCTTTCTCCTCTCCTCTCCTCTTTTCTCTCTTCCTCTTCACTCTGTAGAACTTTCTTCCCACTTTCTTTGCCTTATTGAGATTTCCCTGTAAGATGTTGGAATTGCTACAGAAAAAGCTGACATGTAAGATTTCTTTATTCCTTTCCTTTCCACTTAATAAAAAGAAATATAAGTGATAAATATTTCAAAGAAACCAATGGATGTCTGCATCGATGTGGGTCTGAAAATCTCTGACTCCCCCACCATCCCCAATGGTTGCCTGTGGAGTCAGTGGGACGGGGTGAAGGATGTAGTGAAGATTGGAGGTGGAAGAAAGGGGGAGAGTTTCCACTGGGTTTAGACAGACAAATGGGGGAATAATGGTCTGTTTCCCTTGGGTGATTCATTTCACTGGGTGAGGAAGGAGCTGCTGAGGATTTATTTGAAACAAGCACAAGGCAACCACAGAGCCTTTCCTTGAGAGTTTATTATTTGAAAAGAGGAAGGCGGAACATTTCATTAATCAGGAAAACAGGCTTCTTTCCCTCACTAAGGCAATTCCTTTCTGTCCTATTTTGAAAAGCCTCTTTGAGGTTTGCTTGCAGGTGCCTGCATGGTCTTGGTCCTCTCTCCTCTTCTCCAGAGAGAAACAGTTAGACTATAGGTCACCTGGAGTGTTAGGCATAAACTTTACTGGCTTCACTGAATCCTAAAATGTTCCAGAGAGAATGGAACACTGGAGATCATGTAATCCAGCCCTCTTGTTTTTCCAACAAGTAAACTAAAGCCCAGAAAGACTTGAAGTGACTTGCTTCAAGGTCGAAGACCTAGTTAGTGACTGTTAGAACTAGAATTCTGGTCTTTCTGTCCGGCCCCTAGTCCTGTGCTTTTTTATTAGTCCTACGCTCTTTCAGCAGTTAAGTCAATGATTTTGAAACGAACAATCTCGCAACTCAGTGGTATTCTTCTGCACCAGCAGTTTACTCTAGTGGTTGCCCGGCTACTGCTATTATATCTGGATAAAGAATCCCACCAAGCTCCCTAAATTCCCATGAGCTGGTAAGCTGTTCAAGAGAACAGCTGAAAGGCGAGCTTCTTGGCTAATTTAGATAGGAAGAGCCTTGGGACTAGATGAGAAACAAGGTGGACTTTGGGAAGGACTCCTGAGCTGATCTGAAAAGTGAGGAGCAGTTTTCAAAGTTGCCACAGTGCCCATGAAAATGAAATGGATCATCAGAGCTGCTGTCCCCTTTTGTGAGTCTCTTAAGTTTGATAGTAGTTAGGGACAGATGCAGGTTATATTCTGAAGGAAGAAAAAAACCTTAAGGGAAAAGTAAAACCTTATGAAACAAGCAGAAGTAGTGTGAGCAATATTCCCAGATTTCTCTAGGCTCAACAGGAAATGTTCATATTAGTCTTATAAAAAAAAAGATCTTAATACTGTGGGTTCAGTGTGAATACCAGCTATAGGGTGGGTTAATACTCAGGTTTGTGTACCTTTCACTTCCAAAATTTAAATATATTATTAAATTCTCAATGGAATCATCTCAGGAAAAAGGTAACTTGGCATTATCCTTAGAGTAAAAAAGGGACATGAGGACTCCTAACCAGTTTGAATGCAACAGGGAACTTCATGATACCAGTTCTCCTTACTTTAAATGTTCTAAGTAGCTTTACTTCTTAGTCCATACATATCCATGGCTAAATCTGTGATCCTATGAGCATGATGCATCCCAAATTAAGCAATGCTTTTTTTTTTAAGTGAACAAGGAAAATGAAAGACTTTCAAACCTATCAGGACAAGTGATTTGACTTTTCAGAAAGAGAGAGGCAAAGGTACTAACTCAAGTGTGGGTTAGAGTTGTAAAAGGCAGGCAGGAGAGTGTGGGCTTTTTCTTTTGTTTTAAAGAACAACCCAGAGACAAAAGCTTTGGGTTCCTTTGTTATGCCTCCCAGTTTCAACAGGACACTTTTTTAGCTGGTCAACAGGGACAGAACATTTCTAGGACTGATACTAGAGAATCCTCAGGACTCCTTTTGCTTTATCAGTTTAGCATGCATATTTCCCACCCAGAGGAAAGACTATTAACTCCACTATGAAGAGCACAGGTAGGATTGCAGAAAGCTCCAGTGTTTTCTTTCCCATTTATTCTCCCTGCCCCTCTTCCTATTTCCCCACCCACACATAGCTATTGTTTTATTGTTCCTTCCTTTCCTCAGTGTTCAGGTCCACTCGATCCGTTGCTCAGTTAGGCAAATGTTTAAAACACACCACAGTCAAATAAGCATGTGTAAATATATACATATTGAATGTATATACAGAAGAGAATGTATTTTATGTATATGTGTGTATAAGAAGTGAGTTATTTATGTACAGACATATATACATATCTATATGGATCTTAAATAGAGCACTTCCTTAATTCCATTTGATCCTACTCCCCCCAAATCTTTCCAGCTAAAATGGAACCCTGGGGAGTAGGGACTTGGGTTGCAAAATTTGCAAGTTCCTATCTAGGTATGGATGAGTTAGAATGTTTTCCAAGACTCAACTGGAGGTCCTATTGGAGAATGCAGCACGGCTCTGGCCACTGTCACAGCAGGGTCCAAGAATGGAGGTAAAGATCCCTCTGTAGGCCCTTGCCCTGGGCTCCGCTGCTAGGTTCCCACAGCCTCCAGTCACTTCCATTCACTTTGTTGTGGAGAGACCATTCCCCAGGGTAGGTCCAGCTCTTTGGACTTCATTGTAGAATATGAGATGGCAGCGAAGAGGGACCTCTACTTCCTACAGAGTTTGTAAACAATTATTATGTACCAGGAAAAAATTGCCAGGGATACAAAGCAGAAAAGGAGCCTGCTGCATTGCCGCTCCAAAGAGCTAAAAAAAAACTTGTTCACAGGCCTAGCCGATTCATTTATTTCCCAAAGCTCGCAGTTACCTTCCCTTAGAGCTCTTCCTACCCAGGTACCCCTGTCGACTCTGCCTCTAGATGTTGGACCAGTTCCTACAAGGTTTTCCTGTGGATCTGGATCTATAAATCAATACCTCCCCCAAACTGTGTAGGACAGACTGCCAAACCAGACACCCACAAGTCTCTCTCCTGACTTGTTCCCCAGCAGGTGCCTACACCGGCCTACACTGGAGCCGATGAAAAGGAGGCAGAAGGGATGAGGAAGGGGGAAGAGGGCCTGGCAAGAGGGATAAAGGTGAAGTGTTTGACAACAAGGGTGGGAAGTGACTGAGGCTCCAGAGGAGCCAGCGGAGTCTGTGGACGTGGAGCCTGGCTGTTCATCAGCACCTAGGCTTTTGGCTTCATTTTCCTCGGAAGAACAATCACAGTATAACAAGCGAGAGGAAGAATCTTGTAAAAGAAAATATTTGGGCAAAACAGACGTTAAATAGGTAGCTGCATATAACACTGACAAACAGTATACCTGTGAATTGTCCATTTACTGCCTGATGGACAATACTGTACACATCACATGTACACACTAACTCGGGCACTCTGGCATGCACACACACGATAGTTAATACGTACATACATTAACACATAAACACACGCATGCACGCATGCATACATATGCCCTAATGCATGAGAAGTTTTCCCATCTTCTATTGATTGCATGGACTTCCGGCTAAGCAGTTCTAAGGTTCCCGCTACAAGTTTGGGGCACCTCATTGCTAAGAGTAAGCGACTTTTCGATTTCCGGGTGTCTGAGGGGCAAGGGGGTGGAGTCGGCCTGGGATACTGGGAGTGAACAAGAGAGGACACAAGCTGGGAATGGGGTGGGGGGGAGGGAGGGTGCTTTAGCAGCTATCTTTGCTCCCACTTTAGAGCCCTCGTTTCATCCCTTGGCGCTTTCCTTGGACCTGAACAGCAGGAAAAGAGGTTTTTTGTCTGCGGTCTAGACATAGTAGTACCAAATGCCATTTCCAGGTTTTGAGTCCAGTTACCCACTACTGCTCGAAACTCAGCCGGGCGAATTGGGTGTGTGTGAGTATGAGTGTGAGGGTGTGAGTGCGATTTTTAATGTGCTTGTTTCTCTGCGTGCGTCCATTTGTGTGCACGGTCTGATGGGGAAGGGGGATAAGGGATTGGGACGAGGAAGGTTTACAGTCTGAAAATATTCGACCACTGAGGAGCTTGCCAGCAAATACGGAATAGCCTCCCTCCCAGTTGAGCCAGGGAGATAACAAGTTTCCAATCCCGCACAGCCCAGTCCGAACCTATTGGACTGATTTGTCCAGACCGTATCAAGTCTTCCTGTAGTCTCCTGGATTTGACAGTCCAGCAAGCCCGGAGAAGGATTGTAGGTTACTGGCTCCTTGCAAAGCGAGATGAGACAGGGAAGGTCCTGAGTAACTTGGTGGATCCATTTTCCCGAGATAGGGAATGGCCCTGTGGGATAATTCTCAGAAACGAGATGCTGGGGAGGGAGAGAGAGAGAGAGAGAGAGAGAGAGAGAGAGAGAGAGAGAGAGAGAGAGAGAGAGAGAGAGAGAGAGAGAGAGAGAGAGAGACAGAGACAGAGACAGAGACAGAGACAGAGACAGAGACAGAGAGACAGACAGACAGACGGACGGACGGACGGACGGACACAGACAGAGAGAGAGACAGACAGAGAGACAGAGACAGACAGAGAGACAGAGACAGAGAAGGAGAGAGAGGGAGAGACAGAGACAGAGAGGGAGAGACAGAGACGGAGAGACAGAGAGGAAGAGAGAGACAGAGAGGGAGAGAGAGAGGTATAAAGCAACAAAGAATTGTCAAACAATTTAATTATTAAAACAAACAAAAAGGACCCCAGCAGCTCGAATAATGTGGACGATGAAAGAAAACCTAGGACAGAATGTTCGAAATCCTTACGACTTATATTTGTCATTCCTTTCTTATTTGAGACTTATTTGTCTCACCTTCCAGGCTATTTCGGAACATTACAAGTCTTTGCAAAGTGTAAAATGTCATGTACGTGTGAACTATGATGATTATATTATTTCAATTTTGCAAAACATTGATAAAAATCTACATTTGGGATAAATGTAGAAAAATGGGATTTAATTCCGTGTCCTTTTATAAATAAGCATCGGGATTTCAGTGAGAGGCAGAGATGGTACAAACATACCACCACCAACCTGTGGCCCAAGTGCCTTCTCTTTTAATTTCTCCGAAAAAGTGAGTAGCATTCCAGAATCTCTCTCTCTTCCAATGTAATCAGAGGGCCAAGGAGACCATAGAGAGGTGGTGAGAGGCAAATGAAGGGTCTGGTGGGTCCCCTGCTCTTACTACAAAAGTAAGATTTATTCTTAGATGCTCTCTCTCTCTCTCTCTCTCTCTCTCTCTCTCTCTCTCTCTCTCTCTCTCTCTCTCTCTCTCTCTCTCTCTCTCCCTCTCTCCCTCTCTCTCAGACTGTGATGGAAAGTCTGAGAGAACACTTTTCCCAGCAGTTCATGGTTCCTTTATGTGCCGGGTCACCTCCGAGCTTTACGCACTCGTGGCGCTCTCTACCTCTTGGCCCTACCTTGCAATCTAAGCATAGATCGGAAACCTGTAGTTTACATCCCAAGGAATATTCAACCCTTGGATCCCACTGCTCTCAGCTCTCGCCAGTGAGTGGAAGCAACTTTAACATTAGTAGACTGACTTTGGAAAGCCCTAGCTTCTAACAGTATTTAACATTCTCGCAGCCATAGAACCCCTCTCCGGCCGGTACCAAACCTTTTTTTCTTCCTAGATAAGCTAGCTGTTCCTCCTGTCTATAGATTCTCATTGACCTAGGACGGAGCCCTTTTTTGAAGGTCTATGAAGACACCACCTCCCCTTCCCTCAAACCTGGAATGAGTAAACGGGAAAGATTGACATATTATTTCAAATACATAAGCATGCACGCAGAGCGAATAGAACAGTATTGCTGAAGTGCACGTTTTTGCAATATTGATCATGATTGTACTCCCCAAACGTGGGCGATGACGCTTTGAACTCGGTCCCTTCACCCTGATTTTGCTAACCTGTTTGTGCCTTCCCTCGGCAAACAAGAGTGGAGCGTTGCAGATGCGTTTGATTAATATGGAAATAAAAGGGAGCAATTGCGGCCGGACTTAGTTTTCAGGGCAGTAGGTTAGAGATTTATTGACATTGAGATGAACACCAAGTCTGCAAGTATCTCAGTAATTCATGCCCCCATCACTTATTACCAAATGAGCAAATCGTTTTTCTTTGAACTGCTGAAAAAAAAATAATAAGGCGGGGTTGGGGTGGGGGCAGAAGGGGGTGAGAGAAAATCTTTTTTTAATGGGATCCAAGTGATTGCCCTCCCATCCCCGTTGTCCCTTCAGCTGCTAAAAGTCTGCCTATCAGCACCAGGGTTCACCAGGCGGTGTTCTAAACATAAAACAATCCAGTAATTTCCTTCAAGAACAAAAGTTCTCAAAGAAATGACCTGCAAGGAATCCCCCTCAATAGAGCAGTAGCGACTTAATGGTCTGTTAATTACTCTATCTCTGCAGGGGGAGGGAAGTTTTCAAATGGAGTGCTGCAAACCCTCCGTTGATTGAAGATGTGGTTTGTCCCCAAATGTTACAGCTGAGTTTGGCCCATTCAAAAAGCAGACAAAACAAAATCGTTGATAAATAATCCTACCTAGAACACAGTTTCAGTAGTCAATTGCAAGATGCTGCCCTGTATCCACAGGGCTAGGGCGGGCTGAGATGGATTTTCTGTAGCTCCAATATTTTATGGGACTTGAAAGATTTCCTTGTCCCAAGTGATAAAGGCTGAACCACTAAATCTGTCCTGAGACCTTTCTGTTAAATCTTCTTTCTTCCTATGATCAGACTGCACACCTTCTCAGACCCTCATTTTGGAATTAGTGTTTCACTCCTTACATAAGCAAAAAAAGAGGAAAACAAACTCTTGATCTTTCCCAATCATCTTCATTCCTGTGACTGTAGCACTATGAAGATAGAGTGAAGTATTACAGGGTGATAATAGAGGAATAAATACTTTAACAAAAATAAACAGCAGATAATTTGGGATAATTGCTTAATTCCGTAGAATTTGAATGTACTAGTTACATGGGGGGGGGGGGGTTAAAAAAACCTAAAATCATAGTGAAGGGGAGCCTTTAAAAATTATGAAATAAAATATTCCTTATTCTGTTTTTTTACTGAAATATTCTGTTCTAAGAGCAGATGTGTATGACTCCCAAAAAGAGAATGTGTGCGTCAGAGAAAGTCAGATTGGATAATACTTTTGTCTTCTTTTCAATAAATCAACCAAAATATATTTATTAAGCATCTATTACTGTATGTACCAGAAACTTAACTAGGTACTGAGAATATGAATATAAAGAATGAAATAACCCCTCCTCTCAAAGAGCTTACTTGTGGTGACCCTCTACCCTTTATTTGGGGGATACAAGTACATATATAAGTACAGAATAAATACAGAGAGATTAAAGTACAAAGTAGTTGTGGGGGAGGACACTAGCAGTTAAGAGGTATCAAGAAAGGATGCTTGAGTTTCATCTTGAAGGAAAAGAGGGTTTCTTTGAGCCAGAGGTAAAGGAGGGAGTGCATCCCAGGCATTGGGGAGTTGGCCAGTGAAAAGACAAGGAGATGGGAGATGGAGTACTATGTGTGATAAACAGAGGTTAATTTAACTAAATCTTAGAGCTGAGGAAAAGGAAAGTATTGTATCCTGTATCCTAATCCTCCCTCCTACCCTCCTCTTTCTGGCAAAATTACTATAAGCTGTTTCAGTTTCATTTTGGTTGGGTGGGCCTGACCTGGGTAATTGGATTTAAAGCATCCACCAGGGTGAAATTAAACTGGGAAATATTGGGGTAATTTAGAAATGTTTCTGACTGAAACAGAGAAAGCAGCTTTGTAGCTAAATGCATTCAGTCATATTTTAAAGTATCTTTGCTACAGAGAACTGTGAAACAAGGTAAACTTAGTGTCTATCTTGCAGAAGGTAGGAGGAATTTTTTGTAAACTGTATTTTTTTGTTTGTCTATATTAGACTGTCTGTTGAATTTACTCAAGATAGAAACAGCATAGAGTCAGGAAGATTGACCTTCATGAGTTCAAATTCAGCCTAGGACACTTACTAGTCATGTGACCCTGGATGAGTCACTTAACCCTGTTTGCTTCAGTTTCCTCCTCTGTATTGTTGTGTTCATCCTTTGTTTTCGAAAAGGACCATGACATCAGAGAAATGATGACATAACTTGCACCTGATTTTGTTTTGAGTGAGGGAGGACTGTACAAGGTTACCAGCCTCACTTTCTCCTCCTGAGTCATCTGGATCCAGTGACCAGATATTCATCAGGATGACTGGAGATGGCCCAGGATACAGTGGGAGACCTTGGCCTTTTAGGCTAAGGACTTTTCAGGTACTCACTTAAAGTGAAGTAATGCCCATTTAGGAAATAGGCCTCTTTAAAAAGTAGTCAGGGAGATGCCCCCTTTAATAGAAAAGAAAAAAATAAATGGGTAAAATAAGCTGAGATGGAAGTGGCAAATCATTCCAATATCTTTGCCAGGAAAACTCCAAAATGGGATTGCAAAGAGTTAGACAGGACTGAAAAATGACAAAACACATCTTCCTATCTCCTTCCTTCCTAGATAGTTCTGTCTATCTAAACCCTAATCCTCACCCCTAATCTCCAGAGCTCCAGTGAATGATACAAACAAAAAGTTGAGTGAGCAATTCTATTCTTATATCTACTGAAGGAATCTCATTGGAAAGATCCACAGATGAATAGAGAAAGTCTTCATAGATGGTCTACACAACATGGATTTGGCACATCTACAGGATGTTTGAGTGAGATGAAACATTAAAGATTATCCACTTCAACCCCTTTCACACAGAGAGAAGAAATGACTGATTGCCGGAGGTCACAAAGTAACTCAAATGGCAGACCCAGAACTCAAAGCCAGGCCAAAGAATAAAAAAATAAAAAGCTGGAACAGACCTTATAGGCTACCTAGTCCTACATACTCATTTTACAGATGAGGAAACTCAGGTGGACAGAAGTAAAATGACTTGCCCAAGGTCACAAGCTAACAACAGACAAAATCAGCATTTGAATGCAGCTCCTCAGACTATAAATCTAGCACACTTTCCATTGTACCATACACATACCCCTCCCCAAAGGTCCAAAGGTAAAGGAAAAACTCTCAGACAAGAGAGTCACTTTGGGATTCTTTCAAACAATGGGAAACCTAAGATCCCTTGGAATCCATGAATTAATTCTATACTTAAGCAAGAAGACAGACTGAGCTTAAGGTGGCTGGTCTTGGCAGGACTTTGCCTTAGTATGGGATAATTCCATTTTTTTGCCACAGTTGTTCCCTGACCTTAACCACTGAAATCTGGAAGACAGCAAGATTATTCCCTCCCTCTTCCACCCCCTTCTTAATTATAGTTTCAATTGTACTTTCATATAAGTAATGTCAAAAAAGGTTAATCTGGCTTATTTATTGTAGTAGTTGATGTTATTTTTGTTGTCAGTATGATCAGTAAAGTCTAATGTTGTTTTGACTTTGAGAACTGCTTTATACACTGTTAACCTATATTGAGATTGCAATTTGTTAAAACCCCAAGATTTTTTTCAGACATATGTTGCCTATTCATGCCTCCCCATTCTTCTTTGTGGCATAGTAGAAAGAAAGAATGCTGGATCTGATACAGGAGATTTTAGTTTAAGTCCTAACTGCCACTTCTTGATTCCATAGTCTTGAATCGCTGATCCTCAGTTTGTTTATCTATAAAGATGATGGTAATAATATTTGTAATACAACAATATGAGCAAGCTATTACTTCTGAAACATTCTTTTCTTCACCTGAAAGATTTCAGGTGGAAAATCTGGTGAGACTTAATTCTGTTCTGATCTACTCTAGAATACTCTTGGATATTATTCATATCAAAGTGCAAATGAAACTATAATTAAGAAGTGAGTGGAAGAGGGAGGGAATGATGTTATTTTCTAAATTCTCAGTGGATAAGGTCAGGGAGCAACTACAGAAAATTAGAATTTTACACTTTAGTGAACCTTACCTTCCCAAAGAGTTCCAGACTTATAATATACAGAACTTTATACTTACAATGCTACTTTGTGGAGCCCCACCCCTCACCCCCATGAAGAAAATAATTCTCCCACTTGGAGAACAACCCTTCCATTTGGTAAAGCTTATATCCTCTTTGAGATACCTAACCAGTCCTACACACATGTAACCCAAACAGGCTTTTGAGCATGTCCAGTTTGGTTAACATGGAGATGCTGCATCCCTATCCAGAGGTAAGAGTAGTGTCCTTGATGGACTGAATGTGTCTTGAAGAGTATAGAAATTGAATTGTTTTCTCTCTTCTACCATCTTTTCAGCTGCACTTTTTTTTGGTGACTCCTATCTTATGAACCCAGCATGGAATTCATGAACTGACTAGTGAAAGAGAGAGTTCTTTCTCCTGATCTCTTTTTTTTTACCCTGGCTCTGAGAAAAGGGCCAGGGGAGATATTTGTTTCTGTTCTGAGTTGTTTTGTCCTCATTATCACTTACCAAGGATGATCTCTATGGGACCTGGGAATTGGACCCCTGGCAACCTTGGAGGCAAAATTATATGTAGGGCCAGGGACTTGAGCCTGGATTTTTGAATTTGGATCTGAGATTAAAGGTGCCCTATAGAAACCAAGCTAATATATGAACCTAATCCTCTTTCCTTACCCAGGGACTGAGGTGGTGCAGGGGGGTAGGAGGATTATGGATCCCTCCCTCACTTAAATCCAATTCCCTTGCAAGTCAAGACATCACCCTCCTGATACCACTGATCCTCTTCTAGACTGAAGGATGAGCAACGTTAGAGGGATTAATTTGTATATTTATAGTCATACCTTCTGAAGTAAATATTCTTTTTTAAAAGGTCCTGTATTATACACATATTTCCTTGGGTTTGGAAAGGGGGAAACCATGAGGGGGTCACTAGTGAATTATTTTCCTGAACCTCTACAATCCTTATAACTTAAATTGACCAATGATGAACAAATTTTATCCTGGTTCTGTCCCTAGTCCTAGCATTTGATTGGTTAAGGAGTTCTTTTTCTTATCCACTTATCCACTCTGCTTAATCTATAAACTCTTTTGCTAGTCTGGGGTCTCTTCTGTACTTTTCCCTGCATGCTCCTCTAATGTCAATCAATGTTCCTGCAATTTCCAGTTTGACCCAAGAACTCTCTTCTGTTTGACTACTACTTCCATCCATCCACTACCATTCTGGGACCACAAAGATGGTTAGGCTTCTTTCCAGGAAACTCTGTGTGTGTGTGTGTGTGTGTGTATGTGTGTGTATGTGTGTATGTGTGACAGAGAGAGAGAGAGAGAGAGAGAGAGAGAGAGAGAGAGAGAGAGAGAGAGAGAGAGAGAGAGAGAGAGGAGGTACTGAAGGAGAGAGAGATGGACAGAGAGTTGTTCCACTGCTGGATCATCCTCTGTCCAACCTTCTTTGTTTCTGCTTCTTTCTAAACACATTTCATTTTAACACACTACTTCCCAACAAACCAAATCGAATATGCATTACCATAACAAAACTGGCTACTGTGCTGATTGCAACTGACAGCACTTATACAATTCCATTTTTGTATTTTGTTCATAGAAATACAAACATATACTCTAACTTTAGTAAACTGCAACTAGGTTTGTATTTTAGAATTTTTCCAGCCTTTAAAGTTGTTTTGATTTATCTTGCTGTAGCAGTCATATACATTATTCTCTCGGTTCTGCTTTCTTCACTCTGCATCAGTTCATACAAATCTGCCTCGGTTTTAATAACTCATTCATGTACTTCCCAACCCCATATTCATATAGCACAATGCTATTCCACTACCTTAATTCATCACACTTTGTCTAACTATTCTCCAATAATGGAGTATATAATTTTTGTTTAGCTTTTTGGCACACATAGGACAAGTCTTTTTGTCTTTATCATCTTTGGAATATGAATGCATTAGTGGGACCAGTGGATTAAAAAGCATAAATAGTTTAGTTCATTTTATTATATAATTCCAAATTGTTTTCCAGAAGAGTTGTGTCAATTTTTTGCCAGTCAATGAGTTTGACTATCTTACCACAGTCTTATCCAGTCTTATCAGCATTGACTCTTTCCATCATTGCTAGTTTGACACATATGGGGTGAGATCTCAGAGCGCTTTAAATTTTCATTTCTCTTACTAATAAGTTGAAACATTTATGTGATTGTTGATAATTTGTATTCTTGGGGGAAATATTATTTCATATCCTTTTATCACTAATCTGTTAAGGAATGCCTTTAAGTTTTAAAGATTTGTATTGATTCTCTAGAGACTTTTGATTCCACATTTTTATCAGAGGTATTTTATCAAAATATTTTCCCACAATCCATAACTTTCTTATTCTAGCTGCATTGATTTTGTTCTTGGACAACATCTACTTCAAAATTTCTCCTATTATAGCTTTGAGAACCAGATGGTAAGTTTAGGATTTGTCAGTTCAGGCTGGCATTTTTTGAGAATCTAAGAAAAAAAAGTTAATAGATAGTTTGAGGAAAACTGTGGAGAAGAAAAAGAGAAAGAACACAAGGAAACACTTCTTTCTTGGGACAACTGTCAAATATCACATTTTGAAGAAAGAATCTAAGTTGAGTTCTACAAGGAATGAGTCTAAGGAAAGATTGTTTTCCTGTGATGATTTGAGAGAATTGGAGAAGACAGAGCAAAAGAAAATGGAGAAATCTTTTCTAATAAGACTATTTTAACCTTTTTTCTTATTAAGAAGAAGAAGAATTCTTAAGAAATTATTTTTCTTAGGACCTTGAATGGACTAAATGGTTAGAGCTAGGTTTCCAGAAGTAAAATAAAATCACTAGCTGTTAAAATGGTCATAAGACGTAGCTTTGGTGATTTTTCTCACAGATAAAATATTGAAAGTTGTTATTTGTATTTTTTGTTATTGTTAATTACATAATCAATAAATCAAGCAGCCTATTGGATACTGATTCAATCTAGGTAATGAGAGGAATCCACTGAAATTAGGACAAATGATGTAGGAAGAAAAAAATCAGCTCCTATTCCTGTTTGCATGAATTGTAGAGAGAGGAGTATTAAAGGAGGTTTTTGAATACAAATACTGTCAATATGCTTATGAACAACAGATTATCTTTCGCCAATGTGCCCTGAATCTAACAACAAGGAATAGTTATCCTAAAGAGAGGGACACCTAGATAATCCTGCTCCCTGGCTGCATAAGTGTAATATAATCATGCACCCTAACTCTGTGTTAACCACCGTATGCTTCAGTTGAAAACTGAAAACAAATAAATGAATAAATTTGAAGAAAAAAAGAAGAAAAATATTGAAAAAAGTCTCTTCATGGTTTCTAAATGCCACATTAACATATAATTCTCAACTGAATTCAGGCAAGTCTTAAAGACAATTCATAAGAATTTAGCTATCTTGTCTCAACATGATAGAGTAGAAAAAGGTCGAGATTTTGTTGGAGGACCTGGCTTCAGATGCTGATGCTATCACTAACTGCTTAAATGGCCTAGGAAAATAATTACCTGGAAACCTCCATTTCTTCATCTGTAAAATGAGAATGGAATTGATATTTCCTAAGGTCCCAGGGGGTGTGAGTTTCATAGTTGACATGATCTTTCGGGAAGGTGAGTTTCTGAAGAAAAAAAAAAGCTGATAATGTCCTGAATGGCAGCCTAACCACATGAGAAATTGAAGTATTATGAAAATATGAAAAGAAAAGAGAGGGTTACAAATATGTTTTTTGAAAGTCTCATCTTTTAAGATATAAAGAGTGCCATGAAGGATTGTTCTGTTTCCATAATCACAATGTCTGGGTAATTACTTATAAGTGTGGATGAGCTCATTCCAAATACACCTAACTTGAGTATATTATGAATTACAAAAAAAAGAGAGAGAGAGAGAGAGAGAAATGACCTCTTTTGGATAGTTTACACAAATGGCAAACTATTTGTAATTATAATAACAGCATTTCTCCTTGGTGTATTGACCAGGACCATTTTGGCCATTTGTAAATAGGGCTTAAAGTCTAGGTCTTTGGAATATATAGGATAAAAGGTCTTTCAAATAAATATACAATCATATTCTTTCATTTTTAGATACGATGAGATGGAATATTTATAGTACTACCAAGATTCTGTTATATTAAACCTTTCAGGATGTGAGAGATCACAATAGAAAGATTTGAGACTTTTTGGTGAGTTTCATTTTGTTTATTTTTTCTTTGACTATAAATTTGAGAGACTACAAATTCTTTTATTCATTCATTAAGCAAAAATGCATAAATAGCTACTATATGCACAGTACTATATGAGGCCCCACGGAAGATAATGAATGCATGGTCCCTGCCCTTGGAGCTTACCATCTAGTAGGAAAAACAGGGAAAATAGGAAAATAACTACATGACCAAAAAAAGAGTATGCTAAGCGCATAATCAAAGTACAGAATATTATGTAAGACTGAATAATTAATCATCACACATTTAAAATGCTATCCTCTTTATTGGCTCATGTGCAATCACCATATCTGAAAAAGGATCCTGATCCTAGCATTAAAGTCCATTCATAATCTGACTCTTCCTCATCTTTCCAGTACTACCTGATAAATTCCTTTTCCATGCTACATGATGGGTAAACTTGACTGTTCTCTTTAACCCCATTCATGCTCTCTGCCATCTCCAGATTTTGGTCTTTTGTCATGGTATCCTTTCTTCCTAAAATGAATTCCCTCCTGGATCATCTTCCAGTTGAAGTCTTTTTCCCCCCAATGTCCAAGATGGTATCCTCTTCCATTAAGTCTTCCCACTTCCCCTCAGCTCTTTCCTCTCCCCCTCCTCAAAGTAATTTCTCTCTCCTTAAATTTCCCAGAGCATTTTGTCTGGACTGTTCTCTTGCACTTGTCATATTTTCCTTTAGAATAATTTGTGTACTCTTTCCTTCCCCCCCACTCCCCACTGCCACTTATATTAGATAATCAATTTGTTGAGGTAAGGGTTTGTGTTGATATCCATCATTGTGTCACCATGGCTTTATATTAAATTATTTCTTGTACGTAGTAGGCACTTAATGACTGATTATTGCATTGAATTGAGGATAGAAGGGAAATCCTTGTAAGAAAATTGAGTTTACTTCAGATTTGAAGTTTATCTCATGTCAGATTTCATGTATAATAGGAATTTTGCATTAAATGGAAGTTTCATTCTTGAGAGAGAAGTATATAGGTAAGACGCTTCTTCGATGCCATTAAGTCCACAATATAATGTTCTTAGCCTCTCTTTTTGACTCCATTTCTAAAAGCAGAAAAAAGGGGATTAAAAAAGAACACCTCTATATTTGGCTTTAAAATATTTTTTTAGAGTAAAAACATCTTAAAACAAGGCTGGTCAAGGTTGCTGTTCATTGAGGATCACACAGTATACTGCCCCCCTCCCCCACCTTATTTTAGAATGAATTGTGTGTGTCATATGCATTGGGATATGGTTGATCATTCTGTAATGATCTTAATTTAAGACAGTATATGTATTTTAAGGTGCTTGCCACAGGGGAATCCCAGTCTGTTATCTCATATGGAAGTCAGTTATCCCAGGGTTAAAAAAAAAGAAAGTCGTCATCTGGCTGAGTGGATTACTCTTTCCTCTTGAGACTGGGTTCACTTACCCCAACCCACTTACCCCAATGGGTCACTGGAGTATAACTGAATCCAGAAAGGACATCACCCAAGTTTCTAGGATCTGTGGCCAGATTCCCTCTCTCCACATGTTGCTAAGTATAATAAATGTGTCTGTGTCACACAGAATATTGTGTGATCCCTACTTTCTTTCCCAGGGAATCTAGAGTCTGGCAGAAAATTGTCCAATTTTGTTCCTATTTAGGAGATAGCTCTAGTTTTTTCTTAGCTTCATCTAGATGTGACTATTTTAGGGAGATAAAAAACAAACCAATCAGAAATCCTGCATTCTATTTCTCTATTTATCTTTTTCCAGACAGAACTTTAAATTAATTATATCATTAATTTAACATCTGTACACACAAAAACTCAATATACAAGGTACAAAAACAGATTGTGTAGGAAGATATGAACTTTTGTTGCAGCTTTTTAGAAAGCATATACTAAATTTAATAAGTAACCAAAAAATTAACAATAATAATAAAATTGTGTTGTTTATTTTCCTTCCCTTCTGAATTTCTTTTTGTCTCTTTTTTTTACAGTCCTGATAGGATTTTTAAAATAAACAAATTACTCTAATCTTTGCTTTTTCTTTTCATCTGAGATACTCAAAATCTTTCTAATAATTAAGAATAGGATGCTGGAAAAATGTGTCCCAGGTCTGAAAGGTAAAATCTGGAGGATACCTACAGATCTATTCTTTTTTTCTATGCTTAATGAACACACAGAGTAGATGAATTAAGCAAAAGTGAGGTCTCAGGAATCTGATTTTATCATTGGGTCCTCACCCAGAACCAAAAGAAGGGAGTCTTTGGAAATCAATCACTTGGGTTGACTACTAATAGAGGAGTTTGGAGGTGAATGGATTAAAATCAGAACGTCACTGAAGTGAATGAATTCAAGGATGCTCAACACATCCATCAGGTCTAAGAAGATTTGTTATGGCTATCCAGTTCATCTGGGAAGGTGGTTTAGGAAATGAATCTCCCACTGCCTCCCTGGCATTTTTGTCTAAAGTCATTTTCTGTAGTCTTGCCCTTTCAGGAATTTACAAGGCTTTACTTGGCTTTGGACTGAGTGCACAGATGAATGTATGATCATTGGTAAAAGGGTTTACGTTAGTCCTCAAGCTGGTGCAGAATTGCCAGAGAGACTATGGTCATACCTCTGGTGAGCGTTTAACATTGACTCAAATCTCCTGCAAATCTGCATACAAATAATTTTACACTTGATTGGTTTCAGGAGGAAAAAAACACAAAGCAAAACAAACCAAAACAAAAAGCAGACCTCTTAAATCTCTGACTCTTAAAAGGGGATGCTTGCACATAGGCAAGGAAGTAAAGACATTAAATCTCTGTTTCTTGTTTTTAAAGTGCTTTACATCTATCACCACCAACCAGCATGTAAATTTTAGTCAGACCCTGAACCAATCTTTTAAAGGGACTGAAAAATGTCCCTGTGTCCTCAAAGGACACACCTGTTATCTGAAACAGTTTTTAACCAGCTTGTTAAGCTGCTTTGACAGATCAAAGCCCCCAGACAATGGACACCAACTTTAACAATAGTTTAGCCTTGAGCAAAAGCTTCAGTCAAAGGCAGGCTTGTGCCAGTTGCATTATAGGCAGCAATTGAAAATAAATTTTACTTGAATAAGCACCTCAGCCTGATCAGAGGCACTGCCGCCCCTGAAACAAAAGCAGTTGCGGATAAGTTATTGACTCCACTGACAGGCTGAATGAACTTCATTATGCCAGCCCACTCTTGGTAAATGTGTCAGGTTTTAAACTGAATTAGGTGGCAGGTGCACGGACCATTTTCCTGCCCCCCTTGAGACAGCAGAGGGCCAATCATCACCTGATTCTACAGACAAATGTTTAGATTTCTTTTTCATATTGCACAGCCATAAGTGAAAGCATATTTAAATCATAAGGCACTTCCTCCCAGTCCCCTTGTGCTCCACCACCCCCCCCCCCACTCCCATGTCACTGGTTTGTTATGTTCCCATGGGCAGGTCACAGAAGCTCCCTCGTGTAATGTGACTCATAAAGCGACTGAGCCGCTACCCCCAACAACTCCTCCTGCCTCAGCACAGATTGCAGTGATGTTACGGATTCATCATTATCATAGGTCACTTGAGTTTATTACATTTCAGCTTGCGCAACCCACTTCTGTCATGGGAGATTCAAAGGCAATGGAGACCATCCATTTTCTTTCAGAAAGTGACTGAAACTATCCCAGGCAAGCCACCAGGCTAAAATGTTTCCTATGTGATTGTCTTAGCTAGAATCTTTAAGGAATGAAGAAATAACAGTGTGGAACTGGTCTTCACAACACTGGGGCTCTTCATTCATTCAGAGGGGGGACATCTCAGGCTCTACCAATTTTCTATCTTGGTACCACAAAGAGATTATAATCTCAATATCTATTCTTTCCCTTTTTTGTGCTCTCTCCTACACTCCTCTTCTCTCTCCTTCCTATTCCTCCCCTCGTCTCTCCCTTCTCATCTCTCCCCTTCTTTTCTTCTCCCTTTCCTTCTTCCCCTCTTTTTGTTCTCCCTCCCCTCCCTCCTGCCCCTTCCGTCCCTTCTTTTCCTTCCTCTTCTCTCCCACCCTCTTCCATTCCCTTTTTTCCTCTCTGCCTTCCTCCTTCCCTTAATTTCCCTTTCTCTTCCTCTTCCCTCCTCCCCTTCTCTGCCATCTTCTGTTCTCCTCTTTTCTCTAACTTCTTTCTTCCCTTAATTCTTCCTTCCTTTCCTTCCTCCCTTCCTTCCCTCCCCCTCTCTCTTTTCTCTTCCTTTCCTTCTCTTATCTCCTTCTTTTTCTTCCCTCTTGCCTTATCTTTCCTAATTTCCCTTTTTATTCCCTCTCTTCTTCCTTCTTGCACACTTGGCTTCAAAACATTTTGTTTTACGAGCTACCGGGGCCCATAAGGATAAATGCAAGATCAGCTGAACTTCAGATACTTTGAGTCCAACTCTCATTATTTAATCATGAGACACAGGACTAATAAGACTCCTAAAAATGAAAACCTTGTCTTCTGACCAGAGAGAGAAGAGTCGGCATATGCCTTTGGCTCCGTGCCTTATTTAAGTTAATGAGAAGAAAGGGGAAAAAAAGATTCTTTCTTCCTATAGTCTAGAGTGCCCTTTATCCAGCCTGAAAACTTTGCTCCTAACTTGAAGTCATTCTTATTCTTAGGTAATACTCACGTCATCTCTGACAGAAGGTGTCACACAGGGACTGGACCTCTATAGACCTTGAATTGATTGGCAGAAGCCTTCCTGACTGAGGGTGGCAAGCCTGGAGATTCAGGTTCAACAATAAGATTTCAAACCCTACACAACTATGGAAGGTGCAAAGCCAGTGTTGTCCCTTAGATCTCCTCTCTCACAAGGTCCATACACTGGCTTATACAATTTGGCTCAAGTCTTTAAAAGAACTTTGTTCAATTTCAGGCTGCATTTGCTTCCCATGTATCATACTGCTTGGTCTAATGTTTCAACTGTAGCAAATATGCTAAGAGAGCATGGACTCCTCACTTCTAGATCATCAACATACAACACACACACACACACACACACAAACACAGGCACTGTACATGCTATCTAGGAACACAAAATCGACTCCTCCTTTAGGGCTATCTAAAGACTGCTGAGTGTCAACACAGAAAAATCATTCTGCACAGTGGTATCACTTGCTGGAGACGTTCCTTCCCCCATCTACAGCAGATGGTGTTTCATAGTTGGTCACAAATGGCTGTCAGTGAGTGTTTGTCTGCGTGCCAGTAACCTGTAGTTCAGGGACTCCCTCCGAGAGTGTACCAGCACTGACTCTGCTGATAGCAGCATCTGAGAAAATGATCCATCCTTTCTTGTCAGGCACAAAATTAGCCATCTCACTTTCAAACTGTTGACAAGGGGGATATGAAAGAAATCAGGACTGTGCCAGCCCAGCTGATGTTTCTTGAGCTCTGGTTCTTTGGACCTAAGACAGACTAAATCCAAGAGCTGCTCTTGACATGAAAGAAATGTGCTGGCATTTATTGACATATATTCTTTTGAACAGTAGCCCCAGTTTGGGTACCAATGTGAAAAGTGACCAGTGACTTGACCATTGAATCTTTCCTTGGACAAGGTTGGATTTTTAAAGCTATGGGTATTTTTCTTTCTCCTCCCTGGCCTCAATCAGCATTTATGTGGAAATGATCTTTAACAACATTGCTTAGAAGGAAGTAAAGTATGAGTAAAGGTCCCGTTGTATCCATTATTGCTGCTGTTAGCTCCACATCCAGTAAGAAGCCAGGACAGAGTACTGTGTGCTGAGCAGCTAGTAATGAACACAGGGGAGGAAAAATGGAGGCAGTGAATTAGGGGAACAAGCAAGACCAAAGGAAACCTCTTCCACTTTCAGTAATTCACTTTACTACTATTTCACAGTCCTGTTACTCAAATGGTTTACCAATATTATCTATAAAGAAGTAAATCACTCTAAATTTGTTATTATATCAATGATGTAATACTATTTTTTGCTGAATGATTAATTTGTGATGGCTGAATAGACTATGCAGAAGGCAGTTGTGTCATATGCAAAGGAGCTCAAGAACTTAAATCAGAAGATCTGAGCTCTGTAACTTGCTAGCTGTATGACCTTAGGGAAGTCACTTAACTTCCACAAACCTCAGTTTCCTTATCTAAAAAAAAAACAAAAAACTTGTATTCCCTACTTCACAGAATTGTTTTCAAGATAACATGTGAATATATGTGTATGATATATGCATATATAATATATCCAATACAATAACCATTTATTAAGTACCTGCTATGTTGCCAGACACTGTGCTAAGTGTTGGAGACACAATTAATTAAAAGAAAGTCCCTACCCTCAAGGAGCTTACAATCTAAAAGAGAAGACAGCACAGAAAAGGGGGCAGGAAAGGTAGGGCAATACCAAGGGGTACCTGTCCAGAAAGGTCATCTTCTTCTACAGAGCTGAAATCAGGCATAGCAGCAGAAGTGAAGTGGGGTAAGCCGAGTTCAGTGTCTACCCCCTATAAAGGAAGGCATTAGGAGAAATTTGATGCTCTGCCCTTCAACCTCCCAATCAGAGGGAAAAGGAGGCTGAAAGGTTGTGTCAGTAAGTCTTCAGTGTCTTCACAGTGGTAAGATTAGAAGTTATGAGCTTATCCTTAGAGGGGTATCTTGTTTCATGGAATTGAGAACAGGCAGAACAACAGATACAAAGTGGAGTGAGATAATAATACTGCAAACTGTTATTGTTGTTATATACACATGTATACACACTATACACATACATACATACATATATGCATGTATGTCTATATATACATTGTATATTCAGTATTTTATAAACTGTGAAATACTTCATAAATTCCAGTTATAATAATAAAGAACATTTATATAATACTTCAAGGTTTGCAAAGTATAAATATTATCTCATTTTATCTTCACATCAACCCTGGAAGGTAGGCTCTATTATGCCCATTTTACAGATGAGAAAACTGAGGCACATAAAAGTGAAGTGAACTTGAACAGGATCACACAGCTATTATGTTTGAGGCCAGATCTGAATTCAGATCTTCTTAGTTCCAGTTCCAGTATTTGTATTATTTTAGTAATTCAAAGATTAGTATTAGTAGTAATATGACACAAACTAGTTGTTTGATCATGGACAAAGTTCTTAAAAACTCAGCGCTCCAGACAATTCTTGGATACTATAATTTGCAGATAAGTTGCCAACCTGGATTGACAAAGGGCATTTCCATACTGGGAGTTTCCAACAGTAGTAAAACCACAAGTCTGGACCAAACTAACAATGATAACAATGCAAAACTAAAGTGTATGAAAAGTAATATGTTATAGAAAATACCTTAGATCATAATTCAGAAGACCTGGATTCTAGTCCTAGCTATTGTACTTACTAGTTGTCCAAAGTCACTTGTACTCACTGATCCTGTTTCCTCTTCTGTAAAATGGTGATACTAACAATGGATCTGTGCAGGTACACATGAAGATCAAATAGTGTATATAATACATAATATTGCACATAAAAGTACTCTGTAAACTACAAAGAATTGTACAAATGTAATATGTTACTAATATATATAGAAGCTTTATTCTTGGATCAAACTTGATTTATTTAGATACATAGGCAAGAATGCATGGGTAGATGTAGCTATAAGTTGAAGCTGATTTAAGTACTTCGAATTTCCCTGTTAACTTTTGATTTTACTTCTTCCCCTCTCTTCATGCCTTTTAAACATGAATACTATGAATAGCCACAATCTGGCTAGGGGAGGAATGCCATCCTTTCATTCTAGGGTGTGCCAGGTCCTCCTTAATCAAAATGAGGGCCCAAAGAACCAACAAAATGGGTCCCCTTTAAACAATACTTACCTTCTGTCGAATGAGGTCAGTTGAACTATCCACATACACAAAATAATACTCTAGCCATCCAGGAGAAGCCAGAGGGGGCTTTTGCCAATTGCTAATGATGATGGTCTTATAATTCATAAAGCACATTTCACCCAGAAGGATCCCAGAGTGTTTTACAGATGCCACAAATTGCTTTACCAACCCGGCACAGTAGGCTTCTGCTGGCTGCCTCTGGAATGTGGCCACCTCTGGGGATGTTTATCCTTCAGATTTAAAAAATCGATCATATTTATAAGACATAGGTGCACCCTAGTTTTACATAACAGGTAAATTGGAGGAGGGCAGAGAAGGTTGAGGACAAGGTATGCTTTACAAAAAAAAAAAGTTCATTTTAGTGATCCCTTAAGTATGGCTCTCCCTGGTGAATTATGCATTTGTTTACATCATTGACAAAAGAGACTCAGGCTGTTTAGTTTAATCCAATTCAATTAAAGAAACATTATGCTACTGAAAGGCTCTCTGTTAAACTACAAAGGAAATACAAAAATGAATAACCTCATCCCTGCCCTCAAAACATTTCTAGTCTAGTCCATGTGTATGTGTTGAAGTGGAAGACTAAGACATGTAAAAAGTAACTACTTGAGAACAAAACTACATTAGAATTACAAAACAATGAGAGATTTCACTGGAGGGATGGCATACTCATGGCTTTTCAGAAATCCCCAGAGGTTTTGTGGAAAGAGAGTATTTGATCTGTATCAGGATAGTGGAGTTTGGACCTTGAAGATTCTCTAGTGCAACTCTCCTCATTGTCTAGATGAGGATCCTAAGGCTCAGAGGGCTTAAGTGACTTTAATCATATAGTAAATTTTGGAGACTGGACTTGAACCTTTGTTATCTGATTCCAGTCTGCTACTTTTTCCACTGTGTCATAATAATGCATAAGATTTAAACATACCAATTGGGAGAGGACATTCCAGGCATTGGGAATAGGGTACAGGAAAGCTTGGTTGAAGCGCAGAAAGTCAATGGGTATACTTAAGGAACATAGACCAGTAGACCAATCTGAATGAGGTGTTGAATTCAAAAAAGGGCACTATGAGATTAGGCCAGATGGGCAGATTGGAACTAGATTATGGAGAACCTTTAATGCTAAACTAATGACTGGGCTTTAGGCAATGGAAAGGGAAAGGGAAAAGGAAAAGGAAAGAAAAAGAGAAATGGACAAGTATTTATATGGTGTCCACTGTGTTCCAGGCTCTGTGCTAAGTACTTTACAAATATTATTTCATTTCATCCTCACAACAACCCAGTGAAGTAGGGCCATTATTATTTTTATTTTACGGATGAAGAAATTGAGGTAGACAGATGTTAAGTGACTTAACAGTGACACTACTCATAAGTTAATTACTTCTAGTTTAGTGACACTACTAGTAAGTGTCTGAGGTTGGATTTGAACTCAGGTCTTCCTGCCTTCAGATTTGGCTTTCTACCAATTAATTGCACGATCTAGCTGCCTTTAGACTAGACCTTGGTAAAATGGATTAAATTTAGAGCACATGTGTGTGGCTGTAGTCTCTGTTCTTCGCTGGTCTCATGGGGTCACTGCTAGACATTGCTCTGCTAATCTTGTGGTCATTCCTAGTCTCAACAGGCTTAGATCATCAGACCTTTCAAATAAGACTAGGGGCAAATCAATATTGTCCATTATTAGCAATACTATTTAAAACATTGCTAAAAATATTAGCTATAGTAAAAAGACAATGAGCAGAAATTGAAGTAATAAGGAAAGAGGAAAGAAAAACATTACTTTTTCACACAAAGTTTAAGGACATAAAACAGATCCACCCAAATCATCAGTATTTCCCTATATTAACAAAACCAGGAAGAGGTAGAGAGAAAAATTTCAATTAAAAAAAAAACTACCAAATATATAAAATGTGGGAATTTATCTGCCAAGAAGGAGGCAGCTTGGTGGCTCAGTGGATTGAGTGTTAGGTCTGAAGTCAAGAAGATCTGAGTTCAAATTTGGCCCCAGACACTTACTAACTGTATAACCCTGGGCAAGTCACTTAACCTCTGTTTGCCTTAATACACTGGAGAAGGAAATGGCAAACCACTCCAGTATCTTTGACAAGAAAACCCCATGGACATTATTGGCATGCTATGGTCCACAGGGACATGAAGAGTTGGATGTGACTGAACAACAATCTATCAAGATATACCAAAAGATTGTTATAAATACAACTACAAACCACTCTTCATAGAAATAACAAGGCCTAAGACCAAAAAAAAGAAATATTGAATTGCTCATGGGCAGGCCAAACCAATTTAAAACAAATGCAATATTACCTAAATTAATTTGCTCATTCAACTACATATCAATCACACTTCCAAAGTTTTATTTTATAGAGCTAGGGGGGAAAATGATTATAATATTCATTCAGAGAAACAAAAGGACAAATATCTCAGGGGAAATAATGAAAAAACTGGAAAGGAAGGGAATCTAATAGCACCATATTTTAAATTATATTGCAAAATAGTAATTGTATTTGTTACTGGCTTTAAAATTAGAGCATTAAACAAAGAAAGGGAAGAGAGTGTCAACAGAAGAGGAAAAGGTAGCTTTTATTAGATAATTTGTTTAAAAAATTTGCACAAATAAAATCATGCAACTTAGGTTAGAAAGGAAATAGTTAACTGGGGTTAGGGGGAATCTTTACATAGAGGTATCATTATAGGTATCATTTCTAAGATACACAAGGAACTGATTTAATTTTATTTTAAAATAACAAGAGCCATTCCCCAATTGATAAATGGTCAAATTATCACAACAGAAAATTTTCAAAGAAAGAAATCCTAGATATCAACAGTCAAAACATTCCAGAAAATAGGGGAAAAAATGTTCCAAATCACTACAAATTAGAGAAATGTAAATTAAAGCAATTCTGAGGTTCTATCTCACATCCATCAGATTGACAAGTTTAGCCAAAAAATAAAAATAAAAATAAAAACAAAGGAAAATGACAAATGCTAGATGACCTATAGAGGAATATGTACATTATAGTAAATTTAATGGCAAGAAACCATCCTTTCATACCCTTTTTATCACATATTTTTATACTATCAATGGAGGAATATAAGCTTGCAGGAAAACACTTTGATCTGGGAAACATGTGGCTGTTTAAACTCTACATCTTTAATGCTGTAGAGTTAAAAATGACCTCTGATGATATTATTGTGCTAACTTTTATTATTCCCTCCACTTTCTGCTGAGTGTTGGCAATCCTCCAGTCGTATCTTTGTTTTTCACTGAGCATTATATCCCTGTTGGGCTTCCTTAACAGTCTCTAGTGATTGCTTTTGCAGAACTGTCCTTGGTCATCAGTTTTTAGTCTCTAGTTATTTAGCCTTTTTGGGTTATCTTTTGCTTTCTGCTACCATTTACTTGGGTATGTGTTCGTTGCTGCAAAAGACCATGCCGTCAGAGAAATGATGACATGATTTGCACTTGACTTTGTTTTGAGTGAGGGAGGGATGTGCAGGTCACCAGCCTCACTTGTCCTCCAGAGCCATCTGAATCCAGTGATCAGATATTCATCAGGATGACTAGAGATGACCCAGGATGAGGCAACTGGGGTTAAGTGACTTGCCCAAGGTCACACAGCTAGTGAGTGTCAAGTATCTGGGGTGAGATTTGAACTCAGTCCTCCTGACTCCTGCACTGGTGCTCTATCCACTACACCACCTAGCTGCCCCATTTACTCCAGTGCAGTGGCCAGTAAGCTTTTCCCTTTCAAGTGAAGGTTAAATCTCATTTATTCTATGTAGCCTAAGGCCATGATAACTCCATCAAATCAAGCATTCAACAGAAGCTCTCAGACTAGGATTGTCTGTTTTTTGGGTTTTTTTTTACTGGATCCTCTACTGTTCTCATTCAGATAGCCTAGCCCAAGTGAGCTGTCTGACTTGGTTTTAAAAAAAAAAATTTCTCTTCACACCTGGCAAATAATTGATTATCAGTTTATGTCCCCTTATTCCATTTCAGGGACTCCACCCCAAAAAACCTGCAAAGAAAAAGCAGTGTTGGGCATTGTATCAGTTGATTATGTTGTGCAGTCCCTGAAAGTGTAAGCTCATTGGCTAGTCCTTCCCCTCCCCTTCCCTCAACATATAAATAATTTTATTTTCTAAAATTCTCAGTTTCACTCTTCACTCCTGATTCACACTCTGGTCTTCTACACCTCCACACAAGTACATAGCCTCATGCTGGACCCAGTCATTCTGCTCACTCTCCATTAACAGCATACTCCAGTAAACACCTTATCCTCCCACTTCCTCAATTTATTCATTTTCCAAGGCCAATTCCTTAATCTCCCTTAGCTCATATAGAAGATATTCTTGATCACCCACAATTATCCTACAGTCACATTTTATCTTTCCCTTTGCCTTATAGTTCCCAATCCTACTTTTCATCTTTAACTGTGATTCGCAACCCTTCCACCTCTCAATTCTCCCCCAGGTTATTGACACATAGGCTGCTTTGTCTTCCCTTCCCATCTTGATCCTCTGCTCTACCTCTTTTCTCAAAATCTCTGCCTCCTTAACCTAACACTGATCATTTTATGACAAACTTCAGGTCTGGATTACTCCCACTATCTACTATCTTCACATCTAATCATGTGAGCTGAGCAAAGCTGATGGATATCATAAAACTGTGCTGCCTGGGTCTGCTACAAATCTTTGTTACATAATCTTAACCGGGTATTTACTGTGGTGATAGTTGCAATCATTTTACATCTTTTATACCAGCACCAACTTTTCTAGATATCTTTGATCTTTTCATCCCTCCTCAAACTTCCTGGGGTTTCCCTCCCCCCACCTTCTTAGATGAGAACCTTGCCTCATATTTTACTAAAAAAAAATTGGGACCAGCAGCTGAGAGTTCCTTCCTCTCCCTTTTTCCTGATCTCATATCACTCTGATGCCTTCCCTTCTGTTCCTCCTTAACTCATGTCTTACATTAAGAAGACATTGAACATTTCAGGGATTTCCAGCTCAAAAAACCTGCAAAGAAACAGCAATGATGGGAATTGTATTAGCTGAGCATGTTGTGCAGGTTCAGAAGATGTGGGTTCATTGGCCAGTCCTCTTCTAGTACATAAATAATCTCAGTGAAACTTTTTGTGGTTATTGAGTCATTTCTCTCCAACTCTCCGAAGCCCCATTTGGGGCTTTCTTGGCAACAATACTGGAATGGTTTTACTATTTCCTTCTCCAGCTCATTTTATAGATGAGCAACTGAGACAAACAGGGTTAAGTGACTTGCCCAGGGTCACAGAGTTAGTAAGTGTCTGAGGTAGGATTTGAACTCAGGTCCTCCTGACTTCAGGGCCAGTGCTCTATTCATTGTACCACCTAGCTCCTCATTCTTCACTACTGGCTCCCATAAACATCTTACACTCTTGTCCAAAACTGGGCTTATTTTTCCTCCTTCCTCTTTTCCAAACCTATCTATTATTGCCGGAGAGTACCACTATCCTCCCTGTCTCTCAGACTCATGATCTAGATGCCATCCTTGACTCTTCACTCTCTCTCTTCCCCTATATCCAATTTGTTGCAAAAGTCCTATCAGTTCTACCTTGATACATCTCTTGTATATATGCCCCCATCTCACCTCTGACACTGTCCTCCCCTGATGCAGGCCCTCATTATCTCATGTTTGGACAATTGAAATAGGCTCCTGGTTGGTCTTCCTACCTCTCAAATCTCTCCCCACTCCAGACCCATCTTCAGGTCTGACCACGTCACACACATTTTCTCCAGCACTATCTGCCTACTCACCCAGTTCCAGTGGCTCTCTATTACCTGTAGAAGCAAATATAAAATCCTCTGGTCCTTTAATGCCCTTAATAATGTGACCCCTTCCACCTCCCAAGTCTTCTTATTTTTCATTACTTTCCACACACTCTGTGATCCAACTTTTCTGACCTCCTTTCTGTTCCTTACACACAACACTACATCTTCTGACTTTGTCCTTTTTCATTGGCTACCCCCCCCCCCATATCTGGAATGCTCTCCCTCTTCATTTATGTTTCTTAGTTTCCCTGCATTTCTTCAAAACTCAGTTCACATCCTTCTTTCTGCAAGAAGCCTTTTTGGGTCCCCTTTCATGCCAGCGCCTTCCCTCTGAAATCACCTCCTATTTATCTTACATAGGCCTTGTTGATACATAGTTATTTGTGTACTGTCTCCCCCATTAGGATGTGAGCTCCTGGAGAGTAAGGGATATTTTCACCTTTCTTTGTATCCTCAATGCTAGCACAACACCTGGAACAGAGTAAATCCCTAATAGAAAACTTGCAGACTGATTGACTGCCTACTGTGATCATAAAAAGGTACCATCAGTCCCCATACTGGTTGGCATGTAAATCGATCTGGTTTAGGAACAGAAGACGAGGTGAAGCAATAGGTTCTCAGCCTTGGCCTTACAGACATTTTTTTTACCAACTCTCGCATTTATTGTGCATACATACCCACCAGCAACAAAACTGCTGGTCTTTCTTTAGTATTCTTACCAAATAATCCTCTCTACATTATTATTTTTATTTAAATTATTAGTCATTGTACATATTACTTTCCTGCTTCAGCTTTCTCAATTTTGCTTTAATTCATCCAAGCCTTCCCATGTTTCTCTGAATTACCATATGCTTTGTTTCTTACGGCACAGTAATATTTGATTATATTCATATTACCATAGTTTGACCAGCCTATTCCTTAATAGTTAGGTACTTACTTTCTCTTCAGGTTTTTACTACCTTAAAATGTGATGCTATGTGGCTTTCAGTATATACATACATACATATACACATATACATGCATATATATTACATATGTATGTGACATTTATCTATGTCTTTGATCTCCTTGATGTTCATGCCCTGGTCTAGAAAAGCTGGGTCAAGGGTTCTAAATACTTAACTGACATGTCTCTCATAATTCCAATTTGTCTTGTATAATGGTTGACAATTCTACCACTAGCGCATTAGTATCTATAGTTCCTCTAACACTATTTCCATCTTTTATCAACTTTGCCAGTTTGATAGATGTGAGGAGAAACCTTAAAATGTTTTAATTTTCCTTTTCTTCTCTGATTCATGAATTGGAATCTTTTTCATATTGTTGTTAAAGATTCATAATATTACATTTGAAGACTGTTTGTCCATATCCTTTGAGCACTCATCTATTGTGGAGTCTTAGCCTGGTTTTCTCCATGGACTCTTTCATCTAGAGACCTTCTAATCTCATCTAATGTATAAGGCAGAGACTACAAGGTGTATTGGGGGAAAACATCTGATTTGAAGTCATGAGTGACTTAGGTTTGAATCCTGAGCAAATTATCTACAGTGGTTGTCTATGATCTTAAATATGCAAGTGATTGGATATATGTCTATGTTGTTCAATCAAAAAGATGCATTGTTATTATTAGGTTAGTCTTCCCAGATTACTTTTTTTGATTTCATGCAGTGCTGTTTAGATCAAATGTCCTCAGACCTACTGTCTTGCTAAATGGCTTATGACCTAAAATTGAGGGTGACTTTTGTTAACTTGGTCATTAATAATATCTAATAACAACTAATGTTTATATAGCACTTATTATGTGCCAGGCATTCAGCTAGGTGCTTTACAATTATAATTATCTCATTTGATCCTCACAACAACCCAGTGAGGTTGGTGCTTTATTATCCCCACTTTACAAATGAGGAAATGGAGTCAAAAAGAGGTTAAGCGACTTGCCTTGAGTCACACAGGGAAGTGTTGGAGGCTGGATTTGTACTCAGGTCTTCCTGAATACAGGCATGGCACTCTATCCACGTATCACCTAGCTGCCCCATAACAGGCAATATTGTCCTTGAAGGAGAAATATCTACTGAGTCAGCAAAGTTCAGAGCTTTGCTTTTGGTGACTTGTAACTCCGGTGAAACAATATGGAACTGCTCTATAGTAAATGTACCGCATATCATGGTACTGATCTTTTAAAGCTGTGGTTATGAAACGTGGACCTTGTGCCAATACTGTGTTATGAGATATTGCCTGTGGGCTGCCTATACAAAATAACACACTAAATAGCAAGATTGGTTCCAAGCATGAAATCTATTGCATTAGCGTCACTTTATTCAACTGGGCATGTCCAATTAATGGAGGATGTCAAAATTGTCCCAAATACTTTTCTTCATTGTGCTTTCTGGAGTGAAGCATGTTTGCATTAGATGTCTCATTAAGTGAAATAAGATTTCATAAAGGCCTTAGGATCATAGATCTAGAACAGGAAAGGCCATGAGAGATCACTTAACTTAATCTTTTCATTTTACATATGAGGAAACTGAGTCCTAGAGACATTAAATGACTTACTTAAGGTCACACAGTCTGGAGACAGTGGAAATGAAATTTTAACTTGAGTCCTCTGTCTCCAGGCATAGGTTTGGTTGTATTACTGATAAAATAAACCAGGTAATTATTAAGTCTCTTTTTCATTTTGGACTCAGTAGAGATACTAAGGGTCTCTGCCAATGGATTCTATTTTCAACAGTCATAGTCAAATATACTACTTTCCCAGAATGCTTCCCTTTTCAGAGAAAATTAATCTCCACACCCTCATCCATAATTGGTTGTAATCTTTGTACTTACTGAGAAAAGTGGAGTAAAACTGCCATCTCACATATCCTTTTTAATTAATATCCTTTTTAATTAATACAACATATATGCAGGGCTGCTAATTAGCTTGATAGAAAACTGATGTCAATGCCAATGAGCATAAGTATTAATACTTTTAATGGCATTGTATGAAAAACACTAGTGAGTCAGAGTGAGTACCAAAATATAGTTTATATAGTTTTTCAAAAACTTATTTCCATAAATAAGGGAACTGATTCATTTGAGTAACAGTTATCAGGTTTGGAATAAGCCTTTAAACTCTCATTTGTCCAATTTTCTCACTTTTATTGCACTCTGTTGTTTATTTGCATTAAATTTTTGTATTAACTGTGTTTTTCCACTGGTACTTAGAGAATTGTTGTATCTATTTTAGAAATTGGGCAAAAATGGAAACAATACAAATAGTAGACTTTCTGAGCCTCCCATCCAATTCTTTCTTTCAAATAAAAACTTAAGGCTCATTTTATTAACACTCTTAGCCAGATGTTCTTTGCTGGCTTGCATATTCCAAGTTATGTTTATTTACAGAAGTTTAATATCAGGAAGAACAATCTGGTGATTCAAGAGGTCAGATTTCTCTGGTAGTTGCATTAAATGTAAAATAGTCAGTTTGTTCATTGGGAAATGACATGGCTCATAATGCTTAAATTAAATAACAAAAATGCTCAAGTGGGTATTAGTAAAAACATAGAGAGAAATCTAATCAGGGACTAGAGAGCCTATTAAGTGATTGCAAAATACACTTCCAGAGGTAACTTGTTTAAAGTATGTCATTTCATTTCCTTTTCAAAATCTATCTTCTCCTTTATTTCCTTAAAGCAAGAAATGGAGAATCTACTTTTGCCTCAGTTATCTAGATAGGTTGACTATTGTTTGTCTTTCATTTTCGAAGAAAACCAATGACCAGTCATGGGGTAATGTCTTGATTTGTGTATGAATTGGATTTAAGTGAGACAGAGTTGCACAAAGCTGTCAGTTCCATTCTCACTTCCAGTCATCCAAGTCCAGTGACTAGACAAAAGTCAAGATGACTGGCCATGGACTGGGATGCAGTGGATGACCTTGCTGTCTTTATGTCTTACCAAACTCTAAGCACTATTCAATGCCCGTTTCAGCCACCTTTAAGGCCACTGGAATAAATTTTTCTCATCCATTCATTTTACTGAGGGAAGTCTTTACAGGCTTGGGGTATACAAGTGGGTTTGAGGCCCATCAGTTACCCAGTTGATTGATTAAACTGTCCTCAGATCACTAGATGATGGTCCATGCCTCAATGTCCAGAGGGGACCAAACTGGAATTGGCTATGTTATATCATTGACATTTCTCTTTATGTATAATATCTTTGTTGATGCTTATACCAAACCTATGACACAGGTAATCCAAGTCACATTATTTCCATTCTTCATGTGCTAAATCTAAGGATTAGAGAATTTAAGGAACTTGCCTAAGGTTGTGTAGCTAGAGCTGGATGCAGAAGCTGCAGCTTGAACTGTGGTCTCCTAACACAAGTTCAGTGCTCTTTTCACTACATAACTCAACAAATACATAAAACCAAAGCAATCAGATGAAAAGTGAAAAATCCAGTCTATCAGTCCACTATTATATATATATATATATATATGTGTGTGTGTGTGTGTGTGTATGTGTATATGTGTATATTATGTATATGTGCATATATACACATATATGTGTGTGCACATATAAACATCTGCACATGTGTGTGTATATTTGTACATATATTTGTCATTAAATAACTATTTAGAGAAGTGTCATGGTGCAATAGGTAGAGAGATTGCCTCAGAATCAGGAAGCCCTTGATTCAAGTTCCGCCTCTGAACATACAGGCTTTGTGACCTGAGTAAATTATTTCATCTCTCAGTTCTCCCAGTATCTCTCTAAGACTAAGTTGCAGAACAGTTGCTAATCTGCATTAGGAGAGGGAGTTTCCTCACTTCATTTCCCTATCCCAATGAAATAATAGATTCTGATGTAATTATCATGGCAGATTTTTCTGCTGTTTTAAGGGATGATTTAGGCTTTGGGTAGATGTAGCCAAAAGTAGCTTATATATATATACATACACATACATTATACATATATATATATATATATATATATATACATGTATATACATATATGTGTGTGTATATGCATACACACACATATTCCATTTTCTACTAAGTCAATATAGCCAAAATAAAGCAATGAGAAGGGAAAATTCTGACTACTTTAACTGAGGCTTAACTGTAGTTGGGAGGTGAGATGATTTGCTTAGGGTAACTTTATGTAGAATAATTGGAATTATAACCCAGGACCCCTGGCTCCAAATCCAAGACTGGTTGACTCCACTGACAGAGAAGTTCAAGACACAAGCAAGCTCCCTGAGAATTAGAATGGGACAGATAGAAACAAATGAATCCACAGGACAACAAGAAATATTAAAACAATCAAAAGTCTGAAAAAAAGAAGAGAATGTATTGTATTTCATGGCAAAAAAACAACCTGACATGGAAAACAGATTGAAGAGAAAATTTTTATAATAATTAGGTTACTCAAAAGCCATGTCCAAAAAAATAGAACTTAAATACATTTTAAGAAGCATAAAAATAAAACTGTCCAAATCTCTTAGAATCAGAGGACAAAGTAGAGATAGAAAGAATCCACTTGTCACCTTCTGAAAGAAACCCCAAAATGAATACTCCCTGGAATATTATAGCCAAAATCCAAAGCTCCCAGGATAAAGAAAAAATCCTACTAATAGCCAGAAAAAAAACTAATTCCAATACCAAGGAGCAACAGTTAGAATCACACACAATTTAGCTGCTCTCACCACAAAGGAATGGAAAGCTTGGAAACGATGTTTTAGAAGGCAAAAGATATAGATTTACAGCCAAGAATAATTTATTAGGAAAAAACAATTGAACATAATTCTATAGGAATAAAATGGATTTTTAATGAAATAGAGCACATCCAAGCTTTCCTGTTGTAATGACTTGGTAACTTTTAATAACCATAGCTGGTACTTACATGCATAGTAGGTGTTGTCAATCAAGTGTTCATCTCTGCTCTCCAGGACACCACCCCAAACCAGAAGGCAATATAGGCTAAGTAAAGTTTAAATATTAAGCTGTTTAAAAACCTTGAAGTTCAAACATAGAGTTAAGAAAAATAAAAATAAATAAATAAACCGGAACAAACAGTCATAAGGGATTAAACAAGGACAGATTACTTACATTCAAATGTGAAGAATGCACTCCTCTGAACCCTATTATCATTAAAGTTCATAGAGGGAATCTAATTAGACAAGGCAAGATTGGTTTTGTTACACTGATGATCTTAAGAGAAGAATGAAAAGTAGGGAAGAACAATACAGAGAGGAGGAGTGAAGGGAAAGTTAGGGAAATCTATGTCACATAATCAGAATGTAAAAGTGGACATTGGTATAAACAAGTACGAAGGTGTAGGGGAGAACAGCTGACACTTGAACCTCACTGTCATCTGAACTGGTTAAAAAAGGGAAGAAAACACAAATATGAATAAAATTGAGTACGGAAATACTTTACACCCAATAGGAAAATAGGAGGGAAAGAAAGAAAGAAGGGCAAAGAGGAAATTAAAGAAACAGTAGATCAAGGAAGGAATTCTTTTTTAAAATTCTTATTTAATATTTTGGTTTTTCTCAATTACATATAAAAATAATTTGAAACTTTTTTTTTCAAATTCCAAATTCTCTCTCTCTCTCCCTTCTCCTCCTCATTGAGAAGGCAAGCAATTTGACATAGGTTATGCATGTGTAGTTATACAAAACACATTTCCATGTAAGTCATTCTGTGAAAGAAAATAAAAACAAATAAAGAAAGAAAGTAAATAAAAAGGATTTTTGATCTGCATTCAGGCTGTACCAGTTCTTTCTCTGGAGATGGGCAGCACCTTTCATCATAAATCCTTCAGAATAGTATTGGATAAGTGTTCTGCTGAGAATATCAAAGTTATTCACAGTAGATCATTATTCAATATTGATGTTACTGTGTACAATGTTCTCCTGGTTCTACTCGTTTCACTTTGCATCAGTTCATGTAAGTATTTCCAGTTTTTTCTGAGAGTATCCTGCTTATCATTTCTTAAAGCACAATAGTAATTCATCACAATCATATACAACAACTTGTACAGCCATTCCCCAATTGATGGTACATCCCCTCAATTTCCAATTCCTTGACACCACTAAAAGAGCTGCTATAAATATTTTTGTACACATAGGTCCTTTTCTTTTTGTTTTACATCAATTTGGGATACAGACCTAGCAGTAGTATCACTTAATCAAAGGATATGCATAGTTTTATAGCCCTTTGGGTATAATTCCAAATTGCTCTCCAGAATGGTTGAATCAGTATACAACTTTACCAATAGTAGATTAGTGTTTTAATTTTCTCACATTCTCTCTAATATTTGTTATTTTCTTTTTAGCCAATCTGAGAGGTGTGAGGTAGTGGCTCAGTGTAGTTTTAATTTGCATTTCTCTCATCAATAGTGATTTAGAGCATTTTTTCAAATGACTATAGATAGCTTTGATTATTGTATCTGAAAACTGCCTGATCAAATCCTTTGACCATTTATAAATCGAGGAGTGGCTCTTATTTCTATAAATTCGACTCAGTTTTCTATGTTTGAGAAATGAAATCTTTATCAGAGAAGCTCACTGTAAAACTTTTTTTTCCACAGTAATGATTACCAGCTATGTTATTTCCCTCCATCCTTTCCCCACCCCCATTTATCCTACTCGCTCTTTCTCCTTTTACCCGGTCTATTACTTCCCTCAATCTGCCCTCCCTTCTATCAGCTTCCCCCTCCTCTTATCTCCTTACCTTCCCACTTTTCTGTATGGTGAGATAGATTTCTACACCGATCTAAGTGTGTATATTATTCCCTCTTTGGGTCAATTGTGATGAGAATAAGGTTCATGTACTCCTTCCTGCTTCACCCATTTCCTCCTCCACTGTAAAATCTCTTTCATGCCTCTTTTATTTATCCCATTCTACCTTTCCCTTTCCCCTTCTCCCAGTGCATTCTTCTTTCTCATCCTTTAATTTTTTTTTAGATAATCATACTATCACATTCAACTCACACCTCTGCTTTCTATATATTTTCCTTCCAACTTCCCTAATAATGAGAGTTTTTAAGAGTTATAAATATCATTTTCCTATGTAGGAATATAAGTAGTCTAACTTTATCAAATTCCTTATGATTGCTCTCTCCTGCTTACCTTTTTATGCTTCTTTTGTATTTTATATTAGCTTCTAAAAATCAAGTAAGAGAGGTAGAGGAAAAATTGGGAAGTGAATGAGAGTGATGCAAGAAAAGCATGAGAAAAGAGTCAACAGCTTGGTAAAGGAAGTACAAAAAAATGCTAAAGGTAAATTATATACAAAATTCACTATTATATGTTTTGGCTTAAGAGAAAAGCACATAATTGTTGTGTAATAGGGTCAGGGAAATGAGTGAATTGGAAGAGGGTAGTTTAGAGAAGAGAGGAGTAGAGCCCAAAGCAGGAGCAAAGGCCAATGAGAGGAGGAGCCCTGTTTCTTACCTTAACTTTACTAAGACTTTAGCTCCAACTTAAAAAAAATCCACAAAAATGTTTTGTTGACTTCGGAAATATGATTTTCATTACTTCCTGAAGATTAAATTGGGAGGAGGAAAAAGGGAGAGATTATATAACTGAAAATGTAGTATAGACAATAGAAACTGTGATTTAGTTTTTAAGGATTAATTATTATTAATGGAAAAAGTAGCTTACATTTAAATGGCATGCTGCAATCTACAAGACAGATGCTTTAAGTAATATCTCCATATCTCCATTTAAAGATGAGGAAACTAAAACACAAAATCTAATTATTTGCCCAAGTTCACATAACTACAAGTGTCAGTTACAGAGTTTAAACCCAGAATCTCCTGACTCAGAGACCCATGAAAGCTCCTTGAGGACAGTCTATTTCAATTTTGTCTTCATATTCTAAGAGTTTAGCACGGTGCCTAGCACATGGTAGATAGCTAATAAATGTTATCCTATTGTTTGATTGGAGTGATGCTACACTGTCATTTTTTTCCCCCATACAGCAAGGTATTCCTACATACTGCTTATGATGTCATTGATGAAATTGGCATAATTTTGCACATGCTACTGAATTAATTGAATCATTTTTTTCAGCTGAAAATTTTCAGTTGTTGGGTTTGTTTCCTCTTATTAGTGACATGAAATAAATTCTCACTGTCAATAAGCCCATGACTAAAGGCTGGACTACTACATCTTTTTTTTTTTTCTTGCTTCTTATCAAAGAAATTTATTTGCAAGTATATAAACAGGTTCTTTTGCAATGTTTTGGAAAAACAAACCCACAAAACAGATTTTTGTCTAATTTCAAAAAGTAAAAGGGAAATCCCAAAGTATTTACAGAATTGCACAAATAAAAGTCAGATTGGAAAATATTCTATGATGATTTAGAAAAGACCCACTCTTGCTTCTGCTGTACATTTCTGAATTCCAAAACTGTACAAGTTCAGTTCCTACAGTTTAGCAGAATTCTCATCCTGGCTTTTAATATTAAACCCCCCAAAAGATAAGAATCCAACTCCAAAGTAAATATAAAGACAAAATAACATCTCCTCCAATATAGGTGAATGCATGCTCTTGCATGAAAAAGTGTCTCTTTTACTGTGACATCAGAAAGAAGTGATTCAATCATGGATACTGCATGACTCATGGGCATCCTGAAAATGTTTGTTCTAAATGGAGTTTATGATATTGTCGTACTGCACTTTCTGACCTGGACCTTGGGAAGGAAAACCAACATACTCAGTCTTGGTTTTGGCAAATAATACCTTGCTTCATGTTTCCCTCTCAAACACTTTGCTTTAAAGACATTGATTTGGGGGTTAGGGAGGGATCATTTGAAATCCTCATGTGCATTGGAGCAAATTGCTTGTTTTTGGCCAACTATTCCTAACAAGAAAACCAAAAGATAAAATAAAATTTAGCTTGATAAAAGAATGGAGGACTGTTGTCTGTCTTTTTTTTTTTGAGGAGTGTGGTGATAGAGAGGGAATATAAGGAATCAAGTCAAACTAAATTTACACAAGACACCAGCTGAAGAAAAGTACAGTACATATACAATTAATTATCTTGCTGTTTGAAAGAGAAAGGAGGAGGAGTTCTAGCCTTGGTTTATTTCATCTCTTCTCCTCCACCCCATGGAGAAATGCAGTGCTTCCTGCTTGGTATGGAGGGGGCAGCAGATTAGCCTCAGCTTCCTGTGAAGCAAGTTCAGATGCTGGGTCAATGTATGGGGTGTGCTCATTCAGAAAATGCTGCGGCTTATACTTCATCTACATGGACTATATCTTTCATACCCTAAAAATCTTGTTCAGAGTCACATGTCACTTTTCATAACAGGTGATTTGAAGACTGATCCCTTCACTGACCCTCTGTCTCATATCTCATGAGTTCTAATGGTGGGGAAACCAGAGGGAGAGGTGATGAAATTTTGAACAGTTGGCTTTTATCATCCAATTTATAAATTAAAATATTGAATGATATTTCCATAATAGAAAGCTAGAATGCTGTAACCAACTAGTGACCTAGGTCTCAGTCTTGGTCCTGAAAGTGAGAAGACACACAATTTTTGTGCCAGTCACAAGAATCACAAAATACTTTAGTAGGAATGGAATAAAACACAGCCTCCAATGATGCTGAGGAGGCATGAGTAGATGAGGAGGTCCTCAGTGTTGGAGGTCTAGGGAGGAGCTCACCTGGGATACAGCTGCAGAATAGTGGAGAAAGGGGAATTGATCCATCTGGCAGTTTCCTATTTTAATAATTTTAAATTATTAAATAAAATTAAATAATTGTAATAATTAGTTTTGTTAAGTGTTAAGCTCAGTTGATTTTACCCTGAAAAAAGTCTGCAAGTGCTATCAGCACACTCTAAATCTCAACACTTTGGGGTGAAACCCCAATCATTCTACCCTAGTTATAGCTACTTGTCAGCCAGGTAACCCCAGGTAAACCTGTTAATCTCTGTGAACCTTAGTGCCCACTTTCGCAAATTGAGGACAGTGATAGCTGCCTCAGAGGGCAATTATTAGCAGAGTGCTTTATAAACCTTAAAGCACCATTCATGCAAATTTAAACAGCTCTGAGGAAGCACTTCAATCCTATCAGATTGGCTAACAGTGACACAAAAGAACAAATGCTGGAGAGGATGTGGAAAAATAGGCACATTAAAGTGCTTTTGTAGAATTGGGAATTGGTTCAAGGGATTATTGAACTGTGCATACTCTTTAACCCAACAATACAAATATTCGGTCAATACCTCAAAGAAATCAAAGGAAAAGGACCCATATATGCAAAAATATTTATAGCAGCCCTGTTTGTGATGGCAAAAAAATTGAACACTAAGGGGATGCCCATAACTGGGGAATGAGTGCACAAATTATGATATGTGAATGTGATAGGATACTACTGTGCTATTAGAAATGATGAAGGGGATGGGTTCAGAAAAACATGGAAAGACTTATATGGACTTCACAAAATGAAGTGAACATAACTAGGAGAATAGCATACCCAATAACAGTAAATAGTGCTAGAACAATCAGCTGTGAAGAACTTAGCTATTCTGATGAATTCAAAGATCCACCATAATTCCAAAGAACCCATGATGTAAAATGCTATCCATCTTCAGAAAGAGAACTGATGGCCTATGAATGCAGATTTAAGCATATTTTCCCCTTTATTTTTATTGGTTTATTTTTTTTTGGAACACGGTATGAAAGGGAGGATAAAAGTACTATTGAAATATGAGCCATCATCATGCCTTTTGCTGAAGTCTGTAAGAATGACAGTGTGGTGGAAAAGCCCTGGATTAGAGATCAGAAAACTTGAGTTCTAGCCCTGTCCCGATCACTTAAAGTTCTACGAAAGTGGAGAAGCCATTTAATCTCTCTGAGCTGGTTGGGAGTAACAGATGCCCTGACCATTTCATGGGTTTGTCCTCAGGATGGAAAAACACAATGCACATGAAAATGCTTTACATACTATAAAACACTATGCAATTGTTCATGATTACATTAGGTATTATTAGGACAATAAATATACCCTGGGTGACAAGTATCAAAACGTGGGACTCTGAGGAGGAGTTGTATCTTCCAGATCAGCCTAGCAAATATGCCCTAGAGCTAAGAATTTAAACTCCCTAAGGACACACACTATGTCTAATGCATCTTTTTGTATACTTTAAAGTCCCTAGCACAGTACCACTAAATAGGCACTCAATAAATATTGAATCAATGAATGAATAAATGAAATGAATAGATACTGCAGATTGTACTGAGGGTGACAGTTCCTTTGTACCTTAGGTTAAATGTGCCAGAATTCAGTTCCCATCAGTAATTCCATTTTTGTCCCTCTCTGGGCCTGTCCCTCTGAAGACTTTGATTATTGCTGTGCCTCTGGGAAGGATATGTTCTGGGGGAGCGGCCTGATATGAGAGATGATATCAGAGATTAGTTAACCGTATGGGCTGAGTCCCAGGGGAGGTGTGTGAAATGAATCAGATTAAACAAAATTGATAATGTGAATACTTAATCAAACAGACAAAGGTAGTCTGCACAGCTAATTAGGGGCAAATAGAGCGTCCCTCTTGTACCTCATTTAACTGACAAATTGTGCAGACAGTTTTAATGGGAGTCTGTTTAGCAAAGAGAAGGCTGTACAGTTGACAGCTTGGCAAAATGTGGTTTCTGTAACACCACATGATGCTTATGGAAATTAGCTGGGGTGCAGCTGAGCTCTGAGTAGTCAAGGGCTGCCCAAACTGCAACAAAATGGACCTTGCTGGTCACTGAGTTCTTAAAGGTATAGGATTCTGTTTTTTAATAGCATCTTTGGAAGAATAAACCTGAATATTATCACTAAGTGAAATTTCATGTTTCCATTCCCTCTCCAGAAGATGTAAAGGCATGTGATTGATGGAAACATTTCACCTGGTCTATTAAAAGATAAGAGAATCAGTATTCAAATTAAAGGAGAGAGAATTAAGGTCTTTGACAACTTGCAGTAGTGTCTTAGCTCTGTCAACCTCCATTCGTTCATCCATCCATCCACCCATCCATTCAACAAACATTTATTAAGCTACTATCTGCCAGGTTCCTTGGATTATTCTGTGGTGAATTAAGAAAATGTAGTCCTGGGGATGAAATCTTAGAAAGTTTAAATTGTTCCAGTTTCATTCTGGCTTTTGACTTGGTTCTATCTGTCACCTCCTCATCCTCCTTTTTCTGCCCCACCTTTGAGGGATACTGTTGACTTCTTTTCCTAAAATCAAACTCCCTTTTCTTTAGTATTTCCTAGCCTTTAGGAAATGTCCCACTATGTGGAAAAAGAACAAGGAACCTTGTTGGGTCTGGAATATTCTATAATAGAACATCATTCTATTTCTATTCATGTTCTATGAGTACATTTGGTCTTTTTTGTTCTTGAACCATTGATTCTTTTGCTTTTGCATAGAACAAAGTGAACTGGAAAAGTCTCATTAAGGCAGACGTTCTCAATCTCCAGTCTAGGTTTCAGGGGATCTATGAACTTGGAAAGGAAAAAAAAATTCTTCCTTGTTTTTACTAACTTTGAACTGGAATTCAATATTTCCTTCAAATATGAATATAGGCAACAAATATTATTCTGAGAAAAGATCCATAAGCTTTAACAGGTTTTCAGAAAGGTCCACAACACACGAAAAGATTAAGAACTCCTGAATAGGAGAAGTGGTCATAGACAGGCTGCAAAATCAGTGGATTTGTAGTCAAAGGGGCTGGGCATGAATCCTGGCTGCCACTTATCACCTGAGTGACCTCAGGCAAGCCACTTTACTATTATGAGCCTCAGTTTCCTTATTTGTAAAATGAGCAGATAGGACTAGATCAGAGATATTATCTAAGGTCGATTCCATCTCTAAATCTGATGAATAATCTTCTGATAAAATATAAGTTTCTTGAAGAGTCATGACTTATTGCCTTTTAATCACCAATACCCAACACAGTGCATTGCAGAAATAGGTGCTTACTGGTGCCTAATGAATTCTTATTGATTGATTGATATGGAACACTATTTACAACCAGGAAGAGGGTAAATCATCATACTCTATTTGAAGTTATTGTTTTTGAGGAATCTCATTTACCTGTATGTCATGTCATACAGGTTGTTAAAATAGAAAACACAGAAAGAAAAATGGGCCAAATCATCAGTGGTAGGAGAACTTCCATGATAAATGAGGAGCCATTAGTATGAGTACCAGGGGCTGGGTCATTGTTTGAATTCAAGAACTAGAACTTGGAGTTTGCTCTGGATGCTAATCTGTCCACCCTCTGGTCTTTTGTATCCAGACATGGTTCACAGTTTCTACCAGGCTAAAGGGAATAAGGATGTGCATGAAGAGTATTAGTTTAATGAAGTGATTTTTGTGAATCACTCCACCAGTCAGACATGTTTCCTTCCAGAGCCGGAACAGTTTTGCATAAAACGGTCCATTAGTGTCAATGGAGAGGGTCTGACCTCCTTTAGCTACTCTGTAAGCCTAGTCAAGTGGAACTATTAGAGTTGTGCTTGCACTGGAACAGTAGGCCTGTTTATCCCATGAGGGTTTTTTTTCCCCACATCATTATGCATTCAATGCAAAAATCTATGATTTTGCAAACTCATATTTGCAAATTCAAAAAAGTTGGGCAATTGCTTTAATACACCACAGTACATATGCTTTATGTTTAGTTACGATGAGTTCTCTTTTTATTGATCGAAAAAGCAGTAATATTTTCAGTATTATTCTTTCATTTTCATTACACTAATACCATTTAGACACATGTGCATCACACACACACATACACACACAAGTTCACTTTGGGAGTTAAGTCATTCAAACTTGATTCCTGCCATTGGTCAAATTTATCAATTCACTTATAAAATCTCCACTTCAGTATGTTGTTTTCTTGAATAATAAATCCATGGATATGGCAAAATATTTGGAGGGGTACCATGAGTTGGCAGCATGGTGCAGTGATTCACAAGAGCTGTTTCAAATCATTCCTCTACCATTTATTTGCTCCATGCCCTTGGACAAGTCACTTAACCTTTGTCTGCGATCTCTAACTGTTGCCCAAAATATCCTGGAAATGACACTGATCCATAACAACTTAAGAACAATTGTTATTCAAAGACATTATTTTACCAAACACTCATCATCTCCAAGTTATATAGAATGTAGAACTTTGAAAACAGGGAGATGTAGATGAAGAAAAGAAAACTGTATAGAAAAAGGATAAGGCACATATCATCTCCATCATTCCCTCTACTGCTGGAGTTATTCCCCAAATGCTTTTGGTGTGCCTACAACATATAAGCTTACATCCCAATATTTTTATTCGGTTACAAAAAAACAGGTGTTTTATTTACCTAGGTAGTAGACTAGAAAAGAAAGCTGAAAATATAAAACCATATAAAATTTATCCACATATATAAAATATAAAAATTAAAAAAATTAAAAAATATATAAAATGAACCACATTTCTGTGATTAATTTCTTTCTGAGCCCTATCAAAAAAGGTGATAATAATAATAATAGCAATAAGAATGTAAAAGCAATATGGCACAACGATAGGAGAAAGGGCCTTGTAGTCAGACCTAGTCAAACCTGGGTGTCCGCCTCAGCCCCACAGCTGTTGACATCTCCTGACTATCAATGCCCCAGGACACTCTCTAAGATAGCCACCTCCAAACCTTCTTGGTCATGCAAACCATGTCAACAAATATTTCTGAGTGTATGTATGTATTTACCTACCTGTAAATTATAATATGATTTTACTAACTAGTACTACTGTACTAGTAATAATGTACTTTTAAAACTTATAGAAAATTGAAATTTAAGATGTTGTTCATCCTTCATTTTTGAAAAGGGCCGTTGACAGCATGGGTGATGTCTTGACTTGTACTTGTATTGGATTTAAGTGAGGCGGAGTTGCACTAAGTCATCAGCCTCTCTCTTGCTTCCAGCCATCAAAGTTCAGTGGCAAAACAAAAGACAACTATTCTACTCTAGAGTCAGCAGCAAGCTATGAGTTTACTGAATGGAGATACTGTTTGTCAGACTTTTGCTTTAAGAAAAGCCCTTTGGCAATTGGATGGAGCATGAATTAGAGTGGGGAAAGCTTTGGGGCAAGAAAACCAATTAGGAAGCTATTTTAATAGTCCAGACCAGAGAGGATCAGAGCCTGAACTAGGATATCGTCAGTGTGAATGAAGACAAAGATACAGATGTGGGAGATGTGGAGGCAGAAACTGCACAATTTGGTAACCAATTGGCTCAATGAGGAGAAGAGTTGGAAGATGAGACCAAGATTGCAATCTGGGAAAATGGTAGTGCCCTAAGCAGTGGTAGGGAAGTCTGGAAGAAGGATAGATTTTAGCACAAAGATGAGAAATGTAGTCCAGATCCCAATCCTTCTGGATCTGCTCATTCTTTCTGACTCCATCTGTCCTATCCAAAATGAGAAAAGGGAGGGGTTGTGGGGAGTGGAGCTCTTACCCAGTGGTCATCACCCAGAGCAAAATAGGGAACCCACCCTCCAAAGTATAGTTTGCTAAAGCTCTGAGGTGAACTGGGGGTGGGTGATGGTGGGTGCAGGGGTGGAATTTTCCCAATGGCACCTGGGTAGATGCCATTCATTTACTATGTGCCAAATACTATAAATGCAAAGAAAATCCCTGCATTTGAGGACCTTACATTCTAATGGGGGACATAACATGTACAGAAATAAGTATTTACAAGATAAATGCAGAGCAGACAAAGAGATATTGGGAAACCTATGGATTGGGAGAGAATGGAGATTAAAAAGATTTTTTTTAACAGAAAAATAAAAATACTTCCTTGTTACAAGAGAGGTTTTATCTGATAGGCTGCTGTTTGAAATAAATCATAGTTTTAAAAATAAAGAAAACTTCCAGACAAAGTCATAATCACACAGGGACATTTGGGAGAATTTTTTTGTTAGTCTACCTGGTCCCCAACATATTTATGTAACTGTTAAGTATACATAACTATTTCTGGGGCACATTAATACAGAATTCCTTCATGTACCTACACATTCACCAGATACCTAACCTCCTCCCTCTACCTTGTACCAAATACAATTTTCTCTAATAGAAGCAGCTAGTTAGGTTTGTGGTTCAATCATGTCTTCATGACCCCATTTGGCATGTTCTTGGCAGAGATATCAGAGTGGTTTGCCATTTCCTTCTCCATCTCATCTTAGAGATGAGGAAACTGAGGCAAGCAGGGTTAGGGGATTTGCCAAGAATCACACAGCTAATAAGTGTCTGAGGCTAGATTTGAACTCAGGATGATGAGTCCTCCTGACTCTAGCCCTTACACTGTACCCACTGAGCCACCTAGGTGCCCTAGCTAGCTAACTAGAGTAGTGGCTAGACTGCTGGACCTGGAGTCTGGTGTTTCAAAACTTCAAGACACTTAATAACTGTTTGACCCTGGGAAAGTCACTAAATCGTTGTCTGCCTCAGTTTCTTCATCTGCAAAATGATGATAATAATAGCACCTAACTCCCAGGGTTGTTGTGAGGAGAAAATAAGATAATATTTGTAAGAGGGTTTGTAAAGCTTAAGCTCTCTTCTTGTCTCCCTCTACATTATTCACTTGGTGATCTCATCAACTCCCATGGATTTAATTACCCTTTCTATGCTGATTATTCTGAAATACACCTTTCCTGTCCTAGCCTCTCTAAAGATGTCCAGTCTTGCATCTCCAACTGCATTTCAGACAGCTTAAACTGGATATCCAGTAGACATCTTAAATTCAATATGTCCAAAACAGAACTAATTATCTTTTCCCCTAACCTCTACCCCCATTTTCTCTATTACTACCAAGAGCAACACCATCCTGCCAGAAGCAGAACCTAGGAGTCACTCAGGAGTCCTCATTATTTCTCATTCCCCATAACCAAGCTTTTGCTACAGCCTGATGATTTCATCTTTGCAACATCTCTCAAATTAGCCCCCTTTTCTCTTTTGACATTTCCAACACTCCAGTGCAAGCCTTCATCACCTTATACCTTGATTATTACAATAACCTGCTGGTGAGTTACCCTGCCTCAAGTCTTTCCCCACTCTAATCCATTCTCCATTCAGACACTAAAGGGATTTTCCCAAAATACAGGTATACACACACACACACACACACACACACACACACATACACACACCTCAATAAACTCTAGTGACTTTTTATCACCTCCAGGGGCAAATATAAAATGCTCTATTTGGCATTCAAAATCATTCAGATTTTAACTTCACAAACATAGACTCCCTCCTACCTTTCCTGTCTTTTTACACCTTACTCCCCAACACATATTCCTTGATCCAGTGTTACTGTCTTACTGTGTCATGAACAATCTTTGCTCAGGAATTTTTTTCTGGTGCTCTACCATTCTTGGAATGTTCTCTTTTCTCTGTTCCCAATTACCAACCTCTCTGGCTTCCTTTAAGTTGCAGCTAAAATCCTGCCTCCTGCAGGAAGCCTTCCCCAACCACTCCTAGTTCCAGCACCCTTTTGATTATTTATTATTCATCTTGTTTAAAGGCAGCTAGGTGGTGCAGTGGATAGAGAACCAGTGCAGGAGTCAGGAGGACTTGAGTTGAAATCTCACTTGACACTCACTAGTTGTATGACCTTGGGCAAGTCACTTAACTCCAATTGCCTCATCCTGGGTCATCTCCAGTCATCCTGATGAATATCTGGTCACTGGATTCAGATGGCTCTGGAGGAGAGGTCAGGCTGGTGACCTACACAGCCATCCCTCACTCAAAAACAAAAGTCAAGTGCAAGTCATGTCATCGTTTCTCTGATGGCATGATCTTCTTTATTAACAAAGGACGAACACACATTGATCCTATTTGTAACTTGATTTGTATATTTTTGCTTGCTTGTTGTCTCCCTCATTAAATTGCAAAGTTCTTGAAGGCAAGAACTGACTTTTTTCTCTTGTTATACCCCCAGAATTTAGTACAGTCCTTGGCACTTACTAGGTGCTTAACAAATATTGATTATCTTTGTGAGAACAGTTCCAATGAAAAGGACATTGAAGCTCTCCAACAAGAAGAAAGAAAGAAAGAAAGAAAGAAAGAAAGAAAGAAAGAAAGAAAGAAAGAAAGAAAGAAAGAAAGAAAGAAAGAAAGAAAGAAAGAAAGAAAGAAAGAAAGAAAAAGGAAGAGAAAGGAAGAAGGGATGGAGGGAGGAAGGGATGGAGGGAGGAAGGGAGGGAGGGAGGGAAGGAAGGAAGGAAGGAAGGAAGGAAGGAAGGAAGGAAGGAAGGAAGGAAGGAAGGAAGGAAGGAAGGAGATACTAGGGCCCTGTGTTTCCAGAGTTCTAAGCTGCTTTGGTCACATGTATTTCCTATACATAGGCCTGTCTACCATGATACTTTAACTTATCCTCACCCTCCAAAAAGACTCTGTGTCTATTGGTGGAAGAGTGTGCCCCAGGTCTATGAGAAGAACATTTTGTAACTATTGCTCTTATTATTTGAGTAGATGCCTTTCGAAAGAGTAAAATTGAGGTTCTCAGCTGATTGTTAAAATGAAATACACCTGTTGGGTGTCCAGAGGAGCTACGGTGTCAGGGGAGTAGAAACCAACAAGGGTTACCTATAGAATGTTAAATTTGTAGTGGCCTCTTTGAGGACTCCACATGACTGTGTGAGCATGAATTGAGGGAGTAATCCTAGCCAGGGTATTATAAATGTTTTTTTCTTACTTGTAGTTGAATGATAGAAATTATAAAGATAAAAAATGATAAATGCAGTTTATTGTATGATGATCACTAGGGCCAACATACTGGTGGTTAATTTTTTTTTTTAATTTCACACGGATCGTCATTTCAAATAGATTTTGAGTTAGAAGGGATTATAGAGGTTGAGTCCAAAACCTTTCATTTTACAGATGAGAAAACCTAGAATCAGATTAAATTACTTGCATAGTTACACAGCTAAAAAGTATCTGAGGTAGGATTCAAACTCTGGTCTTCCAAGTCCAGTCCCTATCCACTATGCCATAGTACCTTTAAATTTTTGGCGTAATGATGAACAATAAACATCCTTGACATGGGAAAGGGGGAAGATGATTAACTCTAGATCCTCAAAGAATTATTTGTGCTAGTAAGTAATTAAAGATAGCATAGTATAGTTGATTGAGAGATGCCCTTGGAGTCAATAAGATTTGGGTTCAAGTCCTTCTGGCCTCTACTGGCTGTGTGACTCTGGGCAAGTATCTTAACCTTGTTTGGCTCAGTTTCCTAATCTGGAAAATGAATTGTAGAAGGAAATGGTAAACCATTCCAATATCTTTGCCTAGAAAACCCCAAATGGGAGGGGGGGGGGAATGGAAGCAAGATGGTGGAGTAGAAAGATGCATATACTCTAGCGCTTCCACCACAGCCCACAAAATGTCTGTAAAACATGACTCTCAACAAATTCTAGAGCAGCAGAAACCACAGAATGACACAGTGAAAGAGATTTCCAGCCAAAGATAACCTGGAAGCCAAGAAGAAAGGTCTATCCCATGAGATACTGAGCAGAGTGGAGCTCAGCCCTGGCTGCACAGCATGAGGAGGAACAGGACCAGAGCAGGCCTGCAGGGTAGAATCCCCAGCAGGGAGGGTCCCAGATCCCTCAACTCACACGTGCCAAAGAAAGCTTCAAAGGTTAGTGTAGGAGGGCTTTCCCAGCTGGGCAAAAGGGGAGCAGGGTTCCCCCAGCACTGGCCCCAGGCAAGGGCAGAAGTGGTGGCGGCAGCAGCAGCAGGAGGTGGGCGGCTACAGTGGCTCTGGAAGTAGCCTGGGTTCATTATCCCAGCGCCTCAGCTTAAAACCTCTGGGGGAATTGAGCAGAGGATCTGAACCTCAGCCCTCAGTGGCAGCCCTGCCCGCACTCAAAGCCCCTGGGGGAAGTGAGCAGCTGATCTAAATCTCAGCCCTGAGCATGGTCCTGGGGGGAGGAGAACTAGGACCCTCCTCTTGACAAAGTATTCAGAAATGAAGTAACTGGCCGGGAAAATGCCCAAAAAAGGGGAAAAAATAAGACCACAGAAGGTCATTTTCTTGGTGAACAGGTATCTCCTTCCATCCTTTCAGATGAGGAAGAACAATGCACACTGTCAGAAGACGTCTACTTCCAGTACCTCCAAAATGAATAAGCAATGGACTCAGGCCATAGAAGAGCTTGAAAAGTGAGTCAACAGCTTGCTAAAGGAGAACCAAAAAAATGCTGAGGAAAATAACATCTTTAAAAATAGGCTAACTCAATTGGAAAAAGAGATCCAAAAAGCCAATGAAGAGAAGGCTTTAAAAAGCAGAATTAGCCAAATGGAAAAGGAGGTTCAAAAGCTCACTGAAGAAAATAGTTCTTTAAAAATGAGAGTGGAGTTCAGAGAAGCTAATGACTATACGATAAACCAAGAAGTTACAAAACAAAACCAAAAGATTGAAAAAATGGAAGATAATGTGAAACACCTCATTGGAAAAACAACTGACCTGGAAAATAGATCCAGGGGACACAACTTAAAAATTATGGGACTACCTGAGAGCCATGATCCAAAAAAGAACCTAGACATTATCTTTCATGAAATTATCAAGGAAAACTGCCCTGGTATTCTAGAACCAGAGGGCAAAATAAATATTAAAAGGATCCACCAATCACCTCCCAAAAGGGACCCAAAAAGAGAAACTCTTAGGAATAATGTGGCCAAGTTTCAGAGTTCTCAGGTCAAGGAGAAAGTATTGCAAGCAGTTAGAAAGAAACAATTTGAGTACTGTGGAAATACAATCAGGATAACACAGGATCTGGCAGCTTCTACATTAAGGGATCAAAGGGCTTGGAACAGGATATTCCAGAAGTCAAAGGAACTGGGATTAAAACCAAGAATCACCTACCCAGAAAAACTGAGTATAATACTTCAAAGGAATAAATGGTCATTCAATGATACAGAGGACTTTCAAGCATTCATGATGAAAAGATGAGAATTGAAGAGAAAATCTGACTTTCAAGCAGAAGAGTCAAGAGAAGCATGAAAAGGTAAACAGGAAAGAGAAATCATAAGGAACTTTCTAAAGCTGAACTGTTTACATTCCTACATGGAAAGATAATATTAGTAACCCTTAAGACTTTTCTCAGTATTTGGGTAGGAGGAGGGATTATACACACACACACGCGCGCGCGCACACACACACACACACACATAGACAGAGAGTACAGGTTGAGTTGAATCAGAAGAAATGATATCCATAAAAAATAAAATAAAGTTAAGGGATGAGAGAGGAAAATATTGGGAGGAGAAAGGAGAAATGGAATGGGGCAGACTATCACTCATAAAAGAGATAAGAAAAATCTTTTTCAATGGAGGAGAAAAGGGAGTAGGTGAGAGGGGAAAAGTGAAGCTTTACCTCTTCACATATGGCTTAAGGAGGGAATAATATGCTCACTAAATTTGGTATGAAAATCTATCTTACACTACAGGAAAATAGGGGAGAAGAGGACAAGTGGGGTGAGGAGGATGATAGAAGGGAGAGCAAATGGGAGAAGGGAGTAACTAGAAGTAAACACTTTGGGGAAGGGACACAGTCAAATGAGAGAATAGAAAAGAAAGTGGGGGACAAGGTAGGATGGAGGGAAATATAGTTAGTCTTACACAACATAACTATTATGGAAGTCTTTTGCAAAAAGACACATATATAGCCTGTATTGAATTGCTTGCCTTCTCAGTGGAGATGGGTGGGGAGGGAAGGAAGGGAGAGAAGTTGGAATTCAAAGTATTAGAAATGAATGTTGAAAATTGTTATTGCTTATAACTGGGAAATAAGAAATACAGGTAATGGGGTATAGAACTTTATCTTTCCCTACAAGAAAAGAGAGATGAGGATAAGGGAAGGGTGGGGTGTGATAGAAGAGAGGGCACATTGGGGGAAGGGACAATCATAATACAAGGTGCTATGGGGTGGGGATAGGGGAGAGATAGGGAGAAAAATTGGAACTCATAATTTTGTGGGAATAAATGTTGAAATCTAAAAATAAATAAATAAAACTATTAAAAAAAAAAAAAAAAGAAAACCCAAATGGGATCCAGAAGAGTTAGACACCACTAAAATGACTGAACAACAAAAAGAGCAATCAGATCATGCTTAATAATTAATAATGAATTAGAAAAAGAAAGGGGAGGAGAAAGAGAGCAAGAACTGGACATGACTAATCAACTACAACTACAATTTACATTTTAATTCTGAATTGTCATCCTAGGTTACTTTGGAGATCAGAAAGTTTGTTATATTTGAAAAGTACTCTGGAGCTATGAAGATCCAAAAAAAAGAGATAGATTTTCTCACATCTAGAGTGAATCAATTTCTGGGTTGTTCATTAAAGGACTGGCTTTGTTTCTCTGAGCTCCACCTCCAAATTCCTTTCAGTTCAGACCCAGCTACCTATAGGAAACAACCTGTCAATTCAAGGAACAAGGAGGGATCATTTAAAATGACAGGTTTTTTTTTTCTTTTTGTCGACAGAACAACTGATTGCTTTCTTCTTTCTCCAAGCAATACACCAAGTGAATTCACTTGAGAGAGCTAGGTGACACATCAGATAGTGCTGGATCTGGAGTAAGGAAGATCAGAGTTAAAATCCAATCTCAGACACTTACTAACTGTGTGACCTTGGGCAAGTCACTTAACCTCTGCCTCAGGTTCCTCTTCTGTAAAGTGGGGATAAAAACAGCTTCTACTTCCCAGGATTATTGTGAGAATGAAGTGAGATATTCACAAAGCACTTTGTACACCTTAAAGAAGTATATAAATAATAGCTATTATTGCAGAAATCTCTTCAGTCTGTACCTCAGATGGGTTTGGGGTATAGGTAACATTATAGGTGATATTTACAAGTTCTGTAGCACCATGTAGGAATCCCCCTTTTACAGACACGAACTGATTTTATGTATCTCAGATGACAAAGCACCCTCCCAGTTGGACATCCTCTAACTATCATGCTTGCCCAGCATGTATTGGGTTTGAGAATGATGTAGAGATGAGAAAGAATGTATTTGGAGATCTAAAGGAGTCTCTTTATTAACAGATGAATTGAGGGCCAGCACTGCTTTTCTTTTTTTAATTTTCTTTATATTTTTAATTAACAAGTATTTATTTTCTCTCCCTCCTACCGTATTTCCCATTGAATTGAGGGGGGAAAAGATAAAATCCTTGTAACAAATCTGCATGGTCAAACAAAACAAGCTGCCCCACTGGCCATGTCCAAAAATGTGTGTTTCACCATCTATCTTGAGTCTATCTATCACTTCCCTGTGAAGAGGCAGCTAGGAGGCTTCATCATTGGTCCTGACTGCTGTTGCAACTTACTGATGATTCATTGTTTCGGGCATCCCACCACCCAAAGTATCTTTGCACAGCTACATAAGCATGATACAACTGAAATGGCAAGGAGGGGTCCTGTCACTGTCTAAGCAAAGCTGCTTGAGTTAATTGATAAACCTTTCCTTCTATTATCAGTGCTAGCCTTCTGTCTAGGATGACTCCTCCTATTGCCCTGCAAGGCAATGAGATTTCCTTGTGGGATTCTAGCAGATATTGGAAATTGTGCTGGCAAATTAGCAGGGGCCACAGACCAGAAGTGACAGCTTCAGCACCCTGACAGAGGGAATGCAGCAATCTTACCCTAATAGCAATTGGCCAGACTTATCATATGGACTAATCACAACAGATCTGGGGAAATAATAGGCACCAGATGTTATCGCTTTGTAGGCTTGGATTCTCCAGAGATTAGAGCTCTGATAGGAAAGCTCCCTGAAAACAGGAGCACGATTCTGCCCCTGATTAATCAAACAGGAAAGGGGGGGCGGGAGGGCGGGAGGGTGACCATCAACTCCCTCCCTTCTCAGCCCATGTTCTCTTTCTATTATGTAGAGAAAGATGATAAAAGAAGTTTTCAAGCTTTCTCTCTCTCTCTCTCTCTCTCTCTCTCTCTCTCTCTGTCTCTCTCTCTCTCTCCAGAATAGAATCAAAACAGTTACTTTTGCTAATTTATTTTCCAGGATCAAAATCTCTTTTTCTAAGAAGGGTCTTAATGTTTCATGAAGACATTCTTTTAAAGAATGAGTCATTTCCCATCACCCATTCCACATTTTAAAAACATTAATCACTCTGAACTTTGAAACAATTTAATTCTTTTTATTTTTTTTTGCACAAATTCATGTGCTTAAAAAGTAGTTGAGAGACAGCATGGTGCAGTGAATATGGGTGTTAAGGAGATCTGGATTTGAATTCTGTTTCTGACAATTGATCAGCTGTGCGACCCTGGATAAATCACTTGAAAACTCTCAGTCTCAGTTTGCTCGTCTGTAAAGTAAGGGTTGCAATAACACCAACTTTATTGTGAGGATAAAATGATGTAAGGCCTATCAAATGATTTGAAAACCTTAAAATGCTTTATAAATAAATGCGTAGTCCCCTTTGAGATCTCAGAGCGTATTACTCAACAAGTCAATTATCCTCACCAAACATTAGTGTTTTTCATCTCTAAAAGAAGTGGCATAAGGTACAAAATGCTGGAGTCAGAAAGACCACAATTCAAATCCTATTCTAGTTGTGTGACCTTAGTCAAGTCACTTAACTTCAGTTTCCTCATCTGTACATTGACGGAGTTACACCGGAGGGGTCCCTTTCAGTTCTTAATGAATGACCTTGCTGGCATTTGTCTCTTGGACAGTTCCTATTGCTTATGGCCAAGCCCTTAAACAGAGCAGAGGATGCAGTTCCACACACATGGCATTTTTAGGGCCAGGTATGACAGCCACCGTCATTTGAAAAATTCCAGTGATATAGTGCTTGATGTAGTTAATGCAGTAGATAAGGGTTCAGGACTTGGAGTTAGGAAAATGTGCGCTTAAATCTTACCTCAAGCACACCTCCAGCTGGATGAACTGGGTAAGTCACGTACGTGCTCTCTGCCTCAGTTTCTTCACCTGTAAAATGGAGATAATAATAGCAAGTACCTCTCAAGGTTGTTGGGAGGATCAAATAGTTGAGTTAACATATATACTTCACAAACTTCAAAGTCATATATAAATCCTTAGCTATTTTAGGATTACTGTTACTATTGTGCTAACTACATGAGTCAAGGAGAAAGAATTATGAATAAGTACAGAACTAAAGAATTCCTATCTGACTGCAGTATATACTCATGCACAAATGTGCTGAAGCATTCACTCACCAATCCCTGAAATGCTCAATTCGCAATCAACTCCTGATTTGATCTACAATTGTCTCTCCAGGACCAATAAGATCTACAATGATCTGTTTTCATTTAAGTCCAAATGCAACAAACACTTATTAAGCATTTCCTCTGTGCAGGCATTATTCTCAGTCTGGAGGTACAAAGATAAAATGGCCAGCTCCTGCCCTGAAGGAGCTGCTCTACTTAGGCATAAGGAGGTCACCAGACCAACCCACTCATTTTACAGATGAAGGAGCTAAGGCTAAGAGTATGATGGATGTGCTGGCACCTTGTAGGGCACTTTGTCATCGATCCTCCCTTTCTCTCTCCTTTCAGTTCTAAATGGATGAGCCTTCCATCATCCTACTCTTGGATACTTCCTGACCCTCATGGCTAACACCTTAAACAAAGCAGAGGATACAGTCCCACACGCTGTAGTTTGGGGTTAATGACAGCTATTGTCATGAAAAAAATCAAATTCTGCACTGCTAGATGCAGGTAATGCAGAAGATAGAAAGTGGAGTCAGAAAGACTTTTTTTTTTTTTTAACATTCATTATTTTCATAAAACTTTAAGTTCCAAAATTTCTCCCTCCTTTCCCTACCACCTCCCTAAGACAGAAAGCAATTTGATATAGGTTATATATGTGCAATCATGTAAAACATGAGTTAAGAAGACTTGCATTTGAATCTTGCCTCAGACGCTGGCCTAGTTGAATGGCACTGGGCAAATCGCTTAACTGCTAGTGCTTTAGTTTCTCACCCCAAGAGAAAACAAAGTACCAGTCAACTCAGCATAACTTTCAAGGAATATCCATGTCTCTGGCTCTTAGTTTCTTCTGTACAATGAGGGGTTTAAATTGGCTGATTCCTAAACTATCTTTTAAAAAATTAATTATTTAGCATTTTGCTTTTATCCAATTACATGAAAAAACAATTTTAATACTTGTTGTTACAATTTTGAGTTCTAAATTCTCTGTTATCTTTTTATCATAAATACTATCCTTGTACTCTTTTGCTCTGTGTATTGAGTGACATAAATAAAGCAACCTAGAAGCTAACTTTAACAATTTTAAGAGAAAAAAAGTGTATGGACTTTTTCAATTAAAGGGAGGTAGTTTTTGGTAAGGGATTATTGGAAGTAATAACAATGTGTTTTTAAAAAAAACAGAACCTCAAAACATCAATCAAATTCTTTTCTACTATTAAATAAAAAAGACAATAAGTACTTTTAATTGAACTTTTCAAAAGAACTATATTTTGACCTTTTTAAAAGCCAGAAAAGATAAACACCACACACATTAACTAGTTTGCAAAGAACAGGTAAGAGGAATTCTGTCATTCTAAGCTGGCTATGACAAGATGTTAGAGAGTAACAGTGGAGAAGAGGGAACGGGAAGGTCTGCATAGCTGGCTGAGGGACTTCTTTGTGTGTTTTTCAGAGAGGGTATGGATCTGACTGGGGTGTATGGGGGTTCAGGGAGTACTAGCACCTCTGATGAGAGGGCTTGCTAAACATGTTTCATGGCTGTTCAACCACCTTTGCTGTCCACCTGATTCAACCAACTCTCACCTGTGGTTCCAAGAAACTGTAGCTTGGGCAGTGACCACAACCAGAGAAAACTCTCTCAGCAGATGGGCTAAATCAGGTGGAAGGTAACCAGCAGGCCTCAATTCACCAGTCGGTGAGTTAGCAGGATGTCTACTCCAAACATGTGAAGACTTCCCCTGGTGGAATGGGCAAATGAGAACAATTTGTTTCAGCAGTCATAAAGGTGACTGAAGTCCATGCTGGGAAGCACTTAGAGCTTGGTCAGATATTGAAGACATCAAGGTCATCCACTGTATCCTGGACCACTGCCAGTAGTCCTGGCTTTTGTCTTGACACTGGACTTTGATGATTTAAAAAGAGAGAGGCTGATAATTTTGTGCAACTCTGCCTCACTGAAATCCAATTCACACACAAGTCAAGACATCACCTCATGATATCACTGGTTCTCTTTGAAAATAATAGACAAAAGACAAGGGGCCTGACATGAGAGAGAGAAAGGAAGGGAGGGAGGGAGAAAAGGAGGGGGAAAGAGATAGAGAGAGACAGAGAGAGACAGAGAGAGAGAGAGACAGAGAGAGAGAGACAGAGAGAGAGAGACAGAGAGAGAGAGAGAGAGAGAGAGAGATAGAGAGAGAGAGAGAGAGAAAGAGAGAGAGAAAGCCAAGAGGCATATTGTTGTGGGTTGGATCATCACAAAATAGTTTTACACTTTGCCCAGGAGAGGTGGTGGCAGCATCAGCAAAATGTCGATGACATCTATGTAGGCATAAATGTAACAACAGCAGCAATAATGTCAGTGTCCTACCAGAATGCTTAGCTGCATATACAGGACAAGGACAAAGAGTGACCCAGAAGACTAGGAATTACTGGTGATGAAGCAATGCAGCATGAAAGGGGAAAGAGACCGGTGGGGCAGAGAACCATGAACCTGAGGACCAGGGAGAGGGGTAAAGGGAGCTAGAACTGAAGAATACTATAATACTGTGCATAGAGTCACACATAGAAGGGGAAAAAAACCATACTTTGCCCTTAACTGGTATTATGAATCATGTGGATTATAATCAAGGTTGTACAGGGGCAAGCTGCAGTCGGCTAGATATACAAAGTCCATTGTTAAATGATCATTGTGAGTATTTATACCTCAGAAGCAGATCACTACAAATCAGGGTGAAATTTATTGTTTTGTTGATTATTTAGACTTAAGAAAGGGCTAATAATGCAGATTAGAATTAAAAGTGTGTGCATACATTTTCCTGGCCCTGGAGAGTCTAATTGTTAAATATTTACCAGTACCTCCCTTCATTACTTCAGAAACATTGCTGGAGCTCAGCTGGAATGCAGTAGGGGGTTTGGGAATGAGGTTATTGCCTTTATGGAGGTCTAATAACTAATAATAATGGTAACTGCCTGGCATTTATGGTTTGTAAAGTGCTTTACATTCATGACTATATCATGTGAGCCTCACAATACCTCTTAACTGTGCTTCTAATTTTGCAGGAACGAGTAGTTTTAAAAAAAAAATCTATTTTATGAAAATTAAGCAAAACTGGGTTTTCCAAAAAACTAGATATGAGGTCTTTCCATTTTCACAGTTAGTATATATACTGTTAGTTATTTTCTTTAACAAGACACATTTTGGTTCCTATTGAAGCTTATTCATAAAGTCAGTATTATACAAAGTTATAATCTGGTCAGCTATGAAATTTAGATCAATGATAAGAGTTAGAGTTCTGTACAATTTAAAGAAGATAAAATTCTTTTTCAGTCAATCAATAAACCTTTATTAAGCACCTACCAGGCAATGTACTAAGTGCTGGGGATACAAGAAGTGACAAAAGACATTGCCTGTCCTCAAGGAACTTATGTTATTTGTAACATATAAACAAATACATACAAAGTTAGTTATATGCAGAATAAATAAGGAATAGTTAAAAGAGGAAAAGCACTGGAATAAGGAGGGGTTAGGAAAGGCTTCCTGTAGAAGACAGAATTTTAGTTGGGACTTAAGAAACCAAGGAGATCAATAGTGGGAGCATAGGAGGGAACGTGTTTCAAGCATGGAGGAGAGCCAGAGAGAAAACCTGGAGCCAAGAGATGGAATGTCTTGTTCAAATGAAACAGAACAGAATCAGTGAGTCCATGTTGGGGAGTAAGATGTAAGAATACTGGAAATGCTGGAGGGGTATTGTCTATGACGGACTTTGAATACCAAATAGAGCATTTTGTATCTGTTCCTAGAGAAAATAGAAAGCTACTAGAGTTTATTGAGTAGGAGGAGTGTTTCATCACTGTAGTGGCTGAATAGAAAATGGATTAGAGTGGGGAGGGGCTTGAGGGAAGCAGACCCACCAACAAGCTATTGCAATAATCAAGGGATGAGGTTATGAGGGTCTGCGCTAGAGTTAGAACAATGTCAGAGGAGAGAAGGGGGCATATTTGAGAGATGTTGCAGAGGTGAAAACATGGTGGGTGGGGAGTACGGGGAAGGAGATAGTGCAGGAATTGGCATAATTAGTTAGAAATAATAGTATTAATAATTAAATTAAATCAGATGGCTCTGATTTCCCCATTTGAGAAGGAGGGTGAAATCCCAGATTGGTGCTAGCAGGGTGAGTTGCTTGAATCACTAGCATTCTAAGTTCTTTTACTGTATGGAGGACCTTCAACCCCTGGGTTGTAATCAGAGTTGGAGTGGCTACATAGGTTCTTGGGAGAGGTGGAACCCAACTGGGGGAGATTTTCTTGACTATCTAGGGACTCAGGTACAGCTACTTTCTGTATTTTCTGTTGTGTACCTATTCTATGCCTTATGTCCTGTGAGTTTGTAAAGGAAATGAGAATATCTAGACAAGCCCTAAGAGTAACCCAAAGGCAGATGTTCCCAAGGGAATATAGGACATATGCCATAGAATTACTATCTAGAAGCCTTCAAGACTCAGCTTATCTTGTGAGACCAGAGCTGTTTTTCCATGGTCAGATGGCCCCTGAGTTACATTTAGGTTCACACTGGCCACATTTGTCTGGCTTAAATCAATCCTTGACTTTGTGAGTTAGCTATCGGTAGTATTTCTTGTTCCTGAAGTTCTATCTGTTGTTTTTTGTTCATCCTTTGTTTTTGGAGGGAACAGTACCAATGCCATGGGGTGATGTCCTTATCACCCTAGAGTGTGAACTGGATTTAAGTGAGTCATGGTTGCAAGGCCGTCAGCCTTACTCTCTCTTTCAGAGTCATTGAAGTCCAATGGAAAGACAAAAGTCCCATCTCAGGTAGCAGTCCTTTTATCAATGTCCCAGGCTCACTTCACCCACTACCCAAGTCAATAAATAAGAAGAACCCAATGGTCTGCTTCTTCCCCCTTCTCCTTACTCCCAGGGCTTTACCCCAGTCTCACCAATAGCAACCTCACCATGTACCAAGTTTTCCATGAAAACAAAACAGATCCAGAAGTTAGGAGGAAGAGAGAAGTAGGATTGATACAAGCATATCTCCTCCTTCCTTTCCTCCTACTGAGTTCAGAATACTTATTTTCACCTGTTTGATCACTATTGGATCATCAGAAAATAGTTATGGCACTTTGCCAAGGAAGGGATGGTGGCAGCTACTTAGAGGCTATGTATCCACTCTGAACTGTAGACTGTGAATGTGAGATTGTAGGGGTTGGGGTGGGGTGGGAGGCAATCTATTCATTTAAATAAAATTCCATAAAATGTTAGAACTAAAAAGGACTTTAGAGGTCATTTAGTTCAAACTTCTCATTGTACAGATGAATAAAAAGAAGCCTTCAAAGTCATACAACCACTTAGTGGCAGAACCAAGGCCATAACTAACCCTTTTAGCATCTAGGGCAAGCTTCACAAAACATACCCTCAAATTAATTTTTTAGGACACATTTAGTTGGGAGGGAGAGATACCCTGAGATACTGTCCTATAGTGAAGAAATAGAAACCCCATAGTAGTGGCCTGCATGGACACACCAGGTCATAATTGGGAAGAGTAGGTAGCAGGGATGAGTAAGAGTTCATCTGGGGCTCTGGCAAGAGGATAAGGGAGAGGAAGCAAGCCATCAGATTGCTTCTGTGTGGAGGATTGCTGCGGGAGAGGAAAGATTGGAAGGCAGGAGTCCATGTAGAGGTTATTACAATTTGCCAGAAAAATGGAGGATGAGGATCTGCACTAGGCTAGTGGCCTCTTAAGTGGAGGGAAGATACTTTAGTAAATATATCCCTCTCTGGACTCAGTTGTACCCTTTGTGATGTCTCTGAAGAGCTTATTAGTGCTCAAGGATCTTTCAGGCCTTCCCTGGACTTATTCTGCCTCCTTTGGAGAAGGTCTTCTAGAATCATTCTGAGGTGGAGGTGAGTGAACCAGGGACACCCTGTAGTCAAAGTTGAACCTGTAGCATTTTGTTTTGTTTGAGAAAATGACCACTTAGCATGTAACTGGTGATTGAGAGACTCAAGTCTCTCTCTTCTCCACAGTTGACCCTCCACACAGCTGCCAATGTGATTTTCTAAAAGCAGAGAGCTGACCAAGTCATTCTTCAAATGAGTAAAATCCAGAGGTTCCCTGTCAAGTAGAATCAAGTGCAGACTCCTGTTTGGCATTTATAAAGCCCTTGGCAAGATGACTCCAACCTAACTTTCCAGTTTTATAATACCCCTCTTCCCTTGATATTCTCTACAGCCCAGAAATCAGCCTTTCCCTTCTCCTCACATAATCTTTCATCTGCATTCTTTTGCATTCATGTGCACATTTTTATTCTTGTGCATCACACCTAAAAGGCATTTCCCTCTCACTTCTGCCTCTTAAACCTCTTGGAGTTAGGCAGAATCACTCCTGTCAAGAAGAATACTCAACTAGTTGTTACCCATAGTCATTAAAATATCAAATAAAATGAATGGTGTTAAAGTGTTTTGCAAATCTTAAAGCACTATATAATGCTGACTTGTTATTACATAATGAAAAATTCATTATGATTTGACTAATTAAGAATAGTGATTGTTTTTTTGGAGAGGGACAGTTGTTGGGCTGTAGTTTAAACTTGGTTATAAAGGAAAGGTTTGTTAAGAAAATAAAGCTAAAAGGGGAATTTTTCAGCCATTTAGAAAAACAAACTGTTTTTAAGTTCTTTAGTCACATACAGGTCCTTGGAGGTCATCCAGTCTAAACCATTCATAACAGAAAATTTTTATTCTAGAATCAGTTGTCCTCTATTCCTTTTAACATCAATCCTCTGTATTTATTAAAGAAAGTCTCTTTAGGATCCTAGTATTAAGAGACAATGTTTGACTAACTTAATTAATTATCCTTATGGCATATTTGGAAATAATAAGTAAGATTCTTTGGGGGGAGGGATACTGGCGAGGCCTCATTAAAGCACTCCTGGTATAGAAACTCCCTCTACCAAGGAAAGTGCAATTCATTGATAGATAATAGATGAATCCTAGGGAGCTGTTTGAATCACATAAAAATTAAATGATTTGCCCATGATCTTGTACCCATTATATCTCAAAAACAGGATTTGAATCCATGTCTTGTGGATGTCAAGCCTGACTCTGACTACTATACCATAGTAATACTATAATAAAATGGCTTTTTAAAAAAATCATTCTGTAATTCAAATATTTTACTAACTCAGCTAAAATTTTCCTTCAAATTAGCCTAAACAAGTAATGATCTCATTGCAGTATTCACATGCCTTCATTTTATAGTATAATTTTTCTCTACTCTAAATCTATGATTTCAGGGGAAAAAAAGTCCTTATTTTAAAGCAAAAGTCTATTCTCCTCATCTAAAATGACTGATCAATCACTTAATACTTCTGGTTAGACATCTTCCACCACTACCTGTACTCAGTCCCTAATTCCACTTTCTAGTGTCTGGTCCTTAGTCCATTTCACTATGAGAGAGGTAAGCATTTGTTAAGTATAGTAGAAACCTCATTTTACGAGAAACCTGGTTTATGTGTAACTTAGTTTAAGTATGCTTCCCTGGAGGAGGAAAGTTTTTGCAAAATTTGTCTTGCAGGACCACCAAAAATTCACAGTACAAACATCAAAATTTTGTTGAAAAACATCACCCAAATAAGGCTGTAGCAACGAGAACCACGAATATTTTTAATGATAATGCAATGTCACATTTACATGACATTCTGAAAAAACATCAAAAACAAGTGTCGTTAGGTTCCTAGTCAGAAGCTAATGTAAAGAAAAAAAATCAGTGAGTCAAAACATGAAAATGATTCTAAAAAATGAAAAATAAGTGAAGGCAGTAATGTTACTCTTACTTTTAGTGACAGTAGCATAAGAGAGAACACTCCTTTGTGTTTGAAATCCTGGATGTGCTCATAGAAGGAGATTCTCCTTCCAAGCAATAAACTTTCCTCCTCCTCCTCCCTCTTGTTTCTCTCCTGCCAGCCACGACACTTCTCAAAGGTAAAGTACAGGTTAATTGATCTTCTTTTTGGTTTACATTGTGTACTAATCATTGCTATTGTATTGCAGGTGCATTAGGAACAAAAAGAAAACTTAAGATTGTAAACAATTATTTTTATATGAATATTTTGGGGGATGTGGACTGATCATCTGACTTTACATTATTTCCTAAGGGAAAATTCACTTTTCAATATGAACAAATTGCATGATGAACAGAATCTCTGAACGAATTAAATTCATAAGCCAAAGTTCTACTGTACCTGCTTTTGCCAGAAATTATCCTAAGTAATTATAAAAATATAATAAATATTGCCTCATTTAAAATAAACTAGAAATCCCTTGTATTCCTTCTCCCAAAAGTTTTCTGATGCTCATTTCCAAAGACACACTCAGCTTCTGCAACTCCTGGAGAGATGAAGCCTGAATATGGAATAAGCTAAAGGGAGAGAAAAAGAAAAGAAAGGCAGAGGAAGAAGAAGAGGGGGAGGGAGGAGAGAAAGAGTCAGAGGGAGAAGAGGAAGAGATAGAGGGACAAAAAGGGAGAAAGAAGAAAGAAACCATGTCTACATAGGAAAATGCACCAAAGAGAAGGAGAAACAGCCCAGTCAGGACTAAGGCGGAAGGAAGATAAAGAAAGAGACTAAGTGGGTGTGACAAGACGTAAGGAGAAAAGAGAAGGATGTATCAGTGGGCTCCTGTCAACTTCTGACAGGACAAGGACACTATTTTTCCATTTCCTGAAGAGCTGCTTCCCCCTCTCAGCAGTCATTATTAGTTCGATGGTTCATCTCCATCTGTCATTATTTCTGAAATTCAAAAGTCAGAAAAGAAAATTATTTTCACATTAGCAACCTATTAAATGGCTCCATTTGTAGTGGAATCACTGCTGGATCCAAATGCATTGTTTCTTACACATCTAAATGCCTACTTAAGGGCATTGTCAGACAAGTCAGTGCAGGCCTGCAAGACCTTCTGTCATGCATATGGTTAAGTGGGTGGGGTGGGGCTGTGTCACAGTCATCCATCACTCTCCATCAATGTCACTACCACCTGCAGGGACCCAACCAATCGTCAGTCACTCACTCAGAGCTGACAGCTGGACATCAATCTGGGATGGCTGAGCTCTGCAGTTCTGAAGATAGGGGATGCTTGAGTAACTCTTACTGAGATCTGTAACATATGCTTATTAAAGTTTCAGAGGAGCTTCATGGCATCAGAATCACTTGGAACATTAGAGGTTTTAACTCATCTACATTAATTCATTTCTAAAATTATGTGAAAATATGTGATCAGTTGGGCAAAGAAGTGATAGGATTTAGTCTGTATTTATTTTAAATTCTGATGAATTTTTTTGTCTTTTAAAATTGAACTCTATTGTTTAATCAGAAGTAGTATTGAGCTTTTAGACTGCCCTTTTCAAATGAGACAAGGAAAGAAGGAAGGAATGAAGGAAGGAAGGAAGGAAGGAAGGAAGGAAGGAAGGAAGGAAGGAAGGAAGGAAGGGAGGGAGGGAGGGAAGGAGGGAGGGAGGAAGAGAACTGTTATCCTATTTAAATGACTCATCAGACTAAATGGGAATCTTTAATGAAATTAAAAGGTTTACCTGAGAAATTCTTATCAAAAGTAAGAAAGGACAGCAGACAAATCTGAATAATGGAGCAAAGACTTAAATTTTGCCTAATATCTCACTGGTTCAGATGTTCTACATGACAGAAATTATTGAGCTATGTACCCTTCAACTGGCATTAAAGGAAAAGGGATGAAAGGGAACTAAACACATCTCATCTGTAGGTGTGCACACTAGATTTGGTATCTTGAAGTTCATCCATTTTTTACAATTCAGAAGGAGAGAGAAGTAGAGAGGTATTTGATTGACTGATTGATAGAGCATTTACTAAGCAAAACATGGATAATAGTTTTTGACCTAAACAAAAACATTTGTTTAAGGGACATTTTAATGGGAGAAGACACATAAAGCGGAGCTGGAAAGGGAGAGGATGAGAGTACATGAGGCAACATAGTGGGGAGATAAACAGGAAGAACAGGGGAGACCTAGTTCTAGGAAATATAAGGTCTTATCAAATAGATTTGAGTTATAGGAGCTCAGCATCCCACAGAAAAAATCCAAGTTTCTGGTGGGGAAAAAGATGGGAATGATAGTCTGAGTTTAGGTGACATAGAATGGAGATGACTGGGACAGTGTCAAAAGAACTGAAGATTAAAATGGAGCAGACAGTAACTTACCAAAACCCCCAAGTGCATGACGCTTCTGAACAAGGCTTTCTTTATATGACTGCCTATTACATGACATAGATACCTGGGAATGAAATGGAGCTGATACTTTGGGGACTTTTGAAAACAAAAATTTTTAGTTTCTATACAGAAAGGTATTTTAAGACTGTTCCAAGAAGCATCATCTGGATTTCTCTACTATAGTTCATCAAAGAACCTGAGTGGTATCAATATTCTCCTTCAGACCAAAGTAAGTCAAAACAGGATGTTTCAAGCCTGGTATCTTTGTGGATGAGGAGGGATAATGAGGAGAGACTCAGGAGATATTCATTGTATATTAATTAACCCATTAATCAATAATCAATCAATTAATTCAACAATATTTATTGAGCATCTGCTAGGTGAAGGGGAGGGGAAATCAAGAAATACAAAGCAAAGTCCCTATTTTCAAGGCACCTATAATGAAGGCAGAGAGTGGGAGGGAAGGCAGAAATAAAACGTGTACAAAAATAATTATGTGAAGTTTTCCACAGTTTCCTTTTCTACGTCACTGGGTTGCTTGAGCCCATTTTTTTTATTATAAATTGGATTTGGCTCAAATCTTCATATACATAAAGCTGATTGGCAACACAAATATAATGCAAAAAAACTTTGTGGTAGCAAAGAACTAGAAACAAAGCAGATGCCCTTTGACTGGAGAATGACTAAGTATGATACTTGATACTATGTATCAAGTTGTGATACATGAATGTAGCAGAATGTTGCTGTGCTTTAAGAAGTGATGACTGTGATAAATGTAAGAAAGTTTGGGAAGACTTACATGAACTAACTGAAAGTACCTGCTACAATAATGTAAGTGAAAAGAACAACATGAATTATAGACTAAGGTTAAGTCCTAAGAAGAGAAATGAAATGACATTTCTGCACCTACCACACCTTCCCTCCCCTCAGCCTCTTTGTAAAGCAGGTGGAAGACTACAAGTATGGTGTATATGACGTAAGAATTTTTTGATGTGTTGGTTGTTTTGTTGAATTGCTTTTTCATCTTCTTTTTAAAAATTCTTTATGTAACAGAGGTCTGAACAATGAAGGCTCATTTCTCTATTGTCTTATGCAATAACCCATATGCACCCATGATGATATGGAATACAGGGACCCAGCTCTCCAGTTCAGACCATAGGAAGGCATCCTATGACTAGTTTCTGTCCACTTATTGTGTGACAGAGAGAGCTCTTCTAACTTGCTGCTGGAAGTGGGTGTATGTATCAATGTACGTCCTTAGTGACTTGACTTCACTCTCTTTTTCCTGATGACAATCAAGGCAATAACTGCTGTCAATCATTGGTAGGGAGAAAAGTAGCACCAGCATCAGCTGTTCTTTTAACTCAAGATCACGTGTCCATGACTACCTGGTGCCTCTGTTTCTTTATGCTTGCTTCATCATCCCCATCATTACCACTACCACCACCACCATCATCATTATTCTCTTGAGTCAAATAATATTAAGGTGACTAAAGCTTTGTGAGTGTTGAAAGGCTGAAAGAGGAAACTGCCAGAGGATGAGAGTCCATACCAGATATTGTGAGCAGCTAAATCCAGTGAGGAGGAACCTACAGGATCTGGTCCAGCAGTGAATCAACCCGGCAGCCATGATGATGTTTTCTTCATGCAATAATAGTCATAATAGCAGTTAACTTTGTTGTTGTGTTTATCCTACATTTTTGAAGAGGACCATGACATCATGATGATGCCATGACTTGCAATTGACTTTGATGTGAGTGAGAGAGGACTGTGCAAGGTCACCAGCCTCACTTTCTTCTCCTGAGCCATCTGGGTCCAGTGGACTGATAGTTATCAAGGGGGCTGGAGACAGCAATGTGAGACCCTGGCCCTTTCAGGGTAAGGTCTTATCACATTCTCACTTTGAGTGAGATCCTCTCATTCAATGAATAGGCTTCTTTTTCAACGGTTAGCATTTATATAGCACTTTAAGATTTGCAAACTATTTTGCAAACATTACCTCATTTTATTCTCACAAAAATCCTGGCAGGCGCTGCTAGTATTATTCCCATTTTACAGATAAGAGAACTGAAGGATACAGTTGCCCAGAGTCACACAACTAAATAAATATCTGAAGACAGATTTGAATGTAGGTCTTCCTGAATGAAGGTCCAGCTTTTTATCTAATGTACCACCCAGACATATAGTCATAGTTATTCTAAATGTGGAAGCCAACTTAGTAGGGATGATGTTTTCAATGCTTGGAACCCAGAAACAGAGGTAATAGAAAGGAGAGTATTCTTTCAGTTTTGGGCGTAATACATTTTGTAACATCTTTTCTTGTTATATCTTCTCAGTAAAGATCCTTTGTAAAAACTAATTGATATTAATTGGTTAAATAATAGTGGAGCATCACTAATCAACAGGTCAGGGATATAAGGGAGAAACCAACAGTAACTGGAAATAAATATTGAAAATAACAAAGTGGAATGGGGGTTTGAGTTGATAGCATTAGAAAGATACTCTAAACCCTTCAGGGATATACTTAGAACCTTAAAGTAAAGATGTAGTCAATTACCCTCTAGGAAACCAACTTTGCCAGTGTGATTGGCAGTTAGGATAAGAACACTCATAAAGTTATATAGGCTATATTTATTATAAGGGATGACACTCTGAGATAGGACTGGGAGAGATATCTGACAAACAAAAATATAGATAAAAAACAAAATATATCAATACAATTTACTTTAAAAAATAATGAAACTGGCTATGTTCTTCTCTTCAAAGTAAGATTCTTAGGCATCTCCCTTTTCCTAAAAGCTAGAGACAAGAAATCTTCATTCTGTGAGACCAGTACTCTCCATAACTATAGACCTACTCATGTAGGGAAATTCTCTGTAAATTGTTATTTACTTTTGTTATCAGGAGTTAAGAATGTTCTCCTAATATTAATGGCCCTACAAAATATCATTACCCAAGACTTCAAGTAAAACAGTGACCACTTCATTTAAGACTTGGTTAAGTGCCATGGAAAAAACTGGTTTCTACTGGGAGTCCCCACAGAGGAAACCTGGGCAAAACAGTACTTTGAATGTATATGCTTTATGTGGAGTCTTAGCACCTCATTTTGTATATGGTAGAAAGAGTAGAATTGTCTTCTGAAGATCCAAATTCAAGTCTTGGCTCTGACTTTTATTAGGCATATCCTATGGCAACTAATTTAGCTTCCAGAAATCCATTTCCTCATCTGTAAAATGAAAATAGTAATACTTATACTAGCTACTTCACCAGATTACTGTAAGGGAAGTTTTGGGGAATTACATTATTATGATAACTGAACAATTATTATTTAAAACATGTATTAATAGATAAATAATTTGACAATTAACATATGAAAACACAGGTTCAAAATAATCAGCTTTTCAGATTCATGATGAAGAAGGCATTGTTAGCAGCTTTAGTTTTGTTCTTTTTTAATGTGGGAGCTTTAGGGGACTTCAGTTAGCAATGTGTTATGGGGTCAAAAAAAATCTAATGTGATCTTGGGTTGAATAAAAAAGAGAAGCAGTTTCCAGGAAAAAAGAAGTGATTATTTCACTGCAATGGCCACGTTGCATCTGGAAGATTGTGTTGACTTCTGGGCACCACATTTGAAGAAGGATATTGACAAGCTGGAAGGGAGTCAGGGGAAGGCAACCACGGTGGTGGAGCCTTTAGTTAATGTGATAAAGGATTGGTTGAAGGAATTGGAGCTGGTTAACCTGAAGAAAAAAAAAATATACAGGGACATGATAGTTGTCTTTAAGTATCTGAAGAACTGTCAGGAGGATGAGGGACTAGTTTTGTTCCTTTTGGCCCAGGAAGGCAGAACAAGGAAAAATGCGCAGAAGTTGCGATGAAGCTATTTAGTCTTCTAATAGTCAGAACAGTCTAAAATTGAAATGAATTGTACTAGAGGATAGTAGGTTTTTCTTCAAGAAAAGGCTGATCACTTGTCAAGTATGTTTCCCATAAGACTACCCTACTCTTGGACTTCTTGGACTTTTCAACCATATCCCTGTCCAGGTACCTTCCTGCCCACCAAGCTCCATGAGCATGAACAGACAAATCCTTAGAGCATGGCAAATTGGAATAATCACCCCAATGCCTGAGCCTGAGATCCCACATTATTGGTACTGAGTGGTTATTTAGGGAAATGATAGGCAAGAGAATGAGAGAAGTCCACTGGTAGGTGCTAAATACCTTTACACATCCATTCACATGAAGTGGTCCAGAATCTTCTCCCATCACCAACAAGGCAAAAACTCTTGTCACTTTCAAGAAATATATGTGTATTTTTTTCTGATTTTTTTTTTTTACTCCTCAAGAAAGTTACCCTTGATAAATATGAGCTTTGTTATTCACCAACTGAAGGAAATCCTCCCCTGCAGTCCTGACTGGAGAAGATAACCTGGTGGTGAGGAAGGAAATGTATAAAATAGCTTGATTCTTCTTGAACCTAGTAGTAGTACTAGCAGTAGCAGCAGCTGTATTAATAGCGGCAGCAGTAGTAGAGGTAGTTGTAATGGTGGTGGTAGGATCAACCAATCAATAAACATTTATTAAGCACCCATTATATGTCAGGTACTATACTGAGTGCTGGGAATACAAAAAGACGCAAAAGACAGTCCTTGCCCTCCTCATGAAACTTGGGATCTGATGAGGAGACAATGAGCAAACATTTATACAAACAAACTATGTAGAGGACAAATACGAAATAATTAACTGAGAAGAGTTTAGGGGGAAAGATAATGAGTACTGTTGTGGACATAATGAATTTAAGTCATCTACTGGACACATAATTCAAGATATCTGAAAGACAATTGGAGAATCAGCAGAGAGAATGGGGCAAGAAAGGTAGATTTGAAAATCATCGGCATGGAGATGGTAATTAAATGCATTGGAGCTGGTGAGATCACCAAGTGAAATAGTACAGAGGGAGAAATGAAGAGAAGGGGGCTCCTCTTTGCTCCAGAATTTGTCCCCATCCTGGTTGGAAGATCAGGCTGGCAGCAGGAGGTGGAAGTTGCCTTGGGCTGGCACAGATGGAAGTCTTTGCTTTGGGGCAGATGCTAGACTCCCTGCCCAGCCCTTTGCTGCCTTCCCTCAGGGGACACATTGCACCCAGCAGGAGGTGGAAAGCACAAGAAGCTTACATTATGTTGAAGAGGACAACATGTACATGGAAATCAGGTTCAAACCTGGTGCGTTAGCATATGACACTCCCCCTTTGTGAAGAGATTGATGACTTGATGTTGTGTACCTGTATGAGCTGGCATGAGAGCTTTGGAGAGGAGAACTAGCCTTCCTTCTTTGAGAGAGAACACATGTCAGTCCAGACTTTATTCAGGACCAACTCCAGGGAGAGAGAGAAAAAACACTGGAAGGCAGACACATGAGGAAAATTCAGTTCCTCAACATCTCCTTGATTTTCAATTTGCCTCATTAGAAATGGTGGGGCACTTCCTCCTGTGAAATCAGGGACTTTTTCTCCTAGAACTGAGGTATTTTGCTGCCAGTAGGAGAGCTCATTCATTCCATGTAATTATCTTGTTGAGTCTAATCTTTAGCTTCTCTTACTCCTGTTTACTCTCTGTATAGATAAAGGGTTTACTCACAATCACTATTTGTGACAGTCTTTTGTGTTAGTTGTATTGCGTGCAAAGGGGTCAAGTCTTCAAGATATTAGTTTAGTACATTCTCTCCTCTATAAGGAATCTTCACCTAGAAAGCTGCTTGAACCTAAGAAAAAAAAATAATTCCCTCAGATTAGCAATATTTAGGGGTGCAGAAAACTGTAATTTAGTCTCTGAGAGAAGCCACAATTGTGACCCCTTCTGTTCCACCCTAGACAGAAGAGTCTCCCTTGGAGTGGGATGGGTAAGACTCCAAAGAAACCTGTCAAAGCCTCCCCACATGGTATGTGCTATGTAAATGCCAACTATTATTGTTGTTGCTGCTGCTATTACCCATGTATATTACACACACATAGCCTATATGGGCAACATATGTACCCTATATACATATTAGGAGAGGCAGCATTGTGTAGCATTGCCCTGGGAGTCAAGAAGACCTGGGTTTGAATCCTGCCACAAATACTTACTGATAGTGTGATTCTGGGCAACTCACATAACCTCTGTGGTCTTCAGTTTCCTCAACTGTGAAATCCCTTCCAGATTTAAATCTATGATCCTAAGAGTATAGAAAAAAATTCAGGTTATTTCCTTTCCTTTCTCCTCTCCTCTCTGCTTCTCTCCTCTCCTCTCTCCTCCTCTCCTTTCCCTCCCTCTTCCTCTTCCTTTCCTCTTCCCCTTCTTTTTCCCTTTCCCTTCCTCTCCCTCTTCACCTTCCCCTTTGCTTCCCTTCCTTTTCACCTTCCTTTCGCTTCCCCTTCCCTCCCTCCTCAATCTCTTATATTTCAATGCTCCTGGTCAACTTTGCCTACATAAAAATTTTCAAGGCATGAGAAAAAAGAGGAACATAGTGTTATTTGTCTCTAGATTCTTAAACCTAAAAGAGGTGGGCCCTATCTGGTGAACAGCCACAGAATAGTACCTAGTTATTTTACATCCATCATACACTGGGTGATATTGTCATTATCTGGAGGTAGTGATGGAGCACTAAGTTTGGGATCAGGAAGATTTGGATTCAGATCCTGCCTCAGACACATTTACTTGTCCATGACCCTGAGTCACTTCACTTCTCTGCATCTAATTTTCCTCATCTGTAAAATAGGTCTAATAATAGCACTTACTTCAAGGTTCTTTTGGGAGAATAAAAGGACATAATTTGTGTAAAGTGCTTTGCAAATTTAAAATGCTCTGTAAGTGTAGCTATAGCTATACATATGTATTTGATCTTCCCTAGTAGATTGTAAACTTTTTGAGCATAGGTACTTTCTTTGTACTTTGTCTCTTTGTATTCTCTGTCTGTGTTTGTCTTTTGTTGCTGAAGAAGACCATGCCATCAGAGAAATGATGATATGACTTGCACTTGACTTTGTTTTGAGTGAGGGAGGGCTGTGCAGGTCACCAGCCTCACTTGTCCTCCAGAGCCATCTGAATCCAGTGACCAGATATTCATCAGGATGACTGAAGATGGCCCAGGATGCAATGGGAGAACTTGGACTATTCAGGTACTCACTTAGAGTGAGGTAAGGCCATTCTGTGAATAAGTTTCTCTAAGGAGTAATCAGGGAATGGCCCCTTTAATGAACAAAAGAAAAAAATAAGTAAATCAAGCTGAGAGGGAAAGACCAACAATTACTATCGATAATCACTTTGAAGCCAGAAGGGTCCAGAAAATAGCCAACAAGTGGAGTTTGATCTGGGACCTACTGGTGTGCAGTCTATGAACCTAGCAAATAGTCGTCTTGTCTAACAGATGTTCAATAAATGTGCTGACTGAATGAATGCATATATGAGTGTTATTCAAGTCTTTTCCCATTATCCCTCATCCATGGAGATAATACAGGACTGATTCTAACCCCAAGAGTGTGTAGTTGACTCACAGATGGACTCAGAAGGGTCTACTTTAATGTATAGCCCACCTGAAGCACTAATTCTTGTTATAGTGGATAAGAACACATGACTTAGCTGTAGGAACTCCAGAGTTAAAAAATCTTGCCACAGATACTAGTTATGTGACCCTAGGCAAGTCATATAACCTTTCTATGCCTTTGTTTTCTCATTTTATAAATGAGCAAGTTGGACTCGTTTGCCCCAAGATCCTTCTCCACTTTAAATTAATGATCCTGTGATCGTTTAGATGCAGGCTAAGTAGGGCCCTAAAAGCTATTCTAGGACTGATGTAGGGACTTGGATCCACCAAGGCATCCCTAAATTGAACTGAACCCCCAGGAGGCTCCTTAAGGTAGGTCTAAAACTCTGGGTGGCTTCTGAAATATTTCTTGTTGAACTAGCTTCTACATAACTATGAATTCCCAAGACTGTTCTAGATCAGATGTCCATAAAATCCAGACTGCTACCTATTTTTGTACAGCCTGTGAGTCAAGATACAGAATTATCTTTTTTTTTATTACACTATATCATGGAAATGCTTGTTTTAGTTCATAAATTAAAAAAAATAGATTAAATAAATAAATAGAAGTAAATAAAAAATAAAAATAAATTTTAAAAGACCACAAAAAATTTTAAAAGGTAAAGCATACATAATAAATGTCTATTGTATTAGGCTTTCCTGGCCAGCCTGACCCTTAGAGGGACCTGTTTTAAGTGCTGAAACTGCAGGGACTGGACAATGTGCTAAGGGGCTGTCCTTTCTTTTTTTCAGGTAACATACATGGTTTAACTTCAACCTGTGGACAGAGACCTGTCTTTGTTACCTATTAAAAAACCCAGCAGGATTATGAGAGGCTGATGGGGAGGAGGCCTGGAATCTAGCATGAAAACATGACCTTGTGGAACCCCTCTAATATCTCAGGAATGTAACAGAGCCAAAACAGCAATAAAACACTGCAGAATTTTTCAAGGATCTCAAAGATCACAAAACAGTTTAGAGTAATTCAATTCAAATGCAACCCACAAAGTGTTTTCTCACTTAATTCACTGGGCTACAAAAAACCCCCTAGGGAGGGGGACAATTTTGTGCTGACAGAGAAAATGCTTCCTAAAACTCTACTTGCAGTTACCCCCAAGCCTAAGTGTGTGAATAATCTCCAACATTTTCAAATGCTCAGAAGGATCCCCCAGACCCATTTCCACATTTCACATTTTCTCCTGTGCTTGTAGCATCCATATATTTTGACAGGTCTCAAAAAGGGAAGGGAAGGACAAATCAAGGAAAAAGAACTTTTTTGATTTCATAGCTTTTGACATCTTTTAACCCAGAAAGTGCGCTCTCCCAACTAGTCCTCTGTGCTGGGCTCATTAACAGTTAGCAGAAAACAGTGGCAGGCATGTTTGCGAACTCGAAATAGAGAAGGTACTTGCAGCTGGTAGAAATAGCACATTAGAAATTCATTTTTTCCTGTCATAATAACAAAGTGCTGAGTAGCACTGGTGACATAGTTTCGTATGGGAAAACCCACAGAAGGGACCAGCTGAGAGGAGCTGTTCTTTTCTCCCATATTCCTAGTCGGGTAGAACCATCCTCAAAAGGAAAAGGGGCCTTGTCTCATTTAGACATCTAATTGAAAGTGGCAAAAACAAGTCCGTCCTCCTCTCCCCCTTCTTCTCCTGAATGTCCTGAATGACATTATATACACAAAATTCCTGCTTCAGGGGAGTTGTTTCTTTTTGACTAAAGGATGATTTTGACCCCAGAATCCTAAGGGCTCAGAGAAGAACAAATTTTGTTTTCTTGTATTTCCCTCTGGAGAAAGTTTCTAAGAAGCCAATGTTTGTAAATAACTGATTTAATTAAGGGGAAAGGAAAAGGAAAGAAAGCAGATCTCTTTTAGAGCAAAAAGACCTTGCTGAGCCCACTTTAGCCCATTATTTCTCCAGTTCATGCAAATGTCCCCATTGCCAGTCAGATACATCGAGAAAAAAGGAATATGTAAATTACAAAGAAAATGACAAAAAGTCTGTCCTATGACTGTAAGTGTACTACAAAGTTATTTGCTCAGTTCTGATCTGTGACAATCAGTTACCCATATCAGGGAAAAATAAATATAATTCCCTAAAGAAAAATCATTCTGTTTTAGTAGCCAAGATTAGTGATTCTCAAACATTTTGGTCTTAGGACCCCTTTATATTGTAAAAAATTATCAAAGATGTTCAAAGAACTTTTATGCAGAATATATTTAAATATTTATATTAAACATTAAAACATATTTGTATTATTATGAAAATAGTTTTGAACTCTCAGATCCCCTGTTAGGCTGAGGAACTCCCATACCACACTTTGAAAACTACTGCTTTAGATAATAGAAAAATAAACAAAAACAAGTTATCTTTGTCAAGCATGAGGAATACAAGAGCAATGAAGATGTTGGGGATTTTTTTATGCCTTATAATAGCAAGATTATGAAACCTAGGGAAGATAAATCTTGGCCCCAAAAGAAAGATATGAGAATGTACTTTTCATTTTTTTTTAAAGAATTGGGGGACTAGAGACATGGAATGCTACATATAATGTTAGGCTTTGTTGAACTGTCCCCCCTATTTTAAATTTTTTATTATAAGAAATAACTCTCTAGGATGGTTGTTTGCCAAGATTTCTAAAATTAGTGCAAATGCTAGCCGGGATCCATATAAAAACACAGAGGATGTAAAAACAAAAATTATCAATAATTTTTTTAAATCTTGAATTTAAAAAGAAATTTGAAAAAGAAATGCAGAAAGGAGAAAATAAATAAAAGTTATGATGTGTCTTTCTAAATTAAGAATTTGTATACTTAAATTCCTGACTTTGGTATTTCATTATACTAAAGCTATGCTTTACTTAATAGTGTTAGACTTGTATTCAGAAGCCCTGAGTTCTTGTCCTAATTCTGTCACTTATTAACTATGGAATCTCAAGTAAGCCATTTAATCTTTGTGAGCCCTGTCTACCTTCTCCATAAAACTGAGGTATCGATAGTTACCTCAATAATCTGCAAACTGCAAAATCCTCTATTGACGGAAACTGCTGTTATTGTTAACATTCACTTCAGTGCAGGTTGTCGGTGGATTCTGGTAGTTTTACACATTTTATTATTGTAATTGCTACAGATATTAATATCAAGCCAGGTTCAAAAGATTCTGACTTTTCCTTGTTTCGGGCAAAATTGAGTACATAAGGGTATTTGAAGATAAGTTCACGACTCACAACATCATCCGGCTTTCCTAATTACATTAGCCCTCCCTGACATACTGAAATTCCTCACTTAGAGTAGAGAAAGCTCAACAGCTACTGGAAAGCCAGTCCCCACCATTCAATGTAAACCAGCAGGGGTGGCTAGAGAACAACCCAGGAGGCATCCTTTCTGTTTTTAATAATGGTGTAAGCACAAAGTCAGCATCTCCGGGTAGAAACCCAAAGGGATGCAGGGAGAATTCAGAGCTTTGGGAAGCACATGGAGTAAATAGCTAGGCAAGACGATGCTTAATTTAAGGGGACAGGATGAACTGCTGATGAAGAAAGACATTATAATTAAATGGATAGAATTCTCTATCTTTGGGAAGAGCATCAGATATGGAATAGATGGACCTGGGTTTGAATCCCAGCTTTGCTACTTAGCACCTATGTGATCTAGGGTAAGGCAAATCACTTCAATTCTCCAGGATTCGGTTTCCCCATGTGTAAAATGTGGGAGGTAGCCTAGAGGATCTCTAAGATTCCTTAGAACCTTATGTGTTCCATGTACTTATATGGAACCACATGTCCCATATAAACATAGAAGCTTGCAGATAAAAGCCAATTTCTGAACTGACTGAGAAGCAATCAGTAGTTTGTGACCATCCAACTCTCTTAAGTAACTTCATTGAAGACCCTGGAAGATAGTTCACTCCCAGGGAGGATGAATGAGACAAGGGGGTAGAATAGAATGCAAAGTCTCATTTGGGGTTTTGATAGGGAGTGGAAGGTTCAGGATGTTCCCTGATTTTATTCCATTGACAAACAAACCACCCAAAGCTTCCTAATAATTACCACATCTTATGGTTAATCTTTCTATAAACTGCTACTGCTGTTGCAGCCATTGCTAGAGTAAAATCTTTAGCTCCCGGTCAGCTGTTCCAGGTTAAACAGCGAGTTCCAGGAGGACAGAATCAAAGCTGCCCTTGCCATCTTGCTGCTGTCTATTGTGTTGAGGGTTTTGTTGGGAATTTTTTTTTTTTTTGGCCCTGATTGTAAATGTTTTGAATTTAACAGACACCCAAATTCATTAAATGTGTGAAATGATGGGAAAAAAAGTGTGAAATTGTAACAGTCGGTTTGTGGTTGATTAATAGAAATCTCTTCTAACAATCCCCAGAACCTTCTGGGGGTCATTGGAACAGAGCAGCTGTAAAGACAGCAGGAGTGATTTAGCCATTGCCCAATGGGGGCTGTGCAGGGTTCTGAGCAAGTGGGAAGTGTCCCATGAATGAGTTCAGGCCAGTGGGAGAGGATTGGCCACTGCACTGTCAAGTTAATACACCAATCAATCAGCAAGGTGCTTGACACTTAAGCATGGAAGGATTCTTTCTTTCCATAAGGGAAATTAGAGTTTTAAGGAAGCACAGGGCCTCTATAACATGGACATTTTACCCAACTATCATGGTTTTGTCTGTTAAATCCTCATTACATAGGCTGATTGCTTATCCCATGAGCAGAAATAGACAACCCAAACTATCTCAGAATCCTTCAATACTCTCTTCAATAGCTCAAATCTACTGAGTATGCCACTTATGGGTTGGACTAGATCCCACAGTCCCCTAGTGTAGATACACCAAATCAAGGGAGAGAAGGGAAGGCAAAAAGCCCTCTAAATGTTGAGGGACAATATTTTTCCATTTCTTTGCTTCCATCCACTCTCTCACCCCAAACTTGCAGTCACTTTCCCTCTTTGAACCTCTCTTGCAGCCTAGCGTTCTGTGGCTGAAAGCAAAAAAAAAAAAAAGAAAAAAAAAAAGCTTTCGGAGAGGTACAAAGGGGACATCAAAGTAAATGTCCTCACATTGACATAAGGCTAGAATAATGGTGACCTAGCAGCTAGAGACTTGGCCAAATGCTGAAAGTAATTCACGCCACTCACTAACAATGGGGGATGTGTGACAATGATATATACCAGAAGACCGAGGACAGCTACTTTGTGGGGGCTTCGATGCCCCACAAACCCAATTGTAGGCAGATCAATACTGTCATAAGACAATTATCAAAGACCATCAGCACATCATATTTTCATACCATAAACAGCTCAAGGCGCCAGGGATGGCTTTCCTACAGAAAGCACATAGCATAAATTTGAAGGGTGTGAAATTGACATGATTAATAATTATAGTTATTAGCACATGTGCCAGCTGCTCATGTATGGTTTATCCCTTGATTTATGGTGCCATAAATGCCCATATCTCCCTCTGATGCAGAATCAAGGGGCACACAACCGTGGGCAGAATGTGCCTCTCTCATTGCCAGGAGTTTCACCACAAATAAAAGAAAAAAGTGGGCTGAAAATCACCCTGGATCAGTAGACACCTCGGTGAGAGGGAAGCGGGCCTTTTGTTTTCCAGGCTGCTTTATCGGCTGCTGAAACCTGTCTACTCAATGTCCTCAAAGCCTTTGAAGTTTGGACTGCAGCTAACAAGGGCTATAGTTTTTCCGGCCCCCTCTCACTCCTTCACGCTGTTGCCAGGCTGCAGACAATCGCTATATATATTACAGAAGAAACCATGAGGACTGACAATAAAGAAGCAAAAACTAATCTTTTAGGTGCCAGAAGTTAGAGCTTTTGTTGTCAAACACAATCTGAGAGTTTTCCTGGCTTTTCATAGTCAGCATAGATGTGGCTAGAAAAGATGTGCAAACAACTTAAATATCTAAATCTGAGCTCCCAAACAAATCAAAGTACATTGATTTGTTTTTTCTATCATGAGCCTGCCTAAATTTTTATCAGAAACTCTCATCTGTTTCTTATGATTTATGTGCTGTTAATTGACATATTTAAGAAAAAAATGTTAGCAGATTATTAGAAAATGTGGGGGGATTTGATGGGGTTCTCTATAGGTCCTTTATTTTTAAAAAATCCTTGAAAATCAATTAGAGGACAGGTAGAAAGAGGCTAATACTTTTGTTTATTTTCGGATAACTTAATTTATATAAAATGAGGGAAATAGGCAAAGCTGGAGGGAAAAAGAAGACCAAAATCCAAAAAGTGGTCATGTCTTTTAAAAAAGACCAACAATCAAACCCCAAAGCTAAATAATTTAGAGGATTTAAGTATAGACTAGAGGAAGGCCACTTCTGATTATCCATGTCTTACCCATGAGGGATATGCTCCCAAGGCTTTGTTCTGGGTCTCCTCTTCTTTGTCTACCAGTCCTGTCTTGATATTCTCATCAACTCCCATGGGCTCAATGGTTATCCCTATACAGATGACTCTTAGATCTAGATATTTAGCTCCTGTCACACATCACTGACTGCCTGATGGATATCTCCACCTGTATTTCCTATATGCTTCTCAAACACCACATGTTTAAAATGGAACTTAGCTCCTTCTTCCTCTCCCCTCATCCTCAATCAACTCTTCCTCTAAACTTATTTCTTTGGAGGGCACCACCACTCTTTCAGTCAACTGTGATTGCAACCTCAGTCATCCTTGATTCCCTTTCCCCCTCAGTACCCATAGTTAATCTTATCTTGCATTTATCTCTTTCTCTCACTCATACAGTTTTCTCTCACTCACACTTCCTGGACTACTCTCCTGGACTATTGCAATAGCTTTTTGGTCTTCCTGTTTCTAGTTTCTCTCTCTCTTCTTATCTATGATACAATTGCCAAAATCATCTTCCAACCAAGTCACTCCCCTGCCCAGGAGTCTTCAGGAGCTCCCTAGTGTGTTTAAAATAAAATACAGGTAGCATCATTCCTTGCTTCCAACCTGCTTTCCCAGATCAATTTCACATTACTTCCTTTTGCCAGTCAGAATTCTGCCTTCTCTCTTCATGTCTTACTCTCAAGGTGTGTCTTAAGAACTTTGGGATTGATTGTGTGACATGGGAGACACTGGCACAGGTTCACTCAGCATGGCATGCCCATATCAGAAATGAGCCTGTGCTGTAACAGCAAAGCAAAATTAAAGCAGTTCAAAAGAAACATGATATTATGCAAATTCAGAAAATCCACCCCAAATGTTCACATGGATTATTTGTGCCCAACCTATGGTAGAACATTCCAAGCTCCTATTGGTCTGACCCACTGTACCTTGACTCTAACACAGTGATGTCATTTTGATCCTCTTCGAGAATGAAGGACAATAACCAACCTTTGCCCAGATTGTCCCTTTGTTCCTGAAATCCTTCTTTCCTCTTACAAGTTTTTCTTTCCTTCAAGACTCAGGTCAGCTACTAAATGAAGTCTCTCTGAATCCTACTAGTTAATGGGCCCTCTCCCCCTTACAATGATCATACATTTGCTTATCTGTTTATATTCTATATCACCCTCATTAAAATGTTAGCTCCTTAAGCACAGGTGCTGTCTTTGTTTCCCTAGCACATAATACATTGCCTTCCCTATAGAAGGCACCTAATAGATGCTTGTTGAATTTCATTGAAATGAACAACTTTATAAGCCTTATACAGCAGAAAGAGTGTGGTATTTGAGGGTAGAGGATCTGGATTCAAATCCTATATCTGACATTTATTATCTGTTATGACTTTGAGTAAGTCTTTTAACCCTTCTGGTCCTCCGTTTCTTCATTTTAAAAATAAAATTTAGGCTAGATCATTGATTTTAAGTTGAAAAAAGACCTTAGCAGTCATCTAGTCCTAATTTTACAGATGATGAAACTTAGATCCCAAGGGCCTAAGTGTATTGCCCCAAGGTCATGCAAGTAATAGCTAGCAAAGTCAGGATTTGAGCCCAGGTCCTGTGACTTCAGACCTAATGGTCCTACCCCTGTATTGTTCTATGTCCCTTGGCTGAGATGGCCTCTCAGCTCAAAAATCTATCATCTATGTAAAAATTGCATTAGGCTAAGAGTGCCTGTAGACTTACAAGGTCAATTTCTTAATTAAGTCTTATTTCTATGCCCCCTCTACTTGATCAGTAACTTTCCTTCTGGGGACTTCAAGAGACTCCCATCAGCAAAAAAGAGTGTGACCTGTCTTCTTTAGTCACACCCAGCAACTTCTCTGCTTCCTCCCCTCATTCCTGTCCCTATATATTACCCACATTGATGATAAGATCGTGGACAAATAATAGCAACAGCACACTATGTACATAAAGACTGATTGACTATCAATTAGTTGCCCATCATGACACCTCCATCCAACTGCATGATATAATCAGAACAATATGCACTCTTAATTTTTGCCTGCTTTGCTTTTCTTACAGGAATGGCTTGGTTAATCTTACTAAAAATTATGTAATAATTAAGAAGATCCTATAGCATTTTAGTTCTAGGCAATCAGCTCAATATTGTCTAAAAAAATAGAAGAATCTGTAAAAATCTCTGCAATATAATGCCTTTTTGTAATCAGCAAACATACTAATGAAAAAGTATAAATGACTCAGCATGTTTCTGTTTATGCCATGCCAAGGTAAAAGGGGAAGATATAGAATGTAGGAGATGCAGAACTGACCGTTTTCAATGTCAAGAATGTGAAAGGATAATGCTAACTTGAGAACTAGGATGGAAGTCTAAGGCTATGACTGATTACTTCCTTACACTTTCACCTGGTTAGATTATTCCCACATGCTATGAGCCAATAATTTTAGCCAGGTAAGAATACACCTCAGTTGTTTATTAGTGTAAAGAAAGCCTAGCACAGTTCTGCCTCATTCAAATCCAATTCACTTGAATGTAAAGACCCATCTTCCTGATGTCACTGGTCCTTTTCTAGAATGAAGGATGAACCACAACAGCCCAAGCTATCTGACTTGGGATGACATTAGCAATTGCTTGTAAACTATGATGGCAGCAAGGGGAGGGAATGGATCAAAATGGACTGTCCATTGATCCAGGAAGACCATTCAGTCAGCTCAGTAGAACTTAAAATGTTCTAAGGATATGAACAACCTATTATCAGGGGGAAACAGTCAGGTGAAAAAATATTCCAACTTACTAAGAGAAAAAGCAAATTAAAGAAATTCTGAGATTCCATCTCACATATATCAGATTGGTTAAGATAACAAAAAAGAAAATGACAGCTGCCAAAAAACAGGTCCATTGATAAACTATTGGTGAACCTGTGAATGGGTACAAACACTGGAAAAGCAATTTGGGATTATATATACAAAATTACCAAACGGTGCATGTCCTTTGAACCAGTATTACCACAGCTAGGCTTATACTCCAGTGAGATCAAAGAAATGAGAAAAACTCCTATATGCACAAAAATTTTTATAGCGGTTCTTTTTTGTGATGGCAAAAAAACCTGGAAACTAAGAGGATATGCATCAATTGGTGAATGGCTGAACAAACTATACTATGCTATAAGAAATGAGGAAATGGATGATTTTTAAAAGACATGGAAAGACTTAGATGAACTAATGCAAAATGAAATCAACAAAACCAGAAGAATAATTTATACTATAATATTAATGTAGGAAAAAGTAATAATTTTTCAGACTTTATATAAACTGGTAAAGAAAAAAAGCAGAACTTGAAGAACAATTTACAAAATAATAGCACCATGAAGACAAACAACTTTGAAAGCTATAAGAACTTAAATCAATGAAAAGATCATCTGTGATTCCAGAGGATTGATGATGAAAAATACCATCTGCCTTAGGATGTAGAAATATACATATATATAATTGTGTAACCATATTAAATGCTATATATTATGGTAATGTATAATTATATATTATATTGTAATTACATATGTATATAAAATATATGAAAAATTCTACGTCCTAAATCACTTCTATCAGTAGGTAGATAGTATGCTTCATCAGCAATCCTCAGGAATCATCGATGACCAGTTCATTGATCTGAGTTCTTACAGCTTTCAAAGTTGTCTTTATGGTATTGTTATTTTATAAATTATTCTCCTCATTCTGCTTATTTCTCTGTCTCCATATATATATTTGTATATATATATATACACACACATACATACATATATACATGTGTGCATACACACACATATACACACAGAGCTAGGTGATACGGTGAATAGAGTACTGGACCTAGAGTTGGGAGAACCTGAGTTCAAAACTGACCTCATATACTTATTAGCTGTGTGACCCTGGGCAAGTCATTTAACCCTGTTTGCCTCAGTTTCCTCATCTGTAAAATGAGCTGAAGAAAGAAATGGCTAACTCTTCCAGTATCTTTGCCAAGAAAAGCTCAGATATGGTCATAGAGTTGGACATGACTGAAAGAAACAACAGCATATAAATATACTTGTGTGTGTATATATATATATACACACATATATATACTTATATATACATATATAAACACATATGTAAATGTCTGTATATGTACATATACATTTATACACACCCATATACATACATTCCCTCATTTGAGGTTACCAGAGAAGCTTGATTTGGGTCACCTGCTAGCATCCACATATGACCAGTTCAATAGAGATGCACAATAGAAAACCATCACTTCAATTTTGATAGACTGACTATCTCATAGGACTCCATAGGAAGACCCAGGAAGGTTTTGAAGTATGGGAAATTCACCCAATTTGCATGCGTAAATTAAAGGAAGGGAAGGGGGCAAGAAGAATAGAAAAGCTGTTGCAAATCCAGAATTCACAACCACAAAGGTCAGCCACTATCACTGCTCTCTAGATCATTCATCTGGAACTTATTTACCCATTGAAGCTAAACACTATAAAATCACAATAGTATTATAATTATATATGTATATTTGGTATAGCCCTGTGCTTTCACTGGTGTATGGGATCTTCCTTCCTCCAATACAGATTGACAATTTGTCTGTTGCACAGACTAAGGCATTGGAGGTTTGAGTGATTTGCCCACTGTCACACAACCACTCTGTGTCAGAGAAAATGAACCCAGGTCTTCCTAACTCTAAGGACTCCTCTTTCCATTCTATCATGAAACTTCTCACGACAGCAATAACAAGAGCTGTTATTTATATAGAACTAGATTTTGCAAAGCACTTTAAAGACATCATTTCATTTGATCTTCACAATGACCCTGTGAAGTAGCTACTATTGTTCCCATTTTACAGATGAGAAAATGGAAGGGTAGTTAAATGACTTACCTACAGTCACACAGCTTATGTGTATCAGAGGCAAGATTCAGACTCAAGTATTCCAGACTCCAAGATCCAGATACTACATTTCCCCTCCTTCTAAATCCAATTTTCTAGAATCTTGGTTAATCATTATACTATCTGGCAATATACCCTACAGGTAATAGCTTTTAGCTCTCTATTGTCAAGGAAGTTAAATCTTTCCCTAAATATATAGGCTTTCCCTCACACAGATAGATCTTTTTAATGCTTATAACCAACCCGTAGCATGGCGCCAAGTCTATAAAATGATCCATCATCTTTTACATGTCTTCATGCCTATGTCCTCAGAGCCCTCAGTCATCAGCAGACAACAGCTCCTGGTTTACTGCTCCAAACACTTCAAATGATGTTCATAGATGGTTGAGTTGGAAGAGTTTCCTGGAGGACTGGAAATGTGGACTAATACCAGCTTTCAGATCTCTCCTCATATCCTTGAACCTGGTTACAAAAAAGAAGCAGATTAAATAAAACTAGGCCTAGTATATGGCCCCTTGTCACTTTGTCAGTAACAGAATTAATTAGACAGATCGTCAATCCTGACACAACTGACAGCTAATCATGCAGCCGGCAGAGGATTTTAGTGAACTTCTCTGAACAGCCAAGTTGGCTTGGAGGCTGTCGTAGTCCAGGCCTACTAATGATATGAAACATTTTTCTAAGGACCCTTTCATCCCATGGCCATAGAATCAGTCCATCTACAAATATTTATTTAACATCTACTAGGCAGAAAGTATCTTTCAGAAACGTTAAGTGATTTGCCTCTGGTCACACTGTAAATGCTCAAGGTGGCAGGTGAACCTAGGTTTCGTTTTTTGTTTTTTTCTGATATCAACTCTGGTATGCTTCCCACTCTGCTATGCCTCCAAGAAATGTCTGTGCTGTATCATGTTATCTGGCTACTGCAGACAAGGACTTCAGGGCATCTCTTTTCATTAGCGTGATTGGGGGTGCTTCACACAGAAGAAGGCACAAGCATGGGTGTGCTGGAACCAACTCATCTCCACTCATGAGACCCATTTGTTACATTTTCAGTGTTAGCAACCCACTATAAATTATGGTTTGAGTTATCATTTAGTTGATTATCTAGACTAGAAAGTGCAGGAGAAAATGTTAATAATGAAGATTAAATTTAAAATTGTCTCATTTTTGGAGAGTTAACTAGCATACCCTAGTTACCAGTATACCCTAGCATACTTGACTGATTTATTCTATAACTCAGTTAAAGATGTGCCTCTTTTTTGGTATCCTCACCTAGTAAAGATACGGGCATCTTATCATAATAACTGGAGTTGGGGTGAGAGACTGTAAAATGGGGACAATAACATGTCTAATAGCTTTTATTTTTCGGCAAATTCTTGCTGCCTCCATACCTACTATCTCTATACTTTCTTCAGTTTTCTTCGCCAAGATTCCATCCTGTTAAAGATCTTTTGACATGTCTTTTTCCTTCATCCAACTAATCCATGTAATGGTAAGTATGGGTGGAATCTGCAATCCATGAAGTTCATAACATGAGCTGGGAAAGAAGTTAGTGATCAACTAATTACAATGCTCCATAGATCTCTGGAGACAACATTTGCTTCCTCCCAGCCTTTGAATAGGACTACTGGAAAAATGTGATAAATTTAGACAGTGAATCTGTGTTCAGTTTTCAGTTCTTCTACTTAATAGTTGTGCAACCTTGGTTAAGTGACTTGACCTCATTTCCTGTGTGAAATAAGGGAGTTAGACTAGCTGGAGTATTTAATGCCCTTCCAATTTCAAATTTACAATTCTAGAGTACCTAGGTGAGCTAAGTAGTACAGTAGATATAGAGCTCTGGGCTCAGAGTCAGGAAGACTCAATTTCAAATCTGCTCTCAGTTTCTTATGAGCTGTGTGAACCTGGGAAAGTCACTTTACCTTTGTTTGCCTCAGTTTCCTCATCTATAAAATGGGAATGATAATAACACTTCCTTCCTAGGGTTATTGTGAGAATCATGTGAGATAATAATTATAAAGCACTTAGTATAGTGTCTGACACATAAAAAGTCTTATATGTTACATTTGTTGTTGCTGTTCAGTTGTTTTCAGTTATGTCTGACTCTTTGTAACCCCATTGGGGGTTTTCTTGGCAAAGATAAAGGAGTGCTTTGCCATTTCCTTCTCCAGCTAATTTTACAGATGAAGGAATTGATCAAAAGGGTTAAGTAACTTGCTCAGGATCACACAGCTAGCAAGCATCTGAGCCAGATTTGAACTTAGGTCTTCCTGACTACAGGCCCAGCATTCTATCCACTGAACCACCTAGTTGTCCCATAAATGTTACATAGTGTCCCCTATATAATGTTACATAATATCTCATGATAAAACATTATATAAATGTTCCAATTCTAGGTTACCTTCCATTTGCTCTTTCTTTCTCTGTCTCTCTCTCTCTCTCCAGTTTTAGTAAGCCCTTAAAAACACTTGTTGGGGGTGAGAGAAAAAAGGGGGGAAATAAATTTACATTATTACTTTGTCATATATTTAAAAGGAATAGCAAGTTGTACATAATAAATTTGCAGTTTCATGCTGAATAATTTTAAAATTATATTATGTTTTGGAAATGCTTATTTTATTCCATGAATCAAAAAGAAAATAAATTAAAATTTAAAAATAAATTAAAAATAAAAATACCTATTGATTGAATGAGTGAACCCCTATAAGGGAAATTATTCCTCCTACCTAGAAATGCAGAAAACATCCAGTTCCTTACAAGGAAACATAGTGGGAAAAGCACTAGACTTAGATAGAGTCAAAAACCTGGGTTCAAATTTGAGCTCCGCTATTTAATAACTTTGAGACCTTAACTAAATCACTTGTAGTAGATGTTCTCTAAGGTCCTTTACAGCTCACACGTGGGAGTGGAAACTCAGCCAGTGAAGTGGGGCAAGAATTCTCCTACTTCTTCTTTTCATCAATGCCCAATCAATATCTGAGAAATCCTTCAGAAATATTAGAGCCCTGTGAGTAAAGAGTACTGAGTTCTTTGTTGACATTTGAAGTCATAGCTACAGGGGTACAGTGATGGTCACTCTCACACAAATTGGAGACATGTTCCAGGAGCCACAGTTCATATAAAGGTGTTACTCTTTGCTTCTCCTCCAGCAACATGTGGTTGTTTTTGTCCTTTTGGACTGTGAATCCTTTGCTCTTCCTAGTTCAGATCTATAGCCAGCCCTGGATGCTGTAATGTTAGTATTCTGTACTTTTCCAGAATCTTCTGGGCATCAAAACCAAGACTGACCCTGTTGCTGTCAGTTGTATTCAGCCATATTTGATTCTTTGTGACCTTATTTGGAGTTTTCTTGGCAGAGATACTAGAATGATTTGCCATTTCCTTCTCCAGCTCATTTTACAGATGAGGAACTAAGGCAAACAGGGTTAAGTGACTTGCCCCGAGTCACACAGCTAGTATATGTGTGAGGCCAGATTTGTACTAAGAGAGATGAGTCTTCCTGACTCTAGGCCTGGCACTCTACCCACTATGCCACCTACCTGCCTACCTAGTTGGATTTGGTTCTGCTATGTTCCAATCAAATCCTTTATGGTGATTCAGAAAATAAATAGTCCACAGTACAGGCAGCAGCTGAGTTAGGATTGTTCTCACCACTACTGGATGCCACAAAATAGCCTCAGTTCTCCTATGTACCTTCATGAAAATAGTCATGATGGTTGTGTATAGGTCTAGGGGTGTGTGTGTCTGTCTGTCTCTCTGCCTGTCTGTATGTGTGTGTGTCTGTGTGTGAATTATGCCTCCTCTCCACTCACACAGTTATCTTTCAGATGCTCATCCCTCCTTTCCTATTATTCTTATTATAATAGGAATATTATTCCTATTATAATAGCCTTCTAATTGGTCTCTCTGTTTCATCTCTCCCCTCTCCAGCCCATCCTCCACAAACTGACAGAATGATATTTTCAAAACACAAGTCTGACCATCTCACTCTTCTGCTCAATGAGCTCCAGTGGCTCCCTATTATCTCTAGGACAAAAATTAAAACTCTCTTCTTTAGGATTTAGGTCCCTTTACAAACTTGTTCCAGGTTCATTACACAATTGTTTCTCTGCATATTTTATGGACTAGCCAAATTGGCTGAAATTGCCTTTTTTGCTATTATCATGCCCAATATTCTATCCCTGGTCTTTGTGTCTTTTCACACAGGCTATCTAAGAGTGCTGTCCCTTCTTACCTCTGTCTCTTAGAATCCCTCATATCCTTCAAGACCATTCAGGTGTTAACTCTTAAATGAGGTCTTCCCTGATCCCACCCACTTCCCCAGGAACAATGTTTCCCCCTTGAAATTACTTTGCATTTTATCTGTATATATTTTGAACATATGCATGAAGACATATTGTTTTCCCTGGCTGAATGCAAACTCTCTAGGATTGGTTGATTTCCTTTTTGTCTTTTTATCCCCAGTACCTAGCATTGTACTAAGCACATAGTATGTGCTTAAAATGCTTGTTGATTGATCAATTTGAAACTTAGTGACATTTCTTCACTATCCTCTACTCTGAGGAGAGGTCTGTTTGGATGATTCTGTATAAACTCTCCCTTCTAATTCTGCACAGCAAGCTATGCCTTGGGGAGTAGGGATTTCACAATTCAGATCCATAAACATTTATTAGGTACCTTTGACTAAAAAGAAAAAGAAAAGAAAAAAAAAATGAAACTGACAATATACTAGTTACCAAGGATGCAAATAAGACAAATACACAGTCCCTGTGCTCAACACACTTATGGTCTAATCGAGTGTATAGAACGTGCAAACTCTTCATGATTCTCACCAAGACCTTGCTAATATTAACTGTCCTTTAGAGAGAGTGGCAGTTTTTAGTCTGGGGCCTAAAGATGAATAGATTTCAGGGAGTCCAAAATCCAAATGGGAAAAAATTTACATCTTTATCTTCATTGTCCTCTAACTGAAATTTAAACCTTTCCTTTAATTCAATTCCTTTAATTCAATTCAATTTAATTCAATTATAAATGTAAGCAACAGATATTCTTCTAAGAAGGGGTCCACTGGCTTCACTAGATTTTCAAAGGGTAATCCAAGGTGTTCCACAGTACACGCAAAAAAGATAAAAACCCTTGATAAAGAATGTGAAGTTTTGGCAAATGCTTATTTCCCATTTTTCAGATGAGGAAACTTAAGTCTAGGGGACTCGTCCAAAGGTAGGAAATGTTGGAGGTGGGACATTGTAATGGCAATCAAATTAGGATCTTTTGATGTTTTTGTTTTACTAAAAGTGCTTCTGATTGAATAATGTGATTGGGGAGGATCTTTCCCACCCATTGATGGGCCTGCCCATTGAGGGAAGCTTGATTAGGGGAGTTGTTTTGTCGGAGGGTCCCTAGTACCTTTTGTTTTTTCTATTGAGGCACTGGGTCAGAAGGTTATATACCCTCTGACTCTAAAAAAAGTGTAGAAATTCTCTGAGGGTGAGGTTTTACTTTGAGACTTACTGACTGAAAGTGTTTCTTTGACCAGAGAACCTCTAGGAAGCCACTAAGGAAAGTCCCCTCCCCACCCCACCCCCAAGCTAAAATCCAGAAGTTGATGCTTCCCTCTCTGGTAACTATTAATGTATGTAATGGTCAGACATTGTGGAAGCATCTGTTGACTTTTGACTTCTCTGTATTTTCTCTGAAACTTTTATTTTGATTTTCTCTGATACCTGAGCTTGATTAAAGTGATTGTTAACCCCTTGAAAGTTGCTTTCCTTTTACTAATGCAGATCTAAGAACCTGTGATCTCAGGTCCCCCTGTGTATAGTGGGGTGCTTACTGTTACAGACTCAAAGCCACGTCTTCCTGACTCCATTTCCTATATTCTTTCCACTTCACTTGCTGGCTCCTAAAGTTGGCCTGGGATCTATTTCATCCCATCTTGGCAGGTTCTTTCCACTGCATTCTCAACTTTAATAAAATATTCCATCTGTCATCCCAGGCAAAGGCAAGAGCTGCTATTAAGTGAAAATAGTAGAGCAGACATATAATTCATTCTTTGTATCTGTCCATTAAGTGTGAAATCAAAGCGAGAAAACAGCTTAAATGTAATAACTGGCTTAAGCGGTTGTAATAGCACAATCAATCAATCAACAAATATTTATTGAACAACCATTATGAGCAAAGCCCTATGCTGGGTATTGTGGGGGATACAAAAAAATGCAGGTCACAAGATCTTACATTTACTCATTCATTTATTTAGCAAATACTTCTTCACTTTGTTAACTACATAGAAGATATTACATTGTGCTCTGAAGGACACATGGTCCCCACTTTCTGGGAGTTTACAGTTTAATCAATGCAGCGTCTTTAAAGATGTATTCAAGATGTATCCAGCTCAGGTTGAGTAAAGAGGGCAAGAACAAGAAAGAATGCAGTATATAATTTGTGTCAAAGCGCTGACAATCATCTCTGCTGAAAGATATCAAATTAATGCGTATCAAATATCAGTTTTTAAATAATTTCCTTGTTCACAAAAAGACTTAACCTTCACATTGGTCATACCCACCCCCACCCCCACCCCCACCCCCACCACCTCCACCCTTCCCCTAGTCATACATGTATGTATACTCACACTCAGCGCACACACACAAATACACATGGGAGACCTTCCTCTTCTGAGTACACCTCATTTTTCATTCTTAATAGTTTCAGTAAATGAACCTTTAAAAATCCCAACTGAAAGCAAACTTCATTTTTCAACAAATCTTCATTGTGCTGCATCTATCCCTACTTTCTACAATTCTTTAGCTTTCTTCTTTATCATTTGTAAAAACCTAAGGTAACCAAGGAGAAGCAGAGAATTCCCGAGCTGGAATGTACCAGACACTAATTTGAAAGATCATCTCCTCTCAACACACTTGACAATCGGCTAGTCAACATTTGCTAAACAGAAAAAAACCACTCACTTCCAAGGCAGCCCATTCTACCTCCAGTGGGCTCTAATGGTTAGGAAGTTTTTCTTTTCATCAAGCCTACATTTGCTTCTCTTTAACTTTCATCCTTTTCTCCTAATTCTACCCTCTGAGGCCAAAGATAACAAGTCTAATCCCTCTTATATAGAACAATCTTAACTTTATCTTAACTATTATGTCCTTCTTGAATCTTCCCTTCTCCAGGCTAAGCACCAGGGTTATTTCAACTGATCTGCATATCCCACTATTTCAAGGTCTCTAGTTGCTTTCCACCTTATCAATTTCCATCTTAAAATACAGTCTCCAAAGGTGAATGCAATATTCCATATGTGATCTGATCATGAGAGAGAATGCCAGGACTCTTCGATAGTCTTTTCCCTGGAAGTTGCACTTTTGTTAATACAACCCAACATTACCCCTTTTGGTTGCCATATCATATTGCTGATTCCACTAATATCCTCAGATTTTTTTTCATATATATTGCTATTAAATAACATTTCCTCTCATCTTAATGAAATCAATTTTTGAAGCTTAGTGTAAAGAGTTACCTGCTTATAGTATATTTTGAAGTCAGTCATAGCAATACTTTCCCCATTCATTTTTTACTAAGTGGAAAAAGTCAAAGGTCAAACATCATACAAATGCTACTCTTTGAAGTTGGTTAAATTGCCCATCACTGTGGATAAATGCTCTCTAAAGAATAAAATCACTCAATGGTCATACTATCAAAATAACTGATAACTTTTGTTGGTAAGATGACTAAGTCAAATTAGCCATTAGATTGTCAAATAGATAGCCTTTGCATTGGCATGGAGAGATTTCTAAACATTCAGTTTGTTGAGTGATAATCAATAACTTATATGAGACTTACAGTATATGACATGCCAATCAAGTTCGAAAATGATGCAAAGCTGGTAGAGATAGTAAAAACAATGGATGACAAGCAAGATCCAGAAAATATATCCATAGGCTAGAAATGATGGGCAAAAATAAATAGGAAGATATTTGAAAAGGGTACATATAAATCTCTACATTTGGGTTCAAAATATCAACTTTGTGAATACAAATCGAAGATGGTAGAAAGAGATAACAATTAATGTGAAAAAGAAAACCTAAGGTTTTAGTGGGCTACAGGTTCAATATAACTAAATATTGTCACAAAACGACCCAAAATGCAAATCCAAAACCATCCTAAGCTTCATTTGGAGAGGTATCATTTTATTAGAGTCAACCCTGATAAGGTCACATCTACAGTATTGCATTCAGTTGTAGGTACCACATTTTTAGAAACACCTAGATAAGCTGGAGAGTTTACAGAAAAGGAGTTCCAAAATGGTAACAGAATGTTCTATACCAGGATGAATTGAAGGAACTAGGAACATTTAGTTTATAGGAGAAAATATTTAGAGTGACATGACAGTATGCAGAAGCATTAGAGTAATTCTCCTTGGCACCAGAGGGTACAACTGAGAGCAATGGATATAATTTGAAGAGAGGCAGATTTAGTTCAATGTAAGGAAGATCTTCCTAATGACTAGAAATATCCCAAAATGGAATATGCTTCCATGAAAATTAATGGGTTCCCCTTCATTGGAGTTCTTCAAGTAATGTCTGGACAACCATTTATTTGGGATGTTATGGGAGGGATTCTTAGATACAGGTTGGATTAGATGGTATTTCAGATCCTACCCAGTTTTTAAATCCCATAATTCTTTGACACAGCCTGATACAGATTTCTTTCTAAGTTCAATTAATCTCAATAAAGTGCTTACTATATAAAAGACACTTTGTTAAATATTGAGAATACAAAAGTAAATATGACAGTGTCCTTGTCCTCAAGGAGCCTACAATCTAATAAGAGGGATAAGACAAACATGACAGAATGTAATTAAGTTCAAAGGAGAAATTTGGTTAAAATACAAGGGTTAGAAAAAGTAGAAAATAGACTCTATGATTAAAATTTCCTTGTAGCTATTTTCTTCTTACTATGTTTCCACATAGACTTCTTTAAAGTCTTTCCTAATTTAATTCTTATAATCTCATTTTCATGCCTTTCCTTTCCATCTCATATCTTCTTTTTTACCTCTAGAATTGCTTTTGAGCAACCAGTTACCCAATATGCATGCCAAGTATTTTTTTTAGAAATTTGGCCTGAGAAAGAATTAAAGGTTTTAAATTAAATTAAATGTAAGGTTTTGCATTGAATGAATTTAGATTTTGCTGTGGTAACTGAGTCTACTAAGAAGATGAAACTGTCAGTAGAGATGTGAATGTTAAATAAAAACAATTTACTAGACATCTGGGATCATATTTACTTAAGTGAAGGGAGATTACAATAAATTAATAGGTTCAAAGATCCACCACAGTTGTCCAATGCTTTGGGGCTAGTCTGAAGGTTCACTGTTTATTTTAGGGGCTGTGGCTCAATATTTATCCTTATGTATAAAAATAACCTCAAACTTTCTTTCTAACAATCAAAAAGGTACCCTCAACACATACAAGTGTATGTGTGTCAAAATGAAAATGTCTCTTTATATGCATTTTGGTAATATGTCACTGATACTTGTCTATTCAAGCCATTTTCCTGAAGACTCTTTGTGTTAAAATGGGCATCTGCTCAACTCACCCAATTCAAAATGAAAAAATTTGCATAATATGTATTTGCATAGCAGCAAGTGGGTGGGGTTTAGGCAAGTGCACAGATGAACATAAAAATCAAAAATGGGCAGGAGGAAACTCAATTTCATTATAAAAAACCATGTTTGTTTAAACATTAAAAAGCTGTGTAAACATTCCAAATGTGTTAACCATGGTTTAGCCTATAAGTCCACCATTTTGTTCTCACTCCTTTAGCAGCACGGTGGAATCCAAATGAACCTGGGCTCATTAATCCAGATCCAGAGTGTGGAATTCATATGCTATGGCAAGAGAATGATGAAAAAAGAGATTTTAAAAGTCATGATTGTGGCCATGGAGGAGATATGAAAGAAAAGTTAGAGATTAAGAATTTGAGATTGGATTTGAGATTTCAGGGAGATCATTGAAGCAGCCTAGAAACAGTGGGACAAATAGCTAAAAGAAATCCTTTTTATATTCTAATTGATGGATATGGAAATTTGGAGATGAAAACAAATAAGGTACATTGGGGAAATGGGAGTAGAATGAGATAAATACAAGAGAAAGTTCATATGAAAAACCTTGTAGCAACTAAAGACAATTAGGGAGATCAGTGATTGAAGTGTTCAGGAAAATCAAATTTAAAAATATTTTGACAGTAACAGAACATGATAGATACACATATATACATTTATCTATACATATGACCAATAGAGCCAAAGAGTACAGCACCAGATTTGGAAGTGATATTTTTCAGAACTGAATCTTACAAAAAATGTATTATCATCTGTGGTCAGCAAACAAGACCATAATGTTGGGTCTATCATAGCACAAACAGTGTATTAATGGGGCCATTAATCACCATCAAAACTGTATTAGGAGTGAAGATAGCCAAAGAGAGCTTAACTGACAGCAAGTGGCCATAAACCTGTCCAAAAACTAATTTGATTACCATCATACCAGCATCTGTGCCACTTAGGAGGGTTCATTTTTTTGATGAAATTAAGTAGACAAGTCATTCATGCGTATAATAGACATCTAAATCACGGTAAACATGTTGCTGGCAACAGAAGTAGTTAAAGAAAGTGTGGGGATTGTTTTGGAAGATGAATAATAGGCAAACTCAATGGGTAGAGTCTTTCACACAACAGTTGGGTGCAAAAAACATTCAAAGTGGCTATTGATGAAGCCAAATACCAAGTGAGAAATGTCTCGATCCAAAGTCACCACTGAAATTCCAGGAATATTGGTTGTTTACAAGAAGCACTGCTTTGCCAGTATAAACTCTCACTCTTTATGGGTCATAAATGTTCCCAGCAAACAATCTGTTTTATTTGTAGACAGTTGGATCAGTTATGGTTTAGTCTTGACAGACGGGACTGTAGGATGTCCCATTTAAATGAGGTAGTAGTCTGATAAGAGCTGAGTCTAGAATTTCCATGTTAGACCAAAGAAGAGAAGAGATTTGGTTAAAAAAAAGTCAAAAAGTTCATCTAGGCACTGACAAATCCTACCTATGCAGTTCTCAAACCCAGCATATTAAGTGGATCTGGGATACATTATAAAAGTTGTATTTTAGTCCGTTTTGTCTCAAGACAAAAAGAACATCTTTCATGTTCTGTTCCTTGAAGAAAAATGTATTCTTGTCCCCAGGGTCCTGGGGGTCAAATGGCCCAGAAGTTCAATGATACTTCGGCAGCAAAATTTAGACCTAAATTTAAATTAAATTAAATTAGACTTAAAATTTAACTCATTTAAATATCAAACTGCTAAAACTTGCATTTGTACTTAAAAAATTGAGTACATTTAAGTTTATAACAAATAATTTAAGGAAAAAATACTTCCAAAAATCCACCAAATTTTCAGTGAATTTGTCATATCATCAGTGTAAGTAATCTCTCCATCTCTTCCCATGCCTGCCCCCTTATGTAAATAGTAACCATGTCCTTCCATAATTCCTTTCTGGGACATAGCCAACATGTTCCTAATCCAAAGAAACAGATCAAAGGGATCTCAGAAGCCCTCTAGTCTAACCATCTCCTTATAAAGATGAGGAAATTGAGACCTGGGAAATTAAGTGATTTGCCCAAGTTTAACAAAAGTAATAAGTAACAGAGACGGAATCTGAAGTTCTCTAACACTGCTTTCAGTGCTCCTTCCCTTGTCACGCTGGTTCCCATTGCATGGATACCAGAATACATAAAACATCTGCCACTTATTCTTCATCTTCACTACCTGAGCAGGGTGATGTCTTTTCCCCTCCTCATATAGGTCTTTAATAATCTCTTTTATGCAACTTGCTCCATTCATTTGCAATGTGTGATAGTCTAGCTCATACTCACTACAGTCTGCTGCCCTCTGTGTAGTTCATAACCTTAATTGTAAAACTGAGTAACTTTAAATCTGTGGAATATACTAGTTCAATTCCATTCAATATAGTCATTAGCACATGAAATCCAGTCACACATTATCACCTCCATCCTCAACAAGCACATCTGTATAGGTATAATCACATCTTTATGCAAACTACACAATCCCATATAATGATAGCTAACAATAATTGCTGGTATTTATCAGAGCTTTCATGTTTATGAAATGCCTTACAAATATTACCTCATTTAATCCTCACAACAACTTGGTGAGGAAGGCGTTAGTATTATCCCCATTTTACAGATGAGCTAATTGAGGTACAGAGTGGCTAAATGATTTGCCCTGTGTCACACAGATAGTATCTGTCCAAGGCTGAATTGGAATTCAGGTCTTCCTGACTCCAAATTCAACACTATGATATGGTACTTTTAAAAATCCACCTATGAAAATTCTCAGGAAACATGAAGGAAATTAAGGAATGGGATCACCCTTCACCCAGAAGGCCCAGAATCAATGCAAGAGTGACAGTTCTCCTCATTGCTTTTGGAAACACCGAGTTCCTAATGCTGAACACCTTGCTGCTGCTGTGAGAGTGCCTCAAGCCATGGGAAGCTGCCTGCCATTCACAATCTGATGCCTTGTAGGCCTCCACATCTTACCTGAGTCTGCAGATGGGCCATTTCCCAGGTGGGGCTGGCCAAACACTCCTCATTAATCATGGCTTAAACCTCTCTCAGTGGGAAGACCTCAGGTTAGACATCATTTGGAAACAAATTGGGTGAAAAATAGCTCTGACAATAAGGAGCCTCCACGGAATTCCCCTGCGAGAGCTTTCAGCAGTGTGAAAACAGACTCTTCCAAGACACTAAATGATCTGTCAGTTAGGGAGTGACATTATAATCCAGTTTGATGTCACATGCAGCTCTAAGTCGTTGCTGCAAGCCCTAACCTTTTGTTGTTGTTTTTTTTAGTTTTCGAAGCTTACTTCAATTAAAAAAGTGTTTGCATCAAGAAAAGGGAAGAAAATTCCAACCTAGGGAAGTCAATGGCCAGATGCTACCAAAGTTAAAACAATACTTGTTCAGATTTCCTGTTGGAACTAAAACAGTTACAGAGGGATAAAACAGAGGCCTGAATTATTTTGTAGGATATCAAAAAATTGGAACAGTGACAGCACAAATTACCCTCCAATGGAGGAGAACTGAGTCACTTTTCTTCAAATTCTATCCAAGCTTGAGAGGCTCAAGAGGAATCAACTTTCCTTTGAAAAAAGAAAGTTAATTAGGTATATACCAAGAATTAAATCCTGGTAGGAGGAGAGGATGGAAGGGAAAAAATGGAAGGAAGAAAGGAGGGAGGGAAGGAATTTAAGTCAACATCAATCATTTATTATGCTAAGCACTGGATATACAAATACAAGCAAAAATGAAGGCAAGGAGTTTACATTCTAATGGAGGAATATGGTACCCAAAAGGGAGCTAAAAGGCAAAGTAGATGCCTAAAGAGTTGGGGGGGAAGGGGGAGAAACAATACTGTTGGCACCAAAGAAGGGAGCTGAGCCTGGAGTCAGGAAGATCTGAATTAAAATCTGGTCTCAGATACTTACTGAGTGACACTGGGCAAGTCCTTTAAGCTCTGCCTGCCTCTGTTTCCTCATCAATAAAATGGGGATAATACTAGCAACTACCTCCCAGGGTTGTTGTGAGGATCAAATTAGATAACAATTACAAAGTCCATAGTATAGTGCCTAACCCATAGTAACTGCTATATAAATATTAGCTATTATATTATTAGAGAGAGATAGAGAGAGACACAGAGAGATGCAATACAGACTAAAATAAGCATAGCAGTACTTTCTGTGATAGCAAAGAGGCAATCTGTTGATTGTGGAATGAATAATATTATAATGGGGTATAGTAATAGAATACTATTGTTGTTATTATGCAGTAAGAAATAGCCAATAAGTAGATTTCAGAGAAACACAGGAAGAGTTGTATGAACTGACACAAGGTGAAATAAGTAAGACCAGAAGAAATGGTCATCTGTTCCTGCTTATCAGGATTAACATTATGGTTTGGTGCTTGATCTAACGTAGAAAGTAAGAAGTTATCTCAACCATAATGATGTTCCTGCTTGGTAAAATGACTACAAAAATGCATGTGAAAAGATCATTAAAAGGAAATTGAATACTAATTTTTTTAAAGGTTGAAGGAGGAGTCCCAGTGAATAAAAAAAAAAATATTTCCCTCCTCTCAACATAAAGCAAAGGGCTACTGTGGCAGAGGCAGCTGGGTGGTGCAGTGGATAGAGTGCTGGGCCTGGAGTCAGGAAGAATCTTCTAGGTGAGTTCAAATCCATCCTTAGATATTTATTAATTATGTGTTAATAAACAAGCCATTTAATCCTGTTTGCCTCAGTTCATCATTTGTAAAATGAGCTGAAGAAGGAAATGACAAATCACTCCAGAATCTTTGCCCTAAGTGCAGTCAAGAAGATCTGAAATAATTCAACAAAATGGCAGCAGAATGTTGTATCCATTGTCAGACATAGTTGTTGCATCAATTGTTTTTGCATAACTGATTTTCTTTGTTCCTCTCTATAAGTGGTGAAATGACTGCGATCTAAAACCAAATATCTAAAAACTTCTTTTAAAAAATACAATAAATTTACCTTAATGTTATAGGGTAGGTCAAACGTCCAATACATGTAGATATTATTATTACTAAGATACTTGAAATGCCTATAAAATGTTTATTATTATTATTTTCATAATAGTAATAATATTTATTATACCTAATGCAGGATAAGCTAGAGGGAGGAAAACATTAGCAGAAAAAAAGTACTCACTCATGACTTCCTCCCATAAGCTGGAATCCCATTTGATAAATAACTCTTCCAAAAATGAAGGTTTATCCTTTGAGCCTGAAAATGAATGTGTCAGTGAGCCTATTAACCCCTCCTGGATCACTGCCTAGTTGTGGCAGAGGGGCTTGTGTAGCTCAGCTGAAGTATGAGCTATGCTGTACAGGGGTTACCCAGGACAGACAAGTCATAGTGGAAAGTTCTGACAGAGCCATTGGAGAAGGAAATGGCAAACCACTCCAATATCTTTGTCAAGGAAATCCCTTGAACATTATTAAAATGCATGACATTAGAAGATGGGTCCCTGAGGCCAAGGGCCTGGGGTCATGAAGAGATGAACACAACTGAACAACAAGAACCACAAAGTCTGTTAAAGCAATGTTACTCCTCCTCAAAAGGAAAAATACAAAGGCCTGGGGAAAGCCAGCAAAGAATTTTTTTGAAGCATCTAATCTGGTCCAGAGAGGCCCTAGGATATATTATGATCCTAAGCCCATTCTTGGACAACACTAAATCCTCATATTAATTTACATTACATTAATGTTACTTATTCATAATTCAACTACTTTGATGATTGACATATTAGAAACTAAGCTACTGTCAGAGTTATAGCTAAGAATTTTTGCACCCGGAGAAATTATATCACATCTGCAACACAAAGCATTCCTTCAGCAGAGTTGGAGAAGAGAAGGGAGACTATAAGAAGGGAGGAGAACCATTGCCCCTTGTTGAGGAGAAAGTGACTCTGAAACAACATCAGGAAGAACCAGAGACTTCACCTAAGCCTACCATCTGACAACTCCGAATTTTAACTAATTGTCTTTGTCACCTATGTGCTAAGTTGTTTCTAAGCTTCCAAAGAACTACTAGTATTGTCACACTCTATAAATTTGTTGCCCTGGGTCAAAATCCCAGATACCCCAGTCTAGTTATGCTGCTGGATTTTGATAGCCTATAGAGAGAAACCCTGTGTAGCTTGAATTTTGCATACACACTGTCCCTGTAACAGTATAAAGTGATTTAGTGACCCTGCTCTGCTCTTACATTGAAATGTATGTATAACATGTCTCATTTAATTGACTTGTTTATCCCCGGTCCTACTTTAATAATTAAGTTATATTTATTAAAGCATATAGATGGTTGCTGAGGTTCCTTCTCCCCACCTTTGCCATAACTAAGGAAGGAGATAACTTCTTACTTTCTGCATTAGATCAAGCACCAAACCATAATGACAAATCTTTCAACAAAAACAGTAACAATATCATTTATGCTATTATACTGTTCTAGGAGTCATTTTTTTTCTTTAAGCTTTTGGGACATCCTGTAGAGTGCTTTAAAGTTTACAAAGCAATTTACAGATATTATTATTTTCCTCCCAATAATCCTGTGAGGTAGGTGCTATTATTATCCCCATTTTATAAATGTAGAAACTGAGGCAGACAAAAAAGTTAGGTGACTTGTCCAGGGTCACAGAGTTGGTAAGCATCTGAGGCTGGATTTAAACTCAGGTCTTTCTAACTTGACTTGTTCTAACACACCATTGTGCCACCTAGCTGCCCAACTTGGCACCAGTAAGGTGGAGTCTCCAACATGCTACAGCCTTTGAGTTACTACGTGGGCACCTAAAGATCAATAAAAGGAAATAATGAAAGTTGTTACTAAATTTTATCACTTTGGTCCTTAAACCGAAAACTATTACTTAGATTAACTTATTGAGGATTGTTACAATATATCCTTTATATTAACTAAGTTGTGTAGACTTCTATACAGTGACTACCAATACAAACATTACGGTTTTGTTACTATTCATTGATATTTAGAAGTACAAAGAGAATGAAATAACTGGAGCTTTACCCCAGGGCCATGATATTGGTGGGAGGATGTGTTAATCCCTGCAACAGTCCCCCTCCCTGGGAAAAAAAGAGAAGAGATACTCTAGGTACCTGGTGGGTCAGACCTTGGATAAGGAGCAATATGGGATAGGATCTGGTAGAGAGATGCTGTGCCTTCATGTGTAACCCCTGGAAGAAGGGAAGTGCTGGGGCTGAGGTCTGCCAAGTCACTTTACATTCCAATAGGGAAGCAAGGGCACCTAAAATCACCAAGCCCACTGGGGTCTTGTGCCAACATCCCACACTTATAGACTGTTACTGCATTACCAGGAAGAGGGAAGTAGTTCCTTAATCTGTACCCTACTACAAAGATGGGTCATTGTCTTTAATCTAAGACTGTATTTCATCTAAGCTTTTTGTGTTGTTTTCATTCACATTATTGTAGTTGTTGTATATATTGTCCTTCTGGGGTTTTCTTAGTTTGCCATTTCCTTCTCCATCTCATTTTACAGATGAGGAAACTAAGGCAAACAGGATTAAGAACCTTGCCTAGTATCACAGAGCCAGTGTCAGAGGCTGGATTTGAACTCATAAAGATGAGTCTTCCTAATTCGAAGCCCAGTGCTCTATCCACTGCTCCACTTAGCTTTCCTCAGAAAACTGTGATGACCGCTAAAGGTGGTAACGGCGAAGAAAACGCCAGAGAGTTGGAGTCAGAGAGCTGGGGTTTGTATCTTGCATTCACTGTTTACTATGTCCAATGCACTTTACTTACAGTGCCCGTGTCTCTGTCTTATGTGCTGCCTCCACTCTAATCCAAACATCAAATTAAACACTAAATCATATTCATCATATAATTATTAAATATTAATTATATTAAAATCCTGCCTTTTCAATTAAGCACCTCACCTAGAGTTTTAACTTTTTGATGAAATAGATTCTTGTTTATCTTTAAATCTCTCACACCATCTAGTATGTTGCCCTGACTGTAGTATACACTCAGGGTTTGTTGATTGATTAAAACTTCCCAGAGGGAAGATAACAGACTTCCTATTCCAGCTCTCTTTCTAATCTTGTGATATTGGGCAAGTTAATTCATCACTCTAAGCCTCATCTGTATAAAGAGTGGGTTAAATGAGATCATCTATCTCTAAAACCTTCCTACTCTAACATTCCATAATCCTATGATACCATATGGTGAATAGCTTTGTATAACATCTGAGGCAATTCCAAATCTGTTTGATGGGCAGATACCTAGTTTATGGTGATGGAGATTTTGTTTTTAACTATCTTGGGGATTTTTTTAACTGATTCCTTAAAAGAAATATATGAGTCATCCCCAAATATTTAAACACTTCCTTTTTCCCACCCCCACAACCACCATAGAACCTTCTATGCTGTTAATGTATTTTCACTTAATTTGATGAGCTTCCCCACCCATCAATAGGCCCATGTGACCTGCTTATATCACATGGAAGGCTAAGTCACATGTGGTAGGAGGAGAATGCTAAAAGGATGGAACAGAAGCATGGAGCAGAGCTGGAGTTAGAGTGGAGGGAGAGAGGACATAGCTAGGCAGAAAGCTAGTCTTGTAAGTGTTTGCTTGTGGAAAAGACCCAGCAGGGGAGAGGCATGGAAATGACTTTGTTCTCTGCAGTGCTAATGTGTATTGACTTCTTGGTTACTATGACAGATCTGGCTTTCAGGTGTCTGAATAAATGTTTTTTCTTCTGCCTTCTATATGGAGAGTCTGTTAATTATACTTTGTGATTCAGAACTACACCAGCATATTCATAGTTGCTGTCAGTGCTATGAATATTGCCTTGGTGATGCATCCTCTCTTGTAATAATGAAAAATAGCTAAACAAAACAGGTTGGCACAGTGACCCCATCTGACAAAGCAATATCCCACACTTATAGACTTTTTCCCCAGGAAAAGGGAAGTAGTTTCTTAATCTGTACACGACTACAAAGATGGGTCAAAGTCTTCAATCTAAGATTGTATTTCATCTAAACTTTTTGTGTTGTTTTCATTCACATTATTATAGTTATTGTATATATTGTTCTTCTGGTTCTTCTTTATTCACTCCACATCTGTTCAGAGAGGTCTTGCCAGGTTTCTATGAATTCACATTTGCCATTTCTTGTAGCATAATAACATTCTATTATATTGATGTATCATTTCCCAGTTTATGAATGCCCAATTTGTTTCCAAATTTTGCTACCACACAAAGTGCTGCTATGAATATTAGGGTATACATAGGACCTTTCTTTGATTCTTTACTCTCCTTAGGGTATATATCCAGTAGTAGAATTTCTGGGTCCAAAGGTCTCAATATTTGAGTGGTTTTTCTTGCATAATTCCAAACTGTTTTCTATAACAGTTGAACTAATTCACAGCTCCACATATCTGTTCATGGTTTCTTAAATATTAACTATTGCTATCTTTCCCCCTCGCAATTTAACCATTCTAGGATTTCTTTGTAATTGGAGTTACCTATAGGGAAGAAGAGGGGGAGGAATTAGCTTGATTTTAGGGTGATGTATGAGTCTAGTCTCTATTTACCAGCTTTTTATCCCTTTGAGCCTTAGCTGCTTCAGCTACAAAATACTGCATCTTGATGAAGTTAACGAATCTCTAAGATCCCTTTCAAGTTAAAAATTTTAGGAAATGTCCCTGGTTTGTTTCTGAAATATCTAGGATCCTAGAATAGTTCTTGAAGTACAGAGTTCTAGAAGTTGGACTATAAGCTTGTTTAGGGCAGGAATGGTGTTTGTTTTATAAATGTTTAATTAGATCAAAGTGAATATAAGAGTGGGTGAAGAGAAGGGGCAGGACACTTATCAGTACCAAAGTGAAGTCAAGACTAGAATTCCTGGAGACACACCAGATAGAGCTAGATCACATTTCCAGAAGCACATCCCAGAAATACTGGTTATGCCAGAACCAACATGGCACCTAGGAATGGGGATAGGACTCTCTGAAGGGATAGAATAGTACTGACTGAAACAGACATTATATCATTTGCCCAAAGTTGCCTAGAAATGGGCAAGATATTGTATGGTGGATTATTTGTGACCTATCCTTTTTTTTTACAGTATCGATCTTTAATTATTTAAGGGTAAAATTAGACTATAAGATCTTTCAGGACAGGGATGATATCATTTCCTTCCATATATCCGTAGTGTACTACATAAGACCTTTCAGAGAATAGGTATTTTGAAAATGTTTAATTAATTCTGTAGGACCTATGTGTCTCTATTACCCTCTGAGAGCCTGGATCTATCCTCTAGGCTCCATATGCAAACATTTTATTTATAATTAGCCCTTCTGCTGGAGGGTAAGGAGAGAATTAAAAAATATTAACCTGGAGCAAGCTAATTTTAATCCTCTTTGATAGCTTTGATAATAAGATTGGCAGAAGAGGGGTTTGAAAATATTGGCTAAAATAATAATTTTGGATTGTTTATGGTTTAAATTTGCCATGATCTCCTTGTCCCAATTAACGAACATAGTAAGAGAGTTGGCCTATTCTAAGTAATCCACATTCCTTCCTAAATGATCATATGAATTAATTTTTTTTATTTTTTTAAATTTAACTTTTAACATTCATTTTAACAAAATTTTGGGTTCCAAATTTTCTCCCCTTTTGTGCCCTCCCCCCCCAAAACACTGAGCATTCTAATTGCCCCTATCACCAATCTGCTCTCTCTTCTATCATCCCTCTCTGCCCTTGTCTCCATCTTCTCTTTTGTCCTGTAGGGCTAGATAACTTTCTATACCCCTTTACCTGTATTTCTTATCTCCTAGTGGCAAGAACATTACTCGATAGTTGTTCCTAAAACTTTGAGTTCCAACTTCTTTACCTCCCTCCCTCCCCTCCCCTTCCCTTTGGAAGGCAGGCAATTCAATATAGGCCAAATCTGTGTAGTTTTGCAAATGACTTCCATAATAGTTGTGTTGTATAAGACTAACTATATTTCCCTCCATCCTATCCTGTCCCCCATTACTTCTATTCTCTCTTTTGATCCTATCCCTCCCCATGCCCTCCCTTCCATCATCCCTCCTACCCTGCTTATCCCCTTATCCCCCACTTTCCTGTATTGTAAGATAGGTTTTCATACCAAAATGAGTGTGCATTTTATTCCTTCCCTTAGTGGAATGTGATGAGAGTAAACTTCATGTTTTTCTCTCACCTCCCCTCTTTATCCCTCCACTAATGAGTCTTTTGCTTGCCTCTTTTATGAGAGATAATTTTCCCCATTCCATTTCTCCCTTTCTCCTCCCAATATATTTCTCTCTCACTGCTTGATTTCATTTTTTTAAGATATGATCCCATCCTCTTCAATTCACTCTGTGCACTCTGTCTCTATGTGTGTGTGCGTGTGTGTATGTGTGTGTGTGTAATCCCACCCAGTACCCAGATACTGAAAAGTTTCAAGAGTTACAAATATTGTCTTTCCATGTAGGAATGTAAACAGTTTAACTTTAGTAAGTCCCTTATGACTTCTCTTTGCTGTTCACCTTTTCATGCTTCTCTTCATTCTTGTGTTTGAAAGTCAAATTTTCTTTTCAGCTCTGGTCTTTTCATCAAGAATGCTTGAAAGTCCTCTATTTCATTGAAAGACAAATTTTTCCCCTGAAGTATTATACTCAGTTTTGCTGGGTAGGTGATTCTTGGTTTTAGTCCTAGTTCCCTTGACTTCTGAAATATCCTATTCCATGCCCTTCGATCCCTTAATGTAGAAGCTGCTAGATCTTGTGTTATCCTGATTGTATTTCCACAATACTTGAATTGTTTCTTTCTAGCTGCTTGCAATATTTTCTCCATGACCAGGGAACTCTGGAATTTGGCCACAATGTTCCTAGGAGTGTCTCTTTTTGGATCTCTTTCAGGAGGTGATAGGTGGATTCTTTCAATATTTATTTTGCCCCCTGGTTCTAGAATCTCAGGGCAGTTTTCCTTTATAATTTCATGAAAGATGATGTCTAGGCTGAAATACAGGTAAAGGGGTATAGAAAGTTATCTGGCCCTACAGGACAAAAGAGAAGATGGAGACAAGGGCAGAGAGGGATGATAGAAGAGAGAGCAGATTGGTGATAAGGGCAATTAGAATGCTCAGTGTTTTGGGGGGGAGGGGACAAAAGAGGAGAAAATTTGGAACCCAAAATATTGTTAAAATGAATGTTGAAAGTTAAATAAATAAATTAATTTAAAAAATATTCTAGGTAAAATAGGATTTGAGACAGAAAAGTGGCTAGGACAGGATGAGTGGAATGAAAGGGGCTTATGATGTGGAAATAGAACTGACAAGATTTAACAGTTGTGGGGTAAGGTGATGGCTGAAAGGAAGACAGAACCATTGAGGGAAATAAACAAGTCCAGAAGAGGAGTGAATTTTGGGGGAAAGATAATGAGCTTAGTTTTGAACATGAGGCCCACCTAGACTCATTGGACATTATCACCTTCTTTCCCAGCTTCTTCACACTCACATACTCTGCAACTCAGTTAAAGTATCCTCTCATATTAGACACTTTATTTTTAATCTCTTGCATTTGTACCAGCCATCCCACATGCCTGGAATGCACTGCCTCATCACCCCAGTTCATAATGTCTTTGTTGCTTCAAAAATCAGCTGAAGCAACAGCAACTCCTTTCCTGATCCTTCTAACTAATAGTCTCCCTTCCTCTCCATCTAACTACCTTGTATTCAACACTACATATATATATATATATATATATACACACATACATATATATGTATATATATATATATGTATACATATATGTATATATACATATATATGTATATTTGTCTTTATTAACTTTACACTTATACTGTGTTTATTTTTGTATGTGCTTGTTGTCTAAGCTTCCTGAGGGCAGGGATCATTTTTTACTTTCTTTGTATCCTTAGCATTTATCACAGTGCCTGGAACACAATAAAGCCTTAATAACTGTTTCTTGACCACATCAATTTGAAGCTAAATATTTTGTTTGTGGCTCTTTCCATAAAGGGGAAAGTTGGATCATCCATATAAGAGTGGTTTTTTGTCCTTTAGAGTATCATGTTATAGTACAAAGGTGCCAAACATATGGCCACTGCAGTCCTAACCAGATTAAAAAGTAATTGAGATATATTTAACAAAAATACAATAAAACATAGATTATGTTAATGTGTGATTTTTCTAAATCAATATAATAGGCAGCATCAGGGATTCTTATCAAGGTCCAGTGGCCCCCATTTTTATTTCAGTTACTGGGTAGGACAAAGGACTTGGAATCCAATGTATCAAGTCCTAGCTTTGAATTCTACCTCAGATATTTACAAGTTGTGAGATCTTGGACAAGTTGCTTAATCTCTTTGGATCCCAGTTTCCTAATCTGAAGAATGAGAGAGTTAGACTCATTGTCTCAATTTCCTCTTTAGCTGTATAAATCTATGATTTTAGGTAGTTCCTCTGGGATTATCAGGAAAGAGTGGCATGGTCCTATGTAGGTCAGGAGTGTAGATGGTCAGCATAAATACTAGGGGAACTGAATGCTACAATAGCAAAAAGAGCTTTCAGAAATATTTTGGTAACAAGAGAAAGATCAAAGAAGGGATAGGATGGAAGCTCAAAGTGAAGGATATCATTGTAATTTCAAAGAGAAGGCAAAAATAACTAGGTCTCATTTTACTTGTTTCCTTTGCTAAGAAGAATGATTTTTGGCCTGGGAAGGATAAAATTGTCTGATAGGGTTTTGCTATGCAAGATAATTGAATATAGGTTTATTATTCAATCAACCAGTATCTACATGTAGATTTGGAAGAGATGTTAGGAATTATTGAGGCCCACCCCATTATTTGTTAGATGAGAAAACTCAAGTTCACAAATAAAATGAGAGTCAGAGCTAGCATTCAAACTCAGCTCCACTAACTCTAGTTCCAGTATTTATTTCTACCCCAATAGGGCCTCAATTAGCAGTTGCAAAAAGTTAAGTAAGAAAGGTAGATAGAAATCATATTATGGAGGTGGGGAGGATACATAACTAGAAGTAATAGGGAGTCACTGAAGATTTGAGTAAGGGAATAACTTAGTCAGAAAAGTGTTTTGGAAACATCACTTTGGTGTGTGTGTGTTCATCCTTCATTGCCAAAGAAGACCATGCCATCAGAGAAATAATGACATGACTTGCACTTGGCTTTGTTTTGAGTGAGGGAGGTCTGTGCAGGTCACCAGCCTCACTTCTCCTCCAGAGTCATCCGAATCCAGGGACCAGATATTCATCAGGATGACTGGAGGTGACCCAGAATGAGGCAATTGGGGTTAAGTGACTTGCCCAAGGTCACACAGCTAGTGAGTGTCAAGTGTCTGAGGTGAGATTTCAGCTCAGGTCCTCCTGACTCCTGCACTGGTGCTCTATCCACTGCACCACCTAGCTGCCCTCAACATCACTTTGGTACTTGTGTGGAGGATGGCTGGAGAGTGGAAACTCTTGAGGCCAGAAAAATGATTAGTTAGGTGATGAAGGCCTGAACTGGGGTGACAGTTATATAAAGTTGAAAGAAAGAGATGAATGTAAGAGATGCTATGGAGGAGGAATAGAAAAAAGTTGCCAGTTGACTGGCCATGTGGAGTAAGGGAAGATGAAAGCTTGGAAGGAATTTAAAATTTTTCTCAGGTCATGCCAGATAGCTATTTTTTTTTCAAAAAGCACCTTTAAACAGAATAAATTAAGTTTTACATAGTAGTATGATGTGATTTTTTTCCATTCTTAATTCTGGTTCTCCAACTCAGACCTGGACAAATTGATATTTCATTCACTGAATCTCTGGTTTTGAGATAAATGAACTCATCTTGCTACAAATTCCAGAAGGAAAAATGGAAAGGATCTTTTAAGAATTAATTATTAAGCAGTGAGCATGAGAGACAACAAAATCTTGTAGATGTTGATAATGTTTAATATAAAATTTTGGAATAATCTCTTTGTTCTCTCTGAAGCAAACTCAGAGAGTTTCTTCCTATGTCAGCAAAAGCCAGCCAAAGATGACTCTGCATTCCTTGGAGACCTTTAACCTATGACATATCTTGAATAATGGGTCTTTCCTTTGTATCTTATTATCTATAGACACATACTATGTTATGGCATATTAATGGTAAAGAAAATATAGACATCTTAGGTCATAATTTCTATTGAACATTGTTTGCCCCTTCCTGTGTCAGTTATCTGTGGTGGGATTTCCTTCCTTGTCACTGAGACATATGTTTACCCAGCTTGGAATCTCAACATTTGATTGACATTGCTTTGTTAATTGTCTTGTCCTACTAAATTTATGATTTGTTCAACTAGGAGAGTTCCTTTCTCACGGCAAAATGTATATAAGCCAGAAGATTTCTGCACTGGGTAGCCAGAACATTTCTGGCTCCATAATGCATTATGTAACTGTTTTCTTTATGGGGAATTGATCAATTAATTAATTAAATCATAAAATGTATGCATTTAGCCATGTTGCCTTTTCTTAACAAAGTTTTCAGGTTAACAATGTGCATATTGCCTCCCCAACAGAATGGAAACTCCTTGAAGACAAAGACTGTCTCATCTTTGTCTCTACGTCCCCATTACCTGGCATATAAGTGCTTTAAAATGTTTATTGATTGCCTCAGGTCAAAGATTAAATTGAAGTTTATATATATATATATATGTGGAGAACATCTATCCCCCTGTTGAACAACTTTCCAAAGAACAGGTGATCCCATCCCTGGCATCTATTCTAGGAAAAGAAATTTGTTGGTAGAGCACAGTTCATTTGTTTTTAGACCCATCTCTCCTTGAGCAGGGAATTTTGCATTTTCTACACAATGGGATGGGAAGCCAGGTACATTACTTAGGGCCACTAACTCTACCAAAAACGTTTATTTCCAGAAAGAGTTATTGAGCACCTATTATATGTTAATCACTCTGTTAATATAATTAACATTATATGTTAATCACAGTGATGAAACATGCCACATTCTTTATCTTCAAATAGCATGCAATCTATTAGAAAGGAAGGACACAAGAATTTATTTAGTGCCAGCTATTGTGCTAAGCACTTTACAAATACTCTCATTTAATTCTCACAACAACCAAGGAAGGTAGATACTATTATTATACCCATTTTACAGTAAAGGAAACAGAAGCTGAGGCGCTAAATAGCTTGCCCAGGATAACACAGCTAGTATCTAAGGGCATATCTGAACCCAGGTCTTCTTGAATCCAGACCTAACACTTCCACATGTCATCTAGCTGCTTCAGAAGGAGAAATAACACATAAAGAATGGACAATAATGCAAGTTAAAATATGATTGAGTACCTAGAAGTGGTGAAATAAAGCAGTCTGAAGCTTCTTGAGGAAGGCAGTGACGTGGTCAGGCTAGTGCATTAGGAATATCAGCTCAGAATGGTTTGGAGTGTGGAAGGATGCATTGGGAAGCTGGGAGGCCAATTAGGAGGTTATTTCAGTAGTTTGGACAAGTGTTAGTGAAGATATGAGCTAGAATAGTGGCCAAGTGAGTAGTGAAGGTAAATGAGGGAGATATTGTAAAGATGCAATAGATAAGATTTGGCAGCAAGTAGATTATGGGACTGGAGTGGGGTATGGGGTTAAGCAATGCTTTGTAAACTACAAAGAAACATAGAAATATGAGCTATTTATATTTCTATATTTCTTTGTATTGATCACTAATGCCTTTTCAGTTTCCTTGGCTTGGACCACACTAACAGCTCCTTTGGTTCAGACATATTCCAATCCTAGAGCCCCAAAGACTTCCAAAGAGATTACACTGCAACTCTACTATGACCCAGAAGTCATTAGAGCTAGTTCTTCCTGGACCTCTATAAAACTTCCCCAAATAATATATATTTTTTAAAAATAATACTTTCTATAGGCTGACAAAACAGAAAATCAAAAGTCACAAGATGATATATTGGCTTTCAAGAAAACACAGTGATGATTGATGAAGTCCTTTGGGCTCATGTGTTTCACCCAAATCCTGAGATTTCCTTACAGCAGTCAGTTCATCTTGACATCTTGGAAGACACACCCTGGATTTTTGACAGTTATAGATGGACATTATAGGGCAAATCACTATTGGCACTGAGTTGGAAGGTTATGTTTTTAGGATTGAAACATTTACAAATTTGGCTCGGGAAAGAGCTAATGAGACTTTCTAATCATCCCTAAGTGAAAACTGTGAAATTCTATGCAGGCAGAGAGCCAGATTCTGCACTTAGAGACACTGTGAGTCTCTGGGGATTTGCCAGGAATCTGAGCTAAGTAAATGAAGAGATCCACTTTTGCTTAAATTTGAATCTGCCCAAGTTTTTCCACTACATTCACACACAGCAGCAACTCTGATGACCAGGTAAATCACAGAATCAAAATACAAGAATGGCTCGCTCTTTCCATAATACCTGGTCCAGCCCTTGCCTTCGAAGCAGATAACACCTAAACCTGATAGAGTCAATAAAGGCCAGTACTCTTTTTAAAGTTATCCAGGAAGTAAATTTCACCACATCCTCATGGTGACTCAATTTTAAGAATGGAGGAAAGTGAAATGGGAACCTGGGGGTACATCAACTGATTTCTTCATATTTGTCTCCTAGAAAACAATGACTAAGGAGACTGGACATGCAGAACCCCTTCTTCCCATTAAAAATGGCACAGGGAAATCTTATTTTTACTTCATAGAGTTCTGATGGACATTCCAGTTTTACAAAAGGATAGTGGTTGACTGCAAAAGAAAATGGGAACAATGTCTATCAATCCTATAATTAATTTTTATTGACTTTTACTTTCTTAATATATCAATAAAGGGAGAAAAGTAGAAACATTGATATGGCCCATATGTCATCGTTATTCAGATAAAACAGATTGTACTTGACATCTTAAAGTGGCCTTCTTTATAGACATAGCTGAAATGAGAGATTTCAGAGACTGGGGAGGAGGTTGATGACGAGCTATTTGGCTGAGGCCATTGACCATTTACCTCAGGTTGAAGTCAATCCCTCCTTAGCTCAACTTCCAACTGAAGAAGAGGTTTCGAGGGCCAGTAGGCTCCTTTCATGTGGCAAAGCACCTCGTGCTGATTCTATTCCAGCTGAGATTTACAAGGTAGGGGGACCATTGCTCATACAAAAGCTGACTGAAATTTTCCAGGTTATATGGCAAGAGGAAGTTATCCCCCAGGAGTTCAAGGATGCCTCCATTGTCCATCTCTACAAAGGTAAAGGGAATAGATTGTCCTGTGACAATCACAGGGGGGTCTCTCTCTTAGTCATTGCTGACAAAATTCTTGCTAGAGTCCTCCTTAATAGGCTGATCCTTCATCTGGAAGATGGTCATATACCTGAGAGCCAGTGTGGCTTCAGAAAGGGTCAAGGAACAGTCAATATGGTGTTTGCTGCCTGACAACTCCAGAAGCAATGCCAGGAGCAGAACAGAGGTCTGTACACAACATTTGTAGATCTGATCAAGGCCTTTGACACTGTTAGTCATGAGGGCTTATGAAAAATTATGCCAAAATTTGGCTGCCTGGAGAAGTTCATCAGTATTTTACGTCAATTTCATGATAGCATGTTTGCCCAGGTTTTGAGTAGTGGACAATGCTCCCATGCCTTCCCAGTCACCAGTGGAGTGAAACGGGGCTGTGTACTTGCTCCCACGGTTTTTAGCTTGATGTTTTCAGCCATGTTGTCAAATGCTTTCATTGAGGATGAACACGGCATCAAGGTCAACTACTGTACTGATGGTAAGTTCTTCAATTTGAAAAGGCTACAAACCAAGACCAAAGTAGAGGGAGTGTTGGTGCATGATTTTCTGTTTGCAGATGATTGTGCACTCAATAGAGGCTCTGAAGCTGAAATGCAACAAAGTATGGATCAATTCTCTGTTGCATGTGCTAATTTTGGCCTAATAATTAACATCAAGTAAACACAGGTACTCCATCAGCCACCACCACACCATCCATACGTAGAACCATTGATTACAACAAATGGAGAAGTTATGAATGCTGTGGAAAAGTTCACTTACCTTGGTAGTGTACTTTCCAGGGATGTACACATTGACAATGAGGTTGATACACACGTTGCCAGAGCTAGCTCAGTGTTTGGGAGGTTCTGAAGAAAGGTTTGGGAGAGAAGAGGTATTAGACTGACTACCAAACTGAAGGTCTACAGAGCTATTGTGCTGACATTGTTGTATGCCTATGAAACATGGACAGTCTACCAATCCCATGCCAGGAAAATGAATCTCTTCCATTTGAACAGTCTTAGGAAGATTCTGAGGAACATCTGGCAGGATAAGGTACCAGACACTGAGGTCCGTGCTCGAGCTGAACTGCCAAGCATTCAAACTATGCTTCAGAGAGCACAACTCCATTGGGCTGGCCAAGTTGTTTGAATGCAAAATGTATGCTCACCAAAAAGACTATTTTATGGAGAACTCACATGGGGCAGGCGATCACATGGTGGTCAGAAGAAGTGATACAAGGACACTCTTAAGGTCTCTCTCAAGAACTTTGAATTTGACTGTACAACATGGAAGATGCTGTCACAGAACCACTCAGTATGGCATGCCCACATCAGAAAAGGTGCTGTGCTCCATGAACAAAGCAGAATTGAGACAGAACAAAGTAAACATAGGAGGTGCAAATCTGGAGCATCCACCCCAAAAATTCATATGGACTATCTGTGCCCAACCTGTGGCAGAGCATTCCGAGCTCATATTGGTCTGATCAGCCACAGTTGGACACAATGAATTTCACTTTATCATGATGATGTCATTTTGGTTCTCTTCAAAAACAAAGGACAAACAACCAACCACCCAACCAAATTTCATGGTGAATGAATTCTAGGACTCTAGAATTCCTAAAATTTCTTCAGAAGGTGCACAATGTAATGAAAATGGTTTCTGACGCAGACTGTGATGTATGTAAGAAAGATTAGTCTAAGGGAGACCAACTAAACTGTCACTGCTGTATCCCAGGTGTGAAGCAAAAAGATTTGAAGTGGACAGTGAAAAAGAACAAAAGGGATAGGTCCGAGAGGTGTTACAAAAAGAAGAATTGGCAGGATTTAAATTCAGGGACATGTCATAACAGAATAAGCATTGGAATCAGAAGCCAGAAAGACTTGAGCCCAAACCCCACCTCTGAAACTTTCTGTGACTATGAGTAATGTAATCTTTTATGTCTCTGTTTTCTCATCTTTAAAATGGGGAGAATAATACTCATACTTTCAACGTTATAAGGTTGTTGTGAAGTTCAAAGGAAATGTTATATATTAAATCATTCTGTATACTTTCACAAACTATAAAAAATGTCTATTATGTAGATGACCTTTGCTGCTGCTTGACATCATTTCCCCACCTGCGCTCCAGGGGCACTGGGAGCAGAAACAGTACATAAGTGTCTTTGCATAGGCTGCCACTCTATACCTGGAATTCTCTGTCTTCTCAGCCTCACCTTTGTGACCTCCAAACCTCCTTTCCAGTGCTACTTCCTTCAAGAAGTCTTTCCTGGCTCCCCTAGGTATGAATGGTCACCATTAACACTGTATTTTCAGCCTACACTACCTCTGAGGTCCCTTCCAACTCTTTGTCTATTATGCTCTGATGATTTATCCCAGCAGTGTCAGAGAATATAAAACAATGAACTAAAAAAAGGAGTTTTTAAGAGTACGGGAGGATTCCGGAACTAGCCAAAAGATCTCTCTCCTCAAGAATGCCATGCTGGGATCAACACAATGCAGGGAACCTATCACTCTGGCTTAATGATGTAGGAAGTAGGTATCTGTAGGGAAGAAACCATCCAGAGACAAAGAAGGAAGTCACAGCAGTTGGAGGTTTTCATTGGCCTTGTCTGAGAAAGTACAGGCCCCAGGCCAGGGATTGAGATTGGCCAAATCAGATGAAAATCCTGATTGATTCTGAGATCTGACTTGCAACTGTGTGTGTGGAATGTGGCATTCACTTTAAGTAAGCTATGATAGCAGAAAAGAGATCCTTGGGAAGAGAGTAGGTATGACAAGGTACCATTCCTCTATCTCATCAGACATACAGCTAGGCCAGGTAGTTTTGGGGAAGATCAATATGGTTTCTACAAAGATAGCTTCAGGAAGTTAGCCCTGAGATCTCAGTTGGAGTTCCGGTTTTTATTATTGCCTCTTCTTGAACCCCATTGGGATTATCTTGGCAACTTGGAGTAGTTTGCCATTTTCTTCTCCCTGCTCATTTGACAGATGAGGAAATTGAGGCGAATAGAGTTAAATGACTTGCCCAGGGTCACACAGTTAGTAAGTATCTGAGGCTGGATTTGAACTCATGAAGATAAATCTTCTGGATTCCAAGCCCAGTGTTCTGTTCACTGAACCACCTAGCTGCCCTTCAGGTTTTTACACATTCCCTGAACATGGTCCACAGGAGTAACTGTTCTACTGTCCACAAGACGCTTTAGCAGCTAGAATTATAAATCAACGTAATTCTAGAAGAATGGTAACCATCAATGCAATGAATATCCTCCTTGTTCTGAGGATGGCAGGCCAAGGGATTTACCTAGTAAGGATGACAAAAAAAACTTACAGCTGTTAAATTCAAGCCTCTACAGTGAGCTAGGAAGACACAAGTTGAAAAGGATCTGGTGCTAGATATCTACTCCTCCTAGAAAAACCCAGAACATATACAGCAGAGAACATAATCAAAACAGCTGTTTATATAAACTAGCCTGCCATAGGCCAGAATGCTGTTGTACAGCCTGGATGCCTGGTATAATTTGAGTTAACTTCTTTGGATTGACTTAAAATTAAGATTTGGGACCTTCAGGTGAGGAATCTATAAGACCGTATATATGTCCTACTTTTCGAGCAGGGTAGTCTATCCTGCAGAACTTCTTTGTGGGTTGTTATTTGTTTTTTGTTTCATTTCTGGTTATTTTGTATCTTATGTGTTGTTGTTTTTGTTCATTAAGAAGCAGGTAAATTGCATAGTGGACAGTACACTGGACATAGAGTCGGGAAGACCTGAGTTTAAATTCTATCTCAGATACTTCCTAGCTTTGGAACCATGAGCATATCACTTAGCCTCCCTAAGCCTCAGTTTCCTCATCTGTGAAATGAAGATAATATAACATTCCTTTTGCTGAGTTGTTGTGAGGATCAAGTGAGATAACCTATATAACATGCCTTGCAAATTAAAGCACTATCTAAGTAATGATTGGGGGGAAAAGGTTTGTGGGCAGCTGTTCATTGCACCAGATAAAGATTCACTTCTAAGACTCTCCCATCTTCCTTGATGGGAGAGCTAAAAGAAGATATCCACAGAAGGAAATGCTAAGACATTCTGCCCAGGACAGCTGGCACCAGGGCAGGTGGCCAACTCACGACCTCAGGAGCTTCATCTCAGACAACACTTCTTTTTAATAGAAGGAAATAGACATATTTGGCCTGGAGAGGAAAAGATTTGGAGAGAACATGATTAGAGTCTTTAAATATTTTGTGCAGAAGACATACTACACTTATCCTGTTTGGCCTTGGGAAGAAGAAATACATCCAAAGGAGAGAAGTTATAGGAAGGTGTAATTTTGGCTCAACGTAAGAGGAAAAAATCCCAACAATTAGAGCTGTCCCCAAATAGAATGGGTTGCCTTGAGGGCATAGTTAATTCCCTGCTCCTGAAAGTTTTTAAGTAGAAACTAGAGAATGACTTCTTAAAGAAGTTGTGGAGATGAGTCATGAGCTACGTTGATATGGGTTCAGATGTCCTTTCAGGTCATTTATAAATCTAACGTTCAATATTCTAGCTTTAAGAATAGAAAGTCAAGCGCTGTGTCTGGGACAATATCTGTCCCTTGTTGGAAATCTCTGTGTAGACAAAAGGTTGACAACTCCACAGGGACAGAAATATCTACCCTTCACTGGAAGCAACTTTATCTGATCAGTGGAAAGTCACCAGAATGTTAAGCAATGGCAGCATCTATTCCAACTCAATTTCTTGGTCCTGAGACAAAGCAAGTAGCTTTTATATTCTTTGCCAAAAGAGAAATTTGTGGAGTATACTGAATGATACCTAGATAGAAAACCCCCAAAATCCAAGACTGTATAAAATACAGAAGGGGAATTAAAGAAAAACTTCCCCATGCTAGGGCCCAACAAAGTCAAAGGATCATATCGTGCAAAGTCCTGCTTACTAAAGTAATTATCTATCTGAACCCTCAGATTCTAAGTTGTGGCCCCCAGAATATTCCAAAAAAGGCAAATTAGCAAATGTATACAATAACCCTAAACACTAGTCCTTATATCAAAAGAAATTGTCAGAATCTTGGGAAGCAGACCTATTCCAAAGGGGAAACCAGCCAACATAATTAACAGCATTTACATGGCAGATTGCCGTTGAATTTCCAATCATGAACACAAGGGGTTGGGAAAGCAATGCTGATCTGACAGTCATCCTATCTCAATATGTTTGCACCTCACTGCTCATCCCTGGAGACCTGGGGTTGGAGCCAACCTCACTCATCACACAGAATTAGTGCCTATGTGAGTGTGCACAGCAGTCCACAGGCAAGAAGATTTATTGCTCTATTTGACAATCTGTTACTCACTAACTGAGCATGACACATCTGGGATTTGAAATCATCAACATGACATCTAACAGGATAACAAAAACCTTTAGGGGGGGTAAGGGGTGGGAAGAAAGTGGCTGTTTACAGAGTGGATTATTTTTTCACTATTGACCCTGACTGTTAGTCTGGGCCTTAGGTCACAAAAAAGAGTAAAGGAAGTAAAATGAGAATCATTGAAAGCCTGTGATCTCATGGGTCCAAAGGGAGATAATGAACTCCTACCCTCTCAGCAAGAAGAGGTGTCATAGGTCCTTATAGGTGCATTCTTCTTTTCCATAGGTATATGGACTGAATTTTCCTCTTTCCATCTTCAGAGTCACTGGAAATGCACCCACCTGAATGCAGAGAGACCAGGAGGCTTCCTCTCTTCCTAGCTCCCTTCTAAATCTCTCGTCACAATTCCTGATTTCAATGAATAAATGAGCCAGACATGGCCACAAGTCATGCTTTCAGTGGTGTGGCAGCTTCTTTCCCATTCACCATGTCCTGGCCTGACCTCTTTCCCTCCTCCCCTCAATCATCATGGTGCAGCTGCAGTTAAGACTCAGGCAGCCTGATGTCACTGCATCGGAATGGGATAACGTGGATTTGCTGTTCTTGTTCACTTGTTTTTCAGTCATGTCTGACTCTTCATGACCCCATTTGAGGCTTTCTTGGCAAAGATACTGCAGTGGTTTGTCATTTCCTTCTCCAACTAATTTTATAGATGAGGAAACTGAGGTAAACAGGATTAAGCGACTTGTCCAGGGCCACACAGATGATAAGTGTCTGAGGCCATATTTGAACTCACAAAGATGAGTCTTCTTGACTCCAGGCCTGGTTCTCCAACCACTACAACCACTTAGCTGTCCAACTCATTCATTAAGCAATCATTATGTATAAGGCACTTTTCTGGGGAAACAAGAATGAAATAAGAAAAGATGCTGCCTGAAGGAAAGAATAACCAAATATGGATCATATGTGTATAACACTAGCTTCCATAGCCTCTCCTACAGATATTATTGGAACCTATCTATGTCTTTTAGAGGGTATGGAGTCATGAACAGTTAAAGCTTAACTATCCTCTATGAGATGTTTGTGAGAGACTAACAATTTATTTGTTATCCTAGAGAAAAGAGGGTGATGGCAAGAGAGAGACCAAGAAAGGTAGGTGATGAGAATGGAAGGATGAAGAGAACTTCTTTCCTGATAGAACTATTTTAACTCTTACCTTGCAAAGAAACATGACAGAGAATATTCTTTGAGGAGATTATGAAGTGCTGCTCCGGAGATTTACTTATCCTAGCTGGAGAAAGACTGTGAGAGAAAAAAAGCACATGCCCTGAGCAGACTGAGTTTAACTCTTATATTGTGAATAAGTAAGAAGAAGATTCTTGAGAGATGGGTTATTATCCCAAGAAGCTGATTGGTGAGACTGTTTCAGAAGTGAGGAGAAGTCAAGAGTTGAAGTGATAGAGGTGATTCCGGCTGTGACCTTTCTGACAGTTAGAGTATTATAAATAATTTTTATGGCTTTTGTTATTTGTTAACTATTTGCCCCTGGACTTCCCCCCATGGCCCTTTGGCCCTGTATTTTTGCGCCATTTGCTTCTACACATCATGGGCCTTATTAAAATATGATTGAAGCATTACTCCTTGATGCCACCACAGTCTTTCCCAGTGCATACAAAGGACAGGGCATGCCTACCCCTATTTAATAATTCCATAAATTAATTAGCAATTTGCCCACTATGAGGATGACCCCAGGTACCACACCTAGGATTGATTATGAAAATTTGTAAATGATAAGAAGCTAGAAGGAATGACTACCTTGGATGATAGTCTCAAGATTTTAAAAAAAATTAACCGAATGAACCAATGGAGTGATCTGGATGAAATTTTTATCTTGTATAACAATAATAGTAGCAAACATTTGTATAGTGCTTACTCTTTGCCAGACACTTTGCTGAGAGTTTTAAATATATTATCTCATTTGATCCTTATAACAACCCAGGGAAGGAGATGCTATTATCTCCATTTTACAGTTTAGGAAACTGAGACAGAGAGAGGTTAAGTGACTTGTCCAGGGTCACAGAGCTAGTGTTTATATCTCCTTCAGTGCTTTAATAAACAGTAGGCACTTAGTAAATGTTTACTGAATAAATGCTGTTCAATAAATTAACAAGATAGAATAAAATGGAAATTCATTTAAAGTAAAAAATTAGGCACAAATATTAAACTATGGAACTGTAGAATGGAGGAGATTTAGCTTAGGAGCAGTTCATTTGATAAAAAAGCTAGGGATTTTCATTGACTTGGAGCCTAGTTAAAAAGACAACTGTCAATCAAAATAGAGGTATACTGTTTAAATCACAGGAAGCAATGGTTTCACTGTTATCTGGTTTGGTAAAACCATGTCTAGGGGGAATGAGGTGTCACAGTGAACAGAGGACCTGACCTGGAGTCAGGAGAACCTGAGTTCAAATCTGGCCTCAGATACTTACTAGCTGTGTAACCCTGGACAAGTCATTTGACCTTGTTTGCCTCAGTTTCCTACTTCCACTAAAATGAGCTGGAGAAGGAAATGGCAAACTACTCCAGTATTTTTACCAAGAAAACTCCAGATGGAGTCACGAAGAGTTAGGCACACTGAACGACTGAGCACCACAACAGCAGGATGACCATATCCAGAGATCCATATTCAGTTCCACGACAATTTTCTTCAGGATAATAATAAATTGGAGTGTGCCCAAAAAGAAGCAACCAGAATGATAGAGAACAGTGAATGCATGCTGTAGGAGGAGCTGGTGAAGAAAGCAGGGATTTTTAGCCTTGGTAATAAAGGTATCACAGTCTAATGGCTAGAGGTTTTAAGCTCAGAAAGACATGGATTCAAGTCTGGTGTCTGATGTATCTTGGCTATGTGTCTTCCACAATTTATTTAACCTCTCAGGGGCTCCAGGCAAGGCCCTAAGACTCTTAGTTTCAGAGAAAGTGCCGACTAGCTTTGTTAGAGGGAGTTTCCTCACCTGGAAGTTCTCTATAACTAAGAAATCATATTCTAGTCTCTTTTCCTTTGATCCAAAATATTCTTTTATCACTTTGTTTAGTCTGTGCCTATTTCTGTGCTCTGAAAGAAGGGAGTAACTATGAAAAGGGCTAGTTCCCACCAGTCTGAATGCACCTTGGGCAAACCATAGTGCCTAGCACATAAAAGTACTTAATAAATTTTCCATCTATCACTTAAACACTCTGACCTTAATTTACTTGTTTTGCCTATCCATCAGTCTATTGTCGAGAAAGTATGTTGTAAACTTGTTTTTAACCTGACCTACAATTTAATTAAAGAACTCTGGGTGAGGAAATTCTTGTTGTTCAGTAGTGTCTGACTCTTCATGAACCACTTAGGGTTTTCTTGACAGAGATACTGGAATGTCTTCCCATTTCCTTCTCCAACTCATTTTACAGATGAGGAAACTGAGCCAAAGAGGGTTAAAGTGACCTAGCCAGGGTTATACAACTAGTAAGTGTCTGAGGCAAGATTTGAACTTAGGTCTTCCTGACTCCAAGCCTAGTACTCTATCCACTGTGCTACCTAGCTGCTCCAGAGGACATTCTACCGATACAGGATAGCAAATGCACTGCTTCTTAAGAATTTTAGAAAGTTGCCCAGCAGTACTGAAGCTAAGTGAGCTACCCAAAGTCCCACAGCCAGTATGTGTCAAAGATGGGATGTGAACCCAGGTTTTACAAGGCCAGTTCTTTACCCCACTACCCAAAGTGACTGTTCTTTTCTAAGTATTAATGTGCTACATAAATGAAAGCTGTCATTAGTATAGATGGATGTGAAGTAGGACATCTATTACAGATAAAGAGATCGAGACCTCAATCACACTGATAGGAAGCAGGAGAGGCAACAAAACAAAGCCAGAAACTCCAGACTCCAAATCTAAGGTTCCTTCCCCTATGCCACAGCATCATGAGTTTTGAAAGACAGAAGGCATGGGCAGCACAAAGACAGTTAAGGGCTTCTGCATAAATCCTTCCCTTAAATGCCTGATTTTCAGGCAGGTGGCTACATTTACATCAATTCCTAGTTAATGTTTAGGAAACATTAAGATTTAAATCTTCCTCTTGTTTTTAATTGCCTACAGTCACATTAAAAAAAAAAAGTTAGCCCACAGGGTCTACCCCTATTGTAAAGCCCTCAAACTGCTCTCCCACCCTTCCTACTTTCCACTAACACTGATGGGACTATTGACGGGAGAAGTCTCTGGTAGTTGAATCCAATCTGTTTATGGGAGCTCACAGAGCACAGAAACACATGTAGCCTAGACATTTTTTAATATTCTGGCTATGTCTACATCTTTTGGGGAGCTGCTTGGCTCCCAACAGCTCCCTTGGTATTCTTAGCTTACAGTATTGTTATTAGAAACTATGTGAAGCTTCCCATTTTAATTATTTGGTATTGGCCGACCATCTAAGGCCTGTCTATACATAGAATGACATCTGCTGACTACATTGACCAAAAAGGATTCAAGTGGCTTGAAGTAAGGTAAAAAAAAAATACAGTTCGCAGAAGCAAAATTAGTTCAGTTTTGTTCCCACCATTAACAACATTTTCAGCTAAATTCTACTTGCTTGTTTTTTAAAATTACTGGAAACAGGAAAACAGGGAAATCCTTCCCAAAGTTAACTAGGGGAGATGGAAGTTAGAGTATATTCATCTTTTTATCTAGATATGAAGCAAACATCTGATAAGGAATGAAATGAGCAGATCAATTTATAGGCATCAACATAAAAACAACAACTTTGAAATCTCTAAGAATTCTGATTAGCACCATCACCATGATTCCAGAGGGCCAATAATGAAGCATGTCATGAACCTCCAAGCAGAGAGTTGATGGTCTCGAGAAAATAGGTTTCTGTTTTAAAAAAAAAAAAAGGAATTTAGAAAAAGAATTGAGAAGACACCAGTAATGGACGGGAAAATATCCACAGTTTCATTTCTAGTCCCAATATTTGTAGGAGAAGAATACATAGGGAATCATCCTTTGAATAAATGAATAAAACATTTATTAAGCACTTACTGTGTGCAAAGCAATGAGGATACCAATAGAAAAACTAAGACAGTCCCTACTCTAAAGGAGCTCATATTCTAATGGAAAAGACACACATGAAAAGCCTCAGCAACAAGTCAAATAGAAAAGTCCCATGGTCCTTAGGGTACAGCAGAAAAGCAAAAGTTAATGCTTTCTCTTTAGTGACATAATAATATTAGGGCAGCTAGGTGGCTCAGTGGATAGAGCACCATCCCCAGAGTCAGCAGGACATGAGTTCAAATTTAGCATCAGACACTTGATAGCTGTGTGACCCTGGGCAAGTCACTTAACCCTGATTGCCTTAACAACAACAAAAAAAGATATGATAATATCGTAGTTTCTGATCCTGATCCATTTGACAGTGACAAAGTCTTTGGTCACAGGAAGTTTCTTTTCTGGGTCTTCAGTACTATAGTTATAGTTCCTTTGTGAACAGGTGTAGATATAATACATATCCTCATTCACAGTTTTGATGTACTAAATTCTTCAGTGAATAGCAATGCTGTGGGTAAAAGCTTAATGAAGGAAGGCAATTATCATTTAATGGTGGAGAGGGAAGGCTGTGTCCTCAGAATCTGGTCTTTATTCTCCAGTGTGGTACAGGAAAAGGAGGACTTATTTTGGAGTACGCAATTCCTGCCTATCACACTTACTACCCATGAGCTTGAGCAAGTCACTTAATCTTTGTAGACCTCAGTTTCCTAAACTGTAAAGTGAGGGCATTGGTTTATATGGCCACTTCCAGCTCTAGATCTATGATCCTAAGTTGTTAACTGACTGATAATAGCTATCCTATTTTTAGCTTGCAAGAGAGATTCCCCTCTCTTTTCTTGAGAACTCATTCCAACTTCTCATAAGCTGTATCTGTACAAGACTAATAATTACACTCATATCTGACCAGGAAAGGAAAGAAAAAGATTTTTAAAACTATCTGAGGTTGCACAATGTATAAATCATGACAAAGCACTATTCTAAGGGCTGCTTACACTGTCCATCTATGGCATTCTTCTGGAAGAAAACTATGAAAACCATCACAGTCATGTATGCATGGGGTTTGGGAGTTACATCACATGAAGGGCAATTTGGTATATTCAAAAGTGCCTGAATTCAGAGTTGGAGGAGAGATTTATAAATTCTGACTCTAACCCTTACTATTTGCACAGCCTCAGGCAAGCCACATCACCTGTCTGGGCCTCGGTTACCTCAACGGGCAAATGAGAGGTTTAGACTGGGTGCTCTCCAAAGGGCCACCCTGCTCTAAAGCAATGATTCTCTCTTATCAGGTACATTCTGTACAAATATTTTCTACCCTTTTCCTGACTGAGGACAAAGCACTTCCTGAGGTCTGCTTTTGATCGTTTCCTAGCATACTAGAGCTAGGAAATGTTTATGGAAAAAAAAAAACTCTCATACCAGGATTAATGTGGCAGTTGGTGCTGTTGCTACCTCTGTAGTAGAAAGTTATTTTAAAAGTTTACATTTATTTTTTTGGAGCCCTAGTGAAACTGTCTACTAAAGGGACTCTTTAGGGGTTCATTCATCTCTAGAGTGAAAAGTTACTCCTTTCAAGTTGCTGAACTATACCCCCTAGAACACCTTGCACATAGTAGGCATTTTAAAAATCTTTGTTAAATGAATAAATGAATAAGACAGAGGAAGTATTCAAAATCTAAATAGCTACCAGGATTATATTCTGCTGGGTTGTAGTAACATAACTTTCCCTGGGTCCTCAAGATTCTGCTACACTATATTTTGTAAGTAGACAAATAAATGAAAGTCATCAAGCACTTTTGTTATAGAATCCATTCAGCTATTAGAAGACCTGGTACATGTGCCAGTCACATCAAATTTGTGAGAACATTTTCTGAGATTTAGGCTTAAAATAGATTCATTAAGAAGGGAATGGGAGATAGGATCTTTGACCTGAAGTTAGCTGCTAAAAATTCTATAACTCTTGGGTTTTGGTTTGATAAAAATCTTATATTAAAAAGTAATAAATTCATGTCATTTCAATGAACTAGAAAATGTTCAAGATCTACTCAGTTCACCAAACTGAATTGCTATGATTAAATATAATGATCCTGGTTCTTTATCTTCAAAAAAAATAATCTAAAACCAACTTCATGTGTTATTAATTAAGGGAGGTGAAAGGAAAAATCCTGTGAAACTCATTTCAGACCTTAGCAGAAAATAGATAATGAATTGCATTGGGGCCATTTTAAACACTAGTTTGTGAAATCTGGAGGATGGTTACCAAAAGGTATGTCATTACATCATTTTGGGAAAATTCATTGTTATCCTTTTAACAAGCAAACCTCTCTACCAAATACTAGGAAAATAACTAATACCCTTTAATTATTGAAAATTCCACACTGATCTACAATTGCCCTTCCCTCAAAATGGGTGGAATCCATTGGTAAATCATATGGAGCTTCACTTTAACTGGAAAGTATTTACAGACTGATCAACTTTAAGTAGAGGTCACAGGCAAGTGGAAATTTTTTGTAGCTTAAACTTTTCTTAGCCCTACTCTGTCAGGAAAGGAAGGAAAGCGGACCTCTGGAAGGGTTAATACATTGTCCTCAGGCAGGAAAAGTGTGGAAGGAATTTGCACAGAACAGCATCTGGAGTCTATGTGTCCTCACACACTTCCAAGGGGAAAGCAGCTTTCCACATTCATTACTGCTTAGTAAGGAAGAGGAGAAAAAAAACAAGGGAGGAGAGAAAAGAAACAGGGGGACTCCCTTTGTATCTGTGTCCAATATGGTTTCTTTTGATTTTTCATTCTCCATAGTCAAGGGCTTCCCAGGGGTTCTCATCTGTTACCCAGGCACTGCCATACCTGCCTGGCTGTGTGAAAGTGACTCAGCTGCCGGCTCTGGATGAGGCTAACAGATCACATCTATCTCCCTGGCATCTACTGAGCTCTCGGGGCTGTAAGGATCAAGCCCCAAACAGGGACAACAAAAGCAGGTCTGTATAGAAAGAGTCACCCTTCTTTATTGTCCACTGCTCATTGTGCGGACGCTGGGGGTCAACACTCCCCACCACATTCCTGCCTACATCATGAAAGAGAAAGACAGGGAGGAGAATGCTGGGCTGCAAGTGTAAGTACAGTAATGTGATTCTGGGCTTTCATCTGGGAGCAAAGATTAAAATGAATGACAGCTCCAAAGCTCCCTGGACAAACTAAGGAGAGTTAGGACACCATTAAACCTGGGATGGGGACAGGACCACATGTGGAAGGATTAAAGGTATATTTAGAGATTGCGATAGGCATCTTTATAAATTGTCTAACTACAGTTGTCTAACTCGAAGAGATGTGAGACCTTCCATTATGCATGAGGGATTTAGGTTTTTCTCTTTCCCCATCTGGTTTTGAAGTACAAGGTCAGAAATGAAAGAGAGAATGTCTATGGGAACTAGAGAACACCAAGAAGTCATCAAAAAGGAGGAGTATGATGTCCTTTAAAGAAAGGGGAAGGGGAATGGAGAAAAAATAAATTTGCTAGTTCAACTTATTTTACAGAGGGAGGAAGGTAGAAAAAAAGTTCTTACTTAAAAACAAACCCTATTTGACTTTCTCCTGCTTAGCATATTCCTAAATCCAAGATTTTATGAAAGTCAGCTCTCCATCCTCCTGGGCCCCTAAACCTTTTCAACTGAGCCTGTGGGATTTCTGTTCTTCTCTTTGATGTACCATTGTCTACTCAAGAGAAATAAATATTCTTTGATTAAGAAATTTTTCTTCTTTTTTTCTGGAGCCTGCCATCCCTGCAACTTCTGGGAAATTATTTGGTATTTTGGGAGCAGAGAATTATAACACTGGTGGAAATCTTCATTTGTTTATGATTCATAGTTTATTGAATTTTCACTTCTCTTTAGGCTTTTGGATCTTTCAATTCCTGCTCATAATTATATATTGTTTATCTCTTGTTCCTTTATTTTAGAAAGACTCCAGTTTTGATGGAGTCAAAATTTGTCATTTATAATATTCTTGGGCCTACTCTTTATGCTTTCATTTCTTGTTATGTAGGCCCAGCTTTCTTAATGCGCTGGGCTGCGTTTTTAATGAAAACTTTCCCATTTCTTTCTTTACCTTTTTTCCTTAAGTTTGTTGGTCTCTTTTCTCTGTTACTCTCTCTCTCTCCATCTTTCCCTCTCTCTGAGAGGGCACAGAAAATGGGCGACAGAAAAAATTAAAAAGCAGTCTCTGTCCCATTCGTTCCGCACAGCCCCCATAAAAAGCAAATATTTTCAGGTTGACTGAAAGTTTAACTTTGTTACTTTTTTTATTTTTCAAGAAAATCTAGCGTGACATGGCACGTGTTGGTACCCTCTCCTTTTAACAAATTACAGGAGGGTTTTTTTTCTTTTGACCTAAGCTAAAAGCTGTGCAAATTTCTCTTGTCTGTGTTTTTATTGTGTACAGATTCCTCTGGCAAAGCTTCAGACGTTTACTTGTTGGAATTTTAAAACTGGACCCTCCACTTCCTGCACCATGTAGCACTTGTACACAGAAGAGGATTCAGGCAGGACTCTATCTTCCTCCCTCCTTCTGCTTTCCCTATTGTCCCCCAACCCACGTACAAACACTGTGGTTTTAGATGGACAACATCTGAAAACATGGACATTTTTTTCCTACCCATCACAGAAGTAGGGAGGTGATTTGTATTTCTCTAACAACCCACTGGAATCAGACCATAATTCAGAAGATGGACATAAGGTTGTAAACTGCTCCCATTCCCAATATCCTTTTCTTTATGTTACTCTATATGCTACTTTCTCCAATTAGAACATAAGCTCCTAGAGGGTAGGCAGGGGTTGCTTTGTTTGCTCATATTTGTACCTCTAATGACCAGTTTATAGTCAGTGTGTAATAAATGCGTTGGAGCAGCTTGGGGTCACAGTGTTGGGCTGGAATCAGAAAGATTCATCTTCCTCAGTTCAAGTCCAGCCTCAGACGCTAGCTGTGTGACCCTGGACAACTCATTACACCCTGTTTGTCTCAGTTTCTTCATCTGTCAAATGAGCTGGAGAAGGAAATGGCAAACCACTCCAGTATCTTTGCCAAGAAAATCCTAAATGGGGTCACAAAAGGGTCAGGAACAACTGAAATGACTGAACGACAACATCTATCTATTGACCTAGAGCTAGAAGCAATCTTAGAGGACCTTCAGTCCAATCCCCTCACTTTACGTATAAAGAAAGAGAGACACAGAAAAGTTCACTGCATGTCCTAAGTCATAGAGGTGGCAGAGTTGCAGAATTAGGATTAAAATTCACATTTCATGACCCCAAATGTTACATTTTCAATTTTAATGCTTTCTTAGAACTCTTCCATTGAGTCCATCTCTAGAACCTTCTTTGTCATTCAGCCATTTTTGGTTCCATCCACTGCCAATGACCTTCCTTCCAAACTTGTATTCAGCTGCTTTGTAGATATTTGTATTTACTTACTTTCTATTTCATATAGATATATACATACTTATGTATGTATATGTGTACATATATATACACATATTGCCCACGCGCGTGCACACACACACACACACACACACATACTTGCTGTCTCCCCATTAGAAAGGAAGCTCTTTGAGAGCAGGAATTGTTTCATTCTTTGTTCTTGTATCATCAGCACCCGACACAATGCCTAGTGCCTAGCAGGGAATAAATATTTGTCAATTGAATATTGATTGATTTCCACTGCACCACACTGTCCACATCCACCCCCAATCACAGTGGAAATCTCCAGTCTTTTCCAGTGACTCAGAGAATCACAGAGATATTCAAGGATCTTTTTTTTAATTTCTTCTGGAAATATATATATGTATATATATTCATATATATACTTATGTGTATATATGTGATATTTAGACTACATATCTTTTGTGGTTCTCTCTAGATATATAGATATATATGTATACATATATATGATGTGTAGATTTTAAGTATCCTTGTGACATATGTACATATATATGATGGCTGCATTGTATATTTTTGCAACTGTGTGTATATGTATATGTATAAAATCAGGGTTGTGTACACACATACACACACAAACACACACACACATACACATATATATATATATATATATATATATATATCAGGGTTTTATTTATACATGCATATGTCTATATGTGGATATATATCTCTCTTTATTTTTTCACACAATTGTCCACAAGAATCAATTTTGCCTAAAGCATAGGATATATATCTCATTCCTTCCTTTGCACCTTTCCCGAGGCCATGATAGCTCTTCCAACTTGACACCCTTTCAGAGAACACATTTTTTTCACTTCTAAGAGAAAACACATTCAATACAATCTCCAGTAAGAGAGAGGGACCTTACTAAGGAAGGTAGTAGGTAGGGAATGGAGCCTTAATGAGAAAAGCAATAGAAAACTAAATGTTGAAATATGAACAAATGTAACTAATATATTTGGGGGTGAGGAGGACACTCACCATTGAACTTTCTTTTTATCATCATTTGGACTATTATTTGGGTTGGGGATTCTTTTTAAGAATTATTTTAAAGTGTTGAGGTCTTTCCCTTCAGATCCAAAGGGATTCCATTGCATAGTATAACTTTCCTTTCTCTTTCCCCTTAGCCCCACTTGGCTTGGCCTGCTGCTGTGCCACTGGGTCCTGAACATTGAACTGCTCCTGCCTGGAGATCAGCTCTTTTAGGCCAGCCCCTTCCCCCCACCTTTTTTTTTCCAACATGCCATTTCATTTTCAAAAGAGAGAAATATTCTCTAGTTATAAATCTCTCCTTTTTCTTTGCGGAGCCTGCAGTCCCTGCCCTTCTATGGGGGGAGGCTATCTCTCGGAAGTTATTCACACTGGGTTGGGAGAGGTCAGCCTGCCACACATTTCCTGGCAGGTGGTCCAGCATGGAAGTTTAAAGCTCTCCCAGACCAAGGTGCTTTAAAGGCCCTCTCTGGAAAATAATGGTAGCACTTCTTTGTCTCCAGCTTCTGGGCTGTCTATGAAAGGCTTTTCTACATGACAGATTGCTGTCCAGACCCTGACCCCTGTTGTATCTCCAGATCAGTCTTCCCATCCCGGCTTATAACTACTTGATACCCTCCGGAAAACATACTTCTTTCATTTCTAAGGAGAAAATATATTCACTCTGATCTCCAATCTGAGACAGAGTCCTTGTTAAGGAAGACGGCAGGCAGTGGAACCTTAATGAAGAATACGACAGAAAAATAAATATTGAAGTATAGATAGCAGGGGCTAACATATTGGGGAGACAATATAGTGACCTTTAGCCATTGGACTTTCTCTCTTTTCATCAGCCCTTTGTCCTTCCCTATCACACACTTAACCCCCATTTCAGTGGGTGTCTCCCTTCTCAATATAATCCCTACTCCTCCATCTTTAATTCAACTACTCCTTGCTGCCCATACCCCTTTTCCCATTTTCATCTATGCTTCTCCAGTTTCTCCTCCCTATTCTATTCTCCCATTCTAATCCTTTTCTTCTTCTCAATTTGGTTTATATACCTCTTTCCCCAGTTCCTTCCTCCTTCCAAGTTTCCATTTCTATGTGACCCCTAATCTGAGTTTCCCTTTCATTCCTCTTTTCTTACTATCCTCTTGTTCATTCATTCATTCAACTAAATAAATTGCTACATTACCTGGGTACAAAGAGGATTGATTGTTATCCCATCAGGAACTTAGAGTAGCTTCCCTCTGGTTTACTCCTCCCATACTTAGCCCTTCCTAGACCTTTCTTTTCCCTCTCTGTTTTTCTCCATATTCCTCTCTTTCTCCTAGCTTTAAATCTATCTAATCCTTACTACTAGCCTTTCACTATTATTTATCTGCTTCTACTAAATTACAAATGTGTAGTTCTAATCTTATATGGACAATGGTTGAGCCATTGTTATCTCTCTGGTTCTCCATTTTCTTAACTGTAAAATAAGAGGGTGCTCCTTGATGATTTCTGTGGTTATTTCCAACTGCAGCATTCTATGCCCTGGTCAAAAGACATGTGAGATACTGGGTTGCATTCTGGGCACCATATTTTGGGAAAGATATTGCTGAGCTTGAGAATATCCAGAGTATTAAAAGGCCTCAGGGTGCCAAGTAAGGATAGGTTAAAGGAGCTAAGGATTTGGGGATGCAAAGAGAAAGGCATGTGAAGTGGGGCTGTCACATGAAAGAAAGATGAGTTTTTTTCTGCTTTGGCTCAGAGAGCAGAACTAGAGGCAGTAAGTAGAGAAATAGACTCAGATTTGATGTAAGAAAGAAGCTTCTCAACATAAAATCTAAGAATAAGCTCCCTCAGGAGGTGGTAGGTCCCACCTCACTGGACATCTTCAAGAAAAGGCTGGATGACCATTTTCTCAGGTGTCTTGTAGAGGAGTTTGCTATTTATGTTTGGTTTGGGGCAGCTAGGTGGTACAGCGGATAGAACACCAGTGCAGGAGTCAGGAGGACCTGAGTTCAAATCTCACTTCAGACACGTGACACTCACTAGCTGTGTGACCTTGGGCAAGTCACTTAACTCCAATTGCCTCATTCTGGGTCATCTCCAGTCATCCTAATGAATATCAGGTCACTGGATTCAGATGGCTCTGGAGGACAAGTGAGGCTGGTGACCTGCACAGCCCTCTCTCACTCAAAACAAAGTCAAGTGCAAGTCATGTCATCATTTCTCTGATGGTATGGTCTTCTTTGGCAACTAAGGACGAACACACATCAATTGGGAATAGATGGCCCCCAAGGCCTCTTTCAATCTTGAAATTCTGTGTTTCTGTAACTAAACAGGTACATTGGCTTTGTCACAACATAACATCATCTCCAAAAAAAACCAACTAGTTCAACCTGTACCTGAATAATTTTTTTGCTCTACGACATTCCCTAACCTCTGCTTGAAGACATCCAGTGACAGAGAGCTTACTATACCTTAGGCAGCCCATTCAATTTTGAATTGTCAGGAATTTTTTCCTCCTTTTTGAACTAAAATCTTGTAGTGTCATCCCACTGCTCCCAGTTCTGAGCTCTTGGGTGAAGCAAAATGTTTATTCATCCTTGTTATATCTTTCTCTTGCCACTGCAAAGAAAAATCTCATTTTTGTAAACTATTGAATGATCTACTGGTAACCCATTTCACTCTAATATCAAATATAAACTACCAAGATACTAGCTTAAGTCAGGCCCAGTCCAGAACATCAGCTATCATGCCCTATCCCCAAGTTGTGTCAAGGCTAAATCCCCATGGATGAATACCAAGTACAGAAACATACCTAGTGTAAGCATTTAGAACCATGTTGACATGACCATATTCACAAGTGATACAAAAATGACCCCAGGACCATCTGACTAGGGAAAGATTTAATGTGTAACCTGTTTCTGAAGGAGAGACATTTTAACACTATACAGAGAGAGAGAGATGTGGGAGTGCAATGCACTAAAAGGAACTGTCATATATCTCAGTTTCTATAATTGCAAAAGATGTACACCAGCAACTTTATTTTGTACTGAGAAAAATAAAAGGTAATGTATGTAAAAGGACATAGAGCCCTCTAAAGGAAACAAGTTATTATTTGCAATATAAATTTAGATCTTGCAAATTGACCCCAAAATGAGAAGAACCTGACCCTGAATTTCACCCATATATTCATTGCTTCTTTGCATATGTCACCCAGAGTCATTTTCATGAGCAAATAAATAGGCCAAGAGTTATGTTAAGAATCTTAAGCAGAAGAAATCTATTCCAAAGAGGGTATTCTGGTTTAAGGAGGGCACCACCATTTATCCAGTCACCCAGTTGTCTAACTTCAGAATCATCCTCAACTCTTCCCTATCACTTACCCCTTCCTCCATATCTAATCAGGGGCCAAGTCTGTCCACTTGGTTTCTACAATATCTCTCATATGTATTCCCTTCTCTCATTCATGTAGCCCCCAACTTACCTCCGTACCTCATCACTTTCTCCTGGGGAATTACAAGAGTCTCCTAATTGGACTCCAAGTTCCCAGTGTCTCCCCTTTCCTGTCCATCCTCTACACAACTGCCAAAATAACCTTCCTAAAGCATAAGTCAATCAATCGCCAAATCAACAAGCATTTATTAAATGCTACTGTATGATAAGCACTCTGCTAGGTGCTCAGATACAAATAAAGAAATAAAAGATGTCCTGCCCTCAAGGAGCTTAAATTTCATTGGATAATATGTGCATAAGTACATATAGAATATATGTCAAATAAATACACGATAATTTGAGGAGGGAGTTTACGCTTTTCCCCTACTCAAGAACTTTTAGTGGCTCACTACTGCCATAAGGGTAGAATCTAAAGTCCTTAGGCTATTTAAAACTTTGCATGACCTCACTCCAGCTTGCCTCTTCAGGCTTATTTCATTATACTCTACTTTATGAACTCTATGTTCCAGTCCAACTGTCCTATTTACCATTACTCAAACCTGGCATTCAATCTTCAACTCCCAAGTTTTTGCACAAGCTGTCCTTCATATCTAGAATGAACCCCTTCTTTGCCTCTGCTTCTAAGAATCTCTAGCTTCCTGTGAGACAAGGCTCAATGTGCCACCTCCTATAAAATGTTTCCAGGTTTTTCTTCAATTTAAGGCTGTTCCCTTCTCCTATTATCATGTAACTATTTCATCTGTTTCCATATTTTCTCTCCCAAGGAGGATGTAAACTCCTTTGAGAGCAGGGATTACTTTACAGTATAGCCTCAACAACTTGCTTAGTGCCTTGCACAGAAATGATAATAGATGCTTGGTGAGTTGCATTAGATTGGAAAGCAATCTTAACTGTATTGATTGATTCCATGGTAAATATGTAAGGAAAAAAAATTAGGGCCTAGATAGTGTAACAGGTAGGGCCAGGTAGAGGAAGCAGTGTTAGACTTAGACTCTTGAAGTTGGAATTAGAGTTCCAGACCCATGATCTAGGATCATAAACCCATCAGGTGAGTTTTCAGAACCTCTTTTTCTTCAAGCATAAAATGGAGATATCATATTTTGTACTACCTGTCTCACAGGTTGTTCAATCCACAAACCAACAAGTATTTGTTATTAATAAATATAATAATATATATAATAATAAATAATGAGGTAATATTATAAACCTACTATCTGTCAGGCACTCTTCTAGGCACTAGGGATCCAAGCCAAAAAAAGAAATATCCCTTTCCTTAAGGACAGGGGAAAACAACATGGACCCTTACCTTCCAGCTCTAAATCTATTTTCCTATTGTAAGATACTTTATTGTATAAGATGGGAAGGCCTGGATAGGCTACAATATGCATCCCTGGAGGAAATACCCATATCAGTGATATTGTACAGGATCATAGGTCAAGAACAGAAAGGCACCTCAGAATCCATCTAGTCCAATCTCTTCATTTTACAAATTAGAAAACTGAGGCCCCAAAAAAGTCACTTGAGATCTGTGAATCCATTGAAGTGAAATGGATATTCAGTTTTCATTATTCATGCTGAGATCAGGAAAGGATGAATAAATGGAATCAGCAGCTAAACTACAAACTTCACTTGAGTGATTTGTTTTGATCTCTTCCCCATTGATTCTGTCAAAAACAGAAAACAGGCTGACATCTTATCTTTGTTGGCTGACTTTTGATTTCACTTTCTTACTCCCTAATAAAAATGCTAGTAAACTGTAAAATGAATACAAATAAAAGAACGAGAATAATATACAGAGCAGATAATGTGTCCCTAAATAACTGCATTTGGATGACTTGGCTACACCTATTTATGTGATGTGATATTTGCAAATACCATATGCTGTGATAGAAGAGGTAAAAAAGAGTCAAGTGGCAGCTACTGGGAGTCTTTGAAAATCAGAGTCATTGGAAGAATTGAGTATCACAGAAATGTTGATACTACAAATGTACTACCTACCGACCTTGAAGGAATAACATATAGCAGTTGGTCTACTCTAGAGCATCACCCAAACATGACAGTTAATAAAGGAAGCTGGGGATACCCATGTCCCTCTCCTCTCAAGTATGAATGAGAAACATGGTTCAATTATTATTTTGGTTTAGCCAGTGTTCCAGGTTCTGCACTGCCCGGGTCTTCTTTGACAAGCAGATCAGTGCATTGAAAGCTTAGCAAAAGAATACATCGTGTTCTATTTGTTGCAGATGTAAGTGGTGATTAATCTAGAATCCAACTTGGTTTGTCCTCTCCTTAATTTTCTATAGCCTGGAGCAGTATTGGTATCAATTAGAAAGTAGCCCAAGTAAGGAGAGACAGTAACCATGTCCTGCTCGGGGCTGTCCCCGAGCCGTCACCTGGTTGCTTACCGTTCCTGTAAGCCTACCGATTTCCCGGTCTTCAGACGTCTCCGGCCCCTCCTGTGGGGGAGGAGAATGACCAAACAGTGCACCTGAGGAGGCTGTTTCCTTCACTTTATTGCTTACATTCATCCCTCTGACCTTCCCTGTTCCCCCTGTATACCCTGCCAGAGCACCTCCCATTACTTCACCATCTCATGACTATTCCAGTAAGTAAGGAAGCTTATCTTGTTCCTGCAGCTAGTTCCTGGGTTCCCAGGCTCACTTGTAACTTTACTGTATGGGACATCAGTATCTGTGGGAACATCAGGTTCCAGGGTCACACAGAGCTTCTGCCAGGGTGTGCATCGGCACCTTTCCCATGGGAACAGGCTTTGCCTCTGACTTGCACCCCCTGGGACCCTCTGGGCCCCTTACAATGTCCAACTTGTTTTTCAGGCTGTATTTGAAGACAACAACTGGGGTTGTGTTGGACAACCCTTCATGCACCCAGAAATCATCCTCTTCAGATAAACAGTTGTATTTTTAGGCATTAGAAATGGGAGGGGTGGAATCATGACCAGAAAAGCAAAATTCCTTATCCTGATGGGGGCAGGGATTAAAAAAAGGAAGAGGATAGAAAAAAACTAGAATCTAATTCTTAGACAGTCTTTTTATATAATTGAGGTGCCTTAGATTGTCTTTTACATAATTGAGGAATAGATGAACAAATTGAGGGACTTGATCATGTTTCAAGGGGCTTGTAGAAAACCAGGAACTAGTTCAGAACCCAAGAAATTTGGAGCCAAGGGAGAGCATTTCAGTCAAATCACTTAGAGGGCAGGAGAAAAATGACTTGTTTTGAGCCTTCATTCATCTCCTTGGGCAGAGGATTTAGACTTTTTCATTGGTGTCCTATAGTAGCACTCCTGGGACAGCATTGTCTGACAGTGGTGCCTGCACTGGGAGCCACCAACGAACTGAATACAATGAGGAAAAGTATATACAAAACTCCAAAAGAAGAACCACTGTGAGCTACCCTTTTTGTCACATATATTCTCTAAACTTGACCCACCTTCCTATGGACAGACTGTTCTCCCAGTTTTCAGACATGTTTTATGCCAACTGCTCTTACCATAAACATCTCAGCAATATTCTTTTCCTAATGCTTATTAATTTTACTAGCTCATTGACATCAACTGACAAGTCATGGAAAAAGGATACTAGTGGGAGTTTGTAAGCTATCACATATGAAAAAACTTCCAACCCTTGATGCATCCCCTCAGAACTGAGCATGCCTTACTTGGATGACTTGTCCTAGAATGAAGAAATGAAATTTACATTGTTATATAAAGCACTGTATAAATGCCAACCACTACTATTGTCATCACGTTGCTTCCCTTCTCATCTATCTGACTACCTTTCCAAGAAAGATGGATTTCCCTGGGAAGGTGACATTATAAGTTCCTTCATTTTAACCCTTATCAGGAATAATAAGAATTGTGGCTATAGTAAAATATTAAATTTTACTAATCTTACATGTTATGTGTATATCCTCCCCATAGAATGTAATAAAATAAGAACCCCTGCAAACTGCTAAAATGGAAGAAACCAAATAGGGGCACCTGGAATGAAAAAGAGTCTGATCACAGCTTACAAAGGTTATAATGACATTTGTTGTCTGAGAAGCTTGCAAGCTGGAGCAGAGACTAAGGTCTCGGCTGCTCAAAAGGAAACGGGGAAAAGATGAGGTGTTTATGCATTTTAGGGGTATTTATGACTATTTGAGGTATTCATCAAGGAGTCAGGGAAAGAAGATTAGGAAGTCAGGGAAGTGGAGGTCTAGGGAGAAAATATCTGTAGACACAATACATCAGAAACCAGGATGTTCATTGCTTTTTAGATGAGTCAGAAAGCAACTGCTTTGCTGCTCTTTCTGAGCTGGTCAAGATTGCTTTCAGCAGTTGCAGACTCAGCTAAAATTTACTCAGAAAGGATAACTGATATGTCAAGAAGCCTTCAGAAGTCATCCTGATTGGCTAGTTGTTGTCCTTTTCCATTGTCTGGTTCCCCAGTGAAGAAGGGAAGCTCTGGTATATTTAATCACTTAGTACAGACCTTATAGAGTCCATGTCCACAAAGTTAAGTTCCCCAGTATTTGTTTCCCCAGTGCCTTGTACATGGTTTAATAGGTGTTCAATTGAATTGAATTGTTGGGCTAGAACTGAATTCTAAGGTGTCTCATATCCTTCACTAGTGAATCTCCCCTACAACCTAGTCAAGTATTTATTCACTAAATCATTTAGGTTTTATCCATTTCAGTGCACAAAATAAAAGGCTCACAATCTTAGAAGGGGCTGATATGGTACTGACAGTCAATTAAGATGGAAATAAAATATATCTGAAACTTGGAGAAAAAGGAATGTTTGCTTTTTCTTTTTTTTTACTAACTAGAGTTCCTCTATAACTTTTAAGGCAAACACAGATCAAAATTCAAGTGTGTATATTAGAAAAAGATGAGCTTGTAGAAAATATACTTTAAGAAACAAAAATTATTTTCAAAATTATACTTATTCTATTGGGTTAATAAGATGAAGTTATTATTTCCCCTAAGTAGTAGTTTTTAGGGAGATTCATTAGCATAATAACATCAATTGACATTTCTACAATATTTTAAGGCTTATAAAGGACATTATTCACAACAACTGATCAGTAAAATCCATCAATTTATCAAGCATTTCTGAAGAGTTAATTATGTGCTAAGTACTATGATGAATGCTAGGGGATATGAATAAAAGCAAAATATAGTTTACATTCTAGTGTGAGTCATAACATGTAAATAAATAGTAGTATAAGTACAATGGAAATGACTTATTCAAGGTCACATAAATGGGGGGGCAGAGAGAAGGGGCAAAGCATTTACTAAGTTCCTATTAAGTGAAGAGCACTTTATGTATAACACTTTATTTGATCCTCACAACAATCCTGTAAGACAGGTGCTCCCTCCTAACCTGTCATTTTAAGGTTGAAGAAACTGAGGCAGACAGAAGTTAAGTGACTTGCCCGGCATCACAAGAATCTGAGGTCAGATTTGAACTCTAATCTTCCTGACTCCAGGTACAGTATTCCTTGTATCACCCTTGCTGCCTCAGACAGTTTTACAAACAGTAACGGATACAGTCAGCATTCAAACACAGGTCTTCTAACTCCAAAAAGCATCACTCTTTCTACGACGTTGCATTGCTCCTCTAAAAGAAGAAAAAAACTTACTGTATAAAAATCATTGTTGTATAGTCAAGAACACAGAATTAAGCATTAGCCCATAAATTAAAAACATTTGCTTTTTATATCAATTTCATCAGATCAACTTAGTATTTTTACTCTAAGAGAAATGCTCAATCCCCAAGATAAATCAGTAAAGGCAAAAATGAAATTGGTATTGAAAAATCTGAGGTCAAAATACATTTAACGTCCTCATGTTTTCTATAACTTTTTGTTTAACTTCCAAAAGATTCTGTTGGTGAGGGAACTCTGAAACTATACAGCTACACATACCATATTATATAGTTTGAACTTTCAAAAGTACTTGAGGTCTCAATAGTTTGTGTGTAGCATGAGAGTATTTGTAGCAGGGTCAGTCTCTCAGAAGGATTGAAAGAATTTTCTAAGAGCAGGACACTGTGAAGCTGGACAATGTGGGTAGACAATGGAAATGTTATACATTTGATATAATTGGAAGAGAAAAGCAGGGGCAAACGTTCCATAAATTTTATTCCCAGGGCCAGTCATTGTGGGAGAAGGAAATAAACACATAGAAATTGAAAAGTTTAAACTTTCAGTGGAATGTGATATTTGTCATTCCATACTTATACGTTTTACTCACATTCATACATTTAACATAATTTGGTAAAGGGGAAATCAAGTAATCATGTTTCCCTAATTTTTTAGTATGGCTGATAAATCTTGAAACAGAACTTTTTTCTTTCTTGTAGTTGCTAATTCTTTTTCCATGCATTCTCTTGTTCAAAAAAATTCTCAATTGGTCCATATTAATTATAGAGGAAAATAATACAAACTCTTTATCCTGGCATTCAAAACCCTTCATAATTTTTCCCAACCTACTCTTTCAGTCTTGTTACACTCCCTATTGTACACTCTACTTGAACAGGACAGTTAGCTGTTCCACAACCTTGACTGACGATTTCTTGCTTTTGTCTATGACAGCCATCCACCATGCCTCAAACGTCCTCCCTCTACTTCTCTTTCTGCTAAAATCCTTATTTTCCTTCAAGACCTTCCTTCAAGTACCCTCTCCTTTAGGAAGACTGTCTTGATGATGCCCCAGTGATAACACTTTCTCCCTCCTCAGTTCTTACTAGAAGAATTTGTCTGATTTCTCTTTTGCCCCTAACATTTTTGCCTGGAGATAAAATGGTAGAGAGGACCAAATGTTCAAATGAAGAAGATATGGGTTCAAATCTTGCCTCAAATATTTATCAGCTATGTGATCCTATGCAATTGGTTTAGCCTATTAAAATTTTTTTCTAATTTTACACTTTCAGTTTTATTGTTATGTTTTATCTTTATATCACAAATATTTAAGATTAATCCCACTTTGTGGGAGGTCTTCTGTAACAAAATAAAACAGTTTAGTAAAACTAATACAGTGACCTCTCCAAAATTCCACCTATAGCACTCTTCCCCACCTCTCTATTAAAAAAAATTACAAATTTATTTTCTCTCCCTCCCACTCCCAACCTCATTAGAAAAAAAAAGCAAAGAAAAAAAGCAGTAACAAGTGTGCCTATTCAAGCAAAACATATGCAAATATGTATAATGTATACATATTGTATGTATGTATGCTACATTCTGCACCCTAAATCCATTAGCTCTCTATAGGATAGTATGTTTCATTGATCCTCTGGAAACATTAATGGTCATTATATTGGTCTTGGTTTTTATAGCTTTCAAAGTTGTTTTATTTTAGAGTGTTATTATCATATAAATTGTTCTCTTGGTTCTGTACATTTCATTCTTCATTATTCTTTAAAAGTTCTCGAAATTATCCATTTTTACAATATTAATATTATAGCAGAAATTGTTCTATTTCTGCTCATTTGACTGCCTCATTCAGTCTGATTTCTTTATCAAATAAGGATAATAATAGCACTTAACACATAGGAAGCTGATTGGGAGGATCAAGTGAGATAATGTATATATAAACCTTAAAATGCCAGATAAATATCAATTATTATTATCATTCCTTATATTGTAGATATGCATTTCTGTATATATACATATTATAACTCTCCTACCCCCCAAATAGATTACAACATCCTTGATGACAGGAGTTATGTCAAGTCTTCTCATTTCTGTATCCCCAAATAAATATTGTATCACTAGCACAAGGCTTTTGCAAATAGCAGGTAACTGACATATGTTTGTTGCATAGCTTTGAATGACTAAGAATTGGATAGAATTTGCTGTCAGAACTGTGAAAAGCTAGTTTGTTGTTATTTTGGGGCTGGATTTTTTTTTTTTTTTGGCTTTTAAAAAATTTTTGATTTTCTGCTAAGTTGATCAAGTACCAATAAATTCATTTACTAACTGTCATACTTGTACAACAATTGAGGATTATTTCCATAGACTGTATCTGGGCTTCTAATTTCAGGTGGAACCTGATTGTCTACAAGAATAAATATCATTGCTGTCATTAAAAATTATAACTATTGTATCAATTAGGAGTTTGTAACCTGTTCCTCCTTTTTAAAGGTCAACCAATGATCCTTTCACTTGATGAAGGAACCCTGAAAAAAGTCATTTACCAAATCATACCCTTATGATTTGTCAGTTAATACAGGATGAGAAAACAAGTAGCCATACCTAGTAGTAGTAATATGAGGCCTCTTTTTTCCAGTTTCATTTTCAGCAAACCCTACTTCACTAGATATCTCTATTTATGATGGGGGATTTTCAACATGCTCCTAAGTTTGGGATTTCATTTTCTTAAGGATAAAGGCATTCTATTTAAAGAACAGCTGATTTGAGTCTCTACTCAGATGAGAAATATTCCTTTCAGATGACAGTATCCAAGCACAAATATTTCTGCTATCTGGCTCACATTTTTCCATCCATATTCTCTGTGTAAGACAAGTGTAGGTCTGAGTTGTAGCTATCGATTCCTTTGTTGGCCCCACCCATTCCACTAGCATTTCACACAACTCTTAATCAAAGTCACTTCAAAGACCCAAAACAGATTGATTCACATGTGAACACAACCCAAACTGCTTTCCAAAGGCAGGGAGGGGGCTTCTGGTCTTATGTTCCTTTGAACCCACTGTTGATCGTTTACCAGTATTTACTTTGCATGGCCTATGGCTGAACCATGGAAATTAGAAAACAAACTCCCATTCAGTAAGACATGTCAAAGGTGACTGCCATGCTAGAGAGTTGACTATGGGACCAACATTCCCCCTGGTCAGGAGACTTCTTCTGCAGCACTGCTGTCTCCACAGTTACATACCTGTCTGCAGAAGCCTTCAGTTTATCTTGTCTATGTGGGAAGTCCAGGGCGATGCCATCAATCTGATAGATGAGAGAGATGCTCCTTTGACATTTAGACAATGATCAGGGTGCAGAAGAAAGAAAATTAACTGCACTGCAAACAAAGTTCTTTTCAATGGCACTATATTCACAGAGAACATCCGAACAGGCACCATGTTCAGAAACAGGCTTTGTCCAATGTTGACATGATGCTCAGCAAGAGTTCCCCTTGGGGACATAGACAGGGCCCCCACGAGGGACATGGCAAAAGCAGAATTAACTCAAACCTTTGAGTTATCTTATTGGGGAATTCCAATCCTGCTTTGGCTGCAGGAGCACACAAGGCCACGCTTGCTGTACTCTTTAGAGTCTGCTTGGTATTTCTGGTTTTACATATCTCCTCTTCATTTAATTTGTATGCTTATACAGCAGCAACGTTGGTATGGAGATCAAGGAGGTCCAATAATTAAGCAACTCTTTGGATTTGTTTTTTGCAAGCTAAAGACATTGGCTAGCATCAATAATCAAGCAATCAATGAACAGTTTCAGGTGTACCAGGCACTGTCCTAGGTCCTGTAGATACAGAAAAAAAACAATTTAAAAAAAACTGCCCTTAAGAAGCTTAGGTTCTCTTAGGGGAAATAATGTGTATATAAAAGGGAACACACAAAGATATACACAAAGTTAATACAAGGTAATTTGGGGTCCAGGAGACATTAGGAAATAAAAGGAATCAGGAAACGTCTCACAGGAGGTACTATTTTTGCTGAGTTTTGAAGTGTCAATAATTATAGCCTTAAAATAATAGCTTTTGTTGTGGTTCAGTCATGTCTGACTTTTTGTTACCCAATTTGGGATTTTCTTGGCAAAGATACTGGAGTGGTTTGTCATGTCCTTCCCCTGTTCATTTTATAGACTAAGAAACTGAGAGAAACAGGTTCAAGTAACTTGCCCAGCTTCACATAGCTAGTAAGTATCTGAGGTCACTTTTGAACTCAGGTCTTCCTGACTCCAGGCCCAGGGCTCTATCCACTGTGTGTGTGTGTGTGTGTGTGTGTGTGTGTATGTGTGTGTGTGTGTGTGTGTGTGTGCGCGCGTGCATGTGCATCTGCATGAGTGTCCATGTGCACACGTGCGCGCGCGCACACACACACACACACACACACACACACACACACACACAAACACGTGCGCATGCGCTGAAGGGGAGCTGTGTGTTTGGTCCAAACATGAGATTTTCTCAGTGAAAGGGAATCCCACTATAAAAATTCCTTCCACTGAAACAGATAATTGTTGGTAATTTATAGTCTTAAAAGCCTGCCTAGATTCTCTTAGTGACTAAACAAAAACAGAACTCCTAAATTCCAGGCCAGCCCCGCATCTACTATGCTATACTTTCTTAGTTGAGTTTAAAAAAGACAAAAAGAAGACACTTTAAACAGTAGGGAAGAAATTAAAGTCTTTCTGGGAAAGGACTCTGCAGCCAGGGTAGCCTTCATCAGGTTATAAAAGATTCTTCTATGACTTTACTACGCTATGTCAAGACCACATAATAGAATTTATGTGGTGATGTTACGAAAAGTAAAAAAAAAAAAGTAAATGTAACAAGTAATATAAAAAATAAAAGTAAATTTAAAAGTAAACGTATCATTCGTTATTGTTATTTCCAGGGCAAATAAAACCCTTAAAACTACAGACTATTGGATGATAGCTCTCATCTGAGCTGTCACTGACTCACGTCACTCCACCCAGAGCCCCACCAGAGGCTGCAATATTCTTAAGGGAGGGCCCTTGACTCTGGAGCTCTCTGTCAATCTGACAGAACTCAGGCCAGTTGACCTTTAGGGCAAGGTGCAAAGTCCATCTGTTTACACAGACTTCTGCTCCAGGGGGGTTAATTTGAGGAAAGAATTTCTCAGGCATGTCATGGAGGAGAACTGCAAGTGAATCCCTAGTTAATCCAGGTTTTCCAGACAACTTTGTAGCATTATTCATTCCAGAAATATTCACAGAGGCTTAAAAAGAATGAATTACATTTATATATAGCACTTTCAAGTTTTTCAAAATTCATACTCTTCAGAGAATCTCTCATTTGACCATCACAACAATCATGTGAACAGATATGACAGATACTATTATACCCTTTTTACAATGAGTAAGTGATGACTCAGAGAAGATAAGGGACTCATAGTCATAGACATAGCAAATGCCAGAAGCATGATGTGAACTTAGGTCTTCCTGATTCCAGATCTAGCAGCACACTTTCCATCTAGTCCCTCTTAAAAATGTACTCAAATATCCATTCAAATACCAATGCTGTGATGTGGAACACCAAGGTGACACAGTGGATAAAATGCTGGGTCCAGAGTCGGGAAAACTTGAGTTCAAATCCAGCCTCAGATACTCACTAGGTATGTGAGTCTGGGCAAGTCACTTAACTCTGTTTGCCTCAGTTTCCTCTTCTGTAAAATTAATAGAAAATGGAAAACTTTGCCAAGAAAGCCTCAAATGGGGCTATGAAGAGTCAGACAACAACAATCATTAAAATTAAATTATAAGAAAAATCATTCTTTACTTCTTCACATAAGATACAATATTCAGGATATTTCACATATATTAAACATAATACAGAAGAGAGATAAAAAGAAGAGAGAAAAGAAAGGAGTGTGTCTAATAATCATGGTGCCAACATCAAGGGAAATCAGTTTCCCATCCATAAAATTTTATTGTTGGATGATCTATCAAAATCATCTCTACAATCCTTCAAGGTATGATGGTAGAATGGAAAGAATGTTGAACTTTGAGTCAGAGAACCTAGGTTTGAATCAGGATTTGATTGCAATACTACCTATGTACTTACTACCAGTGTGACCTTAGGCAAATTACCTGAATGCTCCAGGTCTCAGTTCCTCACTTGTAAAAGGAAAGGGTTGGATTAGCTCCAAATTGATGATCATATGCTTTTATGATCTTAAGTACCATTTAGGGAAACCTGTGCTACGATACTCCCTGCTGATGTGGGACTATCTCAGCCAGCCAAATTGAGCTCATTCCCCCAGGTTACAATCTTTTAGCCAGTGAGGAAGCATCCTGAAAATGGTAGGAATTCAGTACTCCAGCATACATGTCCATACCTCAGTGCTACAGAGGACACCATACTGGATAGTGGGCCATCTTTGAATGAGGATGACCTATGTTTAAGTCATGTCTCTGAAATATATTAGACTAGCTTTGTGATGATGAACAAATTACTTAACCCTTGCCTCAATTTTTGCCTCTGTAAAATGAAGATAATAATAGCACCTATCCCTGAGTGTTGTTACAAAGCTCAAATGTAATTATATATGTAAAGCACTTTGCAAACCTTAAAACACTATGTAAAGTTTAACTATCATTATTGGGAGTTTTCTTCAGAGAGACAGGGGGAAGGGGAGAGAGAGAAAGAGAGAGAGAGAGGAGGAAGGAAGGAAGGAAGGAAGGAAGGAAGGAAGGAAGGAAGGAAGGAAGGAAGGAAGGAAGGAAGGAAGGAAGGAAGGAAGGAAGGAAGGAAGAAAGGAAGGAAGGGAGGGAGGGAGGGAGGGAGGGAGGGAGGGAGGGAGGGAGGAAGGCTTTTTTCACCATTCCCTCAAAAGTAAGACAAAATGTCCTTCTTCCCTTTGCAAGTGAGCATGAGCTAAAGTAAGTAGTTCTTCCCCAGCCCTGGCTCAACTTTTCCTCTTTCTTCTTCTTTTTCATTCAACCAATCATGGAGCCACCAGGGGTGGCTGAAATAACAGTGAGTTGAAGAAAAAAAAAATGAGGATTTAATGGATTGTGGTGCAATTGTATGCAAGACTTCTTCAACCCTCTGACATGGGCATGGCCACTTCAGTCAGACTAAGTGTGGCCTCCAAACCGAATTAATGGAAAACATGAATCATAAAACATGGTTAGGAGATGTAGCATTGGGTATACAGTAACAATATAACAACTTAAATTTCTGTTGCATAGTAAGATTTGAAAAGCAGTTCTCCCACAATAGCTGTGTGAAGTACATGGCACAGATAGTATTATCCCCATTTCAAGGGGTTATACTGGAAGGATTTATGATTCCATTGGCATAAGGAGCTCTCTCCCATATAACCACTTGCCCCATAACATTCTATGACTTGGGAAAGAAATCCTAGGCAGTTGCCTGAAGCATAGAGAGATCAAGTGACTGGCCCAGGACCCCACAGCTAGACTCCAAATGGGGTCAAGAAGACTCGGATACAACTGAAAAATGATTCAACAAAAAGTCCAATCTGAGGTGGAAGTATCATGAGTTCCAAATTAATGGGAATGGAATTCATGAAGTTTTACCCTATCTTGCATTCAGTTTGATGTTGTAATACTGAGTCTGAGGCTATGCTTACCTGGGAAAGGTTTGCCTTATCATAAATGACTCAGATATCTGATGGGGAGTCTGATTCTTCTTCCTCTTGCTCCTTATCCATTGCACTTGATAGATAGTTGGTAATTAAATATACTTTATTTTTTCATTCTTCTTGAATATGTTATTTATGATAATATTTTAAAATCTCAAATGAAGAAAAGAGAATGTAGCAAATATCTCAAATAGTTATGCATATGGTCTATATATTTTCTTCATTCTGCATCTTTCCTGCAACTTTCTCAACTTAGCAGGCCATGAACACTTCCAACTTTTTCAAGCAATCTAGGAGACCTCCAGCCCAACATCATTAGTTCACATTGGAGCATATCATTCCTGATCCCTGAAAGAAAAAAAATGCTATATTTAAGATAGATTTACTTGGAACAAGAAAAGACTACCTTTAGTGAACTTCAATGTTCACTGTCTATGTATTCAATATACTTTCAAGGCAGCCTAATATGGTAGAAAAAAATCCTGGTATGGTAGAAAGAATCAGAAGATTTGGTCTTGAGTTCTAACTCTGCCACTTTCAAGCTGCATCACTTTGAATAAACCCTCATCTGTAAAGCAAGGGACTTGGACTGCATGATTTCAAAAGTCCCTTTCAGTTCAATTTAATTCCACAAATGTTTATAAAGTATTTATTATGTGCAAGGCATCGAGGGATATAAAGATGTAAGGGTTCAAAATTTCTGCCTTCAAATAATTTAAAGATGTAATAGAGAAGAGAAAGGGGCATGAATAAATATGAAACGAGGTGGAAAGCAATAGAAGTGAAGAAGAAATTCAGTATACTCTAGGAATATTGGAGGAAAAATTCTATGATCTATGCATAGCATCATTCCACAGACAGTACACATGCACCTGTCTAGTGGAATTAAATAGGCAGGGTACATATTAACAATTTCTGCAGATGTTTACATCAGATCAGCTGAGGATATTTTTCATGTTTTAGTATCCAGATTGTTTTCTTTAGAAGTCAATAGGTGTACCCACTCTGTCTTCTCACACTTCCGTGTACGCTTTTGCTTCTAGGATGTGGCTCCCTCCATCACTGTGTGATGCTGAATAGGGACATGATTCAAAGAAATGAAATGTGTGCTTGTGGTTCATGGATAAGTTTCCTTAACAAAGTACAGGTAAACAGTACTCTCACAGGGAAAAGAATAACCACTCAAATTATGAGCCAAATATGTGATGATTTCAGACAGGGTATGGGGGTAGGAAAAATTTTCACTGGAAAGAGCAGCATCTGGGGTTGGTATACTTTAGAAGTAGTGTGAGATATAGAATCTGGGCTGGAGGGAAAGACCATAAAGATTATTCAGACGGCCCCCATCTGAGTAAGAATCCCTTCTACTCCATACCTGGCAAACGACTATTTGGCCTTTGCTTAAAGACCCCAGTGGGGGAGGTGGGGTGAATAGCAGTGAGAGCTCTCACAGGTTTCTTGAGAGGCAATCGTTAATTTTCAATGTTAAGTATTTACACCTCAGAAAGAGGTAAATGCTACAAATCAGGACTTGATTTGTTATTTTGTTGATGATAAGAAAATGGTGGAGAAATTTATAATAATGCAGATTAAATTTATAAATCCTATCCTTTGGGAAGCCGGTTGTTAAACATTTATCAGCACAATACCTGGGGGGAAGTTACTTCTTGAGGCAACTCTTTGCACTTTTGGACAGCTCTGATTATCAAAAAGTTTTTTTTTCCCCTTTAATCAAGAGGAAATACGTCTCTGTGAAATTCCTTCCACCACCACCACCATCATTGTTGCTAGTTTTGCCCTCTGGGGTCAAGCTGAACAAGCCTAATCCCTTTTCTACATGACAGCCTTTCAAATACTTGAAGACAGCTATCATGTCTCCTCTAAATCCTTTCTTCTCTAGGCTGAACATTCCCAGTTCCTTCAACAGGTTCTCCTGTGGCAGAGTTCAATGCTACAAGGTCAAATAGCACATCAAATTTGATCCTTTAAGCAAAGGAAGAGAAATTTGGCACAACAGACATCCCACCAGGTAGGGGAAGAAAACTCCACTTTTCATTCAATTATGTTTAAATCTATAATTTTTGTTCAGTCATTTTTCAGTTGTGTTCAATTCTTCCTGACCTCATTTGGAGTTCTCCTGGCAAAGATACTGGAGTGGTTTTCCATTTCCTTCTCCCACTTATTTGACAGATGAGGAACTGAGGCAAACATGAGTGACTTGCCCAGGATCACACAACTAGTAAGTGTCTGAGGGAAGATTTGAATTCAGGTCTTTCTGACTCCATGCTCAGTGTTCTAACTATATAGCTAACTATTAAAAGAGAACAACATAGAGTACAAAAATGGTGGTAAAAGTTGAGTCTAACCCACTATCTTCTTACTCTATCACTTAAATGACATTAGGTGAGTCATTTGGACTCTGAGAAGATCTGTTATCTAATCAGTAAAGTAAGAATAATAAAGCCTCCCCTGCCTGAAGGCAAGAGACTAGACCAACCGATGTCTTGGATTTCCTTTCGGCTCTAAGATCTAGGATTCCATGACTGAAGGACCCTTCTGATACATGGTACAGGGATTAATTATTTAAAAGTCTTTGAGGAAAAATTCTATTAACAAGTAGTCAATTTAGAACCTCCTAGACATAAGGTAAAAAGGAGAATGTTTGATTACCAACACTATGCAGATACTTTGGGGAAAATATAAATGCATTTTCCTTGACCAACAGACATGCTGGAAGGACTTAAATGAGAGACAGTGTTATAAGGAGTTGAGAGAGAACATATGGGAGCAATAAGAATAGTTTAATTGTTAAATGAAATATCATACAGAAGAATATATATTATAGTTCATGCATTGCTTTTGACTGTTCATTAAAATGGCACCATGTTAATGTCTTCATTGCCAGGATTTCCACCAAGACATTGTTTTCCCTATTTGCAAGGGTTAATACAATCTTTGCTGTCAGAAATGACAGATCTGTGATATCAGAGGGCCAAAACACAAAATCACTTCTCAAATGTTCACACATCAGGTACCAGTAAAAGAGAATTAAACATCTATGCCAACAGAGTATGGAGACATAATATTGCTTTAAGTAACATATCATATGCCCTGTGCTGATTTAGGAAAAGCTGTGAGATCTTGTTGATAGGGATAGGACCTGGACCTGCAATTTTACTGGTATTGGGAACTCCCAAGTGAGGAAAACCCCTCCATTGATGCAGAGCAGTACCTTCTCTGCAACTGAAAGTCTCTTTTTAAAACTTTTAAAAATTTATTTTATTTTTAATTTGTGGAATAAAACAAGCATTTCCATAACATTGTATAACACAAAAAAGAGATGATTGCACATGAAACTGCAAATCTATTGTATACAAATTGCTATTCCTTTTAAATATATAATAAAGTTATGATGTAAATTTTTTCACTTTTGTCTTCCTTCCCCAGAAAGGGTTACCATTAGACACAAACAGGTATATGTGTGTGTATGTATATGTACATGTGTGTGTATGTGTGTATATATGTATGTGTGTATACATATATAAACACATGTACATGTGCACATGTAAATTTGTTTTATTTATTAGTTCTTTCTCTGGATACAGATAGTATCTTTCTTTTTATGTCCTCTATAGTTAATTTATATCAATGATCTTAGAAAAACATGGAAAGACTTGCACGAAATAATGAAGAGCAAAATAGTGAGAACCAAGAGAACACTGTATACAGTAACAGCAACATTGTTTTTAGAATCACTTTGAGCGAATACGTCATTTTGACTGCTATAAAAATCCAAATTAAGTGAAAGTCTTATAGAGAGTTGCCCAGAGCCCTGAAAACTTGGATGACTTGCTCATACTCACACAGCCAGCATGGGTCAGAGGTAGACCTTGAAACATTTTCTGTACTTTGAGATTTTCTTGGTGTTCAATAAAAGTGTAGTAGTAGAAACTCACCCTGGGATGTATGGAATAGGAGAAGTAAGTCTGTGCATGAGAGATTTAGGTTAGTCTAAGAGGAGTTTCATCATCTAGGGAGTTTAGGGGGCCACAGTGCTTTGAATGGAGTATTAGAGAAATGGTGCCAGAATCATAGAGTTGGAAGAGAGTGTAGGTGCTGAGAAAACTGAGTCATAGAAAAGTCCAGTGACTTGCCCAAGTTCACACAGCTAGTAAGTATCTGAGGTAGGAGTTGATTACAGGTCCTTTTGACCCCAAGTCAAGAGTCCTATCCACTATACCATGTTGCTTCTAACAAGGACAGCTGGCTCTCTTTCTTAAGGTTTCTAAAGACTTTTCTCTTTTTTTTTTCTTTTAAGCCAGACTGTAAAAAGGAGCTTCATTAATCAGTGTTAATAAAGAATGGTGTCTCAAGACCCCCATTGTGGTCAGTGAGCAGGATGGGATTGGGTTCTACAACCTCAGGTCTGCTCCCACACTTCTCCCAATATATGGGAGAATATTGGATGAGAAAGCCTGGCCAGATTCTTCATTATACACACAATGGATGGTAAGTTCTGAGTTCTGAGCTCCCTGAAGTCTCCATTGTGGAAGAGAATGGGAGTGGAGAGAGATGACAATGGGCCACAAAACTTCTAAGTGTCTGAAGTTGCATTTGAATTTAGGTCTTCTCAACTCCAGTCTAAGGGTTCTATTCCCTTTACCTCATAGCTGCCTCTGAGCTCAGAGAGTTAAATGGCAGTCACTTACCAGAAAACCAAGTGTCAGAGGAAGAATTTGAACGTAGGTGGTCCTAATCCCAAGGACAGCTTTCTTTAAGCCACATTTCTTATGTGCATTTTTGTTTTTGTTTTTGTTCAGTCATTTAAGTCCTATTCAACTCTTCATGACCCCATTTGGGGTTTTCTTGGCAAAGATATTAAAGTGGTTTGCCATTTCCTTCTCCAGCTCATTTGACTTATGAGGAAATTGAGGCAAACAGGGTGAAGTGACTTGTCCAGGGTCACACAGCTATTAAGTGTCTGAGGTCAGATTTGAACTCATGAAGATGAGTCTTCCTGTCTTCAGGCCAGTGTTCTATTTACTGTATTACCTTGCTGCCCTATGTGTATAGTTTGCCATGAAATTCATTAGAAATCTAAATGGCCCCAAACAGAGGCAACATTTTAAATTACCATTTGTGTTAAATGGGGCTTTCTACTAAAAGTCCACCACAGGCTGCACTATGCAATAAGTGATAAATATGACTCCATGTCTTGTTTCAGGCCCTAAAAGAATCAGGGTAGGCAAAAAATATCCACTCGCATCCTCTTCTGACTCCACCACACATAATACACAACTAGTTATACTTTCCTCTTTTACATAGGTGATTCAGTAGATATAGAGCCCTGGACTCAACGGAGTTCAAATCTAGCCTCAGATACTTACTAGCTATATGACCCTGGACAACTCACAACCTCTGTCTGTCTCAGCTTCTTAAGTCTAAATTGGGATAATAATAGCACCTACCTCTCAGGATTGTTGTTAGGATAAAATGAGATAATATTTATAAAGTATTTATCACAAGTCCTGACACATAGTAGGTGATACATAAAAATTTATTTCCCTCCCTTCCTCCTCACATAAAATACTAGCTACCACTAAGGACAAGATGGGCTAATGGAACAATAACTTATTCTAACATTGGATTTTTAAAATCATTGGATTTTTAAAGTTAGTGCCCTCTGTACAAACCATTATGCCCTCTAAGTATAATAAACTGAAATACTGTGCATTTTCTTCTGAAGTTTTCTGTTCTCTTTGGAAGCCAGACTGTCAGCTGCTACTTATGTTGCAATCATTGGGTTGTTCTGCTTTGTAATGGTACATATGACATTTAGCACAACACACGGCACTTACTAAGTACTTAACAAATATCCATTCATTCATTTCTGACCTCAAAGGGCCTCTCCACTTTCCCATTGCTGGTTTACTATTTTTCATTGGCTCTAATCTTCAACTTCAAACAACTAAACTTTTTAAATTAATGTGATTCTTTTAAATCATGAGTCAAATTAGCGCCAGTGAGACTGTCATGAAGAATCTAAGGAATAAAGTGAGAAAGGGCAAGAACTTTCGTAGTTTTGTGATAGCTATTTCAGGAGCTTAGATTTTTTATTTTTCATTTCTGGACACAGAGATTTGCTCTAAAGGATTAAGGACGGACTTTGGACAAGGGGTGTGCTTTCTCGATGGGTTTTACTATCAAAGCTGTTTCTGTAAATATTCGAACCCAGGACCCCAGTAAGATATTTTGAGAAATAAAATCAGTGTTATAAATCTGCTACATACACGTGTGTGTGTGTATGTGTGTGTGTATACATATATATATATATATATATATATATATATATATATATAGAGAGAGAGAGAGAGAGAGAGAGAGAGAGAGAGAGAGAGAGAGAGAGAGAGAGAGAGAGAGAGAGAGAGAGAACAATAGGCTATTGAAACTACATTGAGGAATGCCTTTAGAGAAGGCACCATGGTTTTACCTCCAATACCTCTACTGTGATTTCATAATTCTCATTAAGGCCATGCTGAAAGAAAGCAACCAATTCTTTGAATGATTTGACACCACCTTTCTCCAAATAATTTTTTCCATGTTCCATAATTTAGGTCTACAAAGCAAGTTACAAAACAGGGCTGGGAACTCTTTGGGCCAATTAATGCAACAGTGCTCTGGGATACACCAGAGGTATCCCAGAATGAGACTGCAGGAGTTCTAAGGATGCTGACCTGACCCTGGGAACTCTGGAGGTTGACATAGGGGTTGAGAATCAATGTCCCCAGATGCCTGCAGTGCTGTTGTGTGACCCTGTCCAACTGAGAAGCTGTCAACACCACAGCAGAGAAACATTTTGGCTAGAAACCTCCCCTCACTGTGATAAAATTCACCTGTTTGAATGAAACATCTTCATAAAAAGATTCACTGAGCTGAAGGTTGGGGAGTAGGAAGAGGGTGGTGGCGTGAAAAGGGAGGGATTTTCTTTAAATATAATAACATTGCTGTCTGTTGCTGATGTATATATGCACCAGATTGTTTCTTGCCCCTCCCCCCAAAATATCCTTACCCTTTTTCTTAGATATGGCTTCAATGACAATAAATTACCCTCTCTTTTTGCACCAGACAAGAGGGAATCCCGTAACAGGTAAGTGAGTTTCCAAACTCTTCTTTCCACCACTAACCATCAACCCCACCTCAAGTTGTGAAACAGAAGTTACTTTCATCCTCCTTATAGGATATTTTACATTCACTTCCACTGCATGTTAAGAAAAAAAGAAACAAAGGAAGGAAGGAAGGAAGGAAGGAAGGAAGGAAGGAAGGAAGGAAGGAAGGAAGGAAGGAAGGAAGGAAGGAAAAAACAAAGAAAAGAAGAAAAAAGAAAACAAAAGAAGAGAAAAAAGGAAAAAAATAAAAGAAATGATGTTTCCTTGGTTACTTCACGGAAAGAGGGCAGCCAGGTGGTGCAGTGGATAGAGCACCAGTGCAGGAGTCAGGAAGACCTGAGTTCAAATCTCATCTCAGACACTTGACACTCACTAGCTGTGTGACCTTGGGCAAGTCACTTAATCCCAATTGCCTCATCCCGGGCCATCTCCAGTCATCCTGATGAATATCTGGTCACTGGATTCAGATGGCTCTGGAGGAGAAGTGAGGCTGGTGACCTGCACAGCCCTCCCTCACTCAAAACAAAGTCAAATGCAAGTCATATCATTATTTCTCTGATGGCATGGTCTTCTTCGGCAACGAAGGAAGAACACGCATGGCAAGAATATCAGACCAAGGGTTTGCATACCTACATGAAATTTCAAAGCTCAGGAAAAAGAGAAAATCTTTCACTTCTCAGATATTTCTGAAGGGAATGATCTCCTTCACCAGTCTACTTTTCCATCCCTGCAATGCTTTATTCTATTTTCCTTTTCATTTGTGGCAGGGCAAGGGTAGTAGGAAGGGGTCAACATTACACATATATGTATTAAATGTTTACTAAGTACAGGATACTTTTAGGTGCTGGAAATAAAGATGTTTATTAACTATTCCTGTCTACAAGGAGCTTACCTACCAAGATCCTCCTCCAGGTAGGGAAAAAATGAAAGAACACGTCCAAAGAAACTGTACAACTGAATATCAATCATAAGATTTAGAGCTGGAAGAAACTTCAGCAGTCCTTGTCCTGGACCCTTCATAAGATGGTAGGACTAGAGGTCTAAAGATAGAAGGGATTAGAAGCCAACTACTCCAGCCCCTTCAATGTAATTCAATAAACATTTATTAAATACCTACTATGTACCAGGCACTGTGCTAAACTCTGGGGATACAAAAAGAGGCAAAAGATAGTCATTTTGAAATGCAAATCTGAGAACCGTGGATGAAGTGTCTTACTCAGATTCACACAAGGTAAGTAGTGTCAGAGCTGGGATATGAAGCCAGGTCCTCTGACTCTAAATTCAGTGCTCTGGAGCATTCAGGGAGATTTTCCTCACAAGCTAAAGACTAAAGCAGCCAGGACTCATTGTGAAAAGTGTAGACCACTGCCTCTAGTCACTTTGCTCCCTAACACCTATCACCAAGACCTCTAACTTTAATCAGTTGATCCAAAAAAAACATTTATTAAGTACCTGCTTTATGCTGGGCAACATGCCAAGTAATGGAAATACCAAGATAAAAATAAATAAAATTGTCCTTGCCCTCAAGTAGCTTGTATTCTATTCAGGTAAACATACATGTAGACATCATTATGTTCAGTTCTTTCAGTGACTCCATTCAGGGATTTCTTGGTAAAGATACCGGAGTGTGCCTTTTCCTTCTCCAGTTCATTTTACAGATGAAGAAACTGAGGCAAGTAGGGTTAAGTGACTTGCCCAGGGTCATTCAGCCAATAAGTGTCTGAGGCCATATTTGAACTCAGGTCTTCCTGGCTCTAGGCTTGGCACTTAATCCATTGTATCACCTAACTACATGTGTGTGTATATGAATATATGTGTGTGTAGCTATGTGTGTATGTATACACACATGTACATGTATATGTGTATATATGTAGGATATATATGTGTATATATATAGGATTATATTACAGACTCTAGAGATTCTTTCTCTATAAGTAGATGTATTTATATATACATATATCTTCAGAGTGGGTGTATGTGCATATATACATATACACACACATACATATGTATATATACATTTCAGGGTCTAGAAACTATAGATATCTACATATAGATCTATATCAAAAGAGATATAGATCTATATCTATCTCAAAAGAGAGTCTCTAGAGAGTCTGAAACAGACACATAGATAGACAGACAGACAGATAGATAGACAGACAGACAGATAGATAGATAGACAGATAGACATGAGAGAGTGAGAGAAAGTAATTTGGGAGGTCACTAGCAACTGTAATTACACCTGCAGCATCAAAAATGTATTCAGCCTCCACAGAATACTGTAGATGCAAACTAACTTTTTTGTGTCTTTGGAATTAGTCTGTGGCTTCTTTCCTCTCCATTACAGCCATTCAGTTTCCAAGTCTCATCAGGTTCAGCTCCCCCTCATCTCTCTGAAATTTGTCTCTTCCTCTCTGCTCCCGCTGCCAGCATTCTATCTTGCAATAGTCTTCTAACAGGATTTTCTTTTTCCATGCTCTGCAGTCCAAATCAACCTCCACACAACTTCCAGTCTACACTCCTTTCTGTACCTATCTGGTCATATTCCTCTCCTGTTCAAAATTCTTATTTAACTCCCCACTGCTCATGGAATAAAGCTCAAATTTCTTTTCATATCAGTCAACGCCCTTCATAGTTTAGCCATAATTTTATATTTCCTTCTACATACTCTTTTTAGAGATCAATTATATTACATTCATGCTCCATGTTTTTCCACCAAAGTCATGTTTTTGATCATGCTGTCTTCAGTCTCTAGAATATTCCCTTCCACACCCATTCCTTCAAATGCCACCCTCTCCAGGATACTTTCCCTGATGTCACCAATCAATAATGGCTCCTTCCCTTCCCCAAGTCTTACACAATAATTTATACTTTTGTTGTTACTGTTTGTTTAGTTGTTTCAGTCACTTTGTGACCCCATTTGTTATTTTCTTGCCAAAGATACTGGAGTAGTTTGCCATTTCCTTCTCCAGCTCATTTTACAGATGAGGAAACTGAGGCAAACAGGGTTAAGTGACTTACCTAGGGTCACACAGCTAGTAAGTGTCTGAGACTAGATTTGAATTCAGGAAAAGGAGTCTTCCTGACTCCAGACCTGGCACTCTATCTGCCACCTAGAAAACACCTCTTTTGCTTTTCCTTTTTTTCTCATAGTTATTTGTTTCATTTCTCCTTTTAAGCTCCAGGAGTGCAAGAACCTTTGTATCTACCCCATGACTAAGCACATATAGTGAGAGAAATTAAGTGATATGGTAGATAGAATCCTGAACTTGGAGTCAGGAAGACCTGAATTTAAGCATGACCTTAAATGCTTACCTGCTGTGTGACTCTAGAAAAGTCATTTAACTTCTGTCTGCCTCAGCTTCCTTATCTGTAAAATGGGGATAATTTCAGTACCTACCTCTCAAGGGAGTCATAAGAATAAAATGAGATAATACTAGTAAAGTGCTTAGAAAATCTTAAATCACTGTATAAATGCTAGCTATCATTATTGTTACTATTATTAATTGAAAGAGTCATTGTAGCTATGTCTGAAAATCAATGCACGTCTTACTAAGGTGCCACTCTCAGCTAGCGCGACTATGGGTATGCCTGGTTTACTCAAGGAAATAAACAGATTTTTTCAGCCTTATTGTGTGCTTCATTATTATTTAGCGAAAATCTGGCTTTAGTATTGGCTCCTCATTCTTGCACTTGCCACAGTTTTAAGCTCTTCCTATGAAGTCTTAACAATTCTCCTTATAGGAAAAACTAGGATTTGAATTTTTTTTCATGTTAAATATAAGGTTAAATATACTGTTACTCAGTTCAACAGGTAACTGCTATTGAAAAAAAATAGTTGGGGGGTGGAGTGTTGAGCCTATATACATAATTTCCTTGTTACAGGGAGCTCCCTGTGAGGAAATTCCCTCCACCAACATAGATCACCACCTGCTCTACAACTTTTACTCTTCGAATGTTACAAGGAGCACTAATCAGGCTAAAAAACTTGTCCAAGGTCACATATCTGGTATTCCTCATAGATCAAATTTGAACTCAGTTCCTACTACTCCAAATTCAACATTGTTTTCTGCGACATGCTGCTTCTAGGCAAGAATAAGGGGAAAAGAGAGCTAAGAAAATTGTTCTAGAAATACTTGGGGCCAAATCATTATTATCCCACACTGCTGGCTTTTTTTTTCTTTTTGTAGTAAGAATTTGAACACAAACACAAATAATTCCATATTGAAAAAAAACAGAAAAATTATCTTGTATATGGAACTACAAGTCAATATTATGTACAGCTTGTTTTTAAACACATAGTAAATTTAACAGGGTAGTGCCAATATTGACCCATTTATTTGTGCTCCCTTCTAAACTTCCTTCTGCTCCCTTCTATGATTTTTTAAAATGTTTCATTGATGTTTTTCTTTCTTTTTTTTTCATCATTACTGCCATAACTACCCCTACTGTCTCCCATAACTCCCTAAATCCTCCTTCCCCCCATTCCAGGCAAATAAATAAGGCAAGCAAAACAGAGTCATAAATTGGTCTCGTCCGAAAATGTATATCTCATTCTACACATGCAGTGCTTTATCTCTCGGCCAACAATCTACAAGAGTCATTATTGGTCAATGAATCAATAAGAGATCTACAGTTTTTCCAAGTTGCTTTCCTTTACAATGTTGCAATCACTGTGTAAACTGTTCTCCTGGTTCTGCTCGTTTTACTCTATATGAGTTCAAATGAGTCTTCCCAGATTGACTTGAAGTCAATCTTTTCATTATTTCCTCCATTGCAGTGACATTCCATTAATGAAAACTCGTAATAATAGCTATCATCTACATAGTGCTTTAAGGTTTGCAGAAATTTTACATATGTTTGCTCATTACAACAGTACTGGGAAATATGTGTTACTATAATCTCCATTTTATAGTTGAAGAAACTGAGGCACAGAGACTAAATTACAAGTAGCAACTAAGACTCTATTTCATTCATATACCTTAATTTGTGGACCATTCTCTGACTGATGGGCAACCACTGTATTTTCTGTCCTCTGCTGTGACAAAAAGAGTCAATTACATATGCACACACGAATGAATGTATATGTAAGAATGCATACATGTGTGTATATAAAGTTACATGAACTACATGTGGGCACATGTGTATTGTGCACACGTGCATATACATACATGTATGTATATGTATACACACGTGCACATGTGTATTGTGCACGTGTGCATATACATACATATATGTATATGTATATGTATACACATGCATGTGTATGTCTTCTAATACAAAAGTCCTTTCCCTCTGTCTTTGAGCTAAAAATAGTATTTGCTGTGTGAAAAAATATATGTATGTATGTATATATGTGTATATATCTTCTGTTTAAAACCCTTAAAATGATCCTCACAATATTTTTTGAATATGAATGCACACAAAATAGGTTGCTTTGAACTCTCTTTTTGTAGCTGTAAAATCTCCCTTCCATTATTTCTTTTTACTCCAGCCCAAATATATATCATAAGTTATTACCAGGTCAAACAATATATGTGACTGCAAATCTTTTTAAAATGCCATTCTTTGTCCAGTTAAACAATTACAGTTAAGCATATATTAAGATAATTGTCATGAACAATTTAAATATCTAATTTATTCATTTAATATATATATGTTCTTAGCCAGGACTTCTACAATGGGAAAAGGTAATGGCAAATATATTTTATATTTCATATAATTAAACAAAAGTAGCTGCTATTCTAAACTGTCCTTTTAATGTAGCCTTTAAAAACATAATGGCAGTCCTCATGTACACTGTAATTCTCAACTTTTGACAATTTTATCCTCTTTAAGATAGAATCTAATTTTATATATTTTAAACCAGTTTGGGGCAAATATCCAGAAATTTCAAAGGTTCATTGAATTTAACTGAACAGTCAGACCAGAACCAAATATGTGATGAAACTCTCATAAATCATTCAGAATTCTAATATCAAAAATTACATCCAGATAATTTGAATAAAAGAAAATCTTTTTTTACCCCTCATCCTGAATTTTATCAATTGCTTTTTTAAAATTCTATCATTTGGAATTGAGACATGGAAGAGAAAAACTATCTGCTCTCAGGATCAGGAGGAATATAGAAAATATTAATGATTAAAACAAGGAAATAAAAAGACCTCTCTAGACTTTACATATTTATTTACCACTCCTTAGAGGTGGGAAATTGTAACCCTGGAACTAGAATAAATAACGATAATGATATTTTAACACAAAGTGCATTGCATTCATATTTCAAGTGTTTATTGTCAGAACCTCAGGCATAATTCTCTATGAAATAAACTGTGTTTTTAAAATGGTCCCAAAAGTTGTTTTGTTGGTGAATGAAGCATCCCTCCCCCTACAGGTAAAAGATTATGTGGCATAAATATGTTTCTTAGCTTAAAACCTAGGTTCACATTCTCTGTCAAGTCTCTTGGCTTAAATGCTGTTGGGATATATAGAGTACTGAAGGAGGTGTCCCTGTAAGAGTGCCATTGTCTATAGATCCTTCATGTTTATGGAGAAATGAAAACAAGGGTGGGAGGGGGAGGAATTAAATAAAATAGTAAAATATGAGGAGAGCTTTCAAAAATAGCAGATCTTTTTCATTCTCTTTCTTTTCCCCCTCCTCTTGAATAGTTTCAAGTCACAATGACTCTGCAGGCTTCCCAAAGTAGAAGCACAGTTAGGAATCACCCCTGCTCTGAGGGCTTTTACTGCCGGGAGAGCTCCAACCTCCCTCCCTTCCCCCTTCCCTGCCTCCCACCCTCAGGAGGCTCTATCCCCTAAGGCACTTTACTCTGAAGCCTGACCCCATGTCCAGGTCCCCCTCTGCACTCTAGGCTTGGAAAGCAATGGGGCCTTCATACACTGTCAAGCTTGTTAAACTCTCTGTGTTAGGGGGAAAGTCTATAAATTCCCAGCCAGAAATAGGTTTTGGTCTGTTTAAAAAATATAGATATATAGATATAGATATACACGAAAAGAGAATGATATAGACACACATAAGAGAAATATAGACACGAATATGTATACATCAGAAAAAGGTATATATCATTATAAACCACATATATATGATATATATTTTAACACTATATCCATATTTCAGATATCAAATGAGATAAAGTGATTAACAAAACAGCGCTTAGAAATGTAAGCTAATATGCATACAGGTATACACGTGTATACTTGCCTATATCTGTACATATACTTACATGAATATAAGTATATGTTATGTATATAAAGTATATGTATATACACATACACATGTATATAGATTCATATATCACCTTTAAATATATACAAATGTCACATATTCACACACAATCATATATTACATTTATACATGATACATAAATTTGCATACTGTATTTGAGGTATGTCACATCACATACATCTATGCATATATTATAAAAATGACATGGTATATAAATATATAAACATATAAGTAAGATATATAATAAATACATTTATATATAAATATATAACAATATAACATATTTATATGTATATGTGTTTGTGTATTTTAGGTAACACAAAGGGTTTTACAATAGTTAAGGCAAAAGTTACTTTTCATGGAAAGAGAATTTGCAAAAAAAACCGCTAAGAAATAGGCCCGAAATAATTATGATAATTGTCCTGTCTCTCATTTCATTTTCTCATGACTGGTATGAAAAAAGGACTTCTCTGGACCTTGGTTGCCCCTGCATCACAAACACAGAGTTAACCCTTTAGTCTATTAAGAACACAAATTTTTTTGTTAAAGCTTCAATTCCCAACGAGTAGCCCAGAACTTTCGACTGTACAAACTCCAGGCTCTGAACGGAGGCGTATCACATCGCCAGTCATTTAAAAAGCTCCCATTTTATAATAGCAATAATTTACAAGGCAGTAGGCTCCAGTTGACAGTATTGTGCTCTATTATTAATTCATGGCCAGTTCTGTTGGAGGCACTTGGCCTCTGGCCTCTTGCTTGACAGCACAATAGACATGAGTTAATGCAACCCAATTCACCCCTTCTCATCTCTCATTGTTTATGAATCCTAAGGAAAACAACTTGATTGTGGCTCAGGAAGCAGGGAAGTCTCCCCTCTTTCCCTGCTTCCAGATAGTTACCTTGACTGGTGTTGCAAGGTAGGACCTAAAAATTATCAGACTTTTTCTCAGATTGGTGGCACCAATGATGCCACCTTGTGGGCACTGACCCCCTTCTGAAAATAATATTTATTTTGTGACAAAAGTGCCACCTTCCATTCTCTCCAGTCTGATCCATGTGCTTCTCAGTGCATCCCTAGGGCTAGACATAGTTTAGCTTCTTTACCTCTCTCTACCCCACAGTTCTTTCCTTCCCCACCCCCATACCCTGTATCAGTCCCACAAAGATTTTCAGCACCTCTGCACTCCTGATTCAGGGTTTGGAGTTTAGTAATGCAGAGATGCATCCCTCTCTGCCTCTGCTTTTAGCATTGGGGGCCGCAAATAACTTCCAGGAGGCCTATCATATGCTTAGCATGAGCCAATGAGAAAGCTTCAATAGGGCAGTGGTTGCCAAAAGAGCAGATGTGTCTGAAGTCTGCACCAGTTCATTTGGTGACCTCCTGAAATCTCTGAAAGATTTATACTGCTAATTATAGACCTTTTTTTCACCCTGATTTTTACCATCCTTCTCTTTGCTTAAAAAAAACAACTAGGAAACATTTCCATTTTTAAAATCTCATGTTATTTTATAAAGGACATAATTTTTAGAATATTGCACTAAAATATACTAGGGTTCTAAATATTTTCATAAGGCATAATCTAGACTTTGTTTTTGGATTTCTTTTAAGTTGGCAAAATGAAAGGGGGGAGGGATGCCACAGCGATTTATACAGTTATCCTGAATTAAGAAAGCTCAAGGTAATTTAAAAAATTACAACAACAACAAATGTGCTTCAGTTAGAATTTGATATTTATTATGGTTTAAAAGTTGTGAAAATAAATCAGAGTTGACTGGAAATTTATGTGTTCATCAGATAATTACTGATGAGAAGAGACTGCAAGAGAAATTGGATGGCTTAGCAGGCCATACTGCAGTCGTTAATTGAGGAAATGAGCTGCATGTTATAGTCCAATTTTATTTTGACCATGGAGATTTCCTTCGTCAGCATTTAAAGCAAACAAACAAATAGGGAACTCTAGACGGACTGCCCCCATTTAAATGGGATGTGAAAAGGGGAAAACAGAATTAATGCATCTCCCAAATGTGTGCCAGTCATACTAGGATCGAAGTTTTCAATTTTCGATTTTTCTCTAATAGCATTAAGATGAATGCTGCTCCTCTGCCAATTTTGCCTGAAAAATAGGACCATGGGTTTTCAGACAATGAGTATCAAGGCGACTGGCAGCCAATGAAGATGCTGTGGAACTAAGAAATATGGGACTAGACTTAGAGTTCACATCAGCACACTCATAATAAGAGAGTTAGGCACACATAGTTCAGAAAGAAGAAAGGACAAAAAAAGAGAAGTTTAAGACATGAAACAGTCCATATTTTTTGGATTGGACCACTTGGTACATAAATTATTGCACAATCAATTCCTGAAGAATCAAGAAATTGGTCTAAGAGCTATATAGATTGTGAGGAGCAAGTTGGCTTAGTGGACAAAGCACAGGTCAAGAAACCTGCACAGGCTTCCTGACTGCCATTTAACAGCTGTATGATCATGGTAAGTCATTTTTTACTTCTCTAGCCTCAGCTTTCTCGTTTGTAAAATGGGCACTACCTAAGCTGTTGTGAAGAAAGCAGTATATAAACATAGGTCATTATTAGTAAAATGTGGATGAATACTTGAATGTTTCCTATTTTGAACAAGCAAGAAGCAAATTAGTCACTTGCAATTTTTACGGTGTGTAGCTACTGTTGATGCCTTCGTTAAGTGCCAAAGTCCAGAAGGCAATGACCTGAAAAATGACATGGACCTGATTCTGTAACATGGTTTTAGGCCACAACAGGTAAAGGAAAGAATAATCTCAAATAAATTTTACCATTTATGGGTACCTCAGAGGAGGTGATATGTACCCAAAGCCCTCCATACACACACACACACACACACGCACACACACACGCACACGCACACAATCTGAACAAAAATGTCCACACGGAGACAATTCTAAACCCATTGTCGTTGATCCAGGAAAATTTGTTGTCAGGGACTTGATTGTGTATGAAAGGAATGTTGTTTTGTTTTAGAACCAAAGATTTCCGACAAGATAGAGCATGAGCTTTCTGAAAGGCGAGAGCTTTTTGTTTTTTTCTCACAAACATGCTCAGACATAGCTTTCCTTTCAGCTAATTAAGCTGTTTTAAAGCAAACTGGTCAAACAGTGACATCTCAGTGGGGAGTCTGGGAGTCAACTGCATGATCTAGAAGGCAGGACACTTAGAGGGTGACTCCAACTATTGTTTCCCAGAGCTGAATATTTTCTCCTTGGTCAATGCTGCCAAAGTGACCCACACAATCGGGAGAATTCAAAGCCACTGACCTCAAGAGATGCCATTAAGAAGGCAACCACAGAATAAGATTTCATGGTCAGGAGCCAAACTTACCCTCTCCTACCACGTCCTGATGCTTACAATATTTTATATGTATGTTTTCTTCCTGTCATTAGCATATGGTTAAAACAGCTAGCTAAAAAGAGAACACAGCCATCAGGAACTGCTATAAATAATTATACCCGTGCCAATGTGAGACTCACAGGCTTTTTAAATAAGCAATGTAATGAAGAAGAAAATAGTCTTATGGAAATATGGTGGGTCCTTGAGTAGAAAGGCAGTGAATAATTAGCAAGAATGAGTTTCACTTTGCTAAGTCACACACATGGTGCAGATGATGGACTCTCTTTCCCTGTCATATATTTTGGAGAACAGAGTATGACACCCATTGTCTTTCCAAGCTATTGGACAGAAAGTTGGTGTTTCAACATCTGCCAAATGACCATCCACTTTCCCATATGGGGGTGGGGGGTGGGCATAAACTATTTTAAAGATTCTATTAAATATGGTAGGGGCCAGGGAAATTTGAACTTCCACATTTCATTTGTGAATCTCAATACTCTATCACAGCTTTTATTTTTCAGCATAGGTGAAATGGATGCTTGTAATTTAAAGAAAGTTAACTCCAATATATACACTCAGAGGCACCCACATACTCACACATTTATTGTGAGGGGAAGGGGAGAAGGGAAAAGTTCATTGCTGAGCACAGTCTGGCACCTAATAGGCACTTAATAAATGTTTATTCATTGATCGATTGATTTCATCAGTATGGGGAACATTCATTGACAGAATTCCCTTCATCAGTGCAGATCAGCATAGTCTAAAGTAACTTGCCCATGGTCATACAGCCAAGTATCAGAGACAGAAATGGAACAGGTCTTTTTGACTACAAGATTCATTCTCCCATACTACCTTTAACTCTAACAATATCATAATGTTAAATATTCCTCTACACTAGCAAAACCACTCCACGGTTCACAAGGCTATCCACTAATACCATATGGCTCTGGGGAGAGGTACCATGGTGTTTTGCCTTAAATCAAGATAAGTCTTCTTACAGAGGCTTTACAGAACTCCACATGCTACCAATGTTGTCATCTTCACAGTGTAACAGAAAGAATGCTTTACTCAGCTTATGGTCTACACTAGGCTCATCACTAACCAGCTGAATCTCTGTTGGGATCACTTTTGACTTTCATAGTCTATGATTCTCTGAAAGAAAAAACAAAGAAAGACAATTTAAAAAAGAGAGAGAGAAAAAAGGGAGAATGATAGTAGATTATTTGTAACTTTTCCTTACAATTTGTTGTTTAGTCATTTTTCAGTTGTGTCTGACTCTTTGTGGCCCCATTTGGGGTTTTCTTGGCAAAGATACTAGAATGGTTTACCATTTCCTTCTCCAGCTCATTTGACAAATGAGGAAACTGAGACCAGTAGGGTTAAGTGACTTGCCCACATAGCTTATAAGTGTAGGGAAACAGATTTGAACTCAGGAAGATGAGCATTCCTGATTCCGGGACTGCACCATCTAGCTGCCTACCCCTTGACTCACTAAATCAATATACTAAAGACACAGGTAAATAATTTTTTAAGAAAGTTGTAAATAGTGTAAAGAGGAGAGAAAGAGACTTCGAGAGAACAAGGTAAATGTGTACAAGACAAAAAAAAAATATTTAAAGGCTGCAACTTCCTCTCAGAGACTAAAGAAAATTAAAAAGGTAAAAGAAGGTTTGGAATCCATCAGTGTTCTATTCTCTCTAGTCACACATAAGCTATGCTTATTTATAGCAAGTACTGGTGGTCTATGTGATGCAATTAACTCATATACTAAACATACAGGTAACTGATTTTTGAAAAAGCAAATCTATTTGCTAATAAGGAATCAACTTAAAAATGAAAATCTCCCTAGTATAAGCTAATAGTTTTGCTCTACCTATACAGCCAGAGTATGATGGATAATCCATGGGATGGCTAATGAGGTACCATCCTTATATACTTCTTAGAGACAATGTGGTTTGGAAAACTAAAGCCACCTCAGCCTGACTTAATCACTTCTACTCCCAATGGTTTTCATTAGAGCAATTCCTAAGCCATGCTGGTAGCTTAAGATCATTGGCCTTTGAGTCAGAAGAACTGGATTTGAGTTCAACTTTGCCACTTTCTAGCTACATGACTTTGAGCAAATTTCTCTCTGAATCTCAGTGTCCTTACCTGAGGAGATCATACCAGATGTCTAGAGTCTCGTCTTGTTCTAACATTCTGTGATTTTGTATGACGCTCAGGCAAAATAGCATTCTCCTCTCCTCCCTTTCCCCTATCTATGTGCACTTAGATACTACAATTGACAATGATTTGTTGTAGGGCTGTCACTAGATAGTCAAAATGAGTGGAATTTGGCAGTTGCTTTGCCATGGCTAGGTTTGCTCAGTCTATATCATGCTGCAGGCCAATAGATCGTGAAGGGCAGGTAAATGACTCAGTGGATAAAGGGTTGGGCCTGGAGTCAGGAAGACCTGAGTTGGAATCTGGCCTTGGACACTTACTGTGTGACCATTGGGCATACAATTTAACCTCGGTTTGCCTCAGTTTCCCCATCTGTAACATGGGAATATTAAAAGCACCTTCCTCCCAGGGTTGTTGCAAGGCTCAAATGAGATAATGCTTGTAAAGCTCTTAGCACAGTGCCCAGCACATAGTATGTTCTATATAAATATTATTATTATCATCACTATTATTCAGATCCATTACTTAGACTGGCCATCAGTAAGCAGACTGGGTGATGTGTTTGTCTCCCACGTATCACTGACTGAGACGTCTGCTACATCTACTACCCAAACTGTTTAGAATGCTCCTGTGCAGCTATTCTCATTAAGAAAGAATAAGAAGGGAACCATGAAACTAAATTAAAATACAAAATATAAACTAAAGCAAAATACAAAATCCTTAATTAATGGTGCATTACAGTTGAAGTTAATGGAACAATGGTTTTAGAAAAATAACTGTCAGGGTGGGACACAAGAACTTTGCAAATGTTCTATGGATTTTGGTAACATTAAAGTAGTGTGTAAGCATCTGCTATTATCATTTTTATTATTACTGTGACTATAATTCTCATATTATTTCATCTTGTTAACATGGCCAAACTAAAAGCAGACAAAAGCTATGTATTATATTGGAAAGGATTAAAAGTTTCAGGATTTGTGTTTGAGCTTCACATCTTTCACTAGCTATCTCTGCGGCTGTGCCTTCACTTCTTTGGGCCTCTTCTATAAAGTAAGGGGCTTAGACATTCAGGGGGCCTTCAAGTTTATTTTTTTTTGTTTTGGGTTTGGTTTTGTTTTTTGCTGTGTGATCATCTGGTAAAACTCATAGACCTCTTCTCAGCACAATGTTCAAAATATATAAAATACATCAGATGACAAAGGAAAACAATTACATTGAAATATAGTATGAATATATATATTTTATATGAATATATGTATATATTATACATATATATATAAATATCTTTAAATAAACTCATGAACCTCATCTTAAAAAGTCCTAACTAGATTCCATGATCTCTAAGGCCTCTTCTAGATCTAACATTCATTCTATTTTTCTTCTGCTAAATAATTCTATACCATTGAGGCCAATTACAAATGTAGTCATTGTGCTCAGGATATACTTTGTAGTCTCCCTTTGGTTAAAACAAAAATGCTTATTTGATTAGAGAGAAGGTTGAAGGTCATGTGTGAATGCTTATTTTCCCCATATGTACGGCAAAATCTATAACTTCACCCATGACATTTGCTACTTATCATGTTTTGAAGTGAAATTTAATTCTTCCTGGACTATGAAAGGTGTGAAAGGCTGTGTATAAATTTGTGTAATCAAACTGCTTTTAAGTAGAAAGCAGTTGCTCTACAATGTTGTGTCATTTTTCCGTCATGTCTGACTTTTCATGACCCTATTTGGGGTTTTCTTGACAAAAGTACTGGAATGGTTTGCCATTTTCTGCTCCAGTTCATTACATGGATGAGGAATCTGAGGCAAACAGGGTGAAGTGACTTGCCCAGAGTTACACAGCTAGTAAGTGTCTGAGGCCACATTTGAACTCAAGAAAAGGAGTCTTCCTGATTCCAGGCCCAGTCTATCCACTGTGCCAGCTAGCTGCCCTTTTTTTTACTTTTTTTTTCATTCTTCCACTTACTCACATTAGCTCTTTTGGTCACAGCATCACAACTGTTGACTCACAGCTCCTTGAAGGCAGGAACTTTGTTTCCTTCTGCCTGTATTTGTATTCCCTGTGCTTGACACAATACCTGGCACATGGCTATTACTCAATAGATGCTTGTTGACTGACTGATTCTGTTAAAACTTCCTGCTCTTTTTCAGATGAATTGCTGTATAGTCATGAATCTCCATTGTGTATTTACAAAGTTGTTTTTTTTAATCCAAGTGAAAGACTACATTTATATCTATTTAATTTTATCTTTTTAGATTTAGCCCAGTGTTTAACTTTGTCAAGATTCTTTTGAATAGCCATTTGCTTCCATTCCCTCTAGGACTGTGCTTTCTCAGTCATATTCCTTCATGTATCCTCAGTCTTTTTCATTCTACTCAGTACTTCCTGTCAGTCCACAAACATGTTCAAATCTCCTCATGCTTAACAACAAAACAAAACAAAACAAAAAACTCAACACAAGCCTTTCCTTCATTCTCCCCACCTCTGCAGACAATAATCTTATCTCATCTCCTTTGCTGAGGATCAAAGAGATATTATTTGTAAAAGCACCTACCCAAGTACATGGCAGATGTTTAATAGATGTTTTTCCCCTTCCTTGTTCTCCATTGACCAACTCTAGAAAGAATAGGCCATTCTTACTCTCTCTACCCCATCTACTCACTCCTCTGGACCCCATTATGGACCCTCTACCAAAACCACTTTTGCCTAGGTTATTAATGGCTTCCTGACTCTTAAACCTAATGTCCTCATTCTCTTTGAACTCTGCCACACTTCCTAGTGTTAACCACTCTCTCCTTAATTACTTCTCTTTTTTTAGCTTCTTTGATACTGAAATCATATAGTTCTTATGAAATCTCAATATTGAAAAATACCTCAGAGATCAACTAAAGAGTACAGTCCTGACTCTGACTTCTGGGAGTCAAGGTGGATGAAGAAAACAACCCCCTTAAAAAGTAGAATTGGCCAAATGGAAAAGGAGGCACAAAAACTCACAGAAGAGAAGAACTCCTTAAAAAGTAAAATAGGCCAAATGGAAAAGGAGGTATAAAATTTAATTGAAAAAAATAATTTGTTAAAAATTAGAACTGGGCCAGTGGAAGCTAAAGACTCTGAGATATCAAAAATCAGTCAAACAAAATCAAAAGAATGAAAAAATAGAAGAAAACATAAAGTACCTCATTGGAATAACAACTGACCTGGAAAATAGGTCCAGGAGAGATCATTTTAAAATTATTGGTCTACCTGAAAGCCATGATGAAAAAAAGAACCTGGACAGCATCTTTCAAGAAATCATCAAGGAAAACTGCTCTGAGGTCCTAGAACCAGAAGGTAAAATAGTCATCAAAAGAATCTAATGATTACCTCCTGAAAGAGATCCCAAATTGAAAATGCCCAGGAATATTGTAGCCAAATTCCAGAATTATCAAGTCAAAGAGAAAAATATTGCAAGCAGCCAGAAAAGAAAAAACAATTCAAATATCATGGAACCACAGTCAGGGTTATTCAGGACCTTGTGGCTTCAGCATTAAAAGATTGGAGGGCTTGGGATATGATATTCTGTAAGGCAAAGGAGCTTGGATTACAACCAAGAATCAACTGCCCAGTGAAATTGAGCATAATCTTTCAGAGGATATAGACATTCAGTGAAACAAGACTTTCAAACCTTCCTGATGAAAAGACCAGAACTCAACAGAAAATTTGATCTTCAAATACAAGACTCAAGAGAGGCATAAAAAGGTAAAGAGGAAAGAAAAAACAGCAATGTTATTCAATAAGGGTAAACTGTTTATATCCCTACAAGGGAAAAATGATACTTCTAACTCTTGAGAACTGTATCTTTATTATGACATTTAGAAGGGGTATATATAGATAGAGGGTATGGGTATAAATTGACTTTGATATGATGACAAAAGTCTAATTAAGTGGTGAAAAGGGATGAGCAGAGGAAAAGAGGAGGCAAAAAAAGGCAAATTACATTACGTGAAGAGACACAAAGACCTATTACAGTAGAGAGAGGGAGATAGGCATTTTTTGAATCTTACTCTCATCAGATTTGGATCAAAGTGGGAATCACATAATCAGTTAGGTATAGAAATCTAACTTACCCTATAGGAAGTAGGAGGGGAAAGGGGAAAGAAAATGGAGAGAGTGGATAGAAGGAAAATCAGATTAAGGGAGGAAGTGGTCAAAAGAAAAACTTTAGTGAGGAGGGGAAGGAAGAAAGGAGAGAGAAAAGCATAAACAGGGAGGAAAATAAGATGGAGAGAAAGACACAGATAGTAATCATAACTGTTAATGTGAATGGGATAAACTCTCTCACAAAACAGAGGCAGATAGCAGAGTGGATTACAATCTATAATCCTACAATATGTTATTTATAAGAAACACATTTGAACCAAAGAAATACGTACAGAGTAAAGGTAAAAGGCTGGAGGAGAATATATTATGCTTCAGTTGAAGTAAAAAAAAAGAAGCAGGAGTAGCAATCCTGATCTCAGACATAGCAAAAGCAAAAATAGATTTAATTAAAAGAGATAAAGAAGGAAACTACATCCTGCTAAAAGGCACCACAGACAATGAAGTAATATCATTATTAAACATATATGCACATATATATTAAACATATATACCAAGTGGTATAGCATCCAAATTCTTAGGGAAGTTAAAGGAGTTACAGGAAGAAATAGACAACAAAACTATACTAGTGGGGGACCTCAACTTCTGCCTCTCATAACTAGATAAATCTAGCCATAAAGTTAACAAGAGAAAAGATAAGGGGATAAACAGAAGTTTAGAAAAGTTAGATATGGTGGACCTCTGGAGAAAACTGAATGGGGATAGGAAGGAATGTACTGTTTTCTTGTTACATGGCACCTACACAAAACTTGACCATGTACTAAGGCATAAAAATTTCACAATTCAGTGCAGAAAGGTAGAAATATTAAATGCATTCTTTTTAGATCATGATGTAATAAAAATTATATGTAACAAAGGGCCACAGAAAGATAGGCTAAAAATTAGTTGGAAACTAAATTATCTAATCCTAAAGAATGAATGAGTCAAACAACAAATCATAGAAACAATCAATAACTTCATCCACGAGAATGAAAATAATGAGACAACATATCAAACTCATGGGATGCAGCAAAAGCAGTTCACAGAGAAAGCTTTATATCTCTAAATGCTCACATGAATAAAATTGAGAAAGAGGAGATCAATGAATTGAGCATGCAACGAAAAAAGCTAGAAAAAGAACAAATTAAAAATCCCCAATTGAATACCAAATTAAGAATTCTGAAAACCAAAGGAGAGATAAATGAAGTTGAAATAAAAAAAACTGTTAAACTAATATATAAAACTAAGGATTGCTTTTATGAAGAAATAAAAGATAAACCTTTGGTTAATTTGATTTAAAAAAAGAAAGAAGAAAACCAAATTACCAGTATCAAAAATGAAAAGGGTGAATTCACCACCAATGAAGAGGAAATTAAAACAACAATTAGGAAATATTTGGCCCAACTGTATGCCAATAATTTGACAATCTTAGTGAAATGGATGAATATTTACAAAAATATAAATTGTTCAGATTAATGGAAGAGGAAATAAAATACTTAAATAACCCCATCTCAGAAAAAGAAATTGAACAAGCCACCAATGATTTGAAAAAAATCTCCAGGGTCAGATGGCTTTACAAGTGAATTCTATCAAACATTTGCATTATTTTGGGAAAAAGGCAAAAAGGGAGTGCTACCAAATTCTTCTTATGATACAAATATGATGCTGATACCTAAAGCAGGAAGAGTTAAAACAGAAAAAAAAAATTAAACCAATTTCTCTAACGAATACAGATGCAAAAATTTTAAATAAAATATTGGCAAAGAGATTATAACAACTTATCTTGAGGATAATACACTATGATCAGGTAGGATTTATACCAGGAATGCAGGGCTGGTTCAATATTAGGAAAACTATCAGCATAATTGCCTATATATCCATGACAAAACTAACAAAAATCTTATGTTTATCTCAATAGATGCTGAAAAAGTCTTTGACAAAATATAATACCCATTGCTATTCAAAAAAAAAAAACTCCAGAGAGCATAGGAATAAGTGGAGAAGATGTGGGAAAATTGGATTTGTTGGAGTTGTGAATTGATCCAACCATTCTGGGGAGCAATTTGGAACTATACCCAAGGAGCTATAAAATTGTGCATACTCTTTGACCCAGCAATACCACTTCTAGGTTTATATCCCAAAGAGATCATAAAATGGGAAAAGGATCCAAACATACAAAAATATTTATAGTAGATCTTTTTGTGATGGCCAAGAATTGGAAATTGAGGGGATGTCCATCAATTGAGGAATGACTGAACAAGTTGTGGTATATGAATGCAATGGAATACTATTGTTCTACAAGAAATGATGAGCAGGTGGACTTCAGAAAAACATGAAAAGACTTATATGAACTAATGCTGAGTGAAGTGAACAGAAGCAGGAAAACAATGTACACAGCAACTGCCACATTATATGATGACTAACTTTCAAAGACTTAACTCTTTTCAGGAATGCAAGGATCTAAGACAACTCCAAAAGTCTCATGATGGAAAATACTGTCCACATCTAGAGAAAGAACTTTGGAATCTGAATGCAGATGGAAGATACTATTTTGTCTCTTTTTTGTTTTTGTTTTGTTTCTTCTTTCTCATCATTCCTCCCATTGGTTCTAATTCTTCTTTACAACATGACTAATATGAAAATATATTTAATATGAATGTATATGTAGAGCCTATATCAGATTGCATATCATCTTGGAGATGGGGGAGGGAAAGGAAAAAGGGGGAGAAAATTTAAAATTCAAAAGCTGATGGAAGTAAATGTTGAAAACTAAAAATTAATTAATTTAAAAAATAAAAAAAGAGTATAATCATTATCTGAACAATAATCCCCCAAAACATACTTGGCAAGTGGTCATCCAGCTTTTTCTTGAATACTTCTAATGAGGAAGAACTTATTAACTCCTAAGTCAGTCCATGCCTATTTTTGGATAGTTCTAATTATCAGGAAGTTTTCTCCTTACCTCAAGCCACACTTTGTTTCTTAGGGCCTCCCATCTATTGTTACCTACCTCTTATTACATGTTAAGGCCAAGAAGAAAAAAAGTCTCATTTTTTTTCCATGTGGAAACCCTTCAAATACTTGAATATTACTATCTTGTCCCTCCCTCTAAGTCTTTTCTTCTCCAGGCAACACATTCCTAGGTCCTTAATATAAACCTTGTATGTTATAATCTCAAGGTCATTCATCATCCCACTTGACTCCTGTCAGTGTTCTCCAACTTAACATCATCTTTCATAAAATATGATAATCAGAATTGGCCAGAGTACTACAGATGTGGTCTGAACAGAGCATAGTACATAGGAAGGTACATTCATTTACTGGCTATTATATCTCACTATTGACTTATACTGAAACTGAAGATTATTGAAACCCCAAGATCTCTTTTAAAAGAATGATTGCCTGGCCCTTCCTCTCCTGATCCTGTCGTTGGGAAGTTGATTTTTGGAGATTCAAGTATAAAATTTTCTATTTATCAGTACTAAGTTGCATCTCATGAAATTTGGTCCTAGATGGAGAACCTGCCACCTCGAGGCTATGTGGATTGAATTCAAATAAAAATCTAAACAGACTTGTTCTGTTAAGTTTGTATTCAGTCTAAGGGCCGTGCTTGAGGACCTAGAGAGCCACATGTGGTCTCAAGGTCATAGGTTCCCCACCCCCATTTTAGACTATCAAGATTTTAAAAATCTTGATTCTGTTACACAATATGCTATCACTCCAAGTTTTGAGCCTTCTGCACATTTAATGAGTATGACATCTATGCCTTTATCCAAGCCATAAGCAAAAGTGTTACAGTTCAGAGTCAAGCACAAATCCCTAAGACACTCTGCTGTGGACTTTCTTCCAGATCATCAGTAAGCCATTGTTGACTGCTTTGGGAGCTTGTTCATTTGAAAAACTGAATTCCACTAGATTGCACCATCATCCAGCCTGCAACTCCCCATCTTTTCTAAAAGAATAGAATGATAAACTTTATCACATGATGTTGCATTTTATTACTTTTATCTTGCACTCTTTTATTTCATTAGCCATCTCTTTTGTTGGCTCTTCATTCTCCTTCAGTGCCTTAGCTGCTATGACTGTCCCTCAAGATTCTGTTCTTCTAGCCAAATCCAGAAAAAAAGAACTATGGAGTCTAAATGCAGATCTTTTGCTCTCCCTTTTTTTTTTGTTTTGTTTGTTCTTTCTCATGGTTTCTCCCATTGGTTCTAATTCTTCTTTACAACATGACTAAATGAAAATATGTTAAAATGAATTTATATAGAGAGCCTGTATCAGATTACACACCATCTTGGGGTGGCGGGAGAGGAGGGATGGGGAGAAAATTTGGAACTCAAAATCTTATGGAAGTGAATGGCGAAACCTAAAAATAAATAAATATTTTTTAAAAATAGATTCTGTTCTTCTCCCTCATAAATAAACACTTTGTCTTGATGATTGCATCCATTATCACTGCTTTGGTGATTACTTTTATGTAGATGGCTCCCAGATACACACACATACATGCATTCACACACACATATATATGTTATATATATATATATATATAATTTATAATCCATATGCATACACACACATACACATATAAGTATCCTCTTCCTTGACTGAGAGCTCCAGTAAATGATTTTTCCTAATCAACATGTGTATTCTACCTCTATGTTCCTCATAGAGTATCTTATATTTAACAAGTCCAAAATAAGTTCACTATCCCTCCTATTAGAAAAAAAAAAAAAAACCCTGTCTTTCCTTCTAATTACCCTATTACTCTTGATAATAGAACCACTTCCCAAGTTATTCAGATTTAATATCCTTTTTTCTGATCTAGGTCTATGACTCATCAGTGTAAGAATTCCCAGTATAAACAGTCCCTCCACCAAGGAAGACCAGTAAATGTAAATTATAGCCTCAAAAATTGCCTGTGGTCACATGGTCATGTATGTCAGAATCAGAATTTGAACCTAGGTCTTTCTGATTCAAGACCAGCCTTATAGTCACTATACTTTATTGCCTTTCTGTTAGGTTAATTATCTTGGAATCAATTTTTTTTTACTGTTTTCTCCTTCTCACCCAAACATCTGGTTACCTAGAGCTACCGATTCCACATGTTTCACAATCATTTCCTCTTCTCTATTCCCAATGAAACCATCTCTCATCTATTCTCACCTACATGATTACAATAGTCTTCTAGTGTGTCTTCCCTCTCCTAGGCCTTCTTGTCTTAATTATAATCTTTACAGCATTGCCCAACACGTGTTTTTAATGTACAATGATTTCTCTACTCAAAGACATTGAATAGCTTCACATTGTTCACCAAAACTTTTGATTTTTACATATCCTCAATCTGACTCCAATTGACTTTTTCATTACTGTTTCATCCTAGACCACCTTAATTACCCTGTATAAAGATGTAGTTTATGGTAGAAAACTATAAAAACCTGTACCTATGACCCATTAGCTTAATGAGTGGTTTTATCTAAGTTCAGATGCACCTTGTCAGCTCAAAATAAGGAGTGCATCAGTGAAAATATAAGAATAACAAAAAGAGAGGAAAGGAAGTAAGTCCTTACAAGGCAAAACCTCTCAGAACAAAACAAACAGAAGGACTGAAAAATTTACTAAAGAAAGAAGCTCTAATATATATTTTAAAATTCAGACCTATGATTTCATTGGTGTGAGGAACTCTTGGTATGGAAACTCCCTTCACCAATGTAGATCAGCAGCTTATTTGTAACTTTTAGTCTTAGAGTTGCCAGAGGCTAACTAGACAGTCTAACTGAGTTGCTCAGTATCGTACAGCTAGCACAGTATATGCCAAATGAAGGACTTGAATCTCTGTTTTTCCTGATTCCAGCTCTCAACAAATTGATTCACTCTCAACAAATACTATGGCATAAAAGAAAGCAAAAAGATATTTCTAGAAAAGGGGGTAATAATATTATTAACAACAACTAACTTCCTGGAAACAAGAATGGAACTGTTAGAAGAAAACTACCATGGCCAAGAACCTTAACAAAAGAAATTTTAATAGATAGAAAGAGAATTACAGATCTTTATGAAGAATTCAAAAAGACTGTCAAGAAAAAAAAGACAATCAAGAGACACTAGAATGTACAAAAGGAGGTAGAAAATCTGAATAAAGCAATTAGATATGCCTAAAAAGAAAATGACAAAAAACAAAATCCCGCAATAATTCAGGAATACACAAGAAATGTCAGAACAGCCAAAAGACAGCAAAATTGAAAGAACACCTGTGGTCATTACAAACTAAAGCAACTGATCCTGAAGAAAAAGTTGGCAAGATAATCTAACAGTGGCTGGCCTTCTGCAATAACAACAAAAATGTGAATCAGAGAGTATGAATATTATATTTCATGAAATTACATAATAAAATCACTCAATTGTGTCAGAATTAGAGGTCAAGGTGCAGACCAGTAAAACCATAGGCTATCATCAGAGAAGAATCTCAACTTTAACTCACCCAGGAATGCAGTCACCAAACTCCAAAGTTTTAAGATCAAAGGGAAAGTATTTCAAGCTGCCAAGAAGAAGCAATTCATATGTCAAGCAATCTCAGTTCAAGCTGCTCAGGACTAATCACCTAGGAAAAGAAATTTAAAGAAAAAAAATCAGGAATTCCACATTCTAAAAAGTAAAAGTAAAACAATTTAAAAACAATAGTAACATCTTACAAAGCTGAATATATTTTTAATCCAAATGGTGCAGTTTTAAATAAAAATAATTTTAAAATTTTAAATAGATTGGAGTTCTTGAGAAACTCCTTGTAGGAGTAAACCTGAACAACTATATAAGGAGGCAATGTGACTTAAGTTAAATAGTTAGCCAGAGCCAAGAGGATTTACATTTAGGTGCTCTTGACACATTGACATATATTGGCTGTTTGACTGTAGGCAAGTCACTTAAACCCCAAGCAACTCTTTGAGACTACAAGTTGTTGATCTGTATAGGTTAAAGGTTTCCAGATGGTCCCTATACTGATGAAATCCTAGGTCTAATAATTGTTGCCCCGCACCCATTAGATGTGGAATGTGTGCTATGTACTATTAACCAAAAAAAAAAAAAGGAAAGAAGCAAAATATATTCCTAGCCCTCAAGAAGCCTATAATCTAGTAAGAAAGGGCTAAGACAAATAAAGAGATGACAATAATACACATTATAATATGGTAAGTGCTAACAGATTAGTATGAGAGATTGAAGCCAGCAAAGATTATGGAGTTTAGGAGTTTTATGAAGGTTGTTACACCTGAGCTCAGCACTTAAGGAACAAAAAGAGTTCAACAGACATTAAAGCAATCAGTCAATAAGCACTTATTAAATGCCTATGTATGCGCTGTGTTGCATTAGGCACTGGAAGCATGACTGTAAAAGTGAAAGTGTCTCTGCTTTGAAAGAGCTTATGCTTAATTGAAGAAAGCATGTTCAGTTATCAAGATTCATATAGCTATCTATATGTATCAGATAAGGCGAAGCGGGGAAGAGTACTTATCTTGAGGATAAGGAAAGGCTTCAGGTAGAAGATGGATCTTGGCTGAGTATTAATGGAAACCAGAGAGATACAATGGTAGACCATTGCAAGCATAAGGAATGGCATACCCAAAGAGAAAAGGGGCAGGATTTGTGAGTAGTCTGGTTTTAATGGTACCTAGAGAACATGAAAGAGAGTAGTATGCGACAAGACTGGAAATATACTTTGGAGTCAGGTTGTGAGAGGTCTTGAATACCAGAATAAAAATTCTGCATTTTATTTGATAATTAATGGCATGGATATGCAATCAGGAAAATAATATTTTTTTCTAATTTATTTATTTAATTTTTTTCTGTTTTCAACAGTTACTTCCATAAGTTCTAAATTTTCTCCCTCTCCCTCCCCAAGATGGCATGCAATCTTATACAGGCTCTCTATATATTCTTATTAAACACATTTTCACATTAGTCATGTTGCATAGAAGAATTAAAACAAATGAGAGAAAGCATGAGTAAAACTAAACAAAACCAAACATAATAAAAGAGAAAATAGTCTGCTTCGTTTTGTGTTCCAACTCTATAGTTCTTTCTCTGGATTTGGATGGCATTTTGCATTGGCAATATTTTAGGTAGGAAAATTATTCTTTCAGAATTATTTTGATTTAATGCTTCCATCCATTCTATTCTTGGGATCCATCTATATAAGTCTGTACCTCAAAGGGAACACAAATTCAACGTGAAACTGGCAGGGGAGGGAGAATTCACTGAAGTCTGTCTCAATCCCTTGGCCTCTCATGGCTTTCAAAGATGTTGCCCTAAGAATGTCATTGATGAGACTCAGGGGACAAATCACCTCTGTTATTCTCATCCCTGTTGGCAGCTTCCCTAGTAAAGTCATCTCCACCCCATAGATGTTGGAGACTAGGTATAATGGGTATGGTTCAAAAAGAAGTGGCACTCTTTGGATACAGCCTTGTCAGCTTTGGCTCACCTCGAATTGCAGTTGTCTGAGTCTTCCTTCATTAGCCATGAGAAGACCTTCCCAGTGCCATTCCCTGGTCCTCTTTCCTGGCCCCTTGCTCTTTCTCCTGTGTAGTTGCATGTTAAACATGATGACTGGCTCTATAGAAGCCATGTGTTGTCATAATGTAACATCATTAAACAAAGTGTTTAGAGCAGTTTTTGCAGGGCCAGAACATGATCAACAAAGCCCGCCAATTACAGTGTCATTTTGGGTAGTTGTTAAGGTTTCAAATGTCTCCAACTTTCTCTGGTAGGCCATATTGAGCATGTCACAGTGAACATCTGAGATAACGATTTGCTCGGCAATGTGCAATTCTCGCTCTCTTTTTTTTTAAATATCAGAGAAGAAAGAGTTCTTTATCCTAATTTGGCTCCAATGTCCACACACATTGCTCCAGCGTCTGTAGCAGCATGTGTTTCTAGGATTGTTCTGGAAGCGAAAATGCAGAAACAGCAGGGAGCAGAGGATAAACAGGCAATTCGTGACTCATTAAAACAAGCATTGGTAGCCAACATCGCGGAGTGTGTGAAGACCCCAGATCCAACTCGCCTATAAACTTTTTTTACCAGCTGGACTTAGCATCTGTCAGAGTTTGGAAGGAGAGATAATCTGGTACAAATGATTTCAGTGTGTCGCATTTATTAACCTGCCACCTTACATAACACTGCTGATTGGGAACTCGGGGAACCGTTTGTGCAACGACCCAGCCGATTGTTGGAATGTTACAGCTTCACTAATAAAGATGTGGGCGATTTTAAAAAGAAGAAAAAAATGCAACAAACAAAGACCATAGAACAACTGGAAAATAATCATGAAGCAAAAGGGGGAGAAAGAAAGAAAAACATCGTAGTCTTGAGAAATGTACGTGCCCAAAGAACCATTTATGCTCATTTCAGATTTTGGTCATTTCCAATTCTTCACTTCAATTAAGCAAACTTTTATTTTAAATAGTTGTCACATTTGCTTTTGCTAGCAGTCCTCAACAAATGCCAGATGGGGAGCACTACCAATTCATTCCCCAGGCTTCTGTACAGAGCAAAGGAAATGCTTCAGGAGATGAATTTTTGACGAATTTCAGAAAGGCATTGTCCCTATTTCCGTGAAGTTTTCACAGTGGAATTGATGAGAAAGGAAATCAGCCTTCACAATGAAAGCAATGTCCATTTTTTTTAGGTCTTAGACTATATTTAAACTACATCCTAGTTAGGAAATCTGAATTCATGGACATTAAAGAAAATAATATCCCCCAGAAAATAATAATAGTATACCTCCCAATAGTACAAAAATAATAATAGTAACAGATAACATTTATGCAATGTTTTCAGTTTTGCGAAACACTTTACATATATTATCCCATTTGATCAAATACAGGAACATAGATTTATTTCCAGGACTTTGATTTCTGTACTTTTGCCATCAATATTTGCTTGGGGTCATTCAATAAAGCAAGAGAAAGGAAAACTGCAAAGCAGGATTTTGTTTCTTATTCAACTAGCATACTAGTAATTTCAAATTAATGGGGATGTTTACTCTCTAGTACAAAATTTGCACATATTAGCTTATAAAATATGGATAAGCTGGTTTCCTATAGCAAAATACAGTGTTGCCATTTCAAAAATGAAAATTGGAGAGACTTGGGGGAAAAAATTCAGCCTTAGGAATTGCCTCACATTTTTGCAATGGTTAGCCTATTATTTGTAGTTTTGAAACTTTATTGGTCCCCAATCTAATCTTTTCTGAGTATAAAAACATTAACATATGGTTTAACACAGCACAGGGCTGGAAAGTCCATATCCCAAATGCGCATTGTATGCAGGGTGACATTCACACTAAATATCATCCCACAGGGTCTGTACTCCATTTTACCTGGGATTGGAGAGCCATGAAATCTCTGGAAAAGTTGTTCATGAGTCTGAACCAAATGGTGCACAGTGTACTGAGATACTAACAGTGTCTGCTTCTGCCAAAGGTTGTGGCTCAAATGTCTCTCTAAGTAACATTAAAAATCTGCTGCTTCATGCCTATGAATTTCAATATTTATAGTGTTCAATAAAATGGTCCACTGTCAGAGGGAGATGTGCCACTGTGCACTCTCTGAGCAGATGGGCCACAATATGGCACATTTACATGGACCAGCTGTGGAGAGCAGAAATGAATGCTGGTCATAGGCAGGATACAGGCGCCACATCTGGAATTCGAACAGACTGGCCTCTGTCCCTATTGTCAACTTTCCTAGAGCAGGATGAGCTCTGATTTAAAGCTGCTCACCAGTGTACCTTAAACTGTATCAAGAGTGCTCATTAACACAAGAGACCATAGTGAGGTTTAGGGCCTGGAACTTCTCTGTTGGGCAGCTGTTAGAATCTGTGGGTGATGCTGTGGAGTCTATCATAGAAACACCCAGGGGAGGCATTCTCTCATACATGGTGCAGTGATCTATATTTAACATTTTAAAAAATCCCATGTACTGTGCTGTTTTTTACTTTGAACATTTTTTGATCAGAACAGAAAATATATTGAAGAAAATGTTCCATCCCAGGGATTTTATTTTAATGCTTTAGTAGAGATGTTCATATTTTTTCAGGTTCTCAAAAGGCAATAACCAAGAAATCTATAGAACTTTGGATAAAAATGCTCATAGTTCAAGTACATAATTAAAAGTTTATAAAATTGAGAAGTCTCTGAGTCTAAATGCTTACTTTATGATATTGGTATTTGGGTCAGCCAGTCAAAAACTGTCTTTATTTCTTTCATAGAACATTGTCATGAAATAGTTCTGCTGACTTGATCACAAGTTCCAAAAACATTACTCTCCCAGGAAAAGATATGTCTATTACATAAAATCTGAGTGAAAAGTTTATTTCTCAGGAAAATATCTTTTGTAAAAAAATGTTTTAATCTACTTTCAGTCTTTTATCAACAAAACATTTGCCAGGCATTAGCTTGAAAAATAAATGCATAAGGTTTTTAATGCATTTTTCTTTGATTTAAAAAGTTTATCTACTTCTTTCCCCATACCTATTCAAAGTTTATTTCTAGTTGTTGAGTCATTTCATTCTCATCCGATTTTCCGTGATTCCATCTGGGATTTTCTGGGCACAGGTACTGGAGTGGTTTGCCATTTCCTTCTCCAACTCATTCATTGATAAGGAAACTGAGGCAAACAAGATTAAGCATGTAAGTCACAAACCTAGTAAGGGTCTGACTCCAAATTTGAAGTTAGAAAGATGAGTCTTCCTGATTCCAAACTCAGTATTCTATCCACTGTGCCACCTAGCTGCCCCATCATTTCTAGCATGATATCCCATCACTGAATTAAACGCTCCTTCCCTCTATATACATTGAAATAGTGTATATATACATATATATATATATATGGGGGGGGTGTATTTATGTATGTATATATGTATGTCTACATACACACATATAAAATATAAAGGTATTCAGTGAAACAACTCATAAAATAGCTAGCACCTATATAGTCCTTTATAATTTCCTCATTTTTATTCTCACAGCAGCCCTGGGAAGCAGATGATGTTAGTTTATCCATTTTAGAAATGACAAAAATGAGGCAGACAGAAGTTAAGTGATTTGTCCAGGGTCACAGAGGCAGTATTGTCACTCAGGTCTTCCCAACTTCACATCTAGCATTCTATTCTATTCATCACACTGTAAACAAAGACTTAATGTTTTAAAATTTCTGTATTGATTAGGGTTGTGTCTTTTAAAAATCATTTTTCTTTTTTTCCAGTCCAACCAAAGAGTTCATGGATGTAGGGAATTCCCTGTGTGGAAATTCCTTCTATCAATGCAACTCTGTTATTTCTCTGTAACGTAAATTCATTTCCTACACCAAAAAGTTAAGTGACTTCTCAGGATGAAAATCTTGAACCAATGTCTTCTTGACTAACATATGTCATTCTGTCTAACATCCATCTATGTGGAACCCAAAAGTAAAAAATTCATTTTGCACTATTTAGTGCCATACCTTAACAAAAAAGCGCTACTTGAAACAATATCAAAAAAGTTGTTTCATATGACTACTTTTCACTTATTTCAAAGGTAAATGAGGCCCAAATGTACTGCTCATTGATTAGGTGAGTGAGTGAGTGATGGTACTAATTAACACACCACACACCACACACTATCAAATAACTGGAATACAGTGGTCTAAGGAGAGCAATGATTCTTTACAATCCCTGCAGCAACTCTCTTCCATGAGGTTTTGTGTGTGTGTGTGTGTGTGTGTGTGTGTGTGTGTGTGTGTTGGCTCTTTTTTTTTTTACTACATATTCAGTATTATGAAGACATAATATTAATGGCAACCCCTGTGAGCACACCTTAGTGATACACACCATAGGAACTCCATCAATGCACATAGTGAGGAAGGGGATGCTGTGATGTGTATGAATTACAGATTTTTACTGCTATCATGTCAAGTATGTACTGTAGGCTGTGATCACAGACCGACTGAATGAAATGCTCCAAAAACTGGCTATTATATAATAGATTACATATTGTTACACCTCCCACACAGTGTAGAATCATAGCATATTTATAAATCCTCCCTGTCCCACCTGGCAATAATTAAATGTTCATCAGGCAATTCAATTCAATTCTTTCTACTGAGATCACTTTATTTTTTCCTTTTTTAAAAAAAAAGTGTTGTTCTGTATTTGATCAACATCATTGGACATGAACTTTCCATGTTGATGTACTGAAGAAGAAAAGAAAATTGTCCATGAAATCACAGTTCTATTTTATTAATTTACATTTTTATAGAACATAATAAATTCAAGGAGTTAGTTTCAAAGCTATCTTGTTTGTCTGTGTCTCCTTCTGAAGCCTGAAGCCCCTTCCAGGCATTTAAAAAGTGTTTCAATAACTGTTCTTTCTTTTCTTATTTGGAGGATGCTCATTGCTAGTCTCCCCCTTTCAAATGCATCCCTAAATTAAAATAATATACCTCATAGTAAATAAGTATAGTCAAACAAAACAAATCCACACATTGGCCATGTCTGAAAATGCATATTTCAGTTGCTTCTAAAGTGCCCATCCCTTTTGGAGTCCCTTGCCCCCTTATCCTATCGCCAGCCTTGTCCTGCCAAGTGTCAACCTTTGATTACTCCCACCATCTGCTGCCTTTGCTTCTGTTCATGTACCACTGACTGTAAGCATGTTTCATCATCAGTCTTCTGGTGAAGTGATTGGATATTATATTGATCAGAGTTTTTAAGTCTTACAGAGTTTTTTTTCTTTATGATTTTATAGTCATTATCTACATAATTCTCCTGGTTTTTCTCACTTCATTCTGCATCAATTCAAATGTCTTCCCAGGTTTCTCTGAAACCATTTCAGCACAGTGGTGCTCCATCATATTCATATATCATAATTTGCTCAGCTATTCCCCAGTTGATTTTTGTCCAATGTAATTGTACAATTGTAAAATGGACTTTAGTTTGTCCTCCTTTAGTTTCTAATTCTTTGCTAAATAAAAAATAGCTAGTATTTGTGAAGTGTTTTTATGATTTGTAAAGGGTATACATATTATACTGTTCTTATATTATATATTGCATATATGATATATATATTATAGATACAATTTGGCCTCACAACAACCCTTACTTGAGTCACACAACTAATTAGATGTCTAGGGTGAAAAATAAAATCAGGATCACCTGACTCCCAGCCTAGCACTCTATTCATGTGCATTTCCCTCTTTCTTTGACCTCTTTATGATGTATGTCTACCAGTGGTATCAGTGGGTTTTAAGGGAATACACAGTTTAGCAAGTTTTGGGGTTTAGTTCCAAATTACATTCCAAAACAGTTATGTCAATTCACAGCTCCATCAACAGGGTAGCATAGGGCTGGACTTCCCATAGTCCTTCAACAACTGACATTTTTCTTTTTGTCATGTTTATTAATTTTATGAGTGGTAGTTCTTTTTATTTTCATTTCTCTTGTTGTCAGTGATTTGGAGCATTTTTTCATATGGTTGTTAATAGCTTGAACTTCTTCACTTGAGAACTACCTGTTCATATCCTTTGGCTTTTTACTATTGGAGAATTACTCTTGTTCTTATATATCTGGATCAGCTTGTTATTTATCTTGGATATCAGACCTTCATCAGACAAACTTCCTACAATGTTTTTCAAAATTCACTGTGTCCCCTCTGATTTTAACTGCATTGATCTTTATTTGTATCAGATCTTTTCAATTTTAAGTAATTAAAATTTATTTTTTGGAATCCTTTCTATATATTTTTTAGTCATGGATGCTTCCTTTTCTCCAGTTGCAAAACATATCTTCTTCTTTGCTCCCCTAATTTACTTTTGGTTTTTTTTAAGGCTGAATTTCCCTGGTTTCCTAGTTCCCCACAATAGAAGTGCAGTGGCTATTAAAGACCTGACCCTATTCCTGATCAACACATAAGTTTTGACCTGCTCTATTTCCAACCTGGTCCAGTTCACCCTCCTTAGGCAGCCTAGTGACATGCACCACCATCATTTCAATCACTCACCATATTTGTGCCAGATCAGCAGAAACACCTGATTGGCTTTAACCCTGCTATAGCTCAGAACTCTCTAACTCAAGTGATCAACCACCCACAGTCTCCCCAGTAGCAAGGTCTACAAGTAAGCACCACCACATCCAGCTATACAATTTAAGATGTGTACTTTTCTATTTATGGCATGTTTCTGTTTATTGTAGTATATGATATAAGATCACATACAAACATTTGTAAAATGCCTGCTATATACAAAGAATTGTACGGGTGCCAGGAATACAAAAACAGAAAGGAAATTCTCCCTGCACATTGCATTCTTACTGAGTTTGTATTTTACTGCAAGGAAAAAAATGTCTAAATAATTTAAAGCATAAATAAAGTAATTCAGAAGGATTTCAAGAGAGCAGAGTGCTAATAACTAGGAAAAGGAAGAAATAGAGGAGAAGATCAGGAAGTGTCTTGTAGAGGAGAATGACATCTATACTATACTTCAAAGGAAGCAACAGATTATATAAAGTAGAAATAAGGGGGGAGTGCATTCCAGACATGGGGAACCATATGCAAATGCATGGAAATGAGAGAGGGAAAGTTATGTCAAGGAGACAAAATTGAAATACCTTTTTGTTAAGGTGCTTGTTTATCATTATGGACAGGGAAAAGATATCGTTTAAATCAATGAAAATCTCCTTGTGCCATTATGAATCCAAAATCCACTTTGAATGAAAGGACAAGATTTCTCTGACTGTAATACACACACAGTCTTCTGATTGGGGCATATGGTAAACAGAGTTCATGTCAAGTCACGTGTGCTAACATGGAATAAACATTTCCCCATGGACTCCGTCATCCATTCTTCTTACCTCCCATCAAATGTGACAGATGCGGGCATCACCATCACAAAGCTCCATCACTGGGCATCCATCAGACAAGCAGTGTCCCAGGGCAGAGCTCTTTGGCTCAATATGTGCTGGTCATGGACTGCTGAAGGCACAAGCTTTCCCATCTTATGGGGGGCGTGCTGACCCCACTGTTTCTGACAAGGAAGAAATCTATTTACTCCTTTTCCAACTTTTGAAAGTTTGGAAAAAATATCTTTTTTCTCATATTAAAGATAGTTTGTTTTTAAATTTATTCTTATATATTTAAAGTTTGTGCATTTCCTATTTTTACTATCCATCTCTTTCTATCATAATAAAGCTTTAGTTTTATGCTTTAACTACACAGGTTGCTATAAGGAATAGCACTAGAACAAACTGATACAGAATTAAGTGTCTATTCAAATTTACTTCTTATTGGCTACAACAGTTTTCAGGTTGTTCTTTAAAGGAATAAAAATTCCTCAATAAAGCTACAAGTCATTAAAATATTTAAAAAGCTCTGCAGTTCTTCAGTTTGGATGGCCATTATGATTGTTTATGGTATGGTTTCTATAGTGCTTAATCAGGAATACCTTCTACAACCTCTCCCCAAAACTAGTCATTCAGTTTCTACCTGAAGACTTCCAGTAAGGGGAACCTGTGATGGTTATTTCCAGTAATGTCTACTTCTAGTGATAGTTTTTCTTCATAAACTATTAAGGCAGCCTGTTCCACTTTAGGGAGCAATAATTATTGGCCAAAATCTTACCTTCTTCAACTTCTGTTATCCATGATTAGCAAATCGAAACCCTCATTCACATGACAACCCTTCAAATATTTGATGACAGGTGTAAGGTCCTCCATTAGTCTTCTCTTTTCCAGACTTAGCATCTCTAGTTCCTTCAATCTATCACTGCATATCATGATTCAGATCCTTTCATCATTGTGGCCACCTTCTTCTGTACTTGATCCAGTTTGCCAATGTCTTTCTTAAAATGTGACTCCTAGAACTGAACACAGTTCTCTAAATGTGACCTGACCAGGGAAACGTATTGTAACTCAGGGATACCCCTTGGCATTTGCATAAAATTCATCGGTGGGGATGCATAAACATGGGTGGGGAGAACAATTAATCCAGCTCCATGCCTGCCTGAGAGGGAGCTAGTGAAAACTTGAGAGAGGACAGATTCCCATTTTTTTGGATTCCAGCTTCAAGAGTCACACATGAAACACCAGGTTGTCTAGAGAAAACCTCCCAGGGAAAGGTCCTTGGAGGGAAAGAAAGACTCATTGTTGTTGTTTCAGTCATGTCCCAGTCTTCATGACCCCATTTTGGGATTTTCTTGACAAAGATACTGGAGTGGGTTTCCATTTCCTTCTCCAGTTTATTTTATGGATGAAGAAACTGAGTCAAACAGTATAAAATAACTTGCCCAAGGTCATATAGCTAGTAAGTATCTATCTGAGTCCAGATTTGAACTTATAAAGATGAATCTTCCTGACTCCAAATCAATTGTTTTTATCTACTATACCACCTAGTCGTCCTAAAGAAAGACTAGGGGAAAGCTAATACACAAAGGAATCAATGCCTCTAGCATGTCCTGATTCCCAGCTTGCCATACTAGAGAATTCAGGCAACATTCCTTAGAAGAAATTAAGGATTTTCGCTAGGCTGAACTATCTCCATTACAATAGGAAAGCTCATTTACTCTGTGTATTACTTAGTATGTTCTAATTGGTATAACTTCTCAGATTTCTGTTTGCTGTCAGCATGCATAAATGGGTCTATGTGCTACTTACTATGTGAAATGGTCTTTGTATAACTGACATTTGGAGGAAAGGTGAGTCAAGCTTTCAGATAACAGCTTTAGGGCACTCATTCCCTGTTAAGGATTAGTGATCAGGGGTAGACAAACTATGAGGTGTGGGCCAAATCCAGCCTGTAACCTGTTTTCCTTGGGCCCAATGTGCCAGGAATGTTCTTTTACATTTTTCAATAAAATTTATTGTATTTTAAAATATAAAACAAAAATTCTTAGCTCCACAGGCCATACAAAAACTTGTGACTGTCCAATTTGGCCCCCAGGCCATAGTTTGCTGACCCCTGCCCTAGAGAGACTCATTTAAGAAGGCAGATAGATATAATTCTAGTCCATTACCCTTTCTCTGAGGAAAGCAGAGTGACCAGCCTCATGAATCCAATATTCTGCTCTCTTCCTGGCAGGAATCAGATTCTTTTTTGGAGAGAAGAAAAGGGAGACTCCAAAGACAATATTCACAACTCACTGTGAGCCACATCTAGACAACCCTGTGGGAACATACATGTAACTGACGTGAGCAACACATGTCTTACAGGATAAAGACCACCAGATCAGCATTTTCTTTGCAGTTTAAAGTGTTAGAGAGTGCTGTGGGGCATTAAGAGGTTAAATAATTTTCCAGAATTACGCAGCTAGTACATATTTCAGAAGTATAACTCGAACCCAAGTCTTCCTGAATCTGAGGCTGACTCTTTCTCCAAGATTCTGTGATGCTTCTTGTGTTTTTCATACTCCTAGTCTGCTTTTCCCGATTACATACAGACACCTAGGTGACTCAGTGAACAGAGCCCTGGATGGGGTCAGGAAGACCTGAGCAAGAATTCTGTCTTGGGCACTTAGCTTGCTTGTGGTTGTTGTAAGAATCAAATGAGATAATAACCGGAAACCCCTTAGAGTAGCACCTAGCAATTGTTATATAAGTGTTAGCTGTCATTACAGTGTGACCCTGGCAAAGTCACTTAACCTTGCTCACCTTCAGTTTCTACACCTATACACCCACCTCCCAGGGTTGTTGTAAGAATCAAATTAAAGAACACATACAAATCATATATAAATGCTAACTATTATTTTTATTATTATTTTACTTCTGCAGTTGAGGAATTTTTAAAAATACCAGTGTAAGATGACGGCTAAATTTCATCTCCTTAGGTTTAGTCTATGATTCCAGCCTGACAAGGCTGATTTTTGGAATCCTCATTTGATCACTCACCATGTTCATTATCCTCACTGACTTCATTCCATCCACAAATCTGACAAGTATGCCATATGCCATATAGCTTCATTTAAATCATTAATAAACATGTCAAAATAACAAAACTAAACAGATCCTATTTGACATTCTACTGGAGACCTCCCCTTAGTCTGACACAAATCCATCATAATTCTTTGAATCCTATCCTTCAATCAACATCTCAGCCATAGTCTATATCCCTCCTTCTGGTCCATAAAGAAATTGTGGTAGATTTTGTCAAATGCCTTGTTAAAATCTAGGGATGCAAGTACTCCCTTGATCTGCCAGTAATGTTTCCCAATATGCTTCTGCACTGCTAGAGTGCTACACAGAAGAAAAAGCTAAAAAAAAACCCTCAGAATATTTTTCAGCTATGGATACTGAAGTTTGATGTTGGATTGTTCATGGCATTAACTTGACTAAAAACATTAATGATTAAAAAGTAAAAGAAAACCTTTTTTGAAATGAAAGGCAAAACAGGCTATCATGAGAGCATTCAAAAGACCTATAAGGTCACTCAGTCATGAGATGGTTTGCAAGATAAGGGGTATCATATTCAGGTATCATATCATCTTCTGATAGTCATCTTCCAAGAATTCTGCTTTTTGCGGTACCCATGAAAGAGAGGGGGAAAAAAGAAACAATATTGTAGAAGAGGGAAAGAATGAGAAGGTCTGGAAATAGATCCCAAACCCAGTATGAAAGCATGACAGTTTTTATTTTTGTTTTTTATCATGAACAATTGAGGTAAGAATGGTAGTTCTCTTACACTGGCTGGGCTGCTTTCTCTTTAAGGGAACAATGAAGCCAAATCAATAGTCCAAGCTCTAGTCCTCCAGACCAATCAAATCCCAGAAATGACCAGCCCGGCTTACATAAAATGGATACCTGCTGCTGAGGTCCCCAAGTAAGAATGTGCTGAGGCTCTTCATTGCTCTCAGCCTGTGGTTTTCATTTATAAAACAGAGATAAAAATACCTACAAGACCTACCTCATAGCTGAGAAGCTTAAATTTACTCCTGTAAATGCTAACTTTGTATTATTAACCCGGGTTCAGAGAGTCTATTTTCTTTTCCTCTTCTGGGATTTTCAAGTAATCTAATTTCAAAAATTCCCATAATTCCTTTCCAGGCTTATCACCTTATGGGACTTCTGATTTTCTTTCATGACTGTCTACTACATAGGCCAGAAAATAGGAACTCCTTGGTATGAACACAAAGGAGGGAAGGATTGCATCAATAAAGGTTTTCAGAAGATACAATATGTACTAGTGTTTGTTTTATTCAATTAAAATTCATTTATACCTGGTAAGCATCTTAATATGTCTTTTGTCACCATGTACGTATTTAACTTATGGAGTTGCAATGGTGGGGGAATGGTACACTGGACTGAGCTTTATACTCATAAACATAGCTTGGATTAAAAATGCCACGACAATTTTAACATTTTTGTATACATAGTATCTTAACTATCCACTTGTTATTGGTTGCTTTCATTATTTTTAGTAATGTGGCAGAAACGAAACTTTTCAAGTTGATTCAATAAATTCATCAAGGGAAAAGGTATAAAAAGGAAAGAGAAGAAGGTGAAGGACAAATGCATGGGGCATTCCTTCCCTTGTGATGCGGGAGATAGATTATGGTCCAGCAAATGAGTTTCAGGAAGAACAGTCAGATACAAAGAGAATTAGAAGAGAGTAGTGTGAGGTTGTGTATGAAAAGAGAAAAGAGACAGAAAGCAAGAAAAACAGAGAAGCAAAGAGTACCCATGAGAATGGGTACATAAGGCTCCATTGAGATAGGAGGGGATGAGATAAAGGTTACAAGTAGAGTTCCTAGCCTTGGCTGGGAGAAGAGCTACTTTTTCCTCAACAGCTGGTACAAAGGAAGAGAGAATTGGTGAAGATGGATAGGAGTTCTGGGGTACTGCGAGAGAGAAATGAGGGAGCTTACAAGAGGTAACCTTGATTCTCTCAAGAAAGCAGAAAATGAGGGCACCTGCCATGAGAGAAGGGGTTAGGGATGGTATGACAGGTAGTGGAGAGAGAACATTTGGAACAGCTTCTGTGGAGAACACAAAGTATCAGAGGATTTTATGTAGCAATAAGGATCTGGTTGAAGTTTGTTAACATGAATTTGTAGTAGACAACAGGGACCAGGGTCCTTGCCTTCTTGGGAGAGTATTTGATCATTTAGCAGTAGGAGCAAAGGCAGCAAGTGGTGAGACTGAGTCAGTATTTAGTATTGACAGGACAGGAATAGATACTGGGAAAACTAGCAAGTGATTCACAAGTGAAAGACCATGCATAAATGACCTGATCCACTAAAGAGCTACAGATATAAAGTTGGGTCAGAGCAGGGATGATAGACTACGAGAATGGGGAAGGAGAATAGGGACACCGTTGTCTACTACAAATTCATGTTAATGAACTTAACCAGATCCTTATTGCTACATAAAAATCCTCTGATTCTTTGTGTTCTCAACAGCAACTATTCCCAGTATTCTCCCTCCATAACTTGTTATAGCATCCCTAACCCCTTCTCTTGCAGCAGTGTTAAGAGTTAGTAATAGGAGGAATGGGGCAGAGAGAAGGAAGGACTGGAGATGAGAAAACAAAGAACTTGTGAACATTCTACTGAAATATTCATCTGATAGGTATGTGCTACCCAAAGACAATAGGTCACACAGTCTAAGGGTAGTTATCATTCTAACAGTAGTGATGGCAATATCCCAAGGCTCCCTACTTCTGGAATATGAAAAAAAGCAATTTTAGAGAAGCGAAAGAGAAGGGAACAAGTATTTATTGAGTGATGACTATGTGCCAAGCACTATGCTAAGCACTTTACAAATATTATCTCATTTGACACTCAGAACAACTCTGAAAGGTAGACACTCCTATGATTCCTATTTCACAGTTCAGGAAACCGAGGTAGGTGAAGTTTAAATGACTTTCCCAAGGTCACAAAGCTATTAAGTGTCTGAGGTTGGATTTGAAGGCAAGTCTTCCTGATTCCGGGCCCAAAACTGTATCCACTGTACCACCTAGCTATCTATGTAACTTAGACTTAAGTATCCCATAAACAAATTGAAATTTAACTACCTGTCATGTCTCAAATCTTCAAATGCAAAATAGCTGACATGGACATTTTGCAGTATTTGTGTTACCATCAGAAGAGGCCAAAGAAATGATGGCATAGATTCCTTGCAATGATACAAATAGTATTTGTCAATTTCTTAATGGCATTTACTCAGAAAAAAAAAGAAAAAAACATTTTTGGATTCCAAACAAAAATTGGTTCCAAGAGTGCTGAAAAAGAGGAGGAAAAGAAAAAGGAACCCAAAGCACATGTAACATATTTAAGCATAGGTCCACCTCAAAAATGTTTACAATCTACTTGAAAAGATAAGAACACGTACTGCTAAAAAAGCATATAATAACAATTTGTTAATTGAGTAACAGATACAGTAAGCAATCTAGAAATTCAGAGGAAGGGGAAATCCTCATTAGTCAGACAAAGTTTTATGGAGGAAATGAGATAAGAATTGGGGTCTAAAGGGTGGAAGAGACAGCGTGGTATAGTGGATAGAAAACTGATTTCAGTCAGGAAGGCCTGGGTTCAGATTCCACCTATGACTCGTACTAGCTGCATGATCCTAGACAAATCACTTAGCCTTTCGTTGACCTAGGCAATTTCTAAGGCTTTATGTTACAGACAAGGTACTGAGCGTCTTAGTAGAGAGAGTTTCCTCACCCATCTCTATAACAACAAAACTATCGGTCTAGTCCCCATTCCTATCTCTTTAAAAGTAGATAGAATTGGATGGAATTTTTTCAAAAGGAAGAAAGGCATTTCAGGCATGGATTTAAACAAGAGACAGAAAAAACAAGTGAAGAATATGTTTGGAGGACTGGTGAATTTATCTGATTTAAACAGGTCTGTAAATGGGAAATAAAGTTAGAACGGTAGTTTGATATCAGATTATGGAGGCCCTCATATTCAAGATTCTGCACTTTCCTCCTCGTTCTTCCCAAAATAGATTCCTCTCCTTCCCATTTCCTTCTTTTAAGACCACCCAGACAGGGGGAAACTACCCTTAGACCCTCTACCTGTCTTGACTTTCTCTATGACTCTTGAAGACATTAGGGATTGAAGAGCCCCCATTTTTTTCTCTCTCCTATCAGCAAATAAATAATTCATCCTCACATAGTCCCTTCTAATTGATCAAATGTGTATATACTTTTATGTTTCTCTTGTCTCCTGTGTTTCCATTTCAAAGTGTCTACTTGTTTGAGCCTTTCTATCAGTAGTACTTAGAAACCAGGGCAGCTAGGTGATGCAGTGGATAGAGTACCAGTGCAGGAGTCAGGAGGACCTGAGTTCAAATCTCACCTCAGACTCTTGATACTCACTAGCTATGTGACCTTGGGCAAGTCACTTAACCCCAGTTGCCTCATCCTGGGCCATCTCCAGTCATCCTGATGAATATCTGGTCACTGGATCCAGATGGCTCTGGAGGAGAAGTGAGGCTGGTGACCTGCACAGCCCTCCCTCAATCAAAACAAAGTCAAGTGCAAGTCATGTCATCATTTCTCTGATGGCATGGTCTTCTTTGGCAATGAAGGATGAACATACTTAGAAATCCTCTGTTTCAAGTTCTGTCTATTTAACCAATTATTTAAAGGTATTCTTTTCCTCCTACAGTCTTGCCAGACATCTGGATTCTTGGTTGTAAGCCTTTCTCTCCTTTTTATAATCTCATGTTCCAAGTTCTCCTCACTTTTATGGTAGCAGCTTCTGAGTATTGTGTGATCCTGGTTATAGCTCTTTGGTAGTATTAATTTTCGTACTTGGTACTTTTTTTGTATACTAGCAGTAACTTTTTTTAAATTTTCTCTGGATTCTGACAACAACATTCCTGGGAGTTTTTATTGGAGGACTCTTTTAGGAAGTGACTAGTGGATTTTATTTTCACTTTGCCCAATGGTCCTAAGAAATTTTGGCAGTTTTCATTTACAAGTTCTTAAAATGTAGCATCCAAGATTTTTTGTGGTCATTATTTTAGGTAATCTGGCAATTTTTAGATCATCTTGTGTCATGTTTTCTAGGTCAGATGTTTTTGATATCTTGCATTTCTTGCTATTTTTCACTCTTTTGACTTTAAGTTTTTTATTGTATTTTGGAATTGTCTTGTGTTTGACTCATTCTAATTTTCAAGGAATTCAGCTTTTGAGTAAAGCTTATCACTATCTCTTCTAATATATTAAATCTCCTTGCCATATTTTCTCCCTATTTCACTATGTGTCTCATTTAATTTTTTCAGATATCCTTATAGTCAGTCCTTGTGCCCAGGACATTGATTTCTCTGAGGCTCTACTTGAATCCACTGTGGAATTATTCTCTCTTTCTGGTTTATTCCTTAGGCTTCTCTCAGTCCAAGATATTTCTGCATTGTATTTGACATTTTATTCTGTTTATTCAGAGCTGCAAGTTACATTTCTGAGTTGGGGCTTATGCTTAAAAAAAATTCTGCTTTCATACTCCTAGGCCCTTCTTGTTCCTGAATTCAGTGGTTAATAGTAGGCCCAGTCTTCTTAAGGAATTATCTGTTTTCTGTTTGCCCCTGATTTCCTCCTCTATAAAATGGAGATAATAACAACATTTCTCACAGGGTGATTGTGAGGATCAAATGAGATTTTTTTAAGAGCTTAGCACAATATCTGGTGCATAGAAGTAGCTTAATGAATTCTATTGATCATCATCTTCATCTCCTTGTGGCTCAGGCCCAGGCTGCCTGGATGTTGGTCCTCTGTTCTACTTTAGATGTATCCCTACTGTCACTCTATACTAGGTACTACTCTGACCCAATTATCCTGCCTTTACCTTAGATGGGAACCTTCGCTCTCCCTGTTCTGGTCCTGGGTACTGTTCTGGCCATATCTCCTGACTCAAATGTGAATGGCATTCCTGGATCACCCCATGATGGGCCTGGGAGCTAGTCTAGCCCTGTCTTGCATGTGTCAGAAGTGGAATTCAAAGCCAGGTATTCCTGAGTCTAAATTCAGGGCTCTATCCACTCTACACATCTTTAATATGATAAGAAACTTTGTCAAATGCCTTGACAATCAGCATATGTAGCGCCAATGCAATATTCATAGTACCCACAGCAGCCACGAATATTATGGCACAATTCAGAATCACAAAATACCACAGACTCTCTACATGGAAGCCAGAACCAAAACATTTATTCAGACCCAAATCCATCACAGCAATGAAAATCAATACACAATAACAATGCAGAGGACAATACCAGCCCCAAGCTGTCCCCCTGCTAGGCTTTCCACAAACCAAGTGCATTGCACTCATCACAAGCAGGCTCTCTTAAACAAATCACAAAGAATCACAAAATCACTCACACTACCCAGGAGCCTGCATCCTTCCTAGCTCTGATGGCTCTCAAGACTAACTCCCTCTCAGCTCGGCTCTAGCTCAGCCTCTTCCTGCTTCACCTGTTCAGTAAACTTCTCCCACCACAGGCTCTGTGTGACTTAATGGGTCTATTAGTGAATAGGAAAGATTTTCCAATTCAAATGACCATTACAGCATACCAGACAAGGAGGGGAAAAGAAGATACTCCTGGAGGAATGGACAGCATGAGCAAAGTCCTAGAAGTGGGAGATATCACAAACATATTTCTGCGATGGATCATGCTATGTCATAGGGATTTCAGAGAACTAGTCCAACCCTTTTGTTTTATAGATGAAGAAACTGAGACATTGAATATAGCCCAGTTTAGCTGAAGCACAAATTGTATGAAGGGAAGTAATATGAGATATTAGGAGCTCCGTGTTAGGTAGTTTAATCTTAAAGTGATATTTAAGATTAATTAAATATAAGACATACCAGAGGGAAGAAGGCAAGGAGTTAAGGGTATTAGCAATAGTCCAAGTAACAGGCAGAGCCTGAACGATAATAGTGAGAAGAGACACAGGAAATAAATGCAAGTAATACTGGATATCATTATATAAATCTTTCCCAAAACCTTTCACTAGCTTTGATTTAAAGACAGTAGTCTATATATCATCCCATAATAGCAAAGATTTAGAGTTGAAAGGAATTTTAGAGAAATCTATTCCAACTCCCTAATTATACAGATGAGGAAGATGACTCCAAGAGCGGTTAAGAGATTTGCCCAAAGACTGCCCAAAAGTGGGACTTAAACTTGGGTCCTCTGAAATCCTGTCCCAGCCCTGGCTAAAAGATTGCTTTGATGATTGTTTTGAAGAGATAGCTTGATCAAACATTTCATCCACGCCACCAATGATTTAACACAGGGGCTATTGATATTATCTTGTGAGTTAGATTTGTAGATTGGAACATGGAAGGAAAATGAATTATGGGGAAGGGAATAAGCATTTACATAGTGACTAGTATGAGACAAGCCCTGTCTGTGCTAAGTATTTTACAAACATTATCTCATTTGATGCAAGCCAGTAGTGTCAGCCTTTTAACATGTAGATTATTCCTATTACCCAAGCAGAGGTAATCCTTTGGGAATTGTAGGCACCTGATTTAGGAGAGGAGATTCTGCAATTGTTTATACAAAGCAGTCATTCATATAATAATAAATAATATCTTCTATCTGCTTTACCTTTAAAAGCCACTGGTTTAACATAAATAATACCCATTGTATGTAAATCTAACTGGTTTCTCTGTAGCTCACAGGATCACAGATTTATAGGACCATGTATTTAGAGCTGGAAAGAAAATTAGAGGTCATTGAATCAAGCTACTTTATTTTACAGATGAGGAAACTGAGGCCTGAGAGGTTAACTGACTTGCCCAGAAGGAAATTTAGAATTCACACAATCTGATCTACATTACCCAAAAATTACTTTAGAAGGGGAGGTGAAGTGGTAGAAGCTTAGTCATAAGACTGAATGAAACCCAAAACATAGAGGCAAAGACAACAATTTTCCTCCACCCAATCCCTAACTGCCTGAGGGGCATGAGACTGTTCTTGTTTGTTTGTTAGTTTTTTTCAACCTGTGAGTCTCTTTAGCTAGAAGAAAGACCTTCAGGGAAACCATGCCCAATGGCACACTTGCCACTGTACTAGCAAAATAAAACAAACAAAAAGCTTTACCATTTAAAAATGGTATCACTTTTGATAGAGTAGGGGTGTGTGAGTAAATGTTTAACAACCAGTTCTCTCAAAAAAAAAAGTTACCAATACTTTTAAGTTTAATCAGCATTAACATTTTTCTAACGCTTTAATAAGTCTAGACAATCAACAATAAATCAAACTGATCTGTAGCATCTGTCTATGCGTCTGCCTCAGTTCTATTAAATGTTCACACTGAAAATTTAACTATCAGTTTTCAAGACCTGGTATGAGTTGGCTCCAGGGCACTATTCAATCACACTGAATGACATTACTAAGTAAATTTATGTCAGAAACAAATAAGTAGATACTGTTGCTTTACAGATATTATAAGAGAGAAGACTTTGGGGTCATAGGCTTTGAAAATCACATAGGCAAATATGTACATTAAAAGGTACTCTCAGTGGAGTCCCCCCTCTATTTTTCCTGAATGATTTCAGCAAACACTCAAATTATCTTTGATGTCAAAGGGAAGCAATGAGACAGTGAATTTAAAAATATTCATATTAGACTTTGTAATGCATTTTATATTGATGTGTGAACATGAATATTTTTGATATTATAGACATTCACAATACAGTATTTTTTAATGCAATCATGATGCCGCACTGTAAAGAATCCACTCAGGAGAGGACAGAAACTTCTCCAGCTTCCCATTTCATCATTATGCTCTAAACTTTTCTCTAATCTCTATGTTACCTCTAATACTAATGGACAGCAATTACCTAAACTGATCTTCATTGTTGACTCTACCTCCTCACACCCCTTCCTTCCTCAATATCTTGCAATTGGACCTCCATTCTCCACGCTCTGTTGAAATACTTCTTGCCAAGGTTACTAATGACTTCTTATAACCAAATGAAAAACGTCTTTCTTTCTGTTCTCATGTTCCTTGAACTTCATATACCATCTGTAACTGTTGACCAGCCTCCTTTCCTCTATGACCACTACTGTATGTACTTTCCTGACTCCTCAGACTTCTCATATTCTTAAATAAATGTTCTGAATTTGGACCTCTTTACACTCTCCCACTTGATGACATTATCTATTCTCTCAATTTCAATGATTATGTCTTTGCAGATGATTCCCGTCTTTATTGCCATCCCTAGAGCTCTTGTCTCATATATATATATGTGTGTGTGTGTGTGTGTGTGTATGTGTATAAACATACATATATATATATCTGTATGTATATGTGTGTATAGCCCCCTAGATGTCCCACTAACATCTCAAGTTCAACATATCCAAAATCAAACTCGTCTTCCCTCTGACAATCTCTCTTCCCCTAATTTCTCCATTTCCATTGATGTCATGATACCATGCTCCCAATGAGGCAGTTTCATAACTTTGAACTTTGTCTTTGACTCTTCTCCATCCCTCCCCACTTCCAATATATTGCTGATTCTACCTCTACAATACTGTTTGCATCCACTTACTCCCTTACCTTTCCTTTTCTTGCTACAATTACCTCATTTCCTCATGTCCACAATAATATTAAACTGTCTTGCTACTTCCAGTCTATCTCTTCTCCAATTCATTCTTCATGACAATAACTGAGAAATTTTCCTTACATACCACTCTCATAATGTCACTCTTCTATTTGAAAACCCCAGTACTTCCCCATTGCCTATAAAGTATAAACTCCTGTTCCTGGCATTGAAGGTTCTCCATAATCTAACTTTCTGGCCTAGCCTCATACTACTCCCCATCACATAACTCTGAATTCTAACCAAACTGATCTACTACTCTTTGTGTTCTGTTAAGATATTGACTTGTCCAGTATTCACCTCTGCTTTTAAAAGACTCCAAACTTGAAGTGGATTTCTCATATCCCATCTTCCTGCTCTTACCTTTCAAGGTTCAAGTAATATTCCATGAATATTCTCTAACATAATCTGTGCCTCCAAACTAAAAATGATATCTTTCTCTTCAAATTTTTCATTGCATTTTAGCTGGATGTCTTCATATACTCCCTTGAATCGTAATTATTTATATACTCGCCACTGCAATAGCAAAATAGAACAAAACAAAAAAAAACTGCACCAACTAAAAATAGTACTGCTTTTGATAGGGTTGCAACAGGAGTGTGTTGGTAAATGTGTAATAACCAGTTCTCTCCAAAAAAGGGGGGAGGGGAGGTGACCGATGCTTTTAAGTTTAATCAGCATTAACATTTTTCTGTCACTTTATTAAATCTAGACAATCAAAAAAATAAGAAATCAAACTGATTTGTAGCATCTGTCAGTTTCTATTAAATGTTCATGCTGAAATTATAACCATGGGTTCTTAAGAATTGGTATGAGTTGGCTTCAGGGTGCCCTTAGGTCACAATGAATGATATTACTAATTTATATCATTGTATCTTTGCTATTTCACTATTAGGCTGTAAGCTCCCTTAGTGCAGTGAATGGTCCATATCTTTGTACTCCCAAGTGCCTAGCAGTGTCTATCTAGATCCTAATAAATTTTGTTTGAATTGAAATGAATCTGTGTGGTTCACAGTTTGGGAACACATAACCTGTACAGGTAGTTCAGTTGGAAAATAGAAATAGATTTAGGAAGGGATGATCTACCCATAATAGAGTGTTAGGAATATTTAAGAAACATTTCTACTCTTTGTATATTACCACGTTCTTTCCACAAAATGTCCCCTGGTGCCACCAACAAAGGCAAAATATTGGATTGGCTATTTAATTTTGTCTAAACAAGTATCATTGTTTTTTATTACATTTTAATTTATTGTGCTTTGTAGGCTGCATGAAGAGAAAGTGAATTGTTTCAACAAATAACTTTCAAAATGAAGGCCTAGGAAGGAAGGGCAACATGTAATAGAAAGAGCATTAGATTTGGAGCCAAGGACATGTATTCAGTTTCCAGCTCTACTACTTACTACCTGCATAAACTTGAGAATTCACTTTGTTTCTCTGGGCCTCAGTTTCCTCATCTTTAAAATCAGAAGGGTTGAGCTCAATGACTTCAAGTTCTTTCCCAACCCTAAATCTCTGAGCTCACAAACTGGAAAACATGTAAATGGAGAACTACTAACAAATTCACAAAGTAGCATTAGTGCACTAGAGGTCTTCACCTCACTCCTTGGTGGACAAAGAACTGGTGGCCATTCTTGATAAGGATGCTGAAGTACAAAAAATATCATAAAGGATGAAAAAGTCATAACAGCTCTTCTCTTCTGCTTTCCATGTCCAACATCCCCATGTCATTATCCCCATACAGAGTTTCAAAACCCTCAATCACTGCATCTGCTCCCTGTAATGTTAATGAAAAATCTTCCCCACCCATTAATGGCTCTCAGACCAGGAGAGGCTTGGTTTGAAGGAAAACCCACACTTTTAATTGCTAACAAGGCAATGGGTCAGGAGGGTCATGCCCTCTGGCTCTAATACACACACACACACACACACACACACACACACACACACACACACTGGAGTGAGGTTTTGCATTGGAGGCTTCTTGGAAGAAGTTTAGAGGGTCAGATGAGGCTCTGGGTAGCCACCACCCATCCCCCTACTTCCCCACACCCACTTCCCTCTTTGAAAACCCAGATGTTGGTGCTTCTCTCTCTGGTAACTATGTATCTATGTAATGGTCAGACAGTTGCATCTGTCTTTTGATCAGTGATGTATATATTGCTTGTGGTCAGACAGTTAGAAGCCCTGTCTGTTGGTCTTTATTTCTCTACTTGTATTTTCTGTGTTGGTGAATATTATTAAAATACATTGTTGACCCCTCAAAAGTTGCTTTCCTTTTAGTAAAGCAGATCTAAGAATCTGTACAACAAGTCCTCCTGTGTATGCTTGGGTATTTGCTGCTACACTCCCTCATGAGGGTCTCCTCAGATATTCCTTCTGGTTTCACAGAAACACAGAACTACAGACTCTAAGAGTCTGAAGGTACTTCAGAGTTCATCTAGTCCAACCTATATCTGAACAAGAGCCTCCTCCACAACATAAGTGATATGTGTTATACAGATTTTGCTTGAAGACCTTCAATAATGGAGAACCCACCATTTCTAAGACAACACATTCTACCTCTGTACATTTCAAACTTTCAGGAAGCTTTTGTCCCTTGAGGGATTATGGATTGGATTAATGAGATCCTATAGGGTTCTAGGGTTGAATGCTGTCAGTACTGGCAATTGGAAATGTCTGGAGACATTCCTTAAATATAGGGAATTCCTCTTCAATTTGGGTTTCACATATGACATGTAGGCTGTCATGGGATCTACATCTTTCTGTTCCATACCTCGCTTGAAAATGGAGGTCATTGAGCAAAGTTATATTTCTAGTTGCCCCTTCCAAGGAATCCTACATTTTGTTAGCCTAGACATGGAAAATACCTTGTGAAATGAAACCTTTTCAATTTGGGTTTTTCTGCATCAAGACGATTTATTGTTTGTTTGTTTGTTTGTTTGTTTGTTTTTGGTAATTCACAAATAATAAACACAACAGGACCATGAATTCTCCAGATGAGCAATTCTCAAATTTTTTGGTCTCAGGAACCTTAATACTCAAAAATAATTGAAAGACCCTCCCAGTGAACTTCTTTTTATAAAAAATATGGGTTATTTCTGTTGATATTTACTACTTTAGAAATTAAAATATCTTAGTGTTGAAAATAAATTTGAGGGGGTGGAGCCAAGATGGCGAAGTAGAAAGACACACATACACATAGCTCCGAACTAACAAACCACAGAACGGCTAGAGGGGACCAACCCAGGGCGAATTCTGCACCCAGAGACCACGGAATATTGGAACGAGGGAGATTTCTGTTCCGGAGAGACCTGCAAACCTCTCGCGGGGGGTCCTTCGCGCCGTGGACTGGGCGCCGGGACGGGGAGCAGAGGGCAGCCCTGCCGTGGCCACGACACCGTGAGGAAAAGATCCGAGAGGGCTACGGGGATGGGATCTCCAGTGGCCACGCGGGTTCCCCCACCCACAGAGGGACCTGCAAACCTCTCGCAAAAGGTCCATCGTGCTGCAGACGCGGAGACCGCATGGACCTGCGGTGGCGGCAGCCGCGGCTCCGAGAGGTACAGATCCGAAAAGGCTCCAGAGACGGGATCTCCAGCGGCGGCACTAGCCCCCCCACCAACAGGTGACTGACAGGGATAGGTGAGAGAGTGTCTTTGGCAGGTCGAGAGGGGAGTGGGGTGCCCCCATGGCTCGGGCCCCCCCAGGAGATAGAAGCTGAGAGGCGGCTACAGACAGGGGCTCCCCAAACGGGCGGGAGCCTGGATCCATTGTGGATGGTCTGTGCATAAACCCCCTGAGGGAACTGAGCCAGAGAGGCGGCCCTGCCCCTGACCACCTGGACTTAATTCTCGCACTGAATAGCAGCCCTGCCCCCGCCAAAAACCCTAAGGCGGGAAGTAGCATTTGAATCTCAGTCCCCAAACGCTGGCTGGGAGGACCAGGAGGCAAGGTGGGTGTGAGGAGAACATTCAGAGGTCAGGTCACTGGTTGGGGAGAATGTCAAGAAAAGGGAAAAGAAATAAAACCATTGAAGGGTACTTTACCAGAGAAAAGACACTTCCTCCCTTCCTTTCTGATGGGGAGGAACAATGCTTGCCATCAGGCAAAGACACAGAAATCGAGGATTCTGTGTCCCAGCCCACCCAATGGGTTCGGGCCATGGAAGAGCTCAAGAGGAATTTTGAAAATCAAGTTAGAGAGGTGGAGGAAAGACTGGGAAGGGAAATGAGAGGGATGAGGGAGAAGCATGAAAAGCAGATCAGCTCCCTGCTAAAGGAGAACCAAAAAAATCTTGAAGTAATTGGCACCCTGAGAACTAGCCTAACTCAGCTGGCAAGGGAGGTTCAAGAAGCCAATGAGGAGAAGAATGCTTTCAAAAGCAGAATTAACCAAATGGAAAAGGAGATTCAAAAGCTCACTGAAGAAAATAGATCTTTCAAAACTGGAATGGTACGGATGGACGCTAAGGACTTTATGAGAAAGACAGATATCTCAGAACATACTGTGCAGATTCGAAAAATGGAAGATGATGTGAAATATCTTATTGGAAAAACAACTGAGCTGGAAAATAGAATCAGGAGAGACAATGTAAAAATTCTGGGACTACCTGAAAACCATGATCAAAAGAAGAGCCTAGACATCATCTTCCATGAAATTATCAAGGAAAACTGCCCTGAGATTCTAGAACCAGAAGGCAAAATAAATATTCAAGGAATCTGCAGAACACCGCATGAAAGAGATCCAAAAAGAGAAACTCCCAGGAGCATTGTGGCCAAATTCCAGAATTCCCAGGTGAAGGAGAAAATATTGCAAGCAGCTAGAAAGAAACAATTCAAGTATTGTGGAAATACAATCAGGATAGCACAAGATCTGGTACCCTCTACATTGAGGGATAGAAGGGAATGGAATAGGATATTCCAGAAGTCAAAGGAACTAGGACTGAAGCCAAGAATCACCTACCCAGCAAAACTGAGTATAATACTTCAGGAGAAAAAAATGGTCTTTCAATGAAATAGAGGACTTTCAAATTTTCCTGATGAAAAGACCAGAGCTGGAAAGAAAATTTGCCTTTCAAACACAAGAATGAAGAGAACCATGAAAAGGTGAACAGCAAAGAGAAGTCATAAGGGACTTACTAAAGTTGAACTGTTTACATTCCTACATGGAAAGACAATATTTGTAACTCTTGAAACATTTCAGTATCTGGGTACTGGGTGGGAGCACACACACACACACACACATGCACACATGCACACATACATAGAGACAGAGTGCACAGAGTGAATTGAAGAGGATGGGATCATATCTTAAAAAAAAAAATGAAATCAAGCAGTGAGAGAGAAATATTGGAAGGAGAAAGGCAGAAGTTATATGGGGCAAATTATCTCTCATAAAAGAGGCAAGCAAAAGACTTATTAGTGGTTGGATAAAGAGGGGAGGCAAGAGAAAAACATGAGGTCTACTCTCATCACAATCCACTAAAGGAAAGAATATAATGCACACTCATTTTGATAGGAAAACCTATCTCATAATACAGGAGAGTGGGAGACAGGGGCACAAGCAGGGTGGGGGGGAGGATAGAGGGGAGGGCATGGGGAGGAGAATGCAATATGAGGTCGACACTCATGGGGAGGGAAAGGACCATAAGAAAATAGAAGTAATGGGGGACAGGATAGGATGGAGGGAAATATAGTTAGTCCTATACAACACAACTAGTATGGAAATCATTTGCAAAACTAAACAGATATGGCCTATATTGAATTGCCTGTCTTCCAAGAGGAAGGGGTGGAGAGGGAAGGAGCTAAAGAAGTTGGAACTCAAAGTGTTAGGACCAAATGTAATGTTCTTACCACTGGGTAACAAGAAATACAGGTTAAGGGGTCAAGAAAGCTATCTGGCCCTACAGGACAAAAGAGAAGAAGGAGACAAGGGCAGGGAGGGAGGATAGAGGAGAGAGCAGATAGGTCACAGGGGCAATTAGAAAGCTTGGGTCTGGGGGGGGGGAGGGGATAAAAGGGGAGAAAATTTGTAACCCAAAATTGTGTGAAAATAAATGTTAAAAGTTAAATAAAAAGAAAGAAAGAAAGAAAAAAGCAATAAAAAATAAACGGTGGTAAAAAAAAAAAAAAAAAAAGAAAAAAAAAAAAGAAAATAAATTTGACCTCATAGACCCCCTAAAAGGATTTTGGACAACCTCAGGGTTCCCAGGACTATACTTTGAGAACTGCTGCTGTAAACATTTCTTTTAGTTCATAAAATCTTAGATTTAGAACTAACATGGATCTTAGAGGCCCTCTATTCCAGCCCCCTCAGTTTATAGATAAGCCAATTTCCAGATATCTTATTTCCCCCATTAGAATGTGAGTTCTTTGAGAAGAGAGATTGTCTTAATTTTCTGTTTTAATCCCCAGTGTTCAACACAATGTTCAGCACATAGTATATGCTTAATAAATGCTCCATTCATTCTTTCATTCAATCAAACTAAGGCCCATGGAAGGCTCCGTGATTTGCCCAGGCTCACACAAGTAATGTCAGAGGCTGGATGTGAACTTCTGACTCTAGAGACAAAGCTTTTTTTCCACTCTCCCATGTTTATAGTTGTATTAGTGTGTGTGTGTGTGTGTGTGTGTGTGTGTGTGTGTGTATACAGACCACATACTACAGAAAATAGTTATGTGTGTGTGTGTGTATACTGCTATAAAAATTCATCCACAAAAATCTGACTGCTCTTTTTTCATGTGTTTTTTTTTTTCCCTAGGATATTCTTGATATATTCATTGGTGGGGAAGTATAATTCAAAGCACTGTATTTGGAGGCAAGAGGCCAAGTTTTGAATATCAGCTCTTTTACTTACTGCCATTGTGACCTTGGCAGGTCACTTGATGTCTTTATGATAGTGTTGGACCAAATAAACTCCAAGTTTTCTCATAGTTCTAAAGTGTATGATCAAAATCATTCTCATTGAGATTCTGTAAAGATAAGAAAGTAGGCATATCTGTCAGTAATTACCAAAGTGGAAATGGCACTAAGAAATCTGGGGAGAGGCATTGGCTTTGACCCAATGCATTTGGAAATAATATCTATTACTTATGGAGCACATAAACCTTTTTGAAGTGCATTGCTTCCATTATCTCACTGAATTCTCAAAATAGCTTCATGAGATAGATTATTATTATTATTCTCATTTTATAGATGAGGAAACTAAGGATCAAAGAAGTACCCAACAAACCCCATGCTTTCTGAACCCAGGTGGAACATTTTACCCACTATGTCATACAGTTCTTTCAAAAGAAAGCTGTGTTGAAGACAATGAAGCTTTAAAGCTCTCAATGGTTGATTTTTTTTGATACTTCCAAAAGAAGATTCTAAAGATGGAAAATGTCACCAGATTTTTTTTTAAGGAACCTAGGTTCTATTTAATTTATTATAAAGATTTGGAAGAGAGGAAGGGGAGATATCTAGGACTGTGATTTCACAGGTATACGAATTGCCTCATGAAAATTCCTCTACCTATGCATATCAGCAACTGGTCTGTCTATACCATCCAGTCTGAAAGAATTCCGTGAAGTAGCAAGAAATTAAATGACTTGCTAAGGATCATGAAGCCAGTATGTGTCAGAAGTGAGACTTGAACCAAAATCTTCCTGACATTAAAGCCAGTTCTCTGTCCACTAGGCCAACTGCCTCCCCACTCTAATAATTACTTCTTTTCAATAGGAGAGAATATATTCTAATGTCATAAGCATGTGTGCCTTCTGTTAGAAGCAACCTTTCCTTAATTACTAGGAACCCTCTATCACAACACAACTGCACAACTCAGTAAACTGCAACAAAGAATAGACTCAGAGTGACAAAGTCTGAAAACTCAACCATGTTGAAGGATTGTAGGTGATAGGACTAGTCAAAATTATGGTTCATTAAGGTCTGTTGGTGGAAATAAATAACATATGCACAAAAACTGCATGCAGTGTGAGCTTGATGAGCTGAAACCATAAACAGGATTGTAAGCAGGATTTAAACACAGTGATTTTGTCAAACTTACAATATGAAGGCATCAATTAGCTTCCAAAAAAAATCATTAAATATAGATTTTTACATCATGAATTCAATTAGTACTACCGATTTGAAGAGAATGTCACCAACACAGCTGAACTTTCAAAAAAAAAAAAAAAAGAAAGTAGGAAAGAGAATGCCTGACCTGGAAATTCACAAAAGGGAGAGACTAAGAGATTTTATATTCTGGGAAATTACAAGGAAGTGGAAAGAAAATGAGGGGACGAATGAAAGAATTAATGAGTGGAAAGTGAAAATTAGTCTAAAACAGAGCTTAAATGGAAAATCTAGCAATAAATCAAAGAGGTAGAAGGAAAATGAGTTCATATGTAATCAGAAAATGTTCCCGTTTAAAAAAAAATATGACATATTTGCTTCATTTAATTTCCTGTAGAAGATTTCATCAGTATTACTCTAGTCTAATCAATTGCCTTACCATTAAGAAGTTTAAGTAAAGCCCTCTAAAGAATTACCACACCCACTGAACTCTTCCCTGCAGATCAATTTATATCTGTATGGTGGGAAAGTAATAGAAGACAGTGCATCAATTTTAGGTCCTCCCTAGTTAGCCAGAACTCATCCTTGGCACTTATAAATCTGAATCGTTTCTGGTTTTATCTGGGAGAAAGAAATAAATAATATACACAAAACACACACTGGGGAAAATTCAAGAATGATGCCATTAATGTGATAACGTATTTCTAATGTCTAAGACCTTCCTACTCAGAGACTGGCAGTGGTTCACAAAGCAGTAAAGCTGTCTCCAATCCTTGAAATGAGGCAGAAGGAAGAACATTTGCATTTAACTTCAGCCCATGAAAAAAACGAAACATGAATATGCTATCTGGCAACCAAGCCAAACCCCAAACAGTAAAGCCTTATTCTTTTTTTAGAGGTAGCTCTTTTAAGAGTCTCCTTAAGAGCTCTCAGTAGGGTGTGTCAATATTGCTCCCCATGGTAATCATATGGTTTGCCTACGCAGACGTTGGATTGTTTTGTGGATGTGAAATATTGTATGTTACCCCTGAGCAGTGGAGCCAGAGAATCCAAGAGCGGTTGTTGAGACTGACAGTTACATTGTGTTCCTGAATAGGGAAACGGCAGAATCAAAAACGCAAGTGGACCCAGACAGAATGTCCTGACCTTTAAGAAAAAGGCTGATTGGATATGGTATTGGCGTCCCTTCATCCTCCACTATAATCCATTACACCTTTCTAAGCCAACTTTCTCATAACTTATGTAGGCTCAGAGATGGGCTTCCCTTAGATTCATTATATGAAGTTTTATTTATGAAAAAACAACATAAGGACATTGTAGTAATTAGCACCAATCTTATTATTTTTAGCTCTTAGTTCATCTCAACTAACTTGAAAGGCCATAGTAGTATCAAATAGTATTATTTACATGAATCTAAGCAGAAGGAAAAAAATAAGTTACATTTGTGAATATCTGCAGATGAGTAGATATAATCCTGGCCATACAATTGTGTACAAACATGTCATCCAATTTACACTGATGTTCAGTTGACATTAATCTATTGAATTTCTGATTTGAAATATTGGCCACATTTTCCAATTTTGCTAAATTCCTTAAGTATAAAATGGGCAGAAGGGAAGAGTTTTTTTAAATTTTCTGTCCATGATTTATTTTCTTTTTCTGCATTAGATTCTTGAGAGAAATACTTTCTATATGTTAGGATTCTAGATAAATTCTATTTATCACAGAATAATAAAATAAATGTCTTTCATTTCAATATAGTATGTATCTTTTAGAAGACAAGAATGTTTCAATTTATACACTATAGCAAGAAAATATTGTTAATGGCTAAATCTCAAAAAGAGATGCAATAATCTATTTGAAGATATATACATTTAATTCATTTTACTCCACTCTCAGTCATTGACACTTTCTTTTTATGGGGTAAAAGGACTAATGAAAAATGTCAACATATAGATTACTTCAAGTTTCATGAGGAGTCATATATTTGCCACCATGTAATCACAAGTATGTAGTATCAGCCATTTTTTTAATCTTCAAGGGAAGTTGAAATCCTTTGCTTCAAATGTAATTAAAGAACAAATTGTTCGATTATTGTACTTACTTGTTACTGAGTTTTTCCTTCACTGATTTTCAAATGAGTTGTTTTCTTCCTAAGAAAGACTTTGATTTGTGTGCAGAATATATGTAACCTGTTCAGTGTTCCCTTTCTTCCTTTCTCTTTTATCCCTTCTTCCCTTCTTTCTTTCTTCCTTCCTTTGTTTTTTAGAACTGCTAAGCTGACCTTCTGCCCAACAAAATCCTCTGCATAAGTTAATGACCTTGATCTCTGTGGTTTCTGATCATAAAAGCTTTCACATTCACCATCTGGTGGGCTTGTTGTACAGTATTTTTTTGGTAATATTTACACCAGTAAGTTTTCATTCATTAATCTGTTGGATCTTTCTTGCCAGATACATGAATTTACCCAGCTTCCTATCTTCCAAACCTGAACCTCTGCGTCTGCAGTCTGATTATGGCACCGGTGCTCCTAGCATCCCTGTTCTGCGGGAAGAAAGAATCTTCTAACTCAATTAGCATTCTAAAGAATGGATTCAGTTTTGTGCTCCATTAAAGTCAGCTAAATTGATGCACTGCATGTCTTTATTTAAAAAATAAAGCTGAACAATTAAAGCCCATGTCTCTTTGCTCAGCTTTTGATTCCACACAAAGCTTTCCCACTTGCTTCCTTTGGATGTAATGTTAACAAAGTCAGTTAACATCAAGAGCTTCAGTAACAGGCATGGCAGAATTCCTTGTTTTTGCTCAATCAGTCTGTGTTCAAACTATCAGTTTGATTTATTTGTCCACATTGACCCTTATTCACCACTTAATTATCCTCGTATAATGTTTCAAGAGCCTCCTGACACAAGGAGAAAGACAATTGCCGATGTTCTGTGAAACAACTGTTGACCTGATGGGCCAAAATGAAGACTGTGGGTCGAAGGTTGTTTGCTTTGGAAGAACCCACTCACCACTGCTGAAAGCCAGGGCTTTAGCCAGTCACTCAAGGCGTTGTTTCCTGGCCAAACTGGGAGTCTAGCTCCTGGTCATCCCATGAGGCTTTTAAGTCATATAAGTTTATCCCTACTTGATGCAATGAGAAAGAATGGTGGGGAAAAGACATTAAATAATGATAGTCCTGAAAACAAAAAAGAAATGTAACTTCCTCTAATTCTTGCAATGTGGTTATTACTATGCTGTTCCTCTTTTTAATTGTGCAAAGGACTTTCCCACTTTGTAAAGCACAGCAGAGAGGGATTTCTGCACCCAGAATCCAAATAAAATGTGACATAGTAACAACTAAACTAGTTTATTTTTCTGAAGAAAACTAATTTAATTCAAATCTATCAGCTTTACCTTGGGAATTGTGCCAAAAAGAGCACACATATACAATTGTATATTTATCCAGTTTGAAAAGAAGGAAGTTATTTCAGAACATCTGAATTCTGAAGGCTACCCTCCATTCCTAGTCATTAAAATTCAAATGTAAATAAGTAATAATTCAAAACAATGACAGTGAACGTCAATAGTGATAAGAAAAAAGTACTCATAGAGATTGTAGCACAATTTGATATTTATAAAGTGTAGTTTTTTTATAAAATGTTTTAATTCTTTTCTGACAGGTCAAGTCTATATTTCATTTGGTTACCTCACAGCATACATAAACTGTCACAACTGGACAGTGCCCACTCTAGCTTCTCATTTTCATTTTTCTCATATTTTCTTGCTTGTGTTAGGTAGGTATCCTCCATTTCAGCAAATTCTTGTCTTCTCACCCTTTATGGGATCTTGGTATTGAGTCCAGTATATAGAGAAAATGCTGAGAATAAACATAATCTAAATCCATTACTAGGGAGGCAGTTTGATACAATGGAAAGAGCATTTAACCTTGTCACTTAATTCAAATTAAGTTCAAATCCTAGCTCTGACACTTACTGTCTATGTATGACCTTGGACAAATCATTTGACATCTCTGGGACTTCATTTTCTTATCCACAAAATGAATGAATTGGACTAAATGGTCTCCAACTTCCTTCTAGCTCTAGAACTCTGATCCTATGATCTTCCTTTAAATCATTCATTGGAAAGAGTTATGTTATTTTACCTCAATTTCTCAGTCTTTGAAATAGACACATTTGCTGACTTGATGCCTCTATAACCTATTGTGAGGATCAGGTAACCTGTTAGAATACTTGTGAGATGAAAAATTACCTATGCCTCCAGAAGTACTTCCATACAAACATGTAAAGGCCTTTTACTATGAGAGTTATTCATATCCAAGTAATCTATATCATTTAACCAATTCAATAACCATTCATTAAGTGCCCATTATATACCAGGCACTGCGCTAAGCACTAGGGATACAAGAATAGGCAAAAGATAGCCCCTGGCCTCAAGAAGCTTATAATCTAATGGAGGAAACAACATGATAACAACCATAATAGGTAACTATATATATATGTATATATATAATGCATAATCAATAATAGATAACATTTGGATAGCATTTAAAATTTTGCAAAGTGCCTTACATCTATTTTTTCTTTTGATCCTTATGACAACCCTGGAAAGTAGGAGTTGTTATTTGGTATACACCATCAATACAGATATCAATATATGGAAAAATGAGACTTGGAAAAGTCAAGTGCATTATCAAGGGTCATACAGCTAATAATGATGTGAAGCAGGATTCAAATGCAGGTCTTCCTGACTCCAAGTCCAGTTCTCTAACATGCTACCTAGCTGTCCACATATTAAGTTGTTGTAGCCAAAACCTCTGGTGAATTTTGTGATTTCTCTCCCAACCCCACAACCCAGTGTGAAAACCTACAGATTATAGCTCTGCTCCCTATACCCCCATTCCCATACCTAAATTAGTATTAAACATCAAAGAATCTACTCTGATATTTCCAGGGAATCCTTTAAATGGGTACAAAATCACTAGTCTCAGAACTGGTGGGACCTCAAGAAATGATTTGGTCTGACCCTTGGATTTCAGAAAGTTAAGGATTGTCATCTCATTCTACAAATGAAACCGAGGCCCAGAAAAATAAAGTAATACAAATCACACAGTGAATAAAAGGCAAAAGTAAAGGACTAAAGTCCATGACTCCCAGTAGAAAGCTCCTTCCATTTTTGATCCCTACTCTGAAGTCTAGAACCCATAGCTGAGAGATGAATATATCTAGGAAGACAGATTAGCATAGGAATGAATAAAAATTCATCCTTGTCCACGTTTGTCTACCCAATGGATCTGTTTTTCTTCCAGGTTCAGCAAATGTGAACTGTAAGCACTCTGACTGGAGAGTTTGCCATAGTTATTGAGGGAGCATCCCAGTAGTAGATAGAGCACCAGGCCTAAAGTCAGGAAGATTCATCTTTCTGAACTGAAATCTGACCTCATATACTTACTTACTAGTTATGGGACCCTGGGGAAGTAGCTTCACCCTGCTTGTCTCAGTTTCCTCATCTGTCGAATGAGCTGGAGAAGGAAACTGCCAAGCAGTCCAGTATCTTTACCAAAAAAAACGCAACACAACAAAGCCCAAATGTGATCACAAAGAGCTGGACACAACGAAACAAATGAACAACAAAAATAGTTGCTGGGACCTAAAATTGCATCATCCTGCACATATTTGTATATATATGTATAGGTATATGTGTATATATACCTTTGTATGTATATATATATATATATGTACATATATATATATATGTACATATATATATATATATATACTCATATTATCTAGGATTTATATAGTGCTTCAAGATTTTCTATGCTTTGTGTGCATGTGTGTGCATGCAAATGTATATACATATATACTTCCAAACTTCTTGCAAACATTCCAGTTTATCTAGTGATGAATTCTCCCCACCATAAGTCACAACTGTACAAGCCAGAACTTTAAATGGAAAATTTGCCTCTATCTTGCCTTTTCTCTTGTTTCTCTAATAGATTTTTATATTTACTATTGGAAAAATGTTGTTATGATGGAGTTTCCTTTGGCACATAGCATGGTAGGCTCCTAATAAATACTGACTGATTGGTTGGCAGTATATATCCTGGAGAGAAAGTCCTTAAAATTTCCAATATAATAGCAACACAGTTTGAAAATGTGGTCTAGAAGTTCATTCCACTATAGGTTAGCATATTGAAAGGAGGGCAATTTACAAGCCCCCAAAGCATTCTTGTTCATCCTGCTATTGTAGAAAATAGCCAAAAGGAACATAATTCCTCAAAAGAAAAACGGCACCCATCCAAGTAGTGGGTTTCTAGATCACTCTTCTGCTGACAGACTTTGTTTTCCCTCTGAAAACATCAATCTAAACCTGAAGAGAACATTTTGACTTCAATTTCTTCATCTCTTATTGATTCTTATAACTGTTTCTAAGAGGGTCCTGTTCATTAACAGACTACAAAATCTTACAAAACACAACTCAGAATTGGAAATGGCAAGTGTATGACAACCTGACAAATCTAGCATTACTTTCATAATGCCAGAAAATCAGTTGGAAAGAACCTTAGAGGCCATCTCATCCAATGAGCATTTGAGCAGAAATTCTCTCTACAACACTCTTAACCAGTAGTCATCCAGTCTTAGCATAAGGCTGCAGGCCCACTTTTCCCTCTCATTCCTGGGACTAAAACATGAAAACCAGCATAGAAAGCACAAAAGCTAGAAAGAAATGACAGAACCCATTAGGACTCAGCCCTTGTTTCAGCAAATTGATTTATCTTATTCTTTTCCATTTAATTTCCCTTAGTCACAGAACAGAAAACTGAAAGATTGGAGCTGGACGGGGTCTAAGGGATCATCTCCTCCATCCTCTTCTTTTTACTGATGAAAAAAATAAGGCCTAATGAGATGAAGTGACTTACAAAAGGTCATACAGGTAGCAAGCAGAGGATCCTGGGTTTGAATCAAGTCTATTGAATCCCAACCCAGAATGCCTCTCAATGAGCTTCAAAAGATCTTCAGCCTTTTGAGGACTATTACATTTTGGAGCACCAAAATAATTTTCTTATATCTCATTGAATGATGTTTGATAAATTCATTGCCATAACCTCCCATTCTATTTCCATTGTTTCAATGCTAGCCTAGCTAAGTACAAAAAGGCTCATCAGAAGGTTGGCCACCATGGGATAGATATTTTTGGCCCGGGTAACTCATGTAAAGTGTGCAGGGATTGATATATGCTTTAATGGAGAAAATTCTGTTATTGTTTCATTGTGTCCAGCTCTTCATGACCACATTTTGGGGTTTTCTTGGCAAAGATACTAAAGTAGTTCACCATTTCCTTCTCCAGTTCATTTGACAGATGAAGAAACTGAGGCAAACAGGGTTAAGTGACTTGTCTATCACACAGATAATCAGGGTTTGAGTAAAGATTTGAACTCATGAAGATAAGTCTTCTTGACTTCAGGCTCGGCACTCTATATCCACTGATGGTACCTAGCTACCCAATGAAGAGAATATACACTAACAAAATTAAGGATTTTTTGGATATATCTAAATAATGAAAAGTGACTAGAGATGAAGGAGAGTAACAAGCAGGGGGAAAAAAATCAGGAAAAGAGCCAAGTATATTATAAAGAAGAGAAACTTCTCACAGAGCTGGAGCTGGCACTAGAAAAATCCTCAGAGGACATCTAGTTTACCACGTCCATTTTATAAATGAGAAAACCAAGGCCAGGGGAGGTGCAATGCAACCATCATCTCACAGGTGTATCACATGTACAATATGAGCCAAGACCTCTAACTCTGAGTCAGTGCTTTTTCCACTACATCATGAACGTAACTGAAACACTATGCCCATTGAGTGACGTTATAGGATAATTTCAAATGTCTTACAAGTTGTTGCATTTTTTTCATCTAAAGGTATGAATGGATATACAATCAAGCCAAGAACTAAATTAGTGAAGTAGCAGGATATTAGAGCTAGAAGTATTGTTAAATAATAGCACTTGGTTGAAGGCCACTAGGAAGATACAAGAAAATGAAGATATCCTTAAGAAGTAATAAGATTTTAGTCAGTCAATAATCATTTATTTAACACTTATGATATGACAGGCACTGTACCTTTAAGGTACTGGAGATGCAAAAAACAAAACAAAACGAAAATCCAACCCATAGAGACCCATTTTAGAGAAAGGCCTCCAAATACTGAAGAACGCCCTAAATTTAACAAAGTTATAGCTCTTCTTTGTGTCAGAGTAAACTAAACACTCATTTCCCTACCCCAAACCCCAGTAAACAACATTGGTCCTTCTTCCCCCAATCACCAAGAAAAGATGGTGTCATTATTGGGTATTGACATGTCTTAATTATGAACATGTGTGAAGAAATAGAGCAACCAATAGAAAAGAATGAAAAAAATAGAGATTTAGATTTTATTCCACACCCAAACACTTGAAAGTAATCCTAGGGAGTTTATAATACATGAGAGTACTGAATGGTGAAAGGAAAAGAGGGAAAAAGAAGGGAAGAGGAGAAAAACAACCATCTATAGACTTTCTCATTTACTAGTCCTATTGCTGTATTTCTAAAAAATTTTCCTCACCTGAATGATTGAGGCACCTGGGTAACACAGCGGATAGATCACTGGGCCTAGAGTTAGGAAGAATTAAGTGGACAAGCTCATTCACTTACCAGCTGTGTGACCCTGGACAGGTCATTTAACTTCTGTCTGCCTCAATTTCCTTCACTGTGAATTAGGGACCATAAGAGTACTCACCACCCAGGGTTGTTATGAGGATCAAATGAGATAATATTTGTAAAGCACTTAGCACAGGGCTTGGCCAACAGTTAAGTGCTGAATAAACGTTGGCTGTTTTTACTAACATGAGAGATACTTTAGCATTAAGAAAAGGAAGGACTTCTTAAATCTTATTGATTAATAGCATGGTAGAACAGAGAAAACACTGGCTCTGGAGTCAGGAACTCAGTTCAAGTCTGATGTTTATTACCTGCGTGACATTTGGCAAATCATTTTCCCTCCTTAGGCCTCAGTTTCCCCATCTGTAAAATGGGGGGGTTAGATCAGATGGCCTGAGGTCCTTTCCAGTTCTAAATCTGTAATTAATTCTTCTTCTTTTTATCTTCTTCCTCTGAGTGTTATACAGACTACTACAATGGTTCTGAATTGTGAGAAGACAATAACAGTAGACTATCACATCACAGAAATGAGTTCAAGTCTCACTTTGGCACAAACCGGCTTTGTGACTCTGTGCAGCTTACTTAGTCGCTCAGTATCCCAAAGGCAGCAACTCACTAGGACTATTTGATGCAGATCATGTGCCAGTCTGCATTAGTAAAATGAGTTTCATTAGAGGAAGTTCTTTGTGCCAATTAAATCACAGACAGGTTCAGTCCCCTGCAGCAGACATAAGAGAACTCCGGAGTGATCTTTATTCAAAGTTGTTTTTGAATCTCAGGATAGCAGTAGTAATTTCTCCTAACATGTTCTGAGTTTGAATTTCTGTCCTAGAAGTTAGATAGGATTTCTTTCAATATTTGGATCCAAAAGATCTGAGACACGCTGGAAAATCAAATATAGACAACCCATCCCAGAAGTAGCTCTAAGAAATATTTTTAAGGGGGTGGGGAGGAGTCGGGTTTTCGTTTGATTTTAAAACAGTGGGATGCTTCTTTGATCCAAGCTATTCCCCCCTTTCCCCCTGGAAAACACAGACAATGGGGACAAAGCAAAGCAAATAAGACAAATTTATGAAAACCAAAAGTAGATTTAATTTATAGCTTAACCCATGGTCAAATGTCAAAAACCTGAAATAAGGTGGTTTTTAATGTCTTCTTAATTGCTAGAATGGCTTGCTCAACTAAAGAAATCTTGATTTGAAGAAGGGGGAAAGTGACTTTATTTTCTTATCATGAGGAACCTTCCTATTATAAAAAGCCTTGAAATTGTAAGTATTCAGAGCTATCTATTATGTTGGTCTAAAAGTTAAGAATCGGATTTTGTTGTTCCGTAATGCAGTGTATTAGTATAAGTAATGCTTTCTCCTAGAACCGAAGAAGAAATGAGATGCTTTTCTTGTATGCAAAATATTTTAAATAAATCTCTTTTTTTAATGAGCATCTAATCCTTTATGGTTTAAATGGTTAGATGCAAAAGGTTTAAATCTTGTTTCAAATATGGAAAATTTATGGCTGCAAATGTAGCATATATCAAAAAGTTTGACTGAGACACCAATAAAGCAATTCACCTACTGAGGAATGTTAGGACAGAGCAAGATGAAAGTAAAGTTAGATCATTTCTTCCCATCACAACAAAAAGGCTGATAAAGAATATACTTGATATCAAACAGAGCTTCCTGCTGGCTCTAGTTACCTGGGAGTTTCAGGCCTGCAGTTTGAATAATGTTTCCCATACAATAGAGATGACAGCAGAAGTGTGGAGAGACTGATGGGGCTTCCTGCAGACTCAGCTTTTCGAAACCGAACTCATTCTTTATTCTTCAAGCAGGGGCAATAACAAATGTGTAAATAAATAGTTACCTATCTTCTGAGGTTAGAAACAAGTTGTTTTTCAGAAGCTGTGAGTTCCTTCATGGAATCTAAGAAGCAAAGATAGGCTGACTGATATCAAGCAGAATTTGGTAGTTTTTATGAGTTTGGATGAACATTCACAAATAGTATTTTCCATCCTAGAACACCGAAAATGAATGGCTTCACATGTGGTGGCAGAGAAATTGGGTCTAGGCAGTTGATATGCTTTGGTGGAGGTAAAACTCAAGATTCCTGACACAATTAGACCTCACATAAGATTTAATTTATATAATCAGATCTTTTACATTATTTATAATACTGGTCAGAAAAGCCATCAAATAAAAATCAGACTAAGTTTTTCTTTTTAATAACGTATATTCTCATTTTCCTAATAATTTGTGATGATATTGCTTCTTTAAAAAAAAAAGTACATCAAGGGAAAAGACAATCATACTTAGATTTCTCCAGCGATCTAGACTCACAATGTGATCTGCTTTTTTTCATTCACATCAATTAAAAAAAGTCCCTAAATAAAGGACCCTGTTAATAATTTCCTAACAGCTTCAGCTGTTCAATGACCAGTTAATGCTACTTTGTCATCTAGCATTACAAAAATATCTTCTGTGAGTCAATGGCTATGCATGAAGTGCAAATGGGAAAAACAAAACAAGAACACTATTTAGTTGTTATTAAAAATTAACTTGATTTGTTCTTCGAGGAAATGAATGAACACATGTAGGAGATGGAGACAAAGAGAAATGTGGCAGGAACCAAAAAAGATTCTTCCCCAGTTGTCTCCCACACCTCCCCCTCCCTCATCCACCATGATGGACTGACCAGAGTGCACAAGTTTGTCCAAGTGGACGCTAGAGGGCAGCAGATTCTCCGGTGCTGGTCCTATGGAAAGAATTTTGGAAGTTAGTCTTGGGAGAATGGTGTTTGGCATGATGTGTGTGGGAGTCCAGGGGGTCCAGTAAGGAGCTGCGGTTAACTACATCCTCAAACCTTCTCCTGTTCTCACACCAATGTAGCCTAAACACAGAACTGAGAATGTTGAAGAGCCAGAAGTTCAGGCACGTTAAATGCCTAAGGTGGAAGTGATGCTAAGTAAGAAGGAGACATGATTAAGAGTTCACTCAGCTCTGTCGCTTTTACTTTTCAAAGAGGTTGAATCCCATCTACTCCATGAAGCCTCTTCTGATTGATTAGAAATAAGGCAATCATTTCCCTCTCCTACTGCCAGATTTTCTGAACATGCAGTTCAAAGATTTACCTCTCCATTCTCCACAACTGACACAGATAGTCAGCACCTTTGTACCACTGACACTCAGATTTGTCCAAAGCATGCACACATACATACGTGAGTATTTCTACTCTGGTTTTTATTTTTTTTATTCACTTAATACTATTTTACTTTTTCCAATTACATGTAAAGATAGTATTCAACATTCACTTTTATAAGATTTTGAGTTCTCAAACTTTTCCCTCCCTTCTCCCCTCCCCTCTCCCTTCCCCAAGAGGGCAAGCAATCTGATATAGGCTATACATGTGCAATCATATTAAACAGATTTACACATTTGTCATGTTGTGAAAGAAGTAGAACAAAAGGGAAAATCCATGAGAAAGAAAAAGAGAGAGAGAGAATAGTATGCTTCAAACTCCATTCAGACTTCATAAGTCTTTCTCTGAATGTGGACAGCATTTTCCATCATGAGTATTTTGGAACTGTCTTAGATCACTGCATTGCTGAGAAGAACTTAATCGTGGCGCAATTAATGTTCTCCTGGTTCTGCTCATTACATTCAGCATCAGCTCATGTAAATCTTTCCAGGTTTTTCTGAAATTTTCCTGCTCATCATTTCTTATAGAACAATAGTACTCTATTGCATTCATACACCACAACTTGTTCAGCCATTCCCCAATTGAATGGCATCCCCTCAATTTCCAATTCTTTACCCTCTTGTAGTTTTTCAGTCAATAATATTCATATTAGATGATAAGTTTATGGAAGTAAAAATAACCAAGTTCTTACTACTCCAAAAAGAAAGGAAGTATCATTGTCCTCTGGGAGCTGATCCTTCAGTTTAGACAACAAAATAGTATACAAGGATTAAAATAAAAACAAGCACCATCTAAGATGTCAAAAAAAGTGTAAATCAACATGACTACAGAAAATGACAAGAGATGTGAAGAGAGAGCCCTAAGGAGTGAAAAAGTCAGGGGAAGTTAACCAGGAAAGTCTAACCAATTTAGTGTCTGCTTATAATAGAGAGTGGCAGGCGTTACTGAGGGGAAAAAGCAGTGAGTGGATCAAATGCTAAATCTAGCTCTGAGATTTGAGATTTTAAAAAATAGATTAAAAGTTAAATACAACCTGACTAAACGCCCAGAGAACCCTAGGTTAAGTAAAGAAAATGACCCAAAGTCATAAATGGTAAGTTAAATTACATCTGTGGCCATACTGAAAGTTACTTTGCAGGTGACCTGTCTTGGATCTGTTATTATCTTTTACTTGCTGATAAAAACTCAGAGGTAGCCTCTTAGAGTGGGTAGGGTGTTGGACTAGGAGTTGGGATGATTTGACTCCAATCTAATTTCTGATATTTTCAAACTGTATTATTCTAGAAAAGTCACTTAATCTATAGGTTCCTCAGGAAACTCCCTAGGATTTACTTACTAAGTCATAAACCATATTCCTAGACCAAGATTTTCTCATGCTGCTGAAATCACAGATTGTTTACATGTTTAATAACAGCCTACAAATAAATATTAATTATTTGTATTGCATGAGAACAATAAAATCAATACCTCATGTGGTTTATAAATAACCTTACTCAACAAAAACTCTTTTGGTTAAATAACTATCCCCATTTTAAAGATAAGGAAACAGGTTAAGTGATATGTACCTATGCATGGGGTGAATATCCCAGCTAGGACTTAAATTCAGGTTTTCCAATTCCAAGTCCAATACTCTTTCCTTTACACCACAATATCCCTCCATTTTATAAATATCATGAAATATTTTCTTCACCAATTTGTAGTAAATTAAACACTGTCTTATTTAATAACAGTTCAATGAATCTGTGGTCTTATCTATGTGATAACTCCTTCCAATTATGAAGATTGCAACTACTTAAACAGCTCTTCTTAACCTTCTCTGAATATTATTCATGTGCTCACGTAAATCCTTCACAGGGGCTTTATCCAACACCCAACTACTAGGGGCCTTCCTCTACATAGTAAACAATTGTTCTTGGTCTTTCAGGAGGCCACTCCAAATGTTTCCACCTTGTAATTCCCCAGTACACTTAGCATTACCATAGACTAAGAAGTTACCATGATTTTACATGACATCTTAGAAGTATAATGAGAGGTAGAGCCTCATTCAATAGTATAGGCCATTGTGCTGAAGGAGAAGAAGGAAGAGAACAAGGATACCAGTATTTACACTTTTTAAAAATTTCAACTTCTCCAAAAGTTTCTTGAAAGATGATTGGCTATGCATAAAACATATATAATAAAACATAATTGGCAAGGTAGCATTCTGGCATTTCAGAAAAAAGCAATGGTTTGGGAGTCATGAGACCTGAGTTCTCATCTCACCTCTCTAAATAACAAAGAAGCTGCATGATCTAAATTAATAACTTCAGACTTTTTCCTCTTTTCTAACACTGGAATGATAGGAACTCACATTTTCATGCTTTAAGGTTTGCAAATCACCTTCTTTTAAATGATCCTGTCTGAGAGGTAGTTCATTAGTATTTGCATTTTATGGATGGGAAATCTGGGCCTGCAAGTGAGTAGGGAAGTACCATGTGCAGAGTCACAAAGATAGTTTTTGCCAATCAGGATTCAAGTATGGGTTTTGTATCCTTAGGGTCTATGCTTTGTCCACTGTAGGGACTATTTCAACAACACCTACCTATCTCACAAGTTTGTTATAAAGGTCAAATTCCACATTTGCAGTATGGAGATAGAGAAGGGTGGGCAGGGAAATATTAAAAAACTGTCCTAATAGGCATAGTGGAATACCAGCTAAATGTAAGTGTGCTATGAGGATATTTGAGTTACTAATAGGAATAAAAACCTCAAAAACTAAGTGTCATCTCTTTCTTTCACCATTTGAAGGTCTCATTATAAAGCATTATAGTCAGATTTGGATTGTAGATGATTAAAGGATATGGAGACTCTAAAGAGAATCTAGAGGAAAGCAGACATTATTAAACTAGAAAATGAGGATTTATGCATGCAAGTTTAAGTTGTTTGATAAAGAAAAGCCAGAAGGATAAAATAATTCTGAATAACTTTTGAAAAGTGCTCTAAATATGGGTTCTACACCCTCTAGTTGTTTTGAAGATATAGAAGAAAGCTTGCTTGGAGAGAGAATTTAGTTAGTTATCAAAAGCCCACTTTTGCCTGTAAGGATTACTAAATATTTGCCAAGCATTTGGAAAAATCTCCTTTGATAGGAGGTTTCCAGCGTTACAAGGAGAGGAGAAAAAAACACTTTTTTCTTTATACACTGTGGAACAAAATATTCCAATATGAAGATACGAAACAGTGGTATGAGAAAGAAAATTCCAGTGGGTTGTTGGGTTTTTATTTTTTTCTGAATAAAACTAAAACTATAAATTAGACATCTCCATCTATACTGTGGAAAGAACAATGACTTAAAAGTCAGGAGACCTGGATTCAAATACTAGTTCTTCTACTTCCTACTTGTGTTATTTTTTTAGTAATTCACTTAACCATTCTGGGCCTGAGTTTCTCCAACTATTAAATGAAGGGGTTGGAATAGATACTCTCTAAGGTCACTTTCAGCTATGATCCCTCAGTACTTTCCTTGAACTATGCAAACAGACAGACAAGTCACTGAAATGGAATTGGGGGAGGAGGGATGAGAAGGAGATGTGGAGAAAGGAGAATGTTCGTTTTAGCAGCTAACTCCATATAAAATGGCAAATAAAAAGTAAGTACTCTTTCCACTTAGATTTGAGATGCCTGTTACTTCTGTACCTCTGGTTAGTTTCTACATAAAAATGTATGTTGAGTACATAAGTGATATGTCAACACTCCAAAGAAATGATAGTGATGGTATCTCCATGGGGATAAGTGAGAGTGATCACAGGAAAATAGAAATTATAACTATGAGTCAGTTACCAACAGTTATTGAGCTTCTACTGTGTGTTTATAAATGTTAGCTATAGTCACTATATAATGTATGCAGTTTTTAAAGTCCAAAAACATTAAAAAGCAGAAGTAAACCAAAGCCAAAAAATAGCTAGTAAAGGAAGCTAGGTTACACAATATGAACAGCAAGGAGGCCCCTGGGTGCTGGGTTCCTTAAATGTCCAGAATACATAAAAATTTGCTGACTAGCATTTTACAATTGAAGAACTTCATAAGAACTAGCCAAAGTTCAGCAAAAAAAAAAGACCTGCTCCCATAAAGCATGACCCTGCATTTGTCAAGAACCCAAAGTAAGTGACCTGGAATTCAGTTGAGTGGGTTCCTATGCCTGCCAAGCTAAAAAAATCCTATAACAAATGAGATTTCTCGCAGACGCAGAGTCCAGAAGACAGCAGAAACAGGTGATAAATAGGAAGTGACTCTCAACATCCCATAAGAGTGACTTGCACATCGTGGGTCCTCAATAAATATGTGTTGATTTGATTAGTAAATAGGCACTGGAGAAGGACCATGATCCTAAATACAGAAGAGTATACTTACTTGGTTCTAGCATATCACATATTAGATGGTTAGTTTGCTTCCATCCTAGAAATTCATAGCAGACTAATAAAAGTACATAGCATCGGGGAATATAGTAGTTGCTTAGTAAACTTTTACTGAATTCAATTAAGTTTAATTGATTACACAACAGTAATAGCAATGGACCAGAGATCTGAAATTTCTATCTGATTCTCAGCTCTGCTAGTCCTTCACTTGGTGTCCTTGGTCAAGAATTTAGCTTGACATTTATACGATATATTAGTGTTTGCAGAGCAATCTACATTATAATCTCATTTGATCTTTACTGCAACCCTATGAAAGACATAGTGTAGGTGCTATTATCCCCATTGTAATTGTTAGAAAACTGAAATTCAAAAAGGTGACATGACTTATAGTTTCACAGCTACTTTAAGAAAGGAAGGAATAAGCATTTCTATAATACCTAAGCATTTTTCCAAATATTATCTGACTTGATCTTTACAACAACCTTGTGTAGTAGATGCTACTATCATCCCTGTCAGACAATTGAGGAAACTGAGGCAAACAAAGGTTAAATGATTTGCCCAGGGTCACAGAGGTAGTTAGTAAGTATCTCGGGCCTATTTTGAATTCAGAGCTTCTTCATTCTGGCTCCAGTACTCTTTGGATAATGTCAGTCATGTTGAACTCTTTGTGCTGCATTTGAGGTTTTCTTGGTAAAGATACTGGAGTGGTTTGCCATTTCCTTCTATAGCTCATTTTACAGATGAAGAAACTGAGTCAAGCAGGGTGAAGTGACTTGCCCAGGGTTACACAGCTAGTAAGGGTCTGAGGCCAGATTTGAACTCAGAAAGATCAGTCTTCCTGATTCTAGGTCCAGGCACTCTACCTGCTACACCAGACCTAATATTACCTCATTCCAAATCTGAAATTTTTTCCATGCTGCATCTAAGCTGGAAGAGCTTCAGCGTTCATTCCATGTAGCTTTTCAGGATGTCCAGAGTCAAATTCCTCCAATATTGTTATTTCCCTTGTGTTTACACAATGTTGGTCTCAAAGGATATCAGCAGGGCTTAATAGAAAGAGTCATCTGGCTCATAAGAATCAATTGTTAAACTTTTTGTGTCAGCATTTATACCTTAAAAATCAGCTAATGCTACAAATCAGGATGTATTTTTTTAATGTCTAGACCTGTGACAGGAGAAAATGTTAATAACTCAGATTAAATGTAAAAAAGTGTGTTATATGTATTTTTTTCTGGGGAGCCAGTTGTTGAACATTTACCAACATACTCCTGGATATACATCAACAAGTCCAACCTTCTCATTTTGAAGGTAAAGTAACTGAGACTTACAGAGGTTAAATGTCATAGCCAAGGTCATACAACAGAACTTATACAATCTAATTTGCTCATTTTCTTCTCTGTACACTTATTGAAGCGTGGTTTCTTCATGTTCCAGATGGTATGTTTGGTACTTCCCCAAAGTCAAACCCTAATGCCTCACTGTGGTGTGGAAGTGACCCCAGACTGTTCAAAGATGCCATAGGGGACTTCAATCCTGGCACAAACACTACTACCAAGCTAGAAAATGGTTGGGCCCAAGCCTGGTGTGGTACTATTAGGTCTATTGTGCAAAGACCAGCCTACCTAGGTGCAAAGAGGGTCATCAACAGAAAGTTGGTCTTCAGGCAGAATGTTTTTTTAGCTACCATAATCCATAAAGACCATTTATTAAACCATGGAGGAACTGTCATTTCTCCTGGAAGAAATACTTCAAACAGTAAAATCATAGATGACTGAAAAATTGAAGTATAAACATTAAAATATGGGTTTTTTTCTGTATTTCTGAACATATGGAATGCTAGACTTGAGGACAGGGGAGCAGGGTTTGGGTTCCAGTGCAGAACTTGTTTGCCATGTGAATATAGGTAAGTGACTTAATTTTTCTGAGTGTCTATGTCCCCATCTGTGAAAGAGGGTTAAAGATGTCCTGCTAAACTCACAGGATTCTTGTGAGACATCAATCAACATTTATTAAGTACCTACTATGTGCCAGGCAATGTATTAGGTGCTGGGGATGCAAAAAAAGAGACAAAAGACAGTGGTGGTCCTCAAGGAGCTTACAATCAAATGGAGGAGACAACAAACAAATATATAAAAAGAAAATGTAAGAAGGATAAAAAGGAAATAATTAAGAAAGGGAAGATGTTAGAATTAAGAAGGGTTAGGAAAGGCTTCCTGTAGAAGATGGCATTTTAGTTGGGACTTGAAGGAAGCCAGGGAAGTCAGTACACAGATATGAGGGTGGAGAATATTCCCAGTATGGCAAATATCCAGAGAAAATACCCTGCATCAAGAAATGGAGCCTTGAGTTTGTAGAACAGCAAGGAGGCCAGGGTCACTGGGTCAAAGAGCTCCCTTACACCTTACTGCTGGGTCAGGGAGTAAGGTCTAAGACACTAGAAAGGCAGGAGGACTAGATTATGAAGGGCTTTTAATGCCAAATAATGCCAAGGATCTTATACTTGATTCTGGAGACAAGAAGGAGCCACTGGAGTTTACTGAATTGTGTTCATTCTTTGTTTTCGAATAGGCAGGAGAGGAGTGACAAGGTCAGACTTGAACTTTAGGAAAATCACTTTAAAAGGTGAACAGAGGATGGATTAGATTGGGGAATGCCCACAGTAAACCTCAAAACCCTATATAAATGTGAGATGTCGTTGTTGTTGTCAATGACTTTGGGACATTAAATTTTCCTCCAAGTTACATATTCACTTAATAGCATGTCAATGTAACAAACAAAAAATAATAAATGAAGTGATGAGGCAGTATGGTGGCATCAGAAAAAGAACTAACGTTAGAATCAACAGTCCTAGGCTCAAGTCCTAGCTCTGACAGTCACTATGTGATAGTGTACATAATAACCTCAGCTATAAAATAGGTAAGCTTGTATCTCCCTCAAAGAATTCAAGAGGCAGCATAGTACAGAAAAAGAGAACCCTGACCTTGAAGTCCCTAAGCCCTGCGTTTGACTCCCGGCTCTAACACCTGCTACTTGTTTGACCTTGGATGAATTATTTAATATCTCTAGGACTCAGTTTCTTCATCTTTAAAATGAAAGATGTGAAATAGATGATCTTTGAGGTCTCTTCCAGCACTATCCTCCAACTATGATTTCTTACGATATCTTTTTTTTAATTAAATTAATTTATTTATTCACTTTTATAAGATTTTGAGTTCCAACTTCCCCTTCCATTTTCCTTCTCCCTCCCCAAGACAGCATGCAATCTGACATAGCCTATACATGTACAATCTTATTAAATATATTTCTACATTAGTCATGTTGTGAAAGAAGAATCAGAACAAAAGGGAAAACCCCCAAAAAGAGGGAGAGAAAATAGTATGCTTCAGTCTTCATCAGACTCCATAGTTCTTTCTCTGGACACAGTTAGCATTTTCCATTACAAGTCTTTTAGAATTGTTTTGGATCCTTGTATTGCCAAGAAGAGCTGGGTCTATGATAGCTGATCACTGCACAGTGTTGCTGTTGCTGTGTACAATGTTCTCCTGGTTCTGCTCAATTTATTCAGCAGCAGTTCATGTAAAGCTTTCCAGATTTTTCTGAAATTGGATTGCTCCTCATTTCTTATAGAACAATAGTATTTCATTACATTCATATACCACAATTTGTCATTGTTCAGTCATTCCCCAACTGACACGCTTCCCCTCAATTTCCAATTCTTTGCCACGGCAAAAAAGAACCAATATCTTTTATTTTTTAATGGGATGCAAATTACAAAGCATCATAAAAATGTGAACAATGAGGGTGATGATGGTGGGAGCAGAAAATTAAGATTTATATCAAAAATCACCTTCTTTCTTTAGCTTGTACCTCTCCAAAAAAAATCAATTTATTCATGTAAAAAATCTATTAATAAAGTATTTCAAACTACATTTGAACATATGCATGTATTTGTATACATATATGTAATCACAGATAACATATTATATATCAGATAACAAGATTATGACACTGTGTGTATGTACAAACACACACAAATACATAATCTTGTTATCTGTTAACCCAAACTCAATGGAGGTTATTTTTTAAAATGTATTTAGTGAAAGAGGAATTGCAAAAACAGAAATTAAATGTCTGTCCCCAGAAGATTTTTTTTAAGTTCAAAATAGTACCAGCAAAGTTTCAATTCCCTTGTGAAAGCTTTTCTGCTGAGATTGGATTTCTGAGAGGGGGAATGAGAAAAACCTGTCAGAGGAAGCCTGCTTTTCCAAAATTGGTTTATTGTCAACACATGTCAATGTATTTCCATTCACTGGGGATAATGTTGATGGGATTCCACTGGGCTCATGCCTACACACCAGATTTGCAGATCAGATGATGCTACAATTTAGAGATTGGCACAGGTCAGGAGAGCTACGTTGGTCCCACTACAGAATGCCTGTCTTTCAAAGCTGCCTGATTGGCTTTACAGCTCCAGACATGTGACTGCAGCTGTTTTTCCATGAAGTGATGTTGAAATGCCTTTAACAATCTGATTCCTCAGAGTCACTTTTCAGAGATCCTGAGAACTATTCAACTAATGAGTAATAACCATGAACTCTCAAATTTCCAAAAGTTTGCAGATGCTGGATCAACCCTGAGAATGAGTAGCCTGTTAAAGACATTAAAACAATATATATCTGTGATGGCCATTTGTCCATCTATCCATTCATTTATCTATCTATCCTGTCTATCTATCCTATCTGTTCTCTCTCTCTACCTGTTTGTTTTTCTATCTGTCCTGTCTGTATATCCTATTTGTTGTTTGTCTCTGTTTGTTTATCTGTCCATCTATCTTCTCTGTCTATTCTGTCTATATCCTATCTATCCTGTTTTTTTCTGCCTGTCTATCCATCCATCCATCCATCCATCCATCCATCCATCTATCTATCCATGAATTCATCTATCTATCCATGAATTCATCTATCTATAATTTCTCTCTCCATGCATTTCTACAACCTATGAAATGCATGCAAAAAGAAGGAAATACATGTTTTTAAAAAGATCAATTTGGCAGTTACTCTAGCAGAAAAAAAAAGGATAAAAATATTGCTTCTCCAACAAAATTTAAACCCAGATAGATGAGAGTCAGAAACTGCTGCTCATGTTTTGCTATAAAACTCGAATTCTCGAAGCCAGTCTTCAGCACTCCTTGCCTGGCCAATAGGTTTGGAAAGGAACATGTGGAATCAGTCAGCATTGGTGTCTAACAGAAGAATAGGTGAAGTCTTGAATGTTCATGTTGGATATTGTCTGAAAAGTTCCCCATCATGTTCTTGCTTGGAAGCTCTGGCAGTCAGGGATGACACGCTCCGGCTTAACTATTAGGCCCCCTATGGACTGAGGACAAAGGGCGCTGCAGGCTGCGGGCCAAGCACATACATTTGCAAACTGCCGTCAGTCAGTTCCCAAGGCCAGAGGCTGGATGCCATTGACAAAGGAGACATGAACTGTGGGCTTAGCCCATTTCACTGTTCCTGCAGAGAAAATAGTGCTTCTCATGGAATTCTCTGGAGCTCCCTCCCTCCTGCTCTCCATCAGGATGGGCTGACAGTGTAATGCTTCATATTTCAGCAAGTAATATTTTAATCTAAAGCTGTCACCTATGTTCTCTGGAACAACAGCTGCTGGAGCATACATGGCATATGCTCCCTTCTACTTCTAGGGATCTGAAATACTCTGGCTTTCACAAATTTCCCCCAGGAACCAGCGTTTTACATTTTCTTTTTCTCAGACACTGGGAGGAATGGATGATTCAGGGGCAAGGGTGGGGGAGGGGGACAGATCTTTGAAAATAAATGAGTTCCATCCTTTGGTCTGCTCAGGAGACATACTTCCACAAGTGTCCATTGAATGTCTCCATTACATTCGAGACTTAGAAGCAATGGGAAAAGAAAGGAAAGGGGAAAAGCATTTTAGAGAGAGTCCACAGTAGTAGTAAGTCTACTACTGTAAGCACTCTCTAAATGGCACCCTGTAACAGACATGCCAGGCACTGTACTGAGTGCTTTACAAATATTATCTCATTTTATCCTCAGGACAAACCTGTGTTATTATTGTGTGTGTTATTACTCTACTCATTTAACAATTGAGGAAACTGAGGTAAAGTAACTTGTTCAGGGTCACACAGCTAGGGAGTGTCTAAGACCAGATTTGAACTCAGGTTTTTCGTCTCTCCAGACCCAGTGCCCTATCCATTGGATCATCTAGCTGCTTCTGTGGAAAAAAGACATGAAGTCACACAGCAATGAAAAACTTTTACCCTGATTTGAGATGACTTTATAAAATCAAAGCAAAACTCCTATGCACATTTGTTCTTATGCACAGATTTTCATTTGCCATCCCTAGTCAATACCAAAAATTGGGTGCTCATTTTCTCTTCTTTTGGGGTGTGATTTTCCTCTCCTACTTCTCAGCCCCACTCAGACTCTATTTAGAAATCTCATTTTCAGGTTCTAGGCTATGCTGACAACACCATTCCACTGCAGCTCAGCAGTCTTTCTCCTCGATGAGTTCACACTCCACTTGGTCTGCACTTCCTTCTTTGAATAGATGCCAATGGATGATCTCAATGAAATTAGCATATCGATGACATTAGTTTGTCCTGAACCTTGTTTTGAAATTAATTCAAACCAAACTATTAATCAACAAATTGATTAAATGCTTTCTATGTGTCAAGGACTGCGCCAAGTGTTGAGAATACAAAGAAAATAGGCCCTGAAGCAGCTCAAATTGTAATGCGTGGGGGGAAAAAGACAAACATGTAGGGATATGTGTGTTTTGGGTCATTTTTCAGTTGTGTCTGAATCTTTGTGACCACCACCCCCCCCCCCCATTTGAGGTTTTCTTAGTAAAAGACTGGAGTAGTTTACCATTCTGATTTTACAGATAAGAAAACTAAGGCAAACAGTGTTAAGTGACTTGCCCAGGGTCACACAGATAGTAAGTCTCTGAGGTCAGAACTGAACTCATGAAGATGAGTCTTCCTGCCTCCAGGTCCAGCACTCTATCCACTACCCCACATAGATATATATAAAAGATATATTCAAAGAAGTCACAAGAGCCTGGCAACTGGGAGACAGGGAAAGAACTCCAGCTGAAAATAGAGCTTAACTAACCCAAATTGCTAAGGAACACTGGTTAATTTTAGACTTATGGGACCTGCATTCACAGGCCACCACTGGCACATATTGGCACACCCTATGCAAATCACTTAGCTGTCAGAGTTCTAGGCAACCTTCTAAGGCTATATTTTACAGAGAAGATGACAACTTACATTGGTAGAGGAAATTTTCTTTTACAAGTAAAATCATAGGTCAAGTTCCTAAGCACCCAATGAAGAGATTCCTCTACCAATGCAGATCGGTAGCTATAGTCTTAGAGAGTCATCTGAGTCTTTAAAGAGTAAAGTGGTTTGCTCAGGGTCACATAGTTTCTGATAGAAATGAGTCTTGAACCTAAGGTATCCCTATCTCTGAAGCCAGCTCTCTATCCACTAGACAAACAATGTCAACCATGTGGCCTATAACAATCCTGAGGATGACTGAACCAATCAAACAATTGCTCAATAAACATTTATTAAGTGCCTACTATGTGCCAGGCAATGTGCTAAGTGCTGAAACAGATTAAATTGCAATGGAGAAGTATGTAACGAAATAAATAAAATATTTAACAGAACATAAGGGCAGCAAGGTGGTACAGTGGATAGAGGACTGGACCTCAGGTGGGGAGGATTTGAGCTCAAATCCAACCTCAGACACTTATTAACTGTGTGACTCTGGACAAGTCACTTAATCCTGCTTGCTACAGTTTCCTCATCTATAAAATGAGCTGGAAAGGGAAAAGGCACCCAACTCCAGTATCTCTGCCAAGAAAACCACAAATGGAGACATGAAGAGTTGGACATGATTGTCTAAACAACATAAGAGAACATAGATAATGTCAATATGTGGTTTTATAAGTCGACATGCAGTCGACAGGGCTCCTTATGTACAGTTTAGTGACCCTTTTGTCATTTGAGCCTGACACCATTGTAGTGTATATATGTGTGTGTGTGTACACATGCAGCTTAGTATAATTCTAATAGATCAGGGAGATGCCATGAACAGTGTATTTAAATTTGAGATAATGTCTCTTTGCAGACAAAATAAAGCAATCTGTAGTTAGATGGAACCATAACTGGTTGAAGAACAATACTGAAAGACTATTTATTAATAGATCAATGTCACTCTGGATGGAGATCTCTGGCATACTGCAGGACTCTACTCTGTTCAATGTTTTTATCAGTGAGATGGATAAAGACATGGCTGGCATGATCATCAAACTTGTGAATAAGATAAAGCTGGATGAGATAGCTAATTTGTGTGCTGACAGAATCAGGACACAAAATGACCTCTACACTGGAAAGAAGGAACAGATGCAACAAGGTGGAACTAAGAATTGTAAAGTCCTGTAATGGGACTTTAAAAATCAACTGCACAACACAGATGGCTAAATTGCTATGCAAATAAAAAAAGATTAAGGGGTTGACTATAAGTTAATAGGTTAACATGGTGATATTGCTGACCAAAAAAAAAAAATCTAACGCAAGGATTAGTTGTATTAATGAAAGTACAATGTCCAGATTAAAGAAGGTAATAAAGCCACTCAGTTCTGTGCTGGTCAGATCAAACCTACATAGTCAGTCATTATTGGATTTTTTTAATAATTTAATTTATTTATTGTTACATTTTAAATTTCCAACTGTCTCTCTCCTTCCTTCCCCTTTCTGCACTAGGGAAGGTCACCATTTTGAAAGACACATACACACACACACACACGAGGGGTGAGATGTAGATAGATATGGATAAAGATATATAGATATATGTATATACATGTACAAATATATCTATATGTATATATGTCTGTGTAAAACTATACTACACATACTTCTATTTACCAATTCTTTCTCTGGAAGTGGATAGCACCTTCCTTTATAGGTCCTTTGTAGCTGATTTGAGTATTTGTAATACCAAGAATAACTTAGTCTTTTATAGTTATTTTCTGAACAATATTGCTGTTACTGTATCCAGTGTTCTCTTGGTTCTGCTCATTTCAATCTTCATTATTTACATGCAGGTCTTTCTATGTAATTCTAAAATCAACCTGCTCATCATTTCTTATAGCACAGTAGTATTCCAAAACAATCATATATCACAATGTATTTAACCATTCCCCAATTGACGCACATCCTCTCAATTTCCAGTTCTTTGCCACCTCAAAGAGAATGGCTATAAATATTTTAGAACACATATGTGTTCTTTTCCTTTTTCCCTGATCCCCTTGGGAAATAGACCTAATAATTGTATTGCTGGATCAAAGGATATACACCATTTTGTAACTCTTTGGACATAATTCAAGATTATTCTCCAAAATGGTTGAATCAGTTCACAGTTCCACTAACATCTATTAGTGTCCCAATTTTTCTACTCCCCTCCAACATTTATCATTTTCCTCTTCTATCATTTTAATCAATCTGATAGGTGTGAGATGATATCTCAAAGTTGTTTTCATTTACATTACTCTAATCAATAATAATTTAGGGCATTTTTTCATAGGACTATATATAGCTTTGATTTCTTCAACCAAAAACTGCCTGATCATATCCTTTGACTATTTATTAATTGGGTAATGATTTAATTCTTATAAATTTGACAAAGTTCTCTATATATTTGAGATGTGAGACCTTTACCCAAGAAACTGTCTACAAAATTCTTGTCTGTTTTCTGCTTTCCTTCTAATCTTGGTTTTTTTTGTACAAAAACTTTTAAATTTGATGTATGTCATTTCATTTTAAAGAGGAAGCTGACAAAGTGAACATAACTAGGATATTGATTGGACCTGAAACCACATTTTATGAGAAGCACCTAAAAGAACTAGTTCTGTTTATTATGGAGAAAACTTAGGGTAGATATGATCACTTGGAAGAGAGGCTGGATTTATTTGTTAAGTCCTTTAGGATTACTTACTATACTATAGGAATTCAGATTTCTACCCAACATAATGAAGAACTTTCTGAAAGTTGGAACAATACAAAAATCAAATGCTTTCCCATAACCTGAGGGCTTCAAACAGAGGCTTCTTCCAGAAGTGTGGTATAAGGGATTATACATTATACATACAATATGTAGGCAGGTTAGATTAGACGACCTCTGATGTCCCTGATATCTCTAATAATTCATGATTCTTTTACTCTGTATGCCAGTCTCCATTCTTTGCTGGGTCATGAGTAGGTGGATACATGGCTGGCTAGGCAGCTAAATTTGCAATGTTTATTTACCAGGCGAGATTAATCTATTTTACCATATTTTTATGTTATTTGGTATTTTGCCAATGTCAATTCCATCTGCAATATCTCCTTCCCATGGAACAGACAATCTGTGGGTTTTATCCCTTCCTATCCTCAGCAGACATTCTGTGGCTTTTAATAAAGCAACATATGGGTAGGATTTGGAATACCAATTCTCATTTGTATTAGCTGAGGTAGGTAGCATTTCGAGAGTTGAAGAATTATTCAACAATAATTATAGGGGCATGAAAGGTTGAAGGGTAAATGGAAATGTAGGAATAAGCATTTGAAATAGAAGAGAATTTGATTCTATAACTGTCAATGAATTTTCACTATTAATAAAAAGATATTCAACAAGCATTTATTGGGCACTGACTAGTGGGCAGGCTCTGTGTTCAGATCTAGAAATATAAAAAAAGGCAAAATAGTATGGCCCTGTTCTCAAGAAGTTACTATTCTAATATGAAAGATAACAGGTAAATAACTGTGTACCCACAAGATACATACAAAGTTTTTGTTGTTATTCAGACATGCCCTACTCTTTGTGAACACATTTAGGGTTTTCTTAGAGAAAATACTGGAGTGGTTTGCCATTTTCTTCTCCAGCTCCTTTTACAGATGAGGAAACTGAGGCAAACCAGGTGAAGTGACTTGCCCAGGGTCACACAGCTAGTAAGTGCCTAAGGCCAGATTTGAACTCAGGAAGGAAGGAGTCTTCCTGACTTCAGGCCCAGCACTCTAGTGGTCCCCTGGCTGCCTCACATACAAAGTAAGTGGAAAGTTATCTATAGTGAACACACTGCAAGAGTCCAGAGACCTAGTTATTCTACATTTCCATTATTTATGAAGCATTCTTTCAATATGTTGTCTCTATTTGATGACTTAGCCTAACCCCTCTTATGAGTATGTGCCAGAAGCAACATGGTACAGTGAAAGATTAGGCCACATCTGGGGTCAGAGAATCTGAATTTGAATCTTGTTCTAGTATTTACTACCTTTATGACTTGGGTGTTGTTGTTGTTTAATAGCTTTTCAGTCATATCTGACTCTTCATGATCCCATTTGGGGTTTTCTTGGCAAAGATTTACTTATGATATTACCCTTTATGTCTAAATCATTTACCCATTTTGCCCTTACCTTGTTATGTGATGTGAGACGTTGGTCTATACCTAGTTTCTGCCATACTGCTTTCTAGTTTTCTCAGTAATTTTTGTCAAAGCTGAGTGCTTACTCCAAAGTCTTGTATCTTTGAGTTTATCAAACATTAGATTACTAAGGTCATTCACTAATCGTATGTTGTGCACCTAATCTATTTCACTGAGCCACCACTTTATTGCTTAGCCAGTATCATATTGTTCTCATGATTGCCATTTTGTGATATAGTTTGAAATCTGGAACTGCAAGGTTTTCTTCCTTAACATTTTTTTCATTGATTCCTTTGGCCTTTTGTTCTTCCAGCTGAATTATGTGACTATTTTTCTAGCTCTATAAAATAATTCTTTGATTTATAGGCACTGAGTAAGTAAATTAACTTAGATAGGATTATAATTTGTATTATATTGACAGCCTATCCATGAGCAATTAATATTTCTTCAATTGTTTAGATCTGGCTTCATTTATGTGAAAAGTGTTTTGTAATTGTGTTCGTATAATCCCTAGGTTTGTTTTGACATGCAGAATACCAAGTATTTTATATTTTCTAGAGTTATTTCAAATGGAATTTCTTTTTCCTATCTCGCTGTTGGGTTTTGTTGCTAGTATATAGAAATGTTGGAAGAGAGTTAATTTGGTTCAAAGATTAGGCCAGAAGCCAGACTGAAGACAGTTGGAGGAGAGGAAGCGGGGGCATCTATTGTAAACAGTCTTCTTGAGGAGTTTAACCACAAAAAGGAAGAGATGTACAGGATGATAGCTTCTGGAGATAGATGAAACAAGTTAGGGGTTTTTTTAAGGATGTGAGAGGCAGGAGCATGTTTGTATGTATAAGAAAGCAGTCAATAAACAGATAGGATACAAGTGAGAGAGGAGGGATAATATAGGGAACAATCTGAAGGAAAAGGTAGGATGAAATAGAATCACTTGTGCAGTGCTCTGCAAGAAGAACACCCTCTTTGTGTAAGATAGGGGTGAAGGAGGAGATGGTTACAGAAGGCATCTGAGTGTGAGTGATGTGAGAGAAGGAGGAAGGAAGAAAAACTCTTATCAAGTGACCTCAATTTTTTTCAGTAAAATATGAGAAAATGTTCTCAGTTGAGAAAATTGTCAGGCGGAATAGGGTATAGAAGGTTTGAGAAGGGATGAAGAGGTTTGCTGCTATGGTGAGTGGGATAGATAGGGAGGTGTAGAAGGATTGCTTAGCAACAGTTAAGGTTCTTAAGAATCTTTTTGTTATTGTTGTTTGAATGAATAATTTCATTGGTTTAGGGGATTCCCAGAACAGAAGCTCCCTCTACCACAGTCTTAGAGAGTTGCCTGGGGCACTGAGAGTTCAAGTAATTTTCTCATCCTCACATATGTGAGGAGTGATACTTGAAATCAAGTGTTCTTGATGTCAAGGTCTTCTCTATTCACTACTCCAAGCTGCCTTGTTATTCTTATGAAAAATATTAGGCCAATGATTAGCCTGGACACTAGTATCACACCATGGTTAGTCCTGGCCTAATCACAGGATTCTACCTGTATTATGAACTCAATATAAAGACTTCCCCTTTTACTTTCACAATACTGGTAGGAGTTGTTTTACTTGCCCATGTTGTGTTCAGTTATTATCAGCCATGTCTACCCTTCCCAATACCTTTTAAGGATTTTCTTGGCCAAGATACTTGAGTGGTTTACCATTTCCTTCTCCAGATCATTTTACAGATAAGGAAACTGAGGTAAACAGGGTTAAATGATGTGCCCAGGGTCATACAACTAATAAGTGTCTGAGGCTAGATTTAAACTCAGGTCTTCTTGACTCCAGGCACTCTGTTCCCTGCATCACCTAGCTGCCCTTGCTATATTACTGCCCTTTAAAAGAAATTTTAAATTTTCAAAGGGAAACATACGAGTGCAGCAGAAGTTCCATTTCTCCTGAGGACAGGATAAGAAGCTATGGCCTTGGGGGCGGAGCCAAGATGGCGTAGTAGAAAGACACACATACACATAGCTCCGAACCCACAACCCATAGAACAACTACAAAGAAGTAACTCACGGCGAATTCTGCACCCAGAGGCCACAGAACATTGGAGCGAGGGAGATTTCTGTTCCGGAGAGACCTGCAAACCTCTCGTAAAAGGTCCTTCGTGCTGCGGACTGGGCGCCGGGACTGGGAGCTGAGTACAGCCCTGCCGTGGCCGCGGCACCGAGAGGAACAGATCCGAGCGGGCTTCAGGGACGGGATCTCCAGCGGCCGCACAAGTACCTCCAACCACAGGTGACGGGGGTCTGTGAGAGAGTCCCTTTGGTGGGTCGAGGGGGGAGTGGGGTGCCCCCATGGCTCGGGCCCCCTCGGGAGACAGAAGCTGAGGGGCAGCTGCAGACCAGGGCTCTCCAAGCAGGCAGGAGCCTGGATCCATTGTTGAAGGTCTGTGCATAAACTCCCTGAGGGAACTGAGCCTGAGAGGCAGCCCTGCCCTCACCTGAGCATCTGAATTTAATCTCACACTGAATAGCAGCCCTGCCCCCGCCCAAAGCCCTGAGGCTGGAAGCAGCATTTGAATCTCAGACCCCAAACACTGGCTGGGAGGATCAGGAGGTGAGGTGGGTGTGAGGAAAATATTCAGAGGTCAAGTCACTGGCTGGGAAAATGCCCAGAAAAGGGAAAAGAAATAAGACTATAGAAGGTTACTTTCTTGGTGAACAGGCATTTCCTCCCTTCCTTTCTGATGAGGAAGAGCAATGCTTACCATCAGGCAAAGACACAGAAATCAAGGCTTCTGTGTCCCAGCCCACTCAATGGGCACAGGCCATGGAAGAGCTCAAAAAGAATTTTGAAAATCAAGTTAGAGAGGTGGAGGAAAAGCTGGGAAGAGAAATGAGAGACATGAAGTCAAAGCATGAACAGCAAATCAGCTCCCTGCTAAAGGAGACCCAAAAAAATGTTGAAGAAAATAACACCTTGAAAACTAGCCTAACTCAATTGGCAAAAGAGGTTCAAAAAGCCAATGAGGAGAAGAATGCTTTCAAAAGCAGAATTAGCCAAATGGAAAAGGAGATTCAAAAGCTCACTGAAGAAAATAGTTCTTTCAAAATTAGAATGGAACAGATGGAGGCTAATGACTTTATGAGAAACCAAGAAATCACAAAACAAAACCAAAAGAATGAAAAAATGGAAGATAATGTGAAATATCTCATTGGAAAAACAACTGACCTGGAAAATAGAGCCAGGAGAGACAATTTAAAAATTGTGGGCCTACCTGAAAGCCATGATCAGAAAAAGAGCCTAGACATCATCTTTCATGAAATTATCAATGAAAACTGCCCTGAGATTCTAGAACCAGAGGGCAAAATAAATATTCAAGGAATCCACAGAACACCACATGAAAGAGATCCAAAAAGAGAAACTCCTAGGAACATTGTGGCCAAATTCCAGAACTCCCAGGCGAAAGAGAAAATATTGCAAGCAGCTAGAAAGAAACAATTCAAGTATTGTGGAAATACAATCAGGATAACACAAGATCTAGCAGCTTCTACATTAAGGGATCGAAGGGCATGGAATAGGATATTCCAGAAGTCAAAGGAACTAGGACTAAAACCAAGAATCACCTACCCAGCAAAACTGAGTATAATACTTCAGGGGAAAAATTGGTCTTTCAATGAAATAGAGGATTTTCAAGCATTCTTGATGAAAAGACCAGAGCTGAAAAGAAAATTTGACTTCCAAACACAAGAATGAAGAGAACCATGAAAAGGTGAACAGCAAAGAGAAGTCATAAGGGACTTACTAAAGTTGAACTGTTTACATTCCTACATGGAAAGACAATATTTGTAACTCTTGAAACATTTCAGTATCTGGGTACTGGGTGGGATTACACACACACACATGCACACACGCACACACACATAGAGACAGAGTGCATAGAGTGAATTGAAGAGGATGGGATCATATCTTAAAAAAAAATGAAATCAAGCAGTGAGAGAGAAAGATATTGGGAGGAGAAAGGGAGAATTGAATGGGGCAAATTATCTCTCATAAAAGAGGCAAGCAAAAGACTCATTAGTGGAGGGATAAAGAGGGGAGGTGAGAGAAAAACATGAAGTCTACTCTCATCACATTCCACTAAAGGAAAGAATAAAATGCCTACTCATTTTGGTATGAAAACCTATCTTACAATACAGGAAAGTGGAGGATAAGGGGATAAGCAGAGTGGGGGGGGATGATAGAAGGGAGGGCATGGGGAGGAGAGTGCAATTTGAGGTCAACACTCATGGGGAGGGATAGGATCAAAAGAGAATAGAAGTAATGGGGGACAGGATAGGATGGAGGGAAATATAGTTAGTCCTATACAACACAACTATTATGGAAGTCATTTGCAAAACTACACAGATTTGGCCTATATTGAATTGCTTGCCTTCCAAAGGGAAGGGGTGGAGAGGGAGGGAGCTAAAGAAGTTGGAACTCAAAGTGTTAGGATCAGCTGTAATGTTCTTACCACTAGGAAATAAGAAATACAGGTAAAGGGGTATAGAAAGCTATCTGGCCCTACAGGACAAAAGAGAAGACAGAGACAAGGGCAGAGAGGGATGATAGAAGAGAGAGCAGATTGGTCATAGGGGCAATTAGAATGCTTGGCGTTTGGGGGGGGAGGGGAGAAAAGGGGAAAAATTTGAAACCCAAAATTTTGTGAAAATGAATGTTAAAAGCTAAATAAAAAAAAAAAAAAAAGAAATTCAAAAAAAAAAAAAAAAAAAAGAATTTTGGAATTGGTAAAAATATAAGCTTTTTGGTAGTGATTGTAGAACATTAAAATAAATAAATAAAAGAAAAAAAAAAAAAAAAAAAAAAAAAAGAAGCTATGGCCTTAAAAGAAACCATGAGGAATTCAGGTGGGGCCTTATAAAAAGTTTCTTGACTATAAAGGTCATGAGAAATCATTAAGAAAGGTTGTGAATTCTTTTTTGTATATTTTTAAGAAAAGGTTTCACTGTTATCATTTTGGAAGTGGTAGCATGGTATAGTAGGGAGTATTGGACTTGAAGTCCAAAAGATCTGTGTTTGAATCCCACCTCTGGCACTTATTACTCAATTGACCCTGGGTAAGTCACTTAACCTGAGTCTTAGTTTCCTCACCTATAAACAGAGAATAAGGACACCTGTAGTACTTAACTCTAAGCCACATTACAAAGGTTTAAAAGTTGTATAAATAATGTCATCAAAGAATTATATAATAAATAGAATGATTACAGATATGTGGCAAGAGTGGGGGAAAAACCAATGAACAATCTCTGCTCAACTGGTGTCTTTTCAATGTCAAGAGAATTCAAAGATCTTTCCTATGCAACTCCAGAGTGTTAGGTGATCCCTTGTGATGAGTTTATGGGAGTCCATAGTCAAGGGCTACACAGGTAGGGTGGACACTATGATCTGAATCAATTCAGACAACACCCACATTAAGGAGACTTCATCTGCTGGAGTTAAGAATTGGAGCTGGAACATTCCCCTCCGAGGGTTGGTGTAAGAATCAAATGAGATAATGTTGTGTAAAGTACTTTGCACACTTTAATGTACTCTATAAATGTCAGCTATTACGATGTAGGGTTATTTGAAAAGAAAATAGACGAACAGATAATAAGATAATTATCTTCCACTTACATAGAACATTACAGTTGCATAGCATTTTATGGACATTATTTAGTTTCATCCTCATCACCCTATGAAGAAAGCAGTGCAAACAGTCCTCATTTTAGGTATGAGGAAACAGAGTCAAAGGGGTTACGGGACTTCTCTAAGGTCACCTAGCTAATCAAGTGTTAGAGCCAAAATGCACGCTCAGGTCTCCAAGTTCAGTTTATTTCTATTAAAGTATGCCTTCTTTAAAAGTCAAATCAAACATAGTTATTATTATTGCTGGGGTGATTGCTGATTTTTTATATACCATCTTCATTTCCCAAAATTTCTTCTTCTCCTCCTCTCCCCAAGAGAGTGATTCATTGTCGACAAAGAATAAAAAAGAAAGAGGAAAAAAATAAGTTAAGCAAAACCAATTAATGCACCAAACCAAGTCTGAGAGGACATGTAGTGTTTTCACGTCCATAGTCTCCCATCTCTGTAAAGAAAGAAAGTATATTTCTTTATCTCTTTCCCAGGGCCAAACTTGGTCACTATAATCATATAGACCATGCTGCCTTTCAGGAAGAATTTATAATATACATTTTGGGAATGGAGTTATAGAATTTAGAATTACAGAATGATTAATGTATCATTATTGATATCTTAAAAATAATAACCTGTAGTCAAACTGAAAAGTGATAATAGGGTCCATACTGAATCATTATTGCTTCTCATCCTGAATAATGCATGAAAAATAATAATCTTTAAAATTGTGCACTCTGGGGCCTGTTACCTGGGGTATGTAAATATCTTACAAACATCCTCCAGTGGGAAATCAACCAAGATTATTTGCCAGTCCAGTTGCCTATGACCTTTTTAGAGAACATAACAAAACATGTAAGTTAAACATTAGACTTCTACTTCCCTTTATAAATCCTCATACAAGCACATCACCCAGCCACCCCGACTGCTCTAATGCCGCCAGGTTCCCATTCCAGTCACTGTTCTTCCTTGTTCCCTACCCTTTCTTTGCCTCCTCAGTCTTTTGTAAAAAGTCTACATCTTCTCTCCCAATTTATAGTAGTGGGAGCCTATCAAAACTATCACTACCTGGAGTTGCTGGGTTTCAGAATCCTAAAGATTTAATATAGTTGCTGGGTCTAGAGAGTAGGGGAAAATCCAAATGACATCTGTATGTGTGTGAGTGTACAGGCACACACACACACACACACACACACACACAGAGATTTTATGAGCAGTGGCATTCAGCAAGGAATAATATTTATGGTTCTGGATAATTTATAGCTTTTAAATGTAATGTTATAATACAGACAACTTTTTTTTTTTTTTTTTTTTTTTTTGCTTCTTCTCCCAGTGATGGGCTCATGAATAAACCTGAAAAGGATGCAAGGCTGGAGACAGAGATTGGAAGGAAGAGGAGACAGAGAATGAATCAGTGTGCCCCTGCTTTCTTGCAGCCCCTTGTTTCCCCCAGAAAATGTCACTGGCTGACCATGGGATCAGTTCACAGCTCAGCATGAGGACTCAGTGCACAGCTATGTGGGACATGGCAGGGAACAATTCCCATCCGAGGCAACAAGACAGGAACGCTGCTCAGCCTACCGTGCAACAAAAATGTATGAAATCGCATTAGCGGAAAAACAAGATTTCTGGGTCTTATCACAGAAAGGCTTTTTTCCCCTCCTAGATGAATGTTCACCTCTAATTGAACAACTGCTACCCTCTTTATTTCTACCTGAAAGTGGCTTTTACAATTCATAATTAAGTGCGAGATCTTTATAATCTCATCATGAAGGAACCTCTTTTCAGTCTCTGAATACAGTTCATTAGCAAGATATTTAGGGTTGTTTATTCAGGATTTAATTGGACTACAATTCATTTGCATGACCTAAGCATGCATCTTAAATTTGCACCAGGAGAGCCCCACATAGTAGGCCCCTAGAACATGCTCCCTGGGTCCAGAGTCCACCACCCATGGCAAATAACTGTTTTATTCTATTTTTTAAAGGCATAAAACGACATCAACTGGCAGAATGACCTAACTAAACCTCAGTCAGAAGCAGATTCCTATCCGAGCATCAAATGACTCTAATAGGTTCACAGGTACCATCAAAGTATAAACAGAAATAAGACAGATTATATCTTTTTCAAAAAAGAGAGAGAGCTATTGCCCAATATGGTAATAAAAGGAATTAGATGCTTGTTAAATTTTAGAAAGATTACAGAACATAAAGTAAATTAAAAGTTCCACATCAGGTTGCTATGGGGAAAGGGTTTTCAGAAGTCGAGTATCATATAAAAATGTGGGATTATTATTGTGACTAATTGTATCAGTAGAGGCTCAAATTTATAATTTCTTCTGCGCACTGTCTCTATGGATTCTTTATTTCACAGAGCCAAAACACAGGAAACACCATGTGCCATTTACAATGCGTATTTGGTAATGTTAAGTTACAATGTTAATTTCTTTAAAGTATCCTCTGAATGTGCAGGTAAAGGAGGTAAATTCTAGTCACCCAGACTGTTAAATATTTTTTGGCCTATGGGGAAAGGGATGGTGGTGGGGAGAGCACTCTTAGAGGGGAAAATTAATTATCTGGATCTAAACCCTAAATCACAGGTATATTAAAAAACATACCTAACTAAATAGGCCTTCTTAAGAGATGTGTACTCCAAATACCTTAATACAGTTTTAGGCTTTAAACTTAAATGAATTGATATGGTGCAGTGGATAGAGCACTGGGCTTGGAATCAGGAAGACTCATCTTCATGAGTTCAAATCTGGCCTGAGATATTTACTAGCTGTATGACTCTGGGTAAGTCATTTAACCCCAGTTGCCTCAGTTCCTCATTTGTAAAATGAACTAGAGAAGGAAATGGCAAGAATCTTTGCCAAGTAAAAGTTTTCCAGTATATTTGCCAAGGAAACCCCAAACAGGGTCACAAAGAGTCAGATATGACTTAACAAAAGATCCTTACAGCTTTAGCTTCAGATATTGAGAGGGTTGGTACATTTGGTCCCTTGTAGAGTATTCTATTCAATGAAAAGAAGAATTAATAAATATGAGCATGAACGTAGCCTATAAAGTGTAATTGGGCAAATTAGTGGATATTTTAAAATGTTTAAAACTGCATCAATGTTTGGAACATCCATATATAAAGCACTGTAAGTTGAATGGAGAGTCAAACATCTAGAAGATTTTAGATATGTGATATGTGCTGTTGCCTTGGCTTCCTCTCTCCCCACACCAAGCAGACATCCATAGATGAGCTTTGCAGTTCAAATTAAACATGTATTAGTCCACAGTGATATTCAGAGATGTGCAATGGCCTTAAGTCTAAAGATTACAACTCAAAAGGACTTGAAAACAACTGTGGAAATCTAGTTTCCCTGTCCTCCAAGTCCCGAAAGGGAGTCTCTAGCCAATTCTAGTGCTCCTAGCATCCTTCAAACAGTGGGTGGTCTGGGCTTGGGTTGAATTTCCTGCTTCAGTCAGTAGATCTTTCAAATCCTACCTTGGTCTGAATCTGAAGACTCAGAACTGATGACATACATTTTACTGCAGAAACTGGCCATTTGCCTCCACAACTGTATACAATATCATGTAATGGAATTTTGGCTTTCTATTTATCACTTCTTTGGTCTGCTATCATAACCTTACTTTTAATAGCAAAAAGGAAAACATGCACTGCAAATTAAAATTCTCAAACTGATGCTCCAATAAAAATGTTACCTGAGAGAGTGTTTAAAAAATTATTTACCATTTCATCAATGATAAATATAAGTGCCTCTAAAACATGTTAAATGTGATTAGGTGCAGCTACTCATCATTCCATACTGGGGCACAAAGCAAATGTTATGTAATTATAACAAGAGATACGCATCTCCTCATGTTAGAATCCCTACAAAGGAAGAAAAGTAACATGACAATTTGGCATTATCTCTTCATGCAATATATTTTTAATTTATAGAAACAATAAATGTTAGAGCCTAACTGGATCTTAGATAAACTAATCCAATCCTTTCATTTTATAGGCCAATTTAGGCACAGTGTATTTAAATTGATTTGCCTAAGTGCCTACAGCTGGATAATGGTAGAGTCAAGAACAGAAACCATACCTTCTGACACCTTGTCCAATAGTCTTTTTTTAATGATAACGTTTATTGTAAATAAACTATTATATCTAATTTACTGAAAGAAACTTGTCAACATTTACTTCACTACTACAACCACTCACAAAAAAATGGTTACTATTAATTCAATGGAAAAAATAGATAATGAGGATTACTTATAATAAAATAGCTCTATTTGTGAGCACAGGCCCCATCAATAGCTTTAAAATTTATGACTTTCCAAGTAAAGATCATAATGTGATACCTTCCTTTGAACTTTGAAAGTACATGAAATTCCTGACTTTTATTTCCTTCCTTTTTTCACCCTTTTCAGTATAAATAGCTACTCAGGCATTACAGCTAATTTATGAATCTCAAAAATGAAAACCATCTTGTAGTGCAATGAATTTGCATACACATCTTGCCTTAAAAGTCATCAAGAGTACCTGTATGTTCGGTCCCTAATGGAGTATTTTACTCAATGAGAAGAGGAATTAATAAAGAATGAGAATGGGTTTAGCCTATAAAATATAATTGAGCAAATTAACAAATGTTTAAAAAATTAAAAATTAATCTAATAAAAATGTTCTTAATACATCTATACACCTGCAACATAGTTATTTTATCCAAAATGAAAGTAATCTTAAATTACTATCTACTAAAAAGCTTCCTTTTATTGTGGGTCTAATTTACCATTAAAAAGGATTGCAGAAGAAAAGATTAACTAAAAGCACATTCCCAGCCTTGCTCTTCCGTATTCTCAGTGCCCACATGTGTGCCTGTGAATTATCAGTTTGATACTCCAGTGTGAATTCAAATAGTGGGTTAGGTGTATTAGAAGCCAAACTGAGACTGTCTTTATGCAAACAAACATACAAGCTGCCTAGTTTTATCCACAGACAGCAAAAATCAAGCTGTTAGATATCTGAGTCCTGCTAGACCCGCAATTATATACTAGAATATTCATCTGAATAATATGCAGTGATCCAAAAGGGAGAAAATCCCTACATCTACTTTATGAGCAAAGTAGAAACATATTACACAAGCATAGAAACCTTACCATTTATGACTGTAATTAAATTATAATAAATTCTAGTAACATTTTAAGTTGGGGGAAAAACTATGGGGATAAGCATGCAAATAAGCTTACCTCAAAAGTTTAAAAGTTGGAAAAACACTAACCATCTCCAAAAATTGTAAAGGAATTAGTTATTTATATTTTAAGAGGTATCTGGAACCCTAAATTCTAGAATAGCATGCCATATTAACTTCTAATTTATGCTAATAGGAATTGGCCATAGATTCTAAAATATTTTAATTTCATTGTTCTTGTTAAGTTATCTATCTATCTATCTATCTATCTATCTATCTATTTATCTATCTATCTATCTATCTATCTATCTATCTATCTATATCATGCCAGATTTCTTCTGAAGTTATGAAAACAAATTATAAACATATGCAACATTTTGTAGGGCTCTAGAAAAAGTATCATTAAGCATACTGGGGGAGGTCATTGTTTGGGAAAATAAACAATGTGAGGATTTATAGTAAATAAGCTTCAGTATATAGTATTCATGATAATACTCAATACTCTGCCATTTTTTGTAAAGAAAATTATTTTTTACCCAATAACACAAATTCCATCTGCTCTACAAATATGTGCTTAAAGAAAAAGCAAACGGATTATACATAAGAAATTACATTAAATTTTTAAATGTTAATTTATGATAGTATTTCACCATTGTATACACTGATTTTAACCTCAAGTTTGTCAGCAAGGATTTTTTTACCACATACTATTAACATCTTATTTTGCTGATTAGTTATATTAAACTGTTTTTATTAAAATACTTATAGCTCACAATGCATTAATCAAGACTACCCTGTAAGCAAACTCAAGTTTATTTTCATACCATTTATAGCTCTAGCATTTTTAGACAATTTAGGGATACTCTGCTAGAGTTTTGATGTATCATACAGAAATGTTTCTTTATTTTAAAAAAAATTAGTCAGGAAAGATATTTCTGCAATACCAGATTGGGCCAATGAGGAAAAGCAACAGTATGATTTGTAATTTGTCATTTCAGTGACATTCTGTTAGGAATTGCTAATGTCTAACTTCCCATGTTTTTGATGCTGTAGTGTTAGGAAATTTGGGGCGAGATTTTATGCTTCTGGAATTCCAGGTTTCTTATATTATAAACTCCATTAAAATGGTGTTGAGGGAAAAGAATTAGAAAAGAAATATATAGTCACTTTAGTGGCCCTTCAATGTAGAGTTATATATAGTGGGATAAACAAGCAAATATTGTCTTTCATAACATACACACTAAAAATAAGCCACCAAACCTCATCCAGACACTAGTTCATGATCATTTCTATGGTCTGAGATCAAAATATGTGCCAACATTCTACAGCAAAAACTATGAGCTAAGAAAGTACTCTCTTTTTTAAAAAATGTGACATTCAAATGCATTCATATGGCAATCACTGAGATGTGTTTACAATAATGTTTTGTTACAAAGCAATTTGGCAACTGTCAAATGGATGGTCATTATTTTTTCACTTGCATTAAATTAATTTTCATAAAACCTAACACTGATGTAATGTTGCATTGTCTATGGACTATCTCCTCTGTTCATTTTACTATCAATTTTACATAAAACCTGTTACCTTCCTCCCAGTCCCCAGCCACTCCTGCAGCCCCCAAAAAGTGGCTAATCCTATTTCTGGACTTGGTTGTGATTTGAATTTTAAAAGAATATGAGGATAATTCATCAAGATTAGTGTATGTATGGACTAAGCTGTCGATCGACAGTTCTCATGGACGGCTCTTTCAAGGAGAGAACAATTCGCTCCCAGAGCCCAGCACTACCACCCTTCAATTCAGTCATTGACCCAGGAGCTGTTTTATACTGTGCTGCTTCTTTTCTAGGCTCTCTAACTATATCAGTAAATATGAGCATTCAAGAGGGTTTAAAGCTGCTTCTAAGTCACTCCCAAGATAAGAAATATTCTGTAGAGATCACTCAGGCATAGAGATTCGATCATTTCTATGACCGAAGATTACTGTCCAAAGACAGATAAGTGCCTCTGGACTAAAAAAAAAATGATGCAAAGAGGCCTATTTAGAGAATACATACTTAAAACAAAGCATAGACTGATAAAAAAAATTCTCAGTGAGGTCCTACGGCATTCAAAAAAATTATGGGAAACTCCCCGGAGGAAAGCATTATGTACACACCAAGTGCCACATGTGCTCTGTAGTGCTTTCTGACCACATAGCCATTTTGAGATACAGCTGCTTTTGCATATTGACATTTGAACAGCATGCAGAATTTTTCTACAGAGTATCTCAACACTCTACATTTCTTGGCATGATTTCTTTGTAAAGTGGTTTCCTGGGATTAATTCTAGGTCACAATTTTTAAAAGAATTTTCTGAAACATACCTTTAGGAGGAAGGAAGTTGTTACTGAGAATGGATCATTATTATGCTAGCTTTCATTCCTAAAAAAAAAAAAAAAAAAAAGATTGTCACAAGACCTTTTACCTTGCAACAAACAGCCTTCCTGAGGAATATCACCTCCTATTAAAGAGTCTCCAGTAGTTCTTCACAACCTATATCCTTCCACTCATAAATACAAGGGAGCCAAATTAAGACTTTAAACTATAGGATTCAAGATATATTGGTGGAATGAAAAAAAAAACCACTGAGGTAATTATCTGGATAATTATCTGGATAGACCTCTAAACACATTAATACTAAGTCGTCAGATAATTAAGGCAACGTGGACATCTTTTCTTTGAAACAGCTATGGTAGCTGGAATTCTGCATTTCACCTGGTGACTGTGGACCTTGCCTACTAGCAATGCCATTTTGGTTCAATCCCTAAATATCTGGCAGTGGCGGGGAAGAGAGGGAAGTGGAGGGGTGTGTGTTTGTGTGTGCATGTGTGTGTGGTGGTGTTTAACTTCTTTTCATTTTGCATCACCTTAGTCAACCCATTTGTATTTTTAAAAAAAGTTACCTACTTAAGAGTGTGCATGTTTGCAATTCAAACTCGTTTTGAGCACATTAATGATAAAAGGAAAAGTTTGTTGAATTCATTTAAAGTAGATTTTTAACTCAATCTCTTCATATTGGAAATCTAGATACAAAAATAAGCTATTCATTTCCTCACTACACTAGTACTGTATGTATATGCCAACAGCTTTCTAAATTATGAAATTTAATTATTTTATCACCTTCTCTTCCAGATAGGAGTATAAGAGTCATGTTGTATCTAATGATTCACTACTTCTTTACCATGTTAAAAATTGATTTTCTGCTGAAACTACCAAAAAGTATTAGAATTTCACATCTAAAATACAATCTAACTCTCAAACTTAATATCTGCACTTTAAATGTAAGCAAACAAATTTTTAAAAGCCTCCTTCATCCTGAACTATTTGGTGATTTCAGTGGTTACATAACATTTTCTCTAGGTGTAAAAAAATATATTTTGTGTTTATCTCTTGAATACATGAAAATTAGAAATGTTAAATGGGAGAGAAAACCCATTTTTAGATATTTATGTGTTTTGTGCCATTTAGCATCAGATAGGAAACAATTTCAACGATTGCAAATGTTAATTATATAAGGTGACCTCTAAAACTGTAACGAATGAACATAAATATATCTATCCCTCTGTCTCTGTGTCTCTCATCATACTTATTTTTTGAGCCTTAACAGAAGTTTATTTCTGAAAATATTGATCTTGTAATGAATTAATGAATTTAACCAAACAAGAGGGGAAATAACCAAATTAATGTCATACTTCCAAACAATAATCACAGAATTTTCAAGTGCAAGAGCCCAACCCTCAAAAGGGGTTGCTATGTTGCACTGACACCTAGTGTATCAAAGTAGTTAATACAAGGAGTATCTGATCTTAAATATTTGTTTCTTAGAAGATATGGTTCAAAAACTAGGAACCAGAAAACCTACTAAGTGTCTCTTGTGATAAATTAGTTAAAAGCTAATTACATAATTCAGCTTAATAAAAAGAAATATTGAAATTAGTTGTTGTTAATTATAAAGGATAGCACTAAAAATCTTATCTAGAAAGGAAAGAGAGGGCAGAATAGATCAGGACCAATTTTTATTGCCAGAATGTGGTGCAGAGTGTAACGGGAATACAAACATGTCTCTTATGATGCTTTTAGTAGCTTCCTGAGAGTCCCTTTTTTCACCGAGGAAATAGCCTTGAATCAAAAGCATTCATTTTTTTTGAAAACCTAACAATTGGCTTCTTAAAAGCGTTCTTCCTTTTTCAAACAAGTCTTTTATTACAATGGACAAAATCTTGTTGCTTTTTCACAGTATGCTCTAGGCCTCAAAATCTTTGACAATAGAAGTAAAGGAGTTTTAATATGAAAATAAAAAGCAAACCACATATTTATATATTATTTCATATTTGTGATGAAGTTTTGTTGCTACGGAGGCGCCCATGTGGGAACACCCAGGGACATGCTTCTTATGGAAAACATTCTATGTTCCCTTATCAGAATAATGGACAAAGAGAAGTCATGTCCACTGGCTATGTACCCAGAACAGGTTGTTTCTTTAAAACTACCAGGCTGGGTCAATCTTTATCTCTGAGAAGGAGAGGTAAAAAAAAGTCATATTCATCCACAGCATGGGCACTACAAGATGAGCTGAGACAGATGAAGGATTACCTTCCCCCTGCATCACCACTTACTCCCCTATGGCTCTGAGAAACAGGTTTGAGGTGTTGTGCCCTGTTGATCCTTTTCAGTTCTGGGTATGGGCAGTGGAGTCCCTGGAACCAGATGTGAGGGCCACTAGGAAATTTACCTCATTATTTTATGGCTGACCAGGATCAGGAGGATCCAGGATGACCAGAACCTCCAAATTTCACCCAAAACCTCATCATTCTGCAAGATAAAATCAACTCTGAAACTCATACCTCCTCGGATCATTTCCCATTCCAACCACAGGACTTGACTCTAGCACCAAGTAACCTTTCCCCTTTTACACACTTTTCAGCACAGACTACCTTTTGCCTTTTTGTATTCCCAGCACTTAGCACAGTGCCTGGCGCATAGTAGGCACTTAAATGTTTATTGACTATTGACTACAGAACTTTTGTAACCTGGCTGGCTCTGGCACCCCTTCTCAGTGCCAAGCATTTTATACTGTTACCAACACCAAACCTCAAGACTCCAGAGTACTATGGAGGGACCAGGCAGTCTCTCATCTATGCAATTGATTAAAGCCATTCCCCACCTTTTTAGGGGCCTCGTGAATAACACCCAGTTATATTTTACCATTTAACAGCGGTTTACCTTTTTCAAAGATATAGCAAGAACAAACATACAAACATCTCCCCTAATCCCCTTCTCCCCCCCCCAAAAAAAAGTTTCTGGGGTATAATCTTGACCTGTGCCACCTTGGGTAGTTAGATGGTGCAGTAGATAGAACACTGAGCTGGGAAACAGGAACACTCATCTTCCTGAATTCAAATTTGACCTTAGATACTTACTAGGTGTATGACCCTGGGTAAGTCACTTAAACCTGTCCCCACTGGCCTCAGTTGACTCACCTGTAAAATGAGCCAGAGAAAAAAATAGTGAACTACTCCAAAGTCATTGCCAAGAAAACCCCAAATGGAGTCATGGAGAGTCATAGCTGAATGACAACATACCACCTGAGGGGAAGAAGTTAAAGGAGAAATTAGGCTCATATTTTAGTTCAATTCCTGTATCAAATTGAATTCCAAAGCCTAGAATGCTGCCTTCTACTTATCTGAATTTCTAGAACACTCACTGGTGGACTGGCTGCAGCATCTAGCCTGGATTCCCTGAATTCCTATCTGACATCACTTGCTAGATGTGTGACCCTGAGCAAGTCATTTAACTTCAATCTGCCCCTGTGTCCCCAAGTGTAGTATGGGGATAATAATAGCACTTATCTCCCATGGTTGCCATGAGAATCAAATGAGACACTTAGCACAGGGCCTAGCACATAATAGGTGGTTAATAAATGCTTCTTTCCATCCTTTTATCTGTCTCTTCCCACCCTCTCTATTGCAACTTCTAGTCACTGCTCTGTGTTTCTCTCAATTTAGCTGGCTACACAAATGTTTTTTAAAATGATTTTTCCTTTTATTTTTCATTTCCATAGCTTTTATAAAAATGACACCTATTTCTTTTTCATTTTAAAGTTTATTACACTTGTGTCTGTCTTTGTGAATTTGTTAACTCTTGGTTGTTTTCTTTTAATTGCTTGCTCGGTTCATTAACTCTTATTTTTTCTCTGTTGCCAATGTAAGTTTTTAGAGATATAATCTTTTCTCCAAGGGAGCATTTGGTATATCCCAAAAATGTTGTTATGTCATCAGTCTGTAAATAAACTTTTATTAAGAAGCTATTAAGTGCTGGGCATGGTGCTCAGCACTGGGGATACAAAGAAACTCAAAAGATACTCCCTGCCCTCAAGGAACTCACAGTTTAATGGGGGGTGGGGGGTTGGCACAGAGAGAGACAACATGCAAAAAAGGGCATACAAACAACCTACGTACAAGATAAATTTGGAGTACTCAGAGAGAAGGCACTGGAATTAAAGGGGATAGGGAAAAGTTTCCTGTAGAAAAGGATAACAGCTGAGACTTGAAGTAACCCAGAAGGTGGAGCTGAGAAGGAAGAACATTCCAGGCACAGGGAGCAGCCAATGAAAATATCTTGAGTATAATAACAAGCCCCAACCCAAGACTCACTTGGTCATTGCTTGGATTTTGTTGGCTCAGAGTGAATGTAAATAGCAATTGTTTCTGTTCTGACCAGAAGACCTGGGAGGTCTTCCCTTCCCAGTTTGATCTTTTGCAACATTTCTTACCTAGTGTTAAAAACTGAATGGGTGTTGCCTCAAACAAAGTAAGACTTGGGAAAGACCTTAGCTTTAAAATGCCAAAGTCTTCCGTTGCAACTGGGGCCATGTCCAATTGTCCTGATCTACATCGTGCCACTGGACCCACATTGCTCTAGAGAAGAGAGTGAGGTTGATGACTTTGCACAGCCTTCCTTCATTTCAATCAAATTCACCTGCAAGTCAAGACCTCACCTTCCTGATGTCACTGGTCCTCTTTGAGAATGACAAACAACAAACCCTGAGTAGAGAGAAAACAGTATTTTGTTCAAGGGACAGTAAAAAGCCCATATCAGGGGATCATAGCATGCAGCATGGAATGTCAAATGTAAAAAAGCTGGAAAGATGAAAGAGGCAGGTTATGAAAGACTTTGAATGCCAAACAGAGGATTTGATATTTGATCCTGGAGTTTACTGAGGGGAGGAGGAGGGATGTAATAGGGTCAAAACTGCACTTCGGGAAGATAACTTTGAAAACTGATTTGAAGATGAACTGAATGGTTAAAAGTGAGGCAGGAGACCAAAAAAAAAAAAATAGGCTGTTGAAATAGTCCAGATGTGAGGGATAGGAGCCAGCAAGAGAATGATGGCAACATCAGAGGAGAAAAGGGGAGGATGCTGGACTGGAGGTCAGCAGAGAAGTTAGGGCTGGATAAGAAGATTTGAGAATCATCACCACTGAGATGATCACTGAATCCAGGAGAGAAAAGAGGAAGGAAGGAAGAAGGCTCAGGACAGAATGCTAGGGGATACCCACAGTTAGCAGATGTAATATGGGTAAAATTCCAACAAAGGAGACTAAAGAGTGGTTAAATAGATGGAGAACCAGGAGACAATAGGGTCATGAAAACCCAAAGAGAGTATCAAGGAGAGAGGATGATTGGCAGAGGTGAAGGCTGCAGGAAAGTGAAGAAGGATGAATTTTGGGGAAAGGTCTTTAGTTTTGGCAACTAAAAGAGTAACTTTGGAAAGAACAGTTTTGGTTTAAAGAGGACATCAGAAGTCAGACTGTGAAGAGTGAAGAAGTGAAAGGAAATGAAATAGAAGCACCAATTATAGACAACCTTCTCAAGGAGTTTAGCCACAAAGGGGAAGAAAGATGTCCGAGGATAAGTGGAGCCAGTAAGGACTTTTTTGAGGATGGAGGAGACATGGGTATGTTTGTAGGCAGTAGGGAAGCAGCTAATACATAAAAAGAGATTGAAGATAAGTGAGAGAGTAGGGATGATAAGGCAGTCCTCTGAAGAAGACAGAATAGAATGGGATTACTTGTCCATGTTTGCCTTACCAAGGAAGAGGGCCGCTTTTTCATGTGAAACAAGAGACAAGGACAAGCCTATGGCAGAAGGTAAGTGGGTGAGGAGGGCAGGAGAAAGAATATGAGGCAGGCACTAAAATCATTCAGTAATGAAGGAAAATGCCCTAGAGGTTGGTAGACTACAGCTGCTGGGAATTTGATTTGGTGGCAAATATGAATTCACAGTGAACCTCAAAGGAGGAGAAGTTACTGAGTAGTGGTGGTAAAAGGAGAACCTGGAAGTGGCAATGGGGAGGCAAGGAGTATTCCAACTGTCCAGTCTCAACTAATTAGTGAAGGCAGGGCAAATGAGGGAATGTTGCTTCCCAGCAGCCAGTGCTAGAATGAGAGAGACCAGGGAAACTGTGTTATAAACAGGGAACCAGGTCTTGATGAAAGCCAAAAGATGGAAGGAGTGAGAATGGAAAAGATTTAGGATGAAACCTCTGGCATTTCAGAGAGCATAGTGGAAGGGATGGATAGCTTTAGACTGAGACATTGTGGAGGACTGGATTGAAAGCAATGAGAATAAAGAATCAGGTAATAGGGCATGAAGAATGAATGGGATTTTGAATGACAGCTTAGACTTCAAAATCACTGGAACTAGGGTATGACCAGGGATAATTTGTTAATTATTCAAGTAGATATTCATTGTCCACAGGAGTTTGGTTTCAGGGTAGAATTCTCTCTCAGGGCCTTAGGCAGTTCAGGTGAAGGAACATGTGCTGGGAGCTGAAGTAATGGTGTCATTTTCCTTACCCCAAGAAAGGAGATATTGATGGAGACTTGATGGAATGGCCTTCCTCTTCTTCCCTGGAAGGAAGGTGTCTGGCATCCAATGGAATGGTGTTTTTTCAAAGGATGCAAAAACCAGACAGAAGACCTGGCTTGATATAATGGCTACCTCAAAGGTAGGAGACTGGAGTACCATGAAATTGCATTTTTGCACGTCTTTAGGGAGACTGGAGACCAGGCAGGAGACCTGGAACAATAAAATGGGATTTCTCATCTTTATTCTTCTTCTCATTCACACAATGATTGTTTCTATAATTTGCTCTTTGACCAACTCATTACTCTGGAGGTATTATCAAGTCCCCATTGAGTTCAATTTTTTGTATGTTTCCTGAATTAAATATTAATTACAATTAAATGTTAAAAATCACCCCACTTTGTATCTACTGCTTTGCTTGCTTTGCATCTGTCACATAGATGACACCACTTCTCTAAGCCCCTTCTCCTCTTGGATTGGATGACTAGAATGTGGAGTATCCTTCCAATGTCTTTATAGAGGGAACAAGCTGGACTCAGTTCATTCCACTTTACATCTGTTGCTCTGCCTACCTTCAACATTCCATAGGACAAGATGCCCCCATGCTGGGTGCCCCTGGTGTCCCCTCCACCCTCATCCCACTGATCTCCCTTTTTATGTGTTGTCTCCCTTCCTTAGATTGTGTTCATCCTTTGTTGACGAAGAAGACCATGTCAACAGAGAATGATGACATGACTTGCACTTGACTTTATTTTGAGCAAGGGAGGGCTGTGCAGGTCTCTTTGAAGGCAGGAAAGTCATCTTTTTATTAATTGTATCTCCAGTACTTAGCACAGTGCCTGGTACTTAATGTTTGTTGGTTATTGGGTTTATTGGATAAATACTATTTCATTGCATTAATTTGTAAAGGATGTGTTATCTATTCCTGACTTTTCTACATTTATTTATCATTTCCCTGTTCTCTAGAACATAGTCTAATTTTGCAAAGGGGCCAAGTAATTCTAAGGGGGAGAATAGTTTCAGAATCTATTCTCTAGAGAAAAAGTAGAAGAACTTTCTATTTCCTGCTGCTTCCCCCTGCACATGTCAATGGAATTGAATTCACAGCACCCACTAGCACATTCTGATAAGAGCATAACACAAATTTGTCTTTGTTTTGTTTTGTTTTTTCTTTTGTTGTTGGTGGTAGATTTTGTATTGCTGTTGTTGCTTTTTTTGCCGTGTTCTTAAAAAAAAAAAAAAAGCAAGATTTTCCAATCACACAAATTGCACTATTGATATTTCCAACAGTAATGCTTAAACAGCAGAGGATTTATGACTGAAAAGGAATTCAGTTGGACATGTCTTTTAGGTTCACTTTTGTTGCAGATCATTTAAGATATTTGTCATTTCTCAGTCCTTAATTCTCCAAGTCTAGATTTATAAATTAAAAATGTATATGTATGTGTGTATGTGTGTATGTATTCCTCAATGTTCCCATTCAGAAGATTTCATAATTTTTTCAGATCTAATTTTTCCAAAAGATTTTTTTAATTCTCTATTTTCCTTTCTTTATCCAGTTCTGAGAGAGAAACATTAAAATTCATACAATTTTCATATTACTACATCTTTTGTGATTTAGATTTATTTTCCTTTATCAATTTAGATAGAATGGAACACATGTTTAATACTGAAATTGTTTCACTGTTTGTGGTACCTTTGAGCACAATGAAATTTCCTTGTTCATCTACTGACATCGTGAATTTTTATTTTTTACTTGTCTGATATCATGACTGAAACTCCTTTTTAACATTTACCACATGTATATTAAATTTTGTTCCAGTCTCTCATTTTCATCCTGCATGTGCCTTTATTTATAAAGTATGTTTCTTACATATAGCAAATTGCTGGATTTTATTTTTCTTATCAATCCTATCATTCTCTTATTTTATTGGTTTGGTTTATCATGTTTTCCTTCATTTATTTCTTTTTATTGACTTTGTAATGTAACTTTTTATTTATATTTTACTTTTTTTCTTAATTAGGTAGTACAGCGGGTAGAGCACTGGGCTTAGAATCAGGAAGACTTATGTTCATAAATTCAAATCCAGCCTCAGAGCTGTGTGACCCTGTGCAGGTCCTTAACCCTATTGGCCTCAGTTCATCATTTGTAAAATGAGCTGAATTAGTGTAATTAATGGTAAGGGAATTTGAAAATCTTCCCTGTCTCTTAATAGGCCCATGTGACCTGTTTTGAGTTTTGACTCGGTCCACAGCTTGAATCACATGGAGCTGATGGTGAGAAGAGCTTGCCAAAGGGTGGAACAGGAAGACAGAGTGAGGTAGAGTTGGGAGAGGATGAGGTGGAGCAGCTAGACTAAGTGAGAGAGGGTGGAATTTTGCCTAAGGGAGCTTGTTTGTGGAGGGGTCTGATGGAGGGAAGGCTTGGGAATGGTGGTCTTCCCTCTATTAGTAATGTGTACAAACTTTCTTGTTACCATGGTGGAATTGACTTTCTGATATATGAATAAATATTTTGGTTTCATCTTTGAGGAAGAAAGTTTGTATTTTGTGAATTTACCCTGGAAATAAGCCTGCATATCCATGGCAGCTGCTGTGGGTATCACACTGGCACTACAAAAAGAAATGGTAAACCACTCTTTACTAAGAAAATCCAAATGGAGTCACAGAGTCAGAAATTACTTCAGCAACAAAATTTTCTTTTCCCTCTCACATACCCCCAAATGAAAAAAAAAGAAAAAAAGAAAAAAAAAACCTTATAACCAATATGAACAAACAAGTAAAACAAATTCCCATATTGACTATGTGCAAAAAATGTATGTCTTATGACTATGCCTTTTCCTTGGCTACTTGCAAAACTCCTTGTATAGTATTGAAATTACAAAATTTGATGCCTTAAACTAGAGTTTCACACTGGGCCTTTCTTTGGTAGCAATCTACGAATTTGATTCATCAATACCTTGTCTATGGTTGAAAGTTCTGTGCAATCTTCTTGTATTATCTCTTGCATTGTGGTAGTCAAGGTTTCAAAAAAAATCTTGTGCTTCTGGGAGGGGAGCTATGATCTTTAAATTAAATCTGTTTTTCTTTTTTTAGATGTCAATTACTTTGGCTTGTATGAAATTCATTTATCCTTTTATAGTTGTTTCTTGTTCTTCTGTCAAAAATTCTTCCATGTTTTCTGAGTTTCAGAGCCAACATTCTATCTCTTTCATACTCTCTACCTATTTGGAGAGATTTTGTATTCTAATTTATCTAGATTGTTTCTAATTTTTCTTCCTTAATAATGCATTAAGCGTCCTTATTTCTCACTGAATATCTCCCTTTAACAGATTCTGAAGGGTCTGCATAATTTTTTTTCACTGGAAGACTGGTATGCATTTCTTTTATAACATAACAATTGCTCAATGTAGCCTTTTGAACTTTTTTTAAAAACTTTTTTTCTTCTGTTTTTACAAGTGTCACTATCAGACTGTTTGGGAATTAGGAGACAGCTTTTTATCCTTGAACTTTTTTTCCTTCAGTTTTATTTTTCTATTTCCAGTAGTTCCCTTCAGTTTTATTTTTCTATTTCCAGTAGTTTATACTGAGGTTCTCTCATCACCTTTTGAACCTTCAATTTTCCTTTATTATTTAGAACCCCAAGGCTGGGCATCTTCATCCTCCTTAACTTAGGAGATATGAATGCCCAGTTGGTCTCCTGCACAGAGTACATTCAGGTTAACCTGAGTCAGGGTTCTAGCCTACTTTCACTTGGGCACAAAAGCTCTTTCCCTCCTACCTGACGCTATACTATACAGAAGCTTCTTATGTCCCCCATAGTGCTCCATTTCTTTCAGGTAACTTTGCATAATCAATATCATCTGCCTCTTGTGGAGTGCGAAAAGGGAGTAAGAATCAAAGGGGGAAAAAGGCAAAGGGAAAGCAGATCCTGGAAACACAAGTATTATAAGATTGGGACTGAAGGACTTTGGATCACCATGATAGTTTCTCCTTAAGGGAAGCTATAACTTACAGAATCTTTGTATGGCTAGGCCTGATGGTTTTGAGACCATCATGACAGTTTTCCTTCAAGGGAGATGGTAAGCTTATACAACGTACTCATGGGAAAAAATTGACAATAACATTTTTCAAAGGTTGGTACAGCTATATCCCCAAATAACATTTGTCTTATCAGGATAGCTTAGCTTTTCTTCCTGAAAACAAACTGTCCACAATAATATTTTGCCCTAACTCATGATATGCAATTCAGCCAGCTCCAGGGAAGCCATCCAAAATCAAACTATCAGAACGTCACTCTTAGAAGACCACTTTAGAGCATACCTTCCCCTCTAGAAGAAGTACCCCTTCCCTCTGGAGCATATCCTGTCCTCCAGCATGAGTAAACCTTCTTGCTGGAGCCCCACTTCATGTTCAATGGACCCAGGCCTCTGTGTTCCCCATTGCCTCACAGCTTTTGTATGATTTTTATTCTGTTAGTGTCTATGCCTGAGTTGTGAGTCTGGATTCCTTTTTATCTCTTCCATTCCCCCTCTTCCCCATTGCTTGCAATAAAACTTTGCATGGTTTTACATGAGGTTGTTTTCTCCAAACTTCCCTGGCTGGGTTTTCCTTAGACATAAACTGGGTACCCAGACATGGACTTAACCTATTAACAGCTGCACCTACACTTGGGAAATAGGGCACTGTGGGACCAGTTGTAGAAAGCAAGTTTCAATAGGGCAACCCTATATCCTCCCAGGAGAGATTCCCTTACGTCAGAGGGCTGTTTCAAAACAATTGGCACAGCAGCTAGCAGGGTCTCAAAACAACAAGCTCATGAGGTTTCATGTTGCTGGCTGAACTCTTACAAACCATGTACTGGGAGAGATAGGGATGAGAAAAAGATTTAAATATTTCAGTTTTCTGGTATTACTTTGTGGCATTTTTACCCTGTATGTATCTTCTTAGAGATTTGGTCAGTCAATCAATAAATATTTATTAAATGTTTACTATATGCTAAGCACTGTGTTAACCCTGGAGACAGCCACTACCCTCATGAAACTCATATTCTAATGAGAGGGACCACATGTAAGCATTTATGCGCATATAAGAGAAATACAAGGTAAATATGAACTAATCTTAAGGAAGGCACTAGCATTACCAGGGACAGAAACAGCATTCTTGTATAAGGTGGGATTTGAACTAGATTTGTAGGAAGCCAAGAGGTAGAGGAAGTGGGAAAGAATTCTAGGCATGGGTCACAGCCAGTCAAAACGCATTGAGATGAGAGATGGAGGGTCTTGTTTGAGAAAGAGCAAGGAAGCCAGATTCAATGGAGTAAAGAAGGAAGGCTGTGAAGTAGAAAACTAGACAGAGATGAAGGAGCATGACTGTGATGGGCTTTGAAAGACAAACAAAAGGTTTTCAGTGGTCCTGGAGGTAACAGTGAGCTACTGGAGTTTGAGTAAAAGGGATGACACAGTCAGAGTGGCCTTTGGGAAAATTACTCTGGGTAATATGAACTCAATCTGACCAGTTGGTGAAGGGCCTGTGTTGGCGCTGTTCTTCATTCTCAAAGAAGACCAGTGACAGCTAGGACAATTTACTTCTTTTGTCCTTGAAATGCCTGTCAACACTAGCCAAGGGAGTTTGTATATTTTCCTAGAAGCAGTAGAAAGCCACTGAGGAGTTTCAAATAAAGTAACCAAACTCGGGGCCCAGAAACACACAGAGGATCATTGGAGTCATGTCCCACCAAACTAGAATCAGAAAGGTTTGCTTTCAGTAGCAGCTGAAGAATATTTGTGTTGGGGCTGTAAAGTCACAATCTCTTCACTTTGCTTCCTCTTACATGTATCGCAGCTATGTCCCAGGCTTACCAGTATTTAGCCAAGATAATAATACTTACATAAAGTTTAAGGTTTGCAGCCCCAGAAAGGGCTGCTTCCAGAAAAGACCCTGATTCTCTATGCTCTAGCAGATCCAGGTTCAGTTCTGGGGAAGCCTGCCCTCAAAGAGAGGTAGAAGTAGGCTTTTTCTCACTCTTTATTTTAGCTTATCTGAACTTTCCAAATTCCAAACCCGGTGAGTTTGGTGCTATAGATATTTTAAATATGCACTTTAAAGATAGGGAAACTGAAGCTCACAAAAGTTAGCTGACTTCTCCAGTCACACAATAAATAAGTGTCAGAGGATTTGAAACCAGACATCTTCAAATTCTAGACCCAGCATTCCACTATAAACAAGCTGCCTCAGTAAGTTATCTTCCGGCTAACACCTGACATTACTGAACCAAACACCATATATTAAACACCAGGTTGTGCTTAATACAATATACTCAGCTGTACACTTATATCCCCTCTGTGAAAGACCAGAATAATAACTTGATTAGGTGCAGAATGAGAGTGGAGCAAGTTACTTAAAGAGGCTAGCTTTAAAAAAAAAAAGGACTACACTGATGATTTGTTTGTCTGATTCTTAAAACTTCCCAGAAGACATTTTGCAACTACTATACTTTTCAAGCAAAATGGGCAGAACAATTTCCCAACTTCCTTACTTAAAGCTTGAAGGTGTCACATTAGGGTACAATAGCAACTGCAGAGTCCAAAGGATAATGAAATCATGGTTCAACTTTCACCTAACAAGACTTTTATATCTCCACCCACTTTGGATAATCCTAGGCCTTGTAGCCACCAAACAAACTTCACCCCTCCCAACACAGGACAAATCCACTCCTGCCTGGGGTTGTAGTTGATTCTTAGAATCCTTCTTAAAAGTATAAAAACCGAGGGGAAATTCACTCAAACATAGGATTGCCATATAGGGCTTTATTTTTTTTTTTTGGTTACTATATAGTTTTCCTAGTAAAGCAATGTGTTTTGGGAGGCAGAGCACTAGCATGTGCATCAAGAAAACCTGGGCTCATGTCCTGCCCCTAATACATACTGACTGTAACATTGGATGAGACATTTAACCACTTGGTGCCCCCCAAAACTCTCTAAGATTGAACAATGCAGAAGTTAAGGATCTGCATGGGTAGAAGAAGCTCTCTCATTGGGCATTTGCTACACCAGGGAAATCTTGTATGCAGTCAAAAACAACAATCACCACCAATATTCCTAAATGTCTCATTCTATTATCTGGGACAACATTAAAATACAATTAAATATTCCAGGATCATATATGAAATCCTCTATTTGACATTCAAAGCCCTTCATAACCTGGTCCCTTCCTATCTTTCCAGGCTTCTTACATCTTGTTCTTTGTGATACAGTGAGACTGGCTTCCTTGCCATTCCACAGACAAGACACTCTATTTCCCAATTTTGTGTACTTTCACTGGCTATCCCTTGTGCCTAGAATTCTCTCCCTTTTCTTCTCCACCTACTGGCTTCTCTAAAGTCTCAATTAAAATCTCATCTTCTAAAAGAAAGCTTTCTGGATTTCTCCTTAATTCTAGTGTCTTCTCTCTCTTGATTATCTCCAATTTATTCCATATGTAACTTGCATGTACATAGTTATTTGCATATTGTCTCCTCCAGTAGATTGTAAACTTCTTAAGGGGAGGGATTGTCTTTTTGGCTTTTTTTTTTTTTTTGATATCCCCAATACTTAGCACATTGTCTGGAACACAGGAAGATTTTGATAAATGCTTGTTGACTGACTTAAATAGGAACAAAAAGAGAGATTTCATATTATCCACATCCAGAGAAAGAACTGATAGAGTCTGAATGTAGATCAAAGCATATTTTTTTTTTTGTTTCTGTCTTCTTTCACAACATGACTAATATGGAAATATGTTTTGTATGATGGCAAGTGAATAACCTGCATCAAATTGCTTACCAACTCAGGAAGAAGGAGATAGAGGAAAAGACATGGAATTCAACATTTTTTAAAATGAATGTTAAAAATTATTTTTATATATAATTGGGAAAAAATAAAATATTAAAGGAAAAAGGGGATTTAATTCTTTCTTAATTTGGGTGAGTAGGCTTTATAAAGCTGCTGAGTACAGGTACATGCTAGGGAAAAAATATGAGAATGAGAAATATTTTGTATTCTACTACAAGTCTGGTTTGCTATATTTTAACTCATGGATAAACATAGAATCTTAGGGGGAATGGAACCTTGAAGCTTGTTTAGCCCATTTCCCTATTTTTTTTTCAAATGATGACACTAAGGCCAAGAAAGGGGAAATGACTTTTAGAAGATCATGCAGCCAGCTTGTGGCAGTCTCCTGACTCCAGGCCAGTTTCTTTCCTGTTTCCTTTGTCAGGCCTAAGCTGAGAGAGGGCTTATCTTTAGCTAGAACCAATCCATAGACTGTGCTCCTCTCACTGACCATCAGGAACAGCTTCCTACTGAGTCCCAAGTGTATGTAAGATTTGTCCTCATTCTGTGCTGAAAAAATGCTGGAGAGATGATCCCTTTCAGATCTGCTCTCCACAGAGACTTTTCTCAGTTCTTTATCCTAAATACCCTATACTCAGACAGAAAAAAAAAAAATGCAGCTAAACAAAACAGAAATAGCTGTAGAATTGCCTGGCAGAATTTTTTTTTTTTACTGACTCAGTTATGTGACCAAATACCAGTGATTTCCAGTCCTACTTTCACACCACCCAGGGAGTATATCTCAAATTATCTCAAAATTTATTACGAAACTCTCAAACCAACCCGAACTGGTTTGAACAGAAAAAATCTTTCTGCCATACTTCTTATAGGGTTCAAAGGAGAGAACTGGGAAATTCCACAGTGCTAAAGAAAACTTGCTCCCTAAAGTTAGGGAACAACTGCCATGAATCCTATTCTATAGAATACCTTTCACATAAGGAAAGAAAAGTTACTCAGTAATAATGAATGAAGGTTTGTGTATTTTCTCCTATATTTCTTTTTTTTAAATAAACTTATTTATTTTTAACATTTGTTACAAATATCTGCCCTACCCTCACCCAATGAGAAACCTAGCCATGCGATATTGATTATACATGTGAAATCATGCAAAATATATTTTCATATTAACCATGTTGCCAAAAAAAAGAAAAGAAAAATTTTCCCTTCATTTCCCAAGAGAGCAATAATCAGCACATCCTAGCAGAACATTTGGGGAACTTTTTAACCTGAAAAAATTGCTCACATTAATCTTCCATTTATGAACTTTTGTTTGTTTTGTTTCCATCACTGGAGGGAGCTTCCTTTAGAAGAAACTCCCTCTGCCAATGCAGATCCACATCTGCTCTGCAACTTAACATTCTGAGAGAATTTCTTGGGGATATAGAGAGCTGAAGTGATTTGAGCCAATGGTGTCAAAGCCTGACACTTCAATCTCTTAAGTTACTATTATCCCACTCTCCATATATGGTATCCCAAAAAAATAATTTAATAATACATCCTAGTATTAATTCATTTAAACAATAAAAAAACAAGAGATTTATTTTCAAAGGATATGCTATTTTGTTCTGACTTCCTTTTTTAAAAAAAAATGCAATCAGGTCATTCAAAACTACAGTTTAATCATCTGCTCTGGTTGAGCTTACCCCTAGATAAATCATCTCAAAAAGTTTTTGGGAAGTCATAATGACTTTATATATTTCCTCATCATATAAAACAAGTAGTTTTTTTCCTACTAATATTACTTTGTAAAGTAATTTAACTCTTTTCTTTTAGTGTTGGAGAATTCACCATATATTGGAAAGATAAAAATGTCTTAATATGCAAACAATTTCACTCTGTGAAGAAATATTTGAGGGAATATTTGAATGCTTACTTCCAACATTGTCTCTATGTTGCTATTTATTTTTACTAAAATTTAGAAGTTTTCTTGTACCTCAATCACTTCAGCTGCCTGGAGGCAGAGCATTAGTTGAGGTAGAATGTTATGAGTAGAAAATAACCTGAAATGATTTTGATGAAGTTTGTAAATACAAATACACACACACACACACACATACATATACACGCCCTACCCCCAAAAATGTTGCAAATGATATACTCTGGGTCTGACTATATCAGCAGGAGCAAGCAAAAGAATAAGGCCTTGAATTAGAAATTTCTCCTCCTTAATGATTTTCTGAACAACTTTTACATTCATTAAGGTAAGTAGACTATGACTGTAGAATCATAACATCTATGTAAATTCTACACCATCTTTGCAAGAAGTTAGACCTATGGAAAATCAATTCATAAGGCAGCTACATAATCACTAAAATATATGCCACATTTTCTCACCAGACTGTTTTTCAAAGCGGATTTAAATCTTTTCTTCAGTTAGCTTCAGAGAATTCACATAACCTGGGAAATTTAAAAGGTATGTTCATATTCAATCACTCTCATTGACTCCTTGGGACTTTAATGTTTAAGTAATCCCACTGAAAATGCCAATAATTCAACTACCAGAATCCTTGACTTCATATGTAATTTTGGCTCCCACATGATGCAGATCACAAAACTTCCATGCCTTAGTAGAGCTTGTGATTGTTGTGGCCAGATAGGTATGTGTGTGTGTGTGTGTGTGTGTGTATATGTATGTCTGTGTATATGTATGTGTATATGTATGCACACATATACACATATACGTGTGTGTGTACGTATGTGTGTATATGTATGTGTGTGTATGTAAAAATTCCCCTCTGGACAAACTTCCAGCAATGAGCCCCTTAAGGTTTAGCTAGAGTAGTCTATAAATGCTTACACTGCTTAACTCATACATTAAACCTTCCCATTTTGATAGAAGTTATCAGATTATTATTGCTCCACAAACCTAGACTTTGGTCACCTCTATGCCTGAATGTCAGAATTAGTGTAGAAATAATGATACTGTGCCAGGATTTTACTAGACTCTTGTAAGCCTGTTCTTTGAAGCTCTGTTGGATAGGTCAATTAACTGGTTTCTCCAGGCTTGCTCTTCAGTGAGTTACTGCAGTTTCCATCTCAATTGCTCAGGCTCAGTTGGGTAGTGTTTTTTATGCTCTTCCAGTTGGAATGTTAGAGTGTCCTTTTTAGCTGGAATGTCATTGCGATCCATGACTAAAGTGTATGTATTGTCTTTGGATCATTAATTCCATAAAACTAATCAGCCACTTAGTTCCAAGGTCGATGAAAAACAAATACAGCATAAAATAACAATCAAATATCATACACAAGAACCTCTTCCCCAGCAACTTAGAGCAAGAAATAGGAAACAAGAAGAGAATTGTTGACAATGAGAGAGAAAATGGCGTCTTTAATTGCACAACCTTTTCTCATCACATTATTTAAAAATTTGATTGGTTCCTGGATTCTTATTTTACTGTATTATACTTCCTACATATTCTTTAATAGACAAGGTTTAATAAAAGATAGGTTTCTTCTCATTTAAAAAAAATTTAAATCAATGGAATCAATATCATATTATTTGCCTTCTCAATGGGGAGGAGAGTAAAAGAAGGGAGAGAGAGAATTTAGAATTCAACTTTTTAAAAAAATAAATGTTAAAAAAATTTTACCTGTAATTGGGAAATATTTAATGAAATAAATAAAAATATATTTTAAAAAGAAAAATAATTAAGTCAATGGAATAAAACCTAGAACAAATTAAAATAATTAAGAATTTACATAAATAAGCTTATTTTCTTAAGATCATAGGCTCATAAATTTTGAGCTGAAAGGGACCTTGAAGACCATCTAATCCAACTTCCTCATATCACAGATGAGGAAACTATCACACAAGTTAATAAGAATCAGAGGTAAGGCTCCACTAGGGCCCTCTTTCTTTGAGCACACCCCTAGCTAGGTATTACAGTGGCCAGAATACTAATTTTGAAGTCAAGAAAACCCAGTTCAGTTTAACAGCTGTATGACCTCGAGCAAGTTGTCTAACCTCTTGTAGTGTCAATTTCCTCATCTGTAAAACGGGCATAATAATCACACCTCCCGTATATGATTCTGAGAATCAAACAAGACAATTTATGTAAAGTGCTTTGCAAACCATAAAGTGTTATGGAAATATCAGTTATTATCATCATCATTATATTATTACACATTTTTATTATTATCTTCCTTCATTTCTTCTCTGTAAGATGACAGTGAATTTTACAAAGTTGATATGGTATTACTTAGGAAGTAATTTACTATACAATTTATGTAAAGAAGTAAAAAGAAATTTGCAAATTATTCCCTAGGACAAGCAAATCCTGAGTGCTTTCTGAGCTCCAGTATGAGTGCCACTTCCTAGGAAGAGTAGCCTTCTGGCTCCATAAATACTTACTGAAGATAGTATGTCTTTCCACATCCCTCTCCCAGAAAATAATACTTCTCTTCTTCCTTCTTGAAAAATGGGGGGGTGGAGCCAAGATGGCAGAGTAGAAAGATGCACATACACATAGCTCCAAACCCACAACCCATAGAACATCTGTATAAAATAACTTATGGCGAATTCTGGAGCAGTAGAGGCCACAGAACGCTGGAGCAAAGGAGATTTCTGTTCCAGAGGGACCCGCAAACCTCTCCCAAAAGGTCCGTGGTGCTGCAGACGTGGAGCCCAGCCCAGCCCTGCCTCGGCCGCGGCACCGAGAGGAGCAGATTCGAGCAGGCTTGAGGGACGGGATCTCCAGCAGCCGTGCGGGTCCCTCCACCCACAGGTGACAAGGGTCTGTGAGAGGGTCTCTTTGGGGGGTCGAGAGGGGAGTGGGGTGCCCCCATAACTCAGGCCCCCTCGGGAGGCAGAAGCTGAGGCAGCTGCAGACCAGGGCTCCCCAAGCAGGCAGGAACCTGGATCCATTGTTGAAGATCTCTGCATAAACCCCCTGAGGGAACTCAGCCTGAGAGGCGGCCCTGCCCCCACCTGAGCACCTGAACTTAATCTCACACTGAATAGCAGCCCTGCCCCTGCCCAAAGCTCTGAGGCTGGGGATCAGCATTTGAATCTCAGACCCCAAGCGCTGGCTGGAAGGATCAGGAGGCGAGTGGGTGTGAGGAGAATATTCAGAGGTCAAGTCACTGGCTGGGAAAATGCCCAGAAAAGGGAAAAGAAATAAGACTATAGAAGGCTACTTTCTTGGTGAACAGGCATTTCCTCCCTTTTTTCTGATGAGGAAGAACAATGCTTACCATCAGGCAAAGACACAGAAATCAAGGCTTCCGTATCCCAGCCCACTCAATGGGCTCAGGCCATGGAAGAGCTCAAAAAGGATTTTGAAAATCAAGTTAGAGAGGTGGAGAAAAAGCTGGGAAGAGAAATGAGAGACATGAAGTCAAAGCATGAACAGCAGGTCAGCACCCTGCTAAAGGAGACCCAAAAAATGCTGAAGAAAATAACACCCTGAAAAATAGGCTAACTCAATTGGCAAAATAGGTTCAAAAAGCCAATGAGAAGAATGCTTTCAAAAGCAGAATTAGCCAAATGGAAAAGGAGATTCAAAAGCTCACTGAAGAAAATAGTTCTTTCAAAATTAGAATGGAACAGATGGAGGCTAATGACTTTATGAGAAACCAAGAAATCACAAAACAAAACCAAAAGAATGAAAAAATGGAAGATAACGTGAAATATCTCATTGGAAAAACAACTGCCTTGGAAAATAGATCCAGGAGAGACAATTTAAAAATTATGGGACTACCTGAAAGCCATGATCAAAAAAAGAGTCTAGACATCATCTTTCATGAAATTATCAAGGAAAACTGCCCTGAGATTCTAGAACCAGGGGGCAAAATAAATATTCAAGGAATCCACAGAACACTGCCTGAAAGAGATCCAAAAAGAGAAACTGCCAGGAACACTGTGGCCAAATTCCAGAGTTCCCAGGTCAAGGAGAAAATATTTCAAGCAGCTAGAAAGAAACAATTCAAGTATTGTGGAAATATAATCAGGATAACACAAGATCTAGCAGCTTCTACATTAAGGGATCGAAGGGCATGGAATAGGATATTCCAGAAGTCAAAGGAACTAGGACTAAAACCAAGAATCACCTACCCAGCAAAACTGAGTATAATACTTCAGGGGAAAAATTGGTCTTTCAATGAAATAGAGGACTTTCAAGCATTCTTGATGAAAAGACCAGAGCTGAAATTTGACTTTCAAACACAAGAATGAAGAGAAGCATGAAAAGGTGAACAGCAAAGAGAAGTCATAAGGGACTTACTAAAGTTGAACTGTTTACATTCCTACATGGAAAGACAATATTTGTAACTCTTGAAACTTTTCAGTATCTGGGTACTGGGTGGGATTACACACACACACATGCACACACGCACACACACATAGAGACAGAGTGCACAGAGTGAATTGAAGAGGATGGGATCATATCTTTAAAAAATGAAATCAAGCAGTGAGAGAGAAATATATTGGGAGGAGAAAGGGAGAAATGGAATGGGGCAAATTATCTCTCATAAAAGAGGCAAGCAAGAGACTTATTAGTGGAGGGATAAAGAGGGGAGGTGAGAGAAAAACATGAAGTTTACTCTCATCACATTCCACTAAAGGAAAGAATAAAATGCACACTCATTTTAGTATGAAAACCTATCTTACAATACAGGAAAGTGGGGGATAAGGGGATAAGCAGGGTGGGGGGGATGATGGAAGGGAGGGCATGGGGAGGAGGGAGCAATTTGAGGTCAACACTCATGGGGAGGGACAGGATCAAAAGAGAATAGAAGTAATGGGGGACAGGATAGGATGGAGGGAAATATAATTAGTCTTATACAACACAACTATTATGGAAGTCATTTGCAAAACTACACAGATTTGGCCTATATTGAATTGCTTGCCTTCCAAAGGGAAGGGGTGGGGAGGGAGGGAGGTAAAGAAGTTGGAACTCAAAGTGTTAGGAACAACTGTCGAGTACTGTTCTTGCCACTAGGAAATAAGAAATACAGGTAAAGGGGTATAGAAAGTTATCTGGCCCTACAGGACAAAAGAAAAGATGGAGACAAGGGCAGAGAGGGATGATAGAAGAGAGGGAAGATTGGTCATAGGGGCAATTAGAATGCTTGGTGTTTGGGGGGGGGAGGGGAGAAAAGGGGAGAAAATTTGCAACCCAAAATTTTGTTAAAATGAATGTCAAATAAATAAATAAACAAAAAAATGGGAAAGGAAGACCTGGAAATGCCTTTTTTTTTTTTTTTTTTGCTTTTAATGAAGCAAGGGAATATCTCCTATACAATCTGTAGAACTTCCTTATGCATTGTGCTAAAGTTAGAGTAAAAAAATGGCCCCACAGTATTTAACCCAAATAGAGAAGTTAATGATTTTGAAACAATGAAACAAGGGCCAAAACAAATACATTGAAGCAATGCTTTATGGTTTACATGAATTTGTTTCTAAAACAGAAGAAGTTTATGAAATGAAAAAAACACAAATTAACATTATGTTGTATTTTTATTTTTAAAAGTTATTTTGTTTTTGTATTTTTATGTATTTTATTAAACATTTCCTAATTCCATTTTAATCTGATCCACGCAGGACTCAAGAGTTTTGCGAGATGCTTGGGGCCCACTGGTATAGTGGATAGGATCACCCTCAAAACCAGAAAAAAATGGGTTCAAATCATGCTAATAGCACACACTGGCTATATGACCCTGGACAAGTCATTTGATGCCCTGTACTTTAGACAGTTCTCATGACTATAAATTGCAGGGATTATGCCAATCTGATTGGTATAAAGAGCTTCCTCACCAGAAAGTGCCTTATCTTGGTTAAAATGGTCCAGTCCCTATTCCAACAAAATTTCACGATATCTAGATCTATTCCTCTTCAGTAATCATAGCTAAAATTTCTAGGACATGCAAGGACCATGAGTAGTACTCCCCATCTTACCAAAGAGGAAATTGAAATATGACAGGTGATGTGACCTAGTCACACAGATAATAAGTCTCAGAAACTAGATTCATGACCAAGTCCTCCTGGCTCCAGGTCTAACACTTTAATCTAATATGCCACAAAGCCTCTTTACAAATCTCTAAATGTCTTTACTCACCTTCTCCTTTGCTTTGGTTTTAGAGAGGGTAACTTTCCTTTTCAAAACTAACCACCTGAACCCATGATTTCATTACCTCCCATTATAAATTATCCCCTTATCTGTTGTAATCTTAAAACTCTCTCTCAATGATTCTTCCTCTCTGACTATAAATGGAGGGGAACTGAAGAGGGGTTGCTTAATGTGTAATAGGCAGTTGGAGATATGAAACTGGAGATCAGCAGGGAGGTGAAGCCTGGAAAAGCACATTTGAGAATCATCACCATAGAAAGGATAAATGAATTCATGGGACCTGAGAAGATCTCCAAGTGAAATAGTATAGAAGAAGGGAGCCTAGGCCAGAGTCCTGGGGGATACCTGCTATTATCAAATGTGATCTGGATGGAGATTCAACAAAAGAAACTAAGATATAAGTGATCAGACAAGAAGGAGGAGAACTAGGATAAAGAAGTATTACAGAAACCTACAGAGAAGAAGGGAAACTAGGAGGCATAGTGGATAGAGCACAAGCCTGGAGGTAGGAATCCTGAATTCAACTCTGGCCTCAGACACTTACAAGCTGTGTAACTCTGGCCATGTCACTTAACCCTGTTTCCCTTTGCTTCCTCATCTGTAAAATGAGCTGGTGAAGGAAATGGCAATGCCAAGAAAACCCCAAATCGGGTTGGACATGACTGAAACAACTCAATGGTGTATCCCCTACCTCCAACCTGGCATTGCAATTCTAGCGCTGCCCTGGGTTTCTGACTATTAAATGCTCATCTTAACCAGTCTGACTCAGACCCACCACATTGCTACTGCTTGGCCATCATCATGCACGTATCTCTCTTCTAATTCAGATTTCTATCTCTAGCTCTGGAAACAATTCAGTACCACCATGCTTCCATTCCTGGAAAAGACGAGTCAATCAATTACACCAGAATTCCAGTCATAATCTCTGTGACTTCCTTCCAATAAAATCATCCCTAATCATCATTCCCCCATATGTATGTTCTATGTCCTCTATTAGAATGTAAGCTCCTTGAGGTCAGGACCATGTTGTTTTCATACTTTTATCTCCAAAGCTGAGCACAGTGCCTGGCACATAGGAAAGTTGCTTTATGTGCTAGTTGAAGAAGTCCAGAGCCAGTGAGAGGTCTAAGAGCCAGCAGTAAGAGATGCTTCCTGCATCTGTGCCACCTGTCTGAGATGACCACCAACAGAAAGCTACAAGTACCTGAACTGTTCTTCCAGTGAAGATCCAAGGTGAAAGTGAAAAACCTGTTTAGTGGTCCCACAGAGTGTTTCATGTTTTCAATATCAATTTCCTAGAAAAGAATCATTGGAGCAATGAGTTACTGTTTCACGTTTTAAATATTGTCAAATGTACTCTTCTGAGTCTTCTGTGTTTTGGGAATTTTTTGTGCAAATGAAATAAATAGCTGTCCTATAAATGGTTTTATATCCCCTAACTTTCCACCTGTATTTCTCCCCTGTCCCATTTCAGAGAGTTATCCCATATAACAATAAAAAAAAATTTAAAAGAAAAAAAAATTCAACAAATCAACACATTAGAATAATCGTAAAACAATTTTTTTCACACCTCTGCATTCCTTTTCTCTGAACAGGAGTTAGGGGAGATACCTTCCCATATTTTTGGACCCAAGCTTTTTTTTAACTTTGCAACATTTGTTTTCAGTTGTTTTATGGTACTTGTTCTATTTACATTGTTGTGGGTGCTTATTGTTTTCTCAACACTACATACTTTACATCATTTCATGTAAATCTCTCCATATTAATCATGATCATCATTTTTACAGAATAATACTACATTCTATTCAGGTACCACAATTTGTCCATTCTCCAATCAATGGACATCTACTTTTTCTCCAGATTTTTGGGGGGTCTTTTTGTTACCAAAAAAAAGTACTGCTACTAATACTTTGGTGGATATGGGGCCTTTCTTTTTATCAGTGTCCTCCTTGAGGTATAAGCCTAATCATGGAATTTCTGTGTGAAAGAATAAGAACATTTTAGTTAACCACATAATTCCAAAATGATGCCAAAATTACTCATTGATTCACAGCTCTAACAACAATACCCTAGCGTGCCTATCTTCCTAGGACGCTTCCAACATTGATTATTCCAGTCTTTCATCATCTTTACCTATTGTCTGGGTGTGAGGAAAGACCTCAGGGTTGCTTTGATTTGCACGTCTTTTATTAGTGATTTTGAGCATATGATTGTTAATAGTTTGGAATTCTTGTTTTGAGAAATTATTCATCTTCAACTGTTTGTCTATGGGAATGGCTTTTGATTATATATTTCTGTTGCTGGTCTAAATATCTTGGATATTAAATCTTTATCTAAGAAGTCTGATTTAAAGATTTTTCTCCCTTTCAACAACTTCCCTTCTTATCCTAGATGCATTAATTTTATTTGTTCAAAAGCTTTTCAATTTCATGAAATCAAAATTATTTTACATTGAGTACCATTCTAAAAGTATTTTGTTAATTCCTTTTAGGGAGACCTTAGATATAAGTCAGATCTAAGTTTTATTGTAAGATACTTTACCTACAGTTCTGCTCTGCAATGGAAGGGTAACGAGACGCCAAGTAAGTACAAGAAAAACCTGATGCCCTCTTGTAAAGAAAGAACACCATCGAAAGGATAAGTGAATCACTTGCTGACAGTTCCAGAGGGCAGCACGCGATTCAGAAGAACCTCATACTCTAACTCCAATGTTCTTTTCTCTATATCCGTACTGCCTTTAAGAAAACATGATACATGATACACTGAAGGGTTTGGCTCACTTCCAGTTGAAGCTATTTCATTTCTTCAGAATCCCACCCAAGGGCACACTCACTATGACAGTTACCTCTGATTCCTCTGTCCAGGTCTGATCTCACCTAGAAGAAAGAGAAGTAGTTCAGAGGATGCTCTCAGAGCTTTTGGTGACCCAAGTCTAATAGCTTCCCTGAGGGTTGCAAGTTTCTCCAGCTATAACCTAGGTTCTTCTAGGCTAGGGTCTAGAGGGCTCAGTATAGGTTGAGGAGAGAATAAGCATGGGGAATTGAGAACACTGACTTTAGACAACTTTTCAAGAAGTTTAAAAATAGAAAGGCGTATATCTAGAAATGACCCGGTCCTGTTTCACACAGTACCAAGAGAGTTTGTCTCGGATTCAGAAAAATCTAGGTTCCAATCTCACTTCTGACATACTGGTTGTGGGACCTTAAGCACCATAGTCAGCTCTCAAAGACTATAAACTTCAGAACAGTTGCTAATCTTCTTTGACTGTGAATACTCCTTACCAATGAAATCAGGTCTAGACTGAAAAAAGCTATCTGGTCCTATTAAGGAGATTTCTGGTCTTTGTTCCACATTTACTAAAAAAAAGTAAACAGGATTGACTTTCCTGGCACTCCAGTGAAAAATGAAAGTATACTCACATACAATTAGATAAAGAGTTGAATTTACTACCTGCAATAATTTCTTAAAGAATTATATACTCACATGATTTCAGCATTGAAAAGGAGCTCAGAGGTCATAGAGTTCTTGCTATAACACCCACAACCCCTCACTCCTAGCCCCATGCCAAGTGATCAAAATATCATTTGTAAAGTGGCAAAGAGGCATCCATCAAAATCTGTCAATGAAGACATAAGGTAGAAATGACAGTATCATGTAAGGAGCATTAAGATCACCAGCCAAATGAAAATAGATGCTTGAGTTGAGCAGTAAAGGAAGAGCAAATTGGAGAAAGAAGATGAGATGTAGGGATGGAAGGCCTTGAATGACAAAATAAGCAAAATACAATATTTTAAAATAATTTTTTAAATAGAGTAATAACAATTACACAAATTATATGCCTCCACAGGCCAATAGGGACACCAGCTATGAAACTAAAACACTCTTCTTTCTTAATAATATCTATAAAAGCCAAATAATTTATCAAAGTATCATATAATTATCATATAATTATGTCCTGACTCCAAGTTCTTTCTACCACACAAGGAATTGTAAAAAGTATCAGTGAAAGGACTACTCAAACACTAACAAAATCAGAGATTTTTGAAGCATATTCTGTATGCTTCAGTATAGTCTCTCAACCTCTATACACACTGGTTGTGAGTTCGGTCACCACTGTTTGGTTGCTATTTCTTCCCCTCCCCCTGGATTCTACGTGATCCAGAGGGAATGAGATTCTCTTTTTTAGGGCTATAGTTCTCATTGATGAGCTTTCCCTCATGATTATTAACTGCAATTGATAAACCTGGCAGACTTAATTAGCTTTAGAGAAAGATATTTACTATAGCAGTATAGTTAGGACAACATAACACATTTCCCTGAAAAATCTATGACACACTCTTCTAGTAGTATATGGGAAAGTGGCCTCAGTCTTAGAGAATATATTTGGTAAAGGAATTTTAGCTCCTGATGAAGACATTGCCTTTAGTTACTCTTAGTGAGGCAGCTAGGATACTGATGAAAAAATCTAAGTCCTCCCACGTTCCCGAGGTTTTCCTCCAGCTACAATGGTCTTCCAGTTAAAACTTCCATGAGAAAGAGTAGCAGGTAAATGGAATAGAATATTACTACACTGAAAGAAATTATGAATCAACCAAATGACAAGCATTTGTTAGATTCAATGTGCCGGGCACTATGCTGAGGATACAAAAACAAATGAAAAATTCCATGCTCTCTTAGAATTCATGTACCATTGTAGGATCCATATATACATATTTTAAAAAGCATGGAAGAGATGAGAAGAAAAAGGTATTTAGGCATTTATTATATTGCAAAAACTATACTATGTGCTAGGTATACAAATACAAAAGCAAGACAGTCTTAACCCTCAAAGGATTTACAGAGCAGACAATTCACATTGGAGGGGAGGAGGAGAAGACAAAGTAGCCAGAAAAAAAAAAAAAAAAAGCTTTGTTCAGGGAAGTCTTAGGGATGCTAAGTGAAACAATAAGGCAGTTGAGCAGCATGCCTTTTTCAGAGGCAATGCTAGTACTGATTTGATTACAGTTGTTAAATTAAGAAGCAGACTGTTGTGGGCTGCAAAGGAAAGGAAAGTGGTTCGGGGGGTGGAATTGATGAGAAGGTACACACATGGTCACAAAGCAGAAAGTGCCTGAGATAAAACAATCTGGTTCCTGAGAGCTGAGTGGATTAGCTTCCCTCAGATATGGCCCCTAAAAAACAAGACTAGAGGATGGCACAGAAATACTTCCTTCTACCAGAAGATCCCATGGATCTTAATTTTTTTCTCCATATCTCATGTATAGAGAGGGTTCTCTTGACTCTATAGATATGAATATAAGTAATTTTTATTTCCTGTAATTTATATATAAAACTTTCCTGTGAATACCAGATACTGATGCTCCCAGGTGACATCTGGATGAAGGCAATAAACCAGAGCAGTAAGAAACTCCTAAAATCTACCTAGGCCCTAACACAACGGCTACACCCATTTCTCCAGTCAACCTTTTCCATTGTATCATGCCAACATATCTCAGGTCTGCTACTCCTCAGTCATTATCCTCCTCTGTCCATTTCTTTAACTGTACTCCTGGGGCCTCTCTTCTGTAAAATTTTCTTCATCTTAATTTTTTTAATCTCACATTTTTCATCTTCTGGTGTTCACAAAAACCCATCCTTTTCTAATTGATACTTCATCGTTGGTTACCATATCCATTGTGATTTGATCTCATGCTCCCCATCCAACCAGCTCAAGGACAGAAGTGAACGCATCATTTTCTCCTTACTGCCACTTCCAAATCCCCTCCCCTTCCCCTGCTCTCAGCATCCCCACCTCCTTTGAGGTTCATTCTTCTCCTCTGTCCAGACCCTGATCTATTCAAATAAACTATTGATGCCAAAATAAGAAATATATAAAGGAAAAGTATTGATATAGACTACTGCTATTTTTTACAGATGTTTAACTAACATAAAAAGGAATTCCTCACAATTAGTGAGACGCTTCACATGCTAAACTTGTACATGATGCTGTGTTGATTTCATCAGACGCAAGCAAATGGAGGGCCTCCTCAAAGTGACCCAACACCACTGAGAAGAGATAGGCCTAACAAGTAAGACTGAGGGAAAAAATGGATAAAGAGTATTCATTGTACAAATTGACATTCAGTTAGATTAGCAGTCCACAGAGATACACATATCTTGGATGGGTATGGCAAATGTACAAAGAACTGAAAGGGAGGAAGGGAACAGAATTGAATGTATTTGGAAAATTACACAGCACTTCCAACAAATCTTTAGCTGTTCCCAAATCAAATATGCATGTGCATGTATATGTGTGTATAAAGATATACATATATCCATATACATAAAAGCACCGGCATTCTTTCAATAATAGTTTATGGCTATGAATCACAGAATGCTATCATCCCTGAAGCATCAGAACTGATAATGACTCAATGAAGAGATATATGGTGGGTATAAATAGGTTGAAACATACTTCCATTAAAGATTGAAGAGCAAGAAGTGACATAAAAACATTATGCAGAAAAATGCATGATTAGAAGATGTTTCCAAATAATGGGATAACAAAAAGCAATGTGACATAGTAACGAAAATAATAATAGAGACTTGAAAATACTTTGAACAAAGAAGTCATTTTAAATATTATAGAGACCCAAATTAACTACAAAGGACATATGAAGGATGATACTATTTGTATCCACAGAAAGAGTAGATAAGTAGAAGAATGTATAGAATGATTTTGCACATACACACACACACACACACACACACACACATACACATAAGTGTGTCTAATGGTAGCCATTTTTAGGTGGGGGGAGGGGAGAAAGTGGAGGGAAGAAAAAAAAGAGAAAAACTTACACTATACCTTTATTATATATTTAAAAGGATAGCAAATTGTACATAATAGATTTGCAATCATCTTTTTTTATTACACCATGTTATGGAGATGCTTGTTTTGTTCCAAAAATTAAAAATAAGTAAAAACTTTTTTTAAAAAACTGGAAAAAATGCTGGGTTCAGATCTTGGCTGTGACTCTTACTGGGATCTGTGGAAATCATTTAATTCTCCTTATCCTCAGTTTCCTCATCTGAGGTAAAATGGGGACAATCTTTGTATTATCTACCTTACTGAGTGAGGTCTTGTGACGGAAACTCCTGAAAAAATCTTAAAGTGAGATATCCATATGAAGGAAGACCCCAATTCCTCCACATGCTTATGCTTTCTCCTTTCTCACATTTCATTGTATTTACCTATTTGTGCACACAATGTATATTTCCAGTAGAATGGAAGTTCCTTGAGGGCATGACTCATTTTGCATTTGTATTTGATCCTGCCACATATGGCCTTGAAAATAGCATTCAATTACTAAATATTTGGTGAATGGAATTGAAATAGATAGTCTGAGTTTAACAATAGTTTTCTTGGCATGTTAAGACAAGAAAAGGGTCTCCAGCACAATGAGTAGATCCCTATATGAGGATACATGGCATTACCTTGTTGCTGCTGTTCAATAGTTCAGTCATATACCACTCTTTGTGATTCCATGGACCACAGGATGCAAGACTATCCATTGAATGTTCTTGGCAAGGATACAGGAGTGGTATTAAAGCAAACAGAGGTTATGTGACTTGTCCAGGGTCACACATTTAGTGAGTATCTGAGACTGGGTTTGAACTCAGGTTTTCCTAACTCCAGGCTCCGTTCTCTATCCATTGAACCACCTAGCTGCCCACTGGTATTCCCTTACCGTAATTTTATTAACCTTTCCCCAGTCTACAAATAAGAAATAGTTTATTGATGATTAACTTTGAATTGCACCCTTTTATCGTAAAGTCTTTTACCTACCTTTTCCTTGTTCCAAAGTTCTCATGCTTGAAAACATATTTGGTTACATAGAGAATCCTCCAACTAAACCACTATCCCCATAAATTCATAGTTCACCACATTCTTCTTCCTCTCCACTGCTGATGTAGTCACACACATGAGTCTCAAACCACATAAGTTGAAAACAAGCTTTAGAAGTGATAATTAAACACTGAAGTGAACTTAACACTTTCTAAAAAGGAAATTCATCACTACTGGGTTTTTGGTTTGGTTTGGCTTTTTTTTTTTTTTTTTCAGAATCTAGCACCTAATTCACTGTTTCTAACTCCACTTTGTGAAATGGTAATAATCCTTTCAAGTCTTTATGTATTCATTCCTAAAATCTCTTTTCCTTTTCTTAGAAGGAATATAAATATAAACCAAATTCATTAAACACTGTGACTGCTATATCATGAAACCATTAAGCAGCTGACATCATCATGTGTTAAAAGATAATTGAGCAGCTTATTTTCAAATGGAGGTTCAATTTTTAGCAAAATTGGCTCAAGTTTGTGATGGACATGAAAAAGAAGACTGGTTATTAGTTATGGGAAGTTACTTTTTGTTTTCTCATCTCTAAAATGAATGTAATATTTTTCTACTCATGTTGTTGATATGATGAAGACATTTTGTAAATCCTAAAGCATTATATAAGTGAATTATTATTATACTCCAGATCAACTGGAAGAATTAGATGACATTAGATCATAAAACCAACAATGTCAACAGGATGTAATTGTAATGGGGCATTCAAATAGGTGGCCTCCCTCAGCTAACAGCAAGTGGCTCATCTTTTACCTTCTTAAAGATTTCAGTTTCAAAAGGCAAAGGAAGTAGTAAAAGGAAATGTTTTGTATCTGATTTGAAGAAATAAGAAATTTGAAGTGAAAAGGAAATGACCCAAGTGAACGGTAGTCTTATCATCTTAGATTATGATAAATATAGAAGGGAACTAATATATAAAATAGATGCTAGGATAACAGATTTTTTAAATTTCAGTGACAGGAAGAGTAGAACCTCTTAGCCCAAGATTCTAAAAGGAATCTTATTGAGGAGGAGGGAGAAGGCAGAAGAAAAGAGATAGGAAGCTTACAAGAATAAAATTCATTTGAGAAAGTCACAATTTATTCCAATGAGGAAGAAAAACGAGAACTGTCCAAAGCAACAACAGAATCAGATGTTTAAAGGACACATACAAGAGATGGAATGAGGGACAGATAATTGAAAATAACTGACATTTTTTGACTCTTTAAAGTTTAAAAAGTGCTTTTCTATTTTTTTCTGTTTTTACTTCAGCTGAAGCATAATATATTCTACTCCAGTATTTTATCATTACTCTGTCTTTTTCCCTCTGCTTCAAATGTGTTTCTTGTAAACAACAAGTGGTAGGATTATGATTTTCAATCCATTCTGCTATCTGCTTCTGTTTTATGGGACAATTCATTCCATTCACATTCACAATTATAAATAATGTCTGTGTCTTTCTCTCCATCCTATTCCCTCTGCCCCCACCCTGTTTATGTTTTTCTTTCTCCTTTTTCCCTTTCCCTCACTAGAATTTTGCTTTTGACCATCACCTCCCTCAATCTGCCCTCCCTTCTATCAGTCCCCTCTCTTATCTTCGCCTTTTCCTTCCCACTGCCTGTAGGGCAAGTTAGATTTCCATACCTACTGAGTGTGTTATTCCCTTCTTGAGCCAAATTCGATGAGAGTAAGGTTCAAACAACATTCATCTCCCTCCCTTCTTTCCCTCTACTGTAATTGGTCTTTGTGCCTCTTCATGTGATGTAATTCACCCTTTTCTGCCTCCTCCTTTCCTCTTCTCCCATTACAATCCCTTTTCACCACTTTATTAGGTTATCATAACATCAAAGTCCACTTATACCCACACCCTCTTTCTGTGTATATCTCTTCTAGTCACAATAAAGATACAGTTCTCAAGAGTTGCAAGTATCATCTTTCCTTGCAGGGATATAAAGTTTGCCCTTATTGAATAAAATGTTTGGGTTTTTTTCCTTCCTTTCCTGTTTATTTTTTCATGTCTCTCTTGAGTCTTGTATTTGAAGATCAAATTTTCTGTTGAGTTTGGGTCTTTTCATCAAGCTGTCTGGAAGTCCCCAATTTCAGTGAAAGTTCATCTCCTCTTCTGAAAGATTATGCTCAATTTTGCCAGGCAGTTGATCCTTGGTTGTGATCCAAACTTCTTTGCCTTATGAAATATTATATTCCAAGACCTCTGATATTTTAATGTAGAAGCTGCAACGTCCTGTGTAATCCTGAATGTGGTTCCACAATATTTGAGTTGTTTCTTTCTGGCTGCTTGCGTATTTTCTCCTTGACCTGATAATCCTAGAATGTGGCTACAATATTCTTTGGCATTTTCAATTTGAGATCTTTTTCAGGAGGTGATCAGTAGATTCTTCTTATGACTATTTTACCCTCTGGTTCTAAGACCTCAGAGCATTTTTCTTTGATGATTTCTTGAAAGATGCTGTCCAGGCTCTTTTTTTTTTTTTTTTATCATGACTTTCAAGTAAACCAATACTTCTTAAATTATCTCTTCTGGATCTATTTTCCAAGTCATTTTTTTTAGAGAGGTATTTTACATTTTCTTCTATTTTTTCATTCTTTTGACTTTGTTTGACTGATTCTTGATGTCTCATGGAGTCATTAGCTTCCATTTGCCCGATTCTAATTTTTAACTTACTGTTTTCAGCTTTTGTACCACCTTTTCCATTTGGCCAATTCTACTTCTTAAGGAGTTGTTTTCTTCAGTGTACTTCCCCCTCCCCCATTTTGTCAATTACATTTTTAAAGGAATTATTAAATTTTTCTTCCACCTCTCTTGACTTTTAAAATCCTTCTTGAGCTCTTCCAAAAAGGTTTTTTGAGCTTGAGACCAATTCATATTCCCCTATAAAGTTTTGGATATGAGCATATTGACAATGTTATCCTCTTCTGAATGTGTGTTTTGATCTTCTGTCACCATAGTAATTCTCTATCATCACTGTTTCTCTTTGTTGCTTTTTGCTCATGGTGTTCACCTTTTCTCTGACTATTAAAGTTTATCTGTGCTTCTGGGGCACAGGGGGCACTGTGACAACCCTTCTTGTCCTGGGGGCTAGGGCTCTAGTTATTGGCTTTATGTGCTGGGACCTCAGGTACTGGCAGCTGGAAGCTGTAGGATTCTGATAGCTTACCTGGTACTAAGTTGGAGCTGGTGGTGGTGGATGGTGTGTGTAGAGGCCAGGTAGGGTCTTTCTGTATTTCCCCAGGGTTACACTAAAGTTGCTGGGGTGGGGGTGGTCTGGCCAGTGGAGGTCACCCCTTCACCTGGGGCTGTGCTAGAGTATGGATAGGTTCAGCTGCTGGCTGACCCTGTCAGTGTTCTCCACATTGAAGTCTACTGGTTCCCCTGGCTGTGCCAAGACACCCTGGGGATCCTGGTGTTGGCACTTGCCTGCTGTACCACTCTGGGGCTCTATCACTGGTTTGCTCAGGTGGAGCTTTCTAGGATGTCTCTCATCTAGTACTGGTACCCTTCAGTCACAGGGAGAGGGACCTTTCCCATTAATCCCCCTAGCCTCCAGAGCTAAAAGACTGCTGCACCCCATCTTTCTGCTGCCTCCCCTGTTCCAGGATTTTTCCTAAGGTGGTATTTCATGGTTTTTTTTTCAAGATCAATAAAGGGTTGTGAGAGCAATTTACTGCTTATTCTGCCATCCTTGCTCCTGGAAGTCTAAAAAGTGCTTTTCTCACAAGTGTGAGGTAGAACATATAAGTATTATTTTATTTTCCCTATTTTACAAATGAGGAAACATGCTCAGAGAAACTACCTATATTCAAATAAAAATCCTTAAAGTACAGTGTTCTTTCCCTGACACCATGCTTCTTCTACTTCATTTGAAAAGAGAAAGATCAAGAAGATAAATGTCTCTTAAGACCTGAAGATTTTAATAAATAGTGAAGAACTAAAAAAGATGTAGTAGAGATAAATGTAAAGTCCTACGCTTGTAGTTTAAAAAGAAAAGCCTACACAAAGATTTGGGAACAAAGCTAGAAAACTCTTTTACATTTGAGTGCTCATATGAGAACCAGGGGACCATTATACTTAGAACTACAGAGATCTAGACATGAGGCTTACATTCTGTGGTTATCACAGGAAACTCCAAGTGGAAGTAAAATGAGCCAAAGTGTGACTGAGAGGCATGCCCATGACTTGGTCCATTTCATGTAAAACCAGAGTGTAAGAATCTGGGTCATGGGTTGCTTTTGAAAGCTTGTCATGAAAAGGTAGGATCTGATTTGCTTTGATTAGCCTATAGAGTAGAACTAGGAGCAGCAGGTAGAAATTACAGGACAGTATAAGGCCATGTTTCCTAACAAGTACATTTTTCCATAAATTAAATGAACTATCTCATAAAGCATGAGTTCTGCATCACTGGAGTTATCATAGGCCAAAAAAAAATGGATGTCTTCTCAAGATATTAATGACAATAATCATAATTTGAGTAAACTCTTCTAACGTTAAGATTCTATAATTCTGATCAAAAGAGAATAAAGTACAGCAATACAATGATTCAAGATACTTCCTAAGGATGTAAGTTAAAAATGCTAGAGAGAAAGAACTGATGGAGTCTGAATGCAGATCAAAGCATACCTTTTTTTAATTTTATTTTTCTTGAGTTTTTTTTTTTTGGTTTGTGCTTTCTTTCCTGAAGTATCTAGTATCTAAATATACTTTGCATAACTGCACTTGCCTTATCAATGAGGAGAGTAGGGAGGGAATTTATAATTCAAAATTTTGAAAAACGAATGTTAAAAATTGTTTTTACATGTAGTTGGAAAAAATACCTATACCAAGAGGGAGCAAGGAACGATGTAAAAATGTTGGACTTGGAAGTTAGAAGAGACTTAGGCTCAAAGTCCACCTTTCACAACATAGGGCAATTCATTCCATGTCAGTATCCTCATTCAAAAATAGGTACATTGATTTAGATTGCCTTTAGATTCCCTTGAAGGAGGCAGGTAGGTAGCTCACTGGCTAGATCATTGGTTCAAATACAACCTTGGATATTTACTAGCTATATGAACTGGGCAAATCACTTAATCTCTGTTTGCCTTAATCTACTGGAGAAGAAAATGGCAAACCATTCCAATATCTTTGACAAGAAAACACCATGGACAGTACTGGAGTGCTATGGTCCACGGGGTCTCAAAGAGTCAGATACTACTGAATGACTGAACAACAACACGGCCTCTTCAAGCTCCAAATCTGATGTTTTGTTTTATTGTTTCTATTTATTGTGTTAAATATTTCAGTTACATGTAAAAACATTTAAACAATCATTTTTTAAAGTTTTGAGTTCCAATTTCTCTCCCTCCGTCCCTCCTGATTCTCCCCTCTCCTTGAAAAGGCAAGCTATTTGATTTTGATTACACGTTAGGTTGTGTGAAATGTATTTCCATATTAGTTAACCATGTTGCAAAACACAAACAAAATAAAAATAAACTAACAAAAAACATGCTTTAATCTTTATTCAGAGTTTATCAATTCTCAGTCTTGAGGTGGGGAGCATTTTTTTTCATCATGGGTGCTTTGAAATTGTCTTGGATCACTGTCCTGATCAGAATAGCTAAGTCTTTCACAGTTGATCACTCTTAACAATATTGCTATTATTGTATACAATGTTCTCCTGGTTCTGCTCAACTTACTTTGCATAAGTTCACATAAGTCTTTCCACATTTTTCTGAAACCATCCTGCTCATATTTCTTGTAGCACAATAGTATACCATCACAATCACATACCATAACTTTTATAGCCATTCACCCTGATAAGCATTCCCTATATTTTCAAATCTTTGCCACCACAAAGAGAGCTGCTAGAAATATTTTTGTACAGAGGTCCTTTTTCCTTTGATCTCTATGAGATACAGACCTAGTAGAGATATTGCTGGGTCAAAGAGTGCAAAGTTTAACTTTGATAGACTCAGCTCTTTCTAGCAATGCAAGGATCTAAGACAACTCCAAAAGACTCATGATGGAAAATGCTGCCCACTTCCAGAAAAAGAAGTGTGGAGTCTGAATGCAGACTGAAACGTATTACTTGGTGTCTCTCTCTCCCTTTTTTTGTTGTTGTTTCTTCTTTCTGTGGTTTCTTCTATTGGTTCTAATTCTTTACATGACTAATGTGAAAATAGGTTTAATACGAATGTATATAGAGAGCCTATATCAAATTACATGCTGTCTTGGGGTGGGGAGAGAGAAGACCTGGGAAGAAAATTTGAAACTCAAAACTTATAGAAGTGAATCTTGAAAACTGAAAATAAATTTATAAAAAAAATTTTTAAAAAAGAATATGCGGTTTTATAGCCTTCTAGACATCAAAATTGTTCTCCAGAATGGCTGGACTAGTTCACACTTCCATCAGTAGTGCATTATAGTCCCAATTTTTTCACATTCTCTCCAACATTTGTCATTTTTTGTAATTTTTATTGCATTACAGTCAGAGAAGGGTATATATAACGTTTTTGCTTTTATGCATTTGGTTGTGAGGGGTTCATGCCCTAATGCATGATCAGTTTTCACGAAGGTTGCATGTATAGCTGAGAAAAAGGCATATTCCTTTCCATTTCCATTCAGGTTTCTCCAGAAGTATATCATATCTAATTTTTGTAATATTCAATTCATCATCTTGACTTTTTTATTTATTTTATGGTTAGATTTATCTAGTGTAGGGAGGGGGACACTAATACAGTTTTACTAATTTCTCCTGTAATACATTTAACATTTCCTTTAAGAATTTGGACACTATGCCATTTGATGCATATATGTTTAGTATTGATATTACTTGTCTATGGTTCCTTTTAGCAAAATGCAGCTTCCCTGCTTATCCCTTTTAATTTGGCCTATTTTTACTTTTGCTTTGTCTGCACCATTGCAACTTCTGCCATTTTTACTTCAGTTGAAGCATAACAGATTCTGCTCAAATCCCTTACTTCAACTCTGTTGTGCCTCTCAGTTTCAGTTGTGTTTCTTGTAAACAACATATTGTTAAGAGTCTGGTTTCTAATCCATTCTGCTAGCTGCTTCCATTTTATAAGTGAGTTCAATTCATCTCATTCACATTCATAGTCATGATTACTCACTGTGCATTTCCTTCCATTTCATTTTCTTCTGTTTATCCTTCTCTCTCTTCTTATCCTGCCTATCTTCTAAATTTTGTTTTACTTCTGACTCCTGCCTTCTTTTATCTACCTTCCCTTTTATCACTCCCACATCTTTCTCTTAACCCCTTTCCCTCCTGCTTTCCAGTTTAGTAAGACAGATATCTATTATCAATTGAGTGTGTGTGTATGTGTATGTGTGTTTCCTTTTTTAACTAATTTAGATGTGAAGTTTAAGTGTTGCCTGCCCCCTCCCACCATTTCCCCTCCCATTGCAAAAGTTCTTTTGTGTGCCTCTTTTATATGAGATAATTTTCCTCCTCTTTTATTTCCTTTTCCTCCCCTCTTTTCCCAGGAAATTCCTCTTTCTTGTCTATCCATTTTTTTCATGATTCCAACATAATTGATTCATGCCTATATCCTTTCTATGTAAGATCCTTCTAACTGCCCTAAGAATTGATAAAGTTCTTAGAAAATACACATTATCTTCCCACATGGAAAGGCAGACATTTGACTTTATGATTTCTCTTTCATGTTTACCTTTTTATACTGCTCTTGAGTCTTGTATTCGAAAGTCAAATTTTCTACTCAGCTCTGGTTTTTTCATCAGAAATGCTTGAAAGTCCTCTATTTCATTAATTATTAATTTTCCCCTTGAAATATTATACAGTTTATAACAGATAAAGCAATTTAAACTTTTGGTCAGGTGATACTTCTTTTTAAAGCATTTACAATATAGACCACAAAAGAACTTCTTTTTTTTAAAAACATTAACCGAGACACAAATAATATTTATGTTGCTAACTTCACAAGCTCTTGACCTAATTGTCTCCATAGTATTACTAAAAATTAAAGGACCCTAACTTATTGTTGTTGGCCTAAAGTCCTATGCCTAATAGCTTAATTTTAGACAACCTGAGATGTTCCTTTACCCATAATCTATAATTGAATAGACCTGGTATTAAGCTCACAAACCTTTTGACAATAAGAAATTGCCACCAATAGTAAGGACATTGCAAGGATACAATATTCCCCCCAACTTCATGTCAATTCCAGGCAGGATTAGATTATCCATTTGCATTCAGTCAGGCTTAAAGTCTGCCAAGTGTCAGTGGGGAAATTGAGTCAGGAGAATCCCACCTCAGCCCAGGCTGAACAGCCACTCTCCCACCCTTCCCTTGAGATCACCTATGCAATTCATACCAGCATCTCATCAGCTTACTGGCATCATGTACTGAAGGCTCAGTTCACCTTTCTTGCTACTCATACCTGGAGTTAGACTCAGAAGAAGTCACTTAATAGTCCCATAGCATCTAAAAACAGCAAGTTCCAATAACTAGGTTTCAAATATGATTATAGTTTCACTTTGGCTAAGGAACATCTTTTGAGGCAAGTCTTAGGTGGCTTACATGCCTTTCTATACATGTTCTAGTTCCTGATTAAATGGCAATCATAAAATCAAATTTACCATTAAAACCTTGACTTTTCCATCAATGCCAAATTTTACCCAAGGTTACCTTCCTCTAGGAAATTTAGACTGAAATTCTTTTCTCCAAACTAAAGATGTCATTGATTTATTCTCAGTAATTAATTCAGTCTATTGCTTTAATACTAGTTGCTTTTACCTCACTTTGTAACATGCCCAATTTTTCTCTCCATCACTTCCCTCCCCCTCATTCTGATTACTCCTTCTCTCAATGTACCCTCCCTTCCATCACACCCCACCTCTCCTATCCCCATCTTCTCTCTTTTCTTGCAGGGCAAGATCAATTCTCATACCCCTATCCCTGTAGTTCTTATTTCCTGATTATATGCAATAAAAATTCTCAACATTCGTTTCTAATACTTTGAATTTCAACTTCTCTACCTCCCCCCCCTCCCCAGACCTACTGAGAAGGCAAGCAATTCAATACAGACTAAATATGTGCTGTTTTGCAAAAGACTTCCATAGTAATCATGTTGTATAATACTAATTATATTGCCCTCTGACCTAACTTATCTCCCCTTATTTTCCCCCCTACAATTGACCTTGTCCCTTCTCAAAAGTGTGTATTTCTAGTGACTCCCTTCTCCCATTTGCCCTCCCTTCTAACATTCCCCTCGCTCCACTTGTCACCTCCTCTCCTACTTTCCTGTGGTGTATATAAATTTTCATATCAATTTTAGTGAACATGTTATTCCCTCCTTCAGCCACATGTGGGGAGAGTAGCTTTATTTTTCCCCCTCTCCCCTTCTCCATTATCTCCTCCATTGAAAAAGATTTTTCTTATCTCTTTTATTAGTTATAGCCTGCCCCATTCCATTACTCCCTTTCTCTTCCAGGAAATTTTCCTCCTTCACCTCTTAATTTTTATTTTATTTTATTATTGTGTGTGTGTGTGTGTGTGTGGATATCATCTCTTCTGATATAACACACCCTATACTCTCTATCTATGTGTATGTGTATATGTGTGTGTATGTACAATCTCTCCAGCTATCCAAATACTGAGAAAAGATTCAAGAGTTAAAAATATTTTCTTTCCGTGTAGTAATATAAACAGTTCAGCTTTAGAGAGTCTTTTATGATTTTTCTTTTCTGTTTACCTTTTCATGTTTCTCTTGATTCTTGTCTTGGGAAGTCAAATTTTTAAATACAGATCTGGTCTTTTCCTCAACATGAAATCTTGAAATTCAACTATATCACTGAATGATCATTTTTTCCCTTGAAGTATTATATTCAGATTTGCTGGGTAGGTGATTCTTCACTTCAATCCCAGTTCCTTTGACTTCTGAAGTACCTCACTCCAAGCCCTTCAATCCCTTAATGTTGAAGTTGCCAGATCCTGTGTTATCCTAATTGTATTTCCACAGTACTCAAATTGTTTCTTTCTAGCTGCTTGCAGTATTTTCTCCTTGATCTGGGAACTCTGAAATTTGGTCACACTATTCCTAGGAGTTTCTCTGTTCAGATTTCTTTCAGGAGGTGATCAGTGAATTCTTTCAATATCCATTTTGCCCTCTGATTCTATAACATCAGGGCAGTTTCCTTGATAATTTCATGGAAGATAATGTCTAGTCTCTTTTTTTGATCATGGCTTTCAGGTAGTCCAATAATTTTTAAATTATTTCTCCTAGATCTATTTTCCAGGTCAGTTGTTTTTCCAATGAGTTGTTTCACCTTATCTTCTATTTTTAAAAATCTTTGGTTTTGTTTACTAACTTCTTGGTTTAACTCATAGCCATTTGTTTCTCTAAACTCAATTCTCTCTTTCAGTGAATTAGTTTGTTCAGTGAGCTTTTGAACCTTCTCCTCCATTTGGCTAATTTTGTTTTTTAAAACCTCCTTCTCCTCGTTGGCGTTTTGGACCTCTTTTTCCAACTGAGTTAGCCTCTTTTTAAAGTTATTTTCCTCAGCATTTTTTTGGTTCTCCTTTAGTAAGCTGCCAACTTGTTTTTTAAGGTCTTCTATTGCCTGGGCCCATTTTAAGTTCCCTTTAGGGGCAGAGGCCTTGACTTCATCTGACAGTATACCTTGTTCTTCCTCATCTGAAAGGATGGAGGGAGACACCTGTTCCCCAAGAAAGTAACCTTCTATGGTCTTATTTTTTTTCCCTTTTCTGGGCATTTTCCCAGCCAGTTACTTGACTTCTGAGTTTCCTCTCCACAACCACCTCACCTCCAGTTACACCAACGCTTGGGGTCTGAGATTCAAATGTGCTGCTCCCAAGCCTTAGGGGCTTTCCACAGGGGTGGGGATGCTATTCAGTGTGAGATTAAGTTCAGCTGCTCAGGTGGGGGCAGGGCCACCACACTGGGTTCAGTTCCTTCAGGGGGTTTACGAGGAGACCTTTAACAATGCTGCTTTGGGAGCCCCTGTCCAATGCTGCTTCCACTGCTGTCTTCTGAGGGGGCCTGAGTTATGGGGACACCTCACTCCCCTCTCAGCTAGCCAAAAAGACCCTCTCACTGACCTTTGGTGGCTGTGGGTTGAGGGACCTGCTCTGCCACTGGAGATTCCTTCCCTGAAGCCTGCTCGGATCTGCTCCTCTTGGTGGCACGTGGCCAAGGCAGGGCTGAGCTCTCCTCCACGTCTAGTGCACAACAGACCTTTCCCATCGATTTTTCAGGTCTCTCTGGAACAGAAATCTCCTCCACTCCTTTGTTCTGTGGCTTTTGCTACTCTAGAATTTGTTGAGAGTTCTTCTTCTCAGGTATTTTATGGACTGTGGGGTAAGAGCTAAGCATATGTGTATCTTTCTGCTCTGCCATCTTGGCTCCTCCCCCCCATCAGAGAATTTTGGTACCTCTTTTTCCATTTGGCCAACTCTGTTTTTTATGGTGTTATTTTCTTCAGTAGTTTTTTTGTGCCCCTTTTACCAAGCTGTTTTCTTTGAATAATTTTCTTCTTTTGCTTTCATTTCTTTACATATTTTTCTTCTACCACTCTCACTTGATTTTCTTTCTTTTTTTTTTTTTTTTTTTTTTAGCTCTTCCAAGAATTCCTGTTGGGCTTGTGTTTAATTTATATTTTTTTTGAGGCTTTGCTTGTAATTGCTTTGACTTCTTTGTTTTCTTCTGTTGATCTTCCCTATCTATGATGAGGTTCTTTTTGTTGTTGTTGTTTGCCCATTTTTCCACCCTATTTTTTGATTTGGAACTGTATGTTAATGTTCTGTTTCCTATCCTGGGAGTTTGAGAGGAGATCTGTCTCAAGCTTCAGGCTATTTTGACCTGCTGTTTTCAGGACTGTTTCTGGGGTTTGGGAGTTGAGGTGCTTCCAAAATGGTGTGATCTAGGGAGAGGTTTGGTCACTACTCTCTTGTTCTGTACTCTGGTTCTTATCCAGGAAGGGTCCTAATCCCTTGGGATTGCAATTGGTACTGTTCCTAAGGGACTCTATTCCCTTGGGACCAGAAGTGATACTGCCCTTCAGGGCTTCCACACCCTCCTGAATGAAAGTGCTCCTCTTTGCCCTTGAACTGTGACCCAGAATTGGGTATAGGCAATGGAGATGCCCAACAGCATCTGGTTTTATGCCCAGTGCTAGCAAAGGGAAGATCTTTCTGACCACTTGTTAGTTGCTCTTACCATGTCTGGCTTGGGAGCTCCCCAAACTGCTTTTGTCACCACCACTTAATCCCACCACTAGTGTTTCATCCATGTAGGCTCCAGGTCAGACTCCTCTTGCATGTCATAGATCTATCATTCTGTCCTCCTATGTTGTCTTGGGCTAGAGGAATGTCTTACTATGACAGTTTGTTGGCTCTATCACTTCAGAATTCTACTGAGGTATTATTTTAAAGTTTGAAGGCAAATGTTGGTACAACTTGGCTGAGTGCTTCTCTAGTCTGCCATCTTGGCTCTGCTTCTTTATATGCTTTAGTTTCCTTATCTAGAAAATGGAAACAATATCTAGAATTTATCTCAAAAGGTTACTCTAAGGCTCATGTCTATGGAAAAATCTTTGAAAACCTTAAAGCGTTACATACATGTCACTTGTCTACTGTTCTATGGTTCTGTGATCAGAAGAAAACAGGGAAGTAACAGATTCCAAATAAAGGAAGTGAATACTCCTTTTGCAATGTATCACAGGGTTTCTCCCCCTAGATTTTAGAGTTCTTCAGGCCTGGAGTAACATGAATAAGTGGCCAGCTTCAGATCTCCGACTCTCAAAAGACTCCATGAAAGAAACTAATGTAACCAGTACACATGACCATCCAGGACCAGGGTATAAGTCACAAAAAAGCAGAAGATATACATGGGCCAGAGAGTGAGAAGCTCAAAAAATTTACAGAGTAGACATGCAGCCAAGACCCTTTTCCAAGGTTTATAGGAGATTCCTGGGGTCTAAGCATGAGAAGAGATCTATTTCATAACACGAGGGAACATGAAGAACATCAAAAGACAGTGACGCTAAATCACATGGGAATCCAAAGAGATCCACTGGAGGGAATCACATGATCTTGGTATCCAATAAAGAAGTGAAATGACAACAGAGATGCAGATGGTGAGTAAGCATATCATGAAGACTGTAAGACAACGTCAGGCAAGACTGAAAAAAGAAGCCTTGGGGCTTTTGCATCTTGTAGCAAATACCACAAGCAAGATGGCTCCTTGACAAGGAGCCAGAGAAAAAGGAGGAAGAGAGAGGTATCTCAAGGAGCCACCTGCACCAAGGCACAAAAAGGTGAGAACCCTACTGATCCTTCATTAGTCCTTGGAGTCACTGCCCTCATCAAGTCAAGGGAAGAGAAAGAATCAACCTCTAGCATCCCCAAGTTCTTCCCCAAAAAAGAAAGAGATGGGGGCAGGTGACTCAGAGTTTGCAACTGGTTTTTTATTGGTTTTAATAAAAGCTTGTCCTGTTAGCCTTAGTACTTACACTACAGTTGAGAGACTTTTAAAGAGAGTAAAATGGCACTGAAATTCTCAGGATTTCCCTAGGTAGGGGCACTAGCCAGAAATTTTAAGTTCTTCCCTAAAAACATGTACATAAGTTCATCATGTCAGGGGCCACAGTCAAATTGGGGGAAATATGGAGGAGGGTGGAAGACAATGATAGTATAGGGGTTCATGGAATGTATTAGAAACAGACACTCATATTTCCCAATTGACAAGTGGTCAAAGGATATGAACAGGCAGTTTTCAGAGGAAGAAATGAAAGCTATCTGACAGCCATATGAAAAAATGCTCTAAATCACTACTGATTAGAGAAGTGCAAATTAAAAAAACTCTTAAGGTACCACATCATACCTATCCGATTAGCTAACATGACAAAACAGGAAAATGATAAATGTTGGAGAAGAGGTGGGAAAATTGGAACACATATATTGCTGGTGTAGTTGTGAACTGATGCAACCATTCTGGTGAGTTATTTGGAACTATACCCACAGGGTTATAAAACTGTACGTACCTTTTCACTCAGCAATACCATTTCTAGGTTTGCATCCCAAAGACATCATAAAAATGGGAAAAACAAGTACAAAATATTTATAGCAGCTCTTTTTATGGTGGCCAAGAATTGGAAATTGAGGGGATGTTCATCAATTGAGGAATGGCTGAACAAGTTGTGGTATATCAATGTAATGCAATACTACTGTTTCATAAGAAATGATAAGCAGGTAGATTTCAGAAAAACCTGGACTTACATGAATTGATGCAGAATGAAGTGAGCAGAACCAGGAGAACATTGTACCTAATAACATCCATATTATGTGATGACCAGCTTTGATAGACTTAACTCTTCTTGGCAATACAAAGATCTTAGACAATTCCAAAAGACTGAGGATGGTAAATGCTATCCACATCCAGAGAAGGAACTATGGAGTCTGAATGCAAACTGAAGAATACCATTTTCTCTCTCTCCCTCTGTCTCTTTTTTTGGGGGGGAGGGGTTCCTTCTTTCTCATGGTTTTTTCCCTTTGGTTCTTATTCTTCTTTATGACATGACTAATGTGAAAATATGTGTAATATTATTGTACATTATAAGCCTGTATCAGATTGCACACCATCTTGGGCAGGGGGGAGCAGAGGGTGAGAAAATTTAGAACTCAAAATCTCGTAGAAGTGAATGTTGAAAACTAAAAACAAATAAATAAAATTTAAAAAGAAACAGAGACTCAAGAATAATAGCTTCTGATGAAAAATCAACATTGTTCAATGCACTGGCATGACGAAGTGAAGCCCATCTTCTGACTTTGTTGAGGCCTCACCAAAGCTATTACTATAAGTCACAAAGACCCTGAGTGGATGGGTAGGTGGAGGGAGAGGGTGTACCCAATCCCTTCAAGTTGAAAAAAGCCTTTGAAAAAAGGGTCACAAAATTAAAACTAACTGGGCTCAGTGTTTGAAGGATCAGACAGTACAAAGACTGGGGGGGGTGAGGAGAGAGAGGAGAGGGTGACTTCAAACAATCAGCCCAGTTATAATATCACAAGACTCAAGAAGTGAGTGAAGTCCACATTAGTAGCAGAGCAGAATTTTAACTGTTACTCCAGAGGTTGAGAGTCTAATTAGCCCTCTGAGTTGAGTGGAGAAAGCTGGTAGGGAGGAAGTCAAGATAAGGACTTATTTTATAAGCATCTCCAACTGGTCAGTTACTCTTCTCACTTAGCATATTCCAAGTACATGGAGAAACTTAAACTCAGTACTGTGTTCTCCAGTGGCCCCTCCAAGTGGTAACAAGATCAGCTATTTAGATGCTGTGTTCTCTTGGAAACTGGAGAAAGGGACAATGAGAGTAGTCAGTTCTTGTTTGGTTTTGAATTGCTCCTGTCCACCCCATACTCTTCATGGGGTTCTTTAGCTGTTTCTCTCCTGTCTTGAATTTTGGTCTTACGCTGTTTTTAATTCTCCTTTGGAACAAGAGCCACTCCCAACCTCTAATTAGGGTCAGTGCCAGAGTTGTAAAGTCCTAGTGGTGGCAGTAATTCCAAGTGGTAGTCTGTGTCCGTGGTTGGCTACTGGTAGAAGTAAAAAGGAAGACTTCACTGGTCAGACTGCAATGGAAACTGGTTGAAATGTTAAGAACTGTCAGGACTACTACCATCCAGAGATTCAATGACATTTTAGTAAAGAAACTAAAATTATTGTGCTCTTTATTGCTTAATTTACAAATTTACAAAACTGCACTGCATTACCTCCTATGGTGGTGGTGGTGGTGTTCAGTCATTTTTTTCAGTTATGTCCAATTTTTCATGACTCCATTTGTGGTTTTCTGGCCAAAGATACTAGAGTGGTTTGTCATTTCCTTCTCCAGCTCATTTTACAGATGAAAAACTGAGGCAAACAGGGTTAAGTGACTTGCCCAGGGTCACACAGCTAGCTAAGTAAGTGTCTGAGGCCAGATTTGAACTCAGGAAAATGACTCTTCCTGACTCTAACCACTAAGCCATCTAGCTGCCCCAACATTTAAATATCATAAAGTAAATAAGACAACCTCCTCCCACTTATACATCTCTCCATTCTCATAAGTCTCACAAAATAGACAGTTAAGTGGCACAATAGCTAGAATACTTGACCTGGAGTCAGGAAGGGCAAAGTTAAAATCCTCCCTCTGATAATTAGTAGCTGTGCGACCCTGGGCAAGTCACTTAACATCTTTAAATTTCAGTTTCCTCATCTGTGAAATGGAGATAATCACAGCACCTAGCTCAGAGAATTGTTGTAAAAGATCAAAAAAGACAACATATACAGTGCTCTTCAAACTTTAACGCAATACTATATATGAATACTTGTTGCTTTATTATTTATCCTTTATGTAGGTTTGTGTATTTGTGTTCAAAATGTTGATTGCTCCATTATAACATAAGGTCTTTAAAGACAGGGACTATCTTTTGTTTCTTTTTGTATCTCCAGAGCTTAGCACAATGCCTGTTACATAGTTGCTGTGTTTGTCCTTCACGCTCAGAGGACCACGACATCAGGGAGATGATGACATGACTTGCACTTGACTGCTTTGAGGGGAGGAGGCCTGTGCAACCTCACTTTCTCCTCTAGAGCCAGCTGGGTCCAGCGGCCAGATATCAATCAGGATGACTGGAGATAGGCGCTTAGTAAATGTTGATTCCTATCCTATCCTATCCTAAGGCTTTGCAAACCTTAATGAGTTATATCTTTCAAAATTTACCTATGTAGATTGCTTTGCAAACCTTAAATCCTATATAAACTGCTTTGCAAACCTTAAAAAAACTATACAAACACCAGCAATTAGCGTATTTTTAGTACAGTGGCCAGGCCCTTAATAGATGTTTATTGATTATCATAGGTTTCAATCACTTTGCAAACCTTAAAGCACATATAAATGGTATTATTATGTAAATCACAAACCTCAGTTATAGAACCAGCTAGCTTATTATTATCCTATATATCTTTTATATTAACAGTAAATCTATGTCACCTGTAACACGATATATCTTATGTATTATCCTATATATCACTTATCACATATGTATATATATATGTGCGTGAGTGTGCAGATGTATGCATCACTTTGCAAACCTGCCCAGCCCTCAGGGTGTGTATACCTTACGTAGACCGCTGTGCACACCTTAAAGCCCGTATAAACATAAAGGCCCGGGCAACCCTCCAGTCTGCACGTAGGTACTGGCTACCTTTCTTCCGCCTGTCCCGCCTCACGCCAGGGACGAGCGCCTCTGGGCTTTGGGTCAGTCCCGCCTCCCGCAGGACGGAGGCCGAGACGGCGCTGCCTTTTCCTCAAGAGCGAGGCAGGTCTGGGACGCGCCCAGGAACCGGCTTCCTCCGCGCGGCTGGCGGCCAGAAGACGCTTCACGCGCTGTGGTTTAGCTGGGGGGAGGGGCGAGGTGGAGAGGAGGGAGCTAGAGCCCATGGGAAGGGGTGGGGCTTGCCAAGACCGAGCTTTTTCTCACGTGGTTAACCGCGTAAGAGCAGACGACCAAGTCCGAGAAGAAGGGCTGAGTTCAGCCTGGGGTGTGGGCGGCCGGAATCCTGGCGTCTGCCGTCGCCGCCACGCCCACGGGAGGAGGCGGGGCCGGCGGGGAGACCTTTCGCTCGGGTCCTAGATGACACTTGGCTGTTACCGGGGCAGGAGTCTGGGGGGGGGAAGGGCGGGTCAATCTCCCACTCCGTCCCTCGCCCACTCCCGCCTCCTCAGAAACACCAATCCACAAGCGGCCGGAAGTGACGCGGCGGAGGCTTCGTGGGCTGGGGTTGGTGGTTTGGGCTGTAGAGCTCAGTCTGGGAAACCCTTTCCCGCCGCCGCGGCGGTTAGCGCCCGCGTCTGGGGTCCGGCCGGGGCCCGGGCCGCAACCCGAGACTGAGGCTGAGTCCTGCAGGGAGAGGGAGCAGGGATGAGGCCCGGGCTCCCTCGGGGCTCCGGCGTGGACCCCAGCCTTCTTCTCCTTTTTGTCTGTATCTGCGGGAGCTGGGCCGAGCCCCCGACCCTGGATCCAGCCGCTTCCAGAGGTAGGGATCTTGGGGTTGGCCTGAGTGTGCTCGGAAGGGCGGGGCGCTGTCCGCTTGATTCCCGAGGGTCCGGGAAAGCACCTTCCCTGTTGGTTTTCAGTCTGCCTTGAGCATCTAGGTATTCCTTCTTGGAGGCCGGAATTTCCCAGCTCTTTGGCCGTGAGTCACACGATCTGTCTCTGTGGCTTCTGCTTCCCTGTGGGAGAAAATAATAAGGGACGGGAGGGGGAGGAGAGGAGAATGGGCCCAGAGTAGACCCAGCCGGACAGCAAAAACAGCCCCGGAGCTTATTGGGGAAGTCATTTTTTGTGTATGCGTCCCAACCTAACTTGTGTCCCTAACACCCGCACGCACACACACCCCAAAGAAACAATAGACTTTGCCCTATATCCTTTGGGGGAGAGGTAGATGTTGCCCCGAGTTATTATCTTGGGAATGCTCTGTTACAAGTTACACTGAAGCTTCTTTTAAAGTGGAGGAAAATTTAGCTAGTTTACCCCGAAGTGAGTGTTTTTCCTTTCTTCTCTCAGTAAAGATTACACTTCATCGTGGTGAATTAAAAGTATGTAGGGACTGGAGGCTACTTTTAGCGATGTAAGTTATCGGTGTCCTGGACCATTTCTTACTAATACACGTGCTGTCGTGTGTATTAGAATCTTTGGAATTATTCACCCTTTCGATTCTATGTATTTAACTGGAAGATGTGAGTACTGTGACAAAAAGGTTTTTTTGATATTTTTTTCCCAAGTGTTATCTAAACTCATGAATTCCGATTTGTTACATGCATTGTTTTGCATTGTTACATTGTTTGCATTGATACAGCTTGCTGATATTTTCTGGGAGAGTAGATGCCTCAGTTAGACTTTTTAATAAATACTGTACGGTCTTGAATACAAGAAATTAGGAAGGGGATTGACTCTGCGAAATATTGACAGGTCAGAAGTTTTTCTCTTGTCTCCCCTTGGTGTTCTGTTTTATACTGTGATTTCCATCGTTTTACTTTTCCCAAGTGTGAGACTTGGGGACTACAAATTCAGTGGGTATCATCATTTAAAAGATGATTAGCTTACCTTTAAAGTTAAAAGTCTTCAGATGGGGAGGAGTAGGAAATAGTGTGGGTTTAGGTGAAAATATTTTTAAGAGCCAAGAATCCTTGTAATTTTTTCTGAGGTATTTTGGAGGCTTTTAGATGAACTTTTATTGATTTGTTCTTTAGTTCTAACCAGAGGTAGGAGAATGGAGAAAGCTTTTGGCAGTAACTGGTTGTTAGCGAACTTCATAATCCTTCTTACTAGTGAAGAGGGAAAAATGCATGGCAAGTACAAACTCTGAACTTAAACTCAGAGCACTCAGGTACAAATTCTGCCTCGGCCAATTACTACCTGTGAGACTTTATCCAAGCCATTTATTTAATTTGTCTGGGCCTTAGTATTTTCATCAGTAAAAATTGGGGATTAGACTAGGTAATTTCTAAGGTCCTTTCCAGCAGGAAATCTGTGATCCTGGATAGCAGTCTTGGAAGGAAGGAAACTTGTTGAACTGTGGAGAGATATTTAGGACTGTGTTAGAATGAAGGCTATTGGATTAGCTTGGTGGAAAGAACTAATTTTGTATTTAGTTAAGAGTGCAGCACATTGCTGTGCAAATACTTATTCAGTAAATGTTTATTGGGCAATCAAAATGATTTGGGTTTAAGTCATGTCCTTAAGAAAAAAATCTAGCCCATAAGCCCCAAGAGATCTTTGGAAGTTTTGGTGATCAAAATTTACATTCCTTTGGACAGAGCCTGTGTATTTTATATACCCTATGTGGACAGAGGGAGAGAAGGGGAGGGGAGAAGAAGGGATCAGAAAATCAAATAAGGAAAATTATTTCTTTCTTACATTACAATGTGCAAAGCTGACATGGATCAAAAAAGATTTGTAGTAAGTCTATTATGTCCTATGCTCCTGTGTATCCCTAGAACTCTGATAAGTGCTGAGGATACAAAGAAAAAGTGAAGAGAACAGTACCTGACCTCAAGGAGTTTGCATTCTAATGTAGAAAACAAGCAATACACAAATATACTTACATAAAATGTATGATCTCTATATGATAATAAGAATTAAATATATATTTGGGGCAGCTAGGTGGTAACAGTGGATGGAGCACCAGGCTTGGAGTCAGGAGGACCTGAGTGCAAATGTGACCTTACTAGCTGTGTGACCCTGGGCAAGTCTCTTAACCCTGTTTGCTTCAGTTTTCTCAATTGTAAAATGAGCTGAAGGAAATGGTAAACCATTCCTGTACCTTTGCCAAGAAAACCCCAAAAGGCATCACAAAGAGGTAGACACGAATGAAACAACTGAACAACAGGCTAGAAAGAGATAATAAGGCCCCAACTGAGGGTGGTGGCTGTGAGGGGATAAGGAGGACATATGTCCAAAATGTTGGACAGTTAGAAAATCCAGTCCAATAAATATTTATGAAGTTCCTTCTGTGTGCCAGCCACTGAGCCAAGCACTGGAGATACAATGATCAAATGAAAGATAGTCCCTGCTCTCAGGGAGTTTGCATTCTAATAGGAGGAGGTAACACCAAGAAGTGGGCAAGTTTCAGACTGGAGTAAAAAGTGGAAATAGCGATGACAAGAGGGAGCTTGTGCAGCCTGTTCTTAGGACATTCCACACAAAAGTACTCAGAGAGCAGTGGGAGGGAGTGCTAGGAAAGACTTGAAGAGAGGAAGTAAGTGATTTGGAAGAGCAGCTGGGGTGAGAGATATCAAGTCAGAGAGGAATAGGATTGCCGTAATGTACTGAGGGCTCAGTTGAAATTAAATAACAGATTTATAGTGGATCTGGTTAACATAGTTCCTTTGCAAAAGTTGGGGCATCCACCTTTGTGGAACATTTCACATAAGGTCAAATGTTTTAGACATAATTGATTAGTTTTGTTGATTTTTAAAAAATCTTTTCCCTCTATTTTTAAAATTTTTCAATGATTGCGGTTAGGGAAAGGTAAAGATACAGGGGAAAATCTAGGCAATAGAAAAAGTAAAGATCAATAAAATCTATTTTTAAAAAGAATTTGAGTTTTTTAGTAAGGAAGTAGCATTTTTATGAAACATGGCAAGATCAAGGGTGTCACCATCCCTATCTGTAGCTGAGATGAAGTGGAGGCGTGGCATATACCTAGTTTTGTAACTTTACTGTAGGTAGCACTGAAAGAGTATTATTTCCTCTATTCTATGACTCATTTATTGGACTCATATTTATTATACTAGCCCCTAGCTCTGTCACCTTATCTCGTTTTGTCTATGGCACATTCTTCTGCCTTGGAGAATATCTTAAATTTGCTTTCAGAAATTTTTCTTTGAATTTTGTTTTTGTTCAAGATGTTACCATTCAGATTTAACAGTTATTTGATGGTGTGTTATGCTGGGTTTTATTTTGACTTCACTTTTTTCCCCTGCAAAGATTTTTTGTATTAACTTGAGTGGTCATATATTTTTTAGTAAAATCATACCAGTTATACAGGGTAAGTCAGGGAACTGATAACACATTGAAATGGTGCAGTGGTTAAACAACAAGACAAGTATAATGTGCCCAATTTGAGGCACAGTGTAAATCACAGTGAAATTTGGCTGCAAGGATACATTTAATTTTTCTACTTGGGAGATTGCTTTGGTATACTTTTTATACCTTAGAGACAAAGATTTCAGTCACAGTCTGCATTTTAAATAATTTGTTTTCATATAATTTTAGGTTAATTTTATAGCAGCATCAGAAAACTGAATGAATTTATTAACCAAAAAGCTCTTTGAATCCCATCATAAAGTAACTAGAGAGTGAAACAGCTCAAATTCAACAAGTTGAAATTGGGGTGACTTTTATTACATTATATTAAGACAGCAGCCATCCCCTAAATAGCAATTAAGGTTTTTCACACCTCCCCCCTCCCCACCAAAAAAATCCCAAGCCCCCCATACCTCCCTCTCAAAAAATTTCTAGAAATTTCTTAATGACCAGGTATCATTTTTTAAACAAAGTAAGCATATGTGCATTTAATAACAATTGCTAACATTTGTGTAGCTCTTTGAGGTTTGCAAAAATAACTAGATATATGACTATAAATAATAAATGTGAAGGGCAGCTAGGCCATGCCGTAGATAGAGCTCCAGGTATGTAATCAGAAAGATTTCTCTTCCAGAGTTCAAATCCAACCTCACCTAATAGCTGTGTGACCCTGGATGAGTCACTTAACTCGGTTTAACTCTGTAAAATGAGCTAAAGAAGAAAATGCCAAACTACTCCAGTATCTTTACCCAAAAAAACCCAGATGGGTTCATGAACAATTGATACAACTGAAATGATTCAACAGCAACAAAATAAATATAGACAATAAATACGAAAATAGTTAAGTACAAGTATGCTATCATTATATACTTTCTATATGTGTAGATCTGTGAAGAATCTGCATAGAAAGACAGTTAAATCCATGGAAGCCTATGAATTTAGAGAAAGTAGGTAAAAGAGCCCAGGACAGATCCTTTGAGGACACCTCTCAAGGGTGTGATATTGATGCTGAGCCAGCAAGGAAGATTAAGAGGGAGAGATTAACAAGTAGGTAGAGAACCACAGAAAGTAGTATCTTAAAAACAGGGAAGAGAGTATCCAGGAGAAAGCTTTTCTTTGAGACTTTATTACAAGGTAAATAATCAAAAAAACACTGGTACTTCAACATTTTCCTATTGTGTATATCCATCAGGCCATGGGATTACACATTTAGAATGAGAAGGGATCTTAAAGACCGTCAAGTCTACCTCCGCAACATTTTGTGGAGGAGGAAACCAAAGCAGAGTTAAGTGACACTTTATGTAGGTTCCATTTAGAAAAAGCAAGAACCATCAGTAATACATTCACCAAATAGCTTTTCTGCAAATTAGCTTCATTGAACACTTCCAAAATAAATGTAGTTAAGATAATTTTGAGAAAATAGTTCATAATTTTTTTTTATTTAAAAAATGTTTTTCCTGTAGTTTACACACATACATCATAGGGAAATAGTGAATGGGAGATTGTTTTAAATCAAGTTTCTTCATAATCTAGAATTTTAAATATTTGTATACTAACATGAGAAACTTTCCAAAATTTGATCTGAAAGTACCTCTTTTTTATGCTATTATGTAAATGCAGCAAAGACTTGTTTAATAATCACATTTCTCTTGTGACAAAACCACCGATTACATCCTCAAAAGTTTTTCCCTAAATCTACCAGTAATTTCTAACGTTAGAGTTTATAACAGTAAGATTTAGAACCTCCAGTTTGTCCCTTTTACTGGCTTCTAGGATAGAACATTTATGTCCTTCCTCTAGGCACACCATATTCAGCTTTCTTCCCCTTTCTTTTCTCTCAGCCCATCCTTTTGACATTTGTTACCTATACCTCAACTTAGCCTTCAGTTCTCAAATCCCATACTTAAGCATCCACAATAAAAATAAAGAAAACTGAGATGAGAAGAATAAGAGTAGATTGCATTTACATAGCACTTCAAGATTGCAAAATGCTTTACAAGTATTATCTTATTTGTTCCTCACAAAAACTGGCAGATATGTGCCGCTAATATCACCATTTTGTAGATGAGGAAGCTGAGGCAGAGTTTAAGTGACTTGCCTGTGATCACACAATTCATAAGTATCTGAGGCAGGATTTACACCGACTTTGGGGCCATTTACCACACCAGCTATCTCTACTGAACCAAGATATACTTTAATAACAAGTAAAATTCAAGATTGTACATGATTTAACCCATAATAAAAATGAATATGTACAAAACAATATGATTCTTCCCAAAACCCTATCCAACCTGTTCTCCTATTCATTTATGAGCAAAACTGACTGTACATCTACAGTGTCTCTTTAAGATGAATATACTTGTGGGCCAACTCTAGTTTGTCAATCCACCTACATATCATATAGGTTGGACGATAAGCAGTCTTCTTACCCTCAGTTTTCCCTATGTTGATATTTAGGCCAAACACTTTGGGGTAGTTATGGATCTTATTTAGGGAGGTTGTCTGGTATTCCAGAACTTGATGCAATCAGCAAAATGGTATCCACAGATAGGAACATCTGGAGCATCTCAACTTCTCTAGAACTGCCCACTTCCATTTGAACTCTGTGCTAGAAATCCACCATGACAGTGGCAAACACCTTTGGCAAACTCATGTCTCCTTGTTTTATTGCTTGCTTGATAGCAATCAAAGAGGTTGTCGAACCAAGTTATGTTTTGTGGGAATTCTAAGGAATCATATGTGATTTTTGTTATAATGTTGCTTAAGAGATACCTTATTGAAGGAAAGCCCTTAGGGTGACAGTTTTACTCTGTGGTATCAAATGCTCCTCCCAACACTTCCCCCAAGCCCCTATTTTTTAACCTATTTATTATTACAAATTTGACAAACGTTAACAAAAATGAAGTTTTTCCTACAAATTTTGGGGGGGGCATAATTCAGTTAGTAATAATTTGAATGCCAGGCACTGTGGTTAGTGCAGGGGAGACAAAGGAAGACAAAAGATAGCCCTACCTTCAAGGAGCTCTCAGTCTAATAGGAAGGACAACATAAAATTAACCATATCCAAATAAGCTATATTTAGGAATGGAGGTAATCAATAGAGGAAAGGCACTAGCATTAAGGGAGATCAGAAAAGACTTCTCATAGAAGATAGATTTTATCTGGGACTTGAAAGAAGTCAGGAGATGAGGACAGTGTTCCAGGCATAAGGAATAGCAAGTAAAAATCTCCAGAGACTGAAGTCTTGGTCAAGGTAGGCAAGGCACCAGATGTCACTAGATGGTAGAGTATGTAGTTAGCTCTGCTTTTGTTTACCCCTTTTTGAACTTTTATGTTTATTTTTGATTCTTTACATTTTTTTAAAGGATCATTATACGACTCTTTACTAACCCTAACCCTTTCTACTCTCCCCACCACCTCTCCTAAGGTAGAACCAACCCACACAGTGGACATGCCTCAAAATATATGTCTCGTTCTGAATCTTTTGTCTGCCTCCACTCTGCCATGAGGTAATATGAGCATACTTTATCAGCCTTCTGGAATAGCATTTAGTCACTTCATTGATGTAGTGCCTGGGGCTTTGTTTTCTTTAACAATGTTGTAGTCATGAGGTCAGTTCTATTTATATCTAGTGAATCAATTCAAACAATTCTTCTCTTTTTTCTCTGAATCCATCCCTTTCATCATTAAAAGAAATTCTGTACTTAAAACACCAAAAAAAAAAAAAAAAGCAGTTTCAATATAAACCCATTCATATGCTTTTCATGCCACGTTTTAAAAGTACATAATACATTCTACACATTCCTTTCCAGATGTCCCTGTTGGTGCTTTTTCCTGAACTTTCTGTTTTCTTCTGAGTGTTTTAGAATGTATTATTGGACCTCACTTTTTTTTTTTTGCATCTGTCCTTCTAGCCCCATCGTTTTCACCTGTTAAAAACTTATCCTCATTGATTTTGTTTACACAGAAACATTCAGTTCTATGTAATAAGAATTGTTGATTTATTTCCTGAGTTCCCCCCCAAACTTTGTTTAGTCAGTAACTCTTTATCCGTAATTGTGAAAGTTATCACCTTAACTGTTCCTCTAAATTTTTTATGGTGTGACTTTATTCCCAGGACCTGTATGTTTTTGGAGCTTTTATTGTGGCATTGGTGTGAAATGTTAGTTTAAACCTAATTTCTGCAACTCTGCTGTATAGTATTCCCATTAGATTTTATTGAATCACTTTTCCAGTTTCAGTCCCTGGATTTATCAAACATTCCACTATATTTTATTGCTTTTGCATCTTGTACACCTAACGTATTCCACCAACCAACTTTTCTACTTTTAAAGAGCACCGAATGGTCTCTATGATTACTGCTTTGTGTTATATAGTTTGAGATCCGGTTTTGTTAGGCCTTCTTCATTCCTCTTAACTTGGTTGGTCAGTAGTTAAAGCACTGGGCCTAAAGTCAGGAAGACCTGAGTTCAAATGTGACCTTACTTACCAGCTGTGTGACTCTGGGCAAGTTACTAGAACTCTGTTTGCCTCAGTTTCCTCATCTGCAAAATGAGAATAAAAATAGGACTTACCTCCCAGAGTTTTTGGAAGGACCAAATGAGATATTTGTGAACCACTTAACACAGTGCCTGGCACTTAGTAGGCTACATATATATTATTATTATTATTATTATTATTATTATTATTTTTCATTAATTCCATTTGATAACAAAATTCTAATTCTGCAAAGTAACCTTTTGGACCTTTGGTATGACACTAAATCTGCGAACTAATTCTATGTTAATTATAATTTTACTTCATTATTGTAACAGGGACTAACTTCTAAGTATTTAAATGCTTTGTCATACATGCATATAAAGAATTGATATTTCATTATGTCTTTAAACATAATGTAATTTTCTTGTGTATCACTTTTAACCACTTTGTCTGACAATAGTTAATGCCCATCTGTTTTTTGGATTTACTTGAAACATAGTGAATTCTGGTATAGCCACTTGTTTTAATCTTGTGTGATTGTTTGAAATGTATTCTTATAAACAATATATTATTGAAATTCTGCTTTCTAATACATTCTCCTGAACTCCTCATTTTATGGTTCACTCAGTCACGTTCATTGTTATGATTGTTAATTATTGTTCCTTTCATTATAACCTCTTACATTTTTTCCTCCTTCTCCCTTCTTTACAAAGAAGGGGGTGGAGAAAGAAAGTATCTGATTATTACCAGAAGTTCGGTGACCAAAGTGGTTTGTTCCTACTTCTTTCCTCATCAAGTCCAGACCGCAATTTGTTTTACACTTTTTTTCTCTCAATCACACCTTATTAGCCCTTGCATAATTGAAGTTTATTTTGCTCCTTTCTTTTCCCTGATTTTCCCCTTTCTTGTCACCATCTATATTCCTGTTGAATTCAATTTATTTCTACACAAACTGTACTTTTGTTCACAATTCTTTTTATAAGTTTTATTGATATTTTCCCTTTACATTTGTGCATATTTACAAATTACCACCATTTCATGAGGTAGCACTTGTAACAAAGTTAAACATTTAAGTAAAACTAAAAATACAATGACCTCGTCTGAAAATTCATGCAACATTTCACATGTTTAACACCCTCTCTTTTAAAAATGAACAGAAATCTATTTTGTCTCCATCCCAAACCTTATCCATTAAAAAATAAAGAACATTTGTTACAAGTACACATACTCAAGCAAAATATTCCTCTAATGACTGTACACAAAAACATATTTTTCATCACACCTTGAATCTTATCATCTTTCTGTAATGAAAGCATATTTCATCATTGGTTCCTGAAGTCACGAACGGTCGTTGTGTTGATGATAGTTCTGAAAGATTTCAAAATTGTTTTCTCTTACTGTATTGTTGTTATTGTATAAATTGTTCTCTTTCTGCTTATTTCTTTTTTCATTGGTTTATGAAATCACCTATTTCCTCACTTCTTACAATATAATACTACTCCATCACATTCATATACCACAACTTATTCAGCCATTTTTCAGTTAAGCATTCCTCTTAGTTTCTCTCCTTTTTTTTTGCCACTATGAAAAGAGCTATTAAAAATATTTTTGTACACAAAGGACTTTTTCTTCTCTTTAATATCTTTTGAGTATAGGCCTACCAGTGATATAACTGGATCAAAAGTTATTATTTAGTAACTTTTTGTGTATAATTCCAAAATACGTTTCAGAATGCTTGTATCCATTCACAGGTCTGCCAGCAGTGAATCATTGTGCCTTTTCCTCCCTAGCCCCTGGGGTAGCTAGGTGTTGCAGTGGATAGAACACCAGTGCAGGAGTCAGGAGGACCTGAGTTCAAATCTCACCTCAGACACTTGACACTCACCAGCTGTGTGACCTTGGGCAAATCACTTAACCCTAATTGCCTCATCCTGGGACATCTCCATTCATCCTGATGAATATCTGGTCACTGGATTCAGATGGCTCTGGAGAAGTGAGTCTGGTGACCTGCACAGCCCTCACTCACTCAAAACAAAGTCAAGTGCAAGTCATGTTATCAATTCTTTGATGGCATGGTCTTCTTCGGCAATGAAGGATAAACATACCCTAGCCCCTTCAACAATTATCATTTCCTTTATTGTCATCCAATCTGAAGAGAGTGAGGTAGAATCTCAGAGTTGCTTTAATTTATGTTTCTCTAATTAGCAGTGCTTTCGAGCATTTTTTTTTCACATATCTCTAGATAGCCGGAGTATCTTCTCTTAATAACTACCTGCACATATCCTTAGTTGTAGTTCAGTCGTGTCTATCTCTTCATGACCCTGTGGATCATAGCAGGCCAGTGCTGCCCCTGGGTTCTTGACAAAGATACTGGAATGGTTTGTTATTTTCTTCTCCAGTGAATTAAGGTAAATAGAGGTTAAGTGACTTGCCCAGAGTCACATTGCTAGTAAGTGTCTGAGGCCAGATTTGAATTAAGGTCTTCCTAATTCCAAGCCCAGCTCTCTATCCATTGAGCCACCTGGCTGCCCCCTTCCTTAGACCATTTATTAATTAGGAAGTGTCTCTTTTCCTTATGTAAATTTGAATCCATTCCCTAAATATCTTGAAATTGAGATCATTATCAGAGAAATTTAACTGCAAAGATTTTATTTTTCCCCAGTTAACATTAATTATCCTTGGTTCAGTTTGAATAGGATTAAGATCTATGAGATACCTGCTTTCCCCTATTTTATCCATGTTTAGATAGTAATCTCCTTCCATATTTACACAGTTTTCTTCCACACCTCATAAACACTTAATTATTACTTATCTCTTTCTATTTGTTCACATGCATTTATGTATCTTTCTGGGTTTCTCTTCCCACCTGTGTTTGCATATGAAAGTTTTTCTTACCTCTGGTCTTTTTGTCAGGAATGCTCGGAAGTCCTGTAAGTTTATTTTTTTCTTCTGTAGGATTAATACTTAGTTTTGCAGAGTAAGTTAGTTGAGGTTGTAAACTTTTATATTTTGCTTTTTAGAAGATTGTATTCAAGATCTCCTTTATAATGGTTGCTGCTAAGTTTTACATGAACTTGAGCGTGGTTCTTTGGTACTTGAACTTTTTCTTTCCTACTGTTTGCAGTATTGTTTATTTTACTTAGGAGCTCTGAATTTGGGCTGTGGTGTTCCTGGGTATTTACAGTTTTTGCTTATTTTCTTCCCCATTTTTACTTATCCCTGAAGTTCTAATAGATCAGGGAAGTTCTATTTTATGTTTTCTTGAAATATAGTATGTACATTGTTTGCTTAGTTGTGGTTTTTAGGGAGTTTAATGATTCTTAAATTTTCTTTTCTTGACTTATTTTTCAAATCAGTATTTTTGATAATAGATACCTCACATTTTGTTGCTCAGATGTTTATTGTCTCATAGAATCATTTAGTTGTATCCATTCTATTTTTCAGAGAATCTACTAGTTTGGTAAGCTTTTCCATCATTTGTTCTAAGGTATTTTATACTCCTATCACATTTTTTTCTTCCTAAACTCTCATTTCCTTTCCAGTTTCACTATTTTATCTTGTGCTTCATTTCTCTGCTATTGTAGCCCTTGAAGCCAAGCCATTCCCCCTCCCAAAGTTTTGCTTGTAATTGTTATGGAGTTATACTTTTCTGGATTTACTGCTTGGTCTTCCCTTAAAAACCATAGTGGGGTGTTGGGGTTTTTTTATTGTGTTTGATACCTTCTGTTTATTCATAATTTTATCCTCAGTTCTTGGATTGGGATCTTAAGTTCAGAGTAATCTCTTACACCTTGCCCTGGTTGGATTGGCTTTATTAAAATCTTGCCCTTCCATGGTCAGAATGCTGCCACAGATCTGGATGGGATGCCTAGTATGAGTCTCTACATTCTACTTGAATCCCTGGCTCCTGTCTTTTTTTGTTGTTGTTCCACTATGTGTTCAGATCTCAGCTGATCTCTTTATTTTTCCTTGTCTTTGCACATTCCTCATTCAGGAGTCCCAGTAGGAGGTTGGAGATCACTATTATCAAACATCCTGCACAGTTTTGTCCTCTCCACTCAACAGGGCCCAAATTGACCTGTTTCCTACTGTGGTTCACAATGCTTGCTCATAAGACTACATTGCCATGTACCTGCCACCTTTTGTTGTTGTTAAATCTGGGTCTCCCTATTCTCTCTAGGCTTTAAGTGAAGAAGGCACTTTCAGACCCAGTCAAACTGCAAATTGGCACAGAAGATTTCATCTCCATTTTTCCAGCCTGGAATGATTTTCCCCTTCTGAGGGAGCCTGATGGTTTCCTTTTTCCAGGGACTCGCTATGTTGATGCCGTGGCATTATACTTAGCATGGACACCTAATTGGTTTTAGCCCTTCTGCAACTTAAGACTTCTGAGCTCAAGTAATCCACCAGACTTGCCCTTCCTAGTATCAATGAATCAATAAATAAATAAACATTATTAAGAGCCTACCAAATGCCAGGCATTGTGCTAAGCCCTAGGGATACAAAAAGAGGCAAAAGACAGTTCCTGGTCCCCAAGGAGCTTACAATGTAATGAATTATTATTAATAACATTATTATTATTAATAAATCTCCTGATAGCAGAGATTGTGTGTTTCACCATACCTATTCCAGTCACTTTTCTCCTGTGCTTACGAGAGCTGATTCTGTGCCCCATTTCTATCCTGAAGGGCGCAAGTTGGAATCTATCTTCGGGCACCTGATTATTAGTAGTACTTGCTTGAAATGACCCTATTCAGATAAATATTTGTTGGACTCCAAGCTAACTTATCTTCTCCCCTTCCCTAACTCCAATTCCCTTCTACCCACTAATATTCTGCCCATTTGATGGAGTTATTCTGCTTTTCTTGGCATGATCCTTTTCCCTACACTAGCAACTTCTGAGCCTTCTGAAGTAATCCTGACTTTCTTGATTTGACACCTATACCATCTTCTGTCTTCTAGCAGTCTTTATGTGTAGTTCTGGACTATATGGAGGAGATTATTTCCTCATCTTTTTTGGATTTCCCTATTAGTTTTTGGGGGGTAGATAGGTGATTCAGTAGATAGAATGCCAGACCTAGAGTCAAGAAGACTTATCTTCCTGAGTTCAGATCTGGCCTCAGACACTTATTAGCTGTGTGCAGCTACTTGGGCAAGCTACTTAACCCTGTTTGCCTCAGTTCCTGATGTATACAATGAGCTGGAAAAGGAAATGGCAAACCACTCCAATATCTTCTCAGAGAAAACCCAAAATGGGGCCATGAAGAGTCAGGCACAAACTGAGCCACCACTTTAGTTTTTTGGGGATGATTTTTAGTTATTTGATGAGGTTTGAGGGAGAGAGGAGGGGCGCTAGGCTGCTCTACATACAACACAGGTCTCCAGCTTAACTGAGTGAAAACCAAATGCTTTTGTTGTACTCAATAAACAAGTACAATGGAACCTCATTCCTGTACAGCTTTCACTCAATCATATGACTTTAAATATGTCATCTGTAGAATGTCACTTTCAAAACCTGCCTATTTGCATACCTTTATTAAAGATGCCCTCAACATGAGTTAATTATTCTCATAGAGATTTTTTGGAAATGGAGAAGTAGGAGTTTGGTTTGGCATTTGATATTTTCTCAGCTACCTTGTTTGGTAGTGAAGAAGTGAGTGGTTTTTTATTTCCTCAAGCCTTTCTGGTCCCTTTCATCTTTTAAGGATCTTAATAATTGACCTTTCAATGCCTTCACAATTGCCTTAGCCAATATAGATAACCCTCTAGGTATTCTTGATTACTTCAACTAATTTTCCAACTTTTGGGGGGGACAGAGGAACCATTTCATTGTAATAAAATATAATATGTAAGATACTTAGTAGAAATTAGAAATTGATAGCTAAGCTAGAGTATGGGTGAATAATGATAGGGGATATAGTGTGGCAAGGACTGGAAGGAGTCCCTGTGCTCAAACAGTTTATATTTCCCTTAATGGAGTGGGGAGTGCAACATTTAAACATAGAAGTGATGTAATTCAGGGATGGAAAGAACACTAGTAAGTCGTGGAATCAGGAAAGATTACCTGTAATTGTAATAATATTATTGTTCACTTTTATATGCACTTGTCATAGAAATCTATGATTCTGAGATTTTCACATCTTAGAGAAGCACTATTGGTCTTACTTCAGAAAGGTTAAGTGACTTGCCTAGGGTTGCACAGCTAGTGAGTATCAAAGGTTGGATTTGAACCCAGGTCTTCCTGAATCCAAGTCCAATATCTTATTCACTAAATCACCAAGAGTTAGAACCTTATTTGAGATTTGAAGGAAGCTAAATTTTCCAAGGGGTAGATGTGAGGGATTGTATTATAGGTATATTAGGCAAACTGTACAAAATTACAAAAATAGAAAATGTAATGTTGAGTTCCGGGGAAAAAACATGCAGGTCAGTTTTAATGAGCCAATAAAGTATAAAGAGAAACTGTAAAATAAGTTGGCAAATGTGTACTAGATTGTGATTGACTTGAATCAGAATTGTTAGCTACTTGTAACATACTTTTCTGATCATTGAAATGTGTCCCCTCCCTTAAATTTTTTTTGCACATAAACCACAGCAGCCACTTTTTTCCTCACACCCTGAATGTTGTTACTCATCATAAAACCTTTGTGGTTAATAGTTGAAGCTTAATGTGTCTTTTCTGAGAAAGTTGTTCTCTTTTCCATTTCATTGTTTTAATTTTTTAAAATATCTCATTTGATTTCTGTAGTGTATTTATCATTTATGTACTTATAGTCAGTAACTCAAAATGTGCTTTTGAATGAGATTTACATCTAGCCAACCATAGCACCTTCCTCCTCATTCAGTCTCCCCCATTTCACTGCCATCTTCACGATGCTGAACTGAGAAGTTGCAGCTACACCCTCCCATCTCCTGCCGTAGAGTAACGCCTTGGTCAGACGCACTACAGCTAGCCGACTCCAGCTATCTAACCATGTTTCTCCTTCCTGACATGCTCTCTCCCTTTCACCTCTTGCAATAGGAATAGTGGACCAGTGCTTACCAGTTGATTCTGTAAAGAACATGTCAATCAATTACCCTATTGACTCCACTTGCTATCCTCCCTGGCCAAGATTCCTCCATATATGTTGTCTTCCCTTATTAAAATTAAGCTTCTTGAGATCAAGATGGTCTGTCTTTTAATCTCCAGCACTTAGCAGAGTGCTTGTCACATAGTAATCATTTAATTTTTTTTCATTTATTCATTAATCTTCTTTTACTCATCCTAAGATCTGCATAGACATAAATTGAACCCAGAAAAAGAAATGGTTCCTATCTCTGCCTCAGCTTGTGTGGATACATACAAATTATGAACAAAATCACAAAAATTTGAGCAAGAAAGAAAATAGATGAAATGGAATCAGTAGGTCCTATTAGAATACAATAGGCAAAAGAGCTGCATGGGACAGAACTAAAACTAGTAAGATTATTTGCTTCCTAATTTGCCTGTAAGGATCTTCTTCAAGAACCAAAGATCATAGTATCATAGTAAGTAACTTATATAAGGTCACAATAACTGCGTAGTGGTAGCATGACTAGAACTAGAAGCCAAGACTCAGCATTCCCAGTCCATTTTTTCCACCACCCCAACATGGAGGGCACCAGCAATTAATAAGGGGCCTCATGAAGTTTAGGTGGTGGAAAGACTTACATGAATTGATGCTGAGTGAAATGAGAAAAACCAGAACATTGTACATAGTACTAGTAACACTGGGCAAGGATCGTCTATGATAGACTTAGCTCTTCTCAGCAATACAGTGATCCAAGACATTTCTAAAAGACATTTGATAGAAAATACTATTCACGTCCAGAGAAACAATTGTGGAATCTGAATGCAGATGAAAGCATAGTATTTTCACTTTTATTTGTTTGTTTTGTGGCTTTCCCTTTTGTTCTCTTTCTTCTTTCAGAGCCTGGCTAATGTGTAAATCTTATTTCCATGATTGGTTTAGATCTTGCAGAATTTGTTGGTTGACTAAGTGGAGAGACAAAGAGCCTAAGAAAACTGCTCACCTGTACTAATGAGCTCTAGTCCCATACAAATTAATATGTATGACAACATTAAAATACAAAATCGAATCATAAAATGGAAAAAACCTTAGGAATCATTTAGAACAACCCCATAATTTTACAGATGGAAGAACGTCAATCCTTCTCCTGAATAATGATTCTTCAAATATTTGAAGGGATGTTTATCCTGGAATTTCTGGAACTGATTCTCTTATGTTACGGTTTTGAGTTCCCTTATCATCCTGATAAATCTAAGAAATCATTCTGGTCACTTTTATATAGATGGGTATATACCATTTTATCATAATTCTAAATTATTATTTAATTTAGATATTAGATCATTAGATAATTAGAATAATTGTCATTATTCTAAAATGTAGTGCCCTAGAGCTGATTATATCATTCGAGATGTGATCTAGTCAGAGCAGATAACAGTGGTACTATCAGCCCCATTAGTCTTAGACCCTAAAATTTTATTAATTACTTTCATTTATGGCCACCTTGGCCAAATGTTGAGTCCTTTTTGAGCTTAATAGTTCAATTCATTTTCATATGAACTACCCTCCAGCCATATACTGAAGATTGTAAATATTCAGTAACAAAATAATTTAGGGATAGTATTTGGTGAATTCTCAGGGTCTCTGTTTCCTCATCTGTAAAAGGAGAGCCACATGACCTCTAGCATTCTTTCCAGCTCTAAATATGTGATCTGATGATTCTGTTGGTTTCATGAATGTATTGCTTCATATACAAAAAATATTGATATGTGGCTTTAGAATTTAATTAGTTCAGATTGTCACCAGGCTCTTAATTATAAATCATCATGTGGAATTAAGAATTATTCTTCCATGATGACCTTAGATTTAACATAAAAGAAAATTATTTTATGCTGATTATTTTAGCATAAAATATAAATGTTTCTAAAGTTATTACTATCTACTGTGTTTATTTTGCTAATTACTGTTGATGTTAGTTTCTTAATGTTTTCATTTAAAATAACTGAATCTCTTACAGTTTCTACACCAACTAATGTTGAAATAAAATCTTATAATTTGAATCCTGAAGTATTTTGGGAATACCAGAGAACATCTCAGAGTCCTACTTTCACAGTGGAGTTAAAGGACTATAAGTAAGTGTTAACTGTTTTATTTGGTTTGTTTTTATATTTTTGTTTTTTATTTAATTCCTTGGTCTCCAATATAAAGATCCTTACCTGGCCACGTGGTGACAAAGAAAATGTCAAATTGATGTTATCTATGTGGTATTGTATTTTTATTTATTTTGTTAAACATTTCCCATTTACATTTGAATTTGGCTCTAGAGTTTTGCCTGGGCCAGGAATTTGACATCTCTGTTCTAGGCAACTCTAGGATCCTAGACTCTAAATTGCAGAGCAGATACCAGTCTGCATTACTAGAAGTAGTCCCTTAGCAGAAGCTCCTATAACACTCCATTCCCAGTGTTCTTCCCAGAGTTATCTAGGGGATCTACAACCTTTCCTCTTAATGTAACCCCCTAAAGTTTGCAGCCTCTCAATGAATGCGCAGTCCCAGGCTCTCCTCTGACCCTTTGCTGCCTTTTCCCATTCCTCAGAAACCCTCCTCAAGAACCCATTCACCATTTATAACATTGCTTCTATGACACTGCCTTGTTTCACCTAAAGTTTTTTTTTCATGGAACTAATTAATGATGTTGGAGAACATGTTGCTGTATTACATATGGGTACTAGAAGTGCTTGTAGTTAAGTCTCTGGTTAGATACTCTTTTAAGACTTTCATTAAGTTCAATGAAATTAAGCTTTTAGTGCATTTAAGCGCTTTCCTTTTTGAGGTTGTCTCTTTTAATGTTATTATTTGGGTATGTTTATATGCTGACTGTCACAAGTTGCCTTCTTTTCCTTTTCAGAGAAGGGAAATGGAAAGAAGTCTGTACTAATATATCCCATCACTCTTGTAACATATTTGACCATGTTAAACCATTGACTTATTACTGGGCCAGAGTTAAAGCTACCATTGGACGAAAAGAATCTTCCTTTGTGGAATCTAAATTATTTTTAATATATCAGGATGGTAAGTAATGTGTGGAAATATAAAACTTCTTGACATTTGAGGTTTTTAAATGTCTTTTTATGTTTATGAATGAATAAAAAAGCATTTATTAAACACTTGACCATGTGTCAGGCAGTGGGCTAAGGGGTGAAGATTCAAATGTAAAAAGAAAGATGTCCTCTACTCTGAAAGAGCTTAATTCTCAAGGTCAACACAATGAGGAATCGTGGTCAGGGAGGGTGTTTTGAAAAGGTAATAGAGATTTCTGATTGCTGTTCAGAACTAAGGTTGGAAAGCAGGAAGAATAGGATGCACACAAGATGGTATCAAACAGTAGTCACACGAGAACCGACATCATTGTTGTTCTGGGTCACAGTAGTTACTGAGAACTCTCACCAGTCAGGAGTGCACGTCCCCCTGGTGGAAGCATGGCATGAAGATTTCTAGAGAGAAGTAGGCATTTCCATTTACCAGCAAGTTTAAAAACATTTCAAAGAATAGTCAAACATTTGGGTGACTTAAAATAAAGGATCTTGGGCTTATCGGTCTATGGTTTCTAGTTATAGATAAATTTATTCTTCAGTGTCCCATTATTGTACATTCCATTCCTTGCCTTTTTTGGTCTTTTACTTCAAGCAGGATCTACTATTACAAATTAATGAGAATCAGTCTTACTTTTAGCACCTCTCTCAATAATTCCTAAATCAGAAAGTTATTGTATCTAAATTGAAATTTCTTATGTTTCAGTTGATACTTAGTTTCCTTCTTTCTTCCCTAAATGTCCAGGCCCTCTTTCCCTCCCCCTCAAAATAAAAACAGCTTCTAAAGCTCTGAGGGAAAACAGTTTCACCAGGTTAGTATAGATAACTTCTTAGAAGAATCTTCTCTATATTGAGGGGAACTGGGATGATGGAGGGCAGAGAACTGAAGAGGATGACTTCTCTGTATGCTGATTGACAGCCAAACAAGTTACATTATAGTTAGTTTAATATGTTAATAAATAATTCACTTTCCATAGCATATTAAGTTGTTTGAAGTTCTTTGCTCAAAATAGCCCAGTGATATTGTTAGCTTCATTTCATAGATTGGGAAACATGAAGATCACAGGGTGGCACATCTAGTAAATTTTACTGCCAGGATTGGAGCATAGTTCTCCTCTGACTCCTAAATCCATCTTTCCACCATTATCCCAGGTTTTAGAAGGGTGATTCATATTCCTCTCATCTTTGATGGCAGCAGAGTCCAAATTAGTTTTAGTTATTTGTAGTCTCAACATTATTGTACCAAAAGTAAGTTTCCACCCAAGCCCTTTACTGAATTGAACTATTTCTTGACTAGGTAAGAAAACATAGTCTAAAATGGGCCTTTTATACCCTTCTCCCAATCCTGCCCTCATCTACCCCCAAAGAGTATGGAAAAAAAACTAAAAAAAAAACAACAACAAAGTTCCAAAGTTTTCCCTTTTAAAGTATCTTCAGTTTGGGTGTTCACCCTCCTTGCCCTAACATTAACTATACATATGTGAACACATACGTACAGTCAGGCAGTTACCTATGTATGTATTCCTTTAAAAAAGTCAGTGGGTTGGTTTATGGTTGAGAGAGTACGTACATTAATCAGTGGGGATGGATGGATGGATGGATGGATGGATGGATGGATGGATGGATGGATGGATGAAAAAATTAAGTATTTACTATGTACATAGGAGTTTCAGCTGCTAGTCAAATGATAAGAAATACCATTTCCTTTTTTTGTCACTTTCAGGTTTTTTTATATGTTTTTTTATTTACATTAAGTGCATTTATAAATTACACCCATTGGATGAGAGGACTGTTTTAGCAAAATAAAATCAATTAAATAAAACTAATAAAACTGTAACCTTATCTGAAAATTAATGCAACATTTCACATCTGCATTAGTTCCATCTCCCTATTTTTTTTTTAGACCAGCAAAACTATTTTCCCACTCCCCATCTCACTGGGGAAAAAAGAAAGAAAAAAAATTCTTATAACAAATATAGTCAGTCCTCAACATTCGCATGTTTAACTTTTGAGATTTCACATGATTTTATTAGTAATCTCATTTTCGCTTTTGCATTGGCAGTCAACTACCTTCATGGCTATGTGCAGTAGAGAAAAACAAATGAAAGGCGAGATGCCCACACATTTGTGGAGCTAGGTATTTCACTGGTCTTGTTCATCCTGCTGTTGTAAAGACTGTTCCCTGTTTTCTAGGACCATTGCCCCCCATAAAAGTTAGAAATTGATTATATGTGTATTTAGACAAAATAGATTCTCCTAATATCTGTACACAAAAATATGTGTCTCATTCTGCACCCTAAATCTTAATCCATTTCTGTAATGGAGAGCATGTGTTATCATTGGTTCCCTAGAATCTGATATGATCATTTTACTTAAAACTTTCAGAAATTATTTTTTTTAGAGTGTTGTTGCATAAATTTTTCCCTGGTTTTGTTCATTTCATTTTTTTTACTTTTATGAAACTCCCTTAAAATTGTTCATTTTTATAATAATTGATATGATAATATCAATAATATAAATTCTGCTCATTTTCCTTTATTTTTGTTCATAAAAATCTTCATGTCTTTTGAAATCATCTATTTCTTCATTTCTTACAGAAAAATCATACTTCATCAAATTCATAAACCACAATAGGATTTGTTCTTTGATCTAATGATTTGCCCTTAATTTATTTCCTAAGGGTTTTTGTTGTTGTCGTCATTGTTACACTTATCTAGGCTTACTTGGGATAATTTGAGGTCCCCTCTGTAATTAGTTTTATTGTCTATTTCAGTTAATTTTTCTTCTGCTTGTAAGCTATGCCATTTGTTGTTTATATGTTTACTATTGAAACATTGTAAAATTGTTCAGCATCAGAAATATATACAGTTTTTTAATCCATAGAAGTAATATTTTGGGACCTCTTGAAAGAGACTCCAAAATATCATTTCTTTGGATAAAAACCATGTCTCTTTCTGATTTTGTTTGAACCATATGACAGTGCTAAGGACTTTAGTGAAACTTTATTTTCTCAGTCTTCAGTAATGACTGTTTTGAGGAGGGTAAGGGCCGTAGCCCTGCAGAGGCAATTGACAGATTGCATTCCCAAATGGATTGTTCCTCTGGATTCTTGACTGTCACAAAAGAAGAGAAGAATCCAAATAAGCTTTCAGAAACTTGGCAAAATAGCAAGAGTGCTAGACGTAGGAGTCAGAAGAGACTTAAGGGTTGGTGTTAAAATGCTTTTCCAGGAGCTTTGAGGTTTACCTGCCCATTAATGGTAGTTGATTTTGGATTGTGAGAATGGTGGGCTTCTCCACAGAGATTGCTCATTTTTATGATGGCTGTAAGGACTGAACTAGAAGCAGTTCTGGTCTGGGCTGCACTGCAATACCTAGGGCTTTCGGACTCTGAGTCCTGATCAATCTCTATTGCAGTTTGAGGGGAGAAGGTGGTGGAGGTCATCTAATCTACCTGGCCCATCATGTTACTTCATATCTTTCATGATACATTGCTGCTTCAGCTAGACTGGATGATCTGCCCCATTGATGACAGTTGGTCAAGAGTTGGTAGATAGAGTAGTTTCCTTCTCTGTGGGGTTTGTTCTTTTGGACGATGACTGTTGGGGCCAGGCTAAGAGCAAGGTTGGTTGTTAGCTGGAGGCGGAGTAGGGGAGTTTTTGGGCTTATCCAAAAGATAAAAATGTTAGATGAATAGCTGAATGAAAGAGGATTTTTCTCTGAAATATTACTACTTAATATAATTCTGGCCTATTGTGCATTGTACCCATTTAGTCTTAATTTGTAAGTGAATATAAGGTGAGTTTATAAGTAACGAAGTTGTACTTCTTGGGAAAATACACTGTAATTCAGATCTGTCATTCTACCCAGCTTCTTTTTCCATATTACTCCAATTTGATGTCCTTTTATTGGATTCAGAAAATAGAAAACTTTCAAAAGCACAGAACTCTTTAATGGTATTTGTTTTGTACTCAAAAGGCAATAATTAATAGGCTTTACTTATAGTGGAAAAGAAATATAACAATTTCTAGGTAGATAAATTGATCATAAGTTAGAAGTTCCTTTGACTAGAAAGGATGTTATTGGCAGAGAAAGTTAGTGAATAAAGAGAAATTTTTGACTCTGCTACCTACTACTTATGTTGTCTTTTAACCCTTCTGGGCTTTAATTTCCTTATGTGCAAAATAAGGGATTTAGATGATCTGTGGTCTCTTTCAAATCTAAGTTATTATGGCATTAGATAGCTAGGAAATAAAATTTACTGATAGGTCAAACAACCTTTGGATATTAGCAAAAATTAAAAATGGGATCATGAATCAATCCTATATTTAAAACTGGTAAATTCTGTATAAGAAGGCATCTAGGTGGAAGAGTTGTGACAAAATGGAATCAAGACGACCTGAGTTCAAATTGAGCCTTAGACATTTGCTAGTCAAGGTTATGTAACTACTACTTGTCCAGGATATTACAGTAGGAATTCCTGCTCAGGGATGAGTCCTGGATGACTTTTGAGTTTCCTTTTAATGCTCGGATTATGTGGGGGTTTTTTGGTTTTGTTTTTTTTAATTGGCCAAGATTCCTAAAATTTCTAATATGAAAGTTTCAAGAGACCAGGTTTGTAAATCCAAATACAAAGCTAAAGGTCACCTTACCAACTCATGATTTTAGTGATGTCAGGGATTATGGTCAACTTGTCTACACTAAGAATGAGGGAATTAAATTGCATAAGGAATTTCCTAAGTGAATTTTGTTAAACATTAGATTACAAAGGAAAGTTATAAAGTTTCTTCTGAATATCTTAGAGGATGATTTTTTTTCTGAAAGCAAAAAAATGAATCTTTCCAGTATGATATAAGTGTTATCCTACTTGGGCAAGGGAGGCACTGTATCTCTTCCAAAGCTTTCCTTTATAGTGGACTGAGGCCTGAACTTTCCAGCAATCTCTGCTGTCCACCCCCAGTTCTGCTTGATTTCATATCCCCAGAACATGGTGCCCCTGCCTTGGATCCCTTTCCCCACCTTTCCAGTTTCCTTTAATGTATTGTCTTCCCCTGTTAAATTGTAAGTTGCTTGAGGGGAAGGAGTCCTTCTTATTCTTGTCTTCAGTGCTTAGCACAATGCCTGACACATAGTAGGTGCTTACTGAATGTTTATTGTATTAAGCTGATATGCCCAAAATAATATTGCTGCTTATTTCAGGAAAAATAGGACCACCTAAACTAAAGGTTCAAGAGAAAAATCACAAACTTATCATTGATATACACCATCCTCTAATAACTGTTAAAGGAGAAGACAAGGGACCTGTGTGTTTTTATTATTATGATGATGATGATGATGGTGATTGCAGCTTGTTCACCTACACGGTCTATTTGAAGATAAATGGAAGTGAGGTATGTTCTGCATTTTTCAAGTTAGAAATATTCTGAATATAGTGTAAGTTGGTTATCAGTGGAGTAACAAAAGTATTCTCAATGTCTATGGATAAAGGCAGGGAAAGGGTAAAGAACATATGAATATTGTGGAGGGGAGGTTATATTTGAATTAATCAACATCAGCGCAAACTACTTAAACTCAGTGAAATATTTACTTTGTCCCATTAGCTATGTACCCACAAATAACATTTTGCCCTGGATTATCACCATATCTTATAAAAATTTAACTGATGTGAAACAGTTGTCACAAGAAGAAAGACCAAAAAAGCCTAGAAACTGCCTTAGTCAGCAAGCATTTGAGCACCTTGCGAGAGGGAAATGGCAGCCCAGGACAATACTGCCTTAAAACATAAAATCATTTGTGAAGTAGTGGAAGAACACATGGTACCTTGGGCAAGTCATCTGACCTCTCTGAGCTTTGGTTTCCTCATCTCTAAGAATAAGTTATCCTAGAAAAGTCTAAAACCCCTTCCAGCTTTTAAATTTATGATTTTGTAACCCTATAATAATTGTATAAGATTTAGTACCACTGCTTTAGAAACAGTGGAAAATACTAGAAGTGAAAGTAATTCATAAAGTTTGGCATAAGACCCAAATTGCAGGATTTGACAACTAGAACTGACATCAGGACAGCTAGCGTAAGCCATACCTCAAAAGAACCCCCACTACAACATAACTTGATAAGCACCAATGAACCTTTATCCCAAGAGCAGGAGGATAGCAAGTATATATAAAGAACAAATTTCTTCAAATACAACAAATTGTCCAGAGTTTCTCTAACAATTTATTTTCATCGTCAATGACATAAGAGTCATTATATTTGAGATACATGGGGTGACAACCACGGAGAGAAGGCAGAAATGCTCGATTCTATTTCAATGCTAAAGACATTGACCCCTTGTGATAGAAATGACTAAAAACAATGGAGGACCAAGACTTGATACCTAGATAGTAAGAGAGCACTTTGTTGCTCTTGACAAATTCAAGAACCTTGGGCCAGAAGAATTACACTTTCAGGTACTAATAAAACTGGCAGATGAGACCCTATTAGCAGTAACTGAAAGATGATGGAAATAGGAAGTACTCCAGGAATGAAGGTAAATATCTTCCACCACCCCCCTTTTTTTTTTTAAAGGAAGCATCTTTAAACTATATACAGACCAGTAAGCTTGACCTCAATTCCTAGGAAAATTATAAAACTGATCATTAAATAAATAGTTATACAGGAAAAGAAGTGGTGATTACAAAGAGCTAGAAGAGTTTCATCAAGAAGAGGTTAAATCTCTACCATCCTCAAGCTTCCCATGCTTCCCCTAGCTCCCCTCTCAGCTGAGGACCTTGATCTTCACTGAGAAATTGAAATGAATTGTATAGGGTTCCTCCCCTTCTCTTCATCTCAAAATCACATGACATCACCCAATTTCTCCTCCTCTCAGCCTCTGGGAAATGGATGGTCCTTTTTTCTTGCTAAGACTCACCACTCTACATGTGCATGTGATTTGGAAAAAAAAAAAAACCTATGTTAACTTTATTGAACAGTACAGTGCTCTCACTCTCTGCATAAAAAAAAAGAAAATTCTCCAAATGACAGAGAGAGTAGACCTTTGCCCAACTCCATCCACCCACCCTTGTGTCAGGCCCCCACATGTCTATCTTGGGTCTCCCATATGTCTCCTCCAACATGTTCTTCTTCTTGGTTTCAGCCAGGCTCCCCCTTGGCTGGCCCCAGTCCCTGTATGTTCCTTCTCTTGCTCTCACTTCTCTGTCCCCAGTCCCAACATGTCCTGGAGCCATGTGCTTCTCCCCTCCCTCCATAGACATGAGACCTCATCCCTGTGTTTCTCCCTCCCTTCCTCACCTCTGCAGGCAAATTCACATTACATAAAAATTGCTTTACATTGAGGTCTTTGGAGTTGTCTTCTTAAAGTAAAACGAAAACTGTATTTGTTGTGTCCCCCATTAGAATCCTTAGTGGCCTCTGAGTCAGAACTGTTTCATTCTTTGTATTTGTGCCCCCATTACCTGACACATAAGAGTTTATTGACTGACATCAAACTGACCTTTCTTTCTTGAGATTATGCAGGGAATTCTGTAGATAGAACATACAAAGATTTTAGTTAAATATTTGGTAATGTGATTCATACTAAAGATATCAAGATGCTGATTAGTTAGTTGGATTTAGGATTTAGGATTGATTGAATAACATGGTAATTGTTAATGGTTCAAGATCATCTTGCTGGATGCTTTCAAGGAGCCTAAAGTTTTGTTGTATTGAAAAATGTAAAAACTATTCTTAGCCCAAGGGGCCATACAAAACAGTCTTGGCCCTTTATTGAGCACTCAGTTATTAGCACATCCCACCTTTCTATATTGAAACATGATTTTATAAATTAGTTGTCAGTCTCCTCCAATTTTGTCATCTACAAGCTTAATTATTTAAATTATTCAGATTTAGTAAATACCATGAATGTGTTCTCTATTTTGCACGCCTCTAGATTGACTGAAGTACTGATTGTTTAAAGTTTTTAATATTTTATTCATTTTAATAACTTTCACAGATCACTGAGGAAGAACTTGAACCTTGCAGTGAAACTCAGTGTCAGTTAATTATACCAGCGATTTCATTTAATTCTGAGTATTGTGTTTCTGCCAAAGGATTTTTTGACAACTCTGCTGTTTGGCAAAGTATAAGTGAGAAATCAGACGAACAGTGTATTACAACTTCCCCTAATCCTAATAGAGAAGAAGGTAATGTGTTGTTAATCTCCATTAATCTTACCAGTAATCCTAATTATTGTGACCAACAACTATAGAAAAGTTACAAAGATAGAATTTAGTTAAACTCTACTTTGAGATGCTTAACAGCTGAATAATTTTATCTCATAGAGAAATTCAGAACACAAAAAAAAATGTCCCTCAGAGTAAAACCTGGTTTACTGGAATACTCAAGAAAGAAATACTGTTTGGGGGGATGTATTAAGGCCAAGGGGCTACACTTATGAAGGCTTAAAGTTCTCTACTAATAAAATTTTTTTCTTCTTCCTGAAAGTTTCATAAGGTGTCTTTTCAGGCACTTAAATCTTATGTGTAAGACAAATACATAAGAGATTTAGCATCAGTTTAATTAATAATGGGATATCTCTCTTTAAAATCCCTATAAAATATGGAACTTTTGACCTCATTTAAAAACACACATTACATACATTGTATTACACATTGACTTAAATAAAAATGAAAGAATTTACTGCATAACCTCTGAAATCTATTCTAATTCTTTTTTAAATGGGAAAATATATGAACTCCACCAGAACTTCACATATTGTACCTTATAAATTTTCATTGAATGCCTTAATATAGATTTTTAATTTTATTGGTATGGATAGTCCTCCACTAATGCAGATTGCAACCCTTCTACCTTCTGATGCTGTGTAATTCTTGTCTCTGTCCTTCCATAAGTCCTCCATGTAGGATAAAATTCTGTCCTAGAATTGTAACTCCAGGCATTCCTTTCCTTCAGTATAGCAGGAAGTAGGTATAGACCAGCATCTTATATCATAGACCAAGATTAAGGTCAAAATGGGTACATGATTTACACATAAAAGGTGATAATGTAAGTAGATTAGGAGAACAAAGATTAGTTTACCTGTCAGATCTGTGGAGAAGGGACGAATTTATAACTATAGAAGAGATAGCATTGCTAGGCATAGAATGAATAATTTTAATTATATGAAGTTAAAAAGGATTTGGAAAACAAAATCAATACAGCCAGGATTAGAAGGAAAGCAGAAAGCTGGAAAACAACTTTTATAGCATGTGTCTCTGATAAAGGCCTCATTTCTCAAATATGTAGAGAACTGAGTCAAATTTATAAGAATACAAGTCATTCCTCAATTGATACATGGTCAAAGGCTATGAGCAGTTTTCAGGTGAGGAAATGAAAGCAATGAATAGTCATGAAATAATGCTCTAAACCACTATTGATTAGAAAAATGCAGATTAAAACAACTCTTGAGGTAGCATCTCACACCTCTCAGGTTGACTAATATAACAGAAGATAAATGATAAATGATGGAGAGGAAATTGGGATCCTGATGTGCCGTTGATGGAGTTGTGAACTGATCCAGCCATTCTGGAGAGCAATTTTAGAACTGTGCCCAAAGAGCTATAAAACTTTGCATACCCTTTGAGCTAGCATTCACTACTAGGTCTCAAAGAAATTTTAAAAAATAGGAAAAGGACCTATTTGTACAAAAATATTTATAGCAGCTCTTTTTGTATTAACCAAAAATTAGAAATTGAGGGAATGTTGGGAAATTGGGAAATGGTTAAACAAGTTGTGGAATATTATTGTAATTGAATGCTATTGTGCTAAAAGAAATGATGAGCATGCTAATATCAGAAAAAACTTAAAAGACATTAAGTGACACAAAGTGAAGTGAGCAGAACGAAGAGAACATTGGACATAATAACAGCAATATTGTATGATGGTCAAGTCTGAAAGACTTAGCTGTGTTCAGTAATATAGTGATCCAAGACAATTCAGAAGGACTTAAAATGAAAATTGGTATCCATCTCCAGAGAAAGAATTGATGGAGTCTGAAGATCAAAACATACTATTTTTCACTTTTTTTTTCCTTTGGGTCTGCATCATCTTTCACAACGTGACTCCTGTGAAAATGTGTTTTGCCTGATTGTACATGTGTGATCTGTCTATCAAAGTACTTTCCATCTCAGGGAGGGGAGTGTTGAGGGAGGGAGAAAATTTGCAACTCAAAATTTTTTAAAAATGAATGTTAAAAATTATCTTTACTTGTAATTGAGAGGGAAATAATTTTTTTTTTAAATCCTTTCCTTCCTCATCTCCCAATGAGATCAGTAGTGGGGAACTAATTTGCTGAAGGTCACATGGTTAGTGACAAGAACTAGAACTCAGGACTCTATGTTCCCAGCTTTCAAGTTATTCTTCACTATTCCAAGGTAGCTTCACTTAACCGTTCCTACCACGGTCTGAATGTTATTATAGTAACTGAAATTTTACTATATTAAGAAATAACTTTAAATAACTCTTGTAAATTATCCAGATTGTCACACCTGTGTACTGACTTCATGTTAATCTTGTTTCTTTTCTCTTTTTTTAGATTCTTCTCTGCCCATCCTAATTACTTCTGTATTCATTGCCTTCATTATGATAGTACTCATGATTTATCTGGTCTGGAAGAGAGAGGTGTTTCAGAGAAAGAACTTCATATTACCCAAGTCATTGGTAACTTATTTAAATTTAAATATTTTTCCATTAACTATAATATATGTTAAATTTGAAGTTTATAATAATTTTATTCATCACTTTTCCTCTTGTGTTTGGTAAAGAAGAGATGGAGTGATTTTGGTGCACGTCATCCTAGGGAGAATGAGCCCAATTAATAGTGGTATAAAGCAGCATAAGACCACCTTAGGAGTAGAGAATTTACAAAGGAAGGACTGAGCCAGGTCTGCCACACTAAGGCCTGATGCTCAACCATCTGGATCTTAAGGTTCCCTTCCATGTCTCTACTATATAGTAAGTATATGGCTAGATTGTAGTAACAGTATAATTTCCAGAATGGAATTTCTAAGTGCCATGTATGATAGTTTGAGTAGTTGATGGCAGTGAGTAAGATTCTGAATAACAAAAGTTAACTGTTCACCTTATTCCACTCATAGTTCCTCTTAAAGTAACAAACTGAGTAGACAGATATTTCTTTGCCCTTAGAGCACTCTGTCTAATGTGTGAACAGGAGGCTTCAATTTGTTTTCATCTGACATACTCATTTTTTTTTTCTTTAGGCCTCTGTGGTAAGAAATTTTAATTCACGCAACATTTTAGAGGTGGATTGTGAATCAAGATGTAATTCTTTTGTTGAAACTTCGTATTTGGCAATTCCAGAAAGTGAGGAAAAACCCATCAGTCATTTGACCACAAAGAGTAGCATTAATTCTGAAGACAATAGAGAAAAATCAGAACACTTCCAAGAAATATCAAGCATAACAGAAGAAATGACTGTTGAAGAGAATATTCCTGAGATGACCTCTGATAGTCATCAGAACACAATGATGAAAGAGAATTATTTTCATTCTAACAGTAGCCAAGCTGAATCTGGCAGTCTCATTTCAAGCTCTTGCCTTCCTAGGGATGATTCTGAGAACAGGCATGTGGAATCCTGTGACTTCATATCTGACCCAGAGCCTCCACAAAGTGACCCTGAAACAAGAGCAGATGTTCAAGACAATAGCACTCTAAGGAAGGTTAACACATCTTTTGGCTATGATAAACCTCATGCTCTAATAGATACAATAGATGCCGATGATAACGAGTCTTTAATTGGTTACCAGCCTTCAGAACCATCCATGGAAATTTTATAGTCTTTCAGCTAAAACAAAGCAAATTTGACATTTTGCATTTCCTAAAAGTTGACTTTTCAGGTTTGCTTAAAAGGAGGTACCGTGTTCAAGTTGAGTGATACCGTGTCTGAATTTTGAGTCAGAATCTCTGGTTTCAAATCTTTGCTCTATATGATATTTTTTATTTCATGACTCTGGATCTCCACTTCCTCCTCTGTAGAACAGATTTGGCCTTGATTTGTAGGGCCCCTTTGTACAGTACTTTCAATCTGCAATCTTAATTGCAGAACACATGTTTAATAAGGATACAGAGGTGATAGCTACAGTATCTATAATTCATACACTTTATGTAAATGTATCTATTTAGCACCTTAAATGTGGAGCTCAGTTCATAAATGAATACATAATCTTTATCTGTGCTTGGTTATAGTGAACTATTTCTGGAACTCCAGTCTTTCAGTTAATGTGGTGAAACAACAGAGGTGACATTTGGATATAGGTTTTGTCATCCAAACTTTTTATTTCCAGTTTTGTGGTTTTGAATATTACAAAAAGTATGAAATGAAAGTCTTTTGCTGAGTGAAATAGCTTATATAACTAAATTCTTTTACCCTTCTATTTCTGCCATTTATTCCTCATTTAAAGGATTTAGATCCATTATCAGGGCTATGTGAAACTAAGGAAAATCAAAAGTAACCAAGATAGCACATTTCTAACCAAGACATTTCAGAATCTATTAAAAAAACAAATGGCATGTAACTATGTGGTAAATCAGTTATGCCTAATTAATAAGAATGTTCAGATCAGTATAAGATTTGTAAATTATAGTGTGTGTTTGGAAACTAAAATTTCAACCGCAGTTCATAATTTTAATTTTAAGGAGTGGGGGGAGAGTGAGTCTCCCCATCCCACCTGGACTAGAAACCCAGTGCCTGCTCTCATGCCTGATCCCATTACTAATGAACACAGAAGTTTTTGACCTCTGTCTTTGCCTGGGAGGGCCATTTGGCAGCCTGGTGGCCCAACTCTCAGGGTTCACCATATTAGTGTGGACACACAATTGGCTTTAACTCTGCAGCTCAGAACTCATGAACTCATATGATCCACCAGCCTTGACTTCCTCCATTAGCAAGTGACCCCTACAATTAGAAGCACTCTACCACAGCTCATTCGATGTTACATTTGATCTTGAAAAGTTTTTGTTCTCTTAAACTACCTTACAAATCTTATAGTCCTTTATTAAAATTATTTTTCTTAAAAGTAGATACAGATATTAGAAACCTAGTTTAAACTTTACTGATCTATTTTCAGTATTCACTCAACAAAATTATGCACACAAGAGACAGCATAAGATAATTGATGATAGAATTCCCAGTTTATGAACTGTTGCCACAGAATTGTCTAATTCACACAACCACCCATGCACCCTACCCCCTGCTGTAGTCAGAGGTCAGGCCCTATCAAGTAGCTTTTGACTCCCCCAAGATTAGGTCTGTTTTCAGTTCTTCCAGGACTAATACAGCTTATTGAGGCTCCCACATCAATACACTCATGATTGTATTCCACCCACCAATTATGTCATTTTGTTTATTTTTCCTTTTTTACCTACCATTTCATTTAGCATATTGAGGTTTTATTACACAAAATAAGTAGAAAGTGAGGAGCCTTTTGGTTTTTTGGTGCTTGGTGCTCAAATAGGAAGACTTTTAGAATTTCAGAAGTAAAAAGAAACCAAAAGAATTATTAGTCCAAGCCCTTGATTTTATGGGTGAGAAAACTGAGGTCCAGTTAAGTCAAGTGACTTGTTATAGAACCAGAACCAGTATCTCAGGCTCCTGTTTTTTGTGCCATATTGCCTCACTTCAAATTCCCTTCAGTAGAAGATGCCATGCAGTAGTATTTTTAAAGATCAGCATTATAAGTTCCAACTAAAATCCCATCTTTTGCAGTTAATTCTAGGGTTTTCCCTCTATTAATTGTTTAAAATTTATCATGTATACAGCTTGCTTTGTATATATTTATTTGTCTTCCCTTTTTAGATTGTGAGCTTCTTGAGGGCAGGGACTGTGTTTGGCCTCTTTCTGTATCCCCCACATTTAGCTCAGTGCCTGGCACATTGTAGGTGCTTAATAAATGTTTGTTGATCAATTTATTACTCCCCTCCTGAACGTAAAGCTGTGAACTTTAAAATCTTTTACTTAAAGAGGAAGCTCAGTTCACCTATCTCATTTCTTGTCTACACTACTCTGAGACTTCCTTTGCTCTTCATCATGTCCCCAAGTGGAGTGCCCTTCTCTTCTCCTCACCCCCACTTATATGTTATCTTCCCCTATTAGGTTATTATTCTTCAACCCGTTGGTTATTTAGAATTTCATTGCTTATTCTCCATTTGGGTCTGTATCTATTGTTTGTGGTCTCTGAACCAATTATTTTTTTATTGCATTTTAAAATTTTTTATTGCATATTGTCTGTAAAAGATGTATTAACTGTTTCTGCCTTTTTATATTTGTTTGCAGTGTCTGCTCTAATAGTCAATTTTTGTAAAACTTCCATATTGTCTTTGTCTTCTTGTAATTCAGGTAATGTTACCTTTATAAATTTGGAAGCTAATGCATTTGGAGTATATAAGTGTGTTACTGGTATTAATTCTGAGGGAACTGAGGGGACTAGGACAGCAAGTGGTTAATTGTGGGAATTGAGTGAACCATACTGACTCCATTTCGTAACTCAATTCCAGAGCTAGCTTATTTCCCTTTCTATTCAATTATGGGTCTAGTCCAACTTCTATTTTGTGAGAAAACTTTATTCAGTTGTGGGAATTAGGAGAAAATCTTATTGTCTTGTTTGAACCAGCCTTGCACAGCTGGAAAGCTGGACCACTTCTTTCTGCAGCTTAAAGACCCTTAACTAAAGACCTTGGTTATGTTGACCAGAAACCCAATCAGATCCAAAGACTGATGGCAAGTTTTCTCACAATTATACATCTCAAGCAATCCATATGTCTTATCTGAAAATTGGCCCTGTTTTGATTGATCAGTGTTCGTTTGATTTGTCACAGACTCTTTGAGGGAAGTGAGACACCTCTTTCTCGAATTTCAAGGAATTATATGTGTTCAGTCTTCCCCCCCCTTCCCCCTCTCAACTTGGAAAGTTTCTAATCTTCCCTCCAATTAGAAATAAGATTAATGTATCCTGGTTGATTGTTTCCTTTTAATCATTTGGTCTTATTTGATTGCTTTTAATGTATAAAAATCTGTTGTCCTCCTCACCTTACCCCCCATATTATGGGTCCTGTGTCAAATCTGAGGAAAATGACTGGTCCTGATGTGTTGGGCAGTTTGCATGCATTGCTTAATAAATGGATATACTTGAAAGCTTGAATCTTTGTTTCCTTGGTCATTTCATCTTTCACTCACCACAGTTTGTTGCCTGATTCCTTTCATCATAAAATACTTTCTTTGTTTATCCTTTTTTTATTTTTTTAATGTCATAGAATAATTTCCTTGTTTAATCCTTTTTTATTTTTTTGAAATGTGTGTTTTTGCTTTGTTAAATAGCATGATTGCCGCTCCTTTTTTGGCTTCACTTGATAAACATAGTTATTTTTTTTTCCATTCACAATAGATTATAAGATTTTGTTTTCTTATCCAGTCTGTCACTTTTTTCATTCAATTGGATTATTTAGTCTGTTCACATTTAAACTTAGGAAAATTAGCTTTATGCTTTCTTCCATCTATCTCTAATATTGGGAGTGTTTTTAAATTATATTTTTACCTTCTTCTGCTGTAAACACATCATGTTTAATTACTTTAATCTTTTTTAAGGTGGCTCTGTTTCCACTCTCTTCCCCTCATCATCTGTGATCTCTTATTTGTTGCCTTTGGTGCTTGGCTCATTAGTTCCTTTATCTCTCCTGCTTTTATCTGGTTATATTATTCTTCCCTCTTTTTTTTCCTCTAAGTCAAGTAGAGTTGTAGAGTCTTCTTTCCTCTCTCCTCCCAGTCAACTAGAACTGTTCAGTAGCTTTGTTTTTTTTTCCTTTTTTGCATCCCTTTTCAAAATGGATTCTTTCATTCTTCATTACTGAGCCTACCTTTCTGTCTACTCTAGATGCTCATTCTCAAATTCATGTGCCCTGTAATCTGGTTTCTTATACTATCCATAATTCCAAGGTACTCCTTCTAAGCCATCCCATGGAGGCTGTTTCTGCACTGCCTTGTAAAATTTATCCTGTAGACATTGTGACTCACTCCAAAATCAATGGTATTTAATGCATATGTCAGAGAAGACACTGCCCCATGCTAGGGCTATTCTCTGTCTCTGATTATGCAATCCACCACTGATCTATATACTCTCTTTGCTCCCTTTTTTTTTTCTCCTTTTGCCTCTAAATCTCGCTGGTTTCGAGCTCTCCATCTCTTGTGCTTTGTCTCATTCACTTCTTCCCCAAGTGCAAGTTGTCCCCAAGAGTTTCAGCTCCCCAACTACTAAGACAGAATGAGTAGACTTTTCAGGCACCAAATCCCCCACGCCACAATGTCCCCATCTCCCTTTACAAACCATCTCTCTTCACCCATTAGAGCATTCATTAGAGGAACCTCTCTCACCGCCAAAGACCTTGCTCCTACCTCTTTTCAATTTTTTTTTCCCTTCTCATCCACTGCTCTATAGGCTTTTCTCTTTCAGAGACTTCAGAGCTCACTTTTCTGTCATTGCTAGCCCTTGATTTGACCCTAGCATATCACACATTCCTCTCTTTTATCTTTTGGACCATTTCATTTACCCTTCCATCTTGTAGTCCCACCCAAAAACATTGATTCACCATAGGCAGGGCATCAATGAGTTCTGTGTGTAATGTCTCATGCTGACCTCTTCACTGTTATTTCCACCAGCTTTGCTTTCACCTCTGTCTCCTTGTGTACATTTACACATGAGTTTCTTACTGTTCTCTGCTGTCTATTACAGCTGTCCTTGGCTGCAGCTTTTATTTACTCCTACATTTTTGTTGTTCGGGATGATCAAGAAACAAATAGTCTGACCAGGCCAGCATGGCACACAGAGTGTGAAGCACAGCAGGGACAGGAACCAGATCAGGATTCAGGGCACCACTGGCAGCATTTCCCAGATTCCTCAACCCACAAAAGACACAGCTTCAAAGGTCAGTGGGAGGGCTCATTCACCCAGGAGAGGGGAGCAAGGTCTGGACCTCCGCCAGCAGCTGCCATTTTCAGAGCCCTCCACCTAGATCCCCTGGGGGAATTTAAGGACTAATGGAATCTCAGCCCTGAGTGGCAGCTCTGGGAGACCTCCGCCTAAAGCCCCTGGGGGAATTGAGCCACTGATCTGATTCCCAGCCCTGAGCTCCACCCAGGGGTGAGGAGGAGCACTGGCTGTGGAGCTAGAGGCAGTTGTGGTAAGGAAATTCAATTGCAGATTCTGGGCAGAAAAGTTTGGTTGCTCCCAGACCAGTGTGCAGGTCAGGAGAGGAATAAACACCTCTCCCTTGATTGTGCCACCTTGTCCTTATTACTTAATTGTTGTAGGGTTTGATGTGTATGCTCAAGTGTTTTCTAGAGGGCTGTGCTTATATTTAGAATGAGAGAGGATAAGGTAAGAGAAGATGGTGGTGTGATGTTTTTAAAAAGGTGAGAAGGTTCTGTGACAATATTAAGGGGTTTTGATAGGACTGGTTAGGACTTTTTGAATCATGTTTTACAAACTTGTATTATGTGAAGTATCACTTGGAAACAAGTGATATGTAATTGTTTACCTGTGTCCAGCCTTGTTTTTACCTTGTTCCTTTTGGGGCAGCTAAGTGCTGCAGTGGATAGAGCACCAGTGCAGGAGTCAGGAGAACCTGAGTTCAAATATCACCTCAGACACTTGACACTCACTAGCTGTGCGACCTTGGGCAAGTCCCTTAACCCCAATTGCCTCATCCTGGGACATCTCCAGACATCCTGATGAATATCTGGTCACTGAATTCAGATGACTCTGGAGGAGAAGTGAGGCTGGTGACCTATACAGCCCTCCTTCACTCAAACAAAGTCAAGTGCAAGTCATGTCAGCATTTCTCTGATGGCATGGTCTTCTTCGGCAATAAAGGACGAACAAACACATACACACACACCTTGGAGGAACTGAGAACTTACAGGTTCCCATAGTATACCCTCCTCTTGACAAAGGACTCAAAAGTCAAGTAACTGGCTGGAAAAATGGCCAAAAAAGGGAGAAGAAATAAGACTATAGAAGGTTACTTTCTTGGCGAACAGGTATTTTCTTCCATCCTTTCAGATGAGTAAGAATAATGCATACCATCAGAGGAGGTCAAGGCTTCTGCATCCAAAACCTCCAAAATAAATATGCAATGGTCTCAGGCTATGGAAGAATTCAAAAAGAATTTTGAAAATCAAGTAAGAGAGATGGAGGAAAAATTGGGAAGAAAAATGAGAGTGATGCAAGAAAATCATGAAAAGCTTGTCAACAGCTTGCTAAAGGAGACCCAAAAAATGCTAAAGAAAAAAAGATAACGTGAAATATCTCACTGGAAAAACAACTGACCTGGAAAATAAATCCAGAAGAGACAATTTAAAAATTGTAGGACTACCTGAAAGCCATTATCAAAAAAAGAGCGTAGACATCATCTTTCATGAAATTATCAAGGAAAACTGTCCTGATATTCTAGAACCAGAAGGCAAAATAAATATTGAAAGAATCCACAGATCACCTCTTGAAAGAGATCTGAAAAGAGAAACTCCTAGGAATATTGTAGCCAAATTCCAGCATTCCCAGGTCAGGGAGAAAATATTGCAAGCAGTCAGAAAAAAACAGTTTGAATATTGTGGTAATAAAATCAGGATAACACAGGATATGGCAGCTTCTACATTAAGGAATTGAAAGACTTGGAATATGATATTCCAGAAGTCAAAGGAACTGGGATTAAAACCAAGAATCACCTACGCAGCAAAACTGAGTTATAATACTTCAGGGGAAAAAATGGTAATTCAATGAAATAGAGGACTTTCAAGCATTCTTGATGAAAAGACCAGAACTGAATAGAAAATTTGACTTTCAAACACAAGAATCAAGAGAAGCATGAAAAGGTAAACAGAAAAGAGAAAACATAAAGGACTTTCTAAAGTTGAACTGTTTCCATTCCTACATGGAAAGATAATATTTGTAACTCTTGAGACTTTTCTCAGTATTTGGGTAGTTGGAGGGATTATATACATATAGATAGAGGGCATAGGGTGAGCTGAATAGGAAGGGATGATAGTAGTTGGAGTTTGATATGAAAGTATATCTTAAAGTACTTTTTTTTAATCTGTTGCCTTTGCTTAATAGCATAATGTATATGCTATATACATGTATAAAACACATGTGTTTTATATAAAATATATATGCCTGTCATATATGAATATATAATACATATCTGTATGTGTGTGTGTTTTAAAAATCTAAGTTGATTAATGAGTTTCCTTCTTAGCTACCCAGTTCTCTTTAACAATTTCCTTTTTTCTTGTTATTTGAATCCTGGAATACTCTGTCTCCTCATTTGGAAACCCAGGTTTCCTTCAAGATTCATCCTCAGGTACCTCCTTTGGGAGTTTTTTTCCTGGTCCCCTCCAGCTGCCACGTGCCTTACCCTCCAAGACTACTTTATATCTGTTATTTATCTTTTTTTATTTATGTGTACCTATGAAAGTAAATATTGTTTTGCTATTGTACAAACAAAATATACAGATATCTTTAGTACTTAGCACAATGTCTAGAAAATTGTAAGTGCTTAGTAAATACTTGCTAAATAACATGACTAAAATATCCATTCCCTCTGACCCAGAGATTTCAATACTAGACTTAGATCCCAAGGGGATCATTCTTTAAAAGAAAGTTCCGATATATACAAAAATATTTTTAACAGCACTTTTTGTGGTGGTAAAGAATTGGAAATAACGTGGGTGACCGTTGATTAAGGAAAGACTAAAATTGTGGTACATGAATGTGATGGAATATTACTGTGTTGTTTTAAGAAATGATGAATATGATGAATACAGAGAAGCTTGGAAAGACTTACATGAACAGAATTCTGAAGTAAGCAGAGGGAAGAAAACAACACACAGTGACTACAATAATGCAATGGGAAAGAGCAACCACAAAACAATCAAAAGTCAATGGTGCCAAATAACAACAGGTAAGTATGACCTCAAAGAAGAAATATGAGAAGACACCTCTTCCCCCCCCCCCATCCTTTGCAAAGGCGAAGGATCCTTGAGAGTAAAACATTGCATATATTTTCAGCTTAGATAATGACATGGATGGATGGATAGATGGATTTTGTTGATTGTCTCTTCTTCCTCTTTAAAAAGAATTTGTTATATGGAATGACTAAGAGGAATTGGGGGAAGAATATAGGGGGAATTTTCAGTGATCTAAAAACATAAGATCAGTAAGATTATTTAAATATAAATGATTGAGTGAATCATTTCTTCAGAATTGCATTCTTGAGCTTCCTGTTCTCTTGGGTCTACTTCCTTTGTAGAATTTTAGGCCATTAGATCCTACCTAGCCTTTCTATAAGCCCTTTAATATCCATTCTCCCCTCTTTAATATCCATACTTATCAGAATCTGCCCAGCTTTTCCCACCTTCTCTATCACGAATTCTAAGATGTTCTCCTGAGGTTCCATCATTTGAACTTCAGTAACCAATGTCTCTCTCTTAGTCAGAATCACATCCAGAATACCCATTTCCCATGTTACTTTCTCTGGCTTTTTTAAGAATAAAATTAGCATTAAGATAAGTCAAGGATTTATCAACTGTTGTGCTTTAGACAAAGAGAGAGCTCTAGGAGATGTCTAGCTAACCGAAGTCCAAGAACACTTCTGTGGCACATTACTCCCTGCTAGACTTAGGATGTCTTTCTTGTAGTCTTAAATCAGCTTCCTACTTCTGTACATATGGTCCAGAGTACTTTTTATTTGTGTCCCAGAGGGTGACCCCACCTCAGGATCAGGAACCTCCCTAGGATGAAAGCTCCATCGATACAGATGAACATCTGTAGCATATGGTCTTAAAGTATTGCTTGGGCCATTGACAAGCTAAGTGGCTTGCTCACCCATGATCACACAGCAAGTATGTATCAGAGACAAGACAACGAACTTTGGTCTCCTTGGCCTCAAGTCCTGGAAGGCTCCAGAGCCAAATATGTGAAATCCTCTCTCAGTGTGTATCCTCCCACAGTAATATCACTTCTCTTTCTTCCTCTATTGATCCTCATCCAAATATTCTCTTCTGTGCTTCCCCATTTGAATTCTTGTATGGCTTCACAATATCCTCTTACTATGCAATGCTATTCTATTACCCTTCATACTTATTCCATAATAATAGCATTTATGTAGTATTTTAAGGTTTGCAAAGTACTTTACAAATATTGCTTCACCTTATCCTCAAAACAGCTCTGTAAGATACATGCTATTATTATCCATATTTCACAAATGAGAAAATTGAAGCCAAGAAGTGGCTTCCCTAGTATCTCAGAACTTCTATCTACCATGCCACCTAGCTGCCTCTGTTCTGTTCCTTCTGAATAAAGTTTACCTTTTTTGAGCCATATCCCAGTCTAAGCCCATTCTCACCAAGTTTCATTGATGACTGATGTTAATTTTACCTTTATTTGGTAGATTTTATCATTCTTACTGCTTATTATCCATAATTTATATATTTGAATATAGGTATCTGAGGTCATGGTGCTCTCTGGAAACTATGCAGAAAAAATGACTATACAGATGAAAAATCTGACACATTAATTCTGCTCAGACCGATTTGGGAACAAGATAAAGACTAAAAGAAAATTTATTAAACCTCCACCTCCAACCTCATGAATGTTGTTGTTCAGTCATTTTATTTATATCCAACTCTTTGTAACCCCATTTAGGGCTTTCTTGGCAAAGATACTGGAATGGCTTGCCATTTCCTTCTCCAGCTCATTTTACAGATGAGGAAACTGAGGCAAACAGGCTTAAGTGACTTGCCCAGGGTAATACAGCTAGTAAATATCAGAGGCCAGATTTTAACTCAGGTCTTCCTGACTCCAGGCCTGGCACTCTATCCACTCTATTTAGCTACCCTAATATTTCTACTTTGTATTTTAACTATTTGGATATGAAACATATAATAAAAGTCTACTATCTTAGTATTATATTACAAGAGGCTCATTACCATAGGTTCATTGGATTTAAGACTGGAAGAGACCTTAAAGCCCATCTGGTCTAACTCCTTAAAGAAGTACAGTGACTTGCCCAAAATTTCATAGGTTCTTCCTAAGTAAAAATTACTAGGGATTCAAGCCCATACCTTCTGAAGTTATAGCCAGCACTTGTTCCTGCTACACAAGAAGGTTGGTCATGAGGCAATGAGTTTGGGAGTCTTAGCAACTCAGGAGAACAATCTGTGAAGCCAGATATAGGTTGTGATGTGGGTCATAAGAGGGCATAGCCGCACTGGAGGAATCCCAGGTCCCTCTAGCATTGAAATAAACCATTACTAACATCTCAGATATGTCCCTTCCTCTTTAACTTGTATTGGTTAATAAAAATACATCAATATTTCTTTAATATTGATATATATGGATATTGATATAAATATTAATATTTATAGAGAACTCCCCATATTTGTACGTCAGACTCTGTCCAGCTTTTCTCTCCAATATGAATTCTAAGAATCAATGGTCCCCTAAAGTTCCTATCATTTCTACTTCAGTAACCAATAGCATAACCTTCTTTGAATATAATGAGAAATAGCGTGGTAGAGTGGGGAGCAAGCATGTCTGGACATAAGAGTTAAATCCTACCTCTTTTTGATGTACAATAACTAGATAACCCTGGATCCTTGGCAGTTCTCTGAGATAAATTGCAAAACAGCTGTAGTTCTATAGTGGTAGGAGCTTCCTTACCAGGGAGACTCCCAACGTGATCAAAATCATAGATCTGAACCAAATTACACATATTACATGTTATACATATATGAGTAAGAATTTACTATCTGACCAAGATTTGATTTTTTTTTTAATGAGGTTCTATGGTTTCAAGAAGTTTGAAAACCCTTAGGTTCATTCATCCCTTCATTCAAAAAGCATTTTCTAAGTGCTTGCTAAGTGTCAGGCACTTGTAACTGGGCAGGGGAATACAAAGGCAAAGGTCGCTATGATAGATTCACAAGCTAAATCTGGTACAAAATAGCCCCAATGGGTCTTCCTTCAAAAGACTTACCATGTGACACTCTAATGCTTTGCTCCTTGTTACACCTATTTTGACCTAGGAAATCTATGCAAGTTCGTTAGACTATATCTCTCCCTGGCCATTTTAATCAGTATCATGTAAGGCTAGAGAAAGAATAAAGCCCTTATTTCTACCCTTTGCCCTCATTTCTAGTCCTTGCCTTGAATTCTCTCTTGGTTTTAAAAAATTGAGACTAGGCACAACAGAGCTCAACATCTAGCCCGATCTTTTCTTTTTTAATTATTTTTTTTTTTAACTGATATCTACTTTTTCTCCTTTCGACCTCATACCCCATTGGAAAAGAGAAAAAGAAAAATGAAATCCTTGTAACAAATACACTTAAACAAATTTAACTAATTTCCTCAAGCAAAATTAATTCTCTCATTGGCCATTTCCAAGAAGTATGTAGCTCATTCTGCACTCTGAGTCCATCACCTCTCTAATAAGTATGTATTAATCACCCACCATGTACAAGGAGTTGTGCTAGATACTGGGAAAAGAAAGACTGATGGGAAGGATTACAGCATGCACAGAACTTAGTGTATACATGATTTTGTCACAAGAGAGAAGACACCATTATCAGTGGAAAGACTGACCAGTTTAGGAAGCATCACAAACACTATGGTAAGTTGCCATGTATGGAGAGATGAGAGATGGGCAAGCCCCTTCAATGGATTCAAAGGATGATAATGCGATAATAGTAAAGATAATATCTGACCCTTCTGTTAAGGGTCCGGACTAATTCATTGACTTTTCCAGTTTTCATTGTCAATTGCCCTTGAATGTATATCATCCAGTTAATCACTGAGCACTTACAGTGAAACCTACACCACCCATATCCAGTAATGGCATTGAGCAAAAATGGAAAATACCTTTACATATATATGTATTTTTATATAAAATGAGGAACTTGTGGCAGGCTTCTCGTAAAGTCATAAAATAGTTCAAGAATGCCTTGAATAGTCTATAAAAGGCAAAAAAAAAAAAAAAGGTGCTTTGCTTACCTTGAGATTCTTTTTCTTTCTGAAGATTCCAGTGTATTTTCATAAGTGTTACATATGGACAATGACTTAGTATTTTTACATTTTAAAAAATAGGTTGAATGTGTCATATAGTATTAGCCCTTGTCAGCTGAAATTGTTCAATTCTTAGAAAGCTGATGGAAACACAGAAGCTGAACAGGTATGGAGAATCAGTCGCAGATCTTTCACTTGAAATCAATTGTTTTGTTTTAATTTTTTAAACAAAGGTTGTGTGGGAAGAATTCCTAAGAAAACAGGATTTCCCCTCCATTCATTAAGGCCACTGATTAACTGGGCTGAGATCAAATTCAATTCTTCTTGAAATAGTACTAAACAAATTATTTTCTTTCATAATTTCTATGGTTTGGAGAGGAAATTCTATCGTTTGAACAGGAAATTCCAATGGGAATAGAAAAATCTATGTTGATAATGATTCTGAATTGCCAAATCTGATCCCCATTTCTCAGTCTTCATCTTTCTTGAATCCCCTTGAAATATTTGGTATTGTGGACTACCCTGTCTTCTTAGGTATACTCTCCTCTCTGGTCTTTAAAATATCACTCTCCCTACCTTGTCTTACTGCTTCTCCTCAGGCTCCTTTGCTTATTCATCATCTATGTTGTATCAGTTGACTATCCTGGGTCCCCTTCTTTTCTCCTTCTACATTTCATAATTTCATTACCTCCTTTTTACTAATGACTCCGAAATCTACGTATCCATTATAGTTTCTGTGATATTCCACGTCACAAACCGAATATGGGGCATTTAATTTTATGTTCCATATGCAGCACAAACTAAACTTATTCCAAACAGAACTCATCTTCACCTCCAACCCTATTCCAAACATCCCTGTTACTGTGAAGGGTCCCTTTATCTTTCTAGACATTCGGATTTGCAGCCTCACTGTCTTCCTGATTCTTCACTCTCATTTAGTCCAAATATTGAATCAGCTCCCAAATCTTTTCATTTCCATCTCCAAAGCCTCTCAATGTTTTCTCTCACTACTCATATATTCACCACTTTATTTCAGGCCCTGACTACCACAGTAGCTTATTTGGTGTCCCTACACCAAGTCTTTCCCTGCTCCAATGCATTTTCCATGTAGCCACCAAAGTGCTTTTCCTAAGGTATATTTCTGATTGTCATCATCTTCCCCTCCCCTGCACTGAGTAAAATCCTTAATACTTCCAGTATTAAAGCATTTACATCTCTTCACAATTCAGAAACTGCATTTCCAATTTTCTTATCCATTAACTCACCCCCCACTCCACCAACCCCAACGAACTCCACAATGGCCTGCTTCTCTGTACTTATGTTCCATCTCTTTTGCACTGGCTGTTCCCCATGCCTGGAATGCATTGATTACTCACCTCCAACTTTCAGAATCCCTGGTTTCTTTCAAGACTTCACTGAATGCCACCATCTTTCTATATGTAGGTCCTGATCCTTTCAGCTCCTAGTGCCTTTCCCTCTCAAATAGCTAGCATTTAGTTTTTTATTCATTTGCTTATTTAATTTCCAAAATAAATTTGTCTTCATTTGTTCATAATATGCAAATAGTATACACATTGTCTCCCTCCATTAGAATGTAAACTCCTAAAGACATCAACTGGTTTCATTTCTGTCTTCTGTCCCCATTGCCTAGTCCAGTGTCTGATATATAGTAGGCTTTCTAATAAATACTTGTTTCTCAGTCAAGTAACTGATTCCTCTTGGCTCTCTGTTGTCTACTAACTAAAGTCCATTCCCTAACATGACATTCAAGATCCTCCACAATGTGGCCACTTCATACTTTTCACTCACTTTTTCACTCACATCATTCCCTTCTCATATTTTCTACACAAGATATACAGGACAACTCTGTTACCCATCCACATTCCATGTCTTGTCACCTTCAGACTTTGCTCAGTGTGTTTCCTATTTCTGGAAGGTTCTCTTCTCCGTTACCTCCTCTTGAAATTCTCATTCTTTAAGAGACAAAATCATGACGGGAAAATAATTCTTCAAGTGAAAAGCTTAACTACAAGGAGATATGTGTATATCTAATACCACCCTTCATGTTCAGGCAATTTTAATTTCTACTATAAATATCAAGAGATGTAACCCACATATAATCCTCGATAATTTCTAAGAGGTTAAAGGAATCCTGAGACTAAAACCTTTGAGAACCTATGTTTTAGAGCAATGAAGAACTTTCCTGATTTTGGGGGTCTAAAGTCTTCTTATAAATTAACAAGGCAGGATAGTATCATTTGACGAGCAGTGGACTTGAAGTCAGAGGGACTGAAAACATGTGATGAAATAGGTTTTTATTGATGCCTTCTGTTTTTTACATCATTGTCATTACCCTCAGTATCCTTCCCAGAGAATCATCCTATATAAGAAATAATCTTTTTTTAAAGACAAAAGAAAAAAAGATGAGAAGAAAAAAAATCAGCACAATTAATGAATGCCTTGAAAAAGTCCCAAATAATGCAATATGTAACACTTGTGAACCTCCCACCTCCACAAAGAGGTTGTTTGGGCTATCTTTTCATTTTGAGGGTGTTTGCTTTTAAATCATGCTTTTATAAATTTGTTGCATTCACTTTTGATTTGTTTTTCTGTTTGTGATCCTTTCCATGGACATTTTTGTCTTTACTGTATTGTGTTGCACTGTGTACTCTCTTCTTAGTTCTGCTTACTTCACTGCGTCAGTTCATGAAGATCTTTCCATGATTCTCTGTATTCGTCACATACATCAATTCTTATAGCATAGTAATATTCCATTACATTTCCATATCACAATTTGCTTAACCAATGGATGGGCATCCAGTTTGTTTTTCCATTTTTATCTATCACAGAAAAAGTACTGCTCAAATATTTGGTATATGAGAACTTTCTTATCAATGATTTCCTTGGGGAACAATGTCATGATTCTTTACGTGTTGAAAGAAATGAATTTAAATGGAAGCATTTAATAGTCAAGTATAGTTGTTTGAATTAATATTTAATGTCAAGTAAACATTAACTAAAATTTATTGGTGAGGAAACCGTAATAGTGATCTGAATCAAGATTACAGCCTTAAAATTTTTACAGGGGTATGGTATCTACCACATGGAAGAATTAATTGAGTTTTTGATGAAAGATATAAATAATGGGCTGCTTTGCATGCAGTATGTAAAACCTTGTGGTGAGACTAGTATTTACAATAATTATTTGTGTCTGGATTCTAAAGAAGTTCCTTTTTCCCAAACTCAGTTCCATAAACTCTTTTGAAATGGTTGCCAGTTACTTCCAAGAAGAGGAACTGCTTAAAGGTCATCATTCTTCAGCAGAGCTGCCCAAAGTCAAAGGGAAAAAAGGAAGAAAAAAAAGGGATCTTGTGCATGGTGATCCTGGGAATACCAAAGTTCCAACTATTGCCTGTGAGAAAAATCTGGAAAAAAGATTAATATCAGGGAATTATGCGTATATCATGAAAAGACTTTAAAAAGTTAACCAATGGATCTACTTTCTTAAGGTAGGATAATACCTGGGCAATTTCAGACATTCAAACATTTGAACTTTAATTTTTTTTTAATTTATTTACATGCTTTCACTTTTCAATATACTTTCAATATAATCTTCCTTTGTTAACAAAGTACACCTAAGGAAAATGAACCAACTTGACCATGTCTGACAGTCTATAACCCCATTTCATATCCATAGTGTATTACCTTTCTACCAAGAAGGTATATTTTATCCTCAGTCATCCATAACCAAGATTCATGAGACTTATCAAAATTGTGTCTTATTTTTATTGATGCCTTTTATTTTTACTTTTAATTCATTTCAAACATATCCTTTTCTCACATTCCCCTCACCCAGTAAGCAGTCTTTTATAACAAAGATTTTTAAAAAAGAGGGGGGAAAAGCATTTCAACAAAACCAACCAACACATTAACTACATTAATAATATATGTAATATTCCACATCCAAAGTCACCCACTTCTTAACAGGGGAGGCAAGTACATTTGCTTAACACTTTTTCAATGGCCTGGCATTTTATGAAGGAAATTCAAATACTGACTCTCTACTTTCTAGCTGAGAGACCCTGAGCAAATCAGTCCATCTCTAAGAGCCTTGGTTATGCTATCTGTAAAAGCAGGCATAATAATATTTGTATTACGTACCTCATAGGATTGTCATAAAGACCAAAAGAAAGAATGTCTGTGAATTGCTACGCAACTAAAAATTTCCATAGACATAAGCAATTGCAATTATCACTTTATCCTCATAATCCCCCGTGAAATAGGATGTTCATTAAAGCATTTACTCATTTATAGTGGTAGGTACTGGGACTGCAAAAAAAAAAACAAACAAGACAGTCTCTGGCCTCAAGGTGCTTACAGTATGACAGGGGACGAAGACATGAAGGGAAGACAGAAATAAGACTGATTCAGCAATATTTAGAGATATGTGAGAAGGGTCTGGAGGCCTGGGACCAGGCCCAGTAAGATAAGGCAAAAATTCACCTAGCAGAGCCAGGGGACTTGGAGTCCAACATTATAGTTAGGAGGAGTTAGAAATGATATTCTAGTGGAGAAAGGCTGGAATAGAGATGTCCAGGAAAAGCAATAGAGGCCTTGGCCCTGGTAACAAAATCCCAGAAAGATTAATAAATTTGCTTATGATCACGTAGTCTGGAAAAGGCAGAGCAAACACATACACACACACACACGCATGCACGCACGCACGAGTCTAAAGCATTACAAGAGTATTTGATTTAAACCACAGTTTCATTATTTTTTTTAAACCACAGCATTCATTATAATTTATAGCTTCAATAAGGTCTCTGTCTCTGAATTGAAGAATGCTGTTAACAATTAAAAGCCATCATAATTCTTCCTAGGATTTACTTTACTGTGAGATGCAAACTTTTCCCTCTTTAGAGAAAGGAAAACTGAGGCTCTGAGGTGAGCTGATTTGTTCAAGGTCAGCAGCTAGAAAGTGGAGTGTCAGGTTTAGAACTAAGATTTTCTAGTCTTTGTAAAGTTCCAAGCCACTGGAGAAGAGTTAAGAAACTACAAAGAGTTAAGAAACTACAAGTTCTTTCCTTCTTTGGAAGATTATGAATGTAGAACAGGCATGGAGAACCTGCGGCCTCGAGGCCACATGTGGTCCTCTAGGTCCTCAAGTGAGACCCTTTGAATGAATCCAAACTTCACAGAACAAATCCCCTTAATAAAAAGATTTGTTCTATAAAACTTTGACTTGGTCAAAAGGCTGCACCCAACGACCTAAAAGACCACATGTAGCCTCAAAGTCACAGGTTCCCCACCCCTGGTATAGAATATTACATATATTATCAGATACAACAGTCAGCATGTTAGTTGGTTGATCAAAATCTGGAGTGTGATTGGAGAGGAGGTAAAGGTCTAGGTGCAGACATGAAACTTATAAAACAAAGGAGGGGGACTGAGGAAGAAGGAAATGAAAGAGAAAACATTTACATATTGCTTCCTGAAATTGTGAGAAACTGTGGACAGTAAAAAACCCCTGGGAAACCGGGAGGAAAGTAAATTCTGGAACTGCGCTCTAAAGATTGATAGTAGCAAAAATTAGTCATAGTTGATCAGAATTATGCACTTAAGTTATTTTAACTAATCAGTAGGTATTGCTGTATACCTCCTATGCAATAATCAAGACAATTAACATTTATCAAGCACTGTTAAGGGCAGGGCATTAAGTTAGAACTGGCTTTAAAAAACAAAAATAAAACAGCTCCCCGCTCTCAAGTAGTTGACAATGAAAGGATACAATCAAGGGACTGTAGAAGACAAAAAAATAATAATAATAGCCGACAGAGTTTTGAAGTTTGCTATAAACATTATTATTAAATATGAACATGCAGCATATTATCATTATATTGGTAAAATATGTAAATTGCTTTACAAACCTTCAAGCATTATAGAAATGTGAACTATTTATTATTATTATTAATATTATTAATTATTAATAATATTATTTATTATGGACATTTAAAAGTCCATAAATGTGAAAATATGTTAAACATGAATGTATGTGTACAGGGTATATTAGATTGCATGCTGTCCTGGGGTGGGAGAGGGAGAAAATTTGGAACTCAAAATCTTATGGAAGTGGATGTTGAAAACTAAAAATAAATGAATTAATATTAAAAATAATAATACATGTTTGGTAGAATTCACTTGCAAAAAATAAATAAGTGAAAGTATATAAAACAGAAATGCCTGCTGCAGAGCCATAGACTTGAACCCTAAAACCTTAGAACTGAAAGGGGATTTTGAGATTATTTAGTTCAGCTTCTTTTATCCCTCTGGTGATTTCTGGGCTCGTCAAGGAGATAAAACAGATGAAAATTTCATTGAAGGAGCAAAGCAACCTGGGCTCAACACAACATGAGTGGGAAGGAGACTAAGTGTTCTTTGACAAAAAGAACCTGCCTCATCTCTGCCTCTGGAACCCCTATCTCCCTTCAAGGCTCTGATCAAATGCCACGTGTTTCAAGGGGTATTTCCTGATTCTCCCAGTTGCTAATATCAATATGTGTATATTGTGTATGTGGGTATGTGTATATGTTTATTTGTGTGTATATGCTTGCCTATGTATGTGTATGTATGTATGTGTGTTTGTATAAGTATATGTACATTTGTGTGTTTATATATGTATATATGCAAGTATATGTGTATATATGTATGTACATATATGTTTGTGTATGTGTAAGTATATATGTATAAATGTTTGCATTTTAATTTTTGCACATATACAAGATTCATTTTGGAATGGAAATTAGCCTTTTAAGGTTAAAAAGAGTTTTCCCCCAAACTGCACTAAATTTATCAAATGTACTGACAGTTTTGAGTGATGACACCCACTACATATGCTGTTCACTTTGGAACAGATGATGAAAATAAACTCAACTTTTGAGAGGAAGGATGGTTTAGTAGGAAAAATAATGACATGGGTAGAACCCATATAAGAATTGCATGCCATCTTGGGAAGAAGGAGGGTAGGAAAAGGGAGAAAAGTTAAGACTTATGGAAGTGATTGTTGAAAACTGAAAACAAATTAATTAATTTTTTTAAAAAAGCTAAAGGAAGGAAAGAAAAAAAAGAAATGGAGTTAGAGGCAGGACATCTGAAATACAGATCTTGTCTTTGCCATTGCCTACCTGTGTGATCCTGGACCGAGCCTCTGTTTGCTCACCTGTAAAATAAAAGGGTGTCAAAAAAAATGTTTCACCTAGTCCCACCTTCTGTCATTCGGTGGTTTCTGCCCATTACGGCTTAGAAGCTGCTGTTGGGAGCCAGGCTGGGCTGATTGAGCTCTGCCTTCTGTGACAAGAAGTTTAGAAAGTGAGAAGAGTCAATGGATGAGGGGATGGGCCTAGACAAATGAGAATATGTATCAGCAGGGGTTGGGTTCAATTGCTAGGAAGAGTTCTTAGGCCATATTCTGCAGTACACAGTTGTATTGTGCAGCAACCTTATTTGCTGCAGCTTAATTTAGTTACAGTTTGGTTTAGAAATGACACAGAATCTCAAGTTTATATATATATATATATATATATATATATATATATATATATATATATATATATATATATACACACACACATACATACATGTGTGTATGTGTATGTATATATGTATGTATATGTGTGATATACATACATTTATATTATGTATATATGTATGTATATGTGTGATATACATACATTTATACATACATATAGTACTAGTATTTATTAATAATAATAATAAAGGTCTCAATCAGTAAGTCCCAATACTTATGTCTCAATCAGTAAATCTCAAGTTATGCCACAATCAGTAAGTCTCAGTAGGTGTGTCACAACCTTATCACAATCGATAAGCACTGATGGGGCAATTACCTACAAATGGATCACATATATGTGGCTGGGGAGTCCCAGGTCAGCCTCCAGAGTCTCGATGGGATAATCCTAAACTATGCATCAGTACCAAGGGGGGAAAGCGGGGAGGGGCTACTCACCCTTAGTAGTTCTTTCTAATCAAGAAAGGCATTTTGCCAATTATATGTGTGACTGGTGGGAAAGGAGCTGTTCTCAAAACATCCTTGAGAGCATTTCTGTTTAGGAATGTCTCATTCTGGGAGGCATGGCCAATCCTCTCTGGTAGCAAACATCACAAACCAACTTTTGGCTAGGAATAAGATTAGAGCCAGATTGCACAAGATCAGAATATCCTAATGAATTTATGCATCACAACAGTATACACAGTAAGATCCTGAAGTCCCATTAGATAGTATTGAAATGACATCTAAATGTCTGTGAGGGTCAGTTAATTACTTTTATTAGCAATCTGTGTTTATTCAATTCAATCAATTCTATTAAGAACCCAATATTAAAATTATCTTTCCTTCCCTACTCAATAAACCCCAGTATCTCCCTTTTGCTTTTGGGATCCAATATAAACTCTTATATTTTGCTTTTAAAACCCTTCAAAATCCAACTTGCTTTGTTCAGCATTCCTGAAGTCCAACCATTCTGAAGTCTACTATCTGTCCACCCAACCTCCCAGTATAGATGATGTTGGTATACCTAGATTCAGAAGAAAGCCACATCCTGGAAGGTATTCCTTAAAGAGGAAAAACGCCCCAAGCCTATACTCATTGGCTTGGCCCTTTCCTGCCAAAAGACCTTCCAAAATAATGAATAGTAAGTAAATCTATTTATCCTAGTATATAGAAAACAGAAATCAGATTATAATATACCAGAAAATACAGAGTAAAGGAGTTCTTTAGATTAGAGCAAGATAGGATCGCAGCTCAACCAAGAGAGAAGCCTGTATCTTGTCCAACAAGAAATTCCCTAAAGTTTCTAGGGAGACAAATTGGAAATCAGGGACATGTTGAGGATCTGGCTTTGCTTACACATTCACAGATTCTAAAGTCTCATAGTAGCAAGCACCCTAGCAACCCAGAATGACCTACTAGCACAGGTTCTTTGATCTGCTTTTAAAAGAAAGTGCTCAAAAAGAGGTTAACAATTCTGTTTTTAAATACATTCACTAGTTCAGGGGAAAGGTCAGCACACTGAACTTGATGAAAATACAAACAGAAAATATAAGCCGAGAAATTAGCATGAAGACCAACAAACAGGGCTCCAATTATCAGAGTAAAGCAATATTGCTATGCACTTTACATACATCACTATCAAGGGAGCACAAACTTCCGGTGGTTAGGGGGTTCTGAACCTACACTCAGAGTCTCAATCAGAAAACCAAAAGATCCTTCTCCTAAGTGAACCCCCAAAGTAAAATAGCAACTCAGAGTATATATACCAAAAGGCATCACAACCCTCGTGACTCAGTGCCTAATCAACTTAGTACCAAAAGGTGTGGAAACCTTATCACAAGCAAGTTCCTCCTGAGACAAGTCGCTCCCACAATGGGCTCCACATGAAGCGAGGGGAAGATCTTAATATCCCTTTAACATTACAAGTCTTTCTTTCCACATGTCTGGAGTAGTTTTTAAATGTTTGGCACAACATGTCCTCTCTCAAAGAAGGAACGTCTCTCCTCTCCAAAGCTCTTATATCAACTCTACTTCTCATGTAAGCTTATAACATTCAGAATTCTTTCCACCAAATGGAGGTTTCCTTCTGCATATGCAAATTTCCCCAGGATTACCTGGGAACCTGGACTAATAGATATTTCGTATATACTTGTACACATAAATTTGCTCTATTCCCACCCCAAATAAAGTAAGCTCCTTAAGGTCAGGTACTTTCATTTTTGTCTAAGTAGCTCCAATACCTATTGATTAATTCTATTTGTATCCACATTCATTGTTGACAAAAAGAAAAAGAAGGGTAGTTTTTTAAATGTCTTCTCATCCTCCAATCTGAGGTAGTTCAATAAAAAAAAAAGTGGCAATCTGCCTATAAATTCAGTTCCCATCATCATAACCTTTTTTCTGTGAATACTAATATTGATAAAAAAAAAAAGTTTCACAACTCTTAGATTAACCACATGAAGGTTTTTTTTTAACTCTAATTTAACTTTTTTTTTTGGTCACTGTTTTTCCCAATGGTTATAGTCTGCTGTATGCCGTCTACAATCATGAGATTGTATGACTTAGGAAGGGGAATTTTCCACCATTGAAACAGGGATTTTCCTTTTTTTTTTTTTTTTTTTTGTCAATTATCCTCTCAGACACTCAATCATTTTTTGGTCTCCTAAACTTTAAGTCTGAGAAGGAACATGGAATAGTGGATAGAGAGCCCTCCTCACTTGCTTTCAATTTCTGTGTCTGATACATATTGATTGGGTGATGTGGGCAAATGACTTAATTTTTCTGAATCCTAGGCAAATCTCTAAGATTATAAATCACAGATGCAGATCTTCATTGGTAGGAGTTTCCTCACTAGAAGTTTCCTTCACCAATGAAATCACAAGTCTAAACAAAAAGTCAATAAATCTTTAAGACTACATACACATCCCTATAGTTCTTCCTTCATAATGTCTTATGTTGTCTGGCTACCTAGAGTTTCATTTATCCTCCACATTACAGCCAAATTTACTGTTCTGCAACATTCCCCTGCTCAGAAACTATCCTGTGCTCTAGGGGCCAAATGGGATGGCCTTTTGGACTAAAATCTGGCCAGCCTTTTTGGTGGTGGTTTGGGGCAGGGGTGGGGGGTGAGGTGGGGTGTCTATGTAGATGGGTGGGACAGCTAGCTACAGTGAATAGAGAGTCATCCCTGACGTCATGAAAACTCATCTTCCTGAATTCAAATTTGGCCTCAGACACTTACTTAGGTAGCTGTGGGCAGTTCACTTAACTCTGTTTGTTTGCCTCAGTTCCTCATCTGTATAATAAGAAGGAGAAGGAAATGGCAAACTACTTCAGTATTTTTGCCACGAATATTCCAAATGGGGTCATGAAGAGTCAAACCTAACTAAACACACACACGCACATGCACACACACACACACGCACACAACATACACACAGATAGTTATGGTAAGGATGACGAGTGGGAGTTTGTTTATAGTATGGATAAGATGAAGACGTAAAATTAGTGAATATAGAGTCTTTGATCAAAGCCACCAGAGATCAATAAGTGAGCAAAAGAGTCACATCCATTTGCTTGAAGTCCATTAGTAAAATAGCGATTACTTTCTAGAAAAGTTTAGGCTAAATTCAAGTGTCGGTCCCGGTGGGTAGACTCAGGTCAACAAGTAGGGTTCTATTTCCAGTTCTTTTCATAAATCGTTAGATTTCAACCTGAAAGGAACTTTAGTGATCATCTAAAATTGTAAGATAAAGTCCTGGAAAGAATCTTAATAAACATCTAGCCTTTCTGCTTCATTTTATAGACCAGGCAAATGGAACCCTGGGAGGATAGATGACTATCTTAAGAAAAAAAAAACAGTTATGGTTTGGGTATAGATCTTCTGACTCCAAAGGGCAGATGGGTGACAGTAGATAGAGCCCTGGGCTTAGAGTCAGCATCTTTAGCATAACAGCATAGCCTAACCCTCCAGCCTTTTTCAGTGACTTAAATCAGAATCACCTGGAATCACTCAGTATTACCTTTCACTTAGGATGTAACAATTCACCAAATTTCCCCTATGAAAACAACAATATTTATTTCAATCTCCTTAATTTCCAGTTATATGATTTTTACAAAACTTTTGTTTGACCCTCTTACAATCTTCTAATGGTTACACAGAAATGAGCTTGAGACCATAATACCCTTAAACTCTATTAATCATTTCTCAAAATGATCCTATACAACATTCTTTGTCTTTGAAAACTGTATTTCTTCATACATACATTTCATCAGTTTTTAATTAATAAGAGTTCTGTGTCCCTTTAAGCCATCAGATATTCACATACAAATGAAGCATCACCTTTGTCTTTTACAAGGTGATAGAGTTCTATTCTTAACTTCTCAAATTCAATCTGAAAGCTATTTTTCTTTACACATATATTTTAGTCATTTTTATTAAATGATGATTTTTTTTCCTGTTCCTTTTAGCCTTCAAACTATTTATTTATAAAAACAGTAATACCCTATATCCTTTACCAGTTCATTTAACTTTTTTCTTCACACAAAAGTATCTTTTTCTGCCCCGTGCGGTAGTACTTTGTGGCAGTAATTTCAAAGGGACAGTACTTTAATGAAGCAGTTTTTAAAGACACTGTCACTTTAAAAAGGGACAGTACTTTAAAATACCTTGCAAAGGAAAATCTAAAAACATAGTTTTCACTTCCTTTTTTTCAACCTATTTATAGATATAAGGAACAGGGTAGATTGGAGGTGTCTTTTTATGCAGCAGAATATTTGTTTCTCATAGTCATAGTCTAACCATGATGCTTAAACACTGCTTTATAAGCTTCCTTATTGAATTCCTCTGGATTCATGGAGGAGGTAAGTGTTCCAATTTTTTTTTTTAATTTGTTATTAGGAGTCTTTTTCTTTTCATAAACTGAACAACCAAGACACTCTGGAAACCCCACTGGCTCTTTTCTTTGTCTCTATAGGATCTATTCCTTATCTTAATGTGTTTCGGGGTAGACAGCAAATTGAGGGGCATCAAAATAGTAAATTACATCTAGATGTTTATTATATAAATTAATAGTAAATTACATCTAGATGTCATGTAATTTTGTATTTTTGAAATTAATTTTTTCTTCTCTCAAAGCATTGTCACTTATTACCTCAGTATCTCTGTAAGTTTAGTGTAGCCCTTTAATGGTAGTAACCCCATTTTACATATAGGGAAGCTGAAGTTGAGTCTTTGCTGGAGCTCTAGATCTATGGAGTGTCTTATTTCTGTGTGCACGTATGTGTGTAGTGAGAAGAGGATTAAGTCACGAAAGAAGTGGCACTTTTTACCTCTAGGTGACCCAGTTTGCCATGGGTCCATGGTAAATGACTTCTGTTATTTCCTGAGAATCTTTTGACTTATTACCTGTTATAAATAGCTCTCATCCTTTGTTGAAACAAGGTGAGAAATAATCCTTGTTTTTGGTCACAGATTTTTTCCCAAGGGTTGGATTATCTTTGAGTAGAAAGGAAGAAGCAATAAAAAATTTAAAAAAATCATTTTTATCAGACACCAGGGTCATGAAGAGTCAGACGACTGAAATGAATGAACAATAACAACGTTAGGCATTGTGGAAAAATGAAGGACAAAGGATAAAGTTGCCTAAAAACTTGTAATCCTCAAGGGTTTGCCTTCAACATTTATTCCATCTGATCCATGAAGAGTTAAAACTATGTATACATTTTGTTGACAGATATCAGGATTTAATTACTTTTTTTTAAATGCATTTATTAAGCACCTGTTATGTGCAAGGGACCATATTAAGTACTGAATATTCAGAGATAAATCATGACAGTCCTTTACTCCAAGAAGTTGACATTCTAATGGAGGAAGGAGAGAGGTAAGTGGAAGCACAGGAGAGTGGGATACTAAATATTCTTTTTTTGATTGGGGATATCATCAACTCAAGTTTCCAACATGAAAGACACTGCTTTGAAAGGATTTAGTGGAAAAACCAAGGGAAGTGAGCAAGTGTGGGGCTACTTTCTGCTTCTTGTCAATTACATTCATTCACCTTTAGAAACAGCTTGTTATATTTTCCCACCCTCCAACTCTCCCTGTTTCTTCACCTCCCTATTAACTATCTAGGTCACCACACTATTGTCCCAGTCACTCCGGTTCATAACCTAGGTGTCATCTTGGACTCCTCAATCCCCACTTTGCTGGGAATAGGAAAAGGAATTGGGCTTAGAATGGTAAGTGATTTGCAAAAGCTAGGAAGGATTTGAACAGTATTTGAACTCTTTTCTTTCCAATGCTACATCTAGCATCCTATCTAGTATGTCTTCAAGCCTGTTACAGCATGTGCTGCTTATATTGTAGCTTTCCATTTGCCAGAGCTAACTTGTAAGCAGGCACACTGATGCTGGGGGAGACGATGATGCTAGCATTTCTGTGTGTGTGTGTTTATATATGTACAGACACATATATATACATACATACATACATATATCTTTAAGGATTGCAAAATGCTTTACCTGTGTTAATTCGTTTGAGCATTGCAATCTTCCTCTGAGGTGGGGTTCTGTTGTTATCCCTGGATTACAGATGAGAAAACTGAAGCACAGAGAAGTTAAATGTCTAGTTAGGGTCACACATCTACAAAGTGTCTGGCACAGAATTTGAATTAAAGTCTTCTTGACTTCAAGTCCTATGCCCCCTAGATGCCAAACTTGGACAGAGGGAACTGACCAGGTCCCTATCAAGAAGCATTGCTAGGAAGATGGAAGAAGGGGGGTTGATAGAAGGGAGGACAGACTGGAAGAAGGGGTGGATGGGGTGCATACTGTCCTGGGGTGGGGGTGGGAGGGATGGGGAGAAAATTTGGAATTCAAATTCTTATGGAAGGGAATGTTGAAAACTGAAAAAAAAAGTTATATATTCAAAAAAAAGCAGGGTTAGTCCACAAGCTTCATTCCATCCTATCAATCCAAGAGTTATGACCAAAATAACAGATTGGTATTAACCTATTTAGTACTACTTAATGCTAGTCATTTCCCTATATTTATTATCTCACATATAAGGATGGTACGACAACCAATAGAGTGACAGGCCTAGAGTCAGGAAGATCTGAGTTCAAATGTGAACTCAGACACTCACTAGCTGTGTGACCCTGGACAAATCACTTAATCCAGTATGCCTCATTTTCCTCATCTGTCAAATGAGCTGGAGAAGGAAATGGCAAACCACTCCAGTATCCTTGCCAAAAAAACCCGAAATTGGGTCATAAAGAGTCAGACATGACTAGAAAATGACTGAACAACAACAATGTAGATCTTGTTTGTGCATGGTTGTTTGCAAGTTGTCTCCTCCATTAGACTGTGAACTCCTCAAGAGCTGGGACTGTCTTTTGCCTTCCTATGTGTCCTCAACACTTAGCACAGTTGTCCTGACCTATATCTGGCCACTGGACCCAGATGGCTCTGGAGGAGAAAGTGAGGCTGGTGACTTTGCACAGCCCTGCCCCACTTAAATCCAATTGTCATGCAAGTCATGGCATCACCTCCCTGATATTTGAGAAGGAAGGAAAGCAAGAACAAAAACGTAGCACAGTGCCTGGTACATAATAGATCCTTATAATAAAAGCTTGTTCATATAGCTAATCTGATTCTGCTAATCTTGCAGAAAATGTCAGAAACACTTGTGTGGCTAGAAGTTACCACAACCCACTCAGTTACCTCGGGCTTTGATGATCAGCTACAACGATAATTCTGATGAATTTTTATCACCACACCTCTCATTCTACCCCTGCTTCCTGCTAGGAAATGCTCATGTGTTACAGAATTTTCAGATCTATTTAAGCAGGTCAATGAGAAAGCACTAAATTTGGGAGATGGAGGGGTTTGTATGTTTGTGATGTATGATTGTATAGACAGGAAATATCACAATGGGTTCAGGGAGAAGACGCTTCAGTTGAATGAGGAAACAAGGGAGGAAAGACTTCAAATAGGAAGTGGAGAGGACAAATCAGGAAGCATGAGCAGGGCCTGAAGTCAAATTTAACCTACAATAGCAGGGAACAATGAGGAATGTAATAACTCCCTGCATTTTCCACATATCTATTAATAATATTATACATTGTGTTATCTGCAAAAGGGTTAAAGACAAAGTTCTTTGAGAAAGGAAATTTGTCTTGGATGATATTTAGAGAACAGACAGCCTGTTCTGGTCCTTAGGCAAAATACTGGCACCACTTCTGGCTTATCTCTTACTACTGTTTTTTCCTTTCCCTTCTTGTTCCAGGAAGCCAACCAGTACAGGAATCTCTGAAGCCTCAGAGGGTTGAGTTTCAGTCATTTAATCTCCGGAGTATTTTACACTGGCATCCTGGAAGTGATTTCACCCCCAACAACACAGTCTATTTTGTGCAGTACAAAATGTAGGTATTCCTTATAACTTTTGCCTGCCTTGGAAACTCTTTTTTCTGTGGTGCCAAGGAAATAATGATGGATTGGCAGAGAGAGAGTGTGTGTTGATACAAATCTCAGCTTTTATCCTTTATCATCTCTGTGACTGTGGGCAAATCATTTAATCTCACAGGGCCCTAGTTTTCTTATCTGTAAAACAAGAGGGTCAGACTTGATGGTCTCTTGGGTTCTTCCAGCTCTGAATCCATGATCCAAAGGTCCCTAAGACAACCCTTCCTCAGTCCAGGTAGAATGAAATTGAAGTCAGAAAGAGATAGAGGATCTAGTCCTTGCCATCAGACAGCCAGCAAGCTCTTTGAATCACATCGGACCATAGTCCAACTAAAGACCACTGAACATGGAAATCAGCTTCTGATTTCAACTTTGTGATTTCCTAGCCTTCTGACCTTGGACAAGACACTCTCTAAGCCTTACTTTCCTCCTCTGTAAAATAGAGGTAATAATATTCACTTTATTTCACAGGGTTATTGTGAGGACCAAATAAGAAGGGATGAAAAACACTTCTATAAAACCTCACGACCCTAAACAACTTTCATCGCTATTATTGTCTAATATCACAGGATTGTTGTTGAGGAGATATACTATGTGAAATCCCCAATCACTGGAATCTCACACATATAGGAGCAGTTATCAGGACCTCACAGGGTAATGGCCTGGGCTTAACAGCCTGTTCCAGGGGTGTGTGGAAACTTCAAATTGACCCACAAGAGCTGATTGTTAAATTTTCATTGTGAGCACTTCCACCCCAGAAATCAGCAAACATTATACATTATATATAAACATTATATATTGGTCTTTTGTTGATTATCTAGATGTAAGAAAGTGATGGAGAAAAATGTTAATGGGACAGACTAAATTTAATAGGTATTCAAGTACTTTTCTTTTTCTGAGAGACAGGTGTCGAACATTTACCAGCATACCCCTAGCTAACTTTCACTTTTTTACACTGGAGACAGGGTGGAGGAATTATACAGGTGGAGTAGCAGTGGCATGGGTATTTCCCTAGAGATTATGGAATCATGGACATTTTAAAACCTGCCTTATTGAAGTAGTTCAAACTTAGAAACTCTCTAACCCTACCCCTCACCCTCAGGCCTATAAATGCAAAACAATCTGGTTTCAGAGATGGCAAAAACCTATTTTTTTTAGACCTCATTGCTTATCATCATTTCCTGTAACTTAGGAACTCATAACCTAAATTTGTGTCATAAATACCTTCGCTTGTCTGGTAAAAACCTATGGATCCCTTCTCAGAATAATGTTTTTAAATTAATTATAAAATAATAAATGAATAAAATAAAATACATAGGATCACTAAGAAAAAACAATATGTTGAAATATGGTTATCAAAAAATTAATAAAACAAGGTCATAGAACCTAGGTTAAGAACTCTTAAGTAGCCCATTAAGACTGCATTCAGTCAGATAGTCTCTGTATGTATTCAGCTACATCCAATTTTCATTTCTTGGGGTACAAGACTTTGGTCTTTCATAGTCTACCCAGATTCAGTTTTCTAAATAGACCATCTATGTCAGTGCTTTGGGGTGCTTGACTGAAGAAATACAACCTAGTGGCAGTTAATAAAGAATATAAGTACTTAAGATGGCTATATTTTTATTCACTGAAGAGGGAGGTAATTGGGATGCTAATTAAAGGAGTCTACAGGCAGCAATACAAACTTGTATATGGCTCTCTCTAGCTTTATTGTTTTTACTTCCGTGGACTTAACCAAAGTCTTTATTTTTGTGACCTTAAGACTGCCAGGATGTTCTTTCTCTCAAACTCTGATTTCCTGATTCCCATTGATTCAGATCCAAAGTAGAAAGTAATGAACCTGGAAGCTGCTGGCAGCTTCAGACCCATTTCAAAGGTTTCTCCATATCTGTCAGAGGTAGAGCTGTAAGGTTATTTTGGTCTCTTCTGGGTCTTCAAACCTCTTACATCTATCCTGTTATGATCCTTAGTTGAAAGTAACCTGGATATTTGTCTCTTTGAGGGGATGGGGAATAACAGATAGAATGCTGCAAAGTTTCATTTAAAATTAAGTAATCTGTGAATGTCCAGTGAGTTTTCATGTGTACTTTGGAATAAAACAAACACCCATCTCTTTTTTTTTGAAACTATTTCCATATTTTGTTTTTGCATCACTTTCATTTCCACATATATCCTTCTCTCCCTCTCTTCCTCTCCCCTCCCCAGAAAGTCATTCTTTGTAACAAAGAATAAAACAGTGAAAATAAAAAACGCAGTTCAGCCAAACTAAGCAACACATCAGCTGATTTTGCCAGTATATGTAATGTTTTACAGCTGCAATCCCTACCTCTGCAAAGAAGGGAGAGAGGGTCATTTTCTCATCTCCTTCTCCAGCTTGAATATTATAATTACACAGCATTCAGTTTCATTTTTTTATGTTGTTCTTCTTCAAAAATTTATGTTTTTGTTGTCATTGTGCATATTGTTTTCCTAGTTTTGCTTACTTCACTCTGCATCAGTCCATTCAGGTTTGCCCAAGCTTTTCTATATTCTTCCTATTAATCATTTCTTATGACATATTAATGTTCCATTATATTCATGTACCACAATTTGATCCATTCACTCCTCAGTAGATGGGTGTCTATTTAGTTCCCAGTTCCTTGCTACTATAAAAAAATGTTGCTATGAATATTTTGGCGACCTTTCTATCTTTGACAGTCTTAGGGGTATGACTTACAATGGGATCTCAGGGTCAAAAGATATGGACAGTCAATCATTTTCTTAGCATAATTTAAGATCACATGGATTAATCATGACATCACCAGCAGTATATCAGTCAGCCTGTCTTTTTAACAACCTCATTGACATTGACCATCTCATTTTTATCATCGCAGCAAAGTTGCTGGGTGTGAAGTAAAACCTCATGGTTGTTTTGATTTACATTTCTCTTATTATTGGTGATTTGGAGTATTCTATTATTTATAGCTTGCAATTTTTTGAGAACTGTTTGTTCACATCCTTCAACCATTACAGAATGGCTCATATAAAGACCTGTCTTTTAAAAATAATTTTTTTTTTCAATGAACAAACATCAATTTCAACACCCTCTCCACTGAAAGCAAGAACAAAACCCTTGTAACAAATATGTCTGGTCATGTAAAACTAATTTTTCATTGTCTGTATCCAGAAAATGTTTCATTTTGCCCCCAGAATCCATCATTTCTTTGTCAATAAGCGGGTAGGAGATTTCATCATGTGTCCTTTGAAATCATGGTTAGTCATTGAGATGATCAGAAATCATAAGTCTTTCAAATTTGTTTGCTTTTTACAGTGTTGCCATTATTATAGCACACGTTTTACTCACTTCATTCTTCATTGTTTCATACAACTCTTTGAAGTTGTCAAAGGGAAAACTATCCCTTTAATCTTTTACTATAATGCAGTAGTATTCTGTTACATTAGCATACCAAAATTTGTTCAGCTATGCCCCAATCGATGTGCACTCCCTTTGATTCCAGTTTATTGTTAATAGCAAAAGTGCTACTAAACACATTTTTGTGCGTGTGGGTCCTTTTCCTCTTTATCTGATGTCTTTGAAATAAGGACCTAATGGTGGCATTAATACATCAAAGATCATCCATGGTTTAGATATTTTAGAGGGCATAGTTCCAAAATGCTTGTACAAAATGGTTGTACCAATTCACAGCTCTACCAACAATATACTAATATGTCTCTTTTAACATATCATCTCCAATGTTTGTCATTTTCCTTTTGTCTTCTTTGCTAATTTCATTTCTCTGATTATTAGTAATTTGAGGCATTTTTTCATATAACTATTGATAGTTTAGATTTCTTCCTTAGAAAACTGCCTGTTTGTACAAATTCTTTGGTCTTTTGACCAAATGACTTTTTCTTGTACACTTGGATCAATTATTTTTATACCTTGGAAATGAGACCTTATCAGAGATATTTGCTGCAAAGATTTTTTTCTTCCCTATTACCTATTTCCCTTTTTAATTTTAACTGCATTAAGACTTTATTTTTGTAAGAATGTTATTTTTCTAGTAGGGCCAAATGCTTGTCTGTACTACAGACGATAGGGGATGTGGGAAAACAGGCACATTGACGTGCTGCTAGTGTATTGGAAATGGATACAACTATTCTGGAAAGCAAACATAAAGAGTTACTAACTAATTCACATCCTTTGACCTAACTATTTCACCACTAGGTCTATACTCAAAAGAAATCAAAAAAAGAAGAAAGGGTCATTTGTGTACAAAAATATTTATAGCAGTTCTTTTTGTTGTGGCAAAAAACTGGAAACTAAGAAGATACCCATCAATTGGGGAATGGATGAACAAATCATGGCAAATAAATATAATGAAATTTTTACTGTTCTGTTGCTTCGTCATATCCAACTCTTTATGACCCCATTTGGGGCTTTCTTGGCAAAGCTATTAGAATGATATGCCGTTTCCTTGTCCAGTTCATTTTACAGATGAGGAAAATGAGGTAAACAGGGGTAAGTGACTTGCCCAAGGTCACACAGCTAGTAAGTGTGTAAGGTCAGATTTTAACTCAGGAAGATGATTCTTCCTGACTCCAGGCTAGGTACTCTATCCACTATGCCACCGAGCCTCACTGTGCTAGGGCAGCTAGGTAATGGAATATTATTGTACTAAAACAAATGGGGAAATCAATGATTTCAGAGGTAGTAAAAGTATATATGAACTGACACCTGTTGAAGCAAGCAAAATCAGAAGAAAAATTTATGCTGTAACATCAATATTATAAAAACAAATAATTCTGAAAACTTTTACAAAATGATCAAGAATGAAATGAGCAGAACTCAGAGAATATTTTATGCAGTAACAATACTCTAAAGATACACAACTGTAAAAACTACGTTTAATGCAAATAACTATCCATTATTCCAGAGGATGCTCCCTGCCTCCTGACCGCAAGATGATTAATTCAGGTTCAGAACAAGCTATATATGGATATAGATATAGATATTTAACACAGACAGTGCAGTTTGTTTTGTTTGATTATGCATGTTTGTTGCACAGAATTTGTTTTTCTAAAGTCATGGGGGTAGAAGTGTGAGGAAGTAGATATCTATTCATTTAAAAATTAAATTTTAATTTAAAAATCCCTAACATTAAATGGCGACAAAATTCAGATTAAACAGAATAGACAACCCAACAGTACTGAAATTTTCCTTTCTTTTAATGTGTAGTTCCATATACCTCTAGTTGTAATTATTCTTTATTGCTATTTTGCTTAACTGCTGTCAGGGAGAATTTATGTTTGTCTGCTGTGTTAAATCAAAATTTATCACTAAAAAAGTACAGTCTCTAAAGAACAAAAATCAAGAGTCACACAGAGGAAAAATAAAGGGACATGGTAGTGGATGTGAGGAGGCTAACATGTTAACAAATGAAAATTTGCACAGAGAACTGAATAAATTATGCTGTTAGATACATGACCCAGAAAAAAAAAAAAGATGAGTCACATAGCAAGAATAAGGATGGACAGCTTATACCATGGATTATTATCCAAGTCATTTTAAGGCATGGAGAAAAAGGTTCTTACCTTTACTGGTGGAAACTCCCCATGTGGTGTCTTCTTGGCAGATACTCAAGTGATTTGCCATTTCCTTCTCCAGTTCATTTTACGGAAAATTGAGGCAAACAGGATTAAGTGTCAGTGCCCAGGGTCACACACCAAGCTGCCCATTGGGGTGTATATGGATCCTGACAGGAAAATTAATTTTAATATTATTAAATAGGCAGTAAGAGAAGCCCCTCCCTCTAAAGAATCCTAGAAATGTTATTCCATTCCTGCTTTTAAGGCACTTTGCACTCAATTAAATTTGGAGTAGGATCCACCCTGGGGACTAACGAACTTTGGACTGTTTAGCTGTTTATCCTGTAAACACAACCCACTGGTGCTAGCTGCAGTTCCTGAAAGTGACTCCTAGGGTCCTTGCTTCCTTATTTGGGGCAAATAGGACCATGAAACCAAAATGAAGTGGGTTTTCTTGCTCATATTGCGAAAGGTAGCTGGAAGCTTCGCTCCTCATGTGACTTTCCAACCCTCCCCCCTCCCCAGTATTTTTTTTTTCCTCCTGAACTTATAAAAACCTTTCTAAAAGTTTTCTTGATGGGCACCCATATACTCAGATGCATGGTGGTATCCCAGGCATGAGACCCTTTTGGTCTAGATTAATGATGCCTTTTCCTTCACTTATGAGGTTGATTTATTTTGGGACCTGACATTTATAATGACAGGAAAACATGTCAGCCCTGTGAGAGAGAGTGTATCTGCTGTCCAACGACGAAGCTAGCCAACTTTGGAGGAGAGGTTAATTTCTAGGCTAACTAGAGAACAAAATTTGGTTACAACTTTTCTTAAAGACCCCCTAATAAATCCAGAGGGGTCATTATCTACATCAGAAGACGGAGTGTTAATAGCAACAAAGCAGTGGATCCTTGGAGTATTAACACATTGGAGAAAAGCCATTTAACTTTCTCTATTCTCTCCACTTTCTCATATTTCTACCTAAATGAGGCATTTAGGTAGCACTTTAGTAAAGCAGCTAGGTGGTACAGTGGATAGGGTACCAGGCCTGAAGTTAGGAAGTGTCATCTTCTGAGTTCATATCTGGCCTCAGATACTTACTATCTGTGTCCCCCTGGGCAAGTCATTTAACCTCATTTGCCTCAGTTTCCTCACCTGTAAAATGAGCTGGAAAAGGAAATGGCAAACTACTTCAGTATCTTTGACAAGAAAATCTCAAATCGAGTCATGAAGAGCTGGACATGACTGTAACACCAAAATGTGGCACAGTGGATAGAGAGTTGGGCCTGGAGCCAGGAAGTCTCATCTTCCTGAGTTCAAATCTATGTGACCCTCAGTGCGTCACTTAACCTCAGCTATAAAATAAGGATAACTTCACCTACCTCCCAGGGTTGTTGTGAAGATTCAATGATATAACATTTGTAAAGTATTTAAGACAGTGCTTGGCACATAATAGGCCCTACATAAATGTTTATTCCCTTCTCTTCCCTTCCTTTTCCTTCGTCTTGCCCCTAGACAAAGTGCTAGTAAATTCTTTCTTGCAGCTGATAGTTTAGAAAGAAAACAGTATCATAGATTGTGAATTGTAAGAGAGCTAAAGAGGTTCATTTGTTCTAAAACACTCATTTTGCAGAGGAGGAAGCAGAGACTGAGAGAGATTAAACACCTTGCCCAAAATCAGAAATCACAAGTACCAGTGCCAGAAATTTGAACTCAGATCCTATGCCTCCAAATCCAGTATTTCTTCCATTCCATCTCAAGGGTCCCAACCCTCAAAATTCAGAAGTCCTAGTGACTTCTCAGTGGGCCAGAACTGGAAGACTGAGAAACAGGTGGAATCCTTCAGAACCATCTCAGGCCATTACTGCAGTGCTAATAATATTTGCAAAATGGCTGCCAACTTGCCAGAGGGGAATGCAGCAGTCATCTAGAAAAGGAAAAAAAAAAACATGTAGGTCTTGAGGGTTGTTATTTGTTGTTATGGCTGTTGATTTCCCTCTCTCTTCTATAGTTATGGGCAGAAAGAATGGACAAACAAAGAGGACTGCTGGGGCATCAGGGAACTGTTTTGTGACCTGACAAATGAAACCTCAGATGTACAAGAACCTTATTATGGAAGGGTGAAAGCTGCCTCTGCGGGTATGCATGGTAACTGGAGTATGTCAAAGAGATTTACCCCTTGGTGGGAAAGTAAGTATATTGGATACCCTCTGTTTATTGTTATTTCTGCAGCTCTGCAGAAGAAAACAAGTATTGGTTCAGTATCTACTACGTGCCAGGCACTGTACAAGGATATATATAAATATTATGTATTTTATATATACGTATGGAATAAGTAAATATTACCTTTTCTTATAAATATTACAACAATCCTGGAGGTCAGTACTATTAATATCTCCATTTTACAGTTGAGGAAACTGAGGCAGGCAATGTTTAAGTGATCTGCATGCTCAGGATCACATAGCTAGTGTATGAGGCTGGATTTGAACTCAGGTCTTTCTGACTCCAGGCCCATTGTTTTATCCACTGTGCCACCTAGCTGCAAAATCATCAAAAGAAAAATGTACACAAAATTTTAATACCAGCAGAAGCACCAAGAAAAAACAGGAATTTTCAAAACACACTAAAATGGACAATAAACATACTGAAAGAGTTAAAGGAAGAAATGAAATTGGCAAAACTGTCATCAGATGAAATTAAAAGAAATCTATAATGGTTGAGACGTTTTAGAATAAAATGATGAAACTCAACAGTTTGCAAATAAAAAAGGGAAATAAAAACAAAATGATAGGTCACTAGAGAAAAAAAAGAATCCTTTCATTAGAGGACAGAAATAGAACGGGATTCCCAGTGTGGAGTGTGTGTTTCTCTTTGGGGTACAAGAAGCTTGCCAAAGGAATTGGAGAATGTTATATTTTACTGGGACTATACAGCTGGAACACTGATAAGTGTATGTTAAGAACTGGCTCAAGATCAGGGAGATTCATTTTCTTGAGTTCAAATCTGGCCTCAAACACTTATTAGCTGTGTGACCCTGGGCAAGTGGCTGACCCCTGGTTGCCTCAGTTTTCTCATCGGTAAAATGAGCTGGAGAAGGAAATGGCAAACCACTCCAGTATCTCCGACAAAAAAAAAAGCCCAAAGTGAGGTCACAAAGAGTTGGACATGACTAAAAACTGAGAAAATTAAAACAACAAAATGTAGAGATTAGACTAAATGACCTCTCAGGTCCTTTTTAGCTCTAAATTTATAATTCCATCATGGGTAAGCAAGAAGATTAATCAATTTACTGGAATCAAGAGCCTACTCTTGTGGATGGCTAAGATGTCAATCATACTGAATCCTATCTAGTTCTATGACTGTTATGGACTTCTGGCCTCAGTGATCTGAGGATATGTCACTTTCTCTCATTTCACATACATTGTCTGTTGCTAAGCCTTGTCAATTTCTCCCTCTATAGCTCTGGAATCTATATCTCTCTCCCACCTCCCCCTGGCCACCAATTTGGTTCAGGTTCTGACCTTGCTTCTCCCCCAGAGTTCTGCAATAACCTCCAAAGCAAGTTCCCACTCTCAAGTCTCTGCCCTCACCAGCTCATCCTCCATGCAGCTGTTGCAGTGATACTCCTAAAACACAAGTCTGACCAAGACACTTTGGAACTTAGCAAGCTTAATAAATCCCTACTATTTCTAGGATGAAATATAAACCGTTTTGCTTCATATTTAGAGCCTTTCACAATTTGGATCCAACCACCCTTTCCAGCTTATTATACATTACTTCTTTCTATGAACTCTGTTCTAGTTTTGGTGTTCATTTGTTTCAAATGTATCTGACTTTTCATGACCCTATTTGGGATTTTCTTGGCAAAGATACTGAAGTGGTTTGCCATTTCCTTCTTCAGCTTATTTTACAGATCACGAAACTGAGACAAACAGGGTTAAGTGTTTTAAAAAGTATCTGAGGCAAGATTTGCATTCAAGTCTTCCTGATTCCAGGCCCATCACCTTATCCACTGCTTCACCCAGAAGCCCATTAACTCTGTGGTACAGCCAAACTGTCCCTTCTTTACTTCCTCATACATAACACTACATCTCTCCTCTAAGGTAGTTATCCCATGTAAGAAGTACATTCCTGGCAATTTACCTCCATACCTTAGAATACCTTCTAAGTTCAACTCAAGTGTTATCTCCTGTATACATTCATATGACCTTTCTCATTCTACTAATTCCTAGTGCCAATTCCCATTAAATTTTATATGTGTGTGTGTGTGTGTGTATAGTATATTTTTTCCTTTGCAGATTATAACCTTCTTGAGGGCATTGTCTTTTTAATCACTAATGTCTAGTACAGTGCCCAGCACTTAGTAACCAGTCCTTAATTTAGAAACTTTTTAAAACATTAAAGCCAAAGGTTTTAACTTTCTCTTTCTTCCTACAGTGTTACAAAGAACACAGAATTATCCGTTTGAAAGACAATTTGAAGGATGCTCTGGTGTCTTTGGGGGAGGGGAATGATGGGGGTGGAACTTGCTTTGCAGTTTTGCAACTTTTGGAGCAGGTCCAGATTTCTTTCATCTTGACTTTTAAAAAATTGTTTACACTGAGGTTTTGTTTGTTTTGTTTTGTTTTGAAAGTCACATTTTCTAAATAACAAGTCTATGACGAACTGAAAATACTTTTTGGGTAATTTTGAAACAAGAACTCTCCGAGTCTCGTCTCCAACAAACAGGATCATTAGCCATCCCTATTGAGGTTGAAGTGATGCCAATATCTGCTACCTATGACTCCCATTCTCAAGAGTTTGATAATAATTGACCATTTCTTATAACTTGGCCAAGTGAAGTAATTAAGTCTAATGAATATACTGTTTTTCCTAATATCCTAATTTTCCTTTTCTTTCTGCAGCAAAGATAGGACCTCCTTCTATCAGTGTGATACAAAGAAACAGATCAATACAATTGATACTTCATGCTCCAAATTCACCCTATAAAAGAAAAAATGGAATAAACATATCAATACAAAGTTACTATGAACTCGTATACCAAGTATTTATAATCAATAATTCCCTAGACAAGGTAAGTTGAATGTATGTGTCACTTTTGAACTTTCTCCTCAGATAAAGAAATGTAAAGCATTCAAATGGCTTCCTTCTCTTCTTCCTCCAATTTAACATCATCAGGATTACCAAGAAAAAGATATAATTTAGTGCATGACAGTAATAAACATTTCTTTGTGACTTTCTTCATTTTCTTCATATATGATATGGGGGAGGGGAGTAGGTTCTGGTTAGAACCAGAGAATTTCTATATTCTCTCTAGCTCTAAATCTCATTATCCTAAATCAACCAAATCCCAAAGACTGCTAGATTTCAGAGTAAATTTCCTGGATATTTTCTCTGAGCTTGATAGATACATAATTATATTTACTTTTGTGATGTTTTACCCACAAGGCCATATACACATCAAATCCTTGGGCAGCTTCCATATCTCAACATTAAGAGTTTGTCAGGGAAAGGCATTTTCCGTGGGATTTTTCCAATCTCCCATCAATGACTTCATCCAATTATTTCCTCTCTCTTGTGTTTTTTAAAAATTCCTGTATGAGTGTGAATTTCATGTGACCTTTTAATCTCCATGTATGACTGATCTGATGTTATTGGAACCATGGTAAACAATGTCTTTGTGAAGTTCACATTACTGTATGCTTTGTCCCCCTTGCATGAAGAAGCAAAAGGTATATGAAGGCAGCAATGACAAGGTTGAAATGGATATGATACCTGACTCTGGCAACTGTATAGTTGCAGAAATATATTTGCCTGAAATAAACCAAAGCAGTATGAGCACTGAAATCTGTTCCTTCATGGCTCCAAGAAAAGGTATGCATGTTTGATAAGATTGTTAGAATTTGGGTTCTAAGTAAGATGTCCCATTTTTTTTTTTAATTCATATTCAAGTCTCCTATATTTTACGTATCTTTCATGTGTAAAGCTTCATTTGGGGTATCGGTACCAGGGAGAAAAGCTTTGGAATTAAAAAGGGAGAAGGAGGCCCCCTTGTGAACCAATCTTTATCATTTACACCTTGTATATACAATTGTAAACCTTGTCACCACTAAGAATATCCTTCTAGGAAGGCAAAACTAGTTTTGAAGGACCAAGAAATAGTAGAGATTTAATAAATAATAATAATATTTTTATATAATTATACATAATAATAAATAAAATGATTTAGTAAGTGATGAATAAATGAAAGTACGAATGAATGAATGAATGAATGAATGAATGAATGAATACACACAGCCCTGGAGATTACTCTGAAGCCATCCACCTAAGCTTATTAAACCTGACACACTGGAAAAGATAGCTATGGTAATAAAGCTATATACCAATGACTATACTTAAAAATACTCCCTTCCCCATCACAAAATATTTCTTTCAAATGAATAGAAATTTGGTCTTCTAACCAGCATGTCAAAGAGCAGAAAATAGGAGCAGTTTTCTTATGTCTTCTGGATAAAGTACCAAGAACCTGGATATGAAGAATTAATAAATGTTTCTTTTCTCTTTCCAAAGATACAGAAAACAGCCCTCTCAGGAATGCCAACAGCATATAAACTGAGGGAATCTGGTATTCCAGAAGGTTGCTCTGACTTGAAGAGGAGCTACAAAATCCTGGTAGAAATAATCAAGCAAAATTCAAGATTGCTATTTGTCTATCTTTATAAATGCTTACTCTAATTGCTAAAAATGCAGGAGTGAAAATATAAGAGAAAACAGTTGTTTGTCATTATTCTGAGAAACCTTCTTAATAAATCTTTTAATAGCTCTTATTTTAAAAAATTTTTTTTAAAGGGAGAAAGGACCTATTTGCACAAAAATACTTATAGCAGCTCCTTTTGTTGTGGCTAAGAATTGGAAATCAAGCTGTAGCATATGATTGTGATGGAATAGTATTGTGTTATAAGAAATGACAAGCAGGATAATTTCAGAAAAACCTGGGAAAAATTACATGAACTGATACAAAATGAAGTGAGCAGGATCAGAGAATATCTAAGAAGGCAGCATTTAATTCCATCAAAAGCAAAGTACAAGCAAAGCTTAGAGAGATGCAGAATTCTTGGCTCAGTAAGAAGGCAGATGAAATTCAGTTTTATGCTAATAGTAACAATTCAAAGTGCTTTTATGATTCCCTGAAAACTATTTATGGACCAAAAACCTGTGGTGCATCACAATTGCTCAGTGCTGATGGAGCCACATTGATTAGTGATGAGGACATGACCCTAGAGAGATGGGCTGAACACCTTCCCTAGTATTCTCAGCAGACCATCATCAATCAATGCTGAGGTCACTGACTGTTTACCTCAGGTTGAAGTCAATCCCTGCTTAGCTGAACTTCCAACTGAAGAAGAGGTTTTGGTGCCATTAGGCTCCTTTCATGTGGCAAAGCCCCTGGTGCTGATTATATTCCAGCTAAGATTTACAAGGTAGGGGAACCACTGCTCGTACAAAAGCTGACTGAAATTTTCCAGGTTATACGGCAAGAGGAGGTTATCCCCCAGGAGACAGTAACAGCAATATTGTACAATGAAAAACTGTGAATAATTTAGCTATTCTCAGTAATACAATGATCCAAGACAATCCCAAAGGACTAATGATAAAACAAACTACCTGCCTCCAGAGGAAGAACTGATATTGTCTGAAGACAAACTTGAAGCGTGCTATTTTTCACTTTCTTTCATTTTTTTTATGAGTCTTCTTGTACAAAATGACTAATTTGGAAGTGTTTTACATGATTGCATATATATGTGTGTGTGTGTATATATATATATATGTAACCTATGTCTGATTGATTATTGTCTCAGAACAGGAGGAGGGGAGTGAGGGAGGGACAGAATCTGAAACTTAAAACTTTCAAAAAAAAGTTTTTAAATTGTTCTAACATGTAATTGGGGGAAAATAAAATATTACATGTTAAAAAATAAATTAAATGTTGTCATGTGGTCCAAAATCCACTTAGAACATTTTAGTTTCATTTTTATTTTGTGACTGGACCTAAGTGACCCTAACCCTAATTCTATGTACTAGACCTGGACTCAAAAAGAACTGAGTTCAAATCCTCAGACATTTACTAGCCACATGACCTTAGGCAAGTCACTTCTGTCTCCATTTCTTCCAATTATAAAATTGGAATAATCGCACCTACCTCCCAAAATTGTTGTGAGGATCAAGTGAGAAAATATATTTGTAAAGTGCTTTGAAAACCCCCAATCCACCTCTTGTAGAAGTGGGAGGTCCATAGGTGTTGCTTATTACATGTATTTGGTTGTACATTTATTGGTTGTGCTGATTTTTTTCCCTCTTCTTTTTATTTTCTTCTTTTTTTGTCTTAAAAAATACTATTTGTTATATGGGCTGGCTTTCTGAGAGGGGGGGCAAACTGGGGGAAACTATGATGATATAAAAAACAAAAACAACATTAATAAAATATTTTAAAGTGCTTTACAAACCTTAAAGCCTATATTAATGCTAGTGATGATGATGATGACGATGGTGATGATGGATGATGATGTCCCAGTATATCCAACTGAAGTGCTTTGAGGAACTTTAGTCCCTATCAGTAATTCTGGATAGCTCTTTGGTGACTTAGGTTAGTTTTAGACACTGTCTCTTAGTCACAGCTCTTAATGGTCTTCTCTGGTCACAGGTACTAAATCTCAATAACATTCCTGAAGTTCTTGGATACTCCCAAAGTTAAGAGACTCTCTGAGAGCCCAAATGCTTGTACTCACCCCCAAATACATAGTAATACAGATCTGACAAGCAAACAAAATATTACAAAGTTCTTCTAATTCCTACCAGCTTTGGTTCTTACTAAGCATATAAGAAAATTGGAAAAGAAAGTAAAAATTAAAAATAAACTGGAACAAAAAAAATTTCCCAATTGACACATAGGACCATCCAACTCTAGGTCTGGAATCATCCTAAACTTGGACAAAAAAACTAGCTCAAAAAAAAAAAATCCAACATGCTTAAATGATCCCCAAAGGTGTGGGGCTCCTAAAAGGGATTAAGCAGGTGAGTATGATTGAAAATCAACCCCTGACACTTCAATCAGCTGCTGCCCTGACTCAGAAAGAGGAGAACTGATACTATATAAAGCAAAACTGGGGTAGGGCAGTGTTGGGGGTGAGGAAGAATTTGCTAATGATCCAACTGGACACTTCCCAACAGTTCTAGGAAGTTATTCTAAGGTGGTGACTGTGTATTTAGAGTGAGGAAATCTGTCCCTGCAGTATCTGTTGCTTTAGTCATTTCTGAGATCATGATTTAAAGTGTGAAGAAACCTGAGACCACCTAGCTGAAGCCATCCATTTTACAGAAACTGAAAGATTAAGGAACTTGCTTAAACTGACATAAAAGTTCGAGGCAGGATTTGAACCCAGAAACGGACTCTAAATATAGGTCTATACAAATAAATACAAATATAGGAGATAGAATGTAGAGTAGAGGAAAAAACAATTTGAAGTGTTTGATTGAAATCTAGAGAATGTTAGGGAAGTAATGTGTAATAGGCTAAAATAAGATTGTAAAAGACTGTAAATGTCAAACAGAGTAGTTTCTTACTTCCAGCAATCCAGAAGGCAATAGAAAGCCCTGGAACCTTCAGGAGTAGGGGAGTGACATGATCAGATATGTACTTTAGGAACATCTCTTTGAATGAATGAACTGGAAAGGGGTAAATGCAAGATGATCAAAAAGTAGGATATTGTAACAGACCAATGATGAGGGCTTGAATTAGAGTGGGTAGGTGGGTGCAAGGAGAGAAGGGGCCAGATGCCAAAAATGATATGGAGGTAGAATCAACAAGACATATTTGCTAATGAAGCCTCTTTTAGAATCCTGCTTACCCCAAGAGTACACTCAGCTAGCACTACACTTGCACTACTGATTTCTGGAGAGATTAAAGTAGTAATATGATGATGATTTGGTGAACAGGTAGGAAGGCATTTCTTTCCCTTCTACTTATTGTATACTTATCTCCCTGCCCTGCCCCCCCCCATTCTGTGCATTTCCTCAAAGTATTTCACATGACATAATGCTTCCTCTACACCTGCAAAGAAACCTCAAGGTCTAGCATGGTTTTTTTTAGTTTACTTTCCAAAACAAAGCAACCCCTAGCTACTGAGATCATCACTTCCCAGACATGTATACACACAAACACACACTCACACAGTTAGTGTTTGTAGAACCAACTTCATTTTTGGAGTTAGAAATATTTTAAGATCAACTGTCAATGAGACCAATGAGAACAATCTGCTTTGCAAATTAGGATACAGTCAGGTAATATGTGTGTCTTTAATAAAAAAAAAAAATAAAGAAAATACTGATAATTTGGGGTTTGAGGGGACCTATATATTTGGCAAAACTGAAAGAATGAAAATAAAAACATCCAGGTCAAATTTGGTGTCCAAAACCACTTTCTAGACCTTTAAAGGTAGCTTAAAATAACATTTTTTTTTTTAAAAGACAAAAGGTCTGGGGGGTGGAGCCAAGATGGCGGAGTAGAAAGATGCACATACACATAGTTCCGAACCCACAGCCCATAGAACATCTGTAAAAAAGAACTCTTGGAGCATTCTGGAACAGCAGAGGCCACAGAACGGTGGAGTGGAGGAGATTTCTGTTCCTGAGAGCCTGCAAACCCCTCACAAAAGGTCAGTTGCGCTGTGGATGAAGAACTGAGCACAGCCCTGCCTCAGCCGTGCAGCGCCGAAAGGAGCGGATACGAGCAGGCTTCAGGGATGGAATCTCCAGCGGCCGCGCGGGTCCCTCCACCCACAGGTGACAAGGGTCAGTGAGAGGGTCTCTTTGGTGGGTCGAGAGGGGAGTGGGGTGCCCCCATAACTCAGGCCCCCTCAGGAGGCAGCAGCGGAGGCGGGAGCAGACCAGGGCTCCCCAAGCAGGCAGGAGCCTGGATCCATTGTTGAAGGTCTCTGCATAAACCCCCTGAGGGAACTCAGCCTGAGAGGCGGCCCTGCCCCCACCTGAGCACCTGAACTTAATCTCATACTGAATAGCAGCCCTGCCCCTGCCCAAAGCCCTGAGGCTGGGAAGCAGCATTTGAATCTCAGACCCCAAGCGCTGGCTGGGAGGATGTGGAGGAGAAGTGAGTGTGAAGAGAATATTCAGAAGTCAAGTCACTGGCTGGGAAAATGCCCAGAAAAGGGAAAAGAAATAAGACTATAGAAGGATACTTTCTTGGTGAACAGGCATTTCCTCCCTTCCTTTCTGATGAGGAAGAACAATGCTTACCATCAGGGAAAGACACAAGTCAAGGCTTCTGTATCCCAGCCCACTCAATGGGCTCAGGCCATGGAAGAGCTCAAAAAGGATTTTGAAAATCAAGTTAGAGAGGTGGAGGAAAAGCTGGGAAGAGAAATGAGAGACATGCAGTCAAAGCATGAACAGCAGGTCAGCACCCTGCTAAAGGAGACCCAAAAAAATGCTGAAGAAAATAACACCCTGAAAAATAGGCTAACTCAATTGGCAAAAGAGGTTCAAAAAGCCAATGAGGAGAAGAATGCTTTCAAAAGCAGAATTAGCCAAATGGAAAAGGAGGTTCAAAAGCTCACTCCAGAAAATAGTTCTTTCAAAATTAGAATGGAACAGATGGAGGCTAATGACTTTATGAGAAACCACGAAATCACAAAACAAACCCAAAAGAATGAAAAAATGGAAGATAATGTGAAATATATCATTGGAAAAACAACTGACCTGGAAAATAGATCCAGGAGAGACAATTTAAAAATTATGGGACTACCTGAAAGCGTTGATCAAAAAAAGAGCCTAGACATCACCTTTCATGAAATTATCAAGGAAAACTGCCCTGAGATTCTAGAACCAGGGGGCAAAATAAGTATTGAAAGGATCCACCAATCACCTCCTGAAAGAGATCCAAAAAGAGATACTCCTAGGAACATTGTGGCCAAATTCCAGAGTTCCCTGGTCAAGGAGAAAATATTTCAAGCAGCTAGAAAGAAACAATTCAAGTATTGTGGAAATACAATCAGGATAACACAAGATCTAGCAGCTTCTACATTAAGGGATTGAAGGGCATGGAATAGGATATTCCAGAAGTCAAAGGAACTAGGACTAAAACCAAGAATCACCTACCCAGCAAAACTGAGTATAATACTTCAGGGGAAAAATTGGTCTTTCAATGAAATAGAGGACTTTCAAGCATTCTTGATGAAAACACCAGAGCTGAAATTTGACTTTCAAACACAAGAATGAAGAGAAGCATGAAAAAGTGAGCAGCAAAGAGAAGTCATAAGGGACTTACTAAAGTTGAACTGTTTACATTCCTACATGGAAAGACAATATTTGTAACTCTTGAAACTTTTCAGTATCTGGGTACTGGGTGGGATTACACACACACACATGCACACACGCACACACACATAGAGACAGAGTGCACAGAGTGAATTGAAGAGGATGGGATCATATCTTTAAAAAATGAAATCAAGCAGTGAGAGAGAAATATATTGGGAGGAGAAAGGGAGAAATGGAATGGGGCAAATTATCTCTCATAAAAGAGGCAAGCAAGAGACTTATTAGTGGAGGGATAAAGAGGGGAGGTGAGAGAAAAACATGAAGTTTATTCTCATCACATTCCACTAAAGGAAAGAATAAAATGCACACTCATTTTGGTATGAAAACCTATCTTACAATACAGGAAAGTGGGGGATAAGGGGATAAGCAGGGTGGGGGGGATGATGGAAGGGAGGGCATGGGGAGGAGGGACCAATTTGAGGTCGACACTCATGGGGAGGGACAGGATCAAAAGAGAGAATAGAAGTAATGGGGGACAGGATAGGATGGAGGGAAATATAGTTAGTCTTATACAACACAACTATTATGGAAGTCATTTGCAAAACTACACAGATTTGACCTATATTGAATTGCCTGCCTCCCAAAGGGAAGGGGTGGGGAGGGAGGGATGAAGAGAAGTTGGAACTCAAAGTTTTAGGAACAACTGTCGAGTACTGTTCTTGCCACTAGGAGATAAGAAATACAGGTAAAGGGGTATAGAAAGTTATCTGGCCCTACAGGACAAAAGAGAAAATGGAGACAAAGGCAGAGAGGGATGATAGAAGAGAGAGCAGATTGGTGATAGGGGCAATTAGAATGCTCAGTGTTTTGGGGGGGGGGGGGGACAAAAGGGGAGAAAATTTGGAACCCAAAATTTTGTTTAAATGAATGTTAAAAGTTAAATAAAAAAAAAATTTAAAAAAAGAGAAAAAATAAAGAAAAAAAAGACAAAAGGTCTGTTCCCATTTCATCATAACAGGAAGTCAGAATTTATTTAAAGGACTCAGTACACTCTCATATGACATTTCCTAACTGATTAACTATGAAATACTAAGTGTGTGGTATATGGAGTAAGAGTTGTTAGCGCACAAACTAATATTGAACATAGATTTTGAGGTGACATAGTGGGAGTGCGGGTGGGGAAGGAAGGAGGAAAAGGAGGAAATCCTAAGTTTTCAATTTACTTATAGGAGCCTTGAGATGTCAGAGCCCTTGGCCAGCTAGTTCAGCTTGATAGGCATAGCATGGGAGGTAGGCTAGGAATGCTGAGTGAGCTCCAGGTCAGTGAGAGTCAGTTCATGTATTTATTTGGTGCCAAGCCTAGAGGCCTGTATTGGGCTACCCGAGTCTTCCTTACCTCACCTCCCGAGGTCTTCGGCTGGCCACGCCGGATGCACGTATGAGAGAAAGGACGTTCCAGAGTCAAACAGGGGTTGAGCTTTATTACAGGGTTTCGGTTACAAGTGCAGGGGATCTTCTTTCTTAGGACAAAGAGGGGGAGATTTCCTAAGAAGGCTAAGCTTAAGGGATTGGAAGTAGAAGTACAAGCGGGGAGAGAGGGGGAGGGGAGAGAGAAAAGAAAAGAAGCGGAGCCCTACTTTTCTCTTTGGCTCCACACGTGCTAAGAGAGCTTTTAGGCTTCCTCAATCCTACTTAATCTTCAGCCACACAGTTTGCATCTCAATACCGTGCTGTTAGGTAACTAGGTGTGCTCCAATCCAGGACGACCTCGAGGGCAGGGAGACTCCACCCATCAGGTATCTCCGGGGGAGAGGCGGAAATACCCGAGCTAGCCAAGCTAGCTCGGTCTGACCTTCTCGAACCCCCGCTGTTCATGGAGGGCCTCGTAAGACTCTAAGATTTAGAACTCCCACTTTTACCCGCCCGAGACTGTCCACACGGATTTGAGCTTCCAGTCCCAACAATTTGGTTTTTTTTTAACCTTCTTTTGGATTGTGGGTATCCTAGACCATGGATAGCTAATGTTGAAGGAGGATTGATATGCTAATGTTTTTCCTATAACTGGTACCAAAACCTAATATGATCAACCAACAATCAAATAATACCTATTACTGCAAATCATGAGGGTCAATATTTCAAAGACATAGAAGGAATTAAACTTTCTTATTACCCTAATGTCAAGGACAAAAAGGGTCTATGCCATACATCTATCATATTCTGCTGAGGTCAGACCACATCTGGAGTTCAAGTCTGGGTGCCACATTTTAGAAAGGACATTGACAAACAGAAACATGTCCACAAGAGGGTGGGGATGATCAGACAAAATTATTATCTTCAAATGTTTGAAAGGTTACCTAGAAATTTTGCCTGGGTCCAAAGGACGTGTATGAGAGCAACGAGTGGAAGTTTCAAAAGTCAGATTTTAGACCAATACAAGGAAGAGCTTCCTAACAGTTAGGAGTCCTGCCCCCATTCCCTGTCCCCTTTGGCTTCCTTTTATGTATTGTCTTGCTCAGTTAGAATGTAAATTCCTGGTGGGTAGGAATTGTTGGTTTTGTTTTTTTTTTTACTTTACATTCCCAGCACTTAGCACAGTGCCTTGCTAGCCAGCTAGCCAGCATATAGTTATATAGCACTTTAAAGTCTGCAAAGAGCTTTACAAATAGTAAGTAATTTGATCCTCACAACAACCCCTAGGAGGTAGGTACTATTATTATTCACATTTTCTAGTTGAGGAAACGGAGGCAGATGGAAGTTAAGTGACTTCCAGGCTCACATAGCTGCTAAGTATCTGAGACTGGTTAGGAACTCAAGTCTTCCTGACTCCATGTCCAGCACTTATCATCTAGGTGTCTCATAGCACATGCTAGAGGACACAAAATAAGTGCTTAATAAATGCTTTATCGAATGACCAAAAATGGAAAAGGCAATCCCAGAAGATTGTAGAATTCTCCATCTCTGGAGATCTTCATGCTGGAAGTGGAGTGGAAGCAAAGGGCAAAATTTTCCTTAGGTTCAGTGCTGGGAAGGTTTTAGGGTTCAGAATTCTTTCAACAGCTAACAAGGTATCTTACTAAGGATTTCATTTTCTTTAGGCTGGTGTATGTGATTGATGAATTCTGGAGAACCCCTGTAATGAGCCTTTATGCAAAAATGCCAGCGCTGAAGTCTCTAAAACCTCTTGACAAAGAACTAGAGCCTATCTGGTGGACCTGCTTCATAGCAGGTGATTCTTGATTTCTATGTCTGCTTTAGCTTTAATGACAATAGGTCCTTTGGTATTCTACCACCTAGATATATGGCAGAGATCGCAAAAATGGAGACATACACAAAAACGCATGCACACACACATCCCTCTAAAAGTGGTGGAAGAGGTTACAAAAACGCATATTTTTAGTTTTAAAAGTCTAAAATATATGGATACATAAATTATATAATATAGTTTTTTTTTATCCTTATAAATAGATATCAAGACATAAATACCTAGCTGGATCTGTACTTTACATTTAACATATCGGAAAATTTATATTAACCTCCTTTAGAAAGAAGATAAATGCCATTCTGCAGGCACTAGTCTCCTGCCTTTGATGTAAGTCAAGAAATGCCATTCGTTCAAACCAGATCTCCTGCCTAGTTGCCTGCCTTCTTTGAGGAGAGAAGAAACATCGTTTCAGAAAGTGTCACCTATTAAAGACTTTTAGCTTGTAAAGGTCAAGGTCCCCCAATGCATCCTGAGTCATCTCCATTTGTCCTGACCCATATCTGGTCACTGGACCCAAATGGCTCTGGAGGTGAAATAAGGTTGGTGAGTTGACACAGCCCTCCTTCACTTAAATCCAATTCACTTGTATCTCATAGCATCACCTTCCAGATGTCATGGTCCTTTTGGAGAACAAAGGGCAAACAGCAGTTACCGCAGGAAGTGGAGAAAGGTCATTCCAGCTAGTCTCCTTCCTTGAGAGAAAGGGAGTAACACAATTTCTTCAGCAACCAGCACTTGTCTTCAAGTTTGAACTGCCTAAGGCCCAGAGAGATTAATCTAGTCACTCATTATTGTGTATTGGTTAATGTGTATTCTGATCCACCACTCCATTTCTTAGCCAGTGCAAGATTGTTTTCATGATTACCACTTTGTAATCAAGTTTAAGATCTAGTTCTGCTAGGTCACCTTCCTTCACTTTTTTTTCAGCAATTCCCTTTATAATTGACCTTTTGTTTCTTCTCCTAGATGAATTGTATTATTGTTTCTATAAAATAATTTTTGGTATTTTGGTATGGCACTAAGTAAACAAATTAATTTGACAGAATTGTCATTTTCACTATTTTAGCTCAGCCTATAATATAACTACTATAATATATTATAATATAATGATATATATTAGTATATATTAATATAATATAATATAATTGATATTTATCCAATTGTTTAGATTTGTCTTTATTCACATGGAAAGTGTTTTGCAATTGTGTTCATATAGTTCTCGGGCATGCCTTGGCAGGTAGACTTCCCAGTCTTTTATATTGTCTGCAGTTATTTTAAATGGAATTTCTCTTTCTATCTCTTCCTGTTGGATGTTGTTGGTAATATATGGGAATGCTGATGATATGCATGACTTTATTTTATATCCTGTAAATTTGCTAAAGTTGTTCATTATTTCAACTACTTTTTTTAGTTGATTTTCTAGGATTCTCTAAGTATGCCATCATATTATCTGCAAAAAGGGATACTTTTGTTTCCTCATTGCCTATTCTAATTCTTTCAATTTCTTTTTCCTCTTTTATTACTATAGCTAGCATTTCTAACACAATATTGATTAATAGTGGTGATAATGGGCAACCTTGCTTGACCTCCTGATCTTATGGGAAAGGCTTGCTGGTAGTTTTAGATAGATACTACTTATCTGTTTTAGGAAGATTCTATTTATTTCTATGCTTTCTAGTGTTCTTAATAGGAATGAGTGTTGTATTTTGTCAAAAGATTTTTCTGCATCTATGGAGATAATCATATGATTTTTGCTGTTTTTGTTATTGATATGGTCATATATGCTGATAGTTTATTCCCAATACTGAACCAGGCCTAAATTCCAGATATAAATCCCACCTGGTCATCATGTATAATCTTAGTGATATATTGCTGTAATCTCCTTGCTGATATTTTATTTAAATTCATTGCATCAATATTCAATAGTGAAATTGGTTTATAGTTTTCTTTATGTGTTTTGGCTTTATGTGGTTTATGTATCAGCACCAGATTCATGTCATAAAAGGAATCTGGTAGGACTCACTCCTGCTTTGTCTATCTTTCCAAATAGCTTACATAGTTTTGGAAATAAATTGGTTTTTTAAAATATATGGTAGAATTCATTTGTTAATCCACTTGGCTCTGGAAATTCTTTCATAGGGAGCTCATATATGACTTGCTGAATTTCTTTTTCTAAGAGAGGGTTATTTAAGGATTCCATTTCCTCTTCTATCAGTCTGAGCAATTTATATTTTGCAAATGTTCATTCTTTTCACTTAGCTTGTCAGATTTGTTGGCATATTAGGGCAAAATAGTTCCTAATAATTGCTTTGCTTTCAACTCCCTTACTGGTACATTCACCCTTTTTATTTTTGATTCTGGTAATTTGGCTTTCTTCTTTTTTAATATCAAAGTAACCAATGATTTATCTAATTTGTTGTTTTTTTCATAAAACCAGCTCCTAGTTTTATTAGGTTGATTTTTTTAGTGATAGACTCATAAAATCAGTAATAACCTACTTTTGCTGTTTATTCATTTCCATATCTGACTCTTTGTGACCCTTTTAGGGTTTCCTTGGCAAAAATACTGTTGTGGTTTTCTATTTTCTTCTCAAGAAGGAAATATAGATGGGAAAACTGAGGCAAACAGGGTTAAATGAGTTGCTCAGGGTCACACAGCTAGCATATGAGGCTAGATTTAAATTCACAAGGATGAGTGATGAGTCTTCCAGACTTCAAGCCTGCTCTTCTTATCCACCATACCACCTAGCTACACAACCTTAAAGAGGAGATATTTCCCTCATAACAAGGATAACTTTTTTTTTAACCCCAATGTCTAGTTCAGTGTCTGGAACATAGTATGCTTGTGAAGTCCTAGTTGATCTGAGCACTCACCAGCCTTGCAATGTAGGCAGTGCAATTATTCTTCTTCTTAATTTTACAAATGAGGAAACTGAATCTCAGAGGGTTAAGGAATGTTCCAAGGGTCCAACAGCAAGTTAACATCACAACTAGGGAAAGAACCCAGGCCTCCTGACTCATTAATGCTCTTTCCGCTGCATAGTTCCCAGACAGAAGTGTTGATTTTGGCAGCCTTGACGATATTTTTGTTGTGTTTTCTGGATCATTTTTTTTTTAAGCCATTCATCCATCTGGATTTGGAGTCCACAAGCCTGTGTTTGAATACAGATTTCAGTCTTTACTAGCTGTGTAACCCTAGTCAAATCACTTAACCTTTAGGAGCCTCTGTTTCCTCATCTGTAAAGTAGGGATAATAGTATTTGCACTACCTACTTCATAAGGATATTGGGAGGAAACATCTTTGTAAACCTTAAAGTGTTATCTAAAAGGAAACTATATGAGCTACCATGCAGAAGGCAGCCTAGTGAACACAAAGGGAGAGAAGACAGTCTGTGCTCAAAATGCATCTAACTGATAATATAAATAGATAATTCAAGGTCGAAAAAAAGGTGAAAAGAGTCAGAGGACCTGGATTCAAATCTTGTCTCTGGAATTAGCTAGAGGATCTCAGGTTGCTCACTTCCTGGTTATCTATAAAATAAAGGGTTGGACTAGGTGGCCTCTGGAATGGAATGAGAGGGTCTCAGACAGCATGCCATGGGGAGATTCATCCATGCAGTCTTTTGAATCTATAATCCATTAGGTATGGGCTAAAAAAACTAATAACTTTATTTCCTGAGGAAAATGAAAACTACTTTTAACATAAAGAATGTGAAGAGGAAATTTTTATTTTCATGTTTTCAGTTAGAGGAGCACAATGAGATAGATTTTCAGAAATCAACAGAAAAGAGCAGCTCAAGAAGTCAGTAGTGTTTAGAATACCTCACCCAGCTGCAGTGGCCTTCTTTCAAGTGTCAGCCAGCAGCAGCAGAAGCATCACACAGGTCTTTAATTCTAAGAATGTATGTCAGTATTCAGGACTGTGTAGAGGAGTGCATTACCAGTGGACTAAATGTCTCCATAAGGGGAATTCTGTCTGATTAATCTATTGTAGCTCTCTGTGGTCTGTGGGTGATGAGGAAATAGCACCCATACCACAGCCAGGCTTTCAAACAGTCTTGGACATGGTTCCCAAGCAGGATGGGTGGTACAACTTCCTTGTCAACAGGAACCTGGATTAGCTAACCGTGAGATGGAACAAAAGGCCAAGCTACACAGACACTCTCCCCAGAAAGATGGAGAGACTATAGCATTTATGTGAAATAGGATCTTATTTAAAATCTTTATGAATAATATGAAGGAAGGGCTACTTGGTAAAAACTCCAGCTGTACAGATTGCGCTGACCTCTTTTCTTCTGGATGGTGAATAGGTAATGCAGTAAAATGAAAAGGGGACTGGATTTGGAGTCCAGGTGTAACAGTTGAAATAAGGTAAACTGAGGGACACAGTTCCTGGGATGATTAATTAATTAGTAAAGCATGAATTTACCAATAAATAGGATCTCAGCTTTCTTAGCAAAGTAAAGACAATGAACGAGGAAGATAGTTCTCTTTGAGGATTACAGAACAAAGAACAGGATTTCATTGGTGGGGAACAAGTTATGATTGGTTACAAGAGCTCAATATCATGAATGGTGAAATCAATATAGTTGGTTACAGAGCTGAGGTGTAAGCGACAATCATAATTGATTGGAAATTGGGAATGAAGGGCTCTCTACAATTCCCTCCTTCCCTCCTATGACTAAGAAATATTCATTGTTTGAGTTCACTTGAAATGTCAGAGATAGTGGACCAGACATCCTTGATGTCCACCTTTCTCCATCAAGGACAGCAGACATTTTGTCATGTGACAAAAGGTAACCAACCAGTGTCCATATGTCATTAGTCTAACCTATCTGCAGCCTGGAGAAGTTTGCAGGTTGTGCAGGTCTGTATTAGGTGAAACAAGTTCACACGTAAGTGAATTTTTCCATTTCTATTTTATCCTTTGGATCTAAGATATCAGGGCAGTTTTTCTTGATAATTTCTTGAAATATGATATCTGGACTCTATCTCTGATCACGTGTTTTGTCCAATAATTCTTAAATTATCTTTCCTCAATCTCTTTTCTTGGTAAGTTGTTTTTCTGACATTCGTATTACACATTTTCTTCCATTTTTCTCATTCTTTTGACTCTTTTTTAGTTTCTTGATATCTCCTGGAGTCATTAGCTTCCACTCACCCGATTCTAATTTTTAAGAAATTGTTTTCTTTGGTGAGATTTTTTTGTACCTCTTTTCCCATTTGGCCAGTTCTGCTTTTTAAGGAGTTCTCTTTAGTGCTCTTCTACTATTTGGCCAACTTTGCTTTTTTTACTTTATTATGGATTTTTTAAGCCTCTTTTACCAAACTGTTAGTTCTCTTTTCATGATTTTCTTGCATCATTCTAAATTCTTTTCCCCAATTTTTCCTCTACTACTCATCTCTGTCTTTGACTCTTCTAAGAATTCTTATTGAGTTTGGGTCCAATTGGCATTTCTCTTTGAGTTTTTTTATTGTGGTTTTCACATTTTTTTTGTCTTCTTCTGAGTTTATGTTTTCCCTGTTATCATAATAGCTTTTTATGGGTTAAATTATTTTTGTTGTTGTTTGATCATTTTTCAACCTATTTCTTGACTTTGAATTTTATGTTAAAGTTGGGCTCTTTTTACATAGCAGGGGGAACACACTGTCCCAAGCTTCAGGCTTTTTCATGCTGTTTTCAGACCTAGTTCTGAGAATCTGTAAATTTTTGGTGCTTTGGTGTGATCCTGGGAAAAGTGGGGTCACTGCTCTCTTGGTCTGTGTTCTCAAGAGTCAAAGCTCAAAAAGGGTCCCTGGATCCTGGCAGTTATAAGTACAAGTTCTCCTCTTTGCTTTCAAATTGTGACCAGGGGCCCTGCTCCCTTGTAATCAGCCACCATTACTCCTCTGCTCCCTGGAAGTGAGTATGGACAATAGAGTTTGCCAATCAATTCCAGCTATACCCAGTGCCAGCAAAGAGTTCCCTACAATGTCTTCCTGACCATTTGTCTGACCTCCTTACTGTCTCTGGGTTGGGAGCTCCCAAAATTGCTGCTGTTGTGGGTTGGTACCATAGCCGCATGTGCAGGCTCTGAACAGGCCTCTGTCTCCAAAATACAAACTTCTCCTGACCTCTGAAGTTTTCTTAGACAAGGAAAACATCTCACTCCAACCTTTGGTTGGTTCTGCTGCTCCAGGAATTATTTTAAAGTTGTTTGGAGGGGAATGTTGGGAGAGTTCAACGGGCTGGATGCCCCGAATCCACCATCTTGACTCCAACCCCCACTCCACCTCCTCCCCCCATTCCCACAATTTTAAGTCAAATCAGCAACATTGATCTTTTTCCTCATCACTTTCTTAAGTCTAAACAATCAACAGAATAAATCAAGCCCTGATGGCTAGAGGTTGCCAATTTCTGACAACGTAACAATTGGTGGTCCAGAACTGGTTCTAGCACACCCCCAACATGCAGAGACTTTAGGGTCACATAACCAACTAAGCATCATAGAGTTTTTCTCCAGTCTCTACTAAATCTAAAAGAAAAAAAAATCCCCAAAGTAGAAAATATGTTCCAGGTGTAGAGTAATTGTGATTGAATACATAGCACAAGAGAAAACTCCAGTCAAATAAAAGTCTTATGAATTAACACTGGAGAAGGTTAATCTTTAAAGTACTTACTTATTTCATTCACCCACAGGGCAGCTAAGTGGCTTGGAGTCAAAAAGATCTGAGTTCAAATAGGGCCTCAAATACTGACTAGCTGAGTGACCTCGGGAAAGTGACTTAATCTCCATTTGCCTCAGTTTTTTCATATATAAAGTGGGGATAATAATAGCACCTACCTTGTAGGGTTATTGTGAGATTAAAAGGAAGTAATATTTGTAAGGCACTTAGCACGGTGTCTAACACGGTAGAAAGGGGGAATACAGATACGGAATGTTGAATTGCTGTCGGATGTAGCTATGTTCACATTTGCTCAATTTTTTATTGTTATGAGGGAGAATTGTATAATTAATATATAATTGTGTATGTGAGAAAATGACTGGTATTTTTTGAAATGGAATTGATTAGACTTTTTAAAATAATTAATAATAATAATTAAAAATAATTGTTTAAAACACATAACTTTCCTGGAAGGAAAGGATCAGGGTTTTAAAAGCTAGTCAGACAGACTTTTACAACTGTTTACTGCATTTGGGTAAATTGTTTACATGAAAACAGGTTCAATGTCTCCCTAACCACGTGATTTGGGGACTACTGTCCTGTCACTGATACCTGAAATTCACCTTCAGAGTGCCATTTGTCCTTTAAATATTTAAATATTAACAATGCATCAGCTAATTCTAATACTAATACTGATCAGCATCTGGGATTAGCACTGTAGGAATCTTTCAGGTCCGTTCCAATAAACAAACCCATTTAGAACACTAAACAAAAAAATTAGATGGTTACAATAATAGTCATTCATTTTTATTAACATTTTGAAGCTTTTAAGGCTCTTTCCTTACAACAATTTTATGAAGTATAAACATTATTATTCACATTTAATCTTAGGGAAATTGAGGCACAGAGTTGTTCAGGTCACAGAATTAGTCACTGGCAGAACTCAGATTTGAACTTGGGTCTCCTGAGTTTAAGACAAGTCCAGGATATTTTTCCTATACCACACTTAATGCTCTTTAAGTTGTGTTGCTATAAATTCCACATATTTCACCAATTGTGTCTGCTGCTGCATCCTACTTCTTGGGAACAAGAAATCCAAGATTAACAAACAGCTACAGCAGCAGCCACACCTAGTTGGGGCAAATGATTCATTCCAGTTCTGCAGTGTTTGACACAAGTTCTCAGCATGGAGGGAGGGAGTAGGGAAACCAAAATGGGAACCATAGTCAGAATCAAATAGAGTAACACTGAGCCAGAATGAAAACCAGGAACCAGTTTGGAGGGTTCCAAGCTGATGGAGCAGTCAGAAATTGGAATATTATAAATGTCAGAAGTAGATTGAAAGATTAGATTTGAGGAATATTAATGCATTGTTGATGGGGCTATGAATTGAGATAGCCATTCTGACAAGAAACTTGAAACTATGCCCCAAAAGTTTCTAAGCTGTTCATACCCTTTTCCATGACAGGGCTTATACCTACAAAGAGATTTTTTTTTTTCTGAAATTGAGGATTCGCATGTGCAACAATATTTGTAATTGGTTCTTTTTGTAGTGGCAAACAAACAAACTTAGAAGCTAAGAAAGTTTCCAATAAATGGGTAATGGCTAAAATTTGCCATATGAATGTAATGAAGTACATATACAAAACGACAAAAGAGTTTCAGAGAAACTTGGGAAAACTTGTACAAAAGGATACAGAGTAAAGTGGGCAGAACCAGGAGAACAATTTACACAATTACAAAAACGAACAATTTTAAGGGAATTAAGAACGTAATGACCAGCCATGATTCCAAAGGATGGATGATATAAAATGTTACCCAGTGCCTAACAGAGAGGTCTTGGACTCAACATGCAGAATGAGATATTCATTTTTGGATATGGTCAATATGGGAATTTGTTTTGCTTGGCTATCCATATTTGTTACAAAGGTTTTGTTTTTCTTTTTTCTTTTGCAGTGGACAGTGGGAGGGAGAGAAAATAAATGCTTGTTCATTATAAGAAAAATTTAATAAGCATGTATTAACATAAATTTAAAGCATGAAAAAAAAGGAATATTAAAATAACCACTAGGAGTGGAACTATGACAAGAAGGTGAGGCAAGAATAAACCAAGGTTAAATACCAGAGGAGGAAATTTGGGTGGTAAAGTTTGGGAAAGTATTGGGAAATGAGACAGGCCATGACAAATATTAAACATATTCCTTTTTGCCCCTTAAAGGAATTAGGTTTATTGGAAGTTGAAACTTAGACACATTCAGCAGGCCCTGAATATGGCACAAGACCTTCAGTATGTTTATTATGCTACTTACCTCAATTCCACAGAAATCCACCTACAATTTAAAAGTGCTCCTTAAAAAAGCAGATGCATTCTCTTTCTCTCTCTAAACAACCCTCCCCTCCCTCTGACCCTTTTCTTTTGTTTTTCTTTCCTTCCTTTTATCTCTCTGGCTAACCTTTCTTACATCCTTCCTTCTGTCTCTCTGTCTCTGTCTCTGTCTCTGTCTCTCCTTCTCTGTTTCTGTCTCTCTGTCTCTTTGTCTCTGTCTCTTGTCTCTCTCTCTCTCTCTCCCTCTCTCTCTCTCTCTCTCTCACACACACACACACACACACACACACACACACACACACACACAATTGCAAGCTCTTGGGATTCTGCCATTTTTCATAACTTCATCCCCAACACAGTGTTCCATACACAATAATAGGCACTTAATAAATTTTGTTAAATTGAATTGAAAATCTCTTTTATTGTAGTGGAAAAGGGAAGTGAGAACAAGGACAAGGAGGGACTATAGTAGCAGATGGAAATGGTGAATAATACCCTATGAAAATATAAGCTATGATTCTGTCAGGAATAACAAATTATGTTTTAAAGACCAAATTCTATTTTATTCCAGTCCATGTTACTTGTAAATGCTCTTATTCCATGTTGATTTATTTAGGCTTCCCAAACAGACTGTAAGTTTCTCAGGGACAGAACCTTTCTTATTTCTTTGGTGTTTTCCTTACACTGTCTAGTACAGTGCTATCTAGGTAGGACCAAGCTGCACCAATCAGTAGATTAGGCACTAGTAAGCAGAGTAGGGTTCCTCTTAGATTTCCCACTCTGTCCCCACCCCATCCTGCCTCTCTCTGCCTGTTGAAATTCTACCCATTCATTGAGGTTCAAATCAAGTATAATTTTCATCCTGACTGTCTTGATTCACCCTCATATCCCCTACCAGGAGTAATCATTGCCTCAAGAAAGAAAGGAAGGTTGGAAATAAGCATTTATTCAGCATGATGTGCCAGGCAGTACCCTAAGCATTGGTAATACAAATGGAAGCAAAAAGATAATCCCTGCACTCAAGGAACTGAAAAGGGGGTAAAGATAGAAGAAGATGCCCAGGGTAGGGGCATGGTTTTGAAATCCAGAAAGTGAGGAAACAAGACAGGGAGAAGACTGAAGGTAGACAGGCCAAGGTGGGTCCTTCCACAAAAAGGAGACTCCAGGAGGAAACTCACCGAAGGGAGATGGGGGATGAGGGACAGGTATGGAAAAGGGGTATTCCAAAGTGAGTAAGTCACAGAGATGTTGGATTATTCTCGGAAAAGGAGACATCAGGTAGTGAGTGAGGGAAGTTCCAGGATGAGTCAGCAGAAGAAAAGGCATGGTTTTGGAGCCTAGAAAAATAGAAAGGAGAATAAAGGTAGGTTGGCCTTGGCCCTTGAATAAAATGAACCCTCATTTCGTCTCCTGTGTATCTCTCTTATGTACTATTCATATTCTACTTTGGATTACAGTTATTGTTGAACATACCTTATCTTTTTTAATGGATTGTGATATAAAAATATTCAAGGATTTGTTGATAAGTACTCTGCCAATCATACTTATCAATGTGCAGAGACATTTTAATGAATGGTTTATTATATGCTCTGAGCACAGTCCCATGTTACACAAAAACCAACAGGCTCAAGTAGCATTTCCAAAAATGTTAGTCTTTACTTAACATCAGCAGGAAGGATACAGCTAGAATTTTACAGAGGGCAGAGGGGGAGGTTACTATTTACACCTCAAAGAACAAAGAGCAGAAAGAAAAGATCTATATCAAGTAAAAATAGTAATTGGATCAGCAAATACAAGAGGATTTTAACTGAAATTTGCAAATAGAGTAGGAACTAACCAGAATGCATCCGTTCTAAAAGATGGCTCAGCTAAAGTAAATAGGGGGTAATAAAGCTGAGCTAGAAATTTTTCTATCATTAACCAGAGCTAAATTTTTGAGGTCTCAGCTAACTTCAAAAAGGCTTGAGCTAATTAAATGGTGATACCGAAGCCAGTACAGAAAATATTTAAAATTCTCTTATGATATTGTATACTGAGGACCTAGTCAATGACTGCTCCATCTGGTCTACTAACCACGTGGTGAAGAGACATAACCAGTTACAGAATGTCTTCAGAGGTTCCACAATGGTGAATGGGGTCCTTCGATTACAAGAAAACAGATTTCTGGAAACAGATTTCCCAACCTCTTCCATTTGGGCTAGCAACAAGCCAGTTCCTTAGAACATGCTCTGGAGATGGAATTCCCATTGGCTAGGACCCTGTAACATGCAAGCTTTTGGAGAACCAGGATTGTGTCTTATTTGTCATCATACCTCCCAGTGACTACCACAAGTACCTTGCACGTAGTATGTATTTAATAAATGTTGGATTGAATTTTGGTATGATATGATTCTATTTCCCCTATCTTGTCACCAGTGCCTAAAATTTTGCCATTAGAGACCCATTCCTTTGGATAGTCAGAACCTTTCATCCTGAAGAATCCCTGGTTAACTTGCAAACATTACTGAGAGAATTAACACTATAATCCATTATTAGTTGGTTCTCTGATGCTTAGATGGGAAAGTAAGAGGAAATAAGACCCTACTCCACAAGACATAGGATAGGCACTCTGAGGGAAGGAGAGGATAAAGGGAAAGAAGGAACCAAGTAGAAGTATTAGGGGGAAGGAAAGAGATTGAAAGGGGAGGCAGGAAGACAACAAAGATAACCTACTTTCTGGTTTTGTTCAAGAGTTGGTTCTGGGGACAGATGATTCTGCAAATGCCTGATGCATTAAACAGTGCCTTAAACAGAGACCATGGGGCTGAGAGACAGTTAACCTGTTTAGCAGGTCTAACTAAGATCCCTTCCAAAGATTAACAAGAATGCAGAAAGGAAACCCATATCACACAGATCCAGAGTCAAATGAGTGGCAGAATGGGTGGCTCCTGTTAAAATAGTACATTTGATATGGTAACTAATCTCACCTTGTCAGTCTCTGATAGCAAAATGCACCTTCCTCCTTTCAGCAGAGAAGTGTGGGACTGTGGGGGCAGAATGATGCATGCACTGTCAGACATAGCCGATTTGTTCTTTTGTTTTACTGAACTATACTTTGTCACTGGGAAGAGGGCTCCAATTGATGGGACATGATGGAGATTTAAGAAGGAAAAGAAAGGTCCTTATAAAATTAAAAGTCCTTATAAATTGTATATGTATATGTACACATATATTTACACACATATCATATATATGCATATATTTTTAAAGCATATATTTGAGAACCAATCCTTCAATGAACAACCCTCAGGCAAAATGAAAATGTAACTAAAGCTGGAGAAAACACTTTCTTGTATCATGTGAAACACAGCATTCTTTTAACCATTGTCTTTTTCACCAGTAGTGACCCTCCTTTGTCTCCTTGGCACAGTGGGACTGCATAATTAAAGAGGAGATTCAAGGATAAGGCTGCTGGAAAATTGGAAAGAATGACAACAGCAGACCAGATGCTTTAGCCTTATAAATTAGAAGAAGATTATGCATAGCCAGCTGTACCATATAAATGCCCAGTTTTTACACCATACCATGATCCTCTGTGTTCATCATATGGTCCAGCATCTGGTCTGGTCCTGTCCCCAACTCCCACATATATATTTTAATCAAACGTAGACTGGGAGCTGTTTATGTAGGTGGGTCTACTTCAGCCACAGCCAGAAACTCCTGCTGTGGTCTTATTTTACCCTTGGTAGGGGAGAGTCAACAGATCCCATTGTATTTCGTTGCTATCCGCTTTTTTACTAGTCAAGGAATCACTGAGTTTCAGTAAAGATTGGGTGGTGAGAATAGGTGGTCATCAAGGGTGGAAGGAATGGGTAGGGGGAATCTTGTCATTATTATGAATCCCTTATTGGACTGTTAGAGTGTGATGTTAATACTGATAGAACTGATGTTATTACAGAATGACAAATCAGAAAAGAAAAGGAGGGAAGAGAAAAGAAAGGAATAAGCATTTTTTAAATAGGGTCTATGATGTGCTAAGCACTGTGCTAAGTGCTTTAAAAAAATTTTTTTTAAAACAGATATTATTGGGGCAGAGCCAAGATGGCGAAGTAGAAAGACGCACATACACATAGCTCCGAATCCACAAACCACAGAATGGCTAGAGGGGACCAAGCCAGGGCGAATTCTGCACCCAGAGACCACAGAGTATTGGAGTGAGGGAGATTTCTGCTCCGGAGAGACCTGCGGACCTCTTGTGGGGGGTCCTTCACGCCACGGACTGGGCGCCGGGACGGGGAGCGGAGTGTGGCCCTGCCACGGCCGCGACACTGAAGGGAGGAGATCCGAGAGGGCTACGGGGACGGGATCTCCAGCAGCCACGCGGGTCCCCCCACCCACAGAGGGACCTGCAAACCTCTTGCAAAAGGTCCGTCGCGCTGCAGACACGGAGCCCAGCCTGGACCTGTGGCGGCCGCGGCGGCAGCCACGGCTCCGAGAGGCACAGATCTGAGAGGGCTCCGGAGGCGGGATCTTCAGTGGCGGCACGGGCCCCCCCACCAACAGGTGACTGACGGGGGTGGGTGAGAGAGTCTCTTTGGCGGGTTGAGAGGGGAGTGGGGTGCCCCCATGGCTCGGGCCCCCCCGGGAGGTGGGGGCTGAGAGGCGGCTGTGGACGGGGCCTCCCCAAATGGGCAGGAGCCTGGATCCATTGTGGAAGGTCTGTGCATAAACCCCCAGAGGGATCTGTGCCTGAGAGGCGGCCTTGCCCCTGACCACCTGAACTTAATTCTCACACTGAATAGCAGCCCTGCCCCCGCCAAAAATCCTAAGGCGGGAAGCAGCATTTGAATCTCAGTCCCCAAACGCTGGCTGGGAGGACCAGGAGGCAAGGTGGGTGTGAGGAGAACATTCAGAGGTCAGGCCACTGGTTGGAGAAAATGCCAAGAAAAGGGAAAAGAAATAAAACTATTGAAGGGTACTTTACCAGAGAAAAGACACTTCCTCCCTTCCTTTCTGATGGGGAGGAACAATGCTTGCCATCAGGCAAAGACACAGAAATCGAGGATTCTGTGTCCCAGCCCACCCAATGGGCTCGGGCCATGGAAGAGCTCAAGAGGAATTTTGAAAATCAAGTTAGAGAGGTGGAGGAAAGACTAGGAAGGGAAATGAGAGGGATGAGGGAGAAGCATGAAAAGCAGATCAGCTCCCTGCTAAAGGAGAACCAAAAAAATCTTGAAGAAATTGGCACCTTGAGAACTAGCCTAACTCAGCTGGCAAGGGAGGTGCAAGGGGCCAATGAGGAGAAGAATGCTTTCAAAAGCAGAATTAACCAAATGGAAAAGGAGATTCAAAAGCTCACTGAAGAAAATAGATCTTTCAAAACTGGAATGGTACGGATGGACGCTAAGGACTTTTCGAGAAAGACAGATATCTCAGAACATACCGTGCAGATTCGAAAAATGGAAGATAATGTGAAATATCTTATTGGAAAAACAACTGACCTGGAAAATAGAATCAGGAGAGACAATGTAAAAATTCTGGGACTACCTGAAAACCATGATCAAAAGAAGAGCCTAGACATCATCTTCCATGAAATTATCAAGGAAAACTGCCCTGAGATTCTAGAACCAGAAGGCAAAATAAATATTCAAGGAATCCGCAGAACACCGCATGAAAGAGATCCAAAAAGAGAAACTCCTAGGAGCATTGTGGCCAAATTCCAGAATTCCCAGGTGAAAGAGAAAATATTGCAAGCAGCTAGAAAGAAACAATTCAAGTATTGTGGAAATACAATCAGGATAGCACAAGATCTGGCACCCTCTACATTGAGGGATAGAAGGGAATGGAATAGGATATTCCAGAAGTCAAAGGAACTAGAACTGAAGCCAAGAATCACCTACCCAGCAAAACTGAGTATAATACTTCAGGAGAAAAAATGGTCTTTCAATGAAATAGAAGACTTTCAAATTTTCCTGATGAAAAGACCAGAGCTGGAAAGAAAATTTGACTTTCTAACACAAGAATGAAGAGAACCATGAAAAGGCGAACAGCAAAGAGAAATCATAAGGGACTTACTAAAGTTGAACTGTTTACATTCCTACATGGAAAGACAATATTTATAACTCTTGAAACATTTCAGTATCTGGGCACTGGGTGGGAGTACACACACACACACATGCACACACGCACACATACATAGAGACAGAGTGCACAGAGTGAATTGAAGAGGATGGGATCATATATTAAAAAAAAAAATGAAATCAAGCAGTGAGAGAGAAATATTGGGAGGAAAAAGGGAGAAGTTATATATGGGGCAAATTATCTCTCATAAAAGAGGCAAGCAAAAGACTTATTAGTGGTGGGATAAAGAGGGGAGGCAAGAGGAAAACATGAGGTCTACTCCCATCACATTCCACTAAAGGAAAGAATATAATGCACACTCATTTTGATAGGAAAACCTTATCTCATAATACAGGAGAGTGGGGGACTGGGGCACAAGCAGGGTAGGGGGGAGGATGGAGGGGAGGGCATGGGGAGGAGAATGCAATACAAGGTCGACACTCATGGGGAGGGAAAGGACCATAAAAAAATAGAAGTAAAGGGGGACAGGATAGGATGGAGGGAAATATAGTTAGTCCTATACAACACAACTAGTATGGAAATCATTTGCAAAACTAAACAGATATGGCCTATATTGAATTGCCTGTCTTTTAAGGGGAAGGGGTGGAGAGGGAGGGAGCTAAGGAGGTTGGAACTCAAAGTGTTAGGACCAAATGTAATGTTCTTACCACTGGGTAACAAGAAATACAGGTTAAGGGGTCAAGAAAGCTATCTGGTCCTACAGGACAAAAGAGAAGACGGAGACAAGGGCAGGGAGGGAGGATAGAGGAGAGAGCAGATAGGTCACAGGGGCAATTAGAAAGCTCGGGTTTGGGGGGGGGGGATAAAAGGGGAGAAAATTTGTAACCCCAAATTGTGTGAAAATAAATGTTAAAAATTAATAAAAAAAAAATAAAGAAAATCAAGCTAGTAAAAAAAAAACAAACAGATATTATCTCAATTGATCCTCACAATTATAGCGCCTGGGGAATAGGCGCTATAATTTCCGCCATTTTAACAGTTGAGGAAACAGGTTAACATGTGAAGTGACTTGCCCAGGGTCATACAACCCATAAGTGTCTGAAGCTAAATTTAAACGCGGGTCTTCCTGAATCCAGCTGTTCTATCTAGTATAGCACCAGTTACCTCTATTTTCTATGCCTAAGACACAAATAAGAAGGGAAGAGTTCTTCAAGATCTTTTCAGAAGTATGTAGCAACTTCAGACATAATCTGAGGTTTTTATCACTTCCCTTTCTTTGCTGCAAGATATCAAGAATCTCCCATTAGGGAAACTGTGGCATGGCTGTGGGGATTTTACTTATGGCTGGTTTGGCTTGGGTCTTTTTCTGTAGTAGAATATTAGAGGTATATTTGCAATGGAATATAAAAGTGGAGGCTGCAACTACCCAGGGATATTTCTGATACTTCAAATGATCTGTAATGTTATCATTATGGATACTGCAACCACAACCAAAGCAGATTGAATTTAAAGTAGAAAAGGACCTTAAAAATCATCTGCTCCTATTAATTCATTTTACATAGAGCAGCTGGGCACCTCCTCACACATGGTACTCCCTAAAAACTAGTGCAGGCGCCAGATATTCTGTGGTTCCATGTTCCTTTACAGCCGTAACTATTGAGCTCCCACTGCTTTATCTACTTTGACAAGTTAACCATAGAATACAATTAGTTTAAAGTAAAAACACTTAATGAAATAACACAGTAAGATTGTGAAGGGATTGAAATACCAAACAGAGTGTGTATTTTATACTAAAGGTAATTGGGAGCCATTGCTGTTTGTCATTCATTCTTAAAGAGGACCACAACATCAGGAAGGTGATGCATGACTTGGAAGTGAATTGGATTTAAGTGAGGGAGGGCTGTGCAAAGTCACCAGCCTCAATTTATTCTCTGGAGTCATCTGGGTCCAGTGGCAAGATATGACTTCTTGAGCAAGGAAGTGGCAGGGAAACTTCAGTAATGTCACTTTAACAGCTAGGTGCAGACTGGATTAGAAGGGCAGAGACTGGCATTCTAACTAGCTTCTGAATTTACAAAAATGGCAGTTACTGAAGATACTTGTAGACTGGATCCATTCAAGATTTACAAACTTTGACACTGAATTTTGGATCATGCCTAGAACTATATACAAGTGACAAGGTAAAATTACTCTCGATTTCTGACCATCATTTAAACTTTCTGATTTGTCCAGTCCCTGAAATGGCTAATGCTCTCTGGTTATATATTGGGATACAATTGATTATGTTTCAATTCATCTACTGGGTATTCAGGTATGTGTTCTATTGCTCAGTATGAGATGATTTTCACAAAAATGGTTTAGATTTCCAATTAGGACATAAGATTTCATCAGTATAAGAAACTGCTATCTTTAATTTATAATCTCAAAGAGTTCTCTTGAGTAACCAATAGGTTAAGTGACTTACCAGTATCACATAGCTAATATGAGTCAGACTGGACTTGAACTCAGGTCTTTGTAGTTCAAAGGCCAGCCATATATTAGCTATACTACCTTACTTCCTTTAAACTGACCAAACTGTGATCCAAAGCAATCTTTAAAATATCCCAAAGCTTCAAGTATACCATCTAGCTACTGGTTTGAATATGTCATCAAAGCGAGAAGCTAAGGACCTGTGGCTGTGCTTAAACAGGTGAAGAGATTGAATATTTGAATAAAAAGAAAGCCAAGATGGTTGAGAGATTGTCAAATGACATTTTTTCATGAATAGAGATTTAAGAGTCACAATTGTACTTGACCCCTTTTTTGCCTTACCTTTTAATTAATTTAGAACATTTTTATTGATATCTGTTGTTTTTAATTTTCTTTTATTTCCAATCATATTGCTTCCCACACCGCATCACTTACCTTAAAACAAAAAACAGAAAAGATAAAAGAAGTTTAGCAAACACCAGTCAATGAATAAATGCATCATCTGACAGCGTTATGCAATATTTCATTCCCATAGTTGCTCAGTTCTGCAAAGAAGAGAGGTACGTTTTCTCAATTCTCTAAGACAAAGTTTGATTATGATCATTACGATGCTCAGCTTCTTTTTAAAAATTCTTTTTGTTTATATTGTTGCATTCATTGTGTAAATTCTTCCCCTGATTTTGCTTACTTCACTCTGAATCAGTTCATATATCTTTTACCATGCTTCTCTTAATTCTGCATATTCATAATTTTTCATGCTGCAATATTCCACTTTGGTCATTTTCCACATCATGTGCATCTCCTTTGTGTCTAGATCTTTTCCAACACACACACACACGCACGCACGCACACATGCACACACACTGCAGCCTAGAATATTCTGGTGTATATGGGTCATTGGCCTCTTTGAAGTACATGCTTAGCAGTGGAATCTCTGAATTGAGAGGTAGAGACATTTTAGTGATGATTTTTTTTTTAGCATAATTTCAAATTGCTTCCCAGAGGGATTGACTTCATTCATAGCTCTACCAAAAGTATCTTATGTTCCTGGCTTTCCATGGTCCCTCCAACCTTGAATATTTCCACCTTTTGTTATTTTTACATGTTTGTTTCATTTTGAAAGACAGACTTTTTACCACATCCTACTTAAATAGGAACTTTTTTGTTAGGCATGGAAAGAAAACTGAGAAGTACTTTGATAGTTAGTACATAAAACTTTTCCTAATTTCCTCAAGTTCGAATGCCCTCTTGTACTCCCTAACTACTAATACCTAAAATGTGTTTTTATACATATTTATATAATAGAGATTGGAGAACCAATTGGCATTCTAAGATTTGTCATTCAGCATTCCCTCTCATATCTGAGAGTGATTTAAGACTATGACAGCCTTTGAACCAGAAAGTAAGTTTGAATTATCACTGGGAGATATTTAAAGGATACACACACACACACACACACACACACACACACACACACATATTATCTATAAGAGACAGGAACTATAAGAACTGAACACCAGTCAATTGAGTTAGCATCAGCACTGGGGGGGACAGGATTTCCAGCTCTAACCAGGAGCAATAATCAAAAGGAGAAAATTACATAAATGAGATACTGAAAGGAGGGTAGATCTATGGCAGAGAAGGGAAAATTTGAGGTGGCTCCTTGCTCCTTGCACCCTGCAAGCCTCTCAGAAGAGAGGACTAATAATAGAAGCTATTAGTTCTACATGGACAGGTAGGTGGCACAGTGGGTAGAGCGCTGGACCTGGAATCAGGAAGATCTGAGTTCAGGTGTGACCTAAAGACACTTACTAGCTGTGTGACCCTGGAGAAGTCACTTACCCCTGTTGGCCTCAGTTTTGTCTTTTATAAAATGATCTGGAGAAGGAAATGGTAAAGTACTCCACTATCTTTGCCAAGAAAATCCCAAATGGGATCACTAAGAGTCAGGAATGACTAGAAATGACTTCACAACAGTATTTAAGGGAAGTTCCCCCAAAAAAGGTCTGTTCATTCTCCACATCCTTCCAATAACAGTTTTCAGTATTATTTTTGTTTTATTCTTGAAGAGGACCATGACATCAAGGAGGTGATGTCATGACATGAAAGTGAATTGGATTTAAGTGAGGCAGGGCTGTGCAAAATCACAAGCCTCACATTCTCCCCCGAGGCCATCTGGGTCCAGTTGCCAGATATAGATCAGGACAACTGCAAATGGCCCAGGATGCAATGGGAGACCTCGGCCTTTTCAAGCTGTCTTTAATAGGTCTCATTTGGACTAAGGCAATGTCCATACAATGATTAAGATTTAATAAGAATTAAGACAGAGAATGACCTCTTTACCTTGTCAAAATTATAGATAAATAAATGATTTGAAAAATAAATCTATCTGGGAAGTGAAGACCCTCAGGGTTCCTGGCCAAAACAGAAACAATTGCTATTTACAAGCAGGGCTCAAAAAATGACCAAAGTAGGGCTCAGCCTGGGACCTATTGGCCAATCAATGAGAACCAGTGATTTGGGTTAAGGCTGTAATACAGTCTGCTCATTTCTTTTACCGACATGTTTCTTGAATCCTGATCTTTGCCTCAACTATAAAGAGCTCATATTTAGTTAAGGATACATCAAATTTTTAAAAATAAATTTTAATTGATATTTTTTTGTATCACCAAAATTCTCCAGAATATACTTTTTCCCTTGCCAGAGAACTATGCCATATAATAAATAATATTTTTTAAGACAAGGGAAAAAGAAAAATGAGCAAAACTGATCAATAGATGACAAATTTTGAAACAATGCGCAGCGTAGAACTCTCACCTCCGCCAAGGGTTAGGATGGGAATGTCTTTTCGGTCTCTTCTTTGGAATCATGCATGTTCTTTGTAATTTTGCAGCATTCACTTTTTTTGTGACTGTTCTTTTATAGTGCTGTGGTCATCATGTACACGTTTGCTCTGCTCTCCTTCCTTCATACACATCTTCCCATGCATCTGTATTTATCACAATCATCATTTCTTACAGCACAGTGATACTCTATTACATTTATATGCTGGTATTTGTTTAGTCATTCCTTAATTTATGGGCAAGACATTGTTATCCATGACATTATTTGTTTGTTCCCATGACATTATTATCATAAAAAATACTTGGAAATACACAAAACTTTTCATCAGGACAGAAAGTCAAACCTGTCTGAAAGATAGGAATTTTCCTTACTGAGAGCTCTAAGCTATCTTGATTATATTAATAACACTTTAATATAAACTTCATAAAATTTCAGAGAAAGGGGCCACAAGCACCTAAGGGCCATTAAATTGTAAAAGTGAGCTGGATGCTGTTAACAATGTGTGGCTAATGATATCTGCAGGTTTCAGATATGAGGAAGGAAAGGGGGGGAGATGGTGGAAACAGGTGAGGCCTCATTTAGATTCAATTCCAGCTTTTCCAGAAGGGAGGAGAGAGCAGAAAAGATTGATTACCTTCAGCAGCCAACCCTTCTCTTCCCCTAGGAGTTATAATTATACATGTACACGTCTCCAAGTATAGGATGTTTGATGTTATTTTTGCTCTTGTATCACTTCTGCTTAGCACAGCACACAGTATGTACTTTTGGCACAAAGTAGGTACTTTAAAAAAATACTGCTAAAATCAATTGACTAATATGGTAAAACAGGATCTAGGACTTTAGTGAATAATAAAAAAGTAAAGTAATAAAGCAGAAGACAGAGAGGGCATACAGTATTTTACTGGTAAAGCAAGATTCCAGTAGTAGAAAGGATGCAAAAGAGTTGAACAGAGTAAGACTTTTTCAAAAAATTTTTTGCACAATTTCAATCTATCTTGATTTTTTTCCAGGTACTTTGGGACTGAACCTGCCTATAAAAGTTAAAAATGTGAAATTCCATGAAGCGGAAGCATGTCCTTCAACAGGATTCTGTAAATGTGACCACAGCTGTTTACTTTGTGTGATAGACAATATGAATATCCTAAGCTGCCTTACCAAGAGACTTTTAAATATCAATGGTGCAAGAAAAATTAACTTCTTTTCCCCCTGCATGCTTTTTAAACCAACTGTAAATAAGCAGTGTTGAGATGTGCAGGGCTTCTAATTTTACCTGCATTGAAATCCATGGGGTCTTGCTTTACCATCAGAATCCTCATCACTGATGCAGGAAAAACTACTTAGTCCATATAACAAGCAATTGAACTCTAGCATAGATGGACAGTTTTATAAGGCTTTTTCCTATCACCAAGCTGGAGTCCCAAATCTCTTAAATCACAAAACGTCCAATTCAAGTTCACTAAGAAATCACAAAGACCCAACATTCAGCATCCAGTCACCTGAGTTCTACAAAGCAAATAAGAGAGGTAGAAATATTTTAAATCCAAGCAGTTGGCAAAGCTGTTTCCTAAAATTATGGTATAACAAGAGCCAGGGACCTGACTGAAAGAAGTCTAAGAACCCTTAACCTAATCAGAACATGGCTTTCCATGCTCATGTTAAGCCAACAGTGCCAGCTTCAACACAGTACTATCACAGATCTGAAGTAGGCTTCAGAGGCCATCCCAGCACTCTCATTTTACCAATGAGGAAATTGAGACATTAAATAAATAGCCCATACAGATAATAACTTCTAGAAGTGGGATTTGAACCCAGGATGTTGCTACTGTAGCTCCCATGTTCTTGTCACATAATGACTCCTTCAAAGGGCAAAACAAAGAAATGTAGACTGATCTCTTTCCTGAGAAAATAGTTTTCCCCAAACTAAATTACAGTACATGTGGATGTGATGTCAGGCATCATCAAGTTTGTTTTTGACAAACTGATGAAGCTCTTTATTTTTTTTTTCAAGGCAGTAAGATGTTAAGGCCAAAAAAGCCTTTCATCAAAAGGTGACTTTTGCCTTTATAAATGAAATTGTCAGTGATCTCAGACATCATTTGCAAAGTCAGTATTCTCTACTGATACTTGAAAATTACTAATTAGTTTATGACATGATATAATGGGGCAGACATGCCCCGTTCTTTGGGTACTCACTGGGAAAGACCACAAAGGCAAAGGGAAGTGAGATTGTAATGATGCTTTAATAAGGCATAAAGAGGGTAAAGAGGCAAACAGCACAGAAAGTAAGAGACAAGCAGAGAAAAGATGGGAGAGATCCAGAGGTAGAAAATATGGGGATGGGGGAGGGGTGGTTAAGGAAGGCAGGTAACATGGTGAAAAAGGAGGGGGTCAAGGGAGGAGCTACGGAGAATCTCTCATATAATCACGGATTAGAGTTGGAAGCACTCAGGAGCATGGACCGGGCCAAGAGGGAAGAGAGTTGGTAGGATGTTGAAGAGGGAAGGAGTCTTATTTTTATGATGGGGAACAGAATAATTCTTATCTGTGCCACCTTGGAGTTAGTTCATTAACATATTCTCATGATTTTAATAGAGCATGTAGGTAGAGCAATGGATACAGAGCGGTGCCTGGAGTTAGGAAGGCTGGAGTTCAAACCTGGCCTCAGACGCTTACTAGCTATGTGACCTTGGGCAAGTCACTTAACCCTGTTTACCTCAGTTTCTTCATCTGTCAAATGAGCTAGAGAAGGAAATGGCAAACCACTCCAGTATCTTTGCCAAGAAAACCCCAAATAGGGTTACAAAGAGACTGAAGCTGAAAACATCTTAAAGTTGTCAGTAACATTCGATGTTCTTTACCTAGTCTTACTGCAGATGTCTGAAACTCATCTGAGATTTACATATCATAGGACTGAAAGACCCCTGCAGAAAACTTAGGTGACTTCCCCTGATTCAAAATATATTACCAGGATGTGATTTTTAGTTAATCACGATATGGTTTGCAAATTATGCTCCTGTGATCTTTGAAATGGTCTGTTTGTGCCTTCTAGGTTCCCCTTTGCAATCTCACTTCCTTCTGTTGACACTCTATACTGGTTAGTCATAAATTTACTCATTATGCTGACTGGAAAGAGAGGGGATGGTCAGGGGGACCAGAACAAAGTACAATTTTAACCCAACTTGCTAATAGTTACATCCCATATGGTGTCCATTACCTCTATAATCAAAAGTAAACTCTTCTCTTTGGCCTTCAAAGACTCTCATAACTTGACTCCAATCTCCCTTCCTAGTTTTATTACATAGACATTATTGCTAATTGCTAATTATGAACTTTGATTCATTCAAATAATAACAGTTAGCATGGATATAGTAGTACTTTAAGGTTCACAAAATTCTTTACAAATATTATCTCATTTGATCCTCACAATCATTTTAGGAGGTTGGTACTATTATTATTCTTATTTTACAGAGGAGAAAACTGAGGCAGAGAAAGGTTAAGTGATTTGCCCAGGGTCACACAATTTGTAAGTGTCTGACCCTGGATTTGAACTCCAGCCTTCTATCCACTGAGCCACCTAGATGCCTTAAACTGGCCAGCTTACTCTTCCTCCTGAATGGTAATCTCTTTCTTCTCTATGTGTCTTTGCATTGACTGTTCCTGCACCTGGAATGCACTCCCTCCTTCCTTCTACCTCTGAGAAATCCTAGTTTTCGGCAAGGTCCTACTTAAGCCTCCCATTCAACATGCAGCCTTTCCTAACCTCCTCCTCCAATCTCCTAACATCTATCGCATATAGACATGTTTTATATAAAGAGATATGTTATATAGATATGTTATATATCCATGCACATATGTACATTTGTGTGTGTATGTATGTATGTGTGTAGTCTCCTTTTCTTCTCCTTTAATCTCTACCCCTTGAGGGTGGAGATTGTCTAACAATACCTGAAATGTAGTAAGTGTATAGTAATACTTGTAGACTGAGGGATGGCTATTAAGTAGATGTGTTAAGATCACAACTCACCCCCTCCTCCTTCCTTTCTTCTCTTGGAGATAACTTGGGGCAGGGATGGGGAACCTGAGGCCTCAGGGTCACACATGGCCCTCAAGTGTTGCCCTTTGACTGAATCCAAACTTCACTGAACAAATCCCATCCCTGATTAGTGTCTCTCTTGAAAGCAAGCATGTCTGAAAGCTGCCAAAAGCATAGCCTCCACTTTAGGCCAGCTCAATTACTCACCAGCAAACTCCTCAAAGGCCCTAGTAACCTAACTCCCTCCTACCTTTCCATCTTCCTACACTGTACTTTCTGTTACATTGTTTTCCATCCAGTGACACTTGCCTCTTGGATGATCCATGAACAAGACACCCCATCTCTTGGCTCTGGGCATCTTCTCCACCTGTCCCCCACACCTGGAATGCTCTCCCTCCTCATCTCAGCCTGCTTGCTGGCTTCCCTGACTTCCTTTAAGACCCAAGATCCCATCTTCTATGAGAAGTCTTTCCCAAACTCCTTTTAATTCTAGTGCCTTCCATTATTTCTTATTTTGCATCTTGTTCAATATTTGTTTACTTGTCTCCCCTATTGATTGTGAGCAAGTACTATACTTTCACTTGTTTTTGTTTCCCCTGAGCTTCATACAGGGCCTGGCACATGGTAGGCCCTTAACAAATGTATACTGAGTGACCTTATTCATCCAAGATGTTGGACAGACTTGGATGCTTTAAATAATTCTTTGTTTTAAAGAGTTAATTAGGAAGCAATTGGAGGTGATTTGTCAGCTGCTGAACGAGTACAAAGAATTCCCTTGGATAAAAGACAGTTAACTGGGGAGTCAAGCAGAGAAAAGGCAGCAAGGTCTGTGGTCTCGTACAATTGTATTCTGCCTTTGTCTGTGATGGCACTCTCCTAAAGCTGGGGAACACTGGCAGGCCCTGATCTTGGGCTAGCAGCTACATGTTTAGAGTTTGAGGAGCAAACTCAAGGGAATAATCTTAGTGAAAGGAAGTCCCTGGGCAAATACAGCATCCCAGATCTGGAGAGTACCCAACGCAGGAGAACTGTTTCTTCTGCTAAACTAGCAGAACTCTTGACTGTAAATCCTTTGGTGGTGAAGACCTCACTTGTGATAATATAGAGTGGACAGGGTTTTTCAATTTGTTTAGGCTTTGTTTGGTAGCTGAGTGAAAGAGTCACACCTGGGGAATTCCCAGCTGGGAGCCACAGGGAAAACACCAGGAGGAAGGAGGACAGAGAGTAATGCTTGTTTATACCTGTTAGATTCAGTGGGGACTGCTACTAGCCAAATTGGTTGCAGTTACTGCACCAGCCGAGGGCAACTAAGAGCCAGCTGAGAGCAGGATCCCAAACCATCTGTTTGGGAATTCATTGGGGAAAAAAGGAAAAGAAGGAAAGGAAGGAAGGAAGGAAGGAAGGAAGGAAGGAAGGAAGGAAGGAAGGAAGGAAGGAAGGAAGGAAGGAAGGAAGGAAGGGAAAGAGAAAGGAAGAGAAAGAAAGAAAAAAGAGAAAAAGGAAGGGAGGGAGGGAGGGCCGGAGAAAGGAAAAGAGTGATGGAGGCATATACATGGTATACTCAAATACGCCATATTCTGTTGTCCAAGCTACAAACGTCCTTTCTACAAGTAAACATATTAATTTATATGAAAGTATAAAACAAAATCCTCTACTAAGCTTGGTACCATAGAAAAAAAATACTAGCTCTAGGATCAGAAGAGATATGGGTTGAAATTCTGGCTATGCTTTGTGACCACGAGCATCTGTAAAATGTAGTGTCCAACTTTTCGAGATCCCCTTTGGGGCTTTCCTGGCAAAGACACTGGACGGGTTTGCCATTTCCTTCTCCAGCTCATTTGTCAGATAAGAAAACTGGGCCAACAGGGTTAAGTAACTTGCCCAGGGTCACGTAGCCCTCAAGTATCTAGGCCAGATTTGAACTCAAGAGGATGAATTTTTCTGACTCCAGGCCCAGGACTCTATCTACTGTGACACCTAGTTGCCCTTAAATGATGGACTTAGGCTAAACTATAGTGCTGGAGGTCACCTGGTCCGGCCCCCTCATTTTACAGATGAGAATACTGAGGCCCAGAAAGTGCCTTGCCCACTGTGCTATAGGTGACACAGGAGTAGAACTAGGAAAACCAGGTCCTCTGATTCAAAATCCAATGTGCTTTTCATTACACCTTCTAGCTTTCAGACCACTATTCAAAGTCTTCTCCTGAGTCTGCTTTGTGACCTGGAGTATTCTCAAAGGATTTGCCAGTAGCAGCTAAGTTTGGGTGGATCCTACCAGACCAAAAAGGCTTCAAGCATGGGCCTTGAGACAGACAGTACGTGCTGCCCTGGAAGCTCATGACTCGAGTCCACCAACAGGGATTTTTTTTCTTTTTTTCTTTTTTTTTTTTGTGGTTTGGGGTGTTTTTGTTCATTTGCTATAGGAACTTAATGAGCTGTTGTTGACTAAGCGAGGTATAGCTGTCAGACAAGGGTCAACAGGGACGTAATCAAAGAACCATTCAGGGACTGAAGTTAGGTAGGAAGCACACAAACTAGTATGACATTGGACAAAATTCTATATGTCTCTCTATTTCTAATTTTATTTTAAGGAATTTCTGGTTTGAAGTTTTCCCTGGCTTGGCCTCTGGAGCATGAGATACACAGTTCAGTGTTGGGAAGGAACCTGGATGATACTGCTGACCCCTTGTGGCTATATTAGGCAAGTACAGCTTCAGAATAGACCAGCTCTTAGGTAAGACTAAAGCAGCGAGTTTAGAACGGGAAAGGAACTTGGCGATTAGATTTAAAACTAAAATGTACGTCAGAGATCATTTTACCAAGTCCACACCCTCATTTTGCAGGTGAGAAGATGAAGGAAATAAACCTAGAGTTATATTTACCTTTCTCTGTATCCTTACACAGTAAGAATTAAATAACTATTTGTTGAATGAGATTGAGGTTTGCAGAGATGAGATCATTTGATTAGAGTTATGAAGAAGTCACACATGTAGGATTCACACTTAGGTTCTCCAGTTTGGAATCCAGCACTTTTTCCCCTGGACTATGTATGCTGTTGCCTTACTTCAAGGGATTATAGTATACTTGATTCTATATACATTTAGCTTAGTTCCCATTAGGAGCTCCCCATGGACCTTCTGGTCATTTTGGACCTAAGTTGTCACAGATTTCATTTTTGCATTTATGTTCTGTTTTTTTCCCCATTAAATCAGTCACCATGTCCTATGAATTCTCCTCTGCAAAGTTTCCTGCATCCATCCCTTCACCCCCATTCTCAACATAAACACCTAGTCTATTGCAATAGTTTCCATGGCCTCACCCCTTTCACCTTCCATTACCCTAATCCTAAATCCAGAAGAACCAGACTCCCAAGAGGAAGGCCCCAGCAAAGTTGTGCAAACTGAGCCAAGAGAAGGCTTGATTCCTCAAATCGGTTAACAACAAATTTGTCCAGAGTTGATGTACCTGTAGTGACGCTAATACAGAAGGGCCTTGGGTGGAGAATGACAATGCTATGTCATTGGATAGCAAGACTAGAAGTAAGAGGCCTTCTGAGACTAAGGAAATTAAGACCATTCAGTCTCTACCTCAAGGGAAGACTTATCTAGGTACCCTTCTCTACCACCCCCCCAACCTGTTGTTCTTCACTCGTTCAGGCATGTCCAACTCTCCATCAGAGGATCAGCAAAAGGTCTTTGTGACCTTATGCACCATAGTACACCAATGCTGTCCATGGGGTTTTCTTGGCAAAGATACTGGAGTCATTTGTCATTTTCCTCTCCAGTGGATTAAGGCAAACAGAGATAAAATGCTTTGTTCAGGGTCACGCAACTAGTGTGGTGAAATTTGATCTCGGGTTTTTCTGCTTCCAGGACCAGTGCTCTATCCACTGAGCCATCTATCCTTGCCTCTCATTAAGAGATTCATCCATCCTAATTTAATGAGGAAAAAATGTCTATCTAATGGACACATTTTACATATGTTCATAAGCATAAAATCTAAATCAGTTGACATTTATTTATATTCATTTTCTTGTGTTCCATTAAAATATCACCTAAGCAACAAAGCACTTATTAAGGGCCTACTAGGTCTTTATAGGCACTGTGTGCAGCAATGAAAATACAAAGACAAGAATGAAACTGTCCTAGCCCTCAAGGAAGATATATTCTGCTGGGGAAGACAGCAGGTACATATGTAACGTTTTGGCTACCTCTCCAACTTGACATTGACGGGTTTGTAGACTGCATCCTGGGACTGAGGGAGTTGAATAACTGCCACTTCAAAGTTCTAAGGCACTCTACAAGTGGTTACTCCTAAAACTATAATTCATGAGCCCCCATCAGTGTGCCTGTCATTAGTAATCAATAGAAATAATTAGCTCACACCAAAAATATTTATTAAGATAACAGAGTAAGAACAGTAGCTATAAAATATTCTGCCTCCCTACCCTCCAAGCTTAGGGCACACTTGGCTACAGATACACACATCTGTGAGAAAAGTAGACACACATTAGGATGACAATGGTAACAAGGCATGGAGAATACAGGTGGCCAAGGCAATTCATGCCTCTAATAGTACAGGGTTGTGCTGTCCTTTTTCTTCTCATGCATTGCTCATAATACTACCTTCTGGTGCTGCATCTCTGCTAAGTGGATGAACTCCCTAGGTCTATTCCTCTCCTCAGTCAGTTTTCCATCCATGACTGACTCTCTTATCTATCAGGGGGGGCTTGCTCCTTGAAATTGTTTATTCCTGAAGTCACTGCTTCTCTGGGTCCATGTCTGACTGGAGAGTGTGTGCCTTCGTTCCCCCAACTTTTTCTTTCCTTCTTTTTCATTACTTGTTTTCTAGTTTTCAACATTCACTTCCATAATATTCTGAATTCTAAACTTTTTCCCCCTCCATCCCTTCCCCCACCCCAAGATGAAGTGCAATCTGATATAGGCTCTATATATACATTCATAGTAAACATTTTCACATTAGTCATATTGTAAAGAAGAATTAGAACCAACATCCCCCAACTTTTTCAAACTGATATATGCTCAAACTGCTGGACAGTGTCCTCCACTGGATGTTAGTTAGTTAGTTCTGATGTTAGATGCCATGTCTGATAGAGGTGTGGAAGAGGAAAGAGAAATCCCCTCCCCTCCTTTCCCCTTGCTGACCTTCCACTATCAGTGCCAGGGTACCATTCCACCAAACTGCTCCTGGCCTGGACTCATAAGAACTATCTCACTCTTTAAACTACTTACTGGATTGTGTTTGAAAGGCCACCCAAGGGCCCTTTAGGAAGGAATGTGATATGTGCAGAAAATATGAAGAAGAGTTTGAACTTTTGTATACCAGGGCTTGTCATCACAAATTCTAAAATATTGATATCACTGTATAAAAAGGCACTGCAACTGCCCAAACAATCTTATCAGTCAGCTACTCAATAGCTAATATTTATATAGTGCCTCCTAGAAGCCTGGCTCTGTGCTAAACACTTTAAAAATATTATCTTACTTGACCTTCACAACAACCCTAGTGATAGGTGCTATTATTATCTTCATTTTACAGAAGAGGAAACTGAGGCAAACAGAGGTTAAGTGACTTGCCCAAGGTCATACAACTTTAAAGAGTCTGAGGCTAGATTTGAACTCAAGTCATCCTGACTCCAGGACTGGCACTCTAGGCACTGTGCAAAGGGAGAGTTGCCTCAAGCTTGTCTTAGTCCTCTGTTCCGTCTCTCTGACCATAGGAATGACATCTGCTAGATACCATTCCTCCCTCACATTCACTTATATTGCCTCCAGGAACTTACTGACAGTTATCCTCTTTCTCACACACATTCCCATATTTTTTCTCTCTCACTCAATTATTACTCTACACTCTCCTTCACAAACACCTAGGGTCTAGTACCCTACAAGTGGTCAAGAAGAGGTCATGATGTGTTTGGTTTTTTTTTTAATAGTCTAGGAGTAATGAGTGATTTTAGACAGTTATGGGAAATACTGTCTTTCCTCAGATGGTGATCTGTCTTCTCTTGTGGTTCTTAAATCTAGAATTCAGTCAGCTTCATCCACGATGCTAGCCCTCTAACGAGGGCTTTCTATATGCTTTACTAGTAAAAATCTACTTTACATTCTGAATCCCAAGATGGCCTATTTCCCAACAAGGACCTCTGTCTCCTACTTTCTGGCCTGATACCATGTCAGTAATGCATGCCTGATGACGACTGTCTCCATTATTTGAGTTCTACCAGTAATCATGAACCAGACTAGCCTTCACCTGATAACACTATTACCTACATCCTACTATTCCCCTTCCCCACCTCAGCGCTTCATGACAAACATGACTGACTACTCTAATTCTAGTGGCAGATACAGCATGTTCATTCACCCATCCTACACACCCTTAACAGATTGAGCCATCTAATTGAAAGCTATGATAATAATAAGACCTTGAGCAGCTCTCTTTCCCAGCCTCAGTTTTCATGTCTGTACAATGAGGTAGTTGATTCAATGACACCAAAGCTAACCTTTATATAGTGTCTTACATATGTCATTCCATGTTCCGCCCAAGGTCAGGCTGACATGTGCTAGTAATTAAGTATAATATTTGGGTTGGAGGGCAACCTCCACCTGGGGCCAAGAAGGCAGGATCTTAAGGGAAAGGAGAGCAAGCTTAAGGGGAAAGGGCAGGTTTATACTAGGACGTGGTTGAATAGCATAGTTGCCAGACAATTTCAGAGGGGGGAGACTCTATTCAAGATTAGGAAATGCAAGGAGTGCCAGGGAATTGATCATTTTTCTGACTCAGCCTAATTCTCCAAAGCATTTTGTCTTATTATTTCAACCACATGAGTTCCTGGAACCTTTGTGGGAAATCTGGGGAGGTAATCCCACAAAGCCCTTTTGAATTATTTAAAGAAGAATGAAGGCATACTAATATAAGAATCTATTTATGTAAACATTTAGTCTATCTTATAATAAGGATATACTCACTGCCTTTTGGTAAAATGTACATAAGAGAGAAAGGAAAAAAAGTAGGCAAATATTTACTGAAAATTTTAGCTTACTGATTTTTTTTTATATATACCGGAGTCAAAAATATGTCATCTGAACTTGGTTTCCAACGAACAGTTTAGACCCCATTTAATATGATTTCCTCTAATGAAACCTTCTTGTGAGACTCTATGACAGGTTCATTTAAAGTTTGGGAACCAGTGATTCACCCCATTTTGACAGCTTGAGAGGAAGGGGGAGTTTCCCTTTTTTTTTCTCATTTCAGCAGAATGTCAAGTCCCAGTTTGTCTCATGAATTTCAAAACAGCATTGCTGGGAGATGACTTGTAATAACAAAGGTACGTCTGAACCAGTTTCCTTTCAGAGTGGTGCAGTAGGAGGCACATTAGATAAAATGAACCTTCTATTTCAGGTGTGCCACATTCTTTATGTGGCTGAGCACTTCCCTGGGCATCAGATTTTTCATCTGTAAAATGAAAGGGTTGGATAAATCAACTCTAAGGTTCCTTCCAGCTATAAGATTCTCTAAGTCCTACATTAAGTCTCCAATTTAATCAATAAGGCAACATTTACTACTGGACAGAAGAGCAATTGCCATGGTTTTCAACCACGAAAGAATGCCCTGTGTTTCTAGTTATTGACCATATTGATCACCAGGCAGTCAACAAATTAGCCTGGGGATAATAGTGCGATGGAAAGCATGCTGATTTGGAGTCCAGATCTGGATTCAAATCTAATATTTGTCAAGACATTTTTTTGAGTGGGTGTTGAATTTGTCAACTATAAAATGAGGGGGTTCGAGTAGGTGACTTTGAAGGTCGATTCCATGCTCTGGATTTACTATATAACTAGAAGAGGAGGTAAGTTGTTCATGTAGTGAGAGCCAGGGATAATAGATGTATGTCTATTTGCGGGACATTGTTTTAAGGATGAAAAAAGGCAAAAACACAGTCCTTACCCTCAAAGAGTCATTCTAATGGGGGAGAAAACATACAAACAACTATGTAGATACTCTGAGTTTCACTTCCTTTCTTTCCCAATCAGCTTTCTCAATCAGCTTTTACCAGTAGAGTGAGATGACTAGAAACGTCCAAGTAATCTAAAACCTATATGCATATTTCACTATTTTAATGATCCTGTAACCTTACCGGGGTGTTCTTGTTGTTCAATCATTTTAGTCATCTGATTCTACATGACTCCATTTAGAGTTTTCTTGGCAAAGATACTGGAGGGATTTGCTATTTCCTTCTCCAACTCATTTTACAAATCAGGAAACTGATTTGCATGTTATTTTATTATTATTATTATAAATAAGACTATATTATTATGTTATTCACTAGATTTGGTGTAATTAATAATGTCTTGGGAAGGAGGTCAAAATGCTATTGGCTAAAGTGGGATCAATTGTGCATAGTAATTAGGCTATCACTTGTTTCTTACCTGGAAAACCAGAGGACTGAGTATACTATGATCTTTTTCTACATGTACAGTTTCCACCTTAAAAAAACAAACAAACAAACAAACAATTGGATTCTGATGTTTCTAGACTGAAATTCACCAAAAGTTAGGATCATAGGATCAAAGAGACCGTGTAGTCCAACTTCCTCCAGGGAAGATTCAGAATGAAACTTAGAGAGATGAAGCAATTTGCCCAAGGTCAGTAATAGGTATTAAACATGAGAAGTATTGGAACCTAGGTCTTCTTCCTCCAAATCCAGGATTCTTTCCATTGCACCATGTTGGTCAAAAGTACACTTACCATGGATGACAAGTAGTATCAGAGAGACCTTATGCACAAATAAAAACACATATCTTTTATAAGTTATAATAAATGATGTATTATTTCATGTTTTTTCTATTATTACATAATGAGTCAATGAAGTTTTTTTTTCTACTGATGCATGGCACCTCTACATTCCTTAACACAAAATGAAATCCCTCCAAACCACATCTTGTTTTCCTCCATGTTTTTCCATAGATCTTCCAAATCTACCTAATAGGATGAAGTTCTTCTTATTCTTTAGGTGTCTTGGGAATACCACTGTGCCTTCCATCTTCTATTTCTCACTCTCTCTATGTGATAGGCCTACTGCTTTTTCTCATCATACATTGCCTGAAATACATCTTGCAAGCATTTTTTTTTTTTGCACCTAAGTAGTCTTTGGTAGCATTTTACAAATTACACTCATCTTGCTTATCTATTATCCCTTCAGTTATTTATGTTTTAAATGAGATCATAGCACTCATTGATTCACAGTCTCATAGGATCCCTGGAAGAATGTTGGTATTAAAGAGAGGGATTATTAAAATGGCAAATACTATGAAATTATTTAAAGCACTGTGGAATTTCTCAAGTGTTATCTAGTCTGATATCTGCCTCCTTATCACTGTCTCCTATGTTTCTTCGTGCCATTTATTTCTTTATCATGATCTGGCTCTGTGATTTTATTGATTAAGGGAATACCTGGTTTGGAAATGCATCTGCAACTTAAAAGTCCTAGAGATATTAAGGCATTAAGAGATTAAGTAATTTGTCTATGGCCTTATAACTAGTACATGTCAGAGGCAGGGCTTGACCTCAGGTCTTCCTGACTCCATAGGTAACCTTCTATCTACTATGCATGCTGCTTCTTGCCTACGTATGGCCCAGGTATCATTCTGGGACCCATGAAGTATTACCGTAAAAGAACAAGACGAAGGCCTTTGATCAATCAAAAAGCTCTCTTTAAGTACTTGCTATTTGTTGGACATTGTTATAAAGATGATCATTCTTAATTAATTATTGCACATCAAAAGTCAATGAAGCTATTTTTGTCATTGGTGCATGGGGTCTATGGTCATGCTGTCACTGCTTTCTTGGTGAAGGAAGGGTACTGAACCTGTGATTTTATTGGTCTAGACAGTTCCCAGGAGGAAGTTCCTCTCCTGATGCAAGATCGGCATCATCTCTGCAAATTATAGCGTTAGAAAGTAGTCTAGGATACAGGGGGGTCCAGTGACTTGCCCAGGGTAAGACAGCCAGTATGTGTCATAGATAGGATTTGAATCCACTTTTTCCTGGATTCCAGATGGAATTTCTGTTCTCTACATAATAGCTATACTGCCTCTCCACTGCACCCTTACCTTATCATATACTCAATCTTGTCATTCATTTGAAAATGTAAGAATAATTTAGCAGCCAGGTATAGACCCAATCTTGCAGTCCTTACACATAATTTATGCCCTTTCATTTATGTGTGTTAAACTGTGCCCCAGCTAGCAGCCAACGAAGGATCAGAACAAATATGAAAAAGGAATAGATCTTTCTTAAAAGGGCTTGCTGTCATATTATTAGGACAGGTAATTAAGGTTCATGAACTTTTGACTTTAATTATTAAAATTAAAAAGGACTTTCCAAGCAAAGAAATTAAGTGTCCTTAAAAATCCATATATTATTACATAATTTAATATTATCCATAAAAGTTTATTAAATACCTTTTTATATAGCACATGTAAATGAGATCTGTACTGATTAAACTACAAAGATGCTGCATGTGTTTATAACCCCAAACCCATGAACGTGGATGAACATGTGGAGGGCAAACAGATAATTGGAAATTAACCTATGAATACTGTACAACTAAAAAAAGAAATAAGTTTAAATATTTACATCAAATATGTCCAGCCTAACAATCCACCCAAGAAAAGCCCAACAGATAAAGGTCTATCATGCAGTTGGATTGTATAGCTACATGAACAGCCCGCTGAACAAGTCCATCTCTACATTTGTCTTAAACGAGCATTTCAGCTGCATAATAAACTAGACTTAGATATGAATGGGAAGAGAAAAGAGGGCTGGACTACATTGAAAACAGTAATAGTAATACTAATCAGCTAACATTTACATAGTGTTTGCTACGTGCCAGGTACTGTGCTGGGCACTTTTATAATGATTATCTCACTTGATCTTGACAACAACCCTGGGACGTAGATGTTATTATTATCCCCATTTTACAAATGAGGAAACTGAGGCAAACCACAGTTAAGTGACTTGCCCAGGGTCACACAGCTAGTAAATGTCTAAGGACAAATTTTAAAACTCAGGTCTTCCTGAATCTCAGTCTAATACTCTGTGCACTATGGTGTCCCTTGGCTGTCCCTTTCAATCACCGCAAGCTTCTTCTTTAAGCAGAAATCAATATTCTTCCTATGATAACTAGAAATCACAGCATGTCAGAATCTCCAAAGAATCAAAATTTGGGACTCCCCAAAGGGCAATGGAATGCAGCATAATAAGTATAAGAAGGTTCAATGTGTAACCAGCAAAGGTGTACATGCATCACCTCCATTTCTTTTAACTTCCACCTCCTTTCATGGCTCTGCTCAAGTATCACCTTTTACAAGAGGACTTTCCCAATTCCCTCAGCTGTTATTAATGCTCTCAGCTCCCCCGGTTACTTTCTACTTTGTACATATTTTGTCTGTACTCATCAACGTATATGTTATTTCCTCCATGTAGAATGCAAGGTCTTGGAGGACAGAGAGTCTGTATCCTTAGTGCCTAGCATACAGTAGGGGTTTAATAAATACTTATTGAACTGAATTGAATAAAAGATATTATAAAAGAGATAAGTGACTAGAAAAGAAGGAAGTTTAGTCAGATAGTGGGAGCAAAGCATGCTAGATAGACTATGTGCTTCCTTGGGTCTCACATAATGTTAACAACTAGAAGAATGCCCCCAGCACATTGGGTAGATTCTGTCTGGATAATATAAGAGTCAACATGGGTAAAAGTTGCACAGGATGAGAAGGCATGTGATACAATGCATAGAGTGCTGAGCTCGAGTCAGAAAGATCTGAGTTCAAATCAAGTCGCAAACAACTACTTGCTAGGTGACCTTGGGCAAATCACTTAAACCTCTGTTTGCTTTAGTTTCCTCAACTGTAAAATGGGGATAATAATAGCGCCTCTCTCCCAGGTTGTTGTGAGGATAAAATGAGATAATATTTCTACAGTACTTTGCAAAACTTAAAAATACTATGTAAATGCTACTTACTATAGAGTACTCCCATTGAAAAATTCACAGACCCTTTGAAATTTTGAAAGTGAAAAAAAATGGATAATTTCATTATGGAATAAAAATAAATAAACTCTTTAATATGATCCTATTTATATTTGTACTGCAAAAATTACATGTTTATTTAAATTCAATCATTCAAAAAAGAATTAGGTACTTACAGTGCTTTCTTTTCCTGATCTATAAAATCAATAAACAATAAAACCAATAATATCTACAATCTAAAAGCATTGATTTGAGGATTAAATGTTATGTGTTTACAAATGTATATAAATGTACGTATATATAAGATATATATAAACAATATGTAAGAAATGTTTGATAAATCTTGAAGTGTTATATAAATGTCAGCTATTATTATTGTTAGAGTGTTCTACTGTGGACCCAAACTCTACTCTGAGTCCTGGATTTGAAGTCATTCACCTTGAATCTTTCCTCAGAAACTTACTAGCTGTGTGACCTTAGACAAGCCACATAATCTCTGAGTCTCCTTTTCCTCATTTGTGAAATAGGAGTGTCTATAGTACCTATTTCACATGGTTTGAATTAGATAATTAATATGAAACACTTTGTAAATCTTAATGTACCATAGAAATACCAGCTATAAATGTTAGATGAAAAATCTCTGATATGAATTTAAGTTCTGAATTCTAAGTATAATTTTGAAAAGAAAACTACTTCCTCACACTCTTAGATAATGGCTTAATCTTTCATCCTAGGAGATCCTTCATTTCGTGAACTTTAAAACCCACAAATTTCAGTGCTGTGTCTTTCTGTAATAAGACATTGCCCAGATTAAGCTTATTTTTAAAAAATCAAATTAAGCAAAACGAGACAAAATTGTCTATAGATTATAAAAGATTTATGCAGTTTTTTTATGGTGGGGGACAACCTGAGGATAGGCGCTAGCAGCAAGTACTTACCAGGTAAAAAAAGGTAACTCATGATGAATTTTAAAATGTGTGGGTGGGAAATATTTAGGGAATCAAACAGAATAAGACCAAAAATGTATTAGACATTTAAGTCACGTCTGCACTTCTGCAAAAAGAAAGAACAAGATGACATAGACTACTCCAAGTGAAAAAATATCATGGAGAAAATGTTTTTGTAAGCTTGTTAACACTTATTTTCAAAGTACACAATATGATAATAAGCACTTCTTTTCTGACTGAATTATCCATAGGTGTAACATGATACATCTTGCATTCAATTACAAAGGCTCTATTCCTGCTGGTACCTGTTTGTGTATAGATTTCATTGGAACAGACCTGCCCATTCCCAGAAGCCGATGGCTCTGCCCTTCCCCTCTTTTTGAAAATATGAATGAAACATCCCTTGGAATAATTTAAATAACATGGCCTACCTGCCACAGAAGGAACTGAGAGAACAGAAAGACAAAAATGGAGATGGTAAGGGTCCCTCCAAACCACAAGACTCAAGAGGAGGAGCTGATGTTGGTAGGAAACGTCCTACCCCAGGGAAATGGGAGACAGATGTAGGAAAAATGACTGACTCCCCCTCTGCTAGATAGGAATAAAGACAGAACTAATTTAAGGGGAGGAAGGGGAACATTTCCACAGCATCTTGAAACTCCTTTGGAATGGGAAAATTGGGTTTATAGGATCCAGGTATATTTAAAAAAAGGGTTTCAAAAGAATGAAAGCACTCAAGTTCAAGGATGTGTTTTTGGGCCATAACACATTTGAGCATTACATCAGAACAGTCCAGGCCAAGCTAGTTCCTTACTAAAAATACTAAACATTTAAAGCCCTACACAACCTGACCCCAACCCACCTTTCCAGTTTCACTGGACATTACTTCCCCTCTGGAACCCTGTAAATTTGACCAGACTGTCCTCTCTGTTCCTCACACATGGCACGCCATCTCTTCGTGACTCTTGCACTGGCTTCTCTCATGTCTGAAATACACCCCTTCCTTACCTCCACTCATTAGAGTTGTCTTCCTTTAAGAAGCAGCTCAAACACTATCTTCTGCATGAAGCCTTTCCTGATAGCGTGCCTCAAGTCCCACCTCTCCTAAACTACCTTGATTTCCCTACTCTGTATATATTTGTATTCTTTAACTTTTATATTTATGGTATATGTAGTTTTATATATACTTTTCTATCTTCTCTATTAGAATGTAAATTCTTTGTGATTAGGAATTGCCACATATTTTGTGCTCGTATCCCCATTACCTAGCATAGTGCCTGTAACATGCTAAGTATTTAATAAGTATTGGTTGATTTATTACTACATAGTGCAGCATCTATAATTAGAATTCAATCTCCTTTCAAATAGACAATTTATCATTCATAGTATTTTTATTTCCAGAGCCTAGTAGACTACTTAGCACATAGTAGGCATTTAATAAATAACTGTTGATTGATTGGAGAGTGTCATGACTAAGGATGCTAACAAAAAACTGAACTACAGAAGATGGAATTGTAACAACGGTGGAAACTGAGCCAATGAGAGACAGCAACTCTGGTAACCTGTGCTGTAAGAGAAAGAGCCATATATAGGTCATATTAAAAATTAGAGAAGAGAAGGACATATTTTTCACATCTATACATAGGGGGGACATTCATATCTAAACAAGGGAAAGAGGTGTTCCTAAAAGATAAAGTAGACAATTTGTTGACATAAAGTTGAAAAACTTCAGCACAAACAAAATAAAAATTTAATTAGAAGGGAAACAGTTAACTGGGGAATTTCATGGCAAATTTCTCTGATGAAGCAGGCAATACTGGATGGGAGAAATTTCCCTCTGTTTGAAATTGTGCAGTCTAGTCCTACTCCTGATCCTTATCGTAACTGTTTTCTTCTCTTTTTTTATTATTTTGTTTGTTTTCAGTGTTCTACAATCACTTCCACATAACTTAGATTTTTCCCCTCCCTCCCCCTCCTTCTCCTCTCTCTCCCCACCATAACTGTTTTCTTCTTAACACTGTCATTCATCTCTGTTGCTGTCTCCTGACCCCCAAACATCATTCTGGATGCCAGATTACCCCTGGGAATTCACATATTCCTTCTTCTGGGGTGGGATGCTAGCCTTTGAGATACAACATTCTCAGAGATGGTGTCCTCCCAAGCATGCCTTCACTATTAGTTCATATATTTGGTAAAGGTGAGAGCTTTCCCTGTTCTGTCCCTATTTATGTAACCTTCCTCAAAATACATTTACTTCAACTATAGGAAGTCAGGGAGTTTTAAAGTCTTTGGTGCTACATTTCAATTTTTCCACCTTCACTTCTCATTATTCATTAAGTTTCACTTAAATCTTTTTCCTCTTTTATTCTTTATCATCCCTTGATGCTCCCCACTCTGTTGCCACAAAGGCCAATTTTTCTCTTTTAAAAATAAATCTCTAGACATAAAATAATTGTTTTATTTTTTCCTTGTCAGTTTATTTTTTTATATATTTCTGTTGTTTGAAGTATTTGTAATTTGAAAGTTTTGCTCAGATATGGACTGCTGTTGTTTCAGGAATGTCACAACTTATTCATTTTTATTAAATATCCCTTTTTTGGTCATTGATGACTAGACTTAGGTTTGCAAGATAGGTCACTTTAGGTTGCAGCTTTTTGATATATATTATTCAATTCCTTTTTGAAATTTCTTGTGCCTACTGAATGCTCATGGATTGTTAACATTTTCCCTCCTGCATTTTTAAAGATGTTTTTCCTGGATACATGAAAAATTTGTCACTGAAATTGTTCCATTGAAATACTTTTGGACTTGGAGTTTGAAGCATTGCCTTCCTTCCCTGCCCCAACTCTTGGCAACAATCTATGGATTTATTTGATCAGTACTTTGTTGTCTGTATTCAGACATATTAACCTGTTTTCTTATCTTTCTTACATGACAATGTTGAAAGCTTTTTGGTTTATGATGCTTTTCTAGGAAACCTATGACCTTTAAGTTATCTTGTTACATCCTCTTTTCAAGGTCAGTCACTTTGCCGTGAATACAATTCATATATTCTTTGAACATGGTTGCCTTTTGGTACTCTTCAGACAAATTTTCTTTCATTTCAGTATTTTGTGTTCCAATCATGTTAATCCTTCATTTCTTTTTCTCAATTATGAATTCAATTTTTCCTAATTCGCTAATTTTTTAAAATGTATGTGTATGTATGTATGTATATACACATATAGGTCAGAAATTAGAGCTTTCAATGCAAAATTACATATATATTTATTTCTAATTTCTTCCTTTATGGTTTTTATCTTTTGAACCCTTTGGGAGTTTCCATGATGCCAAGGGGATCCACAGGAGTTTGTCTTCCTTCAGGAACAATCAATTCACTTTTCTTCAGAGTATAATATTTATTAAGAAAGATTTGTGTTCTCTTTGATGTTTTTCTCACTCTTCCTTCTGTTTTAGGATCTTCTACATTGCTTTATCTGACTGTATGCTGGGCTTTGTCACTGACTTTCTGGCCCCTTCTCTTTACTGATAAGCAAACTCCTAAGCCTGGACTACAAGGCTACCTCAGACTCCTGATATACATAGCACATTAACTGGTCTAAATCTGTCCTGAGTAACTTCTGGGCAGGATGAGCTTTTTTCAAGCTGAGCTTCAGTCCTCTTTCTTCCAGGTCTGATTCAGCCATCCACATGGATATCTTATCTCATTTCTCCCTTTGCTCTCCTCATTCTTTTCATATGTTTGGGCAAAATCAGCACTTGCTGCTTGGGGCTGGTATAGAGACAGTCATTAAAGCCACAGGGGATGCCCACCTCTGTCTGGGTGCACATAAGGTTATAAGTTTGCTTGTGCTCCTGTCCAGAACACAGGGAGTCTGGAGGGGAAGGGGTATTAGTTTGTAATAGATTTTTGTCTAGCCAAAGATTCTGCCTTCCTCTGTGAATATTACTGAATATTATCCTACATCTGGTGCACAATTCATTTTAGGGAATGAGGATAGAGAGCTGAGGAAGTATGGAGAAAATGACAAATCCACCATTTTGTTGGTCACATCAGACCTGAAGAACCTTTTAATTAGATCTATAATAACCCAAAAGAGTTCAGTTAACTATGAACACAGGAAAAAACCAAGTGAACAGAGCATACCAAAGTATGAACAAAGCTGCTAGCAGTGGTTCTCTTATGGAGAATTTATTGAGGGACATAGATCAGAGTTACAGACTATGAGAAGGTATGGGTTGCAGTCTGTATTGTTCAAGGGTATGTTCACTCCATAGATCCCATCTAGTATTTAAGTATTAAGGGTATGGGGCCGGAATACACTGAACTAGGTATTTAGAAATGAAGGTTCTGGCCCTGGCTCAGCTATTAACTAGAGGTGTGGCCCTCACTTCTGTGAAGTGGAAATCTGGAAAATGAAGTATTTGATCAAGGTAGACTCTACAATCCCTACCTTCCAGTTCCAACATCCCATGAATCTATGAATTATACAAATTGAAAGAGAATTGGTAAAGAATATGAGTAGCAACCCAAAAATGGAATGGGTCACTTCAAGAGGTTTGCCTTACTAGAAGGTTTCAGGGCAAAGGCTGAATGATCACTTCTCATATATGTGACAGAGGAGGTTCATATTCAGGTTGGGTTACATGCCAAAGAAGTTCCTTCCAACACTGAGATTCTATAATTTTATGCTTCCTCTCTCCCTCCTCCTGCCCTTTTGTTCCCAAAGAATAAAACACAGAGGTTTCATAGGGTCATTCTAATTTATGTTTCAGCTAAATCTGCATCCTGAATTGAGTTGAAACCATTACAAAATGTAAGAAAACATTTAAATGAATTTAACAATATAGAGTATACTAAAACAGAAAGAAGAATATGAAAAACAACAAGGAGAACACAAATTTTTCTTAAAAAATATTATACTCTAAAGAAAAGTGAATTAATTGTGCCTGAAGGAAGACATAGTCCTGTGGATCCCCCAGGCATCATGGAATAGCAACAAGAAACTCCAAGGTGGTTCAAAAGAGAAATCAAATCCATAAAAGAAAAAATTAGGAATGAGTAATACACACACACATACAGATAAGATGACATGAGATGAGAAAACCTATGACTATAAGATATTAATTATTATGCCTATGCCAGGGAAATATCAAAAATAGCATTAAGAAAGTGAGAAAGAACTTGGGAATTCTCATATTTCTTTATCTGACTCTAGATTTTAGTTGTATCATTCAATAGAATTATAAATCCTGCAGGTAGGCAGATGGTAAAGCAGCACACCAAGAATCCTAATAATCAGGGTGGCATTTTATGAAGACATGAGTTAATGCTTTTAAACTCATTAAGTCTAGGATTTTATGGAGATGAGCCACATTACTGATCTCCACTGCAAGCAAGTGCTCATCAAAATTACAACAGCTCAGTTAAGAGCTCTACCAGTTTACAACTCTTGGCCTTCTGGAACTGACCCTGTACATCTAGTTTCCCATTGAAAAGACTGACCATTGATTAGATCTAGTAAAAACTTTTGAAAAAATTCAGGTGTGAATTAATTTAAAATAAATTTTTTAGCTTTTTCTGTGTTCTAAGGAGTATGATAAACAATAAAGATATAAATTAAAAAGTAAGGCAATCATGACTTCAAATCGCTTACTCTCTAATGTAGGGAAACACATATATAGGAATAGCAACAAAGGAAGGATGTTTTGATATGGAAGATCATAGGGATGAGAAGTGAACCAATAGATCAGTTTTTTGTAAGCTTTTTTCCAGAAGCAATGGTGGTGTTGATTTGATTATAACTAAAAAACCCAACACACCACAACCACCACAACAAACAATCAAAAACACAAATGTGAAGATCATTAGAAGGAAGCCAAACTAAACAACTGGGAAAAAATGTCACAGAATTTTGAGAATTGGAAAGAATCTTAGTTACCACCTAGTCCAACTCATATGTAAAAAGAATCCCCAATATAACAGATCCCCAAAGTGGTTGCCTAGCCTCCTACCACACTCCGCTAGCTCTCAACACATCCCATCCCACTTCTAGATATTTCTAATTGTTACAAGTTTGCTTCCCCCAGCCCCAACATTGAGTCTAAATTTTCCTCTTTGCACCCCCACTCATTGCTCTTTCTGCCCATTTGCCTTCTTTAGTCAAGACAAGTATTACCCTTAAATACTTGAAGACAACTATCTTCCACAGTAGTGGTCTAATCATGTCACTCTGCTATTCAATAAAAGTAAGTGGTTCCCTGTTACCTCCAGAATAAAATATAAACTTCTTTGCTCTTCATAACCTGACCGTTTCCTATCTTTCTGTTTCTAGTATTCTCACACTTGACTTTCCTCCTTTGGCTGCCCAGAGAAGTTCATCAGTACTGTACATCAATTTCATGATGGCATGTTTGTCCTGGTTCTGGAGAGTAGACAAAGCTCTCGTGCCTTCCAAGTCACCAATGGAGTGAAACAGGGCTGTGTGCTTGCTCCCATGCTTTTTAGCATGATGTTTTCAGCCATGTTGTCCAATGCTTTCACTGAGGATGAACACAGCATCAAGGTCAACTACCATATTGATGGTAAGTTCTTCAATTTGAAAAGGTTACAAGCCAAGACCAAAGTGGACGGAGTGTTGGTGCATGATTTTCTGTTTGCTGATGACTGTGAACTCAATGAAGACTCTGAAGCTGAGATGCAACAAAGTATGGATCAATTCTCTGCTGCCTGTGCTAATTTTGGCCTAATAATTAACACCAAGAAAACACAGCTGGTCCATCAGCCACCACCACACCATCCATACATGGAATCATTGGTTACAACAAATGGAGAAGTTTTAAATGGTGTAGATAAGTTCATTTACCTTGGTAGTGTACTTTCCAGGGATGTACACATTGACAACGAAGTTGATGCACACATTGCCAGAGCTAGCTCAGTGTTTGGGAGACTCCAAAGAAAAGTTTGGGAGAGAAGAGGTATTAGACTGACTACCAAACTGAAGGTCTACAGAGCTGTTGTGCTGACCTCATTGTTGTATGCCTGTGAAACATGGACAGTCTACCAGTGCCATGCCAGGAAACTGAATCGCTTCCATTTGAACTGTTTTAGGAAGATTCTGAGGATCACTTGGCAGGATAAGGTACCAGATGCTAAAGTCCTTGCTCAAGCTGAACTGCCAAGCATTCAAACTATGCTTCAGAGAGCACAACTCCAGTGGGCTGGCCACGTTGTTTGAATGTAAAATGTATGCTTGCCAAAAAAAAACTATTTTATGGAGAACTCACATGGGGCAGGCAATCACATGGTGGTCAGAGGAAGCAATACAAGGACACTCTCAAGGTCTCTCTCAAGAACTTTGGATTTGATTGTGTGACATGAGAGACACTGGCACAGGATCACTCAGCATGGTGTGCCCACATCAGAAAGGGTGCTGTGCTCTATGAGCAAAGCAGAATTGAGACAGCACAAAGTAAATGCAGGATGCGCAGATTTGGAGTATCCACCCCAAATATTCACATGGACTATCTATGCCCAGACTGTGGTAGAGCATTCTGAGCTTGTATTGGTCTGATCAGCCACAGTCGGGCACACTGAAACTTCATTTTATCATGGTGATGTCATTTTGGTCCTCTTCAAGAATGAAGGACAACAACAAACCAAGCAGTTCTAGCAATCCGCATCTACTTGCAGTTCCTTGAACACATTATTCCATTTCCCATCTCCATGCCTTTGTATTGACTGGTTGTCTGCCATACCTGGAATGCTCTATTCCTTTACCACTGCTTCTTGGTTTCCCCAGCTTCCTTTAAAACTCAAATGAAACCCCACATATTTCAAGAGGCTTTTCCCAGTCTGCCTAGTTACTAATGACTTCCTTTCTCAGATTACCTTTCCTGAACTTTGTTTCTATCTTGTATGTACTTAGTTATCAATATGTCTTCCCCATTAGAAGGTGGGGCAGGTACGTGGCACAGTGGACAGAGTGCTTAGCTCAGAATCTGGAAGACTCCTCTTCATTATTTCAAATCCAGCCTCAGAAACTTACTCAGACCCTGGATAAATCACTTAACCCTGTTTGCCTCAGTTCCTCATTTGCATAATGAGGGAGAAAAAGACATTAACTACAAAGGACATATGAAGGAAAAAGCTATCTGCATCCAGAGAACTGAGAAATAAAAGTAAACATAGAATGCTTTTATATATATACATTATACATACACACATATGTTTGTGTCTAATGGTAGCCATCTCTAGGGTAGGGACAGGGAAGAAAAAAGGGGAAAATAGGGGAAATTTTACATTATAACTTTAAAAGGAATAACAATTTGTACATAATGGACTTACAGTTTCATGTACAATCATTTCTATTATTATATTATGTTATGTTATGGAAATTGCTATTTATTCAATAAATTAAACATAAAATAAATTAAAAAATTTAAAAAGAAGGTAATTGCAAACCACTGCAGTTATCTTAGGCAAGAAAATTCCAGAATAGGGTCATGAAGTCTGACTCAACTAAAACAACTCAACAATAAAAAATAAAAGGTAAGTTCCTTAAGGGCAGGAACTATGTGTGGGTCTTTGGTTTGGCTTTTTGTTTTGTTTCGTTTTTTGCTTTTTTTCCCCCTCTACCCCTCCCCCAAGCTTACTGCAATGCCTGTCACATACAAAGTGCTTAATAAATACTGTGGAATTGACTTCACTCAGATGATTTTTATATGCCATAAATTTAAGGTACTTCATCATCGTGGGAGCTCTCCTTTGTATATTCAGTATTTTAAACATGGGCACATTTTAAAATTTAAAATATTTTTAAATTGTGAGTCTTAGAATGGAACACAGTGTTCTAGATGAGGTCATATGAGGTCACAGTATATTAGGACTCTCACATCCCTATTCCTGGAGGCTATACCTCTCTTAATACATTTCAAGACTGCAATAGGGTTTTTTTTTGGCTTTGCACCACACTGTGGATTCATTTCTATTGAGATAAAAAGTCCCAAGAGCTTCTTCAGAACAACTGTCTATCCATAATCCCACCCTACCCCTCCACACACCCCCATCTTGCACTTGTGAGGTTAATTTTTGTACCCAAGGATAAGACTTTATATTTTTCTCTATTAAATTTCATCTTATTATATTCAGCCCAATGCTTTGGCCTCCCAAGATATTTTTGTATCCTTACTCTGACACACAATGTGTCAGTTCTGCCTTTCATCCTTATGCCATCAGCAAATTTGTTGAGCATGATTTCAATACCTTCGTCTAAGTGTTTGATAAGAGGTAGCATATGCAATGTAGATCAAACCACTGTCACCACCTCCAAATCACCACCTCCCCTTGGTCCCCTTGGACCATGGTGGAGATGGTTCAGAAATCAGAAGATAAGAGCTCTGAAAACTGCAGTGTTTCCAGGCCAGCCCCTGTAGTCATCATCAAATGGAAGAAACCTTGTGGAGAAGGGATCTACAATTCCATTCACCACCAACATCAATCAACCACTTAACCAACTTCCACCAATAGGCAGGTAAGGCCAAGAGCTTCTAGAATAGCAGTGCCATCCAGACCACCAACACTCTGCTATCAGCCTGAACCCTTTTGCTACCCTAAAGAGAAATGACCCTTGTTGAAATGTGACTTGTTGGCTGCCTCTGCAGGGATAAAACCACCATATCCTTGGCTGTTTCTGAAGTTTCTGAAGACATAGAAAAGCAATTCTTGACACCAAAGTCCTTGACCCTGTCAAGTGATTCTACATCAAAAATAGATGAAGTTTTATCAATGAAAATAACATCTTAAGCGGTGTATTATCATCTACTTTGCATGGAACACTGGGGACCCCTAAGTTTTTTCCTTCTGACTTAAGTTAAAATGTCCTCTAGAAGCTGTCTCTCCCATTAGAACATGGGCTCCTTGAAAGGAGGACCTGTCTTGCCTTTCTGTTTTCATCTCCAGCACTTAGCACAATGTCCTGCACATTATAATTGCTTAATAAATGCTTTTTCATTGATTAATCCATTGACAAATATGTTGAACAGCTTAAGGTAAAGCACAGTTGCATGGGAGACTCCATTGGAGACCTCTTTTTATCTCACCTTGGATACTTTAATAAAATGACTCTGAATTCATCCATCCAACTAGCTCTGAATTCCTTTAATCTGAATTTAATTTAATCTGAATTCCTTTATCTATAATTTATACCTCTACATCTTCTTCACTAGAATAGTTTAAAATAATTTATCAAAAGCTTTGCTAAAAATATAGGTAAACTGCTAGGTCTGTATCCCAAAGAGATTTTTTAAAAGGAGGGGGAAAGACCTATTTATATAAAAATACTTATAGCATCTCTTTTTGTGGTAGCTAAGAATTGGAAATTAAGGGGATGCCCATAAATTAGGGAATGTCTGAACAAGTTGTGGTAATAGAACATTATTGTGCTATAAGAAATGACAGCCAGGATGATTTTAGAAAAATCTGAACAAATACACATGAACCGATATAGTGAAGCGAGCAGAACCATTGTACATAGTAACATTGTACATAGTAACGTTGTACATAGTAACAGCAATATTATATGATGAAGAACTGTGAATCAGCTGACTATTCTCAGCAATACAAGACAATCCCAAAGGACTCATGATGAAAAGTGCTATCCATCTCCAGAGAAGGAACTGATGGTGACTGACTACAGACTGAAGCATATTATATTTCTCTTCCTTCCTTTTCTTCTTCATTCCTTTCTTCCTCACTTTCTTCCTTCCCTCCCTCCTTCTTTCCTTCATTCTTTCCTTCCTTCCTCCCTCCCTCCCTTCTTTTCTTTCTTTCTTTCTTTTTCCGAGTTTTCTTGCACAAGATGATTAATATGGAAATGTTTTATAAGATTGCACATGCATAACCTGTATCAGATTGCTTACTATATCAGGGAGGGGAGAGGGAAATGAGGGATAGAATTTTGAAATCAAAACTTTTTCAAATGAATGCTAAAAATTGTTTCTACATGCAATGAGGGGGAATAAAATATGATTTTTAAAAAATAAGTAAAAATATAGGTAAATTATTTCCATAGTATTTCCCTCACCATTCTGAGCCATCTTCACCACGGCCCAAAGGGAAATAGTGACTTAGGCAGTAGTGGAGTTAGATCTACATGGCATATACTGCCTCTTGTCAAACACAATTCAGCAATTCTGTCAAAAAAAAAAGGAAATGAGGTTAGTCTGGCCTGATCTGTTCTTGCTGGAGTCATGCTGGTTCTTTGCAATTACCACTTCTCCTTCTAGATTTCACTAAGCATCTATTTAATGATTCATTCTAGAAATTTACCAAAAAGTAAAAACAAACTACTGCCCCATAGTTTACAGACTCTTGTAATTGTTCTATTTATTTTTTTTAAAAAAATCAGGACATTTACCATCCTCCAATCATGTGGTACTTCTCCCATTTTCCATGATATTTCAAATATCAATGGCATTATCTCATCAATCACGTTGCCCTTTCTTTCAGGACCTCAAGATATAGTTAATCTGGGTCAGTTGACCTGAATTTTTCAAGGGCAACTGGGTACCCTCTTGCTATCCTCTTACATAGAAAATCCCTGTTCTGTTGTTTTCAATGCGAAGGTCATTTGTCTTTGGCAAAGAAAACAGAAGCAAAATTAGAATTGAGAGCTCTGCCTTCTCGTTGTGGTCTGTTATATCATCATCTCCTCAACCCTAAATAATAATTCTAACCTTTCCCTGAATCTCCCTTTTTCTCACAATACATTCAAACAAATAAACAAACAAAATACAGCTTTTTAAAATAATACTGGGCAAGTCACTTAATCTCTCTCAGCTTCAGCTTCCACTGTGATGCAGTGGATATGGCACTGGGGCTTGGAGTTAGGAAGACCTGAGTTCCAAGCAAGCCTCAGACACTTACTAGCTGTGTGACCCTGGGCAAGTCACTTAATCCTGTTTGTCTCAGTTTCTTTATTTATAAAATAAGCTGGAAAAGGAAATGGCAAATCTTTGCCAAGAAAACCCCAAATGGGGTCATGAAGAGTCAAACATGACTGAAAAATAACTGGAAAAAAATAAAGATAAAACATCACAGGGTTGTTGTGAATATCAAATTAATTGGGCTTGTCCAAACATGCCAGATTCTCCTATATGGAGGTATCTTGAAGGGCATTTGGATCATTTACATATTACCTAATATGGAGGCCTCTGTATCCCCTACCCATAGTTGGGTGTGGCCTTCTTTTATTAATTACTTATATCATTAAAACTGGTGAGAGTGACACAGTCTCTTTCTGGCACCTGCTCATCCATAACACAGGCACAAGTAATTGAACTATTGGTGAGGCGAAGGACTTCCTTCTACTGTACTCCCTCTTTCATATTAGCCCCAAGAAAGAGACCTGGGGTCTGCGGTCAGTGTTGTTTCTTTCTCAGTTCTAGGTGCAGACTGGTGACTGTCACTGGAATTGAGTTTGAGTCATGATGACCCTTGGAGCCAGAACTGCAGGTGGAATGCAGCCAAAGAGCCAGATAAGAAAGTCCAGAGAAGTCAGAGTACCTGAGTGTCACCATTCCCTCATCAGTCATAACTCATTCTGAGATTTAATATACGTTTAACAAAATTATTTTTATAGTATCATCTTATGTTATCTACTTTAATCTTCTATTGTTTGAACTCAGTTTCCTCTTCTCAACTTGTCTTTTTAAAGTCTAAATTAGCTGGTGAGCTCCCTGTGTATCTACCCTCTTCAGACAAACACTCCTTGCTTTCCTTCAGATAAATTGTCCTTCAGACAAATACTCTTTATTTTTTCCTCATTTAAATGATTTCATTTTGTGTTTTCAGAACTTAATTTTCTAAATCTCTCCAAAGTCTGAGCTGACTCCCCCTGAAGCACTTTATTCCATGGTATCTTACCTATATTTCTTCTGAACTCTTTGAACTCTGTTTTCCCTAAATCTATGACACGTTAGACTATGCCCAGATTTCTTATCCATCTCTATCACAAAGTGTAGGAAAGAGTGGGCATTTCCTTCCAGAGTTCCCATCATTTCCAACTCAGATACCAATTCTTCCCTGTTTATGGGAATCAGATTCAGAACAGAATTTACCCTTTTGACCCCTTTGCCTTTTGAAGGATAAAATGAGCAAATTAAGAAGTTATCAAATCCTTAATTTTGAACTAAAATGAAGCTCCTGCCAAAATGAAGATAATAGCACAAACCTCACAAGACTAGTGGGAGGATAAAATGATACAACAGATACAAAGTGTTCTGCAAACCTCACCATGCTATATAAAACGGAGGTAATTAAAAAGAGTGATAGATTTGGAGTCAGAGCATCTAACTTGAAAGCCTGGCTTGACTACTTACTCTATCCCTAGGGACAAATCATTTAATTTCTCTGGGTTTCATTTCCCTCATCTGTATATAGCCCAGATAAACTCTGGGGACCCTTCTTCCAACTCCCATTCTTATTGATCAATTGGGTCTCTGAGCTAGACTGTATCACCCCCTCACTGACCTAGACATATTTGTAAAGAACTAAGGGGGGAGTGGTGGTTCTTCTCTAATGCTATTGGCTTAAGTCACCATCCTATATTGTGTTACCTCCAATGTTAATGCATGATTGGTGCCCCAGTATCATTTCACCAATTATCAACTCACCTTTACAAAAGAATATTTACTGAGAGGACAAAGCAACAATAGAAATTGCACGTTTTCCTCTCTCTTCTATACCACCTCAGTGTCTGGGGAAAGGAGACTCAAACTTAAGGTAGTTTCTACAAAGTATTTGTTCCATAAAGTAAAGTTAATGGTATTGCTGATTCATAAGTCCCTTCCTCTTGTAGGATTCAGCATCTTGGCTACAAGGTAAATTCCTTGCTGGTTTGGGTCACAATCACTACTCAGGGCTGTGCTAGTGAACTATACACTGTGACATTGGACTCTCACTATCCTGACCTTTCAAAGATCACAGGGTTGTAAATCCTCCTTCACCTAAGAACAGGAAAGAATAGACGTTAAGATAAGCAAAAGCAACGACACAGCCATGTTCTTGCAGAACACATGGTGGTGACCCAGGTAGAGAAATAAAGACCCAAGACTTCTTACCCTATCAGGAGGCTTACAACACCCTTCCTTGCTCAAAGTCAGTCAAGTAGAAAAGAGGCACTAATTTTCTGCATTTTCATTTCTGATACAGTAGCCAATTGAAAGCTCATCTCCTTCATATGGTAAGCAAACCAGAAACAATATGTGAACATTCTCTGAAGTTTACATGGGTATTGCATCAGCAGGCACGCTGTGCATGCTCATAAGGACTGGGTTCATTGATCAGTACTCCTGTTGCATGTAAAATGAAGACATTGAACCAGATGATCTCTTAAGGTCTCTTGCACCACTAAAGATATATTATCTATACAATGATTCAGCAAAGAATTGTGAAAGAGAGGGTAGAGATGGTGCACTGAACACAAGAGAAATATGGACATTTGTTGTCCATTCACTGGAGGGTAGTCACAGTTAGATGCCTTGAAAGGCTAATGATAGTATTCAACAGGGACTACATGCTGAGACTAGGCCTAATATAAATGGTAAAGAAGTCAAATTTAATCAATAAGTTAAAAGACCTTCAAGATAGGGTAGGGTTGAGGTAGCTGTCATTGATCAGTGGCTACATGGTTAATACTTTAGGAATAGAAAAGATTGTCCTGGAAACTCATTGTGTGCTTTTGTAATTTTTTTTTCATGAAGTTCCTTTTGGAAAGGATCTGGGATTTAGAAAACCCCAACCTTCTTCCTGGGCAAATAGAAGAAGGAATTTATCCATACATAGTAGAGATAAAGAAATAAAAATACTCCCTGGAAACTGAATAGTGGTGACTATGCTTGTGGTACCACAGATCCAGACTAGATGTGAGGTCCTAGGGCTATTCAATTAAGGAAAACTAAAACTAAAACAGGGGGATAAGTCCTAGAGCTGTGAAAATTGCTGCTCTCTCTTGCCTAGGCATTTCCTTATGCTCCTTTAAGTCTGACATCCTAAATATATACGTTGCAAATTCATGAGTAGGTCACAGAAGATCACTTCATCATAAGACAAATTTCATAGGGTTACACTGACATCCAGTGGCTAGCTGGATATGTACAATGCACATAGATGTACTAGAAGACAATATTTAATTATTTTTCTCCATGTAGTAACTTCTGCTTTTATCCTTCCTAACCATGGATGGATAAACCAGTAGGAATTGCAAGCATTTGTTCAATTTGTAGGGGACCCCAATCAATGAGCAATAATCTTTCATGATATTTAAACTTGCTACCACTTTGTTAGTCAAGGAAATTTTGGTTTTAAATTTTTTCCACCTACTTCCGCCAATAGCCTCTTTCTCTCTTTGTGACAGTTTTAAGTAGAGCTTCAATTGTGTTCTCTCAATAACTTTTTCTACAATGCTTTAAGTATTCATTATAGAAATTATAAGTCTACATGATTGACATTTTTAGATTTCTAAAAATTTCCTTTTAAAATGTTTTATGTTATTCAATTCAACTGGATTAAACAAACATTCATTCAACATATACTACCATTATGCCAGCAATGAGCATATCCTAAATCAAATTAACCTTTTCATCTTTAAGGATTGATGTCAAAAATTACACCTGGCAAGCCATTGTCATTTTAGTCATTCAAGCAGGAAAAGCAACGTGTATGGAAACTCATGTTTGTTCTTCTCTAACAAAGGAGCGGTACGAATTTGATATTTGTAAATATTTTTGATATTCGCTAACAGTAGAAGGGAGTAAAAAGTAATAAAATTCAGTCTTTGAATTTTGAAGTCAATATACAGTAAAAATGAACATTACAAAAACAGAAAGGATTGCTAATTATAACTATCCAGTAATTAAATAAGAAGGCAGCGAAATGGCTTCAACACTAGGTTCTCAAAATGTTATTGACATAAGACAGTACTGATAAATGCCAGCTTTGCTCAGCCCTCCCCTACCTTCATCCATCTGCACCACAATGAAAGCTGATGGCATCACGGCAGTTGTGAAAAAAAAAAATGGAAAATATTTATACACAATATATTATTTGGCCATAGTTGTTGCTAGAAAATAGAGGGGGGGAAACAATCCAGAATACAAAGATATTTTTATAATAAAGTTAAAATATAGGAGCCTGTCTCTTGATGAAAGGGACTGTCTTTCGCCTCTTTTTGTATCCCCACACTTACAGTGCAAGGCACATAAGTAGGAGCTTAGTAAATGTTGACTGATTGAAAGATGGTGGCCAAGGGTCAAAATCAAGCAGACTTTAAGTTAGCCAGCAGAGGGAACTGTAGTTTATTAAAAGGGTAGCCAGACTCCCTGTGGATTAAGGCAAAAATCCATTATTATTGTTTTTTTCTGTTTTTCACAGTCCCTTTTCACAGGCTTCTGCTAATCACCTTGTCTGTCTGGCTAGCTACTTACTGCAGACCCCACCAAAGCTGCCAGTTGAATTACTATCCTCTCAGTTGTTACACTCACAATTTCCTGGGTGGTCTTGAATGCCAAGGTCATTCAACATTTGCAAGGCTCTGTTTTTAAAGTTACAGCTAACAGAAAAAAAAGTAGGCAAATCCTTTGGGTCTGTTTAAGACCTTTGCTGACCTAGTTTGTGTGTGCATGTATGTGTGTGTGTGTGTGTGTGTGTGTGTGTGTGTGTGTGTAATTTTAGCGACTAGATCAATTTTCCATTGTACTACTCAACTCAACTAGAGATAATCAAATACTGAAAATCTCCCTTCCCCCACAACACACAAACATATTCACAACCCAAATGAGAACCAAAAGCCAAACCCTTTCCTTATGAATATTAATAGAAATGAAGTAGAATTAAAAAAAATTGGAACATAGCTGTGGTTTAATCTGTATGTGGAACTCCCCATGAGGAAACCCCCTTTATCAAAGCAGAAGAGGACCTCCTTTACATTGTAGATGCTTAGTATTTCTTGGAGACGCTAAGGGCTAAGCAGCTTGACCATGCAGCTAAGGTGGACAGTGTATGATATCAGATCTTCTCTCTACAAGCCCAGTTCTCCATCCATTATGCAAAGGCTTCCTCTCAGAGTAAAATTTATGAAGGGAAATTCTTCAAATCTTCTTTGACCCTCCCCCCGCAAAAAGGTCTCAAGTACCAAAAGTAAACTATTGCATCTGAAGCCTACATATTATCTTCCTCATACGAAATGTAAATTTGAGGCACATTTGAAGAAAAATATATCAAAGAATGTTTAAATGTCACAGTAACTCATGTTTTAAAAGAAATTCCTGTTAATTACTCATTTCCCTAACTTCATAACTTAGTTCTGATTTTTTTTATCTCTATGCTGATTTTGGGGGGGGAAAGGAAAAGAGAAAGAACCTGGGCCTTTTAGAAATGTTAAGATTCTTCAACATGTTCATCACCTCAAGTGTATTTGGCAACCCTCCTTTTATCTTATTCACTTTGCTTTCCTAAGCAATCTGAAGCTAACTCTACTATTTTCACTTACTAATGTAAGTAAAGAGTCAGCAAAACCTCCAAGTTTGTTTTAAAATAATGCTTTTTCAATGGCCACATCTGTTCTTTCACTTAGAAACCAAAATCAAGCAAGCAAACATTTTTTAAGCACCTCTTATGTCTGAGACACTGCGGTAAGCATAGGGGATATGAAGTCTGAAGTGAAACAGCCCCAGGCCTCAAGAATCTTACATTCTATCAAGGGAAACAACAGTCACATAAATAGGTTTAACAGAATCTGAGAGTTAGGGGTGTTTGGCTAAAAAGGAGAACTAGCTACTTCCTCTAGTTGGTGCCCACAACTACCCTTTCCCAGGTTCTTCCTTCAGGTATGACTTTTTCTCTAGTTACTTCCCTCAGAAGTGTGGATAGTAGGGGAGTCCCAGATAGGGCTTTCTTAGAAAAGCCTGGAAAAGAGTTGCCTGAGTTCACTGCCTCAGGGGAGAGGGAGCTTTGGGAGAAAGTTTCTCCCAAAGTTTTATCTCTCAGTTACAAGCAATTTGACATAGAGTTAAAGATCAAAATAACTCTAGGCTGTGTATGTAGTTTCAGAACCCCTGCCATAACTCTGGAGTCTACCAGGGGACCATGACCTACAGCTGGAGAACCATTATTTTAGTCAACTATGGTGCAGAGGAAAGGGGATGAAGCTGAGCTCAAGTCCCAGATTCAAATCCCAGTTCTATTACTTTCACCTTGAGAAAATCACAGTCTTTCTCAGCTTTAGTTTTCTCAATTGTAAAATAAGGCAATTGGACTAAATGGTCTCTAAGGTCTCTTCCATCTCTAGTTTATGATCCTAAGTGACTTGTCCAAGGTTCCAGAGGTATTAAAATAATTGTCAGAGCTGGGTTTTGAACTAAGACTTTTTATTCCAAACCTCTTTCCAGCACACTTTGCTGCTACTACATTCTGTTCTATACTCTTTCTTTATAAATCAAACCTTCCTATGTTCATTGTGTTTCAGCTGGGAGGAAGGAAATAGGGAAGGCTGGGAATAATTGTGGATATTTGAGGTAGGGTATCCTATGGTGGCAGCAAAGACAAAGGAATGTAGAAGGTATGAGAGACTGTAAGATAAACCAGGAGAGGAAAATAACAAGGAGACTGAGCTCAAGCTGCAAGGGAATCCTATTATCTATTAGTCTCTGAATCACCATGGTAAAAAGCAGTGTAAGAATTTGCTGTCATGGTGTCTCTAGTTTTCTTCTGAAATACTTTATTGATTCACATATGTGTATATACATATGTATATATATGCATGTATGTATATAAAATACATTTAAATATAATATAAGGAATATATAAATTACATATAAATTGTGTATAGGTATGTGTAAATATATATAGATGTGGGTGTATACATACATACACACATATATAAATATTCCATATGAAACTGTCACTTCCCAATGACTCCCCTCACTAATAAAACCTTCCCTTGTCAAGTCAAGTACAATAAGTCAACACATTGTCCTTCTCTGAAAATGTATGCCTTACTCCTTACTCTTAGTCTACTATCTCTCTACCAAGATAAGTGAGGCAGGTTTCACCATCAATTCTCTGAATTGAGCAAAATTTTGGAGTTTTGTCTAGGGAGACCATGGGAAGAGTACTAGATCAGGATCCTGGCTCCAGAATGTACAACCTGTGTAACTGGGCAAGGTCCTTAACTTCTCAATTTCCCTACATACAAATAAGGGGCTTGGGCTAGATGACTTTTAAGATACATAAGTAAAGTACTTTGCAAATCTTAAAGTGTTATATAAATGCTAATTATCGCTGCTATTATGTTCCTAAGTTTTTAAGAGTAGTTTTCCTTTACATTATTGTGTTCATCCTGTAAAGTGATTAATCATATCTTTCATTATCTCCTACTTGCTAGTGTTTCAAAGGAATGTATTCCCTAACCCATAAAACCCAACCAATCCAGAATAGTCTACAATAATTCTAACACTGACATATTTAAGATGTTATGAAAAACAGGATCTGTTATGACTAAGGCATCTCAGTGCCACAGGACAAAAGCTCAGTGCCACAGGAAGCAAAAAAGATCTTTGTGGTTTCATGTCCACAGAAGTTCTAAACTTTCTGAGATTTTCACCATATTTGCCATATGTGAACACAATTTCACTCCAATTTCCTTTATTGTCATTCTCTTCTCCATTCAGAAATGTCACCAGGTCTTTTGTCAAGGTTCTGTCTGCACCAGGAAAGCTACAGAGAAGAATAAATGTCCATTCCTAGGACAATGTGAAAGTGAGGACCAAAAAAAAAAAAAAAAGTAGTTAAATCCAGTTTTTTATAGGTTCTTGGGATGAGGAGAGATTCAGGGAGTATTCACAGAAAAGAAAAGAAAGCGAAAGGTGAGAGGGAGGAGGAGGAGGATGAAAAAAGGCAGGACATACCTGAGAACAGACTTGTCTCCATGTTTCCTAATCTTAACTAGATGTCCTGTGTAGAATCTTTTTTTTAAAATTAATTTATTTAAACTTAAATACACAATAAGGAAAGAAAAGGAAGTGTAAACTTAAATATTAGAACTTAAATACAAAATAAGAAAAGAAGAAAAATCATTGCCATGTGGACAGCAGAACTTGAGAGGACTCAAAATAGACAGCAATAAATTTTCATTTCAAGAAAGTCTATATAACAAATACTACTCATGTTCAGAGTTGTCCACCTTTTCTTTGCTTCCGTGTAAATTTTCTTTTGTTCTCTGCTGTATACTTTTTACTTTGTTTTTTGCCCTCTTCCTCCTCTCCTCCCCCAAAGAAGGTACAATTAAGCACGGATATAGATGTTATATATGTGTGTGTGTTTATACACACATACATAAACACATAAATATATCTATATATGCATATGTACATTTGTTTACCTATACATACTCATACTTATTTATCTATAATCATACTCATATGTAGACATATACATTCATATGCATCTATACTAAACATAATTGTCTTCTGTTTCTCTCAGAGTGAATTAACTTCTTCTTTCATAAGTCTGAGTCTTTCCATATTTTTCTAAGTCCACCAACTTGTCATTTCCTATACCACAGCAATATTCCATCCTTATACTGTCTAGTTATTTTAAATAGTCTAAAACAATATTAATATGCTGAAATATAGTGTAGTTTCTCTATTTTTCTCTTATGATTAAATCTATTTTAGCTTTAACTTTGTCTAAGATCAAGATTATTATCCCTGCTTTTTTTTCCTAATAAATTCTATTCCTAGTCTTTATTTTATGTTTGTGTGTATCTGTTATTTCCTATCCCTCCTGACACCTCTACTATACTTCTACCCAGTACCTTGCCTTTCTATTATTAATCTACCCCCCCAAGGATTCCCCTCTTGTACTCCCATTCTTGTTAATCCAAACACCTTTCTATTTCCCCCTCCTAAACCTAATCACTCATTCTACCCTCTAGAAATCCCTCCCTTATCCTCTTCCCTTTCCCTATCCCCTTATACTTTCATTTCTTTCTGAATTTAGAAGACTTTCATACTCTGCTATCCTTTTAAACCCACTCCAGATGAAAGTAGGGTTCCAGAACTATCAGTCCTCTTCCCTCATCTAATTATTCTGTGTCAGTTCTGTCAGTTCTCTCAGACCTCATTTGTATAAAATAATTACTCTTTTTACCTGTTCCTAAACAGTTTTTTAAAATTATATCACACTCAGGTCTACACTAATCTATCAGATGAACTACCCAATTACTAATAAGAATCTTAGACATATATTTTACATTTCTTCATTTAAAAGGTAAGCAGTCCCTGTAATTAGTCTTTAATATGTACCTTATATTTCTCTTGGATCTTATATGTCAAATCTTCTATTAAGTTCAGATTTTTTATTTTTTGAACAAAATCCTGAAAGTCTGACAATTCATTAAATATCCATTTTTTTCATTCAGGATTATGCTTAACTTTGCTGGGCATGACATTTTCAGCCAGAAGCCCAGTTCTTTTGCTCTTCAATATATATATTATTCCAAGATCTGCAGTCTTTTAGTATAGCTACTGCTAGATCATATGTGATTCTAATCGTGGGACCACCATATTTAAATTTTTTTTCTTGTTGCCTGTGCTATTTTATGCTTGAGCTGGGAGTTTTGAAATTTGACTATTATGTTCTTGTAGGTTTTCTTCATAGAATCTTTTTCAGGTGGTGATTGGTGGATTTTTTTCTATTTCTACTTTCCTGTTTTGTTCCAATATTTCAGGACAATTTTCTTTAATTATTCATTGTATTATTGTATCAAAATTATTATTTTTTTATTGTAGCTTTCAGGTAGTCTGATTATTCTTATGTTTTCTCTTCTTGAGCTGTTCTTGATCTATTAAGATGTTTCACATTCTCTTTTAGTTTTTCATTCTTTATATTTTGTTTTATTATTTCATGATCTCATAACTTTGCTGGCTTCCCCTTCCCCAATTCTAAATTTCAAGGAATCATTTTCTTTCTTAGGGTTCTGGGACTCCTTTTCTAATTCATTGACTTTCTTTTTATAATCTTATTTTTCTTGGTTTGTTCTTTTTTTAAAGCTTTTCCTCAAGCTCTCTTATTTGACTTTTAAAGTCTTTTTAAAGTTCTTTTCTGAATTCTTTTTGGGCAGGTGACTATTTGAAGTTACTCTTCGGGATAGGAGAGACTTTTTTATCATCAGTATCCTTTGAAGACAAACCTCAGTTTTCTCTATTCACATGGTAACTTTCTAAGGTTGAATTTTTTTTCCTTTGCCTGATCATTTAAAAAAAAATTGTAGCAGCTTATTTTTTTATAATCAACTCTAGTCCTGGGGTAAGGGGGATAGTGTCTCTTGCCGTAGATCCTCCTTCAGTTCTCCCCTCTAGCTTGGAACTGAAACCAAGAATTCTACCTTCCTGTAAGTGCCCACAGCCAGTGGTGCCAGCGGTATCTCCACCCTATTACTTTTACTCTTACCAGGCCTGTGCTGGTTTCTTTTTGCCCAAGGCTGCACCTCAGCAGCACAGCTGGGGCTGGCATTCTTTATCAGCAGAGGTTCCAACAATCTTCCCTTGCTCAGATGCCAGGCTCCCCACACTGTCTGGGAAGTGAAAGTTCCTGTGACTGTGGCTGAGGCAGCTTCCAACCTCGCTAGCCCCAGGGCTTGCCCAACTATTTAAGTAGACCTAGTCTGGAATTATTTACTCTTCTTGGTCCTGGGATTTTTCTTCAGATCTATGATTATCCCAGGAGGACCCCTGTTCAGCCCCAACTCTTGTCTATTTATAGCAATCTATCTTCACCCTGAAGTACTATTTCATATTGTTTGTGGGGGAAATCTGGGGAGCCTGGAATTTTCTGACCTATTCTGCTATCTTCCCAGAATTATTTCTCCTGTATAGAATCTGAAGACCTTGAGTGAGACCTATGGTCCTGTGAAATAAGAATCCCACTGAGCTTTGTGGTAAATGTATATAGTCTTTCTAAAATCAATCCAAGTAGGACTTTCTCTCAGGAAACTGAGGATTCTTCTGAAGGTTGGCCAAATGGAAAAGTAAAATAAATATGTATAAAAGGACATAGGCAGTGTGGTTCAGAGAGTGTCAGTGAACCGAGGAGAGATGGATCCAAGTCCTTCCTTTGGTATATGCTACAATAGAGGAAAGTCACTTAGCTTTCCAGGGCTCCAGGCAACTCTCAGAGTCCATAAGTCGCAGAGAAGATGCCAACTTACATTAGTAAAGGGAAATTTTCTCACCAAGGGAGTTCTCAATACCAGTGAAATCATAGGTCCTGTCCCTATCTGTAGGAGGGACTTTTATACAGCAGCTATGAGTAAATAGTGGGATAATTTAGTTTTTTTTTAAATTCTGAATTTAATGAAAACAAGCATAGAAAAAAAGATGGTTCTACACGAAACTGCAGGTCTATTATGTATAACTTGCTATTTCTTTTAAAAATAAAGTTAGCATGTAACTTTTTTCCCTCCTCCTACCCTAGAAATGGATACCATTAGATACAAATATGTGTATACATATGTATGTATGCAAATATATATATATACATATATAAAACATTTTATACCTACTTCTATTTGTCATTTCTTTCTCTAAATGCAAGTAGTGTCTTCCTTCACGTGGCCTTTGTAGTTAATTTTGGTAAAATTCTTCTATTTGGTTTAAATATATTTTTCAAAATTTTTTGTTACATTCGAGTTCTAAGCTGCTTACCTCTTTTTAAAAATGTCAACAGAGGAAAAGAATCTGCCCCTTTTACGGATTAAAAGAAGTTTCAAGTATAAACCAAGTTATAAAGAGAAACAGAGATATTGCATGGCTTGATGGGATCAGGGTGGAGGGGAGACAGAATTCAATGTAAAGTATTGGGGGGAAAAATCAAAGGACCAAGTAACAGGCAGGGATGCCAAAAGTAATTCTTTTCTGATGTACCAGCTCCAGGGAAGGTAGAGGTACTACATGAATTCGGATATTCGCTGGTGCTTTAGTCATGAGAAGAGAGAACAGGGTGAGGATTTTGAGAGTTAACCAAGAAAGGAAGCAAACAGAGAACCACTGTTGTGCCCCAGAGCTAATTAGCAGAGCCAAGAAGGCAGAATGATGCCATCCCTCTGATAAAAGCAAGGAGACAGTTCAAAGCTCCCTGGCTGCAGGCTTTTTAACACAGGCTTCTGGGAAAAGTCCAGAAGCACTACCAGAGTAAATAAGCCTGGAAGGATTCTAAATAAGGAAAGATACAGGGTGAGTTTGTAACTCAAGCCCAGGTTATCATCATTCACTCTTGTCCAATTCTTTGTGATCCCATTTGGGGTCATAAACACTTTAGATTAACTAAGAAATAGCCTTAGATGAGGGTCGTCTAAGTGGTACAGTGGACAGAAAACTGGGCCCGAAGTCCAAAAGATTCATCTTCCTGAGTTCAAATGTGGTCTCAGTTGCTTACTAGCTGTGTGACCCTGGGCAAGTCACTTTACCCTGTTTGCATCAGTTGCTCATCTGTGAAATGGGCTAGAAAAGAAAAGGGCAGACCACTCTAGTATTTTTGCCAAGACAACTCCAAATGGGGTCACGACTGAACAAGTTCTTAAATGAACTAGGGTGTCATTGACGGGAAGAGTGTTCATATTGGTTGAGGAAATTTCCTTATGATCTGTGGTTCGTCTATAAAATAGAAGACTCACTCCAATTCAGAATCCTAGTTCTTTGAGCATTGAGCAGAGATTCAGATCTGAGCAAGTGGCAAACCTCTGAGAAGAAGGCACTTGTCAGGAAGGAGAATACTTTGGATTCAGTCTTGCCCTCCTCTTATCCTCCACCCTAACCCAACAGCTAGAGGAGTTTCTAAGAGTCCAGAGGATTTTGGACTTCCCGCATTTCCACCAGCATCCTAACATCATCTTCAGGGACAGCAGCGGCTGGTGGCAATGTAGGAAACTCCTGGAGTAGCCTCAAAAGGGGAGAAAAAGACTTTTGGCATTCCAGAGCTGACCTACCTCCTTTTCATATTTGCCCTGAAAGCATAAGCCTGTTTTCCCCTGGACTAGGGGAAACTGTGTTACAGACTTTAGGGAGGGAATGTTTTAAACCAACTTTTCTTACTATACGCTTAGTAAATGATGTTTCTAAGATCTGAGACTGGCTAACTAAATGATTCTCCTTCTCAATTGACAATTGTTGGGAAGAAACATATTGCTGAGACCTTATGACCTATGGTAATAGAAAGATGACTGTCTGACACGTCATGGGGGATGCTAACTCTGAGGGGACATAAACAGCTGAGATTTGGGGAGCTGCACTTGAGTGTTAAGGTTAAATGACTCAAAGTTTGTGAAAGACAAAATGAAACATCCCTTACCCTCGAGAATGTTAGATTCTACAGGAACATAAGACCAGTATAGACAAAGTAATTTCAAGAGGGAAAGAACGCTAATAATTGATCAGGAAAGGTTTCATGTGGAAAATAAAAGCTGATTTGAAGGAAGCCAAAGAGGTGTCAGTGAGGAAGAAAGAGGGTAGGGGATAGTGAGTGCTTTCTGAATGTGGCAGACAACTCTGGCCAAGCAGGAGATATAATTTTGTGTACAGGGAATAGTAGATTAATTTGACTAGAATGGAGAATGCATGGAGGGGATTAATTTAAAAAAAAAAAAAAGACTGCAAAGGAAGGTGAAAATTAGGCTGTAGAGGGCTTTAAATTCCAAGGCTCATGGATTTTGTATTTTATCTTGGAGCAGGGTAGGGAACCTGTAGCCCCAAGGATACATGTGACCTTTTAGGTTCTCAAATGCAGCCCTTTGACTGAATCCAAACTTCACAGAACAAATTCCCTAATAAAAGAATTTCTTCTGTAAAACTTGGACTCAGTCAAAAGGTTGCACCTGAGGACCTAGAAGGCCACATGTTCCCCACCCCTGGCCTAGAGGCAATAAAGGGTCATTAGAGATTTTTGAGGAGGAAGAGAGGTTGCCATGAGCAAATCTCTAAACTAGAAATCACTATTTATCAGCTCTTAAGGAAGTTGGCTTGGAGAGGAGAGAAGCAAAAGCCAGGAGATCAATTAAGTGGTGATTGCAATGGTCTAGGACAGCAGTTTCTAAACTTTTTTTTGTGATATTTCTGTATCAATAAAAAAAAAGTTCTAAGCATTGGCTCCCCCAATATATTTATGCTTATTTATAAATTACATACATATGTCACTGTACTAATATATACATTATAAAACATACACAAATAGAAATAAAAGGATAAGATCAAAATAATTTAAGTCAATTTTATTTTATTTATTAATGATACAAATGCCCTTTTGCTCTGACTAAAATATTAAATAGTAATGTGGTTGAAAATACTTCATTATTCTTTTTTTAATTAAATTATTTTGTTTCCAGTGTACAACAATCACTTCCATATATCTTAGATTTTTTTCCCTCCCTGCCCTTTATTTCCCCCTCCCTCACCCCTCCCTCCCTGAGATGATGTATAATCTTATATAGGTTCTACATGTACCTTCCTAATAAATACATGTTGCATAGAAGAATTAAAATGAATGGGAGAAACCATAAAACAAAACAAAACATAATACAAAAGAATATGGTCTGTTTCTATCTGCAATCCAATTCCATAGTTCTTTCTCTGGATGTGGAAGTTTTTGGAAATTTTTTAAGTCCATATGTTGCAATGAAGTTCTAAGTCTACCAGAAAAATGCCTCACACTCTGAGGTTGTTACTGTGTACAAAGTTCTCCTGGTTCTGCTCCTTTCACTCAGCATCAGTTCATGTAAGTCTTCCCAGGCCTCTCTGAAGTCTTCCTGTTCATCATTTCTCATAGCACAATAGTTTTCCATTACATTCATATACCACAACTTGTTCAGCCATTCCCCAATTGATGGGCATCCCCTTGATTTCCAGTTTTGGGTCACCACAAAGAGAGCTGCTATAAATATTTTTGTACATATGGGACCCTTTCCCATTTCTATGATCTGGGATAGAGTCCCAGAATGCTTCATTATTCTTTAAAATCTTGGTTGCATGAGGCTGCCACTGCCTTGTTGGACTTCTAAAGTGTTAATCCACATATTAAATATTAGCAAAGCTTAATTTCTTCCCAATTTTAAATGAACATTTATAATTTATTTTCCCCAAATGCATACAGGTCTCAACCATATCTTTATCTTGTCATATCCTGTTAATCAGAAGCACTTGATTTGTTGCAAACAAACTTCAGGGGCTGGGTGGAACCTGGATTTTATTATTGGCAAGTGGGGAACACAGGGTGTGGGAAACAGAATTCCACTTGCTTAGAATTCTAGGCCAAAAAGAATGATTGATTAGTACGAGCCTCTTAAATTTACCATGTCAACTACCATCATAAACATAAAAGTGGGCACACTGCAGTAACCATGCCAGGACGTTGATTTGGGTTGTTTGTGGGGGGTGCTTATAACTCTTCTTGAACTTCTGCCTTGTTCTGCATCTCTCCTTTTCATAGCCATAATTCTTCAGGTATTTTTCCCTTAGGACATTATTACACTGTTCAGTCTTACACTGTATAACATCAAGTTCTGAAGGAACATTTCCTCTCAGGCTGCCTCTCTGTCTTTCTTAGATTTTAGGGTCTGAGTAAGACGAGTGGTGTTTTCTTCCTATTTCAAAGTAGATGGTCTTATTTTTCATTCAAATGGTGCACAGCTGGGTGCAGATTTTCCCCCAAATCTCCAAAGAATGTAGCCTGAGTCTGTAGTTATCTTTGGAAACTGGACTGCTGGCAGCATCAGAAATCATACCAGAGATTTGGTCTGGTATGGGTCATCTCATCTATATACCCATTCCCTTGGTATCTTGCTACATGTAGTCCCTCACCACCCATGGAGGGCTCATTTCATGTATATAATCATATATGTAATCATATATCACATATATAATATAACCATATATCATATAAATACACGATAAATACGATGCAGTCAGGGATGTTTTAAAACACAGAGTCTTGGTTCCAAGTCACTACCTACATCTCCACAGTCTCAGAATGATAGCCTCCAGGTTATTATTCCTCCCTACTACTTACCAATATCTAATTTTATATCCTATCTATTCTCACAACTTATATTGTTACTGTTCTATATTCAGGTCCTTATCACCTTTTACCTGGAATATCATAAAAATAATCTTTGGAGAAACAGATAATTCAGGGGGAAAAAATCTTTGCATCATTTTTATCACAAGATATATAAATAACTGATTTAAATTTATAAGGATCGAACTATTACTCGATGATAACTGGTCAAAGGATATGAACAGGCAGTGCTCAAGGAAAGAAACCAAAGCTAGCTCTAGAGAGAAGAAAAAAATTCTCCAAATCACTTATAACGAGAGAAAGACAAATTAAAATAACTGAGGTTTCATCTCACACTTATCAGATTGTCAAATTTGGTTAGAAAAAGGAAAATGACCAATTTTGAGGAGGAGAGAACAGCCATAATGATAGACTGTTGGTGGAGTTATAAATTAGTCCAACCATACTAGAAAGCAATTTGGAATTATGTTCCCTCAAATTTCTAAAACTGTGCATATCTTTTAACAAAGCAATACTGCTACAAGGTTTATACCCCAAAGAGATGTTATATACTAGGTATATACATGTTCTACATACAAATATTTATAATTAACTCTTTTGTGGAGGCAAAAAAACTGGAAACTAAGAAAATGTGCATCAGTTGGGGAATGGCTAACAAAATATGGCACATGAATGTAATGAAATACTATTGTGCTATAAAAAATGACAGAAGAAACAATTTCAGAGAATCCTAGAAAGGTTTGTATAAAATGATGCAAAGAAAATGAGAACATAGAAAACAATTTATATAATAATAACACTATAAAGACAAGCAACTTTGAAATGTTTTAGCTTTCTGATCAACCCAGTGATCCACCACAGTTCCAAAGGATGAAGCATTCTACCTACCACCTAGCAGAAAGGTGATGAACTCATCAGATTGAGACATATTCTCTGGTTATGGTCAATGCTGGAATTTCTTTTGCTTGACTAGAAAGTCATTCAAAAAGCAGTTGTTAAGCACCTGCTATATACCTGGTACTTTGCTAAGCACTGGGGATAAAAAATCAAAGGCAAAAGACAGTCCATGCTCTCAAGGACCTAACAGTCAAATGGGGAAGACAACATGAAAACAACTGTGTACAAACAAGGTATATAAAGAATAAATTGGAGATGATCAACAACGGGAAGGCACTAGCATTAAGGGAGACCAGGAAAGGGGTCTTGGAGAAGGTAGAATTTTAGTTGGGTCTTGAAGGAGGTCAGGACAGCCATGAGACAGAGTTGAAGAGAGAGAGAATTCTGATCATGGGAGACATCCAGTGAAAATATCAAAGTCAAGAGATACAATACCTTGTGCAAAGATTGACGAGGCCAGGATCACTGGATCACAGAGTGTGTGTAGGAGAACAGTGTGTCAGGGAGTAAGGTGTAAAAAGAATGTAAAGGTGGGAGGGAGTCTGATTGTAAGGGGTTTTGAAAGCTAAACAGAAGATTTTATTTTTTATCCTGGAGGTGGAAAGAGCCACTATATGAAGATGATTAATTTGAAAGCTGAGTGAAGGATGAATTGGGATGGGAAAAGACTTGAGGCAGGAAGACCAACTAAAAAACTCTTATAAAAATAGTCCAGATGATGAGAGATTACATCAAGGTGGTGCCAATGTTGGTGGAAGAAGGAGGCATACCTATAAGTTGTTATAGAGGTGAAGTAAACAGATTTGGGCAACATTGAATATGAGATGATGAGAGTAAGGAGCCAAGGATGCTATCTAGGTTTCAAGCCTGGGTAACTGAGAGGATGGTGGTGTCCTCAACAATAACAGAGAAGTTCAGAAGGAGACTTTGGGTGGAAACAATGTTGAGTTTAAGAAATCCATGGGATATTTAGTTAGAGATGTCTAATAGGCATTTGGAAATGGAAATCTAGAGGTAAAGGTAGATGTTAGGGCAGCATAGAGATGCTCATTGAATTTATGAGTTCTGATGAAATCACTGTATGAAAAAGCATAGATGGAGAACAGAAGGGAATGCAGTATCTTGTAGTATACTCACTTGTTAGCAGACATGTCATGGATGAAGATCCAGCAAAGGAGTTTTAGAAAAAGTAGTCAGAGAGGTAGGAGAAGAACCAGGATGGAGTCATGGGAACAAGGGAGAAGAGGGAGTTCTGTGTGGTCTCAGTTTTTTTAATGACCAATTGACCAATGAGACAAGATTCTCAGCTGAGAGAATAGGTTAGGAGGAACCATAGAAGGTTTGGAGAGGGGGAAAGGTTTGGAATAGCCGCTTTGGTGAGAAGAATAGTGAGTTAATCAGAGAGGTATAAAAGATTGCCTGGCCACAGTGAAGACAACTTTGTAACAAATATCAGTGGAGGACCCCAATCATCCTGGTGACTTTCTCCATCTTCTTTCGGCAGCACAGAAGGAAGTGGACAATGGGAGGAATTGCAGACTGAGGCTTGGCATATTTATTACAATGGGTTTCTTTCTTTCTTTTGTTTTCCCCAGTGGGCCAGAAAGGACAGAAGAGAAAATAGATTTCTAATTGAAAAAATTTTTAAAGAAAAATAAATTACTGTTATCTATTTTTTTAACATCATTTTTATTACTGAACATATCCCTTCCTCATCCTCCATCCAGAGTCATCCCTTGTACAGTGAATACAAAAGGGAGAGGGGGGGGGAAAAGTCGCTATTTACATAACATGACAGTATATGCAATATTCTACCCCTGTAACTGCATCCTGCCCCATGCCTGCAAATAAGAAAGTTTCATTTTCCCAACTCTTTTTCAGGGACTAGGCTTGGTTATGACAGCCTTCTAATTGGTCTTTCTGCTTCCAGGCTCCACCTTCTCTAAGCCATCCTCAAAAGAAATAACAAAATAACTGACTCATAGTACAAGGCTGACTGTGCTATCCAGTCCTGCACAAAAATCTTCACTGGTTTCCCACTGTCTTTATAATAAAATCCAGAATTAGATTACCTTTCCTGGGCCTAAATGGGCCTACCTTGACACAAGGCCACTTAGACTTCCCAAATCCTAGTTGAAAACCAAACAGAGATAGTGACAGGTGCTGCTATTCATTCATCTTTCTAGTTGGGAGGGTCCAAAGGGGAAATGAAGGGTAGCTCCTGGGAGAACCAGCTCAAAGAGCAGAGTCCTCAAAAGACTATATTTAATCTCCAGCATAAGACAAGGTAGCCTAAAGAAGAGAAGATTTACATAAATTATTAGTAAATGCTTTGCAAACCTTAAAGCATTAGCTATTATTATTGACCATCATCAAATATTTTATTTTTTGTCACCTAAAAGAGGAATTAAATTTATTCTATGTAGTTCTAGTGGCCAGAATTGAGTGCAATGAGTAAACATTACAGGATGGGATATTTCAGCTCAATATGAGGAATATTTTCCTAAAAACTTTGTGAGGCAGCAAACTCCCCATGTGTTGGACCAGATGAGAAGGCATGGATGGATTACAATCTATACTCACATCTGTGATCACAGATCTATCCAAGTATTCAAAATAACTTTATTTTTAGGTTATTGTGTAGCAGTTACCCCAATTCTACATTTCTGAAAGCCGCCATATAGAAATATACATATACTCATTATCTAATCGAGTAAGAATATTGGAAAGGGGGTTATAAAGCTCTTTTTCAGCTAAATCTTGGTACCTGCACTAATCTATTAAACAAAAATCAAGTACTTTCAGTTTCATTTGTTATTTTTGCCAGCTAACCCACACATCTTCATAGCGGGAGTCACAGTAACTAAAGTGCTAAATTGTGGGGAGGAGGGTAAGAGTTTTCACTGAGAAGAAGCAAAATATCAATTTGGAAGGGGATGAGTCATTTTGAAAAATCTCTTTGAGGAAGAGAATTTAAGGTTTAAATTACTGGGGATTATTAGAACTGGGGAGGGAAGATAAGGAAGTGTCCTTTACCTAGATGGGGTGGGGAACAAGCTGGAGAGGAGAGACATTCAAAGAGACTCCTTAAGGCGGGTCTGGGGCACTGGTAAAAAACAAAGAAAACTTGTCAGGAAGTTCTTTATGGTAATTGAACATGTGTTAAGCACAGATCATATGCCAGGATTAGTTCATAGAACACATTTATTCAATACACATTTGTAATCATTCTACTTATATAAATCATGTCAGTGCTATCTCCCCACAAACTTTATCTTGTACTCGAGTTAAAAGAGGAAGCTGAGAAATAAAAAGGAACCAGGGGAAAAGGAATATATAATAGACTGAAAAATGATACTGTGCATCAATCAAAGCTTATCTGTCCCATGCAAGGCTTTCTTCCTTCTTTCAGGGGGAAAGACATTCTGGATTCTAGCAGCACAGTGGGAAGGTTACTGGACTTGGAATCAAGAGATGTGAGGTCCAGCACCAGCTCCGACACTTATTAACACTAGGTGGTTACACGTGAAACTCTCAGAGTTTTTGTTTCCTCATTTGCAAAATTTAGGATAATATCTGTATGATCTACCAGATCAGGCAGCTGTAAGGAAAACAAACTGAATTGTAAAGTGATGTGTAAATCATTTTATTATTATTAATGTTATGGAATGGCTATCCTAATGGCCCCTCTGTTTCTCAGCTTGTCTAAAAATGGAGTCTATAGGGACATAGTCACAAAATCATAAAATTTCAGAGCTGAAAAGAAATCAGAAGCCATCTAACACAACCTGTACCTGACAATCTGATCTATAAGTTTCCCCCAAAGTGGTCACCGAGCCTTTCTTGGAAGAGGCAGCTGTTTCAAAGACTAGGAAAATCTTGTCATAATGTGCATATTCCTCAATGGAAATCCAAGGATTTTAGTCCAAACAATGAGCTAGCAGATAATACTTGAGCTGTAGGTATTTTAATCAGAAAATACTACTCAGGAATGTTATGAGGATTATGTCCTTTCTTCCATGGGTCTGTGTGCTAAATACTGAAAATGCAGTTTTATAGTCAGCTTTGTGATACCTGATTAGGGGCCATGCAGCATCTAAGACACCCAATCTGCCTCATGTACTTAACCTGGCAAGTGTAACCCTGGGCAAATGCTCTAATCTCTGTAGGCCTCAGTTTCTCCATTCATAACATTAGAAGTGTGGACTTGATGACCTCTAAGGTCCTTTCCAGCTTTAAATCTACGACCCTATGATCTATGAGGCAGCTAGGAAGACAGCAAGATGGGTTAGTGGTTAGAGTGCTGAGCCTAGAGTCAGGAAGACCTGAGCTCAAATTTTACTTTAGAAGTTCACGAGCTGTGTGATCCTGGGCAAGTCATTTAACCTGTCTTTGCCTTATTCCACTGGAGAAGGAAATGGCAAAACACTCCAGTATCTTTGCCAAGAAAACGCCATGGATAGTGTTGGAGTGTGTCCATGGGGTCACCACCAGTTGAACACACATGAACAAAATGATTCCTCATCCATTCTCCATACCTACCAACAGGATTTAAATAAAAGATGTAGGAAAAACTCAAGTTGTCACCTATGAAATATTTGGTAGTGAAAGGGAAAAAAATCTATGAAACTCAGTCTGAGACTTTACTTTTCTCTTATCCTGGTAATATGTCGAAGTTCAACGAAATTTATTGAGTCTATTTAAAAAGATCCAAGTTCCACGAGATTTATTTAGTGCCTACCTTGTGCAAGGCACTGTGATAGACGATTTAAAGGCCACAAAATAACCACCAAAAATAAACAAACAAATAAGTGGAACCAGTTCTCAAGGCGTTCCCACCAGAAAGGTGTTTGATGGGTGGTGTTAAGTTGTTGGCCCAGGGTTTTCTGAGGTTGGGGCTGCGGTCTTCCTCCCCGCTCCCTCCCGTCCTGCAGAGATGCCTCCCTCCTGGGTTCCTCGGCGTTTAACTTCCCTCTCTTTCCTCCCCCAGCGTGCTGGGCCTGGGCTCTGGAGTGGGTGGGGCCAGCAAACACCTCCTCCCCTCCCCACCTTATCCTACTCCTGGGCTTAGCCCCTTCTCTCTCCCGCCCCAACCGAGTCCAGCAGCTTGAGGGAAAGGTCCCCCTCCCCCTCCCGAGTCCAAGCTCGGCGGGGCCGGGGAGGTGGGACAGCTCCGCCGAGCCGAGCCGAACGCCGGGAGTGCAGCTGAGCGCACCACCGTGGCGTGGCGGCCGCCTGGAGACCTGTCACCTAGCCAGTCTGGGATGGGACCTGGCTATCCGGAGATGTGACCTCCGGCCCTGCCTCATGCGGCCCCGCAGGAGGGCAGCAGCGAGAGGGCTGTGGGAGCCCTGGTACCTGCCTCTGGTGGCCCGGCTCCTGCTTCACGTCCTGCAGCCGGTGTTCTCAGGTAAGAATGTGTGCGTGTGTGTGCCCGTCTGTCTGAGCGTGTCCGCGGCGCAGCTTTGGCACGCGTCCCCTCCCCAGCCCCCTTGCGCCTTCCTCTATTTTGGCGAGGTTGAAGCTGGCGTTCAATCCCCGGACTGCCAGGAGGGCACTTCAGTTGCTCCAGGCTCGTAGCTCCATGTGTCGGATTCGCCGCCGCCGCCGCCTTCGTTCTCTTCGTTCGGTGTTTCGCTTTCAGCCTGGGACACTGGCCCTGGCCCAGAAGTGGGCATGCAGGGGTGCGGAGCTCCCACTCCTGAGTCTTCGGGGGATGCTACCTGCTTCCTCCCTTCTTACCTTCCTACAGATCGGCGCAAGGACAGGTGGCAACCCCAACCCTTAGGACGTCGGGAAAGAAACTTCTGCTTACCTTTCCTCTCACCCGAGTTGCCGAGACAGCCTAGCTAAGTTTGTTCATATTCACTTGTTTTTTCACCACAGGAATTGGATAATCTGATTGTAGGATAAAAGGATAGAAAGCTAGAAAATCGGTCTTAGGGTGAAATTAGCTAGCTAGCCCCCAAACAATTTATAGATGTTGGGAGAAGGGAAATCAGTTTCATAACGTCACACTCTGTGGCACAGCCAGAATTTCAACCCAGGTCTTCCAGCCTCATATTTTTAAAAAGCTGATTTTTTATATAGCAGGTTGGAAAACTTTTTTTTTTTAACAGACTTTATCCTAATTTGATCCTTCCTCACAAGGATTATCATCACCCCCATTTTTACAGATGAGGAAAGGGAGACATGAAAGGTTAATGGATTTGCTCAGGGTGGTGGTAGATGAGGTAGGCAGGTTTCCAACCCAGTTGATCCTGAATTCAGGTGGAGAGAGCTTAATCCACAGCCGATTGTTTCTAGTATAATTTCCACTTCAGTTCTTTGTAGTCATAATATGGATTGTGACCTCTTTTGAAGTACTGCCAACTAGTTGAAATTTTTACATAGGTTAAGTTACAATTAGAATAATTAGTATGTCATTGTTAAATATTGACATATTGACTGTCTCTCTTTTTTTAATTAGTAAAGGTGTCTACAAAGAAGAACACAAAGAAATATCTAAAATAAGATTGTTCTTTCATGGGTGCATCATTTTTTCCTTTGTAGTCACTTTCAAGAAGATTATTTTCAGATGGGTTTAAGAAGTAAAACTTTCAAATTATTCGAAGCGTTAGCTGAGTGACAGTAAATTATGACTCAATCAAAAACATCAATTTCCAGGCAGAGCAAATACACACCAGATTATGTTTCCTAAAAGTATGAATGATTTTTAAAAAGTTATTGTAATAACAGGTAAATCTAAAAATATAGTAAAGTTTCCATTAACTGGAATCAAATTAACCAACACCTAAAAAATTACTTTTTTTTTTGTTTTTCACTCTAGTTTTAGGAGAGTCAACTGACCAGAAAACCAATTGATTAATGCCTTACTTACATTTGTATTATACCTCACAGCTTCCAAAGTACACACATTTTCTGATTGGATATCCACAATACTCCTAAGAAGTAAACAGTGAAGGTATTACTTCCTTTTTGCAAATTATTAACTAGAGACTCAGACATTAAGCAGCTTGCTGAGGGCAAGACTGCTAGCTGGGGGCACTGTAGGGACTAAAACACATGTTGCTTGATTCAGTTCAGTTAGAAATTTATTAAGCATCTACGATATGCTAGACACTGGTTATGGAAAGGCAGAAGTGGTTACTGATTTTTAGGCATTTTTATTCAACAGGGGAAAAAACATGTACAGACATCATCATATGGTTGCTGTTTTCAACTTGGCAGACTCTTCATGATCCCATTTGGAATTTTCTTGGCAAAAATGCTGGAGTGGTTTTGGCATTTCCTTTTCCAGCTCATTTTTACAGATGATGAAATTGAGGCAAGCAAGGTTAGGTGACTTGCCCAAGGTCACACAGCTAATAAATGTTTGAGGCTGGACTTGAACTCATGAAGATGAGTGGTTCTGATTCCAATACTTTATCCATATCCTAGCTGTCCTCAGTGGTATAGTAGCCCTGGTTATTAGTGACTTGGACTCAGGAAGAGCTGTATTTAAATTCTCCCTCAATCATGTACTAGCTGTGTGACCCTAGGCAAATCATTTAATTTCTCTTGTCCTCAGTTCCTCCTTTGCAAAGTGAAGGGGTTACGTTAGATGACCTCAAAGGTTCCTTAGTTCAAAATTAGTGATCTTTTGATCTTAAGTAAATATAAAATAGATACCAAGTAATCAAGGGAGGGAGGCATACAAATTGGAGTGGTCAGGACAAACATTATAGAGGAGATTATGTTTGAACTGAGCCTTGGAGGAAGTCAGGGATGGGGAGGCACCATGGAACAGTGGAAATAGCATTAGTCCTTTAGAGAAAGGACCTAAATTCAGATTCTGCCACGGACAATTATGACCTATGTGACTTTGGGTAAGTCACTTCACCTTTTCTCAGTTTCCCCATCTGTAAAAAAGAGGGATTTGCGTTAGCATCTAAGGTCTATTCTATTGTTAGTTTTGTGATTCTCCTATTCCAAGAGTTGAAAGTAAGAAGGGTTCAGCTTATACAAAAACATGGTTATAGGAGATGGTATTGAGTACAATTTGTACATTGTGATTAGAACATAAGAGTGCATGAAATAGATTAATATGAAAACGGTATAGAAATATAGGTTGGAAAGTGATTGTGAAGGACCTAAAAGAGGCATCTAGGTGGCACAGTGGATAGAGAACTCAGCCTGGACTTTGGAAGACGAGTTCAAATCTGGCTCCAGACACTTACTAGTTATGTGACCCTGGGCAACACACTTAACTCCTCTCTGCCTCTGTTTCCTCAACTATGATATGAAAATATCAATGATGTCTACCTCCCAGGGTTGTTTTGAAACAATACTGTTTGTTTTTGTTTTGCAAATGAGATAATATTTGTAAAGCACTTTTAACACCATGAGAGATACATACTAGGTGCTTAATAAATGTTTATTTGCTTCCTTTCTTTAAATGGCAAACATTTTATGTTTTAACTTTGATGTAACAGAAAACCACTGAAAATTCTTGTTCAGGAAAGTGGCATGATCAGACTTGTGCATTAAGAATATAAATGGAGTCAGAGACAAGATTGGAGGATGCTCCAATAATCTAAGTGATGAGAGTCTGGAGAGTCTGAATTAGTATGGTGAGCATGTAAAGACAAGAGAAGGGACAAAAGAGATGTTGTGGAGGTAGAATCAGCAAGACCTGGCACCTGATTGGATTCAGTACAGATGGAAGGTGAGGGAGAGTTAAGAGTTAGAGATGATTCCAAGGTTGAGAAACTGGCTGAATGGAAGCATAATGGTACCTTCAAGAGAAATAACAAAGTTTGGGAAATGGATAAATTTAAGAGAAAAGACAGTCCAGTTCTGTTTTGGACATATTGAGTTTGAGATGCCTATGGTCATTCAAGTGGAGATGTCCAGCGGGCAGTTGGCATGTAAGATTGGAGATGAGGACAGATGGGATGATAGGTATATTTGACAATCATCCGCTTAGAAATGATCATTGAATCTTGAGAAATTGAACCACATACAGCAAGAGACAAGGACGCAGGACAGATTCTTGAAGTACACCCACAAAAGGAGTAGATGGTAGATTATGAACCAACAAAAGATACTTGGTAGGAATGGTCAGACAAGCAGGAGAAAAGCCTGGAAAGAGCAGTGTCAGGAGAACCCAGCGAAAGGAGTGAACAGTGGCAAATACTACAGAAAGGAAAAAAAGAATGAAGCCCAAGAAAAAACCATTTCCTGGCCTCTCTCGTCTTGTCCCCCACTAGTGCCTTTTCTCTGAGATTACCTTCCACCTGCTCTTACATGTGGATAGTTATTTGCATGTTGAATTCCCCATTAGCATGTGAGGTTTGTGAGGCAGGGACAATTTTTGCTTCTCTTTGTGTGCTCAGCACTTAGTAGAGTGACAGGCACATAGTAAGCACTTAAGAATGTTTATTGACTTAAAGAGATTTTTGGTAACTTTGGAAAGAGCTGTTTCAGTGGAATAGTGTGACTCAGAACCAGAATATAAAGTGTTAAGTAACTGCAATGTGGTGAAATGAAGTCAACCAAGGTTAGGCAGCTTTTTCTAGAAGTTTGGTTGTAAAGGGAAGGAGCTAGAAAAAAATTGACTTGAGAGTATAGCAGAGCCAACGGAAAATGCTTTAAGGTTGGAGGAGATATGGTAAATTTAGATATTTTGTGGATCACAAGAAAGAAGCTTGGGAGAGGCAGAAAATTAGAGAAGGAAAGTTCTGGGAGCACTGAGTGTTGTGTTAATCCAGGACCTTAGAGACATCTGAAGCTGGAGACCCACAAGCTTTTCATGTTCTCAAAGAAGACTGATCTGATCCAGGGCAAAGTCTGATTGCTGCCCTGGTCTGAGCTGTGCAAGTTCCTGACTTGTGTTTGGGTCTGAGTAATACGTGTATGGGCTTGTTCCAGTTGGAGTTCCAGTAAACTGATGCTGGACTCAGCCACCATCAGTCAGCTGGAAAGCCCTGTTGGTTCAGGGTACCAGAACTGCAGGCTTTGTTTTGGTCTGTGATGACTTCTTTGGTTATTTCCCCGAAGGCTTCCGACTAGACTAGAACTGAGACGCTACTTCTCTCCTGGGATCAGGGCCATGCAGAAGTCTTCCTTCTGAACTTACTCCTCTCTAGGTACACTATCCAGGGTCTATACTGGCCCTCCTCACCCTGGACCACCACCCCAAGGCTCAGATTCCCTCTTTAGATAGCCCTGGATCTATGACCCAGAACTGAATAGTGAGCAACAGTTGGCAGTTGGTATCTATTCCAGCAGTCTGCACAGAGTCAGGCCCCTCTTTGCTGGATCTGAGACCTTTTCTTGCCCTGCTATGGAGCTTATTCCAGGGCCAGAATGCTGCATGGTACCATTTCTCTATTTGCATAAACCTTGCTTTCGGTCTCATTTTGCTGACTTGTGCTGGAAAAATGATTAAGGGTTTGCAGGGGGGCAGGGGGGGAGATTCCCCCTTGGATTTCCCAGATCAGAGCTCAGTTGGGTACATTTTAAAAATTTGTGTGGAGGGATTGTGGGGTTGAGCCTGTATATTCCTGCTTCTCTGCTACTTCTTCAGCACTCACCTCCCCCTGCCCCACCCCTACACCTGACTCTATTGATTTATTTTGTCCGACTGTAAACATCTTTTGCAAAGGAGGGCATCTACAATAGGATAGTGAGTAATGATAGATATGCCTCCAAAAAGCATAAATAAAGGGTTCTCCTGCGTGCACAGAAGAAAAAATTTAAAGTATAGGTGATACAAATAAAGCAGTTTTGTTACTACCTCGATAAATCATATATATATATATACATATATATATATACAGTAAATCCCCCACATATATGTGTATATTTATATGTATATACTATGGTTCATATGTATAAAATATTTCTACTAGATGCCAAGCATTATGCTAAGTGTTTCACAAATATTAATTAATCTGATCCTCACAACAACCATGAGAGGTAGGTGTTATTATTATATCAATTTTATAGATGAGGAAACCAGTTGGTACTGGTACTGGTAACTAAGTGACTTGCCCAGAGTCACAATGCTAGTATCTGAGACTGGAATACACACACACACACACACACACACACACACACATACACACACACATATTCCTTAAAAGATAGACTATAAAATATAAATTCAGTTTCTTATACAACTCCTTTTCTTATTCTTGGAATAGAGAAATATTGATGTCTGTTGATGATTACACTCACAATGAAAAAGAAAAATATTTCAAATAGAATAAGTTTAGGAGGAGAAAACCAGAGGGAGAAATGGATGGGTATGAGACTATGGTTTAAGATTAGAATTTCAGAATTTTAGAAGTCAAACTTTTCTGCCTGATGATTAAATAAAGGATATGACTCCCTGTCTGTGGCTAAAATGAAGTAAAGGTGTGTATATGGGAATTGAAGAAATTGAGGAATTAGAAGGCTCCAGTGTTTGAGAGGGAATCAGAGCCAAAAATTGACATTCCCAAATATGAGGGCAGTTCAGAGTAGAGTAGAAAGCTGTGAACCAGGTACAGAACTTAAGGGAGAGAGAACATGATGGTTGGCAGCAACCAGGATCTAAATGAATGAACCTCAAAGAGGATCCAAAGGTTGCAAAGTGATAGTGACTGAGGTCAAGTCTAGTAGTGACAGTGAGGGACCAGGAGCTTGCCTGCCTCCTGGCCCAAGTGCTTGGTTGGGCTGGCAGTTGGGGTAGGATTGGAAAGATGAATAAAGATGCATCCAGTATTGGAGAGGATACTCAGGGATGCAGTCTTCCTGGTGTAAGGGTAGAGTCAGGTTCTGCACATATGGGTCTATATGGCTCTGTATATATGGGTACAAAGCTATCTTTTCATCTGAAATACTTTTTTAAAAAAGACACACACACACACACACACACACACACACACACACGCAAGACCTGACTCTCTACCCTTACACCAGGAAGACATTGTATCCCTGAGCATTCTCTCCAATGCTCAATGTATCTTTTTCATTTTTTTTTTTGTTCACACACACATGGGCAGGAGTTTCCAAAGTTCATATCGTCAAAAGGACCTGAGTTCAAATGTGGACTCAGACTTGTCCTAGCTGTGTAACCCTGGGCAAGTCATTTAACTCACTTTCCCTTGGTTTTCTCATTTACAAAATGAGCTGCAGAGGAAAATGGCAAACCACTTCAGTGTCTTTGCCAAGAAAATCCCAGAGGTGGACACAACTGAAATGACTCCACAAGAACAAATGAGTGATCCAGTGATCCATGTGATCCAGTTCGCAAACCATTTAAAGACACTTCTTTATTTTTAAAGAACCCCACAAACATGAATACTCTCCAGTCATATTTAGCTGCCAGTTCTATACAGCCAAAATGCTTATCTTGAAGACTAATATAACTCTCTCTTTTATACGTTTGTGGCTCATTTCCTCTCGTTTGGTATTCACAAAGTAATAACAACTAACACATAAAGTTTACAAAGTGTTTTCTTCCCAACAACTCTATGAGGCAGACAGAAGTACCATTTTATAGCTTAAGAAATGGAGAGTTTAAGTGATTTACCCATAGTCATAAAGACAGAGTGGAAAAAGGATAGAGAACCAGCCGGGGAATTAGGAAGAAATAGCTATATGCTTTTTTATGCAGCCTTTTTTCATATCCTTTTGTTTGTTTGTTTATTTTTAAAGGGAACGAAGGTTAAATGACTTGCCCAGGAAGGTACACTTCGATGGTCAAAGGCTGCCTTTTTTCCTTTAGGCTTACTGGCTAGATTTCTTTCTCATAGACTAAGCCTGAAGCCCAGTTCACTCTGGAGCCAATAGATTAGACAATAGATCCTTCCCCTTCTAGCACAGAGTGAACATAAATACTAAATAGTACCTGTTTCTCTCTTAGTCAGGAACCCTGAGGCTCTTCTCCTCCCAGTTTGATTTTTTTTTTCATTAAAGGGGCCATCCCTTGAGTAACTACTTAAAGAGGTCTATTCACTGAATGGGTGTTATTTCACTCAAAGTGAGAAACTGAAAAGACCTTAGCCTAAAAGGGCCAGGGTCTCCCTTGGCATGCTGGGCCATCTCCAGTCATCCTGATGAATATCTTGCCTCTGGACCCAGATGGTGCTGGAGAAGAAAGTGAGGCTGGTGACCTTGCACAGCCCTCCCTCAGTTAAATCAAAATCAACTGCAAGTCATGTCATCACTCCCTGATGTCATGGTCCTATTTGAGAATAAAGGACAAACACAACAACACAGCTAGTAAGTGTCTGAGTCTAAATTTGAACTCAGGTCCTCCTGACTGACAGTGTTTTATCCTCTTGGCCACCTAGTTGCCCCCTTATCCTTTTCAAGACCCATCTCTGACCAACATACTGGCTGACTCTGGGCAAAGCCACTTCGTCAGTGCCCCAGGTAACTCTCCAAGACTAAGCTTAGGAAGTTTTCTTAGTGAGAATTCTCTACAACTATGAAATCACAGGTTGCAACCAAATAGCTGGTAAATGCCAGAGTCCAGATTTGAACTCCCTTACTTCAGAGACTTCCTTTTTTACTACAGGTCCAACATTTGTTCTCTGTACCAGACAGCTTTGGGGAAAGTCAAAAACAAAACCAAACAAAAGCGAGAACTGCTCTTCATTATTCTTCTCATAATAATTCTGCATTTTTGGAATGAACCAGAAGGTCCCAGATAACTATGGTGAAGATGTCTTAGAGACCTTTGACTCACCTGACATCTGAACGTAGATATATGTTCATTCTTATGATGCCCTTTGAGTAGGACAGTGGGAGCCATTCTCAAATATTCCATTTTCTAAATAATCTAAGCTTCTTTAGGACATATTTGTTATCTTCTTAACATATTTTATAATTCTCTGAATCCTTTCCAAGTCTCCACATCTTTTTGGCTTACAGAGTCTGAAATTAGATCTCTGATTACTACTGAGTGATTTATTGCTGGGTTGTTATTGACTCCTGTTGGGACTACTGTTGCCTTCCCTTTGGCTAAAGTTGACTGAATAGTTGTTAGGATTTTTTTTGTCTTGAGCTCCCATGAGGTAAACTTGTCACTTAATAGTATTTATTTGGTAGTTTCATGTTGGGGTTGTAGTATAAAAGCCAATCTAAAAATGTAATGGCAATTAAGAGTTTAAAACAGACATCCACATTTAGGAGAAAATAAATATAAAGGTAGGTGTTTTGATCCAGATTTAGGAGGGAGAAAAATCCACAGGGTTAACACCCACAGTGTTAAGCCCTCTATGATTCTCCAGATCTGCATTCCCAGACCCATCTCTGAGACTTTCCACCTATAGGGCTTTGGGCAAATGACCTAACCTATTTGGACCTCAGTTTCTTTACCTGTAAAATAAGAGTATTGGACTAGGTGGCTTCTGAGGTCTCTTCTAGCTCTAAATCTGTGATTCAGTGATTCTTTGAGCTATAAAATAAAGTCAGCAAAATCTAGATTTTGCAATAACAGAACTATGACGTTGAACTTTCTCGAGTTTGTATGGCATGTAGAGCCCCATACTGAGTTCAAGACAAGTGACCCAACTAAATCACAGCCTAGAGAACAACAAGGACTGCTAGATGTGATTGCTGAGCCACTCTCTTAATTTGGAAAGATACTGAAGAATGGAGGGGGTACCACAGAATTAGAGGAGAGCAAATCTCTTGATGAGAGAAAGAGGAAGGGAGAAAGAAAAGAAAAAAAGAAGGAAGGAAGGAGGGAGGGAAGGAAATAGTTTGGCTATAATTCCTGACAGAATTCCAAAATGCATTATTAAAGGGATAATTAGTGAATATCTAATAAAGGATACAGTGATCACATAGAGCCAAAATGGCTTCTCAAGAATAAATTATGCCAGAATAGACTAATCCACCCCACCCCCACTTTTGTTTTGGTCATGATTTTTTTGATCATGATGGTAGATCAGGGGAGTGCTACAGACAGAGTTTACCAACTGTTTTCTAAAATCTAGGTTAAATGTCTCCTCCTATCATTTTGGAAAAGATGGAGACACACTGGCTAGACATCATTACATTACATGGATGCAGAGTGGAGTGGACTCATTGAATATCCAGACTTGAAGATTAGTCATTAGTTGTACATTCTCAGCTTGGAATGAGGTGTCTAGTGCCCCAGGGTTCTGCACTTGGCCTTGTGTTACTCAACATTTTTATTGTCGACTTCTATAAAGGCAGAGATGATCTACTTATCAAATTTACAGACGACACAAAATTAGGAGGGATAGTCAACACATTGGATGACAAGCAGGATTCCAAAAGATTTTGACAAGTTAGAATATTGAGTTAAACTGGATAGTATGAAATTCAGTAGGAATAGATGTAAAATATTTCATGTGGGTTAAAAAATTCACAAATAAAAGATAAGAGAAAACATGGCTAGACTTTAGTGTGCCTAAAAAATCCAAGGCTTTTGGTATAATGCAAGATCAATATGTTAACAATGTGGCCTAGCAACCTAAAAAGCTAAAGTGACCTAAGATTGCATTAAACCAAGAATGACTTCCAAGAATGAGGTGATAGTCTCATTGTATTCTACCCTAGTCAAGCCAGGTGTGAATATTGTGATGAGTGTCATATTGTGCTAGGTGCCATATGTTAGGAAGACACTGATAAAATAGACAGCATTCAGAAAAAGGTAATCAGAACTGCTCAGAGCAAGAAGTCTTAAATTAGGGTGTGAGAACTTTAAAAATATATATATTTTGATAACTATGTTTCAATATACTTGGTTTCTTTTGTAACTCTTTACATTTTATTTTATGCATTTAAAAACAGTATTCTAAGAAGAAGCTCATAGGTTTCACCAGGTTACCAAAGGAATCTATGAAACAAAATGAGATAAAGGAACTCTGGCATAAAGGAACTGGAGATATTGGTAGGGGAGAGGGAAGTCTTAAGGAGACTATGATGGCTGCCTTCAGGTATTTGGGGAGGCAGGTTATACTTGTTCTCTTTGGTCCCAGAGGACAGAATTAGGAGCAATGGGTGGAAACTGCAATGAGGCAAATTGAGGCTTAATATAAGAAAAAAAAACTTAAGAAATGAGAGCAATCCAATGTGGAATGGGTTGTGTTATGCTTCCTCAGCACTGGAGGTCTTCAAACAAAGACCAGATGACTGCTTATCAGGTATGTTGGAGAGATTCTTGTTTAAGTATGGGCTGGATAAGATGCCCACTAACAACTCTTTCAACTCTGAAATTCTATGACGTTTTTACTACGAAAATGCATAAAAGCAAAGTGTTAAAAATATGATTCATTGATAAATTCTATTTAACGAGAATGGTATTGGAGCGCCATGCTGGTTTTTCAGTGAGTGTCCTTGTGGTCTCTTCATGTCATTTTTGCTAGATGAATGTATTTTAGAATGTGTCAGATTTAGATCATAGAGCATCATGAGATGGATGCTATTTAATCGATTCCTATCCACAAAGAAATTTCCTTATTCTAGGTTTCCTCAGTGGTAAAATGAGAGGGTTGGAACTAGCTTAAATCTATGACTGAATTAGAACCCTTTCTTTATATATGATCTATTCAGTAAATAATAATAACAACTCAAAGTTGTCTAGTGTCTAGATAAACTCTCTGATTTGTTCCTCAGAACATTCTTATAAGGTAGAGTGCAAGTACTTTAGTCCCGTTTTGGGCTCAGAAAATTTGTTTATTAAGTTACATAGCTATTGAATTTGTCTTGAAATTGAACCAAAACCCAGTTCAAGTCCATTGCTATTTCCACTATACCATACTATTTTTACATGTCTGGATGAGACATATCTGGGTTGTTGGGGGTTTTGTTGTTGTTGTTCAATAGATAAAACTCAAACATGCAGCGGAAAGTGAGAAAAGAGGCTCAAATAAAAGAGATAGTGGATAAAATGCCATAATCCATTCACTCTCCACCTTTCCTTATGTTTCCTGTGATAAACAAGGAAAGACTACCCAGAAAGTGTAAGTGTTCAGATAGAATTTTCAAGAGATGAAAAGAGAGGGCTTGTCTTAGGTTTAAGACTGCTTATCCCGCTAATGTTAAAAAATATATGAATGGGACGAGGACAAGGAGGAGTAATTAGAGATGAATAAGAGATGTATGTGTTTTTATTGAACAGAGAAAGTGTATAGAAAGAAATAACAGACAACTAAAGTAGGAAATGTAATATACACAGAGTAAAACGTTAGATGATGGAAATTATTGAGAACTAGTTGTAAGATGGTCATGTTTATTAATTTGGAAAGGCATTTAAACATAATAGATGGTCAAAAGAAGAAAAAGGTGTTTCAGGGAGGAGGCAGTGGGATCTATTGGAAACTGCCCTGAACTAGAATTGGAGGCCTGGGTTTTTATCGTAGTTCTCTCACTAACTCATTGTATAACTTTAAGCAATAATAATGATGGTAGCCAGTCTACAGTATGTATTTTAGGGCTTTAAGATCAGAATACAGTATTTCTTTGTTTTATCCTCATAACAACTCTGGGAAGTAGGCGCTATTATTATCTCCATTTTTCAGTTGAGGAAACTGAAGGGACAGAAGTTAAGTGACTTGCCTAGGGTCATACAGCTAGTAAGAGTCTAAGGAAGGATTTGAATTCAGGTCTTCCTGACTCCAGGTCCTGCTCTCTACTGCCCCACCTAGCTGATCAGTCATTTTATCTCTCTGAGCTTCAGTTTTCTAATCTATAAAATTAGGAGACTGGACTAGATGATCCTCAAAATTCTTGCCAGTTCTGTTTCTTATTAAAATTCAAGAATGTTGTTCTAATACAGATTGAAGACAACATAGTTAACAAATTAAGGAACAGGTTAACTATTAACATTTCAGATAAACTATTAAGTATATGCAAATAGGCTATGCCTTGATAGTAGGTATTAGTGATAATTTATTGATAAAATTATACTTGCATTTCAAAAGTATATTTACATTCTGTAAATCTTTCACTTTCAGGAAATCACGCACAACTATTGTTTTCCAATAGAAATACACTTCTTAACAAGGCATAAAGCTGGATTTAAATTAACATTTTGTCTTTGGAATGCAAGTATAAGTATGAAAGTGTCTCTGTAACTGATCTGAAATAGATGCTGTAGACCTGAAAACTTGATTAAAGAAAAGGCAACAGGCTAAACGCATACATTTTATGATTTAATTCATTATTCAATTCCCCATAAAGCTAACAGTTACATAGCGCTATGGAGCCAGGATCAGAACTGGCTGACTTAGTACAGAAATTGACTGTCTTAAGTACATGTTGCCATGAGAAAGGAATTCTCTTAGATAAACACATTGTAAACAAAGTAGCCTCAGTTGGGTTTTATGATCCCAAGCTATGGGCATCTTCTTTCTGTAGCATATCTCTGTGATTTAAGATAAGGAAAAGGTCCCATTACCCAGATAACGGACATCCTGTCCTAAACAGGCCTTTGAAGTTGTTATCTTAACAGAGTTTGACAAAAGCTGAAGTCATGCCCCAAGGTATTTGTGTTTTTCTCTTAACCCTAGGATGCTAGAAGAAGGGTCTGATAAGGAAGTCCCATTTGCCCACCAAAAGGCATCCTCTAAACAAAGGAGACTATTAGGTCCAGGCTCTTAATTCAAACCTTGGCCCTTATTAAAGTCTAAAATTTATATTAAATATTATCATTCCCTCCTTTTGGTCAAAGGCAAGCCGAAGGCTTCGCCTGTAGACCAACAAAGATATGAAAAACTAAATCTTCATGTAGGTCTTAGGAAGCTGTCTCTGTGTGATGTCATCTTCTTCAGGCCCTTTCAAATTTGGAGGGCATGGTGTACTCAGGAGCAGGGGCAATGGAGGTGACAGATGGATCCAAGAGTCTATACAGAAAACCTGACAGGGTCTTCCAGAAAACATATGATTTGATAGTTGAGATGAAACAATACAACATAGTTAACATGGCTGAAAGCACTTAGCAATAGTTCAGTTTTCCAACCACACAGGGCTAGGTTCAAACAACGCAATGAAGTTTTTTTTTTCAGTTCACAAAATTGCATTTTTACATTGTCAGGTACATATGGCTCACAATAGACAAGTTCTGAAAAAGGGAGATTCACATGTCACCAATATAAAACAAGAAAACAAACATGAACCATACAAATAAACGCAATCATTAATTAACATTAAGTTCCTGATATCTCAGTAAGCCATGCTTGATTTTCATTCAAACATCACTTTTTGAATCCCAAATTTCTCATGTAGTCATCTGATACCTAGATATCTTTTCTTTAACAACAGGTTTTGTTCTTGGGATAGTTCAAAAAGAAAATTCTGCCTTTCTAGTTCAAATCTGGAAGTTCCCAGATACTTCTGACAGTATAAATTAGTACAATTACTTAAAATTTGTTCTTCATTTTTGAAATTTCAGAAAATTTCAGTTTATCTTATTTGCTGTTTCTGTTTTTACCTAAATCTTCTACCTGGAATAAGAATCTTTTAAAATGTGAGAGTTCAACCATAAAATGAACTCATCTGCCCTTTAAATTATTGGACAGGTACTTTAACAGACAAAAAATAATTTACCACTATCTTATACAATCTTGTGCAAAAATCCAGATTTGAGATCTTATTATCAAAAGCATGATAAATTTTAGAAGCCAATCATATACTCCTGTATATAATTCTTAGAGGAATCAGTCTGATCCTGTTACTTTTCCTCAAAATTTGCTCTTATTACTTGGTCTAATCATTTTCTCGATATTATCTCTATATTATATTTATTTTTATTTGGCCAGGAATGTAGGTTAAAATTGTAAGCTATTCATTCCTGCATCCCACTTTAGTAACTCAGAGATGCTCCAATTTCCATTTATTATTTGAGAGACTTAATTGTACTTACAGAACTTCTTAATTACAAAGATTTGCTATAAAAGAAAAAGAGAGGGACAATGTTAACAGAAGGAAAGGATTTCCTTAGTTCTGGTTGATGCCAGGAATAAGCTGTTATCTGACGTGTGAGGTCACCAGGTGCTGAAAGCAGGGCTTCGAAGTAATCAGGTGGGGAATCTCCTTTTTCAGAAAGGAAGTAGCACATTTGGGAAATAGAGTTAGGAAGATCCTACCTAGGCCATGTCCAAGGTCATCTTCAAAACCTTTCCAAGCATCCACCATTAGCCTGCAGCACATGTCAATTGGCTTTATGATTACTTAGACAAGTATTCCTGTAATCAGAACTTCAAACAATAGTAAATTGCAGTCCCAGTCTTATATAGCAAATCAATATTGGCTGGTATCCCTCAGATAAAATACTTCCTCACACTTTAAACCGTCTGAAACTGACACAAAAGTGTCCAGAACAACTATCTAGGAGCAACAGGGGTTTAGATAACCCATATTTATTCCCAAATCTTATCTACCTTTCAAGTTTCAATCAGAACTTAATTTATCTTTCCAAATCTCTCAACCCTATTACCCAGATTATTCCATTTGCCTTTGCATTTTAACCATAAGACAAGATAGCTCCTAAATTATTACTTTTTTACTAGCATAACTGTACTGGAATCCTATTCCAGCTTAAACAAAGCAAAGAGGTTAATGACTAAACTTATAATTTGATGGAATTATGTCTTTGTTTCACAAGCTGTTATTCTTCCCTAATTATACTCACTCTGGAAGAATGAGATACTTCAGGAATTAAATCTTTTACATATAATAAATTCACACGCAAATTTTAACTCTGACTTGGACCGTAGAATGACTACAAATTCAGATCAAAACAGTTTAACAGTATATTATTTTTGAAATTTTAGTAGGCCTTCAAAGAATCACACATGATTTTTCAAAACATTTTTTTTCTAAAAGTATTTCCCTTTCTTAAAAACAGTTGAAACTTTATTTTGATGTTCACTAAACATTTATGAAGGAAACTAGTTGGAAACTTTTAAAATGCTTGATATCTCTTTTTTTTTTTAAGCAAAAATAAATCTTTAAAACTGGAATTCATTAAAGGTGAGTTGTTACAAAAATGTTCTTAAGTTATATGAATTTCCAAAGTATTACAACAAACTGAATTCTTAATTATTGCAGTATTCCTAGATGTAAGAGACTGACTCACAGAAAAACTCTGTTGCTTTTTAAATCCTTTTTTTAAACAATGGGAACATCTTAAGGTGAGTCTTAAGTAGTTTACAAAAATTTCTGCACATGTTCTAATTTCAGATAAAAATAATGTTAGCTTTCCCAGTACAATTACACAAAAGGCTCACATGTTTTGCTGGTCACTTGTTACTGACCACAGAAATTTGCTATAGAAGGAAAAAGCAGCGACATGTGACATACCAAATGTGACAGGATAAAACATCCTTTACTGTGTTTGAATACAGATGGGAATGAAATTCTCCAATGATGCAGTATCTATTTCATAGCCAGACTCAGGAATAGACAGGTGAGAAACATTCCTTTTTAAAGGAACACAACAGGGAAACTGAGCCAGGGGGATCCCATCCTACATTGAGTCTAGAACTGTCCCCTCGGTGTTTCCTTTCCAGATACAAACTTCACCTGTTAACAGTACAGGATCACATTCCCTCTGAGTAGCTTGTGGCATTTGTCTCAGACACTGATTTAATGCAGACAACTACACCCAAATTCAAACTCAAAACCAAAAATAGTTATGGTCCCAAATGCCTTTTACCTTAAACAGCAAGTCTCACTAATCACAACTTACAGTCAGATAACAGTTATTTCCACTCTCTTGGAGTTACAATAAACAATAAAGATTTACCAGGACACACACACATAAGGGATTCCATTTAACATCTTTCCTTCTCAAATTTAAAACTTTACTGATGCAAAAGCCAATTATTATTACAACTTCTGTGCAGGTAATATTCATTGTTTAGAATTTGCATTAACCAACCAAATTCCTTTACTAGGACTGATGATCTTACCCACAGGAATGGGAGGACTGTTCTGAATGAACAGAAGGAATTTAAATAAAGTTTTCACTCCATTGTGGGACTGTTCTGAATGGGCAGAGGGGGTCTAAATAAAGTTTTCACTCCATTCCCTCCTTTCCATACACAGGAATCACTTAACAATTTTAGGTTTCAGCATTAAAACAGTAATCCCAAATAACTTAGTTACAATCCTACAACTTCATAGAAGATAGCCAAATTGTTAAGCTTTAACTTTTTTAACAGACAGAAGGTGAAAATACCTTGTTTTCTAAATGACAATTACAAAACATTATAAGACAAAGTTAGCAGGAGTGGTAAAGTAACATAACTGGTGTTACACAATTTTCCCAACATCTTTTAATTTCAACAAAATTCAAATTAAAAATTGCTCCAACGCTATTTCTAGATTACAGTGGTCACTCAATTTTCACAATCTAAGAGAAATTCAGAAACACAATCCTGGAAATACAGTTTTAATACAACAATAACTGCAGATGGTATAATCTGCATTTCCAGAAATTATTGATCTTATTACTTTTAGCAATTAAAACCACTTCAAAGGTAACAATTACATTAGAGAGATAATAATGTTGTATGTAACATATACCAGTCATTAGATTAAGCATTTTACAACCATTTTATCATTTTGATCCCATAACAACAAGCACTATTATTTTTACAAATCAGAAAATGGGTGAAACAGAGATAAAATACTTTTTTGCAACTGGAACACAGAAGTGAAGCTTACCAAGAGCAGAGAAACCGATGTCCCAGTGGTGGTGATTTTTGTAGGCAGAGTTTAAACAATGCTCGCTACAGGCCTGATTCTTCCACGTTTACCAATCCCACCCCCGACAGCAGCAGAATTTACTGAGCCCAAGGCGGTATGCAGCTGCTGGGACAGGGTGGGTGGAATGTCTAGGACCTAGGTGGCATTTCCAAGCTTTACCTAGAAAGGTGGGCTACTCACAATCTTAGGAGTAATTTCAAATGATCAGTTCCCGAAATATTTCTGATTAATTTCACAGCATACAAATCTGCTAAAATGATTTTACCTAAGATGATCTAACTTTTCATTGTAATTCCAGGTTGGCCAGACCAGAACAACAAAGAAAGATGTTAAAATTTTGTCTATTTCCCTAGCTGCAGCCCCTAAAGTCTGGCTGCTTGCATTTAATATCTTACAAGATAATAGACATGCAAAGCACACACGATACAGACAGGGACATATACTGACAGACAAACTGACAACAGGATGGATACAAACGTAGCTCGCAAAAAAAAACAACGCAGAGAGAGAAGACAATTAGAATCTTGTTAGAAATCCCCACCATGAATTGGCTATTGTTATTCTGAGAAAAGGGGGTTGCAAGAATTCAAGGCCTGATAATAAAAGGGAATCCTGCAGCCTTTGCTCAGAGCACCCCTGCAGTCGTCGGAGGGGTGGGAAGCCTTGGTGCCCCAAAGTTTCTGAGTATCTTAAAGAAACAGGCCCTATGGGAATAAGTTCAGTCCTCTAGTTCTTAGATGGATTATAATTGTCCTCTTCAAGATCAGAGTCCTTAAGGGGAAGTGGGGAGGAGGAATAGGGAGGAGGGAGGCAACGGAGGCTTGAACAGAGGCTGCCTTCCTCAGGGCTAAGGTAGGTAAGGGGAAGGTGAGGGGGAAAGATTGCATCTAGGTGCCGTCAGTTTCCCAAGATCAGAGGCCTTCAAGGGGAAGGGGAGGGAAGAAAAGGGTGAGAAATAGGACGGAGGGAGTGAAGAGAAAGACAGACTGGAGCCCTTGAAGAAGAAAGGATTTTTGCCAGGACAAGGCTAGGTGCTGAAGTAGCTCCCAGCCCTACAGGGAAGAGGCTACCTGTCTTTTGTTCTCATTCAGCCAAGTCAGCAAGCCCAAGATGAAACACTCTCGCTGCTGGCTAGTTGTTTTGTTGGCCTTTCTTAATTTGGTTGTAAGATAAAGTAACTTTGACCAGTCCAAAAGAGCCCTGTGGTGGCCAACATAATTTAGGCCTGTCTTTAATTGATTGAAACTAGTGCTAGCAATACCTGTACTAAGTTTCCTGAGATTGATTGCCAGAGGAGACCTAAGTAATACAGAGCGATTTAACGCGACTTGGTCTCCAGTCCCCAGAGTTTCCTTTAAAGGGAATTTAAAGTGAGAGTTCTTTGGAAGCTGGGAATGGAAGGACTTACCCTGACCCCATCAAGGCCCAGGACTCTAGGAAAAATAGTTCCTACTGGCGCCGGAGTCCTGGCATTGGCGAGATGAGGAAATGTCCGTCCTGTTCCTCAGTTCCAATCCACGTTTGGGTGCCATAACTGTTGACCTGAAAACTTGGTTAAAGAAAAGGCAACAGGCTAAATGCATACATTTTATGATTTAATTAATTAATCAATTCCCCATAAAGCTAACAGTTACATAGAGCTATGGAGCCAGGATCAGAACTGGCTGACTTAGTACAGAAATTGACTGTCTTAAGTACATTTTGCCATGAGGAAGGAGTTCTCTTAGATAAACACATTGTAAACAAAGTGGCCTCAGTTGGGTTTTATGATCCCAAGCTATGGGCATCTTCTTTCCATAGCATGTCTCTGTGATTTAAGATAAGGAAAAAGTCCCATCACCCAGATGACAGACATCCCGTCCTAAACAGGCCTTTGAAGTTGTTATCTTAACAGAGTTTGACAAAAGCTGAAGTCATACCCCAAGGTATTTGTGCTTTTCTCTTAACACTAGGATGCTAGAAGAAGGGTCTGATAAGGAAGTCCCATTTGCCCACCAAAAGGCATCCTCTAAACAAAGGAGACTATTAGGTCCAGGCTCTTAATTCAAACCTTGGCCCTTATTAAAGTCTAAAATTTATATTAAATATTATCAATGCATAAAGAAAAGGATAGTGTCACAGATAATAGAAGCAGCAAGAAGACTGTTCAGCTGTGCCTTTTAATACCAAAGGTGATCACAAAAAGCCAAAACCAATTAACATGGTTGAGATAGGAGGGAGAGGGAGGAATGTTACAATCAGGTCTTTTTGGTTTTTACAACTAGCTTGTTATTTTTATTCATAAATGAAATACATTTGTTTTCATCTTAGAATTAAACTGACACGAATATTCAATATGCAGTTGAATAGAGGAAAATACATTTAATAAAAATAACGCTCAGTGTGAGCTGCTGTCATATTTCAACGGGAAGTTTTGTCGGTGCTTACTTACTCCTTTGTTAACAAAATGATATAGTGCAAAAGGCCCTGGTATAGGAGTCATGGGTTCCAGTCCTAAAACAGCCACTAACTCGGTGTGTGTAAGGACACTTCCCCTGTCTTTCCCTCGGTTTCCTCATTTACAAAATGAGGAAGGTTGGACTAGTTAATCTCCAAAGTCCCTTCCAAATACTAAAGTCTAAAGCTTTTTTAGCATGCTACATTAGCCTATTAAGAATTTATCCATTTAATAAATAGTTAGGTGCCAAAAAAGCAGTATTCCCTCAATGGAACAAAACCTACACGCCCAGTTAGTGACTCAGAAGCAAAGCTATCAAGCCAAACATCATAAAAAAGCACTTTGTTGTAAACTTTTATGGACACAAGAGACAGAAAAGCATCTAAATCTTTGCTTCTATAATACATTTGATACTAATGTGCGATTTTCAGTAAATGAACCTCATTTCTCTCTCTCTCTCCCTTTGTCTGTCTTTCTGTCTCTCTCTGTCTCTCTCTCTTTCTGTTATCTTTGTCTTTCTGTCTCCATCCCTGTCTGTCTTTCTCTATCTTTCTCTCCCCATCTCTTTGTTTGTCTGTCTTTCTCTCCAGAAACAGAAGTTTATGAAAATGTGTACTTGTATTATTCACACAAATGTATATATATTAGGGAGGAAAAAATAGCAGCAATCCCTTGCTGGGCAGCTTTTATTCTCACCCCCAAAGGGGAATAAGGGAAATGAGAGTGAAGATCATCTGAAACACACCATTCTCGAGGTTGTGCCTCTTGCTGCCAGTGCCTGTTCGTAGGGCTACCTGTAGCACATGTGAAGGGGAAAATCCTACTTACTACTTCTTGCCCAAAGTGTGGTTTTGGGGTGATAAGCCACTTCTTCCCCTTAGGGGTAAACCTTGGGTAGTAGAAGGAAAGGCTTTGTCTGTCTGTCCTTTGAATTGGTGTGTGCGTGCATGAATAGAGCCATCCTTGGAGTCAAGTTGAGCTGAATTCAATTTCTGAAACTAACACCTATGAACTGTGTGACAATCACTGAGACCAGGGGTGTCAGAGCCAAACAGAAATGTCAGTCACCAAACTGTTCATAAGAACTCCTGCATATTGTTATTGTCCAGTCTCTTTCAGTCATGTCTGACTCTTCATGACCCCATTTGGGGTTTTTTTGGCAAAAGATACTGGAGTAGTTTGCCATTTCCTTCTCCAGCTCATTCTACAGATGAGGAAACTGAGGCAAGCAGAGTTAAGTGACTTGCCCAGGGTCACACAGCTAGTTGTATCTGACATAGTGTTATCTATGTTTTAATTGTATTTTTATTGGTTTTGTTAAATATTTCACAATGACATTTTAATCTGATTTAGTCTGCAACTGGGAGTATCTTGCATTCTACAGGCTACTTGTTTGACACCTCTGCTCTAGGCAACTCAAGACTGTGTCAGAAAAGGGACCAACCTACATTTGTAAGAGGGAGTTTTCTTACCAGTAAGTAAATTTCAAGTCTAAACTCCATGTCCATGAGGCAATTAAATCTAAAATAAGAATCAATTTCTACATGCCTGTTTTCCTTAAAAGCAGTCATTTTCCCCAGATAGTCCTAAAAAGATTATTTTTGATGCGATAGTAAGCTTATACATTACTATTTAATCTATGGCTTACATGAAGTTATGTTTAGTAACATGTATTTCTTGATGTGAAATAGCTTGAGCAATCTTAATGTAGTGTTGTGCATATACAGCTAGTCTAACTATTTTTCAAGCTTGATTACTTTTTTCAGATCCAAATATACACACGTTAAACTGATGCAAAAAAAGGAACTGAATGAAAAACATAGTCAGAGCTAAAGCATGGCAATTCTGTCTGGGCAGAACATCAGACTGTTAGAAAAAAGAACAGTGGAATATTTGACAAGTGAAATTGAAAATTTCCCTTGTGTTTTCCAGGAGGACCATTTCCTTGTGGCCCATTGGTTATCTTTGACTTTTCATTGGTTACCTTTAACTTTTGTGTGTTTTATTCTGTTACACACTTACTCCATAGAGTTAAGAATAAATATGTAGATGGTTATCCTTTTTCTAAAATTTACTTGTGGTTTTTTGTGACATGTTTTTATGCAAATCACTACAATTTTCTGTAGTTCCAGTTTTAGAACTTGTCTGCATATGCCATTCATGAATCCTAGATCTTTTGTTTCTGGAGAAATGATGTGATCTCACAATCCTGTGGGCAACAAAATCAAACAGTAGCACAGACAGTCCAATCACTTCCACCATATTCCTAATCATTTTCATCAAGTGGTCATATACTCTCGCGTGCTGACCCTTCTAATCAATTCTCCACCAAACCAATTATTGTCTTAAACCACTAGAAGAGAGCCATGGCATGAATAATCCCAGCCACTCTGAAAAGCAACTGCCTTTGTGTTTGGTTTGGTAATGCATTCATTTGAAGACATTTTCGCAAAATTTTCTTCCTGGTTATTGTTTGACACATCATTTTCTGTTTATGCACTTTCCTCCTCTCCCAGTTTTCAGGAATATACAGTGTAAATCAGCACACATGTAAATATGTTGTTGAAAGGAAATCAGCCTCAGCTCCATCCAGAAGCATCACTCTTAATCTATCAGTGAATAAATATTTAAGTGCCTACTATGTATCAAGCTCAGTGCTAAGAACTAGGGATACAAAAAGAGGCAAAAAATAGTCCCTGCCTTCAGGAAGCTCACAACCTAATGAAGAAATATCACCAGCTCCTGCATCAACTGCCCCATATTTAATTGAATGAGACTTTTCTGGAACAGGAAAGAGAGTTAGTTTTACATTTACTGTAGCTCTCCTGTCTTCTTCCTCTTAAACATATCCTCTGCCTTGTAGACTTTCTCCTTCTTCAAAATGCTAAGTAGTTTCAAGTGTTATTAGAGAGTTTTTGTGGAATCAGAAAAATAAATGTGTGTGGAAATCACAGACTTAGTGGCTATAATATACTCTAGCCTCAAGGATAATGGTGGACCCAAGAAGTTACTTTTTCATTCTGTTTTAGCTGTTCTAATCCTTTGTGTTTTATTTTTAAAATTAATTAATTTATTTTTAGTTTACAAGATTCAGTTCCATAAGCTTTTGAGTTCCAAATTTTCTCCCCCTCCCTTCCTACTCCCCTTCCCAAGGCATGCAATCAGATATGGGCTCTACATATACTTTCACATTAAACATATCTTCACATTAGTCATATTGCAAAGAAGAATTATAGCGAATGTCTTTCCCATTCTTCTTTAATAAAATCAGCATGAATAGTAAACTCTGGCTTTCCTCTATACAGTTATTACTTTGGGTGATATTTTTACCACTTTTCGGACATTCGATTTCATGGCTTTATTAGATTTCATGTACTCAACAAGATACTTCAAACCAAATCTATTTTATCTATAGCATTAGAGAAGGGAATGACTTTTTTTCTCTAAAGATATTTTTACAGTACCCTTCTAAGGTTTTACTTTTATTCAAGGTCTTGGTATTTTCAAGGCCAGATTTTTCTAAGTTTACCACCTGAAAAAATGTTTTTTAAATTTTTGTTCTCCTTATAATTATATTCTTCTTGGAGAGGCATCAAGGCAAAGTGGACAGATGTCCAGATTGGAAATAAGGAGAATTGGACTCTACTGCCAGCTCTACCATTAGCTAACTATAAATTAACAGATTACTTAATCTGTTTCCTCATCTGTAAAATGAGTAACTAGCTGATCTCTAGGGTTCCTTTCAACTAGGGTCTCATGATAATAATTCTCCATTCTGTGTTGATCTACAAGGACATAGTGACCTTTTTTTTCAATGCAAATGAAGTAATGATTGCTAATAATAGCTAATGTTTTTATGGAACTTACTATGTGGCATACATTCTGCTAAGCACTTTACAGTTATTATCTCATTTGATCCTCACAACAAAGCTGAGGGGTGGGTGCTATTATTATCCCCATTTTGCAAATTGGGGGGAGGGTAAAGTGACTTGCCCAGGGTCACACAGCTACTAAGTGTCTGAGGCCAAATTTGAACTCAGTCCCGTTTTCTTGATTCTGTGCGCAGTGCTCTACCCACTGTACTATCTGGTGGTTTTCCCTTTTCTTCAGTACTGCTAGTGTTTGTACTGATAAGCACATAGGAAATCACTACAGTATGATTAAAAAACACTTTTCATATGTGTCACCTCTGCCTTTAGAATGTGAGCTGTTTGAAAGCAGGAAATGTCTTACTTTTCTATTTATGTTCCCAGCACAATGCTTTGCACATTAAGCGTTTAATAAATGCTTTATTCATTCAGTTAATCAGAAGCATTATTAAGCATTCACTAAGTGGTAGTCCCTGAGCATAACAAAGACAAAAAAGAAACAATCCCAGCCCTAAAGCAGTTTATATCTGTGTGAAAGAAAAACAGTATGTACGCATATCAGTACATAAACAGAAAGTAAATCTAAGGAAATTTCTGAGGGCGACAGGAAAGGCCTCTTGTAGAAGGTGATTGTTGAGCTAAGCTCTGAAGGAAGCTGGCTTCTAAGAGGTGAGGAAAAGAAATTCATTCCAGGCATAGGCAAAGGCACAGAATGGAAGATGGAAAATAGACAGCAACTAGGGCGATGGGACTGAACCATAGAGTACATATGAGGGAAAGCATTCTATAATAAGTCTCTACCTTGACACTTGGTAACTGTATTGGAAAGAAGAGAACAGGGCAAAGTATTGAAAGATATGTTGGTCTGGAATCCTCTGGGATGTAGAGTTTCTTTCAGCCCAGAATCAATCCTTTTCTGTAATTTCTTGAGAAACTTGTAATTTTGTCTTTTTCAGCGATGACAATAACTATTGACTGAGGATCACTAATGACCCTTATCGCTGCCTTTCTTTTTCTGACATTTTATGTGCCTAAAAGAGAGATCACTAGAGGAATTCTCCAAGGTTTGTGTAACGCCTGTAATCTCTATTAATTTTATTGAATTTTAGTTGTCCCTAACAACCAACAGGAATTCAGCCCTGTATAGACATGATCCTAGAACCATGTCTCTTCCAACTTTCAAAGCTTTACAAATATTCTAGGATCAAATGTATTACTATATAATGAATATGTTGTGGCCTCACTCTCCCAGACTGAAGTTGGGTAGTAATGACTGCTTCCCAGTCTGGTAGATTTGTGGTTATTTTGAGAGATTAGCAGTATTTCTTCTTTAATACCATCAACTAAAGCCCCCATTAGTAGTGTTCCTCCCACTGATAGTTGAAGGTAATAGACCAGCTCCCCGGTTCTGTTTTTTCCACTTAACATCAATTAACTTTTAAAAGAGATATTTATTTGAAAGTATAGCATTATAAAAGTTCAAATACTTCCCCCGGTACCCTGAGAGCATACTGTCCCCTATCCCACTTTGGTTGAGGAGAATGCTTCAGCACAGTTTTTACTTAACATTCATTTGGACAAGTTCATGGCCAAATACATCACTGTTAGAGCTCTGGTCTCTGGTCCTATAGGGCTGGATCCCCAAAGTCTCTCCTTATTTCTCAGGGCATAAATACGAGGCTGGGCAGCTAGAGTGCACAATGGATATAGTACCAAGCCTGGAGTCAGTAAGACTCACCTTTATAAGTTCAAATCTGACCTCAGACATTTACTAGCTGTGTGACCCTGCACAAGTCACTGAAACCCAGTTACTTCAGTTTCCTCACCTGTAATGTCAGCTGGAGAAAGAAATGGCAAACCACTCCATTATCTCTGCCAGGAAAACCCCAAATGGGATCACAAAGAGTTGGACAGGACTGAAATGACAAACAACAACAAATACTAGATTGGTTGTAAAACTCAGACTCTGGAATACCAAGATACTCAAACCTCAGGAGGCTCATTCTTCTCACCTTTTAGATTCACAAGATTATGATCTCTAATCCCTATACCAAAAATAGAAAAGACCAAATACAGAAGGTAAGACCAATTTCTTTTTCCGAGGGGAACAAGTCAGCCCCTATGGGGAAGGTCCAAGACCTCTCTTTTTACAGCATTCTCTCTCAATGATTTCATGTTACCTCAAACATTATCATAATTCCACTATTGATGATATTCAAATATCCCTCCATCATCATCATCATCATGATTGATTTGCTCTTTTCCCATTTATATGACACTATAAAATGTTAGAGAGTTACAAAGTGGAGAAATTGTTTATTCTTTTCCCTAATTAGCACATACAAGTAACTGTGGGCCAATAAAAAAAGAGTATGGTTTATATCCCATTAAAATAATTTCCTACTTGTATGATTTTTTTAGACAAATCTTTTTATGTCCTTAGCCTCAGTTTCCTCATTTGTTAAAAAAGGGTTGAACTACATGGCCTCTAAGACTGCTTATAGCTCTTACATGTATGATCGTAGAGGCAATTAGGAGGTACAGTGGATAGTGTGCTGGAAGTGGAGTCAAAAAGACCTCAGTGCAAATATGACCTCAGACACTTATTAGTTTTGTGATTCTGGACAAGTCTCAACTCCAGTCTGTCTCAGTTTCTTCATCTATAAAATAGGGATAATAACAGCATTTACCTCCCATGTTTGTTGTGAGGATCAAATGAGACGATATTTGTAAAGCTCTTAGTATAGTGCCTGGTATATAATAAACTTTGCCAGCTTCAAAGCACTAGGTATTATTGTCTTACAATCTTATGAATTTACAACTATATCATGCTATAAAATTTACAAAGGGATTTGTACACGTTATTTCATTTAATTTTTCACAACAACTTTGTATGGTAGGTACCATGGATATTGTTATTCCTTTGTATCAATAAGAAAACTGAGACTCAGTGGAGTTAAATGGAAATACAATACATGGTCACACAGCTAATAAGTGTCAGAGGTGGGAATTTAATTCAGGTGTTCCTGACTTCAAGTCTAGCATTCTATCCACTATGTCACATTGCTCCTGAGATACTGATAGAGTCTGGACTATTGAAAAAATTTGGGGGGCTGAGCCAAGATGGTGGAGTAGAAGGACCGACCTGTAGAAGCTCTCCCCCCATAGCCCATAATATACCTGTAAAAATGACTCTAAACAAATTCTAGAGCAGCAGAAGCCACAAAATGAAGGAGTGAAACAGATTTCTAGCCCAAGACAACCTGGAAGGCCAAAAGGAAAGGTCTATTGCAATGGGCTTGGAGTGGAGCAGCCCAGAATAGGCTGTGAGGCACAGACAGGACTGGAGCAGGCTTCAAGGCATGGAATCACAGGTAGCTGCTGTGGTTCCCTGATTTCTCAACCCACAAACACCAAAGATAGCTTCAGAGGTCAGTAAGAAAGTTCTTTCACCAGGGTGAGAGGCGGCCGTGGTCTGGCCCCACCCCCAACTCCAGAGTGGTGGTAGCCACTGTCACAGCAGCTCCACTTTTGGAGCCCTTGACCTAAAGACCCTGGGGAAATCAAGTAGCTGATCTGGATCTCAGTTCTGAGTGGCAGTCCTGGGGTGAGGAGGAGCACTGGTGCTAGCATGGTGAAGCTGGTGGTAGCAGTGGAGAGGGAATCCTACTCACAGTTCCAGGGCAGAAAAGGGTGCTTGTGGTTGCTCACAGACCAGAGTGCAAGCCAGGAGAGGAGTAAACTCCTCTGCCTTGATTGTGCCACCTTGGAGGAACTGAGAACTTACAGATCCCTAGAGATATTTCAGAGAACAACTGCACAGAACCTCTGAAGCCTAGGATAGTATGCCCTCCACTTTTTGACAAAAGACTGAAAAGTCAAGTAACTGGCAGGGAAAATACTCAAAAAAGGGAAAAAATAAGACTATAGAAGGTTACTTTCTTGGTGAAAAGATATTTCCTTCCATCCTTTCGGATGAGAAAGAGAAAAGCGTACCATCAGAGGAAGACATCAAAGTCAAGACTTCTACATCCAAAACCTCCAAAAAAATGCAATGATCTCAGGCCATGGAAGAGCTCAAAAAGGATTTTGAAAATTGAGTAAGAGGTGGAGGAAAAATTGGGAAGAGAAATGAGAGCAATGCAAGAAAATCATGAAAAGCAAGTCAGCAGCTTGCTAAGGGAGACCCAAAGAAATGCTAAAGAAAATAACACCTTTAGAAACACACCAACTCAAATGATAAAAGAGGTCCAAAAAGCCAGTGAGGAGAAGAATTCTTTAAAAAGCAGAATTGGCCAAATGGAAAAAGAGGTTCAAAAGATCACTGAAGAAAATAGTTCTTTCAAAATTAGAATGGAGCAGATAGAAGTTAATGACTTTATGAGAAACCAAGAAATTATAAAACAAAACCAAAAGAATGAAAAAATAGAAGACAATGTAAAATATCTCATTGGAAAAACAACTGACCTGGAAAATAGATCCAGGAGAGATAATTTAAAAATTATGGGACTACCTGAAAGCCATGATTAAAAAAAGAACCTAGATATCATCTTCCAAGAAATTATCAAGGAAAATTGCCCTGATATTCTAGAACCAGAGGGTAAAATAGAAATGGAAAGAATTCACCGATCACCTCCTGAAAGAGATCCCAAAAGGAAAACTCCTAGGAATATTGTAACCAAATTCCACAGTTCCCAGGTCAAGGAGAAAATATTTCAAGCAACCAGAAAGAAGCAATTTGAGCATTGTGGAAATACAATCAGAATATCACAAGATTTAGCAGCTTCTACACTAAGTGATCAAAGGACTTGGAATACGATATTCCAGAAGTCAAAAGAGGTAGGATTAAAACCAAGAATCACCTGCCCAGCAAAACTGAGTATAATACTTCTAGGGGGAAAATGGAATTGCAATGAGATAAAGGACTTCCAAGCATTCTCATTGAAAAGATCAGAGCTGAATAGAAAATTTGACTTTCAAATACAAGAATCAAGAAAACATGAAAAGGTAAACAGGAAAGAGAAGCCCTAAGGAACTCATTAAAGTTGAAATGTTTACATTCCTATGTGGAAAAATGTTATTTTTAACTCATGAGACCTTTTTCAGTTTTAGGGTCATTAGAAGGAATACATGTGGATATATGTGTGTGTATGTATGTACATATATCTGTATATATACATATATGTGTATATGGATATGTATGTATACATTATTTATGTGTAGGTATGTATATGTACATGGGTATACATGTGTATATATCTATATATGTATACATAGACAGAGGGCACATGGTGAGGTGAATATGAAGAGAGAATACCTAAAAAAATAAAATTAACTCTTGAGTGGAATGTACTAGGAGTAAGAGAAAGGGAGAGGTAGAATATAGCAAATCATTTCACATAAAAGAAGGAAGAAAGAGCTTTTACAATGAAGGGGAAGAAGGGGGAGATGAAAGGAAATAAGTGAGCCTTATTCTCATGGGATTTGGTTTAAGGAGGGAATAACACACACTCAATTGGATATGGAAATCTTTTTTACTCTGCAAGAAGGCAAGGGGAAAGGAGATAGGAGAGGGAAGATAATAGAAGGGAAAGCAAATTGGGGAAAGGGATAATCAGAAGGAAATACTATTGTAGGAGGACAGGTCAAGGGAGAGAATGGAAATAAGTGGAGGGTAGGATAGGATAGAGGGAAATGTGATTAGTCTTTTACAACATAACTATTATGGAAGTGCTTTGCATTGTTACACATGTATGACCTATATTGAATTGCTTCTTTTCTCAATGAGGGTGGGTGGGGAGGGAGGGAGAGAATATGGAACTCAAAGCTTTAATAATGAATGTTAAAAATTGTTTTTACATGCAACTGCAAATTAAGATATACAGGCAATGGAGTATAAAAATCTATTTTGCTCTACAGGAAAATAGAGAGGAAGGGGGATAGAAGAAGGGTGGATAATAGAAGGAAGGACAGACTGGAGGAAGGGGTGCATGAGGTGCACACTGTCTTGGGGTGAGGGGTGGGGAGAGATGGGGAGAAAATTTAGAATTCATATTCTTTTGAAAGTGAATGTTGAGAACTGAAAATAAATACATTTTATAAAATTAAAATGAAATAAAATAAAATTTTTAGCACATAATAGAACTTTTACTTCTAGCAGGTTACGCTGGAACCAGCTGAAACCAGTTGCCGATTGTTAAATTTTTAATTTGAGTATTTACACCTCAGAAATCCATACAAACAGGGCTTGATTCATTGTTTTGCTGATTGTTTAGATTTAAGAAAGTAATTAGACAAAATGTTAACAAGGCAGATTAAACTTGAATTATATGGTCATACTTTTTTAATATCACTTGTTAAACATTTACTAGCACATACCCCTGCCTCCAAGTGAATATTTTCCTCTGCAAAGAAATCTTGGGAGCCCATATACTTATTTTAGTGGTCCTACAATTTTTCAAAGGATTTCTGTAACTGTTCTTTTGGACTTGCCCTCATAGCCCCACAGTACATTCTTAGGAGGATGTTAATGCTGCAAATTTTCACTCTTTGAAAGTGAATTTGATTTTCAGACAGAACCAAGAATCATTTCAGAATCAAACCTGGTGAATAGTGTAGGTGATCAAGCTGAGTAGTAACACACAGGGTATTTTTTGTTGTTGTTTTATTTTGTTTAAAACAGAGTCAATAAGGGAATGAAACTGATATAGAAAAGCAGCAAAGTACTAGACTTGGAGTCACCAGTTTTATGTTACAATCTCAGTTCTGTCACTACTTGTGTCTTACCTTCTCTGGGCCCCAGTTCTTTCATCTGTAAAATTGTCAAGGATTTAGCATAGTGTCTGCCACATAGTAAATGCTATGTAAATGTTAGTGGTGATGATGATGATGATAGTGATGTGAAGAATGATGGACTTGCAGCTCCAAATCTGTGATATTTGTGGGTATTGTAAATAGATCTTGAATGTCATACAAAAGAGGAACTTCAAAAATACCTAGAATAACCACAGCATTATTGGAATAAACCTGTCGTCTTCCAGTTCAATCTGGCAAATATTTTTAAGACATTCTGCTACATTATGAGGGTACAAGACAAGAAAGGATCCATCTAAAACTCTGTTATTTTTCCCTTTTTCTGATCTCATGGCATTTTATTATCTGCTTTTGCATTTATTGCATTCTAATTTGCATTATGTTTCTCTTGATACATCTTGTCCCTCTTCATAGATTATTATCTTCTTGAGGAAAGGTATTTTCAGGTCTTTTTTCTTATCTCTCTCAGAATCTAGCATATCATATACAGTAGATACCTAATGTAACATCCCCTGTAGAGCCACTCCTCCAGTTACTCATATAAGCTGCTTCTTTCTAATTCTAAGGGTGATCTTTCCATTAACAATTAGCCAGTAGATTCAAATATTATTCATCATGGCAAAGCAAGAAGTTAGTATAAAACATTCTCCAAAAATGTTTTGGGTTATACTCTTCTACAAGTACAGAGTTGGGGGGTAGGAGAAGATCTGACACAAACCTAAAGTATGATGACAGTGAGGACCCAATGTGGGGACCTGATGATCCATGGAGTCAAAACCAAATAGAATTGTTGATGGAGATTGGATAGTTGCCATTAAGAGATATGTACAAATGATTAGCAGAGCCAAGGGGGAGAAAAGAGGATTTTTCTTACCAACACTCAATCATGCAACCAGGTTAATAAAGAATCTTATATCTTTTCCATGAGACAAAATTCCAGACCTGACTGTTGTCATAATTTAACTTACTTGCAGCTAAGAAGACCAGAATTTCAAAGCTGAAGGACACCTATCAGCTGATTGAAGGACCGGTTTTTCAAGACAAAATTAGAAGTCTTCAAACAGAGATAGATGGCCATTTGTCAGGAAAGTTGTAGAAAATTATTGCATCAGTTGGGACTAGCTAGCCTCTGAGACTTCCTGATTCAGATTCTGTGAGATGTACATGTTATGTTCTCAGTGACAAGAAGTTTTACAGTATTTTTAAAGATTAGACATATTAAATTAACTATCTTCTTTCTCTTTTCTTTCTACAAAATATTTACTGTGTTAATTTTTAAGATGAAGGTTTATGAATTTGTTTGCAGAGATTGTTTTATCAACCGTAAATGCTTGCATCTCAATCCATGCTAACCTCATTCACCACAATAGAAACCACACTGGGGGAGTGGAAAGTTGTATTTTTTTAAACACTCTAAGGTACTTTCCTATTTCAAAATACATAGATGACATACAGTAAATGCTTATTGCCTGCTATTTTTACTTTACCTATCTCCATTCATTCTGTGACATATGAAAAGTGTAAGAGGCATAGTTTCTAGATAATTAATAATTTTATTAATTATGACTAGCAGATAATTAATAAAATTATCATTGGCTTTCTTTCATAAAGCAAAGATTCTTCCTAGAGAATAATGAATGTTTAGAAAGCCTTTGGAAAAAGGCATGTGTCTGAGGACGAAAATCAACTCTGATTCCTTAACAATTAATGAGGGCTTGGACATATTAATAAGGTAATCCTCAAAAAGTCTTCAGCTCCCGGTACAAAGAGAGTGACCTAATTGTGAGACTCAGCTGTCTCCAGCAAACTGGACAAAAGAATCCATCTCTATCCAGACCTCACTTTGTGGTTTTCCCCTTCATAAGCTGGGTCACCCTAAATTCTAATGGAAGATTCTGAGGATAAACGGGTTTATTTCCTAAGGGCAAGATTTTGTTTAGACTGGATTCTGTTTGTAAGGTCTCCTAGTTGGGTGGAGTCCCACCCAAGATCCAGAAACATGTACCCCAAGGATTTGGGTAATTTAATCTATCAACCATGTCCTTCAGAGACTGGCTGAATAATCTACAGTGGTTTATTTCTGAATGATGAAATAGGAAAAACCTTAATCTCAATAATTGGCTATTAATATACAAAAGAAACAATAATTTCAATTGTTTCATCAATAAATGTTAATCAACCAATTCATGCAAAACTCTGTGTAAAAAAGTGATACCCAAATAGATAAGTAAAACCTATTCTATACTCCAAGTATCTTTTAAAGGTTATTAAGTATGTTCACAGGTAAATAGAACAAGAATTAGAATATGATAAGTACATAGAAAGAGCATAATACACTAAAAAAAAAAGAGAGAGAGATCAGAGAGGTCACTTACATTTGGAGGGCTCAGGGAAGGAATCACAGGGAAAATTTGATCTGGGCCTTGAATTCTAAAAACATGTCGATGAGTAATGAGTCACATGACTAACTTCTACTTCTTAGAATCCCTTTTTCCTCTCAAAGCCCAGCTTAAGTACCACTTTCTGCATGAAGCCTTTCTGGAATCAATTCCCTACTAACTGTTTATGACTTCCCCTACCAAACAACCTTGTAAAATATGTGTGTATATCCACATATATATGTGGGTATGTGCACATCCATAATATGTATACACATACAGTCTACACATATACCTATGTGTTCATATGTGTCTGTATATGCTTATATGTGTACAACATGTCTTCCCCAATAGAATTTAAGCTGCTTGATGACAGACTAATTTTTTTTGTCTTTGTACCCCCTCTCCCAGCAAGTAGCATAGACTTGGGGAATACCTCCCTGGCATGGAGGTAATCAATAAATGTTGGTGGATAGATTTACCTCAGAAGATTTGAAAGTTCACACAATCCCATCATAATTCAAATGAAAAAAAATCCCCTATGGATAGGCTCTGCTGCCTTTCCCTGAGCCCCCTGTGATTTTGGTTATTCACATGATTCTACATGCAGATCCAACTTTAGAAAACCAAAATAGACCGAAAGGTCTGGTGGTAGTCTCTTCCCACAACTTCCCTAGCTAATCAAAACCATGAGAACTTCATTGTCCCTAAAGGGAAAGTCCCCAGAACAGGCAACTTTTGACTGTTAACTCTTGCACAGCCAGGTTCTTTCCCTTTTTTATTATTGATATTGATGATGTGAATTGGAAAGTCTGAGTTCAGTGGTCAAAATGAGGGTTTGGGAGTAATCACAATCTGAAGATCTCGGTCAAGTTTCTTATAAGCAGCTCACCACTCCTTACTGAAGATAATTAGGGACTAATTTATATTTAGGATATTCTTTCTATATTATAGTTAAGTACAAGTACTATTTTTCTGCTAGATGGACAGCTAAAGGTGGGAGTATGAAGAGTGATATTCCATATGAGCTGCGAAGCAATCATTCCTTATTATATCCAGTGCACTGTGACAGTTAGCAATAGTGTAACTGTATTTTATATAATTCAGGTATAAAAGTATAATTATGAAGTTCTAATAGGTTTTCATAGTTAATAATAGCTTGCATTTATACATAATAATAATAGCTTATGTTACATAGTTAATAGGTTGTATTATTTAAAGCTTTATACTTTCCAATTTACAAAGCATTTTCCTCCAAATAGGTGGTTCGGTATCATTATCATGGCTTTGCTGCTCAACAGGGTCATTCATTTACTTCTTATGCAAGCTGTGATTAAGGATGGGAAAATTTTGTTTCTTTAAAATCACATTTTATTCATATTAAATTCAAAACTCTTCCCCTTTCCTGCATTAGCAATGTCCTTCTGCTTTGTCACTGTGGAAGCAAGACAATTCAGCGTTGGCTACATCTCAAGTCTCTCCTTGGATGATTGTAACTGATCCCTTCACAAACGGGGCATCAAAGTCAAAACTTCACAAAACATGTTCTCAGTGGCACATTGTAGCAAGGACATTGACAAGTCTGGCCCCTCTGCCATGTAAGCTCCTTGAGAGTAGGGTCTGTTTTGATTTTATTCTTTATGTCCCAAAGACTAGCAGAGTTGTAGGCATATAATAGGCATGTAAATGTGTGTTGAATTGAATTATTGAATTGAAAGTTGAGAGCATTCAAAAGCGAGTGACCAGAATAGTAAAGGTCTTCAAGCTCATTTCAAATGAAAAAATACTTGAAGAAACTGGAGGTGTTTAATCCAGAGAAGACTTAGGGGAAATAATTATAACTGCCTCTAAATATTTAAAAGATTGTCATAGGGAAAAGGGATTAGATTTTACCTGCTTATGCCCTAAGGGCAGAAGTTAGAATAGTGAGTAGAAATTGCAAAAAGGGAAATTTTAAGGAAAGAAATGTAAAGAAAAGCTCTTTTCTCTTTCTGAGTCTCGTTATAGAACCTCACAGATTACAAATCTCTGGTCTCTGGTCACACTGGGAAGCTGCCTAATTGTTTGCCTAAGCAAGTAGTAATTTTACTGATAGCTTCCTTTCCTATTTTCAGAATACTTCCACTTAACTTTTTGTACTGTTTCTGGGTGGGAGAAATTACTAAGTAAAGTTTCTCATTAAAATTTTTGATTGGGTGATACCATAAGCAAATTAAGGGAGCATGGAAAAATTTACCTGTCAGATCTATGTATAAGAGAAAAATTTATGACCAAACAAGATAGAAAGCATTACAGGATATAAAATGGATAATTTTGATCACATTAAATTAAACAACAAATTTAAAAGGTTTCGCACAAACTAAACCAATGCAGCCAAGATTGGAAGGAAAACAGAAAACTGGGGGAAAATTTTTATAGCAAGTTTCTTTGATAAGTTCCTTATTTCTCAAATACATGGAGAACTGAGTCAAATTTATAAGAAAACAAGGCATTCCCTAATTGATAAATGGAAAAAAGATATGAACAAGAAGTTTTCAGATAAAGAAAACAAAGCTATAATAAAGGTCCTCAAGCTCATTTCAAATGAAAATATAATTGAAGAAACTGGAGGTGTTTAATCCAGAGAAGACTTAGGGGAAAAAATAGAGATACTTAGTGGTACAAAAAAATGCTTTAAATCATTATTGATTAAATTAAAACCTTGAGGTTTTAAGAAGTTTGGGGTTTTTTTTTACTATACTCAAACTACCATATCTTCTCTGCTTCCTTCCACAACTCTCCACCTCTTACCCCTGAAAAAATACAGTAGAACTAGTATTGGAGGTTTTTAAGGTACTGTTTATACTGATTGTCTTTTGCCTTTCTGAAACCAAGGTAGGACACTTGCAAACTTAGCTTTTAAAATCTCTTCCCTCTTCCCTAAAAAAGCTCCTGCCTCTTCTATATTTAAATGATTATTCAATTTTAAATGTTTCTTTTTGAGTTTTTAGTTTTCTAATTTGACATAAAATAAAAATATTAAAAAGATAGTTAAGTTGTTTTTCAGTCATGTCTGACTCTTTGTGATCCCATTTGTGGCTTTGTTGGCAGAGGTACTGGAGTGGTTTGCCATTTCCTTCTCCAACTCATTTTACAGATGAGGAAACTGAGGCAGGCTGGATTAAGTGACTTGCCCAGGGTCACATATCTGCCAAGTATTTGAGGACAGATTTAAACTCAGGTAATTGAGTCTTCCTGGTTTCAGGCCCAGTACTCTATCCACTGAGCCACCTACCTGCCTGAAAAGATGGTTATTTAAGGTTAATAAGTAAGTAAGTAAGAACTATAAATTTTTTTAGATAACTGAGAAGATAGATTGTTTTCTTTCTGTTTAATTGTTGGGGAGGAAAAGGGCATGGGGTACAGGGATTACCGTATTTCTCTTATTTCAGGTTTCCTGTCATAAAGTATGTGATTTTTAGTCTTTTTGAGGATCATGATATACATTAAGATCCTATTTAAAATGGAAGGCATCCCAAAAAAAAGAAATAACATGAAAATTACAGTTTTTACTTTTTCTAGCTGCTAATGAATATTCTTGACTGATCAAGAAGCACTAAAGCTTAGTAGAAATCAACTGCTATGCATTTGGGTTACCTTTGCTGGAAGGCCTTTAAGGAAATACAAAGCAAGGCCAAATTAAAGTACAGACTTTGTTGATGCTCCAGAATAACATCAACCAATTTGGTTTCCTCATTGTCTTCCTTTTGGGCAGAGAAAATTACACTGCTATGTCTCCGCTGTTGGAAAGGTTTCTTTAACAGTTCAGAAACGCAAGCTTTGTTAACTACAAATTTTTCACATTCCTAAAATACAGTTATTCTTAAGTACGGCACTCTTCCACTTCCACCTTAAAACATCTTTTGTTTGTTTGTTTGTTTGTTTTTAAAACTGTCTAAATGCAATCTAACAAGCCCTGGGGATAAAAAGGTAAAAATTTAACAGTTTCTGCCCTCAAGAAGCTTACTTTCTGCTATCTAAATAGGATAAGTTTCAGATGCCTGGACATTTCAATTCAGCATTTACCCAGATCAGAGGTGAAGATGTATTTCACATTATGTATACAGAAATGTGAATAAATTAAACAATTGCACAATCATGCCTGGAGCGAATATATTTAAATAATTTCCAAATTCATTTGTTGTTGTTCAGCTGTTTCAGTCATGGCGTCTAACTCTTCATGATCCCCGCTGAGATTTTCTTAGCAAAGATACTGGAGTAGTTTACCATTTCCATCTCCAGCTCATTTTACAGATGAGAAAACTGAGGAAAACAGGGCTAAGTGACTTGCCTAAGGTCACATAGCTAGTAAGCATTTTTGAACTCAGGTCTCCCTGACTCCAGGTCAGAGGCTCTATCCAGTGCCACCTAGCTGCTTAATAATGAAAGTACTATTAGGGAACAAGAAGGCTCTTCAAGTGACATTCAACAGTGGACCACATTTTTGCTATTTTACAACTGATTAAAAATATAGAGAACATAAGAACCTGCTGTGCTTATTGTTGTTGGTGGATTATAAAAAACATTCAATGTGGAGGAGCAAAATGCCATTATATAGCCTCTTTTTCAACAGTGTCCTCCAACTATACAGGAAAACAATTTCAGTTTCTTGAAAGTTATGACAACAGAAATAACCCTGTTCAATAAGTCTCTAAACATAAACATCAGGTGAAGCATGAAAGGAAGAGAGATATGATTTCCAAAGTGATTTTGCCACTGTGATGGAGATGAACCGGGTACAAATCAAAGTTGAAGAGGGATTCCCTATGGAAAATGAGCTCCTCCAATGATTTCTGTTTGCAGATGATATTTTCCTGGTGGCACTGAGCCCCAAAACACTACAAAACCTCCTGGAAGTAATTCATAATCATTCAATTGAGTTTGATCTGATCTACACAGAAAACATCAAGGGGACAAAGAATGTCTGTTGCCCAGATTATGATATACAATTGAGTAGATAAACTCTGGGGTAGCTGGGTGGCACAGTGGGTAGAGTGCCAGACGTGGAGTCAGGAAGATGAATCTTCCTGAGTTCAATCTGGCCTCAGACACTTACTAGCTGTGTGACCCAGGGCAAGTCATTTAACCCTGTTGGACTCAGTTCCTCATCTATAAAATGAGCTGGAGAAGGACATGGCAAACCACTTCAGTATTTTTGCCGAAAAAGCCCCAAATGGAGTCACAAAGAGTCTGAAATGACTGAACAACAACGACAGACAAACTCTTCTGGAACAGATAATGCAAATGGACAAGATGTGTCTAGAGTTGAGCTAGAGGAAGAGGGCTGGAGTGCCTTTGGGAAACTGATAAACATCTTTATGCTTCCGATGAAAATAAATGTTCGTCTTCTTTATATTAACATTCTACTGGTAGTGCTATGTAGCAGTAATACGCTCCAAAAGATCTGAATAAATATTACAAAGAGGGCAATACAAAGGCATATGGTGGGTGTGAACAGGCTGAAACATACAGTCATTGAAGAACTTTAAAGAAGATTGACAGTAAAAGATGTCATAAAGGAAATGTATGATAGGAAGAAAAGATAGGTTGGTCATGTGGTGAAGATAATTGATGACACAGGGACATTCATTTCCTCTCAATATCAGAGCACAGCACATTGGGTGAATTTCCTCTGGTGAACTTAAGGAACAACATAGATGAAAGCTTAATAGGATAGGCAGGCATGGATGAAATGGGTCTGTGTCTTTGGAGAAAATAGCCAAATTAAGATCATAGAACCAGTTGAATATCTGAGTATAGTATTTATGGTAAAGTGCAAAAGGCAGGATGTGAATTGAATTCTTCCCCACAGTGAGTCCAGCACTCAATCTAGTATGGCTTTCAGTTACGTAGAGTATATAGGAGGGGGAGAGAAGGAAATGGCAAGCCATTCCAGTATCTTTGCCAAGAAAACCCCAAGGAGGTCACAAAGAGTTGGACACGACTGAACAATAGCAAAAGGAGTGGGAATTGATCTCAGTCCTAAAGATCTGGCCCAGATACAGATGATTTCTATTCCTAAATTCAGGGATCTTCTGGGAAGTGCTACTCTGAGGGGATTAGAACAGCAAGTGGTTAATTGTGGAATTGAGTGAACCACACTGACTCCATCTTGTGATTCAGTTCCAGAGCTAGTTCAGTTCTCTTTCCATTCAATTATGAGCCTAGTCCAATTTTTGTCTTGTCTTGTGAAAAAACTTTAATTGTGTCAATCACGAGAGGACTTTGTTGCATTGCTTGAACCTAGCCCTGCATGATTGGAAGTTAGACCAGCTCTACTTGCTGCTTAGAGATTCTTAACTAGGGACCTAGGTTATGCTGACCAGATCTGAAGATGGATGCTAGGAATTTTCTCATAATTATATATCTCAAACAACCTATGTCTTATCTGAAAACTAGCTCTGTACTTGATCAGTCAGTTACTATTTCCATATTCCCTTGATTAAAAACACACTTGAGGGGAGTGACACCTCTTTTTCTGATTTCAGGGAATTGCACCTATTCATTCTCCCCCTAAGCTGAGGAGATCTGATGCTGATTTGTTATGCGATTGATATGCATTGCCTAATAAATATATATGCACAGAAACTTGAACCTTTGTTTCCTTAGCCATTACACCTTTTACATGCCACAGTTATAAAATGATGAGCCCAAATCACACACTAGCTTATTGTCCTTCATCAAACTCCAATTCTCCTCTACCTCTTAGAATCCCTAGATTCCTTCAAGACCCAGTTCAAGCATCACTTTCTTCTTGAAGTTCAATTTTTTTATCTGCTGAAACTACCAGTGCCTCCCCACCCCAATCATTTTGTGTTTATTTTAAATATATTTTAAATTAGTTTTATACCTACATGTTGTTTCATGGAGGTGTAGGTACATGGTATAGGTACATATACATAGGTATAGGTAGGTACATATAGAATGTAAACTTCTTGAGGACAAGGATTATTTCACTTCCCACAATTAACCACTTGGAGGGAGGAAGAAAGGGAAGAAGGAAGGAAAGGAAGAAGGAAAGAAGGAAGGAAAGGAGGAAGGAGAAATGAAGAAAGGAAAAAAAATGATGGCAAAAACATTGATTAAAATGGATTTATTATATACAAAGTATTGAGCTAAGTACTGGGATTACAAAGAGTAAAAAAAGACAGTCCCTGCTGTCAAGGAGATCACTTCTATTAAGGGGAGAAAACATCTAGGAGGTTTCAACTGCAAGTTAGTTGGAAGGGCCCATGGTCCTTAGAATATAGTGGTAAAGCAGATGATAATACATCTTCTTTAATATTTTTTTCCATTGATAAAAAACCATATCCATTTCTGATGCTGAACTGTTTGACAGTGCTAAGGATGTCACTGGTGAGAATTTTCTTTTCTCTTGTTTTCTTTCTTTTAGTCTTTCCTCTTTTCAGGAGCAGAGTATAAAAAGGAGGCAAAAGTTATATAGCTCCTACAGAGCCAATGACCAGTTCATGTCTCCATAAGAGATGATTCCCTGGATAGCTTCAGGAACTTGGACTGGAAGCAGGGCTAGTGAGTTTGGGAGATACCACTATTCCCAGGGCTCTTCTGTTCAGAATTCTGAGCTGTCTCCATTGGGTTCTGAGTGAAGGTGGTGGTCAAAACATTGGAGGTGATTTTATTAATTCAGCACATACCACCACCTCCTGTCTCCCCCTCTGGACGTCATGATGCTTCATTTTATATTGATTTTGCTTGGAGGATCTTATCAAGTTCTTCAGATAACTAATATTGATGTATAAACTACAATTATTCTTGTGGTGGTTGTTTTGCAAACGCTTATCATGGAGAATACAAATAAACCCTGAAATCATATATCTGTTGCCATTAGGCATGCAATAACAGTTCCACCAATTCCATCTTTGTCTCTCTAAGGATGTGAGTCATCCTTCCCTTTAGTTGCAATTTTCTTCCTTCTGAGGGTGTGGAGCCAAGATGGCAGAGAAGAAGGATGAACCTGCTGTAGCTCTCCCCACCATAGCCCATAAAATACCTGTAAAAATGACTCTGAACAAATTCCAGAGCAGCGGAAGCCACAAAACAACAGAGTGAAAGAGATTTCTAGCCCAAGACAGCCTGGAAGACTGATAGGAAAGGTCCATTGCACCAGGTTCAGAGTGGAGTGCAGCCCAGCCTTGGCTGCGCAACTTGGCTCTGACAGAACTGGAGCAGGCTTCAGGGCATGGAATTATAGGCAGCAGCTGTGGTTCCCAGATTTCTCAACCCCAAAATGCCAAAGACAGCTTCAAAGGTCAGTGAGAAAGCTCTTTCACCTGGGTGAGAAGGGAATGTGGTCTGACCCTGACCCCAGGGTGGTGGTTGTTGCTGTGGGGCATCTGTTTAGGAGCCCTTGGCCTAAAGACCCTGGGAGAATCAAGCGGCTCATCAGGGTCTCAGCCCTGAGTGGTAGTCCTGGGGTAAAGAGGCACTCTGGCCTGGTGGAGCTGGTGGAGGCTCTGGAGAAGGAATTCTACTCACAGATCCTGGGCAGAAAAGCTTTTGGGTGCTTGCAGACCAGAGTGCAGGCCAGGGGAGAAGTTTACTCCTCTCTTTGTGCCACCTTGGAAGAACTGATAACTTTCAGGTCCCTAGAGTATACCCTCCACATGACAAAGGACTCAAAAGTCAAGTAACTGGCTGGGAAAATGCTCAAAAAAGGGAAAAAGAATAAAACAATAGAAGATTACTTTCTTGGTGAGCAGGTATTTTCTTCCATCCTTTCAGATGAGGAAGAACAAAGCATACTATCAGAAGAAGACATAAAAAAATCAAGGTTTCTGCATCCAAAACTTCTAAAACAATATGCAATGGTCTCAGGCCATGGAAGACCTCAAAAAAGATTTTGAAAATCAAGTAAGAGAGGTGGAGGAAAAATTGGGAAAAGAAATGAGAGCAATACAAGAAAATCATGAAAAGCAAGTCAACAGTTTGCTAAAAGAGACCCCAAAAAATGCTAAAGAAAATAACACCTTTAAAAATAGACCAACTCAAATGACAAAAGAGGTCCAAAAAGCCAATGAGCAGAAAAGTTCTTTAAAAAGCAGAATTAGTCAAATGGAAAAGGAGGTTCAAAAGATCACTGAAGAAAATACTTCTTTAAAAATTAGAATGGAGCAGATAGAAGTTAATGACTTTATGAGAAACCAAGAAATTACAAAACAAAACCAAAAGAATGAAAAAATAGAAGACAATGTGAAATATCTCATTGGAAAAACAACTGACCTGGAAAATAGATGCAGGAGAGACAATTTAAAAATTATGGGACTGCTTGAAAGCCATGATCATAAAAAGAGCCTAGACATCATCTTTCATGAAATTATCAAGGAAAACTGCCTTGATATTCTAGAACCAGAGGGTAAAGTAAATATGGAAAGAATCCACAGATTACCTCCCAAAAGAGATCTGAAAAGAGAAACTCCTAGGAATATTGTAGCCAAATTCCAAAGTTCCCAGGTTAGGGCGAAAATATTTCAAGTAGCCAGAAAGAAACAATTCAAGTATTGTGGAAATACAATCAAGACAACTCAGGACTTAGCAGCTTCTACACTAAGGGACTGAAGGGCTTGGCATATGATATTCCACAGGTCAAAGGAGATAGGATTAAAACCAAGAATCACCTACCCAGCAAAACTGAGCATAATACTTAAGGGGAAAAAGTGATCTTTCAATGAAATAGAGGAGTTTCAAGCATTCTTGATGAAAAGACCAGAGCTGAATAGAAAATTTGACTTTCAAACACAGGAATCAAGAGAAACTTAAAAAGGTAAACAGGAAAGAGAAATCATAAGGGCCTTAATAAAGTTGAACTGTTTACATTCTTACATAGAAAGATAATATTTGTAACTCTTGAGACTTTTCTTAGTATTTGGGTAGTTGGAGGGATTATATACATATAGAAAGAGGACACGGGGTGAGTGGAATAGGAAGGGATGATATCTAAAAAATAAAGGGGTAAGAGAGGAATATATTGGGAGGAGAAAGGAAAAAATGGAATGGGGCAAATTATCTCTCATAAAAAAGCAAGAAAAAACTTTTTTCAATAGAGGGGAAAAGGGGGAAGGTGAGAGGGAAAAAGTAAAGCTTACTCTCATCACATTTAGCTTAAGGAGGGAATAACATGCAGGCTCAATTTGGTATGAAAATCTATCTTACACTAAAGGAAAGTAGAAGAGAAGGGGATAAGTGGGGTGGGGGGATGATGGAAGGGAGGGCAAATGGGAGGAGAAAATAATTAAAAGTAAACACTTTTGGGGAGAGACAAGGTTAAAAGAGAGAATAGAATAAATGGGGGGCAGGATAGGATAGAAGGAAATATAGTTAGTCTTTCACAACATGTCTATTATGGAAGTCTTTTGCATAACTACACATGTATAGCCTATATATTGAATTGCTTATCTTCTCAGTGAGGATGGGTGAGGAGGAGGAAGGGAGAGAAGTTGGAAGTCAAAGTTTTAGGAACAAATGTTGAGAATTGTTTTTGCATGCAAGTGGGAAATAATAAATACAGGTTATGGGGTATAGAAATCTATCTTGCCCTACAAGAAAAGAGAGAAGATGGGGATAAGGGAAGGGAGGAGTGTGATAGAAGGGAAGGCAGATTGGGGGAAAGGGTAATCAGAATGCATGGTATCTTGGGTGGGGGAGGGGAGAGATGGGGAGAAAATTTGGAACTCAAAGTCTTGTGAAAATGAATGTTGAAAACTAAAATAAATAAATACATTTTAAAAAAATTTAAAAAACTTCTTACTTCTGTGGTTTTATTTATAGTTGAGAATGTCAGGATTGCTATGACTGCTCCTCATGTACTCACTGATTATTGGCAAAGGATTACATGTTTATAGGACCAACAACCAATCTAAAGTTTGTAGATCATCTAAACATTGTGATTATTAATATTCTTTGCCACCTTTTCTGCCACTCTTCCACCATCACTGTAGAACTGGAAAAAGGTCCCACAGGAATGGGGACCATTTTGTATTTTTGTTTATGGATTGCTGTGACCAAAGAAATACCCAAATGGCCAGTCTACTGGTGTCACTATATTCAGAGGTGATAAGGCTCTCTGCTCTCAGCTAGGATTAGCCAGGAAAACAGTCACATTCTGTTTCTGGGGGCCATGCTAGAGATTTTTCTAGCATGATAGAACCTGTCAGAGCTTACTAACTACCTCACAGAGGTGTAGTGAGTATCATATGTAATAGTGCTTTCCAAATCTGTAAGCACTACTTAAATGCTAGATGTTGCTAACTTCTCTGAGCCTTAGTTTCTTCATCTGTAAAATGAGAGAGTTGGACTATACGACCTTTAGGCTATCTTCTAGCTATAATTCTATGATCTTTATGATCCTCTGGAGTCACCTTCAAGAGCCCAGAGCATTTCCATACCAAATGAGGCATGAAAGCCAAACCCTTATGGAGAAGTCACAAAAATACTCCGTGTCCGTTTCTTCATCTATAAAAAAAAGAATGATAATACCTACGATGTCTACCTCAAAGGGTATAGCCTAGCTATACTTAGATAACATATGTAAAGGGTTTTCAAACTTAAAAGTGCTATGTAAATTTCAGTTACTATTACTGCTTTTTTTAGCATACATGAACCAAATGGGTTTATCTAGCTCTAGACAACCCCCTCAGTGACTGCACTGAAGGCTTTTTGACTCCCTGCTCTGTGATATTCCCAAGCCTCTTATCAAGAAGGATATATGGGCAGTCATGACAGGGCATGTTCTTCCCACCATAATGTTGTTACTCAGTGCTTTGATCACAAATTAAATTCTTCCTTTCATTGGATTCTATCACACTGGATGTGGAATTAAAGCTTGTGTTTTTCTTTCCAAAATGGTCCTTCTTCCTCTTTTATAATCTAGGTATGTGGTATTTAAACACTTCCCCAACTCTCCATTATTATACTAAAATAGTAGCTAATTACTCTGAAGTGAATGCCATTGATTCATTAAATCCTCTAGTATGATTTTGGCCAGACCAAACTGTTTGAACAAATCTGCTTATTTTACAGTGATTGTCTATTTTGTAATATCCATCATCATACCATTTCAGTAAAAACAAAGTAGTTGGGTTTTTTTAAGTTGTTATAGAACTTTGTCATTTTGTATTTTAAGCACACACTCTCCAGTCTAATAAGTGACAGATGTTTTTCTTTCTCTGTATGAATGCTTCCTTTTTATTACTTTTTCAGCACCTTGTATCGGTAATGGTTTACCTAAACCAACAAATGTCACTTTCTCATCTGTAAACATGAAGAATGTTCTACAGTGGAATTTACCAGAGGGTCTAAGAGGAGCCAAAGTTGTTTATACTGTGCAGTATTTAATGTAAGTTTTCTGTTTGTTTGATTTTTCCTTTTTACCATCTTTGACCAAGGATTCTTATGATATGAATGAAGAGAAACCTCTCGTAGCATCAAATAATTAACTCTTAAGCTGAGTAAAGTTAAATGGTTCTTTAAATTCTGTTATATTTTTATGTTGGGACAGCTAGGTGGCACAGTGGATAGAGAGCAGGGCCTGAATTCAGAAATCTCCCCAAGTACACATCTAGTCTCAGACACTTACTATCTGTATGACTCTTGACAAATCACTTGATTCTATTTGCTTATCTGTAAAATCAGCTGAAGAAGAAAATGATAAACCAGTACAGTATCTTTGCAAGAAAACTCCAAATGGGGTCACTAACAGTCAGAAATGACTAAACAATAACAAAATATTTTTAAGTTAAAGTAGCAAAATGTTTTGTTTGTTTTCATTGAAGCAGCAGCATTAGTCCTGGTCAAGGGACAAATATTTAAGTGGAAAAAGATGAACAAAATTTCTATCCTTCACAAATAAACAGGACAATTCACCCATTATGAAACTTATTCATGTGCAGAAGTAGCTTAATAAAATTCCAAAGTTCTTATGCCAACCTAAATTTGGTGCAGATTCCTGAGCAGAAAAATCAGCCCTTCCTAATTTGCTGAATAATGATATTGATCAACCTTGGCCCCAGTGAAGTTATGAAGAAATTCTCTTGTAGATAGTACTACTACCTTCTCCTGTAGGTAGTAGAGGTGAGGGAATACAGGTACAAAATGTTATACATACTGTCGGACAAGATCACTGGGTTGGCAGTTTTACTTAATGCTTTTCTTTGTTATCAAGGAGGGCTTTGGAGGTTAGGGGATATCCAAAAATGACTGTGATATACAAACCAAAACCTCATTTTTTAATGAGCACATTAAAGAGAAATACAGGCTTATAGTACTCCTATGATTAAACTGTAATCTCTTCCCAATTAATTTTTTCCTATTGATTTAGGAATTTTTAAATTGGTGATTTAAACATTTAAAATGAGTTCTTGTATTCATATTTGAATTTGTTCCTCAGTATCTATTCTCTTCAAAATTCTCCTTTAGGTAGAGGTACAGGGTTTATTCTGATCCTTAGATGCTAAAGTGATTAGAGAATTGGGAATGAGGAGAAGATAACCACACATGATTTATGTGAGCAAATATAGTTTTGATTGCACAACTAAAAAAAAAACTTGCAGATTCATCTACTATAAAGGAATACTTCTGTGTCCGTGCATGTTGCAAATCCACGTGAAAACATTTTAAGGCAAGCAACAATAGAGTTGGGCAAAAAGGCATCCCAAAATCACCAGACTCCTGGCAAGCAGTAAGGCTACATTCCCATTCAAATCAATTGAACCACCATTTGTTAATCATAAGTCATTAGAGGAGACTGTGTGGTTAAGTTTAACTAAGACATGACTCCTGACCTAATGGAGCTGCTACCCTATTGGGGGACATGGCATATACCTGATGAACTACGTACAAAGGAATAGTTCTTAAGTGCCTATGATGGGTGTCTAGAACTCTACCCTGAGTAGGTAGGGGAGGAGTGGTCATTACTTAACTGGGGGAATTATTACATAAAACATAAAGCCATTTCACAAGAATATGGTGGCAGGGCGGGGGAGGGAGGAGAGAAACTACATTATCTGAATTATAAGATTTTCTGTTTCTCATTCAGTTAGCTAAGTTGCTAGCTTGCTAGTTGCATTTTAAATTAATTACTGCTAATGCAGTGATTAGAAATGAGATTAAATTTAACCTATTGCCTATAGGTACCTTCATAAGTTCACATAAGCAAAGATGAAATTAAATTGGGTTAGAAGGTAATTAACTTTTTACCATTTAAGAAATACCCTTCCCAATAGTACGACTGGAAAACCTTAGTATTGTATATACTATACTGCATTGTATTTGCAGTCATAGCTTGAAATTTCTCCTTTGATCTACTATTAGTACCATTTGGACTTCACATAACAAATCATAGGATCACAGGATTTGGAGCTGGAAGGTCCTTCAAAGATCTTTTATACAAGGAATTCTTACTCTTCATTATGACATGAACCCTGTTGACAGTCAGGAGAAGTCTATGGATCCAGAATAATGTTTTTAAGTGCATAAAATAAAATAAATAAGATTACAAAGTAAGCCAATTATGCTGAAAAAGCTATCAAAATTTTTTAAATTATTCATTTGTTTATTTTTAGTTTTCACCATTCATTTCCACAAGATTTTGAGTTCCAAATCTTCTCCCCATCTCTCCCCTCCCCCACCCAAGATACCATGCATTCTGATTACCCTTTCCCCCAATCTGCCTTCCCTTCTATCACACCCCTCCCTTCCCTTATCCCCATCTTCTCTCTTTTCTTGTAAGGCAAAATAGGTTTCTATACCCCATAACCTGTATTTATTATTTCCCACTTACATGCAAAAACAATTCTCAACATTTGTTCCTAAAACTTTGACTTCCAATTTCTCTCCCTTCCTCCCTCCTCACCCATCCTCACTGAGAAGATAAGCAATTCAATATAGGCTATACATGTGTAGTTATGCAAAAGACTTCCATAATAGACATGTTGTGAAAGACTAACTATATTTCCCTCTATCCTGTCTTGCCCCCCATTTATTCTATTCTCTCTTTTAACCTTGTCCCTCCCCAAAAGTGTTCTTCTAATTACTCCCTTCTCCCATTTATCCTCCCTTCTATCATCCCCCAAAAACCCCACTTATCCCCTTCTCCCCTACTTTCCTGCTGTTGTTGAAAAGCTATCAAAATTTTTAAAGTTTCAGATTCATAGATGCCCAGAAATCTATCTGTGGACCCCAGATAAGCACCCTTGATCTAGTGCAAGGCCCTCATTTTACAAATGAGGATGTTGAGGTTCCAGGAGATAAAGTGATTTGCTTATGGTCATCCAGTTAGCAGCGATAGGATTCCAAGTCTGGCTTCAAATCCTGTGCTCTTTCCACTACTCTAGGTTCCCTCCCCATCAGAATCTTCTTCTCTTCTCTCCCTGTTCTCACCCCACTCCTACCCCAGGCTCAGATAGTCTAATAATTTTTGTCCACATGTAGATTATTGACATGTTAGCTGAAATATTGCATAACTATCACTTTTTCAGTTGTGTGGTTGTCCTGATCCCTGTAGAAATATTTTCTCACCATTAGGATTCATGCAGTGATGATAGAGATATGTCATTTTGATTAGAGCAGAGGTCATTTACCTGGGATCTATTAACTTGTAAAAAATATTTTGATAATTGTATTTCAAAGTCATTGGTCTGCTTTGTAATCCTTATTTTATGCATTTAAAAGCATTATTTTGAGAAGAGGTTCACTGGCTTCACTAGACTTCCAAAAGATTTCATTGCCAAAAGGTTAAGAATCCCTATTGGGGGGGAGGGGAGGGAGCCAAGATGGCAGAGTAACAGCACATACTCTCTAGAGTGCTGCCCTCAAGCCCAGGCAAATACCTGTAAAAAATGACTCTAAACAAACTCTGGAGCTACAGAACCCACACAATGATGGAGTAAAGCAAATCTCTAACCCAAGACAGCCTGAAAGGTTGCTGGGAAGTATCTATCACACCACACTGGGAGCAGAGCACAGTCTGGTGTGGGCCACACCAGGAAAGACAGGACCTGAGCAGGCCTTGGGGAGACTGAATCTCTCACACCTGTGGCAGTTTTCAGATTTCAGGACCAATTGGAAGGTCAGTGGAAGAAGCCTGTGAGACCAGTGTGAGTGGCCCAGCCCTAACCCAGGGTATCAGAAGGTGGAAGGGGACAGAGGAACCCACAGCCGCACCAGGGGAAGAGACAGTGACTACTTCTGAAGCTCTAGGCCCGCAGATTGTGGGGGAATTGAGTGGCTGACAATACACCACACACCCCCACTGGAAGCAGAGATCTACCTTGACAAAGAGCTCAAAAATCAAGTAAATGGCTGGGGAAGTGAGCAAAAACCGAAAAAAAGAATCAGACTATAGAATCTTACTTTGGTGACAAGGAAGACCAAAACATGCGAACAGAAGACAATAAAGTCAAAGCTCCTCCATCCAAAGCTTCCAAGAAAAATATAAATTGGTCTCAGGTCATGGAAGAACTCAAAAGGGATTTTAAAAATCAAGTAAGAAGTAGGGCAAAAATTGGGAAGAGAAATGAGAGTGGTGCAAGAAAATTATGAAAAACAAGTCAACTGCTTGCTAAAGGAGACCCAAAAAAATACTGAAGAAAATAACACTGTAAAAAATAGACTAACCCAAGTGACAAAAGAGATCCAAAAAGCCAATGAAGAGAAGAATGCCCTAAAAAGCAGAATTGGTCAGATGGAAAAGGAGGTCCAAAAGCTCACTGAAGAAAATAATTCCTTAAAGATTAGAATGGAGCAGATGGAAGCTAATGACTTTGTGAAAAATCAGAAACTTGTAAAACAAAACCAAAGGAATGAAAAAATAGCAGACAATGTGAAATACCTCTTTGGAAAAACAACTGACCTGGAAAATATGTCCAGGAGAGACAATTCAAAAATTATGGGACTACCTGAAAGCCATGATCAAAAAAGGAGCCTAGATATCATCTTTCAGGAAGTTATCAAGGAAAATTGCCCTGATATTCTAGAACCAGAGGGTAAAATAAATACTGTAAGAATATTGAGGTGATTGCCTCCTGAAAAAGATTCCAAAAGGAAAACTCTTAGGAATATTGTAGACAAATTCCAGAGCTCTCAGATCAAGGAGAAAATATTTCAAGCAGCCAGAAAGAAACAACTTGAGTACTGTGGAAATACAATCAGGATAACATGAGATCTAGCAGCTTCTACATTAAGGGATTGCAGAGCTTGGAATATCATATTCCAGAAGTCAAAGGAACTAGGATTAAAACCAAAAATCACCTACCCAGCAAAACTGAGTATAATACTTCAGAAGAAAACATGGTCATTTGATGAAATAGAGGACTTTCAAGCATTCTGGTCTAAAAAGACCAGAGCTGAATAGAAAATTTGATTTTCAAACACAAGAATCAAGAGAAGCTTGAAAAGGTAAACAGGAAAGAGAAATCATAAGGGCCTTAATAAAGTTGAGCTGTTTACATTCCTACATGGAAAGATAATATTTATAACTTTTGAGACTTTTCTCAGTACTAGGGTAGTTGAAGGGATTATATACATATAGATAGAGGGCACAGGGTGAGTTGAATAGGAAGGTATCTAAAATAGGAATATCCTAAAAAAGGATATCTAAAAAAATACAATTAAGGAAGGAAAGAGAAATATATTAGGAGGAGAAAGTGAAAAATAGAATGGGGCAATTTATCTCTCACATAAAAGAGGCAAGAAAAAGCTTTTTCAATGGAAAGGAAGAGAGATGAGGTAAGAGGGAAAACGTGAATCTTATTCTCATCACATTTGGCTTAAGGAGGGAAAAACATGCACATTCAATTGGTATGAAAATCTATCTTACACTACAGGAAAACAGGGGAGAATGGGGATAAAAGGGGATGATAGGGAAGGCTAATGGAAGGAGGGTATAATTAGAAGTAAATACTTTTGATGAGGGATAGGGTCAAAAAAGAAAATAGAATAAATGGGGGGCAGGATGGAATGGAGGAAAATATAGTTAGTCTTCCACAACATGACTTTTATGGAAGAATTTTGCATAACTACACGTCTATAACATATGTCAAATTGCTTGCCTTCTCAGTGGGGATGGTTGGGGAGGGAGGAAGGTAGAAAAGTTAGAACTCAAAGTTTTAAAAACAAACATTAAAAATTGTTTTTACGTGCAACTGAGAAATAAGATATACAGGCAATGGAGTATAGAAATCTATCTTGTCCTCCAAGAAAACAGAGGAAATGGGATTAAGAGAAGGGAGGGGTGTAATAGAAGGGAGGGTAGATTGGAGGAAGGGGTAATCAGAATGCACGCTGCCTTGGGTTGGGTGGAAGGGAGAGATGAGGAGATAATCTGGAACTCAAAATCTTGTGGAAATGAATGTTGAAAACTATAAATAAATTAGAATTTAATAAATAAATGAACAAATAAACAAATAAATTAATAAATGAGTGAATAAATAAATAAAAATGCTACTGACATGAGACCTTTAAAAAAAAGAATCCATGTTGGTTACTAATGTAAAGTCAGTTCACAAGAATGGGGGATAAAAAAAAAACTGCATTTGCTAGGTTGCTGTTATGTCTTGGATGGCTTGGTAACTTTAGTACAAGTGACTGTATACTTTTGCAGAATTCTAACTTGAAATCTTTTGCTACCAAAAGTATATATCTATTTACCAAAAAGTCTAGCTTCCCTCAGCAGTGGTGCCAGCTCTATCCTCAAGTCTTAACTCCATGTTTTCTTTGTAATTGTGCTTGTCTTGCAGTGTTTTTGTGTAATTACTATTTCCTTTATAATTTTTTTTTGTTTGGTCATGTCCAACTCTTCATGACTCCATTTGGGGTTTTCTTGCCAGACATACTAGAGTGGTTTGCCATTTCCTTCTCCAGCTCATTTTACAGATGAGAAAACTGAGGCAAACAGGGTTAAGTGATTTGAGCAGGGTCAAACAGCTACTAAGTCCAGATTTGAACTCAGGAAGATAAATTTTCCTGACTCCAGGTCTAGTGCTTTATCCACTGTGTCACACAAGTTTCCCTTTATAATTACTATATTATAAAATTCAAATCTCAATTGTAGAAATTCCATTACCTGTACTTTTAGAATGGACAAAATGACAAAGAAAATCCTCCTTCTGTTTAGTGTGAGGCATTTGACAGAAGAGATTTGTGGAATGATTTGTCTAGCTTAATATAGATAGGAGCTATATATTATGTCAAGTATCTATAGTTCTTCTGTCTACCTTAAGGTGGCTATTTGAATTTCATAGAATTTTATATTAAGAACTAGAAAGAGAATTCAGAGACCATGTAGGGCAATCACTTTATTTTTTGTTTGAGGAAACTGAGGCCTGGTCCCCTGACTCCAGACCCAGGGCACTTTCCACTGTGCCACAATTTCCTATGTACTTGTACTCATTTGTGGATTGTTAAATATAAGTGGATCAACTATGACAGGCAAGAGAAACCTCTCTCAATATAATGCACTCATTATAACTTTGTTATACTTACCTATACTCTTGTTTTCCTACCCCTACTCTTACCACTAGTTTACAAACTTCTTCAATCAACCAATCCATCAACAAGTATTTGCTAAATGTTTGCTATGTACCAGGCCCTGTGGAGGGCACAGGGACAAAGATGAAATAGTTCTTGCCCATAAGGATTTACATTGAGAGGGGAGAGAGACAAAATGTACATATATAAGTATATACAGATATGCAGAATGAATACATGGTAATTTTGGGAGAGAACTTGCCTAGAAAGTGGTACTTGAGCTGAACCTTGAAGGGAATTAGAGAGTCTAAGAGGCAGAGATGGAAAGAAAGTGTACTGTCTGCATGAGAAATAGCTCTTGCAAAGACCCTGTTCCATGAGAACGGAAACTATCTAGCTTCATTTTTGTATCGCTAGCACATAGCCTTAGACAAAGCAGGTGTTTCTAGGCATTAGGGCACATCCCTATAAGTCCAGCTATCAAGATGGCTGAAGCTCATGGGTCTTGAGCTTGGGAATTCTGAGGTGCATTGGATTCTTCAGCTAAGGTGTCTAAACTAAATCCAGAATCAATATGGCAAGCCCCCAGGAGCAAGGGTCCACAGAGTTGCCTAAGAAGGAAAGAACCAGTCCACTTTAGAAAAAAAGCTGATCAAAGATCCACTGTTAATCAAAATAAAAACAGATCTGTGAGTAGTACCTGCACATCCAACTTGGGGGAAATAAGAAGATCCAATCTTAAAAACAATCTATCAATAAACATTTGAGTGTCTATTCTGTCAGACACTGTGCTAAAAACTGAAGGTAAAAGACAGTCCCCACCCTTAAGGAGCTTACAGTTTGGAAAACATACTAGTTATTTCATGAACACTAATTGAATTTAATTGAGCTGCCTGTTGTGACAGCACAATATAATGAATGGAAAAAATGAGGACTCCATTATTAAACAAAATTTCTGTAGCTAAGTGAAATTCTAATTTCACAGTTCTTACTCTCTCATTAATGATTTGGTTTATTGGATAGTATATTGTACCAGGTGTGAAGAAACCTCAAAGTTAGTCTTATTGCCACCTCTGCCTCCCCTTAAACAGCTTTTGGTTTCTCAGTCTATTAAATGGAAGTAATAGTCCCTATCCACCCTACCTCACACAGCATAATTAGGAAGATAATAGGTATAAAAACTTTATTAGTAGTAGTTTCAAAATAATTTTAGTGTACTCTGGCAATGAATTTCTATTGAATTTTTTTGATGTCAAGCAGGCTTAAATATTATACAAAATGTTCAAGATATAGAATCATTAAGCCAGTAACAATAATTGTTTAGGAGGAGGCTGAAACCACCTCTTCTTCTACCATCCAAGTGTCTGTAGTATACACATTGGCATATGGCATTCTCCTTAATTAGATCACACAATACATAAGGCTCATATTGGAGTCCAAAAACACTAAGAAATTTGTACCATCCAAATGATAATTCCCAGAAGAGAAAAAGAATGACAAAAACACTGACTCATTCACCTGACAGCAAGTGAAGCAAATGCTGGCAGGAAAAGTGGATTCTTCTTTGTCTCCATGGCAGATACCTTTGAGTTTTTGTTTTGTTTTTGTAAATAGTATTTTACTTTTTCCAATTACATGTAAAGATAGTTTTCAACATTCATTTTATAAGATTTTGAGTTCCAAATTTTTCTCCCTCCCTTCCTTCCTTCCCTCCTCCCCCCCTCCCCCCACAAGACGGCAAGCAATCTGGTGTAGATTTTACATGAAAATCATGAAAACGCATTTCCACATTGGTAATGTTGTAGAAGAAGAAACAGAACAAAAGGGGAAAGCCACACAAAAAAACCAAAAACAAGTGAAAATAATACACTTCAATCTGCATTCAGACTTCATTCTCTGGAGGTGGATAGCATTTTCTGTCATGAGTCTTTTGAAATTATCTTAGATCACTGAATTACTAAGAAGAGCTAAGTCAATCATAATTGATCATTTCACAGTGTTACTGTGTACAGTGTTCTTCTGGTTCTGTTCCCTTAACTCAGCATCAATTCATGTAAGTGATTTCAGGTTTTTTTGAAATCTACCTCCTCATCATTTCTTAGAGCGCAATAGTATTATTCCATTACATTCATATACCACAACCTATTCAGCCATTCCCAATTGATAGGCATTCTGTCAATTTCCAATTCTTTGCCACCACAAAAAGAGCTGCCATAAATATTTTTATACATGTAGCTTTCTTCCCCCTTTGGAATCTCTTTGGGTTATAGACCTAGTAGTGTTATTGCTAGATCAAAGGGAATATACAGTTTTAATGCCCTTTGGGCGTAGTTCCAAATTGCTCTCCAGAATGGTTGGATCAGTTCCACCTGCAGTGCATTAGTGTCTCAATTTTCCCACATATTCTCCAAAATTTATCGTTTTTCTTTTCTGTCATATTAGCCAATCTGATAAATGTGAAATGGTACCTCAGAGTTGTTTTCATTTGCATTTCTCTAATCAGTAGTGATTTAGAGCACTTTTTCATATGATACCTTTGTTTTTTTACTGGAGAGAATGTCCTAATCTTCCACTCAGTTTAAGGTTATGACTGTTTTGATTGGAATGAACAATGGGCATTCCGAGATCATCATGCACCACTTTCTCCTTATGCAGATATGGCCAAAAGAGATGGCTGAATAAATCAGAATGCAGAAATATCAACAGGACCTCCTGCGATCTCTCCTATGAGACTTATGACCATGAAGAGCAATACTATGGGAGAGTTAAGGCCATCTGGGGAAAGCATTGTTCCAAATGGGCAGAGACAGAGCGATTTAATCCTTGGTTAGAAAGTAAGTAACATAGATAACCAATCAAAGGTTAGAAACAGAATGGGGAAGTGATTATTCTCACGGCACCCACCTTTTTAATTTCTCCACTTTGACCTATTGGTACCTAAAAAAAGAAAAATCAACCTTATGGAAAAATGAGGTCATTGAATGCTAGGTGTCAGGAAATCTGGGCTCTGGTTCTGTCCCACCCACAAACTTGTTGTGTGACCTTACACGGGAACCTGCAGCTTTGAGGCCATGTGTTTTCCTGTAGGTCCTCAAGTACAACTCTTTGACTGAATGGATTTGTTCTGTAAAACTTGGACTCAGTCAAAAGGCTGCACCCAAGGACCTAGAAGGCCACATGATTCCCCACCCCTACCTTGGATAAATCACTTTTTAACATTTTTAGACTTCAGATTCTCATTTGTAAGGTAAAGGGATTGGATTTGACATTTTTTAAGGCCCTACTATTCCTAAAATTCTAAACTTGGATACTTTGATGAATCTATGATATTATCAGTATGGATACTCCCTTCAGCAATGCAGATCACAACTCATCTAGGCTTTCTGATTCTTTATGACTCTTGTCCATATCTGCTCATAAACACTTCACAGGGAGAATGGCCCAATATCATAGGATCATAGAATGAGAGGGGGAAGGGACCTTCAGCTCAACCCTTGTTCAGTCATGTCCAACTCTTTGTGACCTCATTTGGGGTTTTCTTGGCAAAGGTACTGGAGTAGCTTGCCATTTCCTTCTCCAACTTATTTTACAGATGAGGAAACTGAGGAAAGCAGGGTGAAGTGACTTGCCCAAGGTCAGACAGCTTGTAAGTGTCTGAGACCAGATCTGAACTTTTGAAGATGAGTCTCCCTGATTCCAAGCCTAAGGCTCTATCCATTGTGCCATCTAGGTGCCCTGGAAAGGAACTTAAAATCTAACAAATCCAATCCTTCTATTTTATGAGTAAGGAAATCAGTAAGATTAGAGAGGTTAAATGTCTGATATCACACAGGGAGTGACAGATTTTGAACCCAGGTCCTTTGACTCTAAATCTGTCACTGTACCACCCTTAGGCCATCTCTAAATCTCCTGACATTGCATAAATTCCAGTAGAGCATGCAAACATTAATCAGTTATCTCTTACACTTCATACGTGACTAGTCCACTCTTCTTCAAGTCAAACATACCTCTCTCTGATAACATCCTTTATGAGAGAGGTGTCAAACTTTGCCCTCTGCAGGCTGCCATACTCTGAATGTGACCCAAACCAGATTGAAATGAAATTGGGAATTGTTTAAGAAAATAAATAAAAATGCAATAAAACATAGATAATATCACTGTGGTTTTTCTAAGTCAGTAGGCAGCCTTCAAGGATCCACTTTCTATTTGAGTTTAAAACCATTGCTTTTGGCTACTTCTTTTATGCAATTCCTTGTTGATCCCATGTTGCAGACTGTGCCCATCACACATCTCTCCATGTCCCTTTACATGATCCTTAGGAAAACTTCCAAACTGAAGAGAGATTGCTGATAAAAGTTGTGGTCCTTGACATATTTCTTCCTGTTTGGAAGAGACATTGTGCTGGAATATTGCAAAGTTTCTTAAATGAGATTTAAAATCATCCTCCCAAATTTCAATCTAGCTGCCCACATGAGAAAAACCAAGTGGATGAAGAATACTTTTTGTTCAGGCTTTGCTATACATATAAACAATCCATGTAAATGGTTCATTAGTGCCCACAACTTGAATGAACACTGGTGTGTGTGTTCATCCTTCATTGCCAAAGAAGACCATGCCATCAGAGAAATAATGACATGACTGACTTTGTTTTGAGTGAGGGAGGACTGTGCAGGTCACCAGCCTCACTTCTCCTCCAGAGTCATCTGAATCCAGTGACCAGATATTCATCAGGATGACTGGAGATGACCCAGAAGGAGGCAATTGGGGTCAAATGACTTGCCCAAGGACACACAGCTAGTGAGTGTCAAGTGTCTGAAGTGAGGTTTGAACTCAGGTCCTCCTGACTTCTGCACTGGTGCTCTATCCACTGCACCACCTAGCTGCCCCTGAATGAACACTAAAGATAGACAAGAAGAGGGGCCAGAATTAAACAGGAAATGAAGACAGACCTAATTGCTCTTGGGAAATTACACAGAGTTTTTAGTGACTCAAGGCTTCTCTGTGAAACAAAGGGCCAACACTCTTCCAGTGATGCTGTTTGGCTACACATTGTGGAAAACTAGTCTTCAAAGAATTAAAATTTAAAATACCTTATGAACTAATCAAAATGTTGATTTTACCTTTATTTCTCCTTTCTGTTTAGCACAGGTGTTGTGACTTTTGACTTGAAAACAAAAAAATTAAAATAAAAGGCTTATAAAATCTCCATATTTATTTTCAAATCTGGACCAAAGTATCATAATCATCAAACCTGATGAGCCTTCCCATAAGCAGTGTAGATATCACCCTGTCTCCCATTTTTCCCTCTTTACTGTAAAGTAAAAATTGTTCTCCTTCCAGGCCAAATTCAAAATCTGAAGCAGAATCTGCTTTAAAAAATAATAATAGTTAACAATTGTATAGTACTTACTATGTGTCAGACACTGTGCTAAGAGCTTTGTGGTTATTATTTTATTTGATCCTCACAATCCTAGAAGGTAGGTGCTTAGTGTTTGGTATTTGGATTCTTCCTACCCTAAACTTCCTATCTCTTACTTCTAGAGATATAAGATTCTCCACTCCAGGGACCCTGAGGAAACTCCCAATTACCCTTCAACCCACCCACTTTTCTCTTTGATACCCCAAAACCTTGTCCTAATTCCTTCACTCATATCCCAAGAGGTCTTCAGTAAACTTCTCTACTTCTCTATGTCTCAGCTTCTTCCCCTGTAAAATCAGGCTCCTTTAACTGGTTTTCTACCCTTTTGACCACAAGAATATTGCAAAACTTAATTAACTAGTGTTCCATAAAGAGTTTGTTTACTGAGGTTTCTAAAGTCACTTTAGAAAAGTGTTATCTAAATACGAAACACAGAGACTTATTCTTTTACCAGTCTGAAGTTCAGGGTTTATGAAGTAGTGACTTTTTTCCCTTCCAATACTACAGCTTTGTGAGACACAGCAAGTGAAATAGTGTGGGTTCACTTCATATCCTGTATATGACAGGTTATTTAACAAAATGGCAGAAAGGGTCTTGTGATTACCTCTGTGATTCTATGATATGATTGTGTACTATGTAGTTTTTTTTCAAGCTTTCAGCTTTTCACCTTTAGCAATTAGATTAACTTATCTTTCTGTCCATCTAGCACAAATCGGCCCCCCAGTGGTTGCTTTGACTGCTGGTGAGAAATCAATTACAGTTGTTCTGACAGCCCCTGAGAAATGGAAGAGAAATGCCAAAGACACTTCTGTATTCATGCACCAAATCTATACCACTCTGAAATATAATGTGACGATCTACAATACCAAAGCAAACAAAAAGGTAAATTCAGAGTGAGGATGAAGCAATGCAGATGATGTCTGCATTCCACATAACTCAATTCTTGTAGGTAACTTTGTCACTTGTGTGTGTGTGTGTGTGTGTGTGTGTGTGTGTGTATGTGTTTAGATAGGTACTTTGCATTTCCAAATGTATTTTTAAAAATTTTATGTGTTGTTTCTTTCTTTTAAAAAATTTTATTCTTCAGTATGTAGCATTTATTTTATAGAAAAAAAGGCATTTAAAGGATGGGTGAAAGTGATTCCAGAGTTGGCTTACAAGATGACTCCTGATTTTCTTCTCTAGAGAAACTCCCCATTAACATGGCAAGACCTTGTTAATGGAGTCACATGTAGCAATCATAGCTATGAAGGATATAGAACTATCTTCTTTGGGTAATGCCCATTGGTTCATCACATTGAAGGCTAAAAATTGTTGACAAGAATCAACAAAGGAGATTTTGATAAGAATTACCCAGTGCATTATCATTTGTAGCTATATCTACCTAGTTCCTGTCCATGATACATGGAAACTATATTTAAAGGAAAATGATGGTAGGAAGGCAGTATAATCTTTTTTCTTTCCTTAAGAGCTCGTGGTGATGAGGAATTTTATTATTTCTTATTCTTTTATTGTTTTTCTTCTCTGGAGTCATATTTGCCTATGAATCATCATCATTATCCCTTATTCAATTACAGAAAGTCATTGTTTTATCCACCAGCATAATAGTCCTCTAAACATTCAACACAAAAGAACAATGATAAGATAGTGACCTGTCCCTGGACCATTTCTATTTTATCTCAATCAAATATAAGATGGAAAAAATAAGAGTAATTTTTAAAAATTGTAGTAGCTGACATTTATATAATGTTTTAAAGCTCACAAACCATCTTATGTATATTATGTCATTTGGTAATAATGGCTAACATTTATATAGTGCTTACTAGAGGACTGGATCTGGAACTGGGAACACTCACTTTCCTGAATTCAAATCTGGCCTCAGGCACTTACCAGCTGTGTGACTCTGGACAAGTCACTTAACCCTATTAACCTTACTTTCCTAATCTTTAAAATGAGCTGGAGAAGAAAATGGCAAACCATTCTAGTATCTTTGCCAAGAAAACTCCAACAGGGGTCACAGAGAATTGGACACAGTTGAAAAACCACTGAATAACAAATGTTCCAGGCACTGTGTTAAGTGTTTTACAATTATTATCTTATTTAATCCCCATGACAACCCCATGAGGCAATTATGACAGGAATTATTCCGATTTTACAAATGACAAAACTGAGACCTGTGCATGGTCACATAGCTGTGAAGTTCATACTGTAGGTTTTATTATCCCCATTTTACTAATGAGGAAAATTGAGATTCAGGGAAGTTATGTGACTTACCTGTAGTCACAGAGCTAGTAAATAAGTGTTTGAGGAGTGATTTGAACTCAGGTCTTTCTAAATCCAAGTCCAGCTTTCTAGCTACTACAGCTTACTCCCTGTGATGTTGGCCTCTAAAAATCACATTTGTAATTCCTTTTCTAGTGGTACAAATTTGTAACAAACAATACCTTGGAGTTTCCCCAGCTGGAATCAGATACTCTCTATTGTGTCAGCGTGCAAGCCTGTGTTCCAGGACCATTGCTAAAGGCTAAGCCTTCAGAAAACCAATGCATCACTACCTTGAAAGGTATGTAAAAAAAAACTCTTGGCGTGTGAAGGAGGAAACCTGATAAAATCAAAAGGAAGTGGAATTTTGTGGCTGCCTTATCTAAGCAAAAGCAAGGTTCAGCAGGGTATACTGGGAAGAACACAGGCTTTGGAGTCAGGATACATGACATCAAATCCACCTCTGACACTGAGTCCTGCATCTTTCACCTTTTAGCTTTGGGATTTTAGGCAAATCACTCCATCTGCCTATACCTCAGTTTCCTCATCTGCAAAATGAAGAGGTTGGACTATATGACTTCTGAGATTCCTTCCCGTTCAGTAGCTATGATCATATGATCCTCTGAGAGGCAAAAGTGGTAATTTACCTGGAACATTATATTTTGCTCCAGTTATTGTCTAATCTAAAAGTGTGCTTTCAAGCAGAAAACAGATAGTGATAGGAAACAGGTCTCTGATTTCACTAATATAGGGAACCTCCTGGTGAAGAAACACCCCCTACCAATTCAGGTCATCAGTACCTTCTCTACAACTTAAGAATCTTAGTGAATTGCCTAGAACAACCATAACATCGTGTGGATCCGTTTCCCACATTGCCCAAGAATCTTTGCACTTATTCCCTGAATCTCTCATTGACAAACCACTGTCCTGACCTGTTCCTTGAAGCCAAAGGAAGAGTCATGATATATTTTATTTGGACTTTTTTCTAAATGACTCTCTTAAGCAGTATCTCTTAGGCAGTGTAATATCCTCCTTGTCATCTCAAAGGTCTGTCTCTGTTTCTTTCCCTAAAGCTTCATACTCTTGATCACATTTTCAGGTTTCTCTCTAAAAGACATACCACTAGTTTTAAAGTATTTGGTAACTTACCTCTAGCATGCCCCTATTCTTTTTCTCTCTTCACCCTCCTTATTCTCATTGTCCCTTCTTTGTTCTAAAGTTCACAGTGTTAGAAATAAGAGCTGAACTGACCCTTTGAGGCGAGATAGTCCAATACTTTCATTTTTTAAATGAGGAAATTGAGGCAGAAAGCAATTAAATGACTTGTTCAAAGACACACAGTAAGCAAATGGCAGGATTTTAACTCAGGTCATAGAATTATAGGATCCTAGATTTAAAGCTGGAAGAGAGCACAGAAACCAGTTAGTCCAACCCTTTCATTTCACAGATGAGGATCCTGAGGCATTGAAAGATTCAATAACTTTTCCAGGGTCACAGAGGTAGAAGCAGCAGAGCCAAGCTTTGAACTCATGTCCTCTGGTTCTAAATCGAGCATTGTACCACATTATCTCTCTATGGATTGAGGCAAATGTTTTTTAAAAATATGCACCATATTTCCCTATTTTCCCACTTTCTATATTCTGCCCTACCTCCTATTTTGAGAAGAAAATAAAAGCATTCATTATACATATGTTCTTTCTCCTCCCCACCCCCTACTTTTAAGCTATAAGTACTACTGCCCTAAGTAATTTCTTGGAATTTAACAATACATGAGATGCTATGGAAAAGACATATTAAGTACTTATTGTGTTCAGAACTTTCTACTAGCAACTGAGAGACATACAAAATTTAGATCTGACTTGGTTCCTGCCCTCAAGGAGCTTGTTCTTCAATCAGGGGATAGACCATAACACAAATTACTCAATGCATAACATTATATGGTGATTGAACCAAAAATTACAAAACAAAGGGATCAAAAAGGGCTTTTTGGATGAAGCAGCATTGGATATCAATCAGTGTCAAATCAGTAAGTAGAATAAGTACTAGGGAACACTTTTCACATAAAGCAAAATGTTTTTGGGTTTTACCAGGAAGATAAAAGGTTAACTTAAAAGCTTCTCTCTTTTTTCCTTTCCTTCTTGCCTTTCCCTGGAAAGTTGACTTTAAATTGTAATTACCAGGTTGTACAAAACCTTAAATTCATCTACAAGAGAAACTGGAACAATAGATATTACAAGTAGTGCAGCATACGCCTTTTCCTTAATCTGAGGGTTATTAAGTCCCCAAATAGAAACTTGAAAGGAAAGGGAAAACTGCTGTGATCACATTAAAATTCATCCCACCACGTCTCTAATCTCTCTCAAATGCACTGATTTAGGAAAGTGCTTAAATTTTTACTATTTTCCCAGGGTTATAGAACCCATATGTGAACATAAATTCCCCATCCCATCCTAATTTCAAAGTAAAATGTATTACAGGGAAAAAGGAAGAAACATATGCTAAAGGATATTCTGTTCCAGAACCTTCATGGCATCGTTCTGTAAAGTTAAGGATGATATAATTATCTGTCAGATTGCTGTTGTCATTGTTGTTCAGTCATTTCAGTTATGTTCAACTTTTCATAACCCCATTTGGAGTTTTCTTGGCAAAGATACTGGAATGGTTTGCCATTTCCATTTCCAACTCATTTGACAGATATGGAAACTGAGGCAAACAGGCCCAGAGTCATACAGCTAGTATGTGTCTGAGGCCAGATTTGATCTATCCATTATGCCACCTGGCTCTCCCCTCTATCAGATTAACCAAAGTGCCAATCAAGCTGCCCCCCCCCCCCAAAAAATGAACCAGATTGAAACAATTGTCTTATTTAATGAGATAATTACCATTGGAAATCACTTAAGCAAATGACAGAAATAGAGATCAGATTCCATTAAATGTGTCTTAAGCGTTCACATGGACCAGAAATCTTCATAGAATCACAGAATTTTAGATTTGGAAGGGATCTTGGTGGACATCTAGTCCAATACAAAAGGAATCTCTGTTATCACATACCAGACAAATGATCATCTAGTTTCTGCTTGAAGACTTCTAAGAAAGGGGAAGCCCATTGTGTCCCAAGGCCACTCAATCCACCTTGATTCAGTCCTAGATGTAAGCAAGTTTTTTCCTGACATTAAGCCTAGATTTTCCTCTTTGCAACTTAACCTCTTCTTTCCTGGTTCTGCCATCTGGGACCAGAGAGAGCAGGTCTAATCCCTCCCTCCAGTCTTTCGAACACTGTTGGAAGTGTCATATTCACATGAATCTTCTTTTTTCCCAGGGTTTGTTTAGTTTGGCTGTTTCAGTCATGTCTGACTCTTCGTGATACCATTTGGGTTCTTCTTGGCACAGACACTGGAGTGATTTGACATTTCCTTCTCCAGCTCATTTGATAAATTAGGAAACTGAGGCAAACAGGTCTAAGTGATTTGCCTAGGGTCACACTAGTAAGTGTCTGAGGCTAGATTTCAACTCAGGTTCTCCTGACTCCAGACCTGACACTCTGTTCACTGCATAAAAATGCCTAATTCTTTTAATCAATCCTCATATGACATCAAGGCTACCTAATATATTCCTGAGTAGTATAAGAAGGGCAGTTATGTAACTTTAGATATTACTTATAGCTCTACCTTTTGTCCATTATATTGGGGATGGCAATATGTCTCTTTTATGTCTCTCAGAAGGCTTTGATTTGAGCCCTTGAATATTTGTAACCCTCTCCTGTGTTACTTTTTTGAACATAGTAGTAACCTCCATGGGCCTTGAATCCTTCATGATTAAGTATGACTAGATTAGATGATCTCCTACCACCTGTCTAGTTCTAAAATTTCTAGGCAGACAAACAGATAGATAGATAAGCGTTGATGAAGTGCTTTCTATATTCTAGGTTCTATGCTAAGTGCTAGGGATATAAATAATAAGCAAGCAAGACAGTTCCTGCCTTCAAGGAGCTTATAATATAATGAGAAAAAACAAGACTTAAAGGGGACCTCAACAGGGGTAGGGACAGTAGAACGGATGAGTTGGCATGGCATGGAAAAGTCCATGAAATGGCATGGAGTTGCACCACACACACACACACACACACACAAAAGGCAAAAGCTTACCTATTAGAGCAGAAAAACCTAAAGGAGAAATCAAGATTACTAGTTAAGGGGAAGGGAGGTGGAGGTGATGATCTGAGTAGGCATGCTATCATTCTCCTAACTTAAAGGCATGTAGTAGTGTCTTATAGTTTAAAAAAATGTTTTTACATACATTTTGTCACTTAAGCCTCCGTAATGTTAATGGGATATAAGATCTTTCCCACCCATGAACAGTCTTCACATGGAGCCCATTAAGGGAAGCTTGCTTATAGGAAGGCTTTCACAACTTTTGCTAATTTCTATTCAGGCACTATATATTTGTATATATACATACTTTTTTTTCTGAAACTCATTTAGTTCCTTTATTGGTGAAATACCCCCACAAAATGAACGTGGGGAATTATTTTTTGTTACTTTGACTAGTTCTTCACAAGAAGGTGAATACATACACACATATGCATATATATGTGCATAAAGACATATATCTTTATAAAGAAATGTTTTGTGTATGTATTACATATAGTCTGAGTTGGTATTTTGCTTTGAGGTTTGCTCATGAGAAGGACCTGGTGATTCCCTGGTGGAGACTCTGAGTAGCCACATGTTCAGACCCCCTGGCTGCTCAGATATAAAAGCTCTCTTGATCCAGGGATGTATGTAAAGTGTATAGCAGTATTGCTTTGATTCAGTAGAAAGATCTGTCTGTTGGGCTTTATTTTTCTGCTGATATTTTCTCTGCATTTTATCTTTGGTTCAGGGTGCTGACTTTTCACCTGAACTAGTGAATATAATTTAAAAAGATTGTTGACCCCTTAAACAGCTATCTTTCCTAGTGAGGCAGATCTAAGAATTTGTGCTAGCAGCCATCCTGGCTGTGCCAGGGTGCTTGCTGTTACACCCTCACAAAGTGAAGAGACTCAGGTCAAAGTGAAAAGACTCAGGTCCATCCGTTCCTCCATCTCCAAATCTAGTGCTTTCTTCTACAGATCAGGGCTAGAACCCAGGTATCCAGATTCCCAATTTAGTTTTCTTTCTACTCTATACTCACTCATTTTTTTTCTTTTTCTTGACAGATCAAACTTCAGAGTTGAAAGTAAAAATCATCCTTTGTTATATTTTGCCCATTTCTGTTACAGCCTTTATTTTTTCAGTAATAGGCTGCTCCATGTACAGATATATACATATTGGCAAGGAGAAACAACCAACCAACTTGGTAAGTTCCTATCATCCAATGACACCAAATATAACAGCTATCTCTTTGTCAAGAGGCAGCTTGGCATAGTGGACAGAGAGCTTACCTTGAAGCCAGGAAGACCTAGATTTGGGTTCCACCCTTGACACAGGGATAATGAGAATTACAGATTGGCCCCTAATTAGTAGGCTTCCTTTATAAGTAACCCACAAAGACACTGACATAGATAATTTAAGGTTGACTAAAATTTATATTTTTTGGTTTTATTTACATTGTCATTATGAAATAAGGGAAGAATGATAATTATTTAGTTTAAAATGATCATGAGACCACACTGGCTAACTGATGAAAGAGTACTGTTTTTTGTGTGTCAGATTCCTCCTCTTTAAAAAAACTGCACCCCTTCTTGGAATCTTGAGAAAGATTAGTGGGTTAATATTAGCAAAAATCTCCAAGGGCCTCTGGCCATGGTTTTGAATGAATAGAGAGCAATACTGTTCTTCCACTGTTAAATCTTGTTTGCGTGTTCATCCACATAAATATGTCATGGTAATTGTTGTTCAGAGGTGAGATTGGGGGTCCAGATGTGAGGAATCAGCTGGGGTAAACATTCCAACTGATGAGATTTTCCCCTGGTTTTGTCACATTCAGTGACCACCTTATTTATGCCATTTCTAAGAAAGCCTGGGATTTTGATCTAAAAGGCAGAGGAACTTTGAGGTAACATTTGTTCAGGTCATAATTGTCACTGCCAGAATTGAGTAAGAGTTGATCTTTTAAAAAAGGGACCTGATAAAATCAAGGTTTCTTTTAAATAAATGTCCATTTTAAATTTTTAAAAAAGGTTTTTGTTGTTTTTTTAAAAACTCTGTTCCCCTTTTCAGGTACTGATTTATGGAACTGGATATGACCAAAGACTTTTTGCACCTGCTGAAAAAGTAGTAGTTAACATTATTACCTTCAGTATTATAGAAGATGCGAAAACTTCCTCAAAAGATCTGAGTTTAATGGGAAAAGCCAGTGACATTTCTGACCTCAGCACTGCTGAGAATATGGAGAGCAAGGGCCAACAGGAGGAACCAGAAGTGAAGCACTTGGGTTATGCTTCCAAGGCAATGGGCATTTTTGGTGACAATGAGGAAACTTTACACTGCCTTTCTCCAGTTCAACAAGGATTACTTTGTAGTTCAAGAACAAAGAATGAACCAGTTGTAGAATATGAGTTTGATGTGAGACCTAGTGACACTGGTACAGATTATCCAGATCAGGAGATTAACTTGCAAGAAGGAACATCCTTTCAGGGCAAACTAATGCTTGAGTCAGAGACTGCTTTAGCAAATTTTGACCAAGAAGCATTACTCTGTTCATACAATCCACAGCTAAGAAGTCTCCAACAGGAAACACAGGAAGACACAGAGACAAAAAAGAAACAAGAGGAAGAGGAGGAGTCAAGGACACTAGTAGACTGGGATCCCCAGACAGGAAGACTATGTATACCATCTTTATCTGATTGTGAACATGTGGTAGATGAGAAAGGAGGCAGGCACTCTGAATATGATGGGTGTCCAAATGAGGGACTTTTGTCAAAACTTTATGATGCACAATTGCCCAACAAATCACCCCCAGGAAATGAAACCTATCTAGTGCAATTCATGGAGGAATGGGGACTACACATCCAAATGGAAGATTAGCTCTAGAATCTTAGTTTATTTGTTACATCAATATTGTTTCAAGGCATGATATGACATACAGGCCGATGAGTCTAACTACACTAAAATAAATCACTCAAGAAAAAGATTAGTTTTTATAAACAGATTTTCCTCTATGAGTCCAAAATATTTTTTAATTTTAATATTTTATTTTTCCCCAATTACATGTAAAAACAATTTTTAATCTTTTTTTTAAAATTTTGAGTTCCAAATCCCCCTCCCAACCTCCCTCATTGAGAAGGCAAGCAATTAGATAAAGGTTATATATGTGCAGTCTTGCAAATAATTCAAAATATATTTAATTCAGCTGGTATTAGGTAATGTTTTCTAATATGCCCATTGAGACCAGCTCTTTGAGTACCTATTAGATGCATGGGGCTATATGTGTTTCATAAGGGTCATCCTAAAATTCTTTGTATCATTAATGAAGTTATTTAATAATAACATCAGTAATAATTCATGTCTCCATCTCATTGAAAGGGCTCCTTTTTTTCAGGAGCTCTTGCTCTGAGGTAGTTATTGTACAAGTATTATTGTCCTCAATTTCAAATTGGATTAAAGAACCCTAGGAAATGCTTCTAAATGAAACCCACCAATCAATCAGTGACAAATGAATTGTAGGAAGACTTCTCATTTCACTGCTCTGTCATTAATGACCCAGTTTTCCTCCTGGCCAAGTAAATAGGTCACCTCCATTCAACATTTGTAATTAGGACCACAAAATTTTCATTAACAGTCTAACACTGACTTTTAAATCTTTCAAATGTCACACCAAATTGGGCATTTACTAATAAGAATCCAGGGCTGGGGAATCTGTAGCCTCCAGGCCACGTGTGGCCCTCTGGGTCCTCAAATGTGGCCCTTTGACTGAATCCAAACTTCGCAGAAAAACTGTTTGAATTTGGATTTGTTTGAATTGAGTCAAAGGGGACCATATGTGACCTCAAAGCCACAGGTTCCCTGCCTCTGGATAATCCCTAATACTTGGATAGCCCCTCACAGTTTATAAAAATACTTCACATGCCCCATCTCATTTGATTTTTAATGAGTTCATTCCTAGGGTACATAGAAGTCCATAAAATTTTATTATTACTCCTTTCCAATTCAGAATCCTTTTTAGATAATTAATAAATGCTATACTTTTGCTGCTGTTCATCAGCTCCATTGTGCAAAATAAGGCCAAATCCTACACTAAAATATTATATTTATTTCTGAAGTTGCATTTAGGAGAAATATTTGCTGCTAAACTGCTCTGGGAGTTGAGCTATAATGTTACAGTTATAATAGCAATTGCTTGATTTATGCTGGGATCACTCCAGGAGAATGGCAGCTCCTTGAAGGGGAAGAGAGAGTCTATCTTGGTTTTTATTTTGGTATTCTCAGCACCTAGAACAATGTCTTGCACATGTTTGTTGAAATGAAGTATACATTGCTTTTTGCAAATAAATCACATATCAAGCAAAGCTAACATAATAGTGATTTTTTTCGGCTTTATAATTGTATCCCCTGTGCCATAAAACAATAACTTTTGAATATCAGGAGACTTCCAACAAATGGCAAACTCTCTGTGGTCTCTAGAAATGGAGAGGCTGAAGGCAGCTCATCGGCAGATGAATGTAGATGAGGGATCAAATTTAATCTCAAATGACATGTTGATGCTGATAAAGTCTTTCTCATCAAGCCCACAGCAGGGCATTTGGAAGCTCCGTTGATACCAGGTCTCCTCACCACTTGGTTACTCTCTACTTAAAAGATAAGGAGGACAACTCTGCGGTAATTTGAAAGTCCTGTAATGTTACTGTAGCATTTCCTTTTTTTTATAGTTTTCATTCATTTTTATTTTTCATTTTCAACATTATCTTCCATAAGTTTTAAATTTCTCATTTTCATTTTATTTATTTTTCATTTTCAACATTTATTTTTATTTGTTTTTAATTTTTTAAATTTTATTTATTTTTTTATTTATTTTTATTAATTTATTTATTTTTCATTTTCAGCATTCCCTTCCATAAGTTTTAAATTTCTCCCCTTCTCCCCCCCTCCCCAAAATGTTGTGCAATCTGATCTAGATTCTACACGTACATCCTTATTAAACACATTTGTACATTAGTCACGTTGCATAAAAGAATTATAATGAATGGGAGAAACCATGAGAAAAAAAATTAAACAGAAAAGAAAACAGTCTGCTTCCCTGTGCATTCTGACTACATAGTTCTTTCTCTGGATATGGATGGCATTGAGTCCTTTGGAATTATTTTAGGTCCTTTTGTTGCTGAGAAGTCAAAATCAGTCATTGAACAATGTTCTCCTGGTTCTGCTCACTTCACTCAGCATCAGCTCACATAAGTCTTTCCAGGATTTTCTGAAGTCCACTTGTTCATCATTTCTTATAGCACAATACTGTTCCATTACATTCATATGCCACAACTTATTCAGCCATTCCCCTATTAATGGACATCCCCTCAATTTCCATTTCTTGAGACCACAAAAAGAGCTTCTTTAAATATTTATGTACATGTGGGTCCATACCCTAGCATTTTTGGAATAGAGGCATTCACTTTTTTTCCTTAGACGCTGCCTCAGAATTCTCAAGCTGAATCAATGGAGGAGGGATGGATGGAGGAAGGGATACCTACTGTCCTCCAGCTGGAATAAGAATCATTTGGAACCACTGATGGCTGGCTTGATGTTTGACTGACAGCTCAGACGGGTGGTGACAGCCCTGCATTGAGTTATTTAGGGTGTTCCACCACCTCATTTGGTCTTAAAACACTAGGTCACAACAATGAAGCAGGAAAAAGATTGCCACCAATTTCTTTCCTCTGTGACAGTTTCCTCCTTAGGTCTTTGTATAAGAAAGAAGGATGTTTTAAAAAAGATATATTGGACTAGTATAGTATGTCAAGGATGGTGCCTTAGGGAAGGAATATAGGACAAAGATTCTCAGCTGTGTCCTGCCTGGTGTAGGGCTGTTGAGTATATAGCCCTTGCACTGTGCCCCAGCACTTAGCATAGTGCCTGACACATAGAAGGCACTTAATAAAATCTAGATGATTAAATACCCTCTTGAGGATTATGGACCTTTAAGGTGTTTTGCATGGCTCTGTCACTAGTTGCTAGGGACATGGTAGGAGTTGAAAGGAATTCATTCTCCTAATCCAACCTAACCATTAGGGGACTTAGTAGAATTGTTGACCTTTTTTTTTGCTCTGCACTATTGCTGTTTTAACAAAAGTTCCCATCACCCTTTAAAAGTGGGTAGATTTCACCCTCAGTTCCTTTCACTAGAGCAAAGGTCCCCATCTTGGCTCTATTTTGTCCCGTATCCATGAGTTTTTCCTTCTATTACTTCACAATCACTCATATCAAACCAGTGGTTCTCCAGGAAAGTGTGGTCTAGGAAGCACTGATACCCAGTGACCTTCCAGTGTCTCATGAACTAGCCCCTTTAAAATATTACACATTCGTTTCTAGTATTTATTTTTGTTGTTGTTTAGTCATTTCAGTTGTGTCTAACTCTTCATGGCACCATCTTGGAATTTTCGTGACAAAGATACTGGAGTGGTTTGCCATTTTCTTCTCTGGCTCATTTGATGGACAAGGAAACTGAGGCAAACAGGGTTAAATGACTTGCCCAGGGTAACACAACTAGTAGGTGTCTGAGGTCAGATTTGAACTCAGGAACATGAGGTACTTTATTGACTGTGGTACCTAGACAATTTTTTAAAAATCTACCACTTAATTTGATTTTCATTCTAAGTAGTCTCATATAAAATCTACTCCAGAGACTCCTATGATCTTTGGATATGGACCACAGACCAAGATAGTTCCAAGAAACATTGTTTTAGACAATTTCATCAAGCAGAAAACATACCCCCTTTCAAACATTTTGTATCATAACCTATGAGAATTCAATATACAATAAGTATCTAATGTTTAACAGCCAAAAGTAATTTATAGGAAGAGGTGGGAGGAAGGGTAAGAGATTGTAGCCTATTCACAGAAGGAGAAGCCATGTAGACAAATATAGTAGGATTAGAAAAAAAATCTAGTGCCTAATTGAGGCTATTTCCCCTTAAACTCCAATAAAATTTATGTTTCTATGGCTCTTTCTCCATAACAGTCCTGTGAGTAGGTGGAACAAGTATGATTATCCCCATTTTACAGATGAAGAAATTGAAGTTCAGAGAATTTAATTGACTTGCCTAGGTTGACCCAGCTAGTAAGTACATACACAAAGCCAGAATCCTAATCCCAGGTCCAATAATTCCAACCAGGCACCTTTTCCACTATAATTCTTTGTTTTCCCTTTTATCCATACTTTAGAGTCTCAAGCCAATCTCATTTGGTGGTATGGCAGATTTAGTGACTTTCTAACGTCACTGAAACAGAATGTTTCATTGTATTTCTTTCTCAACATTCTGAGCATATTAATAATAATAAAAAAGTGAAAATACCATGGATGCCAATTTTATAGGCACATAATTTCTCACAAAAAATATATGTACCATTCACTGGTGGGCACTCAGGTTATCAACGTAGCACAGGGAGACACCTATCAATTATATACTTCTTCTTCTGTAACCTATCTTAGAAGCCCCATCCACTCTGTTCTCACAGTATAGGGATTCCAGAAACAATCTCTATCTAGGCCTTTGACTCAAACGGAAACTGAAAGAATGAAAAAGGAATAGTATCTTTGGAAAGTATTATTCACCCATCCACCAACTGGCCTTCAATGATAGGTTTTTCTAAATCTCCTTTCCTGATAGATAACTTTTTTTCCAATTCAAAATCCCTAAATAGCTATATATTCAGTTGCAGGATAGAAGAACAAACCAGAGCATATTAACATGATTTTATTGGTGTGGGGAGCTTCTAGTGTGAAATTTTCTTCCATTGATACAAATAACACTAAAAGGTTAAGTGATTTGTCCAGGGTCAGAGCCATCATTAGCAGGACTTTGAATTCAGGTCTTTCTGACTTAATGAGTGGTCGTCTAGTCACTGTGCCAAACTGCTTTTTAATGAAACATTATGATGCTATAAAAATAATAATAAATGTGAAGCTGTCAAAGAAATATTAATATGCTTATGTAAGGTAATGCAAAGGCAAGTCAAGAAAATTAGAACTAAATACACATTCACATATATGTGCATGAATTGTGTATGTGTGTGTATGTATATGTTGGAATATGTGAATAAATGGGAAGAAAGAGGGAAGGAAAACACAGCCAAAGGTAGTAGAACTTCAGGCAGGCTTGGAAGGGGGCAAAGAATGACATCTTTAGTTCCTCCTTGTGCTTTGCTAATTCATTTGCTTCTGCTCTTTTAAAGGTCGAGGATTTTGTGTGTTTGAACCTTGTTTTAGACCTGGAATTGATCGCTATTGTTGACAGTGAGTAAATTTGCAAATTTTGGAAAGTAAATCTCTTAATGACTTCCATGTCTCATAAATCTCTCAGAGGTAAACTAGCACTACTCTATTAGCTATTGGTTGGCAGTGACATGACCTTTTTCATTAGTGCTTTTGATGCCTGAAAATGGCCATCAAACTCATAATTATTTTTTTAAGTGACAACAAAGAAGGGAACCATTAGAAGGCAATGGTATAGGCAAAAGGTTATTGTCAACATAGCCCAGCATCACAAGCCAAGTAAATGTGTGACTGTGTAAAGAGGAAATGTGTAGCTTCAGCCTGGTACAGTGCACAGGATGTAGAGACCTGCAGAGTCATATAGGATTAAAATAAATGCAGAAAGAAAATGTGTTTGCACAGCCCACAGTCAGTGGCAGCCAGGCCCACATGTTTAACTCTGATGAGAGCATTAAATAGAAGGCTTGATTGCTGTGATTGGGCACGCCTGTGTCATAAATCAAACTTACCCTTTCCACCCACAGTATCACTTGAGATGCAGATACTTTTTGCACAATGCTTTTGGAAGAGCTGGGTTTCACCATTTCATTTAGGGATTCTGTCCCAAAATCTTTTCTCTCCAGTAGCTTCTTAAAAGCCATGGGTAATGTAGAACTTGTGCCTAAAGGCACCGTAAATCTTCCTGTGCTATTTGCTCCAATTCTACTTAGATTAATTTGATGATGCAGGATTCCAGATCCATCTTGAACATGAAAAATTTTTTTATAGGTCAAGTTTTTTTTTCCAATTACAACGTGAATCGGCAACATATTGAAAGTGATACTTAAACCTCTTTGCTACAGCATGAAGGTTTTTGAAAAGATACATATATGCATATATGAAACTGTCTCAAATCTTGAAGTCAGTATTGGATAACAGTTTTTCTAAGAAATATGCAAGATCTTTCTTGCCTTTCCAGGTAGGGCCTTGCCATGTCTCTCCCTATTACTGAAATAGCCCCAATCTAACATTATAAAATGCTTCCACAAAAACAGGATGTTTATTTTAAAAAAGTGTCACATGCCATCTCAGGGAGGGGAAGAAAATTTAAAACTTATTTAAGTGATTGTTGAAAACTAAAAACAAATTAGTAATGAAAAAGGAAGATTTTTAAAAGTGTGTTATGGGAGACAGTTTCACAAAAGAAATAAGTATACTACAGACCATGAGCAGACCTGCTCAGAGGGTCAATTCAACTAGGGTTCCCTATAGAGCCAGCTTGGATCAGGAGTTGATTTGATTTGCCTCAGCAGAATTTTGTGATATTAGGGAGTGGTTCAGTCATAATGAGGTCTTGCAGGGTATGCCTCTATATTAGTTTAAGCCTTCAGAACCATCCTCCAAAAGACCCTTGTTTTTCCTCCCACTGAAGGCTAGCATGTTTCCACTCTTCTTTTATAGTTTTATATTCTAGTGGTTGAATTTTATACATGGCATTCCACTGAAGATGAGCTTTTAATGGCATTAACTTTCTACCAAGCCACTATCTCTCTGCTGTATTCAAGGCTTTTTCATTCCTTTCCTTCCCCAGATTAGGCAGTCAGCGGATATGTTGCCCCTGAAGCTGGATCCCTCTGTAATGCTGGCCAGCCTAGATTGCCTATCCCTCCCTTGCAGATTTATTTTTATTTTTCAATCTGTCATTTTCTGGAATAGAGACTACTTGGAGCTCATGCTTGGGCACAGAAGATAGGCATATGGTTCATGGTTTTGTTGTTGTTTTTGTTTTTATTGCATGTGCTGCTTAAGAGGATAGCTGAACATTGGTTGAGATAAATACAACCTACCCCTTTGCCCAAATGAGTGGGTGATAATTCCTTTTGAAGGTTTGAATATGCAAGTGTCTGACACATATCCTTCTTTCATCTCTTATACATCTTCTCTACATGAGTCTCCCCAAGAGCCCAGAAATGATGACATGAGAATCATTCTTAGGATATTTTTAGATGAGCTAGCAAGAGCTTATTGAGTAGTTCTCAGAATTACTGTATTTCTTCTGTTTTTAATAAGAACCTGGCAGCATTTACTTACAGAAAATGTATTGAACCTAGCAATAACTTCAAACAGATATCAGAAGTGACATCTAATATAATGTTTATAAAATAAAGATGTTTGTCTATTAAAATTGAATTAGGCTAATTTCTACTAATTTCAGATCATCAATAAATAATCTTGTCACCCAAAAGGCAAAATTGTCTCAAACTGAGGTGACTTTTTAGTATTTTCCCCTTGATAAATTAGGGCTAATTTACAATTCAGTTCAACAAACATTTATTGTCTGCTACATGCCAGACATTATGATGGATCCTAGAGATAAAATACCAACCAAACAAAAAGGAAGCAGTTCCTGACCCTTAAAGAGCTTATTTTCTATTGGTAGAAAACAAGGTGAATCCAGATGGCCAAATACAAAGTAATTTCAGGGATGGAAGGGTACTAATAACTGGAGGAATCAAGAAGGGCCTCGTGGAGGAAACATTTGAGCTGATCTTTAAAGGGAGCCAAGATTCCTCTAAGCTATATCTTTGTGCATCTGAGTTAAGACAAGATGTTTGAGTTGCCCGTAAACAGGAAATAGCTATTAGGAGATTATTTAATGAGGGCCTTATTATGAAGGCAAGTAACTTGTTAAATTAAGGTCTCATGCTTTAATGAGAGATGAGGTTGTGTTAAAATACTAAGAGGTGAAATTCTTTCCAAGATATGGGAGGTTGCCACATACTGATGAAGGTCAAGCCCCCTTTTTGTTTATGTCTGAAAATGTATGCTTCATTCTGTAGCTACAATCCATTGCTTCTCTGTCAAAAGGTGGGATGTGAATGTCACCATAACTCTTCTGGAATCACAATTGCACATTGCAATGACCTCACAGTTGTTTTCCTTTTCATTATGGTAGTCACCTAATAAATTTGTTCTCCTAGGTGGCACAGTGGATAGAGCAGTGAAATTGGAATCAGGAAGACTCATCTTCCTGAGTTCAAATCTGGCCTCAGATGCTTAATAGCTGTGTGACCCTGGGCAAGTCACTAACCCTGTTTACCTCAGTTCCCCATTTATAAAATGAGATGGAGAAGGAAATGACAAACCACTCCAATATCTTTGCCAAGAAAACCCCAAATGGGCCCATGAAGAATCAGATATGACTGAACAATAACAAAATTTCTCTTTACTTTACTCTGCATCCATTCATATAAGTTTTCCCAAGTTTCTCTGAATCAGTGCCTTTCATCATTTCTTACAGTGCAAAATGTATGTTTACGTTCTTAAACTATAACTTGTTCAACCGTTCCCCAATTGATGGATACCCAACTTTGCCTCTAGTACTTATCTCTTACTGATAGGCAGTAAGGAATCAGCTAAAGAAGTCTAAAATATCTTAGTGAAAGACAAGAATCCAATATAAATCAAATTCCAATGAAAAACAACAAGTATTTTGTTATTTCTTTAACCTCTTTATTGATTACCTGGGTACAGTCCAAAAGGAGATGGATTAAAATCCCAGTTCTGACCCTTCTCACCTAAAAAACTAAACTGTTCTGAGCCTCATCTATAAAATGAGGGGTTTGGATTAGGTGACCTCTAACATCCCTTCCAGCTCTAAATCTATGGTCCTATAACCTGTACTGAAAAAGGAAACTAAGATTTATCTTAGAGTTTATCCTACAAATGAATCAATTGTCTGTTTTTCCTATTAAGTTGGCACCTTTATTACAAACTACTGGTCATCATTAATAAATAAAATTATGTTTAGGTTTCACAAATCTTGTATTTCATACCAAAGACTTGTGAAATTCAGTACTCTGTGAACATTTTCAGACTAAAAACATCTCTCTGATCAAGATATGAAGCAGAATTTAAAGTAACATCCAACATTCAAAATTGAAATATGAGGAGAAAAAAACCATTTGTTAATCATTCCTCCATATCAGAGCCATAAGGTTAGTTGAACCTGATGATATCCAGAATATTGTTTTTGATTCAGAGTTCTACACTGTAAGGATATTGATAAACTGGAGTACATACATGGGATGATGAATAGAATGAGAAGGGATCTAGAAACCATGTCATTTGAGGCATGGTTGAAGGAAGTAGAAATGTTAGCCAGGAGAAAAGATTATATGAGTGTTACATTAATATTTAAAGGGAAATCATATGGATGAGGGAATGGATATGGATGATGGAGTGTTGCTCTTGAAGACAGGATCATTATGTTCATAAACTATAATTTTTTTTCCAAAGTAGTTTTTATTTTCAGGATTCTGGGCTCCATCCTTTTCCTGTATATAGTCTTGGTACCCCAGAGCTGACAAGAGTGCTGGCATCAATTAGGAAATCTTGTGTCCATCAGGCAATAAACACTTATTTATTAAGCAGATAGGGAAAGTAGTGTAAAGGCCAAGGATCCAGAAAAGAGATAATGTTTTGGCAATCCAATGGGCCAAGTTTGAGGACTGTGGAATGCCCCTCAGGATGTCACTGTCTAAGGGAAAGTCCTGGGTTCTCCATGCTAGTTCCAGCTCTGTTCATTCTTGACTGGAAAAAATTCATCATCTTGTAGTCAACCTGGTAGTAAGCTTTTCTGAATTTAAGTTAACATAGTCCATTCACTAGAGCTGGACATGATTCCATCAATCAATAAACATTTATTAGGTACCTACGATGTACAGTTAGGGGGAATACAAAGGCAAAAGTTGAGAAGACATCCCGTGCCCTCAAGGAGTCCCATCATGAGAGATGTACACAAATAAGCAAATATAAAACATATACAAGGAAGTAGAAGGTAGTGGCTAGGGTCATTGGAAAGGCTTCCTGAAGAAGGCAGTGTTTGAGCTAAGCATCGAAGGAAACTAGGGATTCTAAGAGTCAGAGATGAGGAGAGAGAGCATTTCAGACATCAGCAACAACCTGAATGAAGGGACAAAGAGAGGAGACAATGTCATCATATGAGGAACAGGAAGTAAGTCAACCTGTCTGAACCATAGAACAAAGCAGATTAAATGATGTCAAATAAGTTTGGAAAGGAAGGTTGAAGCCAAACTGTGAAGGGCATTACATGCTAAACAGAAGAAACTGTCCAGGGGACAGTCGTTGGAATGTTTTTGAGTAGAGAATAGGAATGTGATGTTAGCAGCTGTGTGGAGAATGAATTGAAGAGAGAGGTGAGGGTGTTGGGGTGGGGGTGGGAGGAAGGGCAGGGAAGCCAATTTGGATCTTATTGCAATAGTCTAGACTAGACATGATGAAGGCTTGAAGTAGGATGGTGCTCATTTGAGTTGAGAAGAGACTGACGTGAGATGTTAAAGTGGTAGAAATGATAAGATTCAGTCTTTGCTTGTTATGTGGGATGATGAAAATGAAGAGTTAAGAATGACTCAGTTTGCAAAGCTGGGTAACCTGATGGATAGTTAGTGGTACAGCCTTTCCAATTCTATAGGCCTCATTGAAGCTTGTACTCCATTTTTATAATGCATTTTATATCATCTTTACATTGTGCATGTATTACTTATCCTCATTTAGTTTATCATAAATTGAGGGCAGCCAGGTGGCACAGTGGATAGAGTGCCAGATTTGAAGTCAGGAAGACCTGAGTTCAAATGTGGCTTCAGACACTTACTAATTAAGAGATCCTAGACAGTAACCGCTATCTGCTTCAATTTCCTCATCTATGAAATAAGTTGAAGAAGGAAATGGCAAACCACTCTAGTATCTTTGCCAAAAAAACCCCAAATAGAGTCATGAAGAGTCAGATGCAACTGAAATGACCAAGCAAACAAACAAAAAACAAAGGTAAGTTTTAAAATTTTGTTTTGGTCTTTTTTGATCAAGACCTATGATTTCAGGGGTTTAGGGTGTTCCCAATGAGGAAAATGCCAGTGTAGAACGGCCCTTCTTTCGTAATTTAGAGTCTTAGAAACGCCTGAAAAGTCAAGTGACTTGTTTAGGATTACACAGCCAGTATGGGTCAGAGGCAGCATTTGAATCCAAGTTTTTCTCACCCCAGAGTATTTCACACTATCTCTGGAGTAACAGAAGAATGGAAAATAAGGTTGTAGTTTGGTGACAAAGAGTTTTTGATGATAAGCTAAGAAACTTGGACTTATTTCATAGACAATGGAGAGTCACTGAAGATTTTTAAGCCTGAAATGTCATGATTAGAGCTGCTTCTTAGGAAGATAAATCTGAAAGAGGTTTTAAAAGAGGTGAACTGGAGGAGAGAGATGATTAGAGACCAGTTTGGAATCTAGTGCAATAGTCTAGGGGAGAAGTTATAAAAATCTGAACTAGTGTGGTGACAGTGGAAATGATAAGGAAAAAAGTATCCAAGAAACGTTATGGGAATGTAATCACTTCACAGCATTTAGTCTAGAATGGGCAAAAAGAGAACGGTCAAAGACGGTGCTAAGATTTCAAGCCTGAGTGACTGGGAGGATGGTAGTGCCAAGGTAAGCTTGAGTTTTAGTCAGACGGATCTTGAGTACTGGTGGTACAGCCAGATAGAGATATGGAGTAGGAATTAAAAAAGAGAATCCAGAGCTCAATAGAGAAGTCAAAACTGGTATATGAATTGTCATGTTCTTTTTTATTTAAATATATATAGATCCTCAATCCAAGACAACATGTTATTAGTCAGTGAAAAACAGAATTGCTACAGCAGCATATCAAAGAATATATGACATTCTGGAAGGCTTGCTTATCTCACCCTTGAACCCACTGATTACCCATAATTCTCATCAAAAGGATCCAAGCAACCCCAATGTCAGTTAAATTAGGTTGCATGCGTCTTTCCCTTAAAGTATTTTGTTAAACACAGTTGAGTCAACAACACCTGATGATTCATCTGAACTCAAGGACATGCTTGCTTGAACCTGAAAATCCCATTTTAGTGTTTTCATTGCATAATTATCACTTAGGGGTTGACTGCCATTCATAATAGTCTTTTACAGTGTGTTCAGTAAGCTTCATTAGGGTGCATGAATTTGCTTGTGTTTGCATATGATTGCCAAATTCTTTGTATAGTCTTTTCTCAGATAAATTTCAAGTTCAAAGTGCATTACTGTTATTCTCAATGTGGTAGTCTTGATTGTTTACCGTATCTCTTCTCTCTCACCTGGATCCCAGATATAGAGAGCAATGGGAAAGGTGAAAGGGAAATAAAAGGGCCACTAGAAACCCTGGCAAGATTTCAAAAGAGCAGTGCAACAAGGGGCTAAGATAAATGAGTGAGAAATATCAGAAACAATCGCCACCATAATTATTCTAGAATATGTGGAAACATTGCCTCATTGGACAATGCCTGGGACCCAGCTGGAGGTCCTCCCAGTTGTCAGTTACGAGGCAACAAGCATTTATTAAGCACTAACTACATATCAGGCACTGTGTGAAGCACTGGGGATATTATAAGAAAGGCAAAAAACAGCATCCCTGCCTTTAAGGAACTATATTTTAATGAGGGAGACAATATATAAATAACTAAGTACATACAACATAGAGATAGAGTAGATGGAAGGTAATTTTAGAAAGCTATTAGCTGTTATTACCAAATAGATACAGGGTGGTTGGCAGGTAGGGCAGCTAAGTGATACAATGGATAGAATGCCACCCCTGCAGTCAGGAGGACCTGAGTTCAAATCCAGTCTCAGAGTCTTACCAGTGCAAACTGGGCAAATCGCTTAATCCTCTTTGCCTCAGTTTTCTCATCTGTGAAATGAACTGGAGAAGGAAAGTAACAAAACTACTCCAGTGTCTTTGTCAAGAAAGTCCCAAATGGGGTTATAAAGAGTAGGAAACAACTGAACAACAAAAAGATGACTTATACCACCTACCTCCTGTTGTAGAGGTGATGAACTAAAAATGCAGAATGAGACATATGCTTTTAGACATGGTCAACGAGAGAATCTGCTTCATTTAATTACACATTTGTCATGTGAGTTTTCTCTTTATTTTTTCTTTCCCTCTTTCTTGTTCTATTGGGGGGGGGAGTAGTAAAGGATAGAGGACATAAGTGCAGTTTAATGGAAAAAATAATAAAATTAAATTTCAAATAAAAGTTGATGACGCTTCAGTGGAGTTAGAAAAGAAGTGTGTGACATGAAAAACTTGAACAGCAACTGCATAATATTTCTCAATTCTAATTATTGAAAATAGGTTTAAGGAAAGAAAATAAGAAGGCTTTTGTGTTAACCTGGAGTCATGCTAAATGTTCCAGGCACATGGTTCAGTGCTGAGGGGCTAATCTAGTTGAAATTAGGTAGTGAATTTATCAGAGAAATAGTATCTCTGCTTCTAGTCTGGTGGAAGAAATTATCTTATTAGTGCAGGGTAGTCACAGAGTCCTTGTAAAGTTTCTGACTTGAAAATTTTCAGCACCTTAAACTGAAGCAATAAAAACTAGTTACAATTCTCCTAATAAGGAACAGCAAATTATTTTATAAATCCTGATTTACTTTTTGAAACTATGCTCCAATCAATATTTATATTATATAAATACCAATTCAATTATGCAGAGATCAATAACAGTAATACTTGCATACAGCTATTGTCCTGAATATTAATATATTTAATTTCTTAAATTTGATTTTCTTGTTTTCAAGCAGCAAAAATCCACCTCCCCAAGTTGCTTCCACTTCTCCAACAATTGAGTACCAAAGAAAAACAAAAACAGTTACAAAAATATATAGTCCATCCCCAAAAAAATTCCATATTGGCTATGTCCAAAAAATATTTGTCTCATTCTGCACCCTGAGTCCTTCACCTTTCTATCAAGAGGTAGATAACATGTCTTATTACTAGTTCTCTGGAATCCTGGTTGGTCATGATGCTGACCAGGGTTCCTAATTCTTTTAAAGTTGTTTGTCTTTACCATATTGTGGTAATTTATTAATTGTCATGATTTTGTTCACTTCAGGGGTAGTGAAGTGGCACAGCAGATAGAGCTTTGGACCTGGAGTCAGGAAGACTCATCTTCTTGAGTTCAAATCCCACTTCAGATATTAAGTGTCACTAGCCGTTATAGCCTAATTTATCAAAGGTGAAGGCAGCCAGGTGGCACAGTAGATAGAGGGCCAGGTTTGGACTCAGGAAGTCCTAGGTTCAAATTTGGCCTCAGACACCTACTAGCTGTGTGACCCTGAACAAGTCACTTAACCCTGTTTGTCTCCATTACCTCATCTGTAAAATGAGCTAGAAAAGGAAACAGCAAACTACCTCAGTATCCTTGCTAAGAAAATCACAACTGGGGTCATGAAGAGTCAGACAAGACTGAAAAATGATTGAATAATGAAAAAAAAAATCTATTTACTTAACTCAGCATCAGTTCATACAAGTCTTTCCAGGTTTCCCTGAAAACCATATCCTTTACTATTTCTTATGGTATAATAGTATCTTTTACATTTATATGCCGTAACTTGTTTATCCGTTCCCTAATTTATGAGGATATTTTAGGATATCCCCTAAGATTCCCATTCTTAGGGAATCTCAAAAATATTTTGGGTGTTCTATACACAGCATGCTCCTATCCCAATGCTGTGCCCAGTGTCTGCAGACCTCTATGGCTATCTTCCTATGGTGACCTGGGCTAGATAAATGACTCACTGTGACTTTTCTGGATTTACCCATCAGGCTTTAGTCTAATATGTTTTCTAGGTCTGTTTAGAGAAGCTTTGTAGAGAGCTGTACTGCTTTCTCCTACTCTAGCATCTTGGCGCTGTTTGTATTTAGTTTTAAGTGTTCTTTTTCATCAGTGGTATAGATAAGTATTTTTGTACCTATAAGTTACTTTTCATAAAGTTTAAAGGACACCCCAAGTCACTGAAATTTTAAATCTTACTCCAATGCCTCCTTAATGGGGCACCAGTGGATCACAAGTTTTGGCAAATACAACCAAGCTGAAAAATCTTCAAGCTAGGCCAAGGATAGATTAAATTAGTTGTATGTATACCAGCCTATCTATGTGTGAAGAAGCTCATTATCACCAGATTATGGTTGGTCACCAAGCAATAACGTGGTATTTTGACAGCCCCTGCTGCCAAATTTCAATAACCATCTAAGAAGGAGAGGGAAATAAAAGAGGTGGCTATTCAGTGTGTAACCAGAGGGCTTTGGTTTGAATACTGGCTCTTCCTTTCACTACCTGTATAACCTTGGGTGGAGGTGTTCAGGGAGGACTAGCACCTCTGGTGTGAAGGTTTGCCAAGCCTTTTCAGGGCAGCACATCAACCTTTGGTGTTCACCTGCCACTCAACTCTTACCTGTGTCTCCAAGAAGTTATAGCATGCACAGTGACCAAACCATAGTGAAACTGTCTCAGTAGATGTACTAAACCTGGTTAAGCATAATTAACAGACTTCAAGCCTGTTAGGGTAGTATCTGCCCTAACCATATGAAGACTTCCCCATGTGAACAGACAAATAAGAACAATTTATTCCAGCAGCCACGAAATCAGAGTGCTTAAAGCTTGATGGGATATTGAAGATGCCAAGGTTATCTACTGCATCCCAGGCCATTGCCAGGCATCCTGACTTTTGTCCTGCCGCTAGGCTTCAATGACTCTGTAAGAGAGAGTAAGGCTGAGGATTTTGTGCATCTCTGCCTCACTTAAATCCAATTCATCCTCAAGTCAAGGCATTACCAATGATATCATCGGTCCTCTTCACAAACAAGGAAAATAACAATGACCTTGCGTGGTAGTAGTACTAGTAGTAGCAATACCAGTAGTAGTAGCAATAGTGATGATGATCGTAATGATGGTGGTGATGGTGATAATGATAGGTTACAATTAAGATTTGCAAAATTCTTTACATATGTTATCTCATTTTATCTTCATAACAATCCTGTGTGATAGGTACTATTATTGGCTCCATTTTACAGATAAGGAAATTGAGGCAGAGAAAGGTTAAGTGACTTGCCCATAGACATATAGCTAGTAAGTGTCTGAAGCAGGATTTGATCTCAGGCCTATCTTGACTGGGATTTCAGTGCTCTGTGCAGTATGTACAACATCAGTTCCTCTCTCTGAGATTCAATCGCCTCCTTCATAAAACAAGGGAGCTGGGCTAGGGGATTTCTAACATCTTTCACCTCTAAGTCTGCAGTTCTATAACTTTATAAGGATTCTACACTGTCTGGCTGCCTGAGGGCTGTCACATCAATGCAGGTCTTTGTATCTTCTCTGTATGCTGGGTCATCCTGGTACAGGGCCATGCTAATCTCTGTGTCGTTCGAATTTAAGTGCATGCTTTGTCAAAGCAAACACTAGTTCCTCTGTATTTCCTATAGGAGTGGAGATGACTGTGTTTGATGGTAGTTAGGTAACATTCTGTGTTCCCACAGATTCTTTTTTAATTCTAGAATGTATTTCTTTTAACTCACAAACTAAAACCCTCTGCACCAAATAAGACTAACCTATCCTTTTTCCTGTCATGTTCTCAACCTGCTTTCCCTGCTTCCTACCTTAGCTAACCTCTTCCTTACCAGGAACTTCTTCCCTATCCTAGGCCTATGTGCTGGAGCTGATGGGGTTTTATATGTGTATATGTATATATGTATGTATGTATATATATATAGGAGCAGCTAGATGATACAGTATATAGAGTGTCAGGCCTGGTGTCAGGAAGACTCATCCTGTGTTCAAATCTGGCCTCAGACACTTACAAGCTGTGTAGTCACACATTGGAGAAGTCATTTAACCCTGTCTACCTCAGTTCCTTCATCTGTCAAAGGAGCTGAAGAAGGAAATGGCAAATCATTCCCATATCTTTGTCAAGAAAACCCCAAACTGGGTCCCAAAAAGTTGGACATGACTGAAAACAACTGAACAATAATACATATAATAAAGAATTCCTTCCCCTTGTCTGGGTGTTCTATCCTAACAAATAGCAGTTTTTGGATTCTACCTTGTCTGAGGCTGCACTTGATTTCATTGGATAGGAAAAGTTAGAGACATCTTCGAGAAGGGTAGGAAGGAAAACTTTTGTGCTTTGTGAAGTCTTTCATCTTTTTGATGTGTATAGATCTGCTTCAAAGGAGGTGGGTGGCTAAGCACTGAGAAAGGAAAAGAGGCAGCAGACAGCAATTAATTCTTACCTTGAACTGTGGCACTCAAAACCAAAGACATTTATTCCCCCAAATTATTCTTCCTAACCTATAACCTTCCTATAGTCAGAGAAAAAGTTTGACTGTTATTTCTGTATTCTCTCTTTCCAGAGGGCCTTCATCAATTGTTTTCTTTTAAAAGAAGCCTTAAATGACTGGTGTCCCCTAAACTCAGAAATAGAATCAGACTATTCATTCATCCTTGATTCCAGCCCCGTCTCCATGTCCCCAGCCCTTGCGAGCTTCCCCTGTAAACTGACTGTAAAAAAAAAAAAAAAGTGGGGGAGATAATGACCACGATGACTCACGGTTTTACACTCACCAACCATGTTGGATGAGTACTGCCATACTTGCTAATCGTTGATTAAAACCTAACCTAAATTTGGGGTAACTAAATGATACAGTAGATAGAGCCCTACCCCTGGAGGCAGGAGGACCTGAGTTCAAATCCCACCTCAGACATTGACTAGCTGTGTGACCCTGAGCAAGTCACAACCTGATTGCCTCCCCCCACACCAAAAAAAACAAAAAAAACAAAAAACAAAAACCAACCTTTCCCAAATTAGCCTGAGGACTGAGTATCATAGTTCATAAATCTAGAAACAGAACCCCATAGTCTACGTTGTCCTCAACTGAGGTCTAGAAAGAAAAAATGATTTCTTCAAAGTCACATAGATAATATATTGCCGAGGTAGGGTTTGAACCCAGATTCTCTGGAAGTGATATACAAAACACAAGAGATTATGGTTCTGCTCACCTGTGCCCTCATTCCAAGTGCCCTAGCAAAGAATTCAAAACTGCCATCCCTGTACTCAACCTAGCCCAGTTATATTCTAAGTGAAAAACCCCAATTTCGGAAGCTCCGGGTTTGCCCTAACCCTACCCAGACACAGAGATGCACTGGAGCCAGCTTGTGAGAGCCAATTGCTAAATTTTCAATATGACTGTTTACACCTCAGAAACCAGCAGTGATTACAAATCAAAGTTTCATTTGTTGTTTTGTGGATTGTCTAGACTTAAGATAACATTAATAATGCATGTTGGACTTAAAAGTGTGCATGTATACATTTTGGGGAGAGCAGAGCGCAATAGTGAAATTTACCAACACCCCACTCTATTGCTCTGTTAGCAGTACTTGAGCTCAACAGGAGTGTGCAGTAGAAGGTTCAGGAAATGATCATCACCATCCTGGCAGCCTAGTGCCTGGAGGATAATAGCAATTATAACAATAAAATAGCTGGAATTGATAATACCACTTCAAGGTTTGCAAAGTGTTTTACGATCGTCCTCTCATTTGAGCCTCACAACACCCCTACTCAAATTCTGAACAGTTTTGATGTTTAAAAACAAAGTATACTCATCAATTAAACCTATTTAAAATCTTTTTTAAAATATTTAAGGATAAACACAAAGATATGGAAATAGTTCAGGGCTTTTGGTGAAGTGAGATAGGTTAGGGAGGATTCTAACCAGCCCACATCCCTTGTTCAGAGCAGCCTGGGGCTTTGCAATTCAGTTTTTGCAGAAAACATCTATTAACTTCCACTTTTTTCATAATAGATCAAACGTTCTGTTTTTGAGTCTTCCTTTTTAAAAAATTAAACATTCAGATGAAAAAGCTCACAGGAGTCAAGTAACTGTCAGAGAGTGCCACGTGGAGATAATTAGCAGGTGATTGAAAGTAATTCAGGGCTCCGTTTCCAGTGTGGTTTGACAATGTGAGGAGATCATTACTCCTTTCCCTCACTGCTGACAGAGAAGTTGAGCTCCTTTCTTTAGCACATCTTTTATTACCTTTAATTTAGATATCAGCTTTTATATGAAGGCTTATCACCAGGAGGAAGTGAGCTTTGGTTCTCAAAGGTTCTCTGGCCAGCAGAGTCAGGCTGTGGTAGGTTGTAGCAAAATAGAAACGCTTTGAGGAAAGTCCAGTTGAAGAGCTACTTCCTCTGTAAAGTCTATTAAGATCTACACTCTTTTTTTAAATTATTTTTCCCCAATTACACGTAAAAACAATTTTTTAATATTGGTTGTTTTTATTTTTAAGTTCCCAATTCCATCCTTCTCTCCCTTCCTTCCCTCCTCCCTGAGAGGGTAAGCAATCTAATCGACTATAACTCTTAAATCAACAATCACTGAAGTACCTACTTATGTGCCAGGCATTACACTAGGCTCTGAGGATATGAAGATAAAAGTGAATCAGACCCTGCCTTCAAGAAGCTTACATCTAAGTTTCTATTTACAACCCATCTACCTCACAGATACTTTTATGAAAAACACATTATAAACATTATAATACTAAAGTAATGAGTTTGTTGCTTTTTTTTGTTATGATTATTATCCACTCTCTCGCCTCAAATCTCTCTGGCCACTTTCAAAAGCACTTACCCTAGCATAGCCATATTTATATGCCCTGTCTTGTACAGCTAGGCGCATACACCTAAAGAGTGGACAATATCAATTGTTTCACCTTTCTTCCATCTTGGAGTTTTTGCACCAGCTGTTCCCCATTCCTGGAATTTTCTGCCTCCTCACATCTGCCTTTTGGTCTCCTGGCTTCCTTCAAGACTCAGATCAAGTCTTACCTTCCACTGGAGGCCTTTCCTGGTACCCCCAGAAGCATGTCCTTTCCCTCTTTCAGACTCTGTATTTATCTGATACATGCCTAGTGTTTATATATTTTCTCCCCCATTAGAATGGATGCTTCTTGAGGGTAAGGTCTGTTGTTTTCTTTCTTTGTACCTGTACCTGGAACAGACTAAGGGCTTTTTGATTGACTGACTTTGTACACAGCAGATGTTTACTTAATAAAAGTTTCTTACACTGACCATGAGAATGAAACATGCTGTGGGTTAGTTGGGATGGCTCTGTCCTTGGTAAATGGAGTGGGAAATACCAATGCCTCAAAATGAATGTAGAAGGAATTGGGTAGCGGGTGGGGGCAGAGGAGAAGGCACAGTATGATGGAGGGTGAGGATTAGTGTATCATTTTTCCGTTTCGAGTTGTTTGAATGTAGCAGTTACAGAAAGTATCATCTTTCCCTCTTAAATATTAATAATGAATAAATAACATTTGGCCTTAGCCACCAATGTTTGCTCCAGAGCTTATATGTTCAAGTAGGAGTGTGTATATAAGAACATAGCACTCTAAATCTCTTCCTTGAGATTTTCATAAAATGTACGGAAATTTCTACATGGAAAGGACCACAGAAAAATAGATTGTCAGATTTAAAAGGGATCTTAGAACACAGACTTTTAGATCTGGGGCATAGAACATAGACTATCTAAGCAACATGGTATGATGGAAAGAATACTGGATTCTGAGTAAAAAGACATGTTTATCTCACCTCTGTTACTTATTACCTGTGGACTTTCAGAAGTCAGCCTCTCTCCACCTAAGTTTCCTCATCTGCAAAGTGAGGAGGTTAGATTAGATTGGTCTTATTAGTTTGTTGTTTAGTCATTTTTCAGTCCTGTACAACTCTTCATGATCCCTCTTTTGGGTTCTCTTGGCAAAGATACTGGAGTGGTTCACCATGTCCTTCTCCAAGATGGGCTCTAAGGTCCCTTCTAACTCTAACTCTATGATCCTACAGACCTGGAAAGAGACTGTGTATTTACTTATTATCTGAGGATCCAAACGAGTGTGGAGTGTGGAGACATCCATCAGAAAATTAATCAACAGGTGATGGATCTTCTTGGGGCCCCAGCAACTCTGAGGACCAACTATGGAGATGTCAAGAGGTTGTGATGTGAAGGCAGAAACTGTGCCCATACAAGTGAAATTGCAGGTCTCTCAAATCTATTTGGTATGTTATGAGATTTCTACTACTTTCACCGAAACATGTTCCTTTTTAAAGTGAGAACCCCCACGGTCTTCTCTTAGGAAGATTTACATATGACATTTTGCTTTCCTGGGTGCCAGGCTCCCTAAGGACAGTTTTGGGAAGGACAGCCAAAAAGGCTGAGGACAGAGCAAGCTGCAGGCCAAATAAAGGGCTATTTTGTCCTCTGGAGTAGTCAAGCTCTGCCTTTCTCTTATCTTCCATCCCTGAGGAAGCTGATTTGTATCTGATGACTACAGAAACAGCTAGCAGCCTTGTGCTGGAGCTCTGGTCTGAGCTGCTTGCCAGGGACACAACACAGTAAGGGAACATTTCTCTACCAGTTCCTATAAGAAAAGGCAATGCCTTTAATTAACATAGATCTTAAGATATAGGATCTATGTGAATTCCCTAGATCCTACATGTGTCAACCAAATAAAATAGGCCAAGATAGTTTCTGTGAACCAAATAAAAGTAGATACTACTCCATAGGAGGCAACAGGGATACAAGAGTACAGTACACATTAAGAGCTTAGGACCACATTTCTAGAAAGGACCTCTCCACTTCAATTTCCTCACTTTACTACCAAGAAAGATTAAAGGACTTACCCAGGGTCATGCAGTTGGTATCAGTGGTGAATATCTGATTCTCTTTCCACTGTACCACACACTGCCTTCTTTACCTGGTATGTCCATGGAATTTACCTAAGCGAACTTTCCAGGTAGCTATAGCTTTCCCCTTGTAACACATTAGGGCACCTAGCTGGCACAGAGGATAGAGTACCAGAACCAGAAGGACCCAAGTTCAAATCTAGTCTCAGACACTTCCTAGCTGTGTGACCCTAGGCAAGTCACTTAACCCTGTTAGCCTCAGTTTCCTCCTCTATAAAATGAACTGAAGAAGGAAATGGCAAACCACTCCAGTATCTCTGTCAAGAAAATCCCCAGAGGGGTCCTTGAAAATCAGACATGACAGAAATGACTCAACTATAACAATTCAGCTCATCTATTTTGTTGTTTATGTGATTGCTGATGTTAATCTTTCCAAAAATGTATCATTAACTTTTCCTGAAGATTCAGAGCTATCATTATGTACAGTTTCTGAACAGTGGTGCCATCAGAGACTTAATGATCCCGTTTTATGGATATTTTTCTTCTGACTCCTACCCATTGTCAGCTGCCACTTCCCTCTGTCTGGTTAAGCACCCCTCCCCTATCCGATTTGTTGCTTCTAATCAGCTGTGGGCTGGAAAACCAGATACCCAAGCCTGTTTGAACTGTATATGAAATAAAATACTAAATTAATGAAATTAGTGTCTTAAGCAAGAGGCTGAGAATTGGTCTAGATCAACTGTCTGGCTCTTTGCAGCTCTCCATCTGTGATTCTGTGATGTCCTGAGGGGTAAAATAGCCATGTTCAGAGATTGCTACTTCAAAAGCTCACAGATGTTTTCCCTAGTTACTTTCCCATTTAGCCCTGTGTTCTAGATGGATCAAATCAATAGAAAATTGATCTCTGGACAAGTGAAGTGTAACCACACTTACTTTTTTTAACAATGGAAGTTGTATTCAAAAAAATACAATTCTGAATTCATGAGAACTAGGTTCTAGTTCAGCTTTGGCACTAACTTGTATAAACTTGGGCAAGATGCCCACTTCTCTAAGACTCATTTTAAAAAAATGAAACTATTATAGAGATGATCATTATTGCCTCAGGAAGATTTTCTACTTTAAAATTTCCTTTTCAGAGAGTCTTTATAAATAGACAATTTACTATTGATAAACTTGAATGTTGATAAAAAAATATATGTTCAAACTCAGTAATATTACAAAAGACTATGAATTTTTGTATTAATTTTGTTTTATATTCTATAATGTGTTTTGTAAAATACTGAGAAAGGAAAAATGTCACAAAAACATGTTTCAATAGATTTGGGGTGATGTCAGCCAAAACTTCTGTGTTATTCTATTTGTCAATATTTCTCCTTGGCTTTCTCCCAGTCCTGTGTCCTACTAAACTTAAAGCAGTGGGATTCTGGAAAAAGCCATGAACTGATAAATTCAAAATAATTGAGCAGACTAAAATCAATGCTTGTAAAATCAAAATTAACTAAAATCAAAATTAACTTTCTAATGGAGACTTAAACATGCACATTAGATATGCAAATGCATACTAATTCATAGGTAAGTAATGAAGTTAAATGATTACTAAAATTTTTTAAAATCTTTTTGCAGTATATTCAATGTATTGAAAACATGATTGTTCTCCTCCCTTTCTGTCACTTTAAAGATGATAGTCATAGCAAACATTTTATATCCTTCTTGATATATATGAAATGCTTTATAGCATTTATAGATCACATGATCTTTATAATACTGTGAAGTCCATACTCTGGGTAATATGATATCCATTCTTCAGCTAAAGAAACTGAGGCTTGGGGGAAATAAAGTTATTTATCTCATCATACAGGGAGGAGAATTGAACCCAAGTCTATTCTACCTGGAAGCCCAGTGCTCTTTCCTCTGTATTATATGTCAAGCCCCTCAGACATATAGAGGACCCTGGAGATCCTCTCTGATATAAACCCTAAGTAGTCTTCTTCTGGGGCAACTAGGTGGCACAGTGGATAGAGCACTGGGCGTGGAATCAGGAAGACTCATCTCTATGAGTTCAAATCCAACCCCAAACATTTACTAGTTGTGTGACCCTGGGCAAGTCACTTAACCTTTGCTTCAGTTTTTCATCTGTAAAATGAGCTGGAGAAAGAAATGAAGAACTATTCCAGTGTCTCTGCCAAGAAAATCCCAAAACTGGGTCACCAAGAGTCTGAAATGACTGAACAACAACAACCTTCTACTCAGACAGAAAGACAATGGACCACAGCCACCATCAGAGAAGAGCTCATTGTAACCAGTCAGACACATTGGTTGGTTTCATTTTATCAGATTTCCTTTGCTAAGACAAAGGTTCACTGAAAAAAGAGGAACTGAATATATCCCCAAATGGTTGGTATTTAAAACAAAAAGTATCAGTAAAACTTCTTTCAAGTTCTATTATCACTAAGTCATGGTGTGGTCCCAAAGAATCACAGGCAAATCAAATGTTTGGGTGGAATAAGACAATCCAAAGGTCCCTTCAAGCCCCAAATTCTTAGAATCCAGATGTTCTGCTATTTTGTGGACAATTTTGGGACTCTCTCTAGAAGTACCTTCTTCACTGGGAGTTCTATCTAATCTGTCTTGTTAGGGACACTTTTAGGCTCTCAAGAAAATCCTGCCAACCAACACACACTTATTAAGCACTTGCTATATGCCAAGCACTGTGTGAAGGTGGCCAAGATAATTGCCATGCCCTAATCTTTTCTTGATTAAAAATAAAAATTTGCATTTCAGGACTGTGCATAGACCTGTTTTTTCATGATGTACTTATCCTCGATCTTGAAGCTGTCTGTCATCACTTTGGTATCAGCATTCCTGGCTTTCTTTTCCAAAGAACCAAGTAAACAATCTCATTGACACCAAATTTGACAAGGTTGACTTGTTACCTAAAGATAAGAAGCCAGAGCTGTCTCCAATATCTGATTTCTGAGAAGGAAGCTAAGTAGGAGGCATATGGCTCAATTCTATTAGCCATGATTTGATTACTTGCCATCTCAGGATACCCTGCCCTGGTGTACATGAAGAAATGTGCAGACAGACAGAAGAGAAAGCTAAGTCTGGTCAACAGAAACACTTCTTAAGATTAAAGGCTTAGAACTGGAAGGAGTCATAAGAAATATCTAACTCCTTCCCCATACTCACTTTACAAGTGAGAAGGCTGAAACCCAGACAAGTTACATCACTTGTTCAAGCTCACACTGCTAGTGTCAGGATTCAAACTGAAGTCCTCTGACTCCTAATCCAGTATTCTTTTCACCTGTTCTCCTTGAGGACAGTTTCTCAAATCAGGGACCATGAAGGTAAAATCTTCCTCAGTATCTAAAAAAATCATTTTTGCTAATGTAGCATTTCTGACAGTCCATAGCTATGTTTGCCAGGATTTGGTTAAGAAATAGCTTCTTCTTGTGATAATTGCCTCTCATGGGAGCCCTTCATAATTCCGGATTCTGACAAGCTGGTCACTAACTCTGGGTCTCAGAGTTGACCCTATGAAAGCTCCATTAATTAAATAGAACCATAAAATTTGAGAATCTGAAATGACCTTATGCAAAAGGGAATAATGATAGAGGACATTTCTGGAACACTTCAGATTTTGTAAAGTCACATTATCTCATGTGACTCAATGAGGAAACTAAGCCCCAGAGAAGTTAAGTGACTCATTAACTTCCTTTTTTTCAACCCATTACCCAATGCAAAGACCTAAAACATTTCCAAAGGACTCTTGATGCAAAATGCCATCCACATCCAGAGAAAGAACTATGGAGTCTGAATGCAGAGTGAAGCAGACTATTTTCTCTTTTGTTGTGTTTTATTTTGTTTTTTTCTCATGGTTCCTCCCATTTGTTTTAATTCTTCTATGCCACATGACTATTATGGAAATGTGTTTTATAAGAATGTATGTGTAGAACCCATATAAGATTACATGCCTTCTCGGGGTGGGAGGGGGAGAAAATTTAAAACTTATGGAAGTGATTGTTGAAAACTGAAAACAAATAAATAAATTATTTTTTAAAATTATCATATAAAATATAAGAAAAGCAACACAATGTAGTAGAAAGAGGAATGCACTGGAAGTCAAAGACCAGGAGTATACACAGAGTCAAAGAATCATAGATTTGGGCTTGGAAGGGATTTAGAAGTCATCAAGTCCAACCCCCTCATTTTGCAGATGGGGAAACTGAGGCACAGAGAGGCCCTGGGTCACACAGCCATTAGGTATCTGAGGCAGGATTTGAACCCAAGCCTTCTGGATGCTGAGCCCAGCATTCTCTCTGTTATTCCATGCCGCCTCACAGAATCATTTTTCTTTGTGCCTTATTTTCCATCTGTCAAAGTGGAGAAAGCAATACCTATCCTACAAAGTTATTATCAAAATTAAACAAAACCAGATATGCGTATGCTTTGAAATGCTAAAGCATTATGTAGATATGAGAATGTGGGTGGATCCTAGAGGGGTTGGGACCCAAATTTAAGGTGATAGCATTAATCATTTATATAGGAATCTTTTCACTTGATTTCTTTTTTAAAAAGGCAACAATTGATCCTCCCTTCTGCCATTCTACCCAAGGACTATTCCTTCAACAGCACAAAAAAGTTGTGCAGGATATGAATCGTCATTATTAATTAATAATGATGATAGCTAGTATTTATGTCGTTTGGGTTTGGGCTTGTCTTTTTTTTTTTTTTTTTTTTACATTTGCCAAGTGCTTTACATATGCTGCTAGGTAGCACAGCGGGTAGAGTGCTGGGCCTGGGGTCAGAAATAACTGAGTTCAGATCCAGCCTCAGACATTTGCTAGCTGGGCAGTTTACTTAACCTTTCTTTGCCTCAGTTTCTTCATCCATAAAATGGGGGGAATAATAGTACCTCCCTCCCATAGTTGTTGTGAGGATCAAGTGAGATAATAACGATAAGGTGCTAAGCACAGTACCTGCTATATATCCCTTCTGCATTGTGGGGGTTAAGGGTACCACGACACCGCCATCTGAAAAATCCCCATAGATTTTTTTGGCTCTCTCTTTGTACCAGAGAAGAAGTCTGAATTTTTTCTTTTTCTTTTATGGGGTGTTTATAGCACTTTATGGTAAAATGTGGGTTGATGTTATACAATACCATGCATATATTTTATGCATCTCTGAGTTTCTAAACTTTTTCTGCTGGCCCTCACATCTTGTCTTTGGCTTCCATAAACTTCCAAAATATTCCCCTTTAATTTCTTATGCCAACCCGTGGCATGGGGAAAGTCACAATGTGGAAGGATAACCATATGTTGCTATTGTTGAGTTGTTTCAGTTATGCCTGACTCTTCCAGACTCCACTTGGGGTTTTCAGGGCAAAGATAATAGAGCAGTTTGCCATTTTCTTCTCCAGTTCATTTTACAGATGAGGAAACTGAGAAAGACAGGATTAAGTGACTTGCTCAGGGTTATACAGCTAGTAATCATCTGAGGAGGGATTTGAACTCAGGGCTTCCTGATGCCAGGCCTGGTATTCTATTCCCTTTGCCATCTAACAGCTCACAAGCGCTATATAAATGCTAGCTATTGTAATAATTACCATTATTTTTACCTAATTTGATCATCATAACAACCTTAGGAGGTAGGTGCTATTATTATCCCCATTTTACAAATGACAAAACTGAGGCTTGGAGAAGTTAAGTGAATTTTTCAAGGTCACACAGCCAGTAAGTGTCTGGGGTTGCATTTGAACTCAGGTCTTCCAAGCAGTCCAGCAGTAGGAACCTATATAGCCATCCACTCATAGTTAACAACTTTAGTTATCTAAATTCATTATTTGTGCATCAGCTTATACTTTTGATTCCAAAGTTAAGTGCAATGTTTTTTTGCTCCCACACCTTTTCTTCAACAGTCATAGCTGCCAGAGTCATGAAGTACTAAGCTATTGATGAAACCTGGCACTACCTAAGTACTTGATTGGCCCTGAAGAATTCCAGTTAAAAGCCACTGGGTTCGCTGCACATGCCCAGTGTGCAGATATCTTGGTTTCAGGTCATTATTTTCAAATTCTACCCTGATGTTTGGAGACATCACTTCTCTCATTCTTCTAAATATCTTTTTCCTCTGTCCATAATTGGGTTCTGGTGGAAATACAATCAGGATAACACAAGATCTAGAAGCTTCTACATTAAGGGATTGCAGGATGTGGAATATGATATTCCAGAAGTCAAAGGAACTAGGACTAAAACCAAGAATCACCTACCCAGCAAAACTGAGTATAATACTTCAGGGGAAAAATTGGTCTTTCAATGAAATAGAGGATTTTCAAGCATTCTTGATGAAAACACCAGAGCTGAAAAGAAAATTTGACTTTCAAACACAAGAATGAAGAGAACCATGAAAAGGTGAACAGCAAAGAGAAGTCATAAGGGACTTACTAAAGTTGAACTGTTTACATTCCTACATGGAAAGACAATATTTGTAACTCTTGAAACTTTTCAGTATCTGGGTACTGGGTGGCATTACACACACACACATACACACGCACATGCACACACACATAGAGACAGAGTGCACAGAGTGAATTGAAGAGGATGGGATCATATCTTAAAAAAATGAAATCAAGCAGTGAGAGAGAAATATATTGGGAGGAGAAAGGGAGAAATGGAATGGGGCAAATTATCTCTCATAAAAGAGGCAAGCAAAAGACTCATTAGTGGAGGGATAAAGAGGGGAGGTGAGAGAAAAACATGAAGTCTACTCTCATCACATTCCACTAAAGGAAAGAATAAAATGCACACTCATTTTGGTAGGAAAACCTATCTCACAATACAGGAAAGTGGGGGATAAGGGGACAAGCAGGGTGGGGGGGATGATAGAAGGGAGGGAAGGGGAGGAGAGTACAATTCGAGGTCGACACTCATGGGGAGGGATAGGATCAAAAGAGAATAGAAGTAATGGGGGACAGGATAGGATGGAGGGAAATATAGTTAGTCCTATACAACACAACTATTATGGAAGTCATTTGCAAAACTACACAGATTTGGCCTATATTGAATTGCTTGCCTTCCAAAGGGAAGGGGTGGAGAGGGAGGGAGGTAAAGAAGTTGGAACTCAAAGTGTTAGGATCAACTGTCGAGTAATGTTCTTGCCACTAGGAAATAAAAAATACAGGTAAAGGGGTATAGAAAGCTATCTGGCCCTACAGGACAAAAGAGAAGATGGAGACAAGGGCAGAGAGGGATGATAGAAGAGAGAGCAGATTGGTCATAGGGGCAATTAGAATGCTTGGTGTTTGGGGGCGAGGGGATAAAAGGGGAGAAAATTTGTAACCCAAAATTTTGTGAAAATGAATGTTAAAAGTTAAATAAATAAATTTAATTAAAAAATTAAAAAATAAAACATAATTGGGTTCTGTTGTGCATTGTTGTGCAGCGGAGTTTCAGTCCCTGTTTGGCTACAACACAGTCATATTAAACTCATATGAAACGTTCCTCAAAGCCTGGTTTGATGTTAACTCTTCCCAACAATCCTTTTTTATTTTTTGGTAACACAAATATAAAAAAGGCTTAACAGATACAACAAATGAGACATACAGTGAGCAGCCCAGGGCCTCTGATGGTTCTTGGTCATTAATTAGATCATGCTAAAATCTCCAGGCATATCGTTTCACCTCTCATCCTTTTCCCCATCACTGATATAAACTTACCCTTCCTAACAACTGGACAAACAGAAATCCAGTGAACATGGTCTCCCAGAATTGGGGTCACAGAGTGACAGAGAGGTCAAGGGTCCATAGGCTCATGAGCAGCCTGTCGCATAACAAAGCTATGGAGAACCTTCTTCTTTTTATTATAGGATGAGGTCCACAGTCTATCATCCTCATACTTGTGTTCTTATAACAACTTTCTTCAAATCCAGATCAGCCCTTGACACACCTGCCCTGGTGGTCTTCTTCGCAAGCTAGCAACAATTCTGCTCAGGATTATGCTAGTTTAACAACTGGATTTTCAAAAAAAAAATTTTTTGTGGGACACATTTTCAACTTTAATCTACATTATTTTTCATCATCACTTTCTTAAGTTTAGACCTGAGGTATCAAATTTGTATCCCTCCTGATTGTTGCCAAAAAACCTGTCAAGAGTTGGGAAATGCTTAGCAAAATGGATAAATATATAATACAACATAGATAATGCTAATTTGTAGTTTTCTAAGTAACTAAGTAAAGAAGCAGCCTAAATAAGCAGCCTGAAATAATCTGTTTAACTACACTGGTAAACAATCAACAAAATAATAAATCTAGCTCTGATTTGTAATATTGCTGATTTCTCAGGCATAAGTATTCACAATGAAAAATTTAACAATTGGCTCCCAAGGCTTTGTTTGAGCTGGCTCTAGGATAGCCTTGTTTCTTCCTCTATAGACTCTTCCTCCAATTTGATAAGTTCCTCCCTGAACCTCCAGAGGAAACATCAATATCATCCATCATGCTCTCTTCAAACTAGGATCAGCTGATGATATCTCAGACTACCTTCTCCCCCTTACCATAGTGGATAACTTTGCTCAGCCCTCCCCCACTTTTCAGTTCCATTTTAAATTTTTTGTTCCTCTACCAGAATGGAAGCTCTTTGAGAGTAGGGACTGTCTTTCTTTTTGCGTGTATTTGCATTCTCCATGTTTATTGTTATTGTTTCCTCTTCATTCTGGCAGAAGACAATGACACCAGGAAGATGACACCATGACTTGCAAGTGAATTGGATTTAAGTGAGGGAGGGCTATGCAAAGTCATCACTTTCTCCTCCAGAGCCATTTGGGTCCAGCGGCCAGATATAGATGGCCCAGGACACAGTGGCCCAGACCTTGGCTTTTTTAAGTTAAGGCCTTTCCCAGGACTCAGTGTGACTGAGGCAATGCTCATTCAGTGATTAAGACTAGGTAAGAAATGAGACTAAAGATAGCCTCTTTTACCTACTCACAGATGAAAAAAAAAGAGGCCCAGTGCCTAGCATACATTAATTACTTAATAAGTGCATTATCTACATATTTGTCTAATTTGACTAAAGTGAATCCCAAGATACAGCCCTCTTTCTCTTGGAAAGTTTTTAAATGGGTGGGCCATACCATGGTCAATATAATAATAAGTAATATTTATATAAAACTTTACATATATTTTACTTGATCATCATAATAATCCTGGGAGATAAAAACTACTATTATCCCCATTTTATAGATAAGGAACCTGTGAATGAAAGAGGTTAAGTGATTTACCCAGGGTCATACAGCTTGTACGTCTCTGAGACAGAATTCAGACTCAAGAATTCCTAATTCCAAGTTCAGCACTATCAAAGAAATCTCCAAATGTATGACTTAGTACCTAAGCTACATAGCAGGCAGGGGAGAAAAAGGTGAATCATCTGGCTTTCCCACAAGGTAGAGGTTCCCTTTTAAATGATGGCACATGTGCAAGCCAAATTCCCCATAAGGCCTTTGTTGACCCCAAAGGCCTGCCCCAGCTGACACATGACCACATAGGGACTCTCTCACTCAGACCTAAGAAAGGAGGTGTACCTGAGCCTATGAAACCTCACCTACTCTCTCTGTAAATGCTTAAGTGGCACATCCAGGAAATGCCAAGTGTGAGCCCAGCCCTGCTAATCAAGAGTAAGCATTCTTTTTTTTTCAAAGAAGCACATTTATCTAAGTCTAGAATAAAATGAAATGAGATATACAATATACAAAAGAGAATTAAATCTGATAATATAGATTGAAGGAGCTCTCTCATTGGGAGTGAGATAAGTCAACTCTACCAAGAGAGTCCCAGATCTCACCCAGGAGAAATTTCTTGAAGTCTCTGGTGTAGCAAGCAATGGATTTGGACATCATGAAGACTTCCAGCTCCTCTCTTGTCAGTTTCTTCCTAGATCTTTTTTCCCCCTTAGTGACCTAAAGAAAGGTTGGCATCCCATATCTCCTCTCTTGTAGCTGGAACCCTGGATCTCTCTTCTCTTGCTCTCATCAACGCCCCTCTGCCCCTTGCTCAGGCAGGAGACATTGATCTCCCCCCAAATTTACTATCCCTACACTGAGCAGATAGGTTACTTAGTGGATAGAATGCTGGGCCTGGAGTTAGGAAGATCTAAATTCAAATTCAGCCTCACACACTCATGAACTGTATGACCCTGAGAAAATCATTTAAGCTCTGTTACTTCAGTTTACCTTAATTCACTGGAGAAGGAAATAGCAAACCACTCCAGTATCTTTGTCAAGAAAACCCCATATAGGGTCTCAAAGAGTCGGACACAACTATACAACTGAACAAAGACACTGAGCAGCAGTTGGTATCCTGGTGTTGTGGACAGAGTTCAAGTCCTGCCTCATTTCCACCACCCCTCATTCTGGCTTGGTGACCCTGGGGAAGTTACTCAACTTCTCTGTGTCCCAGGCAACTTTCTAAGCATATAAGTTGGGGAGCACATACTTGGACTGCCTTAGTTCTTGGAGCATTCTCTCACTGGGAGCTCCCTACACCCATGAAAGTATAGGTCTCAACCAAATGCTGACCAGGTATAAGGAAGTGAATTCAATTCTTTTCCACTCTAGTCCTGCTAGAATTTCCTAAAGTTTTCTGAAAACTTACTTATCTTTGTTGAAACTGTCAGTATTTATTCCCACATACAGAGTTTGAAGCTGCTGTATGAGTTACTAGTTCTTTTGCATTTAGCAATAGCTGGAGGAAGAACCAGCAATTTGCCCAAAGGCAATTAACCTCACACTCCTACTCTTGAAATGTGTGCGTCTTTGGGTAAAGTATTCTGTCTCCAGCAGTTGCTTAGAAAAAAAAAAAAGAAGAAGAAAAGAAATTAAAAAAAAAAAAAAAGAAATAAAAAAGGCCTGAGAGCACATAGCTTTTGAATGAATATGTTGTATTTGTGTGAATGAGACAGACATACAAAGACAGAAACACAGAGAGACAGTGAGATAGGGACAAAGACAGAGAGAGAAAGAAAAGAGAAGGATGAAACAAGCAGGCAGAGAGAAATCACAGAGAGAATAAGCCTAGACCTTCCCCTAGACTCCCTGATCCATGCAATACAGAGATTCCTCAATGAATAGTAAAAGATTTTCAACCTGGTGAGTAAATATAAAACATAAACCAACTTTTCTGAATCTATGTTAATCTCCCTGAGCCTGAAAAATTGAATAAATACATATTTAGAAAGGCCCCTTCCTTTTCAGAGATATATGGGGATCACTCAAAGCTATAATGTACCTTTCATATTTTTTTCCTTCACTCAAAGCAAGATTCTAGTTATTTCTGCTTAAGTACAGACAGCAGGTTTTCAAACCATGAACATAACCCTCCTTCCCCACTCCTACCAGCCACCCATTATCTTCTTATTTTGAGAGGGAGCATTTAGATTTAGGATCACAAATATCCTCTGCCTTCATCTAATCCAGAGAAAGCCCTTTCAACCAGGATCTACAAGAAGGTTCCTTACTGGGCTTACATGAACTGATGCTGAGTGAAAGAAGCAGAACCAGGAGAACTTTGTACACAGGAACAACCACAGTGTGCAAGGAATTTTTCTGGTAGACTTAGTCCTTCACAGCAATGCAAGGACCTAAAAGATTCCCAATGGACCCCTGAAGCAAAACTCCTTCCACATCCAGAGAAAGAACTATGGAATTGGATCACAGAATGAAGTAGACCATTTTCTCTCGTGTTATGTTTTGCTTTGTTTTATGGTTTTACCCTTTCATTTTAATTCTTCTATGCAACATAAGGTGAAAATGTATTTAATAGGAATATATGTGCAGCACCTACATAAGATTGCATGCTGTCTTGGGGGTGAGTGAGGAAAGAGGGGGAGGGAGGGAGAAAAATCTAAGATATATGGAAGTGATTGTAGAAAACTGAAAACAAATAATTTAAAATTTTAAAAAAAGCTTCCTTTCCAGATACCTATGGGATTCCTTCATGGGAATGGAGACAACCACTGACCATTTCTTATTGCCTCTAGGGAAAAATACAAGCTCCCCTATCTGGCATTTGAAGCCCTTCATAATTTGACTCCAAACTATCTTTCCAAATTGATCTCTCAATTATTCTCTTATATACTCTATGTTTCAGCCACACTGAACCCTTTGCTATTCCTGCCCATATAAAAGCATGAGTTTTTATCCTGCCCACAGAGCTGGGAATGCTCTACCACCTCATGTCTACCTCACAGAATCCCAATTTTCCTTCAAATGATATACCTCCAGGAGGCCTTTTCTCATTTCCCAGTTTAAGTACTCTACTCCCTGACCCCCATCAACCCTTGAAATTATTTTGTATTCATTCTTTGTTGTTGTTCCTTCTTCATTTTCAAAGAGGACCAATGACATCATAGGATGATGTCTTGACTTGGGCATGAATTGGATTTAAGTGAGACAGAATTGTGCCAAGTCCTCATCTTCACTCTCTCTTCAAGAGTCATTGAAGTTGGAGGTCGAGCCAAGATTGCAGAGTAGAAAGACACGCAAATACTGGCTTTCCCCACACAGGCCATAAAATACCTGTAGAGAGGGACTCTCAACAAATTTTGGAGCAACAGAAGTGGAGAACAACAGAGTGGAGGAGATTTCCAGCCCAGGGTGACCTGAAAGGCCCATGGGAAATATCGGTTGCACAGGACACGGAGCAGAGCCCAGCCCAGCCTTGGCTGGGCACAGCTCTGGGAGGAGGACACCTCAGGGGCGAAATCTCCAGTCGCAGCAGCAGCGGGTTCACAGAACCCTCAACCCACAGGCACCAAAGGTCAGTGACAGAGTTTTTTCAGCTGGCTGAGAAGGGAGAAGGGCCTTCCCATAGCTCCAGCCTTAGGCAGCAGCCACAGAGGCCATATCAGGCAGGTGGTAGCAGTTCCCACAGCAGCCCCTACAGCAGCCTGCATCCATTGTTGGAGCATAAAAACCCTGGGGGCACTGAGGAGCTGATTATTACCTCAGCCCTGTATAGAGGCCCTGAGGGAGCTGATCTTTATCTCACACTGAATGGCAGCCCTACCCATGCAGCTTATCTGAAAATCAGCCCCCAGTGCTGGCTTGGCAGAACTGGAGGCCAGGTGGCTATGGAGAGGAAACTCTGCTAATATTCTGGGCACAAAAATCTCTTCCTGCTCCCAGACCAGTGCACACACTTGATTGTGCCACCTTGGAGGACCTGAGATCTTACAGATTCTCAGAGTATTCCCTACTCTTGACAAAGGACCCAAAAGTCAAGTAACTAGTTGGGAAAATGCCCAAAAAAGGGAAAAAAATAAGACTATAGAAGGTTACTTTCTTGGTGAACAGATATCTTCTCCCATCCTTTCAAATGAGGAAGATCAATGCTTACCATTCAGGGGAAGACATAAAAGTCAAGGCTTCTGTATCCCAAACTTCCAAAATAAATATTCAGTGGTCTCAGGCCATGAAAGAGCTCAACAAGGATTTTGAAAATCAAGTAAGAGAGGTGGAGGAAAAATTGGGAAGAGAAATGAGAGAGATGCAAGAAAAGCATGAAAAGCAGGTGAACACCTTGCTAAAGGAGACCCAAAAAAATACTGAAGAAAATAACACCTTTAAAAATAGGCTAACACAATTAGCAAAAGAGGTTCAAAAAGCCAATGAGGAGAAGAATCCTTTAAAAAGCAGAATTAGCCAAATGGAAAAGGAGGTTCAAAAGATAACTGAAGAAAATAGTTCTTTAAAAATTAGAATGGAACAGATGGAGGCTAATGACTTTATGAGAAACCAAGAAATCACAAAACAAAACCAAAAGAATGAAGAAATGGAAGATAATGTGAAATATCTCACTGGAAAAACAACTGACCTGGAAAATAAATCCAGGACAGATAATTTAAAAATTATGGAATTACTTGAAAGCCATGATCAAAAAAGAGCCTAGACATCATCTTTCATGAAATTATCAAGGAAAACTGCCCTGATATTCTAGAACCAGGGGGCAAAATAAATATTGAAAGAATCTACCAATCACCTCCTGAAAGAGATCCAAAAAAAGAAATTTCTAGGAACATTGTGGCCAAACTCCAGAGTTCCCAGGTCAAGGAGAAAATATTGCAAGCAGCTAGAAACGATTCGAGTATTGTGGAAATACAATCAAGATAACACAAGACCTAGCAGCTTCTACATTAAGGGATTGAAGGGTGTGGAATATCATATTCCAGAAGTCAAAGGAACTAGGACTAAAACCAAGAATCACCTACCCAGCAAAACTAAGTATAATACTTCAGGGGAAAAAATGGTCTTTCAATGAAATCAAGGACTTTCAAGCATTCTTGATGAAAAGACCAGAGCTGAAAAGAAAATTTGACTGTCAAACACAAGAATCAAGAGAAGCATGAAAAGGTAAACAGTAAAGAGAAATCATAAGGGACTTACTAAAGTTGAACTGTTTACATTCCTACATGGAAAGACAATATTTGTAACTCTTGAAACTTTTTTTCAGTATCTGGTAGTTGGTGGGATTACACAGACACACACACGCACACACACACACACACACACACAGAGACAGAGAGCACAGGGTGAAGTGAATAGGATGGGATCATATCTTAAAATAATGAAATTAAGGTGTGAGAGAGAAATATATTGGGAGGAGAAAAGGAGAAATGGAATGGGGCAAATTATCTCCTATAAAAGAATCAAGTAAAAGACTTTTCAGTGGAGGGAAAAAGGGGGAAGGTGAGAGAAAAAACATGAAGCTCACTCTCATCACATTTGACTAAAGGAAGGAATACAATGCACACTCATTTTGGTATGAAAACTTATCTTACAATACAGGAAAGTGGGGGAGAAGGAGATAAGCAAGGTGGGAGGAATGATGGAAGAGAGGGCAGTGACAGGAGAGAGCAATTAGAAGTCAACATTCTTGGGGAGGGACAGGATCAAAAGAGAGAATAGAAGAAATGGGGGGCAGGACAGGGTGAAGGGAAATATAGTTAGTCTTACACAACATGACTATTATGGAGGTCATTTACAAAACTACACAGATATGGCCTATATTGAATTGCTTGCCTTCCCAGTGGGGATGGGTGGGGAGGGAGGGATGAAGAGAAGTTGGAACTCAAAGTTTTAGGGACAGCTGTTCAATATTGTTCTTGCATACAACTAGGAAATAAGAAATACAGGTAATGGGGTATAGAAAGTTATCTTGCCCTACAGGACAAACGAGAAGGTGGGGATAAGGGAAGGGCACAATGTTAGAAGGGAGGGCAGATTGGTGATAAGGGTAATTAGAATGCTTGGCATTTTGGGGTGGGGGAGGGGAGAAATGGGGAGAAAATGTGGAACTCAAAATTTTGTGGAAATGAATGTTGAAAACTTAAATAAATAAATTTAAATATGAAAATGGTGGGAAAAAAAGAGCCATCAAAGTCCGGTGGTAAGAAACAAGTCAAGATGACTGTTGATGGCCTGGGATGCAGTGGATGGATGACCTTGGAGTCTTAGATGTCTGACCAAGATGTAAGTACTCCATAGTGCCTGCTTCAGCGTCCTTCACAGCTGTGGGAACAAATTGTTCTCATCTGCCCATTCCGCCAGAGGAAGTCTTCATATACTTGGATTAGACATCCCCCAAATTTGTCCACAGGTTTAAGGCCTGTCAGTTACCCTCAACTTGGTTTAGGTCACTTGCTGAAACGATTTTACTGAACTACTGCGCATGCTCCAGCTTCTTGGAGCCACAGGTGAAAGTTGGGTGGCAGGTGGACACCAAAGGTAAATGAGAAGCTCTGAAAAGGGCTTGGCAAGATCTCACATCAGAGCTACTAATCCTCTCTGAACATCGCATATACCCCACTCATTCTATATATTATCTATCACAGGTAGTGTGGCTCAGTGCATAGAGAGCCCAGGTTCAGATCTCCCTTCTGACACTTACTAACTGCATGACCCTGAGCAAGTCATTGAGAGAAATGATTATTTCCTTCTTGTGTTGAATTATTGAAAGCAAGACCAAGGATTTCCCCCCTTTCTACTTCCTTATCCAGAAATCTTGGGAAAATCTTGGACAGAAACTTACCCAACCTGGTGAATTCTTGTTCATTATATTTGGTCAGACACGTCTGGGGTAGAAGTAAATTCGTATATATACATACACATTATATATACATATAGACATGTATATGTATATATAATATATACATGTATGCATGTATTTGTATGTATGTATATGTATTTATATATATATATACATATATGTATATATATATATGGGTTCCAAGTATACCCCCAAGACCTTCATTAGAATGAACCCACATCTCATTATAATATTAATTCTCTCATTAATTGTTAGCCAATCAGAGCTGATTTTAACCCTCAGGGACATCTGTTCTTCCAAAGGAATAAAAAGTATGAGCCCACCATCATAAGGAGTCTTTAGCATTCAAGAATGCGACTGACCTCTTTTATTAATAACATGCTAACCTTATTAATAAAGTGATTAAATTACCCAGAAGTGATGTCTCTCAAACTTTGAAAATGTCACCTCACTGAACTTCTCAGTACTCCAAATTGTAGAGAAAGTACCACCCTGAATTGGTAGAGGAAGTTTCCTTACCTGGGAGTTCCTTATACCAATGGAATCAGAGGTCCAGTTTCTATTCTCTACATTTTGCATGTACTTATCTTTGTACATGTTTCCCCCCAGTAGAATGTAAACTCCTGAAGAGTTTCCAGTTCTTTGGGTTCCCAGAGCCTATAACAGTGTCTGGCACTTAGAAGGTACTCAATTAGTGCTTTATGAACTAAATTGAATTTATACTAATGACTTTTCCCTGAAGGAGCATAGATAACTTGCCAGCAACAAATATTTCATTCATGGGTTCCATTGGAGGATTAATCAGGTCATTCCCTAGAAACTATAGCCTTCCCAAGTGTTGGTGAGGAATCTTGCCAACAGCACTGTGATGCTGCTCCCAGACACTTTACATTGCAGTAGCTGGGGTGGTTGAGTAAGGTCAGAGATAACCAGAATTATCTATGGATCTCAACTCAATGAAGATCAAACCAACATAACTTGGTCTAGGGAATGGACTTGCTATGCATGCATAATTCAACTCCAGGAGACCTCAATAAGAGCCAATTATATTAATTAAATCCTACCCCTTTTCTCTGAGGTATTCTGGTTTCGCCTCTCCCTGTCCCCTCAAATGGCCTGTTCTCCTTTCCATATACAAGTGTTTGTGTGCATGGTTAGGCAACACTGTCTATTGTGTCTTCTAGCCATCTGACTTCTTGGCATTCTTCTGTTGTTATTCTATGAAATGTTCCTCAAGGTTTGGTCTGTTATTGAACCCTCCCAGCATTCTCCAAAGAATTTCCTTTTCCTCTTCAACTGACATTATTAGATTGTAAACTTTTTGAAAACAAGAATTGTGCACAGTGCATTATTCATAAGGGTAAAGACTGGACCTGTGATTTCATTGATAGAAGGAACTTCTGAGTGATGAAATTCCTTTTATTGATGCAAGTTGGCATATTCTCTTCTACTTGTAATCCTGGAGTATGGCCCAGAGCACTGAAAGGTTGTGGGATTTGCCCAGGATCATGCATCAAGCATGTTTCAGAGACAGGACTTCCTGGTTTCAAGGGATGCACTCTATCCTAAATAAATGTTTATTGAATGAATAGATGAAGGGATGGATAATTTCCTTCAAAATGTAGATGAGAATTTACCTCCTTCATGTTTTTTTGGCATGTGTGAATAGTGATTTTTTTCTAAATCTCTAGGTAGTATATAAATTGAAAGAATAATGAACAACTTAATGTATTATTTGTTACATGTGTGAATTATTTTATTGTGTTTCACTCCAGTTAGATCACTATGCTAGCAGCTGGAGATATAGAAGTATAAGAAATGACCCCTGCCCTCAAGGAATTTATAAAGCATTTGAATAGAAAGGAGCTACCAGTAGAAAGAGAAACAACAAACAATGCAAGACAGGATAGGCTAAAAGTTCAGCTTCTGATTCACACATTGAGTGCTGTGGCAATAGAAAGGAGGAAATAATCACAGAGAGCAAAACCAGTCAGGGAAGGTTTCATGAAAGAGGTGAAATCTGACCTGTCCTTAAGGGAGAAGAGGACTTGGATAAATGAAGAGGAGGGTGGAGGGCATTCCTCCTCAAGGTGAACAGCTTGAGCAATGAAATGTGGAGGCAGATATGCTTGGAGAATGTCCGTTAAAGATAGATCAATTTGACTACTGGAGAGGATTCAGGTAAGGGAATAAGTAGAAGACAAATTTGAAGAAATGGATAAGAACCAAATTGCAAATGTGAGTATAAACATAACACCTTGTTTAGATGATTATTCTTAAAATGTCTAATTCAATTGACCTACCCTTTCTTCTATTTTTCAGCAAGTTAGAATCATAAGATGAATCAAATAAGATTATGTTTATATAATCAGGACAAATATAAAGTTCTTCAATTTCAGTCAAAAAACCAGCTTCACAAATATAAGATGAGGGAGACCCATCTGGAAAACAGTTCTGAAAAAGTTAGAAAGGTTTTAATGACCTGCAAGGTATATGTGAAAGATACCACATGAATGATGTGAAAGATACCACACGAATGATGTGGTATCACTGAAAAAAACAATATCTAATGCTAACCTAAGCATGATGGAGAGGTGTGGTGTCTAGAATGAAAGAGGTCACAGTTTTGCTGCAATTTACCCTGGTGCAGCCTCATTTGGAGTACTATGTTCCATTCTGAGCACTGTGTTTTAGGAAAGATATGAACAAGTAGTTAAAGGACTCCAGATCATGATATCTGAAAACTGGTTGAACAAACTAAAGATAGTTCATCTAGGGAGGAGAAGACTTAAAGAGAACTTCATAACTATTTCCAAGTACCCAAGAGCTATCATGTGAAACAGGAACTGAGCTAGTTCTACCTGGCTCCAGAGGGCAGAATTAGGAGCAGAGGGTAGGAGCTGTAGAGAGGCAGGTTTTGGCTTGATAGGAGGACAGGACAAACTTCTGAAAATTTCAAGATATTAAAAAGTAGCATGCTCCGCCTTGGGAGGTCAAGGAGTTCCTTCTCACTTGATTACTTCAAGCAGAGACTGGTCAGCTATCCATATGTTGGGGATGTTCTAAAAGTGACTCCTAAGTATGGAATGAACTAGGTGACCACTGGGTTCCCTACCAATTCTAAGATTCTGTAATTCTGCGAAATGTATCTTGAACTGAATTAATGATCTGCAGGGATGTTCATGCGATAAGCTTCCATGCTAATATATTTTCATCCATTTCACCAGAGTAATTGTGACTCAAGTCATAAACTGCCTATACACATTTGCCTCACATGTGGACAAAAGAGGCAGCTTCAGCTTACTTTTCCACAGCACAGATCAATGGCTACTTTCCTCTAACCCCAAATATCTCCCTCATTGACCTGCCATTGATCTCTGAAATTCTTAGGGTTACAAAGCCAGTCAGTTTTGAAATAAACATGATCCCAAGAATGGATATAATACATTAAATCATTATCAATCATTTATAGCTTAGCCATTTGTATTAGTCATTTATGGCTTTCTCATAATATAGCCTGACTTTCATTTACCTAGGCCCTGAAGCAATGAGATAAGACAAATAAATTTTCATGCTGGCAGAAAAAGGAGTCAAACATGGTATGGCAGAAAGAACGCTGATTTTAGCATCAGAAGACTTTGGTCTGAAATATCATCTCTGATGCTTATTATATAGATAGTAAGACCTTGTGCAAATGATGTGGGAACTTCCCAGTCTTCCTAGGTCTCCATTTCCTTATATGTAAAATTAGGAGATTTTCCCTTTTATAAAAAGTTTGAGTCAATTATTTCTAAGGCCCAGTTCTAAATTCTATGGTTCTATGATGCTGGGTCCATTCTACCCCTACACCACAAGTATCACCTGAATAGAATCTGTACCACAGGATCAGAAGTAGAAGTATCCTTGGAGATCAGCTAGTCCAACACCATTTTATAGATAAGGAAACGTCCATTTAACATTAAGTAGCATAGATGTAATTTATAACTAAGTGTATTTCAGCACCTCAGTGTTTGAAACATGAAACTAATGAAATGAAATCTCAAATAGGACTCTTTGCACATGAAATTAAAGGCCGTTCCAGCTCATTTATTTCAGATCAGTTGCTAGAAGTTAAAAAAAAAAAAGTGAAGCCACGAATAGTGTGTGTGTATATGTGTGTGTGTGTGCATGTGTGTGTATGTATGTGTGTATGTGTGTATGTGTGTGTGTCAGGGTGACCAGTGAGAATCTTTCTTGCATTGTCACCACATTGCAGAACACTACATATTGACTTCATTCAAATAGAGTCTAGAAACTCTTCCATATTTCACTGAAATGTAAATAGTGAATTGCAAATGATGGTAATTTGGGTCTGAGCCATCACACAGAGAAACTTTAGACATGATTCACAAAAATAGAGGGTTGTAAGAGACAGTAAATCAAGTATCAACTGTGAAAAAGGTGCCAATTGCTAAGTTCATGGGAATACAAAAACCTTTCATGTCTATAACTTCCCCTCAAAAAGAAGTAGTCAATTCTGTCATATCAAGTAGAACACTGATAATTAAGCCCAAAGTTAGTATCCTTGGTTATTTAGGATTAAGAGTATTGTCTCAATCACCAAACATTAATATGATGTATCTTCAGATCACCTAGGTTACATTTATATCACACTAATTCCAAGCAGAAATCTTTAGCTCCAGCCAAACAAATCTGCTCAGTATCCTCAAACAGTCATAGAGCTTCCCCATCTCTATATCTTTGCTTCTGCTGTATGTACCCTTTCTCCTTCCTTCCACTTATCCATATCCAATTCATTCTTCAACCACATCCCCTTCTAGTCATTTAAATTTTTAAAATACTAAAATATTTTTGGTCATCGTGTCCAAAAACCTTTTACTATTGCCAAACTTTTCATAATCTCACATGGGGTCTAGAACCACAGTTTAAGAAGTGCTGAGTTAGAGTGCAAACAATAGCAGCTTCTATCAATTCATCTAGGTGGCACAGTAGATAAAGCACTGACCCTGGAGTCACCAGGACCTGAGTTCAAATATGACCTCAGATGCTAACTCTGTGACCCTAGGTAAGTCACTTAACCCAGATTGTCTCCAAAAAATACACATATATTTATTAAGCCCCTGTATTAATGATCATACCTAGCATTTATACAGGGTTTGCAAAGTGCTCTTCATATACTCTACCACCTAGCTGCCCTATTATGTTCAGAGCTTCCACTGATATCCTACACAAATGCCTTCGTGGAGGTGACCCTGGGTTTTCCATATATGTTTAGAGCAAGGCTTCTGAAACTTTTTCCACTTGAGGCCCCTTTTAGCATTTTGGCAGCATTCATTGGCAATGCATGGCCCGAGGACAGGCACAGTGCAAAGTGCGCATGCTTTGTGTTCAAAACCAAGGCCGCAGTGAAGTTGTGTGATGCAACATGGGCAAACACTGCCAGAAACACCTTAGATGCATTATGAGTTTGATTTTTAATTAATTTTTGATCATTGCTCATTCAGAAACCTTTCACCGTTGTCAAATTTTTCAAAACCTCATATGAGGTGGTGACCCACAGCTAAAAAAGCATTGGTTTACAATGCAAACAATAGTGGCTCCTATCAAGCTGAAAATCTTCAAGTAAAGATTTTATTTTCACTGTGGTTGACCAACATGACTAAGTTCACTGAGGCTCACTTCTACCAGGTTGGCCATACCTAATTGATTTTTTTTAGCCACAGCAACTCTAAACAAACAAATAAATCTCACCTACTAAAATGAAGAACTGTAGCATTATATACAGAGAGATTATGCCCTCCAATAAGTCACAGACCCTGGAAATCTTGAGGGGAATACAGAACACTGTGCCTTCCCATTCCTGTGAACTTCCTTCATGTTGTCCTCTATTAGACATATCACCCACTCCTTTGTATTGTCTAATTATCCATAGGCATATGAGCTCCTGGAGGGTATAGTCTTTCCTTTATTTGGACCTCCAGCACGTAGGACTGTGCCTAGTACATAGTACACATTTAACAAATTGTTGATTTTAGTGAAGCAGGTTCTAAACTCCTTCCTAGTAGCTTCCTTATTATACAGTACGGCTCTTTGCCCATGGCAAGCAGGCAAATATTTGGGGACTAATCGATGTTATGTAAGTACCTTGAGAAAAAGGCTTGTTCTTTGTTTTATCTTCCTGTCTGCAGAGCCTATCACAATGCCTTGCATTAGGTACTTAATAATTACTTGTTGTATTGGATTGGACTAGATATTCAGTACACTTCTTGTCAAAACAATCATGCTTAATGAATTGCCTGTAGGTAGAGAATGAAGAGTAAGAATGTTCTAGAATCAAGGAGTGGCCCTTAAAAGGCCATTTCAGCCAAGTACTTCCTAAGTAGGGCTCAGAAAATTAGTGATTTCTTTTCAGTGAATTTGAGCCTTACTCTGAGGTAAATATATTTGAGGACAAAGGACATCTATTTCCAGTGTCCCAAGATAGCCCCCATACCTTATTATTCTCAATCAGTGCCACATCATATCCTAGTTCATGTCCCCCAGGTAGTGGCACCTTAAATACTGCATCTTTATCTCTGTACCACAGAGTATGATCATGGAAAAGTTATTTGAATGAATGCACAAAAGTGAATGAAATGTCTATTCATTTTTTCATTCATTTTTGTGCATTCTTGTGTGAGTCTGTGTTAAATAAACACTATGTTAAAACTTGATCATTGTAGGTTAGTTGTTAAAAGTACTGGGTGTAGCTCTGAAAATTACCCCTAAAGGAAAATAATTCTTGAAATAAAAACTATGGATGTCAGACAAATTTTTAGGCAAATTGCAAATTATCCTAAGCCCTGTTCAAGAGACTTGCCAGCCCTGACATCTAAACAGTTTTAAGCCAGACTTTGTCAATGCCCATGTACTACTTTTGGCAGCATATATGATTACATTGTGTTCTAAGACTTGTAGGGAAAAAAATAAGATTGGCTGAATTTCACCTACTCCTGAATCTGTTATTTCAGCATATGGTAATAAAACTTGTGGCTTTATGTAATGGGGGATAATGGCCTCACCCGGACCATTTTTACAAAGGGAAAACCCATATCTTGTAATGAAGATGTTAGGTAGGGCTGAGGTTGCCTCTACAATCTATTTTGGTGGTTACTAGATGTGTTACTCAGTTCAGACCTTGCCACTTATTCCTATTACCTGTGTAATCTTGGACAAGTCACTTAACCTCCCTTGGTCTCAATTTCCTTATCTGTAAAATGAGAGTGTTGGACTAGTGGATCTTGATGGTTGCTTCCATCTTTAAATCTGTGATTCTGTGAACCTCTCTGTACCTTAGAGTCCTCACCTTTGAAATGGGTCCCTACCTTATAGGATTGTTGTGAGGAACAAATGGGTAGGTAAATAAAGTCTCCTAAAAGGATCTAAAAAGCCATTACTATAATCACCTCATTTTAAAAATGAAGAAATTGAGGCCAAGAGGGTTCACCATCATTTGCACAAAATCACAGAGGTAGCAAGAAGCCAGTCTAAGGACCTCCTTATCCATTGCCCCTGATCCACTCATTTCTGTGAGTCCAATGAATGAGCCATGAAGTAACTAGTCTCTGGGAAAGAAGAGGAGATATGAGAAAATGGTGAGGTGGAAAAGGGAGAGATTGAAATAGGGGAAAGAAAGAGGGAAATCTTGATTCAATGGAGAAGAGTCCCAGTAAAGAGCTATCTCATGGGGGAGAGTTATATTCTTTAATGAGAGACAGGGACCTTATCAGTGGGTATAATACGAAGGAATTTGGAGCATTGTGCCTCCTGTCTCATTAGAAGGGGAATTAGATCTCCTTGGGATTATTAGCATGCAAAAGAGATCAGAGGGTATGTTCCCAGAGAAGACATTTTTTGACAAATGGGAAAGAAAATGATCATGAAGAGGGCAAGGGGTAAAAATGGACCACATGATCAGGGACACAGGAAAATTGATACCATGGTACAATATTTCTAATATCTCTATCTCCTGCAGGAATCAATACTTGTAAAAATGAAATACAACAGAAAAAAGCCTGGGGGAGTGGAGGGAAAGGTAAGGGGACGGAGGTGACAATTGCTACAAAACCATAACAGAAATTGTTTAGAAATGGAAATTAAAAATAGATCCTTAAAAACTTTAATTCCATCAGAAACAGACCAAAGGAGGAATAAATAAGAATAAGGACTATGAATCAAAGAACAAAAGTTTAGAACAGACAGAGAATTTGCCAGCAACTGGTGGATCAGAGGCATGACAGTTATAGAAAAGCAAGAGATAACAGCAGTGGGGGCTAGACAAGCCTGTACCATCTGTACATGACTGGTACATGACTGATTTATTGATCTGAGGGTCAAGATTTATATACTCTCTTAAGCAAGCAAGCAAGGTTATTCCCATGAGAACATTTTTAGTTTACATCTTTTACATCTTTTCCTTCCAGATCTTAGTTCCTTCTTCGTAACAACCTCAGGGTACTCAATCAAGGTCAGGACGATCCCATCTTTACTTATCAAGAGTGGAATGGTGAGCCAATCCTGAGAGCATCAGCCTTTAGGCTATTACAAGTCTCAAGTACCTCACATTCCAGACTCCATATGGTTCTCTGCAAGAATTGATGAAGAATATTAGGTAAAGAAATCCTCCTTGAGGAAAAAAGTGTAGAAATGAAAAAAGTTAACAAGGGAAAGAATTAGGTAATAGGAAGAAAGAAAAATGAAATGATAAATTAAGCAAAACTTTTTAAAATATGAGATGGTTGAGGGTATTTGAAAGAGTGGTAGAAATAAAGTTGTCATAAAGTAGATTAATCAAAAATAACTGAAAAGACAATGTAGCCTTTAAATAGAGAGAGGAACAAAAAATGAAGCATGAATACAAAAAAATGACGTGGTAATACTGATAACAGCACAAAAGTGCAGAATGCGTCTAACCTGTCAAAGAAAGCTAATGACAATAACCAAGGTCTTAACTACTTTAGGGGAAAAAGGAAGATTTGAAAAAGAAAAAGAAAGGGATAGGGCTATTGTTTTAAGCAAACAGTATGATGATAAAAGATGATGGAGGGAAGGAAGAACTAGTTAACTCATTTTTCTGTTTCTCAGCCAAAGAGAATGAACTTTGGACAGGAAAGGACAAAGTGAAGTTGGCAATAGATAAGTCAAATCCAAGGCAATCAAAGAGATTAGAAAGTACCTGGTTGCCCACAGTAAGCTCAAGTCACTCAGCCAAGACAAGCTATATTCAAGGCTCCTGGAAGAACTGTAGCTGAACCACTTTGAATAATCTTTGATGGAGCTTGGAGAATGGAGAACAGGTCAGGTGTCCTGATTTTCAAATAAGGAAAGAGAATTCAGTCTGCAAACTACAGGTCACTGAATTTGACTTTAACTCCTGGCAAAATTCTGGAATGCTTTATTTAAAGTGTCATGAATGGACATCTAGAAATGGAAGCAGTGATCAGGGAGCCAGCATGTCTTCACTAATTATTGATCATACCAGATTAACCTCATTTCCTTTTTAGACAGGATGACTAGACTGGTAAATTAGGGAAATGCTTTTTAAGACAGAGTTTACCTAAATTTCAGCAAAGTTTTTGTCAAAGGTGTCTCATGTTCTGCTTGTGAGCTAGATGGAGTTATATATGAACTGTTGATAAAATTGGGTGCATCCAGAGCGCATAGAATGACCAGATTCAAATAGGTCAATGATACTATGTGGTAGAGTCTCTACTGGAGTGCCATGAGGTTCTTGGCTGTTGTATTTTTCTGTTCTTGGCTTTGTATTGTTCAACAGAGCGTTATAGATCTCAAGTGCAACACCCCTCATTTTACAGATGAGGAAACTGAGGCAAATAGTTGTTAAGTGACTTGTTTAGGATCACACAGCTAGTAAGCATCTGAGGCAAAATTTAAGCTCAGGGCTTCTTGAATCCAAGCCCAGCACTTTATCCACCATACTTACCTAGTTGCCTGTTTGTAAAGTGCTTTGCAAACCTTAAAGGACTATGTAAATACGGGCTATTATCAATGATCTGGATAGACACAGATGGTATATTTAGAGGCCGCTAGGTGGTGATAGATAGAGGGTCAGGTCTGGACTTAGGAAGACTCATTTTCCTGAGTTCAAATCTGGCCTCAGACACTTACTAACTGGGTGATCCTGGACAAGTTACTCAACCACTCTACGGTTCAGTTTTCTCAGCTGTCAAATGAGTTGGAGAAGGAAATGGCAAACTATTCCAGTATCTTTGCCAAGAAAACCCCAAATGAGGTCCCAAAGAATTAAACATGACTGAAAAATTACTGAAACAACAGATGGTATATTTATCACTTCTGCAGCTGATACAAAGCTGGAAAGGATGGTTAATACACTAGATGAGAGAGTTTGATTTCAAAAAGATCTTGACAGGCTGGCCCATGGGTAAAAACCAATAAAATGAAATTTAATCAGGATAAATGTCTTATACTGGTTTCAAAAACTCAGCTTCACAAAGACAAGAAGGAAAATGTGACTAAATAGGATGCAGTTCATATAAAAATGATCTAGAGATTTTAGTGGACTACAAATATAATGTGTGTGTGTAACATGGCAGCCAAAAATAAGTTTGATCTTGGACTGCTTTGAGAAAATCAGTTTCTTGGATGAGGAAAGTCATAGGCTTATATTCATCTGGCAACTGGAAGGAACCTCTTAGGCCATATCATCCAACTCTTGAATTTTACAGATAAGGAAACTGAGGCCCAGGCTGGCTGAGTGATTTGTCCAAGGTTTCACAGGCAGTAAGCATCAAAAACCTCCAGAGTCAATGCTAATTTCACTCTACCATTCTCTGCATGTGGATCAACCCCTGCTTAGAATCTCATGTTCAATTCTGGACATCTCATTTTACGAAAGGCTTTGATAAGAACCAGAGTATCTATATGTGGATGGCCAGGATCAGCAAGGGCCTTGAGATCACACTATCTGAGGACTGATTAAAGGAATTGAGGGTGTGTAGCCATGAGAAGGAAGATTTAGGGGAGACTGATAGTTATCTTCGAGTATTTGAAAAGCTATCATTTTAAGGGCTTCATGTGTTTGAAGTTGACCCCAGAGGGTCAAATTAGGGACAACAAGGGGGAGTTAACAAAGAAACAAACGTAGGATTGATGCCAGGAAAATTTTCCTAATAACTAGAAGCAAAGGTGTGCTGGCGTCAGGTCTAACCATCTGGAGAGCTGATTGTTAAATTTTTAGTGAGAGCATTTACAGCTTGGAAATAAGCAAATGCTTTAAACAAGGGCTGCTTTTATTATTTCCTTGATTATCTGGACTTAAGAAAAAGATAAAAAAAATGTGAATAATGAAGATCAAATGTAAAAGTGTGCTGGGTCCTTTTGGGGGGGCTGGGGGAGGATAGGGGAGAAAGATGATTATTAAATATTTACTAGCACATTCCTGATAGAGCTACCCAAAAGTGAAATAAGCTGCCTTAGGAGAGTAGGTTCCCTTGCAGAAAGTTTTCAAGCAAAGACTGAATGGCCACTTTGGGAGCATATATGATTCCTGCTCAGGTACAGGTTGCTCTCAGGGGCCTGATGTCCTATTCACTTCTCAGATTTTTTGTTCATATTTTACTTTTTATCTCACCTGGAATTAACATATGCCTTGGCTTGGCTTTGCCACAATGGATACTTAATAAAAGTTTATCAAATTTTAATGCAAAAGCAAGGCTTCTTTCCTTTTAAAATTCATCACCAGGAAATTTCTTTATGAAGTAATGAGACTGACACGAAAGTCAGGAGGAAACTTTTTTGATCAGGTAAAAGGGCCAAGAGGTCCACAACCAAGAAGACATTGCTGCCATCTTGTGGCTGTCATAATGTATCAGAACAAAAAGATAACCTCAGGGTTGACGTTCCTAGCTAGAAGGAACTTTAGAGGCCATCTAGTTCAAACCTTCCTTGTATAGCTGAGGAAACTGAGAATCCAAAAGGTCAAGTTATCTACCCAAGGAAAGAGAGAGAATTTAATCTCAAATTCTCTGATTCCAAAGCCCTTCCATTTTCAATTCAACCTCTATAAGAGGGGGTTCAGGCCTTGTTGATTCCAGCTTCAGGGTTCTGTCCACTATACCACTCCAAACTATTGACCATCTGGTGCTTGGAAAATCTTGAGAGAGAAAAACTGAATAGAAATATCACACTTGAAATTTTCTCCAAGGACCTTGTATATGTTACCATTCACTGAATGGATGATTCCTTCCCCTCCACTCTTTCCTTTGGTCATCTCCCTAGAACTCTGCATCTTGATGCACCAGGTATGTGAGATCCCCAAATCTAACGACGTCTATTTCTTTGTCAATGGCAGCAGCTTCAACATGTCACCTTCTTATCGTCTTCTTATCTACCCTTCCCACCTCGGTAGTTTTCACATCACATACCTCACATACCTTATTCTCCATTTCCCCTATGCACTCAATAGTGGCCCCTGAATCCTGTCCAGTTTCTATACTATCCCCCAATTACCTGAGAGCCTTGTAGGGGGACAGAAGACTCCCTTTCATGAGGGTGAGAGGGGTGAGAGCAAAGGCAGCTCTTCCCCCATCCTGCCCTTACTACCATCCTAAGAGAAACCAACAATGGTGGTAACTCATGTTTTTCAAACTGCTCCTGGGCAGCTTCCCATTCTATCAGAATAGTTATATCAACTGAGGAATCATCATCATCATTGTAGTAAGAAAATATTATTTTTATAAGACTAGTCATAATGACTGACATTTATATACTATAGCACTTTGAGGTTGACAAAGCATTTTACACATATTATCTTATCTGAACCCCACAACATCCCCTGGAGGTAAGTATTATAAGCTTTTCAATATTTTTATCCTCATTCCACAGATGAGGAATTTTGTTGGTGTCATTGTATCTGACTCTTTGTGACCTCTTTTGGGATCTTCTTGGCAAAGATACTGGAGAGGTTTGCCATTTCCTTCCCCCACTCATTTTACAGATGAGGAAACTGAGGCAAAATGGGTTAAGCAACTTGCTCAGGATCACACAGCTAGTAAGTATCTGAGGCCAGTTTTGAACTCAGATCTTTCTGACTCCAAACCTGGCACTCTATTCTCTGAACCACCTAGCTGCCTAACAGCAACTAACTTCTGCATCTGTGGAATGAGGATAAAAATGCTGAAATACTCCTAGTACTGGACTCCAGGGGATATTGTGAAGCTCAAATGAGAAGATATGTGTAAAAAGCTCTGCAAACCTTGAAGTTTTAGTATTTTTATGGTCATTCCACAGATGAGGAAGCTGAGGCATTGAAAAATTAAGTGACATGAAATGAAATGGTGTAATGACTGCTAGATCTTAGAGCTGGGGGTACCAGGTCTGAATCCTGATTCTGCTCCTTACCGCCTATGTGAACTGGATCAAATCATTTAACCTCTTCTCTTGTAAAACTGTACAGTGAGAGTTTGCATTGCAAGACCTGGGAGACCTCAGCAGAAACTGAAGGTCTATAGAGGCTAAAACAGAGGTGTCAAACATGTGACTTAAAGGAGGCATACAGCCTGCAGTACTCCAGTGCACCAGAAACAGATTAAAATGCAATTGAAAAATGTTTAACAAAATAAATAAAAATACATGGACAGAGTTTAGGGAAGTACTGTTAATTTGTATGGGAAAAAATAATACATCTTTATTTTTACTAATCTAATAGAAATCTAACATTTCCTTCCATTATGAATTTTTTAAAAAATTATTCTGAAGAGTTTATAGGCTTCATCAGATTATGAAACGGATCCATGATATAGAAAAGTTCAAGAACCTCTTCCTTAAAGCAGCATAGAATGGTTTATGAAGGAGGAGAGCTTTTAAGCCAGGAAGAATTTTCACAAGGAGCAAGCCTCTACTATTTGAAGTTGACCAACAACCTTAGAGCTTAGGATTTTAGGAAGTCATAGAGAAGAGGCTTCTTCTAATCCTAAATTAAAAGTTATTATTTAAATTTAAATTAAAGGTACTGAATAATACTCCACCTCCCCTAACCCAGTCAGTGACTGAGGATGGAATAAGAAGATCGCAGCTGCCTGCTGAAGAGCAAGTCTAGGAGACCAATAGGTTGACCCATACCACAGAGATACTATGCTCTTAGAAGAGTCCAGTGACTAAGCAACCTATTCATGCCACCCTAACAATAGCTGTTGTACTGTCGGTAGGAAGAACAGCCTGCTCAGCTCCCTTCTGGTAACCAGCATCTAGAAGCTACCCAGCCCAGGGCAATAGCAGTGGAGCTTGGCAAGAAGGCAGCAGAACCACTGAATGACCTACTTGATCCAACCAAGTAGCAGGTTGGCCTTTCCAGCTGAGCCACTGTAGGAACAACTAAACTGACCTATTGATCCAGTGGAAACTGTGCCCTATAAAGAGACAGTCCAGTTGAATAGCAGTCACTCATAGCAAACTTTGTGGAAGTCCACTGGAGAGAGAAAGGGTATCAAGAACTTGAAGTTTCCAAATTGGGACTTGTCTTGATAACTACAAGGGTGGTCATGTGCCCAACCACCATTGTACTTTAAGTTCATGCTCACTCTTCTCCTTTTCTGGACTCTAGATGTGTTTGTGTAAAAATGTACCCTTGCTGTTGAAGGAAATGCTTTATAGCTACTGTCCTTGCTATGTCATTTGAGTAATTGCCTTTGTTAAAGAACTTGATGGAGCTAACAGCAGTGGGCATGCTTATATGTCTCTGCTATAGGGAAGGCTGACGCTAATACATCACTTGAGTTCAGAAATTCTGAGCTGCAGTAGGGCTAAAGTCTAGCATCAGAATGGTAAGCCCTTAAGAGCGCAGGGCCACCAGGCTACTAAGGGCTACTAACTAAGGTCAGAAAAATGGAGGACATGCTATTCAATAACAGAATCAGATTAACAAATTACTATTGTACTTTTCTTGTCAAGGTGAGCTGGGAGACTGAGTCTCATTTATAAAAAAAAGTCAACTATCTGATTAAAGGGAAGCACACTTTTAGGCTTCCCTTAGAGCCATCATGGAAGCAAAAATCATGCCCTCTAGTGGCAGGAACTGGGTGTGTTAGTCTCAGCAGGGTGTTTCACTATCATTTTTCCATGTCAAATAACTACTAGGAGACACAGGCAGAATTCAAACCCAGTTCTCTCTATTCTACACACTGCTTTTCTGTTTACAAGAAAGTGGTGTTCACTCTCTTTCAGTGTATATATTCCACCAAGTGGTAGTGATTCCAAATAAAACTAAACAAATTCAAATTGTCAAATTTGACAAATTTGTCAAATCTCTATGGGATCCAGAATATACTTTGAGAGGTATATTGAGGGAATCACTGAGGCTTGTCTTTCTTCTCTCCAGTGAAAAGAAGTCATTCTCACCCTTCATCAGCATCCTAGGAAGATTCTTCGCTCAGGGCTTCTTAGAACCCTTAACGTTGGTCCATAGCCTAGCTACACAGGCCCATCTTCACACCACTAGCATACACGTGCTTCTTCATTTAATTTGTATGTCTCAGAACAGACTCCTACGACCATTTCTTTAGTTAGGAATTATGAACTTGGAGGTGTCAACAATGGATTTTGTTGCACGTAGCTCATAGTTTTTCCTGTCCGTGCAGGTAGGAAATCAGTCTTTACATTACTATCTAAAGATTATTGTACCTCATGCTATGACCCCAGGAGACAACAGTCTGATAGAATTCATGACTCCCTTCTGGCTTCTGAGAGCGTTCCCTCATGATAGTACCAGAGGTTAGGGTACCCACCTAAAAGAAGTTCATCATGATGTCATGACTCTGCTGCTCCTAGAACATTTTCATTCCCTGTATGGGTTACATCTAGATGATTTGGCCCTGGGCAATTTATTAATTGTATTAATTAGTGTGAATTTGGAATGTGTCAGGTCACATTCAGTCCAGCATTCGTAGTAACACCCTGATTTTCACATCCCAGTGATGAATCCAGGGGCTCACTTCTGCTTATCTCTAGGGCATATCCCCAATGCCTTCTCTTGTTATCCATTAGATGTTGATGATCATGACTAATGTTGTTAAAAGGAGTATAAACTCATAGGATTTGGAAGTGGAGCTTTAGAGATCACCTAGTCTAACTGAATCATTTTATTTTTATTTTTGTTAAATTTTGACACCTTTCATTTTTGATGTTACAATAATTTCTGGACATGTTCTTCCACAATGTCTGTCTCCTCCCTTGAATAAGGAAAGCTATTTCAACAAAACCAAGCAATATAGTGGCTATATAGAATAATTTATGTCAGAGATGTCAGACACATGGCCCTTGGCAGAGGCCAACAATACCCCCAATGCTGCCTGAATTAGATTAAAATGTAATTGGGAAACATTTAACAAAGCAAATAAAAATACAATAAAATACAGATAGTATTACATTTTAATGCAAGTCAATATGTAGCCCCCAGAGATACTTATGTACGGATTAGAAGTTCCCATTTCTTTTCAAATTATATACCATTGGTATATGCAACCTTCCACACCTTCATCTCTCTACCAAAAGAAAGATAATAGAATCACATATTTTGAGTTGAAATAGAGTTTAGAAGTCATTCAGTTCAAGCCCTTCATTTTACAAATGAGGAAACTCAAAGAGATGGCTTGACTTATCCAATGTCATATAAGTGCTAAGTGATGGAACCAAGATCTGACTCCTAATCTGTCACACCTTCTTTACATTTCACCATGTACTTCCTCCTGTTTCAATTACAATTTTAAGAGCAGTATTAAGTAACGTCAAAGATAAGTTTTCTTTGTTCCTAAGTCATGCTAGGGAGGCAGCAAGACATAGAAGAAAGAGCACTTGACTTAGAGTTCCAAGATTCACATTTTTCCTCCATTTATAGGACAATGTCTTCTATTGGTCCAAGTCACTTAATGTCTCTAAAGTTCAATTTCCAAATCAGCAAAACTGAACTAATTCTTATCCTGTTGAATGTCAGAGGATTATTTTAAGGTTCAAGTGACTTACATTTATAAAGTGCTTTGACTTTTGTCTTGTCACTAGACTTCAATGACTGGAAAAGAGAGTGAAGCTGATGCTTCTGCCTCACATCCAATTCACACACAAGTCAACATACTGTCCATGACGTTATTGGTCTTTTGGGGAGAAAAAAAAAGAACCAACAACAGCTATGTAAATTTTGCATTATTATATAATAAAATGACAACTTTCAGTTATTATTATTAGTGATAATAACTGGCATTTATATAACAATTTAAGGTTTGTTAAGTGCTTTACAAATATTGTCTTATGTTATCCTCACAACACTCATGGTAAGGAAGGACTACTTTATCCTCATTTAACAGATGAGGAAATTGAAGCAAACTTAAGTTGAGTGACTTGCCCAGCGGCACACAGTAAGTGTCTGAGGACAGGTTTAAACTTGTGTCTTCCTAACTCCAGGTTCATTGCTCTATCCACTGGGCCACTTACATGCTGACACATATCCTGGACGTAACCATGACATTCCAAAGACTATTCCTGAACAAGATATGCTGTGGCAGATCTTAGCAGTCTAGAAAGACTTTGAGTCCATAGGCCCACATTGCAAGATTGTCATCCATAGGCCAACACAGCTAAAATTGGAAAGGCTCATCAACAAAAGGTTGGCCACCAGCTGATTATTTCTTTTTCTATCAGAATGACTCATGAAGATCATATGAGCTATGGTCTTCACTGGCAGAAGGACTATCTAGATTGATGATATTGTATATTCTTGATGTATTAGGATAAATAACACTAAAAATAAAAAATAAGCAAAAATAAAACATAACATACAGAGCTGATAATTACACACTTGGATAGGACTGAAAACAAAAAGATGAAGTCAGTGCTTTGCTTAGATGAAAAAGAGAATCACTTACTAGGTAAAGTTCTGTATGCCAATTTGGCTTCATTTTCCCTATGCACCAAAAATCCAATTTCTAATTATCTTGAGACCAGAATATTTCTGTATTATAGTATTCTGTTCAATCAATAGTACACCCAAATTGGAAAAGCAGCTTATACAGAAAGTAACTGATAAATTGAAATGATGGCAATCAAAAAGATGGCAATTGTCTCTTTTCCAGGGCCAAAGTGGGTCCTTACAATTATTCCACCTTCAGCTTTAATTTAGTGTTCTTCTCATTTGCTTTACTGTTAATAGTATATATTCTGTTCTAGTTGTGCTTACTTCACTCTGCATCAGTTCACGCATGTTTCTCCGAATTTTTCATGTCTATTCCTTCTTACAGTGTAATAATATTCCATTATCATAGGATCATAGACTTAAAGCTATAATCTAGATTTAATCTAGTCCCTCCCTCTTCTTTTACAACTATAATGGTAATTTAAATGGGAAGATCTTTCTCATCCATTAATAGGTCTATATGACCTGCGTGGGTCACATGGAGCCTGTGGCAGAAGGAGTTTGCTGAACAAGTGGAGCAGAATGTGAGTCAGAGCAGTCAGATCTGGGAAACAGTAGGCAGCACCTAGTTGAGTGGGAGAGTTTGTTTGTGATTTGTTTAAGGGAGCTGGTTTGTGGGAAGTGGAGCAGAGGGAAAGCTTCAGGATGGTAGTGCCCACTGAATTGTTATTGTGCATAAAATTTCTTTGTTGCTATGATGAATTTGGTTTTCTGGTGTTGGGATTTGGCTTTCTGGTGCTTAAATAAATATTTTGTTTCTGTCTTCCATAGGAAAAATGTGTTAGATTTTGCATTTCAGAACTGCGCTGGCATATTCATAGCTGCCATAGGTGCTGTGAATATTGCATTGGCACCACAACAACTAAGCCCCAGGGAGAATAAATCACTTGCCCAAGGTCACATGGATAGTAATGGAAAAATGGAAATTTGAATCCAATTTCTCTGACTCCAAATCCAGGAATCTTTCCATTTTATCATATTGCCTCTTAATTATATTAATATATCACAATTTGTTTATCCATCCTTCATATCAAGTGTACTTACTTTGTTTCTTTTTTTCATTACTACAAAAAGTGTTGCTAAGAATATTGGGTATGTGTGTGTGTTTATATGTATATTCATATATTTCTATATTCTTTCATTCTGGTATCAATCTCCTTGGGGACTATTCCCAGGAGTGGTATCAAAGTATATGAACCATTTAAGGACCTTTTCACATAATTCCAAATTTATTTCCAAAATGACTGCACCATTTCAGAGCCACCAACTGCTTAGTAGTACATCTATCTTACTGCAGCCATTCCAACCTTGACTATTTCTGACTTTTGTCATCTTTGTCAATTTTCTGCTTGTAAGGTGAAACAGTTAGCTTAACTTACATTTATCTTATCTTGAGAGATTTGGATCACTCTTTCATGTAGTTGTTGATTGTTTGCATTTCATTTTTGATAACTATTTACACCTTAAGTCAATTACCGATTGGGCAAATGGATCTTGATCTTATATATTTCTGTTAATTCCCTGTGTAATACGGGTCTCAGAATCTCTTCAAAGATATTTTATGCAAATTTTTTCCTAACTGACATTTAAGGCAACTACTTGAATTGATTTTGTTTTGCAAAGCTTTTTAATTTTATGTAGTCAAAAGTGTCTATTGTCTCTTTAAATCACTTTTATCCTTCGTTTGGTTAATAATTCTTCCCCAAGTCATAGTTGTAATAGATGCCTACTCTCATCTCATTTTTTTTGTGATGTGACCTTTTATATGTAGGTTATATATCTATCTACTTATGATATAAGATTCTAGGAACATATTTTCTGTTGACCTGTTTTCCTGTTTTCCCATCAGTTCTTGTTGGAAAGGGACACTTTCTCCCTAGTAATGTATGTTCTTCAGTTATTGAACTCTGGGCTACTATATCCAATTGCTTTAGATTTCTACTTATCCAGTCTATTCTACTGGTTTATCTAAATAGAAAAAAAATTTAATCAGTACCAAGTAGTTTCAATTATTATTGCTCTATTATATAATTTGAGGTCTGGAAGAACCATGCCTCCTTCGTTTCAACTGTTTTTCATAATTTCCCTTGAGATTCTTGACCTTTTGTTCCTCAAATGAATTTCAGCTCCCTCATTTTATAGTTAATGAAACTGAGACCCAGAGAAAGGGGATGTAGGAATCATCTCATTTTACAGATGAGGAAAATAAGGCCCAGATAAATTAAGATACTCATCCAAAATCACAGTAAATAAGTGGTAGAGCCAGAACCAGACCTCAGGTCCTTTGACCTTGGACTGTAAGGAGCAAGGGCTTGTCAGGGTTCTGATGCAGATGTCAACATCTCAGGGTGGGAGCCAAGGTGGTGGGGTCTGGGGGAGAGGGGGGTCGGTAATCTTCCCCCCAAGAGCCTGTGTGCTAAAGTTACCTTTCTATTGCCTTCCCGCTGAGGTAAGGCAGAATTCTCAGCCCTCTGAACTCAGGTCCTGGCCTAGAGGATCATACAGGATATCCAGGATTACAGTACAGAAGGTAAATGCTTGTAAGTGGGACTTCCTTTCCTTTTCAATACCCTAGCCCTTCACAGTTCCTATACTCAAGTGCAAATCAAGACCATAAGTTCAAACAAGAAGAAATAGTAAAGAAAATTGCTATAAGAAAGGTCTTAAGGTAGCTCTGAGGAATTCATAGAAGAAAACAAAAACTGACTTACTAAACAAAGTGGAATAGTTTACAAAACAGAGCTGCTAAAACAAAGTAATTCTCTTTCAAATTATGAGGTCCCTTTCAGTTCTAAAACTATGGTCCCCTGCCTTTGATTCCATTGTTATTACAGTCAAGTGGAAGGGTTGCTGGACTTACAGGAACACCAGAGGACCTGAATCCCAAATAGGACTCTGTCATTCAGTAGCTGTGAGGCTTTGGGTATGTCCCTTCACCTCCCTGGGTCTGAATTTCCTCATCTATAAAACAAGAGCAATGGACTAGTGAACCTTGAAGATTCCTTCCAACTCTAAATCTTTTACATTCCTTTCTTTTCATCTAGTCCAAATTCAGCTTAGAAAACTGAGGTCTAAAGAGATTTGCCCAATGTTACAGGAGTAGTAACTGGTAGAGACAGAATTGGAAAGCAGTTTCTTTGATTCCAAATTCATAACTTCACCAAGTCACCTATTTTTTGGATTTTTTCTTGAAATATCACATTCATGGTTTTTTCTAAATTTCAGGGCTGTCATTGTTTATTTGGGCTTTTTTTTTTGAAGGGGTGAGATGAGGTAATCGAGGTTAAGTGACTTGCCCAAGGTCACACAACTAGTAAGTGTCAAGTGTCTGAGACTGTATTTGAATTCAGGTCCTCCTGTCTCCAGGGCCAGTGCTCTGTTCACTTACATATTTGTTTTTTAGAGGCAATCCGTGTTAAGTGATTTTCCCAGGGTCATATAGCTAGTAAGTGTCTGAGGCTGGATATGAACTCAGGTCCTCCTGACTCCAGGTCCAGTGCTCATTAGTTAACCATCTAGTTGCTCCTATGCCGTTAATTATTAAATTGCTTCCTTCGATTCCCACCTTCTACAGGAAGCCTTTTCCAGTCCCTCTTCGTTGTAAAGCCTTCCCTCTGCTGACTATTTCCAGGCTTTCCTGTCTATAGGTTTTCTCCCTACATGTTTCTACATGTTGTCTCCCTATTAGATCATAAGTTCCTTGAGGACAGAGACTGTCTTCTACTTTTCTTTGTATCCCCAGAACTTTGTATCCCCAGGCTTTCTCCTGAAAACACACCATCTCTTGACTCCTTCTAGGCTGGCTGTTCTTTCTCTCACAGGCACACAGGGGCAGGAGAAGGGCTGGGATTCTCCTTGCTCCTCAGTCCCTCTTTCAGATTTTCCCTCTGCCACCATCACTCAACAACCAACTCTCTCCTTCATAGTTCATTGCATGTTGTCCAGCTCCTTGTTACTGTCATCTAAAAACCCACAGGTCACTGTCCCTCCCTACCACACAACTAGGGCATCTGGGTGGCACAGTGCATAGAGAGCCTTGCTCCCAAACAGCAATTATGATCATTAAATCATAAAATTTTAAAGCTGGAATAAACACCAGAGATCTTCTAGTTATGGTATCTGTGAACTTTGAAACTCAATTTCCTGAGTTCATATCTGGCCTCAGACACTTATTAGTTGTGTGACCCTGAGCAAGTCACTTAACCCTGTTTGTCTCAGTTCCCTCATCTGTAAAAATAAGAAGGAAAAGCTGGAGAAGGAAATGACAAACCACTCCAGTATCTTTGCCAAGAAAACCATTAATGGAGTCACAAAGAGTTGATCACTACTGGAAAAAGACTGAACAACACTCCACAATAAATTCAGTATCTGACTCAAAGTCTTTTTCTCTGTCCTTCAACCCCTTCCCTTTTCAAATTCCCCAGCCTCCTAGATTCTAATTCTCTTCCACTTCCATGACCTCTGTCTCTAATCTATTTCCATCACACACTGGAATGGTCATAAATTAGGCTCCTCCTTCACTTCCTAACTTTCTGGAATTCCTCATTATGCCTCCATCCTGACTACCTAGTCCAGGGCTTTTTACTCTGTGCCTTTAAGCTTTCCCTAATGTTTGAAGCTGCTTCTCTATTTTTCCACATTTCTGATTCAGGCATTTAAGATCCCTCTTTGCCAAATATAGTAACCACTTTGGTGAGTCAGTTCAGATGCCTGTGGATTAATAAATGCTTATATTAATTGATACTGTAGAGCTTTTGTTGTAGAATCATAGTTCTGCAAATGGAAAAGATCTCACAGTTCATTGAGTTCATCCCTTAGAAACTATTAAATCCAACTCTCTCTTTTTTACAGTTGAGGAAACTAAGACTAGTAGAGTGTAAAGTAATTTGCCCAATGTCACACAGGTGGTAATTGGCAAAGCCAGGATTTGAACCCAAATTTTCCAACCTCAAGTTGAATGCTCTTTCCACTGCCCAAAGAAGAAGGGTATATGAACCAAGGGCAGTAACCAATAATTAAAAGAGGAAAATGGAGGAAGGTGCAGTGACTTTAGATCAGCCTGAGAAGATGTGGGATGGTATTCTACCTCATCTTGGGCTTAAGCATAAGACTTCTCTTCTAGAAATGGACCCAGTCATCAGAAAATCACTGACTTATGAGCAAGTCTGAGAACTTTGAGACATGTGACTAATTGCAAAGTCAACACTTGATGACCCCCAGAGGGAAAATCTGCTAGGGGAAGCCATAGTTGGAAAGATGCCTGAAAGCTACATGTACTTCTTCAAACAGTTTTGTTCTGTTTTGTGTGACAATGTCAATTCTACATCTCTGCAGAAGAAATTAGGCTCAGTCTCAATTTTTATCTCAGCAATGTCAGTTTCTGTGCTGATAGATGTGGTCACTTTACCCTGAGGTACTTGGTTTGCAGTCCCAAGGGAAGGACTATAAGAACTAACTCTGCATTAGTAATGATGACTGTGTACACTGGATCTGTTTAAAATATCCCTGGATGGGTTTCAAGATTATTCAGCCTTGAAAGGTCTCATTTTCCCCATCACTAGATTTACAGGCACTACCAACCAGAGAAAAGGAAAAAATTAAAAAAAAAACAGCAAATGAACAGAAACAGCAGAAAGATATTATAGGATTATCTTCTACCAAGGACAGTGAGTCTCCATGACAGGTAACTCAATGTCAACACTTTCTTCCATTGCTGTGAAATTCCATTTCCACCTTGATTGGGAGGAATAGACATTCCAAAATCTACTCAGAATGAAGCCTCCTTCCAAAAAAACAATAATGCCTTGTTCGTTGTAGATAAATGACTGTTAAGAGGAATATACAAAAGAATCCCATAAAAATGGAAGCTGAAACAAAATGAAATCACCAAATGCTTGTTGGTTAGTCGTAAGAGAGATGACCTGGCAGCTGCTAACTATGTACATGAACAATGAGAGAGGAGACTTGGGTAAAGCTATTGACAAAGAGAAGCTCATCTGTAATCCCACTGGGAGCCATGCTGTGGGGGTGAAGCATTTGTCACAGAGATGCTATTTGGACCTCAGATCTTTATCATGTTGTCAATGGAGGAACAACCTCTGTGAACTCTATCATCCTATATGAATCCCTTGAAAGCCTCATGCCAAATGAATGAGTTTAGGCTATTGTCCTAAATGTCTATTGCCAGGATGAACTGCAAACAAGCCTGTGGAGTCTAGCTTTGGTGCCATCACACCTCCCCCTGTCATTTTATCTTTGACCTCCCTCTCCCAGAACTCCTGCTTCCCCAGGAACTTGCTCTCAAACAGCAATCATGATCATACAATCATTGAATTTTAAAACTGGAAGAAATCTCAAAGATCCTCTAGTTATGGTATCTGTGAATTTAAAAACATATGTGTGTGTCCCTATTGCAATATAATCCTATTTATTCATTTTGAAACTTTCTGAGAAGGAGTCTATAGGCTTCACCACATTGCCAAAGGGGTGCCTGATAAAAGAAAGGTTAAGTCCAACCCTACCAGTTTACAGAGAAAAAAACCAAGTCTCAGAGAGCATAAGTGATTTGTCCAAATGTACACAGGCAACAAGTAGCAGTCAGAATTTGAGTCTCTGTTTTCAATTTTCATGCTCTTTCCATGTCTATATATAGCTTTTATAAGTGACCTGAACCATCCTAATCATCCCCTAAACTTTCCTAAATTCTAAGAAGACAATAATAATTTCTGGTAATGAAATACTAAATTAAAATTGCAGTTCACACACTATTTTTAGATAAATGTGGTTTTGACAATTTTGAATTTTCATTTTTCTGTGCTTTGGGTAGTTCAGTGAATCCTCTCATTTAATTAACGTGCACAGAACATTCTTTCCTGTCCATTTTATTGAGATTTTTGTAAGTGGAGGCAGAGTGATGAAGTGCTAAATTAGAAATAAGAAAAAATAGACTCTAATGCTGGGCCCAGCCATTAGGTAACAATGTGACTGAGCTACTCATTTAACCTCTCGGTCTGCTAATCTACAAAATGAGAAGGTTAGACAAGATGAACTCTAAGTTTCCTTCCAGTTTTAAAATTTTGTGTCTTAAAAGATGACTTTACAATTTTAAATTATTTTAGAACCTTGCTATGTTTACTTTTTAAATATCACTTTGGTCAAATATATTTCTTTGATATAGAAGAGTCATAGAATTATAGGAAGTGATCTTTGAAACCATCTAATCCAATGCCTTCATTTTATAGAAGAGAAAACTCAGAGAAAACTCAAGGAGGAATGTCTTGTCCATGGTCAAACAGGTAACCAAGAGCAGAACCAAGATATTAACCCAGGTACTCTAACTTTAAATGGAGTTATGTTCTTTCTACTACACCTCGGAATGAAAGTACCACCAAACCCCAGAGTTGGAAGAGACATCAGAGACCATCTGTACTGTTCAATCTGCTTATTTCAATACCAATCAATGATTTGGTATTCCTACAACATACTTGACAAGTAGCCATCCAACTTCTGTTTGGAGACTTTAAGCAGGAAGGAGACCTATCCTCTCCTGAGGTGGCCCATTGCGCTTTGGGTTAGCTCCATTTAGGAATTTTTCTTATATCGATACTAAATTTTCTTTTTGTTACTTCCTTCCATTGCTCCTACTTCTCTATTCTTTGGACAGACCAAGTCTAATCTTTCTTCCATGCAAAAGCCTTTCAAATACTTGAAGAAGCCTCCCATTAAATCTTTTCCCCAGATCCAACATTTCTGGTTCTTTCAACCAATCCTCAAATGACAGAAACTCAAGGTCCTCCACAATCTTAGTTGTCTTCTTTGGTCACTCTCCAGCTTATATCACCATGCTGCTTCTCTCTTCACATTATAATATTGTTTCTTTAGGGGAAATATAATCTTTCTTATGACAATCTGCTTTAGGCCATGATTTCCAGGAACATATTAGAACAACAAGAGGAAAACCACCTGTATAATTTTTCTTTTTCATCCCCACATCCCTTTCATTTGTTGAGAGAATGAGTTAATGAATAAACTAGTTATGTTCCAAGGTCTGATTGTTAGCTAGCCTCTCTTGCTATAGGTGTTATGTATGACTCACTGTTGACACTGAGGAAACAGAGAAGGCAGGTGTATGTCTTTCAGCAGTGCTTCATAATAAACCTTTAATTTAATATGGAACTCAATGACCCATTAATGTCACAATTTATCTGCCAGCTCCCCAAATGGTCTGCTGACATTTAAAATTTGACTTCCTATGACTCTTTCGGTCCATCACTGGACCATGCACTGCCTTGTAAGGTAGTTCAATGACAGGTTTCAAATCCATATTGACAACAAAAACTTCTTTTTACATCCCTGGGATCCTCTTCAGCCAATCAACAAGTATCTGTTTGTGTACCAGGCACTGGAGATGCAAAGACACAGATGCCCTCAAGAAGCTTCAATTATACACATACACATATACACATATAAAGTGCATACATCTAGGATTGAAAGTAAAACTAATTGGGGAGGAAGGGGAGGGACTAAGAGCATGGACTTGAAGGAAAGGTCTCATGGAAGAGGAGGCATTTGAACTTTGAATGCAGCTGAAGACTCTAAGGACTTTAAGACACAGAGGTAATGAGGGAACTCATTCAAGGCATTGGGAACAACCTGTGCAAACGAATGATGGAGATGGAGATGGGAGATGGAACACCCTACTCAAAGTAGCTTTCTAAAGAAGAGGTCATTTTTCAGATCATCCATCGCATATTTTTTGGTCTATTCAAAGAATAAAGCAATCCAAAAAATTTATTCCACAATGCTGTCAGTGAAATATTTAGGTTATTAAGACCAGAAGTTGTTCTGAGAGAAAGGAGTTCAAAAAGAATCAATGAACTGGCACAAAAGCATTAGAAGAAGCATCATTTTCTGTTTTATCTCCATGATGAATTAACATAATATAAACATATTCAACTTTTTCATTCTTTCATCATTCAACCAACACAGATCCACTTAACAACAGAATCAACTGTCCTTTTCTCTCCATTCCTATCTACATCCAAACAACTGCACCAAGGCTTACATCCCTAAGTTTTCTATTTTCTAGCTACTCATAGTTCCAGAAGATCCAAACTTCAAGTTATATAGTTCCTCCATTGCCTTTCATGACCCAGTCAAAAACTCTTCTTACAGTTCATTACCTCCAATATATCAATTTGTTAGATTAGTCCTAGTTCAGCATCCACAAAATACATGAATGAAATCAGGATTTAGGTCTGTATGTGTGAAGTTGGAAAAGGAGAATAGTGGCTGTGCTGCCTCTGTCAGGTAGGAAGAATGATCATTTACCTTTCACAGGTGGTCAGTGCTGAGGCTGCAAGTTGTCCTTTCTCTAGCAAGCAATTGTTTGCCTTCTCTTGGCCCAGGTTCTTCTAGACTGAGCCTAGAATTATAAAATATTAAACATTCATTTTCACATAATATTTTGTAACCTGATCACAAAGTCAGTCCATTATTTTACCACTCCCACCACCACTTGGAGAGTATTCCAAAAACATTTCCAATATATATTAGATTTAGCTCATGTTTCATTTTCCACCAATTTTTTCTTTAAATGTTTTTATTAATGTTTTTGTTTTTGGCATCATCATAGTTTTTCCCAGTATCCCTTCCCTCCACCTTTCAGAGAGCCATCTCATATAACAAATAGTGTTCTGAAAGACAAAATAAGGAAAAAGAAGAGGAAAAAATTAGCACAATCAATCAATATATCAAAAAAATCTCAAAACAGGTAAAATGTACAATACTGGTGGGTCTCCCAGCATCCATGCATCATTTCATAACTCTTCTTTCAAGTCATGTTTGGCTTTTAAAATTTTGTAACAACCCACTTATTCTTAATTCCTTTTCTATCCCTGATGATCCACAAGGAAACACACACACGATATGGTCAGCAATGTGCCTTGTGCAAATTGTCATGAGCTTAATTTTATGGCTAAATGTCTTGTGTTGTACCAAATATCAGTTGAATAAAGTCAGAATATCTTTACCCCAAAGAATTAGATAATAAAGCACAGTGTAATGGGCACATACAGAGTATATCAGCATACTTAGCTGATGCAAATTCCACTGATGGAAGTGTAGAGGACCCATTTTCAGTCTGTGATGATACATAATGTGGAGACATTGTGTAACTGGCTCTGGTCTGCTAAATTCATGCTGCTCATCTTTTGTTCTCAAAGAGGACCAATAACATGAGGAAGGTAATATCTTGACTGGCAAATAAATTGGATTTAAGTGAGGCAGAGCTGTGCAAAGTCATCAGCCTCACCCTCTCCTTCAGTCATCAGAGTCCAGTGGTAAGATATAGGTCAAGACTTTTAACCACATGGTGGACAGCAGCTTCCTTGATAGGCTGCAGCTGTAGAACTGTGACTGAAGACACTTTTTAAAAACCTCAGTTGACCTTGGTCTTCTTGTTTGGTGTATCTCTGTTCTTAATTTGACTCTTTTGTTGATGGTGTCTGGTGAGAGACAAAGGTATAAGAGTAGAAACCTTGGGTCATCTCCCTCCAGAGCCAACATGTGACCCCGTGAGAATGAGCCTTGATCTTTTGCCTGACTCAGCATTTTGAGGTGAATGAGGATAATCCAAAGGCTCTGACACAGGGAGTTTCAAAAGGTCAAGAGAGCGAGCCTCCAGGAGTCCAGGATACTGGAGCCTAATTGGCAGAGTCTATGCTGACCTTTGAAGCTAGTTCAGCATTGATGACCTAAGAAGAAAAGAATAATCTTTAAATGTTATCTTCAGGGGATACCCATCAGTTTGGGGGGATGACTAAAGAAGGTGTGGTATATGATTATCATGGAACATCATTGTACTATAAAAATTACAAGCAGAATGATTTCAGAAAAACCTGGAAAGACTCATATAAACTGAGGCAAAGTGAAGTGAGCAGAACCAGGAAAACATTATACGCAGTAATAGTAATATTGTATCATTAAGAATTTTGAATGATTTAGCTTTTCTCAGCAATACAATGATCCAAGACAATCCCAAAGAATTAGTGATGAAGTACACTATCCACCTCCAGAGAAAGAATTGATATTATTTGAATACATACTGAAGCATGCTATTTTTCTCTTTCATTCTTTTTCTTTTATTCAAGTCTTCTTGTACAAAATAACCAATATGGAAATGTTGGTATTTTGCTTTGGGGGTTTGCTAGGACCTTTTGATTCCCTAGATGGGACTCTGAGTAGCTGTCGGTGCTCTCCCATCTGGTGGTGTATGTAGGTGGTTGTATTACTTTGTTCAGACAGTTGGAGCCCTGTCTGTCAAATGAGCTGGAGAAGGAAATAGCAAACCACTCCAGTATCTTTGCCAAGAAAACAACAAATGGCATCACAAAGAGTGGAATAAGACTGAACCAACAGAACACCAACTAGAAACCTCACAGGATAATGTTGAGTATCCAATAAGATAAACTATAAATACTCTACAAACCTTAGAATGCTATAGAAGTGTTACCTTCCCACTCTGTCATTGACTATTCAGGTCCAAGCCAAAATAAGAGAAAGGAAAATTAAAATAATCATTATCTCCCTGAGTAAACCCTGGGGCTATGTGCTAAAAGCTTCTTTGTTCTGAGCCTAAAGCAACTTACCATAGGTGCCCATGCAGCAAATCCCCTCATTTGGAAAGTATTTCCATTCCAAATTCTGCAGGGTCAAAACCACTGGGCCAGCTAATTTATTCTGCCACAACCTGCAGGTGCTATTAGAATAATGAGGAAGGGGGAACCCTGAGCAGATGATCCCAGAGCACAATACTCCAGCTCCTAAGAGACAGGAAACATCTAATATTTTTAATGAAAACTAGGTGGCAGAATGGATAGAGAGCTAGGCCTGAAGTCAAGAAGAGTCATCTCTCTGAGTTCCAGTCTGGCCTCTGACACTTACTAGTGTATGACTCTGGGCAAGCACTTAACCCTGTTTGCCTCAGTTTCCTCATCTATCAAATAATCTGGAGAAGGAAATGACAAAGCACTGTAGTAACTTTGCCGAGAAAACACCAAATAGGGTCACGGAGAGTTGAACATTACTGAAAAATAATATTTATGTATCACCTACTATGAGCCAGGTATTGTGGTAAGCACTTTACAATTATTATCTCATTTTGCCCTCAAATAATCTTGGGAGGTAAGTGCTATTATTAACTCTATTCTAAGTTGAGGAAATGGAGGCAAATAGGGGTTAAGAGACTTGCTTAAAGTTTCAAATCTAGTAGGTATCTGAGGTCAGATTTGAACTCAGGTTTTCCTGACTCTAGATCTAGCACTCTATCCACTGTCACTCCATTGCCCAGGAACCAGCAGAAGACCCTCTAAACCTAGGGTCCACAGAAGCTGGCTCCATTTATAGATTTCAGAGGATCCATGACCTTGGATGAGAAAAAAAATTACATCTTCATTTTCATTAACATCTAACTGAACTTTAGTATTTTCTTCAATTATTAATTCTTTTAAAGAACCCCTTTGAGAAGGGGTTCATAGGCTTCATTGGACAGTCAAATGGGTCCATGAGTCAAAAATTGTTAAGAATCTTTGCTTTAAAGGAAGGAAAACTTCTGATTTGGGGAGTCTTGAATTGGATCCTGTAAAGGGATGGCTATATTCTGCCATTTAGACAAGGGCAACATTTTTCTTCAAGGAGATAACCCTGCCTGGTTCTACTACAAGGCCCAGGATAGTCCTCCACTACTCAAGACTCTAGGAGCCAATAAGACTCAGTCAAAATCTCCAGTCCTGAATTCTTCCTCTAACCCTGGCACTCAAGGCTTTTTGTAGATAATGAGTAATGACTATTCTTAACAGCAGTCTCAAAAGGTTAAGAATATATCTTCCAATGTTCCAGTTTTCCTGTTCTTAAAATGGTTCCAATTTGGGGAACTATCTTAACATGAGTAAAAAACTAACACTGGACAGAAAATAAAGGATGGGGTAAGAACTTTTCCAATTCTCCATGTGCCTCTTCTTGCCATTAAGAGAGATTGGATACTATCTATAGTGAGTGTTTGTCCTTCATTGCCAAAGAAGACGATGCCATCAGAGAAATAATGACATGACTTTCACTTGACTTTGTTTTGAGTGAGAGACGGCTGGACTATCTGTATACCTCCTAAGGAAATTCATTAAGCCATTGGCATAATACACTGAAATAGAAGAAAAGCTTTGTTCTTTTGTAAGTGCAAAATCTAGAATACAGCATGAGTAAAACCATCTCTATTAAATGGGATTTGGAGCCAGAAGAACTTTGTTCCAATCCCAGCTGTGCCACTAATAAGCTATGAATTTAAGCAAATCATTTAACCTGTCAAGGATAATCAAATGGGCCTCAGTTTCCTCTTCTGTTAAACAAGTGTGCTGAACCAGTTGACTTCTAAGGTTCCTTTTAGTTCTAAATCTCTATAATCCTATGTTCAGTCTTTTCCATTTAAAAAAATTCATAGTATTATTGAAATGTTTTGCATGACTACACATGCATGACCTGTATTGAATTGCTTACTTTCTCAATAGGAGTGAATGGGTGGGGAGGGAGGAAGGGAGAGAATTTGGAACTCAAAGTTTTAAAAACTGTTTTTACATGTAACTAGGGAAAAATAAAATATTAAACAAAAATTAAAAAAATAAAATGTGAAAAATAAATTCACACAGAGGGTTGAGATAGAAGGAAATATCTAGAAGAAAATCTTGAAATTGTAGAAATCTAAATTTCCCTGTATATGATTTTTGTAAATCATAGGAAGCTGTCATGGAGCCTCTAGGTCAGAGTGATTCTCATAGTCTGGGAATATCCCAACAACCTTTTCCTTTAAGGCAGTTGGAATTAAGTGACCTGTGCAGGGTCACACAGCTAATAAGTGTCTGCGGTTGTATTTGAACTCAGGTCCTTCAAGGCCAGTGTTCTATCCACTACACCACCTAGATGCTCTTCCACAAATTTTCAAGAAGAGTTTCACTTCAAGGATGAATGGAGGTAGCATGTCAGATAAAGAAGAAAAACAGGGACTCAAAAATATAAAGAATGCAATGGGTTGGATTTATGAAGTTCTTTTATAAGTAAAAAAAATCTATAGACAATCAAGAACGTTAGTGATGGAAAAGACCTGAGAAATCACTAGTCCAACATGGATTTGAAAATTAAGGACCAGAGAGATTGATGAATTCATTCATTCAATAGACACTGAGTATCTTCTATGTTGTTGGCAGTAAGTCCTTGTCTAATGTCTAGGGTCTCTCCCTAAAGGGGAAATAGAAAGACACTCAAGTACAATATGAGTCAGGTTGTCAGGTATGGGACAGGGAGTGTCTTCATCTGAGAGTTTCCTATACCAATGAATTAATAAGTCCCGTCTTCATCCAGTCTCCTAATGAAATGAAATGGGACTTTGGGTAGTCTCTGTGACCACACAAAATGAGCTTGTCTTTTCTTGGGGCTGGTTATCTTAAGCAGTTTAGTGGTAATAGGGGAGGGGGAACGATTAGACAAGGAGAAGAGAGGAACAGGCAAGAGGCTAAATATGGAGGAATGAAGACCAGAACACAGGAAAAAGGGACAGATAAACTCCCTCTACTCTTCCCTTAAAGGAAAAGGAACCCCTACCATTTGTTTATCAGTGATGCCTTAAATAGCTACTTTCTTTTAAAGGCCAGGATAACTGTCAACATTAAAGATGTTAAGAAAATTATCCAAGTTGTTAAGCAAAAAGCAAAAACAAAACTTTAGGAAGGTCAAATGCTATCTCGGGAACCCACTAAAGTAACCTGCTGTATCTGCCTAGAACAATGTAAACTCCCAAAGGGCAAAGACTTGCTTTCTTTTTCTCTTTGTAATTAACACCTTGTCCATGGATCTTTAATTAACTTCAAACCAACAGCTAAATGATTAAGTTATCTTTGGAACCAATTATTAAATTAAAAACTAAAATATATTAGACCGACAAAAATATTCCATTTTTTTTATTTTGGCATCTGTTAACTTAATAATTTTTCTCTTTTCCTTCCAAACCACAAATCCACTAAACCTTCTTTCAGTTTTCCTTCCTTTGTGACTTTACAGCTCTCATGGTTATCCATTTGTCAGAGAACAACAAGCACTCTTCTGGGTGTTTCTGGAAAGCAAATTATCTGGTTAAGAATAAGAATGGAGCTGGTTAAACTTTTAGAAGCTAGTGTTTGGCTTTGCATTTTCAAATGGCTCTAAAATGAAAGCTTTTGGTTAATTAATTCCAGGAGTGGTTTCAAGCATGGAGTATTGCAATAATTATCCTTTTGGCAATGGAATGAATAAATATGAAGAGAATAAATACAAATAAACACAAAGGAAATTAAAATAAGGGGTGGTTTGAGAGGGAGGACATCAGTCATTGAGGGGATCAGAGAAAACTTCATGTAAAAGGTGGTGCTTGAGCTGTCTTGAAGACTGAGGGTACTCTATGAGGCAGAGGGAAGGAGGAAGTGCACTCTGGAAAAGGCCTGAGACTGATATTGTAGATGGAGTGTCTGCGTCAAAGACATACGTGACTTGGCTGGTCATGTAGTGAGAGCAAGAGTTAACAGATGAACAGCCTAAGGACTGAACCTATGAAATATTGAAAGAACCAGAGAGAGTCTTCCAGAACATAGGATTAATCATTCATGCAGAATTTAAAGAAAGATGTGAAACAGAATGAGAAGGCATGGATGGAGTATGATTTGTACTGGTGAAGTTGGTACCCACACCAATCAGATCATGTAATCCATGAAAGCAGATTGTATTTACTTCTAAGATCTATAGAGAAACATGTAAAGGGTTTTCAATTTAATTCAACATACATTTATTAAGTGTCTACTGTGTGCAGGGTACTGTGTGAGGTCCTAGATGAGATAGAAGGTTAAGATAGGACAGGTTCCTATCCTTTTAAAGGTCTTTTGGGGGATATGACATAGGAACAAATAGCTATAATGGTTTTAAATCTTTGTGATTTAATCGATGACCAGCTTCTGCTACTAGATAGTACACTAAATAGATTTGTTGCACTTGCAGTCAGGAGGACCTGAGTTCAAATTTGACTTCAGACCCTAGTTGGACAAGTCACTTGACCTTTGCCTGCCTCTGTTTTCTTATCTGTGAAAAGGAAATAATGATAACACCTACCTCCCAGGGCTATTGTGAGGATCAAATGAGATAACATTTATAAAGTGCTTCGCAAATCTTAAAGAGTTATGTAAATACTAGCTATCATCATCATCATCACCAATACAGTCTTTCTACAACTTAATAATGTAAAAGAATTGCCTGGAATTTTGTTATCATTGAGTCGTTCAGTCATGTCCAACTCTTCGTGCCCCACGAACCACAGCATACCATGCCTGTCTATTCTCCACTGTCCACTGTCCAAGCTCGTATTTCTAACTTCCGTGACACTTTCTATCTCATCCTCTGCTCTCTCCTTTTCTTTTTGCCTTCAATCTTTCCCAACATCAGAGTCTCTTCCAGTGAGTCCTGTCCTCTCATTATGTGGACAAAGTATTTAATAATTCACATCTGGGGAAAAAAAGAAAAATTCTGGAATACTAAGAGTTGAAATGGATTCCCTAGGTCACTCAGCTAGGACATGTCAGAGGTGGGATTTGAAGCCTCTTCTTCCGGACTTTGGTCTCTCATAATATAAAAGTATGCATAATGAGTGCTTGAAATGTAAAAGCAAAGTGCTGTGAGGTCAGTGGTATGGAGAAAAAGGGAAACAGTAACAGATAAGGTATCCACTCTTCTGTGAATACTCTTAGGGAACTAGGACTGGCTCTTCCTAAGTCTCTCATCCTGTCCAAATGGTTCCTTTGCATCTTATAGTTAGTGCTATAAGTTAATTTTTAGTTTAGCTAGAAATTGGCCAAGGAGAATGAAGACTGAGAAAAAGGACTTGGACATAATAGTTAAGAAAACATTGAAAACTTTGGAGAAGCTCATTTCAGTTCAGTGGCAGGACGAGAAGTGAAATTGCAAGGGATTGAGAAATGAGTAGTAGGCAAAGAATTGGAAGCAGTAATGTAGATGACCTTTTTCTAGGAGTTCATCTGTCCAAGGGAGAAGAACTTGAGAAGATGATAGAGTCAAATGCAATCCAGTGCTTTTTAGGCTGAGGGAGACCAGGAAATATTTTTAGGCGCCAAAGAAGGAAGTGGGACATAAAGAGAATTTGACGATGAGAGAAAAAAGAGGTGATTTAAAAGAAACTCACTGAGGCAAGAAGAAGAGGTGGGATCAAGACAAAAGGAAGGGGACTGCTATTGCCAGCGAAACTCTTCTACAACTGGAACAAATAAAGAGAGAAAATGGAATAAAGGTTTTGAAATGACGAGCAGGGGAAATAAAGGGAGCTCACAATTAATGGCCTCTGTTTCCTTAATTAAATAAGAGGCAAAATCCCCTGTTAAAATGGAGAGTACAGGAGTGATTATAAGGAACTTAAAATAAAGGATGTTTGGACCAGCCACTTTAGGAAGAGTGAGAGGCGATGAGGAAACAATTTTGTAAAATGATACAGTATTGAAAGTGTAGTTGATGTTAGATAACACAAATTTGTAAACGACCAGTGAGCAGAATTGTGAGATTTACTCCAGCAACGTTCAGTAGAATTCATAGGATCAGAGAAGGGAGATCTGGGGAAGGAAGACAGACAGAAGGACAATAGAAGAAGAGGCAAATGAGTCAAGGTGAAATTATAGTATACAGTTTAACTGGTTGGGATAGACTGGGTGATGAATGGGAAAACAGTGAGGGATAAAGAAACTGGATGGCAAAGGACTAGACTTAGGAATGACGAAGAAAGAAAGAGGAACTGAGGGTTATGACCGAAAGGGAGAATTTCAGAATTTAGGATCATGGAGGATGATGGATCATATGATGTCGGAGAGTTAAAAGGGAAGACCATCCTGTAAGTGGTTGAGGTGAAATGAAAACAATATGTATACATATATATTATGTTTATATCCTTAAGCAAATAGAAATAACTGTCCTTGACAGACACCTACATATGCCACACCTATAGTACAGGAGAAAGAATACTGGATCTGGAGCCAAAGGTCCTGGGTTCAAATCCAAGCTCTGCCATTTGTCTCTACTTGCATGACCTGGGAAGGTCATTCAATCTCTCTAGTCTTCAGTTTCATGATCTGCAAAATTAGGGGATTAGAATAGATTACCCCTAAAAATCTATTCCAGCTCTAAATCTATGGTCCTAATAAGAAATGTGCTGGTAAATATTTAACAGCTAACTCTCTGGTTGAAAAAAAAGTCCACAGCACACTTTTAATCTGTATTACTAACATTTTCTCCATCACTTCCTTAAGTCTATACAATAAACAAAAGGACAAATCAAGCCCAGATTTGCAGCAAAATGCTCACACTGAAAATTTAATCATTAAATTGCCCATTCCCTTTGACCTAACAATTCTACTTCTAGGTCTTTTCCCAAAGATGTTAGGGAAAAAGAAAAAGAACCTATATGCTCTAAAATATTTATAGCAGCTCTCTGTGGTAGCAAAGAACTGGAAATTGGGGGGATGTCCATCATTTGGGGAATGGCTAAACCAGTTGTGGCATATGATTGTGATGGGATATTACTGTGCTCTAAAAAATGATAAGAAGTCGATGTTAGAAAAACGTGGATAGATTTGCACAAAATAATGAAAAGGAAAATGAGCAGAGCCAAGGAACATTGTATACAGTAATAGCAATATATTTGAGAACAACTTTGAGTGACTAAGTCATTTTGACTATTATAAATACTCAAATTAACTACAAAGAACCTATGAAGGAAAATGCCATCTACATCCAGAGAAAGAACTGATAAATAGAAGTATGTACAGAATGATTTTACATATGTATACATGCAAAAAGGAAAGTTAATCATAACTTTAATATATATTTTAAAAGACAGCAAGATATACATAACAGATTTGCAGTTTCATGTACAATCATCTTTTTTTTCCTATTCTACAATGTTATGGAAATTTCTTGTTTTATTTCTTAAGTTCAGAATAAAATTTTTTAAAAAAGAAGATTTAGCCATTTGCTCTCTGAGATAAAAGCTGGCTACAGAATACCTCTGGTCCTGATTCCTTCACTGACTCTACCATGGAGACATATTAACTTCTGGTTGTCAACTTCATCTTGGTAAGCTATTTAACTCCTCAGAAATTGTGGAGCTCTGACCTTCTGGATGCTCCTTCTTATTTATACTAGAACCATCCTTTCTAAATTAATTAATTCAAAGAGATTACTCTGGCTGCTCACATGGCTAGTTGGTGTTGATCTGGTCTGTAAAGATGGTTTCTCCATCCTCTGACCCTTGGCTATTTGCTTTTCCTTCTCTGAATTCTACCCATGAGCACATAGGGGTGAGGGGTGGGAAAGGAAATGAAGGGGTTAGATCCTGAAATGACTAATGTAAAAACAAACTACATTAATAAAACAATTTTTAAAATCATAGATTCTCAGGTGCTGGGATCCCCAACACCAGTTTGTCCAAAGACTTTGAAACTCCTTTATGGGTATATTATATTACTTCCTTTCCCCCTTTTCCCCTCTACCACCCATCCTCATCAGAAAGTCCAAGAGTCTTTGATGTAAATAAATAACCAGGTGATTTCCAGATGAGCAGATCAAATTCAATCATTTGCACTAATCATGCAGTCTACTGTTTTTATCTTCCACATTATATTAGCCAGTACTTCTAAGAGCAGAAATCAGAGGCACTTTGTAGCTAGGATATACCTTGCTTCAAAAGAAGGGGAAACAATTGTTCCTCAGGAGATATAAAAGGGCTGTTCAGTGTCATTCTCATTCAACTGGGCATTGTCCTGTCTGGTTTATAATTTACATTTGTGCTCCAAATACACCACTTTGGTTCTTGTCCAAAGTGAGTACATCCTCAGACAAATTGTCTCTTTTTGCTTTTAAGTGTAGTATTAAAAATATAATCTCCCTGTCACTCATTTAGGTCCCTCTTTTAAAAAATAATTGAACTTTGTTTTTTGTTCTCTGGTTCATGTTTTGTGAAATTGTTTCCTCCAAATTTACTGGAAAAGAAAAAAGTTTACAGGAATCAATAATATATTTCAGAGGAATCAAAGTGGAAAAAGCAGAGGTTGGAAGAAAAATATTCCAGGGAATGTCAAACTCAGGAAAGAAAGTGCGCATGCATGTCATATTTCAGATCATTTAACACGGTCATACAGGCAGTACAAGTTATATGCTTTTCACTCTACTAAGCAATAGGAAAATGATAGTGTGGGTGGTTTGGAGAGAAATCCAATTTGCTCTCTCCCTCTCTCTCTTTCCCTCCTACCTCCTCCTCCCATGTGTGTCTCTCTCTGTCTGTCTCTGTCTTTCTGTTTCTGTTTCTCTCTATTTCTCTCGGTGTCTCTGTCTCTCTGTGTCTCTGTCTCTCTCTCTCTCTGTCTCTCTCTCTGTCTCTCTCTGTCTCTCTCTGTCTCTCTCTCTCTCTCTCTCTCCCTCTCTATATCCTTCTCTCTCTCCCTCTGTTTTCCTAAACCATTTTGGAAAATAGAAGAGTTCAATCCAGAGGTTGGAGGATTTTATCTACCATCCAGTTTAGCTCACTCATACCCTCTGCTACCCTGGGATGCTCTGACTCCCAAGCTGATGAGCATTTATAATTTGGAAATAAGCAAATGATCCAAATCAAGACTTGGTTTATTGCTTTGTTAATTGTCTAGGCTTTAAAAAGTAATTATGCAGATTAAAAGTGTGTCCTGTGTACATTTTTCCTCCTAGAGAGTAGGTTGTTAAATATTTACCAGCATACTCCTGGCTCACTATGTCCTCTGCTGTTATCATTCGGAGAAAAGAACATTTAGTCTTTCTTGGTCATGTTTTCCTGCTCCTCTCCTCTACCTAGTGGAAGCAGTAGCTTAAATCTAAATGTCACAGACCAAAATGTTGGAAAAGAAAACCTTAATGACAAGTCCTTATATTAATATAACTGTGATGTGCTTTATAAAGCATTGGCACATTATTATCTCCTTTGATTCTGAAAATAGTCATTTTTTGAAAGTAAGAGTGGGTATTATCATGCCCATTTGACAGATGAAGAAATAGATTCAGAGGGAGCAACCTGGAAATCACAGTTATTGTACCTGACTTACTTGAAGCTATTAATTCAATAAGAAATAACAAAATTTTCAAGCTTCATAAGATATTACATTTATGAATAACATTCACATCAGCTAACCCCTCTAAAATCATAAACTTCTTATAAAAAATCACCAAGGAGTGACACTAGATGTAAGCCAGCCAATCCTTCAATCACTCAGCAAACAACTAGCTTTATAAGTAGGAGGAAGCTGAGGGGCTCAGTGGATTGACAGCACTGGGCCTAGAGTCAGGGAGATCTGAGGAAATCCAGCCTCAGATGCTTCCTAGCTATGTGACCCTGGGCAAGTCATTTAACCTGTTTGCCTTACTCCACTGGAGAAGGAAATGACAAACTACTCCAGTATCTTTGCCAAGAAAACACTGTGCACTGTATGGGTCACAAAAAGTCATGACTGAACAACCACACTATAGCCCCGGGCAGAACACAACCTTTCATTTTTTTATTAATTAATTTGTTTTTAGTTTTCAACATTCATTTCCACATGATTTTGAGTTCCAAATTTTCTCCCCATCTCTCCTCTTCCCCCACCCCAAGATGGCACACATTCTGATTACCCCTCCCTCCCAATCTGCCCTCCCTTCTATCACCCTCCCCACCCTCTCCTTCCCCCTTACTTTCTTATAGGGCAAGATATATTTCTATATATCATATATTCTACACATGCCTGTATAACTTATTTCCCAGTTGCTTGTAAAAACAATGGAGGAGAAGAGGGGTTTGGTGAAAGGGAAAGGGTGAACCTTACTCTCTTCGGATTTGGCTTGAGGAAGGAATAACGTACACATTCAATTGGGCATCTAACCCCATAGGAAAGTAAGAAGGAAGGGAATAAGGGGGAGGGAATAATAGAAGGGAGGGCAGATTGGAGGAGGGGTAGTCAGAAGTAAGCATTTTTGAAAAGGGACAGGTTCAAAGGAGAAAGCAGAATAAGTGGGGGGTGGGATAGGATGGAGGGAAAAAGTTAGTCTTTCACAACATGACTATTATGGAAGTATTTTGCATAACTACACATGTATGACCTATGTTGAATTGCTTGACTTCTCAATGAATGTGGGTGGGGAGGGAACTGAAGGGAGAGAATTTGAATTCAAAGTTTTAAAAACAAATGTTAAAAAACACAACCTTGCAAAGCTTTACTTTCCTCTTCCGTAAAAACTGAGGGGGGAGGACAGGATTAGCTCTAAATCTACAACCTGATAATGCTTTTATACTCATAGTTGTCTCTGATTTGCATGGGAAGGTAGAAGTAATAGAAAGCAATGAGAAGATGGCTTTTTGAAGCCTTTGCAAACTGTCTCTTCCCCTAACCCCTTTCATCGTTGGTAGACAGCTCCAGGAGTTACCCCTACAATTGCAGAGTGGAAGCCAGGAAACATCCCTCCTGATGGAGATAGTTATTTTGTCCTTTACAAATGGGAAGTGGGCAGTGTAATATTGTGGAATGACTGCTGGATCTGGGGCTAGGAAATCTAGATTCTCTTTCTGTTCTGCTGCTATCTATTTGCCCTTGCAAAAGCTTAAACTCTGCATCCCTCATTTTTTCTTATGTGAAAGACAAAGGGATTGAAATAGCTATTCAGCTAATGCTGCTTTTAGCTCTAAGATTCGATGATTCAAAGAAGCATTTACTCATCTTAGCTCACCATGCAGTCAGGACCAATGTTCCACAGACGTTGTTAGAGCTGCATACACTTTGGAAACCATCTAATCCAGTCAGACGTGCTGGAACCAGTTCTACTGGGCTCTGGGAAGTCAATTATTAAATTTTCTTTTTTGGAGGAGGGGAGGGTGGAGGGACTGAAATCAGGGTTAAGTGATTAGCCCAGGGTCCCACTGCTGGTAAGTGTCAAGTGTCTGAGGCTGGATTTGAATTTAAGGTCCTCCTGACTCCAGGGCTAGTGCCAGTTGTTAAATTTTAAAGGTGAACATTTACACCTTAGAAATCAGCAGAATGGTTGTTTTGTTGCTTCTCCAATCTTAAGAAAGTTGTACAGAAAAAGTTAACAATGCAGATAAAGCTTTAAAGTGTGTGAATACACATTTGTTTTTTTCCAGAGAAGCAGATATTAAAAACATTTCCGAGCACATTCCTCATTTTACAGTCAAGGAAACTGAGGTCCTCAGAAAGACAGAAAGCATTTATTACCTAGCTAATTACGTAACTTTGTAATCACATAGCTCATTAGTGGCAGGTTTGGAAATAAATGCAGCTCTCTTGACTTGTAGTTTAGACTTCCCACTACACCACACTGTCTGTTAAGGAAACAACCTTTCTATAAACCTATTTATTTGCCCCCCTTCATTCCTATTATCTCAATTGAGTTCATAATTCTATTACTTTCAAATTCTTTAGGGATCAGAAGAATCAAGTTAATCAGGATTCATTCACCTAAAACAGCTTCCCAGCATGCACAGGGTTCATTAGAGAACGCAATTGTCTTAACTAAGTGCTTCAGAATAAGCTGATTTACAGAATGTTACATTTGGTTATGGCAGGGAAGCTGTGTTGTATAAGAATATCAGGAGAGAAAAGGACTGGGTTCAGGTGCTGACTGTACCACCTACTGGATAAGTGACATTGGTCAAGTCACTTAATTCAATTAAAATTAAGCAAACCTTCAGTGCCATGCGCTGAACAAAGTAGGCCCTGGGGTTACAAAGACCAAAAAAAACCCAAAACTAAACAAACCCCAAGTCACCGCCCCAAGTCTATTTCTCTGATCCCTTGTTTCATTGTCTCATAAAAGGACTGCAGTGATAAAGTGCTGTCTGGGCCTGGAGTCAGGAAGACCCGAATTCAAATCTGCCCTCAGACACTTACTAGCTATATGAGCCTGGGCAAGTCACTTAACTCTTTCCCTCAGTTTCCTCGTCTATAAAATGAGCTGGAGAAGGAAATGGCAAATCACTCCAGTATCCTTGCCAAGAAAACCCAAAATGGGGTCACAGAGTCAAACAGAGCTGGAAAATGACTAAACACAGCATCACCTGAAAAGCGTGCCTCCAAGGCTTACGAATATTGAATGAGACAAGATATGTAAACACCATATAAATGTCATAACAAAACATAATAAATGATACTACATAATAAAAATATTACTTTGATTCTCAAGTTACTTTGGGATCTGGTCATCAATATCTTTCATTTTTTTCTTTTTTCCCTCTTTTGCTTCCTCAGCTATAAACCACAATTGATTATGCAAATTTCCTACCTTCTGGTAATGCTAGGAGAGCTAGCTAATTATAGTTTTAACTGTAAAACACGACGACAAACTTAAAGTAGGTAGAGAGCAGCTTAAAAGGAATTTAATGGCACAGGATTTCTAATTAAATTATTTCACCTGGGAGAATGTCAAACCATCCTCATTATAAGATCACATATGAGATGTGTTTGAAAGTCAGTTTCATGGAGGCTGCTGAATTCATTTCAACTATCAGACCCCTATTACCAGTCATATTTATAGCTAGCATATTCCTTCTTAAGCTCTCTGAGTCAGAGCCTCCGCCTCACTGTTAGCATAAATTCTCTTTTATGGTAGCAATGGAAATATTTTGGAGGCTACAGAAGTCCTCAAAATAGTTGCCCAACAAGGGGTCAATTCAATAGAACCTTGACTCCACATGGACCTACTATGCCCTCCAGGGAAGGTCTCTGGGCCAGGGAAAATATAGCCTGTATACTGGCTGGTTCAACATGACCTGCTATCCATTTACCGGTTACTGTGACAAAGCTAGTAGTCTTATATACCCTCAGAACAGTACCACCTGTTATTATAGGGATATTATTAGCCCATGATGGTCTTAAGGAATGTTTTTCCCCCACACTCCCAACGTGTACTGAATATAGATGAGGCAATATCTAGCTTTTTAAAAATTGTTTCTCATTATTTGTTCTTAGAGATTTAGGAAGAAATGTATTTAGTCCTCAGCAGATTTGGTCCTTCCCACCTTCCCTCCCCATATATATATATATATATATATATATATATATATATATATATATATATATATATATATATATATATATATATATATATATATATATATAGTGCCTTGTACAATATCTTGTACATAGCAAATGCTCCAAATAATTAATTGATGAAAAATAAAATGAATGGATGATCAGCAATTTTCATCTCTAGTCTCCAACTTTTAAAAAGTAATCTAGAAATATTCTATCTGATAAATTCAGATACTTTTCCAAATTCAGATTTGAAGCTCATTCTACCAGATACAAATAAACTAATCATTAATTATCACAAAGGAGAAAAATCCCTCAGAGAGTTGAACATCCTTTAGTGCACACCTCTGGTAACAAGGTCTTATCCATACTTACTGTAACTTTGGTCATGTGCTACATGACCAAAGACCAGTTTCTTTCTCAGACATAAAGGAAATTTGGCAAAAATGATGAGATGGAAATAATCAATATTAGAAGAACTGTGGGAAGTCAGACACATTAATATACTTGGCAGAGCTATTAATTGATCCAACTATAATGGAAAACAATTTGAAATAGCGCAAGAAAAGTTACTTAACAATTCATACCCTTTGACCCAGGGATCCCACAAATAGACCTATAGCTAAAAACGTCAATGACAGAAAGATTCTATATATGTCAAAACATTTATAGCAATATTTTTTGTAGCAACATAAAACTAGAAATAAAGTAGATGTTTTTCACTGGGTAATGTTTGAATGAATTGTGACATATGGATGTATTAGAATACTATTATGTCATAAGAAATTGCAAATATGAGGAATTCATTGATACAAGAGAACATCAATAAGGAGTCTAGATGTTCCATTATGATCCAACAGTAAGGGTTGAGTTTTTGGTGGGAAAAAGGAAGGGGGACAACCTTCCTTTGTCAGCCCTTCAGATCTTCCCTTGTCAAGTTCATGGTGCCCTGCTTGCCCACTTTGGGGTGCTACTGCAAACAAATAAAGTTCCAGGTCAGGTTCCTCCATTTATGAACAAGAAAGGGGTCCCCAGAAGTATTACAGCAAACAAGCCCAATTCTTTGTATACTCTTTGGGAAAGATCATGCTGGCAGCAAGAAGGGGGCAATGCATCAATCACATTTTAATAAAGCACAGAGAAGACAGAGGCAGACAACCTGAGGATGGCACAGGAAGCAGGGTGAAAAAGGGAAGCAAATGGCATGGAGAAGAGACAGAGGAGGGAGAGAAGCACATAATCTCTTATATAACTGTAGATCAGTATCGGGAGCATTTGGGCATCATGGACAATGGCAGGCAACAAAGCACTCAAGGTTTTAGGGTCCCGTTCTGGGGGGCAGACTAATTCTGATGGGAACCCTTTGGGATTCACTCAGTAACATATCAATATTATTTGAAAGTTCTCCGTGACAGTTTAGTAGGGTTTCTTAATTAGCATAACCTTTCTCTGGTTTTATTGCACATATATGGAGTTTATTATCTACACTTTACAGAACAAGGGACAGTTATTGGGACTTAGTTGGTTTCTCCTAATTTGGCATGCATTCTCTAGATGTGGCTTTAATTAAGGAAGTAGTTTTGGGTAAGTGGCTGCTATGTTCCCCTTACACTCTTAATTCCTACTTATTGTTACTTCACACAGGTTACTTACATACGGATGAGGGAACCATAACATGATACAATTTCAACACAATAGATAACGGCTTCAGTAATGTAGATTAAAAATAACAGGAAACGATATCAGAAATCCAATTCAATGCAATGGCTAATCTTGTTTTCAAAGGACCTATGATGAAATTCTTCTCTTGTTTAAAAGATGATACACTATCCATGCAACATGTTGTATTCTTAGTCATTTATGGGTCCTGGGTTGACTAGTTTTACTCAATAATTCTTTGTAATAAAGGAGGGCTGTATTTTGTGGGTACATAGAAAGGGAGGGTAAACGATTATTGAGAAGTGACTTGTTTTAAAATCCAAACAGCAGTCATAAACCACTTTACAAGGAAAAGGAAAATTTAAAAAAAGAAACAAAGGAAGAATATTTCCCACAGAAGTCAACTAAATGAGTGAGCCATCACACCCAAAGTTCCAAGTAAGTGCTACTTTTCAGCAGAACATTTTGAAATTTAATATATTTCTCTTCTCAGTACTGCCATTGTTAATAATGTCTCAAGAAAAGATGTTTTACATATTTGACAACTGAAAATTATTCTCAGCAGAGTGCAAAGCCCCACTTAAAACCCATGAAGGCTATGTGAATAGAAGAGAAATAGGAGTGATGAGCTTCTGAGGATGAGTTTTTGAGAAGATAAGGGAACCACTTTGACCTTCTCAGATGCAGAATGCTTAGTGCATTTTGAATAGTAGTAACTTTAATATTTAAAATACAAAAAATGATTAGGCCTATTTTTTCATTAGATTTCTATTCAACACAATTTTGAACCACAGTGGTTTAAATTATAATACTGAGTGGCATGTTAATAGATGGCATAGGGAAGAGACAGAGGAGGGAGAGGAGAGATCTTTTGTTTTTGTCATCATTGTTTTACAAGGTAGGTTCTGTGGCTTAAATCTTGGAGTCAGAAAGATCTGAGTTCAAATCCTACCCAACCATTTATAACATGTATGACCCTGGGCAACTAGTTTAACTGTTATAAGCCCTAGTTTCTTCATCAGTAAGACAGGGATAATCTGTTGCTTGGTTGTGTTACTTGTGTCTAACTCTTCATGAGAAAGATGTTGGGGTGATTTGCCATTTCCTTCTCCAGCTCATACTACAGATGAGGAAACTGAGGCAAATAGCGTTAGTTGATTTGTCTGGGGTCATACAGCTAGTAAAGTGTCTGAGGTCAGACTTGAACTCAGATTTTCCTGACAAGTTTTGACACTCTATCCACTGTGCCACCCAGCTGCCCTATATAAATGCTAGGTATTAGTTATTATTATCGAAGTATAGTACTCATTCATGGTACACATGCTGATGAATTAACCTGGCTGACAGATCAGCTGCATGTCATATAATCTGGGCAAAATATGTTTTTCATTCATTTTATTTTCCCACTGTGCATGTTTAGAGTGATCACTTTCACATTATTATGGCTTTCTCTGAAAAGGCTTTACAGTGTCTGAGAATCAATAAAATTAGTACAATGAATAGGCATATTTCAGAAGCCTCACCATCAATAAAATAGCCATTTTTCATTTGTACTGCAAGCAGGACCCAGGACCCTAGGGTTTTAAAACATCATTGTAGTTCAACTTCTTCACTGTGACACCAGGAATACATCTTTCCATTTAAATCCTCATGTGGCATAATTCATTGTACAATTGAATCTTCTGTGATATTTGATGTATGTATAAGAGACACCTCATCTAAGGAAAGCTTTCATTGCTGCATTTTGCCTGACCAAAACAAATAAAACAATGGGTTCAGTGGAATCTTAAATTCTCAAGAGTGGAAGCACTAGACAGAATGCTATACCTAGAATCAAGAAGACCTGAGTTCACTGGCCTCAACTACTTACTAGCTGTGTGACCCTAAGCAAGTCACTTACCCTCAGTCTGCCTCAATTTCCTCTATTATAATATGAGTATAATAGCGTTATCTACCTTCCAGGGTTGTGGAGAGGATCAGATGAGATAATAATTATAATAAAGTGCTTAGCATAGTACCATGCACACAGTAGGCACTTAATAAATGCTTGTTTCCTTTCTTTGGTGTGGCAGTCTATAGATGTAGGAAATCGCCAACACAATCATACATCAACTCTACTTTTATTCAGTGAGGATACATAGATGACTTTCATAGAGGTTTTAATTCATAAGAAAATACCTGTTAAGGTCAGTCATGGCTGAGGTTTTTTTTAGTTGCCCATTTTTAATAAAAGCACCATCCCCAATTTCTTTCACTCTTTTGGCATCACACCCTTTGGGTAATATCTTCAGAATCAATCCCTTAGTGCTTTTGAAGCTGCATTGCCTTCAGTGCTGACTTGTGACTGGTCTTTAAATTTCTTTCAGCTAGAGACTAGGCCACTAAACCATATGTAAGAATCAATGCAGATATATTAACATCACCTAGGTTTTGTTTTTTTTATTTTTGTTAAATATTTTTCAATTATATTTTAATCTAGTTTGGGGGCAGCCAAATCTGGGCTGTGGACAACATATTAGACACACTATCCTAGAGGACTCTCCACTATGGAACCCCTTAAAGGGGAATACTTTTATTCATTAGGATCCCCCTAGTATTGATCTCTCTTTTTTTTTCTTAAAATGGTTTTTCAGTCATATCGAATTCTTCATGGTCCCATTTGGGATTTTCTTGGCAAAGATGTTGAAGTGGTTTGCCATTTCCTTCTCCACCTCATCTGAGAGGAAACTGAGGCAAACAGGGTTAAGAGATTTGCCTGGGGTTACACAGCTACTAAGTATCTGAGGCTAGATTTGAACTCAGGAAGGTGAGTCTTCTTGACTCCACCCCAGCACTCTATCCGCTGCACCACATAGCTGCCCCTGAAATGGCTTTTGTGTCCAATCTCAATTAGACCAGAAATAGTTATGTATTATATTTATGACGAGAGTAGAAAAGTACAAATTAATTCACTGGCTTGCACTCTTCAAAGCAAAATCAATGCTCAGAAGGTGAAATAGAAAGGCATGAAGCGTCCATAGCTGTCCCTATCATTTTCAGGAGAGATCCTTTTGTACTTTTGCTGCTTAGGTTGTTAATAATCTACCCTATTTCCCAAAATGAGCATTATGGCAAAAATAACATCTGCTTCCCATATGAACATTTCTATTAAATTAGTTAAATGCAAACCTCTATGAAGTGAACTGTGGGGATTCTGGATGTGCCAAGAAGGTGCTGGAAGTGCACTTACCCAAATGAATTGGGCTTCTTGCAAAGCTGTGCCCAGATAGTCCATTCATCGGGGCCTTTTGTGTGCTCTACTGGGCTGATTATTCTTTATCAAGGCAACTCAATTTGTGGCATTTTATTTTCCAAGGATACTATAGTAAAAAAAAAGAAAAAAAGTCAAATCTATCTTTCAAGTCAACATAGCAAGAATTTTTAAAACATGTTGGTTTCAAGCTGAATGTGAAAGATAATCCTACATCATCATTTCAATTATTTTTCAACAATCACCTCTCCAACCTCCAGTACAGCTATGGGAAGAAAGGGTAACATCTACTTCCCTCGCAATTCTCCTGCCTTATGAAAGAGTGGAATCTTGTGACTACAGACTCATTCTGTGACAGGCTTAGTTAAGCAGTATTGAACGCGTCACATTGTTATCACTGTCTTCTTCCTCCTCCCTGACTTGTACCTTAGGGATGGTGGTATCTGCCACCAGAAAGAGTTGTTTTACAAAGCTGGAGATAACCCTGGAAAAATGCACTTCAGGCCCTGGAGAGTGGCGCTTAAGAGATTCTGAAAATGTATGAACTTCTCCAAACTTGTGCAGCTGGCTCCTGATTTTACATCTGAGAATTTAATATTGTTCCTTAAAGGGAAAGCTTGAGGAGAGAGTGCGCTGGTGATTTGGGCTAGCTTGCTGATAATGGATGGATAAATGTAGATGGGCACACATTGTTAATGAGATTGACTGATAGCCCCTTAGAGAGTTCACCAATTGGGATAAAAGCTTTCCACATGCATATATGCCCCCAGGAACTTCAGTCATGACCTGTGTTGGCCCTCACAAATCTAGGCCCAGCTATTTGACTCATCAGAGATTTACAACCTGTCTATTTTATATTAAATCGAACAATAGATTAGGGTCCCAGACAAAGTATAATTATATGTATAGACAGACCCCACAGCCATTGGTCACACATGGTCTCATAGCAGCTTCATTAGCTCTTTGGCACAGAGTGAGATACAGTGTGATGCACACACACATAGACTCAAGGTGTATCATACAGGAAACTAAATACTAAAAAAGAAAAAGATCGATTGTTTGGTACCAAAAAAACAATTCAAGGCACCCAGATCACTGGATTTTTCACTTTTCATTCAGGCAGTTTGACATCTTGCAGACATCAACACTATCTCTATGTCTACCCAAAAGCTAAGGCTGAGACAATGGAAAGTGAATGAACATAAGTGTATCATACATCTAGAGGCCATTTAGGCATAGTATCATAAGGCAGAACAGAAAGAGATCTCACAGGTCATCTGACTCTGCTTAACTTTGTAGGTGTGACAACTGAGCCACAGGACATTTCAATGACTTGCCCTGGGTCACCTAGGTGAAGAGTAACAGAGCTGGCCTTAAAACTCAGGCTTCATGATGCCAAGATTAATGGGGGTTTTCTCATTGTACCATGTTCCCTCTATATTATATCTCAAGAAGACAGCAAAGAGACTAGGTAGTGATTATATCTGTATTAAGATTTATGGAAGGAAGCAAGGAAATATACATTTATTAAGCAATTACTGTGCACCATACACTATGCTAAGCACTTTACAAATCTTCTCTCTTGATCCTCACAACTCTGAGAGGTAGGTGCTATTTTTACCAATCATCTTATAGTTGAGTAAATCGAGGCAGACAGAGGTCGTTAAGTGGTTTGCTCAAGGTCACACAACATATGCAGCCAAATTTGAATTCAGATCTTCCTGACTAGGGCATGGGGGTTTATCACATCTGTCATTTAACTAATTTATCTGATGATTTTCAGATCCTCCCTCTGATCCCAATCAATTATAATACTCTCCTTTAAACCTCCCAGGTTAGCAGAATTAATTTAAGATGAATGAGGAATATGAGTAAAATGCTACCTATTCCTTTGATTCCATATCTTACATTCTCTTTAAACAAAGGGAACGAATGGCAAATACAACCAATTCAAATGCTTAGAAGAAAAGATTTAATTTCCCGTGGTTTTGAATGTCATCTGAGACTCTTGTAGAGTACAAAACTAAACCCCTCACTATTCTCTGTGAATTTAAACTATGTCTTTTGCTTCCACAATCCCCTGAAAGCATGGAAGTTTCCCTTCAGCCTTTAACAGGCTGCCATAATAATTGGAACTAAGCAGGTCACAGAGTGTATAAAGCTGGAAGGGACTTGGAGATCATCTAATCCAACTCCCTCATTTTACACATGAAAAAAATTGAGGTTCAGAGAGTGTAACTTGCCCAGGGTCACACAGATATAAAAAGCAAAGCCAGGATCTTAATGTATTTCCTTTCGATGCAAATCCAGTCCTTTTCTTATTCTCTGGTGCTGCCTTATTTCCAAGAAGCCACAGAAAAGGGCAGCTAGCTGACTCAGTGGGTAGAGTGCTGGGCCCAGAATCTGGAAGACCTGAGTTCAAGTCTGATCTCAGACACTCACTGGCTGTGTGACCCTGGGCAAGTCACTTAACCCTGTTGGCCTCAGGAATTGGAAAGCCACTCCCACTATCTTTGCCAAAAAAACCTCCAAATGAGGTCATGAAGAGTCAGGCAAGACTGAACAACAACAGAAAAGGGAAATTTGGGAAGAATAAGTGCATCCTTTAATAGCGACAAGGTTAGACAAGTAAGAGGCGGTGCTGTGTGATAGAGGTTAGATAAAGGAAGCACAAGTTTCATATATGTGTGTGTGTGTATATATACACATATATGTATGTATTTCTCTTTTGCTAGTGGGATCTTATTACCTTTTAAAAATTTAGACATGGTTTCCAACCCATTAGCCTGTAAATCTCCTATGTATAATTTAATACTGTATTACCCATCTTCATAGTGGACTCAGGGCTTTAAAAACTAATGAAGTGGATATACACACATGTACATATGTATATATGTGGCAGGTGAAAGATGAAATGACTGAGGAAACAAAGGTTCAATCCTCCTCATATATTGTGTCCACACACACACATACACACATATATATACACGCATACATATACATGTGTGTGCATATATAACATATACATGTTATGTGTGTGTCCATTGTTATATGCATATATTATGTATGTGTGCATATATATGTACACATATCACCTCAACACTTTTATTAAGTTAAAAACTCTGTGTTCAAAGAACATTTAAAATAATTCATGGAAGTGTTTTATCTGTTAAGAGATTAAAAAGCAGATTTTTTTAATAGAACAAAACCTCTAATTTAGAGAAATGAGATGCCCACCTAAGTAAAGTATACTTCACTTTAAGCAGTTCAGTATATGATAAACCAGAAGTTCACAAAATATAACATAAGGATTGATTTTCCCTTCACAAAAGGATTGACACTCTTTTTAAATATTATCAAATTACACAACTTGATTTATTCATTTTTAAGGATGTATCTACTGTATGAAGTAAAATACTTCTTTCAATATAAACTTTGCAGATAGAAAGTGTTTGTTATCATTGTATGTGTCATTCAAATGTTATAAAATTGTACATTAGAAGGAACAACAAATTTTGGTGGTTAAGAAAGGAGGGAAATGGATCTGCAGATGGCCATCTGTTCTAGGCTGAGCCTGACTCAGGCCAGTCCCCTCTCGGTAGTTTGGGCTTGATATTGGAAGAAAATGGAGCACTCATCCATCATTCAACAGTTAACAAAAGGAGATTTGCTTAATTAGCCATAGCAGGAGAAGGATATTTAACAAGGTCAGGTATTGAGAACACCTCAGTTTGATTTAACTTAGCAAAGTTCCCTTGCCTGAACTGCCACTCATGTATGAGAGTGGGCCTGGAGCTACTTGTGGCTATTTTGTAATGCTGACGGTGTGAGCCTTTAGCCCCCTTAGCCAACCAAGCATCAGGAATGGCCCTAATATCTTTCAAGAGAAAAAAAACAGTCTAACTTTCATGAGGTGAGGAGTTAGGATATTCCTAACCACACCATCACTTTGTAAGCACAGGGAAATGAAATAGGTAGGTGATCCAGCTCAGTAGTTCGTTGGACAAGGAAGTCTCTTTCAACCTTTAAATTCAGGGTTCTCTACCAGGTGCTGCCATTTTTAACTCTGCAGAAGGTTAGAGATTTATAGGGAGCGTAAGTGGAAAAAGGATGGGAACCATGAGAAAAACTAGCCCAAAGATTTAAAAGCAGTTCAATCATATAGATAGAACCTAGGAGACTCAAACTAGAAGTGATAGAGTTGAGTTTCTATTAAGCAAAGAGTAGGGTTTATCTATATCTTGTGAGTACGCTAGGTTGGTGAGACAAATCTAGATGTGGGTTAGGGACAAGAAGAGTGTCATAACATATCATCTAAGATATAAATACATATATATGAACATATATGTATATTTTACTTTTTTGTCTCTAATAAATAGGACCAGAGATTTAGAGCTAGAAAGTATCTTAGTTACCATTAGGTTCAACCTCCTCATTTTAAAGATCATGAAACTGAGACATAACAAGGTTAAGTGACATACAATAAGTGCCAGAGGAAAGATTTGAACCCAGGTCATCCTGATGCCAAATCTAGCATTCTACCCACTACACCACACTGTTGTGTTTCCGTACATTCTTTTACTTCAATTTATTTTTAATTAATTTCTTCACAAAATTTTTTACCCTTACATTCTAACAGAGAATTTGCTGGCATCCAGCCCAGAAAAAGGATGATTACTCAGGTTTCCTTGGGTGTCAGAATTACAAAGCGATAGATGTGTGTGTGTGTATGTGTGTGTATGTGTGTGTGTGTGTTTATGAGAGACAGAGATAAAGACAGAGGCAGAAAGAGGTAAAGAGACAGAAAGAGAAATAAAAGTAGACACAGAAAAAGAAAGTCAAGACCAGAAAAAGAGGAGGGCCTCCGGAATTAAGCTCAGCAAGGTGAATCTCCCAGAGATACTTCTTCATATACTTGGAGCAAAGAATCTGAATTATTAAAAAAATCATAGAAATGAAATTTTGTTCATTTCAGTTACAAATAGAAGCTAGTATGGCCAGTAGAGATCTCACCCAAATGCGCATAGAAGAATAATTTGCACAATTCTAGGTAAAATTTCTCCCTAAGCATGATTTTATTGCAATTGTATATACATAGAAGCTTCAAAAATGATAGATAACACTTGGATAAATATATATATTCTCTTTCCCGTCTTGCTATCAATTTGCTTATTCAGTCCTTTTTTGTGTAAACAATACAAAGCTAAATTTTTTAAAATTTTATTGATGCCTTCTGTTTTTACGTTGTCGTAATTTTTGGATATACCCCTTAATTGCCCTTAGCATTCTACCCTTACAGTGTAGCAAAGGAATTGCATTTCCTTTTCCTCCTCTCTTCTGGGTCAAGATTTTTGTTGCAATTACATTTGGTTTCATTTTATTGTTATTTTCCATTTACATTGTTGTAGACATGTATCTTATTTACCTGCTTCTGCCTACTTCATTTTGTGCTGATTTTAGTCTTCCTCCATTTTTCTGAATTCATCAGATTCGGTTAATTTTTTCTATGGTGTAATAATATTCCATTACATTCAGACCCAGGATGGAAGTGCAACCACCACTCACAAACCCAATCCCACCGTTGATTATCATGGCATGGAAGCTTAGACCTGCTCCATTTACAACCTGGGTCAGTTTACCCTTCTTTAGGCAGCTTGGTGGACTTTTGTTTCTAAGGAGCCATCATGTTGTGTCCACACTGATCAGTTTAACCCTCTTGCACCCCAGAATTTTTGATCTCAAATGATCCACTAGCCTCAGCCTTCCTTGAAGCAGGAATTATAAGTGCGTGCTATCATGCCTGGCTATGATTTGTTGTCAGCCATTCTAAACACTTCCCTTTCTAAGGGTTCCAAGGCACTTGACAGCATATGTTGTTAATTTTGTAATGGAAAGCCTGGTTCCCAATTCCCCTATACTTCTAATGAAGGGCAATATAATATAGTGGAAAGGGCATTGGATTCAAGATCAAGAAAAGCCACGGTTTAAATTCTGATTCTGCCACTTACTAGCTGTAGAGCCATGAGCAAAATGCAAATCATTTAAAATCTCTACTTTAATTTCTTCATCTGAAAAATGCAAGTAAAAAAATGCAAGTAATATTGCCTAGTTTATCTCCAAGAGTTGTTTTGAGGATTAAATGTCACACTACATAAAGAGAACCTTGCTTACCATAAAGTGCTATAAAAGTTGGGGAAAGACATGAGGCAGAGAGATTAATTAGGAGATCACTGCAACAGTTTAGGTGAGAGATGATGAGAATCTAAGGCAAGGTGGTAGCTATGAAGAAGAGAGAAGATTATATACACTTTTAGGTATATATACCTTTACCCTCAACTTTGGGAACAATTCTGTTCCCACGCAGTCAGTCAACAAGCATTTCATCATCGTCGTCATTATCATTGTCATGGTTTCCATAATTTATTATTATTATTAAGCATGTACCATGTTCCAAGTACTCTACTGAGTGCTAGGGATATGAATAAAGGCAAAAAAAAAAAAAAAACCCAAGCCAAACCACAACAAAACCTAGTATCTATTCTCAAGGAACTCACAGTCCAATGACTTTAGTTGAAACAAAAAAAGCCAGGGAAGCCAGAAGGGAGAATGTTCTAGGCAGGAGGAACAATCAGTGAAAATGCTTGGAATGGAGGGATGGAGTGTCTTGTGTAAGGAACAGCAAGGGTGTCACTGGATCACTGAGTACATGAAGGGGAGTGAAGTGTGAAAAGACTGGAAAAGTAGGAAGGGACCCGGTTATATAGCTAAGCAAAGAGCTTTAGAAGCTAAACAGAGAATTTTAAATTTGATTCTAGAAGAAATGAGAAGCCACTAGAGTTCACTGAATGGGAGATGATGTAAACAGACTTGTATTTTGGGAAGATCAGTCTGATAACTTAACAGAGAGTAGACCTGACTGGGGAGAGGCTTGAGACAGGGAAACCAATCTTCAAGAATGCAACAGTCCAGGCAAAATGAAGTAATGAGGATAGGTCAGAGATAGTGTCAGAGGAAAGAAAGGGGTATATATGAGAGATATTACAGACGTAGAAACAATGGGATTTGGTCATTAATTGGATGTGTGGGATGAGAAAGAGAAAGGAGTTGAGAATGACCCCTAGGCTGTGAGTCTAGGTGAGTGGGAGGATAATGATAACCTTGACAGTAATAGGGAAGTTAAAAGGGGGTAGGGTTGGTGGCAAAAAATAATGAATGCAAAAAGAATCCTATATCAGAGAGGTAAGAAACTAGACAGTGTAATGCACTAACTCAACTTTATCAATCTTCCTGCTCGTCTATCTGACATTTTGCTTCATTTTCACAGTAATTAGGGATCTGCCTTGTACCCCAGTTAACCAACATCTGAAAATTATTGCTGTTAACTTGTTTTTATTATTATATTCAGTAAAATTCAGATAGAAATGGACTCAGAACACATCACTCACCAGCAATCACTCCTTCACGTTTAACATTTGGTGAACTATTGCCTTGAGTGGATAAAATAATTAATTTTTGTAATTAAATGAAAATGTTAAGATGCAAACTCATTTTTTGCAGACTTACTGCACACATCTTCAGGATGCTTTCCAGGAGTGAACAGGACTTGAAAAGGTAAAGTAATATATAAGGAGGCTAGAACAATAGGTTGGCCTAGGCCATAAAAGATTTTAAAGGACAGAAAGGCTTATATAGTATATACATTCCCGCCCCCCAATAATTTCACATGGTTTTAATTTCTTCTACCAGACCTCTATATCCTAAGACCTTTCTTTCCCTGTGTTCATAGGTTAACAGTGTTTGGTATGGCAAAATTTAATGAAAGTGTTTTTAAATTTTTGTAGGTCTGTTATGTCCAAGCGATAGGAACAATTTTCTCTGTCATAATAAATGTATTCCATTAATAATTTATATTATATTATATTATGTTACATTGTTATGTTACATTATATTATATTGTTGTATTATGTTGTTACATTGTATTATGTCATGCTATGTTGTTATATCATATATCATGTTATATCATATTATATTATTTGAACTTATATTATGTATTATATATTCCATATATATCACAATGATATATTATTCAATATTAATATATAATCATAAATTATAATGATATATAATATAATGATGATGATAGCTCATAAATCCACATTACCATTACAAAGAGTTTGACATAAAATATCTAATTTAATTATCATGACAGCTTGGTGATATAAATATTATAAATATTACTAACCCCCCCCTTTACAGATTAAAAAATGAGCCTCAATTCAATACAATTCAATAGATATTTATTAAGAACTACTATGTGTCAGGTACTATATCCAGTGCTGGGGATACAAATAAGAAAATGAAAGACAATCCCTGCTCTCAGGAAGCTTACAGTCTCAAGGGGGAAATGTAGCAGGGAGTGGGGTAACACCAAGGGTAGCCCAAGGCAGACACAATGTTGCATGGAGTTGAAGCCAAGCAGAGCTGCTGCTGAAGAATGATATTACCTGGAAAGTCCAAATTCCAGCCCTCTATAAAGCAAGACTTTGAGAGGCTCTGCCCAGGGTTATGTGGATAGTGACAGAGCACAGTCTGAAACCAGTCATCCTAGTGATTAGGAGTCTCTAGTGGTTGAGTTCTTTGTGCTTTAATCTCAATCACCAGGTCTTGAAATTTGATATCAGATCTTCCTGCCACCTACCTACCACTCCTGCCTGCCTACACTTTCTCTCATTTTCTGCTATTGGGATCTCTATTTGACTAAATGGGGCAGCCAAGGGGGATGCAATGGACAGACAGCCGGGCCTGGAGTCAAGAAGACTCACCTTCCTGAGTTCAAATCTAGCCTCAGACACTTACTAGCTGTGTGATCCTGGAGAAGTCACTTAAGCCTGTTTACCTCAGTTTCTTCAATCATTGTTGGTGGACCTGGGAATTGACCCAGCTATTACAGAAAACAATTTGGGATTATACAAGAAAAGTCACTACTCACATACTTTCTTTGATCCAGCAATTCTTCTACCTCGTACAAGCCCCAAGGAGGAAGAAGGAAGAAGGTCCTATATGTGACAAAATATTTGTAGCAATACTTCTGGGGATAGCAAATAACTAAATCACATGATTCCCTACTGATAAGGGAGGCTGAACAAATTATGATATAGTAATAGAATGGACTATTGGCAAAAGCAGGTAGGTGGATATAGCACCATGCCTGGAGTTAGGAAGACTCATTTTCCTGAGTTCAAATCTGACCTCAGACACTATTTGACCATGGGCAAATCACTTCACCCTGTTTGCCTCAATTTTCTCAGCTGTAAAGTGATCTGGGAAGAAAATGGCAAACCTCTCCAGTATCTTCAGCAAGAAAACTCCAAATAGGTCATGAAGAGTCAGATATGACTGAACAACGACAACATTTGACTAGGCAATCTAGATCTTAGATTCAGTAATGATCTTGGAAAATGGTGCTCATGATCCACCACCTGTCCTTTCTCCCATGGAGTGATCTGTTTTCTAATCTGCTTTCAGACAGCTTCCTGTGCGTCCATCCCTGGAATATTGATGCCTGACCTTCTGATCCTGAGGATTATCTGGAATGTCTCTGTCTTTCTGATTTTATCCTATTCCTTCAGCACCCAAACCCTAGCTGTTATGAATCTATTTCCAAAAACTAGGTTAATTTCTCACTGAAATGTAAAAATCATCATATTTCAATTCAGTGGATTTTAAGTTTTCCGTTTCAAAAAAGATGATCACTTTATCTGTTTAGTACTGTTTTTACATAACTGCCAACAGAATTAAACAGCTATACAACCCTGATTCAACTTTTCCTTTTTTCTATTCTTTCTCTGTTTCATAGACATAGAGCAGGTGTTGCCCTATGGCATGTTAGCATTAAAATTAATGCTTATTTTAAAAGCAGTCATTATAGGTTATTGCCAACCATTTCTAGATACAGTTTCATAAGTGCCCCTTCCTACTTACATAATTGGAAAAAAACAAAACAAAACAAAACACCTGAAGCTTGAGGAAACTAGAACTTAAGTTCTGACCCATCAATTAGTTATATAGCTTTGGGCAAGTCATTTTGTCCCTCTGGGTCTTAGTTTCCCTTCCTGTAAATGAGGGAGGTGGGCTAGATGATCCCTAAGGTCCCCTCTAGCTTTAATATTCTATTCTGACTTCTGCACAGGAGAATACACACACACACACACACACACACAGTCACACACACACACACACTTTAGAAAGCAGACTCTTTTAAAAAATAGTAAGGCAACTCCATTATAAATAGCCAGAATGAGGATTTCTCATCATCTTGGACTAAAATTACAGGGCTGAAATATAATCTTATCTCTGCTATATTTGGTTTTTTTTAATAAATTTTAAATACAGTACTTACTGCCACAGTTTTCGGCTTTGCAGAATATGCTGACATTTGTAATAAATCATGTTAGTAAACTTATAATCAACCTTATTCTCCAGCAGAACAAAGAACAGCTGTTTCAAGAACTCTGTAACAAACTCCTTGAAAATGTTTGCTTTTCCCTATTATTCATTATTGACTGTTAAATTGATAATGATGCAGATCAGAACTATTTTCAGATCCAGGCTAGCAGCAAAAAATGCCAAGAAATAGTACAGTGTAGAAACCTAGATAAGAAGTCAGGTGACCCACCAACTTTGCTCCTAAAACAACAGCATGAGTTTGGACAAGTCACATAATCTCTATGAAATGAAGGAGTTGCACCCAATTGGATGACAGAAGATGATAGAAGGTAATCTCTTCCCTGTGGATCCTCTGGCTTTTATCAGGTCCCAGCTAAACTCTCACTCTCTCCAGGAAGCCTTTCCCAATCCCTCTTAATTCTAGTGCCCTATTTATCCTGTACTACATTGCTGCTTGCATGTGGTCTCTTCCACTAGATCTGGGGTGGGAAACCTTCGGCCTTGAGGCCACATATGACCCTCTAGGTCCTTGGGTGTGGCCTTTTGACTGAGTCTAAGTTTTACATAACAAATCCTTTTAATATAGGGATTTGTCCTATGAAATTTGGATTCAGTCCAAGGGCAGCACTTGAGGACCTAGAGGGCCACATGTGGCCTTGAGGCCCCAGATTCCCCATCTCTGCACTAGATTGTGAGTTCCTTGAGGGTGAAGACTATTCCCCTTTCTTTGTATCCCCAGTGCTTAGTTCAGAGCTTGGCACATAGTAGACATTTAATAAGTGTTTACTGACTAACTGAAAAGATGGAAATAGTAATGCAAGGCCTGTGGGACAATAGGCACATTCATCCAACGTTGGTGGAGCTGTGAACATCAGTTCCTCTAGAACAAATTGTTCTAGAAAACAACTTGGAATTACCCAAGAAAAGTCACTAAACTGTTTATACCCTTCCTTTGATTTAGCATTTCTACTACCTGGCACATGTCCTGAGGAGGTCAAAGAAAGAAGGCAAAATATTCACAGCAGTACTTCTGGGGATGGCAAATGACAATGACTGAATCACAAGTCCTTATTGATAAGGGTGGCTGAACAAATTGTGATGACTCTAATGGACTATTGTTGCATCATCCAAAAATTTAAAATCTGAAGAACTCAAAGAAACAAGAATAGATTTGAATGAACTGATGCAGTCAACTAAGCAGAACCCAGGAGAACAAATCTCTCCTCTGATATTTAATAGCCATGTGGCACTGGGCAAATCAGTAAACCTCTCCCAGACTACCAATAGCATGTATTTAACAGGGTTATTCTGAGAATCAAACTATATAATGTACGGAACTTTGAAAACCTTAAAGTTAGCAGTGGCATCATTGTATTTAATAATAAAAATAACATTTGTTACAATAATTGATGTATATAGCACCTGAAAGCTTATAAAGTACTTTATGTCATTTGATACAACAATCCTATCAGCTAAGTGCTATTATCACTCCTATTATGACTTGACTAGTGTCACACAACTAGTCTGAGGTAAGATTTAAACTCAAAAATCTTCCCAACTCTGTCCACCTATATCCATCTATACCACCTAGCTGCCAAGATAATATGTAGTGCTAAATAAAGATCTCCTATTAAGTAGAAAACATTAAAAGGAAGTCATATTCTGAGTAGTCATAAAGACAAACCTTGACAGTAAAGTATAGATGATGAAACGTACCTCTCTCGTTTCAGTAGTGAGCAAAAGGACTAAAAATATGAAATGTTCAATACACTGTGTCCTGATCAGCACTCACCAATCAGTGCATGACATCAGCTCATAGAACCCACCAGATCTAGCCAATCCCAGGTCATCTTATACATTCCACACTTCATCCAGTCATCCATCTTGGTCCTCTTCTTCAACCTGTATTATGCATTTATCCCATCATTTCCTATCATTTGTTAACCACTTCCTAATCTGGGAAGCATAATCAAATCAGTTCTACCATTGCTTCTGGAAAGAGTGGGTCAATTGACTTCCCTTTGGCTTCATTCACCATCTCTTCCCAGATCAAAATACCCTTTCCTGGTCAATACCCAGGTATTGTCTTCACCTATTAAATGGAAATTCCTTGAGGTCAGGGACTCTCACTACTGTATTTCATCCACAAAACTTAAGAGTGTTTGGCACTAAGAACTTAACAGATGTTTTGTAGGCATTCATTGATTTATTGGTTTTGCTGAGCTGTTTTTCTTTGCTATGAAGGAAAGTTCAATGAGCATCGAAGTATATCCAGAAATGACTGTGATGTAAAAAGATATCAAATAAAATTTATTAAAATAAATTAAAATGAAGGAATTGAACTAGATGATCTCTCACATTCCATGGTTCTATAATTCGGTGAACAACAGGGAAACAGTTATATCATGAATGGTAATCTAACACAAGTATTCTGTGATCGGTTCTTTCAGGACTGACATCCACTCAGACCTTTCATCTCCTTTTGTTAGCAGAGAAATAGTGTTTTGTGTCACAGATACCTATATTGAACATCATAGCCACCTGGTAGATTCTAAGCCCCATTAGGATTAGAACCATGCCTCATTTAAAGTTCAAAGCCAGCCTCCTTCCTCTCCAATTCAACCTCCCCAGAGCAGTCAAATTAATATTCCCAAAGCACAGATCTGACCATATCATTCCTCTCATCTGAAAGCTTTATTTGCCCTTTTGCCCCTAGGATAAAATTAAAAACACACAGGCTGCCATTGAAAGCCCTTTACAATCTGGCTCCATTCTATCTTTCCAGACTGATTTCACATTCCAGCCCAACAAAACTATTTGCTTGTTCCCCAATTCTGGCAATCCAACTGTACTTTTACATGCAAGATGGATTCCTCTAATATTCTCCCTCCTTATCTATGCTTCCCAGAATCCCTGACTCAGTTTCATTGTCTCTTTACCCACAGGGCCTTTTCTGATCTCCCTACTGCTGTCTGTCCTCCCCAAAATTAGTTTGTATCTATTTTACATTCATTTATCTAAGAAGAGGTTCTTTACCCAAGTAGAAATATAAGCTCCTCGAGAGCAGGTCTTATTTTCCTTTTTGTCTTTGTATTTCTAGAACAATGCCTGGCACATAGTAGGCACATAGTAGGCACTTAGCAAATGCTTCTTGAACTGAATTGAATTAGTAAAAGGTTTTTGACTGACTGAAATGATAGACAACACAACAGGAAAAAAAGACAGATTTCTGCAAAGCATGACACTGTTTATTATCTCATTTCCATGTTCATTGAATTCTATTAACAGTATGATATGCCTCAAGAGGAGACATGGTTTTATGTTAGTTTACAATATTCTCCTTCACTGGAAAATCAGGCTGCTCTGATCAAATTCCCATTTTTCTTTTGGGAATTATCAAACATGACTCCTACATACTAGAGAGTCCATACACATATATTAAAGGCAAAAAATACAAAACGATCATAGCAGCATTGCACAGCAAACACTGAAAATTTGAGTTTCTAATTATGCAACAGTTAAAGCAGCAAAGCAGTACTTGCATTTTCAGACATTGTTTTCAAATCTGATATTAGAAAAACATCATTCTAATATAAACACAGCTGAAGGTGCTGCAAAGCTTGGTTTTCAAAGGGTAAAAGGACTGTACACCAGGATCTTTTATTCTGCCTGACTGAGATTCAGTTACTGTTGAATTGTAGTCCAGCCAATGTGTTCACGCCACAGAATATTCAATGCAGTGAAAGCAATATAAAATAGATTTGGTACTTAGTTGTTCAGCATTACAAGGCAAAGGTCATAAATAGATTTCTGTTAATAAAAATAATTTTGTGTTTACTAACCGTGAATTGTAAACTCCACATTTAAAAGTCTGGGATCAGTATTTTCAAAAAGGTTCTTCTTTCCTCTACAAAAATCCAAAATAATCATTTATTTTAAAAGGAGGGGGAAAAAAATTAGGCAAAAACGTAAATATGAGATTTTAAGATACCTATAAATACCCAGAAATAGACTCTATCAAATCATGGCCTTCATACAGCAAGAGCCATTTCTACTTTATTTTATTTTATCTTACCATTTTCCCTGTTTCTAACAGGTTAGAAAGATTGTAGTTTTACCTTTAACAAAACTGTCAGCCCTGACTCTCCTATGAAGGCCTAAGAAGTGCATCATTTCTGGACTCCACATGGAAGAAAATATAGATGTCTGGAGGACGGGGGAGCAGAGAATAAAAAAAAATATTAATGGTCAAGACTCCAAAACTGACGCAACTGCCTTATTTTGTTAATCAGTTTCATGCCCTTTAATCTCAGTAAAGATAATATATAGATAGGAGTTAGTTTTCTTGTATCAATCCCTTCCAACCTCTTCTGTATGCCCCCTCCCCCACTAGGAATAAAATATATGGTCCTCCTTATTAAAACATATACATATTTATATATAAAATGTTTGTATGTATGTATATATGTACATTGTATACATATATAATAATTATCATTATAATATACATACATTTCCTTTTCAGGGGCTGGATAGTTCTTCATTTTCTAGTAAATAATCTTTCTTCATATATCTAGTCCCCCTAACCAATCTCCATACTCCAAGGTAAGCATCCTTTAATGAGTTCTTATTAAGTTCTTCAGTCTCCTGGCCGCTGCTGGAGACCAGTGCTGTTTCTAGGACACCACATTTAGGCTTTTCTGTGCAGGGTTGACTGATCCCACTAGCTGTCTCCTCTCCTTCCATTTCACCATTTCTTTTCTCCAAGGGCAGGGACTCCATAACAAATGGCCCTTGAGCTCCATTTGTCTCCTGTGCATCTTCCCTATGGTCTTTCTCCAGGTCCTCATAACTACTTTGCTTCCTGGTCTCAATGAACTTGGCCACACAATAAATTAGAGAACCGAAGGTGTTCACCACCACACCTGCTATGAACAGAGAAGTAGGCTCCACATCATTGAAGGCCACCATGCCCACTGTGATGGTGGCTATGCTTTTCACCACTCCAACAAAACTAGTGGTCACAGCAGAGTTAATGTAGGTACAGTGGAGTGTAGTAAAGTTCATGGCGCAGCCAATCAAAATGCAAGCCACAAAGATGCAGACCATGGTTGGATCTTTCCAACCTGGGAAGGCCCAAGCATTGATAGAATCCATGCTGGCAAAGGAACAAATGATGAGTAGAGGGGTGGCAGAGATGGCGATGGCATACTGGGCTGTGAGGGCTCCATGCTCGGAGTCTGCACTGGTCTTCTGAATAAGAACAAGATAAGCAGCATGAACTAATACTGCCAGGACACCTGTCACATACCCAATGGGGTCCCCAGTTAGATCACCAGCTCCTGGGAGAGAAAAAAAAAGACATTTTTTTTGCACAAGTTTTAAATGTATTTATAATGAAGACAGGACCAGATGTAAAGAAACCAAACTCCCTAGCTTTGTCAGGTGAATTGTTATATCACTTTAAACTTTGCTGTGCTAAAATTTCTATCATTTATTAAATGGGAACTGAAGGCTAGTCTTCATTCTGTCCTTAGTGAGGACATAAGTAAAGTGTTTTGACTCCTAGAAATGGAGTGCTATACATAGCAAGACTATTATATTGAAATCTCCAAATAATCTTAGGGTCATTTAGTCCAATCCTTCTGCACTCCCCATTTTACAGATAAGGCAAATGAGATCCAAAGAGGGAAGATAATCCAAGGTTTTCTAAGTGAAGAACCAACCTGTGTTCAAACTCATGCCCTCCAATTCCAAAGATCTTATCACATCAGGCTGCCTCTTAGATGCAAATATAGGAGCACACCATTCCTTTCTTACCTCCTCATTTTAAACTGAAACTGAGTTCTCTTTTCCCTCTGTCCTGCTTCCCAGACAGCCTCATAGGGTTGTTTCTGGAGTACTTGAATGGGTATTGAGCTCTCCTGATGCCCCTCAAATTGTCAAACCCAACTGCACCTAGGAACATGATTGTTTCCCTGCAGTGTAGGAAGAACCCTTGGATATGGTTGGGATGAAAGGCACAGTCCTGCCAAACTTCCATTGCATCTTCAGGATAGCCTGAAAGAGTCCTCACTGGGAAACTGAGCCCAAAAGTAAAGGTTTTTGTTCATGGAAATTCACCCCACCCCCACCCCTCCCACATCTCTGCAACTGTATTAGTAGTTGCTTAAAAGTGAGTGCTATCTTCCTACCCCACCAGATGTCTGTCCTTCCTGGGTTTCCTTCATGCTGGATTCCATTAGCATACATGTATTAATATAATCTGACCATGGAATCTAGCAAAAAAGGACTATTTTTGATCCTCTGTCCTTCTGCTCCACTCCTGTCCTCTGCCCAAAGCACAGCCTTCCCACCTCTGAATGCATGACCCCTGATCTGGCCTTGCCAGCCTCTCCATCCTCTCCCCCACTACACTCCCTCCCTACTCAATCCCAGTTCCAGTTCTACTCACAGTGGCATCTCTAGGGGCTCAGAAATTCAAAGCCTCATCTCAAAGGGTGTCAGTGCACAACCATGATTGTCTAATCCTGGGGGTCTGTGTCATGGGTCACCCTTTGACACTGTAGTGAAGACTATGGACCTCTTATCAGACTAATGTTTCTAAATGCATAAAATAAAATATATGGGATTACAAGGGGAAGAAGTTAACAAAATATATGTTTTTTAAAACAAGTTCACAGATGCCAGGTTAAGAACTCATGATATAGTCCAACCCTTAGAGAGAAATGCCTTGTCCAAGTTTACAGAGGGCAATAAGCAGCAGAATTGGATTTGAACACGGGATTCCTATACTAGCGAGGGTTCTTTCCCTTGCCCCAAAGCTATATTTTAGGAATGAGGACACTGAGTCTCAAAGAGGGAAAGTGACTTGCCTGAGGTTACACGGCAAGTAAGGGACACGGGTGGGACTTGAACCTAGGCGTGCATCAAATCTAGGCCTCTTTTCATGACACCCCTTTGTTGTGATCTATTGTTAATAAAGGCTCCAAGAGCTGGGCCCTCTACTGATAAAGGGAGGCATGATGGAGACTTCCTGAAAGACTGGAGGAGTACCAAGGGGGAAACCAATGGAGAGGGGAAATATGGAATAAAGCAGGGAGGAGAGAAGGGTTGGGAAGGAGCTGGGCTATAGGTTTGGGCAATATGTAAATTGGAGAGGGGGATAGCAGGAAAATACAGTGGTGGAGGAGGGAAACTTATAGCTGCTCACCTGCTAAGGCTGCCCCGCAGGTGGTGATGAGTACCGCCACTAAGACCCCGGCGGAGGGCGCCCCGTTCTTGAGCACCAGGACGCCGATGAGCATAGTGACCAGAGGCAGACAACGCTTGAAGACCACATACATAGGCAGACTGAGCCCCCTCAGGGACCAGAGGGTGAGGCTGGACTGCAGCGTGGATAGTACAGTGACCCCGGCGAAGGGGCGCGCCAGGCTCAGGCTGAAAGGGGGTACAGAGACTAGTCCCAGGCGCCGCAGCAGTTCCAGACTGATGGCAGCAGTGGAGCTGGTTAGGCACTGCACCAGGGTCAGGAAGGCGAACTGGTAGCGGCTGATGAGGAACTTGAGCAGGATATTGAGGGAGCCCGAGAAGACCCCATGGGCGATGGCTACTGAGATGCCCAGCATCCGGCCTTTGCACAGCTGCATCCTGGTGCCTGGTCACTTCTTGAATGCTGCCGATCAGAGATCTGTGGGGAATAAGCAAAGAGGAGAGAGAAAGGAGAGAGAGAAAGGAGAGAGAGAGAGAGAGAGAGAGAGAGAGAGAGAGAGAGAGAGAGAGAGAGAGAGAGAGAGAGAGAGAGAGAGAGAGAGAGAGAGAGAGAGAGAGAGAGAGAGAGAGAGAGTCTACCCTACCCCCTACCCCCAGCCTGTGGTTGGAGACGAGAGGAGGATTCCCAAGAGGACAGTCCTCTCAGTTCCGCGGGTTTATGTTGGACTGCTGGACAGCTACGAGTTCGCGTCACCAGGGAATCGAAATCAAAGAAGGGTTGAGGGGAAAGGGGGAAAAGGAGGACACTGAAAAGAAGTTAAGAAAGAGGAGGGGGAGGGAAGGACTGGCTTGTGGTTAGTGGCGGGAATTCTTTAGTCAGTTTGTGACTCAAGGTGCCTGTTAGGGAGATGCGGCTGTATCAGTTCCAGTGTGTAGTCAGGGTTAACGCCTTTGCGGTGCTCGGAAACCCCTAGGAGACACAGTCCCCTGGCGCAGCGTGGGAACGGAGTCAACTCGCTTCATTTACTTAGTGACAATCAGCTGGAGTCCCTGGACCCAGCCATGGTTTTCGTTCTTGTCTCTGGACCTCTCCTTGGCTGCTTCGACCCTTTTAGTCTTTTTTCAGGATCAGTGAATTAGCTTTGAAGGGCTACAGCTCCCTACGAATTAAAAAGCCACCAAGATATCCTTGCCCCTCACCGTGTATTGGCCGCAACAAGTGCTTGGGAGCCCCGAGTCCTTCCAGCAACACCAACCGCCTGGAGCTCCGACTCCATCACCCATCCCCATCAAACGCTGCGCGAAAACTTTCTCCCAGCTCCGTCCCTCCATCCGGAAAGCAGAAGGAAGGATCAAGCGAAAGCTGAACGTTTAAGGGGCGGCTCCTAACTTTGTGCCTTCTAACTTGCCACTCCCACCGCAGAAATAATAGGGCTCACTACCCACCTCACTTCCATCCCCCTCCACTCCCCGCGTGAAAGAAACTCGAGCTACTGGAGACCTGAAATCATAAAAGGGGGCGGGGGAGAAGAGAGTGGGTGGGAGGTCAGAAGGAAGCTCTCTGTCTTCCCCCCAGTCCCCCACGCCCCCGAGATCCAGGTAAAGGTAACGTGCCGACAACAGTGGCGAGGACCACTGGCGCCAAGAAGGGGAGGGGGTCTAACATGAGAACAATTTTAATAATGACCACACCTTGTGGATGTAATATGATGGCAAAGGCTAGACTCAGAAGATACGGGCAGGCGGGACGAGGAAGAGAATTCGGATCTCGCCTTTGGCAAGCTGTGTGACTCTGAGCTAGTCACGTAAACCGTGAGCGTCGGTTTGCTCTGCCATAATTCCAACTTGTATTAAGCGACTGTAAAGTACCAGGCACTATACTAAACGATACAAAGACAAACCCAAAAGCCTGTCTTTGCCTCCCAAGAGCTTATATTCTACCATAGTTGGGAAAGAAGTGCTTGGTAAACCGTAAAGAACTGTAAGCTTGTGGGATCGTCATTATTATAGCGACATCGTCATTATTAATAATGAATAGTGGGAAGTGTTTTGGGGCAGTTCAGCCGGCACAAGGCCGAGTGAAGTCGTTTTGATCCCAGCCTCATTCGAAGTAGGGGGCCAGCTTTACTTCCTGGAGGAGGGCTAGTGAAACGGCGTGACAATGAAACAAGGATCCATGGAAAGAGAAAGAGAAAGACCCACCTAGTCCTGCCTGAAGAGAGTAAGGACCCGCACAAACAACCCTCGGGATTTCCACTCTAGGGGATGAGCCGCTCTCGACCCGGCTACGGGTCGTGACGGGCAGGGGTAAGGACCAGAGCTTCAAGGAGTGAGTTTCTCGACCTCCTCCTCCAGCCTTCTGCTCCAGGAAAAAGCTGGAAAGATGCATCCCTGGGGCCCTTCCCCCTGGCCCATATTGTGGTTCCTGATCACTTAACATCGCCTTAGAAAAATGAAATATCAGCTCTTTTCATTTGCCAGTCGACGGCCTGTTGAATTGTCCCACCCTTGTCTGCCTCTCAGACAAGAAATTTCATTCTTTTATGTTTCTAGCTCTATTTTCCAGGAGGAAATGGGGGGAAAAGAGGTCACGAGCTGCAGAAGATAAAGCACTTGTCTTGAAGTCAGTAAGACCTGGTTTTAAAGGCCAGGGTTGTCCTACCTCTGACTAGATTTATGACCCTATGCAAGTCCCTTAACTTCTCTGCAGGAGGATGACATTCGATCCAGGCAAATCTATAACAGACAAATTGCCAATCTGCATTAGTAGAGACGGTTTCTATAACAGGGCTTCCAATTAAATCACATGCAGAGCAAAAAAAAAAAAAATCCCAAGAACAATTTCCAGAGAAGAATAGCCCTAGACATAATTACACTGAAAGGAAAACACGTTGTGTTTCCGCTCCTTGACTCCTGCTTTGTGGCGAACTTCTGTTTAGCTACAAATAGTGATGATTTTAAACTAGTTGGCCATTTCTAGGCCTCCAGTTGTCAAGTGTTGATGGGTGTTTCTGGCTTTGGAGAGTAATGAGGCGTGGAATTGTCTTTTCAATTAACATAGGATCTACAAGATTTATTTTCAGCAACAGATAACTTGTTTTATTCTGAATCCCTCTCTGGCAAGTCCTTTAAAAATAAATACATATAAATAGTTGGGATTTCTAGGGCCTCTCAGTTAAAGGACAGCATCTATAAGCAATTGGAAGGCAGTAGGGTTCATTATAGAAAATACTAATTCCAGATGGGGTTCTTACTTAACCTTTGCAGCTCATGGGCTAAGGAGGGTCATATTGTACCTCTTAAAGTCCTCTTTTTGGAAATTTCAATTGTTCTCTCAGCTTCTTTCTTTCTGCTTCTGAATATCAGGTCTTCACTATCTACCTCTTCACCCAAACACACACACACACACATATACACATGCCTATATACATGTATACATATAAACACATGTAGATGTATATATATGTATGTATATATGTGTGTGTATACACACAGACACACAGACACACACACACACACACACACACACACACACACTACTTACCCTTTCCTCTATCCTAATATCCCTTCAATCTAGTTCTTACTCCTGCCTCATTCCTTAACCTGTGATCTAGCTTCCAACCCCAGCTAATCTAAAGGAATACTTGTCTCTAGCAGTACCAACTTGTCTCTAACAGTACCATACGACCACAGAGACACATTCAGTGCTTGGGCTGAACCTTACTGATCATCTAGTCAAACTGGTACAGCTTTCTAAGAGCAAATCCATTGTTGTTATTTCAGTCACCAGGACCCAAAACCTTGGATTCATCATTGACTCTTCTATCTTCCTCATCCCCTGCATATAATCAGTTGCCAGTTTCCATAGATTGAATTCTGTCATCTCTCACACAATTTATTCCAAATTCTTTAGTCTGCTACTGTCTGAAATATTATCCAAATCTATCTTTACAATCTTATCTCCCAGTGAACTCTCTTTTCATCATTGTTTCATTTGTAAAATATCTTGGGCTAAATATAAGCTGTGCTTTGCCTTTTCATAGGAATTATAATTAAGTGACTAAAATTTGAGGGATGGGTAAAATGGAAAGAGAGTAGAGCAAAGATCTCCAGCCCTTTCCTTATTGCTATGAGCTTTTACCATTATCTAGAATGGAAACTTTCCATCTTTCAGCTAGATCGGATGAGGTTATATACCTGGTCAGCAAAGGCTATCGTTAGAGCCTTCAGCAGTCTGCCAAAAGCTGTGTGTAGGCCATGATGGTGAAGTAAGCTACCCATCCCCCACAACACAGCCTTTTGTGTATTTAATGAAACAGGAAGAATGGAATGAGGTCTCTACCTAGAGAAGCTCCCAGCATTGTGGCTGCCTATGCTAGGCACAGGACTGAGAGCTTTCAGAGTTGTCAACTTTGAGTATGATTCATTAGAGTACAGGGAGTGCTAAGCAGTAAGTTGGTGCTCCACCTCAAACAGTGAGCTTGTTTCCCAGATAACTTCTTGCTACAGCTTCAGCAAATATAAGTAGCACAGTGGACAGAGCTCTGGGTATAGAGTTAGGAAGACCTGAATTCAAATCCCACTTTTGACATTTACTAGCAGGGTAATCCTGGGCAAATCATTTAACCTCTCTCTATGTCAATTTCCTCACCTGTAAAATGGAGAGAATAGCATCAAGCTTCCAGACTCATCCCCAGTTCATAGTTTATGACCAGATGGTAAAGAAACTCAAGTTCATAGGTCACTGTAAAAACTAGGATCTGGCCCTATAGTATTGTGATCTCTCCATACATATCCTTCACATTGTCAAACTGTACTAGTTACTTCTTGAATGTGACTTGTACTTTTTGGATTCATGTCTTTCATGATGTTCTCCTGCCAAAAATTTCCTCATATTTCAAACCCATCTCAGATACCACTTCCTCAATGAAGTCTTTCGTGATCCTTCAATTGAATGGCCTCTCTTTTCTCTCAGTCTTTTGTGTCTCTTAGGACATCATACTGTCATGCGCTACTTGTTTTATCCTTATTACTAGATTATAACTGCCTAGAGGGCAGGAACTGTATTTTACCCAGTTATTTCCAAGGTGTTTAACACAGTGCTTTGAAGACGGTGGATACTCAATCATCATTTGTAGGAAAGAAAATGAGTGGGCTTGAAAGTCACAAAGAAAATCATATATATTAACCAATCTAGAATTCAGTTTGGAATATCCAGTGATTTTGCTTCTCATAATTCAATAAATTAACAGAATTCAGATCTCTTGGTGTAGAGCACCAATGTCACATGCACAAAAAAAGGAAGATTTTGAAATCCTCTTTTAACAGTCCTTATTGCTGTTTCCCACACTCAACTTGACATCAAGTAACAGATTCCCATGTGACTTTGAAAATTTTACAATGACTATTTCTTGATATGATTTAAATAACTACTGTGTTTTTTTAGATATGCCTTTAATTATGGCTAGTATCACTCTCAGAAGAGATTCTATTCTTTGGTTAGCAAGAAAATACATAATACTTATTAGAACATCTTTTGCTACCATTTTATCCCCCTACTTTATGGTATGTGTTTGTTTTGCTGTTATATTTGTCCTTTGTTCTCAAAGAGGACCATGACACCAAGATGATGACATGATTTGCACTTGACTTTGATTTGAGGGAGGGAGGGCTGTGCAAGATCACCAGCCTCACTTTCTCTTCCAGAGCCATCTGGGTCCAGTGATCTGATATTCACCAGGATGACTGGAGATGGATGCAGTGATGCAGTGTACAGCCCTAACCATTTTAGGCTAAGGTCTTATCAGATACTCACTTTGAGTGAGATATACTCATTCAATGAATAGGTCTCTTTAAGTAGTTACTCATAGGATGACCCTTTTTAATAAAGAAAAAAAATCAAAGTGGGAGGGGACGACTCTCAGAGTTCCTGGGTATTTATCCCATACCTGTTAGCCAAAAGCACAACCTACCAGTTCAAATGCAGGATTTAGCCTTTTTAGCCCTGCATGCAATGGAATTTCCTCTGACCTCAGGTAAGAAGAAAATACATTATGAAAAGATGAGGATTTTATCATCATAAACCACAAAATTCAGAGTTGCAAGAGAACTTATATATTATCCAGTACCCTCATTTTATTTATAAATGAGTAAACCGAGAGGCAGAGAGGTTTATTGACTTGCTCCCACAGGTAGGAAACACAGAAATAGAGTTCAAAACCAGGGTCTCTGTTGCTATATCTGATGTTCTTTCCATGCCACCACATTAACTCACTATTTGGGGAAAATATAAAAATGGATAGAAAGTTATTGAGATAGGAGGCTAAAGTGACCACATCATAGACAGATCAAAGCCACTTGAATCCTTGTGTAGTAGAAAGAACTCTGGGAATAAAGTCATAAGTACTAAAGTTGAAAAATTCTAGCTCTGCTGCTTATAAGCATTGCAATCAAAGGCAAGTCATAGGATCATAGACTTAAGAGGTAGAAAGGAACTCAGAGGTCATTAAGTCTAGTTCACTCATTTTACAAATGAGGAAATTGAGATAGAGATAATACGCCCAATGTCACATAGCTCATATCTAAGATAGTATATGAACCCAAGTCTTCTTGCTTCCCAGTCAGACCTATATCCATCATATCACACTGCCTCATCTCACTTCTCTGAACCTGTTTTCTTATGTCTAAAATGATTATAGCACCCACCTCACAGGGAAGGAGAATATATATACATATATATATCATATATATGTATACTTTACAAACCTTAAAGCATCATGTAAATATTAGCTATGAAACTACAATAACTAGGTGAGATGTTGTATGTTCAACACCCCAAGTAAAACAAAACAATCTTGTGATGAGGACATTGGGAAAAACACTTCTCAAGATTTAGGTCCTCCAAATTATGTATCTGAGGAGTACCATTTTAATTTCTAACGTGGTTTTGACACTCCAGAACAACTATTTCATTAGAAATGGATTGATCTTGCATTCAGTTGTGTCTGACTCTTCTTTGTGTCCCCTTTGGGGTTTTCTTGGCAAAGATATTAGAATGGTTTGTCATTTCCTTCTCCAGCTTATTTTAGAGATGAGGAAACTAAGGCAAACAAGCTTAAATGGTTTGCCCAGGGTCACACTGCTAGTATCTGAGGCTGGATCTGAACTGATAAAGATGAGTCTTCCTGACTCTAATCTCAGTGCTCCATCCACTGTGCCACTGAGCTGTCCCCCGCCTTAGACTGATCTCGACCTAACCATAATTATAAATGGCATTTGAGGCCAAAAGAACAGTAAACAAATAGCAGTCCTATAATACTTTGGTAAACCCGTGGCTATATTGTAGTGAATATGGTAAAACATTTCACAATCCAGATAAGGACTTCACATTCCAGTAGCAAAATCATATTTTCAGGCCTTTCCTCTGTCTATACAGCTTTGTCTTCTCTACCTTTTTTCTTCCAGTCAGTGCTCTCTCAAATCCCTGCCATTTCTAGGTGGGAATATACTGGGCATTATTTCTTAATTATGTTTTGTATATATACATATACATGTATATATAACTATTAATTATAATATATATAATTATAAATTCCTTACTATATATATGTATGAAGTATACATATATATAGTAGGGAATTAATAATTATGTATATAAGAAATTAATAATGCATTAATTATGAGCTACTTAGCAAAGCATAAGCTCCAAATGGTTTGACCATGCCGGAAAGCCAGTATGGTCCTGGCAACTGATTACATCTGCTTTTCAAGGACCAGGCTAATTAAGTAACGCAAGTAGGCTGGTCATTTGGTCATGAATTCTTTGACTATGGCAACTGATAGAGCAAAAGGAAAAAAAAAGTAAAAAGAGTTTGAGAGGTAGTAAAAAATTAAATGTTGAGTTAGATGAGGAATCCTGGTTTAACCTTCTCTTGGCCACTGAGGTCTATATTGATGCTCTTTATAATTATTTTTCCAAACAAAAGGCCTCTGAATTTTTCTTTGAAAGAGATCTTAGCACCTTTCCTTCCAGCATTCTATTTCTGATTTTATTGGCTTATAGTGATGTGTGTGTGTGTTTACCACTAATGTGAAAGCAAATATTAAGAAGTACCTTAAAAGATTCAAATTTCCCATAGGTACTGCCCCCCTCCCAATACCATAAACAGATCTAGAGATGCATCTACAACTAAAGGATGCTAGTTCCATCAACAATGTAAAAGATCAACTAGTAGCCATTGCTTGATGAAAGCAAAATAATTTCAATTAACTGGAATTGGGCATTATGAAATAGACAACCAGCCTCAAGGTCAGAAATATTGGGGTTCCAACGTCACCTGTGACACATACTGGCTATGTGACCCTGGACAAACCACTTAACCTCTCAAAGCCACAGGCAATAGTCTGACTACTTGTAGAGTAGGTGCCCATCTGTCTAAATAGATGGCACTTGCTCACCGGGAGTTTCCCATAGCAATGAATCACACCCTTGGACCAGGTGCAAATATGACCTGGGTTTAAGGTAATTAGAGCAGTATTCTGATTCCTAAGTCATTTATACTTGTAAAGAATGTGTTTAATATGCTTTGTGTTGTTTTTTTAAAAATCAGTTAAAATTATGGGTAATCTGTGCAAGAGAAGAAAAGTTGTTTTGTATAATTTTAAAAATAAAAGTTAATATTATGCTTAGCTACTGATCACATTAATTTTTTTTTCAGCACTAGAGTACTTACTGGATCACTCCCTTCCTGGCCACCAGCACCTAAAATTCCATTCCTGGGAGTGGGGAATGAAGGGAACTGGTGAAGTAGGAAAGGTTTGTGGGCATTGCTCAGATGGCATTGTTTGTTAAAAAACAAGCAATAAAAATCCAAATAATTAGGAGGGGAAAAGAAAAAGTTAAAGGAAGGAATTCTATTAAAAATCAAACAAAAAAACACCAACCTATTGGTGCAACCAAATTTTAAGATGTTTTGTTAATCAGGGAGAGCCAAGTTCTTAGGTTTACACCATTGCCATTGTAACTTTCCTAATATTAGAAGCCTCTTCCTGCTTCAAAATCTCTAATGGCTTTCCTTTGCCTACAAAATGCAGTATGAGTGCTTTACTTTCAACATTTGAAGTCCTCCATGTTTCATTTTTTACTCCATATGCTGTTTCCTCTTCATTCCACTTTCTACTTGTTTCTACTATTTCTTCTGTTTTCCACTGTTCATGCCTAATTTCTCACTATTTCACTGCATACTCTACATTACAACCAAACTGGAGTACCTGCTACTTTCCAGTCTTGCCTGGCCCTCTTTTGTCTCCATGCATTTATGCACAAGCGTTCCCCATCTCTGGAATGGATATGGAATTCTCCATATCTATGCCTGCTGAAATAATTTCCTTCCTTTAGGACTCAGCTCAAGTGCTGCTTTCATGAAAACTTCTCAATTCTCTCCAGACAAGAGAGACCTATTCTTCTTCCAAGTTTCCTTGGCTATACCTGCTATACCTTGGCTTTGTGCCTGTCTAATTCCACCATTTAATATTAAGTGATTATTGTTTATTGTGCTAGGCATTGAGAAAATATGCAAAGTTTATAGTTCATGTGTTCCTTTTATTAAATTTATCTGCAGATATTCTCCCAATAGATGGTAAGCTTTTTGAAAACTGAGACAGGTTGTTGTTGGGTTGTTTTGTTTTGTTTTTTGTCTTTGCATCCCTAGGAAGAAGTATAGTGCCTCACCCACACTGTTGAATTGACAGTGAAGAGATAAATCACACAAAGTACATGAGAAAAATTGCAAAAAAAAAAAAAAAAAAGGTCACAAGAGGATCAAGATCCTTAAGGACCAGAGGGATCTTCATGAAGGACCTGAGTAGGATATTAAGGGCAAATGGGAATTCAAAAGGGAAAGAAGTCACAGGGAATAGAATGAGCAAAGGCATAGTGGAATGAGAGAACAAGACATATTGAAAGAGGGAGAAAAAAAAGGTACAGAAGGGAATATAGGGAAGGTGAGCTGGCACCAGACTGTGAAAGACCTTGAATATGAAGCAGATGACAAAAGGCAGAAAAGGGAGCCACTGAAGATGTCTGAGCACAAGGGCAACATGACTAGATCTATATATGTATACAGAACAACATAAAGGATACATTAGAGGACAGAGGGCAGATAGAAAGACCTTTCAGGAAGCTATTATAATAGTCCATGTGGGGTAGTAATGAGGACCTATATTAAGATGGCAGCAGTAGGAACAGAGAGGAAATGTAAGTAATGTTTCTTGTTTAGTCATTTCAGATTCTTCATGACCCCATTTTGAGTGTTCTAGGCAGAGATATTAGAGTGGTTTGCCATTTCCTCATCCAGCTCATTTGACAGATGAGGAAACTGCGGCAAAAGGGAGGTGACTTTTCCAGGGTCACATAGCTAATAAGTATCCAAGGCCACATTTGAACTCAGGTCTTCTTAACTCCAGGCCAAGCACTCTATCCACTGTGCCATCTAGTTGCTGCTAGGTGACACTGTTGAGTTAAAATGGTTAAGACTTGGTAACTGTTAATAAGAGGTGAAGGAGAGGAAGAGAAAAATAACTAATCCCAATGGTTTGAACATAGGTGACAGGAAGAATGGTGGAGTACACAGACAAAAAAAACAATGAATGAAATTGAGAGGAGGGGCAGCTTTAGGAGGAAAAGAGAATAAGCTAGGTTTTGGACATACTTAGTTTGAAATGGTAGTTGTATGTTTGGATGGTGATTTCTTGTAGACAGCTGGGGATTCTGGTCTTAGAGAGAGGACAGAGTACAAAAGATAAAGATTTGAAAGTCACTTAGAGAATAAAGTGATTTTACCATGGGAGAAAGTATATGTAACAAGGTGGGGGTGGGGAGAGTAAGGGAGAAGGGGAACTGGGATGAAGAAATTAAAGATGACAACCATTAGAAGACTTCTTCAGAGCCATACAGCTAGTGACTGGGACAGAATTCAGTTAGGGCTTAGCAAGGCCAAGTCTAGTACACTATCCACTATGCCACCTTCAGAGGGGAAGAAAGGGTCAAGCAGAGCAGTTGTAAAGTTAGAAAGACAGTATGGTATCTCTGAAGCCTAGAGAAGGAAAGATAATTCAGGGAAAAATAGGAGCTAACAGTATCAAGCTGGTAACCCAAAGAAGCAACTTCAAAAGAGGGAATGAGGTAGATTAGAATGTAAGGAGTTGAGAGAGAACAGGTAGTGAGGCAGCCGTCTACTTTCAATATCAAATTTTTTTTTGAGAAATTTGTCAATGAAAGGGGGGAGAAATATGCAATTAAAAGGTCAAGGGAAAAATTTTTTTTTAATTTGGAAAAACTTGAGCATGTTTTAAATTAGACAAGGGGCCAATGGAAAGAAATTGAAGATGCACGAGATAGAATTGGTTGATGAAGGCAGTAGAGGGACTGGCCTTAGTGAGGAGGGATATCTCTTGTTCTGTGGCCAGAGAGTCATAGGGCAGAGGCATGTCACTAAGACTGAGGAATGGAGGACTGACTGAGAAAGCTCCTGTCTAGTGACTGAAATCTTATTTGCAGTAAGTTTGAGCACAGGGTTATTGTTAGGGAAGACTGGAGAGGGGGCTTCAAAGCTCCATAGTTGCTGTGGGAAAAGAAGTCTTGTTCTAACTTGTATTATAGTTGTGTTTGTCTCACAGTAAACTGCAAACTTCTTGACAATAAGAATCTTTTCTGTCATATTTGTCTGTCTAGAGCCTTATAGTGGTAGGGGTATAATGAGGGAGTGTGGAACTGAACAGGTAGAGGATTGCCTGCATTTCATGTTTTCAGAGTATCTCACTGTTCTTTGGGGTTTAGCTTAGAGTGAACTTTTATGTTACTACAGACATACATACATATATACATACATACACATTTAATGCATATAAGAAAAATAATACTTTTTTGTCATCATAGTAATAGGTAAGAGAAGTAATTTATTGGGATATTTATTATCAACAGCATGAGTCATTTTACATGAAAAATGTGACAAAAATAAAATGCATCATTTTCGATTCAACCAAATGATTCCTCTTATTTCATGTATTTTATAATACAGAGATTAGATCTTAGCATATGTTGTAAGAAACACCATAATTCACGTAGGAAACACACCAAATTCATAAATGTAGGAAATTTAATATGCACAATGGGTTCAAATAACTAACCAAAGTTTCTATTTGCTATCCTTAATCAATCGCTAATCATTTATAAAGTTTAAAATCCTAATATAAAGAATTATGTCAAAATATTAGCAACAATTAATTTATTTTGCATTGGACAGTTTCTTAGCCTGCGTTTCAGCAGAAGAGCGCTTGCTAAGGTAGATTCATAAAACAAGCTGGATTATAGATTTTCACAGTTTCATCCCAAGCACAGTCAGCTACCTAGAAAACACAAAAGTTTAAATTAGCAGAAGCTTTTATGTAGATAAATTTATTTAGATATTTTGAAATTGCAGCAAAACAGAAACCATTTCTGGTATTTTGTCAACAGCATTATCTTTGAATATAAAGAACAAAGATATTTTTAATAAAACAAACCCCTCCCCACATAAATTTCTGATATACAAAATTCAAATGGCTACACTGATAGCTGGTCTAATCTATTAAAGTTCAAACAACTGACTGACAGTGTAGCATTTCTAAAGCACCTTCTCTGTGCCAGGCACCATGTTAGGCACTAGCGATACAAGGAGCCCTAATAAACAAATGACCCATGACCAGGTGCCAACAAAGTGTAGTTTGGTGGTTAAATTAATGATTTAACTTTATCTCAATTATAGCAAAGCCTCGTTTTTCTTTTCTGAGTCTAATCTAAGACAAGTGACATATAAAAGAACAAAATGTGCCTTGTTTCCTATACAGTCTATTGGACAGAAACACTAGGAAAGCCAGAGGGCTCTCACTGTTCACCTTTCCATTGTCTATTCACAAAGCCAAAAAATACCCTGAGAATTTGCTTCTGCATTTTTGGTCCTATAGCTTTGGTGGAATATATACATTCTGTACTGTAGTTAGGATTACCTTCATTTTCCTAATATCATACTTGAACCAATGCATCTTCTTCTACTGCCTCATATTATATGCCCATTTTTTTCTTGTGTACTCCGAACTGTGGTCATCTGTGCTTTATATTTACTCCACAAAACAAACAATTTATCCCCACTCTCTTCTAATATATCTTTGTATACCCAGTACAAAGCTTTTATTTAGTTAACACTGTGACCATGCTTAATGTGTTACAGAAAGTATGTATGTGTTTATATATTACATGTATTATATAAAATATTATATGATATTTTACTATATGTGTAATATATGCACTATTCTCTGTTCCTGGAGTATTTTATCTTCAACAAGAAGTAGTGTCATAAAAGCTTAAAGTTACATGGGAGATCTCCCAGCTGTGATAAATCTTATCATTGCCCTTGTTACAGCTTCAGAAATCAAAAACCCATTTAATTTAATCAAAATAAATCAAGTGGGAGGAATATGATATCAAACCAAGAAGTTTCCACTGATTACAGAATACAGACTTCAGATATCATCAATATCAATATTCTCATTTTACAAAGGAAATTTCGACGAGTTAAATTGTCAGGAAAATATAAAACAGACTGAGAGGCAAGAGTAGAACTCAGGTCTCGTGAGTCCCATACTAGTTGCCTTTATTCTTAAAAAAAAGGGGGAGGTCTTTTGAAAAACACAAATCGAGACCTGCTATTTAGAGAACTCAGCATAACCTATTTTCCTATACACACACACACACGCACACACGCACGCGCGCACACACACACACACACACACACAGAAATCATTTAGGTATCTTGGATACCAAATCCTTATCAGAAAAATCTGATTCAAAAGATTTTCTTCCTAATCAATGACTTCCCTTCTTATCCTAGGTGCATTAATTTGTCTGTACTGAAGTTTTTTAGCTTGAAGTAAACAATCTGCAGTATCCTTTGTAATTGCCTCTAACTCTTGTTTGATTAAAATTGTCTCATACCCATAGTTATGAGAGGTATATGATCTATTTCACTTCTAATTTTTTATAGTATACTCATTGCTTTAGCAACTCTTTATTGTATATAATAATATGATCTGTAAAAGATGATTTTTTAATATTTCTGCTTTCTATATCTGTTTGGGAAGTTTCATGAAGTGATACATGGGTCAATTTCTGTAAAGATGCCATGAAAACCTGAGATATAACTAGAAGTGGTCCTTTCTAATCCCATTCAATGATCACCTTTGGTCTATCATATCTAATTTTTCTAAAATTTTATTTAAGTCCTTTAATTATTTTTTGTTTTTAGATTTATCTAGGTCTTGGAGTGGGTAAATTTAGGTACTCTACTGTTTTTATGATCTCTACTATCTCACCATCTATTTCTCCCTATAACTCATTTAACTTTTCCTCTAAGTATTTAAATCAGGGTTAGGAAACCTGTGGCCTCAAGGCCACATGTAGCCTTCTAGGTCCTTGTAAGGGCAGGCAAAGTGGGATCTTTTGCTGTTTTTGTTTTACTAAAAGTGCCTCTGAATAATGTGATTAAGGAGGATCTTTCCCACCCATTGATGGGCCTGGGAAGATCTGTGGCAAGGCCCATACCTTTTGTTAATGAGGCACTGGTTCTCAAGGGATGTGATGCCCTCTGGCTCTAAAAAGTGTATCAAGACTCTGAGGTGAGGGTTTTATTTTGGGGCTTAGTTTTTGGAAGAAGGTCTGTGTGCTGGATGAGACTCTGGGAAGCCGCTAAGCAGTTCCCCCCAGGCTTTGAAAACTCAGATGTCAGTGCTTCCCTCTCTGGTAACTATGGTCAGGCAGTTGAACCTTTCTGTTGAATTTTGATATATATATATTGATTATGGTCAGACAGAGGAAACCATGTCTGTTGATCTTTGATTTCTCTGTATTTTCTCTGAAGTTCAGGGTGCTGGTTTTTTCCCCTGAACTAACTGAATGATACATTTGTTTATTAAAGTGATTGTTAATCCCTCAAAAGTTGCCTTTCCTTTTATGAATGAAGATCAAAGAACCTGTGAAACCAGGCCCCCCTTGATGTGTCAGGGTGCTTACTGATACAGTCCAAGTGCAGCCCTTTGACTTAATCCAAACTTCACAGAACAAATCCCCTTAATAAAAGAATTTGTTCTGTAGAACTAGGACTCAGTCAAAAGGCCACACCCAGACACCTAGAAGGCCACATGTGGCCTCAAGGCCGCAGGTTCCCCACCCCTGATTTAGCTGCTATGCCATTAAGTGCATATATGTTTAACAGTGATATTTATTGTCTCTGGTATCTTTTAGCAAAATTTAGTTTTCCTATTTATCTCTCTTAATTAAGTTTAGTCTTGTTCTTCCTTTCCCTGAGATCATTACTGCTCCCCATCCTTTTTTTTCACTCCAGTTGAAGAGTCACAGATTTTGCTCCAGTCACTTATTTTACTTCTGTGCAGCTTTCTGTTTCAAGTGTATACCTTGTAAACAAGATACTCTTTGGATTTCCAATCCATTTTGCTATCCTCTTCTATTTTATGAGTGAGTTCATAAATAATTATTAATTATGCATTTCCATATATCCTATTTTCATATATTTCTTCCTTTTTTTTTCCTGTCCCCTCTCCAAAGCATTGGGAAAGAGAAGTGAGTTCAGTACCACTGCTCTAGGCTTGGTGTAATATTCTTCTGTACTCTATATTTTTGTACCCAACTGAGTGTGTATACTCTTCCCTCCTTACCAGTTCAGATGAGACTGAAGTTCAAATGTTGCCCACTCCCCCATCTCTTCCACATTTGTGCAGATTTCTATTTGCACATTCAAATCATTTGCAATAATTTTCCCCATCTTTCCTTTCCTTTCCCACTCCCTCCAGTGTATTCCTTTTCCTCTCCCTTTCCATTTTTCTTTTAAAATCAGAAAAACATAAGAGAACCAATGACAGAGGTGTAAGGGAACATGTGTATCATCTCCCTACATTAGAATGTAAATAGTTTATTCTTGTTTAGTCCCTTATGATTGCTTCTTCATGTTCACCTTTTTATGTTTCTCTTGATGACTGTGTCAGAACTTTAAAGTTCCTATGCAGGTCTGGTCTTCTCATTAGAAATGCTTAAACTCCTTTATTTTGCTGAAGTTCCATTTTTCCCCCATAGGATCATGCTCAGTTTTCCTGAGTAAGTTATTCTTGTTCTTAAACCTATAGTTTTTACATTCTGTAATACTGTACTCCAATCAATATACTCCTTAATAGTGGTGGCTTCAAAGTCTTACATGATCTTCACTATGGCTCACTGGTTCTTGAATTCTTTCTTTTTGGCCGCTTGCAGCATTTTTTTCTTTGACCTGGAAGGTCTGGATTTTGGCTATAATATTACTCAGAGTCTTTATTTTTGGCATTTGTTCAAGGAAATGACCAGTGGATCCTATTTTCACTTTGCCCTCTGGTTTTAAGAGAACTGGACAGTTTTGTTTTATTATTTCTTGAAATATGATTTGTAGGTTTTGTTTCGGGGTCATGGCTTTTCAGTAGTCCAAAGATTCTTAAGAGTTTTCTCTCCTCTGTTTTCTAGATTAGTTATTTGTGCTAGGAGATACCTTATGGTTTCTTCTCTTTTTTTCCCAGAATTGTAATTATTATTTTATTTCTTGATATTTCATGGAATCTTAAGGTCCATTCTAATTTTCAGGGAGTTGTAAAGTTTGAGTAAAGGTTTTTGTTTGTCTTTTTTTTTTTTGCCTCTTGTTCCAAGCTGTTAAATCTCTTTGCAATTCTTCTTTATCTCTCATTTCTTTTTACCATTTTTTTTTCCTTCTAGTGACCTGAATTGATTTTAAAAGTCAACTTTGGCTCTTTAAAAACAAATAAAACAACTCTTGTCCACACTGTTTCTACCTCAGTTTGTCTTAGATACATGATCTGGAAATGGTTAGGGAACAAAAGAACTCCCAAATAGCACCTGTTCTTGAATCCTGCACTAGTCTCAATCTCTTCTTGCCTTGATGCATTTTCATGGTCCTGTCCAGTTCCTATTCCCAGTGTTCACAGACCTCTTTATGTCTGAATGCTGACCTCAACTGGAAATATGACTTGCTGTGATTTTTTTTCTTTGATTTCCCAATCAGAACTCATTTTGGTAAATTTTTGGATCTTTGTGGAGGGTTCAATTATAATTCCTTCTGCTCCCCTGCCATCATGGCTCTGCCTCCTCCTAAAATCTTTTTCTGATAGTACATTATGGTATGAAGGTAGGCTATGATTCTCAAAGGATATGGGCCAACTGGAATGAAAGCTCTACTATATCTTACAAATCTGGAAAGGGACTGTGAGACTCTTATTTGAGGGTTATCCTAGTTAACTTCAGAGTGACTCATCATCAGGGAGTTAATTACCAACTGAAGAACTTTTTGAACTGTAAGAATTCATGAGTTTGTCTACCTAGTTGCAGAGAAATTATGATTTACAGTGCTTGACTGGTACCCAAACTGATGAAACCAAAGATTCTTTATTCTATGTTGATGATAAATTTCATTTTTCTACCAATTCAAACTTTCTTCCAGATAATGGGTAAAAATACCCATTTTTTTATTCATGGATACATCAAATTATTTGCTGTTTTGCCTAAATCTTCCTGGAGGTATGACAACTACCTGACAGTTGTCAATAATGGCAGATACCACAACTTGTACCTTGTTAATATAATTTATTACCTTAGGAAAGAGAAGGAAATAGAAATATGTGACATCCATTACCTGAGTAGGGCTATGAAGGCTTAAATCTAGCCCACATGTAAACTCTGTATGATGCTCCACTGTTTCAAGAAGAGGATCAGGATTCGAAAAGTTCCAGAATCTGTTGGACATAAACAAAAAAAATGATTTAAGCAGATAAGCTCATTTAAAAATAAAAATACTCCGAGCAATATGGATTATTAACAATAAAAACAAATGTTTCAAATATCTAATATGAAGAGAAGTACAAATTAAGACAATTTTGAGTTATATCCTTTAAACTACCAAAGATGATATATGGGAAAAAAAGTCAAAGCTAACTTGACTATGAAGATACTATTGGTATAGTTGTGAACAGTTCCAAACAATGTGGTTATCAACTTCAGGTTTCACAAGAAAAGTAACCAGACTGATTGTAATGGAACAGTTCTGTAATTCCTATTACTCGTCTCATAGATTTCTTGACCTGCCGTGGACTAAGCCAAGTAGGATCCAAAAAAAGTTGAGCATTAATATAGTGAGTGCCTGAGACCAGGAGGGCCATCTCCTTCATACCAAAAGCATCCCAAGTCAAAAATGGGGCAGGCTGAAGCTCTCATGCTAATCAGAGTGAGACAAAATAGATGAGTCTCCAGGCTACATCTCCAGCCTGGGCAAGAGAGGAAGACCAATCTCAAAGACAAAACAAAATAAAAAAGTAATCAAACATTCATACTCTTTGACCCTGAGATCCCACTACAAGGTTTACACTCCATAGGAGTAAATGCCAGAAACAACGGTCTCGTATGTCAAAACTTTTAGAGCAGCAAAACAACAACAACAACAAAAAAAAAACACAAAACAAAGTAGGTATCTGAGAGAGGAATGGCTACACAAATTGTGGTACAAGAATACAATGGAATATTACTGAGCTGTAACAAATGGCAAATGCAAGGAATTCAGAAGAGAGAAGATTTGAACTGATGCACAGTTCAAAGAAAGCAGAAACAGAACAATGTGCACAGTCACTATAACAACAAATTTGAAAAATCACTAAAAGACATTAAAATTCAGAATATATACGTCAATTTTCTTTTATTCCAGAGAAGTGATAATAAAATATCTTTTCTTCTTTTTGTCAGACAGGTTTTATACGCTATCATCATTTTCTCAAATCTTAGTAATTAACAAAACAATAAACCAAGGCCTGATTTGTAGTGTTTACATATTTCCAAGGTGAAATGGTCACCTTGGAATTTTAACAATGCTCCAGCATATCCCTGAGTATCACAGGGAGTCTACATTTATACTAGTAGCCACAAGAAGTCAAGAAAATCAAAGAAAGTTAGTTTCAAGAACTCTGGATACATGCCCTGCAGCATTTTTATAAGAGAAGAAGATAATAAGCACGCATGGATGGAACACAATCTGCATTCAAAGAGAATATACAGGGGTGGAGCCAAGATGGCACAGTAGAAAGATGCACATACACTAGCTCTTCCCCCACAGCCCATAAAATACCTGTAAAAAATGATTTTCAACAAATTCTAGAGCAGCAGAAGCCACAGAATGACAAAGTGAAAGAGATTTTCAGCCAAAGGTAACCTGGAAGGCCGACAGGAAAGGTCTATCCCACGGGACGTTGAGCAGAGCAGAGCTCAGCCCTGGCCACATGGCACTGGAAGGAACAGGACTGAAATAGGCCTCTGGGGCAGAATGCCCAGCAGGAAGGTTCTCAGATACCTCAACCCACAAGCACCAAAGAAAGCTTCAAAGGTCAGTGAGAGGGCTTTCCCAGCTGGGCAAGAGGGGAACAGGGTCCTCCCTAGCACAGGCCCCAGGCAGCAGTGGCAGTAGCGGTGGCATCCATCTGTGAAGCACTGGTCTAAAGCCCCTGGGGGAATAGAGCAGCTGATCTGAATCCCAGCCCTGAGTGGCAGCCCTGCCCCCACCTAAAGCTCCTGGGGGAATTGAGCAGCTGATATGAATCTCAGCCCTGAGCACAGTTCTGGGGTGAGGAGGAACACTAGGACTCTCCTCTTGACAAAGGATTCAGAAGTCAAGTAACTTGCTGGGAAAATGCCCAAAAAAGGGGGAAAAAAGACCATAGAAGGTTACTTTCTTGGTGAATAGGTATTTCCTTCCATCTTTTTGGATGAGGAAGAACAACGCATACTGTCAGAGGAAGTCAAGGCTTCTGCCTTGTACCTCCAAAATGAGCTATGCAAAATGAATATGCAATGGGCTCAGGCCATGGAAGAGCTTGAAAAGTGAGTCAACAGCTTGCTAAAGGAAACCCAAAAAAATGCTGAAGAAAGTAACATCTTTAAAAATAGGTTCTCAATTGGAAAAAGAGGTCCAAAAAGTCAATGAGGAGAAGAAGGCTTTAAAAAGCAGAATCAGTCAAACGGAAAAGGAGGTTCAAAAGCTCACTGAAAAAAATAGCTCTTTAAAAAATGAGAGTGGAGCTGAGGGAAGCTAATGACTATTTGATAAACCAAGAAATTATAAAACAAAACCAAAAGAATGAAAAAATAAAAGATAATGTGAAATACCTCATTGGAAAAATAACTGACCTGGAAAATAGATTCAGGGGAGACAATTTAAAAATTATGGACTACCTGAAAACCATAATCAAACAAAGAGCCTAGACATTATCTTTCATGAAATTATCAAGGAAAACTACACTGATATTCTAGAACCAGAGGGCAAAATAAATATTGAAAGAATTCACCAATCACCTCCTGAAAGAGACCTGAAAAGAGAAACTCCTAGTAATATTGTGGCCAAATTTCAGAGTTCCCAGGTCAAGGAGAAAAATATTGCAAGCAGCTAAAAAGAAGCAATTCAAGTATTGTGGAAATACAATCAAGGTAACACAGGATCTGGCAGCTTCTACATTAAGGGATCGAAGGACTTGGAATAGGATATTCCAGAAGTCAAGGAAACTGGGATTAAAACCAAGAATCACCTACCAAGCAAAAGTGAGTATAATACTTCAAGGGAAAAATATGGTCATTCAATGATATAAAGGACTTTCAAGCATTCTTGATGAAAAGATCAGAATTGAAGAGAAAATTTGACTTTCAAACACAAGAATCAAGAGAAACATGAAAAGATAAACAGGAAAGAGATATCATAAAGGACTTTCTAAAGCTGAGCTGTTTACATTCCTACATGGAAAGATAATATTTGTAACTCTTAAGACTTTTGTCAGTATTTGGGTAGGTGGAGGGATTACACACACACACATATGGACAGAGAACACAGGTTTAGTTGAATCAGAAGGGATGATATCTATAAAAAAAATAAAATTATGGGGTGAGAGAGGAATATATTGAGAGGAGAAAGGGGGAAATGGAATGGGACAAATTATCACTCAAAAGAGATAAGAAAAATATTTTTTCAATGGAGGAGAAAAGGGAGGAAGTGAGAGGGAAAAAGTGAAGCTTACTCTCTTCACATATGGCTTAAGGAGGGAATAACATGCTCACTAAAATTGGTATGAAAATCTATCTTACACTACAGGAAAGTAGGGGAGAAAGGGACAAGTGGGATGAGGGGGATGATAGAAGGGAGGGCAAATGGAAGAAGGGAGTAACTAGAAATAAACACTTTTGGGAAGGGACAAGGTCAAATGAGAGAACAGAATAAAGGGGAGACAGGGTAGGATGGAGGGAAATACAGCTAGTCTTATACAACATGACTCTTATGGAAGTCTTTTGCAAAACGACACATATATAGCCTGTATTGAATTGCTTGCCTTCTCAGTGGGGATGGGTGGAGAGGGAAGGAAGGGAGAGAAGTTGGAATTCAAAGTATTAGAAACAAATGTTGAGAACTGTTATTGCATATAACTGGGAAAGAAGAAATACAGGTAATGGGGTATAGAAATCTATCTTGCCCTACAAGAAAAGAGAGAAGATGGGGAGAAGGGAAGGGTGGGGTGTTGACTGAGGGAAGGGGTAATCAGAATGTAAGGTGTTATGGGGTGGGGGGAGGGGAGAGATAGGGAGAAAAATTGGTACTCAAAATTTTGTGGAAATGAATGTTATAATCTAAAAATAAATGAATAAAAGTAAAGAGTACATACATAGATGTAATCACAAATTCGTCTGAATTTTAAAGAAATTCTTCCTACTATGGATTACTATACAACTGCCAAGCTAAAAGTTTAAATGAGTTCTATTATTTATCACTTGAAGTTTAAAACATAATTTTACTAAGATTTTCAAATTCAATAATGTCCAAAACAGAATTCTCATTTTACAAATTAGGAAGCACAGACAGAAAGATTAAGTGACTAGCTTAAAGTAACAGTTTGTTGCAGAGTTGATAGTAGACTCAAAGTCTACAATAATACCTACCCAAAGTATTAATGTGTAAAACATGGCCATTGTCTTTTATTTTTATAAACACCTCAGAATATCCTCTAAGGTGGTAGTTTTAATTTTTAGTTTTTCAGGACCTGTGATGGAGTATGAAAGTAGAAGAATATCTGATAGATAAGTGGTTTCTGTTTTTACATTTTTGGTAGTTGAGCAAAAAATGTAAGTTTCCACAAGTAAGAAATATGAAACTACTAAAACTGCAAAGACCCTTCCCAGTTCAAAATTTCATGACTTTAAATAAAACATTAAAGCAACTTCCTTGGGGATAAGGACCATGTCTTATACATTCACTCTGAAATACTCATTACACTGAACACATAGTACATACTTAGTATATACATTTAAAATGATATCTAATAAGTGAATTTCTTAATGACTGGCATAAAAAAATCTCTTTTAATTTTTATTTCACCAGATATGGAATTTTTTGAAAAAGTCTTTTCTCTGTGAATTTTTAATCATGAAATTATCTTTTTGAGACAATACCTTCCTTATAGCTTACACTTCTATTCCATTCAATATAAGAGACCAGTTAAGAACACATTATTTTCATAGGCATACATTAATCATATTTATCATTTGAAGCCTGATAATCATAATATGTTACACTTCTATTTCATAAAGAATTAAACTGTTCACAATGGACAAAATGAAAGTTTATTTCAAAATGAAAAGCTTTACTTAGCATTTTTTTTAAAAGTCTGACTCTAAAACATACCATAAAAATATCACATTTTAACTTGGCAAGACATACCCTACAAAAAAAAATTCCAAAGCCACTCTATTACTTGTAAGGTGGAAAATACTGAAAGTTCAGCAGATATGTCTGGGCCAGGTAAACACACAGAACTAAGAGTTTAAATTTATTTAACCTGTTGGTATTCTTTTCCTCAATAAATGCACAGCATATTCCTATTAAATTTTCAAAGGACTATTGCTATGGATTATTTATTATTGTTGGTACCAGAAAGCAATTAATAAGTAGGTCATTTACCAGATGACTAAGATTTACAAAATATTTACAAAGAGTGATTTCATATTTGGAAACCTTCCTGTTCAAATAGATAAAAGAACAAGTCTTTCTCAGAAACCATAATAGTGCTTCCTTTGTTTTTTGCATATATTCTTCTCTATGGTAAGGCACAATTAAGGTCAAAATTTAATTTCCCTGATACTGTTATGAATTTTTATAGACAAAAGTACTTGTGCATATTCTACTGAATTTCTAAAATCAAAATTAATCCTATACTAGGAAAGTATCAATTTTTTTAACAGAAGAATTTATGAGAACAGTTCCTCTATCAGATTTCTGTTGAAAGGCAAGAATTGTGAGGGTTTTGACAAATAAGAATAATATGAAGATATAGGAAAGATGTGTGTGTGTGTGTGTATGTGCATTACAGTGAAGAATAATAGCAAAAAAATCTAATACTGCATACAGATAAAGAAACATTCAAGTGAATAAATGTACTTTTAAAAATACTCCAAAGTTTATGATTTTATGTATTTTACCTGAGTTTTTGTTACTAAGTTTATAAAACATTTTTAAAAAACTGTCTTACATAATTTCTGTCCCTTAGATTCTTAAATGAAAGAACTATGAAACTGGATTATTAGCTTATTACATTATACTTTGGTTTTCTTCAACGATAAGGAACATTATTACTTATTTTGAAGTTAGATTCCTTAGTGTTGGTTTGCCTTAGCGAAATATTGACTAACAAATCATTGCTGATAATAAGCAAAATAAAATTTTCTTGCCAAAAATTTCAGAGTTCATAACTATCCTGAACCTCTTTTCTCTGCATTCTTCCCTGTCCTCTCAACAGAGGACCCCTGACTCATCCTTCACCAAAAATCTGAGGCTATTCACTACCACCTCCTTCTCCTCCCCTTCTCATCTCACATTCCCCTGACACCATTCCCCAAAATCTCTCCCTCACTCTAATCTTTGATGAAGAAGTTGCCCTTGTAGTGAAGGTCAATCATAGTACATAACACTTTTTATTTTATCCCTTCCTGTTTTCACCAGAAGATTGTCCCATCATCTCCCCTATATCTCACTAATCTTCATTCTCTCCTTGTCTACTTGTTCCTTCCCTGCTACCTACAAATATTTCCAGGACTCCTATTGTTTTTGGAGGAAAAAAACCCCCTTCACTAAATCCTACTATATTCACTATCATCCTTAATCTCTATTCCCATTCTCAGCCAAACTGTAGAAAAGCTATCTCCTCAAAAAAAAAAAAAAAGGAAAAGATTCTATTTGTCAAAAAATGTTTATAGCATATTTATATTTAATAACATATATTTGTGGTGGCTAAGAATGGGAAATTTGGGGTATGCCCATCAATTGGGGAATGACTGAACGAGTTGTAGTATATGATTGTAATGGAATATTACTGTGCTATGAGAAATGACAAACAGGATGATTTCAGAAAAACCTGGAAAGATTTTCATGAACTGATACAAAGAGAACTGAGCAGAACCAGGATAACACTGTACACAATAACAGTATATTATACAATAAACAACTCTGAATGACTTACCTATTCTCAGGATTACAATGATCCAAGACAATTCTAAAAGACTCATGATGAAAAATACAATCTACCTCCAGAACTGCTGTCATCTGACTACTGACCAGAACATGCTATTTTCCCCTTCCTTCTTTTCTTCCTTCCTTTTTGAGCTCTTTTCCCACAAAATCACTAATATGGAAATGTTTTACATGACTGCATATGAATAACCTATATCAGATTGCCTATTGTCTCAGGGAGAGGGGAGGGTATAGAGGGAGAAAATTTGGAAATCAAAATTTTAAAAAAATACCAACAAATGTTAAAAATTATTTTTATATGTAATTGAGGAAAAACAAAATATTACTTTTTCTAAAAAGCTATCTCCACTTGGTATCTCATCTCCTTCCCACACTCTTCTAAATTCTATAATCTGGCACACTATCATCATTGAACTGAAAATGTTCTCTCCAAAGTTAACAATGATTTTTTTCCCCATTTTGGGGCAGAGAATGGATTTATTTAAAGCAGGCCAGTCTGGGTCATTTCCTATACCATTGTGTTATTTTCCTGGAACCACATGATGTCTTCACTATTCTAAGATCTGAGTGGTTCTATACCAGAAGAAATAAATGAGTGGTTTGCCTTGCCAGTTGAGAATTCCAATGGGTCCAGAGTTCCTAAAGTCAGAGTGAGAAGCAGAAGGGCCAGGGCAAATTATGAAAGCTTCTCACAACCCTGCATGTGACCATATGGGCACACACATATGCATACACACAAAGGCAAAATAAATAAGAAAGCAGAAATTTCTTGCAACCGAGAATGTACATGACTTTGGGATTTGCCAGTCCTAAAGGGTCCTATGGAGAAGACTGGGGAGGCCTTGATCCAGACCTCTGATACAAGGAAGCTCTTCCATCATTTTTAAAAAAGCATTCTATTTGAAGAAATGACTCTTTCATTACCAAAAAAAAAAAAATGGCATTTTGTCAATACCCACCCCCCTTTTTAAAATTTCTTTTTCACTATGTAACCCTGCTGACCACCTTCTTCTCTTGGTTACTCTGTCCTCTCTGCTGCATTTTGTTACTCTGCTTTTTCTTGGCTCTCTTACTTGTATGACTACTCTCTTCTCACTCTACTGATTCTTCATCTCTTTCTTGCACCCTGAATGGAGTGTTTCCCAAACTCTTTCCTGGGGTCTTTCATCTTCTCTTTCAACACCCTCACTTGATGATTTCATCAACTCCCATGAGTTCAATTGTCTCTTTGCAGATAACTATATATATATGTACGCACACACACACACGACCTTAATTTCTCCAAAGCTCTAGTCATAGAGCTTGCGTTTCCAACTGCCTTAAACACAGGTATCTTAAATTTAACATGTCTAAAACAGAATCTTTCTCCTTAACCCTTCATTCCTCCTCCCACCACCCCATACTTTCCATTTCTATCAAAGACACCATAATTGTTCTGCTTCTGTACGTTTGATGCCTTAGGACCATCCCTGATTCTTCATTCTTACTTATTCCATACATCCAGTTACCAAGTCCGATTGTTTCTAAGTATACATCATCTCTTGAAAGGATCCCCTTCTAAAATCTGCCAAACTTCCTATTCTGCTCCAGCATGCTGCCACTGTTGGTATCATTGCTTCTTCACAGAATTATTTATCTGTCCTTCACCCTTGGTTCCATCTATGACATTATAGGTCTCAGACTACAACAGGTCAGCTTGTGCTTTATTTTCACTTCCCCACCCACTGTGCTACTATGTGCAATCTGCCCCCATTAGAATATAAACTACTTTTGGAAAGGGGTTTGTTTCATTGTTTTTCTTGGTGTGCCCAGTGACTAGAAAAATGCCTGTCACACAGCAGGTACTTGATACATGCTTGCTAATTGACTGACTCTTAGGGAAAAGAATAGGAATTACTTGTGGGTTTGTGCAATGATACTCAAAGAAACTATATGGTCTGTGCAAATATAACAGGTATGAAATGAATTGCCTTACGAAGGAATTCTCTGTCACTGGAGGTAGTCAGGGCAGTGGTAAGGTGACCTTGCCTCTTGAGAGATTTGTAGAAAAGATTCTTTCATTAGGAAGAAGGCTGTATTAGGTGAAACAACATGGTGCAGTGAAAACAACATTGAGAGGGCGGAGCCAAGATGGCGGAGTGGAAAGACGCATATACTCTAGCTGTTCCACCACAGACCATAAAATACCTGTAAAGAATGACTCTCAACAAATTCTAGAGCAGCAGAAGCAACAGAACAATGGAATGGAGGAGACTTCTAGCCCAGGGTGACCTGGAAGGCCAATGGGAAAGGTCTGTTGCACTGGATGTGGAGTGAAGCCTGGCCCAGCCTTGACCACGGCGCAGGGAGGAGGACCAGAGCAGGCCTCAGGGACAGAATCCCCAGTGGCAGTTGGGGCAGTTCACAGATCTCGCAAACACACAAGCGCCAAATGTCAGTGAGAGGGCTTTTTCAGCTGGTCAAGAAGGGAGCAGGGTTCCCCCCACCCCACCCCCACATAGCTCCAGCCCCAGGCAGCAGTGGCAGAGGCAGCGATGGCTCCCGTGGCAAGCAGCAGCTGACATCCATTGTTGGAGGTCTCACTGTAAAGCCCCTGGGAGAATTGAGCAGCTGATCTGCACCTCAGCCCTGAGTGTTGGCGTGGTGGAACTGGAAGTGAGGCTGTTGTGGAGAAGAAATTCTACTACTCGCAGATTCTGAGCACAAAAGTTTCTGGTTGCGCCCAGATTAGTATACAGGCTTGACTGTGCCACCTTGGAGGAACTGAGATCTTAAAGGTCCCCAGAGTATACTCTACTCTTGACAAAGAACCCAAAAGTCAAGTAACTGGTTAGGAAAATGCCCCCAAAAGGGAAAAAAATAAGACTACAGAAGGTTACTTTTTTGGCGAACAGGTATCTTCTACCATCCTTTCAGATGAGGAAGAACAATGCTTACCATCAGGGAAAGATGTAAAAGTCAAGGCTTTTGTATCCCAAACATCCAAAATAAATATTCAATGGTCTCAGGCCATGGAAGAGCTCAAAAAGGATTTTGAAAATCAAGTAAGAGGGATGAAAGAAAAATTGGGAAGAGAAATGAGAGAGATGCAATGAAAAGCGAGTCAACAGTCTGCTAAAGGAGACCTCAAAAAATGCTGAAGAAAATAACACCTTTAAAAATTGGCTAACAAGCCAATGAGGAGAAGAAGGCTTTAAAAAGTAGAATTAGCCAAATGGAAAAGGGGATTCAAAAGCTAACTGAAGAAAATAGTTCTTTAAAAACTAGAATGGAACAGGTAGGAGCTAATAACTTTATGAAAAACCAAGAAATCACAAAACAAAACTGAAAGAATGAAAAAATGGAAGATAATGTGAAATATCTCATTGGAAAAACAACTGACCTGGAAAAGAGATCCAGGACAGATAATTTAAAAATTATGGGACCACCTGAAAACCATGACCAAAAATAGAGCCTAGATATCATCTTTCTTGAAATTATCAAGGAAAACTGCCCTGAGATTCTAGAACCAGAGGCCAAAATAAATATTGAAAGAATTCACCAATCACCTCCTGCAAAAGATCCAAAAAGAGAAACTCCTAGGAACACTGGAGCCAATTTTCAGAGTTCCCAGGTCAAGGAGAAAATATTGCAAGCAGCTAAAAAGAAACAATTCAAGTATTGTGGAAGTACAATCAGGATAACACAAGATCTAGCAACTTCTACATTAAGGGATTGAAGGGTGTGGAATATGATATTCCAGAAGTCAAAGGAACTAGGATTAAAACCAAGAATCACCTATCCAGCAAAACTGAGTACAATACTTCCAGGGAAAAAAATGGTCTTTAAATGAAATAGAGGACTTTCAAGCATTCTTGATGAAAAAACCAGAGCTAAAAAGAAAATTTAACTTTCAAACACAAGAAATCAAAAGAAGCATGAAAAGGTAAACAGGAAAGAGAAATCATAAGGGACATACTAAAGCTGAACTGTTTACATTCCTATATGGAAAGATAATACTTGTAACTCTTGAAACTTTTCTCAGTATCTGAGTAGTTGGTGGGATTATACACACACGAACACACACACAGAGATAGACAAAGGGAGAGAGAGACAGAGACAGCACAGGGTGAGTTGAATAGGAAGGGATCATATCTAAAAAAAATAAAATTAAGGGGTGAGAGTGGAACATATTGGGAGAAATGGAATGGGGCAAATTATCTCTCATAAAAGAGGCAAGAAAAAGCCTTTTCAACGCAGGGAAAAAGTGGGGATGTAGGAGGGAAAAAGTGAAGCTTACTCTCATCACATCTGGCTCAAGGAAGGAATAACATGCACACTCAATTTGGTATGAAAATCTATCTTACAATACAGGAAAGTAGGGGAGAAGGGGATAAGCAAGGTAGGGGGGGATGATGGAAGGAAGGGCAAATGAGAGGAGAGAGCAATTAGAAGTAAACACTTGGGGAGAGACAAGGTCAAAAGACAGAACAGAAGAAATGGGGGGCAGGATAGGATGGAGGGAAATATAGTTAGTCTTATACAACATGACTATTAGGGAAGTCATTTGCAAAACTACACATATATAGCCTATTGCTTGCCTTTTCAGTGGGAATGGGTGGGGAGAGAGGAAGGAAGAGAAGTTGGAACTCAAAGTTTTAGGAACAAATGTTGAGTATTGTTCCTGCATACAACTGAGAAATAAGAAATACAGATAATGGGGTATAGAAATTTATCTTGTCCTACAGGACAAAAGAGAAGGTGGGGATAAGGGAAGGAAGGGATGTTAGAAGGGAGGGCAGATTGCTGGAAGGGGTAATCAGAATGCTCAGCATTTTGGGGTGGAGGCAGGAGACAGATGGGGAGAAAATTTGGAACTTAAAATTTTGTGGAAATGAATGTTGAAAACTTAAAATAAATAAATTAATTAATAATTTAAAAAAAAGAAATGACAAGCAGGATGATTCAGAAAAACCTTGTAAGGTTTACATGAACTGATACAAAATGAAAAGAGCACAACATTGCACACAACAGTTTTGTAATAACAATATTGTAATGACGATCAACTGTGAATGACTTAGCTATTCTAAATAATATAATGATATAAGACAATTCTAAAGGATTTATGATGTGAAATGCTATCTACCCCCAGAGAAGGAATTTATGGAGTCTGAATGTAGACCAAAACACACTTTTTTTTTTTTTTTACTTTGGGCAGCTAGCTAGATAGAGTACCAGTGCAGGAGTCAGGAGGACCTGAGTTCAATATCACTTCAGACACCTATCACTCACTAGCTGTGTGACCTGGGGCAAGTCACTCTACCCCAATTGCCTCATCCTGGGTCATCTCTAGTCATCCTGATGAATATCTGGTCACTGGATTCAGATGGCTCTGGAGGAGAAGTGAGGCTGGTGACCTGCACAGCCCTCCCTCACTCAAAACAAAGTCAAGTGCAAGTCATGTCATTATTTCTCTGATGGCATGGTCTTCTTTGGCAACAAAGGACAAACACACACACACACACACACACACACACACACACACACGTTTTTTTACTTTATTTTTCTTTGATTTTTTTGTGGGGTCCATGTTTTCTTTCACTGGATGATTAATATGGAAATATGTTTCTCATAGCTGCACACATGTATAACCCATATAAAATTGCTTGCCTTCTCAATGATGTGAAGGAGAGACAATTTGGAACTCAAAATGTTTTTAAAAATTAAAAAATTGTTTTATATGTAAATGAAAAAAAGCCATTAAAAAAATTAAGTGATCCTTAAAATGAAAAAAATCCAAAACATACAAGATTATAAAGCTAGTTATAAAATAATTACAAATAATTCGTGTGGTGAATTCTGTATTATTAAAAGAAATAATCCAGCAAGACCTCATGTACTTATTATTATCTGCAAGACTTCATATTAAATTTATTTTGCTGAATATGAATAACATTTTTAATGAAATAAATTGCAACTTGGAAGATGTTTAACATAATATAATAACATGTAAACTTAATTTTGATAATGGACTTTTTGTTTGAACAAAGGTTTGCAATACTTGGCTCAACATCAAACGCTGTTCTAACTCTTATTCTGCATGGAGCTTGTTTCTGTATATTTACTTAAAACAAGAATAAAGTGAAAATACTAACACATGCACACACACGCACAAAATAACATTGAATTCCGAGTCAGAATACCTAGATTTGAATCTAGTTAAGTTGTAACCTTTCTGGGCCCCAGTTATGTTTAAAATAAAGGAGTTGGACTAGATAGCTTCTGAAGTCTCATCTGGCTCTAAATCTTAATACCATGATTTCTAACCTTCCCTTTAATCACATGTTCTAGAATTTTGCCAGGAATTAAAGTTAAGCTCCTTTTCCTATCATGCGTATCCTTCTCTTTTTTCATAATTGGAATATTTACTTTATTTAGTCCTAAAGTACCTCTCCTGTATTCCATCATCTTTCAAAGATGACTGACAGTGGCTCAGCAATCATATCTGCTGGGTCTTTTAGTAACCTAGGATGTCAAACTCACCAAAGGCTTATTGTTTTCTAGCTCCTTCTACTTATGTTCATTGCATAATGGCAAAGTCTTTTTTTCATTGTTATTTCTAAGAAAAACTATAACCTGTTCTCATATTTGAATATTAGGTCCATGCTTAGTCAAAATGCATAAACTCATTTTGTATCAGATTAATTATTTTAGTCAGCTGGTCAACAAGTGCTTATTAAATGTCTATTGAATATTAAGTGCTATAGATACAAAGAAAGGCAAAAACACAGTTTCTTCTCACAGAGAGCTCACATTCTAATGGGAGAGGTAATGTGCAAGTGACTATACACACACACACACACACACCACAAACATATACACACACAAAATACATACAGCATAAATGGAACATAATTTCAGAAGGAAGGCACTGAAGTGGAGATGGGGGACCTGGAAGTGACTCTTGTAGGTGAGATTTGAGCTAAGTCTCGAAGGCAGTCAGGGAAGCTAGGAAGTAGAGGTGAGGAGGGAGAACATTCCAAGGTACAGGAACTGGCAGTAAAAAGGGAGAGTTGGTATGTCAAGTGTAACGGACAGAAAATAGCTGAGCATAGCTGGATCATAGAAGCAGAGTTAAGTAAAAGGTCCTTTGAAAAACTGTGTAGTATAGGAAGAAGAGAGTAGGATTTTATATTTGATCCCAGGAATTATAGGGAGCCACTTTATGGATGGGGGAGGGGTGACATCGTTAAAACTGCATTTTAGAAAAATTCATTTTGGCAGCTGAATCTAGGATGGACATGAGAGGAGAAAGACTTAAGCAAGGCAGACCAATCAGAAGAACTATCCCAGTAGTTCAGAAATGAGGTGACAAAGATTTTGCAAATAGAGAGGATGTTCTATAAAGGATGTTGTAAAGATAAAATGACAAAATTTGATTAGATACAGAGGGTATCTGTGAAGAGTCACGCAGTGGGATTGGAAGGGGTCAAGTCTGGAGACTAAAAGGAGACTGATGCCCTCAACTGTAATAGCGAATTTCAGAGAGTGACACATTTGAAGGGAAAGTTAATAAGTTCTGTTTTGGACATGCTGAGTCTGAGAATTTAAATAATAAATTAAATTCATTAACAACTTTATGTTTAAAAGTTCACTGTCAGGTTTCAGTTCAGCACTATCTTACACAGCATTTTCCTGAAAAGACTTTTCATTAAGAAGAAATACACTTTCACAAATACATGAAAATATTCAACACAAGAAGTCTTAGCCTTTGGGACACATGAAAAGTTCATTTGCTAGTAGGTTGTTTGGGATTTGTGACATGTTTCCCCACAGAAATGTTATAAATAAAAGATTCCCAGGTGAGTCCATGAAATCAATTTGATCTATAATATAAATGAATCACAGTACCAGCATTATTTGTGTACATTTGGAGTCATAGGAGGAAGAGGCTATGAGTTACAAGAGGTGAACATGAAATGCCACTAACGTGGGAATAACTAGTGGTTCCTTAACCATTCCAGAGGTATTTGTACTCTTAACAGAATTCTTATAAATCCACATCGGGTTGGTCATTTGTAGAATTTTAGGTAACCCTAACAAAATGAAGTTCGAAAAAATCAGGCAAAAAACTCTCTCTATACAGACAGGGATGTGACACAGAAACAGTACTGCTCTTCTTCTTATCTTATCTTCCTGTTCAGGACTTCTAAACTTTCCGTTTTCTAAAAGCTTCAAGTTTTGTTTGTGTTTTTCCACAATAGCTTCCCTAAAACTAGAGGCAAGAACTCCCTTGGGTGGAGTGTTTGTGGGATCTGGGGGGGGGAAGAAGGAAAAGCATGGCAGATCAGGCTGGGTATGAATAGTGTATAAGTATTTATAGGTGAGGAACTGCCTGCACTCAGAAAACAATAGTGCTGAAATTTTTTTAGGAAATACATTTTAAGTTGCCCCAAAGTTTAAAAATCATCTGATTCATTAAAGAAAAGTGTTCTTTTAAGATTTTACAATAAAGAGCAGTTCTGCACAGAGAGACCTTCAAGGTTAACAACAACTGTCCATAAGTATTAATATCATCAAATTACAGAATTGTAATCTTACGTATCTTTAATGGTAATTTAAAATCTACAACATTTAAAATTTTGACTAAATATCATTATCAAAAATTTCAAGTTAAATGCAACTTAAACAACAGAACCAAGAATCCTAAGTGAGTTAAGAGCTAAACATTATAGCTCCATGCTTTTAAGATATTTGCTTCCTCTTGGTTTCACCCTTAGTGACCCAAGAATTACTTTAAGGCTATTCACACAAGGGTCCTCAAGTACCAGTGAACAGGAGTCAAGCACTTAAATTTCTTTTTTACAGGAAGGAATTAGGAATCTATAAATAAGGGATCAAATAAAACACGTCATTTCTAAATGGGATGGTATGTTTGGTTGTTGGAATTTAACCATGAAGTACATGAACATGGTGCCTTTTTGTCTCTCTACTGATAAAACAATTCAACATTTAAGATATGTCATAGCAAATAAATGTACTGAGCAGACCTCTGTCTACTTAAAAACATTATAGAACACTAAGGCCAGGACATTTCATTCAAGTAGCAGTTGCAGAGAGACAAAGTAATCACAGAAAGATATCTTGATTGTATTGCTTTTTGCATTCTGTCTCTATGCCTTTGTGATTTACCAAGTGAATAAACAATGTAACTAAAAAAATAAAAATGCAATTTCAGAAATCATGCTAAAGCTATTTTGTACTTCATTGCAATGAAATAGTAGTGGACTACACTACTACCATTGGGACTATGCCAGCAGATGAGCTCAGCTAATAGTTTGAAAATTGCAATTTATTTGAGACACCATCTCTTTTCATTCATATATTTCCCCACTTTTAGACCATACACATTGCTTCTTCCTGGAGCTTCCCCAATGTTGACAAGAATTAGATGACACAACAAAATTTTTGGCTCATTATTGCATTTGTGTTTATTTTTTCATTTCATTTTTAAAATTTTTTTATAAATCAATTATTTGTTTTCAGTTTTCAACAATATAGAGCAGAGGGGATGGCTAGGTAGCACAGTGGATACAACACCATCCCTGGAGTCAGGACTTGAGTTCAAATCTGACTTTTAGTACTTACTAAGGTATGACCCTGGGCAAGTCAATAATCTCAATTGCCTCCAAAATAAAAATAATGTAGAACATATTACTATTATAATAATCAGAATTTGCATTGTTTGAATATGGTGGTTTATATAGATGAATAACAAAGTTTTCATTACAGTATCACACTATTCTCTCAATTCATAAGATGATAAATGACTAGAGCAACTATTTTGCCAACTCACTAGGAGGGTGGGTGGTGCAATGGAAGAAGCACTGTATTTGAAGTCAGAGAACCTGAGTTCTGGCAACTGTTATTTTTGTGGCCTTAGGCAAGTCATTTAACCTCTCTGAGCCTCAGTTTCCTCATCTGTAAAAAAAAACTGCATTTATTGACTTCTAAGGTTCCTTCCTAGTTTAAATCTATGATCCTAATAACGCTATTAACTTAGAGAAGGAACAAATGTTAACATTCGTTGAAGTCATTCTAATTAAATATTTTAATTATATTTAAATTCAAAAGATGTTAATCAAACTTTCAAAAAGGTCTGGTGTAAACAGCTCCTTTAAACTATTAGATAAGAACATGGTGATTGTATTAACTTCATCTTCTCAGAGACATAAAAAAAAAACATGTTGCACACAAAGAAATGTATACTTTTCCCTCTCATAGCAAAGTACTTACCCTAGATTTTATACCTTACATTGCCTGGCCTCATTCCACTTCCCTGGACTTTATTGATAGGAACTACTTTTACTTTCACTCAGACATGGAAGAGCAGTATTTCAATATGACTAAATACTCCAGGTATACTTTCAATCTGGCAGAGACTTATTCTGCCATATCCTTTACTTGATACCTACTGGGTTGGACAGGCACCAAATATGGCCATTTTCCTATAATGCCATTCTGGATTAAAGGCCAGTTTAGATCCCAGTGGTTCACTAGGACTGTCCCAAGGACGTCTTTGATCTATAGTTATTTCCATTAGGTTGTTGGCCTGAGGACACTCTAGGAAATTTGGAGGATCTCTGGTGGGTGGGTTCTTCTAGGGCTCCAATAACTGTTTTAATTGGCATTGTACTGTCGAGCCCTTTCTCAGTTTTATCTGATTTTGGCTTCTTTAAATGAAAATCTCTACTTGTCACAAAAAACCCCCCACTATTCATGATTATTATTTCATCACTTGAGAGCTATAGGATAGCATAATAGACTGAGAATTGATCTAAAAGCCAAAATCATCTGGATACAAGTCCTGCTTTTTACATATACTGGTTATATGAATGTGGGCAGCTTACCACAGGAACCGCTGGAAACCCTCTAAGTGTATAAACATAACAATTGCTAAAGAATAGATTCGAACATAAAATTTCTAACCGAAAGAAAACTTTTCTTCCTGAAGAAAAGGAAAGAGGGACAGCAAAATGACAAAACAATATTCTGGGCTAATAAAGACTGTGCATTTATTTGTAAGACAAATCTATGAAGCAATCTTGTTAAATTGGTAAAAAAAAAAATCATAAATCAGAAAATAGCTACTTAACATAGAATACAAAACTAATTTTTGTGGATAATGGAATAATTCACATTTTATATCATGGCATAACATAAAAAGTGCTTGACCTACAATCAGGAGAGACTTGAATCAATTTAAACCTTCACATCTACATTTAAACCTTGGCCAAATCATTTAACCTCTCTGAGTGCCAGTTTCTTTTCTATAAAATGGAGCTAATAATATCTGTAGTACCTAGTTCACAAAATCATTGTGAAGATCAAATGAGATAAGAAATATAAAACTTTGAAAACATTAAAATGCTATACCAAGGACCACTATTATTATTATGAAAATAAAAAACAGCATAAAATATTTTTAATGTTGAATATTAAGAACCTATCTATCTAAACATCTCAGTCAAAATGTACTTTTTTAAGTGCAACTTTCACTGGATCAATGTTTTTGAGATTTTTAGCTTCACTGCATTAGCATAACCATTAAATCCAACAACTATCCCACAAAATCCAAACAGTGCATTAATAAATCAAAGAAAATCATTAGACTGCAGTTTTTATGGATGCAGTCTCTGCAGCAAAATATAAATCATGACTTGCTGAAAGATTTTTGTAGAACTCATCTTCTCTGCTAGAAGTGTGCGTGTGTGTGTGTGTGTATGTGTATGTGTGTGTGTATGTAGTGGTGGGGAGTGGAGGACAGAGGAACTGATGGTGGTAAGAAGAAATGGTATATAAGCTCTGTTTACCATATACTGGCATAAGTTCAAGGGCCATAAAAGGATATAACAAACTGCAATTAGACATGTAGTTAAGGAAAAACAAAAGAGAATATGCTAGACGTAGAAGTAGCAATATATATACATGGAGAAGTAGCAGCTGATAAAGGCTTGGCTGTGGCATTCTGAAGACTGGAATTCAAAGTTCTGTTTTCGCATGACCCTGTTATTATTTAAACTCACAGTGACTCCTGGCCTAACATATAGTCACAAAGACTGTTATAGAAAGTTGCTAGTCTGAATCAAAAGGAAGTTTCTACATGATGAATTCCCTACATTGATGAAATCCTAAGTATAGATCTCCCAGCCCAACGGGGAGTATTTCTGGGTACAATGTATTTTATAAAACATATGTCATCTTCACATCATATATCACATATATTTTTATAATACATTCACCTATATTTTATATATAATTCATTTAGCACTAAGATATAGTACCTAAAGTAAAAGTAAAGGCTGATTTTTAGTAACATACTTCCAAACAAAACTGAAACATGCTGGTCCTTTGCAACTAGTGATGTAATATAATTTTTTGTTGTTTGGTTGTCTTTAGTCATGCCCAAGTCATTCAGGGTTTTCATTAGCAAAAATACTGGAGTTGTTTGCCATTTCCTTCTCCAGCTCATTTGGCAGATGAGAAACTGAGGCAAACAGGGTTAAGTGACTTGCCTGGGGTCAAGTGTCTGAGATCACATTTTATATAACTCAGGAAAAGGAGTCTTCCTTAGTCCAGGTTCAGTACTCCACCTACTATGACTAATTAAAAATTGAGCAATATATTCATTCAATTAATATTTATTAAAAGCCCAGAATGTACTAAGCATTTTGTATGGTGCTAAGAATAAGATAAGAATAAGATCGAAACAAAACAGTTCCTAAACTCAAGGAATTGTACTGTAAAAGGGAAGCAATATGTGCCTATAAAACTAAATATGAAATATACAAAGTAATACATTACATGGAAAGTAATTTCAGTTTCCAGGACACCAGCAAGTATGGAGATCAGGATAAAAAGGCCTCATAATTGGAGGTGGCAAAAGAGCTGAGCCTTGAAGGAAATTAGGGATTCTATGGCTGAAGTGGGGTGGGAGTCCCAAACAAAGGGATCAGCCTGTGAAAAGGCAGAGATGCACACTGTACAGTTAAACCACTTTGAAAGACTTCAGAGCTCTCATCAGCACAATGATCAACCACAACAGTAGAAGAGTCCTGACGAAACATACTGTCTACCTTCTGCTAGAGAGGGAATGGACTCAGAGGGCAGACTACGAAAGAATTTTCTAGACATGGGCAATGCAGGAATTTGTTTTCCTTTACTACAAATGTTTGTAAAATGAATTTTGTTTTTCTTGCTTTCTCAAGGAGAGAGATGGAGGCAGTAGGAAACAAAGCAGATCTCCATCTGAAAATAACATTAATTTAATTAAAAAATTTTAAAAGAAAAGACAGAAATGGGAGATGATGTCACATCAAAGGAAGGTAAAATAGACTAGTTGGGCTCAGTTGTAGAGTGGATAAAATAACCTGCAATAATACGGATTGGAGCAAGATCATATAGGGCTTTAAACAGAGGGGTCTGTATGCCCTCAGAAACAACAGGGAGTTACTGGGGTTTTTGAGGAAGACAGTGACACAATCAGATCTTACTTTTGAAAAATCAAGTTGACAGCTCTCTGTAGATGCTATGGAGAGGGGAAGACTTGAAGCAAGAAAACTAGTTAGAAAATAAGAGTGAAATAGGGATCACAATAACTTGGAGAGAAGAAAAGAGGATGGACAACAGCAATATTATGGAGTTAAAAAAAACAAGACAGGACAAGCTAAGGATGATTAACGTTGCAAATATAAGTGACCAAAATGATAGTAGAGAGCTGGATAGAAATAGGGAAGTTGGAAAGAGGCAGGTTTTGGGAAAAGATTAGCTCTGTTTTATATACTTTCAATTTGAGTTGTTTATAGGAAATCCATCTATTAGGTAGTTAGTGATGGGAAACCGGAAATCAGGAGAAAGACCAGGGAAGGACATATAGAAATCAAATTTACGCATGAATCAAAAGATACCACCCAGATCTTTTTACTATTATGCCTCAAAGTCCTGTCGTTAACAGGCAAGTGATGAAGCAGCAGGTGCAGATACACTGGGAGCTGTAATCACACAGGCGGTCCAGGCCATAGGGTTTCTCACTGGAAGCAGCAGTGAGACTCAGCAGCTCCCTGGGTGTCTGAGCAGCTTTTTAAGGAATGCACTGCTCACCTCCTGGTATGAGGAAGGGGGCTAGAAAAGGTGCCCTAAACACTGTCTGGTTACCCAACCCTGGCCTGATTACCGCAGCTATGTGGTAGACACAAAAAAATGTACAAAAAACGTCTGCAAAGATGATTCCACTCAACATCAGCACATGGAACATGCTCACACTAACAGACAACACAAAATCCAGGAGACCTGAATGATGAAATGTTCTTGTTGCAAAAGAAGTCAACAGGTATCACCCAAATAGCAGCCCAGAGTGAAACAAGATTGGCAAATGAAGGCCAGTTTACTGAAGCTGGAGCTGGATACACATTTTTCTGGAGTAGCTGCAGTGAAGGGGAACGCCGCAAAGCTGGCGTGGGTTTTGCAATCAAAACCAATCTAATCAGCAAGCTGGTATGCCTGCCAAAAGGAGTGAATGACAGGCTCATGACAACGCGATTGCCACTTGCAGGAAAACGCCATGCCACCATCATCAGTGCCTATGCCCCCACCATGACAAACCCTGATGAGGTAAAAAAAAATATTACGAAGACCTAGAGACCCTTATCATCAATGTGCCAAAAGAGGGCAAGCTTATAATTCTGGGTAACTTTTATGCTAGAGTAGGCTCAGACTACCAGAGTTAGCAGGGAGTCCTAGGGAGGAATGGAGTTGGAAACAGCAGCAGCAATGGACTAGTGCATCACATGACCTTCTTATCACCAACACTGTCTTCCATTTACCTAAACACAATAAAAGTTCATGGATGCACCCTCGCAGCAAACACTGGCACCTAATAGACTATGTGATTGTAAGGAGAAGAGACAGACAAAATGTGAGCATGATAAAGGCAATGTGTGGTGCAGAGTGCTGGACTGATCATAGACTTATCCTTTCCAAGCTAAATATTTGCATTCCTCAAAAGTGCCACATCTAGGCAAAATCTCTATCAGAAGAATTAATGTTGAGAAATTAGAGCTCTTCTCTGAGCATTAACAGTTTGTTGCTAACTTGAAGGGAAAGTTGAACCAACACACAATTGGCAATAGTGGAGCAGAAAAGGAGTGGGCAGCTTTCAGAGATTTGGAGTACAGCACTGCATTTGCTCATCTGGGTCAGAACACTCACAAACACCAAGACTGGTTTGATGAAAATGATGGGGAAACTCCACAGAATTTACCAGCAGGATAGTTCATCCATCTATAAGAAGGCAGCACTTAACTCCTTCAAAAGCAAAGTACAAGCAAAGCTTAGAGAGATGCAGGATTCCTGGCTCAGTAAGAAGGCAGATGAAACTCAGTTTTATGCTGATAATAACAATTCAAAGCACTTTTATGATTCCCTGAAAGATATTTATAGACCAAAAGCCTATGGTGCATTACAACTACTCAGTGCTGATGGAGCCACATTGATTAGTGATAAGGATACGATCCTAGAGAGATGGGCTGAGAACACTTCCATAGTATTCTCAACAGACCATCATCAGTCAATGCTGAGGCCAATGATCATTTACTTCAGGTTGAAGTCAATCCCTCCTTAGCTGAACTTCCAAATGAAGAAGAGATTTTGAGGGCCATTAGGCTCCTTTTATATGGCAAAACACCTAGTGCTGATTCTATTCCAGCTGAGATTTACAAGGTAGGGGGACCACTGCTCATACAAAAGATGACTGAAATTTTCCAGGTTATATGGCAAGAGGAAGTTATTCCCCAAGAGTTCAAGGATGCCTCCATTGTCCATCTCTATAAAGGTAAAGGGAATAGACCATCCTGCGACAATCACAGGGGGTTCTCTCTCTTAGTCATTGCTGGAAAAAATCTTGCTAGAGTCCTCCTTAACAGGCTGATTCTTCACCTGGAAGATGGTTATATACCTGAGAGCCAGTGTGGCTTCAAAAAGGGCCAAGGAACAGTCAATATGGTGTTTGCTGCCAACAACTCCAGGAGAAATGCCGGGAGCAGAACAGAGGTTGGTACACAACGTTTGTAGATCTGACCAAGGCCTATGACACTGTTAGTCGTGAAGACTAATGGAAAATTACGCCAAAATTTGGTTGATCAGAGAAGTTCATCAATATTGTATGTCAACTTCATGACGGCATGTTTGCCCAGGTTTTAAGTAGTGGACAATGCTCTCATGACTTCCCAGTCACCAATGGAATGAAACAGAGCTGTGTGCTTGCTCCCATACTTTTTAACATGATGTTGTCAGCCATGTTGTCAAATGCTTTCAATGAGGATGAACATGGCATCAAGGTCAACTACCATACTGATGGCAAGTTCTTCAATTTGAAAAGGCCAAGACCAAAGTGGAAGGAGTGCTGGTGCATGATTTTCTATTTGCAGATGATTGTGCACTCAATGCAGCCTCTGAAGCTGAGATGCAACAAAGTATGGATCAATTCTCTGCTGCCTGTGCTAATTTTGGCCTAATAATTAACACCAGGAAAACACAGGTGGCTTCATCAGCCACCACCACACCATCCATGCATGGAACCATTGGTTACAACAAATGGAGAAGTTTTGAATGCTGTGAATAAGTTCACTTACCTTGGTAGTGTACTTTCCAGGAATGTACACATTGACAATGAGGTTGATGCACACATTGCCAGAGCTAGCTCCGTGTTTGGGAGGCTCCAAAGAAAAGTGTGGGAGAGAAAAGGTATTAGACTGATTACCAAACTGAAGGTCTACAGAGCCACTGTGCTGATCTCATTGTTGTATGCCTATGAAACATGGACAGTCTACCAGTGCCATGCCAGGAAACTGAATCTCTTTCATTTGAACTGTCTTAGGAAGATTCTAAGGATCACCTGGCAGGATGACGTACCAGACACTGAAGTCCTCGCTCAAGCTGAACTGCCAAGCATTTAAACTATGCTTCAGAGAGCGTAGCTCCAATGGGCCGGCCACATTGTTTGAATGCAAAATGTATGCTTGCTAAAAAGACTGTTTCATGGAGAACTCACACGGGGCAGGTGATAGCATGGAAGTCAGAAGAGGCGATATAAGGACACTCTCAAGGTCTCTCTCAAGAACTTTGGATTTGACTGTGCAACATGGGAGACACTGGCACAGGACCACTCAGCATGGTGTGCCCACATCAGAAAGGGTGCTGTGCTATAAGAGCAAAGCAGAATTGAAACAGCACAAAGTAAACATGGGATGTGCAAATTTGGAGTATCCACCCCAAATATTCACACAGACTATGAGTGCCCAACCTGTGGTAGAGCATTCCGAGTTCATACTGGTCTGATCAGCCACAGTCGGACACACTGAAACTTCACTTTATCATGGTGATGTCATTCTGGTCCTCTTCAAAAACAAAGGACAACAACCAATCCACATAAAGATGAAACTGAACCCGTAAGGACTCAGATCACCAAATGAATGAATGAATGAAAAAGCATTTAAGTGTTTACTCTGTGCCAAGTACTGTGCTACAAACGTTGAGGATACAACAGAAAAATATGAGTCTTTGTTCACAAAGAGCTATTATTCTAAGTAGGGAAGACAATACATATAGTAGAGTTCAGCTGTAAGATGTATGGAAGGGTCCAGTGGTCCTAAGGGTTTAATTGTACAGCAGATGGTAAGGCCAAGGGTCCTGAGTATACTGGCAGATCAGATGGCAATGCCTGGGAGTCTAGGCATAATGGCAGGGCAGAAACATCCTTTCACTTCAATGACTGGATGCTGACTTACTCCACCCCTTACTTACAAGAGGAAATACAGTCAGTCAACAAACATTTATTAAGCACCAACTATGTGCTAGCACTGTGCTAAGTGCTAGGAATATAAAGAAAGTCAAAAGATGGTCCATGCTTTCAAGGAGTTCACAGTCTGATCAGGGAGACAACATGCAAAAAACTATGTACAAGCCAGATACGTAAAGGACAAACTAGAAATAATTAACAAAGAGAAAGACACTAGAATTAAGGGAGATCAGGAACGACTTCCTGTAGAAAGCATAATTTCAGCTAGGACTTAAAGGAAGTAGAAAGCAGAGGTGAGGAGAGAGAGCATGAATCAGGAGATGGAATGTCTTGTTCAAAAACAGCAAGGAAACCAATGTCGTAGGTACAGAGTACTTAGAAGTGGGAGATGGAGGTAGTTTGTAAAGTATAATAAGACAGGAAAGGTAGAGGAGAGATAAGTTATAAGGGTTTTCAACACCAAAAAGAAGATTTTATATTTGATCCTGCAAGTGTTTGGAAGCCACTGCAGTTTGCTGAGTAAGTGGGGTGACAAGGTTAGATTTCTACTGGCAAGAAATGGGGGGAGAGGCAGCCTGTCAGACCTACTTCATGCTGGACCCATTAGAGATCTGAGCTTGGTGGGTGGGTGGGATGAGGTGTTAAGGGCCGCTCAAGATTCCTGCTGGATGGAGACCCATACCTGACCAGGCCTGGGGCCAATTACTGGCAGAAAAGAGTACTCCAGAGAGAGCTTTGGGATAAACCTCCAGTTGAGAGTACAATATGAAAAATGATTCAGAAAAGGAGATTGAGAAGTAGTTCTGTCATATGGGTAAGAAAAGAATCAAGAGAAGGAAGTATCATGACAACCCAGTAAGTCAAAAGTAAACAGGAAGACAAAGGTATTAAATGCTACAGAGAAATCAAGAAGGATGAGGAAAAGGCCAGCAGATTTGTCATTTAAGGAATCGCTGATAACGTTGGGAAGAAGAATATTAGCTGAGTGAGATAATCAGAAACCAGACTGCAAGGGGCTGGCCAGTCAGTGAGAGGAAAGAGAGTAACAGCTGTAAACAACTTATTCTAGAGGTATGATTGTTAAGAAGGGAAATATAGGATATTAGCTTGTGAAGAGAGTAGGGTCAAACAAAACATTTAAAAAACATTTTATTATTTTTAAGTTCTAATACTCACTGTCCACAGTCAATCAAAATTAACTTCCTACACTAGTCAAGTCTAAAAATGTTTTTCGCCCTGCATCGTTAGTCTATATTCTCTCTGTTAAAATGTGGGGCAGTGTATTTCATTACTGTTACTTTGGAATTGTGGATAACCATTAGATTGATGAGAATTTTTTTAAGTCTTTCATTTTTAAGTCTTTAATTTTTCTTTGGGTTTGCTCAATTCACTATCCATCAGTTCATACAAGTATTTCCATGTCTCCTTGAAATGGTCTTTTCCTTCATTTCTTAGAACACAATAGTATTCTACTACATCATAAGCAAATCAGAGGAGCATGAAAAAAATTACCTGTCATATCTATGAATAGGAGTTCATGACCAAACAATAGCTAGAGAGGTTCACAGGAGGCAAAATGGAACATTTTGCTTATGTAAAAAAATTTTGCATAAACAAAGTCAATGCAGAAAATTAGAAGAGAAACAGGAAATTGGGGGAGAAAAACCTTGACAGCAAGTTTTTCTGATAAAGGTCTCAATTCTAAGACCTACAGGGTTCTGAGTTAAATTTATAAGAATTAAATCCATTCTTCAATTGATAAGTGGTCAAAGGATATGAATGGGCAATTTTATAAGGAAGAAATTTAAACTATCAATATCCATATAAAAATGCTTTAAATCACCAACAATTAGAGAAAGACATTAAAACAACTCTGTATCACCTCACACTCATCAGACTGGCCAAGTTGACAAAAAAGTAAAATGACAAATGCTAGAGGTGCTATGGGAAAATGGGTCCTTTAATGCACTAGTGGTAGAGCAGTAAACTGATTCAACAAATCTGGAAAGCAATTTGGAACGGGGCCCAAAAGGCTATTACACTACGCATACCATTTGACCTTGCAATACTGATACTAAGTCTATACCTCGAAGAGATTAAAGGAAGGAAAAGAACATACATGCATAGAAATATTTCCAGCAGCTCCTTTTGTGGTAGCAAAGAATTGGAAACTGAGGGAATGCCCATCAACTGAAGAATGGCTAAAGAAGTTACAGTGCAGGGATGTGATAGAGTAGAACTGTTAAGAAATGATGAAGGGAATGGTTTCAGAAAAACTTGGGAAGACTTAGATGAACCGACGTATAGTGAAATGAGGAGGACCAGGAAATTAATTTAGACAATTACTACAATATTATAAAGATAATCACCTCTGAAAGACTTAGGAACTCTGATCAACACAATTCCAAAGGATTCATGATGAAACTAGCTATCCACTTCTATCTTTAGATAAAGAACTGATGGGCTTGGAACACAGACTGAAGCATATTTTCTGTTCTTTTCTAGTTTTGGATGTGGCCAATGTGTGAATTTGTTTTGCGTGAGTATACATATTTCTAATAGGTTTTTTCCTTGCCTTCCCAATGGGTGAAAAGGGAGAGAATTAAAAATTTAAAATTAAATTTTAAAAAAGAGAAGTAATTCAAATTTCCTATAATATTAAAGTGAGATAGAATGTTAAAGATCATCTAACCCAAAATCCCCAATTGACAGACTGATCATATTAGACTTAGTAATGGTTCATGATCTGGAAATTTATCCAAACAATAGAGTACTCTTTAATAGATATAAGCAGGTCATCAATGACAAAAAATATCAAATCTATTGGGTACCTCATGAGTTCATAGCTTGTTTCTGACACATACCAGCTGTGTAACCCTACACTAGTCACTTAGTCTCTTAGTACCCCAGGTAATTCTCTAAAACTACTGGAAGGTACAGAACAGTTCATTTGCTTTGGTACAGGGGATTTCCTCAATTAATGGTCCCTATGGAGATGAAATTTAAGATTTGGATACTATGTATATGAATGTGTGTATATGTATATGTGTTTTACTTTTAAAAAAGCATAAATTTTTGAACAGCAATGTATACACAGAATGATTTTTATACGTAAACCTAAAAACGGATGGAATTTCATACTTACCCTTTTTTATATCATTTTACACTGACAATTTGTAAAATTAATTTAAAATTTCACACTAAAAACTTTTGAAGTTTTTCCCCACTCCTATAGTATTACAAGCTATTTTTGAGAACCAAAATTTAAAGACTTTAGCCTGTATCTAGTATACTTGAAGAAACACTGTCAAAGCATGTAAGCATTACTAGATATGAATTAATGCAATTTAATTCACATGGTTTCCTTACCACAACTGAACGAATAATTTTTTTTAAAGTTTTGCTACTAATTAACTGACAAGACCTACAAATCCTGAGATGAAATTAACTGGCATACTTTAGAGTTCAAAGCAGTGACTTCTGCTAATAATGACATGGCTCAGAATTTCACAAACCTTTTAAATCTTCACCCTCCTCACACTTGTATTAGGTTATGAATTAAGACAACTAACTTAGTTGATTCTTAAAGAACTAAATGGTTCTAAATAGTTCAGCGATTTTAAGCCTAAATTTTCACATACTTTTCCTAACTAATGTTTTTTTCATTCTACAGTAAGTTATTTTCATACATCAGTTGACATTTAAATTATAAATCATAAAATTAATCTACATTGATTTCCATGCAAAGTTCTTAGCCATCTGGCAATAACTTCTTTCACTCCTAAGTCAAGACATCATGCTCATGATATTACTGGTCCTCTTCGAAAATGATGAACAACAACAACTACAGGCATTTTGGAACGGAAAACTTTTGTGGCATATAATATTAAAGGCAGCATGGCATACAGCTCCAAGTCGTTTCTTTAGACATATTAATACTATGAGTAGTTGAAAAAAGCACAATGAAAACAGAACATAACAGGAATATTACCATTAGTTTGCCAGTATTTAAATAATGCTAGAAACAGCTATTACATTGGGAGGAAGGGATGGAAAAGGAAAGTAGGGGAAAAGGTAAGCAGGAGGGAAACACATACACTCACAGAGGTATATGTGCACATGCGGGCATCTATGTGCTGTGTTCATGACAGGGACATGGGAGAATTGGCCAGGGTCTGTATTCCGGTGACCCAGTCTTTAAGAAACCAAGGTCACCTCCCATACCATAATTAGGCGTGAAAGTGGAACTTTTTTTGTGAAGACCAACATAAAGGAGGAAAAAATACCAAAGAACAAAGTTCATCATCAAGTCAATACTGGTTTGCATAGACTTACCAAATTCATGAAAATGCACTGGGTATTATAATTTCTTATATATCTGTAGCTTTCCCATCTAAAAGTCAGATACTTTTATGTAATGATTAATATCTCTGCCTCAGGGAAATGTAAACAAACTCCACATTTAAAGTGGAACTATTTGCAGACTAGACTTTACCATCAGAGTGAAATATATCACAACATAACCTAATCAAGAACTACCAAATCAAGAAATTAGGTTCATTTACAAAATGTGTGTAATACAACAAAACCCTTACAAAACTTAGGAAAGTAGGTAAATGTAAACAGTTTTATTTTTCACCTGTCACAAAGGCCTCTATTTCCAACGATTTTTCTATACTCCATAATCCCTATCCCGCAAGCCCCCGCCTCCTGACAAGTCACTTGATAATCAGATCCTTAAGGACTAGGATCTCTCTTAATCATTTTTATATTCCCCAAAGGTCTAGCTAGTATATTTGCATACTGAGTAAATACTTGATAAATGTTAAATTTATTTATAAACAAATGTGAATTAGGAGGCTTTTCCAATATCAGGGACAGGAACCCAATTCTTCATTTGCCTTAAGGCAAATGATTTGATACTGAAATTTTTGTTGAAGCTATCTGAAAAGAGATAAAATTTTAAATATAGATTTTTTGTGATTTTGCAAATCTAAAATTGTTCCTGAAGATGTTTTTCGTAAATCACAGAAAAACCTTTTAAGGTTGCATTTTTAAAAATTAGGTGCAGATGAATTTTAAAATATTAACCTAAAAGATTAATAAGCAAAGTCATAATTACAAAATGGATGAGAGTATAAATTCACCTGCTGTTTGTTATGTTTACTTTGGTTGACCTTTTTGTGGTGAAACGGGGGTGTAGGTAAAGTTGAAATATAAGGTTTGTGAGACAAGAGTACATATTCACCTATATTTTGTCTGTTTACTCTGACTGACCTTTTTTTGTGGGGAAGGGGAGGAAAGAGAAATATCTGCTCATGAAAATCTCTGTGCCAATAAAAAAAAGCTCATCGACCATTTAAGAGTTAAGACACTTACTCTGCAAAGGCAAATCTCATAACAGTAAATGTGACAAAGATAAAGGTATTTCTCTGGTTGGCATACTGATTTAAGATTTCCAAGAAACCTTTTAAGATCATTTTTTTTCCTATTTATCCAGCATAAACCATCTTAAAGTTATGTTATCTTATTTCCTAATTAAAAAGATACCATTAAACATATGATTTATGTTAAATATTAAGAAACACCTTTCAGTGTCTTTTTTGTGTTAGCATTGTTTGCCCCAGCTTTGACCAAGGAAACACAAAACTACAATGTGGAAAGATAGCACTAAGTGAAAACTTAAGGAATATATAAGAATATAGTACAAGTCAAATCAATAAACATTTGTAAAATACTTACTATGTTCCAGGCAATGTGTAAAGCACTGAAGATATTAAAAAATAAAAGGCAGAAAGAGTAAAATATTACACAGAATTAATAAAATTTGAGAAAAATAGAAAAAAAAGTATTTAACACCCAAGTTATCCTAGTGATGTTATACAGTCTTAAATTCATAGAAAACAAAATGTCAGAAAAATCAGAAGTGCTCTAAATGAGCATGATGTGCATAAGATACTGTATATTTCCAATAATGAGAATAGTGTCATAAAAGACATCAAGAAAGACTTGTATGAACCAAAAAGAAGTTGGGTGTGTCATATATTAAGGGTGGGGCATGCAAAACAAAGTGCCTGAGGGTTGCACTGGTAACACAAAATATTTTTTAGACTGAGATCAGTATGCAGATCCCTGATGGGGGATTTATGGAAAGATATAAACAATAATCACATACAATTAAGTATCCACACTAACAAAACATCTCTAAATGGTAAATTGGGAGAAAAGTGGGTTTTAGGATACCCAGTTACATTGGTTTATGTTACATTTATGTATATATATATATATATTTTATAAAACAATATTTTAACTTACTATACTTGACTGAAAGATATATCAGGAATGCCCTTTCTCCTATAACTCCCATCCCAAACTGATGAGCTAATTTGAAAACAATGTTGTGAGTATGTTTAGGAAAGCAAATTACTCAAATGGAAAAATGTGAATATATCCTTCAATACAGCCAATCTACACAACTTGCCTACACCTGCCTATCGCTGGCCTCTCTCCACACATTACAAGTTTAAAAGTTACAGGTGGTAGTTTGTTTTTTAGCATCTGAAGTAAAATTCATCCCATCTTCTGGGTCAATTAACTCAGGGGTTAGTCAACACTGCTTTATCATGGTACATTAAGCATAACAGAAATGGTGCTGGATTTGTAGTCAAAAGACCTGGATTCCAACACTGGCCTTGCCTCTTATTATGTATGTGATATTGGGCAAGTGACTTAAATCTCTGTAACTCAGTTTCCTCATCTATTAAAATAAAAATAGAGGCCAGACTAGATTACCTCTTAAAGTCCCTTCCAACTCTAAATCTATGTATGATCCTATAAACACCGGTTTAAAAGCTTACATTTTCTACTTTGTTAGGACTGTGTCTTTTGAGTATTTGACAAGAAAGTGAATATATTTAAAACAATATGGTATAATGTTGTTATTCAGTCGTTTTTCAGTAATGTCCAATTCTTCATGACTCCATTTAGGGTGTTCTTGGCAGAGATACTGGAGCGGTTTGCCATTTCCTTTCTCAGCTCATTGTACAGATGAGGATATAGATTTAAGTGACTTGCCCAAGGTCACACAGCTAGTAATGAGAACAGATTTAAACTTAGGTTTTCCTGATTCCAGGGCACATGTTCTATTCACTTGCGTCATCTTGTTTTACAATTGGGTTTGCTTACTTCTTTGTTTCTTAAGTAATTTAGAGACATGTTCAATAAAATAGGGCTTTTCAAAACTCAAATAACGTACATATGATCTCTCTCACCATTCACCAAGTATGGTCTGCAAAGCAGATCTAGCATGGCAGCACAGAGGTGTGAAAATGGTTAGCATATTAGAAGACACAAAATAGCAATCATGCCAACAACAAATAATACAAGTCTTTGTATATCAACATAAGGCGTGATATCTTCAAATGAATAAAGCTTAAGAAAGAATGAATTTATACAGCAAAAGAGTTTACAGTTCATTAATCAGGATACTTATTTGCCTCTAACACACTCAATAATTAAAACTGCAGTCTTATGCTTCACTATTACTTAGGTTCTCACTACTTATTCAATGACATACTCTATAAGTAAATAAATTTAAAGTACATTATCTATTCGGTATATAAGCTAAATCCTTAAAAGAAAAATGTGAGAATTTCACTTCAAAGAAATCCTTGATATCTTTTGAAAAAGGAATCAGCTCTTTTTGATTACTTTGATTTATTTTTAGTTTGATCATAGAATTCGGTTCCCTTCTTTAGGAACAGCTAGTCCTAAACTAAGCCACTAGCATAGTCTCTTTGTTTTGTAGATAGTTTCTTAAGTCGAGCTTACCTATAGAGTTAGTGAATAGATTGAGAAGACTTTATTATTTAGTAGCAGATAATTTAGAAGAATAAAATAATCACAAGATTACAAGGCTTTTCAAAAGGCTAAATTTACCTTTCTAGCAGAAGGAGGGAGGGCTGAACCATAAGCCAAGTTCCCCTCTCTGGCAACTGGAGAAAGGTTAGCCAGAAGTTAAGCCCCCTTTTCTTTTTCTACAGAGACCAAGTTGAATCATGGACTTTGCTAAGGAAGATGGAAGGTGTTTACCACAAGTTCTTCTTTCCCAGTATACTTTCTGGTTACAAAAGGTACCACCTGGAGGAAAGGATGTCTTGCACAGGATTAAAACAGTCTGGGAGAAGCTAACTAGTCAGGTCACCTGCCTTGTCTAATTGAACTATGTTCAAAACAAAGTTTCTATGATTTTTCCAATTCCTCTTTCTTTATTATAAAAATCGTCTCTGTAAATCACTCCTTGCCTCTGACCTCTGAGAAGTCAGGTAACCTCCTCTAACATGCAAATGCTAGTTTTGCAAATTAAATCACTGATGGCTTAGTAACTTTGTCCTCAGTTTCCTTTCTTTTTCAGATAATCAGTTTTGACACTTTCATTTTAAGGTTAAAGCATTTAACTCTAACGTTCTAACACTAAGTTTAACAAATTCATTAAAACAGGCTATAGAATGCTTATATTTGAAGGAGATATATTATAGAGGATCTAACCATAGTTAGAATCTGGCACTGATATCTGCATTATCTTTATTTAGCATAAAAAACTGTATCTGAGGTCTTTGATCTTAAATATTTTCTTTGCTTTTCTTTTTTGTGGTATTAATAAACATCACTCTAATCATGTAATACATTCTTCAGGCATTAAATTCAACAAAATTCACATCACACTGCTTTAAAATCTAATGAGAAGTCATCTTCTTTGACCTTTCCATTCAGTAATTACCACACAGAACTATTCCACTGGATTCATGTGAAACTTTAAGTACTGCTAAAATCATAATCCAAAAGAAGTTCTAAGAAATGGCTAGAAGCTGCTTGGAAAACTTAAAGTAACTTCTCTTTTATTGAAAAATGAGAATTCACCTATCACACTAGTATTTATCTTCCATTTATTTCCCTTTACAAAGGAGTCTGAGTGTCTGCTATCTACTACACACATTTCTACTGGCCTTCTCAATTTATATCTAGTTTCTGAAAAGAAACTGAAGCTTAGTAGCTAGCACATGTACATGTCAATGTTAAAAGCTTACTTCTGAAGAAAAAGTCAGCTTTATCTCTATGTCCTGCTATGATTTAATGAAGACAAGTTTTCATTTCAAGTTTCAACTCAGACAAATATTCACCTACTTTGCAACGCAATGGTAAATTTCTCTGTAAGTCTGGTATAAAAATGCTACCAAAGTGACAGCCATCATTTGCAAAACAGTAGAGCTCACGAATAGTATTCCAAATCATCACAAAGGCAGTATTACTCATTACTAGAACGTCCCAAGAATCTTCTTATCAGGTTAAATCAAAACTTAAATGCTACAAAGTTTAATACTGACAAAAAATTAGATGTACAGAGTACTTTAAGGTTCCCACAACACTTTCTTCAGCACCCTATGAGCAGACAGCACAGGCACTTTTTGGAGGAAACCAAGGCTCTGAGAAAAAGTGATTTGCCCATGATCACTCAGCAAGATATCTGAGGTGGGATTTAAACCCATATCTATTGACTACATGCGCAGTACCCAACCCACTCTGCCTCTGATGTGTATCTGAAATATGCCCAAATTCTTTACCCATAATTTCTCCAGGTGTATTGTTACTGGAAACTGGTGTCTCTCACCATTCAATTATCTCTCCATTGAACAAACACTTACTGAATGTTTACTATGTATTCCACTAGGAGCTCTGAGTTCTGCCATCTGAAAAATTACACTATTTCTTGTTTTGTCAGATGTTGTTATTCAGTCATTTAGAATGATCATGAAGAAATGAAACCATGAAGCCACTCTCCAGTTTGAAACCTGCTTAAACATAACACGAAGAAGTCTAATGTGTAAAGGGAAAGATGAATAGCAGGTTTTAATTTGGTTACAAACCAATGTATTTCTTTTGCAAGGAGAACTGGAAGCTGAAAAAGCAGTAAGATGAACTTTGACTAAATCAATGTGAACATCAGATAAAGCTAATAAGAGTCAAGAGTAAAAAGGTACTGTTCATCATCAACAACTAGATAGGCAGACAGATAGATGGACAGATAGAGAGATAAATAATATAGATATAGTCATATAAGTTTATACTTTTCATTTCAATTAAGTCTTTTTGGTGGCCACTTTGTCTGGCCCTGGAAGGATATGTGATATCTGGAGCAGCCATTTCCGAAGAGAAACATTTGCAGGCTCAAAAGAGATTGTGAAAGAAAGGTTTCCAAGGGAAGGGGGGAAATGAACAAGAACTTATTAAATGCCTATCATGTGCTGTGCACTGTGCTAAGAGTTTTATAAATGTTATCTCAGTTATCCTCACAACCCTGCAAGACAAGTGCTGTTAAGATCTCCATTTCAGAGGTTAAGTAACTAGTCTAGTCACACAGAGTAAGCAAATGAGGCTAGATTTGAACTCGTATTCCTGACTTTAGGTTCAGCTCAATTTTCCACTATCCCACCAGCTGCCTAAGACCAAAGTGAATGCCCAAATATTGGTTAAGAAGGTAAAAGGGAACTATGTAGCTAACTGTAAGATTGTGTGAAACCATTCATGTTTAATTTAGGAAAAAAAAATCAGAAACAATTATTTTTTTAAAATTATGATATAATACACAATATAAAAACCAATATAAAATATAAATATAAAAGCAATAATAAAAAAAATAGAAGAACTAAAGGGAAAAGAGACAATTTTGCAGTATAAGATAGGGTTTTCATATTCTCTTTTGTTTTGTTTTTTCCTTAAGACTTTTTCCTGGAACTCTTTCTCTGCCAAACTAGAAAAAATTTTAAATTATGTAACATGGATTTTTGTTTTAGAAGGATGAAAGTTTTAAAGATATTGTATCAGATTATAATTTCCACTGCAATCTCTAGGATCAAAGATAATACATTAGAAAATAAGTAGAACCAGGGAAACAATACCCAATAGCTTACAACAGTATGAAAAGAAAGAACAGTAACAACAATAAAAAATCAAATCTAATATATTATAATAAATATAATATATTATAATGACCAAGCTTAGCCTCAAACAAGAGGTATCAAAATGCACCTCCCTTTCTTTAGTTCAGAAATGAAGCACTATGGATATGAACAATGAATATTCGCTAAGATTTAGTTGATGTGTTAGTTGTGGTGGACTATTTCCCTTCTTTTAAAAAGTTCTTTGTTATAAAGGATGGCTCTCTGAGAAGGTGAAAGGTAGGAATACATTTGAAAATAAAGGTCATATAAAAACAAAAGATATCAATAATTTTTTTTTCCAAAAGAAAACTAGTGGTTTTTGGATATTCTTGATATCACAGAAAAGATAATTTAAAAAATAATAACCTTCTTAGTTTTCATTCAAAAATAAATCCAATGGGTAAATCTGTAACTGTCTATACTATACAGTTTTAAGTCTAAAATATTTAAAATAATTCTATCAGAAAAATTATGGATAAGTTGTGATCTTAAAAAAAACTTTTAGTTTTGTAAAAATGGGCTAAAATATAGTGATAGGTTTCTATTTCCTCTCCCCCAAATTCTGAGTTTTTCTTTAAGCAAAAAAATTCCCATCCCCATGGCTTTAAGATTTCAAGAAAATCTGTCTTTCTAATGGCATATTAAATGGAACTTGGCATGTTACAGAAATCTCAAAAGATAACTTGACTAAAGTTTAGATTCTTTGGTTACAGAGAAAGGTCTTTATTTCCCCTAAGCTTCGAACCATCCCAATATATTCTCTTATCTGTGACAGTACCTTTAAGGTCTTTTGGATCTACCCTTACTTATGGCTAAATAATGAAAACAATAAAAGAGAGCAAATACTAAATATATGTAGGTTAAATTATTTCCTGTTCAGGAATACAAACATCATTTTTCAGAAAAAAACACCATTTAAAAACAGAGCTACTATTTGATATTTAACAGTATAATATAATAAAAGCCACCGTACCTCACTGTAAAATCATAGGAGCAAGAGGCCAACAAAGAAGCATGAAATGGTGAAAACTGAAAGAGAGAGAAAAAAATTTTCTAACAATAAAACCTTGAATAAACACTTGTAAAATATATGGAAATAACAGTAACTTAACAATTAAAGCAGTCTCATAAAACACTTTTGTTTTCTTGCAACAAAGAGAATCCTCACTGAAACAACTGTCTGAATCTGAGATTAACTGTGTGACAGTATTTCATTTTTAGCAATGTCCATAAGCACTATTGCAAACTAAAGGTTTTTCAGATTTGGCAAATCAAATTCTACTTTTCTTCAGTCTTTAATTTAACCCACAAGATTTACTTTGAGAGGAAGAACAATTCTGGTCTATAAATTCTCTACTCATAGTCAAATTTTCTTGCATAGTGTTCTCATTAAAAAAGCCACAGGGTCTGCTGTTTACTATTTTGCTAGAGAAAGATGCTTCTGAAATGTCTGCTGTTCTAAAACAAAAATTACAGTCTGTACAAATTCAACCTAACCTCTTATTGAATATCAAATAAAAAATGTCCACTTAAAACCATAAATGACTTTGAAATACATGATACAACTAGTCCTAGGTAAGTTTTCAAAGACCAAAACATGTTAGATATACTATAGCCACAAGTATCACAACAAATACTTCAAGATTAAACATTTCATTAAAGTAATTTCTTAATCTTTCCATCATGGATAATGAAAGATTATTCATTTCATCTCAATGGTGTAAACTGCAAAGCCAAAGGCAATTAACGATTCATAAAATGGGACAGGAGTAAGGAAGATTTGTAATCTCACTAGTCTAGGAATCTCTTACGTGAAAAACTCCCTCTATCAATGCAGGCTGGCATTTATAGTTGTTGGCAACTTATAATTTTAGAGAGCCACCCACAGCACTGAGAGGGGTTCAGTGACTTGCCCAGGGTCACACAGCCAGTCTGTGAGGGGAAGGATCTGCATTCTTCCTTGCTTCAAAATGGGCTCTCTATCTAGACATCTGTCACAAAGTAACATTTTAAAAAATTAACAAATTTAAATTAACTCAACAGACCAATTATATCCTCTGAAAAGATAATTACTGGCATACCTCTTCACATTAAAGAACATTTCTAACCAACACTTTAAATAGTTCTACAAGAGATTTCTCTCAAGTACAAATGATATGTATAGGACATGACAGATGTTTAAAACATCATAACTGAAAGAAAAAAACCAGCTGCCACTCCACATATAGTAGTATTCTGTACTAATATAGCCTGGAAAATCTCCAATAGCAATCAACACACTTGAAATTATGTTGCGGCTTTCAAATATGTAAAGCATAAGTATCTAACTGGATATATGACCAGGATACTTTTGCCCTTTTAACCAAATAGGTCAAAATATAAAAACTAAGTATAATTCATACAATCATATGATAGATTTTTTTCACAAAGTTCTACCAATAGCAGTAAAGAGTAATCCAGAGCAGATAAATTTCTTAGAGGCACCAAATGAACCTCCCATAAATTTCAGTCACAGTCTGTATATACCATCTCTATAAAGCTTCAGCACTTTGCATAAAATAATATGTAGTAAAATATTAAAATCTAGACTATCTGGAGTTTTAGGGAGTACACACTACAGAATTTACCCCTTTAAGCATTTAACATTTTTTTTATTACTTCGCCTATCTAATTTGTATCACACATTCATTTTCCTTCTTAGACAGAGTATTCTGAATATATTTTGACCTCTCTTTTATGTGATAATTCTGTAAATAGCCCTTCTAAATAACTGTATAGCCCTCAAGGACAACAATATAATTTTTAAATAAGAAGAATTAAAGGCAGTCAACACTTGAATATAAATATGTAGTCAGGCATTCACAAAGTATTTTAATTTTAAAATCTATATTAAGGAAAGAAATGTAAAAGTCACACTGACTTACTTTCACCCTTCTAATAGCATAGGTATGACCAAGAAGTTCAAATACTGGTTGACGTATGTTTCTTAAGTCCCAGCCTCTTAAACTACAATCAACTGCACCCGTTACCAGCAAATTCTGAAGACAATTAGGGGGAAAAAAGGACAATTAAAATTAAATTAACTTTAACATGAAAGGCATTAAATGTATCCTGTTCTTAATGCTGACAATAAAGTATGTAATAAATTTTAGAATTCTGGCACAAGGAATGGAAACATAAGGCTCATACACTTAGTTCATCAGCAATCTAAAAGTAGCATATATTGCAGAACTCAGAAGAGCAACAGTCCTTTCCCAATTTGATTTTAGTATTATGAAAATTCATTTATAGTTCCGGATGTTTTCATTGTATTCTGCAAAGTCAATATCTTTATTCAGACAAGGTTTTGCAACTCATTTTTTCCCCTTATTCATAAGATTTATGAGAAAACAATGTTCTTATTCCTTTAATTAACAAGAATGAATGAGTGGGAGAAATACATCATTTCCATGTTTGGCAAAGTTCAAGAGACTATATGCAAATTATATGAATACACACACACACACTGACAAATCCACAAAAGATTTGTAATTTAGCATCCTCAGCTTTGATTCATGAAATTACCTTAAGTTTTGTATGAATAATGCATATGCATGTGTGTGTGTGTATGTACATGTGTGAAGTGCTTCCTTTTTTATTTTTAATTTATGGATTAAAACAAGCATTTTCACAACAGTACAATAAAGGGACGATTGCACAAGAAAGTGCAACTCTTATTATATATAACTTGCTGTTCCTTTCAAATATGTAATAAAGTTATCATGTGAATTTCTTTTTCCTCCTTTTTTCTTCCCCCTTCCCACTACAGAGGCTACAATTAGACACAAATGTGTGTGTATTTGTGTATACATACAGATATACAGACAAATATATAGATATGCAAAATCATTCTATACACACTATTTATCTTGATGAGATAGCATCTTTCTTCATGTGTCCTTTGTAGTTAATTTGGGTATTTATAATAGTCAAAATGACTTATTCACTCAAAGTTGTTCTTAAAACAAGATTGCTATTACCATATACAACATTCTCTTGGTTCTGGCTCATTTCTCTTCATTATTTCATGTAAGTCTATTCATGTTTTTCTAAGATCATCAAGCTCATTACTTCTTATAGCACTGTAGTATTTCATCACAATCATATACAACTTGTTCAGCCATTCCCCAGTTGATGGGCATCCCCACAATTTGCAATTCTTTGCCATTACAAAGAGAGTTACTGTGTTTTAGAACATTTAGATCTTTTCCTTTTTCCCTAATCATCTTTGGAAATAGACCTGGTAGTGTTATTGCTGGATTAAAGGGTACAGGCAGTATAATAATTCTTGGGGTGTAATTCCAGATTGCTCCTCAAAATGGCTGGACCAGTTCACAATTCTACCAATGAATGTGTCCCAATTTTTCCACAAACCCTCCAATAATAGTCACTTTCCCCTTAGATCATTTTAGCCAATCTGATAGGTATAAAATGATATCTCAAGGTTGTTTTAATTTGCATTTCTCTAATCAATAATGTTTTAGAACTTTTTTTTATAAGACTATATATTATTTTGATATCTTTACCCAAAAAGTGCAGTGCTTTCTTAAAAAAGAGTGGACCTTGGTTGGAGTAATGAAACAAGACAAAGAGAAAATTTTAAAATAAATGGGTTATAAAATTAAAAGTATCTAAGACAAACAAGTTACAAATGAAACAGTAGTTTGAATGCAAAGTAGAAAAGAAGCAAAGCAGTAAGTAATACAAAATTGGAGACCTAGAAGGAGGGGAGAAAATGCAACAAATTTCATTCAATTAAACAGACACTAATACCTACTTTGTACAAAGCACTATGCTAGACACAGGAAAGAAACAAGATCTAGATCCTAATAAGGGTTACAATCTAGTATGAAGTCAGGATAGTTTCACAAATAATTATAACACAAAAATAATACTATTAATTGCATAACAGAAATGCAAAGTACTAACCAAGGAGAAAAAGTTATTTGCAGAGAGGGAAAGGATGTTAAATCATAAAGTCATTCAACCGAAATAATTCTATACTGTTCAACTTTTGAGCATTTATCTGTTTCTCATTCTGTCTGTTGCTGTGGGCTCTTAAATCCTATTAATGCTAATTCAGGTCACATATGAGTGTCAATTAGAAACCAGAGTGATTAAATTTAACCTGTAACAGAAATGAAATAAAATTGATCTAGAATGCAAATGACTTTTTACTGGTTAAGAAAAGTTGTTCTAGGACTGTGGAAAGTCAGACACAAAAATATATTATTAGAAGTGCTATAAATTAATTGGCCACACTCTTTGGCCACACTCTGACCACAGACTTCACTGTTAGACATATACCCCAAGAAGGTTAAAGATTCAAAGGTCCCATAGCTTCCAAAATATTTACAGCAGCATTCTTGTAGTAGCAATGAACTGGAAATAAACATACACAAGGTATACAATATAAACAGAAATAACATCTACCCCACCACCACCACCACTCAGAATGCCGTATAACTCTGACAGCTAAGTCTGGTCCCAAAGAGATGATAAAATGTACTTTCCTCTCTTCTTCACAGAGTAGGGGAGATTGTGGGTGTAGAATGTTGCATGTACTTCAGATTCAGTAGCTGTCACTCTTTTTTTTATTCTTTGAAAAAGGGGATAACATTTTGGGTAGGTGAGGGGAAGTGACAGATTTGTAAATGATGGCAGTAAAAATATAAAAGAGACTGATGAAAATTATTTTTCAAAAATAAAGACTGATCTATTAGGAAAAGTTTACACTGCTTAGTGCATTATACCTCGTTGTATTTGCACCAATCACAGCTCAAAATTTCTGCTTGATGAGCTGGAATCACAATTTTGACTCCTGATGTCTTCACATCCCACACTCTCAGAGTCTGATCCCCTGGAAAAGGAGAAAGAATTAATTACTTTAATCACAATAAAGGGCTCAACATTCAGTTAAGTATCAGGGACTCAACCAATCCTCATCAACATTTGTCAATGATGATCACTTCAAACCTAAATGTTTTGACTTACTATTATTGCTTTTTTTCTCTTCAGTGAATTATCTCCTTAATATATAAAAATAAATGAACCTAAATGGCTTTAGATTAAGGGCAAGAAAATCGAACCAGAATTAAGTCAAACACAATAATGATTGAATCTATAAGGGAAGTTTTCCCATGGGGAAATACAAAAGGCATTGAGAATCTCCATACTCTGTCCTCAAATGTGGACTGTACAAATGTTTGGGCACCAAAGGATGCTATTTTTCTGAAAAATAAAACCTTGTATATAACCTTCCTGATCAGGGCAGATAAGAGTCTGTCCATCTAAAATAAGGATAACCTCTTGGCATCTTGAAGTGCCAGCCAAAGCAAATGACCTTTAGCAAGATAGCATTTTTTCTTTTAGAAAAAGTGAGGTTACACAATTTTAAAGCCAATGACTCAACATCCCTACAAAGTTTTTGGTTTTTTTTTTTTAAGATTCATTCTGCTCAGCTGTGGGAAGACAAAATGGTAACTAACTTCGGAGGCAAGTCACCAGGACAGAAGGAAGGAATATCCATTATCTCACTTGATTCTCACAATAACTCTTTGAGGTAGGTAGCATAAAGATGTTCCTCGATTTACAGAGGAGGAAAGTAAAGCTCAGAGAAGTCACAGATTACATAAATAAGATGTAGTAGAGTCTAGACTTGGGGTCTTTTACCATGGTGCTTTGCACACACTAAGTGCTTAATAAATGTTTCACTCATTCGCAACAAATTCAGTGCTTTCCCCCTATACCACAGACTTCATGTCTCAAATGTAGAGTACTTTGTAGGAGATGATCATGTATCAAATATTCACATGAGCATTTCTTAGGTTCCCAATATAAATATATTTGACATTTAATAGGAATATAATTAAGCAATGTATTTTTGCTGATTCCCGAGCTAACCACGCAAGAAAAATTTAATTGTATGTTATACTTGATTCAAACTTGAAGAAAACTATCACATTAAAGGACATAATAAAATACACACACATACATACACACACATTTTTCCACTGTAATTCTCAATCCAAAGCAATAAACAGCAAGTGATTAAAACTTATCCCATCCCCATAAGTAATGTGAGACAAGAACCACATAATCAATGCTAGGCAAATCTTTCAGGAACATTTACAATGTGCAGTACTAATCATTTGAAAAGATAAATGAGAAATGCATTTCTAAAGACAGAATGCTTAGAATATGGTACAGCTTTAAGTTAAGGTTGGTAACTGTGTAGTATAGAAGGTTTAAAATTCACAACCACCAAACTATCTGTTCTGAGCTAACTGAAGACAAAACCTCAATGCTGTTATAATACACATTAAAAGAAAAAATTGGCATTAAAAGATGCCTTTAAAATGTAGTTGTTTCAGCAATCACCAAGAAACCTGAAAATTTTTCCATCTGTATTTCTCAATTACATGCTTTTAGACAGTAGTTCAGCAAACCACTATAAAGATCATGCAATAAGAACATCACAAGAAAGAATAATTGAAAAGCACTCAAAGACCAAGTCTTAATGGAACATATACTATATGGAATAAGAACCTTTTATTCCTATTATAGATGTTAAAGTCATGAAATCTAAATTACTCAAAGCACTGAAGTCTCCAATTTGGATTGCTTTTTTTTCTTTTTTAAAGACTCACTTAACAAATCAGTGTAGTGTTTATTTAAAAAGAAAACAGTATTTATCACCCAGCCAACAAAACTTTAACTTGTTCAATGTTTTCCTTAATCTCTGCTCTCTACAGTTCTGTACCCCTTTATTAATATGTGTATAAGGACATAATTTTGCTCCTTAGCATTTTGAACTGCAAATGCTAGTCTTTTTCATAAGGATTGCAAATTAAGCTAAAATGTTTGGTGTATAATATATACATGCATATACATATTTTACACATATCTACATCAAGTAAGGTCTTTCTCTCTTGTTAGCATCTCTGTATCATGGAGGTTTATTTCTCTTCCCCATATAGACTGAGTTAGTATTTAGCAAGTAGAATTCTGAGAGGAAAAGAACATAAACACCTCTATAAATTCTTTGATTTCTCACTTGTTAATTGCCCCTGAATTTTTTTTCACCCCTAAAACCAAAAAAGAAGGTCTCTTCTTTCTATAATATCAATCAATCAAAGATAAGTGTCCATCTAGGCCCAAAAGGCCCCCAAAGCACCTGGGATCAATTCCCTTCTATGTTCCCTTTGTTTGTTAGTCTGTAGCAAGTCAGAAATCTAGTTCCTCACTTTCATTCCCTCTCCCCCCAACCATTTCCTGAACTCAAAGATGTTACAGAAGATTTGGGATCAAAGGTAGCAGATAACACTTTGCTCAGTCATCAATCACCACTCTTGAACTGCCAAAAAGGAGGAATCGCTTCTTAACATATACCAAAAATGGAATCTTTCCTAAACAAAAAAGAAGTATCCCATTCTGGAGGGCTCATTTGACTGTATCTTTTCATTAATTTATCTGGACACATAAATGGTGAAAATTTCCACATCAGGTCTAAAGCCCCTCCTTCCAGCAAAAATTTCCTCTAAAAATTCATGAATAAAGTACAAATTGTTGCATAGTGGTAGATACTCTATGATTTGAGTGTATTTGTATGTGATGTACAGACTTCTTCCTTCTAGTCTACACAAGGTACTTAATAAACGTTTGTTATTGGGGATGGTAATAATAATAATAATAATAACAATAAATTACATTCATATCATGCTTAAGGTCAGTAAGGTCATTGTCAAAGCATTTAGAACTGGAAAGGACCTTAGCTTGAGCTCCCTCATCATACATTATCTAACTCTGTTGTCATGGAGGAAAGTAGGAATCCATGTGTCCCTGGCTTATTGGCAGCTCTGACAGCTCTCAATGACAAAAGCAATAATAATACTGGCACAATTTCCCAAAGCACTGGGCATTATGCAACTCAGCAAAATACTAAAGCACATATAGTTAGGTACTTGGCATTCCTTTTGATGTAATATGAAATGTGGAAACAATTCTGCTTCTCATGTTTGGTGATATATTCAATTTGGATTTTATTTTCAATATTAAGTTCAGATTTGTAACATCCATAAATTAGTTTTGTACTGTGGAATTATGCTGTGACATTTGAAAAATAAATTACCAATGTTTTACAATTAAAAAAGTCATCTTTCACACGAAGTCTTACTCTACATTTTTAATATTTTGTAAATAAAAATTTTAAACTGTTTTTACTAGTGATGACAATCTAGTCCATATGTCATAAAGTGAGATGGACTTAACAAGTACTTCACAAAATCCTCTACAGATCTGGCAAGCAAGATATTAAAAGCTCTTTTCATTTTTCATGTAATCTGACAATTTGTAAAATTAGACATCCATTTCAAGCTTCCCTACAAGAGTTAAGCTGGGGTAAAACCACAAAAATGTTCTTCTGGCAGTTACAGAACTGACATTCAAGGTCCACTGTAAATGTCTATCGTGAATAAAGCAATTGGAAAGAGCATAATCGAAGAGTACAGTATTTTTACTATTAATGTATCTATTCCTTAGTTGCATGTAGAGTCTTTTAAAAATGTGTTCCTGGAATGCCAGCACTCAAAGCAATGGTATAAACTAGATACAGTACTATTATGTTAAGTCAAACATGCTCAACGCATTTCAAAAATACCGGAAATCAATTTATAACCACAAGAACATTAAGATTTAACATCTGTATAATCGCTTCAAAATAGCATGCAAAGCACTTTACTTACATTATCTCACTTGGTCCTCACAACAACACTACTCCTAAGTATGACTGGCATTTTCATGCCCATTTTAAAAACAGGAAAGCTGAGACCAAGAAAGGTTGACTACCTTGTCCAGTGTCACACAACAAGTAAGTGTCTGTGGGTGCAGATCTGAACCCAAACCTTCCTCACTTAGAGCTCAGCCTTCCATTCAACATGCTGTGCTACCACTCCTTAGCAAGTAAGAAAAGTATCAATATCTTCCAATGAATTTATTAAGACTCATGTAACTAGTTCATGTAATAGTTTTTGGTTCTAAATATCTATAATGATAAAGTATGAGTTCTACTACTACTTAAGCTTTTACTCATGGGAAATATAGCAAATGTTCTTAAATTTCTTAATATTAATTTTTTCAAAAAATTTCAAGCATTGGATTCAGAGAAAAGATGTCAACTCAATCCAATATTTGTTCAAGGCCTGTTATGCAGAAGGCAACCCAACACACTTTGAGTTTCTTCTACAAGATGGACAAGCAAAGGTCCTTAAATTCAGGCTGGAACTTCATTGATCCCAGCCTACTCAATTATTTCAATCTTCAGTTTCCTAGCTCTTTGAATTCATGATGTAAGTATCCTCAATACCACAAAAACTAATGTTGAGACACTGGGCCTCTAACTAAAACCCTAGGAGGAGCCACAGATGGTTAATGAAAGTTACTAATCTAATTTTTTTTATTTTGGTAATCATACTGAAGTTCTTTTGTTAATATTTAAGAGTGTATAAAAAAATTGTTCCATCACCATAGTAGTCACAAAAAACAAGAACAGAAATTAAAGGACAGGATGGCAACAGGACAGGATGTGAAAATGTGCCAGTTTAAAATATATAAACATATCTATCACTAAACATACAAAAAGAGCTTAGAATCAAAAGCTTAAGAGAAGGAAGCATATTAATTTTTTACAATCACCCTTGATGTATTCCTTTGATGTATTTAGTGACCAAAAAACCAAACAGAAAACCCTTCTTTATTGATAACTTTCTAATTTCTGTACTGAATATGGAAAATAATTCAATTAACTGACTCAATAATAGAATTCAGTAGCTGCATCCAATTGAACACTACGTCTCAGACAACACAATGTGTTAGAGCAATAACAAAAGCACCATGTTTAGTGTTCAGTGGGCTTATACTCACCCTCATCATTAAATGTAACGGGTACTTTAATGATTCAAAGAACCATAACATAACGTTACCTCTAATGTCTTTTAGGATCTGAAAAATGACTGTTCCCCTAAACTTCCATGGTACAACCACAATGCTAAAAAGGTTTATTACTCACATTTGGTAGTATCAAAATGGAACTGACACTATTCTACTGATGCTGTATTGTGCATTTTTAAAATAAGTCATTCCTTGTTTTCTTCTAATTAACTTAAAAGCACAAAAATTATGTGATTATCTAAAAGAAATGTTTTCTATAAAGAAGCTACAAAAAATAACTCTTTGCTCTGCACGGGGCTAATGGTCACTGGGATGAAAAGATTTACATTTATTTTACAGTAGGTTCTGCTCAGCTTATTTGGCACCTAGTTATCATCACTGTTCTCCAGGTGGAAAAGAGACCTTCTGGCCAAACGGTACAATGACTCACTAGAACCTTTTAGCCAACAGGACATTTTTATTTATGCCATTTCTTTAATCATATTTTCCAGATGTCTGGTCTTTCATTGTCAGCCAGACATTTATCAAATTTCTGTGATGATGCAGTGCCCACCCAAATTCCCATTTTATCTAATCAGTACCATGGCCTCCTTTGACATCAAAACCAAACTTATTTAAATACACAATACACCATTTAAAAGGAAGGATGTTAAAAGGAAAAATAAAAACACTGATTTACATTGATATGTAAGAGGTAGGTAAAATAAGACTGACTACATCAGGAACCATTATAGTAGTACTGTGAAATGGTCTAACAAGAGGAAGTCTATTGGACCTAAATAAGCTAATTTAATTGAAATGCCAGATGCATAAAAGATATACTCTTCACTTTTTTCTGCAATAGAACAACATTTAACTACTAGAGTCTGAAATAGTAGGCATTTTTATGGTATATGAAATTACATGGAGTTTTTAGCAGCAATAATTCAGTTTCATGACTCAAAAGACAGTTTATCATTTATATATAATTTGAAGATACTTCCTTTCTCAAATGTTTTTTAAAATATGAATTCTATACTGCTGCTAGTGTCTAGAGCTAAGTAATATTTAAGTTCTACTTTATAATATAATATCATAAGGGTCCACTCCAGAACTACCTAATTTTCCTGTTCTTTGGCCTTGGTATGTACTTCAGTCAATAACTGATCTTCAGAAGTTTGAGTCCAGGCAGTTTTCCTAATCACGCCACTTTTCTTGACTTTCTTTTGTTGCCAACTTTCTAAATATGATAGTCGTGATCTTTCATTGTTTTATTATTTCACTGCCAGGCTCATGTCTTTCCTTTGAATGTTTCACAGAACCATATAAGTTCAGAGGTGGAATAGACCTCAAAGGCCACCTAGTTCAACCACATCTAAAAATAATTCCCCTCTACAAATACCTGACAAGCATATAAAGCCTTCACCTGAAGTCCTCAAATGAAAAGGAATACACCACTACCCCCAAGGAATCCATTTCCCTTTTGGAGAGTTCTAATTTTTAGAAAAATTTCCCCAACATCAAACCTACATTTGCCTCTTGCAACTTCCACCCATTTCTCCTAGTTGTGGCCACTTGAACTAAGTAGAACAAGTCCTACAAGAAGATAAAAAGAAAAAGTATTATCCTTTTTATATACACATATATACATATCATACATACATCTTCAAAGGGCCAAGAAAACATCTGACTCTATCTTTAAATTGCTCATCTCCAAACATTGTTCTTTACTATACAACTTACTGGCTATGACTTTCCAAATTACAAAAACCAAGGATGGGCCTCTTGAATAAAAATATAGAACTCTTTTCTTTATCAGAGATGAATTAGGGTACCAATATTGGCCAAGGGATGGATTTTTCACTACTACGATTGCTACTCCTCCTCATAAATGAATTCATGAAAACACATTTTTCCTAGTTTCTGTACTAGTTAGATACGTGGAGTGCCCTGTTCCATTTTGATATATGTACAATATATCAATTGAGATACTGACAATTGAGATATTTGAGTACTGACAACATGTCCACAAAAACATGATCAAGACTAAAAAGGAAGGTTTCTGAAAACTATATCTTATGAGGAAGAACTGAAAGAACTGAGGATATATTTTAATCAGGAGAAGAGAAAATTTGGGAAATTATTGGGGTCTTTATTTATTTTTAATATTTTTATTTTAAGTTTTGAGTTCCAAATTCTGTCCCTCCTCCCTCCCTGAGATGACAAGCAATCAGAAACAGGTTATACATGTGCAATTATGTAAAACATTTCAATATTAGTCATTTTGTACAAGATTCAAATAAAAGAAAAAATGAACGAAAGTGAAAAAATAGCATGTTTCAGTTTGTATTCAAACAATATCAATTCTTTCTCTGGAAGTGGATGTTATGTTTCATCATTAATCCTTTGGGATTGTCTTGGATCACTGTATTGCTGAGAATGGCTAAGTCATTCACAGTTCTTCATCGAACAACATTCTCCTAGTAAGTCTTTGTAGGTTTTTCTGAAATCACTTTGCTTGTCATTTCTTATAGCACAGTAATATTCCCTTATAATCACATATCACAGCTTGTTTAGCCATTCCCCAATTGATAGGCATCCCTTTTATTTCCAATTCTAAGCCATCACAAAAAGAGCTGCTATAAATATCTTTGTACAAACATGTCCTTTTGTTTTTGTTTTGGATATCTTTGGGATATAGACCCAGCAGTGGTATTACTGGATCAAAAAGTATGCACAGTTTTATAGCCTTTGGGGCACAGTTCCAAATTGTTCTCCAGAATGGTTGGATCAGTTCACAACTCCACCAACAGTGCATTAGTGTCCCAGTTCTCCAACATCCAACATTTTCCTTTCTTGTCATATGAGCCAATGTGATAGGTGTAAGATGGTACCTCAGGGTTGTCTTAATTTACATTTCTCTAATCAATGTAGATAGCTTGAATTTCTTTGTCTGAAAACTGCATGTTTATATCTTTTGACCACATATCACTTGGGGAATGACTTGTATTTTTATAAATTTGACTCAGCTCTGTACATATTTGAGAAATGAGTCCTTTATCGGATATACTTGTCATATAATTTTTCCCCAGTTTTCGGCTTTCCTTATAATTTTGGTTGTGATGGTTTTGTTTGTGCAAAAATTTTTTAATGTTATATAATCAAAACTATCTATTCTACATTTGTAATGCTTTCTATATCTTCTTTGGTCCTAAATTCTTCCCTTATCCATAAATCTGGTAGATAAACTTTTCCCTGATTTTAATTTGCTTATGGTATCACCCTTTATTTGTAAATCATGTACTCATTTTGACCTTATCTTCATATATGGTGTGAAATGTTGGTCTATATCTAGTTTCTGCCTTTCCAGTCTTCCCAGCAGTTTTTGTCAAATAATGAGTTTCTGTTCCAAAAGTCTGGATCTTTGGGTTTATCATATACTAGGTTACTATGGTCATTCACTATAATATACTGATCCACCACTCTGTTTCTTAGCTTGTTACTGATTATTTTGAAAATTACCACTTTACAATACAGTTTGAGATCTGATACAGTTAGGCCAACTTCTTTTGCATGTTTTTCATTGATTCCCTTAAAATTCTTGAGATTTTGTTCTCCCAAATGAATTTTATTATTTTTTCTAGCTCTGTAAAATAAATTTTGATAGTTTGTTTAGTATGGCACTGAATAATTTAGGTAGAATTATCATTTTTATTATATTGGTTTAACCTACCCATAACCAATTAATATTTTCTAATTGTTTAGATCTGACTTTATTTGTGTGGAAAGTGTTTTATAGTTGTATTCATATAGTTCCTGGGTTTGTCTTGCCAGGTATACTCCCAAGTATTTTATACGTCTACAGTTATTTTAAATGGAATTTCTCTTTCTATCTCTTGCTGCTTGACTTTGTTGGCAATATACAGAAATACTGATCATACATATATGTGGACTTATTTTGTATCCTACAACCGTGCTAAAACTGTTGATAATTTCAAGTAGTTTAGTTGATTCTCTAGGATTTTCTAATATAATATCATATCATCTGTACAAAGCGATAGTTTTGTTTTGTTTTATTATTGCCTGTTCTAATTCCTTTAACTTCTTTTTCTTCCCTTATTGCTTTAGATAACATTTCTAGAACAGTATTAAGTAACAGAGGTGACAATGGGCATCCTTGCTTCACCCCTCATTCTACTGGGAAAGCTTCTACCTTATCCCCATTACAGATAATGCTTGCTGATGGTTTTAGATAAATATCACTTATCATTTTCAGGTAAGCTCCATTTATTCCTGTGTTCTGCATTCTTAATAGGAATGGATACTGTATTTTGTCAAAGGCTTTTTTTGCATCTGTTGAGATAATCATATGATTTTTGTTGGTTTTGTTACTGATATGGTCAATTATGCTGATAGTTTTCCTGATCCTGAACCAGCCCTGCATTCCTGGGATAAATCCCACCTGGTCACAACATATGATCCTCATGATATATTGTGGTCATCTCTTTGCTAGTATTTTACTTAAAAATTTTGCATCAATATTCATTAGGAAAATTGGTCTATAATTTTCTTTTTCTACTTTGGACCTTCCTCTGTTAGGTATCAACATCATATTTGGGTCGTAGAAGAATTGTGATAGGACTCCTTCTTTGCCTATTTTTCCAAATAGTTTATACAGTATTGGGATTAATTGTTCTTTAAATGTTTGGTAGAATTTGCTTGTGAATACATCTGATCCTGGGGATTATTTGTTAGGAAGTTCAATAATGGACTGTTCAATTTCTTTTTCTAAGATTGGGCTATTTATTTCTTCTTCTGTTAATCTGGGGAATTTATGTTTTTGTAGATATTGATTCATTTCATTTAGGTTGTCAAATTTATTGGCATATAATTGGGCAAAATAGTTCCTAACAATTTTCTTTACTTTCCTCTTCATTGGTGTTGAATTCACTCCTTTCATTTTTGATACCAGTAATTTGGTTCCCCTTTTTCCTTTTTTAAATCAAATTAACCTGTGGTTTATATATTGTATTGTTTTGTTTTGTTTTTCACAAAACCAGCTTCAAGTTTTATTAGCTCAATGGTTTTCTTACTTTCAATTTTATTAACCTCTCCTTTGATTTTCAGGATTTCCAATTTGGTATTTAATTGGGGATTTTAAATTTGTTTCTTTTTTCTAGTTTTTTAGTTGCATGTCCAATTCACTAATCTTTTTCTCTATTCTACTGATGCAAGCAATTAGAGATACAAAAAATTCCCCTAAGTACCACTTTGGTGGTATCTCATAAATTTTGGTATGTTGTCTCATTGTTATCATTTTATTTAATGAAATTATCAATTGTCTCTATGATTCATTCTTTGATCCACTTATTTTTTATGATTATTTAGTTTCCAATTAAATTTTGTCTCTCTTTTCATTGTCCATTATTGAATGTAATTTTTATTGCATTATGATCTGCAAAGAATGTATTTACTATATCTGCTTTTCTGCTTTGGACTGAGAGGTTTTCATGTCCTAATACATGGTCAATTTTTGTGTAGGTGCCACATCTTTCAAAAATTTAAATGCTATATCATTTGGTGCATACATGTTTAGAGTTGATATGACTTCATTGTCTATGGTACCTTTCAGCAAGAGATAGTTTCCCTCCTTATTTCTTTTAATGAGATCTGGTTTTGCTTTTGGGTTTCTAAGATCATGATTGCTACCCTGCTTTCTTTGCTTCAGCTGAAGCATAATAAATTCTGCTCCAGCTATGAATAGCCACATGAATAAAATAATCTAAATCACTAATTAAAAGAATGCAAATAAAGCAACTCTGAAGTTACATTTCACACCCAACAGATTGAAAAAGTTGACAAAAAGAGAAAATGATAAATAGTAGAGGCTCAATAGGAAGACAGTCACCTCAATGCACTGCTTGGTGGGGCTTTGAACTGGTTACAGCCAAACTGGAAAGTGACAGGTAACAATGTCCCAAAAGTCAATGAATGAGGAATACCTGTCAGTGATACCACTACAAGGACTATACCTCAACGAAATTAAAGAAAGAGAAAAAGGAAGACACAAACACACACACACACATACACACACACAATTATTTGAAGCAGTTCTTTTTGTGGTAACAAAGAGCCACAGTGCTGCAAAAAATTGATAAAGGTGATATTTTCAGAGAAACCTAGGAAGACTTTTATGAACTAATGCTTAGTGAAGTGAACAGAATCAAGACAAAAATGTACACATTAACAACACTGTAAAGACATAAAACTTTGAAAGGTTTAAAAACTCTTATCTGATAGGTTCCAGAGAACTTATGATGAAACATGCTATCTACCTCCTGACAGAAAGGTGACAGAATCAAAATGGAGGCTGAGGAAAATATTTTTTGGACACAGCCAATGTAAGAATTTGTTTTATTCTGTATTTGTGGCAAGGGTTTTACTTTTATTTTTCAGTGGAGGAGGAAAAGAAAAAAATTAAATTAAAAATTTTAGAGGAAAATTCACAACAATAGATAACTAGAAAACTCTTAAGCTATGACAACAAATAATAAAAAGCAAATTTTTATATAATCAAAAAATCAAAAATTTAGAACATAAGTTAAAAGATTTTAGTACAAATAAAAGCAATGCATCTAGAATTGGAAGTAATAGACTGGAGGAAAACACCATTACACTAAGCATCTATGAAAACATTTTGATATCTAAAATCTATAGGAAACTGACAAAAATTTATATGAATGAGTCATTTTCAAATAAATGGGTGTCAAAGAATATAAAGGGGCAATTCTTCAAATAACACAAATTATCACTATTGGAAAAGTGTACAAAAACACAAATAATTGGGAAAATAAGGATTAAAATAATTCCAAGTTTCCTTTTTTAACCATCAAAACAGAAAGACAAAATTCAGTGTTAGAGGAGATGTGGAAAAACAAGCATACTAATTCACTGCTGGTTAGATTATGGATTGATTTTTTTTTTTTAAGTAGTATGGAATAACGAGAGGTAACATGACATAGTAGACAGAGGCTTCACTTGGAATCAGTAGAGAATGAAAAGATTCATTAAGCACTTACTACGTGCCAAGAATTGCACTAAGCTGAAGACACAAATACAAAAGTGAAGACAGTCTTTGTCCTTAAGGAGCTTACTTCTAATAAGAGAAGACAACACAACTAGGGAAGTGATGGCTAAGGAGGGATATTTTGGTTGGAGAAGTTACAGGGATGGTAGTGAATAAAGTGATGATGTGATTATGGTTCCAAAACTGAGAAAGAGAGGAACAACTAAAAGGGTATATTGTACACACAATAGCAGGGAAGCTGGATAGAAGATGTCAGAGGAATAACGTCAAGCATGGCTATAACATCTGGCCCATTATAATGTGCCCACCAATTTCACAGCTTCAGAGGAACAAGAGTGAGTCATATGAAACTGAAAAAGTTAAGTTTGCCAGGGCCTAGTCTCTGATGTGGGAAGCAATGCAATTACTAAAAAGATGACAGGAGGTAAATTAAAGTATGGCTGGATTAATCAGCCTGAAATAGTGGACTCACTAATCAAGACCTCTGGGTCCCAGTGCAGAAAGACCTCAATTCAAATCTTACCTCTGACACTTAGTAGCTGTATGATCATAGGCAGGTTGCATTTAAGTTGCTGATCTGCATGAACAAAGGCTATTTTCACACAGGGCAATCATAGGTCTGAACAACAAAAAAAAACGAAATTATACTATAAAAATTCTCAAATGTTCATGCTGTTTGACTCACCAACCCTATTTTTAGGTTTATACTATAAGGAAGTTTGTGGCTAATCTATACCAAAACATTCAACGTAGCACTATTTGTTACAACACTTGTAAACGATATACTTACTAATTGAGGAATGAATACACTCTGTAGTAATGGGTATAATGGAATATTATTGTACCACAAAGAATAACAAATATACATGGGAAGTTTCATATAAAGTGACATATACTGAAAAGAAATCAATCAGTGAATAATAACTATATTTATTTCAACTATGAGAAGGAAGACATTAAACAGGAGCAACTAACTGTAAATATAATGGTAGCTGATGCTACCTTGGTTAAGTTAATACTGCATCTAGTATTTGTTTCTTTTGTCAATGAGCAAATATCAGAATATATGTACAATAATTCACAATTAAGTTTTGTGCTATTTTATGTGTTTATGGAAGTTGGGATTTTGTTTTATTTGTTGTACAATATTTTGGGGGGGAACAAATACACATATGTGTATGTATGTATGCAAGTGTATATACGTATGTATACATAGATATACACACATATATAGATCTTTATCTCTCTCTCTCTCTCTCTCTCTCTCTCTCTCTCTCTCTCTCTCTCTCTCTCTCTATATATATATATATATATATATAAATATACACATAAAGAACCACAGGAAGGCCTGTACTAGCATGTTGCTTTTTCCCCCATGGAGATTTTCAGAAAGTTAACAGACAAGAATTAAATTGAATGAAGTATTCTGGTACTGAGATTTGCACTACTGGAAGAACAACTCATATAGATGAGATTAAAGGACTATTAAAGTCGTTATAAACGTTAGATCAAACAATGCTTCGGGATAAAAAATATACAAAATAACACACAAACCCAAGCCTTACTTTCTCAGTGCTTGCAATCAAAACAGATCAGTAAAAACAAAATCAAGCAAAAACAAACTCTGTGGAGCAGTCTTCCATTTTCCCATATACAATATAGTGAAACATCTGTCAGTCTCACTAATGTGTAACAGGACTTCTTTTTTTCTTGTCCCTTTAGGCAATTGGGGTTACAAGTGACTTGGCCAGGGTCACACAGCTAATAAATGTCTGAGGCTGGATTTGAACTCAGGTCCTCCTGACACCAGGGCCAGTGATCTATCTGCCATTCCACCATGCCTCCCCTGGGCAACAGGTCTTCTGAAGGTCACATTTCTTAAACACTTAATGGAAAAAAATAGCAAAATTATGTAATTTGGCAATATGATTTTCTAAAATTACCAAATATGTTTCATTTTCCTAACTAGTAAAATAGTGTGCTCTTCCTCAGTGAAAAAGCATTTTATTTTTGCTCAGGAGAGTGGAAATAGCAGAAAGAAGAAAGAAGGTGGCTGGGTAATATTCTATTCTCAAGATGTCAAAGTTTAAGAAAAATTCTTCCTAAATCATCTGAATGTTATCAAGTTAAGCATCAATATAGTTTACATACAACAAAACTCCCAATAAGCACACCACCCTTTAATAGTCATTCTCATTCCTTTCCTCTTCACCTTCAAACATTATAAAGGACATAGGATATTTCAGTAAAGGAACTACAAAAAGAAGGAACAGAAAAGGACAGTGGCTAAGGGAGAGAGAGCATTACTTAGCCATAATGTTAAAGAAGAAAAGCTTGTTAACTACCATGATGAATGTCATTACTTCAAGGTAATAACTCATGAACAAACTTTCTAATTAATCTTTTAAAAAACATATGGCCAGTGACACAATTTTTGCCCCACTCCAACTCAGATTCAAATGAAAACAACAAAAAGAAAAAAAGAACAGAATCAATTATTTGTAGAACCAATTCCTGAATGTCATCAGTCTTTTCTCTTTAGTTTTAGAGTATTAAAGAGAGTGTTTTCATAATAAATAGGTCTCATCAGAGTAATGTCATAAGGAAACTTTTCTATTATTATTTAACACCAAAGAATTCTGTTCACAAAAAGGATGGTGTTCTTAAGTGCTATTTATACTGTACAGGTGATTTAAAAAGCTAATTTTGACATACTGGAAACTCCCAACATACGAGTCATTAAATTCTGCTAAGCTTTTGTTCTTTAGTAACGCTAAAAGTTCTATTTTATAAATCCAATGTCAACGTTACATATACCATGCTATACAAAAGATACATGGGAAAAGACAAGGTGCATATGACTCAACTCAAATAAAGAGTTTTTAATACATATGATTCTGGTCTGGTATTTAAATAACCATTGTGCCATTAGCTTATAATTTTTTGCTAAATTATTTAAAACTCAGTCACTACTAAAATAGCAATCTGGATATATGGACACAAATGAAGAAATCACTATTTTTACTTATAAAACACAGTTGTAATCTAAGAACAATATCACATAGCTAAGGCAAAGAAACTGTATTTATTTCTCCACAATGTCTAAGTTAGTTCACAAGATCACAGATTTAAAGCTAGTAAGGCCCTTGGATTTCTTCTAATCCAAATCTTTCACTTTACAAATGAGGAAACTGAGGCAGAGAATTGTATTTCCAAACACAAAACTAAGCCCTTAAATCTATTTAGTTATGAAAATTGCGAAAAGTTGCTCTCTGATGATTCAATCCTGTTTTAATAAGAGTGATGATCAATAGTAACTGTTGCTGTTTCCCTTCTAGCCTGATGTCTTTCTTTTTTTTGCCTCATTAAAGGGGCCATGCCCTGGCTACTTCTTAAACAGGCCTATTCAATGAATGGGCATTACCCCACTCGACCCAGCTAGCTGGATAACTCAACTCTTTCTCTCCTGTCTGCCTCCCCCTCCCCTTCCTTCTCCTCTCCAAAGGAAGGTAAATTTGGATGGCCAAAAGATGCCCAGTTGATTTGGGTTTTACTGGCTCCTTTCGTTTCCTGTCCTGTCCTCTCCCAAAACCTTAAAAGCACTCTGAAACTGGGACTCCAATGGGTCCCTGCCTAAGGACTCTTCTGGACCCTCCTGGCTTTGGAGTGATTATCAATAGTAACTGTTGCTATTTCCCACCTAGCCTAATGTCTTTCTTTTTCTTGGTCTCATTAAAGGGGCCATGCCCTGGCTACTTCTTAAACAGGCCTATTCAAGGAATGGGCATTACCTCACCCTAAGTGAGTACCTGCAAAGACCATGGCCTAAAGGGCCCAAGGTCTCCCAGTGCATCCTGGGTCATCTCTAGTCATCCTGATGAATATCTGGTCACTGGATTCAGATGGCTCTGGAGGAGAAGTGAGGCTGGTGACCTGCACAGTCCTCCCTCACTCAAAACAAAGTCAAGTGCAAGTCATGTCATCATTTCTCTGATGGCATGGTAGTCTTCTTTGGCAACAAAGGACGAACACAACAACAACCCTAAATGGAAACACATTTAATATAATCTTTATGATGGCTCTATGGAAAGACAAGAATTCATTGTGGGACCCTAAAATCACTCATTTGATTTAGAGGCTTTAGAGCTAAAGGCCAGTTCTATATTAATAAAATCATTTAAATATCAAACTATTCCAGATTACTAAGAATTATTAATACTCCCCTGCTGGTATTACTGGGACATTTCACTAGGTACTGAAGATAAACATGCCCCTGTGGAAAAAAAGAACCAACCAAGTAATGTTTTGATACAGACTTAAACTGTGGACCTCCCAGAAACATACATTAATTAATATATGTAAGAATTCCTGAACATAATGCCCAAACTGTTCATTAACATTTAATATTAAAATAAAATGACTAAATAATGTGAAACCTATTGATACATATGAGCAGAAGGTTAATTCATTTCAAAATTGCATGAAATAATACTAGCATAATTGTAACTCACAAGGTCACTTCAGGCTCTAAATATTATGACCCTATTGCCTAGTTTAGTGTTATGTTACGGAAGTGAAAAGAAAGCAAAAGGTGACAGCAAGAAATGTATTATTGGGTGAATGCCTAAAAGACTTAATGTTAGGGGTGGAGGAGGGTATGTACAAAGGACCTATAATTAATGTAGTTTTTGAATTTGAAAATAATAATAAAATTGTGTCCAGTATAAGAAGCAAAATGCAACTTTTATTAACATTCCTGAAGCATTGATCTGACCATATCATTCCCTTGCTATTCCATAAAATCCAATGACTCCCTTTCAGATCAAACATATTTCTCCATCTGACATTTACAACTCTTCACAATCTGGCCCTAAACTACCTTTCCAGTCTTATTATACTGTGCTACTCTCCTTCATGCACTCTGTGGTCCAGCCACACACACTGGCTTTGCTATTTCTCACACATGAATTTCATCTCTTATTTTATGCCTTTGCATAGGCTGCCTTCCATTCCTAGAATTCTGCTCCTCCACCTCCTCACCTCTGCCTCTCAGAATTCCTAGTTTCTTTCAGAATTCAAGTCAAACATCATTTTCTCAAGGGGCCCCTTTCCTGACCCCTCCAGCTATGAGTGCCTCCTCCCACAGAATGTCACTGTATTTATTTTTCATATGCTTAAATGGTCACACACTGAATCCCCTAACAGAATAAAAGTTATTGAAGACAGGAACGATTTCACTGTTTTCTATCTTTGTATAATGATTGACAATTAATCAATGGTCCCAAAAGCAATAAAGCAAGATGACACACACTATAAGCAATTTATCCTATTAATAAAGCAATATTGCTCATTTCCATAATGAGAAGACATTTCTTAAAATAAGTTAATAATTGTTAACAACTACTATAATAGTTAAGACGTTTTACAAAATCAGTCAATGATAATGAATTTTAAGAAGAAGAATTAATTAAACCTCAATATCTTGTTTGTCTATAATTCACATGCAGTTCTCCATGTCTGAATGTCTTCTACTTGCATCTAGAAATCAAGGACCATTTATTACTTTTGTCACAGAAGAAAAAAAAATAAAATAATGAAGTAGAAGAGATTCTATGCAACAACAAAAATAAAGGCAAGCAAAAGTGACTGATAGGCCAAAGTGATCCTACAACCAAGAGCACCGAGGCCCTCACTACCCTAATTAATTCAATACTGAGTTAATAATATGATAGCTTTTATTCTACCTACTGCTTAAGTATAGTTGTTGACATTAGATAAAAGGAGGGGGAAGTACTAATCAGGCACTAATTAGATGAGAAAATCTTAGATAAGATTTGATACCCAAAGTAAGAATGATGGATAGAAAAAGATTACTCTGAAATAACTTAAAAATATTTCAGATTCACAACTGAGGCTCATTTGCGATAGCTTAGAATTAAAGGTTTTTTAAAAGTGCTACAAGGAGATAATGAGCTTAGCTATTATGATTGCATATGACCATTTAAACATTTTAAATTAAAGCTTTCAAAATGGAATACAAAAGCGTTGCTGCCCTAACATCAATAAAGATGAACATTACAGTAGAAACTATTACCTTCATCAACTTAAAATAAGCAAATCGAATAACACTTCTTATTTAGAATACATTGTATAAATATAAGTTTTATCTTCATTATATGTCTAATAAAGTAGCATGATCTGGTGAACAGAGCTGAGGAGATCTGAGATCTGAGTTTTAGTGTAACCCTACCTTTGTCTGGATGGCTAAATCATTCATTCTTTATACATTTATTACTTTCATTCCTATACCTGTAAAACAGGAATAATAACCAATCTATTTAATGTATTTCAAAAAAAAATTAGATAATATATGTAAAAGTGCTCAGTTAGAAGGTTTTTATTATCTAGGGAAGTATCCCTCTAAAAATAACATCTGCAAAATAATGTAGCTGAACAATTACACTCTACCTCTTACCATTACCACCCCTAAGGTACCTTTACGTTCCAAATCCTGCAATTCAATAAATCGTTTAGGCCACTATTTCTCAATCCAAAAGACATGGAGAGCAGTAAAATATCTACAGCCTCAACACAGCAACTGGACTGTGAAATGAGAAGGAAAAGTAGTAGGACACAAGAAGAAGGGAGCAGGTGTTCAAAAGTTTTAAGAAGTAAAAGTTAGGGGATCTGTAAAAAGTTGTTATTTACCTGGCCAATGACTGACACTGGTTTAGGCACATTTAGCCTAGAAGAAAGAAAACAGAACTTGGAATCCTGAAGGTCAAAGTTGGAATTACTCTCTGCCACCTGGCAGCTAACCCTGGGCAAGATGCTTAACCTTTCTGAAACTCAGTTTCTTTTTTTATGAAATAGATTATGACAATATTTGCAATAACTATTTCACAGGGCTGCTGTGAGAAAAGTGTCTTATAAACTTTAAAGTGTACTAATCAATGGTAGATCTAGAAAAGAACTGTGTTGAATCCTCCTTTAAAATTTTTGCTTTAACCAAACATAAATAATTTTATATATTACACTTTCATATACATGTAAAATAATTAAAATCAAAATGCCATTTTGAATATTTACATTTTCCTAACTAAGAATGAAAAGTGAAAATATCCAACATCCTTACCTCTAATGATTTAAACTCTATGCCATATTCCAGGTTACCACACTAGCACTGTTTTCAAGTCCAATTATAATTTCTTCTTAAAATAATACACAATTTAGGCACATGTATAGAAACAGATTTTTTTTTTAATCAACTAAAAGTCTTGCCCATATCTATTTAAATAGTTGCTTCACACCAAGCATTGAAATAAGACACCATGATCACAAGCAAGAGCAAAAGAGACAAGGTAAAAGACCATAGTAACCCAAAGAATAAAGAAAGCAGTACCACATGCAGGGATGAGGTCAGACTGTCACGCTTACTATCAGTGGTGAGCAAGGTTGTCAAGAGAGAAGTAAGCCTAAGGGAACAGTAACTGCCAGCAGTGTTAGAAAAGAATCAACAATATAAAGACCAGAACAGAATAATCACAAGCCTTTATTCATCTGTTTTCTACCTGATGGTAAGATACAGAATGCCATCTGCTGGAGAACACAGGGCAAGCCATCCACCACTGTGATGACTTCCGAACAAGTATCAGTGTACTTACCTGAGGTTGAAGCAAAACAACCAGGGATGTGGGGTGACCAGATTGTGCTATAAATGACACCTTCATGGCCTCTGAGAGTACATAGTGACTTTCCAACAGCTGGATCCCACTACAAATAAATGAATAAACTATTATCAGAATGACATATTTGGACAAAGAATTTCATAAAGTGTACGTAATTATACACACACATTTAAATTCAAAATGTTAAAAATTCCTAAGACAGACAAAGTTAATTCTGTGCCCCCTTCCCAAAGCATTTATGTAGTACTTAAAGATCTGCAAAGCACCCAAGAATTACCTTACTGCACCCCCGTGACAATCCTGGGAGGGAGGTCCTATTACCCTGATTTTACAGATGAGGAAACTGAGATAGGTAGTAGCTACATGACTTGCCCAAGTACAGAGAACCCAAAAAGCAATATCTAGTTTGAACAGACTAACGATGGAATATTGGAGGATGAGGCAGTTAGGTGGCACAGTGAATAGAGCACTAGGCTTGAATTAAAATTTGACTTCAGCAATTTGCTAGCTACATGATCCTAGGGAAGTAAGTCACTTAGTCTCTGCCTCTCAGTTTCCTCATCTGTAAAATCAGGATAATAATAATAATAATTATAATATTTTCCAGGATTTCTGCAAGGATCAAATGATAATATTGGTAAAGAACTTTGCAAACCTTAAACTATTGTAAAAGTAAATACTACTTCTTATACACACACACACACACACACACACACACACACAACTTATACAAATAAAAACAACTACTACTGATACTACTACTACTACTACTATTATGATGATATCAAACCCCACAGAACTAATCCAGCCAGAAGTGGGGACAAAGTACACCTTCATCCTTGCAGAGTCAGGGGATTATGGGTTTAGAACACCACATATTCTGTCACACTTTGTTGATGTGACTAGTTCTGCTAAACTGGTTTCTCTTTTTTCTTTTACTCTCTGTTAAAAGGGATGACTTTTGAGAGATATGATGTGTTCGTCCTGAATGCTTTAACTTACCACTTTGGCTGTTTGATCCCATGAGCCAGACACCACGAGCTGCTCACTTCTGGTTTGGCTCCAGTCAACACTATAAACCTAAAAATATTTTAAAAGTTTCAATATACCATCATATGAATATCTTAATGGTATTAAATTACTGGAACCAAGCCTTATTTTTTTAGGATAAAAAAGAGGGCTATCTTAGAAAATGTACATTAGAATCTAAGAAACAGAAAGTCCTATAGTCAATTTATTGTACCTAAACCATCATGGAAAATGAAAATCTACTCTAAAATATTTCTACAGCATATTCTAAAATCTCCTTCACTGAAAAACAATTATACTTTTTTACACTACCAATATATCAGTGTTTGCAGCACCCCAAAGAAATGTCAAGGCAGATTAGAAAGTTAGTCATTTCAAAAAGCATGCTTGGTCAATGTTTATCAGATGGTATTAAAATTAAATTAATATCCATATCTGGCCTTTCTTAGAGGATACTTATAGGAATGGGTATGAGCTTTCCAATCTCATAGTAAACAGTTTAGTTATCCTGAACTGCTTTTCTCATCTATTTCTTACTGCTTTTAGTTCCCTGGCCAGTTAACATGAGAAAATCACTGGAAATCTCATTTTCTACTATGGATTGTAGAGATCAATACTATATGTCGAATTTGACAAAATGTTTAAATATCTATATAAATATATATTTATGCAAATATCACCTAGGCATATTTATTGAATTTAATAATGATGCAAGTAAGTATAATTACCTAGCAGGTCACTTTTTGGATTTCATATGCCAGTAAGATTTCTATTACTAAGAAGATACATACTGCTAAAGTTCTGGTTACAATAAATATAAAAACTACCTGCTGTATGTAAAACATCTATGTCTAAGATACTTAAACACTAGACAAAATTAATCTTAATACACTTACAAGATAGGAACAAAAAGATGTTTTATTCGTTTTGAAGGTAAGTGCTTTCTTTCAAGTCCCACCTTGATACCTCATTGTGATAGGGAGCGAGGCAGGGTTCTCAAAAGTTTTAAACAAGAGCAACAAGATGAGTATGCCATGATAATGAATATCTGTTCACTGAGAACCAGTCTAGCTAAATTCAGAAAACTGGTGATCAGTATCTGGTTGCAGGTTGATGAATTTTTCAGTTCTAGTCACTTTCAAAGACCATTAAATACGTCAAAGAAGGGCTATAGTTTGCACTGGTAAAAATCTGACAAAAACACAGAACCTTTAAGTATTGAAATGACCTAACATATAGCTGCAAGATAACTTCCAAAGAAAATCATCTCCCTGATACATATGCTGTCAGATATAATCAATATGTTGGTTTCACTTCTTTAACTGTACTCACTAGTACAAAAGAGCTTTTTAGTGGGGCAGGTGAAGTACTAAGAAATGGCAGAAAAAAATCTTTAAAATTGTATATTGTCATGGTTCATACAGTTCCAGGCTGATTAAACAGTTTGTCTTCTCCTTAAAAATTACAATGTGATTCCAGTGGATCATAGCAAAGAAGTATGGCAGAAAAAAACCATACTGTTGCAGTCTTCTTTTTGAACTCTACTAAAGTTAGTGCATATTATAATTTTTAAAAAATAGTTTTGTCTGTCAAGCAACAAAAAAGATGAGCACTGGAGACACAGACCAGAATTGAGACAAGACAGCTGTACTGGTAGGATAAAAGGATCTTTATTGAAAAACAAGGAAAGGAACAAATGACCATCAAATCAATCATTATTTGAGTGCCTGCTATTTGCAAGGTATATGCTCACTGATGCAGACTGTTGAATCAGAATAGATGTCTTCCTAAGCTGGACTGTGGCAAATCTTCTGGTGATGAGTTTGCAAAAATAAAGAGAAAAACTATTTTTAGCACTGTTAATGTTTAGTGTCAAGAATAGTAACTTCAGGAACTATAGGGAAGTACTGTGTTGGTTTCCCCAAATATAAGGCAAATAAAATAATGACTTACAATGAAAAACAAATGAGAAGGAGGAAGCATGTACACTGAAAAAAAAATACCTATTTTGGAGGTAGAAAACCTGGGTTCAAATCCTGGTCTTCCTACATGCGTGACCTTGGGAAAGTCAGTTTAATCTCACTGAGTCAAAGTTTCCTCCTCTACAAAATGAAGGGTTTGAACTAGATGACTTCTATGATGTTCCTTCCAGTTCTACATCTAGAATCCTAGGACTTTACTAAGTGGTATGAGAGATGAAAAAGGATTAGACAGTCCCTATCTTTATCTATTAATCAAGACATAAATGTGAAAAGATAATTAACAATAAAAGGCAATACACCTTAAGGGCTAAACAAATGATACAAACAAGAAGTACTATAGGAGTTCAAAGAAAGAATAGCTTCCTTTGGGCTAGGTTGGTCATCTGCATGGAAAGATGAAAGATGACCTTGGCCCTGGCATCAATAAACAAAAGACTAGAGACTTCGAGCAGAAAGAGCATTTGAAAGACATCAGGTCAAATTCCCTCATTTTATAGATGAGGAAAGTGAAGTTCATAGGGGTTTTGTAGCTTGCCCAGGAAATTACTGGAATTTTCCTATACCAATTATTGGAAATTTCCTATACCAATGAAATCACACACAAAAAAATACATACACATATGTCATATTCATATGTATGAATACACATACTACAAAAAAATACACATATATTTATATGTATAAACACGTATACTACTACATACACACACACACACACACACATACATTATACACACACAAAAGGTAAATTCATTTCTGACCTTGATGTTTCAAAGTTTTCTCTCAAATGCTTTAAATAGTTTTCAATAACTGTGCCAATCTCAAATGTAATTCAATGAATTTGGAGATTTCAGATAAGAATTACTAGTATACTAATGGTTTATCAGAAAATAGGCTTCAGGTGAATGAGGTCATTAGAAACTAAAGATGTTTTTCACACTTTAATGCAATCTGATTTTTATGAAATAAAATAATTGAAAAAAGCTAATAAAAATACTTAGGATTTATTTTCAAAATCTTTTCCAAACATAAATAAACTGATGATTCATGTCTCACCATTGTGTTTGGTATCTGGAATTAAAAAATCTCTAGAAAGTGTTTTAATTTAATGGACCTTAATTGAAATGGGCAAACCTTAAAAAGATTCAAATTGAACTCTTTGGTAATTAGCTTTGATAATAAAATTTGTGCTTACAAGCTATAGTTCTAGAGAGCTCTCATAAAACAACACCAATTACTGTTCAATGATTTACTTTTGCATGTGAACAATACACCCCTCTTCTCACTACTTAAAACCATTTCAGAAGATATGAATTCATTGGAAACTTATTTTCTGTAACTACTTGAAAGAGATACTAACTGATGTCTCTTTTCTTTTTCTTTTTTTGTTGGTCGTTTTCACAATAGCCATGTAGGAAAAAAGAATCAGAACCAATGGGAGGAACCACAAGAAGAAACAAACAACAAAAAAGAGAGCAAATAGTCTGCTTCCATCTGCATTCAAACTCCAAAGTTCTTTCTCTGGAGGTGAACAGCATTTTCCACTATGAGACTTTAGGAGTTGTCTTAGATCCTTGCATTGCTGAGAAGCACTAAGTCTATCACAGTCAGTCATCACACACTGTGGCTGTTACTTTGTAAAATGTTCTCCTGTTCTGCTCACTTCATTCAACATCAGTTCATATAAGTCTTTCCAGGTTTTCCTGAAGTCTGCCTGCTCATCCTTTCTTATAGCACAATAGTATTACATGCACTACATTCATATACAACAATTTGTTCAGCCGTTCCCCAGTTATTTTCCACTTCGTGGCCACCACAAAAGGAGCTGCTATAAATATTTTTGTATATGTAGGTCCTTTTCCCATTTTTTATGATCTCTTTGGTATACAGACCTAAAAGCGGTGTTGCTGGGTCAAATGGTACGCTCAATTTTATAGCCCTTTGGGCATAGTTCTAAATTGCTCTCCAGAATGGTTGGGTCAATTCACAGTTCCACCAACAATGCATTAGTGTTCCAATTTTCCCACATCTTCTCCAACATGTATCATTTTCCTGTTTTGTCATGTTAGCCAATCTGATAGGTACAATATGGTATCTGAAAGTTGTTTTAATTTGCATTTCTCTAAACAAAAGTGATTTAGAGCATTTTCTCATATGACTATAGACATCCTTAATTCTTTCTCATCTGAAAACTGCCTGTTCATATAACTTTGACCATATACCAATTTTGGAATGACTTATATTCTTATAAATTTGACTCAGTTCTCTACATATTTTAGAAATGAGGCCTTTATCAGAGACAATGGCTGTAAAAATTGTTTCCCAGCTTTCTGTTTCCCTTCTGATCTTGGCTGCATTGACTTTGTGCAAAAAGTTTTCAATCTGATGTGATCAAAAATATTCATTTTGCATTTCATAATGTTCTCTATCTCTTGTTTGGTCATAAATTCTTCCCTTCTCCACAAATCTGACAGGTAAACTATTCCTTGCTCTCCTAATTTGCTAATAGTATCAGTCTTTATGTTTAAATTTGTAATGTCTTTTTTCTTTGAGACTTTGTTCTGTAGACAGAAAAAAGTAGAGGTTCTTGTAGAGTGTTACAAGGCAAGTGGTAGTATGATGGATAGAATACTAGGCCTGGATTCAAAAAGACCTGAGTTCAAATATGACCTCAGACATTCTCCAAGTTATCCTGAGCAAATCACTTAACTTCTGTTTGTCTCAGTTTCTTCATCTGTAAAATAGGGATAATAATAGCACCTATCTCCCAGGGTTGTTGTGATGAACAAATTAGATACTACTTGTAAACGCTCTTAGCACAGGGCCCCACACATTTTAGGTGCAATATAAATGTTTCTTCTTTTTCCTCCCCTTTATCACCCTGAGATTTGAAAATAGCACCTTAGCACACAGTTTTATACTAAATAACACAATTTAAAAGCAAAAGAAAATCTACAAACCACAAAATGTTCTGAATACATATTCATACACAAAACTATAATGCTAGAAAATTAGATATGGTATAATATTAAGGATTTTTGAAGTCTTAAATTTTGATTATCAAATTAGATTTTCTTTTTAAATTTCCTACGAAAAAGTAACAATTACATGAAAAAACTGACTCACATTTTGTATAAATATTTTGTACAAACAGCTAAGAATTCAAACTCTTTAATTTACTAAGAAATTATCATAAGTAGTGTCTTCATCCGTGATGAAATTTTAGAACTGGTTAAACATATTAATTTCTTAACTAGTATGTTTCTTTGGGTGGTAAAGAATAATCAAAAACCAAATGTAAATCATCTAACTAGATCTTAGCTTAAATAAATTACAAACATACTTCTCAATTTTCTACATACAGAGGCTAGACCGTGAAAAATAAAGCCTAAATATATACACAATTTAATAAAGGAGAAAGTAAAGAGTCCTCTTTACTATTCTCCTAAAACTTTTAGGATTGTCTCAACTTCAGCTTGTGAATTTCAGCAAGAAGCAGAACACGGAGTTGTTTCTGTCATCTCTTTTTAGTAACCAGAAGTCTAGCACAACAATGTAGAGGCTGTATTTTCCCCATACTGGAAAAAGCTCCCTCCACATCAAGCACTCATGTTCTTATTTGATCCTTAGAACAACCCTAAGAGGTAGGTGCTATAATTAGATTAGCATGATTAGACAGACAGCAGTGTAAAGGAAGGTTGGAAAGAATTAGAGGCAAAGAAGACAAAATAGGCTACTAATTACCACTGGTTGTCTCCCTAGGGCTCTCTCACTTCTCTTGGCTTCCCTCAAGTCTCAGCTAAAGACTCAGACATCCTTAATTTAGTACCTTTTCCTTGGAAACTACCCCCAAGACTAGTCCTCAACCTAAGGTGGAAAATTCAAACTCCAGAGAATTCAGTTGGCTAACATTATGTGTTTACTACCTGCCTGGCACTGTGCTAAGCAAGAGGGAAATAAAGAAAGGCAAAAACAGTCTCTACATTACAACATAGTAGATAACATGTAAACAGCTTATTTTATACAGAGTAAATTGAAGAGAGGGAAATCTCTAGCAGGTGGGGACAAGGAATACGGGAAAATATGGGACTGAGAGAGGCTTTTTGCAGAATAGTATAGTTGAGCTTTATCTTGAAGAAAGCCAGGGATGCTAAAAGGCAAAAGTGACAAAAGAGAATACAGAGAGAGAGAAACATAGTACAAAAGCGTAGTAACAGGAGATATACAAGGAACAGCAAGAAAAGCCAGCTTCACTACACAAACCTAGGCTACTAGATTGTAAGAGTATGTTCAACTCACATATAAGCCCAAGTCACACTTTGTGAAAAGCATTCTGAGTTAATTCAAATGAAAAGAATTTTATATTTTTTTTATTTCCCCTCCACTCATCATTCTACTACTAAAATCTAACAGCATGCAAAGCAGGAAAATTCTCTCCAACACCTGGTTCTGGTTTGTCAAGTTTAACTAAACAATAACAAATCAGAAATTAAAGAAATTCTGATGACTAATGAGATTAAGCATAGATAAGCCCTAAGTAGAATTTGTCATTAAGAAAAATTAAAAGTTTAAAAAATAAGAGTTCTAAAAGAGATAAGCTTAGTACAAAAAGAAAAGGAATTTTAGTATAAAGAAATATAGAGTTGTTCCAAATGAGTACAGAGGTTTTATTTTTGTTGTTGTTTTTGAGACCAGGTCTCGCTACATAGCCCAGGCTAAAACTGCAGACACTACTTTTGGGCCTGAAACCACTCTGATCTTCAAGGAAATGATCCAATCTATTTCCAATGTAGGCCAGCTTGACCCTTGGGATGAAACCTGGCAGGCCCCAATCCCAGGGGCTCGCCATATCAATGCTGATCTGATCAGCATAGCTCACTGCAGCTAAAAAATCTGTTAGATTTGAGTTCAAATCACACAATTCTATAAATTATATTATATGTTATATAAAATCGGAGAAAAGGGATGCTTATCTAAGCTATGACTAAATGAACAAAAAATATTCAAGAGGCAATATATATGAATATTAAAATATTTACTGAAATTAGCAAAATACATTGGAAAAGATAACTGAAATAAAACTTATTTCAGTCTTCTTAGATTTTACTTCAATTGGCATTAATTTAACTACAACTTTACTTTTGAGTAATACACAGGGTTTTTTGTCTGCAATCAACTGAAGAATCATTTACAGTATATATCACAATGCTTGGCACACAATACCAATACTGGGTACATAATAATTTTGGTTAATATAAGAAGTTCATTAAGAAAAGCATTATATAATGAGCAGGATGCTCTCAGAAAAACCTGGAAAGGCTTGCATGAGCTGATGCAAAGTGAAATGTACAGTGTACAAAGTAACAGCATTATTTTAAAATGATCAGTTATGAATGACTTAAGCTATCCTTAGCAATACAATGATCTAAGACAACTCCAAAGGACTTATGATGAAAAACGCTATCCTTCTCCAGAGAAAGAACTGACGGCATCTAAATACAGACTGAGGTATAATTTTTTAACTTTATTTTTCTTGAGGGTTTTTTTCTTGTCTATATTTTTTCACAACATAACTATTATGGATGTTTTTTTTTTTTAAAGAGCAGCATACAGATAAAATTGCATCTTTTTAAAAATCTGAGTTTATAATTTTGTCTATGCTAGAAATTGCCCCTGTGGAAATTCTTTTCACTGATCCACATGACAACAATATGAATTGTAGAAACAATTCACATAAAATAGCCTGGGGCACTAAGTGATTTGCTAATAGTTACAAAGTCAGTTTGTGTCAGATTAAATTTGAATACTGGTCTTTCTCATTCTGACCTCCCTCAATTCAACTTCTTTAAAGTATATGTAAAAAACACATCAAAGTCATTAAAAATACAATGCTTAGCCAGAAAAGATGGAGTTTGCCACTATGAACATTACAGTAATAGTCATCTCAAATTAAATCAGAGGCATGATATTGCGGAAAGAGCACTGTACTAAGAATCAAAAGACCTGGTATTTGTACTAGCCATTTGACCTTGGGCATAATCTCCAACCTCAATTTCAGGGTGGGAGATAGGGTAAACTGCCCCTCCCTTACTCCTCTTGGGAAGAACTGAAACAGCCCCAACAGGATCCAAAACTGGAAGGGAAGAGAGCACCAAGGGTGGGGTCAGATCTTTTGAAATATCCATTGAATCATCCTTATGCTCAGTGGCCAATGAGGGAATTGCCTTGTCATCTCTAAGAGCTAAGTGCTTTAGTGCTGAGCTAGGTACATGTGCTTCAGCTGAATCAAGAAAAAAATTACAATTAAAAAATAAAATCAGAGATGGGAGATGGAGCCCGTGTGCAGAACAGCTGTCCCAGGACAAAACCAGGTCTGCGCTACTTGCATGAGGCCAGGGCAGAAGCTCCCCTCTGTAAAGAAAGTAGAGGTTGCAGTGGCTCAGCCTCTCAGGCTCATCAGTGGTTCATATCTCTTACATGGATGGAAAAGAATTTATTAGGCAGTGCTGCCATGAGCAACACACGGTACTAAGAGCTGGGCATACAATTAGAAAATCAATACAGTCTCTGTTCTCAAGAAGGCCACACATAACGGAGGTTTCAATATCCTACTGAAAACATGGAGGCTTTACTTTTTACATCACTGCCATTTCACTTCCAATTCTTCCCTCCTTTCCAAAAGAAATCTTACGTACTGGGGTTGATGAGATATAAGTCCAAGCCAAGACCTTTCTTCCTTGGATAGGAAGGGCTTTTGTCCCATTTGTCTGAAGGGCCCTGAAAAGTCTGGAGGGTTCCCTGGATTCCCCTTCCATTTCTCCCAGCCCAGATACTCCCTATCTTAGCAAAATCCTATGGTCCAGACTACTTAGCATTCTTTTGATATTCCTCCCTTTGATCCTATTACCAGCCACTCTCATTAGGATCTTCCCTGGGTTTGATCTATCAAGATCATCCCTGAGACCCCAGACTACTTGGCAACACCTGGATTCTTCGCTCAGTCTTTTTCTATATTTAAGTTCCATCTCCTTCCATAAGGGTGCTCAAATTCAATCCAGCTCTGACTCTGCCTAACTGAGATTGTATCTGGCCAGCTTGTTAATACAAGTATTACACATGCGTAGGCTCCTTAAGAGATAACCTAATATGGCGAATCTTTAATAAACTTTGTCTTTCTTTGGTTTTAAGAAGGCTTGTGTTAAATTCATTCGAGCAGGACCCAGCGTGTTGGTATTTTGGGGTTCCCCAGAACCTTTCAGACCTCAACAGGGTGGTGGGGGTGAGTGGGCCTAGGAGATTGGGGATGATTAAGTAAAATCTTTTTATCCAATTATAGCCATTATGTTTGAGAGCCTACAGTATACAGAAAACTTCTCTGTCCCCTACCTCTCTACCAAAAGGTGAGAAATCAATTTTAGTATCAGTTCTCTAGATTGTCTATGATCTGAAATCAAGAGAACCTAAGTTCAATGCCAATTCTGACATTTACTAAGTATATAAGCTTGGCCAAATTACTTCCTCTTCCTTCAGCCTCTTGATTCCTCTTCTGTAAAATGGAGCTCATAGCCTCTGAGGTCCCTGTTACTGCTGGATCTATGACTCTAATGCTATTTTCATTTTCACAACCATGATGTCCTATTGAACATGGATTCTAGAAGATAAATTATTAAACTGACTCAAAGCTATGACCTATTTTTACCTAAAAGATAGTATTCCATATCCTAAACTTATTTAAATAACAATTATTACAATATCACAAACCAGAATAATAATAGTTAAATTACACATAGCAGTGTGACTCTGGGCAAGTCACAACTTCTTAATGCCTCAGGCAACTAGAATTTCCTCATCCAAGAATTCACTAATCAGTGAAATCAAAAGTCTAGTCTATATGGCTAATATGTATCAACTGTAATAATTTCTTCATAAAAAGATGCAAAAAACCTTGAGATGCACAAATTTGTTATGTTTAAGACTTATCAAGGCATTTCTAAAAAGATTAAATTAGTATTACTATTTAACTAGTTGTCATTTCTTCTTTCTAAATTACTTTTGCCTGTCCAATATAGACCTATCAACTTTTATCATAACCAACTTCTATCAAAATCAAAAGAAATAAGCAAGGAATAAATATTTAAGGAAGCAATATTTTAGTCATTCAGAATTTCTTAGCTAAGAGAGTAATATATTTTATTCAAACTACATCTTTGATTACAAATTTAAAATCATTTGTCTAATTTTGGAGAGGCAGAAGAATTCATTTCTTTACTTATTTAATTCAAAAAAAAAAACCCTCTTTTGTAAGCACAACCAGGAAAATTATACGGAATAACTACAAAAATGCAAACTGAAGGAAAAAAAGACATTGAATGTTACAGAAATATACTGAATAAGAAGGTTGGCCCTGGAGAAGAGCTAAGAAAATATCTCTCTCTCCCTTCTTTGCCAAGGTGGAGGACTGTGGCTATGGAATTCTACATGTGTTGTCAGACCCTACTGATAGGTTGGTTGGTTTTGTTGAACTACTTTTGTTCTCTAATACTTTTTTCATTCATTGCTACACAGGAAGGCTCTCTGGAGAGGGGAAAAGGATATATTTGGAAATGAAGGTGACAGCACAGTGCCTGACAAACAGTAAGCACTTGATAAATGTTTACTGCATTGTATATAAGAACAAAAGATAGCAATAAAATGCTTTTAAAAGGATTTCAGCAGTGACAGTCAAATTCTTTAAAACTCAATATTCTGAGAAGTGGTTTGTGAGTTGATAAGTCTCAGCATTTATGACTATGACAACAAAGAATTTGTTAAGTTCTATTTTGAAACTGTAATTTTGAAACATAAATGAGAAATTTAGGAATGAATATTGCTACACAGCTCAGTTATATCTAGTGTTCTAAAAAATGACAACTGATTTTTGATTTCAAAATCCTGAAGCTAATAAGGGCAGAGAAAAAAAAATTTTTTAGGAGCAATGTGGAGAAAGCCCATAAGATCTTTACTTATTAAACTCCTAAAGAAACTCATTACATGATGCTCAAAAAACATCAAGATCCATAAAGACAATGGAAAAAAAATAACAGGACAATTTGTGTTGCTCATTGGGATATTCAAATTTACAAACCATGCCAAATGGGCATGTGTATGTAGAAGCAGTACACTTCTTCTGAATTTCTGTATGTCACCTACCATTTTACTTTTTAAACATAGTGAATGGCTCATTTGTCAGTCTCTGAATTATAAGGATTAGAAATTCTGCCTTAGAAATACAAATTTCTCCTGACGGTGACAGGGAATAAAGCACAGGGGGCTCTTTGCCTCTCAGCATCTTTTCTAGAAATGATTGTGGCAAAATGAAAATTTAATATGACAGAAAAGGAAAACGATAAACACTGGAGGGGATATGGGAAAACTGGGACACTAATGCACTGTCAGTGGAGCTGTGAACTGATCCAATCATTCTGGAGAGCAACCTGGAACCATGCCCAAAGAGTTACAAAACTGTATATACCCTTTATCTAGCAATACCACTACTAGGTCTGTATCCCTAAGAGATTTTTTTTAAAAAGGGGAAAGGACCTATTTGGACATTTACAGAAGCTCTTTTTGTAGTGGCAAAGAATTGGAAATTGAGGGAATACTTATCAATTATAATATTGCTGCCTGAGAATATTTTCCATATCCAAAGATCCTGTATATGAACATCTGTCTTAACTGAAGAGTATTTTGTACAAAGTCTAAGCAACAAGAACAAGAAGAACCCAGTCAAAGGTCCTTCTTACCTCCTGTGTGTGGTCTTTAAACACCTGCAAAGGGCCAGTGGCTTCAGCAGTATCCCAGAGTTGCAGAGACCCATCTCCACTGCATGTGATTAGGACATGTTCATTGTTCTCACTCCATGTCACATCAAACAGGCCATCATTCCAGTCAAAACTACACCAAGGTAACCAAGACAATTTTTTAGTAATGACAAAGGATATTGAAATAATAACTTCAGAATTTGACACTTTATTCTTAATTCTGGCTGGGACACAGGAAGAGCAAATATTTAATACTACTCATTTAGACCAATAATTTTAACTTTCCCACCAAGCTTACTTTTAATAGACAAGTATTTATTAGCTAATTCAATGTTTTTCTCTTCTCTATCCTTGCCTTTACTGACTTAGTTTTTTTGTTAATGAAAAAGTCTCTAGAGAAAAAAAAGTACAGGCTACTGTATACAAAACAATTCACAAACTAGATAACTGACTCTTGAATAATCAAGAGTTAACAGTATTAAAAACAATGGAGAAATGGGTCAGGATTATTGCATATTTTGTATAAAATTTCTTACGTATTTGACTTTTAAAATTATATATATATGTTAAGATTAGTTTTGAAAGAAGCATGGCATAGCAAAATTTAAAAGCAAAAATAAGCTACACATCATACAATTTTGTGAAATATTTTCTATTTCCAAATAAAACTATTTTATTAAAACAAATTCATTCAAAATAAGCCTAATTTTGACTATGGGAAAACACTCCAACTTTGTTCAACAGGCAGTGATAAAAACATTAAATATGTTAGTTTAATAATTATAGAACTATATTACCTTCTAAAGTGTCCAATCCCAGCTTCATTTTGTTGCAGTACAATGAGTGTTCCACAGCCTAAAAGGGAGGAGGAGGGGGGAAACGGAGCAATCAAGGTTATGTTTAACACTAATACTACAGCTAGCCTGCTTTAGTTGTACTATGAAACTACCAAGTTTAACAAGGTTGCATGTAATGAAGTATAGCTCCTTTTTTTATTCTCTCCCCCCCACCCTCATCCCCTCCACTTTGGACTCATTATTCAATCAAAATCTGCCTTTTAAAAGAGAATATTCCAGTTAAGGAAATGTTTTTAAACTTCTCTAGCATAGTTACTGATATGGTATATAGTAAGAACATAATAAAAGCTTGACAACTTATTTTAAGTTACCTTTAAAATGTAAGAGGGTTTTCTACACGTTTAATAACATTCTCATTGAACAAAAATCTGCTTTTACCTCGGTTCCCACCAAAAGAAGGAAATAAAATACTGTTGTAATAACTATAAATAGCTAAGCAAAACAAAGTCCTAAATTGGCCAAGTCCAAAAACATGTCTCCATCTACACCCTGAGTCTATCCCCTCTCTATAAAATGTGAGATTTTTAAACAAATTTCAGCCTATTAAATGGATGACCAGATTGTGACCTTCTTGAGGGGATTGTCTCTTTTTGTATTCCCAGAGTTTAGCACAGTACTTAACGTAGTGCTTAATAAATGTTTATTAATTGAGTAAAAAGTGAATTTATAAATAGCTATTCTATGCAAGGCCGGATTAGTTATATATTGCTTAACAGTAATTATTGTAATTTTGAAAATGATAGTATAAATATATAAATACAAAGTTTCCTCTTAATTTCAAGATATTCAGCATTCTTGGCCATGAAAAATTCTATTGAGGGAAAAAAAGCATCCTGCAATGAAGCTGGTATACGGGCTTGTTCTGCCAGTTCTGGGGTAAGCCAGCTAATTCACCTGTTGAAAACACATTGTCAATAAGATTAAAGTCTTAAAGTCATGGTGGGACACAAACTTCTTGAGGGTAAAAAAGATTTCAATTTTATCCTCATATCCCCAGTACCTCGCTTGGGCATCTTGCACAAAATGAGCTCTTGGAGCTAATGATTATTCATTCTACTGCAGCCATAAACTAGAACTTAAATTCCCACATAACTACCCTATAAATCTGTGAGGTTGACCATAAGTGGAGCAAAGGCAAAAGAACAGAAAGATCTTTCTAGACTGATCACCGCTTCTGATAAATAAAGACACACACCAGTTGCTGGTAGGTCAGTAGCATCATGTTCATGCAAGAAAAGTAGCATTTCATTCTAAATACCATGCAGGAAACAGGTTTTATCAAAAGGAAGAATCCATTTTCTTAGTTCAGTTTCTTTTAGAGTATATTGATAACGCCCAACACATAACAGGCAAATTACTACAGAATAGTTTCTTTCCCCCCTTCTAAACAAAAGAAGCTTTGCTTCTGCAACCACCAGGCACACTGAGGAGTACAAAAGAAGGGTCTTCCTGAAAGTTTAAGAAAAGATAAAATAATTGCCCCCAAGTCCCTAAGTACTCAGGTGGGCTAGAAAAAATAAAACTATTTATTTTTATGGCAGCTAGATGGATGACCTGAGTTCAAACATGACCTCAAACACTAGCTATGTGACCCTGGGCAAGTCACTTAACCTGTCTGCCTCAGTTTCCTCTTCTGTACAACAGAGATAATGACATCATCTATCTCCCAGGATTGTTTTGAGGATCAAATAAAATGATAACTTAGTAACTGTAGAGTTACATTACCTTCTAAAGTGTCCAACTCCAGCTTGGCACAGATACTTTTCAAAGCACATAATTTTACATGCATTACTTTGTTGCTTACAGAGGACACAGCAGACTTATCACGCCCATTTTACTGAAACCCAGAGGGATGAAGGTGGCTTGCTCAAATTTTCAATTTAATTAGGCAAAGAGCCAGGATCAAAATCAAAACTTTAATTCAATATTTATTATCTACCCTGTGTAAGGCATGATTCCAAGAGCCAAAAGAAACACAAAAATGACTGAATAATTTAAAATCTAATGGAAAGGTGGGTGGGGGGTGGGAATCTAATAAAGGGTGTTTGTCACACAAGTAACTATGAAAATAAAATTCTAAGCATATTAGAAAAACACAAAGCACTTTGAGAATTCAGAGAGATTTGGGGGGGGGGGAAGCATGCACAGAAAACTGAGTAAACAGGACAATTTGTCAGAGGACTGAGGTTGAGAAGTGGGGGATAGACTAAGAGTATGTGGAATTGCGAAACTTGCTGAATCCCAGTAAGGAGAGCGGTTTGTTCACCCTGATACCCCCGGGGGTTTCTGAGCCAGGAATACAGCCGCCTGTCAAAGTGACATCTGCACTAGGGCGGGTCCAAAGGGAGGGTGGTGAACGTAGGAAAACAAAGGATCCACGTGAAACAGACCCCAGAACTAGAACTTAAGTTAGGGGGTGACTGATGGGAAGGAGGGGACAAGAGAAAATCCCAGGATGGGGCACTTAAGTGGGGCAGGTAGGCTTGGGGGAGGAAAATCCCGGCTTTGCCACGATTCTACTAATGATTCACATTTACATAGCCAGGCTCAAAGCATCGTCCTCACGATGACGATTAAATTAAAACAATTAGTGTAAGCAGAACAAGAATTATCCCCCTTTTACAGACGAAGAACCTGACCCTCAAAGAGCTCACGCGACCCGCCCAGGCTCACTCAGCCAAACTGCAGGCTCTCCTCAGAGCCCGCCCCAAGAGGGGACCATTCGAGCCACGCTGGCCCCCCTCCCCCGCCGCGATCAGAGCCCGGAGCGCCCCCCGGTGGGCAGCGGGGAGAGGGGCGGGACCTCACCCGCGATACCGTAGTGCTGGGAGGTGGCGCACGCCAGGCGCCCGGGCAAGTAGGGAGAGAACTCCACGGCGTAACCATGGCGCCCCGGGGTCCGCAGCGTCTGCGCGCCCCTGCCGTGTGCCGCGCTCATCCCCCACCCAGCCACCCTCCCGCCCCCCGCCCCCTCGCCTTCCTCCCCTTTCCCTAGGGAACCGCGGCGGCGGCGGCGGCTCTAGTTCCGGGAGAAAGGCGGAAGCGGTCCTGGTTGAGCTTCTGGAAGTAAGAGAGCGGAAGTGAGCGTGTTTTGGGGCCTGCAGTCTGGATTCGGATTGGTCCGGAGAGAGAGAAGAGTACGGAAGCCTCCGGTGACCATGTCAGCAGGAGGCGGCGCGCTCTGCTGCGCAGTCTCCAACTTGTCCTTAAAGGAGCCGCGGGTTATTTTCGAGAGCAGTTGGGATTGTTGGAATTACTGCCTTTCGGTTGCGTTATACAAGTCAGCAAACGTGTTAAGCGCGTACCTTGTTCCAGACACACACAGTATATATATTGTACAGATTATATTATCCATATAGATATATCGATCTCTATATAGATAGATAGATAGATGACTATCTATAGAGCAATATATGGAATACTCTCCTCCTTCCCGGTCTGGAGATGAAGCCCAGAGTCAGCTTCTAAGGGCAGGCTCAGACCTCGTGGTCCTCCCCCTAATTGTAGCGCTCTCCTCCTTCTGCATCAACTCAGTTCAGTAACATTCACTCAGCGCCTACTGTGTGCCAGGCATTGTGCTGGATCCTGCTAATAGGACAAGAACCCAGGCAGCCCCTGCGATTACAGTCTGATGGGGAGACAACATGCAAGCCAATTGGCTGGCTGGTTGGTTATCCTTGGTTCTTGGAGAGGACCAAAGTGACATCACCAGGATCAAGTCAAGTTTCAACGGGTCCGACTGTGGCTGATCAGACCAATATGAGCTCGGAATGCTGGGCACAGAGAGTCCACCTGCATATTTGGGGTGGTTACTCCAGTTTTGCGCAACATAGTTTACTTTGTACTGTCTTAATTCTGCCCTTTCTAATGTGGGCATGCTGTGCTGAGTGGTCCTGTGCCAGCGTCTCCCATGTTCCACGATCAAATCCAAAGTTCTTAAGAGAGACCTTGAGAGTGTCCTTGTATCGCTTCTTCTGGCCACCATGTGATCACCTGCCCCCTGCAAGTTCTCCATGAAATAGTCTTTTTGGCAAGCGTACATTTTGCATTCGAACAACTTGGCCAGCCCATTGGGGTTGCACTCTCTGTAGTTTGAATGCTTGGCAGTTCAGCTTGAGCAAGGACTTCAGTGTCTGGTACCTTATCCTGCCAGGTGATCCTCAGAATCTTCCTAAGAGGGTTCAAATGGAAGCAATTCAGTTTTCTAGCATGGTGCTGGCAAACTGTCCATGTTTCACAGGCATACAACAATGAGGTCAGCACAAGGCTCCGTAGACCTTCAGTTTCGTGGTCAATCTGATATATTTTTTCTCCCAGACTTTTCTTCGGAACCTCCCAAGCACTGATCTAGCTCTGGCAATGGGGGCATCAACTTCATTGTCAGAGTTTCTGGCCAGAACACTCCTTTTAAGCGATCAGAATCTAAACAGTGAGCCTCAGAGCCTGGGGTTGGGGCTATTATTGGCCATTCGGTAAAAGCCATAGGCATTTGGGTTTAAAGGCATAGTCAACTAGCTCCATTTTAACACTATGGGCTTTTTTAAAGCCTTTTTTTTTCAGAGCCATCTTTCAAGAAATCAAAATGAAAACTATAATGAATGTATAATCAATACCACAAAAACTGGGCCTCTAGCTAAAACTCCAGGAGGAGCTGTACAAGTTTAATGAAATAGTTACTATCTTCTAAACTTTTTTTTTTTTTTGCTAGACATACTGATACTCTAAATAGAATGCCTTACTGGAAGAAGATGCTTTTGAACCTGAGAGGACTAGAGAACCAAAAAGTCTAGACCTCTCCTTACCCCTTCCTGGAAAAGTCAGATCTCTAGAGCTTGGGCTTGTTGTTGTTCAGTTGTTTTCAGTTGTGTTTGATTCTTTGAGGTTTTCTTGCCTCTGAGGAAGACAAAGAGAGGATTCTGCCAATCCTAGGCTGTGCCCCTCCTAGCTTCAAGAGGATCCTTAGCATTCCAGCTGAATAGAGACCTAGTAGTCAGTGGCTGAAAGTAGAATAATCCTGCAGCTTCCCATAGAAGAGCAGCCAAGGAGTTCATTTACACTTCTACTTCTGTACCTTGAGGAAAGTCAGTCCAACAGCAAAATGACTTTTCTGATCCAGTCTCACATTCGCATTCAGCCCCTGACTGGCCCAACCCAGAAGCAGCCAAGATCAGTATCTGAGAAATCTTGCCATCCAGCCCAGCAACAGCCAAGCCAGAAATGAGAAGGCAGAGAAGTCGCTTTCTTGTGACCTTTGGGATCTAGCTCGGCAGCAGAGAGACCTATGTCCTTGAGGCACCATGCTCTACAAGACATGAGGCCACCTGAAATGCCTGTCCAGTGGAAATACTGTGCCCTATGAGGAGCTGGTCAAGCTGAGCAGCAGAGAAACTTGTGGATCACTGACCAGTTTTGTGAGAACCCTCCAAAGAAAGTACAGTAAGATCTTGCATTTCTGGAGTTTTGAGGTGCCTTGGCCAAACATTACATGTTTGGTCCATTGCCATTATATGTTAAGATTGTGTCTACCCTTCTCCCCACAGACTGTATGTTTATGAGACAGTGAGGACCCCCCAACTCCCATGTTGGGGGATTGCTTTATAACCACTGTTCTTGCTATGAATTGAGTAAATGCCCTTGCCCCTGAACTGAGTCTACTTCCTGAATTTTGTCATTTTTTTCACATGAAGATCTGCCTTCTTTAATATTAATGAAAGTGAGATCTTCCCTGCCCATTAACAGGTCTCAGGTGAGCCCATTACAGGAAGCTTGATTAGGGGTGGCTTGTTTTGTAGGAAGGCCCACACCTTTGGTTAGTTGCTAATGAGGCACTGGATCAGGAGGGTTGTGCCCTCTGGCTCTGAAAAGTGTATATATTCTCTGAGGTGAGGTTTTGCTTTGGGGGCTTGGAAGAAGCTTCATGTGCCAGATGAGACTGCCAGATGTTGGTGCTTCTCTCTCTGGTAACTGTGTATGTATGTAATGGTCAGACAGTTGGATCCATCCATTGATCTGTGCTGTATGTATTGCCTATGGTCAGACAGTTAGAAACCCTGCTGGTTGGTCTTTATTTCTCTGCTTTTATTTTCTCTGTTGGTGAATGTAATTAGAGTAGATTGCTGACCCCCTTTGAAGGTGCTTTCCTTAGAAAAGCAAATCTAAGGACCTGTGCAAATAGGTCATCCTGGATGTGTGTTAGGGTGCTTGCTGTTGCTGTACCTCCTTATCCTCATATACCCCTCACCCCTCATTGCAAGAAAGACAAAATCTCCATTTCAAATATGTATAGTCATACAAAACAAATTCTCTAATTAGCCATGCCAAAAAAAAAGGAAAGAAAGAAAAAATATTCTTCAATCTGCCCTCTAAATTCATCACTGTATCATGTTTCATCATGAGTCCCCTGGAATTGTGTTTGGTCATTGTGTGGATCAGAGTTCCTTAATTTTTCAAAATTGTCTTTATCATGTTGTTATTGTATAAATCGTTGTCTTGGTTCTCACTTCACTATGCATCAGTTCATACAAGTCTTCCCAGGTTTTTCTGAAACCATCCCCTTCATCATTTCTTACAGTGCAATAGTATTCTATCATATTAGTATACCCTAAATTGTTCCTCCATTCCGCAATTAATAGACGCCCCTCGGTTTCCAATTCTTTGCTACTACAAAAAGAGCTACCATAAATATTTTTGTACAGATGGATCCTTTTCTTCTCTTATTGATCTTTTTGAAGGATAAACTCTCCTAGCTGATTCCTAAGGGGAACTAGTAGAAACTAAAGTTAGGAAGATAGCCATAGCCATCCATGGGGTTACTCCTAAATCCTTGAAGGATTAGTAATCCCCATGGGGACCTAATCTGCCTTGCCACTGCAAATTGGGAGAGTGAGCCTGGAGAAGGGTGTTATAGAAGCACAGTGAATACAGACAGGCTATGGTGTCAAGCACAGTGCCAAACACATAGTAGGTGCTTAATAAATGCTTGTTAATGGATTGTAGCATATTACCAAAGATTACTGTTGTTGTTATTTGTCCTTCCTTCTTGAAGAGGAACAGTGATGTCAGGGAGGTGATGTCTTGACTTGCAAGTAAATTATATTTAAGTGAGGCAACCTCATTCTCTCACCCAGAGCCATCTATAATCCATACAAAAAGTATGAAGTATATAGCCAGCTAGTGATACATACATATGTGTGTATTTGTGTAAATATGTATACATATACATTTTATATACATACATATGTGTGTGTGTACATATACCTGGAGTCAGGAAGACTTAAATTTAAATCCAACCTCTGACACTTACCAGTTGTGTGACCCTGAGCAAGTCACTTAGCCTCTTGGTATGTCAGTTTCCTCATTTGTTAAATGAGGATAATACCACCTACCTCCCAGAGTTGTCCTGAGGATAAAATGAATTAATAGTTTTAAAGTGCTTTACAAACCTTAAAGCTCTATACAAATTCTAGTTGTCATTAGTATCATTAAATCATCAAGGACGTGTTCTTCTGTACTTTCCGGCTGAGCCATGGCTATTAATGAGCCATCTCTCACAGCTGTATGAAAGTAGGAAAAATATCACATAGTCTAGTTTACAGTCATGTGTAATGGATTGTGTGAATTTGAATCTTCAAAAGTTTTCACTCTCTTTTCACCCTTATTTTAGTCACTGGATTTTCAGAGATATAATGTCTCACATGTACCTGGACCAACAGCCCTTGTGAGGGTTACAATTTGGGCATTTTGCAAACCTCAGGAAAGTTGAACCTTAGTATTATTATCAATAACTAAAAGCAGTGAACAAGATTTCTGAAACAGAGAAAACAGAAACCAACAGAGTCATGCCTGTTTGCACTTGCAAATGAAAAGAAGCTAGTAAAACTGATCTCAGAACTTTCAATGTTGGCAGTAATCATTAGCTATAAAATTCCATGGGATAGGGGCAGGGGGATAGGTGCCAAGTAGGACTCGTTTATGTGATATTAAATTTTACTCAGTGATTAACATACTCATCATAAAAGTCTGGATAGGAATTTGATTAACAGTAAGTTGGGTGCATTTAATTATTTTAATGTTAAAACAATGACAGTTAATGTTCTTAAAGTAAATTGAGAAGTTTTAAAAAGACAAAAATACAGTCTTCTGTTGATTGATTTTATGTCAAGTTTGCCTATTGTTCCCTACATCCTTTCTGAGCAAAATCTTTTAAGAAACTGAAAACTCCATTAGATTTCCTCCTACTCCTCACCTCAACCCCAAGCATTTGCCTCCAGTTTCTTCTGACTGATCCTTTTGTTTCCTTCTCCCACAGCCATTTCTGAAGGTTCTTTAATGATGCTCCCCTACGCAAAAGTCTCCACCTTATCATCCTTCCTGAAGACTCCTCCTCCTCCTAATTCTTCCTCAAAGTTTAATTCTTCCTGAACTTCATAACTGCTTCCTAATAACCACTCTTTCCTTAAAAGAATGTGACGTCAAAAATGGACATATACATATAACAGTGTGCACGAAATACATGTATTTCCGGTGTTTTTCTCATTTTCCTGTCTTGGTACAGATTTTATCCTTTATTGAAACAAATTTGACCTTTTATTGAGCAAATTTGTTGTAGCTGAAAATGACTATTGAAAATGTTTTCAAACTGAAACCACCAGGTGGTAGTCAAGTACCACTCAAAAACTGGAATTTTGCCTCTTAAGGACAACAGAAGAATATTTTTTTCTAGTCATCATGAGTTGATTTTAGGCAACTTGATCACACTCATGCTTCTTTGAACAGTAAGAGTGTTCCTCTTTGGCATTATTTCCCACGGAAAGACAAAGATAGCAGAACTGAAGTGGGGGGAGGAGAGAGAGAGGGAGAGAGAGAGGAAGAGAGGGAGAGAGAGAGAGAGAGAGAGAGAGAGAGAGAGAGAGAGAGAGAGAGAGAGAGAGAGAGAGATGTTTACATTTCTGGGAACCAGGTTGGCAGAATGGCTAGAGGACTCCAGAAAAATCTGGATTCAAATCCTACTTACTAGTTGTGTGATCTTGGAGCAAGTCACTTAACTTTTCTCAGTCTCAGTTTCCATATCTGTAAAATGGGGATAGCTGCAGCACTTCCCTCAAAGGATTGTTGTGAGAATCAACAAGATAATATTTTAGAACACTTTGCATGTCATAAAGCACTACGTAAAGGTGAGTTCTCATTATTATTATTATTATCCTGTTAAATTTATTCGATACGATCTGATTTAGGACCTCTTTTTTCAGAGTTCTTTTCATTTAATCTGAAATCTCTACTTTAAAAAATAATTGCAATACCAACAATTTGCTGTTTTGCTGCATTCTTTCAGTTGTAAATCAGATATAAACATTGAACCAAAGGTTTACTTTGAGGTAAACCTAAGTCTGTATCATCTCAAACTCAACTTCTACTCATTTTTTCTACTTTTCTTCATATTCTATGTATTTAATTCTATTTAACAGGCCTTCTTGCCATTCCAAGTACAAGGCACTCCATCTTTCTGCTCCCAGTATTTTCTTTGGCTGCTCTCCCTCCTCCACTCTGCCTACGGACCTCCCTGGTTTCCTTTAAGTTCCAACTAAAATCCTTTCTTTTACTGGAAGCTTTCGATAAGCCTTCTTAATTCTAGTACCTTTCCTCTGTTAATTACTTCTTATCATATATATGTAGCTTGTTCTGTATATTTTTATTTGCATGTTGTCTACTCTAATTAGATTGTAAGTTTCTTGAGGACAGAGCCAGTCTTTTGCCTCTTTTTATATCCTCAGCATTTAGTACAGTGACAGACATATAGTAGGTATTAATAGAAGTGTATTGATTGATTGGTTGAAGTGAAAACGTCTTTTAATTTTAAAAAACTGAAGGGTTGAGATGACCAGACCCTGATATCATTGGTGGAAGAAACACCCAATAAGGAAAATCCTCTCTACTACTGAAGGTTAATTGCAACTGCTCTGCAATTTACAGTCTTAGAGAACTTGGCACTTAGAGGTTACGTGATTTACCGAGGGTCATATGGTCATATGTGTCAGAGGTAAAACTTTGTAAAGGAAGTTTATGTGACCATAAAAAGCCCAGAGACTCCAATTGAATCAATTCATCAAGCAACAGGGCAAACTACATGTTAAGGAATTTTCCTACAACCCTACTAAAATGTAGAGATGAGTTTGAAAGGATTGTAGGGTGATGTCCATTGAATGATGGCAAATGATACTACATGGAAAATATTTTTTGATATGCTAAAAAGAATCAGATCTACATTTAAAACTAGGGCCCAGGTATAAAAAATGGCAGTTATTTCAGCAATGGATTCGTCTAATATAGTCATGGAGGAATCCAAATTCTGGATCTGAAGATTCCAGAGTTAGAGCCAGACTGCTAAGAGGGAATTACTCTTAAGGAAAGGAGAAAGTCTCTCTCTCTCTCTCTCTCTCTCTCTCTCTCTCTCTCTCTCTCTCTCTCTCTCTCTCTCTCTCTCTCTCTCTCTCCTCTCCCTCTCCCTCTCCCTCTCCCTCTCCCTCCCTCCCTCCATCCCTCCCTCTCCTTCCCTTCCCTCCTCTCCCCTTCCCTCCCCTCCCGCCCCATCAATCAATCCATCTGTTGTCTAGGTTATTTTTTCTGTCATTGATGTTCAGATAGTTCAGTGATTCTTAAATTTTTTTCTATTTTATGTGTTTTGCAGGTTATTTGTTTTTGCTATGAAATACCTTACGTTTGTTCTATTTTCTTCTGACTTTCAGCTTTGTTTTAATATTTCTTGTTGCCTTCTAGAATCATTGGCTTCTATTTGGTCCATTATAATTTTCAGGGAATTTGTTGATCAGGCAATATTCTATACCTCTTGTGCCAAGCTGTTAATTCCCTTTCTAATTCTTTCTTCCATAACCTCATTTCTTTTCCAGTTTTTTCCTCAAGTGCTCTCATTCTATTTTTAAAAAAACATTTTGGCTTTTTAAACACATACACACACACATACACACACACATGCACACCCCTCTTATTTCATCTTTCCCAAGAATTCTAGTTAAGTTTGTGCCCAAGCTGTGTTTTCCTTTGAGGCCTTGCTTATAGATATTTCAGAGCCATTTCCTTCTTCTGGGTTTGTATCTTGAGGCTCCCTGCCATCATCTAAGCTGTTTCTGAGGGGATTCTTTCATTCTTCCTGCCTGCTTCCTGATTTCAGAATTGATGTCAGGTCTGAGCTCTACTTTGCTTATGGAGAAAAGATCTGGGCTGGTCCTATTGCTGCTTTCTTGGGGTGTAGAATTGTGTATTATTCCAGGATCTCAGGGATAGAATGGTGACCTCAAACTTTTAATGCTCCTCAGATGATCTGATTGTGAGCAGAGCCTGCTGGACTTAGCCCCACCTGCCACCTGGAAAGCTATTAGCTCAGAGTGATAGAATTATAGGTTCCTTTTTGCTCTGGGATTCTTGCCCTAGGTATTCCTCTGCAGGATGGGCTAGATGCTAGAATTGAGACCCCATTCTACTTCTCATATCAGAGCCACATCATTGCTTCCTGCTTCTGAACTTCCTTTCTTCTCAGTAAACTTCCCAGGGCCTTCTTACACAGGAATGCTACCCTCTACATGAAGGTTCCCTTCTCAGTCCACCTGGGAACTCTCACTCAGTACTGAAGTACTGGGTGACAAAGTTGCCGGTGGGCTCTTGTCCCTCTTGAAGTGTTCCAGTATGGGTCTGGTGATACCTCAACATGGGTTTGGGACTCCTTTTTGCCTTGGTTCATACTTTCTTCCTGGGCACTGGAATGATCCTCATGCAGTATGCTTTGGTCCTGACTTATCTCCAGTATCTACAGCCTCTCTATTTTTTCCGCTCTGCCAAGTTGAGCTGGACAAATGTCTCAGTAACTTTTTTCTCAATTTCCCCATCAGGATTTGGTCCGGTGAATTTTCTGGATTGATTTGGAGGACTTTTGGGAGGGGAGGTTGGCAATATTGCTTCCTACAACGTTGCCATCTTGGTTCCTCCTCCTCTAGTTAGAAAGATAAAGAAAGGCTTCATGTAGGAGGGAGAATTTTTGCTGGGAAAGGAAACTTGAGATTCCAAGAGATAGTGTTGAGGAGGGAGTGTATTTCAGTAGTGAGGAAACTCTATGTGTGAGAAATAGTAAGAAGGCCAATTTGGCTGGACCACAGACTATGTAAAGTTGAGTAATATATAACAAGCTTGGAAAAAAATATTGAAACCAGGTTGCAAAGGCCTTTTAATGCTAAAGAAAGGAATTGATTTTTGAGTCTAGATTTAATATGGAGCCACTGGAGTTCACTGAGCAGGTGAATAATATGGTTAGACCTGTACTTTAGGAATGTCACTCGAGTAGCTGATAATACAGAGTTAGATACATAGCTGATATAATTTAGTGTTTATTCAAAGTAAGTATCTTCTTTGGCCTCTTTTCTAGGCCACTTTTCTAACTTGCACTCATAGGTTGGATCCCCCAAAGGATGACTGTCCCAGTTACAAGGTACTTTGTTGGTCTGTCCTAATAAAACTATAGCTCATGAGTCCCCACCAGTGTGTTTTACTTTTAATAGTTAGCCAGTTGCCACAATTAGCTCAAAGCAAAGGCATTTACTGAAATGCTTAAACATTAGTAACAAAACATTCTCCCTATAAACCTGGGATACAGTTTTCCACAAATATATATAGCAGCAATGGGATTTGTGAATACACAAAAAAGTATTCTAGAAGAGAGACTCATAGATAAAGAATGTGTGTGGCTAAGTCAACTTCAGGGCCTCAGTGATTTTTCTTTTCTTAATCCAGTCCGCTGGGCTTGGTCTCTTTTGCAGTTCAACTTGGTTCCTCATCTGTCATCTCTGGGCCTACTTACTCTCTGCTGGGCACAGTAACTTCTACCAGGTAGGTTGCTATGGCTCGTAGAGATGGCTACAAGATGCCTTGACTGTTGGAGGGAGGACAGCTATATATTCCTTCCCTCCAGCCTGATCCACTGCCCTCTGGAAGAGGCACAGTGAGAAAGGCAGTCATTCTTTCCTAAGAGTTTTTCTTACATAGCTGACTTTTTCTTCAGGTACCAGAGATTATTTCCTTGACTGGCTAACTCTTTGGAGGGCTTACCCATGCTAGAATGGCAGATTCTTCAGCCACTCAAGAGCTAGTTACCCTATAATCCCATAAAGTTGATTAGTGAATGTCTTCCCATGTCTTAAAGGAGTGTAGACACATCTTCAGAGTTCCTTTATACCTCTCTTACTTAATGTTAGATATAATCAAAATATAATGTCTGAAAGAGTTAAGTTCCAAAATTTAGAAAAAACAATAGTAGTATGTTTCATTGTTTTTATTCTGACTTAAAGAAAAGAAATACTGAAATTGGTAACATAAACTGTGCAGGCTCTGATATCCTGAACCCTTTATATATGTTTTTTCTTAGTTTTATTCTTCACAAAATCCTTGACAATTGACCTGTTAGTAATGTGAGGGATTAGAGAATTTAGCCCGAGAAAAAGAGGAACTCTTTGAATTACAAAATCTCAGAATTAGAAAGGACCTCAAAGGCTGTTTTGTCCAACCATGCATGAGGAGAATTACCTCTGCAGCGTATCCTAAAAGTATTCATCTGGTCTTTACTTGAAGACCTCACTAAAGAGCAATCCACTACCACAGAAACAGCTTACTCCAGTTTTAACTGCTTCAATTGGGAGAACGTTTTTCCTCAGTCAATCCTAAATTTGCTTCTCTGTAACTTCTACCCATTGCTGTCTCCTGGAGTCAAGTGAGTCAGTCAAGGAACATTTATTAAGTACCTACTATGTGCCAGGCCCTGTGCTAAACACTGGGGAATTAAAGGCAAAAGATAGTCCCTTCTCTTCAGCAGCTCACAGTCTAATGGGAGAGACAACATGCAAACAACTATGTACAAATATAGTATACAGATAGATATACACACATATATGCATATATATGTGTGTGTATATGTATAATATATACATATATTATATATATATATGATAAATGGGATTTAATTAACGGAGGGAAGACCCTAGCATTAAGGGAGTTCAGAAAAGGCTTCTTGTAGGGGGTAGGATTTTATCTGGGACTTAGAGGAAGAAAAGAGAGGAAGATGAGGAAGGAGTAAGTTCCAAGAATAGTGGCCACGCTCATACCCATAGGCTGCTGCTGCTGAGGGAAAGCCTTGTTCCAGGAACAGCAAGAAGACCAGTGTCACTAGATTACAAAGTACATGGCGGGAGGGGAGTAAGGTGTGAAAGAAGAGTAGGAAAGGGGCCAGCTGAGTAGAATGAGCCTAATCCCTAACAATACATGAAGACAGGTATTGTGTCCCCTCCTAAATCTTCTCTTCCATAGACTAAACACTCCTATTTCTTCAACTAGTTCTCAATATGGCATGATCTCAAAGCTCCTCTACATCCTCATTATCCTTTTCCAAAGACTATAATAGTTTATCAGTGTTCTTTCTAAAATGTAATATTCAGAAAAAAAATCACAAAACTCCACCTGTGGCATCATACAAGCAGAGTATAGTAAAACTTAACACCTTCCAAGCCTTGGCCACGCTGCCTCTCAAGGAAGCCTGCAGGAGTTAGGTTGGACAAGGGAAGCATAAAGCCTTGGATTTCACTTCCCCTTCTTAGACATCATTGATTCAACCAAAGTAAAGTGAAATGGTGGATTAAATTGTTAATTTAAGTGTAATAATTACATATGTAACCAGTAGCTAGATTAGCTGTATAGGGCAAAGTCTCTTCTCTCTTAAATGACCCCTACTGGCTCCAGGGGCTTATCTTCCTTTAGTCAAGGCTTCCACCTCATTTCTCACCAAAAAACAGATCCCTTTAAAAGGAAAGGGATGAGGAGAAAGAAAAGGGGAGTAAATAGGTCTGAGGCTACTTGCCTTAGGAAAAAGCCCACAAATACTAATGCCTAAGTCTGTTTATTTATGACTCAGTAGCATAGAGGGAAGGTTCTCAGACTTTTTTGTTTTAGAACCATTCTACAGTCTTAAAAATAATTGAGGACACCTAAGAGCTTTTGTTTATATGGGCTATATGTATTGATATTTACCGTAATAGAAATTAAAACTGATAAAATTTTAAAGTATTTCTCTATTAATTCATATTAAAGTAATAATGAACTTCATATGGGGCACAGTAAGGTAACTGTAATGTTAATGAGTTTTATGTTAATGAAAGATCTTCCTCTCCCATTAATAAGCCTCACCTGGAGCCCATTAAGGAAAGCTTGATTTGGGGAGGCTTTGTTTTGTAGGAACACCTTTTGTTAATTAATGAGGCCTGAGTCACAAGAGTCATGCCTGGCTCTGAAAAAAAAATTTTATATATGTGTGTGTGTGTGTGTATATATATATATATGTATATATATATACACATACATTCAGAGGTGAGGTTTTGCTTTGGGGGTTTGGAAGAAGGTTCCTGTGCCACGTGAGACTCTGGGTAGCCAAGCGTTCCGCTCCAGCTTTGAAAACCCAGATATTGGTACTTCTCTCTCTGATAACTATGTATGTATATAATGGTCAGACAGTTGGATCTGTCTGTTGATCTGTGCTGTATGTATTGCTTGTGGTCAGACAATTAGAAGCCTATCTGTTGGTCTTTATTTCTCTGCTTGTATTTTCTCTGTTGGTGAATGTAATTAAAGTAGATTGTTGACCCCTCAAAAGTTGCTTTCCTTTTAGAAAAGCAGACCATCTAAGAATGTGTACTGTAGGCCCTGCTGTATGTGCTGGAGTGCTTGCTGTACAGTAGTACAGTGGAGGGAGTGCTGGATCTGAAGTCAGGAAGACTCATATTCCTGAATTCAAATCTGGCCTCAGGCATTTACTAGTTGGGTGACCCTAGGCAAGTCACTCAACACTGTTTTCTTCAGTTCTTCATCTGTCAAATGAGCTGCAGAAGGATATGTCAAATCACTCTAGAACTTTCCCAAAAAAACTCCAAATGGAGTCATGAAGAGTCAGATACAACTGAATAACAACTGAACAACAATAAATTCATTTAAATATTAACATGAGTAATATTTTAATGAAAAAATAACTATATTTTCCAAACAAAAAATTAGTAATAAAATTGGCATTGTTTTCATATTTTGCAAATCTCTTTAATGTCTCACTTTGTAGAAAACAGTTGAGTTGTCACATCTGATTGTGCATCCAGTCTGCTGTGGATGTTGGTTTGGTTGAAGAGTATAAAGAAAATCTGGCCCCACACATATCTGTATTTGGAAAAGGGAAGAATATTTAATAGTCAAATAATGTCAGTAATATTATTTTTAAAAAGTTTTTACCTTGATCCTAAAAGGTTCTCAGGGACTCTTGGGGGTTCACAGACCAACTCTGAGAATCATTAGCCTTGGGGGACAGTCCTGAATCATGTGGTTAATCTCCTTTGCTATTGAGTTTATAGACATTATTTAAAAAATCAAAACCCACAAAGAACTTTTTCCCATGACTTAAGCCCCTCCCTTATATGAAAGAAATCTTTTCTTACTATCCCAATCTGTCTCTCTGTGTGTTTCTGTTTCTCTCTCCTCTCCTCTTCTCTCATTTTTTCTCTTCTCTCCCCTCTTCCCTCTCCCTCCCTTCATCTCTCACTCTCTCTCTCTCTCTGTCTCTCATAAATCATTTTTCCCTTGGAGTTCCACTATTCACAATTAACAGCAAACACAAAATCACAAAGAGATGATGACAGGGCTTAGTTTTATATTGAGGTTAAGATGACTTTTTCAGTATAAAAATTTGAAATTATGAACAACTTTATAAAAAATAGAGAAATCTTAAAGTGAATGCCTGCCATATGCAGAGAGAGAGGAAGGGATTAAAAATGCTTCTCCAGCTTTCACAGATCTGATATTCCTTTCTCAAGGGTTTGAATTAGGTAGATATAGTAAGTTGGGAGAAAGCTCAAGCTGCCTCAGCACCACACTTCCAGGTCTCTCTGATCACCATGGATTCCTGCTGAGGCATCTGTAGTAGGCCAGGCCTGCCCAGGCTGCTCTGATATTGAGAGTTCAAAATCAGAACAGAATGAGCCACTTGTAAAATATCGATCAGTTAACAAAATGAGGTTTATGGAAAGAAGGAATGAATACTCAACAAGGATACAACCTTGGTTCAGTTTAGAACAGCTTCCCTGTTTCTGTGTTGGCTATGAGGGTACATGATCAGAAACCTGAGGAAAACTGCTGGTTCCTCATGCCTCTGGCCCTTTTTGTACTGAGGGGGCCAGAAAGCTATGTTAGCATCCTAAGTGCTAGACAAAGAGGAAGGGAGGGAGGGAGGAAGAAAAGGAGGGAGAGAGAGAGAGAGAAGAAGGAGGAGGAGGAGAGGGAGAGAGAGGGAGAAAGAGAGAGAGAGGGACAGAGAGAGAGACAGAGACAGAGAGAGAGACAAAGAGAGAGAGAAAAAGGGGTGGGGGAGAGGGAGAGACCCTTATCCAATTAAATTGTGAAGACAATTTCAAAGCCTTTTAAGGAAAAACAGACAAAAAACTAGCTTAGTCTGAATGTGCAAAAAGCCAGTCCAACCTATAAGGTAGGAACCTAAGAAATAAATACTGTTCGTTCTCTCTCTCTCTCTCTCTCTCTCTCTCTCTCTCTCTCTCTCTCTCTCTCTCTCTCTCTCTCTCTCTCTCTTTCTCTTTCTCTCCTCTCCTTCTCTCTCTTTCTTCCTCTTTCTCTCTTTCCCTCTCTTCCTTTCTTTCTCCCTTCTTCCTCTCTCCCTCTCTTTCCTCTCTCTTTCCCTCTTTCCTCTCTCTTTCTCTCTCCCTCTCCCCATCTCTCCCTCTCCTTCTCCCTCTTTTTTTCCTCTCTCTCTATCCCCCTTCCTCTCCCCTTCTCCCTCTCTGTTTCCTCTCTCTCTTTCCTTCCCTTCTCTCTCTCTCTCTCTCTCTCTCTCTCTCTCTCTCTCTCTCTCTCTCTCTCTCTCTCTCTTTCTTTCCCCCCACCCCCCCAGGAGTTCTCAGTTGTGCACTTGCCACTACACCCATTTTCCTCATATCTGAAACCAAACATTTCCTAGAAACTGAAACCAAATTCCCCAAAGTGAGCCTGTACTTAAAAGCTCTCAAAATTCTTTCCCCACAAATGACAGGAACTTACAGGGGAATTTTAATTTCCAGAAGCCCATGCAAATAGACTCTGAAAGTGTCCTCATTGCCTGAATGAACTCAGTGTTCCCCAAACCTGGTTACTTTAGGATAGCCGATTAGAACCATTTAGACCAAAAAGTAGGGGTAGCTATTTCAGAAATTAAACATGTTTATGGTTTGAATATCATTTGCTTACAATGAGCAAGCTGATCAGATAATTTATTGTGTCAGCCTGTGTCTCATTGCTACCATGTGGGAGGGTGACCCTCAACAGGCCAAGCAACCAGCAAATGTGATGGTTTCTTTGTTTGTGACACAAAAGCTCTGCCTTGAATCAGACTTGTTGCCAAGGCAAAATCAGAAATAGCCACTAAATAATGGTAAGTATGGGAGCTTTTCAGGAAGTAAGAATGTAATGTATCTAGCAGTGTGTTAATTATTACAACAGAAAAAAATTCAAAGTTCTAGACTTTTAGATCTATAAGACGACTTAGATATATTTAGTGTAATGTCCTAATTTTAGAGATGAAGAAATTGATGTGACTTATCCAAAGTCATGCATCATGTGAATGTAAAAACCAGGACTAGAACCCAAGTTTCTTTACATCTAGGTCAAAGCTTGTCTAGCTTCAGTCTGTCTTCTGATCTCCAGGCCTGCATTACCAGTTATCTATTGAATATTTCAGACTGGGTGTTTCATGGACATCTCAAATTCAATATGTCTAAAACAGCTCATCTTCCCCCCAAAGCCTATCCCTGTTCTGATCCTTCCTATTTCTGTCAAGATCACCATCATCTCTCCAGTCTCCTAGGTTCATAATCTCAACATTGCCCTCTGTAACTCACTGTCCTTCATCCCAAAATATCCAATTAGATGTCAAATCATTCTGTTCTTACCTCTATACTGTCTCTCATATCTGACTCCTCTCTACTCACACATCTGCTACCCTAGTTGAGGTACTTACCACCTTTTACCTAATATAATTGTGTACTAATTGATCAATCTGCCTCATCTCTCCCCACTCCATTCTATTCTTCACATGTATTCTAAAGACTTTCCTTAAAGGGAGAGTATCCCTCCACTATTTAATAAACTCCTGTGATTCCCTATTGCTTCTGAATTAAAATATAAACTCCTCTACTTGGCTTTTAAAGATCTTCACAATTTGGTCCCTATCTTTCTAGCTTCCTTATACCTTACTGTCCTTCACACAGTCTATAATCAAGCTAAACTGAACTCTGTTTTGCTTACACATAGTACTCCATTTTCTGTCCCCAGTACTTTATTTACAGTGGCCATACCCCATGCCTGGAGTGCAATTTGTCCCTCCTCAACTATGCTTCATATAATCTCTCAATTAACTTCAAGATACAGCTTAACCACTACATTTCTACATGAAGCCTTTCCTGATATCCCCAACTGCTAATATCCCCTCTTTCTAACTACTATGTATTTAAGTTCCTTGTATTTATTTTATATTTATTCTGTAAATATTAATCAATGTGCATGGTATCTTCCTTGATAGAACATAAATTATTTGAGAGAAGGAACTATTTCATTTTTTGACTTTCTCTCTCCAGCCCCTGAAGAGTGTTTGGCATTTAGCAGATATTTAATAAATGCTTGTTCATTGGTTGATTATCTGTTATTTTACACAGTCATGGATCTTTGATTTTTCTCTGTTTTGGGACACCATGAATAGGAAGGACAGTATGAGTAAAGAGATATTAGACTGTATATAAGTATACCCTAGAAATCTAGTTTATCCTTTTGTCTCTTTGGAGATGCTCTGGGTCTAGGGAAAGGGTGGACTGAATTCTGAGAGGGAAAAGGACTGTCCCACCCTTCTCTGGGGTAAACATTATCTGTTTTGGGAGAGAAGTCCACACAAATGACCTGTGAGTAAGAGAGCCTGTCTAATTGTATTCATGATGTATTTATTTCACATAATTAAAACTATGTGATCACAAAGTAGTAAAAAAACTCTGAATCTTCTGATGGAAAAGACATATAGGCTGAGAGAATCTGTCTCAACTTATCACTATGGGGATTCTCATCCTGGAATAATTGTGGATGTCTTTCTTTTAAAAAAATGATTCTGAGTTACTGAACTGGAGAATATTTCCTTTTTGGTTATTTTTTCTCTTTTTCTAAAAATATTTTTTTCTTTTCCCTGTTTCCTTTTTTTCCCCTTGAGACTAGGTCTCCCTATCTCTCCCAGACTGAAAGTGTATTAATAACTAAAGGACCTATCAAAATACTGAAGCACAGAAGCTTAAACCTGCTCCATTTTTCTGATCCGAACCAGGTCACTTCCTTCTTAAGCAGCCTAGTGGCCATCCATTTCCACAGACACTGCCCAACTTCCTTCACTCTATCCCCAGCCTGCCACCTTCTGCCTCTGTACCCCTTTCGCTGTTTATCTCTGTCCTTTCTGTGCTGTTTGTCCTGACAGGGTGGTTCAATCAGCTTTAGGTATACTATAGATCTGAATGCCTAACTTCAAGCCTTCTACCAGCTTTAGACTTCCTAAAGCAGAGACTATAGGTATGTACCACCAGGCCTAATTTCTTTTCCCATTTTGAAATTTTTTCCTGTTCTTTGCTGGGTTTATTCTCTCTCTCTTTTCATATAAGTGTACATATTACATGCATGTGTAAAAAATCATAAGAGAACATATAAATATATGTGTATCAAGAATATGTAAGCATATATGTGTATGTGAATTGTTAATTAATTTATGCAGTTATGAAATCAGGCAGGCATGCCCTGTTCTTTGAATACTTACCAGAAAGACCACAATGCAGCAGAAAGTGAGGCTGCAATCACACTTTCATAAGGGACAGAAGGTGTCAGGACAAACAGCACAGAAAGAACAGAGATAAACAATGAAAGGGGTACAGAGGCAGAAGGTGGCAGGCTGGGGAGAGAGTGTGAAGGAAGTCAGGCAGTGTGGATGTAGGAACAGGATGGGGAGGGAGAGGTACACCGAACAGCTAATGGAACCGTAGATTAGGGAAGCCAGTGGAGTCAGGAAGACTTACCTTTCCGAGTTTCAATCTGGCCTCGCTTGTTAGCTGTGTGACCCTGGGCAAGTCACTTAACCCTCAGTTTCCTTATCTGTAAAATGGCAAACCACTCCAGTACCCTGCCAGAGAAACCCCAAGCTCTTCTTTCATGAAGAGGGGGGACATGACTGAACAACAATGACATCAACAATGGATTAGAATCGGGAACACTTGGTAGCATGGACTGAGATGGGCATGGAAGAAAACTGAGGGGGTAGGAGTGTGGGGTCTTATTTTTATAGGATATTGGTGAGAACAGACTAACTCTTATCTGTGTCTCCTTGGGTTTAATTCATTACATATCCAAATCATTTCAAAGTTGTCAATAAAACTATACAAGTCATATATGTGTGTATACACACACACACACACATATCACATTTGGTATTTGACTGATCTTACTGTGGATGTCTGGAACTTAACTGATGTTTATATATCATAGGACCAAAAAGCCCCAACATCAAAGTCTTGCCATCCCCTGATTTAGCACACATTACCAGGATGTGATGTTTGGCTAATATGATGCAGTCTGCAAATTATACTCCTCTGATCTTTAGGATGGTCTGTATGTGACTTTGAGGTTCCCCTTTGCAATCTTCCTGCTCTTGTTACTTTATTCTGGCTACTTATAAAATTACTTAGTGTACTGACTAGACAGGGTCTTGATGGTGAGGAGGACCAGGAAATGATACATTTTTTTTTAACAAAGTATGTATGTATATATGTAGACATATTCTCCCATCTTAGGTTTTTCCTGTCTCTTGATTGACCCAATGATCTCACTGAACTTCCTAATACATTGTGAGGCTGAGTGCCACCGAATACTAATGCATTTTGCCTGTTGCCTATAGTAGTATTGCACTCCTATTAATCACAGCTGCTTGAAGTTAATAGTAGTGCCATGTTATTGATTCTGCTGCTTAATTTCATGTGGCTGCTGCTCCTACCCCCAAAAGGGCTGTCCAGATCCAGGGAGAGAGAATGAACAATACATTTCTCCCAACTTCCAGACAAAGTCTCAGAAATGGCTGTACAGTTTTCCTCAGTGAATCATTGCCTTAAACCCTGCAGATCTCCAAAGACACAGTAGAATGAAATAACCAAAACAATATCAATAAAAAGCATTTATAAAGCCTTTCCTATGTGCCAAGCACTTAGCTAAGTGCTCAGGATACAAAGAAAGGCAAAAATTCTTATTGTCCTCAAGGAGCTTACACTAATGGGCGAAGACAATATCTATACAAATTGATACCTAGAAGATGCCCACAGAGTATAGGTGATCTTAAAAGGAAAGGCTCTAGTAGCTGGGGGATAGAAAAAGCTTCCTGCAGAAGATAGCACTAGAGCTGTTTTGAGAGAAGCTAGGAAGTTTCTCTTGGGTTATGCTGTATATACCTCTCTTCCCAGTCACAGTCACCAGGAGGAGGCCAGTCCCATAGGCACAGTGTCTTGTCTGAGCCTGAGAGAACTTGTTAGCTTTGCTAGGTATTTCTCTTTTATCTCTGTTTTGATTTCCCCTCTCCCCCATCTAACTGAGACTGTATGCTCCCTAGACAGTTTGCAGACTATCTTGGGAACCAAGAATAATGGACCCTACTTAAAACCCCCATAGACTACCCACCCTCCTTAAACAATAAGTACCTAGACAGTGGGGTGAAAAGCACTCTAAAGTACACAAAGTAAGTAGATCTGTAGTGCTTCTAGTCAAGGTGACTATGACTATGACTATGACTAAAGATTGTTCTTCTAAATATTTTCCTGACTTTTTCTGTCCACTAAGATTGTACCAGATGGGAGATCATGAAACTTAAATCATTGTGTCAGTCACAATGGCTATTATAGTATTTGTAGGGTTTAAGAAAAATCCTTGGAAAGTTCAAGTTGCTTCAAATGTTAAAATGAGGTTAATAACTTGCTGAGGCTAACAACCGTGAGGTAGCTAGGGGTCTGGCAAAGTGTATTTATTGTAGGTTAATTCAGCCTAAGCTAAAAATAATGTTCTCCATCTGTAAAAGGCAAGCTAGGGTAAGCTGCTTATAAGAAACCTGTTCACAAAAGAAATTCTCAGGGACAGGGGCTTAGATAGTTCTCAGATAACTAACATAAATATTTAGTAAAACATGAAAAATTTCTCCCCAAAGCATTATTTGATGTTGACATCATATTCTATGGAAGGCAACAATATTTCACTCCATGTAGATTTTTTTCCTAAAGTGTACAGAATGACACCGCTCCCCCCCTCCCCAAGAACATATTGGACTTATATTTATATTATGAATATTAAGGACAATCATAGAAGAAACAGACTTCTCCTTATCTCCTTAGATGTCCCCTTCCCTTCAAGTAAGAATGGTCAAGGTCAGCCTTTAAAAGAGAGTAGACAATTTCTTTATCATTCAATTTGCTCTCATGTTCTTTTTCCCATTATTTGTTTCTAAAGCCTGTGGAATGTAATTCTTAGGTTTTATGAAAGGAAAGCTTAACTGGAGATTTTTGGTCCAGGTCTGTCAGTTCATTTGAGAGAGAAACTCCTGATGTTGAAATTTCTTCCATTAATGCAGTTTAGCAATTCAGCTGTATTGTATAATCTTAGTTGTCGGGGACACTGAGAGGTGAAGTGATTTGTCCAGAGTCACAGAGCCAGTATGTGTCAGAGGCAGAATATGAATTCTGATATTGCTGATTTCAAGGCCAGCTCTCTATGTAATGTTAAAAAGCTGCTGCTCCATGGAAAAGCTCCATTTATATATGCAAATAGAAATGTTGACTAGTGGGAGGAAAAGCACTGGACTGGGAATTTAAAGACCTAGGTTTTAAGTCTCAGTTCTACTCTTTCAAGTCAGTTAGCCAGTGAGAGCATCCATCTCCTCCCCTGTAAGATGGAGTTGGAATAGATGATCTCTAAAGTCATTTCTCATCTAATATTCTAAATTTCAAAATACTCCTAGGCATATCTGGACACATTAAGCTATTTGAAGTCATTAAATCCTTCTTAATGTGAATTGGTATGAGCTAGCTTAAGTTTTGATGGGTAATGAAGCAAAATAGGTTTGGAACAATTGGTAGCACCCTTGACAACAGGTTTACATAGGGCACTGTAGGGAGAAGCCCCTGGGAAGCAAACAGGCAGAATAACTTCAGTGAGAATATGAAAAAGGAAGGAAACTATTAGAAGAAAGACTCAAGCAGAAGGATGAACAAAGGGGAAGTGAGAAGGTTCAGAGAATATATTTTGCCCACTTCATAGTTTTTATCTGATCAGACTCTAGGGATAACTGCTGAGTGCCAGTGTTGAGAGAATGCAGTACAAAAGCAATCTTCAAATCACAGCCAGAAGCTGGCACATCTCTAAAGACAGTCTGATGGCTCCCTATGTCACTCATGCCAAAATCTACCTTTTCTGGCTTATTATATACTACTTGACTTCATAGAGTGTGAACTCTAGCCAAACTAGTTTACTTCCCTTTGCCTATTTTAAGTTTCAATATTTCTCTAAACTTGAATTTCTGCTCTAAATCCTATAAAACAACAAATGTACTCTCTCTATATATTCCTCTCTATCCTTTCTCATATGTCTGGCTATTGAAATTCCACCCATCCTTCAAGGACCAGTTTGAATGTGACTTAATCCATGAACATTTTCTCCATACCCCTAGCCAGAAATACTTGCTGAACTACCTTAGCATGATGATTGTACCTTTGTCATGTACTTAGCAAATCTAACATTATTATAGCAATAATTGTATATGTACCATTTCCTCTACTATATTGTATACTCTTAGAGAACAGGTGTCACTACAACAAGAATGCCAAGTTAGTTACAAACTATTATGAATATTCCCAGTGAGGGAATCAAGGTTTCTCCTACTTTGAGGTTACCTATAGATCTCTAAACAATGACAAGCTAGGCTAGTATTCTTGAGCTGGTCTTTATGCAATGAGTGTAATGAAGACTTCTTGTTAAGATGACAATGTGAAAGGCTGTAGAGGAGCCAAACTCCCCACGTATACTCTAACAAAGATCTACAAAGGACACCAGATCAAATAATGACAACGAAATCTAAAGAGAAACCACAATAAGTATCTTCAGCCAGCTGGGAACTGAGTAGAATGATAGAAACTATTAGGTACTAGGGAAAACATCCTGTCAGGAAAAATAGCACATGTATGGGTAAACAAACAGGAGCCTCACAGTATTCTCACCAGGGGCACTTGAAGTATATAGAATTCTTTTTGGGGTGGGAGAGGGAGAGATGGTGGGAACAGAGTATTCTGATGTGAAAATTTGGGGTAGGAGGGGGACAAACGCTTCTGGGGGAGCAAGAGTTGATAGCACAATGACTAGTGTTCTTGGGGGTCTGAAGATCACAATGTTCTGACGGGATGGTTTAAAGATAGGTATGGGGCCTCAAAATCACAATGCTGTGGCTGAGAGTGATCCAAAGGAGCTTGAAACCTGCCATAATTCCAAAAGCAGATATACTAAGGAAGTTGGAAATCCTGGCAATCAAGTTCAAGATCAAATTAGTGTGTGCGTTCATCCTTCATTGCAGAAGAAGACCATGACATCAGAGAAACAATGCAGAAGAAGACCATACCATCAGAGAAACAATGACATGACTTGCACTTGACTTTGTTTTGAGTGAGTGAGGGCTGTGCAGGTCACCAGCCTCACTTCTCCTGCAGAGCCATCTGAATCCAGTGACCAGATATTCATCAGGATGACTGGAGATGACCCAGGATGAGGCAATTGGAGTTAAGTGACTTGCCCAAAGTCACATAAGCTAGTGGGTGTCAAGTGTCTGAGGTGATAATTGAACTCAGGTCCTTCTGACTCCTACACTGGTGCTCTTATGCACCGCACCACCTAGTTGCCACTCAAGATCAAATAAGCATGTGGTAGAGGGTTAATCCCTAGACCTGGCATAAAGTACTAAACCAGGAATTGATGCTGGATATGTGAGTAAATAAAAGATGTTGAATGTGATGAAGAAGAATGATGGGTCAAGATATTCCCAAATTTAAAACAGAAGACAGTACCTCTATAACAATTATAAGCAGAGCCAAATGAAAAAAAAATGCCCCAGTTATATATAATAAAAGAATATCTAGAAGCAAGAAATAAAAGATGAAATGAGAACTGTGAAAGAAAAAAAATTGAAAGAGAATATCTGATTAGGATAGGAGTAAAACTTTATTCAAGTAGAGTTTTCATTTAAAATTATTATGCAGCTAACAAAACTTAATTACTCTAGACAACAATTAGAAATATGAGAATAAAATAAAGAGATACAAAAAATTAGAAGAAAAAATAAGTTATGTACTATCAAAAACAACTGATTTGGGAAGCAAGTTTAGGAATAATCATTTAAGAGCCATCACACTCCTTTATAAAGATAGCTCAACAAAAATTTTGTGCATTGTGTTTTAAGAAATCACAAATTAAAAATGTTCAGTTCTCCTGGAACAAGGGAGTAAAGTGAAAATAAAAAGAATCTACTAGTTACCTGCTAAAACAAACCTCAAAATGAAATCTCTCAGATACATCATGGTCAAAATCCATAGCTTCCAGGTCAAACAAAAAACACTTCAAGCAGCCAGAAAGAATGAATTCAAGTGCCAAAGAATCCCAGTTAAGACCACACATGATTATACAGCAACTACTTTGAAGAAAAGAAAACCTTGCAATATAATATTCAAAAAGGTAAAAGATAAGATCTTATGACCAAGATTAACTTACCATGCAAGACTGATTAGAATCCTACAGGTCAGAAAAATGAAATTTTAATGGGATAGAGGAGCTTCAAACATATCTGATTAAAAAAAAAAAGACCAAAGCTGAGTAGAAACTCTGAAGTGCAAATATAGTAGTCATAAGAAAAAAACTAGGAAAGTAACTCTACGTTTGAGCTATTAAAAAAGGCTAATCAGTGATGAAGTGATTAAATTTGCCCCTTTATCTTCCTAACATCTTTAAAAGTCATAGAAGGAGTTAAGAGAAACATGAAGTCTATAAGTAGTTTTGTCTGCTGTCCTTTTCCATTTTATGGGTTATTCCATCTCATTCATGATCACAGTTATGACTAATAATTATGTATTTATTCCCCTCATCATATTCTATTATATTGTATTATTTTTCCTCTCTTTGTTCTCCCCCACCACCTCTTTACCTAGAAGAAAGTGGTAAAAGAAAGAATGTTATCAGAATTAGTGGAAGTGGTATGTTTTCACTCTCTGTTCATCCTTCATCTCACCCAGATCCTAATCACTGGATCACTGGTTCTTAGACTTCCTTCCTTTCTTTTTAATGTGCCCTTTGTGAGCTATCTTCTAAACTGAAGTTTGTGTTTCTTATGCCTAATCCCTTCCCAGTTCTATCTTTCTTCTTAAATCTTCTTTACCCCTTTCCCTGTTCCTGACTGTTTCCCTCTTGAGTTTAAGATAATTATTTCTACACCAAATCTGGATGTGTTTGTGTGTGCGTGCATATGTATGTGTGTGTATGTTTCAACCCTCCTTTGTATGGTTCAGGTTAGAGTAATGATTCATGTGATACCTGTTCCCCTCTCCCTTTTCTCTGTGTTCATATACTATTCTTCTCATTCTATATCCTTATGAGAAAAAATAAGTACCCTCCTCTTCTTTCTTATTTATTCCCTTGTATATTCCCTTTCTGTTCCCTTTCCTTCCCTCTCATAAGACCATAAAAATAATAAATGTAATTTAAAACATTAATAGCAAAAATAATTAAAATACAATATCATGTTGATAAATGAAAAAATTTAGGACAAAATATAACCACAGTTTATGCTTTTTAAAAGCAGAGAAATAAATGGACCTGTTCTTAATATGGTGAATCATATCTCTCTAAAGCCAAGAGCCTGCATTATCTATCTTTATTACATTACCTAAGAGAAATGCAAATTAAAATCACTTTGGGGCTCCACCTTATGCCTATCAGCCTGGGGGGGAAATGACAAATAAAGGAAAATTACAACTGTTGGAAGGCATGTGGAAGGACAGTAATGCGTGTTGGAGTTGTGAATTGGTCTAGCTATTCTGGGAAAGCCTTTGGAACTATCCCTTCAAAGTTATTAAATTGTGCCTACCATTTGATCCAGTGATACCACAAGGCAAGTACCACAAACAAATAGAAAATAAAAGGAAAGTACCCACATATACAAAAATGTTGATGGCAACACTTTTTGTTGCAACAAAGAATTGGAAATTAAGTAGGTGTCCATCAACTAAAGAATGACTGAACAAATTAGAGTATGTAAAATTACAAGAATATGACAAAAGGAGAGATTCAAAGAAACCCAGCAATATTTGTATGAACTGATACACAGTCAAGTGAGCAGAACCAGGAGAACAATTTAAGTAACATTGTAAAAAAAGAATGACCAATACCTAACCACAATAGGAGAAGAAAGATTAAAACATACTTCTCACCTTACTATGCTTATTTGTTATGAGAAAACTTTTTAAAAATGTGTAGAGTGGGAAATGGGGGTGTAGTGGGGCAGGGTCATTGGTAATCATGATGCCAAAAAACAAACAAAAGTAGAAAATGAAACATTTGAAAATGCACAGAAGAGAAGGAAATTCAGAGAGAGAGAGAGAGAGAGAGAGAGAGAGAGAGAGAGAGAGAAGAACTTTGGAACTTATATTTATTTTAAACTTAAAATACAACAAACTACACAATAGAGATATTTACAGTTTCATACACAGTCCTCTTTTTCTGTTCTTTGTGTATGGAAATATTTATGCTTGTAAATGTTTGTCAAGTTCAGATTAACAACAAAAGGAAATTAAAAGAAAAAATACATGTATTGGTAAGAGAGAGAATGAGTCATTGTGGCCGATCTGTGCAGTTTTGGCTATTCTGATGATCTGCATGATTTTCCTTCTGTTCCTGAGTTCGTATTCTCTAGTGTCCTGCACATTTCTGGGAAAATCTTTACATATTGGGTTATTTGATGTGCCCAAGGTGTTAGGAGTTGAATATCTAGATGATGGTGACTTTGTGTGATAAAACACAGCTTTTTTCTTTGGTCACAAATTTTATTTTATCAGTCATGCCAGTGTCAGAGTTTAGAGGACCCTGGCAATCAGTAGTCAAAAGACCCTGAAAATAGAATTGTTTGGCACATGCCATGACTAAGTATGCCTAATAGAGACAAAATAAATGTTTGTCAAATTGAAAAGTATTTATTGGTTACGCTAACTATATATACATATGTGTGCATTGTATGTGTGTATATATATATAACAGTACAAACATTCACACATAAAACAACACAAACCATGATTACATGTGTATATATACATATTCATATACCAATGTAAATCATGATTATGTGTATATGTGTACAATATATGTATATATGCATGTATGCTATATGTACAATGTATATACATGCATGTATAAATATACAAATATGTAACTATGGTTTATACTGTTATATATTTATATATTCATGTGTGCATATATACATGTGTAAGCATGGTTTGTATGGCCATATACATGTATATATGTGTGTATATATAGACACACATATCATCATAGTTTGTATGGTTATTTTATATGTTTGTATGTATATATATGTATATACATTTGTATATGTGTATTTGTATATACATGATATGTAATCAGGGTTTGCATTATTATATGTATATTCACACATGTCTGCACATGTAATCATGGTTTGTTTCATTGTGTGTACACACAACTATACATGTATGTTTATGTATATGTACATGCAAATGCACATGTAATCATGGTTTGTATTGTTATTTTCTAATCTGTAATATTTCAGAACCCCAACTAAGTGGAATCCTTTTTGAAGGTAGGTATAGTGTCTCATATATCTTTGTTCCTACTAGACATCTAGCACAATATCTTATATGTCATAGACAGAATAGAGTTAGGAACTGTATTTTTGCTTTAATTGTTGAAGAGAGCTCCCATTGAAAGCCAAGCCAGTTAGATGAGCACTTTCTCTGCCACTTATGGTTTTAGGGAGTTGCCTGGAGCACTAAGAGCTTAAGTAACTTGACCAAGGTCATATAGCTAGTGTGTGCATCAGAGGTAGATCCTGGTTCCAAGGTCAACTTTCTGTCTACTACTTTATGTTGCCTCTTAATCATTAAATACATCATAGATGAAAAACAAATATTTGAAAATGTATTGAGTATTTGACAAATAACATATAAAAGGGAAGTGAACATCTACTCTCTCATTCTTACTGGCTTTATTTGTACCTGAGCTTTCCCATATAGTAAAGAACATCATGAAAAGGAATTCTCTACTACTAATAAACTTGTCTCTATAAAGGAAAAGAGTCAACCTTGGAGAAGGTTCTTTTGCCCTTTCTTTATCCCAGATCCTTTCTTTTTACTACCATATAACTTATGTTTGACCCATCTCTTAAGAATCATGAAGTGTGCCAAGCCTGAGACTCTTTTGCCCACATTTTTGTCAGAGGCTTTTCCACTTTTTCTGCCTTTTCTTATCATCTCACATGCCAGAGTTCAATTGTGGGAAGACCTCCATTCAGTACAAACACTGCTCAAGCCACTTGTATACTTCTGTGTACACTGTCAATTTATTATAGCCAGAAACAAAATAAGTCATCATTGCAACCTGTGTAATTTACTAGAAAGGATTATTCACCTGAAGTATTGTCAATGTAGTGACATCAGCATCTATAGGGGAATATGGTCTAAAGTCAGATAAGAATTAAAAAAAAGAAGTATGCAAACCAGCTTGAGTTTATACAAAGAAATGAATTTCCAATTTTACTCACTCAGGGTGATTATGAAATATCCTTTTAGTTTTAGTGTTTTACACCAGAGATGTCAAACACATGGCCAACAATACTCTCAAGTGCTGCTGGAACCAGATTAAAACATAATTGGGAAATATTTTTAAAAATAGATAAAAATACAATAAAATCTAGATAATGTTACATTTAAAAATTAGGTCAATGAGGTCCACAGGACTCATACATGGAACAGTGGCAGACATTTCAATCTGATTTTGACACTGCTGTTTTAGACTAATCTTTTCTCTTTGTTCTTCAAGTGTTTCAGCTATGGACAGCTCCAAGCTACATTTCACATGTGAGAAAGACTTGTGTTTAGAAGGTGATAATGAATGAAGTTTAACTCTCTAAGTATCTAAATGAATGAGATGGACAAGGTCCCTTCCAACTCTAAATCCTATAGACCTAAATATAATAATAAATAGTACTCAATAGCATCAAATAATCACAATAACAATAGCTAGTATTTATACAGCACTTTAAGATGTGCAGAGGTAGTTAGCTACAAGAAAAATGTGCCCAGTCTTTCTAAGTCCTCTTTACCCTACATCACAACTTATCAGTTCTGTGCCATCCTCTCTTTGATTTCCAAGGTACAAAACCAATCAATGTAATAAACTAATATTTACTAGTGTATTAATGAAAGAGACTTACCCACTGTGTCTTAATCCTCTTCCAGGAAACAAATGTGTATTTGTACATTGGCCTCCTTATCTGGGTCTGGAACAGCCAGTTTGTAGGTAATTTAAGACACCAGAAAGGACAGTTCATCCTGGTGGATCAAAAGGAATCAGTGTATGCAGACATATTAATGGTGGAGAGTATATCTGAGCCATTTGCACTCTGACCACACTATTTATCCAACTTCCTAATGGCTGACTCTGACTCCACTAATTCACTTTTACCATGCGTGACATAGCTGGTCTCTACTTGAATCTCCTTTTCTGGGATCCTGACTCATCAACCTATGTCCTGATTTACATTTCTACTTGTTCTTTAAGCACCTCAGTCTCCTGTTATCCCACCCAAACTTTGCCTATGTTTCGGGAATCCTGCGTGATTTTTTTTAACCAAATATTTCCCTTGAGCTTCAGAATGTTAACTGTGTTCAGCTGACAATTTTAATCTTAACAAAGATTTACTGCTGGCTACTATAATTCAGCCAGATCATTGTAGCCTGTATCCTGATTTAACCTGGCCTCTAAACATGACACTTCTATGTACAAAACCTGCAATTTTGTCTAACTGAAAAGGACTATACTAGTGATTGGAATTTCAGGCAAGGTAGGAGGAAGAGTTTTAGTAGAACAGAAGAGTGGGAGATTCTTTGGGACAGGGACTTAGCAGACCTGAAGTCAGGAAGACTTCTCTTCATGAGTTCAAATCCAGCCTCAGACACTAACTGTGTAAGCCTGGGCAAGTCACTTAATCCTGCTTATCTCAGTTTCCTTATCTGTCAAATGAAAAAGAAATGGCAAACCATTCCAATATCTTTGCCAAGAAAATCCCAAAGGGGGTCATGAAGAGTCAGAAATGACTGAAAAACAACTATGAAGAATCTTACAGTTTAGTAGAGAATCTAAGAATCTTGAGACGGATGGGCATTATGAAAAAGAATACTCACTGAATTTGCTGTCAGGGGATCTAAGTCTGGATCCTGTCTTTGATACTTGCTATGTGTATGACTGAGCAAATCCCAACCTTCCTGGGCCTCAATTTCTGCATCTAATGAGAAAGTTCAATTAGTAAATCTGTAAGGTCACTTTTATCCCTACAAGGGTGACTCTCAGATCGTATAAATAGGTCCTTCTCATTAGGATTATAGACTGAGAAAGAGGATCTTAAGTCATTTAGAGGCCCAACCCACTCATTTTACAAGTGAGAAAATTCAGGAAATTTTCCTAGCCTAGCCAGAACAAGTGTCTTGTCTAAATTACACAGTTAATAAATAACAAAGTTGGGATTCATACCTAAATTCTGACTCCAAAGTGAGTGCTCTTTCCCATTAAATAACATTTTTTTAATTTGGGTATTTCAGTTAGCTAGGCTAAGAAGAAGTTGAGCCAAGAGGAAGTCTACAATAGCATGAAAAGTAGTATTGATTGGGTCACTCAATTTTGTTGTTTAAAATAGTTTTTAAATCTTTCTTTAGACTAACTGAGTGAGCTGATCCACTGGGTCCGGCAGAGGGCTTCCAGTGCAACATAAATAATCTGATTCTGTTTCATCTCTGCCTATGAAATAAAAGAAGGAAAAATTTAATTATATAAAACAGAAAGGTGTTCTGAAATTTTTCAGTACCTAGATATGGGTTCTTAATCTTGAGTCTGTAAAACTATGGGTTTTGAAAATATTTTTCATAACTATATTTGAAATAGATTGATTTCCTCTCCAATCCTATGTAATTTACTTTATGCACTTAAAATCATTATTCTGAGAAGATGTCTTTCTCATAGGCTTCACCAGATTGCCAGTGAGGTCTGTCATAATAAAGGTCAAAGCCCCTTGGGCTAGTTTAGGATTGGGGAAGGAAATCTGGAGAATCCTTCACTAATCCCACCAGCCTGGGAAGTTCATGGATATGCCAAAGTGCATATATTTCCATCTGTAGAACATCAACAGTTTTCTTTATTAGGAGCAATTAACTACAGTTCTGACAGATTTCATGTTTAATCACTAATCTTGAAATGTGGAACATGGATTATGGAACAAGCTCAAATAGCAAGAAAAACTGATTTCTTTAATATAGGATTGTATTATTTAGAACTGGAAGGGACCTTAGAGAACACTGAGTCCAACTCCCTCTACCCAACACCATTTTGCAGATCTGGAAACTGAGGCCTAGGGAATATAGTAGCCAGGCTAATATAGAGGAATTTGAGCTCCAATGTTTCCTTACCTTCCAAAGCTAATATAGGAGAATTGTAGTGAGGCCTCAAGAGTACACATACTTTAGTCACTACTGAAAAGGAAATCCCACTTTAGGTGATTTCCTTTATTCCACCTAATGCTTGAAAAGAATGAACTGGGGGCAGAGAGATGTACAATTGCACCAGAGCCAAAATAGAGTAGGGGTTTAGAAGAGGAATGATTACATGTAATACAGGAAGTAGAAAAGATGTCAGGTTTATGGAGAGGGTTCAGTCATCCTGACTGTAAATAAGAGTCCTCTGCTAAAGTTTCACTCTGATGCCTCTGATGAAAGCTAAGGCTGGTTCTTGGGGAATTTCAATGCCAGTATATTGTAAACTTTGTATGGATGTACAGGATATTCAAGGAGGACTAGCACCCCTGGTATGAGGGACTGCTGAGCTCTTTTCAGGACTGCTCATCCACCTTTGGTGTCCACCTGGCATCAGCTCTCACCTGTGGTTCCAAGAAGCTCAGTAAAACTGTCTCAGCAGATGGGCTAAACAAGATTGAGGGTAATCAACAGGCCTTGAACCTATCAGTGAATTAGGGGGACGTGTACACCAAACACGTGAAGACTTCTCTGGCAGAATGGGCGGATGAGAACAATTTGTTCTGACAGTCATGAAGGTGATTGAAGCAGGCACTGTGGAGTGCTTAGAGCTTGGTCAGACATTGAAGATGCCAAGGTCATCCACTGTACCCCAGGCCATCACCAGTCATCCTGACTTTTGTCTTGTTATTAGACTTTAATAATTCTGGAAAAGAATGTGAGGCAGATGACTTTGTGCAACTCTGCCTCACTTAAATCCAATTCATGTAGGAGTTAAGACATTACCCTATGATGATACTGGTCCTCTTGGAAAAGGGACAAACAACAATTATAAACTTCATCAGGTCCCATTGAGCTACAAAGGCCTAAAAGGCAGACCCAGTGAAGGATTCAGAGGCCCAACGTAGCTACACTCAAAGGGACTAATCATCAAATGGTCAATCTTCAGGTGATGGTTGGCTAACTTTTGGACACTGTAACTCATGAAAACTGGCTACCACAGCATGGAAGGATTATAATCTGCATTGTCAAAGGTATTACTGAGACCATTAAAATAACAGATCTCCATTATAAAAGCAGTTGGCTTCTATGCAGCTGGAGATGAACAGTGGTTGCCTTCATAGGAACAGAGATTTCTGGCTGGAAGGGACCTCAGAGGTAATTTAGTACAAACCTCCTTATCATACAGATGAGAAGCCAGGGGCCTGGGGAAATTAAATGACCTGTCCAAGGTCACACAGTTAATAGTAGAGCATGGGTTCATACTCAAGTCTTACAACTTCAAATTTGTTCCAGTGTACCAAGAACTTAAAGTGGAGGGCCCTTCTTAGTGAGTCTCTGTATAGGCACAGTAATTGACCTCCACATCCCACACATGATGAAACTTCAAAATCTAATATACTGTTATAAAAAGGAGAAACGGACTTATTGGTACAAATAGAGCCATAATTGCTTAGTTTATAATAGCAAAAAATATCTGCAAATAATCAATTAAGTTCCATGATTGGAGAATGGCACAGTAAATTATAGTACAGTGATAGGGGGCAGTTAGGTAGCACAGTGAATAGAGCAGTGGGTCTGGAGTCAGGAAAATCTTAGTACAAATTCAGTCTCAGATATTTACTATCTGTGTGACCTTGGACAACCCTTAACTTCTATTTACCTCAGTTTCTCATCTGTAAAATGGGGACATACTGGAGAAAGAAATGGCAAACCATTCCAGTATCTTTGCCAAGAAAACTCCATGAACAGGGTCCATGGGTCTTGTAGAGTATCACACAAGTGAATGACTGAACAACAACAGAATGAAAAGTGCCATAAAAAATATGAAAAAATATAAGAGAATATAGTAATACCTATATAAAGTGAATACAAACTAATTTCCGTACAACCAGAACCGTTTACATACATGTGTATATATATTGTATGTATAATGAATCTAAAGATAGTGAACTTCAGATGGACCTGGAAGAGGACTTAGGAAAAATCTTTTGCTTATTTCTTAATTTATTTAGTTCTGCTTTGTTAAAGGCGCAACTAAGTGATGTAGTGGATAGAGTGCTAGGCCTGCAGTCAGGAAGACTCACCTTCCTGAGTTCAAATCTGATCTCAGACACTGACTAGCTGTGTGACCCTGGGCAAGGCATTTACTCCTGTTTGCCTCAGTTTCCTTCTGGAGAAGAAAATGGTAAACCACTCGGTATCTTTGCCAAAAAACCAACAAAAACTATGTTAAATGCTAAGGGTTTTATGTAAGACAGCATTCACTGTTTTGTATGCTTTGTGGTCATTGTTTATCATTTTAAAAAATAGCTATATCATGTATATATATATATTGTTCTGTGGACAGAGAGCTGGCTTTGAAAATAGAAAGACTGGATTCAAATCCCTTCATACTGACTATGAGACTTAGGGCCAGTCACTTAATCTCTCAGTGCTCTAGGAAGTCTAGGTACCTTTCTAAGACTATATGAGTTGCCAAGAAAGTGTCAGTCTGCCCTCTGGTAGAGGGTGTTTCCTCATCTGAGCTTCCCTATACCAATGATACCTCATATACAGATGACCCTCAAGTCTCTATTTCCAGTCTTGACCTCTCCCCAGAGTTCTAGGCTGGCATTTCCAGTTTCCTGCTTTACCTTCATACTTGGATATCCCTGGGTACCTCCGACTTATTAGTTCTAACACTATAGTCATAACTGTCCCTGTCCTTCTCCCCTCACAGACCACAACTTCCTTTTGATTTCTCTTCCACTGATGTCACTATCTGCTAAGTTGCCTATGCCTCAGATTCATGGAGTCATCTTGATTCTTCCTTCTTATTCATCTTCCAAATTTTAATCAGTTGGTAAATTCTGTCCATTCTTCCTTTAGAATATTTCTCTTACCTTTCTCTTACTTATGATTCCCCCTTTTAACACTATCTCAGACCCTCAGGAAGCCAGTATTTATTAAGTGCTTTAGACGTGCCAGGCACTGTGCTAAGCCCTGGGGATACAAAGAAAGACAAAAAACTCAATGCCTTCTGTGCCCTTCTCTGTTCCCTTGTGTGTGCCTGTGTCAGTGTTTGTGAGGCCTCCACAGTAACACTAGCACATCATGGATCACACCTGGCCCACTCCCTCACATCCTGAGCTTATCCAGGACTGGGGTGAGACACTATGAGAACTGTAGGAGGTGAATGCTTGGTTTATGGTGCAGCAAGAGCTCCCCTTGCATGTTACCACAGTGTTCTAGCCACAGCAACATTCCTGCTTCCTGAGCCCACTCTTGCATTCTGAATCACATTCCAAAGGTGGAGTGTGTGTGTGAATGCACTCTCTTTCTTAGGTTAGTGAAAGCTGGTATATAAGGACTCAGCTATGAATATGTGTCAGAAGACTTGACTAAGGGAACCCTTGTTCGTGTCATATCATATGTCGATGGCTTCTGTGCATTGGATTGTTTCTCTAACAGAGTGGATTGCCCCCATCTTTACCTTCATAGGTAACTTCACGGTATAAAGCAAAGTCACTCAGGGGTATGTGTATGAGTGTGTGTGTGTATGTGTGTGTTTATACACATATGCATATATGTATATAAACTATATATTCAGGATGTCCTGAATTATCAAAGAGATGTATATGTACACACATATGTGTATATGTACATTGTATGCATACACATATGCATGTCTCCAAAAAAGATGGTCAGTGATAGAGTACCTGAATGACACCACATATAATAACCATTTTTATTTAGGAGGAGATGTTTCCGATGAAAATCTTCAAAAGAAGTTTGGAAAGAGCCTCAAAAGGCTATTTAATGGAGACATCATATGCCTAGGAATTTTATGGCTTTGGTTGAAATGATGATACAGTCAAGTGAACACCTAGAAAAGCAGCATGACATAGATAAAATGTTGGACCTGGAATCAGAAAGGCCAGAGTTCCTATCCTGCCTTGGACTCTCAGTAGTGGTTCCCTGATTTCTAGCGGCAACTACTAGAGGTAGCTAGAGGGGACTGTGGATCTAGTGCTGGCCAGGGAATCAGAAAGACCTGCACTTGAATCCAGCCTCATTTACTAGTTGAATTTCTGTCTGCTTTAGTTTTCTCAAGTGTAAAAGGACGATCATAATACCATGAGATAACATTTGTAAATTGTTTAGCACAGTGCTTTTAACATAGTGAGTATTTAATAAATCCTTTCTTCTTCCTTTTTTTCTTTCTTATGTCTTTCCTTTCTCCTTTCTTTTTCTTTTCTTTCCTTCCTTTCTCCCTTCCTTCCACCCTTTTTCCTTCCTTCCTCACTCCTCTTCTTCCTCAATCCCTCCCTCTTTCCCATCTTTGTCCCCTTCCATCCTCTTTTTTCCTTCCTCCCTCCCTTTTTTTCTTTTCTTTCATTCCTTCCCCCCTTTTCTTCCTCCCTTTTTTCCTTCCTCCCTCTCTTCTGGATTTTTTTCCTTCTTCTATTTTAAACTACAGTTGTACTGTAGTCAGTTTTTAAGTTGCTTGTTTGAATGCTTATTTACCAATATTTATTGTAGTACATTACCCATTATGTGTAGTGAGGCTGGAAGATATGTAGATTTTTACATCCCTAAAATATTATAGACTAGTAGTTTGCTCAGAGAATACTATACTAGGTTATACTTGTCCATAATTTTTTCATTTTACCTTTAAGCCGGTTTAGAATACTTCCTTTATTGTGGCACGAGGCTATCAGATTTTAGGAATTATGACTGAAGGTTCATAGTAGAAGGTTCATAGCTCTTTAGTAAAAAAGGGATCAAAACCCCCCTCTCATCCAGGGCCAGTGCTGTTCTATCACTTGGTACCCAACTGAACAAAGAGTAGAGGGACCCCTTGGGGCCTCTAGAACCCCAGGCCCAACTTAGAGTCAGTAAACTACATAAGCATGGAACCAGACCAGTCATCCCACTCCATTTTAAGTTACAGACAAGGTGTTATGCCCCCTCCCATACCTGTGTCATGTAATAAAACTTTTATTGAACCAATAAATCAGAGGTCTGAACTAGGTGTGGACAAGGAAGACCTTGTCATTTTTTGTGGATCAAACAATCAATGAAAGGCTTTAGAATAGGTATGAAAAGTCCTCGATCAACTTAGAAGTGCTTGAAATTCATTGTATGAAATGGAATGTATGAAAAGGAAGTATATTTAGATTGATTGAAGAGACTTGGTTATGCCCTGTGGGTTTTCTATAGAATAAACCAGATTTGGAACTCAAGCACTGGGACATCTGTCTGCTTAATGGTTAAAGTTCAGCTAACCACAACCCTGGGAAGCTCTTTAGGTTTAGTCTCAGACTCTTCCCTCCCACCTTTTCTGGTTGAAGGAGAATCTTGGGGGCTTAGAAGGATCCAGAGGATTTGGAACTTCCCATGAGCATCCTCGCAGAGTCCTTGCTACAGCTAGCTACAGTCTACATCAGAAGCCACAAATTAGATGTAGGGAAGAAATGATGTTTCTAGACTATAAAGAGGCAGAGCAGTTAGGTGGTACAGTGAATAAAGCGTTAGCCCTAGAGTCAGGAGGACCTAAGTTCAAATCTTGCCTCAGACACCTGACACTTATTAGCTGCTCAAACCTGGGCAAGTCACTTAACTGGATTGTCTTATGCAAAGACTACCAGGAGTCCAGGAGAAAGCTGTTATCACTCCATGCCTAATGGGATGGAAACTTCATGAGCACTCCTGGAGAAGTGATGGGGGAAATGAGGACTTTCCCCAGTAACTCTGAGTCATCTCTCTCTCTCTCTTTATTCCAGACCTGGCACACTGAAACACTTAGCTGCCCAGTACTCCCTTCTAAAAGTCTAAAATGGGTGGCTCAATGGATACAGAGCTGTTCCTAGAGTCAGAATGACTGGCCTCAGATACTTACTAGCTATGTGATCCTGGGCAAGTCACTTTTGTGTGCCTCAGTTTCCTGATTTTTCAAATGAGCTGGAGAAGGAAATGGTGAACCACCCCAGTATCTTTACTAAGAAAACCCCAAATGGGGTCACTGAAGAGTCAGATACAACTGAAAAACAACAGAACAAACCGATAGTTATAGGAGAAATTACAAAGGTGGAGGCTTGTGAGCTGTTGCTTTAGAAAGACAGACCCCTACCCTTCACTGCCTAGATTTAGCAAAGGAACTTATCAATTAGTATAAACTTCCCCAATTTTACTAATGAAATTGAGAGAGAAGCAACTTAATCAAGGTCACAAAGATAGAAGCAGAGATGGTATTTGAACCCAGAACCTCTGACTTCAGATTCTGTGACAAACTGGACCATGGGTGAGGAACAAGGTTAAGTGACCCTCCAATGCCTTTCCCATGGTCAATGGATACATTCTATATGTTCTATGTGGGGATTAGCTGTGCTACTAGGTCAAACTCCTGGATAATTTACAGCATAATAGGTATTCCCTCCCCTCTTTAGAGCTAGAGTGTCAACAGGCACATGTTAAGTCTTAACTTGAATGAAGACGTTATTCCATATCTTAGGATTCCTTGGGGAACTGGGGATCTTCAGACCAAGGGGTACCTAGCCTTTATGTAAAAATTAGAGGAGAGGCAGCACAACAATTGAATGTATGAGCTGGAAAGGACTTTAGAATTCATCTAATCCAAGAGGTTTTAACCAAAAGTCTTAAATCACACACACACGCATTAATAATTTTAATGTAATTGATTTCCTTGTATGCTTTTTATTTTATTTATCTAAAAAACATTCTGAGAAGGGGAAGGGATCCACCTAGAGGCAGCTAGAGCTCTGAGCCTGAAGTCAGAAAGAACTGAGTTCAAATCCAGATTTAACGACTTACTAGTTGTTCAAACCTGGCCAAATGCCTCAGTTTCCTCAACTGTAAGATGGGGATAATAATAGCATTTATTTTGCAGGGCTGTTGTGAGGATCATTTGTAAAGCACTTGTAACAGTGTCGGACACATAGTAGGCTCTTAATAAATGTTTATTCCCTCCCCCCCCCCCCCCCCATCCTCGCATCGGTATTTCAAAAATGAGTAGGAAAGACCCCAGGACCACCTCAGATCTTTCACAAGCTAGTCCCGGAGTCCAAGCTCAGATGTGTTACGCACAAACCTCGGGGCCAGACAAGGCTTTCCGCCGCCTCGGAGCTCAGCTCCCTTTGAAATCAGGGCCATGGTTGCGCAAGCCACGAGTTCTCAGGCCAGGCAGTCACAGCTTAAACAGGAGAGCAGAGCTAAACAGAAACCAGAGGAGGGCGCCATGGCCGCGGGGACCGTCTCATCAGACACCAACCGCAGCAAAAAACGACTTTAGCAATGGCAAGAGAGACTTTTTGTACGAGCCCCCCGCAGTTTGAAGTAACTGAGGGCTCGCGTAAAAAGCCTCTTCTGAGGTAGGTAGCTGAATGGTGAAAACCAGAGGCAACAGACAACCTCTAGCTGAGCACCAGTCCTGTAGACTGACCTAGGGAGCGTTGATGACCGGTAGCACCGTCGCTTTCACCTCGGTTTAGGGCTTCCCAGCAGCGCCCGCCCCCGGGGGTTGGCCCCAGACTCTCCGGGCTCCAGCAAAGGGGCGGGAAGAAGGCAGTTAGCAGAGGGGACAAGCGGCTGGAAGAAATCGCACGCCTCCAGCCCCGCGGGCCGGCGCTTAGACGAGGCGGCCGCCACGATCGGAAGAGAAAAGAGGGAAGGGGAGGAGAAGGAAGCTGCAGTTGACTGGGGAGGCGGATCCTCTCGGCTGCGGCTTCTGGTGTGCGTGTACAACGCTCGGCAATCCCCTTCGGTAAGGTGCCAGCCAGGTGACTCTCCCGAAGGGAGAGGAAACCCCCGTGGTCCCCAGAGAGCGCGCCGCGGAGAGGAGAGCGCACGCCGCGAGAGCAGCTGGCGTTGCGTTATGGTGTCAGTGGCGCACGGAGTCTCCGGAGCTTAGAGCCTCTTGGCAGCCCCGTGGCACAGGTCTGCTAAGAGCCCGGCCAGCCCTAGACAGGGAGGAAGCGCTTTTTTTCCTTCTCGTCCAACAGCTTATTCCTACCCCTTCTATTCCGAGCCTTGCATCGAGCTAGAAACACCGCCACGGAGGCGCCCAGGAGGGGAGAAGCGCCGCCGGGTAGCGGCGTCCCTCCGGGAGACAGAGCGCCGGAGAAGAGGCGGCGCCGCGGTGGAGGCGGCGGCGGTGGCGGCGGTGAGGGCTCAGCTCGAGATGGCAGCTGCCTAGCCCGGCGGGCGCGGAGCAGCCCCGAGCTGTGGCTGGCGAGACGGGGCGGCTGGGGGGTGGACCCCACCGCGGCCGCCGGAGAGCCCCTGGAAGAGATGATCGCGGAGGATAGCGAGGGCATCACTTTCCCCGTGCCCCCGTTCAGCCCCCCGGGCTTCTGCACCTTCCAGGAGGGCGGCAGCGGCCGAAGAGGAGGAGCAGCAGCGCCTGCAGCTGCTGCTTCAGGAGAGGGGAGTCAGCTCCCACCACCGCCACCGCCACCCGGCAGCTTCTGGAATGTGGAGAGCAGCGGCACCTCGGCCGCCTGTCCAGGGGGGATCTCGATCGCTGCGGTGGCGAGTGGGCCCCCGAGCGCCCCCCGAAGTCGGGGCAACTCGACTGGCGCTGGCGGCGGCAACCGTAGAACCACCGTGGCATATGTGATTAACGAAGCGAGCCAGGGGCAGCTGGTGGTGGCGGAGAGCGAGGCCCTGCAGTGTCTGCGGGAGGCGTGCGAGGCGGTGGGCGCTGCACTGGAGACCCTGCATTTTGGCAAACTGGACTTCGGGGAAACCGCGGTGTTGGATCGCTTCTACAATGCAGGTGGGCGAGATGGGAGCCTTCCTGCGGCTCTTCTTCCTCCTTCTATGGGTGCTCTTTCCTCCTCTCCCTTCCCCCACTTTATTTTTTTCTTTGCTTGAGCAGCTCCCCTCTTCTGGTCTGTATCCCTGTACCGAGAGAGTGCCTAGTAGGGTGTTAACATATTGAGTGTGGCAGCACTTGAGAAGGAACGTTTCTCCTTTCCCTGGGAATGTGAAAGAGGGAGTCCTCTTTTCCTCTCCTCCCAGGAACTCTAGGATCCTGAAGTTGTGCTGAGCTTAAGCCCTATACCAATCTTTCTTCTCCCTGGGATTCATATTTAGTCTTTTCCACTCACCTCTGTCCCCATCTTTGGTGTTGATCTCACCATTTCTAAGGGTGCGTGTTTGGTACTTTCAGTTGACGGTCCCTCCTCTCACCTCCCTTTTTCTTCACTAGATTTTTAGGTGTCTCATTTAGGTTTAGAGTATGAGATAGAGAACAGGCTTCAGAGACAGTACCAACCTGGCTACATGCACTTTGTCTTAAGACTGATTTTTCCTCCCAGTCTTATTTTACCTTAAGTTTTGATGACTATAATTCAGACACCCCACTTACTTGCATTTTCTAAGTTTGTTCTCTAGGGCAGTAATGACATTGTAACAAACACTCAAGTTCTCTATTGTCTTTGTTACATTGTTGGAGGGAAAGAACCCAGTGTTTTGCCAAACTGTGTGTGCTGTATCCTGGGACATTTATCAATTTACACATTGTTTAAAACGTTAATGACTTTCTTGAGAGCCCACATGAGATCAAGTTGAACTATAGGTAATTAAAGCAGTTGCTCCCATAATCCCTTCCAAAAATAATTTTATTGTACTGTTCTAACACCTGCTACAGTAGTTTGAGAGGTGGGGAATTTGTTTAGCAACTGAAGCAGTTTGCCCTCTCTTGACAGATAAGCTGAAACATTCAGAATATTTTCAGGAATGTACGTATGAAATTAACCTCCTGTGGCCCTTTGAACATCAGTACACTGTTGAGCATGTCAAACCATATGTTTGCATTAATGTAACTGGGTTAAAATCTGATTGAAGCAATTTCAGTGCAGTAAGCATCGAGTGTATGTGCTTACATAAAAGGCTTTAGATTCTGGACTTGTTTTCAGGCCTGTCTTTCCATTCAGGCTCTTCAAAACACCTGAAGGGTGGTTATGTCAGTGTTGGAATTCAGCCATGGCTGATGTCTCAGTAGTTCAAAAATAAGGAAAAGAACTTCATGTTAGGAAAGACAGACTAAATAAAAGTAGGTCTTTCTGGTTCTGGTATTTGCTAGAGTGCTGGCCTGCATAACTGAACATACATGTCATGCATTATTGCTAGCTATCTGAATTATGTAAACCTTAAAAAAAAAGTAACTTTTATTTGGAGCACAAAATTTGGAAAATAGTAAAGAAGTAACCAAAAATAGTGCAAATCAAGGAAAGACTTTCTTTGCTATATTTAGTCTTATTGCAGTATTAGGTGGATTTTTAAAAAGTTCCTACTTTATACTCTCTGGAAGCTTAACTCCTAAGTTAATTGGAAACACGGTCTTAATAAGATTATTTTTACTGCTTATATTCTACCAAATACTGATTGATGGTTATAGTTGCCAAACACAAAGAAACTGCACCCATTAGCGTTGTAGACCTATTATTCCCATGTGGAATCTAACAGTGTTTCTCTGGGAAATTGTTCTCATAGTTTCAACTTGGGATTTTAGGAATGTATTATAAATGGCTAAGTTAAAGCTAGAAGGGGACCTTTGCTTAGTTGTCTCCTCATTTGACAGATGAGGAAACTGAGGCTCAGAGAGGCTAAAGTGTTTTACCCAGTGTTGCACAGGTGGTAAATGGTAGAATTGAAAACAATAAATAATCCCCTCTGATGCTTTAAAAAAAAAAATCATCTGTCTTGAATTTGAAAGTTGAATCTGCAGAGTTAAACAGGTCCAGCAAAGGCGATATAATGGCTATGAATTAAACTGCAGTGATTATTAATATAATGCTAATTATAACTTTGAAGTAGTTTATGAAAGTGCAAATATGCATTGTATTACTCTTAAAGAATGGCTGTATTTGAACAAATGTATTGGGAACTTCATGTTTTGGAAAATTGGAGAAAAAATTGATGGGTTTCCTTTTACTTGCTTATACAAATATATTCTTTGAATATAGGGTCTGATTTTTAAAAAGATTGTTGGTTTTCCCCCTATGAATATTATTTAATTATCCTAATTTTTAGATCAGACTTTGGAAGGGGCTTTTTTTTTAACTATTCTCAAACTTGTGCGGTAATTTTAAGAGGTACAACTTTCACTTTTTTTGGGAACAAGTATCATCTTACAGTGTCATCTGTATTCTTTCCCAACATCTTCCCTGCCAGCATTTAAAGTTCTTTCATCATTATTTCCTTTCTTAGCTTTTGTGTTGAAACTCCTGCTATATTATTGGTTTCATGGAAATTTTCCAAATTTACATGCTTAAGAAAACATCGCTACAGAGACAGGAAGTGCCATGGTAACAAACATTTTATTCAGTAGAATTCAGTGAATAGTAAGAAATGTCATACTTTCTCCTTATTCATGATGTCTAATTTACAAATGGGTTGCATCCTAAATTATTCAACAGAGATTTAGCTAGTGCCTAGCCTTCTGTGTATAGAGTACTATGTTATGCCCTGAGGAAACAAAATGTTTAGACGAGACCATCTTGCCATTAGAAGTGTCCATTAGAAGTGTTTATATTTTGTTTCTAGAATTTTTTTTTAGAATTTTGATTTCATTTGCCATTGAAAGAATGTTATAAATGGCAAACCCATTTCTAAGCAAGACTATATGTATGTATTTGAAATATAGAATCCAAAAATGTTTCTATGGAAAATTGGTCTAACTTAGTAACATATTATCCCTTGCCCCGCCCCTCCCCCTACCCTAGCTCTAAGCAGGTGTTTCCCTAGCTCTATGCCACAGGTCATGACTGCCTTGGACTGGGCGAGGACTGACTCATGGGGAATGGGAGCTAGGATGGGAGGGGAATAATGGTAGGGAGGTTGGAGTGGTTGCAAACTGACAGAAGTTTCCTTTTTTTCTCCCTGTTGCCTCCTCCCAGGATACTCTTGAAGAACCACCCAATATAAGCTCCTTGGTATATTTTTTGCCCTGCACTGGCACCCTCTTCCTATTCTTTTCTGCAGTGAGTCTCAAGGATTCAGTCACTTGCTTTCATTTACGTTGTTGCTGTTCTGTTATGTTCTGATCTTTGTGACTCCATTTGGGGTTTTCTTGGGAAAACTACTAGAGTAGTTTGCCATTTCCTTCTTCAGCTCATTTGATAGATGAGGAAACTGAGGCAAACTGGGTTAAGTGACTTGCCCTGTGTGTGAGTACACAGCTAGTAAGTGTCTGAGGCCAGATTTGAACTCAGGAGGGTGAATATGCTTGACTTCAGGCCCTGAACTCTATCCACTGTGCCACCTAGCAACCCCCATTTATATTAATGCTAGCTAATTGCTTCTAGCCAAGGTCTTTTTTCTCTCCTGACCCTAGAATGGGAACCCTTTATCTTCTGGTCCCTGAAGCAAGCACATGGCCCTTTTGTCTTTGTTTTTGTTTGTTTGTTTTTTTTACTGTGGCCAGCACTTTAGACTTCAGTTAATCCACACTATCATCCATCTGTATGTTCCTTCTGTCAGTCAGATCACAAGCCATCCATCCATGCTGTCTCCTCCTGCGAAATTCTTGTCCATGTTCTCCATGAATTCAGAATTTGTATTTTAATATAAACTTCCCGATAAAAGTTGTCCCTTCTGTTTGCTGGAATGTCCATGGAGCTAGGCTATATTCCCCACCTCCCTGCAGTGGTTTGCTCTTGATTTTCTAGGATATTTCTAACATTTCTGTAGAAGAAGCTTTAGATCCAGACTATTTTAGAATCCTTTGTATTTGAATCCCTTGCCATCTCTACCTTTTTTTTTTTTTAAACATCATCTGTTGTTCCTTCAACAGAAGGAAAGACCCAGAACGGTAGTCAAGTTTTCAAAGGAGCCCAGGAGTCAAACTGTCATAGGATTCAAGGAAAAATTATTGGCATATTGCACTGGCAAGGCTTTCGCTATTGGTCTGACTTCCCTTCTCTGCACAGAAGAAAGTAGCTGGGTGGTATTTAATGAATTTGTGAATGGTATGAAATGGGAAGGACTTTAGAGGTCATTAATTTTGCATATGAGGAAACTGGGTCCCAGAGACACTTGTTCAAAGATACACAGTTAAGTGACAGAGGTGGAATCGGAACCTAGGCCCTTAGACTCTAAATCCAGGGCTTTCTTACTGCCCTGGCAAAACCAATTTCTTTCTTTTCCCTCTTTTCCTCCTTTTCTTCTCTCTCTCCCACCACCTAGACCTCCTCCACCTGCCATGGATAGGAAATAGAGGGAACTGGAATGGGGACAGGGACCATGGCTGGGAAGGTGGTGTGAACTGCAGAAGACTTAAGGCTCAGGCTGTGATGTGAGTTCTGCTGCTTTTGGGGAAAAGGGAAGAGGGATTCCCAGAAGATTCAGAGATATAAAGAAGTAAATGTTATTTGTGTATTTTAAAGTATATTTGTCGTTTTGTTCAATAATATCCAACTCTGTGGCCCCATTCAGGATTTTCTTGACAAAGGTAACGGTTTTTCCACTTCCTTCTCCAACTCATTTGACAGATGAGGAAACTGAGGCAAACAAGAATAAGTGATTTCCCTTGGGTCACACAGCTAGTAAGGGTCTGAGGCCAAATTTGAACTCAGGAAAATGAATCTGTTTGACTCCAGGCCCAGCATCCTACCTACTGTGCCACCTAGCTGCCCTGGTATATAGTTGTATCTATTTAAAGTATATAGGTATATACAAATTATTTCAATAACTTTTAAAACTGGTCTCCTACTCTTTAATGACTCTTATCCTGGGGGGAAGAATCACTGAATTTGAATCAGACAATCTGGGGTCAGTTCTGTAAGTCACGTAAGGTCTCAGCCTCGGTCTCCTCATCTGTAAAATGAGAAGGTAAAACTGGACAAGACTTTAGGTTCCCTCCTGGCCCTAAATCTAGGGTCCTATGATACTTCAGCAACCTACCCATTTATATATAGAGAACAGACTCTTTATACACTGATCTTGAAGAAACAAGGAAAATTTTAACCTGGAGAAGAAGAGATTTGGAGTTTGTCTTCAGGTGTCTAAAGAGCTTTCTTATGGATTAAATTTGTCCAGCCACACTAGGGATGGTAGCTATTGGGCAGTTATAGCTTGATGAGAGAAAAGCCTTCATTTCTTATGATTGTGATAAAAATAAAAAAGATGCTTCTCTACTGTGGTAGAAGTTATTTTTGTAATTACTGACCATTTAAAGTACTGTAATATTATCAGTAGTGTTTCAGAGGGACTTCTTGGGGATTAGGTCAGGGATGCCTTGAGAAGAAGTGAATTTCCCATCATTCAAGGTCTCCAGAGAGAAGCTGTATGACCATTTTTGAAGGATAATTAAGAGTTTCTTTTCAGATATAGGTTAGACTAGATGATAACCTTGAGGTCTTTCCAAATTGGAGTCTGTGCTCTGGAAATATAAGTGAATTTTAAGCTTTTATCAAGGGTAAAGGGAGAAGAAAAAAAATCATGAGACATAAATAGCCTCCAGTTGTGATACTAGCACATTAGTCTCCCTCCTCAATTACTCAGACTGACTAGTTTCTTCCTTTTGCTGGAGATGTTGAGTTGTAAAACTAATGTATCATGTCTGCTGGATTATTATAGGGAGAAGAAGAACACAAACTGGTTTACAAGGGCATTTTTAACCATTCTTGGTACTCTTTTTTAATGGGAAAAGATGAGCATTTATGTTTATTAAACTTTGCTCTTAGTTAACAGCAACTTTGTAAACAACCAGCAACCATCAAAGATCCATCCAAGCCAGCATGTGGCCATTTTCTTGAAGGACAAGGGGAGGAACGAGATAGCATGAGTGTCAAGAGAATGTTAACATATTCAAGTTATAATATGGCTGCATTAACCACTCTTTAACATACAGAACATGATATAAACGTACAAGATAGCAAGCATTTATATTAATAAGCAAATTTTTTCTGTCATGGTAATTAATCACCTTGTAAAAACATCAACACTGTGATTCATGAAGGGAGGAAATTACATTCCTTGCTACAAGTGTTTTTAAAAAGGTGTCTGGTCAATTAGTTTGGTGTTTGCCAACCTTTCTCAGTCTGTGACATACTCATAACCTCTTTAGAACCCGAAAAGGGGGTGACAGGGGATAAAGGATGTCTGGATGTCTGTGAATTCCTACCTTGAACTGCCTTCTTCTCACATCTGCACACCAGTTCTCCTCCCTTTTCTCCCTACCTTGGCTCACTCCACTTATACCAAAGCCACTTTTCTACAATGAGTGGAAGTCGTATTCTTCTGTCTGTGTTACTGGGTACATTTAAAGTACTGAAATATAATAAACTAGGTCTTTGGACAGTCATTGCCTAGGGGGGCCAGGACCCAAAGGCCAAGTGACTTGGCTCATCAACTTGTGAATGTTGGGAAGTGAGTAATTGGCAGCTGGGTCAGTAGCAGGTGTGAGATGTTAATTAGGCATATGCAATGTTAGTTCTTCCAGGTCTTCCAATGGGGAGGCCTAAAGCCTGCCAGGAGCTGGAACTTGATGTGAAGTGTGAGCTCTGAAACTGGAAAAGGCAGTCAGTTCTGAGCAGTGGGGGAAATACCAGTGATGGGCTGACTCCAGGATCTAAAATGGGTAACCACTCAGAGCTATAAAGACTGGGGCCTAATTAGTGGTGAAGGAGCTGAGCTTCATCTGAAGCTGGAGTCCCTGGATCCCTTAGTGATCTGTGGACAGTTATCTGTGAACTTGGATGGGGAAAAAAACAACAACTTTATTTTCGTTAACCTTACTGATATATAGTGTTTCCTTCAATTATGAGTTGTTGTTTTTGTAAAAAAAACAAAACAACACCATTATTCAAAGAAAGGTATGAGAATGTCAAATGGGTCCATGACACACACAAAAATTGAAGAACTCGACCTAGAAGAAGAACCAGTTTTATCTGTAACTAAAATTCTGGCCTAAGCAGAGATTCATGTAGGGGCAAAAATTGTTGTTGTTATTCAATCTTGTCCAACTCAGCATGACACCATGGGCAAAGTCCATGGGGTTTTCTTGGCAAAGATACTGGAGTGATTTGCCATTTCCTTCTCCAAGGGGCAAGAATAGAATTCACTATTTCCCTTTCTATATTCAACACCAGATTAGCCTACTTTCTATTCTGTGGACTGATCATGCCATCTCCTATCTCTGTGTGTCTTCATAGGCTATTTTCTAGGCTTGGAATGTACTCCTTCAATCAGCCAATCAGTAAACATTTATTAAGCACTTACTGTTTCCCAGTGACCCATAGGAATCATAGTTTGTTTCAAGGCTCTATCTACTTGGATGCTATCCCCTACTTAGGTTCCCTTACTTTTCCTCTTAGTTTTGTATGCTTTCTCCCTCCTAAAATTATCATGTACATCTCTGAAAGCTGCAGAGAATAATGAAAAGAGTGCCAGATTTGTAATCAGTGGACCTGGTTCAAATTCCCAGTTCTGCCATGAGAGGCAGGTGGGTAGATCATTGGATCTGGAATCAGGAAAACCTAAGATCATATTCTGTCTGAGATACTTCCCAGCTGTATGACCTTGGACAAGTCTGCCTCAGTTTCCTCAACTGTAAATTGGGTATTATAATAGCACCTAATCCCAGAGTTATTATGCACATCAAATGAAACAATATTGGCAAAATGCTTAGCACTGTGTTGGCACATAGTAGGCATTTGATAAATGCTTGTTTCCTCCCTTCCCTTCCTGGCCCTTCTCCTCCTTTTCTCTCTCCCACCTTCCTTCCATCCTTCCCTTCCTCCTGTGTCCCCTCCCTTCCACTATCTGTAAGACTGGGAAAAATCACTTCCGTCCCAGTTTCCACATCAATAAAATGGAATAATAATGGTAGCACCTACTTCACACAGTTATGGTGAGGCACAAATGAAATAACATGTAAAGCTCTTCCAAATATGAGAGTGCCATACATGCTAGTTATTCTTATTAATAGTTATTATTTGTAGTATTTTCGGTCATTTTTAACCTCTCTGGGCTCTAAAATTAGGGGCTGAATTAGAGGTGACCTAAGGTGTCTTTTCCAGCTTTCTAAGTCATCTCCCTGCCTCAGGTCTCTTTCCATTCCAATCCATCTTTCCCTTAATGGCTTCACCAATTTTTCTAAAGAGTAGATTTGGCCATGTCACCTCTGTGTGGAGGGAGCTCCAGTGGTGTCCCATTATCCCTAGTGTTCAATATAAAGTTCTCTGCCATTTAAAGCTCTTTATAACCACTTTCTACTCTCCTGCCTTTCTATACTTTATTCAGGGTGTCCCATGGCATCCTGGGTCAGCTCTAGTCATTCTGATGAATATCTAGTCACTGGATCCAGATGGCTCAGGAGGAGAAAGTGAGGCCGGTGACCTTGCCCAGTCCTCCCTCACTCAAATCCAAGTCAACTGAAAGTTATGTCATCATCTCCCTGATGTCATGGTCCTTTTTGAAAATGAAGGACAAACACAACAATCTGTTCCATGCACTACTCCACTATTTACAGTTCCTGGACCACTAGAAACTCCCATTTCCTGTTGCCATGACTTTGTACTGGCTGTCCCTAACCCTGGAATGTTTTCCCCTCTGAAATTACCTCCTCTCTACCCTATAGATCTTCTGTATAGATGGACATTTACTATATATGTGTGTATAAGCATATATACATACATAATACATGTGTACACACACATACATAAAATCTCCTTGAGAGTTGGAACTGTTTTTGCCTTCCTTTCTATCCCCATCACCAGGCATGGCATTTAGCAAACAATTTATAGATATTTGGTGACAGACTGATTTCTTCATTCCTCCCTGCCCCAGCGTGGTCCTTTTGGAGCTGAGCTCTTCCTTTATTTATAACAACCACAACAGCAGTTAAGAATTAATACAGTATCTGACGGTGAATGAATGCATCATTCAACTCACCCCATCAACCCTCCTTTCCCCCTTCTTTCTTTCTTACCTCTGCAGAGATGTGATATCCCATAATTCTTTGGTATAGATTTTTAACTTTAGCTGTTTCCCCCACTGAATTAAAAGGAGAGGAGAGTACTGATATGCAGCCCAGAAATTTAGGGCAGCCTTCACATTCCAACAACTAGTCTAAGGTAGACTGGTATGAATAGGGGAAAGAGAGAGAAAGCAGAAACCTTTTGGGAAAAGGGTTTGGGGGCTCAGCTGTGGAAGTGGTCCTTGGTCTCCCATGGATGTTTCAGGATAATCACTACCTTCATTCTTCACCTTCTCTTAGTTAAAAAAAAAGATGGCAAAAGACAGGAAACCCTTGATGTTGTGACACACAAGGTGATAATCAAATTTCCAGAATGTGCTGGTTGGGAAACACTATGTAAGAGCTAATGAGGCCAGGATTGGGATTTTTGATTCCCTCCGGTCACCCTGATAGTAAATCTCTGCTGTACTGGCCCAGAATGTATTTAGCCCTAGCCAGCTGGTTTCCAGATTTACTAATTTGTTAATTAATCAAGTGGATGAAATGAAATGAGTCAACACACCATCTTCAAGCATTGTCCTGCCAGAGCTGAGAAAGGGAATAGGCAAGATAGGCAGCTGATAAAAATTCGTGGTGAAAAGTAAGGAATACTTTTTCTTCTTCTCTTTTAAAGCCTTGATGTGGAGTTGTTTCTATATTTGCATGACTGTTTATTCACTTTAATTTGCCCCTTCCTCACCCTGTTACTGATTTGTTTGTTAGATGAGTCTTCCTCATTTCCTCAATGGATTTTCTGGTGTAAATGGTCATTCTCTGCTCTGAGAAGTAGTATCAAAGAATCTTTAATTTTCTCTCTATTTTTTAGCCATAAGTCCCACTCTAGAGAGAGCATTTTGGCAAATAACTTCCTGTTAGATCTGTGCACTTAGAGAAATTCCTTAACCTCTCTGTCCCTTAGTCTCTTCTGTAAAATGAAGGGAATGGACTATCTCTCTTCTCTGAGGATGTGCCCTCTTCATTCAATCATTATGTTCCAACTGTTTCTAATCTGCACACTAGCAAAGGCTAAGTATAGATAAGTGGACATGTATAGATATAGTATGTATGTATAGTGTGTATGTATATATAAACTATATATAGATATAGAGAGACTATTTGTGTATATATATATATCATATACACATATATAGGTAGTGTATAAAGACAAAGTCAGCATTTAAAAGAAAGGAAGGTGGTGAGGTGTAGGATGGAACTCAGGGAAGCAGATTGTTTCCACATTAGGTGATCTAGGGATATACAGGACAAGCTTCCCTACGCAGGCTTTTCTCAGAAGGAAAAACTTCAGACTTTGATGAGGTGGCCCAAGGGGAAAAAGGAGATATCAGGTTATTATCTTGGGGGTTTGTTCTCTGGAGAGTTTCATTGGTCCAGCTTCTTTCTTTGCACCCTCGTGCTTGATGTCCCCTTCTTGTTGTTTGTTTTAATCATGTCTGACTCTTAGTGACTCCATTTGGAGTTTACTTGGCAAAGAGTGGTTTACCATTTCCTTCTTCAACTCATTTTACAGATGAGGAAACTGAGGTAAACAGGGTTAAGTGACTTGCCTGATGTGTGACCCCACAACTCGCAAGTGTCCGAGGCCAGATTTGAAGTCAAGAAGGTGTGTCTTCCTGACTCCAGGCCTGGCATTCTATCCACTGTGCCGCCTAGCTACCCCTTGATGTGCCCAGGCAGCCTCAATCCCAGAGCCCTGGCTTCTTCCCTTTGTGGAGGTTACTTCTGCTCATATTTTGACTATCCTGGCTCCATGTGGCTTTCAGCTCCTGTGAATCTTATCGGGAATTCAATTCCTCTTTTGAGTCTCTCTGTTAGATTTACTGACCTGATTTTTACAGGTCAACTGTAGAAGTGTGGTCTGTTCTTCCTAATCCTGTGTTGCTTTTTTTCTGCCCTCATGGGACCTCATAAAGGGTGGCAGTTTGTGGCAATGTCCTACATTTAGTTAGGTTAACATCTCATCCTCTAACCCTCTTTTCCATGACTAAGATTGTGAAGGACGTTTTTTTGAGGGTTCAGATCTCTGATTTCATTCACACTGTTCCATAATGGATAGTATCAAAGTGGCATCTGGGGAACCAAGAGGTTTTGTGACTTGCCCAGGTTCACACAGTCAGTGTGTGATGAAACCCAGTCTCCAAGGTAAGTTCTCCATCCACTATGCCATGCTGTCCCTTTTTTTGTTCTTATGCTTTAAAACTGTCCATATTTTTAATGGCAGAAAATTCCAAGCTCTGTAGAGCAGAAGTATTTATTTTGTGATGGATCAGGCTAGTGCACATTTTAGAGCCAAGAGTCAAACTCTCAAGTGGACAGTAACATTCAAGTGATGCAGTTTTTAAACCTTGCCTTTGGCAGCACAAATGCCTTGTCTTGGCTCAAAAAATGTTCTGTTTCTAGAAGGCTGATAACATCTTTAAATGCAAAAAAAAAAAGCATTAGTAATAATGAGACTTAACTCATGACTTCTATTGCTGAGCAGACTAAATTTCATTTGAAATTTTAAATAAAAAGTCAGAATGCCTTCTTTGACAACACTAATTAGGAAACAGAGTCTAGACCAAATCACCATTTATTGAGTGTTGATAGTTTATTGGTAGTCTATCACTTCAGTTCAGTAGAAGATTTGAATTTGAATACAAACCTGGATTTGAGTCTCTGCCTTGCTGTTTCCTACTTGTCTGATCTTAAGCAAATTACTTAATCTCTCTGAGCCTCAGTTTCCTCATTTGTAAAATGACGAGTTTGGAGTGGATGGCCTTTATATGGTCGAAAATCTAAATGGGATCTAAAATCTCATGAGTCTAGGCTTTCCTTTTTTCTTTCTGTTGCAGATCGCAGTGTTAGAAGTGGTTATTTCAGTCTTTTATTTCTTCCTGGTTTTGCAAAGTATGTTCTGACTTCTTAGTATTCTTCAGATTGTACATTTGATCATGAAACTCCTTTGCTTCTTGTGTTGGTGATATCTGCAAAGTATGAGAAAACTGGACAGTCAAAACCAATGATCTACCAGGATAGGAAGGAGCAGGCCATTGCAGAAATTATTTGACATAAAATTGATAAAAGAACCTGGAGCCACAATTTTCTAAAAAGGTGTACCATAAGTAAAGTTTTTTAACCCATAGAAATATATTGTATAACTTTATAAATGATGATAATTTTTTTCAGTAATATAGATTACCTGGAACTGGCAGTAGGTCTCCCAGGGTTGTGTAAGAGTTTTTGCAAGGAGAGAGAGCAGAGGGTAGTGGACAAAACATTATGGACTTGGTCCCAGGAAGATCCAAATTCCAATGCTGTCTTTGATGTTTACTGTATGACCTGACCTCAGGCAAGTCACTTTCTCTTTCTGAGTCAGTTTCCTCAACTTTAAAATGGGTATGACACCTACAGTCGTTACTGCATAACATTGTTTTGAGGATCAGTTGAATGAGCGTAAACTCCTTTGCAAACTTTTGAGTGCCATGTTCGTATGAATTTTGAATATTGTTGCATGGACATATTGTAAGAAAAATAAAGAGCTTCATTGACTTGGTATCAATTTAACCTTAAGACAGTGGAATTTCATGGTTACAATCTGAATTCCTAGTTTATTTCCTGATACAATAGCCTAAGGTATACTGTCTATGAAAAGTTAGGAAAGGGAGGAGTCTGGGCAGGGTGAAAGGGGCAATTTGGTTTTAAAATAGCTCACATTTTAGCTGTGCAACAAAATGCATTTTTTTTTAGTAAACGTAATAACGTTGGCATGTGCAATGAAATGTATTTTTTTTTTTTAGTGCCCACGGTAAATATTTGTTTGAGAGGCTTGGGGTCCAATTTCCTTGGCAAGACCCCATAGAAGTTGGAGAGCAGTGTTCTAGCTTGCACGTGAGTTAGGACTTGCCTATTTGACTTGATTTTCTTGCCAAGCAACTCAGCACTGCCAGTATTTTGTTCACCTAAATTACATTTGATTATTGGTAAACCCAAAACAGAAATGGGCAGGAAATGCCTTGCTTATGATCGTAATCTTGTTCTAGAAGCTTCTGTTTCCAGGGTTGTAGAAAATTCATTGTCATTAAATGAAAACCAGACAGGGACTGAATCTACTAAATTTTGGGAGACCAACTCATAAGAGTCTTGCTTGTTTACATTGTTTCTCTGAAAATTAAGATCATTTGGCATTATGAACCCTTTGCATAATCTATTTTATATAATCTGTATAATTAACTCTCCCAATTTTAAGAAGATTTAATCTGGGCAAACTAGATTATAGTCTGCCCAGCCTTTCTCAAATTGTGATGCTTATCAATTCTGTTCATTTTGGTTATTTGATTGCATTGTGGGTTAGGAGTAGGAACAAAAGGTAATAGTAAATGCATTTTTTTCAAAAGTTCTGCAGAGTTTGGAAGCAAAGGTGGAAGAGTTATTATAGTTAGGTATATTTAGGGCATGGTGAAAAATTTGAACTCTTATTAACAATTATAAATATTTTCTATGAAAAAATTGTTAAGCAGTGACAAGATCAGAGCTTATGAAAAAGTTTAAAGATGTCATGCAATTTCTAGTTCTTTAGTTCATAATCCTTTGTTTACTATGACAAAAATATCTCATTTTATGCTATGGAATTTGTACATGTATAAGTTATCACGCTTAATAAACAATCCAGCTTCACAGGTACCTGTGTTCTCCTAAGGTCTTTTAGCAGCTTGGTTATGAAATCTTTAATAAGGTTGAGTCCTGCCATTATAATTACCCACCTTGTCTGATACTCTCTGCATGGCATTTTGTGATGGGAATTAATAATATAAGAATGTTATTTTCTCCCCCTCCCAATTAATTGAATATCTTTTGTAGGGTCCCACAGATTGCCATATAATTTTGAGACCTTTTGTTCCTGCCTTTGCAATATCTGAGTCAAGTGGGATTCCAAGAATCTTTTCTCTCTGCTGCCTTGATCTGTTCTTAAATTTCAGAGTTCCTTTGGGCTTCTTGAAGGGGGAGTAGTAGAGCAAAGACTAGCAATTGCTAAGTGAGGAAGTTCCCCAAAAAGCATCAGCCCACATCGACCAATTTGATGTGGCAAAGTTACCATAATCTCATGTCAGTTGTTATAAGTCACCATCATTACCATGAAAAAAATACTGAATACCTAATGGCGTGAGTAAATCAGGTGTACAACTGTGGAGGCATGGTCTTTGTTAATGATTACCTGATCTACTAACATGAGTAGTTCAGATATATAACTATGGAGGCATGTTCTGTATCATGATTAATGGAAAGAAAAATGGGTTTCACATCCTATCAATAACATTCAGTTGATATTCCCCAATAGAAGTGAGATGATGACCAGGAATAAATCACTAGTTGCCTGTCAATGTTTCTTCTCCCTCCCCATCTCCCTCTCTGTCTTTCTTTCTCTCCCCACCCTCATGTCTCTGTCTTTCTCTCCCCTCCCTCCAGTCTGTCTCTCTCTGTCACTGTCTCTCTTCGCCGTCTTTCTCTCCCTTCCCTCACGTCTGTCTCTCCCTTCCCTCATGTCTGTCTGTCTCTCTTTCTCCCGCCCCCCCGTCTCTTTCTCTCTCTCTGTCTCTCATTCCTATTTCCTTGGCTCTAGTACTACTGCTCCAAACTTTTGCCACTTCTAACACCTCTTAGGAGACTTCATCCAGCCAGAATCTGTGCTTTCTGGATGCTGCAATCCCTATGTCCAGGTGTAAGGAATCTTTGGACTTGTGGACAAGTTGAATCTGTTCTGAAAGTGAATATCACTGGCCTGGGAGAGTTTTGCTAACTCCCTGTTAATGTGTATGTAACCTAAAACAATCACCTGAATATATGTGGTTTTGTAATACATTATTATAGGCGGTGCAGTGGATAGAGCACTGGACCTGAACTCGGGAAAACCTGAGTTCAAATTCATCCTCAGAAAAGAGTTGTGTGATCCCAGGCAAGTCATTTAACCCAATTTGCCTCAGTTTTCTCATTTGTCAAATGAATTGTAGAAGGAAATGACAAACTACTCCAGTGTCTTTGACCAAAAAACCCCAAAAGGGTTCACAAAGAGTCAGGCATGACTGAAATGACTGAACAAAAATCATTACATCCATATGACCTAAAACAAACACTCCCCCAAAGACGTGTTTGATTTTGTGATACGTTATTGTATTCCTACCCTATAGGCTTATTTTCATAATTATTTTTGTTCATTACAATATTAAAATTAATGTGCTGTCCCTAAGGGAATACTAATAATATAAATTCCCATCTCTATAGTATTTCAATACTTACAAATTGCTTTTCTCACAGTAGCTCTTTGAAATAGGCAGTGGGAATCTTTCTATCCTTTTTTGCAGAAGATACTTGAGAGATGATAAGCACCTTGTCTGCAGTCACACAGAAAATGCAAATTGGAGCTGGGGTTGGAATCCTGGCTCATAGTGTTCCAATAAAGGGGAAGCATACAGTAAATTGGGAACAGCCAGTCTGCAGATCAAAAATTTGGCCTTGGATAATGCCCAAAGAGATAAAAGTATTTAAGAATTGACTATATGTTGTATTTTAAAGCTCTTGTGCCTTCTGTAGATTTTTCTTTGACTTACATTCTAAAGTACATTTTTGGTGACTTTCTCACATCTTGCTATCGCTCATTTTATTTAATATAGGTTTTATTAATAAAGGAATTAATTACTTATCTTCATCTTTTGTTGCATATTTTATCCTTTTAGATTGGTTTCATCTGGTGGCTCTGTTCCACAGTTAAATCCATTTGTCCTGACGAGACTCTATACAGAAATTTTATGATCTGATTTCTTGCTCTTATCAACACTTGAACCTGATTTGAACCCCAGGACACCAGAATGTTTCAGTTCCAGTGCCTACCCACAGTTCTTATGTGGCTGCCAGAGGCATGGCAGTTCAAGAAACAAATGAGTTATTCACCCAAATGGTGTTATCAGGTTGTGATAGAGGTAGATTTGTTTCGTGGAAAGAGCATGGGTCTAGGATGCAGAAGACGTAGATTTTAGTCTTAACTCTTGTCTTAGCTGGGGCAGCTAGGTAGTGCAGTGGATTGAGTGCCAGGTCTAGAGTCAGGAAAATATGAGTTCAAATAGAGCCTTAGACACTTACGAGTAGCTCTGTTATACTGGAATAGTAATCCTGTTTGCTTCAGTTTCCTTTTCTGTCAATTGAGCTGGAGAAGGAAATGGCAAACCTCTTCAATATCTCTGCCAAGATATTCAAGACTCCAGATGGGGGCTTGAAGAGTCAGACACGACTGAACAACAACTTGTGTTAGCTGTGACCATGGACAAATATTTCACTTGCTAACCTGTTACCTTCTCATCTAATGTGCCCAACTAACTCTTATGTCCTGCAGTTCGAAACCCTGGAGCAAAGAAATGCTTTGCTATGCCTTCATATCCCCATATCCCCATATCTTTATTAGATGATATTAATAATAATAATTAATAATAATAATAATTAATAAAATAATAATAGCTAGCATTTATGTAGTCTTTTAACATTTTCAAAGCACTTTACACATATTATCTCACTTTATTCTCATAACAGCCCTGAGAAGTTGGTGATAGTATTATCCTTATTTAGCAGAAACAGGCAGGCAGAGGCTAGGTGACTTGTCCATTGTCACACAGCTATTAAGTGTCTGAAGTGGATTTCAAACTCAGGTCTTCCTGACTCCAGGGCAATATAGAAGCTGTATAGAGTACTGGGCCTGGAAACAGGAAGAGCTGAGTTCATATCTTGCATGGACAAGTCACTTGACCTCTGTCTGCATCAGTTTCTGTTAAATGGGGATAATGATAGCAGCCAACCTCCCCGGGGTTTCTGTGAAGATCAAATGACCTGATATTTGGAAAAGCACTTTGCAGATTTTAAAGTGCTATAACAAATGCCACGTATTATCGTTAGTATCTCTTGTTATTGTTATCTGTTCTCTGAAATTAAATATAAAGAGATTTTTTTGTGGAGATCATTTTATTTGGGAAGTAGTATTTCCTGTTACTTCTTAAAAACCATTTATTTGGTGGTATGAGAGAGTTGGAACTGAGAGGTGTTAGTTCAGTTCAGAACTGGCTCGGTTCAGAGCCAGTGTGTAAGTTGTTGGAGTCTTGTCTTCATGTTTTATCCTAGAGAAGGATTGAATGGCTAGGACAAGGAAAGACAGTCACTTGGTCTTTCATAGAATCTCTTGATTCCAGTCTGTGATTTATTCTCCTTCAGCTGGTCTAAAAGTTAAAAACTCCAATCTTTTACTCATTAGGCATCAAACTTCTATTGACCACACAGCAAGTCTATGGTAATTGCCTTTGTAAGGCAGATAATTTCCCCATTAGCCTCAGAGAAAAGTATAATCAATTCTTGAGCCATATGCTACAGCCTAATATGTTATCATGGAAATTCCTTCCTGACTCCAGCAGATTGTACACTTGGAATGTAAACATGAGATTAATGTGCTTTATCATTAGATCTAAGTCATGATAGAAGTGTTTCTTTCCTCTCACTCAACAAACAGTGACTAATTCTCATGTGCTGTAGAGTACTAGCACCCCATGAGCAGGGGCTGGTGTGGGGGATGATTCAAAATTTTGCCGGGATCTCTCACTCTAATGGAACTTCTGGTCCATTTTTGCTTCTCTTTTGAAGGTCTGTAGTTCCACTTTAAATTCTCATGTTGGTTGATCACTTCCTGTCAGTGACATATGAACATTAAGTCTCCTGTGGAGTAATCCAGAGATCTCTGCTTGGCCTGGTGATATTTAATTTCTTTACCAGTGAGTTGCACATTGTGTCTGAATGGTGATTTGTCCTTTATTTATGAAGAGGACCATAACATCGGGAAGACGATGTTATGATTTGCAAGTAAATTGGATTTAAGTGAGGGAAGACTATGCGCAGTCACTAACCTCAGTATCTCCTCCAGAGCCATCTGTGTCTAGTGGCTAGATACAGATTAGGAAAACTGGGGATGGCTCAGGGTGCAGTGGGAGACCTTGGCCTATTTTAGCTAAGGTCTTTCCAGTTCTCACTTTGACTGAGGCAACAATGCCCATTCATTGATTAGGGATGTTTAAGAAGTAAGTCAAGGGATGGTCTCTTTAATCCTCTCTCTCTCTCTATATATATATATACATGTATGTATGTATGTATATATATGTATATATGTATATGCATATATGTATGTATATACATATATATCAAACTGGGAGGGTTCAGAAAGTTACAGGTATGGTGAGTAGGGAGATGGGTAGTAAACTGGCATGTCCTATCCAGTAGCAATGACCAAGTTCATAGGATTGTAATTATGGTTTCTTTCTTCCTTCATGAGTTGGACATAGACATAGATGGCATGCTCATCAGATTTTCAGAGCTGGAAAGGGTAACTGACTGGATCCCAAAGGACCTTGACAGTCTAGAGCATTGGGCTGAGACAAAGAAGAAGAAATTCACTGGGGATTAATGTAAAGTCTTGCACTTGGGTCCAAAAAGTTAGCATCACAAATATAAGATGAGATGGTCATGAAGAGACAGCAGTTTTTCTGGAGGAGGTCTAAGAGCTTTAGGGAACTCCAAGCTCAATATGAGTCATTGGTGGGCAGGATGCAGCAGCTAAAAATGCTAATGTGGTTTTGGAAAGGAAATAACTTTCTGCAGTAGGAGGGAAATAACTTCAAGGAATAGGGAGGTGGTAGTACCATATAGTCCATCCTCTTCAGACATGACCTGGAGTATGGTTTTCAGTTCTGAGTGTCATGGTTCTGGAATGACATTGATGAGTAAGAGAGAGCAATAAGCACGGTGAATAACCTTGAGTCTATATCATGAGGATTGATTGAACTGTAGGTTTTTAGCCTGGAGAAGGGAAGGATGCTGTCAAGTATAAGGTCTGCCATGTGAAAGAGAGATTACACTTGTTCTGTTTGACTCCCCCAGGGCAGAACTAGGAGCAGTCAGTCAGTAAGCATTTATTTATTAAGAGCCAGCTATGTTGGGCACTGTGTTAAATGATGGGGCTACAAAGAAAGGCAAAAGACAGTCCCAATCCTTGAGGAGCTTATAATCTAAAGGAGCAATGATTGAAAGCTTCAGAGGCGCAGTTAAGCTTGGTGTCAGGAAAAGCTTTCTAACAGCTATGTCAAAAGAAGGAATGGGGTGCCTTGACAGGTGGTGGGTCTTCCCTCATTAGAGGTCTTTAAGCAGAGGCTGAATGAACACCTGTCAGTTATGTAATTGTAGGAATTCCTTTTATGTATAGGTAGAACTGGATGATTGATGACATCCTTTCCCAAGCCCTGAAATTCTGTGATTCTCTTTTTTTTTAATCAACTTCAAATCTCCTACACCTTTAAAGTTTTGTAATAATTCAAATTCATAAAGATGACTCTGAGACACTATGAGATTGTTGGCCATCACAGAATTTAATCTTATCTGGAAAATTTTTCCAGTAAGAAGTGCAATGTGGGGACAATTTTAAGTAAGGGCTTTCTAGAAATGGTGGTTGGGGTGGAGAGAGGAGTGGATAAACTAGATTACTTCTGACCATCTCTAATGTCAGCGAGTCAATTAGATATTTATTATGCATTAAGAATTTATTAAGCACCTACTATGTGCCAGGTAGCACAGTCTGTACTACTAATGATCTTAGAAACCAAATAGTGGCATTCTCATTACTTGTTTTGTTTGGATGAAATTTTCACATTTACTATGAAAATGCTATGGGTATGGTTCTGATAAATACAATATCCCTCTAAATATTTAAATAGAAAGTTACATGTGATTGAAGCCAGGTGTTTCTCAGGTCTTTATTCTTTCTCAATACTACTATTACTACTGTGACCGCGACTACTTAGCGTTTACTTAGTGATTTAAAGGTAGCAAAGGACTTTATTCATCTTATTTCATTTTATTCCCACAGCAACATTGTGTGGTTATTATCCCATTTTACAGAGCAGAAAACTGAGATAGCCTTCTCCAGGCTCACTGTGACCGTCAAACCCTCTGTCTTTTTGTGAGATCATTCCATAGCTTCAGCCCTACTCTGGCTTCACTCTTCTCCCTTCCTTATCATGACACTATACTTAACTAGTTCAGCTATACATTGCCTTTGGTGCTTGAATTTCTTGCCTTTTTGTCTTATCATGACAGATAATCAAAAACCTAAACTCTGGGTTACTCCTATCACACTACCTTCTCTGCTTACTCATAGGCAGCCAAACCATATTGGAGGAAATCATACAACAATGTTGATTGGTTCCACTACACACTACACATACACTGCACATTTAGATAGTATATATACCCTGGAGGACCCTTTACCCTGAGACAGAATTGAATGCCTCTCCCTGAACACTTTCAGGAAAGCTCCAGTTATGTTTCCCTTCATTCTCTCCCTACAATTACCCCCTCTTCTTAGACTCCTTTTATTCAAACACCCTTCCTCCCTGTTCTTTAGTTCTGGAACCCTAACTATGATTCTGTGAACTTGGCCATTATTCCTGGATAGGATATGCCAATTTACTCCCTTATCTCCCTGCTCACCATCCCTATAACTTTGTGGACCAAAGTGCCCTCTCCCTGACCAACACTCCTATATATATATTTTTCTTTTCATTAGAATGCAAGATCCCTGAAAACAGGGATTATCTTTGCTTTAGCATTTGTGTTCCTAGAGTTTAGCAAAATTCTTGGTATGCAGTGTTTAATAAATGCTTTTTCATTCATTCAACTGGGTTTACAGCAGCAAGGCAGTCCTTTAGTTCTTTGCTGATTGTATGTACATCCCATTGCCTAGAGTAGCTGCCCCAATCATTTTCTTCTTGCCTGGAGCCTTGCACACTGATCTTCATCCATCTCAGCAGCAAGCTTCATATTGTACTTTACTGAGAAAATAGAGACTTTTTGTCATGAACTCCATATTCTCCCTTATTCTATACCTTGAAGCCACTTGGTATCTTTTCCCATACTCTCTTCCTTTACTTCTTTCTCTAATGAATAGGTAGCCCTTTCACCAAGCCCCGCCCCTTTACTTGCTTCCTTAAGCCCTCCCCCTCCCATGTTTTCTGGCAGCTTTGCTCCCACAACCATTTCTTCTTTCTAATTTTCAATCTCTCCTCATCTATTTGTTTGTTCCTTGCTACCTAAAGCACTCTTCAACAACATGCCTCATCCTAAAAGAAGCCTCACTCAACGGTACAATACCATAATATATTTCTTCTGTCAAATTAGCTAGCATTTATTAAGCATCTATCATATGACAGGCACTATCCAAACTCCTAGAAAAAGCTCTCTGTTGTTGCCTTCACTTCCTCTCCTCTCATTTCTCAGCCTCTTGAAATCTGATTTCTGACCTCATCTCTAGAAAGAAACTTCTCTTTCCAAAGTTACCTGTGATCTTCTAGTTGTCAGTTCTAGTGGCCACTTCTCAGTTCTCGTGGCCACTTCTCAGTTCTCATCCTTCTTGATGTCTCTGCGGTATTTAATTAACACTGTTGATCACACACTCCGATATTCTTTCCTTTTTGGGTTTTTATACTATTCTCTCTTGGTTTTCCTGTTATTCATTCAGCCACTTCTCTGTTTCCTTTGCTGGGTTAGTCTCTGTGTCCCCTCTCACCATATTTGTCTTTCCTTCGTGACTATTCTTTTATCTCTGTTGTGGTTCAGTCATTCCAGTTATGTTTGACTCTTCATGACCCCATTTGGAGTTTTCTTGACAAAGATGCCATTTCCTCCTCTGGCTCATTTTTACAAATGAGGAAACTGAGGCCAAACAAGGTCACACAGCTAGTAAGTGACTGAGACTAAATTTGAACTTGGGAAGATGTGTCTTCCTAATTCCAAGCCTGGTACTTTATGCACTGCATCACCTAGCTGCCCTCTCTTAAATCTACACACCCAGTTTCTTAGGATCTCTCTTTTCCTTCAAGGCACATTAAGCAATACCTTCTACATGAAGCATTCCCTAGTACTCCCCAACTATTAGTAGTACCCTCCCTCACACAATATTTCATTTATTTTGTGTTTAATTACTTTTGATTTGCATTTATTTTCCTTATATTTACTTTGTATGTGTTCATATATTTATTTCTGATCCCTTCCTCTATTAGAATGTAAACCCTTATGAGTAGAGATTCTTTCATTCTCTGTATTTGTATCTTCAGCACCTAGAATAGGTATGAAATAAATGCTCAACGACTGATTGATTGATCAACTTTCATAGGCTCAACTATCGTCTCTTATGTAGATGACTCTTAGAGCGCTAGTATTTCTCCTGAGCTCCAGTCACCAAGCTCCTTGGAACATTCCCATCTAAATGCCTGATGGGCATCTTAACCTTAACATGTTCAAAACAGAACTCATGATTTAGGTGGCACAGTGGATAGAGTGCCAGGTCTAGAGTCAGGATGACTCATCTTCTTGAGTTCAGATCTGGCCTCAGACACTTAATAGCCATGTGACCTTGGGCAGGTCACTTAACTCTGTTTGCCTCAGTTTCCTAATATGTCAAATGAGCTGGAGAAGGAAATGGCAAACCATTCCAGTATCTCTGCCAAGGAAATCCTAAATGTAGTGTTGAAGAGTTGGACACAACTGGGAAATGACTGACAGCCAAATAAGATAGAAACTTTTCAGCTTGGCATTTAAAGCCCATAATGAGGCATTGTCCCCAAGCTTTTTGAATGTTGCTTTCCTTCATGCACTCTACAGTTAAGCCAGACTTGCTTTTTTTCTATCCCTCAGCCATGATGCTCCAATACCTGCTTCTGGGACATTGCACAAGTTGTTCCCAAGTTTAAATTCGCCTCTCTCTTCCCTTCCACCTCCCAGAAACTTCTTTAAAAACTCAGTTCAGGTGCCACCTTCTGCTTGAGGCCTTACCTGTCTTTTCATCTTGTAGTGCCCTTTGCCCAGGAAATTAAATTATTTATATTATGCCTTTACTTATCTATGCTTGTGTTATCCCCCCGTAAATTCCTTGAGGACAGAAACTTTCATTTTTTTCTTTTATCCCCAGTACCTACCACAGTGCCTGGCGCATAGTAATGTTTAATAATGTTTTGTTAAATGAAGAAATGAGGGAATTTAGAAAAATCTGAAAAGGACCCTGGCCTTTTTGACCTTCCAGATCAGGACTTCCTAATCTGGCATCCACAAGATGTTCAAAGAGTCTATAGAGCGATTGAACTCCAGGGGAATAAAATTGCATCTTATTACATCGTATTTTCATGCATTTCTAACTAAAATTTAGCATTTTCTTCAATTATGAATTTTTAAAAAACCCATTATTTTGACAAAGATTGATTGGGTGGCCAAGAGGGGTGCACATTAAAAAAATTACTAACTCATGCTCTGGATTTTTAGCTATAGTACACATTCATAATGAATGATTCCTGTGGCTAGTAAGGGTGACAGACACTTGGAAAAAATATGTGTGTTTGTGTGTGTGTGTGTGTGTGTGTGTGTGTGTGTGTGTGTGCATGTTTGGCTACTTTGTATGATGTTTAAAAGCAAGTTTCACTACCATGGCAACTACTGGAGATCTGTGATCCCCTCCACATGAGCACTCCTGCCACTGTATGGCTTGTGGCCTCTTCCACCCTTCTCATTCCATGGGTATCTTGGCCTTGTTGCTTTGTCATTCTCTTCGAGGTGAAGGCACCATCTGTTTTCTCTTATTCTTGCTTCTTAACCAGCTCATCTTCTTTTCTTGTTGTACTTTCCTCCACAATGCCTCTGTTCCATTACTTTTCATTCATGAGTAACTGTTAGCAATGTGCTGGAGCCTACCACCATGTACCCACCAAGCATCGTTCTCTTGCCCTTTACATCACCTGTAGCTGTCAGGCTTTTGAGATGATGTTGTTCGATGATTCACAGTCATATACAATATCGCCAGGAGAGAGAGGAAATCATTTAAAAAAAAAAAAAAAGGAATATATGAAATCAACAACAAAGATCCTTTTGAGTGGAGAGATTCTGTTTTATCCTCTATTTAGTTTATGAGGGGGTCCTTTCCACAGTGTTTCCCATAATTTTACCTAGTCTTATTTTTGCCACATAGAGTATATAGTTATTTTCATTGATTTCCCTTTAGAGAATCTCTTGGTGTTCAGATTGGAATTTTCTTTTCTTATCTATATTATCACTGTTAATAACCTCCCCAGCTTTATCTCAATTTATCACATTCATTCCAGTTATTATTCTGTAGAGAATCTATATCCAATTAATCTCTTTGATTAACTATTAATCCTTATTATTATTTTTATAGTTTAATTGTTAATTAATCCATGTTAATCCTTAATATGCTTGGGTATGATGTCTGTTTGAAGAGGTATTGTAAGACTCAGGATAATGGATGAAAATTAGTTTGTAAAACTTAAAGTGCTAGGTAAAGTAAGTTATTGTTATTATTTATTGTTATCATTAGCCTCCGGTCAACCAGGCCTCCAGTCTGGTGATGACTCCATTCCTTGAGCCTTCTCTGTACTCCTCAGCTCAAGCTGTTTACAGAGTAGTGCAGGGGTGAGCTGGTAAGCTGGTAACAATCAGTTCTCCGGAAAAAAAAAATGATTGCACATACACTCTTAGGTTTAATCAGCATTATTAATGTGTTATTAAGTCTGAAAATCAACAAAGCAATAAACTAAGCCCTTCTTGGTGTCTGTTGCCTATTTCTGGGCATAAATGCTCAAACTGAAAATTTAACAGTTGGTTCTCCAGTTAGGGCTGACTCTGGCACAACCTCTCTATTATGAGAGTACAATGATATATTGTAGGAAAGGCCTCTGTATCACATGTGCATTTGTGCATATATAATAAATATAAAAAGAAATTAATCTTAAGTTTAACCAGAAGGCACCTCATTCATCGTGGTATAGCATACTGGATAGAAGACTAGCCTTGTAGCCAGGAAGTTCAATACCTGGATTCATTTCTTTCTTCTGGCACATACTGGCTGCATGACCATGGGAAAATTACTTAACCTCTCAGTACCCCAGGCAACTGTCCAAGATTCGTAAGTTAGAGATGAGTTGTTGATCGTTTCAGTGGATAGTCTCCAAACCGGAAATTCCCCACACAGAAGAAATCGTAGGTCCAGACCAAAAACTCAAGTTGAACTTCCATGTCCTAGAACCAGAAAGCTTCTTTTCTCAGACATTTGACACAGTTATCTCTAAAGGTATAAGTAGTGACTTGTAACAAATAATTACCTTAGGGGAAAGTTGTAAGTTAAATGTTTCTATCTTATTGCTAAGAAATATAGGCAATCTTAGGAGACTGATTATTTCTGGAAGAGTTCTACAAATTAGATGGAAGCTCTGTAATAAATCTAGCCATTAGTACTGGAAACAAAAGAAAGTCCTTACTCTAAGACCTTATTATGGTATGAGGGTGAACTTATGTTCTCTGAGACTATGCTAACAGGGCAAGTTTGACCAAGCTTCAGAGACTTTGAGAACAGTCTCAGTGTCAGATTGAGTCTAAGCCTAGGATAGAACTAGTTAAGTACAAATAGGCTTTATACTAGTATGTGGGTCACTGTATGATGAATCCTTTGTCCATGGCAAGCCTTAAGAAAAAATAAAGAAATGACTTATAGTCCCTTTCTACTTCAATGGCGATGGTGATGGGAGTTGCAGAGCAGAGTTCTAAGAATGCCATGAATCCCTATTCCCTTAGCTGTTGGTACTGTAAATATGAAATCACTGCCAAATGATCAATGAATTGACATATTATTGGAAGAATTGAAACATCAGTATTGACAGTTCTCATGATAAAAGAAAGCAGCAGTGGAATGATGACTCCCAGGTTCTCCTTGGATAGAAAGAGAAAGTAGTTGGTGGGCAAAGAAAATAAGAAACATAGTTGCATAAGTCACTTGGTAATTTCATCCTGTAGTGTTTAGGATGAGCAAAAGCCAACAGAATACAATGAATGTCACAGAAGTGAAATCACTTATAGTTTAACAGTTAGGAAATAACTTGTCACTGATATAGGAATCTGGTAAAAATCAGCCGTCTGAAAAGTCCAACAATTGACTAGATAAAGCAGAGGTCAAAAATTAGCATGAAATTATTAAAAAAAGTTACATATAAGCAGATGACGCTTTGTACCATTGCAGTAGCTTCAACCCATACTGTTTAAACAGAAATGAGCCTTCAACATGAGAAATAAGCAAAGTTGTTGACCTTGATTACTACCGTCTCTTGCAGAATTTTAGCTAATTTTAAGTAACTGTTACAATGAGTAGGCTGTCAAGAATCAGCCTTACCCAACAACCATTTGATATGTTTGCCAAGTGGAAAAATATGACACTCTAAGGTAACTGTTTAAAATTAAAGTTATTTATTTATAAGACACCATGGAAAAGGATAGTAGAAAAATTATATCAGTATTACCTCATTAAAGAGTAAAAAGCAGTGGAAATAAGAACCAGTCTAAGGAAAACTTGGTGCAAGATAACAACTAAGCCATATCATTGCAAGTGCATACATAGATGAAAGTGGAAAGAGGGAAATAAATGCTAAATGGAACAGATTTGTCACTGTTTCTATAATCCTGTATTTTCATTATCAGTGACAGTACACCTCAGTCCCTGATGTGTTATAAGAGGAAGTAGAAATGGCACTTGTGAAGATGAGGTTTGAAAGAATGGTTAGGTTCACCAAGAATTCACAGTAGAAATCTGTCTGTCCTGAAGGTGAGATCTTGAAAGGGTTTAGAGATAATTTTTCAAAATGTCTTTCTTGGATCTGAGTATGGTGGGGTATAAGTAAGGAGACATCATACAAATGGAAAAAAAGGGATACTATTATTTCTCAAAAGAAATCATTGAAAAGACATCAATAGCTACTTTGTCATCTTTATGAGAATTATCTACACATATGTTGAATGTGAGAAGGAAGCAGGCATGCTTTAACATATCTTTGTCATCATGTGATTCTGGAATGTGTAGACAGTACAAGAGTCTGATGTGCTATTTGTTGATTTAAAAAAATACACCTAACAGTTGACTTAGTTAAGCAAAATGTAACCTTAGAGACTCTATTTCAGTAAGGAATCTCATGCATATTTTAAGTTCACACAAGATCCTGGGCAAATGCAGCCAAACAGATAGCTATGCTCAATGACCCTCCGATATTTTCAGTCAAGACATAGAGCAGATATGTTTGCCGCTGTCAAGAAAGAAGTGCTATATAGGTTATACGTGAAAAAGGAATTTCCTATAGATGTTGAAATCCTCCAGATACTTCAGTTTATGGTGCTGGTTTCATCCATTCCCAGTTCGCTATAGGACTTTCTCAGTGAGATCCACCATAATTCAAGAGATTAACCTAATAATCCAAAATGAAAAATCAGATAGATAAAAAGTGTGTACTCCATACTTCAGCATACGATTGGAGGGCCAGTTCTTTGACTTAGCCCTGGAGTGCATCTATCTGGGTAAGACACTATAGACAGAAAGGCCTAGAATTGAGTAGTAAAAAGAAAATGGGTATTTTGAAATGAATATGTATAAGTGAAAATGAGCACTGGTTCTAGAGACAGAGGATTCAGGTTAAAATCTTGTCTGTGGTGTTTACTGCCCATATGACTTTGGGTAAGTCACTTCCTCAGCCTTGGTTTCCTAATTTGTAAAATGTGGGGATTAGACTATATGGCTTCTGACGTCCCTTTTAGCTCTAGATCTATGCTCCTATGAGATATTTAAACTGAAGCTACCCTCTGGAACAACAAATTCATCTAGGTAACAAAATGTTTTCTTGACAATGGTTGTAGATTTTGGAATACCACAATCCTCAAAAAATTGAAATTGCAAGGTAAACCAATATGTAAATAGAGTATAACAATACCACTGATACGCCATCCCTAAGAAACTGGTAAGGAATATCATCTATGAAATTCATTATCAGAAAAAAACAGTGAGTTGGTGATATATTAAGAGGAAGGACTAGCAAACAGACAATTTGAATGCTGTACTGGTCACCACACAGTGTTAAAAGACCAAGAATTGGGAAAGAATCTTTACAACAAGTGTCTGTGATAAAGGCCTCATTTCTAAAATATGTAGAGAATTGAGTCATATTTACAAGAATACAAGTCATTCCCCAGTTGATAAATGGCCAAAGGATACGAACAGGCAGTTTTCAGAGGAAGAAATTAAAGTTATATATAGTCATATGAAAAAATGCTTTAAATCACTATTGATTAGAGAGATGCAAATCAAAACAACTCAGAGACCCAGCAATATCGCTACTAGGACTGTATCTCCAAGAGATCATAAAAATGGGAAAGGGTCCCACATGTACAAAAATATTTATAGCAGCACTCTTTGTAGTTGCCAAAAACTGGAAGTCAGGGGGATGCCCATCAATTGGGGAATGGCTGAATAAATTATGGTATATGAATGTAATGGAGTACTATTGTGCCATAAGAAATGATGAACAAGAAGACTTCAGAGAGGCCTGGAAGGACTTATATGATCTGATGCTGAGCAAAAGGAGCGGAACCAGGAGAACTTTGTGCACAGCAATGACCACAGTGTCAGAGAGTTTTTTCTGGTAGACTTGGAACTTTGTAATAACACAAGAACTTAAAAAAAAAAATCCCAATGCTTTTGTAATTCAAAATGCCTTCCACACTCAGAGAAAGAACTATGGAATACATTCGCAGAATGTAGCAGATCATGTTTGTGTGTGTGTGTGTGTGTGTGTGTATTATGTTTTGATTTGTTATATGATTTCTTCCATTTATTTTAGTTTGTCTACGTAGCATGACTATAGTGAAAACGTATTCAATAGGAAAGTATATGTAGATCCTATATAGAATTGTATGCCATCTTGGGGAGGGAGGGGAGTGGTGGGGGGTAGGTGTGAGGGGGTTAAAATCTAAATTTTATGGTAGTGATTGTAGAACATTAAAAAATAAAATAAAATTTAAAAAAAAAACAAAAAAACAACTCAGAGGCACCACATCACACTTATCAGATTGGCTAATATGACAAAACAGGAAGATGATAAATGTTGGAGAAGATGTGGGAGAGTTGGAACACTAACTCATTGTTGGTGGAGCAGTGAGCTGATCCAACCATTCTGGAGAACAATTTGGAACTACGCCCAAAGGGCTATAAAAATGTGCAGGTGGACTTCAGAAAATCCTGGAAAGATTTATATGAAGTGATGCTGAGTGAAGTGAGCAGAACCTAGAGAACATTAGACACAGTAATAGCTATGGTATTCGAGGATTGTTTCTGATAAACTTGGCCCTTCACAGCAAGGCAAAGCATTTCCAAAGGCCTCTTGATGCAAAATGCCACCCACATCCAGAGAAAGAACTATGGAGCTGGAACACAGAATGAAACAGACTATTTTCTCCTGTGTTATGTTTTGTTTTGGTTTGATTTTTCTCATGGTTTCTCCCATTGGTTTTGATTCTTCTGTGCAACATGACTGATGTGAAAATGTGTTTAATAAGAATGTATGTGTAGAACTCATATAAGATTGCATGCTGTCATGGAGAGGGAGAGGAGGGGGGCGGAGAAAAATTTTAAACTTATGGGAGTGATTGTTGAAAATTGAAAACAAATTAATTATTGAAGTAAAAAAAGTAAAAAAAAAAAAAAAGGCCAAGAATTGGTTTTTTTTTTTTAATCTGTTGGGTAGATCCTTTGTAGAGGGGAATCTATGAGAGAACACAGACAAGAATTGCTCAAGACCAGAATGGATTGGTTTTGATCTGTAGTGACTGAGGAAGTACCCATACCAAAGAGGTCATTGATTCATTGAGATATTGTGGTCCAGGGTCCTTTTGGGAAGAGCAACTGCTTTTCATATTCCTGAAGCCTTGTAATAACCCACCCATGCAGGTAGTTGCAGGGGTATTGTTGTCTGTATTGACTATAAGCAGAATGAAGAAAGCAATGCCCACTTTAGGTTATTCCATCCTTCCTTTATCCTCCTTTACCCTCCCCTCACATTCCTTTTTCTTGGAAATATTGTGTAACTAAAGAAGAGGAGGATACTGTATGTTTGTGTATGGGGGCGAGGTGAGGACAAGAGAGTCATCTGCAAATGTTTGGGGAATTTACTAGGAAAGGTGTCAGGATAAACCTGTAGAAATTATTCTGTTAATTGAGGACTCCTGACCTATGCTTTTCATCTGAAGCGAATTTACATGGGAGGTAGGACTTGGGCATTACTATTGAGATTCAGCATTTCATACTTGCTTTCTGACATACTTAGCTTCTAATTCTGTTTATGTTTAACAAAGGAAAACAGTTAAGCAAACTTAGCTGATACAGACTGATAAAGCATTCCAAACTCTGCATTCGTTATCCCGTCCATCCCATAAGATTTAGAGCTGGAGGGGGATCTTAGAGGTCACAGAGTCCTGTCCCTTCATTTTACATATGGAAGAAAGTGAAGCCCCAGCCGGGGGCACACAGGTATTCAAGTTTTGAATGCAGGTCTTCCAGAATCCAGCTATGCATTAAAGGCCACCTGGCTATCTCTCTAAGGAGGATATTCATTTCCTTACCTTTTCTCTGAGCCCAGGGTTGGTCATTACAGTTATACATTGGTTGATATGAAAACAACAACAGCATGCTTTTTTAATTTACATTTCATTTTATGTTATTAGATTCATTGTGCATGTTGTTTTCCCAGTTTTGCTTCTTTTACTCTCCATCAGTTCATGGGAGTAGCCAGTAGGACAGTAGATAGAGCATTGGGCCTGGAGTCAGGAAGACTCATTTTTCTGAGTTCAAATCTGGCCTCAGACTCTTACTAGCTGCCTGACCCTGGGAAAGTCATATAACCCTGTTTTCCTCAGTTTCCTCATCTGTAAAATGAGCAGAAAAAGGGAATGGCAAGCCACTGTAGTTATTTTTGCCAAGAAAACCTCAAATGGGGTCATTGTATTGATAATACTTTTTTTTGTTTTAATATAATCAGGTGCCTCTGATTGAATAATGTGATTAGAGAAGATCTTCCCTGTGCATTAATGGGTCTGAGAAGATTTGTAGGAAGGCCTACACTTTTGTTAAGGAGGCAGTGGTTCTCAAGAGTTGTGATGCCCTCTGGTTCTAAAAAATGTATATAAATACTTTGAGGTGAGGTCTTACTTTGGGGCTTAGTTTTGGAAAAAGGTTTGTGTGCCAGATGAGACTCTGGGAAGCCACTAAGCAACCCCCTAGCTTTGAAAACCCAGATGTTGGTGCTTCTCTCTCTGGTAACTATGTATGTATGTAACAGTCAGACAGTTGGATCTATTTGTTGATCTATGATGTATGTATTACGTATGTCAGACAGTTGGAAACATGTCTGTTGATTTTGATTTCTCTGTATTTTCTCAAGTTCAGGGTGCTGACTTTTTCCTCTGAACATGTGCTTGATTAAAGTGATTGTTGACCACTCAGAGTTGCCTTTGCTTTTAGAAAAGCAGATCAAAGAACCTGTGATAGCCGGCCCTCCTGTGTATGTTGAGGTCCTTGCTTTTACAGTCATGAAAAGTCAGATGTAATTGAAAAATGACACAGCAATAGCAGGGCACTGAGAGATTAAGTTACTTGTCAAAAGTCATACAACTGGTCCCACAGAGTGGGGACACAAATCCAAATATTTTTCTTAATATATTACACTGTGCTGCCTCTCTACATTGTTAGACCACATTTTCCATTAGTAGACCATTTCCACCTGAGGGGCACCCAGTTTGTTTCCAGTTTTCTGCTATCGCGAAAAATACTACTATACATATTTTGGTACATTTGGGACCTCTTTGGGAGTATATATCCAGCAGTGAGATCTCTAGGTCAAAAAAAAGTATGGACAGTTAGATAACTTTTCTCACATATTTCCAAATATAACCAATTTATAGCTCTACCAGCAGTGAATTTGTATACCTGTCTTCCTACAACCCTTTCAACATTAATTTTTTTTCTTCTTTTATTATCCTATTTACTACATGTAAAAACTCTGGAGTTGTTTTAATTTTCCCTTCTAATAATTTGGAGAAATCTTTCACAATGCCTAGCACATAGTAAACACTATATGTTGCATTTTACCGCATAATTGTCACAGATTTTATGACAAATTTTTTGCAGAAAAGTGGGATGAGACTATTATGTGAAGCTTTTTAAATTAAAAAAAAAATTATGCCAGTGTTACTTGTCTTTTAGTTTTTGCCAGTCTCACACCAACTTTTCATTCACTGAAAACTGTCTTTTCTCAGCACTGTTTCTACGCTGTTCAGTCAACACAATCACTTTCAGCTTGATGCCTGTAGGATAGTTTTTATGTTTACTCATAATGAGAAGGAAATGGTCTGCTGGCAGATGAGCTGTACAGTTTAGCTAGTGCAGGAAGATGCAAGTCTTGTTATATCACATGTCTTATTCATGGCAGCTTCTTCTGACTGTCTGCTTCCCTTGAGCCCATGGCTCTTCTTTGGGTTGAGCGACAATATTGTTAGTATTGCAGTGCTCTAAACAGACCACGCAAGTCAGCTTTCAGAAACATACTGACAATGCACGTGGGCTGATAATTCGAGGCTTCTGGCTGATGAGTGCAGGAGATAACTATGTAACCAAATGCCACTGGTGAATGAATACAGTGCTGCTCTGTTTACCTTTTTAACCATCATGACAAATGGGATTATATACCATGCGACCATTATACGATGAAAGGTTACAAACTGATTTTTGGACTGGAAAAAAAAGCCCGTAACAAAACAGGCTGGGACAATGCGGTGAAATATGGTAAATCAGCTATTGTTTTAATTGTTAATAATTGACACTTCTTTTGAGAACTGTTAGTTCCTGCCCTTTGACTATTGAAATCATCTTATTTTATAGAGTAGCCTTATATTTTATAACTTCACAAACCTCCATGGTTGGTATGGGTGATCTGTTTAGTATTGTAAAAGGAGATAATGTATTTTAGTGAGGCTTGGAAAATGGCTAACCATTCCACTAATAATAATTTAAAGACATTTGCACAGTAATTTAATGTTTGCAAAATGCTCTGTGTGAGCCTCACAACAGTGCTTCCTGGTAAACACCACAGATATGATTGCACCCATTTTATGGATGAGAAAATTCAAGTTCAGAAAAGTTAGGTGATTTTTCCTGTGGTCCCATAGCTAGTAAGTATCTGAAGATGAATTGGGGCTCAAGTATGCCGCCTTGAAGTCCATCCCCCACCTTGTTCTGCCTCTTCATTAATTCAAGAAGTTCTTGGTGAGATATAGAAGTTGACATTTTTGGAAAAATAACTCTTGAGTGAATGACTTAATCTCAACAATATAGTCATCCAAGACAATTCTGAAAAATTTATAATGAAAAAGGCTGTCCATCTCCAGAGAAAAAAATCGACAGAGTCTGAATGCAAATTGAAGTATATTTTTTTTTAACTTTCATAGTTATCCATGGGATTTGTTGTGGTTTTTTTGGGGGGGAGGGGTCTTTTTCAGTGTAACTGATATGGAAATGTGTTTTACACGATTGCACGTGTAAAATCTATATCAAATTGCTTGCCTTCTCAAGAAGGAAGTGGGAGCAAGAGAGGGAATGTACAACTCAGTTAAAAAGAGAATGCTAGAAATTTTTGTTTACATGTAACTGAGAAAAAAAAATTTTAAATGACAAAAAATAACTCCTGAATCTGAATTTTCTGTCTGCTCGCTTATAACTTTTTATGTTCTGTGCCACCCCATTTTGCCAGAAGTAAACATTTTGTGGGAAAGGTGGGAAAAATAGATAAACATCAACTTTCCTAAAATAATATTTTTCTGTCAGATGATGAGATGGCCTCTTGACTATTCAATATGTTTATAAATTGGTCCTCTTTGATTTTTTAAAAAAATTACACTGAACATAATTTTTCTTCTCCTTCATGACTTAGGTTCAAAGATGAACATAAGTTTTTGTGGAGATTATTCAAGTGCTTAGGACTCAGACTGCTTTCATTCACTCCATCAGGCAATAACATTTGTTAAGCACTTACTAAATGCCAGGTACTGGGTTAATCTGAATCTGAATGCAGAGCTGCCAGTAAATATTCAGTAATGACCTACTCAATGTCAGATACTGTGCTGGAAGTGAATACAGAGCTGCCCTAGAGTTGGGATGCTTTTAGTGGAGAACCATGATGCTAAGAGATTCTGCTGAGGCAGCTAGGAATGGGTACTCCCTACCATGCAGGGCTATTCTGAGTCTTCTGCCTCTTTTTTCTGGCCAGCTAGCTTCTCTACTGTCAGTTTGCACTAAAATCAATATGTCTTCTTGTTGTGCTTGTCCAACCTCCAGGTGATTCTGCTTTTGTGAGTAAAAAACCCCTCATATTCGTATGAGGATTTTTTATTTAATAGTTTGCAAAATGCTTTCCTTCACACCAACCCAGTGCGTTCTTCGGGAATAAGGATCATCATCTCTACTTTACACACACACACACACACACACACACACACACACACACACACACACACACACACTCTCTCTCTCTCTCTCTCTCTCTCTCTCTTTTCTTTATTTTATTTTTAATTTATGGAATAAAACAAGCATTTCCATAATATAGTATAATTTTAAAAGATGATTACACATGAAATTGCAAATCTATCATATACAAGTTGCTATTCCTTTTAAATATATAATAAAATTATCGTAATTTTTTTCCTTTTCTTTTTTCCTCCTCCCAGTATATACCTGTTTGTTTCTAATGGTAGCTAATCTCTAACATCCACTGTTCTTACCACTGCACCATCCTGCCTCTCTTTTCTGATGCCATGCTATTTGCCCATCTCCTCCTCCCACTTTCTTCTCATTTTCTCCTTTCTTTTCTCTTTCATATTTGTCTGTTCTCTCTTTCTCTCCCCACTCCCCTTGTACTACTTGTCCTGTGTCCTGGCAGGACTTAGCATTTTTGTAGCCATTACCCCAGTACCTTTCCTTTTGGCAAACAAAAACAACCAAGTCATATCAGGTCATGTGTAACTTTCAGGTCTTCCACTATTTTGGTCATTGCTTACATTTTTAGAACCTCGCTCTTCTGTCCCCCTCCTTTTTCTCTTCCCTTCCTTTTGAATTTGTCACTGTGTGAGTGAAGTGATCCTGCATACATGGGTACTTTCATGTGATCTGGAGCTCAGCTGTTGAAATGGGGGAGGGTCCAAATGCTTGAGGGGTTCTTACAGTGCTGGAAGAAAGCTCTCTGTGCTCTTTGGCCATAGTCTACTTAACTTATCATCTCCCAGTCTTCTAGTTTGCATAATAATTCTTTGCCTTATACTTTGAAAGCACCATCCAAAAGTCTTTTTGAATGAGTTACCGGGGTTTTGTTCTTACCTTGTTTATCTAAATAGTGTTCATGTCTCACTTGTTATTTACCAATCTACTTTTGAATCTCCCATTGGCCCCTAAACTCTCCAGTTCCTTCCCTCAGCTTATCACTGCCCCAGGCCACTTACCCAGGCCCTCTCCGGTCCCATCCTTCCTGAGGTGGTCCCATTCTGTTGTTTGCCAGAATTCTAGTTCTGGATGGAATAGGTTTACAATTTACATCCCCTTCCATTACCACAAGTTTGTTGTTTATGGTTCCTCAGACTTCGCCCCCCTTGTTTAACTATATTCATCATCAAACAGTACCTTAAAAAAGGCATTATAGATGCCACAAGGACTGAGTTCTTTTAAGGGCTAGGTAGTGGTCATCATAGGGAGCTGGAAGGAAGCTTAAAGATCAACTACCCTAATGCCCTAATTGTGAAGATGAAAACACGGAGCCCCAGAGAGATAGTGAGTTTCCCCAAATCACAAAATTAAATCACTGCAGGACTGATGTTTTTATAATGCCAGTGAACAAAGCTCCTTGATTTGGTGAAGGAAAGAACTACTTACTGTCTAAAGTCTTGATAACAGAAGGCAGTAGATAGCTAAACCCCACTTTCCACAAGCTGGGTTCCAGTAAACATTTTTTTAGTAAGAAGAGATGAAAGGTATGTCAGGGATTTTGCATTAGAATCAATGGTCTTATTTCCAAATTCAGGTCATTTTATTTTGGATCAAAAATGAAGAAGAAAATGGTACAGCCTGTGGTCACTGGCACCCCTGACAATTAAGAAGTGCTAAGTTCCAAAAGAGACTGGACAGTTAATGCAGACTGAAGAAAAGTTAAACCAGACTTGGAATATTCAATCCAATTTTTAAAAAGTTTGATGTGCTATAATAATTTGGGTGTTTTCCTATAAATGCTAATAAGCCAGCTCTAATTAATGCTCCAGCACAAACTATGGGAAACTGATTCTCAAAAATTCACCACAGAGGTCGATAAGTTGTCCTATTTTACTATCAGGACCCAACGTTTCACAGTTTTAAGTTACAGATTTCCTTATATGTGGGGTGCTTGTATGCCACAGAATAAAACAGGATAGATAAAGCTGTGAGGGAGCATTTTCACGATTTGGATATTAATCTCTGGGTAAATTGCTGTGAAAAAATAATTTCTTGACCAGTTTTCTTCTTTACCAACAACTTTAGAGAATAAACTGAGCAATAGCCTGTCTTTTTGGAGTCAGGTTTATTGCAAAATGTAGACCATTCCAATTTTTTCAAGAAGGTTAAAAAAAAACCCCAGCCTTCATCACAAAATTTGTTTACCCATTCCTTAAGATCCCAGGAAAACAAATTGTACCTGCCCATTCAGATTCATAATCTCCAGATCTCCATCTGGGTTCTTATATATGTCAACTATAAGGTGATAAGTGCTGTTGGATGGGACTTGAAATGCTGTTTGTAGGTACTGTCACAAGCCCCAAAAGTATCTCACAGGTTTTCAGATAGCAGATTCAGATGTCTGAATTATCCCTTATAGTTTCTTGTAATTAGACTCCCTGTGGAATGTTTGCACTATCTCCCCACAATAACAACTTTCTGCAGGAGAAGTCATTATCAGATCAACCAGAAAGCTGGGAACTGTATTAGAGGCTTTCTGGATAGCAGCAGTAATAGCTTTGAAGTCCTCAGTATGATGTATTGATCCAATTCTTCGAATTGTAGAACTGCCCCTATGATGTTACATATATCTGTGCTCAGAAACTCATTCTAACTCTCTAAATACTCTTAAGATCACACTGTATCTGATTTTCCCCCTTCTCAGTAAACCTTGCAATGGCCTTTGGCCAAAAGTAGCTTTTATAAAATGATGTTCCTTGATCCATCGACCTAAGCCCTACGTGCCCAAATTTTTCTGTTATGTTTCTTATTCAAAGGAAAGAAATAAAACCTCAGTGTGCTACTGGGCCACAATGTCATGGGTCAGTTGAGGCAAGGAAGGCAGATGGGAAAGGCAGTGAAGAGGCCATGTCCCTGACCTACTTAGCTAAACAAGGCTGATGGGTGTCAAGCAGCTGTTTTCCTTTTTAAATTCAAAAGTAATCCAAGGGTTTGGCCATGTGATACATTCTATTGCTAGGTTACTTCATGGCCTTTTTTCAAGAAGGGGAACTCAGGCTTGTACTCAGCCACCAGTGTGACCAATAGAGGACTCTATAAATCTGCAGTACTGCTGTTCCCATGGAGTGAGGGTATCATGCATCTGATTAACCAGGGCTTCTGGCATCCTTCTGTACCAGAAGTGGGCTATGACATCTAGGAACTCTGTGATCCAGCCCTTTAGTAGAGAGAATCCTGAATGTGGACAATCTCTCATGGATGATTGGTCATTGACTTTTAATTGACTTCAAGTTTGTTAATAGTGAGCCCTCAGGAGTGGAAATAAAGCAAGATTCCCTTCCACAGTTGGACATGGAAAGAGAGTAGCTCTATCTCTTGCATGATCAAGGAGAGTTGACTAAATGCATTGTCTTGTCAAATAAGTTTAAGCACTGATTTTACCTAGTTATCCCTAAATGACAGACTGTACGTACATGCACCCTAGGCAACACTGCAGCTAATTAGCTGTCCAGTTGCTATCTGATCCATGTCTTATCCATCTGGAATCCATAGGGATGCAAATCTGAAATTGACTGAACAGATTTAGCAAAGCAGAGTTTTAAAACCAGGATGTAATTGTTCCCTCCAGCTTTAGTTTCTACAGGCAGATACGGTTACAGGACTGAATCTTGACAGTCAGTGGAATGGGATTTAGAACTTGTTTGAATTCCAGTCAGAGGACCTCAGCCAAACAAGATCTAGTCTGCCTGAACCTAGGATTATTTTTCTTCTTCTTTGAGAGTTGTCAGGCAAGTTGTAAATAGGGAGTCAGATCCACATTGAGTGAAAGGCAAAATTTGGCTAATGTTTAGGCATGGAAGAATGAATAAATCTAGCAAATGCCTTCTTTATGTTTAAAGATGTTTATGTCTTTTCATTACCTTAGATAGCTAGGTAAGCAAAAAGTGGGAAACTTTTGGACAGCTAAGCAAGGTGGAAGGCATTCAGGGCGTACCCTTCTCATGTTTTCTGGGCCAGGCAAAAAAAAAAAAAAATCAAATGATGGAACAGAAGTAACCATCTTCATCATTTAGTCAGGGACTATGGAGATGCCTGGGTAACTCTGTATAACTAACTGCAAAAAACATTGGAGACTAGTGAATAAATGGAAGAAAGCTTTCCCCAGTAGTCATCTGTAGAGATAAGATTATCTTCCCAGTGGTTCTTGGGTCATTCTAAATTTCAGGGTTCCTAGCTGTCATCAGAGAAAAGACCTCTTCATTTTATTGATGAGGAAACTGAAGCCCTTTAGAGGTTAAGTGACTTACCCAATGTCACATAAGTAAATTAGAGTCAGGATTTGAGCCCAGGTCCTCCAACTCCATATCAAGCACTTTGTCTACTGAACCACATTGATTTGACTCAGTTTGATTCTCTTTGGTGCAGAGAACTCCTTACCTGGCCTTCTTTTTTGTAAGGCTTTTCCCACGCTGGGAGATCTCACTTTCGTAGTTCTACTTATAATCCTATTTATAGACAACCAAAAAAATATAAAGCAAATGGGACAAAATCTAACCTCTTTCTTTACCTATAGAATGCCTGAGAGTCATGTAAGTTCCAGAGGTTGACTGTATATACTATCAAATGTACTATTTATATTACATTTATATTTGGTAGAGGAAAAAAAAACCCAGTATGAGAGGTAGTAGAATAGCATAGACTACAAAAAGCTGGCCTCAGAGTCAGGATGACATAGGGTTAAGTCCTGCCTTTGATACACAGTGGTTGAGTGTCCCTGGTGAGGTTACTTAAACTCTCAATGTTCCAGGCATATTAGCTCTGCATTGGTAGAGTGGTATTCCACACTGAGAGGTCTTTATGCCAATGAAAGATCATATCATAGCATGGTGCATATCATAGTTTATTCCTCAATGATCTGAGCAAAATGCCTCCAGCTGCCTTTATCCTTTACCTAGCTACCTAGAACATCTTCTAATCTATCAGTAACTCATAGGCCTTAGGCTAAGAGAAGGAAGTCTTTGCAAGCTATTTGATGCAGTGAAATGATCCCAGAGAAGATCTATTCCAATTGTCAGTAGGATTTCATTATGCTGGCTTTACGTTAGTTTGAATGGGGGAAATGCCAGAAGTTGGAACCAGTGTAGAATTATAGCTGAATCTCTTGAGAAGAAATCATCTGGGGAGGGGGATAAGGAGAGGCTGATGTCATGTCTTCTTTCCCTACCCTTGCCCTTTGACAGGAGGAGGACTATTCTAATTTGAAAGATATTGAACTTCCAATCTTTCCACTGGGCTGCTGGCAGTGTCTGTATTGGAAGTCAAGGATAGGTGGGCACTGTTTCACCATGCTTAAGGAGACCTTCCTAAGCACCCCATAAATGGGAGAAAAGGAACAAGGAGCTGCTACCTCCTTTTCCCACATGTGCTTTCTGAGATTGAATCCACTCTCCTCTCAAGACTTCATATCTACTTGTGAGAGAGTATATCATAGACCTTTAGGGAGATATTTTCTACTAACTTATTATTATCACTTTACCACCTTTGTGAATATTTCTTTCTAAAAGCTACTTAATGCTGCAGGCTGACTAAATGATTCTCAACTGACAGTCTTGGGTGGAAAGCATACCACTGGGGACTCAATTAGATGATATTAGAGAATTTACCTTTCTACTCCCTTAGGAGTACTACTAGAATCCTGAGGGAACATGTAGCCAGTCTAGCTCTAGAAAATGAACTTATCTGTGAGAGTAGCAGTTGACCTAAGGATGCTTAGGACTTACATGGGCTATCCTTTTCCTTTCCTCCTCCCTTCCTTCCTTCCTTCCTTCCTTCCTTCCTTCCTTCCTTCCTTCCTTCCTTCCTTCCTTCCCTCCTGTCTCTCCTTCCTTCCTTTCTTTCCTTCCTTCCTTTCTTTTTTCCTTCCTTCTTTTTTCTTCCTTTCCTTCCCTCCTCCTTCCTTCTCTCCTTCCTTCCTTTCTCTCCTTCCCTCCTCCCTTCCTTCCTTCCTTCCTTCCCTCCTGTCTCTCCTTCCTTCCTTTCTTTCCTTCCTTCCTTTCTTTTTTCCTTCCTTCTTTTTTCTTCCTTTCCTTCCCTCCTCCTTCCTTCTCTCCTTCCTTCCTTTCTCTCCTTCCTTCCTTTCTTTCCTTCCTTCCTTTCTTTTTTCCTTCCTTCTTTTTCTTCCTTTCCTTCCCTCCTCCTTCTTTCCTTCCTTCTTTCCTTCCTTCCTTCCTTCCTTCCTTTCTCTCCTTCCTTCCTTTCTCTCCTTCCTTCCTTTCTCTCCTTCCTTCCTTTCTCTCCTTCCTTCCTTTCTCTCCTTCCTTCCTTTCTTTCCTTCCTTCCTTTCTTTTTTCCTTCCTTCTTTTTCTTCCTTTCCTTCTTTCCTCCTTCCTTCCTTCTTTCTTTCTTTCATCTTTCCTTCCTATTATTAAATTTCCATTGAATGATCAAAGGTACACATACTTCCCTTCCCATTTTAACCAACTCTAAATTGACAGTGTCTTGCTGAGCTAAAATCAGGAAGAAAATGTCACTTGTATGACTTTATATAAGGTCTTTGTTGTTTTTAAATTGGCAAGGCACATAATTTATTTTGGAAATGTGTTCTTTCATAAGTTTGTAAATGCAAAACAACATTATAATATCCTTTAGTTTTCAAGAGAAAAGCTGTAGTTTTGTTTATAAATAGACTTTATTGATGCCTTTTGTTTTGACATCACAGTAATTTCTGGAAACACTTCCCCTCTCATCCACCTCCTCCACTCCCTTGGAACTGAACTGATACTAAAGAGAAACAGTTAAGTAAAAATACCTGATTCAATGACTGTCCATCAATGTGTGTGTGTATATATATTTATATATCACATTCTGTCATAGTAGTCCTCTGCCTCTCTTCTGAGAGGAGGAAGTTATGTTTCATTTTCTAATTTCTGGGGCAATTATTGCTTGAAAATAGCTAGAAATAAAATATTAATCATGTGCGATATAAAGGTTTGGTCACCTCCATAAGAGCTAAATTTGCCCATTAATTGGAGAATGGCTGGACAAAGTATGGTATATGAATGCAGTGGGCTACTGCTGTGTTATAAGAAATGAAGAAAGAGATGGATGCAAAGAGTCCTGGGAAGACTTGCTTGAACTGATGCACATGAAGTGCGTAGAACCAAGACAACAATCGATTCTATGAAGCAAATACTGTAAGAATGAACAATTCTGAAAGACTTTTGGAATCTAATCAGCCACAGTTGCAGATGAATGATATAGAATGCTGCCTTCCTAATGACAAAGAGATGATAGACTAATAGGGAGAATGTGAAACATTCTGGATCTGGTCAATGCAGAAATTTGTTTTCATTGACTATATTATGCTTATAGGATAAAAGAACTCTGTATTACTTTCTGTTGCTTGTCTTCCTTCCTTCCTTCCTTCCTTCCTTCCTTCCTTCCTTCCTTCCTTCCTTCCTTCCTTCCTTCCTTCCTTCCTTCCTTCCTTCTTTCCTTCCTTCGAGTGAGGAGAGGTAGGAGGGAAAAAGAAAATAAATGTTTGATAATTGAAAAAAAATATTTAAGAAGACTAACTAAATAAGCTGCAGTTTTTAGAAGACCTGAGATAAAAGCCTTTTTTAGTATTTGTCCCTGGACAATCATGGATCTAAGTCTAATGCATAATTAGACAGGAAAGCTAGAGCAGGGGTGGGGAAACTGGGGCCTCAAAGCCTACATGTGGCCCTCTAGGTCCTCAAGTGTGGCCTTTTTGAATCCAAACTTCACAGAACAAATCCCCTTAAGAAAAAGATTTATTCTGTAAAACTTGGACTCAGTCAAAAGGCCACACCCAAGGACCTAGAAGGTCACATGTGGCCTCAAGGCTTCAGGTTTCCCACCCCTGCACTAGAGTAACAAAAGTACTTTTAAATTTTGGGTGAGATTCTCTTTGTTGTGCCTACCTCCATATCATTCTCCCAGGCTCAGGAGGAAACTCCTTCTTTAATGACTGTTGACATTATGCAGTTTGTTTATTATTGTGCAGGCATGGATTACATAGCCACTGATCATGCCATGTTATTGCCATGGGCAAAGCCTTGTTAGTGTTAAATTAAAAATAATGTTTTATCCTTCCATGAGACTGTATAGTAGTAATTGAACAGTCTGTTATGTTTTCCATCTGTTGCCTCTGGTTTCCATAGGAGCAACAGGATTATAGAAGCTACATGTTGATTTTTCCTTCCTTTCTCCACCCACCGCATTTAAGAGAACAGAAAAAAAGTGATTCTCCAAAATAAAATTAAGTAAAGACTTATGTCAACTGTTTTTATCTCCAGAGCTAGACTTTGTATAGCTTGTATAAGAAAACATTATTTTAGTTTTCTTTTAATTTTTTTTTTCCTAAATTTTTATACCTTAAAAATAATGATAGTAAAGAGAAGATGGGAAAAATTCTTTGGAAAATAGCAGCAATTGTATTGACATGCTCCACATTCAGAAAAATTGGCCTTTTCTTTCTATCCGTTTTAAGAAACTTTCTCCCTTCCAAACTTTGTTCCCTGTGACCATGTTGTTCATGATGCAAGAATAATGTGTATTTGTTATGGCAACCAACTGACATCAATGGGCAGACTAGTTAGCAAATTCATGAATAAGGGGGGTTGAATATTTTTGTTTTTACTCTGTCTTTCACAGAATGCTCTATTTAAGAAAAAAAATCTATTATATTTGTCAATAATTTTGAAAAAAATAATTAGTTGGACTTGTCTTCTATTGGGAGAAGAGCATGTGGCTCACTTCACTCAGTGACCAGCAGCTTTAAGGTAGAACATGTGTATAACAAGTGGGCAAATGATTAGTAGCCTTCATTTATAAAACTGTAAGAAGAATCTCAAATCTGTGGATCTGCTTATTCTTTTTTCTTTTTATTTCATCTTTGTTTTGTACATTCTTTTTTTTGTTTTTGTTTTTGTTTTTTATACGTTCTTTGAAAGGTCAGTTCAGAATGATAGATTGAAAATGATTTTCTAGTGAAATCAAAGATTTGGGTTAACTGTGGTTGATCTATGAAACAAATACAAAAGCTGGCTGCCACCAACTTGGTGTATAATCGTTGGCCTCACTTTGCTGTTTCCTCACAAGTAAATGAGTCAGTTTATAATATCATCATGACTAGACATTAAGTTAATCAATACTGGAAAGTATCAAGTGGTGTGTGTGTGTGTGTGTGTGTGTGTGTGTGTGTGTGTGTGTGTGTGTGTGTGTGTGTGTGTGTGGTCTGGAATATCAAGGGAAGAACCTTTATTTGGGAAAAGAAGTTTATTAGAAATACTTAAAAGTTTCTCAATGTTTGTGAAATTTTGGAATATGTTGATTTTAATTTGTAGCTTTTTTGGTGATGAAATAGAGAGATTAAGATATTATTTGTTCTTGATTTGCTAAAGAATCCTGTGCATGAAAGTTATCGTGTTTTCAATGTCTTTCGTTCTTTGAGTATTAAAATAGTCATAAATAGAACATAGAAACATAGAGTTTTAGGAGCCGGAAGGGACTTAGAGTTCTAGTCCAAACCTCTTCATTTTACAGCTGTGCTATTTATCCAGGCCTAGGATGCTTACATAATACTAGAAATACTTCTTTTGTTACTGAATTGTTATACTCTTTTTTTAACCTAAAATAAATTTAAAGAGTAATATATGACTTTTTCCCCCATCAATACTAGTATTAAACTTAGTTTTAGAATTACTCGATAGCAGCAAAAGTGAATCTTGTTTACTTTTTTAAAAAAAGAACATGACTTAAAAATATTTTCGGTTATTGTTTACATTGGTCCGTAACCTATTGGTAGATGCTTGATAGTTTAATTAGTGATGTTAGATAGCAGTTGATAATTTGTCTACCACATCACTCAACAGTGGACAGTTCTTGATATATTATTGTGTGTCACTAGAGTAGGCAAGTGGCATACTTGTTCCAGTTGTAGACTATTCCTTGCCAAACTCCAATGTTGTATTACACTCGCCGTCTGCTGCCTTCATTCCTGTTCATGTGTCCCCTAAACAGAGCTGGAGAAAGTCATGTGACTGGTTTGACTAGAAATTTATGTTAACCTCACTTGGGTTCTCATGATAGTAAGGCAGCACTTTAACACTTCTGTCTTATTATCTTACTCCCCATTGTTGCTGTCCTAAACCTTTTTATCCATCCTCAAGTCTTCCATGGGACCAATTCCCCCCACCCTCTCAGCTGAGTGCTTTGCCTCATACTTCATGGAAAAGTTAAGACCAGTCACCTAAAGCTCCCTTTTCTTTTCTCCTCATTTCACATAACTCTAACATCTTCCTCCACTCTTTCCTCTTTCCCCCTTGACTCTTCCCATCACTTCTTACCAATGCACACCTTTCCAAATGCATCCTCCCATCTTCTCCATCAGATTTTCCCTTTTATCATCTCCTCTCACTCTCTCTAATTTTCAATATCTCCCTGTCTACTGGTTGCACCTTGTTTCTTACAAACATCCCCACATTTTCCCTATCCTTAAAAATCATCACTCAATCATTCCAGCTCTGATAACTTTTGTCCCCCTTTCTCCTCTTCTTCTTGGCTAAACTTCTTGGGTAGGCCATTTACAATTGGTGCTTTCACTCCTTCTCTCACTTGATTCTAAACCCTCTGCAATGTGGTTTCTCACCTTGTTCAGCTGAAACTACTTTCTCCAAAGTCACAAATGATTTCTTATTTGCCAAATCCAGTGGCTTTTTAGACCGTCCTTCTTGATGTCTTTGCAGTCTTTGATACTCTTGATCACCCTCTTCTCTTGGTCTTTCTCTCTTATCTGGGCTTCTGTGACACTACTATCTCCTTGTTCTCTTCCTGCCACTGCATCATTCTAGCATAGTCTGCTGGTTCTTCATGCCTACTAATTGTGCATGGATCTTCCAAGGCTTTCTCCTGGTCTACATTCTCACTTGGGGATCTCATCAGCATCCATCAATTCCTTTGTCATCTCTATGCAGATTATTTCTGGATTTATATACTCCACTCTAACTTCTCTCCTGCAGTCTCAAATCTCCAGCTGCTTTTTGACCAATTTCAAATGGATGTTCTGTAAGCATCTAAAATCCAACATGTCTAAAACAGAGCTTATTATCTTCTCCCCAAACCCTTGTCATCTCTGAATTTCCCTATTACTGTCAAGTTCACTACTGTCCTCCCAGTTACCCAGGCTCCCACATTCAGTATCATCCTCAGTTCCTCTCTCACACACTTTCCACACATCCATTCTTTTGTCAAGTCTTGTCATTACCACCTTCATAAAATCTCTTACAGGTACCTCCTCTCCTCTGACAACTGCCACCACTTTGATACAGGCCCTCATCACTTCACAACTAGACTATTGCAATAACCTTCTGGTTGGTCACCCTGCTTCAGGTGTCTCCTCGACATGAAACCATTCTTCACTCAGCTGCCTGAGGGATTTTTCTAAATTAAGGTTTGATAATATTATCTCCCTACTCAGCAAGCTCCAGCAGTTCTTTATTACCTCCTGGATCAAATAATGCTCTGTTTGGCAAGTAAAGCCCTTTACAGTCTTGCCCCTTTCTCTTTTTTCCAGTTTTCTTACCTTTGACTCCCCTCCGTGTATTTTATGACAGTAGCACGTTCCATATGGGCAGCAAGGTGGCATAGGGGATGGAGCACCAGACCTGGAGTCAGGAAGACTCATCTATCTAATTTCAAGTCTGGCTTCTGACATTAACTGTGTGACCCTGAGCAAGTCTCTTAACCCTGTCAAATGATCTGGAAAGAAGGAAATGGTAAACCACTCCAGTATCTTTGCCAAGAAAATCCCAAATGGGCTCATGAAGAGTCAGACATGACTGAAGTGACTCAACACACCTTCATATTGCTGTACCTCAGTCACGTTACTCCATTTCACTACTCCATGCGCCTCCCACAGTGTTCCCTCTGAGATTGTCATCCATCCATTCTATATTTCTTGAATGTACACACAAGAGGTGTTTGCATGTCATCTCATGTCTTAGACTGTGAGCTCCTTGGTAGCAAGGACTTCACATTACCTGGCATGTAGTAGGTGTTTAATAAATGCTTACTGATTTGACTGGGTGACCCACATTTCTGACACACGTTGTACTGTGTAAGATAGAACTACAATTGCCCTTTCCCAGTATGCTAGTACAGGCAAATGTACAATATTGTGATGACCTAAAAGGTGAGGAACATCTACTTTTGACAGGGAAATGTACAGAAAAGGCTCGAAGTACAATTGTAATTTTGACTTCTTAAGTCTTAAATGTTTTCACCCCAAATAAAATATATTCCTTTCTAATATTTGAAATGTTCAGCCGGCACTTTGTATAAACTATTTCTGGGTAGAGAAGATAGAATGGTTCATGTCAGAATGATGTTTTTCAGAATGTTGCCTTTAAATAAATAGGAAGTCTTGTGGCACCACATTCTTGTGGGAAGTTGAATAAGGGTTGTTTGTTTTTTTAAGAAGACCTGATACTTCTCCCACTGTTTGTTATAGAAGATTTGTGAGGGAAACTGTAAAAACAAAATCATCATAATTCTACATGCTGTATTTTTATGGCCATCACAAGAGATCATACCTTTCTCTTGACATAATTAGGTTTTTAAATTTTATATATACTCTCCAATAGACAGGGAACAGGAGGATATTAATAAAAAAAAATGCTTCCATTAAGTAATTTGCCCAAAAGCAGGGATTACAACCTAGATTTTGTAATTTCTACATTGGCACTACTATTAGGTGACATTGTCTCCTTTAAAGGGACTCAATTCCTAATGTGTAGTTTACTGGTAAGATAACCATTTTAGCAATTTTGTTGTGTATAAAACCCTTAAGAGTTACGTAGCTGTTTCTGTTCTTTCACTATGCTTTCTTCCCTCTATAGACTGTGCAAATACCCTATTTGACAAATATTAGCTAGAATTTATAAAGCACTTTAAGATTTGCAAAGTACTTTACATATATCATCTCATTTTTATCCACATAACAACCCTAGGAAGTGGATGCTGTCATTATATCTATTTTACAGAAACTGAGGCAAACAGAGGTTGAGGGACTTGCCCAGGATCACATAACCAGTAAGTATCTGAGGTTGAGTTTGAACTCGGAATTTACAGATTCTAAGTCCAATACTCTATCCACTACGCCAACTTTTTTTGTTTGTTTCTCAGCTCTGTTCTAGCCTCATTCTCCTCCTCAACTATTTTTTACTCTATGGCCAGTCACATACCTTCTTTTCCATATTTAAATCCCTACCCCATGGTCTTCTTTTTTTTGCACCATGAACCACATAACCCCTAACATTGGCCATCTCTGCTCCTACTCCAGTGCTGCCCAACACTGTATGAAATCCTACCAACATAGGCTACCACAAATTCAAGCTTGCTCCTTACTATTGCAGAATAATTCATTTATTGATTTCGTATTCACTTTCTTTCTTATAGAGAACTCCACATGGTTATTCCAGACCTCCTCCTTCTGACCCCAAATCCGACCTTCTTCCTTCACTTTCAGTACCTGACCTTGAACCTCCTGCTTTCTGTGGGCTATTAGGCTAGCCAACGTGACCTCCTCCAGCCTTATTTCACATGGCTTCTCTTCACGTGCTACATTCCAGGCACACTGAACTGCTGACTCTTCCCCGAATTCAGCATTCCATCTCCTGTTTCTGTGTTCATGCCAGCCTTCCCATACCTGAAGTGCATTCTTGCTTTACTTCTGCATTAATCAGTCCTTATCTGCCTTTCTTTGCAGGTACTGGCTCCTCTGAAAAGTCTTCCCTACAACTGTCCTCTTCTGCCTCCCTCCCACTTCAAGTTGTTAGAGGCCTTTTCCTCATCATATTACCTTATGTTTATTTATCTGTGTGCTACTTCCATCTTTCCTACCTCTCAATAGGATATAAGCTCCTTGAGGACTGGTCTGGGTTTTTTTTTTTTGTCTTTATATCTCTGATATCTAGCACAGCATTTGAATATATAATCAAGAACTTAATAAATGTCGATGTATTGCAACAGATGAAATGTTTTCCTATTCTCTCCTCCTTTCCTCTGGTCTCATTTCTTCCTTTCTAATGCTTATCCCTTCTATACTTCCATCCCACCCCCAATGTCAGCAAAGAGAATCAAATGCATTAGTCATCTCTTTCACATCATATTCACTTTCTTATTTTCTACTGGTTTCTTTCAGCCAACATATATGACAAGTTCTACTCTATCTTATAGGGAAAACAAGACGTAAAACAAAATCTTTTCCCCTTATCCTATCTTCTCAAGCTATTGTCCCATTGCTCTTCCCGTCTTGGAATAGTATATCTTCTTTGTCCCCATTTCCTCACTCATTTCCTTGTAATATGACTTTTATCCCTACTTCTTCAGCAGAACAACTCTATAACTAAGGTCACTAATATACTGATTCTTCATGACTAAATTTGATCTATCAGTATTTTTTTCCCTTGACTGCCCTTTGGCATTTGAAATGAGGCATCATAAGGACAACTAGGTGGCACAGTGAATAGAGCAGTGGTCATGGTGTCAGGAGGACCTGAGTTCAAATCCAGCCTTCCACATTTACCAGCTGTGTGACTATGGGCAATTCACTTACCCCTGATTGCCTCCAAAAAGAAAGGAACTGAAAATCCCCCCCTTTTCTATTCCTTCTTCCTTGACTTTGGAGACATGTTTTACATTGATTTTTCTGGCTTGTTCTGCCCTATTTCCCTTGTTAATTTATATTCTCCAGAGCCTTAAGCGTGGGTATCCCTTAACATTTTATCTTTGCCTTTATTGTATATTTACATTCTCTATCGTGATGATTTCATCCACTTCTATAGCTTCAGTTTTCACTTATATTTTTGAAAGACCTTATGTAACCATTTAACCTTACAAGGCCTCAGTTTATTTGTTTGTAATAATTCACATTTATGTGGTGTTTTGGGTTTTCAAAGCGCTTTCCTCACAACAGCTCTGTGAAGTGAGTAGTGCAAGTACTCCCCAAATTGTTGTTGTACACTTGTGTCCACGTCTACATGATCCCATGAACTTTTGTCCATGGTGTTTTCTTGGCAAAGATAGTGAAATGGCTTGCCATTTCTTTCTCCCCTCTCCCTCCATTTTACAGATAAGGAACTGAGGCAGATAGGAGTTAAGTGACTTGCCCATGATCACAAGCTAGAATGTGTCTGAGACCAGACTGAACTCACATTTTATTGACTCCAAGTCTAGTGTTCTATCCACTGTACCACCAGTTGCCTCTTCCCTTGAGAGGTAGGTTAGGTTATTTGCCCATGATTAAACAGCTGGTTTAATCATGTTTGAAGCTGGTTCTCCTTAGTCTAGGTCCAGTACTAGAAATGGAGCTGGGGAAGAGGAGAAGGGATTGAAATGTTTTTGCCTTTTCTTACTTCCTGGCATATGGTAAACACTTATTAAATGCTTAAAAGTTTCTTTCAATCAGGGTTAAGTGACTTGCCCAGGATCATACAGCTGGTAATTGTGTGAGTCTGGATTTAAACCCAGGTCCTCCTGACATCAAGGCCAATGATCTATCCACTGTGCCACCTAGCTGCCCTGTGATGATCAGTTTCAAATGCCAAAGGGCAGTTAAGGGAAAAAATGCCACTAGATTAGACTTAGTCATGAAGAATCATTATATCAGTGACTGAAATGGTCCAGAATTAAATCCTGTGATTCTATAATGCTCAGTCCTTCTTACTTTCATTTCCCCACCCTCTAAACTTTCCCATAGAACTCTACTCTCATTTCTGCTTTATACAAGTTGCTGTAATAGGCAGGTGGTACGGTAGGAAAGGCAGATAGTTGCTATAATCATTTGGAGTTCATCCATCAGTGACAGAGGAGGAAATTTGTGATCTTCTTGGGGCATATGAGTTGGATATGATGGCTCTTAATGCTGCAGAATGGTCCACCTTGAGCATAGAGCCTTGGCTATTAATACTTCTTAGGTGCCCATTTCATAATAAAGCTACAGAAATCAGTTGGCATAAATAGCCTTATGGCCAGGAGTGGTGGTGTACTCCTGCAATCCCTCCTGCTGAGGAAGATGAAGTGGTGGATGTCTTGAACCCTGGGAGTTCTGAACTTTAGTCCCCTTAGCTGGTCAGGTGGCTGCATGAGGGTACAGTGTATGTGTGAGCACAGCAGTGAGCTGGGCCATGTTTGAAAGAAAGCAGTCCATAAGTAGCACTTTCAGCTTCAGAAAGATGAAGAGATATAGTCTTTCAAAAAAAATCCTTATCTCAAATTTGAGAGGGTTAGAACTAAGTTCTTGATTCTTTCTAATATGGAGTTGCTAGGTGGTACGGTAGATAGAGCACCTGACCTGGAGTCAGGAAGACTTGAAATCCATCCTCAGAACCTTACTAGCTATGTGACCCCAGGGAAGTCATATAACCCTGTTTGCCTTAGTTTCCTCATCTGTAAAAAAAAAAAAAAAGCTAAAAAAGGAAATGGCAAACCACTCCATTATCTTTGCCAGCAAAACCTTAAATGAGGTCATGAAGAGTTGAACATGGATGAAGCAACTGAGCAACAACAATTCTTTCTTTTTAATAGATGCATAACAAAATGTATGTCTGTTAAGGAAACTGGATGTCATGTTGTGGCCAGTGTGAATTCAAACACTGTCTACACTGATGGTGTCATTTTACTCTTTCTGAGTAGATATAGCCTTAAGAAGCAGCTGTACCTGTTGGTGAGTCACTGTAAAAGGAGCATCTGTTACATCAAAACTAAAATTGTTGTACTTGGTAGAAAATCATTAGCATTTTAAAGGGGATAGTCATGACTAATCTGATTTATCCAGTCAATTTACTCAGCTATTTGAAAGTACATTTCACAGGTAATATCCTGGTGGGCCCTGGAAATATTTTACTGAGAAGTTGGCTCTTCAGTGGCATGTGGTCCAGAGGTCTGAGTTCTCACCAAATGTTCCTTTCAGAGCTTGAGAGAATTTAAATTGATTTTCCAAGAAAAATGTTTTGATTCCTGCAGGCATCTCCTTGGTCTATTCCCTCCATGAAAGGAGTTGGCCTTCTCTTTGGGTGGGGGAAATATAATTGTGATTTATCAGCTTTCCTGATATATATATTCCCTGACAGAATAATAAATGTCTCCAAAATGATACAGCGTAATGTAGTGGGAAGACACTGGATGTAAAGACCTAAAATCTCTTGATTGTTACCATTTACTCTTGGGCTAATCACTTAACCTTTTCTGCCTGTGGTTTCCTCATTTGCAAAGTGATGAGATTGGAGTCCCTTCTGCTTATGAATCCTATGGTTTATATCTGGTATTCAAAGAATACAATTCTCTTTTTAACCAAACAACACAGCATATCTACACTTGGCATTTGGAAAATACAAGAAGAACAAATTTCACAAACATTTATTAAGTACCTGCCATGTACAGAACACTCTGCTGGTCGCTAAAAAACAGTTTGGATAAGTTTAGATAAGACAAAGCTCCGATTTCTACAGCAGACACATGCTTTTCTCATGGGGATGCTCCTCACTGAAACCCTGCTCTCAGCTCCTGAAGTGAGACACTGCCTCCTTTTTAGTCATTTGCTCTCAGACACTCCCTTTTGCCATCTCTTCTTTTTGTTTTCCTCTGTTACCACCCTCCCATGTATTCAGCCTCCAATTCTATAACCATTTCCCATGAAATTATATAGGAGTCAGAGAATTTAGCTCACAGTGCTTCACCTCTACTGTATGCCTTTGGGTCTCCTGAATCTTTAAATCCCATTTAAGTCTCCTTATATCTTTTTTTTTTAAATCCCTCAATGGCCCCGTTTTTTCTTTCTTTTCCCCATAAGTCAATAGTTGTCTCTTTAAAAAAAAATGAAATTTAAATGTATTCATATATTTTATATAAATTATGTAAAAATAAATTTTAGGTTTTCAATTTAAAAAGTAAAAAATGAGTTTAATAATTGATTTTTTTTATCTATTCTTTTCTTTATAATTGTACTTATTTTCCTTGTACTTCTGTAAGGGGTACTTAAAAGTGTTATATTTTGCTGTCTGTTATTCTTCACACACACACCCACACACACATCCACACACATCCACCTCTCAGTAAAACATTAAATGATTCTCTTTTGTTAAATGTTTATCTTTCTTTTTTAGTAATACTTAAATTCAGATTTGTAGGGTATGTAATTTTTTTTATTGCAACTTGAGCTTCTTTCTTTTCTAGAATATATTTGATTCCCACCTGTGATCCTTGTAACTTTAGAATAATCTTATATTATTTAAATCCCATCCTGGACCACAGGCACCAAGTGGGTTCTTGCTTTTGTGGGCCCACAGAGGAAGGCTCTGAGAAAGCATACTAAATGCTCAGTTTTCTGAAGTTAAATCATCAGGAATTTACTTTATTGGGATTTCTGTCTTCTCTGGTGGCTTTAGCTCTAATATCTCTTGATGTGACACACAGTGGCAGAGCTTTTAGAAAGTAGAAAGTAACAATATCTCTACAAAGTCTTTTGAGATTAATTTATACATATATTGAGGCCATTTTGATGAAGTTCTGAGAAGGGAACAGCAAGGCTTTTACAAAGATATTTTTCAGTAGACCATATCTTTAAAGTTACACAGTCAATTTAAAAGATGTAGAGGCTCTAAGTTCCCACTATTTTTATTGTCTAATACCTATAAAAAAGCGGCAAAATGAATCTTAGAGGCTCTTTTGAAATGAAATATATCCCATACTTATGCTACATAGTTCTGATAATCACAACACAATCTTAACAACAGAAATAAATTCACAAGATCACCCTCTAATCACTCCCAACAAGCAAGACATAAAGCAAGATGTGTTGTGGTCAGACATCGTGGCCACTGTCATGGAGAAAGCCCAGTGGAAAGTTCAAATAAAAGAGATTCTCTATAAAGTATGTATTCCTCTTAATTCTAGATGACAAGTCCGGGATTAATGTAAAACCTCCTGTGTGAGATCCATAATCACTCAAAACAATTTTACCTAACAAACCATAGGAAAAAAAACCAAGTAGATGGAGAATGCCATTGCCCAGGCCATGAGGTACAGTTGTATACGTAACTTAGAGGGCTGCTTCATCTGTATGTGTTTATGCATAGATCTGTTTTCCTGAATATCTTATTTCATGATACAAAAATTATATATATACACATATGTCCATATATGTGCATACACACATATATAATTTTTATATCAGAAGAAAACAAGACACACACATACGTACAATCTTGAATAGACACTACAGATGAAAAAGAGCTGGGCCCAGTAAGAAAATAAGCTTAACTGAGTCTCGGGAATTGTGTAGCACTTTGAATGACCCCAGTCTTCTCCCTGAAAGAAAAGCCCATCTTTGCAGCATTAGTATTCTTCTGGTGATACTTGTGGCTGCAAATTGTAGAATATCACAGTCTCTGAAGATTGTGGGTTACCCAGATGGTACTAGAGAGGCACGTGGTACCAATGGTGGACATATGTAGGTTTAGCATAGTACTATTGGTGAAATGGGCATAAGGAGTAAAAAAAAAGAATTATCCAAGAGCCATGAATGATTAGAGGATGAGGTGGACCAGTTCTGTAGTGACAATGAAAAACAGTGAGAAACAATAGCCTTCATTGATTCCCACATAATGTTAAGAGATTTTTAGGAAGCATGCCCTCCTCCTCCATATAATGATTAAATGCCAGCACCCCCAATTTTCAGGGGAACCTGGGCATGAATTATTGCATTACATGAGAAAGTGTAAATAAGATGCCTCAATGGAGGCATCTAGGCAGGGATCTCCCATCTAGGTGGTGGTGAAAGCTTCATCCAACCAATACAGATTTGCAACTCATCCATAACGTATCATCTTCAAGAGTTGACTGAGGTATGAGATGTTAAGTGATTTGCCCGTGGCCTGATAGACAGTACAGGTCAGGGACAGGACATGAACCCAGTTCTTTCTGACTCCAAGGGCAGTCTATTATCCATTATATCATGCTACCACTCATAGGATAAAGTGAGGATTCTAGACCTGGATGCTGCCAGTGCCACATTAGGGTATTCCCAGTGATGAGGAAAACTAGAGCTTACATTCTTTATAAGACTTTGTCAAAAATCTTTGTCAAAAACATCCCATAGCATTGACTGGAACTGCAAAAGGTCCTTTCCAGATGAAATCTACATTATTCCATTTTACAGAATAGTGATGAGAGTGATGGAGGAGGAAGTCACAAAGTTCTCCAGGAAAAGCCAGCTTCCTTATCTGTAATAGCCATTCTCTGATCTCTGAGGATGGTACAGTTTCTTAGCAGAAGTTGGGCAACTGATTATCTATAGTGCCTAATATAAGATCTTCATAGGAAAATAAGATTTATAGCTAGAAAGGGCTTTTGTGATCATTTAGTCCAGTCTCCTAATTTTGCAGTTGAGGAAGTCAAGAGATATAGTAATTTATGCAGGGTCTCAAAGGTTAAATAATTAGCAGAGCTAGTCAAACCAAGGGTTTATCATTACAAATCCAACCCCACTCCCCACACCCTACCACACACCTATCATGATACTTTTACTCTAGGGTTGCTTACCATTTTAGTCCTTTTATTGGAAAAAACTATAAACTGTAAACTTGGTCTGGAGAAGACATCTTCCCGTAGAAATGCGTTTCCATATTTTATATACATATATATACATATACACATATATATACACATATACATATATAATATTTTAAAATTTATACACACACACACAATATAGTGAAGGCTTTTTGGTAGAAATTAATTTACCTTCATCACAAATAATAAAGGGAACTTTCCCTAAGTAGGCTCCTGTGCAGTAGTAGCATAAACTGCCCTTATGACATACAGACTTATTATAATATCACTACCATACATTAATACCCCCCCCCATGGGCTTTTCTGTATGCATTCTGGGTAGCCTCATGCACAGATCCTCCAAGGCTAGGATCCCTCCCCATATTAACAAATCCCTCCTATATTTTAATATCATATATTCTGTTATGCTAATGACATCATTTGCTCTATAAAAATCCTTGTTTTGCTTTTTTAAATGGCTAGCTCCTCTAAGGAGCCTAGCCCACTGTGATAGCATAATTCTCAATAAATGTCTTTGCTTGGTTTGGAAAAAAAATTAATTTGCCTGTTGATTTAGGTAGATTCATTTGTTTTATAGTGTGCGATATCAACCATTATGAAAGTATTAGAATGCTAACTCAATTCTTCATATGCTTATTAAGTACCTTGTATTTACAAGACAAGGGGCACTGTGATATAGTGGATAGAGAGTTAACCACTTGAAATTAGGAACATGAAGTCCCAGTCCTTCCTCTGCCATCCATGTTGCTTGTGTGAGCTTGAGCAAATCACCTTACGTCTCTGCATCCCAGACAATTTTCTAAGACTGCAAAAGTTTCAGAGCAGCTTTAGGTCTTCTTTGGCAGAAAGACATTCCTCATTGGGGAGTTCTTACATCAATAAAATCACAGATCCAGCTCTACTCCCACCCCCACCCACAATGCCAGTATGAAGCATTATGTTAGGTGCAGATAACTGTTTGGTGTAGTCAAAGCAGAGACCAAGAATCTCTAGAATTTGGAGATCCTGTAGTCTACCCCATCACTTTACAGATAAGAAAACTCAGTCCTGGAGGTAAAGGAGTCCCTGATGCGTGTCAAGCAAAAGTTAGAAAACCTTCCACAATGAGACAAAACTTAGCCTGAAGTTTGAAGAAGGACATTTTCTGATTGTGACAATAATAAATGACTCCGAGGGTCAAGCAGTTTCACTAATTATTACAGAGAAGCAGAAATACCTGACTGAGCTTCCTGGTGCAGCCGCTAATTATATCCTTTGTAAGACTTTGTCAGAAACATCCCATAGCGTTGACTGAAACTGCAAAAGGTCCTTTCCAGATGAAATCTACATTATTCCATTTTACAGAAGAGGCAGCTTCATACTTCTTTATGAGGCTGTTCCTGAGAAGCTGCCTCACCCATAGTACCTCATAACTGTACCATTCAGACAAAACAGAATGTAAATTTGCAGAATGGATAATACAGCCTGGATGTTCTAACATAGGGATTTTTTCTCCCTCCTCTTTTGGAGGACAAAGGAAGGATTTACTTAAATGTTAGGAGAAGTAAATGATCCTCCATTTCCTCCATTTGTTTAATGATGTAGAGTAGATGACCCCTAAGGGCTTTCGAGCTTTGATGTTCTCTGAGAGCCTCTTTCTTGCTCTGGCAGTATCTGGTCAAGCTCATTTACATAATTCCACCATTGTCTGCCAATCCTAACATATAGCAGCGTAAATTTAGCTCCTTTTCAAACAGTGATTAAAAAGACACCATCTGACAACACACGCACTTAAAATTGATTATCCTCACATGCTTTCTTGAGATGTGTGCCAGAAATAAACAAACTTAAAAATTCTAGAGTTCTTCATTAATGTAACATATTGGAGACTTAGATACCTATTGTATACTCCAACCACATCCAAGGTATGATCACCTGAAATGATATTCTGGAATAGTCCCATACACTCAGCAATGACCACTTTTTTGTTTTATGATGCCTTCTGTTCTATGAAATAATAATAGCATATATATATATATATAAAACTTAATATTGTGATTTCATTGATAGGGAGAAGAAACTCCCTCTACCCATGTAGGTCTGTGCCTTCTCTGAAACTTATACACTTGCCCAAATCACACAGACACTTTGATTAAAAGGTGTACCTAAAACCCAGGTTTTTCTATACACTATGCCCCAGAGATACTTAATAGTAAATTCTGCTGAAGCTAGGCTTCTTTCATAGTTCTCTGTCAAAAAAACCAAACAAATCACTTATGGAGGAGTTATTTTCAATTAATAAATGCTTTATTATGTATCAGGCTCTTAGGAAATGACTTTACTAATAAATAATATTTTATGATTTTCCTGATGAAGCAGAGCATGAAATGTAAACACACCCACAAGTTACCGGAAAGAGCTCTAGAGTCAAAGTCAGAAGATCTGAATTTGAGGTCCAGCTGTGGGCAGATCACTTAATCCAGTCCTTCCTGGTTCTGGGTAAACCACTTCATCTCACTAAGTCTCTTTTGTTATTTGATTTTTTAAAAATGATGATCATGATAACTAGCACAGTTTACCAACAACATTGTTATGAGCTCTGTTTATTCCTGAACACTTACCTCTGACAGAATACATAAAGCAGCTTGCCCAGAGGAAGAGGAATTTAATCCTAGTTTGTACTGGTCTGAGTTTTGTGCCCACTGGCCGTTTTTCATTCACACTAAAGACAGTAATGGCAATGATAATAATGCCCTGATGCTTGAACAGTTATTTATAATTTCAAAAGTTCTTTTTTGTAAGCCATTTTAGTTTACATAATATTTCCATGCCTCGTGTTAAGCTGTTACATGGTACAGATATGACTTCCATTTTACAGAAGAGGCATCTGACTCTGACAGGTGAGATGATCTGGTTAGAACCGTACAACTACAGAATGATTAATAAAGAACATTTGTTAACACCTCTTGGGTACTAGGTGCTGGGGGTGATACAAAGACAAAATTGCTCTTGCCTGCCATAAGTGTAAATTACCTTCTGCAGGTGGAGACAACCACTAAGCATTGGAGTCTTAAATGAAGGTAGATGTTGGTGCTGAGACTTTTCCTTTTCTAATATATCATGTTACTTTTAATTTTAATCCTACAACTACCCTGTGAGGTAAATAGGAAAAAACCTGAGTGAGGCTCAGAGAAATTTAATCATTTCCCCAAGATTACATATTAAGTAAGAGGTAAGAGGGGCCAGACCTCTTATTTTCTGTTCCCTGTGACAAAACTGTCTCTTTTGGGGGAGTTAAAATTTTTTTATTAATATATACTATTCTTATATCACCTTTATTTCTGTATGTGTGTGTATGTGTACGTATCCCTTCCCTCTCCCCAATCCAGAGAACCCTTCTCTGTAACAGAGAATGAAAAGAGAAAAAAGCAAAAGCATTTCAGCAGAGCCAGCCAACACATCTACAGAGTTTGTTATTATATGCAGTAATCCACACTTTTAGTCTCCTACCTCTGCAAAGAAAGGAAGGAAATGCCTGTTGCCCATTTATGCAGTTAAATTACAGAATTTAAGAGCCGAAAATTCTGGCTGGCATGCCAGTATAGTATTAATCGTGTTGCATTGGAATTTATACGCTCCATTTATTACCTTTTGTCACTGAGTTGAAGGACTAAGTAAGAACATGGATAATCCTAAATAATTTTATTGTGGAGGGGTAGCTCTATTGATGGAAGAACAAATACAGCATGCATCTCCATGGACTTCCGTTGATGCCTCATCATAGTTTTCCCCTGATGCTCCGTAGCTGACCCTGACTTCCTCAAGTTTCCTCAGACCCATAGTGTGGCAGGCACTGCCAAGTTAGAAAATCTTCAAGGATGGAACCCACAGCTTCCTTTGTCTGCTGTGCAAGGAGACAGTCTTAGTAAATTTGGGGCAGCTCCATCTTAAGGTTGACCGCAGAGTGATTAAAAATTGTTGGCCATAGTGACCGAGTCATAGAAGGGTTTTTAATCTCCATTGGTAGAGATTCCTGCCACAATGGATTCATGAAGTGTCCAAGGACACAGTGAAACCTAGAAGTGACTTAACGTACAAAATGGTTCTATTTAGCAGGTCATTTCCAGAGAACAGAAATAAATCACTTAAGGTCGTTTAGCATGACGATGGTAGGGGGTGGCTATAGTGAGAAAATTTCCTTAGGGATTAGGCCTAGATCCAAGATCATGTGGCATTTTTATTAATGATTTAGATGGAAGGGAGAGAACTCATTAAATCTGTTAGTGCCACTTGAATAAATTTCAAAATTGCTCTCAGTAAGTTGGAACAGGGACTGTGGTATATAAGCAAAATGAAATCCAATAAAGACAAATTTACTTGGGCAAGAAAAGCCAACTATACAAGTTTAATAAGAATTTACAATTGTGGGTGCAAGTCTGGATGGCTCAATGTGAACGTCAAACTAAACAAATACAGTACTGTGATTTTTGCTAAACATGATTTTGCAGTGTTGATATAGTGGAAAGAGCATTGGGATTTGGAATCAGAGGACTGGGGTTGGACTCACAACTCTGCTGCCTGATGGGAAAGTTATAACTTCTCTGAATTTTAGTTTTCTCAGCTGCAAAACTGGGAGGTAGGTGTAGATAATCTGTAAGCTTGCTTTTGCAGCTAAACCCTACCTCCTAATTCTAGTGCCTTCCCTCTGAGACTTTTCCCTGTGCGTATATATGTACATACAGATACATATATCTATATCTGCCTTATCTGTGCATCCTTTACCCCACTCTTCATCAGAAAGTAAGCTCTCTGAGGGAAGGGACTGTTCATGCTTGGTTTTTTTTTGTATTCCCAGCACGTGGCCTGGTGTTGATGTGGTGGTGGTTTTGTGGTTCTTGTTATTTCAGCCCTGTCCAACTCTTCACAATCCCATTTGGGGTTTTCTTAGTAAAGATGCTGGAGTAGTTTGCCATTTCCCTCTCCAGCTCATTTTGCAGAAGAGAAAACTGAGGCAAAAGGGTGAAGTGACTTGCCCAGGGTCACATGTTATTAAGTATAGGAGATCAGATTTGGACCCAGGAAGATGAGTCTTCCTGATCCCAGGCTGGGTGTTCTATCCATTGTGCCACCTAGCTACTCCTTAAAGTTCATCTTTCCTTCTCAAAGAGGAACAGTGACCTCAGGAGAATGATGTCTTGACTTGCAAGTGAATTGGACTTAAGTGAGACAGAACTGGGCATGCAAAGTCATCAGCCTCATTCTCTCCTCCAGAATCATTGGAGTCTAGTGCCAAAGATGTAGGTCAGGACAGCTGGTGATGGCCTTGGACAGAGTGGCAGACCTTTTTAAGCCAAGGTCTTTTCCAGGTCTCAGTTTGTCTGAGGCAACACCCATTCAGTAGTTGAAGGCTAGGTAAGAATTGAGTTAAAAGATGGCTTTCTTTGCCTTCACAAAAGAATCCATTAGGGAGGGGAAGACCTTCAGAGTTGCGGTCCAGGACAGAAACAATTGCTATTTACAATACTTGCATGTAATAAGTGCTTAATAAATGCCTGTTAATAGCCTCATTTGACTTATTATTATATATTATATCATAATAAGAATATCATAATTATTAGGATATATAATATATACATGTAATAAAAAATAAACAGTTTTTAGAATGGAATATGTCAGAACTTTGAAGGAATTTTTAATTCTTTTCAGAAGAGGAAAGAAGGTAGATAGGAAGACAGGAAACAAGCATTAATTAGGCATTTTCTTAACTGTCATATTTATTAGATTTATATAATGTATTTATTGTATTTGTATATTATATTTCTTACTATTAAGCAGTTTATTAAGCATTATTACAAATACAAACAAAAGGAAAGACAGCCCAGGATTTCAAGGAGCTGATATTCTAATGGTGGATTATAACACACAAAGGGAGTTGAAAAGGTGGAAGGAGGAAAAGATATGCACAGGGCAAGATTTTAAAGTCCAGATCAGGAAAAGATCCAGGAGGGGAAGACAAACTGGCCATTTCCCAAAATGAAGACTCCAGATGGAACTCATCAGTGGGAAAGGAGGATTGGGCCATGTGGAGAGATCTATTCCATGGTGAGAAGGCATATTTCAGGATGAAACAGCAGTAGAGACTTGAATTTAAAGTCCAGAAGATTGAGAACAGAGTCATGTTGATTTGTAAAACAAGGAATAAGGCATTAGATCTAGAATCAGAGCACCAGGGCTTAAATCTAGCTCAGCCTATTACCTTTGTGACCTAGACGAAGCCTCTTTGCTTCTCTGGGCCTTGATTCCCTCAGCTATAAAATGAAGAGGATAGACTGTGTGATCTTGACCTAGTATGGATAGGTCTTGAACCATAGAAACACCTGTTAAATTGTTTAACTGACAGGTTTGCTTCTCTCCATTCATTTCTTTGTAGGGTCCTCCATGGGCTGCCTTGGGCCCCCCATCCCTAGGGGGACTTGAGTTGTTTCCACATTGAATCTCAGCCCTTCTCCTCCTCTTAGTATAGTTTTGAAGACTATCCTACATTGGCTAGATGGGTATTGCAGTAATGTGCTTAGTTGGGAGACTTGTAATATTTCTGGGGAAGAGTAATCAAAGTATTTGAAGATTTGGAAAACATGAGAAGAGGCTGAAAAGAACGTATATGTTTAATCTGTGGGAAAAGAAGCTAAAGAGAGCTTTAACAGTTCATGTCTATAAAACAATGCTGTGTTGTATAACTATGGATCAGCCTTTTTCTTCCCTTCTCTCCCTCCTGAGCCTACACTTTTTCACCAAGATGAGCTTAGAGAATAGGTTCAGATTGTATGTTAAGCTTGGAAAAGAGTATTCCTACTTTAAGAGGTGAAACACAGAAAGCATTCATGGTACTTGGAGTTTCCTCATTGTGCTTATTATTATTTAAATTTATGAGGTTCTTAATATCATGTTTATGGATAGATTTCAGGGGAGTCTATGAAATTGTATAGGAAAAAAATAAACAGCTTTATTTCAATATATTTGGTTCCCTTTGTAATCCTGTGTCTTTTAGTTTATGCATTTAAAGTCATTATTCTAAGAAGGGGTCCATAGCTTTCCCCAGGCTGCCAAAGGGTCCATGACACAAAAAAGTTAAGAATTCCTATTTTAAATTAATTCTCTGCCATATTACACAGGATAGGGCTGGATCTACAGGAAGAGCTGAAATGAAAGCAGATTTTTTTTTTTCAGACAGATCAGATAGCAAATGCCCTTTTAGTAGTGACAGTTACTAACAGTTGGTTAATTACAAACCCTTGGTCAAACAGATCAACACTTAAAAGATAAGAGACAGTAGTTGAATGGTCCTTAGCTTATAAGTTTAGGATTTTAAAATGAAATACTTGGTTGGGATAGAGGTCTTCAGTACAGGTAATTGATGATTTTATAACAACATGGAATCCATTAGAACTCCCTCTCCACTATTCAGAACCACCTGCTCCTCTCCCACAAGTCCCATCATCGATGCCAGGATATTTGTGAACAGACTTGGGACCTTTTAGAGCTCTCTAAGTTTGGAACTGGATCAAAAGGAGAAAAACAACTTAAAAAGGTACCAGAGGAAAACTGCCAGACAGATGGGCCCTGCCCTGTGGTTTGTGTCTTCCAGAACCCATTCCAAACATCCTCCCGATTATTGTTGTTCAGTCGTGTCCGACACTTTGTGACCCCATCTGGGGTTTTCTTAGTAAAGGTACTAGAGAGCTTTGCCATTTCCTTTTCGAGCTCATTTTGCAGATGAGGAAACTGAGGCAAACAGGATTAAGTGCTTAAATACCTGTTGATTTCATTTGAACTATCATTGTAAATAACATTATAATAAGAATAATGGTGGCACATTCTACTGTGCCAACTAGCTGCCCCCAATGTCCCCAAGCTCCCCAGAATTGCTTCATTTCATTCTGTAATTCTGCCATCAGTTCTACCAAATGGTGATTCATTTCAGATAATGAGGTAGCTTTTGTTTTGTTTTGTTTCAAACCAGATCCAGATTTTTATCTGGGCAGGGACTTCCTGGTGAGAGACTTTTGCTGTCAGTGTTGATTTTAGCCTTGTAATCTTAGAGACTTTCCTGGGGGTATTGAATAATTATTTGCCCTGTAGAGTCGAATGTAACTTGAATCCAGGACTTGTTGACTTGTGTGTTTGTCCTTCATTGACGAAAGAAGACCACGCCATCAGAGAAATGACATGACTTGCACTTGACTTTGTTTTGAGTGAGGGAGGGCTGTGCAAGTCACCAGCCTCACTTCTCCTCCAGAGTCATTTGAATCCAGTGACCTAATATTCATCAGGATGACTGGAGATGACCCAGGATGAGGCAGTTGGGGTTAAGTGACTTGCCCAAGGTCACACAGCTAGTGAGTGTCAGGTGTCTGAGGGTGAGATTTGAACTCAGGTCCTCCTGACTCCTGCACTGGTGCTCTGTCCACTGCAGCTCTCATTCTCATTCTCTGTCTCTTCTCCCTTTCAAATTCTTATTCACATCTCTAGGACACCAAAGTCTCCTTCATACAAATAATTGAATTGGTTGAATTAGGTTGTCTTCCTCTGAACAAACACCTGAGGGAAAGATGGGAAGCAGTATATGCCAAGCATATACTGTCATCACCACAACCACCACCTGTCCTCAGATGCCAATGGTAATAACTCAAGAGCTTGAATCCAAGAGCTGTCCCTGCCCACTACTGACCCTGCCCTGCTTCCATCCTACTCTTGCAGCCATCATTGAAGGGAGCAATTACTGGAGAGAACTGGCCCACCTTACTTACCAACACCACTAACTCCCAAGATCCCCAGGAGTGGCAATATTCCATCCCCCATCCCCTTAGTCCACTGGTCCTATTTTCAGCCTGAGCCCTATAACCATCAACCTGGGAAGCAGCCACTGTGGAACTGCCACCTGGCAAATGCTTCTGCTGGTGCTGCACCCAGAAAAGGAAGTTCTCACCACCAAAGGCCTTGGCACTGCTAAATGGTTCAGCATCAGAAACAATATGCTTTTTTCAGTAGAAATTAAAGAAGCTACATGACCATCTGCTTTGCTGCTGCAGTCTAAAGACTGTGGGACTTATCTGACTTGCAGCTGAAACTTCTGGTTCTTGTTCAGTCATGTGCAGTTGTAATCCCCAGGGGCAATGCTGTCCATGGGGTTTTCTTGGCAAAGATACTAGAGTGGTTTGCCATTTCTTTTTCTAGTGGATTAAGCCAAACAGAGGTCAAGTGACATGCCCAGCATCACACGCTAGTAAGTGTCTGACACTGGATTTGAGCCCAGATCCTCTGGACTCCAGGGCTGGCCTCTCTATCTACCATGCCACCTAGCTGCCCAGAAATAAAGGCAGCTTCTTCCTTATAAGCCAAATCAGAACTTCCTTTCCTGTGTAGTAAGCACATCTTGCCTTCTTCTGTCGAGTAACTTTCAAACCACTCATCCAGGTGTGCATGATCTTCAGTGCATTTAAAGGATAAAATTTAAACTCTATATTCTAGCATTCAAGGCCCATCACAATCTGGAAACATCCTATCCCCCTGGCCCCATTTCATACTACATATATATATATATATATATATATCATGGCAGCTAAGTGGCACAGTGGATAGAGTGCTGGACCTGGAGTCAGGATGATTTTTCTTCCAGAGTTCAAATCTGGCCTCAGGTACTTACCAGTTCTGTGAACCTGGGCAGGTCACTTAACGCTGTTTGCCTCAGTTTCCTCATCTGTAAAATTATCTGGAGAAGGAAATGGTAAACCACTGCAAAATCTGTGCCAAGAAAACCCCAAATGGGGTCATGATGAGTTGAACATGACTGAAAACAATCGAACACCAAAATATATTTTGAGGTGAAAGGGATCATAGTTAATTAATTCAACCCTCTTTTTTTACAGAGAGCATTGAGGCACAGCAGTTAAGTAGCTTGCCCAACTCACTCCAATAGTGTGTGTTAAAGAGCATGGGTCCTTTGACTCCAACTTCAGCAACCATTCCATGGTGCCTTTAAATGAATGTCTTTCACTTCTCACATAGTTCTCTTTCCTTTGCATAAATCAGCCAAGAAAAAAAAGTTTCTCTTTCTGAATATGAGACGTGCCTCATACAGTGATTACTTCTCTATAAATAAATATTTGTGTATAAATATACACATTTTTTTTAAAGATAACATTACTCATGGTGACTAACATCCATGTGTGGACATGACAGAGAAAACTAAAACCTTATCAGCTTACTCTTCTATACTGTGCACATATAGAAACTAGCATTTATGAACCCAGTGATCACCACCAGAAGCCTTTTTAAAATATGCCTTCCAGGGCTGGACTCTCGAGCTAGGTGAGTCTGGAAAAGATTTCATCCCTCTGGGAACTTGACTACCTCAGAAAGATAACATCTTGCTGTGGAAAGATGTCAAGCAAATAAAATAAAGACAACTAGGCAAACATATAATCAAGAATTAAAAAGGAAAAATAACATGTACACAAAGTACATACCTGCAGATCAACAAACATGAGGTGACCAGGGAAGCAGTGCATGATCTCAGAATTGGAAGGGAACCCAAAGGCCATCTAGTTCAACCTATACCTAAATAAGAATTCCTCATCTGACATCCCTTGAAGGGATTGAAAATAGCCTTTGCTTAAAGAAATCCATTCATGGAGAAACCCACTACTTCTTAAGGCAAGCTAAATCCCTCTGTCTTTAAAATATGCATATATATATATGTACACACACACACATGTTTTTGTGTATATATATATATATATATATATATATATATATATATATATATATACACACATAGCTTATTTTGTTAAATATTTTCCAATTATGTTTTTAACATACATTTCTAAAAAATTTGAGTTCCAAATTCCCATCCTCCCTGGCCTTGAGAAGGTGCACAATATAATATTGATTATACATGTGAAATCATGCAAAGCATATTTCCGTATTAGCCTTGTTACAGAACAACACACATAAAAAACCCTCTTACCACTGCCACGCTCTATTATACTTACGTCCATGTGTGTTGTATCTCCTCCATCTTAAACTCCTTGAAAGCAAGGGTCATGTCGTTTTTTTTGTTTGTTTTGTTTTGGTAGCTAGGGAGTTCAGTGGATAGAACCCTGATCTGGGAAATCATGAAAGGCTCATCTTCATGAGTTCAGATTCAGCCATAGATGCTTAACTAGCTGTGTGACCCTGGGCAAGTCATTTAACCCTGTATACTTCAATTCCTCATCTGTCAAATGAGCTGGAGAAGGAAACGGCAAACCCCTTTGTAATCTGAGTTAAAAATCTTCTGTGCCCATTTATAGGCCTCAGGTGGGGCTATTGAGGGAGACTTGATTAGGGGAGACTTGTTTCCCATGAAGGCCCACACCTTTTGTTGATTGCTAATGAGACACTAGGTCGGGAGGGATCGGGCCTTCCAGCTCTGAAAAGAGTATATTTACTCTGAGGTGAGGTTTTGCTTTGGGGCTTAGTTTTTGGAAGAAGGCTTCTGTGCCAGATGAGACTCTGGGCAGCCATTTTAAGAAGTCACCCGGCTTTGAAAACCCAGGTGCTGGTGCTTCTCCCTCTGGTAATGATGTATGTATTGGCTATGGTCAGAGAGCTGAAAGCCCTGTCTGTTGGTCCTGCTTGTATTTTCTTTCTTGGTATATGTGGTTGATTAAAGTTGCTTTCCTTTCACAAAACCAGATCTAAGAACCTGTGCAGCAGGCCCTCCTGCGTATGCTATACCACTCCAGTATCTTTGCCAAGAAACGCCAAATGCAGTCATAGAGTTGAACACAATTGGAACGACTGAACAACAAATCGCCAGCACCTAGTGTGGTGCCTTCTTGTATGGAAATATCCTTGATATTTCTTCGTTATTTGAATTAAATTACTCCTACCTATTGCTTTCTAAGTCTAAGCAGGACAAGCCTAAGTCCTATTCTATATAATAGCTCTTCAAATCCTTGAAGATGGTGATCATAACATTCCCCTAAATCTTCTCTGTAATTTCTTCAATTAATCTGAGTATGGAATGCGCTTCTAGAGTTCCTTACCATTTGGAATACCCTTCTCTAAAGAATGCTCTTCATTCTGCACCATATTGAACAAGAGTAAAGCAAATATGCAAAAGTCTTACAGAAAAAAATGGAAAAGGCAAAGGGAAGATCCAAACTCATGGTCGTATAAATTAAAATTGAAAAATGCATGCTGTATTCAGTGTAGTCCTTTGTCCTTGGACTTAAGGATGTGGGTAGAAAATTAATACCTTGATGAATCTGTGATCTCATCACTACTGGTAATCTCTCCAACAACACAGATGGCAGTCCATCCATGTCTACCATTTTGACTGTAAATTTTCTACAAGGGGTCCACCTGGTGTGCTGGAGATATTCTAGGAAATTTGGTATGTGCTCCAAGAGTACACAGGCTGTTTACCCATTATCTTTCTTATGCAAATGACCCGGGTATTTTTCTTTTTTTCCAGTTTTACATCTGTCTAGTGACATCCTTTATACCCCTGCTCCTGCTTAGAAATTGATCAGGAGAAGCATAAGGTCTGAGTAGAAAGTAATTGCCCTTTGTCATTCATAATTTCATTCTTTTAAGTTTTTTTAACCAAATATGTGCCTCCACAACCTTTTGGATGGTACTCAGCCGCTCATATTTTTATAATTACAGGCTATAGGTTGGAACATTTATGCTAAAAACAAGTTTTTCTTGAAGATGTAGGAATAGAAAACATAATTGTACTAAATCCCACAAGGCTGAAACTTTGCCAGTGGAGCTAAATGAGAGATGACTTTTTAAAAATACATTTCCCCATGGTAATGAGTGCAAAGGAACAACCCATATAATGTGAAGGCTGGTGTGGAACTGTCAATGAAGATGGGATGTGCCCTTTGTCAAGACACAAAATCAATAAAGAAATTTACTGGCATGATTTTGTCTGTCCCCTCTTTTTTTATTGTCGTTGCTAAACCGAATGTTAGCTTGGGGGTGGAGTGTGAAAGGTATGTGTGAGTTTTGCTTCCTTAGTCCTTTGCTACCTGGGGCACCCTTTTTGCTTATCTTTGAAATTCTCACCCAGCTTACTGAACAAAGTGATTCATTCTAGGTTTACACAGCAATCAGCTGTGACTATTAGTGAAAGCTGGTGAGAGGTAATTAGATCCTTGAACTCTTACTAGCTCTGTCTTTAGCAGCTCTTCTCTGCTTAGTGTGAAAGGCTGCTTTTTAAGCAAAGCTCTATTTCTGTTTGTGTGTTGAGGGGGTGGGGGGGAGGTGAAGACTTTGCCAGTGTAACTGGGAGGGGTTATTTACATTTAGGATTTTCTTTCCTTTCGGATTCAGAGTTTAGAACTAGAACCTTCAGTCCAGGCTGGTGTTTGCCAGAGGACAGACTCCTTGCTCCTTTTTCTCCATGTTAGAGGATATATAGTGTTGGGGGGAGGGGGAGCCTTGTTCTCTTGAAGACAGGAGTAAGACCTGTAAGAAAGAAAACAAAATTACAAGTAAGGAAAAAAGAAAGTGACAGGCAGCTGAGCATCTAAGCCCCCCACCCCTTAGGATGGAGGTTAATTGGGGGTGGGGTGGGGTGGTAGATACAGTCTTGATAGAACAGAAGCTTCATGGCAATTGCAGTTATCCAGAAGTGAATGGAAGTGGTGGGTTCCCTTCTAATTCCTGGAAGTCTTCAGGCAAAGGCTGGATGACCCATCACTTGTTAGATGTCTTGCAGACTAGATAAGGTCTGTGATTTTTCAGATTTGAAGACTAGTTTTGGTTAATCCCACTAGAACTGGGGGCAAGGTTGAACCCTTTTGCCCGACCTGACGCATCAAGACAGTTTTATTAATTTTCTCCAGATTCATTCAGCATCACATCAGTAGGAGTGAAGGCAATGGATTGTGGGAATAAATGGGGGAAAGCTTTGCAGGACTAGATTGGTGATATGGATAAGGGGGCAAGGAATTCAAGAGAAGATCAGTGTTAAGTGGAACTGGTTTATTAAGAGGTTTTGTGTGTGTGTATTTGTCCTTTGTTGCCAAAGAAGACCATGCCATTAGAGAAATGATGACATGACTTGCACTTGACTTTGTTTTCAGGGAGGGAGGGCTGTGCAGGTCACCAGCCTCACTTCTCCTTCAGAGCCACCTGAATCCAGTGACCAGATATTCCTCAGGACGACCGGAGATGACCCAGGATGAGGCAGTTGGGGTTAAGTGACTTGCCCAAAGTCACACAGCTAGTGAGTGTCAAGTGTCTGAGGGTGAGATTTGAACTCAGGTCCTCCTGACTCCGCACTGGTGCTCTATCCACTGTACCACCTAGCTGCCCATTAAGAAGTCAACATAGGGAAGGAAGGAGAGTGTAGCCAGTACAGAGGTGATGCCTGAGAGAGAACTAAGTGGCCCAAGTATTCAGCATAGTGAGGACAAAGAACGGGTTCATTCAGGGTTGCAAGACAGAGAGAGAGGTGGAATCACAACAGGCTGTGATCAAATAAGAGAATTTCAGAGTTCATAAACATGGAAATAAGTGATACTTTTGTGGGTGATGGCACGATCAAGACTGACCATCTCTGTGTGTAGCTAGGTCATGGGGAATGAGCAAGTTGAGGAAGTGGGAGGTTAGATTATTTGAGAAAGTATCAGTACCTATATCAATGAAGTCACAGGGATGGATAATAGTTACCTGAATAATAAATAATAATGTTGATGATAATAGTAATAATTGGAAATAGCTACCTGAATCTTGATTGGGAAGTAAATATTGAGTAAACCTCAGAAGAGGAGAGATTACTGAATGATTGAGGTCGAGAGAAAGCCTGGGAGTGGGAGCAAGGAGTATTCTAATGCCCCTACCTCTACTAGTGAATCAGAGGGAAAGTGTAGTTATTGCTGGAGAGGGTGGTCAGAGAGATGGTATCATGAGGGGGAGGGGGGGGCAGGTGATAGGGGCAGAGGGAGAGGGGGAGAAACCAGAAGATGAATAGGAAAAAAAAGATCTAAGATAATTAACTTTTCTAAAGTCAAGTCAATATCAGATATTCAGAACTCAGTATAACAAACAACTTGGGGATATATAAAATTCAGGAAAAGATAATAATCTTTTTCATTTTGGGTGCCTGAATGAAGCCTGTAGAATTCCTGAGTGACATCATTCAGGAACTTTTTGCTCTAGTACCCAGGGGACATTTAATCAAGCTTATAACACTAGTACAAGCTTGTGGAAGTTTAAAAGAAATGTGACCCTTGCTATTGGTATTTTCAGCAAGACGAGGTAAGTAAACAACCGAAACTTGATCAGATTAAGATCACCCCTTTTGGACAGATGTAGGTTCTGTAGAAAAAGGGAAAACAAGATTCCGAAACGAGAGAGCGGGAATGAAGAGAAGAAAGGACACAAATAAAACAGAAAGAGATAGGGAGAAAACACTGATTTACTTTAGGCAAGATAGGAAAATTACACCTACTATGTTGCTGTCCACCATGGCCTTGCCTGGAGAGCATGTGACTTTTGACTTTTCAGAAAGTACATACTACCCCCATGCCTTGGGGAACAGGGTTTTCTGGCATTTAAAATATGTGCATTTATTTTAAAGAGTGATATTAAGAAGTACCCTCCTGTCCACCCTTATACTCCCTCCCAATTCACCCCCATTCCCCTTTACTTTCTTCTCAGTGGAATGAACAGTATTAGAAATTCTTGTGAGTTTTAAGCCCTATTTGTTGACTTACTTGGACTCAGACTTTGGGAAAGTTACTGAAACTGTCTTCTTCATTTCATTTCCAAATTCATCGCCAAGTCTTGTTTCTTCAACACTGCACCATCTCTTGCAAATGTCTTCCCCCCTCTTTCTATTCATGCAGCCCCCACCCCTAGTTCATACCAGTTTCCCTTCTCCTTAGGGCCTATTTTCAATAGCTTCTGAATCATTTCCCCTTCCTCAAATTTCTGCCCACCCCAGTCCATCCCCTCCATAGTTTCCAAAGTGATTTTCCAAAAGTGCAAGTCTGGTTGGGTCATTCAATAAACACTAGTGGCTTCCTGTTACCTCTAGGATCAAAGAGAAATTCTTCTCTTTGCTATTTAAAACCCATCACAATGTGGCCTCAATGTAGCCCTATTATACATTATTTCCCTCCACACACTGTACCATCTGGTCAAACTGGCTTTCAATCTGGTCATTTTATTGTTCCTCCTACATATCATTTGACTCCCCCTCCCTCCATGCCTAGAATTCACACTGCCTTCATTCACTTCTGTCTTTTGGAATCTCCACTTTCTGCATGAGCTAATAATAATAGGTAACACTTCCACAGTACCTACTGTGTGCCAAATACAATGCTAAAGGTTTTGCAGTTCTCATCTCCTTTGATCCTCACAACAATCCTGAGGGTTAGGGAATATATTATCCCCATTTAAAGATGAGGAAATTGAGGCAGAGATTAAGTGAATTGCCTAAGGTCACATAGCCTATAAGTGTCTGAGGCTGGATTTGAATTCAGGTCTTCCTGACTCCAGGCTTGGTGCTCTATCCACACTGCCTCTTAGCTGCCTTTCCAGATTCCTAAAATGACTAGTGCTCCACAATCACCTGGAAATTATTTTGTATATGTCTTTGAATGTGTTGTCTTACCTGATAGAATGTAACTTCTCTGAATCAGTTGAACAATAAACATTTATTAAGCACCTACCACATACTGGTGCTATATTCAGTGCTGGGAATAAAATTATTGTCATCAACTGGGCATAAAAAAAGAGGCAAACACAGTCTGTGGCCTCAAGGAATTTACATTTTAATAGAGGAGACAGCATGTCAATAACTGGGCATATGCCAAAAGGATAGAGAGTAAATGGGGCTAAGTAAGTGGTGAGGTAAATACATTGCCAAGACTGGAGTCAGGGAGACTCATTTTCTTGAGTTCACATCTGGCCTCAGACACTCTCTGTGTGACCGTGTGTAATGGCAAGTAAAATAGGATCTTTTGCTGTTTTTGTTTTGGTTGGTTGTTGTCCTTCATTCTCCAAGAGGACCAAAATGACACCATGATAATAAAGTGAAGTTTCACTGTGTATGACTGTGGCTGATCAGACCAATACGAGCTTGGAATGCTCCACCACAGAATGGGTGAACATTTGGGGTGATTATTCCAAATTTGTGCATCCTATGTTTTAGTATAATCAAGAAGTATAATGCTTCTATTTGAATGTGATTAAAGAGGATCTTTCCCACCTATTATCAGATCTGGGAAGATTTATAGGAAGGTCCTTGCCTTTTGTTAATGAGGCACTGGTTCTCAAGGGAGGTGATGCCCTCTGGTTCTTAAAAAGTATATAAAGACTCTGAGGTGGGCTTTTATTTTTGGGCTTACTGACTGGAAGTGTTTGTCTGGCCAGATGCTGTGGGAAGCCACTTTAAGGAGGCCCCTGGCTTTGATAACCCAGATGTCAGTGCTTCCCTCCGTAGTAACTATGGTTAGACAGTTGGGGTCCAACTGTCTGTTGAATTCAGGCAGAGGAAACCATATCTGTTGATCTTTAATTTCTCTGTATTTTCTTTGAAGTTCAGGGTTCTGACTCTCCTGAACTAGGTGAATGATGCATGTGCTTGGTTAAAGGATGGATATATGTGCTTGATTAAAGTGATTGTTAACTCCTCCAAAGTTGCCTTTCCTTTTATGAATGCAGATCTAAGAACTTATGATAGCAGGCCCCCCTGTGTATATTGGGGTACTTAACTGTTATACCCTGAGCTAGTCACTTAACCTTGTTTGCCTCAGTTTCCTCATCTGTAAAATAAACTGGAGCAGTAAATGGCAAACCACGCCAGGATCCTTACCAAGAAAACTCCAAATAGGATCACAAAGATTGGGGCACAACTGAACAACCATAACACTGGGAGAGGGGAAAGAATTAACTGCTTAGGGGAAAGGGGTGGGGCGGAGAGGTGAGCCAGAAGACCAGAAAGACCTCTTTCTTAGAGGGGGTGGGAGGAAGCCAGGAAGCTAAGAAGCAGAGGTGAGCTGTCAAACTTGCTTTCTGTATTAATAACTCAGACCGGCTTCAACAAAGAGCTGTCAGAGTGATATGGTGGAAAAGAGCCTTAGGTTCTGGGCTAGTAAAGATCTAGTCCCTTAATCTCTCCCAGCTTCTATTTCCCCATCCTTAAACATATGATAAGAGTTGGTGTAGTACCAATCTCGTTGGGCTAGTGTGAGAGTCAAACAAGATAATGTATCTCAAGTGCTTTGCAGATCTCAAATCGTTCTACAAATGACAGTTATTATAATTATGATTGTCCATTACTGTAATTGGGGAAGTGGGGTGTGGAGTCACTTCTCTCATCAGTTACAGCAAGCTCTTTTGTCCCCAATTCATGCCAACTGGAGTCAGCTTAACGGCCTTGGTTTTTGTTGGTGGAGAAAACACCCAAAACCTGAAAATCATTTTAGAAAGGTTATTAGAAAGTGGGGTGAGTGGGGAAAAGGTGTGGCTCACTCTCTGCCCCCTTTTGAATTTGTTCTTGACCAACAGTTGGTTCCTGGAAGGGAGAGGATGAGACTTCCACTGAATTTAAGGAGTGAAAGAGATTAAAAAAAACCAAACCAAAAAACCCTCTGTTATTTCCTGAAGTCATACCAATTAATTAATCAGTACCTTTTTATTGAATGCCTCCTGTCCACCCCACACTGTAAAGATAGATGCTGTGGAAGATCCAAAGGCATTTAAGGCTTAGTCAGTGAGGTGACCTTAGGACTACATAGCAATTCTTCTGTGGAGGGTTTTTTTACCTGTGAGGTGTGCATGAACCATCTATCGAGTGCTGTGGTAGAAGAGACTGGGAGAGGTGGGTAAAGAGAAAAGGCATCCCTTAATCAATGAAAATCTTCCTTACAAAACACATTTTGCCTCTTGAGAGCCATGAGTGTTCCCTGGACTAACTTAGTTTTTATGTATGGGTGTCATGAGGGAAACAAGACGAAGGGGGAGCTATTCCAGAGGCTCTCTGATGAAGAGATTTGAAGCTGGTGCTAAGAATTCTTCTCAGAAGGTGATAGGAAACTTAGAGCCCCAAGAAAAAATGGTTCCTAATCAAGGTGAAAGAGGAAGTCACTTTGGTTCATGGCAGAAAGAGAGAATGAGGGTCCTACAAAGGAGAAAGCAAAGTTGCAGACGAGATGAGAAAAAACCGTGGCTTAGTCTAGCAGATTTAGAAGGAAGGGATAGATTGCAAAACTACTATAGGAGTGAAAAAACTCTGGGAGTGCTGTGGCAAATTGGTCATAAGACCACAAAGTATGAGGAGAGGTTGAGAGTACATATCTTTCCCCTCCCCTCGTTCAATCTATCCCTCTTACCATGCTAAATGTGCAGCCAGCTGCAAAAAGATATTCCAAGTATGACTTGGCTAATCTCAGCAATACAGTGATCTAAGACAATCCCAAAGGGCTAATGATGAAGCAAACTATCCACCTCCAGAGAAAGAACTGATATTGTTTGAATACAGACTGAAGCATGCTGTTTTTCACTTTCTTTCATTCTTTTTCTTTTATTCAAGTCTTTTTATACAAAATGACTGATATGGAAATGTTTTACATGAATGCACATGTATAACATATCTGATTGCTTGCTGTCTCGGAGTGGAAAGAGGAGGGAGGGATAGAATTTAGAACACAAAACTTAAGAAAAAACCCGTTAAGATTGTTTTAACATGTGATTAGGGGAAATTACACAATATGTGTGCATATGTGTATATGTAATATAAATATTCAAAGTGAGCTTATTGGGGTGCCAAGCATAATATATAAAGTTATAGAGACAGTCCAGAGCTGGCTGTACAAGGGAAGGAATGGCAATAATCAAGCAATCATTTTAAAACACTTGTTATTAAACGCAATTAGATACACCCTTGTGCATACATATCATTCTCCATACGTGTCTTTGACCACTTCCTCAGCACAGCTCTTCCTTCGGTGGCCCGGGACCTTACTGGATAATGGAGGAGGTCCTGGTAATCTGCTTGAAGATAATTTAGTGGTAATCCTACGTACGTGTTAGTCCTCAAACCAAAAAACTCATTTTATACTAGGCAGAGTAAAGCCCAACTGGCAGCTAGTGGGTTGGCTCAGAAATCTCATTTTGAAAGGCAGAGAAGTTAGGAGGAAATGTGTATTTTTAATGTTCCAGGACCTTAGTATAGCATCATGTGGGCCTTGAAAATAGGATAAAATCACCCACTCACATCACCCCTGTGTACAGATGCTAGCACCTGAATCAGGATGACACCATTTTAGTACTCTTATCTGTAGCAGCAGGGCAATCTCTGAGGCCAATAATAGCCAAACGTCCCTTAAAATATTAATATCAGTAGCTAGTATTTGCTTTAATAAGTAATCTTGTTTTACGGATGCTGACATTTTTCCACAGCCATTTTGGTTTCTATCCAAATTGCCCAAAGTTACAATCAATTTCTGGCATCTTTCTGCCATGCTATCTATCCAATATATATGCTGTTATGCTGAAGGATTTAAAAATAATAATAGCAAAAGAGCCTTCCTAGAAAACCCAGTGGGAGAATTCAAAACTGACAGATTTAATGGTAGTTTGAAGAATGGAAAATGTGGTATTTCATTACACCGCTAGGCAAGGTCAGGAACTAGGTTCGTCTGTCCTCTGGCAGTCAAAATGTTTATTCAGAGAACACCTCCAAGCTCCCCTATTTTCTCTGAATGTACCCTGTCCTCAGAAACAAAAACCAGAAGATGATCCTGGGGCTCCAGAAAAATGAATTCTTGAACTCAAAGGGAATGTGAAAATATGAACTAGTGAATGGAAATAATTACTGTCGTATCCACAGAATACTGATAGCCATTTGGGAGACACATGGCATTGTAAAGACAACCTATTGTATTAGGTGGCTCTCTCATCATTCACCATGTATTGATGGTGAAAAGAGCTGCAGGGCACAGTGTTGGAGGAGTGGTTGAATATTGGCTCTGATGAAAGGTTTCCACTTGCTAAATCAGAGAGGTGTTAAAACACTCAGTCCTCTGTACTCCCAAGTGTCCCAACCAAATTAAAATGGAATTGGGAAATATTTAGCAAAATAAGTAAAAATACAGTGGAACATAATGTGAATTTGTGGGGGTTTTTAAGTCCATATGCAGCCCACAAGGAATCTTTATGTAAGGTTAGTGGTCCTGGGTTCTATCTGCAGTGGATAGAGTGCCAGGCCTGAAGACAGGAAATCTCATCTTTCGGAGTTCAAATATGACCTCAGACACTTACTAACTGTGTGACCCTGGACAAAGCACTTCACCCTTTTGCCTCCATTTCCTCACCTGTCGAATGAGCTGGAGAAGGAAATGGCAAATCAATCCAGTGTCCTTGCCAAGAAAACTGTGGCAGACATGACTGAAAAATGACCAAACAACTGAACCATGTTGTTAAATCATGAATAAATCCTTCTGAGATCTTTAGATTGGCTCAAAGTGAACCTCCATTTACTAGATCCATTCGGTTTAAAATTTGAGTGACTGAGATAGAGCTCCAAACTGGTCTTCTCACTTAGAGCAATAAATCATCTGTAACAGAAAAATATTAAACAACCCTGATCTCATTTATTAGCTCTGTTCCTTAGAATCCTGGAGTTCCACCTGTGAGGAACAGTGATTCCTTGAGGAAACTTGGGTACTATTGAACCACCTGTAAAGACTTTCTTTTTCTGTCCAATTCATAAGAAATACTCTCTGATCTGAGGAGGAGTATACCTATACCAGACATACTTAAGTTAGGGCCACAAGGATAAGATGTCTAATAAGGGAAGGAATAGCTTGGAATGGGATACCACCCATTTCTGAAGTTAGTAACCACTGCAAGGGACTGTGAAACCTCTTCCAGCCCTCTTACATACCCAATTCTCCTCTCTGCTCCTGATCAACTATAAAAAAGACAATCCAAATCAGAAAGATGATACTCCTGACCCTTTGGGATTTGCTTTCACAAACACCCATCCCTTTTCCATTGGATTACTCTGATCTAGACTAAAGTGTCTCTTTCCTTTGAGAGGCCAGTGACCTTGATCACAGTTCTTTCCCTTTATTAAAATGTAGCCTCCTGGTGTCCAGGCATGTTTCATTTTTTATCTTTGTATCCCCACTGCCTAGTTCAGTGCCCAACATATAGTAGGTTCTTAATTCACATTGAATTGAGTTGCATAGAGCTCTGTGTGTATGTAGTTTGTCTGTGTATTTAAGAGCAGAAGTCTTCCTTGGATGACATGATAGTACAGAACTGTTGTGGGCTGATGCATTTCTTACTTGTATTTGCCACATTGGCTTCATTTTGTTGTTGTTCATTCATTTCTGTTGTATCTGACTCCTTGTAACCCCATTTGAGATTTTCTTGGCAAAAATGATGGAGTGGTTTGCTGTTTCCTTCTCCAGCTCATTTTACAAATGAGGAAACTGAGGTAAATGGGGTTAAGTGACTTGCCCAGGGTCACACAGCTCATAAGTGCCTGAGGCTGGATTTGAACTCAGGTCACCGTGACTTCAAGCTCAGTACTTTATCCACTTTTCCATTTTTTCATTCTTTTGGTTTTGTTTTGTGATTTCTTGGTTTCTCATAAAGTCATTAGCCTCCACCTGTTCCATTCTAATTTTGAAAGAACTGTTTTCTTCAGTGAGCTTTTGAATCTCCTTTTCCATTTGGCTAATTCTGCTTTTGAAAGCATTCTTCTCCTCATTGGCTTTTTGAACCTCTTTTGCCAATTGAGTTATTAGCCTATTTTTCAAGGTATTATTTTCTTCAGCATTTTTTTGGGTCTCCTTTAGCAGGGTGCTGACCTGCTGTTCATGCTTTGACTTCAAGTCTCTCATTTCTCTTCCCAGCTTTTCCTCCACCTCTCTAACTTGATTTTCAAAATTCTTTTTGAGCTCTTCCATGGCCTGAGCCCACTGGGTGGGCTGGGATACAGAAGCCTTGACTTCTATGTCTTTGCCTGATGGTAAGCATTGTTCTTCCTCATCAGAAACGAAGGGAGGAAATGCCTGTTCACCAAGAAAGTAACCTTCTATAGTCTTATTTCTTTTCCCTTTTCTGGGCATTTTCCCAGCCAGTGACTTGACCTCTAAATATTCTCCTCACACCCACCTCGCCTCCTGATCTTCCCAGACAGCACTTGGGGTCTGAGACTCAAATGCTGCTTCCCTGCCTTAGGGCTTTTGGCGGGGTCAGGGCTGCTATTCAGTGTGAGATTAAGTTCAGGTGCTCAGGTGGGGGCAGGGCCACCTCTCAGGCTCAGTTCCCTCAGGGGCTTTATGCAGAGACCTTCAACAATGGATCCAGGCTCATGCCTGCTTGGGGAGCCCTGGTCTGCTCCCGCCTCAGCTGCTGCCTCCCGAGGGGGCCTGAGTTATGGAGGCACCCCACTCCCCTCTCGACCCGCCAAAGAGACCCTCTCACCGACTCCCGTCACCTGTGGGTGGAGGGACCCGCGCGGTCGCTGGAGATCCCATCCCTGAAGCCCGCTCGGATCTACTCCTCTCGGGGCCGCAGGAGCGGCAGGGCTGTGCTGGGCACCCAGTCCGCGGCGCGAAGGACCTTTTGCGAGAGGTTTGCAGGTCCCTCTGGAGCAGAAATCCCCTTTGCTCCACTGTTCTATGGCCTCTGTTGCTCCAGAATGCGCCGTGAGTTCCTTTTTACAGATGTTCTATGGGTTGTGGGTTCGGGGCTATGTGTATGTGTGTCTTTCTACTCCGCCATCTTGGCTCTGCCCCCCCACTTTATCCACTTTTCTACCTAGCTGCCCCATAGGATCATGAATTTAGATCTGGAAGGAACCTTAGGTAGGGCTTATCAAGTTCAAACACACCTCTCAACCCCTATTTTACAGATGAAAAAACTGGTCCTCAGACATGAGAATTACCTTGTTCAGGATTGCATAGGTAGAATTTAAATACAGGTCCCTTCCAATTCCATGATCAGCATTCTTTTCACCATGCCAAACTGTCAGTAATTTCTTGTGTTAAGTAGAACATTATTTGGTGTGCCAACAGCGATCAGTTTCGCTTATTTCAAAATAAGGAATAGATTGGAATGATTCCTTAAAATAATTACTAGTGAACTTTGCCTCTATTGAAGGAAGAAACCGAGATAACCTTATCCATTGAGAAAGCAGCAATAACGCAGTGACCACTCCCTGGAAGAGAGAACATTGCAGGACAACATATAAATGTATAAAGCTAGTACAGCTATATCTGAAATTAAACGCTGTAAAATAATGTTGTACTGTACTTTAGGCACTTCCTGATTGTACCTATGTGAAATCAGGTGTGAAAATGGAATAACAGTTAACAAATAGTCTTTTCCTTGGCCATCCAAAGCTGTGAGAAACCATCAGAGTTTTTGGTGTTTTTTTTTAAAGAAAGCTGATACAAATCAATTTTTGGCACTCTCCTTCCAATTATATAAGTGCCAATTGAATGAGGCAGACCATGGAGTCTTAGAAAGAGGAATATGTAAACCCTCTAGCGGTTACAAAGAGCTCCTCTGTCCGTTGTTTTTCAGACTCTTCAATGAAACCTAAATGAAGGCAAACATGTTGGTAGTTTAATTAAACATGAAACTGTGTGGAGGACACGAGGTGGATTTTGTTATTGTCTTTAACATGTGCCTCAAACACTCTGAAAAGTTTGGCGAGAGCCAAACTTTCATGAATAGATCTTTTAGGTCTTTAGTCTAAATGAAAAATAGACTTAGAAATAGGACTGAGAGCAGTCATTTAAAATAAATTTACAAATAAATCATCATAAACTCTTAGATCTGGCTTTTTTTTTTTCTCCTTATGGTCCATACCTGTGACTTTATCTGTGAAGGGAATCTTTGGTGAGGAAACTCCCTTTACTAGCATAGATGGACAACCTCATAGTCTTGGAGAATTGTCTGGGGCATGGATATGACTTCCACAGAGTTACACTGCCAGTGTCTGTTAGAGGCAGAGCTGGAACCCAAGTCTCTCTGATTGAGAGGTCAGTTCTAGATGTATAGATTTCATACTGTCTCTAAACTGTAAAATAGTAGTAGCAGTAGTTTTGACCAAAACAAGGATTTTTTACTTACAAATGCATCACATCTCATAGCAACAAAATCAACAGGCCTTTTATTGTACAGTAACAGTGCCAGATTCTGGGGATGCAAAGACAGAAACGTCTTCATTGAGGAGCAGTCTTGAGACTTGAAAATAGGAACCAGACTCATTTTATCATCTCATTATTTGTAGGAGACAGTTCATAGTGTTGCACACAGTAGGCATTAACCAGTGTGCACGGAGTGAATGGATTCCAGCACATCATTAGATTATTAAACTGAAAAACTGAAGGCAAGAGAGCTGCTGTTTGTATTTTCTTTTTTACTTTCCATATACCTGGCCTTAGGTACTTACTAGCAGTGTGACCCTGATCAAGTCACTTTACTCTCTCTGCTTCAGTGAGGAAAGGGCAAACCATTTTGTTATCTCTGCCAAAAAAAACCCAAATGGGGTCATGAAGAGTCAGGCATGACTGTAAAACAAATTAACAGCAATCAGATACCTAGTACAAGGGACAACTAGGTGATGTGGTGCTGGGCCTGAAGTCAGGAAGACCCCTGAATTCAAATATGGCCTCAGACACTAGCTCTGTGACTCAGGGCAAGTCATTTAACCAGGTTGGCCTCAGTTTCCTCATCTGTCAAATGAGCTGGAGAAGGAAATGGCAAGCCATCCCAGTATCTTGGACAAGAGAAGCTCCAAATAGGGTAATGAAGAGTAGAACATGACTGAAAACAAGTGAATGTATAATAGTTAGTGCCGAAGTGCCTGGCTAATAATGTGTTTTTGATAGATGTTTCTTGAATGAATGAATGAAATGATTGGGTCTTTTTGTTTTCATTTTGTTACTTTTTAAGTTACCTGCTCTCCCATTACTACCTACTGATTTTACCCTTACATTCAAAAATAAATTCTTAAGCCAAACATCCTTTGCAAACTGGTAAATTGGTTATTAATTCTTAATGGAGAAAATTATTTTTTAAGATTGTGTTTTCTGCCACAAATGATATTTTATGATTTTTCATTTCTAAGTATTTTCAGGACCTCAGGTGAAATTCTACCAGTGAAATATTCAGTAGGTGTATACTTTGTAGAGAACACTTTTTCAAGTTCTGAAACTCTGAAATATGAAAATGAAATGGATACAAGTCTTTTCTAATTTTTTCTAATCCATTTCTTATTTTTGAATCTTTTTCACATTTAAATGTAAATGCTAACCTCAGTTAAAGCCACTGACCATAATTTGACAATAGAAGAAAGACTTAACCATTAAAGCTATTGAGAATATATTAAGTATTAGGGAGAATTTACACTGATTTTCTTTTCATTTTTGGATGGACGTTTGATCTCCCTTCCCTTCCCCTCCCCTCCACTCCCCTCTCCATTTTTACATCACTTCCCACCCTCTATCCTAAGTTTTCAGGATGAACATAGTTCTCAGGCTATTCAACAGGGATGGGGGAGTCATGTTCTGAGAGGGAAAAAATTGAAGGCGGCATTTCGGTATAATGCAATTTAATGTTTTTCTCCTTTAGAAGTATAAATTATTCAGTTAGTCTGCTTTTTGAATTGAGAGAATGGAAAAAATCTGTAGAGCACATTTGACAGGCCTGTTACTATGGAAAGAAGACTAGATTTGGAGTCAGAAGGCATGGGTTCAAATTTTATCTCTGCCACTTACTAATTGTGTAGCCTCAGGGAAGTCGTTCAGTCCCTCTGACCCTCAGGATCCTAATCTGTAAAATATGGGTCCTGGATTAGGTAACTTTTGTGGCCCCTTCTAGGTCTAAATTTATGATCCTATGACAAATGGTAAACACACACAACTTCATTTCCATAATCAAGTCTTTGTGGGGTGGAGGGGATGGTATAAGTATGTATGTGTATCAGAAGATAGAAGAGAGTGTCTCCCTTTTAGCTAGACGATGGGATGCATGAAGATAGGGGCGACAGAAGCTCCTTGAGGGCAGGGACTTTTTCCTTTTTGTCTCTGTATTTTCAGTATTCAGGACGATGCCTGTTACCTAGTAGACATTTAATAAAGGCTTACCGATTGATTGGAAAAAAACAGACTTTTAGTGACAGGCTAAAGTTTTAAACGTAATTTAATTTTTGAACAGTAGAATGACATAATATATTTCATATATTATTCATATATTTCAGCAGTTCTTTGATTTCACCAATGTGGGTATCCTCTCCTTGGTTCAGATGACAAACTATCCATACCTTCTTATCCTATGCATTTTTTATCCGTTGTTTGTTGTTCAGTCATTTCAGTCACGTCCAGCTTTTCAGGACTCTCTTGGTTGTTTTCTTGGCAAAGACACTGGCGTGGTTTGCCATTTCCTTCTCTGGCTCATTTTACAGATGAGGAGCTGAGACAAACAGGGTTAAGTGACTTGCCCACGGTCACATACCTTAGTGAGACCACATTTGAACACAGAACCTCCTGATTCCAGGACTGACACTCTATTCAGTGCACCACCCAGCTTCCCTTTATCTGTGATTTCCCATAAATCCTCAAGAGGATCTACTACTCAGTGTGCTAGATAGCACCAGGAAAATTATCTTGGCAGCTGATAAAAGAAAGCAATAATCAGTGTCAGAGTGGCTGTGGGAAAATCTTCATACTTCTACATGTTAGTGGACCTGTGAATTGATGGTAAATTACCACTTTGGTAAACAATTGAAATTGTTCAAGAAAAATAATTAAAATATTTTATCATTTGACCCATCTTAACTGCTACTTAGCATTGATCACAAGGAGGTCAAACACAGGAAAAGTTCCCAAATGTACTAAAATATTTATAACAACATTTTTGTGGTACTAAAAAGATGATAAGCTAAATGGATACCCATTAATTGGGGAACAGATGAACAAGTAGTGATTTATGAATGTAATAGAGTATCACTGCCCCATAAGAAGTTTTGAATATGAGTATTTCAGAGAAACTTGTGAAGACATGTATGAACTGATCCAGAACAAAGAAAACATGACCAAGAGGACTATATACGTAATGACCTCATAGTACAATGTATAGCAACACATGCACACAAAATTCATATTAATATAATGGCCAGTTTTGATTTCCAGAGGACTGATGATAAACCATATTTGTCTTCTCTTGATAGAGATATGGATGTAGATGTAGAATGTTGCTTCCACTGACAAATAGGGTTAATGCATTGTCTTGTTCTGTCTCTTTTTTCTTAGATGGGACAGTCCTGTTGGGGGACATTATCTCATATGTAAAACAAGGGGATTGGAGTGGGTAGTTTCTAACATCTACTGATTTTTGAGGTATCAGTAGGCCATCCAGGTGGAGACAGAAGAAGGCAATTGAAAATGGGACACTGAAATTCAGGGCAGATATTGGAGTTGGTAGTAAAGATTTTTGGCATCCTTTTTGTAGAGAAAATAATTGAATTTGTGAGATTAGGTGAGGTGAGAGAATAGAAGGAGAACAGAAGAGATCCCAGAATTCTTTAGTGAACTTGAGTTTAATAAGCTGTAGTAAACTCTTTAATTGAGGAGATGGGAGGAAAAAAAGGATCTCAAAGGATTTCTGATGTTTCACCTCATACCCATCAGATTTGGCAAAGATGACGTAATAGGAAGTTGACAATGTTGGAAGCACTGTAAGAAAATAGGTACATTAGTGCACTCATGGTGGATATTTGAACAGACACACCCATTCTGGGAAGCAATTTAGAATTATTCACAAAAAGTTACTAAGTACAGCATGCCCTTTGACCCAGCTATACCAGCTAGGATTCAGCCTATACTTCCAAAAGGTTAAAGAAATAGGAAAAAGTCCCACTCATACAAACGTATCCATAGCAGTTCATTATGGGTGGCAAAAAACCCCAACAACTGAAAACCAAAGGATGCTCATTAATTGAGGAATGACTGGATGAATTGTGTATATGATTGTGATGAAGCAATACTCTGGTATAAGAAATAAAGAGATAGGTCATTTCAAGGAGACATGAGATGATTTAAATGAACTGATAGAAGGTAAAGTAATCAGTACCATTAGGAAAATTTATATTGTAATATTTTACTTATTAATATTACAAGTCAGTATTATAAAATGAACATTTTTGAAGATTTTTATAAGCTCATGAAGAGTGAAATGAGAAGAACCAGGAAAACAATGTTTACAATAACACTGCAAAGACCAATAGGTTTGAAAGCTGTAAAAATTATGATCAATACAGTGACCATCTATAATTTCAGAGGATAATAATAACATCCATCTCCTGACACAAAGGTGATAAATTTGGGTGCAAAATGAGACGTATGCCTATACTTATTGTTGTTCTGTCGTTTCAGTTACGTCCCACTCTTCATGACTCCATTTGAGGTTTTCTTGGCAAAGATACTAGTAGGGTTTGCCATTTCCTTTTCCAGATTATTTTTCAGATGAGGTAAGGGAGGCACACATGGTTAAATAACTTGCCTAGAGTCACACAGCTTGTAAGTGTTTGAGGCCTTATTTGAATTCAGAAAGATGAGTCTTCCCGACTCAAGACCTAGTACTCATTCACTCCACCATCTAGCTGCACTGCTTATGCATAGACTCCTATAGGAATGTTTATGTTTATGTATATACACACATATGTATATGTCTATGCATACATGTGAGACAGGCATGACTGAAAGGATTGAATAACAAAAATATGTATATGTATGTATATAACTATGATGGAATGTATTTTGCTTGACTATGCATATTTGATAGAAGCAATTGATTTTTCTTTGGTTTGCAATGGAGTTGAAGGTGGGAGTAAGAAAAAAGATTTTTGCTAATTTAAAAAAACAGTAAAAAATTAGAAAAGTGGAGTTTGTGTGCTATTATAGATGTGGAATGTTGCACGTACTTTCAGATGAAGTCACTATATCATTAGTTTTACTTAATTGTTTTACTTTAAATAGGGGGTGGATAATCTGTAAATGTTTGTAGAAACAAAACACCCTAATAAAACTTTTTTCTTTTTCTTTTTTTATTTATTTGTTTTCAGTTTTTTACAATCATTTCTATAAGTCTTAGATTTTCTCCCCCTCCTTCTCCGAGATGGCGTGCAATCTTATATGGGTTCTCCACTTACATTCTTATTAAACACACTTTCACATTTGTCATGTTGAATAGAAGAATTAAAATGAATGAGAGAAACCATGAGAAAAAACAAAACAAAACAAAACATAACACAAGAGAAAATATCCTACTTCATTCTTTGATCCAGTTCCATAGTTCTTTCTCTGAATGTGGAAGGCATTTTGCCTGAAGAGTCCATTGGGAATGTTTTAGGTCCTTGCATTGCTGTGAAGGGCTAAGTCTACCAGAAAAATTCCTCATGCACTGTGGTTGTTACTGTATACAGTGTTCTCCTGGTTCTGCTCCTTTCTCTCAGCATCATTTCATACAAGTCATTCCAGGCCCCTCTGAAGTCTTCCTGTTCATCGTTTCTTATAGCACAATAATATTCTATTACATTCATATAACACAACTTGTTCAACCATTCCCCAATTGATGGGCATCCCCTCTATTTCCAGTTCTTGGCTACAACAAAGAGAGTTGCTATAAATATTTTTGTATATATTATAAATATTTCGTAAATATTTTCCCTTTTCCATTTTTATGATCTCTTGGGGATACAGTCCTAGAAGCTGGGTCAAAGGGTATGCACATTTTTATAGCCCTTTGGGCATAGTTCCAAATTTCTCTGTATAATGGTTGAATCAGCTCACAGCTCTACCAACAATTAATTAGTGTTCCAACTCTGCCACATCTTCTCCAACATTTATCACCTTCCTGTTTTTTCATGTCAGCCAATTTGATACGTGTGATGTGATACCTCAGAGTTGTTTTGATTTGCATCTCTCTTATCAATAGTGATTTAGAGCATTTTTTCATATGACTATAGATAGCTTTAATTTCTTCCTCTGAAAACTGCCTGTTTATATCCTTTGACCATTTATCAATTGGGGAATGACTTGTACTCTATATATTTTAGAAATGAGGCCTTTATCACAGACACTAGTTGCAAAAATTCTTTCCCAGTTTTCTGCTTCCCTCCTAATCTTGGTTGCATTGGGTTTGTTTGTGCAAAAACTTTAATTTAATGTAATCAAAATTATCCATTTTACACTTCATAATGTTCTCTGTCTCTCGTTTTGTCATAAATTTCTCTGTGCTCCATAAATCTGACAAATACACTATTCCTTTCTCCTCAAATTTGTTTATAGTATCAATTTTTATACCTACATCATGCATCCATTTGGACTTTATTCTTGTGTGTGGTATCAGGCATTGGTCTATGTCCAGTTTCTGCCACATTGTTATCCAGTTTTTCCAGCAGTTTTTGTCAAACAGTGAGTTCTTATCCCAGAAGCTGGGGTCCTTGGGTTTATCCAACAGTAGATAGCTATATTCATTGATTACTGTGTCTTGAGTACCTAACCTATTCCACTGGTCTACTCCTCTATTTCTTAGCCAGTACCAAGTGGTTTTGATGATTGCTGCTTTATAATAAAATTCAAAGTCTGGTAGGTCTAGGCCACCTTCCCTAGCATTTCTTTTCATTAATTTCCTTGATATTCTGGATTTTTTGTTCTTCCAGATGAATTTTGATATTATTTTTTCTAGCTTTAGAAAAAAACTATCTGGTGGTTTGATTGGTATGGCACTGAATATGTAAATTAATTTAGGTAGAATTGCCATTTTTATTATATTAGCTTGGTCTACCTACGAGCAACTGATGTTTTTCCACTTACTTACATCTGACTTTATTTGTAGAAAAGTGTTTTGTAATTGTGTTCACATAGTCCCTGGGTTTGTTTTGGCAGGTAGACTCCCAAATATTTCATAGTGTCTACCGTAGCTTTAAATGGGATTTCTCTTTCTATCCCTTGCTGTTAGGTTTTGTTAGTAATGTATAGAAATGCAGATGATTTATGTGGGTTTATTTTGTAACCTGCAACTTTGCCAAAGTTATTTCAAGTAGTTTTTTAATTGATTCTCTAGGATTCTCTAAGTATATCATCATATCATCTGCAAAGAGTGATAACTTAGTTTCTTCTTTGTCTATTCTAATTCCTTCAATTTCTTTTTCTTATTGCTAAAACTAACATTTCTAGTACCATACTGAATAACAGTGGTGATAATAGACATCCTTGTTTCACCCCTGATCTTATTGGAAATGCATCTAACTTATCCCCATTATATATAATGCTGGCCAATGGTTTTAGGTAGATACTGCTTATTATTTTATGGAAGGCTCCAACAACTTCATTCAAGAGAATGACAATAATGAGTCAACCTAACAAAACTTATGAGATGCTGCAAAAGCAGTTCTTAGGGGAAGTTTTATATTGTTGAATGCCTACATGAATAAAATAGAGAAAGAGGAGATCAATGAATTGGGCATACAGCTGAAAAAGCTAGAAAAAGAACAAATGGAAAATCCTCAAGAAAATACCAAGTTAGAAATACTGAAAACCAAAGGAGAGATTAATAAAATTGAAATTAAGAAAACTGTTGAACTAATAAATAAAACTAAGAGTTGATTTTATGAATAAAACTTTTTTTTAAAATACCAAAGAGGAGTCAGAGAAAGTCTCCACATGGAGAATGCATGCACAAAGAAGTCAAGCAAAGAGAGAAGAAGCAGAAGAGAGAGAAGGAAGACTGAGAAAAAGTAGCTGTATTTAGCCATTAGGAGGCCACTGATGACCTTCAACAGAGTTTCAGCAGAATGGTGGGGGCAGAAACCATATTGTAAAAATGGTAATATATAGGGGGTGAGTAACTAAAGACAGGGAGTGTAGTTTTTGCAGAAGTTTAGCAGTGAAGGGGAAAAAGGCTTACCATTATGTTTAAGACAAGAGAACATGGATGAACACATCCAGGAGATTTCAGTTGTGGAATGATAGGAGTTGAAGTGGCACCCGTTGGAAGGTCTTGTTTTGTGGTTGGCCTTTTTTGTTGTTTCTTTTTTGTAAAGCAGAAGAGAAGGCAAACATCCAAAATCAAGAGAAAGAAGTAGAGTTCAGAGCTGACAAAAGTAAAAAAGGTTTAAAATGGGGACTGTGGAGAATGTTTTTGGGCCTGTGTTTTGAACACTTCCCCTTATTAAAAGCTTGATCCAGATACCAACCTTTAATGAAGTCTTTCCATGAAATCTTTGCTGACATGATTCTCTCCCACCCTTCCTTAATCTTGAAAGTGGGGTCTTCTTTTTAAAATTTTATTTATTTTATTCTGAATGTAAGAAATAAAACAAACATTTCTGTAACATAGTAGAATAGAAAAAAAGATGATTTGACATGAAACTGCAAATCTATTATGTTTAACTTGCTGTCCCTTTTAAGTATATACTAAAGCTATCATGTAACTTTCTTTTTTTTCTTCCCCTTCTGTCCTAGAGGTGACTACCATTAGACACAAATTGTGTGTGCACACATGTGTGTTTGTGTATAAAACCATTCTCTACATACTTCCATTTCTCAGTTCTTTTTCTGGATGCAGATGGCATCTGCTTTCAGAGGTCCTTTGCAGTTAATTTGGGTATTTTAATAGTCAGAATGACTTAGTTGCTCAAAGTTGTTCTTGAAACAGTATTGCTGTTACTGGATACATTATTCTCTTGGTTCATCTCATTTTGCTGTTCATTATTTCATGCGAGTCTGTCCATGTTTTTCTAAGGTCATCAAGCTTATCATTTCTTATAACACAATAGTATTCAATCACAATCATATACCACAACTTGTTCAACCATTCCCCATTTGACAGGCATCCCCTCAATTTCCAGTTCTTTGCCACCACAAAAAGAGCTGCTATAAATATTTTAGAAAGTGGGATCTTCTCATATTTTTCACAGGACTTTGCTTGTCCTTTTCTGGTTCTCTCATCTCACTCTCCCTAGTATCGTATCTCCTCTTCCCCAGTCAGATCATAAACTCCTTGAGGGAATGATGTGTGTTGCATCTTTCTCTTCTCTAGCACCTAGGACAGTGCATGAATCTAATATAACTTAGGCACTCATCAGGTAAATAAACATCCCTGCAATAAGAGATTCACTTGAAAAAACTCTTTAAGAGTTGAATACAGTCATGGCAAAGGGTCATATATTGCAATTTGGAAGAAACCTTAGGTGTCTAGTCCAGTACAAGTAAGGAAACTAAGACTGAATTAAGTGATTTACCCAAAGTCATGAAGGTAATGACAGCTTATATCTGAGCACTGATCCTCTGATTCTAATTCACTCAGTTTTTCCACTGTACCTCTTAAATGTTCTACTATCCCTCCTATATAAAAATGATGCTACTGCTTTGTCTTCCTCTCTGAGGAAGACAATGTGTTTTGTTTAGTTTTCCTAGTAAAGATTTTACATGGTGTAATCCAGAGGTGTCAAACACATGCCTCAAGCCAGATTAAAAAGTAATTGGAAAATATTTAACAAAATAAATGAAAATACAACAAAACCTAGATAATTTTAATATCTGGTTTCTAAGTCAATATGTACCTACTTGGGTTCTTATGTATAGTTGATTGGCCCCCATTTCTATTTGAGTTTGGCACCACAAGTGAAGTCAGAGGTTCCTAGGAATCGGAGACCTTGGGACCAGTTTCACCTCTACCCTTTGTCACCTGTGTAACTTTGGATAAGCCACTTAACTTTTCTGAATTTCCTTTTCCATCATTTGTAGAATAGGGATGTTAATCTCCATTTTGCCTTAATCACAGGGTTGGCATAAGAACTAAAATGATATAATAATGTATGTGAGTGTGCTCCAGCAACTATTACGATGCCTATAGTGCACAGAAATTGCTTAATAGATGCTTATTGACTGACTAAATGCTTTTTGAAAACCATAAAGTGGTATACAAATGTAAGATATTAGGATTACCCAATCACCCATGCTTCTATCCTGCCACACCCATTTCTTTTTGTGGAGTTTAGATGTGTTTTAGAATAGATGCCCTACCCATCTCCATTAAATCATTTGATGATTGATTAAATGTATATTAGCAAATCTATGTCAGCTGTAAGATTTCTAAGGATCACTTATCCTTAGTTCATTCACACACTTCTACTCTGTTCATCTTGTGATCAAGAGAATGCACTTGGTTACAAAGGCTCGTAACCTACCTGTGACATTGGCTGTGTGATCTTGGTCAAATCACTTAACTTGTGTGTGTTTCTGGCAGGTCCTAGAGTGATCCTACAAATGCATGCATCATTTGCATCGATGAAGGGAGTTCACATTCTTGGAAGCTCCTCTGTTACTGAAGCAACTGAACCTTGCAATGTGGGCAAAGGCATTAGGAGCGATAGGGGATTCTGAGATGATGCTAGTATCAGCTGAGCTACACACAATATATATTTTTTACTTGGTATTGATGAGAGTTCTAGATATCAGTTTCAGCATTTTATTGCTAATAGAGTCAGATGGTACACACATATGTATTCTTGTTCCACAATAATTTCTAAAAGAAATTGATTTGGGAGATGTCTGATGTAGGATTATAGCTGACAGAATCAGGACTCAAATCTAGGTCTGCTGACATTAGATCTAGCAGACTTTCCATTAAATCATTTTGTGGGAAATTGTCCTGAGTCATACCAATTTTAACCCTTGATCCAGACATTTTGACTGTTGATATTAGAAATCAGTGCTTATGATCCTGGAGAAATAATTCCATTGATAAGAAGGGATTGGAAATCAGCTGTGGCTGGTTAGAAATATTTACTTGCTAGCAGATGTGTACTGTGAAGTAAAAAAAAAAAAAATGAAGCAGAGGAGCAAGTCCAGGGTCCCCATAGCTGACATTTGATGACTAAGTTGCAAATAGTCATTCCATTTTTCCATTATTTGCTTTTAAGGGTTTATTATGCCCTAATTGCTTATCTAGAGAGCCTAATTTTATGCTTCATTGATCATTTACTAAACTCAGGATAAGGGAAGCAGTAGCATCGCCTGAAGTGAAAATCAGATAGCTGTACAAGTGAAAGGCAGCATGGTGTGGTGGATAGGTTAGTCTTGGTATCAAGAAGCCCTGTGTTCAAAGTGTTGACTTTTATGGTCTGTATGATCTTGGGCAAGTCATTTAACCTTTTCCTGACCTAGCAAGCTCTCTAAGACAGAAGTGTCAAACTCAAATAGAAACAGGCATCCCCAATCTGTACATGATGATCCTTGCCAATGGCATAGTAATTTAGTTTTTAAGATGTGATGTTATCCGTGTTTTATTGAATTTTTGTTTATTTTGTCAAATATTACATTACAATATTACATTTTTATCTGGTTAAGACCATGTTTGGGTTGTCTAAGGCATGTGTTTGACTCCTCTGCTCAAAGAGTATCAAAATAGGTATTCTCTAAAATGCTCAAAATACATACTGCTCTAAGACTCTCAAAATATGTACAAGTGTTAGTGTATGCCACCAAACTACATGAGCATCTCTAAGTTGGAAAGGTCAGTTTGCCAATAATGATACCGGAAAAGTTAATTTTTATTCTAACCATAGAAAGCATTTTGGTTTTGGTGCATAGTTTTTTTTTTATAGATATCTTTTCCATACACTATTTGGTATACAAACACACACGTACACACACACATACACACACACACACACACACACAGTGTGCTATACTGGTGTTTGAAAAACAAATGCATTGATTGCAAGCCTCACCTTCTTGTTAGCATAGTATAGAATGGCATGTACTGGTATGTAGTTGCCTTTTCTTCCAGATATCTTGGAATGCCGTTTCAGTAAAAATTGACTAGGAACATCAATTGACACAAACAATTTATTATATTTTTACTTTGAAGTTAAAAATTTTCATTCTATCTTTGTTTTCTTTGCCTTATGGATAAAAAAAAAATCCACTTCATCAATTGATATAGCTTGATCTTTCAAGATATTGTCAAATTCTGATCTTTCTAGAAACAAAAAAGGGAGGTAAAATGAATGGACCACGAGAAAAATCTCTTCCACTGAGAGATGAAACACTGAGAGGTAATGAGACTGAATTTAAGTGCAGCAGACAGTTGCGCAAAGGAGGTTGGTACTTTCGTGGTTAGATTAAATGAAGGAACATTATAAAATGTTAAGTAGAAAGTGAGAGAAGAATTATGGAGGAGTCTACTGTTGAGTTTTAGGAAGTTTCAAAAGACAACCTTAAACTATATTGGAAACAAATGGAGTGTTTGGGTTAGGTCAGAGTGAGGTAACTTAAATGTAATAGAAATCATAATCATAAAAACTGACATTCATATAGTGCTCTAAAGTTTGCAGAGTGCTTTGCAGAGATCTCATAGGATAAGATGTCTCTTTGCATTCTAACATGCCTTAGGATCATATTCTTCACAATATATTTCACCCCTGTATTGTAAGTAGTCTCACAATACAGGTAATTTCATTCAATTTATTCCATAGATGTAAAATGAGGGGCATAGAAATGGACACAGGGAAATGGCACTTGTCTAAGACCAAACCACAAACGAAAGGAAGAAACTGAGCTGAGTTTAACTATGTAGCTCCAAGGCAGTGAATTAAATTAGGGAGCTACACTAACTAGTTCAGACTACAGGGGATAAAGGTCTTTTTCATTTGTGATACTTAAAATTGAGGGTAATATGTTCATTGGTCTCATCAGTACTTTTCTTCTAGAAGATTGTATTATTTAAATGATAATTTGTCGTTGTTCAATCATTTCAGTCATGTCTGTGTGAGCGCATTTGAGGTTTTCTTGGCAAAAATACTGGAGTAGTATTTATCATCTCCTTCTTGAACTCATTTGACAGATGAGGAAACTGAAGCAGACGAGGTTAAGTGGCTTGCCCAGTGTCATACAACTAGTGAGTGTCTGAGACTAGTTTTGAACTTGGGTCTTCCTGACTCCAGGCTACCACCTAGCTGTCTTTAAATAATAATGAGGGCTAATAAGCATTACTCTGTGTCAGGTACTGTGCTAAGTGTTCTGCAATTATTATTTTGTTTGATCCTCGTAACAACCGTGGAAGGTTATTATCATTATTATTTGGGGACAGCTCGGTGGTGCAGTGGATAGAGCACCAGTGCAGGAATCAGAAGGACCTGAGTTCAAATCTCCCCTCAGACACTTGACACTCACTTAACTGTGTGACCTTGGGCAAGTCACTTAACCCCAATTGCCTCATCCCGGGTCATCTCCAGTCATCCTGATGAATATCTGGTCACTGGATTCAGATGGCTCTAGAGGAGAAGTGAGTCTGGTGACCTGCACAGCCCTCACTCACTCAAAACAAAGTCAAGTGCAAGTCATTCATTATTTCTCTGATGGCATGGTCTTCTTCAGCAACAAAGGACGAACAGGCATTATTATTATTTACAATTGAGGAATCTGTGGCAAACAAAGGTCAAGTTAATTGCCCACAGTCACCCAGCTAGTGTCTAAAACCAGAATTGAATTCAGGTCTTCCTGATTCTAGGTTCAGTTCTCTCTCCACTGCACCACCTAGCCACCCCCACCCTCCCATCTCCATAAAAGAAAGGCAGTAATGTTAGAGAATGGGGAATTTGGGATTAATATGCTATATGGATTTTTCACTTAAACTGATATTTATTTGCCAAAGAGTCTCTGAATACATTATTCCATTCACCATGCAATTCTCTTTAGAGTGTTGAACAAATATTTTGGTAAATACTTGCAGTTTTGTTCTGGTTTTAGAAAGACTCATGTCATATACAGTCATTTATTTCATTCCATGACTTCTTAAAGTATATCGGAAGAGCTAGCAGTATGCAACCATATGGCTGATTCCATGACATTCCTTTAAGAAAGCCAGTAAAATACCCCTTTTTCAAAAGAATTAATCAGAACTCATGTTTTTGTTCTGAATTGGTGACTGAGATAGAATTGAGTCTTGAGTTACTGTATATCTCTGGGTTATTGTTGTTTTTATTATAAATATAACCAGTTGAGTTTCATTGGTATTCTAGATATCACAGCAGTCAGAAAAAGTATATTTCTGCATCATTCTTTGGAAGTACCAAACTAACAAATATAAATTTCTGTCATTTTTTTTTTGTCTGATTGACTTTGGAAACATCAAGCGAATGAATATACTTTTCTGTCTTTTTTTTTTGTCAGGTTATTTTAAGGGCCCAGTCATCCCAATTAATCAGAAACCCCCCTGCATTTTAAGACTCAATTTTGCATACAATTCTAAGTATTACTTCTTGGGAAATAACCCTCTTCTTGAGTTTAAAAAAAAACTATTTTCGCTTTTATTGTTTGTTGTTTTCCTTTACATTTGTCACTTATTTTTCATCAGCTAGTATTTTACTGGGTTTTTTTAAGCCACTGTTTTGTGTTGTCTCTTACTTTTAAACATTTTGATGGACTCTGAGGGGTTGATATCAGTGGGAAGAAGAAATAAAGTGGGTGCAAGAGACAGATGGTTAGTGTAGTTAAAACTAAAACGAGTCATTTCTCTCGTGTTAATTTTCAACCTAAGAGGATTGAAGACCCCGGAAGAAAACTCCATATCTGCCTGTTAGAAAGAAAACCCCTCTAAATTCTAATTGGAAAAAAATGCAACTCATCTTTTTAATCACTTTTTTTTTTGCTTTTGCAGTCCTTCTTGCCTAGTGTTTGCACAGGCATAGTTTTAACCTCTATTTTGCACATTCGTTTCTCAATCCCTGGAGCTAGCTTTAACTTCATCATTGCACTCATGAAATGGCTTCCAAAATCAACCATCTTCTACTTCACAATAATTTCTCTATGCAGTATTTTGCCTTTGCCTTTCAAAGTAACATTTAATTCCTTTTCATTGTGTCGTCCCTAAAAGATGATTTGTACACATTTTCTACCATTACCTGTTCTTTGTTTTTCAGTAATATGTGACCATTTTCTTATTTAAGAAATGGAGGCATGTTTTAGAAATGGGTAACCACTTCCTTATAGAATTTTGCATTCAAAGTTCAGAGATAAAGGAAAGGGGGAAATCCCTATCATTTCTTCATTTCCTCTTTGAAATACCGAGTTGTTGAAACTACCAGTGAGGCATGATTTAATGCCAGCCCTTGTCAAGACTGTGTGGCTCATCTGTTTTCTGTTTTCAGATATCGCTGTGGTCGAGATGAGTGATGCCTTCCGCCAGCCTTCCTTGTTTTACCATCTCGGGGTGAGGGAGAGCTTCAGCATGGCCAACAATATCATCCTCTACTGTGATACCAATTCAGATTCTCTTCAGTCACTGAAGGTACATCTTTATTTCAGTGTTTGTGTACCTTACATTTCACCAGTACCTGTCTTTCCCACCAAATCTTGGCCATTTTGATGTATGAGAAAATCATGACTTTTATCAGTGTGATATTAAGGTAGACATCGTTAGTTATTTATATGAGTTTCATATGGATATCCAATAGACAAATTTGATGGCTAGAAAAGCAAAAGGCAAGAATGGAGTCCTTAGGGCCAGAGTGATATAAACTAAAACAGATTTTGCTCAAAGGAATTCATTAAGAGACTTAATAAAAGAGAAAAGCTGGTTGGAAGAGAAAGTTCCAGTCCAAATATGAAGTCACTGAAGAGGCCTTCATTTGGCACAGCTGATGCTAGCTACTAATACTTCCCACTGACAGACTTATTTTTCTCTGGGTGGAAATTATTATTACCAATTGGATAACATGGGAAATATGATGAATTTGACATTGTTGCTTACAGAGGGATATAGCCCAGGTTGTGTTCCTTAGACTTTTACAGATGCTCAATTAATAACTGTCTCCTATTGATCTAGACACCGGCTTATTCATACTATGTTTTGGCAACTTGTTAAAGAAAGACGATCAATAGAAACCAATTCCTTTCTCCCAGTACATCCTTCTATGCTTTTCCCAAGATTGATAGTATTTGTCATTCACCCTGAGTGGCTGGTCTATTGTTATGTCTCGTTTTCATCTTCACAACGTCTCTCATATATGTCCTCTTAGCTCTGCTCACACAGCTACCATCTCATCACCTTGGGCCTGGAGTATGGCAATAAAGACCCTTGGAATTGGCATCCCTGCCTCAAATCTCTCCTCTCTCCAGCCTTCAGCTGCCAAAGTGATTTTTCCCAAAGCATAACTCTCCCCTTCCCTAAATCTTCCACAATAAACTCCATTGTCTCCCTCTTACTTTCAGAATCAAATATAAAATCCTCTGGCAGTTAAAGTTCTTTGTGCACTTTACTGCTCTACACGTACCCTACAGTCTGGTTACAGTGACCTCCTTGCTGTTCTGACATCCTTACTGTTCATCTTCTACCTGAATGTGTAAAAGGCTGTTCCTCCTGTTCATTTTCTTAAATTCCACCTTCAGCAAGAGGCCTTTCCAAGTCCTCCAGTTGCTACTGCCATACATTTGGAGATTATTTTTCCTCTCCTCTGTATACCTTAGGGACATTTAATTATTTATATGCTGCATGTCTGAGCTCCTTGAGAGCAGAGTAGGGATTATTTTTGCCTTACTTTGTATCCCTACTCTTTAGCACAATGCCTGGTACATGCCAAATGCTTCATAAATGCTTGTTGACTAACAATAATAATTTTTGTTGTTATTGAATCATTTTTTAGCCATGTCCAACTCTTTGAGAGCTAAACCCTACATGCTGAATGCTAGTGCCTTCCCTCTGAGATTATCTCCTCTTTTCCCCATGTGTGTTTATGTTTATATAGATGCATATATCTGTATCTGTCTAGTTTGGGCATTGTTGACCCCAGTCTCTGTTAGAAAAGTGAGCTCTCTGGGGAAAAGGACTGTTTTTGCTTTCTTTCTTTATATTCCCACTACTTGGCACAACATAGTTGGTCATTTGAGTCGTGCCTGACCCTTCATGACCCCATTTGGGGTTTTCTTGGCAAAGAGACTGGAGTCGTTTGCCATTTCCTTCTCCAGCTCATTTGACAGAAGAGGAAACTGAGGCAAACAGGGCTAAGTGCCTTGCCTAAGGTCATAAAGCTAGTAAATGTCTGAGGCCAGATTGGAACTCAGGAAGATGAGTCTTCCTGACTCCAGGCCTGGCGCTTTATCTGTCGTGCCACCTAACTGCTCCCAGTAATAATAATGATGATAATAACTAGCACTTCTATATAGCGCTTTCTAAGTGCTTGGTTGGATAGCAAAGATGCCAAGGATGCCACTGCATCCAAGGCGGTCACTAGTTGTGTTGCCGCTGAGCTTTGATGACTGGAAGACAGGGAGGCAGATGACTGTGCAACTCTGCCTCACTTAAATCACAAGTCAAGACATCCTTGTGCCCACCCTCCACCCCCATGTCATTAATCCTCTTTGAAAATGAAGGACAAACAACCAGCACTTTAAGGTTTGCAAAGTGCTTTACGAGTTTTACTCACAACAACTCTGAGAAGTAGGTGCTGTTATTATCCCCGCTTGACAGATGATGAAACTGAAGCAGATGGAGAGTGAATGACTGGTTCAGGGTCTCACAGCTAGTATACCTCTGAGGTTGGATTTGAACTTCAGTGCTCCTGACTCCAGATCCAGTAGCTCTCTCTCTATCCAGGGGGCCATTGCTTTAGCATTTCCTCACAAATTAGCCGTTATGAGATCTCAGGTTTGGCATGACCTTTACCATTTCCTCTGAGCAAATTTGAGCTTATCCTCACAGAACTACTTAATGTTTTCACAAAGATTGCTATATCTTCCGTCCCCCAGATAGACTACATTATTTTGCCTTATAACCTTGTCCATATTAATAAATGCTCATATAAAGGCTAGATCTGTTTAGAACCTTTGAGTCAGTCAGTCAACAACATTTGTGAAGTGCCTACTGTGCACCAGACGTTGTTCTAAAAGCTGAAGATACAAAAAATGTCAAAAGATAGTCTTTGCTCTTAAGGATCTGGTAGTATATCGGGGGAGACAATACATGGGTACAAATAATATGTATGCAGGATAAATAGGAAAGGCGCTAAAATGAGGAGGGATTAGTAAAGGCTTTAGTGTCATTTTTGTATTGTGACTTAAACTAGGTAGTCCAGTGCCTGTCAGATCTGGAGTTAGGAAGACCTGAGTTCAAATTTGGCCTCAGACACTTGGTAGCCGTGTGAATTTGGGTCCCCTCGTATTCCCTTTTCTGCCCTTTCCTCTACCCTTTCTTATCTTTCCCTCTTTTTTTCTTCTCAGGGATATATTCACTTTCTCATCAGTTGTATTTCTCAGTGATAGAGTTTAGTATCGATTAGGTGTGATTAGTCATTGAAAAGAGTGTCACTCTAACCTTTTAAAGTCCCTGACTGGAGAGAGCTGTAGTGATGTGGTGATAATTTAGAAGAGTTCCCCTTATCCCCACCCCCATCTCCCAACCCCTTGGGTGCTCTCCTTCTGAGAAAAGGTCTTATTTTTATTTTTGCCATATATGGGTATAGGCTGCCTTTTTCTTTTCCTTCCATCTAGTGGTAGGTTAGAGAATTACAAAGACATCTGAAAAGAGCTTTTCATTGACAGGCTTTGGTTAACTAAAAATATGAAAAAGATCCAGACATCAACTGTCTCTTCTCACGAGGGCAAGGACAGAATTAGAACCACAGGCTCTAAAGTTACTATATTATATACTCAGTCCTACATGCAGTGATTACTGCAAAGCCTGGAATGTATGTAACCAGGCTGGGCTGGTTTCATTTTGACCTACTGTTTGGTGCCGAAGACAAAAAAATTCTCAGTGTCAGCAAAATCCCTGAGGGAATGAACAGGAGAGTTAGCATTTTTAAAAAGGAAGCAAAAAGGGGGAAACCATTTACAAGTTCTTGAGGAATAGTTAACAAAACCAGACAAGGATATATATGGGTGTGTACAAAATTCACCTCTGAAGCCTGTTTAAAATTAGAACGATTTGGTTGCTAAACAATAATTGGATCTCGTCAGTTTGGAATTATGGAGTTAATGCCTTTAACAGATAGTTTACATTTGTCTTTTAAAGCTGAAATTGCTGTTTTATATCCTATTGTATGGGGAGGGTTAATTTTTATCAGCACAGTGCCTAGAACATAGTAGGTGCTTAATACATACTTGTTGAATTGAGTCATCTCACATTGGGGTTTTTTTTAACTCTTAAGAAAAGATTGTTAAACAGTGCGAAGACAGTTGATGTTATGGGAGAATTATTTTCATATTGTATTATTATAATAGTTTATTAAATTTTTCATTAGACAAACCTCCTGAGTGCTCTCTTACATTATCTATCTTCTGCCAAGAGGAATGGGGGAGCCATTGTGGAATGGCAATAAGGTATGAAAGAAAGAAGGAAAGAGGGGAGAAAGACAGATTAGTTTGGAGAGTAATCACAATTTCCACCTTGTTGAGAAGGGAAAAGTGATAGCAGAATCTTTTTCTCTTTGCTTTTCCCAATATATAAATTAGGTCAAATTTTGGAGAAGGCTGGAAACTCGATGTTAGTTAAGTGAGGTACAAAAGCAGCATTTGACAATAACAAAGAATGGGTGCGGGCAATTATGAGAGAGATTATAATCTAGTGGTGTCTACAGGAGTGAGATAGTTGGGCTACTGTCTTTTTTTCCTACTCAATACAGTTTAAGCTTTAAGCTTCAATCCCCTTTTGACTCTCCTTTGAGTATTAAGGGGGAAGAAGAATTGCTGTTCCTCCGATTTCCCCCATTCTTTCTATCATCAGACACCCACAAATTTTGAGAAATGCTTCTGTATCTCTTCTGTCAATGAGGATGACATACATAACATTATTAACTAATGAATCCCAAGATATTTTAGTCTCTTTTGTAGTAATGGTTAGAGAGAGTGGCATATGTATAGAAAAAGTACATTTGAATCTCTCTCTTGGTGCATTTAAATAGATTCCCTGTTTGTTTTATCCATTACAGTGTAAAAGTAGCACAGGTTACTTCTCTGTGTGGGGATCAATGTTGTACGGTGGCTTGTGGTGAATAAATCAGAAGTGAAGTATAATAATTATATTAAATTATTCTTCACTCAAGAAATCAAGCCGTATTTTTTTTCTTTCAAGCACTGCATGAAAACTCACTTCATTAAAACTAACAGAAAGGATTTCACAGAGTTTCTCTGCAGTTATTTATACTGATACTTATACCTTGACTAATCCACTGAATTGTATAAGCTGTAACTACCATTCTTACTCCAGCAGACTGCTCTAATCGTTACTCAGAGAGGTCTGGCTTGTGTTAAAAAATGAAAGAACAAACTTAAATGTGCAGCATTATCTTTCATATCCTTAAAGACTAGCAGCTCTTAGCAGTTCCCCAAGCTTAGTTAATGAACAGAACTCCTGTAAAATTTAACCTGCTTTGCCTAGCTAATACTCTTTATATTTTGTTATGGTTTTCAGCTAACCATCACTTTATTGGGAATTTAAATCCAGTGTCCTGTCACTAGAAATTAATTGAGGACTCTTACATTCGTCTTTGGGTTAAATTCAAAATGGCAAATAATCTCCATTTAGAATTACTGAACTGTGTTAAAAATGAAAACATTTAACATTTAATGCACAGAGAGTAGTTCTTAACTCTGTGTGTATGTGTGAGTATGTGATACAATCTGATTGAGCCTATGGACCCCTTCTCAAAGTAATGTTTTTAAATGCATCAGATAAAATACATAAGATTATAAACTAAAGTAATTCTTTTGAAATAGTTATCAAATAATTGAAAAGAAAAAACAAGTTCACAAACACTCAGGTTGAGAAAGTGTGATATCAAAGCAACATGGTTAATAGACAAGATGCTGAGCTCACAGTCTAGGATACAGTGTGACCCAAACCAGATTAACATGTAATTGGGAAATATTCAACAGAATAAATAAAGATACAATGAAACATAGATAACATTACATTTTAAACCTAAGTCAGCACAGCCACAAGGATTCTCATGTACAGCTTGGTGACCCAATTTCTATTGCGTTTGGCGCCACTGGGCTTGAATTTGTTGTTGTTGCTCCCTCATTTCAATCATGTCTGGCTCTTCATGAAGCCGTTTGGGGTGTCTTGGCAGAATTACTGGAGTGGTTGGCCATTTCTTTCTCCAGTGTGCTCCCATTTTACAGATGGGGAACTGGGGCAAATAGGGGCTAAGTGACTTGCCCAGGTCCACACAGCTAGTAAGTATCTGAGGCTGGATTTGAACTCAGATCTTCCTGACTCCAGGCTTGGTGCTCTATCCACTGAGCCACCTAACTGCCCCTAACTAATCTAGAATATCTGGCTTCAGTTCTAGCTTGTGATACTAACTGGATCATAGATTTAGAGCTAGAAGTGACTTTAGAAGACGTTTACTTCAACTCCCCCCCACCCCCCCACCCCTCCACCCCCAAACAAGGAAACTGAGTGAAAGATCAAGCCCTTTACTAGATTAGTGGCCTCAGTAAGAGCAGTTTTATGTATCAGCTTTGTTCTTCAATTGAATTTTCAGCCTGTTCTTCAGTGAAAGAAACCAGATTCTGGAGAATCACAGAAATGCTTTCTAACTTCTCTTGGTCTTTGAACTTCTACTTCCTTTCCTCATGTTTCCCTTTTTTTTTTTTTTTTTTTTAATGCTTAGCCCAAAATGAAACTAGGACAGATTGGAATTTTAACTAAATTTTTTTTATAGAATTTTCATTCATTCATAAGTATAAGGTTTTAGCTCAGTAATGACAATTTCACTAAATTCTTGTTGGTGGTTTTACAGATGGCGCCCCAGAATAATTTGGTTCTTTCCATAATCACCAAGACCACACCCTCCACGTGTTTGATTGCACTCGCAGAGCTCCCCAGGCTTTGGCTTCCTTTTTCAACATCATTTCTGTGCCAATTTACTCGAATTACTATAGTAGTATTATTATAGTAATATTATAGCAATGGTTATTATGCTACATAGCAGTGACAAGTGGTTATCTTACAATCTTTCCTTTATTATGTTTATTGTAGATGTGATCAGATTTTTACTTGTTTTATGAGCTGCCCATAGAAAAGAGATAATAACAGGAAAGAGGAGGTAAAGAATACCCTGGCATACAAAGACTCACCCTCTGTAGATAAGAACTTACATACATGGCTTGTTATCCATTTAGTAGTGGAAGATTCTCCACTTACAGAACCATGGAAGTAGAAGAAAGGGCATTGAATTGGGCAACTTGTGTATATCTACCAAGTGGTTTTTCCCTAAAGTTTAGGTCTGTCTATGTCACTTCACCTCCTCAATAAACTCCAGTGACTCCCTATCACTCCTAGGATCAAATATAAAATGCCCTATTTGGTATTCAAAGCCTCTCCCCTTCACCTTTCCAGTATTTTTACACTTTATTACAATCCAGGGACACTGGCCTCCTTGCTGATTCTTAAACTCTTTCTTCTGACTGGGCATTTTCTGGCCGTTCCTCACACTTGGAATGCTCTCTCTGCTAAGTAATAGTAGGGGATAATAATGTGGAATACTGAGGAGAGTGTGTTTTTTATGAGAAGTAAATAGCAGCAGCTAGGTGGCATAGCGAATAGAATACCAGCCCTGGACTCGGGGCGGGGTGGGGGGGAGGGGGGCTGAGTTCAAATCCAACCTCAGAAACTTGACACTAGCTGTGTGAACTTGGGCAAGTGTTTTAACCCCAAATGCCTTGCCTTTCCCTCTCCAAAAAAAAAAAAAAGTAAATACTGATGACGATGACAGTCACAGTGAGAAATAATAATAAGCTCTGCTCATTTTTTATTTATTTAAAAATTTAAATTATTTATTTAAAATTTAAAATAAATTTTATTTATTTTTAAAATTATTTTTATTAAATAATAATTCCTTGCTCGTGGTGCCCAATCCCCTCCCACTCCTCTTAGAACTACTTTGTCCTTTTGTCCTAGCCCCAGTTTGAAAAGTGCCATATGGCGTGCAGGTAAATAATTATACCATGAAAACTAAGTAAAAGGGATTAGGTATGAGATGCACTTTGTGTTCAAGTTGCTTTGAAAGCTACATTCCTGCCTTTGGTTCTCATTTGCTTAATTTTTTTTTTTTTAATATATACTTAACCTTAGTGAAGAATTGCTTGTTTTCGTGGATCAGTTCTCGACTCTATTGTGATTAGAGCAACTGTGAAATGTGTCCACCTTTGGCAACCCATCATTTTAGCAGCCATCTAACTCCTTATTCTAAGTGTTCTCTTCTTTCTCCATGATCTCATCAGTTCCCATGGATTCAGTTACTATCTTGATGTTGGCACTTTTCAGATTTACTTATATAACCCTAACCTCTCCCAGATGCCATCTTGCACTCCAGCTGCTTATTGTCCATCTCTAAAAGATTTCCTATAGACCTCTTCAGCCTAAGATGTCTAAAACTGAACTTGTTGTCTTTACTGCCCCAAGTGCTGCCCCTCTTCCTAATTTCTCAATTACTGGCAATGGTGCCAACATCCTGTCAGGCTGGCAGCCCAGAGGTCATCTTTGGCACTTATTCTTTCTAACACCATTATCCAATTTATTGCTAAGTCCTGTCATTTCTACCTTTTAACAGGTCTTGCATATGTTCCCTTCTCTGACACTGCCGCTACTCTGATGCATGTCCTCATTGTTTCGTGCCTGGACTATTGTAGTAGCTTGTTGGTTGGTCTCCCTGCCTCTATTCTAGCTGCTAAAATGATCTTTCTACCATGCAGTTCTAACCTTGTCACCCTCCTTCCCCTTTCAGGCAACTAGGAACTCTCTCTCACTGCCAGGATCAAATATAAAATCCTGTTTGATATTCAAATCTCCAAGTAAACTGGCACCCTCTTACCTTTCTAATCTTTCCCTACCTACCTGTCCCATAACACCAGCCTCCATGCTGTTCCTTGCCCAAGACACTCCAGTATTTTCACCGACTACCCTCCGTGCCTGGCATACTCTCCTTCCTCATCTCTAACTCCTGGCATTCCTGGCTTCTCTTAAATCTCAGCTAAAATTAGACCTTCTACAGGAAGCCTTTTCCAAGCTCTCTAAATTCTAGTGGTTTCCCTCTGCTGATAATTTCCTATTTATCCTTTATTTAGCTTGTTTGTATGTTCGCATTTTGTCTCTCCTGGTTAGACCGTGAGTGAGCTCCTTGAGAGCAGGGACTGTTTTCTATTCATCAATAAACATTTAAGTGCCTACTAAGTGCCAGGAACTGCACTAAACACCAAGGATTAAAAAAAAAAGGCAAGATACATTCTCTGCCCTCAAGGAGCTCACAGTCAAATGGGAGAGATAATACAGACACACACACACACACACACACACACACACACACACACACACACACACACACACACACACACACACACACATGCACCATGCACCATGCACCATATACAGTATAGAAGCAGCTACGTGGTTCAGTGAATAGAGTGCTGGTCTTGGAGTCAGGAAAATCTGCATTCAAATACACCCTCAGACACTTACTAGATTTGAGACCCTGGGCAAGTCACTTAACCTCTGTTTGCCTTAACGAAATGGCAAACCATGGCAGTATCTTTGCCAAGAAAATCCCACAGACTGTGATCCATGAAACTCACAAAGAGTTGGATACAACTAAACTAAACAACAAGCAGGATAAATATGAAATAATTAAGGCACTAGATAAGAGGGATTGGGAAAGGATTTCTTTTCTTTCTTGTATGCTCAGAGCTTAAGAAGGTGCCTAGCCCATGGTAGATGCTTGATAAATAAATGCCTGTCCTTGACTTAGGCTGGATGTAGTTTCTCACTCTAATCCCTTTTACGGAGGGAGGTCTTGGAAGAATGCTTTGAGAATGAATCAGATTTTATGGCAGCCCATGAATTTTCATTCATTACCACTCAAGTTTTATTTGTGGAAGTGGCCTCTATATGCTGTTTTTATCTTTTCACTTATAGGCTTGTTAGATAACAAGTTTTATGAGATCTTTTATTTAGCTCTAGGTTATTTATACAATTCAGTGTTGGAAAGCCTAGCATTTTTGCTTCTAATTTCTTCCTCCTCCTTTCCTTTCTGGCTAATTAGCACAAATTAACTTCACTCTGTTTTCCTATCTGGGCAGTCTGTACACTTTCTAAGGTCTTGGTGACATGCTCTGGAGCACGGACTGCTTTTTTCCGACTCAGTTAAAATGTCCAGAATGTTATCTGTTTTTAATTATGTCAAGTAAGTAGAAGAACTATTGAATATCCACGTTCTTAGGTACAACCACAAGCAGTTGATAAACTACTTGTGCCTCAAGGAGAACGATTTGTTTCTTTGACGTCTTCAGAATGTAAGCCAACCTAAGTATAGTTTGATTCTGATTTAGCAGATTATTATAGGAATTGTCTAAATATGCTTTCTTCATTCTATGATACATAAAATGGCAGGAAGAAGACAAATGAGAGACCTAAGAGGATTATCTTAGCCTAGTAATTCTTTAGGAAAATGTTAAAATTTAACCCACTAGAATGGGAATTGTTTTTTCTGCCAGGGTGTGCCAGTAATTTGAGCTCTTGTGTAGGTCAGAGGACTGGTTTCAACTCACCTGTTTATCAGCAAAAGCTATTGTGTCTCCTATTTCCATCCCTGTTCCTGCCTCAGCAGGAGGTGGTGGTAGATTAGATGGTGTGCTGGGGAAGCCTGGGAACCTCTTACCTCCCAATAAAAAGCATTGTCCTCATGATGACTGTGGGAGACCACCTACCCTGTGCCTTCTCCATGGTTAAACCATAATAGAATGTTGGGGGTGGGGAGAAGAAAAGCAGTAGTGATATCATATGCCTACACATGTGTATGATTGATAGACACACACCTATAATCAAGTCAGCAGGCATTTATAAAGCACCTACTGTGTGCCAAGCACTGCACTAAGCACTGGAGATACAAACAACAAAAAAACCAAAAAAAAATGCAAACAAACAAAAAAACCATTTCTGTTCTCAAGACCATTTGCAGGATGAAGGCAGCTAGGTGATTCAGTGGATAGAGTGCTGATCAGGGAGTCAAGAAGATCTCTGTTCAAATCTAGCCTCAGACACTTACTAGATGTGTGATCCTGGGCATGTCACTTAACCTCTGTTTGCCTTTATCTACTGGAGAAGGAAATGGCAAGCCACTCCAGTCTAATGGGGGAGACAGCTGTGTACAAACAAGAGAGGGGACACATGAAGACTGGAAAAAGCCTTTTGTAAACCAGTGGGGTTTTAGCTGAGACCTGAAGTTAGGATGCCAGGAGATGGAGATGAGAGGGAATAGGGGAAAGCTAATGCAGATGCATTAAGTAGGGAATGTGTATTGTGCAAGGAACAGCATGGAAAGTAATGTCATTGGATTTCAGAGATTAGCAAGATGTAAGAAAATTTGGAGAGGTAAGAATGGACCAGGTGATGAAAAGCTTTAAAAGCCAAAAGATTGATCTTTGATCCTGGTGCCATATATGTGAAAACATGTATGTGGGTTTCATATGCAGGCCTGTTCTGCTGCCCCATTGGGGTCTGGCTATAACTGTGGTTCTCAAGAGTTGTGCCAGCCAAACATAGACCTGCCAACTTGGAAGGGTTTCATGTATGGACTCTTGTTCTATAGGTCATCTGAGAGCCAGCCTAGCTAAATTCAGCAAAGATTCTCCACAGAAGGTTAGCCCACAAATGATGGATTTTTTTTCAACTAGGGATCTTCATTGAGACAATTGAAGCTTAGAAGGAGCATCCACACAAATTAAATCATAGATGTGTGAAATATAGAAATACAAATAGAGTCACACACATTTAGAGCTTTCTACTGGCCCATTGAAGCCCAAGAGAAAGAATGTTGGTTTTGAAGTCAAAGAACCTGAGCTTAGGTATATATAACCCCTGTCACTTACTACCTGTGTGACCTTGGCAGGTACTGTAGTTTTCACATATGCAACATGAGGGAATTGGATTACATGGCCTCTTTCCCACCTTCTCTCTTACTAGATGTTGTCTGTCACATTCTTTTTAGCCAGATGACTATACTGGCCATGGGCCACAAATACTTTTTCTTATGCTTTTCAAAGTGTTTTCACATGGCTTACCCTTCTGTATTCTTCTGCCTTACCTCTACAAAATCTTCTTAGATTTCTACTTGGCTATAGTCACTGTGGTCCGTGTAGTGCTATTTCCCTTTATTCGGTGTCTTTCCACTCCTTTAGTCAGCCAACAAACATTTACTAAGTGCTTATTATGTACCAGACATTACAATAAGGGCTGATGCTACAAAAGAAAGTGGAAAACAATCCCTGCGGCAAAGCAGATTACATTCCAATGGAGGAAACAACCTGCCAATAACTAGGTAGATGCAAAATCCATTTCTCTCTGAAGATCTTTGCAATCCATTATGATACATGGAAGATGCTGGCACAGGATCACCCATCATGAATCAAATCAAAGAAGACACTGTGCTCTCTGAGCAAAGTGGAATTATAGTAACTCACAAGAAACATGAGATGTGCAGATTTAGAGCCATCTCCATTCCAGATGTTCGTATTTGGGTCCAACCTGTGGTAGAGCCTTCTGAGACTGTATCCATCTGATCAGCCACAGTAGGACATGCTCTACCTTGACTCCAGCCTAATGATGTCATTTTGATCCTCTTCAAGCATGGACAACACCCAGCGGGATCCTTAAGAATAGACATAAGGCACTCCAAATTAGCATCTGGGAGTACTGAGAATAGCCTTCTGCAGAAGGAAGAATTCAAGCTTAATTATTGCTTGTGCATTTCAAGCCTTAATTTTATACTGTGTTCATAAAATCATAGGAGCTTAATGGCTAGGGTGAGAGCAGTTGAATAAAAAAAATCTACTAATAATTATAATGTGAAGTAGAAGGTGAAGGGTGCTTTAAGAGAGCTGTAAACAAAGTGCTGTGAGGGCTCAGAGAAGGGAGAAATAACATTAAATATGGGAGGGTATCAGAGAAGGCTTCTGTAAGGAAGTGCTGTTGGAGGCGGGCCTCAAAGCATAAGTAGGATTTCACTTGGAGCTGGAGTAGGGATGGAGGCTTGTTTTATTCTCAGGAAGCATTTATAAAGCACCTGCTTGCTAGGCATTGGGGATACAAAACTTGGAGTGCTAGCAGGAGCACGAACAAGTTATGTGCTATCCACAAGCCAGCATTTATCAAAGAAGGGAATTGAACCTCCCTCTTACTGGTTCTCAGGCAGACTCTTCTAATCGTACTCCATACTGACTGTAGATACAAGGTAATTACCAAGTAATTTCTGGGCAGGAACAGCAACTGGTGAGAGTCAGAATAGGCTTTGTATGTGGAGTCTGTTTAAATTATTGAGTAAATAATAAATATATTTAAAATAATAAGAACATATGCAATATTCAATACATAAATAAATCTATTTCCTGGAGCTAAGCCTTGAAGGAAGTTAGGGATGCTGTGCAGCAGGCCTAAGGAGGTAGTGGTATCTTCTAGGTATCAGAAAGGCCAGCCTATGTAAAGTCATGAAGATCAGGAGATGTTTGTAAGGAACAGCAAAAAGGTCATTGGAAAGTAGAATGAATGAAGGGGGGTAACATGCAGAAATTCTAGAACAAAGTAGGCCAGAGCCAATTTGTAAAGGACTTTACATGACAAAAGAGAATTTGTATTTTATTATGAAAGGAATTGGGACTCAGTGGATCTTCTTGAGCAAGGGAGTGACTTGGTCAGGAATATCAGTTCCTATATGAATCAAATGTTAGATCTTCATAATCATTGTATTCATAACTTCAGTACCATTGATGCAGATGTGTGGAGGAGGAGGTCAGGAGACTAGGGGTAGGAAGATTAATTAGGAGGCTATTGTAGGTGTCAAGGTAAGAGATGATAAAAGCTGGTAGAGAAGGAGATGGATGCAAAATACGTTGCTGAGGTGGAATTGTCGATGCTGATTGTATATAGGGGTGAGGGATATGGAAGAGTTCATAGAAGATGACTCTGCGGTTGTGAACCTCATTGACTCTGTGATGGATAATCGGAAAACAGGGGAATTAGAAAAGGTGAAGTTTGGAGGAGGGGATGGGAAGGATGATCAATTCTGTTTTGAACATGGTGAGTTTAACATGCCTATAGGACACCCAGTTGGAAACATGTACTAGAAAATTAGTGATGCAGGACAGGAGTTCAAGAGAGCATTATTCTTGCAGCATTAGTCACAGAATACAGTCTTAGTCTACAGAAGAGTGTGTGTGTGTGTGTGTGTGTGTGAACAATTATGTTCTCTTGAATATCTTGCACATTAATAGAACGTTTGATTGTATTTACATTTTCTTTTGTCCTTTGGTTTCTTTGAAATTTCAGTTTAGTATAATACTCTTGGTACCAGATGTTAAAGATATGTTTGACTTTATTTTCTCTTTTAATGTATATTACTCTTATTTTGCAGGAAATTATTTGTCAGAAGAATACTGTGAGTATTTTTTATTTTTATATTATGTTTTCAATATTTATATATAATTATACATTGTATATAGTTATATATTTTCAATATTTTTATTATATATATATTTTCACATTTTCAATTCCTCTTGCAATCTTCCTTTTTTCATAAACATTTAATTACTATTTTTGTTCTCTGCTTTATTCTTCCTTAAGTCATAGTTTAATAAAATGGTTTTCCAGTACTATTTCTAGTATCTCTGGGCCAGTAGAAAAATGGACTTTTTATTTAGTTTTTAAATTGACCTGATAGAGTGAAATATTGTCTTAATACATGTATTAGGATTTGTACTAATGTCTGCCTGAATATGTATGTTACTGAGTAGAGTGGCTGTGTTTCAGAAGCTTTACTTTGATTTTGAATTTATGTGACTATGAGCAATAAGATAACATTTTTTATTGCGTTGCCTAGTTATTTATTACATTCTTAGATAACATAAGTAGTCAGATTTCTGTTAATGAATTCTTCCCAAATTGGCAGCTATGGAACACATTCCTTACCCTGTGAATTGGGGGTGCTGTTGGAAGATTTTGATGCTGGTAATAATATTTTCATCAAACTAGTAAGATTCAAGTACATATTTATAAAATACATTGTTACAAGTAGCATTTTTCATTAAATATGCTTTATTTTCTCATTAATTTCTCCTTCTTATGAAAATATACTTATTTTTTTCTCCATCCCTTCCTTCCCTCTTCCAACAGTGTTATCTTTCTCTAAATTCCCTTGGACTAATATTTATGAATTCAATCGGTGTCTTTTAAGTGTAAAAATATTATACCGGACTAATTCATTTAGGAGGTGCTGGTTTGTGATTTGTGTTGATTCATAGGGGAGTAGTTTGATATGACCTTGTCTCCTTAGTGGTGCAGAAACTTTTTAATGTTACCAAACAGAAGGCTTATTTCATGAAGAATTGCCCTGGTCACCAAAGGCCTGAGGAGATAGTTTCTTATGGAGAAATAAGTAGCAGTAGAGATTCTATGACTGGAAAGGAATAAGCTTGGAGATATGTCATCAAAGTAAAGGACTGTCTGTAGTCAGTATCACTTGTGTCTGGCCATGATACAGGATTAATTCTGACCCTGCCTGAAATAATTGTTGAGAAGGGCAAGGAAAAGCAAATACATGAGGAATGCATTTGCAGCACTTGATAAGTAATTGAGCATTAACTTCAACCTGTGTTTCCTTGGATTTAGAGCTAGAAAAGATTTTAGGGCTCATCTAGTTCCAACGCATCATTATAGATGAGAAAACCACAATCCAGAGCGATAACTATGAAAGATAGAAGGATGAAGACATGTCACTACCCTCAAGAAATTTGTAGCTTAGTAGAGAAGGATAAGACAAGTACACACATAATTATAATGCAAGACAGAATTTGTTAGAACAGCCAAAAAAAGTTAATTTGATGTAGGGTTGTAGTAAGAGAGGTACAGCTTTCAGGAATAGGAAGTGAACAGTCTTTCTGTTCTCTACCCAGGACCATATCACATCTATGTTCAGTTCTGGGAGGAAAGAGTACAATTTAAAGATATTGATCAACAAAGAGTGTCCAAGTAGGCAGCTAGGTAGTGCAGTGGATAGAACACCAGACCTGGAGTCAGGAAGACTCATGTTCTTGAGTTCATATCTGGTCTCAGACATTTGCTAGTTATGTAACCCAGGGCAAGTCATTTAACCCTGGTTGCCTCAGTTTCATCATCTATAAAATGAGCTGGAGAAGGTAATGGCAAACCACTCCAGTATCTTTCCCAAGAAAACTGCAAAGGGGGTCATAAAGAGTCAGACCTGACAAATAACTGAACAACAAAGGGTCCAAAAGAGAATCACAAGGATGGTAAAGGCCATGTTATGTAGGAATTGAGGATATTTGTCAAGGGAAAGCATGATAAATCTACTTAAGGATTTGAAAGTCTATCATGTGAAAAAGTGATTAGACTTCCTTTACTTGGCCCCAGAGGCAGAGTTTCTGGGGCTAATTTAGGCTTGATATTCTAACAGAGTTTAATAGGCTTCCTTGGGTGGTAAAAGATACTCCCTTTGTGGAGAAGTGGCACCTAGACTGCAACTTGCTTGATATATTATAGGAAGTGTGTATAGGTAGGCAGATAGAAGGTATAATGGATAGAGTATTAGACCAGAAGTCAGAAAGACCTGAATTCAAATGTGATCTCAAACACCAGCTATGTGACCTTGAAGAGGTCACTTAACCTCTGTCTACCTCTGTTTCCTCAACTCTACAATGGAGGCCTCACAAAGTTATCATGAGGATAAAATGAGATAATATTGTTAAAGTGCTTAGCATAGTACCTGGCACCTAGAAGATGCTATCCTCATTTCCTCCCCTCTTTTTCCCTCTCCTCCTCTCCTCTTCTCTCTGCATAGTAGGTGACTACTTTTTGACTGTGAGTTAGCTTCTCAGGTCCTTTCCAAATCTTAAAATTCTGGGAGTCCCTTACATGCCGTAAGATGAGTATGGGTAATATGGTGTTAGAGATTCACAGGAATGAGAGATTACATCCATTAAGAGGGAAGGAGGAGATACTTGAGCTGAACCTTGAAGGATTAGCAGGGCTTAGACAGGTACAGATGGTGATGAGTCCATTCCAGGAAGAGAGAATGATATGATCCAGGGCTCACAAGTATAGGACATATTTGATGAAGCACAAAGTGGGCTACAGTATAAGGTGCATATGGGGGAGTGGTGGGAACTTAGTCTAAAAAGACAGGTTAGGACTAGGACGTGAATAACAAACTAGGGAATATGTACTTAATAGACTTAATTCTGTTGAGGGGGAGCCATTGAAGGATTTTTGAGCAAGGGTGTGGTATGATTGGAGTTGTGCTATAAGAAAGCAGTGTGTCATAGTAGACAAGGAAACTGAAACCCATCACACAGTAAACTATTTACAGAGTAAGGTTTGCCTGCCCCAGTCTTCTGACTACCAGATTGGCACCATTACAAATTAAATAGCTAGTATTTATATAATGCTTCAAGATTTGCAAAACACTTTACAAATATCTCCTTTAAAAAACTTTTAGGTCTCACCACTTCGATTGTACCTCCATGATCAGAGGATTTATAATAGAGAATTTAAGGGTATTTAGGAGTTTTAAATTCTTGACCTTTCTCCTTTGAACTTAAAAACAACAATCATTGTTTTTTCCCCATGCCATTTTTGGGGTTTTTGTCTAGCATTGTGTAGGACGTTTCAGAGATGTTAATTTGCTTCAAGTATTTATTCTGAGGAAAAACTAAATTTTCACAGTGACATATCGTTTAGATCTCCTTAGAATGTAGCTAGGTTCTTTTACAAATTGGCCTGGAGACCAAGGGATTTTTGAGGAGTTCTAGTCTTCAAAGTGCTAAGTGAGTGACAGTGGTGAGTGGAAGAAGAGGAGGTATTTGGTATTTATTAACATTCGGGCTCCTGATCTCAGATAAGGGCAATGCCTTGGACAACATGCCTGGATTTCAGCAAAGTATCGTATTAAGTACTAGATGTTACATTTTAGGAAAGAGATGGGCAAGGTAAAGCATAGAAAAGCCTTAATGGAAATATATGGAGTAGGTATTTCACTTAGGTGGATTGGAAACTGAAGGGCCTGATACAAAGAGTGGTAATCAATAGATTGATGTCATCATCGGGGAGGAGGGAAGTGATGGAGAGGTGGACACTGTGTTGCCAGACTCTAGCTATTTGAACATTTTTCTCAGTGACTTGGTTGAAGGCATAGATGGCATGCTTGTTAAATTTATAGATGACAGACATGAAGCTGGGAAAGCTTAGAGCTAGCACATCAAATGACATAATTGGGATCCCAAAAAATTAACTTCATAATGACATGGCAAGGACAACATGACTGGGCAACAGTTCATTTGAAAAATATGTTTTTTTTTCAGTAAACTTGAAGAAATTAATTAATCAAGCAATCAACATGCTTTATTAAGCATTTACGATGTAAATTCTCAATTTAAAGGGTCACTATGACATGGTGCTCCAAAAGCTAATGAAATAATGATTAGATTGCTTTAGTAAGGATATAATGCTCTAATCAGAAGTGGTGTCGCTCTGTATTTTGACCAGGATACACCATTGTGTTACGTACTGGATGCTACATTTTAAGAAAGAGGGGGGCAAGCTAAAGCGGGTACAAAAGAAGATGACCAAGATGTTAAAAGAATTTGAAACCCAGGCCCTGCAACAATCTATTGAGGGAACAAGATATATTTAGTGGGGAGGAGAAGACTTCAGGATATTATACTTTTCAGAAGAAAAAAATTCAAAGGGCAGTCCTGTGGAAGAGGGACCTAGTTTTAACCTTCTTGGCTCCCCGTAGGAGCAGTAGATAAAAGCTGCCAAGAATCAGATCTCAGTTCAGTGGGAGGAAGGGAAGATTTCCCAACAATTTGAGCTGTCCAGATGAGATGTCTTGAAATGTTAGTAAATTCTCCTTTGCTCGAGGTCATCAAATGGAGTCTGGATGACTACTTATTGGAAATATTGTGGAGAAGGTAAGTGCTTGGGTATGGCTTAGATTAGGTGATCTCTGAAATCTTGACCACCTTTGACAATGTGTGTTACACCATCTCCATTTAGAAGTGCGCATTTAAGTTTGAATAAGTGTGTATCTACTACTATGAAGTCTTTTCTTTTAGCAAGGATTTGTTTGAGTGATTTAAATTGGGCTCTTGCCTTAATGGTTTCTGCTGTAGTTATGCATGGGAAATATTCTTTTAGCTGGCTTTGTGGCAAAGTCAATTCAGTTCAGCATGCTTCAGCTTTATATCCCTTCCAGTTAATCCTCCAGATGATAATAGTAACAGTAGTGATAGCTAACATTTTTATAATGCATTAAGGTTTGCAAAGTACTTTACAAATATTATGCTATTTTATCCTCCTAAAAACCCTTTGAGGTTAGTACCATCACTGTCTCCATTTTACAGATGAAGAAACTGAGGCAGACCGAGGTTATGTGATTTCCCATGGGTCACTCAGCTAATAAACTTCTCCATTCACCATTTGCCTGTTGCCACTGACCTGCTGCTTTCTGCCTAGAACAATGTTCTCTACACCTGACTTGAGACCTGAACCTCCATAGTCAGGTCTTCTGGAATCAAGTCCCAGTATCTGAGAAAGTTAATGCATTTATCTCTAGAGCTCCTGCCCCAGCACCCAACCCATTGTTTTGATGATTGAACAAACTTTACCCCCTAAAGGTGCCCAGTCCTAGACACCAGATCATGCTTGGGAATAAGAGTGGGGAATAGGCATTTATTTAGGCATGCACCAGGCACAGTTTTAAGTGCTTTACAAATATTATCTCACATCTCACTCCTTACTTTCCATTTGTAGTAGTGACGAAACTGTTATTTGTGGCCCTAAAGCCTTCAGTTTTCTTGCCCAGGACTCACATCCACAGGACAGGGATTCTTAAATAGAGCTCCATGAACATTTTTTAAAAATATATTTTGGGAACTTATTTCAATATAAGTGGTTTCCTTTGTAATCTTATTTAAAAAACACTATTTTGAGGAGTCCTTAGGCTACACCAGGCTTCCAGAAGTAATGCCAAAAGGTTAAGAATCCTTACTCGGGGAATATCAGTGGCTTCTTATCCTACTGTGGGACAGAAGCTGCTTCTTACTCAGGGGTTTCAGTTCTATCCATCTCCCATGGAGAGATCCTTGTATCTATTTTATACTACTCTGATTAATGGAACAGTTTCAAATGACAGAAGTAGCTATAATTCACTCAGATAGAGACTAAGAGGTGATATTAGAGTCTACCTTTTTTCATGTTTCTCCTCCCCCTCCCTAAAGCACATAAAGATGGTGAGTCAAACATCCTCAAAAGAACTCAGTAGGAGAAGAACAGTGGACTGGATCTGTAGGATATAATGCTTCTTCAAATCCATATAATTACTAAAAAAAAAAAAAAAAATCTCATTTTTTTTCCTTTTAAGTTGCTCTCAGTATCACTTTGTATATGCATTCGGATGCAATCCTTTGGCACTTCTCTGAGTTCTGAAAACAGCCATTCATACACACACATTTACTCTTGATCTTTGGTTTCTAAATAGTGAGATAATTGTGGAATCAAATGCCATTTCATCATTGTTCCGTGCTCCACAAACTATAAAATTCCTCTTATTTACTCCTGCAGCAAGTGCAAAGCCTTCTGCCTACCTTTAAAAGGACCCATGGAATCTGTATGACCTTTTCCCCAATTACTTATTTGTAGGAGCATAGATTTAGAGCTGGAAAGGACCTTAGAGTTCAGCTAGTTCAATCTCACTTTACACTTGTAGAAATTGAAGCCAGAGAGGTGGTGATTTGACCAAGGCCACAGAAGCAATTAATGGTGGAGATGGGTTTTGAACCAACATCTTCTGACTCTAAATACAGTATGTTTTTTTGAGAGAGTGTCACTCTCCACATTTAACCTCTGCACCAGTGGGGCTGGTATTATTGTCTGGTGTCTTTGGTCCAAAGTCACCTCCTTTACGAAGCCTTTCTGACCATTCCAGAACATAGTGGTCCTTTCCTGTCTGAACTCTTAAAGTACTTAGTCTGTATTGATTAGTTTAGAATTTAACCATAAACTGCCTGTTTTCTCAGCTACATTGTAAACTACCAAAGTGGTTTCCTTACATCTCTGTGAGAGATAAACAGGGTAATTATCATTATAGCCATCTTATAATTATCGAAAGAGAGAGTAATTTGCCCAAGGTCAGTCATCTAGTAAAATATTGTTGTGGTCTAATTTCTCTGATTCCAAGAATGATCTTTTCTATCATGCCACATAGAAACCTAGCCTAGCAATTAAGTCCCTCCACGATCAGCTTAAATAATTTGGCATATAACAAGAAGAGAGGACTCATTGGAAAAAGACCCTGATGTTGGGAAAGATTGAAGGCAAAAGGAAAATAGGGAGATGAGATGGACAGGTAGTGTCATGGAAGCAATGAACATGAGCTTGGGTAGACTTTGGGATAATGGAGGATAGAAGGGTCTGGTGTACAATGGCTCATGGGGTCACGGAGGATCAGACATGACAGGATTACTGAACAACAGCATGGTCAACTCCAGCAACTACGTGCTGCAGTAGTTAGAGGGGTTTTTGTTTGTTTGAAGGAGAAGGATCTATATGTGCACAAATATTTATAGTAGCTCTTTTTGTGGTGCAAAAGAACAGGAAATTGAGGGGATGCCCATCAGTTGGGGAATGGCTGAACAAGTTATTTATAATGGTTGTGATGGGATACTATTGTGCCATAAGAAATGATGAGCAGGATGCTGGAAAGACTTATGTAAACTGATGGAAAGTGAAGTCAACAAAATCAGGAAAATGTTGTACATTGTAACAGCAATGCTGTAATGACTATCAACTATGAAAGACTTAGCTACTCTGTTCAAGACATTGTTCTGAGACATTTCCAAAGGACCCATGATAAAAAGTGCTGTCTGCCTCCAGGGAGAGAATTGATGAACTCCAAATGCAGACTGAAGCATACTTCTTTGAATTTCCTTTATCTGTATTGTTTTGTTTATGTTTTCTTTTGCAACGTGGCTAATATGGAAATATATTTTGCATGACCTCACATGCATAATAAAAATCAAATTGCTTGCCTTCTCAAGGAAAGGAGGGAATAATTTTGGAACTGGAAATTTTTTAAAATGACTGTCAAAAAGATTTTTACATGTAATTGGAAAATATTTAATGAAATAATAATTTTTAAAAAGAAAATGGAATTAGATGCAAGTCCTAAAGAAAGGTTAAAAAGATTTTTGAAGGTCCACAGAGGAACAGTGACCAAAATAAATAAAATGGGGAGAGGATAAGCAGAGACCAGTAATTAGAAAATACCTTATTGAAACATCAGAAATTTAAAAACATACGTCAAGTTTGAAAGAAAAATTAGAGAGTAACATTTGCAGTTTGGGCAACCAAGTCAATACCTCCTAAAGTTTAACTCTTAATAGGAATATTAGTGGTCCAGATGTAAAGGCAACCATATTGCTAATAAGACCATAATTAGATGTTGGTCTGCAAAAACCAGTGCATTTAGGATTTAACCCCTGTGCTAGAGACCAGGAATACCTGGGAAAAGAAGAAAAATTTAAAGCTAGAGTTCTTAACCTAGGGTCCATAAATGTAAAGAAAAGTCACATTTGTTTTATAATTGATTTCTTTGGTATTTTATGTATTTTGTTTTATGCATTTAACAATATTATTTTGAGACAGGGTCTGTAGGCCTCACCAGAGTGCCAAGATGGTCCGTGACACAAAATGGTTAAAAACCCTTGATTTTAAAAATCTTTTAACGAAGAACGTTCTTTAGAAATGCTGATATCATTTTACACATCAACATGCATTTAGCTTATTAGATTTTTTTTTAATTTGGAAAAAAAGAGATTACAAGGAGATCTTGGAGTTGAAAACACTTTTGTTCTACCAATGCAAATGCCTTTTTGTTATGTTTTAAAAATATTTTTAATAAAGTTATATTAATGTAATTAAGTTTGTTTTGCAGTAATTTGGACTTATATGAACAAATTTAATGTGTAAAGTGTCATATCAACTTGTCACTTACTGCCACTAAGTGTCCATCAGTTTTCTTGGCTCATTTATTTCTATTCATTAAAAAAAAAAAATTTTGGTAATATGTTTTGTTTTTCCATTATATATATGTATGGATTACTTCCACTCCATGAGAGATCTCTTATAACAAAGTAAAAACATTAGGTAAAACTAAAAACACAGTGACCTTATCTGAAAGTGAACTTTCTACATATATTGTAACTTTCCCATCTTTCTTTTTTTCTAATTAATAGAAATCTGTTTTCTTTCTCTCCTACCTTTACCCTGCAAGAAAAAGACAGGAAGAAGTAATTTCTTATAAGAAATCTGTGTAACTGAGCTAAGTGAATCCCCTCAGTGGCTGCATACAGATAGACACATGTGTATGGATACATTCACATATATGTGTATATATGTATATGTATCATTTTGCACCATAAATCTACCACTTCCCCATAGAGGAGAGCATGTTTCATCCTTGATCCTCTGTAATCAGAAAAAGTCATCTGTAAATTAATGGACATTTATTAAATTCCTGTTATCTGCTAGGCACAGAAATAAGTGTAAAAGCAAGGACCCCTTCATACACCGGAGGGCCTGCTGTACCGATTCTTTGATCTGCTTTTCTAAAAGGAGAGGCAACTTTTGAGGGGTCAACAATCACTTTAATCAAGCACATGAATCATTCACTTAGTTCAGGGGGAAAAGTCAGCAATCTGAACTTCAGAGAAAATACAGAGAAATCAATATCAACAGACATGGCTTCCTACTGTCTGACATAAGCAGTACATACATCATAGATCAACAGACAGATCCAACTGTCTGACCATTACATAGATACCAGCATCTGGGTTTTCAAAGCCCAGGGAGCTCCTTAGTGGCTTCCCAGAATGTCATCTGGCTAAACACACACTTCCAAAGAGCAAGCCCCAAAGTAAAATCTCACTTCAGAGTATTTACACCTTTGTTAGAGCCGGAGGGCATCACAACCCTTGAGAACCAGTGCCTCATTAACAAAAGATGTGGGATTTCCTACAAATCTTCCCTAATCAAACTCCCCTTAATGGGTAGGCCCATTAATGGATGGGCAACCTCTTCCCACTGAGAAGCAAAATTATGTTAACAATAAACAAAAATGCGTTATCAATACAGTAAGCATTGGGGATACAATAAGAAAAAGACTGTCTCTGCTCAAAATGAACTTGAAGACAATTGTTGTTGTTCAGTTATTTCAATCATGTCTGATTCTTTATGACCCTATTTGGTGTTTTCATGGCAGATATATTGGAGTGGTTTGTCATTTCCTTCTCCAGTTCATTTTATACATAAGGAAACTGAGGCAAACAGAGTTAAGTGATTTGCCTAGGATCACACCACCAGTGTCTGAGGCCAGATTTAAATTCAGGACGATGAATCCTCTTGCTTTTATCCACTGTGCGATGGAGCTGCCATTAGAGGTGCCTGGCAGAAGACAATATTCAGTTATCTCAAATGTTCGGGATACACGCATTAATTTTACAAACAAGGAGAACGGACTTGAGGGAGCAGATGATACTCGAACATTTTCATCTGCATTCATCTTCTTAAGCTTTTTCATCAGCATCTCTGCCAAGATTCTTATATGGTACATTGAGTTAGATACGATAACTCCAGTGATATCAATGCTGAGAATAGATCCCTGTAAAAATGCTAGCAAATCTGCTTCATTTCACATCTATTTGTCATCCCCTTAGTCATGGCCTGATTTAACTTGATCTCATACCAGAATCTTTCCTGAATTGTTTTTCCCTGTATTATGAAGCAATACTATGCATGATCTTTGACCACCCTCCTCAAAGGTTTTGCAAATGAGTTTGTACTTTAATTTAATGTTATTTTTACTGCTGTGTCTTTCTGCTTGTCAAGGAGATCAAGTTTTTGCTGTCCTCAGGCATTTTCTGTGCTTTTTTAGTCTCTTCTGTATGGTTTCTATCTTGAGTTAAGAAATGCCATTACTAGCAATTTGAAACTCTCGCAAATATATGTGTGTATGTGTACATACCTATATATATATATATATATATGTGTATGTGTGTGTGTGTATGTGTGTATATCCATATATATGTGTGTGTGTATGTGTATGTGTGTATATCCATATATATATCCATATACATATGTATATATACATATAAATGTGTATATTCTTTGAACTAACAGTACCACTCACTAGTGGTCTGTGCCCAAAATAGATCAAATAAAAAGGAAAAGAACCTATTTGTGCAAAACTACGTATACCATCTCTTTTTGTAGTGACAAGAATTAAAAACTGAGGGCTGTCAATTGTGGGGTGTGTGAGCAAGTTATGGTATTTGAATGTGATAGAATACTATTGCATTATAAGACATGATGAAGAAGGAATAGTTTCAGAGAAACCTGGGAAGGCTTGTATGAACTGATGCACAATGAAGTGAACAGGGGCAGAAGACAAGTTAATGTAGTAACAACAGTGTTATAAAGATAACAATTTTGAAAGACTTGTCAACTCTGATCAATGCAGTGACCATTCACAATTCCAAAGGACTTATGATGAAACATACTCTCTCCCTTAAATACAAAATTGATGAACTCAGAGCACAGACTGAGATATCTTTTCTTCCTCTCCCTTCCTCCCTCTTTTCCTTCCTTGCTTCCTTCATTCCTTCTTTCCCTCCATCCTTCCCTCCTTCCTTCCTTTTTTCTTTCTTTCTTTCTCTTTCTTGACATGGCCAATACAGGCATTCGTTTTGCTTGAGTATACAAATTTGTGTTGAATTTTGTTTTTCTCATGTTTTCAATAGGTGGGGAAGGGAGAGAATTTAGAACTGAAAATAAAATTTAATTTTAAAAAAATGTCTTTATATGTGTGTATTTACCATTTTGGGGGTATTGACAGCTCGTTTAAACAGGTAGGTAGGTGGAAGTTGCTGTAATCTTCTGTTTTATCTTTTCTTTGGTATTTATTTTTACCCTTTTCTCACTAGCTAATGATTTAACTGTAAATAGACAGCTGTTTCTGAAGTGACTCCCACGTTGGTGACCAACCTTTTTCTGTTAAGTTTTTTTAAAAATGAAATTAATTCTGTTCAGTACATTCATTGTTCAAATCTTTTTGCTTCCTTTTAGGAAAATATTCTTGTGAAACTCATGACTGATCATAGGATCATAATCTTGGAGCTAGAAAGGACTTCATTTAGTCCAACTCTGTAATATTTCAAATTGAGGAAACTGAGGCTCGTGGATGTTAAATAACTTGCTCAAGGCCTTTCTGTGGTTAATGTCATCTCTAGGTTCCAAATCATGTTTTCTTTTCTTTAGTTTTTTTTTAAAATTATTATGACTAAATCATATTTTTCAATCTGGTTTTTGGCATCTCGCTCTGCCCACCTTCATGTTGAAGACAATGAATATTAAGTTACATGTTAACTTAATTTGCAAGGTCTTGACAAATTCTTCCCTGAATGTCTTTCTTTATTCTCCACTGTGGATATTGCTGCAAATTCAGGATGGTGTGTTTCCTTTTGCTCATGAAGAATGCTGTCAGAAAAGTTGAACAAAATGGTGCCCATGAGGTGATACTTCTTACAACCTTTGAGTATAAAGTGAACCAACTATGTAACTTCATTACTTGGCACTCTGTTCATAAATCTGTGAGCTGTGCTTTCAGATTAGAAAAAGATAACATATACTTTAAGCACTTACTATAAACCAGATGCTGTGCTAAGTACTAGCTTAGCACAAACACAAGTAAAAGAAAGGCTGTCCCTTCCCTCAAGGAGCTTATATTCTAATGGGGCAATACAGCCTATAAAGAGAGCTGGAAAGCGGTTACTTTGGGGCTGAGCCTGGTTGGAAGTGACCTTGGATGAATGGGTACTTCCTTAAATGAAGGTTCTAGGGAAGAACTCACCAATTGAAAGAGAACACTGAGAAGACCTCTAGAGGTGGAAGAAGAAATAGGTGGTTTCATTTAGAGTGTGTGTGTGTGCGCGTGTGCGTGTGCATGTGTGTGTGTGTGTGGTGGGGAGAGGTGGGGTACTAATATGGGAATTGTTTTGCAGTTTGTTAGTTAACTCATTGGCTATGACCTAAGACTCCCACATGAAAAATACCAGAAGTAAAACTAAGGTTTGTAGATAGGCAGAAAACTTACGATTCTTAGGACTGTCAGCCTCACTTTCTTCCACAATTCCACTGCAGAAGTGAAAAAAGGCCACACCAGGAAGAAGGCTATTTTGCATTTTTTATTCTTTCCATGAATTATCATGACCAAAAATAACTCACCTCCATACTTAGCTAAGCTGGTCCTTGGACAGCAAATTCAGGCTATCCCTAGAATTATACTTGAAATCTTTGAAACTTGGTAGTTTCTACCAGAGCCTGTGCTTCACTGATTTGATCTTATAAAATCCAAAATTACTTCTGCCCCATCCTGAGAGAGTGAAGGAGGAATTTTGTGAAAATTTTCATCAAGGAACATGTAACACACAGGGTCTATACCCTTAAAGAAATCAAAGAAAGACCAATATGTATGAAAATATTTATAGCAGTTCTTTTTGTGCTGGCAAAGCACTGGAAACTGAGGGGATGCCTATCAATTGGGGAATGGCTGAACAAATTGTGGTATTCATGAATTTGATGGAATACTATTTATCATACTGTTAGAAATGAAGAAAGGGGCTGTTTCAGAGAAATCTGGGAAGATTTGTATGAACTGGTGAATACTGAAGTGAGAAGAACCAAGAGAATGATTTGTACAGTAACAACAATATTGTAAAGACAAACAACTCTGAAAGTCTCAGGAACTCTGATCAACATTCTAACCAGTCACAATTCCAGAGGAATCATGATGAAACAGGCTAGCTACCTCCAGATAATAAGGCAATGAACTCAGAATATAGATTGAGGCATATGAGTTTTTTGTTTTGTTTTTAGGAAAGATCATGGTTCGTGCTAGAATGCCCATGTAGGGCACTAACTAAAGGAAATACCTTACTGAGCTGTGTTACTATTTGGACTCAAGGACGAAGGATTCTTAGAATGAATGTTTAAAGAATAATGAAGACATTCCAATTCAGGGACCTTTCTTCTTAGTGCTATTTTATCCTCACCCCTCACTCCACCCTTGATATTCTCCTCTCAGTAGGAGAATTGAAAGAATATGCCCTGATCTCTTCACTGTGTTTCCACTCTTGTCTTCTCACTTTCATTCTTTCCTTGCTCAAACTTCATCTAATCCCAAGGAAGTTCTTCAGAGTATGACTAAAGTATGACTTTAATTCCCATGAAAACTCATTTCTTTGATAGAAATTCAAATAAACTATAATTGTCCCATGCAGAAAATATGTATTTGGAGGTTGGCATTTGTCAAAACATGTACATGATTTTTTGCTTATATATACTTGAGCCATAGTTCAGCAATTCTTTTTTTGTCTGTGTGGTTCAGTTTTGCCTTTCACCTACTTATCCTGTGTATTCATTTGCACTATACAATAATAAATAATTTTTATTTTGTTGATTATTCCTTTTGAGGCGAAGGCAAGCTGGTAACTTTTTTGCTGGCCGCCAAATATGGAGTATTTATTTAAGAGAATGACATAAGCTTAATGAAACTATATTTGAGACAATTTTGATTTCTTCACCCCCTCCTCATTATTCTACATCTCTATTTCTTTTTGGAGATTGTTGAAGAGAGAATAGTATGAGGTGAAAAGAAAGAATAACATAATAGACTTTCAAGTTGAAGGCACAGTGTCCTATCAGTCCTATCAGTTTCTCCCTGAAGCCTGGTCAAGGGATAGAGTCACATCTGGGGCATGGGAATTAAAACTGCATTCTTAAAAACAAACTAAAGAAGGAGATACCACTTTATTGTATAAAATCTTACCCTTGTGTTACTGAATCTTCTTTCTGAGACCTAAATCTTTATTCCTTAAAAAAACATGTAACCTAATATATTTTATTTCATCCTAAGAAAGTGTGGTCTGACTTCTTTTTTCTTTAAAAGTCTTCCTTAGTATAGTTCTTCAAACTCTGTGTAGATGCTCAATAATTACTGAGTGATTGAACTAGTTGAACATGGAACCATAGATTTAGAGTTAGAAGATACCTGAGAGGCCATCCATCATGACCCTCTCATTCTGCAGAAAGAGAAACTGAAGCCTACATGGATTAAGTGACTTGTATAAGATTCCTCTGGTACCAAATGCCATCTTCTTTCCCACTACACCTTATTGCCACTGGCACCAGATAGTGGAGGTCCTTAAATGCCAGGTCAAAGAGTTTGAACTTTACACAGTAGGCAAAGGGGAGTTGTTAAAGCATTTTGACCATTCCTTTGTAGGACATAAGGAAGATGAATTTGGAAATATTGTGAAGGTTGGATGGGAAAAAAGAGTGTGAATTTGTAAGGCCTTTTTGGAGGCTACTCTAGTAGCCCAGGTGAGTGGATGTTAAAGTATGGAGGATAGAAGATAATCACTAGGACCTAATAATTAATTGGATATGAGAAGTAAGAGAGAAGGAATAATCACAGATAGCATCAAGATTCTGAACATGGAACATGGAAGACTGATAGATTAATACTGCCAGTGATAGACAAAAATGGATTCAAAGAGAGAGAGATTTGAGTGGAAAGATAAGTTTATTTTTATTAAATTGAGTTTGAGGTGCTAACAGGATATCTAGGTGATATTTGATAAGTAGTTGGAAGCAGTTCTAGAGCTCGGAAGGAAGGTTGACACTGAAGATAGGGGTTTTGAAGTCATCTGCTTAGATGTGGTCATTGAATCTGTAAATGTTTGCCAGAAGAGATGGTATAGAAAAGGAACACAAGAACATTGAAAATAGAACCTTTGAGGGTGTGATGTAGAACAACAAAGGATATAAAGAAGGAATAGTTAGAGAGGTAAGAAGAGGACAGCATGGTGTTTTAAAAAATGAAGAGAGGTAAGAATTGCTAGGAGGATGCAGTGGTAAATAATGTTGAATGCCACAGAGAGTTCAAGGATGTTGAAGACTGAAAGAAAGCCATTAGATTTGGCCATTAGGAGGTCATTGATGACATTTGAGATCAGTATTTGTAGAGCAATGATGATGGAAAAATTGATTCTAAGGGGTAAGTACATAGAGTGCATGGTAAGGAGGCTGAAGCGTCAGCTATGTACTACTTTTCCAAGAAGCGTGGCCATGAAAGGAAGGAAAGTAATGGAATGCTAACAAGATGAATAGGAGGATTAAGAGAATGCTCTTCTTAGAATCAGGAAGACCTGATCATGTTTATAGGCAGATAGGAAGGACCCTTTGCAGAAGGAGAGTTTGAAGATAAGTGAGAGAGAGGATATGCTGAAGGGGAGGTGGGAGGAGGTATGATCTGAGGCATAGGTAGAAAAGGATCAGCTTTGACAAAGATATCTCTTCCTATGAGAAAGAAGAAAGCCAAAGAGAATAGGTAATAATACTGAGATGTTTTGAGAGGTGAAGGAGGAGAGTAGAAGGAATTCCTATCACATAAACTGTTTTCTTAATGAATGAAGTAGGAGGCTGGGTCATGTGCTAGTATGAGGATTGGTAGAGGAAAAGAGAAAGGAAAAATGTGAAAGAGGCACTTTGGAGAATGAGACAGGAAGTCCATATATGTAGAATAATTTTCTAACATCTCTTTTTGACCCTGGCAACTTTTAAGGACTGTAAAGGGTGAAGTAGTTTCTGATCTGCGTTGGGAGAAGGAGTTTCCTTATGGGAACCTAATTACCCTGATAAAATCATAAGTCCTAACGGAAAAAGGTGGAGAGGGAGGGAACTATACAAGTGAACTTAGTAAGTTTATCATATTATTATTATTATGGAACACCATGTATTGTATTTGTCTCTTTATACTTTCAAGGACCTCAGTAGCCTTCCTGCCCTGTGCCTATTTAATGTGTTTTTTGGGGTATGAGAATGAAAGTTTGGATGGACCAGTGATTTTTATATTAACTTGGTTCAACTTTTGTATGAATTCTTGTGGTATTTTATTTCTGCCTTTCTAATGTATTTTTACATTATTCTTGGTAAAACATGCATTTTCTTCCAGTCTTAATGTTTCCCTCCCAGGCCCCCTCCACTCTAGCTCGCACATGCGCATACACACACGGTAGGAATCTTAGAATCTCAGAGCTTGCAAACACTTCAAAGGTGATCTAACCCAACTCCTTCCTGATTCATGAATACGCTTATCTGCATCTCCAGCAAGTAGGTATAGAACTTCTGCTTGAACTTTACTAATGAGGAACTCACTCTTTTATGACCACCTTCCCCTTCATTTCTGGTTAACTGTATGGCCAGGAAGTCTTTCCTTATGAAGGGCCAAAATCTATGTCTTTGTAACTTCTAACTACTTGCCCTAGTTCTATGTTTCATGAGACCAAGGAGAAAATGTCTGCATGAATTCCACGAGTTTATAAATCCCTTAAGGACGGAAACATTGTCTTACTCATCCTTTATATTTTATTTAGTTCCTTGCTCAATGCTTTGTACATAGTAGGTATGCACTAGTATTAGTTCAATTAAATTAATTTTTTTTCTTCCTTCTTGGAATTGAATCAGTTACATCCAAAATGCATGTTTTCCTATTAGTCCAAATAATTAGTAATGTGTTAACTCAGTGCATTTGTAGAGTTTAAATACTTATGGTTGGCAACTTCTAATTTTGATATATAATACTATATTTTATATGATGTGTATATATATATATATGTGTGTGTGTGTATGTATATAAAATATATATACTACAGAGCATATATGTACCTATGCCTATGCAACATATTTGGTATACATATTCTAAAACTATTATTAATCACCTCCTGGTGTATAGGATTCACATTCATATATCTTTGTATGAGTTATGTGAATAATACTGATGTTAACTTATGCTTTATAGTTTCAGGTAATACTGCATATCAAACCCAGAAGTATCAGAGTACTCTTTTTCTTTCATAGCTCAGCTATAGAAAACTGCTAACTGAGGAAAGCAGACTATTTGATGTGTTTGCTTTTTCCTCAGGTCTAGCAAATGATTTGGGGATCAAGTTTAGGAGGAAGTCACATGGAATAAAATTTGAAAACCCTGGTTTAAACCAGAACCTGTTCATTTTCCCTCTTCTAGGTTCGTGTTCTGATCCTTGTTCCAGGGAGGAAGAATAAATCATAGAAAAGAAAAGTTTTATTGAAGCAGTTTGCCAATTGAATCATACCATCTTGAGAGACTTCTAACGCTTTTAATTGGAATTCAGTCTGTGTGCTTCTTGTCCTGACTTTGAAAGATGCCTCAGTGTATCTAAGATCAAAGTCATTTAAACCTATCTGTCTAAGCAAGGCAGCCTGGTACTTCTCCTTTTCTTGGCAGTACAGTACATCTGGCTTGCATAAGGATTCTGTCATTCTAAAGTCATTTTCTGGCAGGGCCTCAGAAAAGATAATTCCCTACATGAAATGTGGCTGTTGTGGTGACCTCGTATGGGAGGACTGGTTTAGAAAATGACTGCACGAACTTGAGAAGTCATTGTTCTTGTTCAGAGCTAATACATTTCCCTAAGAACTACTACTGGAGCTGTGATTTAGAAACTGATTTGTACCAGTGATTTCTCATAGTCTGCTCTGGAAGCAGAGCTATCACAGAGAGCCTGGTGATTGAATACCAGGAATTTACTTAACATATCCAAACCAACGTATAAACACATGTGCTCATCTCTGTTGGATATATAAAAGGATCTGTTGTGCGTATAGTACTGAATATAGAGATAGGAGTCAAATTCAAGGGCTACTATGCAGTCATGGGCAAGTCACTTAACCTTAGTTTCCTCATCTGTAAAATGAGTTGGACTAAATTACCGCCAAAAGGTCCCTTCCAGTCCTATATCTTATATCCACATATACGTACATACATATATGTATATACATATACATATATATCCAGTTTCTGAATAATATTACATTTAGAATAAACCAACACTACAGATCTTTCACAGGGAAAAAACAAAAATTGCTTGTCATTTTAGACATGTATAAACTTTGGTACTTCTAGAACTCTGTTAAATCTTTAAAGACATACCAAAGAGACTTTAGAGAATGGGTAAAAAGGGAGTTTGAAGAGGAAAAAAGCCCAATGACTTGAACCAAGTTTCAGTTTTGTTTCAGGCCATATTTAGACTCCCTATCCCCTATGCCTGATGTAAAGCATAGTTATTCACTTCTGCTAAAACATCTAAATTCAGTCCTACTTTGATGAATGGGACAGAATATCACTTCACAATAAAAAATAATAAGGGAAAAATTCAGAGAAATGTGGGAAGGACCTATGTGAGTTAACATAGAGCAAAGTAAGCAGAACCGGGAAAATAATATACTTGACGACCACAACAATGTAATTGAAAGAATGATAAAATAAAACTGAGTCTTGTGTAGTTATACATTTATAATGAGTAAAAGTTGAGAAAATCTACCTTCCTCTTTTCACTGGAGAAAAGATATTGCACATTCTTGTAGATATGGTCTGTGAGTTGTTTGATTTTGTCGATCTTTTTCTCTTCTAAAATTTTTATAAATGCTTTTTCATTCAGTCTTTTGAAATCTTGGTTATAATGTGCATTTGAAATCTCTGTCACTGGTTAGGAGACAGGGAGGTGTATATTTAGAACTGAATGTGATGTAAACACAAGATTTTTTTTAGAAAGCTAAAGAAATACCAACTAAAAAGCCAGAAATACTGTTAAATGTTAAAGGTATTATTTTTCATGTTTGCAAAATAATATTATAATGGGACTTTATTATGTATTTTTGTCTTACTCATTGCCTTAGTTGAAACTTGTTTAGGAAGCTGCCTCCTAACTACATCTCTGACCCAAACCTCCTTCTTGCATTCTTATCCCCTCTCTTGAAGAGTTTTCTGGATATTTCTCCTCTAGTAGAAGGGGTTTGACCTTGATTCTATCAGCAATAAGGAACCCTTGGAGGATTTTTTGTCCCATCCTCACCTTAGACTCCACATGCCATGCCCTGCACACTTCATCTCTGCCTTCCAACTGGTCAGGTAACTCCTAGTCTTTCCCCATTATAATCCATTCTGCCCACCATTGCCGTGCTGATTTTTGGAAAGTACTGTTGTGAAAATGTTTTCTCATTACTCAGAAACCTTAAATAGCTACTCATTGCCTACACAGTAAAGTTCAAGTCCCCCCTTCTGTGAAGGCTTCTCACAATATTTCATCCCACCACAAACTCACTCCTCTTAATTTAAAACATTTACTGTTCATGCCAATTATTTGATAGTCATTTCTTACCTTTTAGCAGATATTATGCTATGGTCTTATTTTTATTTAACTTTTATTACTATTTAACTGTTCACATATTTAATTCTTTTTCTCCTACTAGAGTATAACTCCCTTAAGGGCAGGGGCCATGTCTTTTTTATATTTCTTTTTAGTCTCTACCATATATAGGATAGTGCTTTGCATGCAGTAAGTTCTCAGTAATTATCTAGCTCCTTGAATTTGTTCCATGCTCATATGTAAGTTGTGATGATTCATAATTCTTTAAATTGAACAAAGCAAACTAAACAGAATTTTGTTTTTAATGCGACTAATAGAAACTAAGGTTTTCATTGACCCTATTGACAAACATTTCACCATCTGCCATGTTGCAAGGCATTCTCCTAGGTGGTGGGGAATATGATGAAGCTTCCATTCTCCAGGATGTGGTGGTGGAAAGGAGAGGCTGTAACACATAGGTAGATAAGTATAATACTAGGCAGGGAATGGTGGAGCAAAGGAGACATCCAGATTAAGTGCTCTAGAAAAATTTGAGAAAGGAAAACTCTTTTAGCTGGGAGAATTAGGGGAAGCTACATGTTGAAGGTATGGCACTTGAACTTCAGCTTTGAAAGAAGAGCAGGATTCTGAAATGCAGAAATGAAGAGAAAATGTGTCCTGTAGAAGGGTACCATCCTGGACAAAAACACCAAAATAGGGGTGGCATATTAACTTGTTAAGACATTTCAGCTTGGCTGGAACATAAAATGTCTAAAGAAGAGTAATATGTCAAAAGGCAGGGTGCAGCCATATTGTGGAGGGCTTTACTTGTGGGCTCAGAAATTTGTATTGTGTCATAAAGGCAATAAGGAGCCAGTGAAAGTTTTAAACAGGGGTGAGGCATCATAGGTAAAACCTATGCCTTAAAAAGACCCCCTTTTTATGGGTAGAAGATGGATTAGAGGGGAACAGTTTAGAAACATAAGGACTAACTTGAAGACTATTGAAAAACTCCAGAATGGATTTAATAAGAACTTGAACAAAGGTGTGTAGCTATATGTGGGTAGACAGAAGAGAACATGTGAAAGATGTGGTAGATATCTAATTAACAGGACTTGGCAGCTCAGTAGGTATGGAAAAAGATGGAAGAGGCAAGGATGAACCCAAGATTTCAAACATAGATGAGCATATAGATGGTGCTGCCATCAATAAAATAGGAAAGAAATTTAAAAGAATAGTTTGTTGGAAGGAAGCAAGCAAAGAATTAGACATTTATTATCTCCAGTATGTCAAGTAATATGCTAAGTACTTTACACATATTTTCTCATTTAGTCCTCAAAGAAATCCCGGGAAATAAGTGCTGTTATTGTTCCCATTTTACGATTGAGGAGACAGAGGCAAACAGAGAGTAAGTGACTTATCCCAGGTCACACAGTTAGTAAGAGTCTGAGGTTGTATTTGAACTTAGGCCATCCCGACTCTAGGCCCAGCACTTTATCCGCTGAGTTTGGACATGTTGATTTTGAGGTGTAATCAGTAATTCAATTAGAGATAAACATCTAGTGATACAAGTCGGAAAATCAAGAGATTAGAGTTGGATAGAAAAATTTGTGAATTATTTGCAAAGAGGTGGCAATTGGACCAATGGGAGTAGAGGAGATCACAAAAGAAAGCGGTGTAAAGACAGAAGAGAACAGGATCCTGGAGAGAAGCGCAGAATTTTAGAATCTGAAGGTAATGCATCAGAGACCAGCCCATAGCTAGAAAGAATCTCCATTAAAAGATATCTGGAGGGGTTTGAGGTGAAGGCGATCTTAGCCATTTCTACTAAAGCAGTTTGCATCTTTGAGTAGAGTCGTTTTGATTGATAAGATGCCAGTGGGTAATGTTGAGAAAAGTCTCTTGAGATCTCAGCAAATTTTTTATTTACTCTTTTAGCAAACAGAAAGTTTTAAAAGCCAAAACGCGACCATTCCTGAGCCTGTATGCCTATTAACCCTGTGTTGGTGCCTTATGTCTCCACAGATGTGCACTGGGAACTACACGTTTGTTCCATACATGATAACCCCCCACAACAAGGTCTACTGCTGTGACAGCAGCTTTATGAAGGGATTGACAGAGCTCATGCAGCCTAATTTTGAACTCCTTCTTGGACCTATCTGCTTACCGTTAGTGGATCGTTTTATTCAACTTTTAAAGGTGGCACAGGCTACTTCAAGGTAAAATTTCTGATGACATATCCAACTATCAGTCTTGTCCAGAGTCTTGAGGTGCAGAGTGTTCTGTTGTTCTCACCATAGGGTTTAGTGATAAATGTACGAAATGATCTGGTAGACAACGAGTAGTGAGGGTCCAGGGTTCCAGTTGCCTTAATATCACCTTTGGGATGATTTTGCATGCCTGATAATCCCAGGCACTAACCCTGCCCAGGATGACTAGACTGGACCTGAGGGGCCTAGAACAATTAGCAGGAGGAGGAGGGGTTTTTACTCAGCGGGACCAAAGGACTTGAAGCCACTTAAAAATACACTAATACAAGTAATTATTATAATTCTAATTATTCTGACTACCTTGAATAATTCATATAAGGATAAGAAAAGGATTTGGTAGAACTCTTTTTAGATCAAAAGCTACACTTTCAGATTTATCATTCATTCAGATGGATGGGTGTTCTCTTCAGATGTTTCTTCCCTCCCCTTCCTAGTTCTTATCTTAGACCACATCACTGTGAAATAAGTGCATAATTTGCATAATAACTTCATTTACATGTAGATCACTTGTCCATAACACAACTAAAAACACGGAAGTAAATGAAAATGGCCTCTTAGTAGCCAAAAATTGTTATCACTAAGTCTGTATTTTAAATATCCTGTGTTTTATTCATTAGAGATCTGCCTCTCAGACTCTTGGTGTTTATTTAGGTACAATTCTATTAAGATTGATTGCAAGGTAGCCTTAATTGATTATAAGAAAGCTGTGATCTATTATAAGCATGCTGTTATAGAAAGAACTCTAGAATATTAATAATAGCTAGCATTTATATAGTGTTTTAAGGTGTACAGAATACTTTGTAAATATTATTTTATCATCACAACCATTCGGGGAGGGAAGAGGGGGATGGGATTTGCCATTATCATCCCCATTTATATAGATGAGGAAACTGAGGCAGATAAAAATTAAGTGACTTGCCCAGGGCCATGCAGCTAGTAGTGTTTTAAGGCCAAATTTGTACTCAAGTCTTCCTGACTCCAGATGTGACTCTTTATCCACTCCCAGTTCCACTGCCAAGGACTTGACCCTTAGCCAAGCCACAAAATTTATCTGAGCCCAAGTTTCTTTCTTTAATAAAATTACATTGACCATGCTGGCACTTTCTGACTTTAAGGGTTTTGATGAGGTTCAAATGAAATGATGTATTTTTGATGTGCTTGATAAACTGTGGTATGCCTAACAGATATATCCGTTACCACAATCAATGCTGTCACCATCATTCAGTTAGACAGGCCAAAGGAGCTTAGACTTGGATTCTCTGGCCTTGCTATCTGCTATCCAAATGACCTTGGACAAGTAATTTCAGCTCTCTAGAAGTCATGTTTTTCAACTATAAAATTAAGGGATTAGAATAGTTCATCTCTAAGGTCTCCTCCAACTCTAAAATTCTGTGATCTTAAATGAATTTTGATCAAACAATTGTAATAGAAAGAGGAGGTAAGAATTTAAAAAGCACATTATCACTTCTGTGGCCTGGGTACATCGCTACTTCATAGTATAGTATTCATTCTTTTTAATTGTGAACTGGAATCATCAAGGTTACATTTTGTTCTTCAAGCCCTGTTTAAGAAGGCCGAAAAGTATGTAATGTATTTTAGAAACACATTCATCCCAAATGGTTAAAATTAAAAATTTTTATCTGAAAAATTTCCTTATGTGGAGTATCTCATTTTCCACGATCACAGATGTCCAACAAAATGAGGCATCCCTTTGTATTTCTTAAGAATTTGAAAGCCACAGTTTTTTTTGAGAACTTTGCTTAATTACTTAATTAGCACTTTCTATGAAGATTCCTGAAGAAGTAAAGTGATAACTTGTTGGAATTTATGTTTTCCTTTTAGCCAGTATTTCCGGGAATCCATACTCAGTGATATCCGGAAAGCCCGTAACCTCTACACAGGTAAAGAATTGGCAGCTGAGCTGGAAAGAATCAGACAGCGGGTGGATAACATTGAAGTCTTGTCGGCAGACATTGTCATAAATCTGCTCCTGTCCTACAGGGATATTCAGGTAAGAACACACTGAGGTTAGTCAGAAATTCCAGGGATAGCTAAAGGATAGTTGTTCCTTATACCTGCCTTCATTTTCTTTCTTATTGGCTTCCCCTGCCTTCTTTCCTAATGGTGGAGCTCGCCTTGCATATGAGAGACAGTGCTGGTTATGAAGTCCCTGCACGGCAACAGTTTTACTTTTTTTGTGAAAGACCAGAAACAGCAAAAAAAAAAAAAAAAAAAGAAATCTTAGCATAGCTACCCTCCAGATAATCCAGCTGTTCCATTCCAGTTCTCTGGACACACAGCTGTTACTTGTGAAATTGAAGATTTGTACTGAAGGCTATAAAAAGTCTTGGGTTTTTTAAAATAATTACTCAAGTTATCTCATAGCCAGTTAACTTACATAGCAAATCATTGCCTTTTAAACCTACTGTATTTGAAACTAGCAATTATGCAGCAAAGCCAGCTTGCAACAAGCCAATGGAAACCACTGGTTAGTTATTCAATTTTTTTTTACAATACACACACACACATACACACACACACACACACATTACTATGTTAAGCATAGTAATTCATTTTATTTTAACACTTATTAATTTATATTAAAATTTAATGGATAAGTAGGTGGCACAGTGGATAATGTCAGGAAGACTTCTGTTTCTGACTTCAAATCTGGCCTCAGACACTTATTAGCTGTGTCACCCTAGGCTACTCACTTAACCCTCTTTGCCCCAGTTTCCTCATCTGTCAAATGATCTGCTGAAGGAAATGGCAAACCATTCCACTATCTTTGCCAAGAAAACCGCAAATGAAGTCACAAAGAGTCAGACACAACTGAACAAGAAAATTAAAAATTAGAAACATAACAGAAAATGCAACATGGAATGAACGTGGTCTCTGCAGTAAGAGGACCTTGGTTCAAAGATCAGCTTTAACACTAATTATTTATATGAAGATGGGCTTTCTTCCTCTCTGGACTTCAGTCTCCTAATTTTTAAAATGATAGGGTTAGACTGAATGCCTTTTCAGGTCTCTTCTAGTCCTAAAGTGATGAGTCCTCTGAAAAACAATTTGAGACTTGGGCCTTTGTTTGCATCTTGTGAGTCTTTAGACTCCAAAAGTCAATAATTTAGTAAAATCTTCCCTCACTGGCTTCTTCTTGTCTCCTGTTTCTAGCCCCAACCTCTCAAACTCATGGTCAACTTCAGGTATGGGGGGAGGGGGAGGGAGCGACAGGGAGAGAAAGGAAAATGGGGGAGGTGAGATAGAGATAGATACAGAGAGAGAGAGAGAGAGAGAGAGAGAGAGAGAGAGAGAGAGAGAGAGAGAGAGAGAGAAGCATAAATAGCCACTACATATATAGATGACCCTGAGCCTTAAGGAAGAATATTGTACCTCAGACAACACAGTCCTCATGGAGTGAAGCAGTGTCATTGCACTAGAACTCTGTCAGTCTTGGGTACTAAATTGTCCTCAGACCATGGGATAAAAGGTATTTACCAGTCTGCAGATAGTTGATATGAGAAAGAATTCAGTGAATCCAGGTTCATGGAAAGAAATAATTGTCTGTGTTCTTTATTAATTCAAGAACTGTAACTTTGTAGATCTTTCCTACACAATAAGATTTCTTTATAAAGATGCTAATTTCTTTAGGGAGTAACATCTCTCTAGATTTCTTTAAAAGTTCACCAACTATTCAATACTCCCCTTGATAATACCATTCTCAGAATTAGCTCTCAGTTTCCTGTCTGCCAATAACATTTTCATAGTCAGAGTGTACTGCTTTAATAATTTCATTCTCTGTCGTTTTCTTGCTTAAAAGGACTACGATTCTATTGTGAAGCTTGTAGAAACTTTAGAAAAGCTGCCAACCTTTGATTTGGCCTCCCATCATCATGTGAAGTTCCATTATGCATTTGCACTGAACAGGTAAGAAGAATATTTTTCCTTCTGTGACTCAGGAGTTCATTATTGTTTAACTCACAGGCTGTTGGTCACGGAGTATGTTTATTGCAGCACAGAAACCATTCCCTAGTAGAATTTAATACTGTTATCAGTGAACAAATTATTAAACCACCCAGGCGTGCATTGGGAAGTCCTTCTTATCTTTTTCTGAATCTCAGTTCTTGTAATTCTACTTTCTTTATTTCATATGGTTTGATGTTCTAAAATTATGTAATTACACAAATATCTTTAGCAAATGAAAAACAAGGTACCCATAGCTATTCCCAGAATTGCATTCTGAAACTGAGCAGGAGTAGTGATGGCTGATCGTTGCCCACCCTTGGGTCTTGATTATTGGTAATATTTACTCAAGTACTGCTCTGAGCACTCTTGATTAAACTCAGGTCTTCATAGCTCACATTTTGGATTTTGTTCATGGATCCTAACTGGCACCAATATTATCTACTTTTTCTTCTCTCCTACTCGTTATAAGCCCAGGAGCCTTCTCTCTGCTCTGCTACATATGCAAATACCACTTTCTATTTTGTCTCTGGAATGGTCCTAGAGAGATGAATTTCCCCATTGTTCTCCATGCCATATCCCCCCTTCCTCCCTAGCACATCTCACTTTCATGGAGGAATGGCAGGTGAACTATTTTGTTTTCAGTTATTTATGTCACTGATCATCTATGCTGTGGGAGAACTGACTGAATCATTTCCATTCCAGGGAAGAAGATAATGATAAAATGGAAAAAAAAAGACCCTAAAAAGATAGTGTACCTTTCCCTCCCAAATCCCTACCTCCCTGTCATTTACCAACCATATAATTCCCTAATGTTACCAGTGAAATCAGTCCCTGTGCTGTTGGTTCATCCATTTAATGTTTCCTTCATTTGAAGCATCAGACTTAAAGGAACCTCCAAAGATGATTGATTTTGTACTGCTACCTCCAGGCAAACATTACCCAGATCATTGCAGGAAAATAGAGTGTACTCTATTGCTTTCACTTTTCCAAAGGGGAAGCCAAAGTCCATAAAAACTTAATCTGCAATATCTTTTGTCCCTCATCAATGTTTGAAAGTTGCTTTCTTCTAAAGTAAATTGTGAAGAAAGAGTAAATGTAGTTGTTGCTTAAAGCAGGGTTCTGAATTCTCGCAGTTGAGTGCAAAGGTCAATAGCCTACCTTTAGAACCTAAAACCATATTGAGGAATGGAAATGTGATATCTTTATTACGTTGCTACCCATTCCAATCTGCGAAGGTGATATGTGCAGTCTAGTCATTATATGATAATTGTGTGGTAGCAAATTACTTGGAGCAGCTAAGAGGCTTAGTGGATAGAGCACCAGGACTGGAGTCAGCCACATCTGAGTTCCAACCTGGCCTCACACACTTTCTAGTCATGTGAACCTTGTTTGCCTCAGTTTCCTCATCTGTAAAGTGAGCTGGAGAAGGAGATGACAAACCACTCCAGATCTTTGCCAAGAAAACCCCAATGTGGTACAAAGAGTTGAACAGAACAGATATGACTGAACAAGAACAAAACAGATTGTTCATGACTCAGAGATTGAGAGAACTCTTTAAGTAGGTTGATTATCTTGCTTAAGGAACAGTGTGGTTAAATAAAAGGAAAAATAACCTGCTGAACTTGGAATAAGTACTAATTCCAGCTTCTGATTACTAGGTAGTGGTAATAACAACTGACTTTTAAAGTTTGTGTGCATGATCTAATTTAAGTCTTTCAGCATAGGTGTTAAGGATATGATTATCCTCACATCTCACAAGAGGAAACTGAAGATCAGAAAGTGTGAAAAGACTTGTTAAGGGTATGGGGTTGTATCTGAGGCAAGATTTGAACGCAGGCCTTTGTGATTTCCAGTTTAGCATGCTTTTCCCCTGAGACCTAGGCCACTTTTTCCTCTCCAGTCAACCTACAAAAATCGATTAAGTGCTGCCTTTGTTCCATACCCTGTGCTCTGTCCTGGACAACGAAAAATGAAGTGTGTCCTCCCCTCAGAAGGGCTTATGTTATATTGGGGGGAGAGAACATGGACATATGTAACTCAGTCAGTCAGTCAATAAGCATGAAATTCCTGTTATGTGCCAGGCACTCTGCTGGAATATACATGCATGCATGCATGCATATATGTGTATATACATAGATACATGAATACACATATATGGAGAGAGAGAGACCTATGCACACACATAAATATAAATTCTGTTTTGTTGTTGTTTAGTTGTTTTCTCAGTCTTGCCTGACTCCTTGAAACCCTTTTTGGGGTTTTCGTGGCAGAGATATGGTAGTGGTTTGACATTTCCTTCTCCAACTCATTTTGCAGATGAGGAAAATGAGGCAAATAATATACATATAATATATAATACAGATATACTAAATATATACACATGTATATTATATGTATATATTCTATATACATATGAATGCTATAAGATACATGTATATATCACACATAGAATATATGTCTAATATATAACTACATATATAGTAAAATTATATGTGCATAGAATATATGCATATTACATGTGTACATATATGTGTAAGTGTGATTTATAACATATGTGTATGTCTATATATGTGTATATATAGTATGTGTGCATGTATATCTTACAAGGCACATATAAAACAGACCTTGATGAAAAGACTTAGGCAGGTGAGGGGAATAAGAAAGCCTCCTTGCAGATGGTGGCATTTGAGCTGAGTTTTTAAGGAAATCAAAGAATCCAAGAGGCCAGAAAAAGGAGAGAGCACGTTCTAGGATAGCTCTAGCAAAGAAACAGAAATAGGAAAATGAGGCAATTGGACCAGGGAACCTCTAAAGTCCTTCCTGGCTGCACCATTTTGTGCCTATGGTTTTAAACGTTCTTCTAGAATTGTCTGTTACTAGTTGTTAGCTCACTGGGTGAGAGGGAGTGAGTGGAGCCAAGTAACTTTGCTCTCTTTCACAACCACAAATTTCACCCCTAATCTCAGCTAGCCATCTTACAAAAGCATGCTGTTGCTCCTAAAGTACACAGCAAGAATGTGGAGGGATCCATTCCAGTTCATCAGCACTAAGAGAAAAACAATGCTCAGTGCCTTCCCTATAATTCAGTAAGGGATCAATAGTGATTCCCTTTCATAAATAAAGGATGGCAAGATCATTATGTTGTGATGAAATTAAAAAAGAAGGAAATCAAGCCTAGAACAAAGAAGCACAAACTAGGCAGGGCATGCAAGAGCTGAACAACCAAAATCCTGTTGAAGTTTATTTGCATGTCATTGATATGTGAAGTTTTAGAAAGATAGCTTGTGTCTATTACTATTGTGATGTATGTCAAAATGACAATTTTTTTTAACCACCAGGCGAAATCTCCCTGGAGATAGAGAGAAAGCTCTTGATATTATGATTCCTCTGGTGCAACGTGAAGGCTACGTTGCTTCTGATATGTATTGTCTGGTGGGCCGAATCTACAAAGATATGTTTTTGGACTCCAATTTTACAGACACAGAAAGCAGAGATCATGGAGCCTCCTGGTAAGTGTCCATAATGCAAAAGGTTTTCTACAATTTAGACATCATTGGAGGAAATAAATGGTTCTTGGAATTTTTTTAAACGTAGAATGACATGTTATACTGCGTAAGCTATAGAAGATAGAGGGCTAGTCTTTAGGAAGACCTATGTTCTAGTTAACTCCTGAGGCATACTCTTGGTGATCACAAGCAAGTCATTAACCCCTCAGTGCCCTAGGCAACTTACTGAAGTTATGAGTAATATGCGAGAGTTGTCAGATTGCATCCACAGAGACATTGTTCACACTGACAACTCTCCAATAGATGAAATAACCAAAAAAGAAACCAGCAAGCCAGAATTTTTCACCTGAAACTTGAGCCATCTTTGGTTAAAGGTTAGATTAAAATTTAATTAGAGGTCATACTACTTTACTTTTTTACTGCAATCCTTTGTGGTGGTTCAGTCATTTTGCAGTCATGGCCAAGTCCTTGTGATCCCTTTTTGGAGTTTTCTTGGCAAAGATACTAGAGTGATTTCCCATTTCCCTCCCTGGCTCATTTTACAGATGAGGAATCTGAGGCCAGCACAGTTAAGTGACTTGCCCAGGGTCACACAGCTAATAAGTGTCTGAGGCTGGTTTTGAACTCAGAAAGAAGAGTCTTCCTTATTCCAGATCTAACACTCAATCCAATGAGCCACTCAGCTGCCCTTTACAGTAGTAAAAGTCCCCTCACTTCAAAGCAATCTCCTATCAGGTATAACTAGAAAAGAAGAATTATCCAGTGTTGAAGCTCTCATTTGGGATGACAAGGGGGTTCTTTCTGACATACCAAGTTTTACAACTTTATTGAGCCATGTGTCCTGAAGGGAGAATGTTGTAAAGCTTCCCATTTTTCATCAACTGAATCTTCTGTGGTTCTTCTGTCATACAGTGTCCTGGATAGGATATGGGGTCACAAGGAGTCCCTTGGGCTCTTTCTGTGAGTTTTTAAATATAAACATTAAATGAGAAGGTAGAGAAAAAGACCTTGAGTCTATCAGAGCATTTTAAAAAATTTTTTAGAGAATAATAGATACAGAAATACACATAGATACAGATACAGAAACAGATTTTTAGGGGAAAACTTCTTGATATTTTTGCTGGAGGAAAGAATGGAGGCTAAATTTAAATTTATAATGCTGGCTGTAATATACTAGAGTACATTATGGGGTGTGTGTGTGTACAGAAAGAGAGAGACAGAGAATATTATTGGATTTTTCAAGGAGATAGAACTAGAGTGAATCAGAATCATAGACTTTGGTTATTGATAACATGCAGATAACTTAATCTGTGGAACAGATTCATGGGCAGTATTAGCTTGAGTGAATGGAATAGTAGCAGGAATGTTGGATTCGAGATAAGAAAACCTTGTTTCATATGCTAGCTTTGCTCTTTCCTAGCAGTACAGCTTTCATTTTTCTGGGACTCAGTTTCCTCATCTGTAAAACTAGGGGATAGGCTGAATGAGACTAGATTTGGATTCCTCCAAGACCTAAATCTATGATTCTATAACTAAGCTCCTACCGTGCTTTAGAAGGGGAAAAATACCTTGGTGGCAGTTGGTTTTATGACACATTAAAAGTGAACTCACCCTTGGTTTTGCTATTGTTATTTCCTTATTTTGTTTACTCAGGCTCCTGATTCAGACAAAGGTATTTTTGGCTCAGGTAATAATTTCAGTTTTTATAATTAGACTTAAGGAATAAAATAATTTCCTATCAGCCTTCATTTTCAGGGCTTGCCTTGGAAATGACCAAGTTTAATTGGATTGTTAAGTTTTTAAAATCTGCTTAGAATTTTTAGTCCAGATTATTTGGTTTGGTTTTATGAGTTTTATGTAATTTAACAGCTACATTTTCCCTTATGCTCCTGATATTGAAGGACATTTTCACTTCCAACAGGGAGGAGAACTGGGCTGGGAAAAAAGAAAAAAGTCTAGTTATCAAAAGAATTTTTGATTTTCATTTAAAATCTGAGATTCTCTAACCCAAGAATCTTAGACAACAATCCTACAGATAGAGACTTTGGAGGCTTTTGAAGTGAATGACTGGAAAAATGGGAAATTATCTGAGGAAATATTGTATTTGTATTATACCTGGTTGGGAAGGGGCCCTAATGAATGTAAATTTACCAAGTTTTTTTTCTCATAATTTTTTCATTCCCAGTCTTAAAAGCAAAATCAAGAATAATTATGAGCTCTTGCTCGTAAAGACCTGTTTTTAGAGCATTTAGTTATGTGTCACATTTATATATGCAGAACTAGAAACTGACTTATTTTAGAAAATGAATTATTTGGTGTTAAATTAAACAGAAATATTTATGATGCATAAATATATTCTTTGCTAAGAAAGGAGCACATTTTATAATTTGTAGAAATTTAGAAATAGGTTGGCAGTGTGTCAGGCATTGTGCTAAGTATTGAGGATGCAAAGAAAGGCAAAAAAAAAAGTTCCTGCTCCCACGTAGCTCACAGTCTAGCAGGGAAAAAAAATATGCAAATAACTATGTTCAAACAAGTTATATACAGGATAAATTAGAGAGAATTAACAGGCATTAAAAGAAATTGGGAAAGTCTTCTTTCAGGTAGGTTGGATTTCATCTGGGATAGGAGAGAATTCTAGGCATGGGGTATAGTCATTGAAAATGTTTGGAGTCAGGAGATAGAATGTCATGTATAAGGAACTGCAAAGAGACTAATGTTCCTGGACCTTACAGTATGTGCAAGAGGAATAATATATATATTTTTTAAAACGTGAGAAGGGGGCAGGTTATAAAATGCTTTAAAAAGACAAATAGAGGATTTCATATAATCCTGGAAGTAAAAAAGAGCCACTGTAGTTTATTGCAGGGGCAGTTGGGGTGTGGAGGAGGAGAATGACCTATGCTTCAGGAATATTCATTTGACAACTGAGTGAAGGATAGACTGGAATGAGGAGAAACTTGAGCCAGGAACTTACTGCAGTAGTCACTATTTCATAGTGCAAGCATGGTGTATCAGCAAGCACCCCAACATACACAGAGAGGGGCCTGCTTTCACAGGTTCTTAGGTCTGCATGTATAAAAGGAAAGGCAACTTTTGAGGGGTCAGCAGTCACTTTAATCAAGCACATCTATCATTCACTTAGTTGAGGGGGAAAAAATCAGCACCCGGAACTTCAGAGAAAATACAGAGAAATCAGAGGTCAACAGACATGGCTTCCTCTCCCTGACTATCAACAGACAGGTCCGACTGCCTGACCATCGTTACCAGAGAGGGAAGCACCAACATCTGGGTTTTCAAAGCCAGGGAACTCCTTAGCAGCTCTCCAGAGTCTCCTCTGGCCAAATAAACACTTCCAGTCAGTAAGCCCCCAAATAAAACCTCATCTCAGAGAACTTATACATTTTTCGAGCCAGAGGGCATCACAACCCTTGAGAACCACTGCCTCATTAACAAAAGGTATGAGCCTTTGTACAAATATTCCCAGGCCCATTAATGGGTGAGGAAGATCTTCTTTAATCACATCATTCAATCAGAGGCACTTGATTCTACAAAAACAAAAACAGCCAAAGATCCTGCTTTGCTTGCCATCACACATAGTTCATAATTTCTTGAGCTTTTGCCTAAATCCATTGAGAAGAAATTTAGGCATAAGTGTAAATTCATATACACAGAGTCAAAAAATCAACTTCATAAGCACAGCTGTGCATTGGAAGAAAGACCTTTAGAGACCTTAGGAGACAATAAACTTAGTTTGAGTCAACAGTCTTATATGGAACCCAAGAAAGCTAATGTAATCTTAGGCTGCATGACAAAAGAAGTATTGCCCAGATCTAGGGAGGTGATGGTTCCACTGTACTCTCTGTTCTGTTCAGATCACATTTGGAATAGTGCGTTCTTTTATAGGTGTCACATTTTAGGAAAGACATTAGTAAACTTTAGGACATCCAGAGAGGAGAGCAGACCATGTTGAAAGACCTTAAGTTCATTCCATAGAAGTATTGGTTGAATGAACTGCTGGCAGTGGTAGTGGTGGTGGTGGTGAGTGGTGATGGTAGTGAAGGTGATGGTTGGGAAGAATATTTAGCCTAGAGAAGTGAAGGCTTAGAGAATACTTAGATCTGTACTCAAGGATTCTAAGAATTATCATATAAAAGAAGGATTAAGCTTGTTCTCTTTGGCTCCAAAAGGTAGAAATAAGAGCAATGGTTAGAAGAAGTTAAAAAGAGGAAAATTTAGGCTTGATTGTTTTAAAAATGCTTCTTAAAAATTAGAGATATACAAAAGAGGAATGGCTTCCCTTGGGAGGCAGTGGGTTCCAATAAGGGGTGTGTTGGAGTGTGCTCAGACGGACTTTGTAAGAGCCAATTTTTAAATTTTTATGTGAGCATTAACACCTTGGAAATCAGCAAGTGCTACAAATCAAGTCTTGATATATTGTGTTGTTGCTTGTTTAGACTTAAGAAAATGAAGGAGGAAATGTTAATAACATAGCTTAACTCGAAAGTATACCATGAGTTTTTATAGAATCAGGTGTTCAACATTTCCAAGGCCACCACTGTCTCATGGTCTTCAAGCAAAGAAAGGCCAAATGACTACTTTTCTGATGTTTTGTAGACATGGTTCTTGGTAAGTATGAGTTTAATTTAGATGATCTCTTATGTTCCTGCTAATTCTGAAATTCTGGTTTTCTGTTTGTCCCATTTATGAATGTGAAAACTGGACCTTCGCTTCATAGTAAACTTGAGCTTTTTCTAAAGCCTTTCTAGATGTTGTTCATTTTCTTTTTCTGTTTTTCACTAACTGTCTAAGCTTCTGAGGAAAGCAATGACACATGTTGGTCTTCTTATTCCAGTGAATATATTTGTGTGTTTTTACACTGATGGATTATCATCGAGGAACAGATACTACTTTAGATCACATCTTTTTCTGAAAAAGATGATTCTCTCCTTTTTAAGGGAAGATCTGAAGTCATTTTAAGGATGGGGTCCTCTCTGATATTAATATAATGATAGTTCTCCTGTTGTAATGTCAAAAAGGCCCATAGCCAGGAAACTGAAAGAACAAAGTTTGTTTTTAGCACATTAATGTGTTCATTTTTTCCATAGTAACTTGGGTAAAGAACAGCGAGTCTTACCTTATCAATTAATTTTCTTTTACGTCAATGGCAATGTTATTCAAACAGTTTTGTGTGCCTAATTATAAAAATTTAGTTTTAACATTATTAACTGACCTTGACTTTACCCTGGGACAGTTATATAACACACCAATAATTAAACAGAAGTAAAAGCTCATTTCTTCTTTTCTGTTACCTGACACTAATTTTTTTCATTAAAATAAAGCTGGTAAGTATAAAAATCACCTCTATTTCCTGAATAAGCTGCATTGTTGATACATTATCACTGAGAAACAGAGGTGAACATAGATCATATTTATTTTTGGAAAAGATTTTCAAATTTTTAAAAGATCTTTTGGCATTTTTAAGGATTTTAATGAGAAATTAGGGGGGTTGATTTATAGTAACAGGCTTCTTGTTTTTATATTCTTATTCTTAAATGACCCTAACTCCATTCCATTGACCTAATTTTTAATGATTTGTTACCTTGGCAATCCAATTTAGAAAAGACTACATAAGACTTTATATTCTTATGATACTTTTATGTTACCTTTATGTTTAAGTTGAATTATTTTGGGATTCAAGCTCTTGCACAATCTTGCATAACTATGTAGGACATCTAGCTTCATAGCTGCCTGGGTGCTTATTGACTAATAAAAGGAGAGAATAATACCTGCATGACTCTAGGTATATTGACATAGCAGAGAGTGTGCACAGAATCTTTTTGTATAATGATATACAGAACATTCTGTTCCCAGGAGTTTCATAATACCTTAAGCACACATTGAGTGGATAGTGGATTGGATGAGGGTCTGATATGGCATGACCAGCTTGATGCCCAGCCTTAAGAACATTCACATTTTATTCCAGAACACTGTGGAAATTTCCCAACTGGCTAACAAATGCCACATCCCTGCAAATAGCTACCAGAGGCTACTTTTCTAAATTCAAAGTACTAAATTAAAGTACATACGTGTGTAGCAAAAACAATGTTGAAATAATTGCTGTTGGACTTCTGATTAATATGGTGATCCCAAAAGTCAAGGAGCCCACCTGTCCCAAATAAACTTCACCAGTGATTTCAAAAGGGCACCAGAGTGAATAATGATCAAGAAAGATAAGGATATCAATAAAGTCCTTCATCCAGCCCAGGACTGTATTAAAAAAAATAGAAAACATAGGCACTGGAAGGAGCCAGAAGATCTTATAAGGGAAGATGATGTGAGTTCAACCGAACCATCTAGAAGCCTGGAGCAATGACCAGCTGAGGTCAGTCCTGGAATGGAAGACTGTAGTAGTTCTGTGACTGAGTATGCCCAGGCCAGAGGAATAAGGACACATTAGACTCTGAATGCAGGTCCACACACCAGAGAAGACAGAAGTTAGTGACAGAACCTCAGAAAATTGAGTTTAGAGCCAAGTGGGGCCTGAATATCTAATCAAGAATGTGAAGATGGAAAAAGCCTGACCCTGGCCAGAACCCAAATCAGAAACTGAAGCTAGAGATGTAAGTAAATAGAAGACACTAAACTCTATAAAGAAATATTATGGGTCAAATATCACTCAAGATATAAAGCCAGAAGAGAAAGTAGAAATTAAAAATGGAATTGTGAGTAAAAAAATAAGAGACCTGGAGGAAAGAATTAAGAGAGAGAATTACTATTTTAGAATAGAAAGTACAAAACCCTTGTTGAAGTAGCAGGTTCTCTAAATATATGAATGATCCAAACAATAACTCTGTGAGATAATAAGAAGTATTAGAACAAAATAAAAACAGTGTAAGAATAGAAGAAAATGTAGAGTATAACTAATAATAAATATAATGGAAATAAATAAATAAGATAATAGAAATAAAAAATAAAGATAAATTTAAAATAATAAAAATGAATAATAAAGAAAATGTAGAGTACCCAATAAAAAGAACTAAACTGAAAGATAATTTAAAAATCTTCTATCTTCCTGAAAAACATAGCGAAACAAAAAAAACCTGAATGCCATTTGTTAAGAAATCATAAATTAAGAGCAGGGGAAGAAATAAGCATTTGTATTGTGCTTTCTATGTATCAGGCATGATTTTTAAACACTTTTTACAAATATCTCATTTGAGCTTGACAATAACACTGCAGTGTAGGTGCTGTTATTATTCCCATTTGAAAGCTGAGGAAACTTGGGCAAATATGCCCAGAGTTTTATAGCTAGTAGGTGTCTGAGGCTGGATTTAAATTTAGGACTTCTGACTCCAGGTCCAGTGTTCTTTCCACTGAACCACTAGCTACCTCTATCTGAAATGAAAATTGCCCTGCTATATTCTAGAAGGCAATGTAAAAATAGAAGGAAGCCACCAATCACCTCCTGAAAGAAAGGCCAAAATGACACCTCCCAGTCTTAGTCAAAATTCAGAGCTTTCAGGTCAAAGAAAAAAAAATATGTCAAGTAGTCAGATAGAAACAGTTCAAGGAGTCACAGTCAGAATTATACAAGAACTAGTAGCAGCAACTTTAGAGAAGAAAAATCTTGGAGTGTATTCCAAAAGAAAAAAGAAAAATTGACAACCAAGAATAATTTGCCCTCTAACACTTGGATTTAATTGGGGGGGTGAAAGGGAGGGAGATATTTAATGGATAGAGAACATTGAAGCATTTCTGATGAAGAGACTAGAGTTCATTAGGAGCTTTGAAATGCAAACATAGGAGTCACAGGAAAGCTAGGAAAGTGATATGTGTACAGTAGAAGGAGTTGAGCAATTATGAAATGTTTAGGTTCTAAGAGGGAGAAAAAAGAGAAACATCCATTTAGAATTCTAATACCCTCAAGGTTCATAGATCACATTAAACGAGACAAGAAATGATGAAGAAAGTAGAATATTACTGTCTCTTAAGTGAAGTGCAGAAGAAGAAAAGTATGGGAACATAGAGGTCAGTAAGTAGGAATCACTTGAATCACACTCTAATTTAATCAAAGAAATAAGGGTTGGACATACACATGTAAGAAAGGTTTGTTTGTTTGTTTGTGTGTGTGTTTTTTTTAAGTGTAGTAAGACATTGAACTCAATAGAATAATTTTGGGTTGGGAAAAGGGGAGGGAGGGTTCCATGAGAGAAGGTAGGATTGGAGAAGAGAATCATAAAAAAAAAAAACAAACTTCAGCTTCAGAGAATGGATCATTAAAGAATATTAAGAGGAAAGAAGGTTTTTAAAAAAAAGGAATCCAGGTGGATATGAAGGGGAGGGGAAAAAGGGTAATAGATTAAAAGCAGTCTCTTCAATTACAGTTTACAAGGGTTATTACATGCCTTATCCTGTCAATCTCTCTCTCTCTCTTTCTCTCTTTGTAAAAGAGAAGAAAAATTATAAGATAACATGATGAAGATAAATTTTAATTTGCTATTTCAATTTAATTATGAATGTGAATGAGATGAATTTATCCATAAAACTGGGGAGGATTAGAAAGTAGAATCCAATCACATGTTTAGAACAAAGACAGTTGAAACAAATATTCACATATAGTTAAAATAAGGGACTGGAACCAAATTTATTATGCCTTAGATGAACTGCAAAAAGTGAAGATAATAATTTTGTTCTGGTTTAGTGTATAATTAGATTCCATTTGATTGTAAGCTCCTTGAGCCCTGGAACTGTCTTTAGCTTCTTTTGTTATCTCTAGTGTCTAGCATATGCCTAGCACATAGTAGATGTTTTAATAAATCTCACTGAATTCAATTAAGTTGATCTTAGACATGACAACAGTTAAAAAATGTGGTTAAAAGAGATAAACAGGAAATAAAATACATTTTGATTATAGGCACAAACAAAACCAAATAGCATAACATCCAAATACTTAAAGGGAAAGTGATTTAAATAACAGAGAAATAGACAACAAAAATTTATTTGAAGACTTTAATGTACCCCTTTCAGACCTGGACAAATCTATCAAAATTACAAACAAAAAAGAAATTAAGGACCTGAGCGGAACATGTAAAAAGTTAAAAGTCATCAATTTCTGGCAATTAGTTAATGGAAACATATGTATAAATTTCAAAACTAGTCATATTCTAGGACATAAAACAAAAGCAGAAAACCATACATATTAAGCACATCATTTCCTGGCCATGGCAAAATAACATTATAATCAAGAAAAGTCTTTGAAATAAAGATATGGAGTTTAAAAAATTAAATAACTTAATCCTAAAGATTAAGAAAATCAAAGAAATGATAATTTCATAATTGAAACTGATAATTGATAATTTCTTCCAAGAAAAAAGTAGCAATGAGATAAGTACTAAAACTTTAAGGATGCGAAGTAGTCCTCAGGGAACAATTTATATCTAAATACTTTCATCAACAAGAAGAAATAAAGAGATCAACAAATTAATAATGCATCTTTAAAATAGCATACAATCAAAAAATACCAATTAAATAGAGAAACTCTGAAGATCAAAGATTAATAAAATGAAAAGCAAAAGAAAGTAACCAGCAAAAGGAGGGCATAATGTATATTAAAGTTTTTTATGTAAAAAAAGTTTTCAAGTTTATTTTATTTCAATAAATGTAATTGTTTTTTGTCTCAGTTAATTTGTACACCACTGTATCCCTGGCTTCCATATTGAGCCTTTTGCCTCATACAAAACACATTACTCATTGCTCTCTAAACATATAGTGTGCTATCTTTCCTGTAGGAATTTTCTGATGTTTTTGCATGCTCTGTGATATCTTTTATGCTCTAATATATTGCTGTCTCCTTTATCTCTTTCTGTAAAAACTGTATACGTTTTAAAAGATCAATTCAAATTCACCTCCTCCATAAACCTTTTCTTTGACTACTTTAGAACAAAATGAAAACTCTTCCTCTGAAATCCTACTTGAGTTTATTGCCATTTTGATTCATTTGTAGATTAGGCAAATGAATTGATTTCCTTTTGACTTCTATTGTTTACTTGAAATACTCTTAAGTCTCAAAAGATAACCATTTACCTATCTGTCTTATCTTTATAACTAGATTAGAAGCTTCTAGAAGATGGGAACTACTTCTCTGAAGAAAAATTTTTTAAATTCTGTTTTATCTTAGGTCCACATTCACTCCCTCCTACTTCCCCATCCCTAAAAAACAAACACTGTCAAGCAGTCTTTATTTGTCTATGTACAGAAAGGAAAAAAAATGTCTTAGTCTGCATTTTGAGTACATTATTACCAGAAAGTGGGGTAGCATGTTTCATCATGAACCCTCTAGAACTGTAATTGGTCAGGATTCCTATAGTGTTCCAAAGTTGTTTATAGTATTATTGTTATTTTAAAATTTTTCTCCTGGTTCTGTTGACTTCACCATGTCAGATCATACAAGTCTGCACAGTTTTCTCTCAAACTATCCCCTTCCATCATTTCTTAAATTATAATAGTATTCTCTCATGTTCACAATAGTATTCTCTCATGTTCACATATTATAATTTGTTCAGCCACTAATGGGCACCTTTCAGATTCTAATTCTTTGCCACCACAAAAAAAAGAGCTGTCACAAATATTTTTGTACATAGGAGTCTTTTTCCTTTTTCTTTGATCTCTTTGGAATGTAGACCAACTAGTGGTACCACAGGTTCAAAGGATATACTTTTGGGGGCATAATTACAAATAGTACCTGTTTTCCCACAGTTCCTCCAGCAATCATTTTCCTTGTTTTGAACTTTTCAGATCTGATGGGTGGGAGGTGCTACCTTTAACTTGAATTTCTCTAATTTTTAGTGATTTAGGGATTTTTTTTTTCATGAAACCATTGATAGTTTGAATTCCTTCCTCTGAAAAGTGCCGACTCAGCCTTTGACCTTTCAATTAGAGAATGGCTCTTACAAATTTGAATCAGTTTCCTGTGTATTACATGACTATATCTTTGGAAAGGAAGCACACTGTTGGCTGACCTACTTTCTATTCAACTGCTTTGTATATTTGCAGTTATTCACTTTATATTTGTGATATGTGTGTATATTATATACATATATTTTTTTTGTCTCCTCCATTAGAACATAAGCTCCTTGTGAACAGGGATTTTTTTCATTCTTTATACTTATATTTCAAGCACAATGCCTGGCACATTTTACATGCTTAATAAATGCTTCTTTATTTTATTGATTTTGATTTACTTTATCCAGTTCTTTGTAGCTATAGTGAGCTATATGCCATGTTTTGTGATACCAGCTGTGAAATTTGTTCATGCAAATAATTAAACATATTTAACATAGTATCTTGTGCCATAGTTTGTCAAACTGAATAGTTGGATTTAGTTCTTACTCAAAACTTGCCTTTTCACTTTTTATTTTAATAATAGCATAAATCTGATCTTAGTGATAAATATTCTATATTTGTAGCATATATGTGGAAATACAGTAACTCATTAGCCCATCACCTATTATGTTTTTAAAGTGTTCTTGAAATTGACAGGATTTTGGAATAGTTTTATAAGTACCAGTTTGTGATTGTTAACACATTTGGTAGAACTGAAAGGAAAATTGAAAGTCTTCCCATGGTAAGAATTGTATAGCTAGAAAGATTTCTTGATTTTTTTCCCCCATAATTAAGGGCATAGATTTGTTTTGTAAATATGTCTATTAGAATTCTGCATTTTTTCTAATTTGAAAAAGAATACAAGTTATTACTACAGTTCAAGTGATAGCTTCTTGTGGGTGAGCGCCAAATTATCTTTATATGTATGCTATATAAATACATCTATCTCTTTTACAAATGAGGAGTCTCAACAAAAGTTAATTGTGTCATCTTTTTAGGCATATTAGGAAAATGATGTGTAGTTGAGATGAATAATAGTAAGTCTTAAAGAATTTTTCTGTATATTTTTATAGATTTTTATCTATGTTTTTGAATGTTTGAATCTTTTCATATGTACACTAATCAAACTTTCTTCTCTAGGGAGAGACATAGTCTCTAGATTTAATTCTTTAGGATGGTAACAAATTAAGTATATTATAAGAGTTGCAGAATAAAGTCCAAACTCCTTAGCCTGGCATTTAAGGCTATTGCAAGAGTATTAATGTTTTGTTTTTTAATAGAAAATGAAAGCTAACCCAAAGTATGAATTATAGTCGTATATTTTATTGTGAATATCTTTTTTCTTCCCTTTGGCTCAGCAATTTGAATTTCATGTTGTTCTTTTATGAATGATGATTTTAGAAATACCCCTACATAGATGAATTTTTATGAAGTTCTCATATAATTATTTGTATGTACAAGTTTCACAGCTGGTATCACAGAGATATGGAAGATATCTAGCTCACTAGGATGTACTTTACTCAAGCTCTACCATCATTGTAGATGGGCTCTAGGTGGTATTTTACTAGAAACATTAATTTCAGTAGTGTGCCCTTCCTGGTTTGGTTTAACATCTAAATAAAGAAGCAATAATAGCTTGTCAAAGTGTAGGCTATTAAGCCTTCTTCATTCACTTGCAATTAAAGATTCATTTATTGATCTTAGAGGTAATTTCATTGAAGAGATCAAATGACAAGTCCTTGGAAACAAGTACTGAGATTTAAAGCCTTTGCTTTGAAATAATGATAGTAAACAAAGAGGTGAAGAAAAGTTTGCATCTTTTAAAAGGAAAAAATGTTCATGGCAGAATTAATAATCTAACCTTAATATCCAAGAGAAAAGAATTAATAGAAATGAATTTTACACATTGCTTTGATGTTTGAAAGACCATTCTTGTCTTTATATAGTGAACTGATTCTTCCCTTGAAAGTTAAAGCTCATTTATTCATAAACTCTTCCTTACCTTCACCTTCTTCCAGATATTCCATTACTCTGTTTGAGTATATGGTTTTTACAAAATTTAACCGTTTATTTCTATTTATTCTCATATCTTTTTATGTCAGTTTGACTTTTCTCTAAATTGTAAAATTCCTGAATTTCACGGCCAAGCACTTCATACATACTAGGCAATTACTAAATATGTTCAATGTTCCCCTTAAGTCCTACTGTGACGTCCCATTGCATAGAGAGGTAGCTAGCCCTAGATTTCTCAAAGAGTAAGCCACTATAATGCAAGCTATAGGAGCTTCTGTCTTGCTAAAATGTTTTCAGTATAGTCTTGGCAGTCATGTCCGAGTATGGGTAGATGCATCACTAATTAGTGGCCATGGTATTAATTATTTGACTGTGACAAAATGTTCCCTCTGGGGGCTCCATTTTGGAGATGGACTATGCCTCATTCCTTCCTGGCTGTACATCTGACTTTCTCCAGATTTGGCCCCCATCACTTAACTGCCTTCTGGCCCTGGAACTGTCCTCAATGCAGGAGTCTTCTTAGCTTGGAGCACTGTTCTGCCACACCTCCTGGCCCTCTTCTGCCATTAGTGAATTTCTTACATTTTGAAGATGGTCCAAGGATAGCCATTCTTCATCCCTTTCCCAGTTGTTCTTCCATCTCTAGACTTTACTACCAGGCCCCGTGCAGATATCCTCTCTGCTCCTTACCACCATACTTTTTTATCTCCCTCTTAGGTGTTGTCAGTCTCCAGGAGAAGGTAAGCTCTTTGAGGTCAGGGGCTATCTTTCCTTTTGCTTGTATTTATTACCACCCTCCCCCCCACTGCTTAGCACAGTACTTGGCACATTGTAAGTGCTTGTTTGCCTGTCTGCGTGCCTGTGACAACCCGTGAAACAAAGCAAAATACAAAATGGTATTCAGTGCTTTGTGGTCCTCTTCTGTGTCTACAGTGATGGTTGCATCTTCCTAGACAAGTAACTTATCTTCAGGAAGCAAATTGCATAACAGAGGGGATGTCTCATGGTTTTTGACTGTTGTGTTTTAGAGTTAAGTGGATTATTAATTCTAAAGATGTATGGTGCTTGTAATGCATGGATAACAAGACAAACTAAAAATCTTAATACGAAGAAGCAAAGTGAATGTTAAAGGACTTACTTAGACTTACTGGGGTGAAACCCATGACTGGAATGTGTCTATGAAAGGATATACTTTGCTCAGAAAGAACCAAGTAAGAAAAGGAAGGTTAGGTGGGATAGGATTATCTCTTAAGAACACGTATTCTCCACAGTGATCCAAGACAATTCCAAAAGACTCATGATGGAAAATGCTATCCACATCCAATCCAGAGAAAGAAATATGGAATCTGAATGAGATTGAAGCATACCATTTTCACTTTTTTTGTTTTTTCTTTCTCATGGTTTTTTCCTTCTGTTCTGATTCTTCTTTCATAACATGGCTAATGTGGAAATATGTTTAACATGATTGTACATTTATAACCTATGTCAGATCGCTTTGCTGTCTTGGGGAAGAGGGGGAGGGAGGGAAAAAATTTGGGACTCAAAATCTTACAAAAATGAATACTGAAACTATTTTTACATGTAACTTTTAAAAATACTATTAATAGAGGAAAAAAGAATATATATTCATATACAGATTGAAGCATATTTTATTTTTCTCTTCTTTGGTCTGTTTTCTTTTGCAATATGGCTAATATGAAAATATGTTTTGCATGACTGCGCATGCATACTCTATATAAAACTGCTTCTCTTCTCAAGAAAGGGAGAGGAAAAGGAGGGATCAAATTTGGAACTCAAAATTTTTAAAAACAAATGTTAAAAATTATTTTTACATGTGATTGAGAAAAAAGAGTATATATTCATAGATGGGAATCCAGGAAACAAAAGTAGGAGGCATGGGAAAAGATCAGTGGAGACTGAATCAGAAATGATAGTCATTAGAGTTTATTAAGACCATCTAGTTAAGAGAGTTAGAGAGGAAGAATGTCATATATGGTATTCATGAATATCTGGTGATCTCTATGCCAATATCTAATAATGCATTGACTTATCACAATGTTAATTCTATCCTTCCAAAGAAAGAACAAGCAAAGGAAAAAACAGATTAACTCTTATCCCCAACTTGCTTCCCCTCAAGGAATAGCAGGTTTGTGAAGTCTAAGTGATGAGAGCTAGGAGAAAAAGTGAACATTTCATTTTAGAGTTTGGGACAGGGAAGAGGAAAGCCTGGCATGATCTGAGATGGACCTAGAAGTTAGGCAAGTTAGTTTCCAAAGGAAGGAAGAAAGTGAGATTCTGTCAGCTAAATGTCTATAAAGGAAGTTCTTGTCTAACTCCTAGCTACGGCCTCTGCCACTCAGGTCACCTTCCTCTACTACCAGAACTCAGTGTCTCTCCTTTGGGGCTCTGGACTCTAATAAGTGAGCTTTTCCCTTATCTTGTGGAGAGCCAAGCCACCATGACACTTTCTAACCAGCCCCAAACCAGAACTTTCCCAAGTGCTTCCATTATATGTAATGACTTTATGTAAACCTCAGGGTCTAAAGTGAAGGACTAACTCTCTTTGTCTGCCTTTTTATTCCCAGTGCATAACACCATGCCTGGAACATAATAAGCCCTGACACATGCTTTTTTCTTTCATTCACGTTAGCCCAGTAGGCATGGGATGAGAAGTCAAGAATGACATTTTGAAAGCACACAGAAAAATAGTCTGGAGAAGAATAGAGAGCCAAGGGTATGTGTAAAATTCTCTAAAGTAGAGGCATTTAAACCCAAGATTCATGAACTTTAAAAAAATTTGATAACCATTTCAATGCAATTGACTTCCTTCGTAATCCTATATATTTTGTCTTATACATTTAAAATATTTATTTTGGGAAGAGATCCATTGGCTTCACCACACAACCAGAGGGATCCATGAACCAAAAAGTGTTACCTTTGGTCTAAAGAGATTTCTATAATTGTATATACGGAAGTTACTAGCAAACATAGATTTTGAAAATACATGTAGAAGGATGAAAGTCAGGCAGGGTAATAGAGCTTGAGTGCAGAAGTGGGGCCTGATCTACTCAGTGTAGTGTCAGGGGTGCTACCAGCTTAGACAGAGCAGGCAGGAATCCAGAAAATGAAGAAAGACGCAAGTCATGCTGCGGTGAAGAAGTGATAACACCATCCCTTCCAGATGATGGTGATTAACAAAAAGCATACAGAGCTACCCAATGTTTGTTTCGCCTCTGTGTTCTCTGCCAAGTATATTGCTCTTTCAGCCGGAAAGGCTGGAGCAAAAATGGCTAATAGGAAGTTAGTAACCTCATTTAAATGCAAAGATAATTAAAGAGCACCTAGCTGCCCTCGGTAAGTTCAGGACATCAGTCACAAATGAACCACATTCCAAGATACTGAAAGAATTGACAGATGGGATTTCTGAGCTACCTTCCATGTTCTTTTAAATTTTTTTCTTAATTTTTAAAGTCAATTTATTTTGAACTTAAATACACAATCAGAAAAGAAAAAATATATTATAAACTTAAATATTAAAACTTAAATACAAAATAAGAAAAAAATATTGCCAATACATAGTAGAACTTAAGAGAATATTCAAAATATACAGCAATAAATTTCTGTTTCCCGAAAACCTATATAATAAATACTACCCATTGTCTTCAGAGCTGTTCTTCTTTTCTTTGCTTCCTTGTAAGTTTTTTTTGTTCTCAGCTGCATACTTTTTAACCTTGTTCTTTTTCCTCCCTCCCCAAAAAGTTACAGTTAAGCTTGGATAGGTTTCTATATATACACGTACTATACATGCACACATGTATACATATATGTATACACACATATATGTACACAAAGATAAATACATGCATGTACATGTGTATGCATATACTTACATACACATACATATACTCAGATATGTGTAATCATACTTATATAGACGTAAACATTCATTTGCATCTATGCAAGACTGTACTATACCTATTTGTCCTGTGTTTTTCTGAGGGTGGATAATCTCTTCCTTCATGAGTCACTTTACATGATCTTATGGAGACCAAGAGAAATATGGCCAGAATGGCGAAAAAGACCATGTCCCAGTTTCAAAGAGAATAAAATATGTGAAACTTAGGCTGATGAACTTGACTTTTATTCTTTGAAAAATTCTGGAATGTATACATGGCTAGAATAAAATGAACCGTTAGTATCTAGAAAAAGAACGGTGATCACAAAGAGCCTGACTTCCTCAAGAATGCTGGTTGTGCTTAACTGACCTAATTTCCTTTTCTTGAAAGAGTTGCTAGAGTGGTACTTCAGATAAATGCTACAGATATAATGTACTTTTGTCAAAGCAAAACAGTTCATGCTATTCTTGTGAACACAGTGAAGAGAGGTGGTCTAGAAAACAGTGGAACCTAAACTGATTGAATGGTTGTACCCAAAGAGTATCCGTTAATAGTATAATATCACTTTGGAAGGAAATCTCCAGTGGAGCATCCCAGGGATCTGAGGTTGACTAAAGGGACTGGAAAAGGGTATAGAAAGCCTCATCAGATTTTCCGATAGTTAACATTGGGTAACAGAGTTAAGATCTGAAAAGGTTTCAACTGGTTGGAACATTGGGCAAAATGTAGTAAAATTAAATTTAGATGCATCAATGTGAATTTTTATGTTTGGATTCAAAAACTAAAGTTCACAAGTACTAGAAGGGTGAGGTTTGGCTAGACAGAAGTTCCTCTGAAAAAAAAAATTTTGAGAGTTAAGCACAAAATGATTCTACATTGTGATGTGACAGTCAAAAAAGAGGCATACTAGGGGCAGCTAGGTGGCACAGTGAGTACCTGGGGTCCGAAGAACCTGAGTTCAGACACTTGATACACTAGCTGTGTGACCTTGGGCAAGTCACTCAACCCCAACTGCCTTGCCTTCCCCCTCCAAAAAAAATAAAAGCTAATGCTGTCTTAGGATACTGTGAGAGAAGAATGGTGTTCAAATATGGGAGATAATCATCCTTCTGTGCTCCGACCTGGTCAGAATCATGCTTTAATATTTGTGCTACAATTTAAGAAATTCAGCCATTAGCTGGAGAGCATGGACAGAAGGGCCTTCAAGATGGTAAAGGCCCTCAGGATCATATTATGTAAGGATCGGTTGGAGAAACCAGCAGTTTTTAACCTAAAGAAGAGATGACTTGGGGAAGCAGCTGTTTTCAAATATATTTTCTACATGTAAATCTATGATTTCAAGTAAAATTTAGAAATGCAGCAAAAAATCCCTAGAGTAATTCAAAGAAAGGAAAGATTACTTCTGGACAGTGGAGGGTTCTGGAGGAAAGGGAAGGCAGTGATGAAACAAGGCTTTTCAGAAGGTGATACATGAACTCATCTTTGAAAAGGGTGCAAATTTGCTAGGACTCATTATTTAGATGATTAGACATAAGGTAAACACGTGGAAATGTGAAAGTATGAAGTGTGTTATGGGAATGACAGATGTATATGTGTATATATATATACATATATGTGTATATGTACATACATACATACATACCTGTATATAGGTGTGTGTATATAATGACCTGCAGGAGGAAGGGACTAACAGAAGGAAGATTGTTACAAAAGTTCAAGTAAGAAGCAGTGAGGCCGGAGCTGGGATGGTGGTAATGGGTGGTGTAAAAGGGAAAGGGAGGTAGATTTGAGAGATATTGTGGAAACAGAATCACCAGAATTTTAAAATCTGGATGGGAGTGGAGGAGGTAAGAAAGACAAGTCAAAGAATTAATTTAAAAAGTCAAAAAACTTTAAATGTCTACTTTGTCCCTGGGAACTAGGGACGCAGATAAAAATGATTTTGTCTCTGTTCTCAAAGATCTTTTGTTGTTTTGGAGGAAACTGAGGTTTCAAGTTTGGGTTACAAAGGATACCAGTCACAGACATAGAGAAGTGGAAGAGGAAAAGGTTTTGAGACAAGAATGATGAATTTAGTTTTAGAAATGTTGAGTACAAGGTGGGTCGATGGACATCTAAATGAAAATATCTACCAAACAATTGGGAAAATGTGTCTTGGGAATGAGATCAAGTTAGAGAAAGATTGGGGGGCCATCTTCAAGGAAGTGATAGCTGAAGCCATAAGGAGAACATGAGTTCACCAAAAGAGTAGGTAGCAAGAAGGACGCAAAATAGAATGCTGAGGAATGCCTACATTTAGGGGAGAGGAAGAAGAAAAATAATTGAAAAGAGGTAGAAAAGGAGTGCCCAGAGAGGTAGTAAGAAAATTTGACTTTTAGAATTCAAAGGAAGCTTCAGAAAGGAAGAAGGTGATTAAATCATCAGTCAGTCAACAAGTAAGTCCTTACTCCAGGCTCTGCTGAAATCCTTTCACTTCTTACTACCTGGGTGACTTCGGACAAGTCACTAATCTCTAGGCCTCCGTTTCCTCATTTGTAAAATGAGAGAGGAGCTGGATTACATTATCTTTAGGAACCCTTGCAACTCCAAGTGCTATGAACTATAGGCAAATATTGTCCAGTTCCTTGTTTTAATTTTAGATCTAAATGACGAATCTCCTTTTTGCCTGGATTAATACTGTGCCTGATGGGTTGTCTGGTGTATTCCCATGAAAGGTTTACAAATCACATTTTCCCTGGTCGGAGTAACTTTGATTACCTGCTGCTAGTGTATTTAGTTCCACTTTTTAGTGAAAAAGACTTTGTGGAAAGGGGAAGAAAAGGTGTTTTAATGACTATAATAAAGGAACAGCTAAATAGCATAAATTATTTTCCTAATTCAAGGGCACATAATTACAGGAACCAGCTAGTTAAGATGAATGTTCATTTGGTTTTTGCTTTCATTCAGAGGTTTGTTCTAATTTTCAAAATTCCACCTTTAGATAGTCTTTAGCATTCTTCAGTGAATAATGATAATTGTGACTCCATACAGTTACAAAGTCCTGATCCTTGCACTAGTTCCATGAGGTAGGCAGTGCAAGTATAATTCCCATTTTACAGATTTGGAAACTAGGGCAATGAAAGGTTAAATGACTTGAAGAGTTGGACCTTTGACAAGTCTGATTTCCTCTCTAGGGCCATTTTTATAGTACTGCTTCAGGTCAGATTTCATCATTCCTACTTTGACTATTTTCCGTTTAAGTTCTGTAATTTTAACATCTTTGAGGAAGTCATTTTCCCCACTTTTAAAGTTTCTTAGTATCCTTAAAATAACAGATTTTAAGCAAGTTTCTTTGTATTTAATCGCATCTTCTGTTTTTAAGGTGTTGTTGCTCAGTCGTTCAACTGTATTGTGATCCTGTGAACTTTACTCTCCATGGGGTTTTCTTGGCAAAAATACCAGAATGATTTGCTGTTTTCTTCTCTAGTGGGTTAAGTGACTTGCCCAGGGTCACACAGCTAGGAAGAGTCCAAGGCTGGATTTGTAGTCAGATCTTCCTGACTCCAGGCCCAGCACTCTATCCACAGAACCACCCAGATGCCCTTCTATTTTTAAAGTAGACCTTTAAAAACACAGCAAACTAACTAACTTTTGTACTTTTCCATTTGAGTGCCTGAGGAGCAGCCTATGCTCACGTTAATTTTCTTTTTTCCAGAACCCCTCAATGAAATGCAATTGAATGATGACACTGTTACCTAAATAATGATGTCGTTTTTGAAGAAACTGTCTAAAAACTGATACTGAAAAGCGTCACCAAGAAAATACAGCAGATGTACTGTTCTCATCCTGGGGCTTATGCATAATTCTCAACCTTTGCCAGAATGGCATATGATGTGGGACTGCTATTTCCTTTCCATGAATATTCACAGAAAGGGTTCATTTCAGGCTGATTGTCTTTGAATCCAAATTACTATGCACAGCCACAAATCCCTCTTTCTTAATTTGCATCGTTTGTGGATTGTATATTCTCATTTTTCATTTTTTGCACAACTTCCGCAGAACTGAGTGTCAAATCCAAGGAAATGAGATTTTTTTCTCTTAGATTCTCCCTTTCCCCATCAATGTGTTTCAGTAGAGGTAGAGGTAGAGGTAGACTTTTTTTTTTTTTTTTTTGATGTCCGTATCTTTGATCTTCTGCTGGGTCTCCTTTTTAAGTGTCCATTATAAAATGCAAAAAGTGGTATGTTGTGGCTAAAGGGAAACTGACTGGGTTATGTAAACCATTGAATGTTTAACTGTGACTGAGATTCTGGGGTGAAAGCCAGTGGAATCCTTTTACTTGCTAGAGCATTGTAGTAATGCAAACAGAAGCTAAGCACACCCCAGATTTCATGATTTAGAAAGTAAATTTATGTGTTTGTTTTCATAGGTTCAAAAAGGCATTTGAGTCTGAGCCAACACTACAGTCAGGAATTAATTATGCGGTCCTCCTTCTGGCAGCTGGACACCAGTTCGAATCTTCCTTTGAACTACGGAAAGTTGGTAATTACCCCCTGGTTGAAATCAAGAAAGAGCAGCCTCACCTACCTAACATTGTGCTCCATTACTCTTTATTGATCCACAAGTAAATTGAGAAAGGGAAACCTCTTTATGTAATGTTCCGAGTTTTGCAAAATGCTACATATATTTTATCTCATTTTATCCTGTTGGAGTAAGTGGTATTATTATCCTGATTTTACAGATTTGTAAATTAATGCTGAGATTGAGAGAAGTTAAGTGATTTGCCCAGGATTCCACAGCAGAGAAAGTATCTGAGGAGGGATTTGAACTCAGACCTTTTTAATATTGGAGGCAGCTCGGGCCTCAGTATGTGGAGCACTGGGGCCTGGAGCCAGGAAGACCTGAGTTTGAATGTAGCCTTGGATACTTCCCAACTGTGTGACCCTGGGCAAGTCACTTAACTTCTGTTTGCCTTAATCCATTGGAGAAGGAAGTGGCAAACCTTGGTTTGACAAAAAAACAAAAAAAGACCAACCCAAGGGCAGTACTGGCATACTGCAGTCCTTGGGGTCATGAAGAATCAGACACAATTGAACAAAAATCTTTTGATATCAAGTCCAGCCTTCTATGTATAGCATCACCTAGTTGCCTCATATCACTCAGATATAATGGAGAAAAATTATGGACAGATGGACCCTCTGCCTCACTATTAGATATTTTCAAACTCATTTTGATTCTTCAGCTGATTTTCTAATTTGGAAAAAGTACTGAGGTTCTCTTTGACTAATGATTCATTCTGTTTTGCTAGAGACCAATATTTGGTTCTCGGAATGCACAGTTCTAGGATGTTTTCTGTCATACAGGATATTAGATACATTTGTCTAGCTACACTGAGGTCATTGGTAATCAATTTTTTCCTTCTTCTGTTTTAAACGCCACCTTTCTGGTGGGTGTGTTGTAGCTCCTAAAAGAATTATTATTGTAGTCATATAAATATTATGAGCCATTTCTTTGGAAAAGCCAACCCCCTGACCCCTGGTAAAATTCTAAACTATGTAATTGATTTCTGCTTAGGTTTTTGAACTAGAAAATACAATTTTTTTTTTACCCCTTTCCCTCCAAAGAAAAATGTATAGTTGGTTCTAGATAATTGCTATGTGAGTGAGGGCTTACTAATCTACAGAGCATTAAAATTTCAGAAGAAAATCCTTGAAGGTAAAATGAGTTTGGTAAATAGTAAAATGCTTTTAAGAAATTGTCCAGTCAATCTGAAGAGACTGTGATGAAATATTTGTCAGCACAAGATTGCAAGTCTTTGCTGTTGCATAGAGTGTGAATTTCCATTTTGTTATGAACTTATCAACTGGTAAATAAAACACAAAATTACAAAAAGAAATTGACATGGGCTTTTCAGAAGCCTCATAAGTATAGGAAACTTGACACCTAGAGTTAGTGAGGGGGAAGGAAAGTACAGTAGCTGAAAATCAGACTCTGAATAGTTTTTTATGTCATACATTCTTTGATATGTAAGTTTATTTTTAAATGGGTCACAAGCATTCAGATTCTTCACAGACAGATCATTACTTCCAGTTACACAGGAAGACAGCTGAATTTCTGCTTGCATGTTTAGTAATAGCTGATGACAATTGGATGTTTGAAAGTAGAGTTTCTGCAAAGGTGTCATTTTCCAGTTGAATATGGTTTATGACAGGCTTGATAAAGTTAGATAAAGTTAGAGGCAAATGTGTTTCATACGTCTTTCTAAAGTACAAGAAACATTTTTATTTTGTTTTCTAATAACTGTAGTAATTATACCTAAGGAGAATGCATTTTAAGATCTCTGCCTTGGAAGGCAGATACACTACACTAAAATGTAATTAAACAAGACAACTAATGTCAATAAAATTTTGTTAATTTGGAATCCACTCTTTCCTAGTGGATGTTTCTTCTTGCTTGCCTGGATTAAATTAGATAAGAAAGGATTAAGAAACTATTCAAAGAAAAATAGGATGGCAGTTAATCCATAGTCATTTACTAAGTGTCTACTATGTGCCAGGCTAGTAACTTAGGATAGTTACTAAGCTTTGGGGATACAAAAATAGGCAAAAATCAGCCCCTGTTCTCAAGGTGCTCGCAGATGAATGGAAGAAATGACATGAAAACAAACTATGTACAAACAAGGAATATACAGGATAGATTCTGAGATAATTAAGACTGGGAAAGTACCAACAATAAGGAAGATCAGGAATGACTTCTTGTAGAAGTTGAGTCATTTGAAGGAAGCCAGGAGGTAGAACTGAAGACAGAGAGGGAAAGTCTGTGAAAATACTGGAGTTGGGAAATGGAGTGTCTTTTTCAAAGATCAGCAAGGAAACCAGTCTCATTGGATCACGATGTTCACGTGAGGATAAAGTTATAAAAAGACTGGAAGGGGAAGGGAAGTTATGAAAAGCTTTGAATTCCAAACAAAGATACTGTCCTGTTTGATCTCAAAGGTGGCAGAGAGCCACTGGGAGTTTGCTGAGAAGGGAAGAAACCTGGCCAGACCCATGCTTTAGGAAGATCACTTTTGATACCTAAGTGAAGGATAGACTAGGCCAAGGAAGAAACCTGAGACAGGGAGACCAATCAGTAGGCTTTTATAATAGCCCAGAGGGTAGCTAGGTGGTGCAGTGGATAAAGCACCAGTGCAGGAGTCAGGAGGACCTGAGTTCAAATCTCACCTCAAACACTTGACACTCACTAGCTGTGTGACCTTGAGCAAGTCACTTAACCCCAACTGCCTCATCCTGGGTCATCTTCAGTCATCCTGATGAATATCTGGTCACTGGATGCAGATGGCTCTGGAGAAGAAGTGAGGCTGGTGACCTGCACAGCCCTCCCTCACTCAAAACAGTCAAGTGCAAGTCATGTCATTATTTCTCTGATGGCATGGTCTTCTTCGACAATGAAGGATGAACACACACACATAATAGCCCAGACATGAGGTTATGAGGTCTTGCCTTCTGGTGGTAGCCATGTTAGAAGAGAGAAGGGGGCCATATATGAGTGTTGTTATGAAGACCTGGAGTCAAGATTTGAGTTCAGATCTGGCCTCAGACACATGCTATTTGTATGTCTCTGGGCAAGTCACTTATCCTCTGTTTTCCTCAGTTTCCTCATCTGTAAAATGAAGGTAATAATAAGCACCTACTTCTCAGGGTTGTTGTGAGGATCAAATGAGATAATATTTGTGAAGCGCTGAGCAGAATATTAAGTAGGCACTTAATAAATGATAGCTAGTATTACTGTTATCATTATAGCAAAATTGACAAGACTAGGCAACTGACTGCATGTGAAAGATGAGAAAGAACCAAGCACACAAACAGTATAAGGTTGTGTGTATTTCAAGAGTATGTTTTTTGAGGATTTTACTGTATTGAGGCCTTGTTGTATGGTGTGATTATATTTGTTGCATGTTGTACTTTGGGATGCTTGACCAGAGTTTTTATGGGGCCTCTTTCTTCATCCATGGAGATGTTTCATCGTTTATGTGTCTGTGGCCACTAAAACTGTTTAGGAGTTGAACAGCCCTGGTTTTCAAGAATACACAGAATTCAAACTGTTATCCCAAGATTACACACTTAGAAGTCTATCAGTAATTGATGAATTATCAGATGTTTACATAAATGAAGACAAAATGTGACGGGCATTTTTTATTTCTGTTAGAAATCAAGAGTTAATTATGCTTCAAGAAAGACCAGTGTTATACATCAGGTATACATTTGTGAAATCTGAATTCTTTTTATTCTCTCAGGAGTGAAGCTAAGTAGTCTGCTTGGTAAAAAGGGAAATCTAGAAAAACTCCAGAGCTACTGGGAAGTTGGATTTTTCCTTGGCGCCAGTGTTCTTGCTAATGACCATTTGAGAGTGATACAAGCTTCTGAAAAGCTTTTTAAACTGAAGACACCCGCATGGTAATCTTATGCTAAGTGGATGCTCTTATATGCAACTGTTTTCTTGTATGCCAACCATTCAAGGCCATGTGTTACTGTATTATATTTATTTATTTATAGGATGGACTTGTAGTTGGGGTGTGCATGTGTTGTGTGTGTGTGTGTGTGTGTGTGTGTGTGTGTGTGTGTGTGTGTGTGTGTAGTGGAATAAATGGAGACTAGAAAAAAAGCTATGATGGTTGTAAGAAAAATAAATGTTGAGTAATGCAGTTTAGACCCAAGTGATGTCATCTTTTGCTTAATTAGGTGTTTATGTCACATTTTAAAAACCACTAACAGCAAGTCTGTTAGACCTAAGCACATTAATAATAATAGGAATCTTACAATTATACATCTAGTGAAATAAACACAAAGATGGAGAAAACTCCCGTTTATTTATACACTTCCCGACTCAGTCTCCATGGCCTTTTCTCCCAGTACATTCCTTTATTTTTCCAGGGAATTCATGCTCAGTTCTGGAATTTTCATTGTTTATTTTTAGTTAGCCTTCTTTATATTTTGAGTAACCCATTTTAATATTATGTTTTTATTAGCTTCCCTGGTTTCCTAAAGAAGTGACTCAAATCCCACTTTCTGTACAAGGCCTTTCCTGGTCTCTTCCAACACCCACCTTCCCACCCTCTTAATCCCCCCACCTCCAGCTAGTAATGCCTTCCCTTCTCAGATTATCTTCATCTACCCTCAGTCTATTGGATTGTAAACTCCTTGCTGCCAGGGATTGGCTTCCCTCTTTTTGTTTCCCGTACACTGAGCACAGTGATTGCCACAAAGTATGTGCTTAATAAATTGATTGATTGATTGATTTAATATAGCTCACATATACGTAGTTATATACATGTTGTCTCCCCATGATCATGTGAATTCCTTGATAACAGAGACAAAATTTTTGCCTTTCTCTGCATAGCCAGCACTTAATACAGTGCTTAAACTATGCATTTGAACAGACCTGATTACATATCTACCCATCCATCTGGTTTTAAAATGGAATTAGGCTTCATCATCCATGAAATAACTTTTTAAAAAATTAGTTAGGACAGAGTGGGACTATAGGTAGAGATGGTTACCATCTTCACCTCTCACTACCCCTCTCCAAAAATTTGCATTTGGTACTTTATTTCCAAAACCCTACTCATTTCTGGAATTCCAGGCATGTAGAAGTCACTCATCTCATTTGAATTAAAGATTTCATCTTAAAGAAAGAGAAGCAGCAAATGAAAAAAAAAAAAATAGCCTATATTCCAACACAGATGTTGCTGCCTCTAGGCTGCCTGGGGGTTCCTGGCAGGCAGAGCATTTTCTGACGGTACTTTTTTTCGGGCCTCCGGTTCCCTCCTCTCCTGTGTTAGATCTATAAGAAGATCCATGTTTTAGCAGACAGCCCTCGATGGCCTGGAATTCTGCTTTGTCTAAAGTGAATTAGATTTTAGGCCATCAGCATCCTCTGACAATAACTCACACATCCATCGCGTTGTTCAGGTTTATGTTCTTGCTTGTGAGGTAGGCTGTGCATCGTGCAAATATTATTATTATCCCCATTTTACAAATGAAGAAACTTAACTTCAGTGAAGCCAGGTGGCTTGCCCAGGGTCAGATAGGTACTGTCAGAACCAACTTCCAAGCTCACCATTGTTTTCCTTCTACCAAGTTGTGCCATACATGCTAGTTATAGTATGTGTTGGTTAGTATTGGATAGTATAGAGACAGCTGGTAGCACCAGTGAATAGAGCACTGGCTTGGAGTCAGAAAGACCTGAGCAAACCTCTGTTTGCCTCAGTTTCTTCAGTTGTAAAAAAAAGGATAATAATAGTACCTGCCTCCCAGGGTTGTTGTGAATATCAAAGTTATATCAAACTAATATTAGTTTGAAAAAAAGCTTAGTTCAATGCCTGACAAATAGTAGATACAGTGTAAATACTTTATCCCTTCATTTTATAATCAACCTTTAGGAATTTATTATCTAATTTTCTCAACTACAAGTCACTCAGATCCCATGCACACCTCCCTCTTCTTTCCCCTGTCTATATAGTTGGATAACTCCCTGTTGTTGGGAAAAGATTGGGATCATTGAATTCACCAAACACTGGGATTGTGCATAGTAATAAATTAATTTATTTGGTAATTACATATGTTATTTCCCCCTAGTAGACCTTAAGAACAAGGGCTGTTTAAATTTTCTTTTTGTATCTACCTTCTAGCACATATCCTGGAACGTAAGTAGGTTTCTAATAAATGCTAATTTAATTGGATTAAATTTTCCGACTTGTAGGTACCTCAAGTCTATGGTAGAGACCATTTTGATATATAAGCATTTTATGAAACCAACTACAGAACCACATGGAGCCAAGCAAGAGCTTGTGGATTTCTGGATGGATTTCCTGGTTGAAGCCACAAAGACAGATGTGACAGTAGTTAGGTTTCCGGTAGGTATGCTTCATGCAACTTAAATTTCATTTCTAATTTTGTTTATTTCCCCTAAAAAAAAAAAAAAAGCTTAGAAGAATTCATTTGGTGTAGCTAAATTACTACTGATTTTTGTATCTTGTTTTATATATATATATATATATATATAAACTTAAATAAATTTATCAATTGGCAGATATATGTATATATCTGCCAATTGATAAATTTATTTTAGTTTATATTTTATGCTTCTTGAAATTAAGATTTGGTGACTAGAATCTCAAATGAAAACTCAGTTTTATTTTTTTTTTCTTTTGTGTGGCTTTTTTATGTGGGGAGCATGGGAAGGCAGAAGAAAGAAATATGCAGAAGCAGCCAGCACTGGGGGTTTATAATTTATTATAAGTCATAATGCTGGCCAATACAAATATTAATTCTTGACTTAGCCCAGTTTGCCCGTGCCTGGATTTTAATAGAAACTTTTAATAGAAACTATAACGTTAATAGGCTCATAGGAATTTTTATAAAATGTTCGAAGAACTTACCAGTTTGCTTGTTGAACAATGATGAGGATGATAACAATCTGACCTTTCTCCCCATTTCTGCTAGGGAGAGCTGATAATCTCCCTACCCCCACTCTGAAAAGTGTATGATCAGCCCACTTAGCCAGCTCTGGCTCCTAGCTGGGCGACAGTTCTGGGAATCCTTCAGAAAGCCATGTATCATTGCTTTTGCAGAACAATTCAAACCTGATTGCTGGCTATTCAGGATATGTATGAGTTCTGTTGACTGTTTTCCAAGATGATTCCTTAAAATATATGTGACTTTCAAAGCAACCAGCCCTGTTTATATTCTATATAGTGAGTGTCCCATGGCAAATGGTGGCTTGCAAATTTCTGTCGGCTCTGCCTGGTTAAATGAATTAATGGCATTAGCATGGTCTCTGTTTATTGTTATCTCCAAATTCAGCATGTAACTCAGTAGAATCTTGAAGAGAAAAACCTTCAAGCTAAAAAGAAATTGAATTGGCTCTCTTACTCTGGAGAGGATGCAAACTAAGGAGAGTCCAAGTTTCTAAACTGAGTACAAGCTTGCATTAGGCTAGTGCTGAACATTAGTCTGAAAGGCACCTAGCTGCAAATGGGAATGGCTAAGGACATAGATCAAGTTCCCAGGCAGAGCTCCAGGTAGTTGACTTGCTGAATTGACTGAGAAGAGGGAGTTTCTCGGAAGTTGTAAAACAAAGTTACCCATATCAGTAAAATCTTATTAATTTTCATTAGCTGTGGAGCAGGTAGGTAAAAATTAGTCTTAATTATAAAATATCTTGAAAAATAAAAGCAATTTGACATCTTTCGGGCAAAGTATATATATATAATTATATACTTGAAATATTTTATATGTATATATATATGTACTCTCTATATAGTATATATTATAAAATATACCTAGGAAGAAAGGGAAAAGAAAATTAAGGTCCCTTAGTATAGTATAGACATAGTTGGAATTGGAGAGAAAGGTAGAGAGTGAAAGTAAGCTGTTGCTTAGCTCAGAGAGCTGCCCATACTCTGGAGAGGTTATGATACAGTGAAACAATGTCAGTGAAAAAGAAATATTGCCATAAAAGTTCTCCAGAACTTTTTGACCAGACTAGTACTCTCAAATCTCAGCCAAAACTTAGAAAGGACGAGCAAGGCCACAGGGGAATTAAGAATTGGCGGTAAGAGAGCCAGAGAGGGCAGGGGGAGCATATATCAAGCCCTTACTATCTGCTTGGCACTGTGCTAAACATGGGATTACATTAAAAAAACAAACAACCCATTCTCTGCCCTTGAAGGACTTTACATTCTAATTAATGGGAAAAGACAATACCTAAATGGGAATGGTAGAAAGGATATTGGGATGAAGGGCAGAACAGAAGTGCATGGAAGGAAAGGAGAGCTGGGAGTGGAATCCTTGTTTCTGGTTGGGGTGGAGATGGTCAGAGAATGGAGCCACATCACAGAGAATACAGTAAGTGATCTGATGGCCTATTTCTATCTGGCTATCTAGATGAGACAAAAGACTCACCTTTCAGAGCCTGGAGCCAACAAGGAGATAAAATGGGGAGAAAACAGATTTGTAGAACTCTGAGACTGTGAAGAAAGCCATAGACTGAAATTTGGGGAGGGAAAATTTGAGAGTAGTCAAAGTGAAAAAAAGGCCTTGGGAGAAAGAAATTAAAGGAGAGGAAGGAAGTTGGAAAGTGACAGAAAGGATGTTAGGGGTGTCTATAAAAGGGCCAAAGAGGTGAGAGTTACAGTTATAAGATTAGGTCTCTGGGGGAGCTGGGAACAATAACTGCTATCAAAAATGACAAATGGGACTTTACTTCTCGGAAGTATGGAGAAGAGGGAGAATTTACAGCAACCTGCAATAGAGTGTACCTCATTTATCTTTCTGCTGTGGCCAAGTAATCAGTCAGGCCTCTCTCCTATAAAAGAAAGTAAATTGGCTCAAAGAATGTCTCTCTATGCTGTAGATCCTAAGAGAGATTGAACTATTTCTTTAAAAATGGGGGGACAATGTTTTAATTGCACAAACAAGAGAGGAAAATCACCTAGAAGCAAATTATCATTGTTCCTCCTGATTAAAGGCAGATTTGGAACATGAATAGTTAGTTAAGAAGATGATGTCTGCCTTTCTGTATTGAAAGAAGGAGGAAGTTCAATAAAAGGATAGTATTGGCTGCTTGTGACAATGGAAGGTAACAAAGAAAGCTGCTTAACTGTTATTCTGATTTGATTTGAAAAAAATAATGTTTGGATAAGAAAGGGAAGTAACAAAATATCCAATAGTGAACTTCTGTACAAGATATGTAGGAAGATACTAGAAGACTACCTGTTTTTCCCATAATGTCTTCCAAAAGCAATTAAAGACCAGAGCAAATAGTAGATATTATTACTTGACTTTAAAAGATCAAAGAGAATAGGAGAGGTGCCACAGGACTGGAAAAGAGAAAATACCAGAAAAGGGAAGACAAGAGACTCTGCTAATTCCAGGTCACTGTGCCTGACATTGATTATTGGGGAAATCGGAGGACATAAGGGATATGTGGTAAACATCTCAAGAAAGGAAGTGATGGTAATAAGCAGTTGTTAGGGCTTTATCAGGAACATGTCATGTCAGCCTAATCTTACTTTTGTCTTATGATACAGTTTCTAGAATAGCAGAGCGGAGGAATGCTAGAGATAATAGCTTGCTTAGTTGATAGGAAGACTTTTGACAAAATTTCTGGTGCTATTTTTATGGAAAATGTGGAAAGATGTGAGTTGGATACTAGTATAATTAGGCGGAGTCAGACTGGACTGCAAATGGCTAGAACCAAAGAGTAACGATCTGATGCCATCTTGAGAAGAAGGCTCCGGTGGAGTATGCCAGTGGTCAGTGCTTGATTCTTTGTCAGTTAGCATTTTTATTTTACTTTTATTCTGAACTTAACAAAAACCAAAAAATGAGCATTTTCATACTTCATAGAGCTGGAGAGAAATTGTACATGAAATTGCAAACCTCCATTGTAGAAAACTTGCTTTTCTTTTTGAGTATTTGAAGAATTCGTTATGTAACTTTAAAAGCTGTCCTCTTTATCTTTGATTCTTCCTGCCTGTCTTGCTGTTCTTTTTTTTTCTTAGGGTAAGAAGGAAATTATCCTCAGAACTTCCCCCTCTATTAAAAAAGCAAAAATTTTGTAAGAAATATTCATAGTAAAGCAAGACAAATTCAGTCCATTCTCTACTAAGCTATCAAAGTAAGGCTAACCACATCACACACTATTACCCAAACCTACCCCTCAGTAAACTACTGTGGCTCCCTGTTATCTCCAGAATCACATATAGAATTCTCTGTTTGGCTTTTGGTCTTTTCTAACCTGGCCCCTTCCTACCTTCCCATTCTTCTCAAGCTTTTCATACCATGTATTCTACAATCTAATGGCACCCACACCTTCTTGTTCTTCACACATGTGAATCTCCCTACTCGGTGCATTTTTACCAGCTCCTCCCTGTACCTGGAATGATCTCCCTCCTCACCTCTACCTCTCAGCTTCTGTGGCTTTCTCCAAGTCTCAGCTGAAATCTCCCCTTCTTTAAGAAGTCTTTCCCTAAGCTCCAGTCTCACATCACTGTATGCTTATTGGACATTTCAAAATGGATGTCCTAAAGAAATCTCAAATTCATCTTGTCCAGAACAAAATTCATTATTCTTTTCTAGAAAGCCACCCTCCTTACAAATTTCCCTGTTTCTGTTGGGGGCACCGCCATTTTTCCAGTCTCTCAAGTTTATAACCTTGCAGTTCTCAGTGACTCTTTATTCTCCCTGGCCCGACATATTTAGCAAGCTGCTGTATTTCACCATTATAAAACTCTCACATCTGACCCTTCCTCTCTATTCACACAGTCCCTACTTTAGTCTAGATCCTCATGACTTCTAGCCCAAATTATTGCAACAGCCTTTTCATTGAGTTTACTGGCATATCTCACCCCATTTGAATCTGTCCTTCTAGTGATTTTCCTTAGCTATCGATATGACCATGTCACCCCCTAATCAGTAAAATCCAGTGGTTTTTCTCACCTCTAGGATAAAATATAAAATATACTAGCTTTTAAAACCCATTGACAACCTGGGTCTAATCCATCTTTCCAGTTTCAGTATGTAATGCTTGCTCCTGTACTTTATAACCCAGTCAAATTGACCCATTCTCTGTTCCTTACACGGAACATTCCGTCTCCCACCACCATGCCTTTCCACTGGTTATTCCCTATGTCTGGTATAAATGCCTTCATCTCCATCTCATAGAATTCACCTCTTCCTTCAAAACACAGTTCACCTTGTATGGGAGTCTTTTCCTAATCCCTCAGCTTCCAATTCCCTTCCTAACTACCTCGTATTTATTTAAATTTATTCTTTTTACAGTTATTCTTTTTGTACTTATATGTGTCATATGTATTATTAGAACATGAACTCCTTACATGCTCAAGGAATTGTTTCATTATTTGTATCCCCAGTACTAAGCTTAGTGCCTGGTACAAAGCAGGTACTTAACAAAGGCTTATTAAGTTGTTTTCAGTGAACTGGGAGGTTTTCAGACAAGCTCCCCTCCACCCAATCTATGTTAGGACCAGCTCGGGGCCATCTCCATTCATCCTGATCTATATCTGGTCACTGACTCCAGAGGAGACTTTACACAGCCCTCCCTCACTTAAATCCAATTCATTTGCAAGTCATGGCATCACCTTCCTGATGTCATGGTCCTCTTCAAGAAGAAACAAGGACCAGCTACAGACATGGGGCAAAGCCCACTTAAGGAAAGCTTGAATCTTTTCTAACCTCTTTCTGTTTGTCTAAGTGCCTGCAAATTGAACTCTCCTTTATCCTTATTTCTTCAATTAAAATAATTATAATCATCATCCCACTTAAATCTCTTTCTCCCCTCCTGTTGAAGCATTGTATTAATGTGGTTCAAATTTCTTTTTAGGCCTTGAGTGAGTAGACAGCTAAGATGTCAAGAACCAGTTGTATTCCATGACCTGAATTTTTTCCCTAGGACTTAATTCAATGACTCCTTCTTCTGCACCCACCCACACTACAAAGTTGTGGGGAAATTAGTTGTATTAAGCCTATAGTGTCACTGTGACCTTGAAGAGACTGACTCCCAGTACACGTGGCAACTCACATTACCCAGGGAGAAGAACTTTACCACAAGACCTTCTGACTTTTCCGTGAAGAGACATGACTCCAAAGATTTGTGGTTGTATGTTAACTATTCTAAAGACATTCAATCCTATAGTTAATGTAGAAGCACTTTCTAGCCAACATTTTTGAGGATTGTAATAGGGGAAAGGTAGCAATGTAGAGTAAAGTAGAATTGTCTTCAGGATAGAGCAGACCAAAATAACCAAGGTTGAAATGCACTATTTTCAGTTATCTTTCTTCCAAGTTCTCAGTCACTCTTCTGAGAATGAGATGCCTTGAGCTTGGAAGCACAAGGCAAAACTGCTCTTAGCAGTGAGCTTATTTAGAAAGAGTTGATTAACCTGATATGTCTAGGTGTTTTTCTTCACTTTCTCATTTCTCAGTTCTCTTTTTCTTTCCTCCTTCAAAAAAAGTACCTTGGGCTGACTTAGGGACATTACCTTTGCTAAGAAAAACCTGTTTACTCTAGAAAACTATGTGCGTTCTTCTAAATATGTTACCTCCAGTGAAAGTGTCAACTATTACCTTTTCCTATTTCAGGAATATCAGGTTAGTGGTACACTTAGAGTGACCTAGAATCTAAGACCAGTTAACAGGCAGAATCTTTGTAATGTACTCAAGATGGTTCTGTTTGGTTTTGTAGGTATATACATGTCCTTTATTTTGTTTTTTTCTCAACTGTTGGGTGCCTTATGTAATACAGTCCTTATTATTTGAAATAGTGTACAAAGGGAAAAAGCTTTAGATAGTAAGAATTCAGGCAGGCAGGCACTAAATATTTATTAAATACCTACTATGTGCCGGGTACTGTGCTAAGTTCTGGGAATACAAAAAGATGCAAAAGATAGCCCCTGCCCTCAAGGATCTCACATTCCAATGGGAGAAACAACAAGCAAACAAATATGTGCAAAGAAATCTAGAAAAATAAATAGGAAATAATTTAGAGAAGGAAGACACTAGAATAAGAAGGACTGTGGGCAAGAGCTTCCTTTAGAAGATAGGGCTTTAGGAAGCCAATTAATGGTAGCTTTGGAGAGAGTAGTTGCAGTGGAACGATGAAGTTGAAAGCTGTATAATAAGTGATTAAGAAGAGAATGAGAGGAGAGAAAGTGGAGACATCTGATGTAGACAGCCTTCTCTCAAGCAGATAAGTCACAAAGGGCAGAAGAGACAGAGGACAGTAGGTAGTGGGGAGAGAAGAATTAAGTGGAGTTTTTTGAGGATGGGAGAGACATGGGCATGTCTGTAGGCAGTAGAGGAGACAGTAGGCAGGGAGAAACAGAAGATAAGTGATAGCACAGAGATAACAGATGGAATAGGATGCCTTGTAGAGATAAAGGGATTAGACTTGGTAAGGAATAGGGCCACCTCACCATGTGAGACAGGGGTGAAGGAGGAGATAGTGGTAGAAGGCATCCAAGCAATAGAAGGAAAGATCCAAGGGAGAAGAGGGAACCCACAGTGAATGACTTCAGTGTTTTTCTGCAAAACATGAGACAAGGTTCTCAACTAGGTGGGAGGAGGGGGAGCTGTGAGAAGTTTGAGGAGAGATGAAAAAGTTTGTATAGAAGGACTGTCTCCCAGCATCAAGAGCCTAGCTAAAGTTGTATAATGTCAATTTGCGGTGGATCCAATCAGAACGTTGTTCAGCAGCTTGTATGATGGTGGGAGTTATCTAAGGCAGAAGCTTGGCAGGGCACAATTGACAGTATGATAACTACAATCTTACTCTTTATCTCAATCCAGAAATAGATGAATGAATGACAGGAAAATACCCAAATGGGGCTTTATCTTCTGGCAATATTTGAATTATTAATAACAGAATTTGTGATGAGAAAATCTGCTGCCACCACTCTGTAGCACTGAGGAAAGCTCTTTAAATCATCTATAGCATAAATTATAAGAATGTGCTATGTTGTTAGAGAAGTCTTTGGTATTTGTGGGGAATCAATATTCTATTCTCTGATGTTAATTTTTTCAATTCCAATTGTTTTGTTTTTGACTTATGGAATAAAATAAACATTTCCATAACATAGTATAATAAAAAATGTTTTTACATGAAATTGCAAATCTATTATGTGCAATTTGCTATTCCTTTCAAATATATAACGAAGTTATTAATTTCATATTGCACTATCAATTTTTTCTATTTTTCTGGCCCTCATGCATAACTTCTGGTGAGGGTTTGTGCAGGGAAACTCTCAACCTGGAAACTCCCTCTCTCCCTCCCTCTCTCTCCATATACATATACATATACATATACATATACATATACATATACATATACATATGTATGTGTGTGTGTTTATGTATATATATATATATATATATATATATATACATATATATATATATGTGTGTGTGTGTGTGTGTCCATATCCACTGACTTAGATCAGTATCCATGATTTAGCATGGCCTGAGGCATTGAAAGGCTAAATGACTTACTTGCTCATGATCCCATAGGTAGCATTGACACAGGCTATATTGGAATCCATTTCTTCTTGACTCCAAACCTGGCCTTGTTTTAATTATATCAGAGCACATTCTTTTTCAATGCCCTATGATGCTGAATGTTTCTAATGTTGTATCACTTTAGAGTAATGAGTGATTTTAATTATGAAAAAATACCATTCAGCATTTCTGTTTTAAGGATATGACAGTGGTATTGTATGTACATTTTACCTGAATCTTTTAAGAAATTTATTTGTGGTTTGTTTTATCTGAGTTTTATTCCCAGAAGATGGGAAGGAAATAGATCTTTGAGCCCCAGAACTTTGTTATTCTTCAGGGGAAATAACTTTTGCTTCTGGCATCTTATTGTTCATCTATCCATTTTAACTGTTTTATGAATAAATTTATTGATATAGTATTGATACAGGCAGGTAGTGGACATGGAGGCAAGAAGACCTGTATTTGAATCCAACTAACTCTGTGACCTTGGGCAAGTCACTTAATATCTGTCTACCTTAGTTTTCTCAACTGCAAAACTGAGGATAGTAATAGCACCTTCCTCACAAGGTTGTAAAGATGAAATGAGATAATATTTGAAAGCACTCATCACAATGTTGGAAATAGTAGGTGCTTAATAAATGCTTGTTCCCTTCCCTTGTACTATAATAGTCCTTGAGATAAACAAATACACTGTGTTTGTGGTTTATGGTTAGGAGCAAGTTTTTATAGCCCATATCCTTGTGTAGTTAGGCTTTCTCTCTTAATCTGTACTCTTAGACCACAATGAGTCATAAGGTTGGATCCTCCTCTTGTCATGTCCCAAAGCCATGGGAGGGATTTTCTTCCCCCTCCTTTTATTTAAAAGATGCCATTAGGTACACTATAAATTCTAGCAAATAAAGTGCTTCTTTGAATTTTGAACAAGAGGGTAGGAAATGACTGTTCCAATTTCCCCTGTGCCTTATGTAGACCTGTCTTTTTTTTTTTAACTGTCAGTTGTGACCCTTGATAGGTCTTTATGTGAAAGCTAGATCTTATCAACTCCATGAATCATTTGGACACTTAGTGTTTTGGAATAAGATCTGTATCTTACTGCGTCATATACTTTAAATGTGAAGTACCAACCAGAAGGAAACAGACCATCTCAACTCCTATTTCGAAACCAAAACGAAATGTAGCATGGCCACCTTCCCAAGTAGACTATATAGATCATCCCTCAAGATGCCGGTTTGCTCCTGAAGGCAAAAGTCCCTGAGAAGTAAATGTAGTCTTTTTACATCACCCTAACTAAATGTATATATATTTCCCACAAACAATAACAATTTTTGTTTCTAATGCCATTTAGCTGAATAGATAAACCGCACACCTATATTTGTATGGTAAGGTCCATGAGATCAGGAATTCTTAAAATAAATAAGTGACTGATTCTTTACAGAATATTTTGTATCTTTGTTTTGTGATGTACTGGGCATTTTCATTTTGTCTGTTTTCTATCACTTCTGCCTTTTTCTGCCAAATCCACATTTCACAGAACTTCTAGACATCATTGATTCTTTATGTTTTAAAATTTTGCCCTGTGTTTCTTTAAGAATTTCATTAGAATACTTAGCCTCTGAGTATAGCTAAAAATACATGCAAATGTACTTGTTTTTCCCCAAAGTCTTTCTTCAATGAAAATTCATTATCAAGAAGACAACAGGCACTTATTAAGCATTTATTATGTGCCAAGAACTATGGTAAGCAATTAAAACAAAAAAGAAGGAAGTCTCTTTCCTCAGGGAGCTTAAAGGGAAGGTGAGGGCAAGATTCCCATTAAGAGGAATGGTGATAAAGCCTAGAACGTCAGAAGTACGACTGGGAGGGGAATTTTACATGGCTAGCCTGAGTCTGTCTTCCAAATAGGGCCATTTTGGGAAAACCTCACCTGTAGGAAAAGGGGGCCAACATGACAGAGGGAAGTTCCAAGGTGAGAGGGCATCTGGTGGTCAAGGGCAGATCCCAGTTGTCATTGAGCTTTATCATGATTGTGTAATTCTATAATGATAACAGTCCACAACCAGCATTTACATGGCCCTTTAAGATTTGCAAAGTACTTTACATATACAATCGCATTTGATAAAATATAAAAATAGAGGCTCTTAGGTTGCAGTAATCAGATATTTAAAATGATTTGTACTGAAACAGTGGGCCTCTGAAATATCATTGAATTCTAGCCTACTAAGATTTCATATAGAAAGAGACATAAAAATGGAAAAATAGATATAAGGCGGCCTTAGAGTCAGGAAAATTTCCTGTTTTGTCTGTTTTGCATCACCTGGATTCAGTTCATGCCTCTGATGCATACATGTTATATGTGTGATAGATAAGTCACTCAGTGCTCCAGGAAGTTACCTAAGTTACAGAGGGAATTTCTGTAACAAGAATTCCTTGCATGGATGAAATCCCAGGTCCAGACCAAATGACGTTTGGATATATGTGTGTATTTGGATATATGTGTGTGTGTGTGTGTATATATATATAGAGAGAGACATATATTCATATAGTGCCAGGCACTATGTGCTAAGCACTTTACAATCATTAATCTCATTTGATCTTCACAAAAACCCATTGAGGTGGAGGCTATTAATATGTGTTACGTATAGATGTTTTGGTGTCTTATAATGGTCTTCCTGCCCAATTCTAGTTTTGTTTTATTCTCTGAATTGAAAATAAAATGAAGTTTTTAAAAATTAAGATATAGATGTTTCAATGTACCTGTATTTTTGTTTTATTATATGTCTTTCATCTAGTTTGATTCTCATAAACCACTGAAATGTTAATTTCTTTTTCTTACATTTATAAGGTTTTAATATTAGAACCAACAAAAATCTATCAACCTTCCTATTTGTCTATCAACAATGAAGCTGATGAAAAGACGATATCTATCTGGCATGTGCTTCCTGATGACAAGGTAAATGATTCCATTTTTACTAGAACCAGACTGTTAGATGAAAAGTTTGCTTCACAGAACAGTTAGGCCCCTGTGACATTTAAGTACAACCAGAAAAACTCTGTTCATAGATGATAAAAATGTGCATGAGACTGTTTATTTTGGCACAATCAACTATGATATGTCAACATTCAGTATTTAGGGATTTTGAGTTACATGCATTTACTAAATTATAGAGAAGATGTATTTGGTTTTTTAAAAGTAGAGTTGCACAAAATGACTTCATAATTGTAACATTTTCCTTTGCTTCTTCTCTGATGCTACGTGAACTCATGTCCTAGATTTGAAATGTGTCCAACGAGTCCTTTTCTAAAGTACTTTTGTCTCACCTTCAGGAATATTATGCTGCATAAAACCAGTATAGCCTATGCGTTGGGTTCTTTCAGCCCATTTTCAAACCTTGAATAGAGCAGAGACCTCAGAACATTGTAGAGATAGTAAATACCATTACACTGTGACCATAGTCCATCCAGGTACTAAAAATAACCACACACAAACATATTACATCTTCCTATTTAGTTGGGGGAAAGTTCTAAATTCATAGATCTTTGGCCATCCTGAGAAGCCATCTCATCCGGTATCCTTGTTTTATATCAGATAGGAAAACTGAGACCCAGAGACACTTGCCCAATGTGACCCAGAGATTCAGTTTCCAGTCCAATTCCTTCATTTCACAGATGAAAACATTTAGCCGCAGGGAGTGAAACATGACTTGGTCGAGTCATTGTTGGTGTTTATTCATTTCAGTTGTATTCAACTCTTCATGACCCCATTTGAGGTTTTCTTGGCAAAGATACTGGAATGGTTTAACATTTCCTTCTGTAGCTCATTTGACAGATGAGGAAACTGAGGTGGAGTTAAGTGAATTGCCCAGAGGCACACAGCAAATAAGTGTCTGAGTCTAGATTTGAATTCAGCAAGATACATCTTCCTGACTTCAAGTCTGGCACTCTTTCCACTGTGCCCCTCAGCTGCCAGAGCTAGAGCCAGCATCTAAGTGGTCTAGTCTATAGTCCAGAGTTCTTTTCACTTTTCTAGGCTGCCTGTCTTTACTGAACAAATACTTTCTATGAATAAGACACTGTGGCAGGCCTTTCAGAACTTGAAGATGACTGAAACTCTCAGAGAGTTTTAGTTGCTTATCCTAAAGACAGTATCAAAGATGAAGTAGGAGACTATCCTATTTTAGTTTTAGGAGGGTTTTGAAAACATTGCATTTTTGTTTTTTCTTATCACATTAATCATTGGTGTGTCATTCCTTTTCATTATTATTAGAGGTTTTTTCTTAGTTGAATTCTGGGGATGCCATCCATCTCACTTCTGGGGGAAATAAAATCAAACACCAGGCAAGAATACCCATTAGCCACCAAAGACTTTAGGTATCAGCTCAGGATTCCCAAGATAAACACTACTGACAAGTTTTCCTGTTGCCTGAAATCCACTCCCGGTCCCCCATTGCACCAGAAGTTATCTCAACCTTGCTAAGGCTGGGGAGAGAATCTTCATCCAGATCCTTGGAGATCTCTTATATGTGCTTCCAGGAGTGATGGTGGTGCCATCAAAGAAGGTTGGGGGAAAATATTTCTTGTACTAAATTATTCAGAATAGATCTTTGTGATCTACAAAGTGTGATTACCAGGGCTTTCAAAGGAGGCAAAGGGTAGGCCGGGTGGTATATATGAGTGTGTGTGTGTGTGTGTGTGTGTATACATATCTGTTTCTGGGTTTTTGTAAACCTCTTCTTTTAGCTGAGATGTCTTCCCTTCTCCCCTTTACCCAGTCAAATATTTCTCTTAAATAAAAATTTAAATCAAGACCCATCTTTTGCTTGGCTAATCCAGTCTTTACTCAGATCTCCTGGAGCACTTAGAATCTCTGCCCCACAATTTAGCATTAAATAATATCCTGAATGTGTGGTTTGCTGTCATTTTGTTGTGGTTGTGTTTTATGAAACTTGATAATAAGTTTCTTGAAATCAAAAGTCATTTCTGCCCCTTCCTGTAAATCTAGATAATAACCAAGGTCATTTTTCCAGCTCTAAATCTAGGACCATGCAGGTATTTGTTGTGTATAGAAATGTGCTAGACTGGGTGAGGACTATGGAGGAAATACAAGACATAGCCCCTGCTTTCACCAAATTTGTTCTCTAGGTGTAGAGAAAAGGTGTAACGCATCAAATCACAATCAGCAGCAGAATGCAGTATGTGATTAAGTTCTAAATTGTGTGGTAAAGGTTCCGAGTGCTCAAGCATGTTTGAAAGAAGGAAAAATCTGAAGGACCGAATGAGTCAAGGAAGCATCCAAGAGCTGGTAGGACTGGAGTTGAGCCTTAACTGGCAGGTAATAGTTAATTAGATTGTCAAGGGAAGGGAGCTCAGAGGGCCCAGCTAAAGGAAGACACGTAGAACTCTAGCAAAGGTACAGAAACAGGAATGCTACAAGGAGGACTCAGTCTCATAGGAGAGGAGGGAACATGTTTGATGAATAGACGAGACCTAGGTTAGATAGGTACAGAGAGGTCAGATTCTATTGGGACTTGAAAGTCTGGTGAAGTAGTTTAGTCTTGATGGGGTCAGATATTGGCAGTCACTGATATGTTTGAATAGGGAAGTAGATTGATGAAAGTAGGATTTAAGGAAGATTAGTCTGGCAAACTTGAGACAGCTGAGTAGCACAGTGGAGCTCCAGACTCAAAAGTCAGGAAGATCTTAGTTCAAATCTGGCCCCAGATACTTACTAGCTATGTGACCCTGGATCAGTCACTTTAACCTGTTTGCCTTAGTTTCCTCATCTGTAAAAAATGAGTTGGAGAAGGAAATGGGAAAGCACGCCAGTATCTTTGCCAGGAAAACCCCAAATGAAGTCAACAAAGAGTCAGACACAACTGTGAAAAGCTTAACAATAAAAGTCTGGCAGGAGTTTACATAATGAACTAGGCTAGAATCTGGAGTCAAGAAGGCTAGCCAGGAGCCTCTTCTAGTAATTCCTACTTGAAGGGATTTAAAAAACTGGAATAGGACGGGGGTAGTAGGAATAGGGAAAGGAACAGATTCATGAGACATTTTGAAGAAAAACTGAGCAGTCCTTGGAGACTAATTGGATATGTGTCACGGACAGAGATGTCAAAGATTTACTCCAAAATTTTGAATATGAGTGACTGGGAAAATCGTGGTGCTGTGACAATTCAGGAACTTTGGAGATCATTCAGAGAAAAGATGAATTCAGTTTGTGACATGTTAATTTTGAATTGACTGCAGCACATAGACATGAAAGCTAGGAAAAATGCCATCATTAAACAGGTGACAAAAGTAAATTTACACATGTATATGAATGAGATATTTATGATTTTATTTTTAAAATGTTACACATGTATATGTAAGGATAGGGTACGGTATGCTATTTGTATACACAGAAAAACTTTTAGACAGTCTATCCAAACTATAAACAGAAAAACAGAAAAGATAGAGACTGAAAATTGTAAGCTAAAAAGAGATTTTTGGGAAGCCTGCATGGAAAGAGAAAAGTTATCCAAGGACACTTGGAAGCAGAAAATGGGGTGAGAGAATCTGGAGATGAAGCAAAGCCAGGAGAATGAGAGGGAGTAGCCAGGGGTAATTGGAAGGAAGGAAAGGAAAAGAAAGTAAGCCAGAGTTATTTGGAAAACGAGTATCATTTCCAGCTACTTGTGAACATTTTTTTCATCTCTCTTGCTTAGAGATTCTTTGGATTAGAATCACAACTTTTTAAATTCATTTCTCTGCTGTAACTAAAGAGTGTTTTATATATACATATATATATGTACCTATTTCTATATTGTTGCATTGTTACAATTCAGAGGCGTAGATAGATCTCATCCTTCTATTGTGGATAGAAAGCTGGCCTTGGAGCTAGGAAGATCTGGGTCCCAGTCCTGACTCTTAAAAATACTGTCTATGTGGCCCTTGGCAAGTTGCTTAACCACTTACTGCTCTAGGTAACTTTGTAAGACTCTAACTTACAGAAAAATTGCTCATCTACATTAGTAGAGGACATTTCGTTGTCTCAGAATTCTCAAAATTAAAGAACTCGCAACTTCAGTCCTAATCCCCAAGACAGGCTTAGGAATTTAGTCTGAATCTTACATTTTCACCATTCTTTTTTTCTTAAGAGAACTGCAGGTCTACAGCTGCCTCTTTTTATGCTGGCCACTCTAAAAATTTGTTTTTAAAGTTAAACACTTCTAGTGAAAGTATCTACTCTATTTATGTCCAGTTCTTATAGTGTAAAGGAAAGAGGCCTGAACTGTCAGTCAGAAGACCTGAATCCATACCCTCACTGTAACATTGACTTGCAATGTGACTTTGGGCAAGTTGTCTCCTCCTCTTGAACCTCAATTTCCTCATTTGTAGACTGGCAAAATAATATTTGTGCTACTGACATCACTAGGATGATGTGTAGGAATAATCCTTTGTGGAAGAGTGGAAAGAGCATCGAATTTAGTCAGAATAGGGTTTGAATTTCAACTTTGCTACCTACTACCTTTGTGTCTGGGAGCAAATAATTTAATTTCTCTGGGCTTGTCTTCTAATTTACAAAATGATGGTGTTGGGTCAGTGGGACTTCAGTTATGAAGGTCCCCTCTGGTTCTAAATCCTATGGGCTTGTAACAAGTATATACTGCCAGATGGTACAGTGGATAGAGCACTATCCCTGGACTCAAGAGGACTGAGTTCAAATTGACCTCAGACACTTGCTAGCTGTATGACCCTGGGCAAATCAATTAACTTCCCCCCTTCAAAAAAAAAGTATATTGTAAGTATAGAACATCATAGAAATATGAGTTATTATTATTTCTGCTTATGTGAAATCTGTCATTTTTCTTAGTTTTAGAGAAGTTACATAGGTTGAGCAACCAGGTGGCACAGTGGATAAAACACTGGGCTTAGATCAGCAAAGACTCATCTTCATGAGTTCAAATCTGGCCTCAGATACTGTGTGACCCTGGACAAGTCCCTTCACTCTTTTTGCCTCAATTCATCATCTGTTAAATGAACTGGAGAAGGAAATGGCAAACCACTCTAGTATCTTTGCTAAGAAAACCTTAAATGGGGTCATGAAGAGTTGGACATGACTGAAAAATGACTGAAAACTGAAAAAATAGTTCTCAGGCTTTAATATCTGGCTATAAATAATGGAGATCAAGCTATAAACAAATCTGATCTACATCATTACTATTTTAGCTGCTCTTTGGTTCAAGTAAATAAATAACATATATTGAACAAGCCCTTAATCAGGTTTTATTTATCTAGTGGCAATAATGAAATGGTATTATTTTCTAAATAAAGGCAGAACATTCCTTTTTGCAGTTTATCTGAAAATTAAACTAAACCCTGAAGAAAAACAACTTTGATACATCATATTTGCTCACATATTTAAATCATTTCTCACTTTTTTTTCTTTTTAAAGCAAGAGATTAAAATTTTTCTGAGCATTCCACGCTACTTTTCTCAGAAATTTCAATCTTTGAGATTCTCATCTGTATTTACAAAATGATTGACTCATCCATCCAGAGTTACACGTACAGTGGTCAGTGGCAAAGTTAATGGAAACCCAAATCTCCAAACATTTCTTCCTTCAGTATTTCCTTGCTGCTTAAAATGAATAACTGCTTTAAGTGAAGTTGTGTGTCTTGTCTGTGAACAAGAAACAGCTTATATTTGGGACTCTTCATCCATTCAGATTTGCGTTTGGAATTTAAGTACTGTTAGTCCACAAATTCTTCTCACAACCACATGTATCCCAAGAGATTGGATATATGTTGGAGCTCCAAGGGCCTCATGTCCCCAGACTGGGGGGAGTAGCAGGGGCCAGAGACAATACAGAAGCATCGTAAGAAGTAATTGTGCCGTGGTGGAAGGGTGAGGATCAACTAGCTTTCTCTCAGTCCTACTCTAGCCAGTGACAAGCATCTAGCTAGTCCTGCTTCATTAGAGAAGGAGAGAAAAGAGGTATTTCAAAACAAGGGGAAAAAAACAACTATAAAGAGAATTATAGAAAGAAAGTTTTAAAAATGTTTTTCTCCTCAAGTTAGGAGGAAGAAGAAGGAAAAATATGAATAAATATGGCAGCTCAATTTGAATTAAGCTAAGAAAGAAGGGACATTCTGAATTTTTTTTTAATTTTTAAATTAGGTGTTATTGTCTTTTGTCTTTATGTCACAATTATTTCCTTTTTCTTTTCTTTTTTTCCCATTTCATGGTATTTTATTTTTTCCAGTTACATGTAAAGGCAATTTTCAGCCTTCATTTTTGGAAAGATTTTAAGTTCCAAATTTTTATCCCTCGCGTACCTCCTCACCAAGAAACAGGGGATCTGATATAGGTCGTATATGCATCACAATCATTTCAAACCCTGCCACCCCAGCCTAATTGAACCCTTTCTTTCTACTAATAAAAATAATTAAGAATGAAACATCTAATACAATGACTGCAACTGACCACATATACAATGTCCTCTCCTGGTCATCTTCCTTTTTCTTGTGAGGGGACAGTATGTTGCATTACCTGTTCTCAGGCATGTTTCTTTGGTTTTTCTTTCCCCTGGACAATCTTTTTCTCTGGTGATCTTTTCTATTACATTGTTGTCACTGTGTATGTAATGTGTATGGAATGAAATGTTAATGTACAGTAAGAAATTACAAGTATGAGGAATTCTGAGAAAGATGGAAAGATGCTTAATAAACTAATGTGGAGCAAAATAAGCAAGAGAACAACATAAACAGTGACAACAATGGAAATGAAAAGATCACCAGAGAAAAAGATCCAGGACACACAGGTCCTAGTCTCAGATTTGTAACCTATGTGATTGTGGACAAAATCTAGCCATCCTTCATTTTCAGTTTCCTTATTTCAAAATGTGTTCAATCCTTTTGAAAAGGAATCTACAGGCTTTCTCAAAAATGATTGCATCTGAGCACATCTATTTTGATTTTGTAAGGACATAAATACACACACACATACACATGTATACATGTATGTGTGCATACCATCAATGTTCTACGAATTGTATTAAAATCATATATCACAAGTTGAGAGGCGCTTTGTGTGATGAATAGGGAGCTGGCCCTAGAGCCAGAAAAACTTGAATTCAAGTCTCATTTCTGACACATGTACTTCTTGGGATCTTGGGCAAATCCCTTAATGTCTCATTGCCCTAGGCGACTCTCTAAGACTATGAATTACAGAGGATGTACCAACTTGCATTCATAAAGGGGGGTGTTTTCTAGCACTAATTCCCTCTATCAGTGAAATCACAAAAACAGCTCCCATCATTATTTCAAGTTACTATTTATGACATGAATATTGTATAGCCAAGATTCTAATCAAATTGATCAGCTTATGCCTAATAGTTGAAGAAGAGTAAAAAAAACCTTAATTCAATTACATAGACATTTATTATTGAGTACCTACTATGCACTCTGCACCATACTGTTACAAGGTACAAAGACAGATCTGAAGGGGAGATGCATAAACCTAGGAATCAGAGAAAATTATTCATGCATTCTTTTTAGGAAGTACAATAGATATTGTGTTGCTATGGAGCCATTGTAAAACTAAATTTTGCTTTGCTTCTCCCTGAAATTCTGTGGTCAGAGATTGCAAGGAAATAAATACTTTTGCTTTCAACAGTGTGACAAAGTAAAAGGAAAAAAAACAAAAGAATTTAATTATAAAACAAAGAAATAGCAAAATTCACTGGAAAAAAAATACTCACTGAACTTTAAAATTCAGTTTCATAAGCCATGTGGAGAAAGGGAAAGAGCATGGACTTAGGTCTGGGGTATTATCCCAATGCTATTTACTGACTATGTGACCCCTTAACCCCTCTCTGCTTCAATTTCCTCATTAGAAAAATTAAAGGATTGAACTAGCTGTTTTTATATATGTAGGCCCTATATGTCTGTGACTATATCTTTGCATTTCTCATGGTCTATCCATCTTAGAGATTTCCCATTCTCTTTTTTATTCAATCATGTGTGTACATGTCTTTTCTCCCTTACAGGATTTTAAGGACAAAACATTAAAGACAAAGGTTGCTTCTTATTCATTTTTAGATTCCCCAACATTTAAACACAGTACACTGTACATTCTGGGGGCTTATTAAATAGCTATAAAATTGAACTGAATCAGATGAAGTAGAGAAATCTCAGAAATTTGACTTGATAGTTGAGGTAAAGAAAAGAGTTCTGAACCAGTCTAGACCCCAAGCCTCCCCTTCCTACTACTTGGCCAGAAAAGCAGTCACCTGCCTGACTGTTGAGTTTTTATTTAGGATGAGCCCAAGCTTATCTCCCTGTTTATTTTAGAGTTCCTGAACCAGGGTTATATTAGGATTGAATTTGCTGTTATATTGTCATTGCTAACCATGGCATAAGCTCCAGCCAGTTCGTGTATGTGAGAATATATTAGAAATACCAATTTACGTAAATAACACTTTAAACTTGTAAATTGCCTTCCTGATTACAACCTTGTGTCATGGGCAAGGCAAGTATTTTTATCCCCATTTTACAGATCATAGTCTGGGTGAATTCCCAGTTTTATAGGTGAGTTGACTGAGACTTTGAAAAGTTAAATGACTTAACCTTATGATCACCGAGCTAGAGCCAAACTTAGAACACTGATTTCTTGGATTCAATTTGAACCATCTTTCTACCACACTCCTATTTTCAATTCTGTTGTCACTGTAGCTATATTTTATTATAACATATGTGAACAGTCTTGTAAATTTCACTGAGGCATGTGTGGATTTTCTGTCTCTCAAAAAAAGTAATATAAAGGCTATATATATATGTGTGTGTGCATATATATATATAAAACAGAAGTGAAGTCTTGTAAATTTCACTGAGGCGTGTATAGATTTTATATCTCTTTAAAAAGAAATAATGTAAAGGCTATGTATTATAACAAATGTGATCAAGTCTAGTAAATTTCATTGAGGCATGAATGGATTTTGTATCCCTGTGTGTGTGTTTGTGTGTATAAAAGGGTTAATCCACAAATTCATTTTGTTTGCTTTTATAGCAACAAGTGCACAAATTGATTACATTATATTTGTTTCCTAAGGTTTAAAATTATATTAGAAAATTTAATTTTATATCCTTTTAATCTTTTGATGTTGATTTAATTAGTGCAACGGTCGGACCCTTCTGGCTTTTGCTTTTCTTTTTTGTTTTTATTTTTAGGGGATTTTATTTTAAAGGATTACAAATATCATTTTTGTGGACTCTGAGAAAGTGCATCCTCAAAGGACAATGACTCAGTAATTTAAAAATCATTAAAGGCCATATTCAAATGAAAGCTTTGCTTCTCAAAAAGAAAATGTCCATGCCTTTAATATTTGAGTTTCTCTTAATTTTCCAGAGCAGTATGTGGATTTTTTCCTTCAAAATTCTGTCAGAAAATTTTTACGTTAAATTTTTGAAAATTGAGAGTTAGAATTTCATGAAGCTAATTGTCCTAGGCACTTAAAAACTATTCTGGCTCTCAGGTCACCAGGTAACTGTTCAGTACCTCAACTATAACTCCAGTGACCCAAAAGAGTCCATTCAAAATCCATCCAGAGACACAAAATTTATTCCTGGAGCATAATTTATGCACATGAGGACCATAAATAGTATTGGCAGCAACATTGTGGATGGCAGTGTCTAGCATTTGGGTGGAAACAAGACATGGTCCCACTCATCCCTGTCATCATCTCTCCTCCACTTTTTCCCAGTCTTAAAAGATTTCACCTTTATGTTTATCATAACTATGTACATCCTACAAAAGACAACAAGTGTGTTTTATTTGTGTTTTGAATTTGTTATTTTCATTTTATAACTTGTTTCTTCTTTTATCCTTCTCTGTGTTTTAGAAAGGTATTCATGAGTGGAATTTTAGTGCTTCTTCTGTCAGGGGAGTAAGGTAAGTTTTATTTGATATGTTTTGTTATGCTTAAGTAGAGATAATGTTTCTGGCACATCTTGTTAGGAGTCAATTAGGACGATAAATGCAAAAAAAACTTTACTTAGTTTTCTAATGACCAGCCCTGTTCAATCTTATTACCATAATCTTGAAGATAACTGAGGCAGCTAATGGACAAGGTAAATAGAGTTTTGGGTCTGGAGTCAGGAAGACCTAAGTTCAAAGATACTTTCTAGCTGTGTGACCCTGGGCAAGTCATTCAACTTCTGTTTAACCTCAATTTTTTCATCTGTAAAATGGAGTGATAATAGCACTCACCTCCCAGGGTGGTTGTGAGGATCATATAAGATGATAGTTGTCAAGCACAATAAAAATCCTGGCACATAATAAGTATAAATGTTAATCAGTAACTAAATAAGTACAAAAAAAGTGAGCAGTTATCATTAGTAGTAGGATTTGAAGGATATGTTTCTAATAATAATTTTACTTTTAGAACTGGATGCAACATCAGTCACCTATCAAAAATAAGGCAATGGGGAAGGAAGGTCAAATGTTGATCCAGAAAATAAAAAATAGTAAAGGGTGAGCTAATTTTAATCAGTCAAGCAACATTTATCAACTAGATACATAAGCATAGAAAGCCAGCCTAAAAGCCAGGAAGACCTTAATTCAGGTTCTGTTTCTAATAATACATCTTGTCTGTGTGAACCTCTCCATCAATTACACCAAGCATGTAGCCTCTCATATTCCTAGGCAGCTCTTTAAGACTTTAAGAGACAGCTAAGTAGCATAGCATAGGATAGAGTACTGGACCGGGAGTCAGGAAGACCTGAGTTCAGATCTGGCCAGTCATTTGACCTACTTCGGTTTACTTATCTATGAAATGGAGATAATAAGAGCACCTACTTCCCAGGGTCATTGTGAAATTCAAATGAGATAATATTTGTAACATCTCTTGTAAACCCTAAAGAATTATATTATCTATTATTAATATTAATATAATTAATACAGTTACATATCTATCTATAATTATCTATTCTTATGTTATCCATTATTAATATTAATATAATTAATACAGTTCTGTATAATTATATAATAATATAATTAATGGTTAATATTAAGACTTCTCTTTGGATCTATGCCATGACACAGGCTTGTAGATAATGCCATCTTCTATTCAGAGGGAGGCAGCGTGGTATAGCAGAATGACCACTTATTTTAAAGTCACAGGACCTGGGTTCAGATCTTGCCTCTGTTATTATTTCTTGGACCTCAGGCAGGTGACAATCTCTCTGGAGCTTAGTTTGATCATCTGTGAAATGTAGGTGATGGACTAGGTGTTTTCTAGGATTTCTTCCATTTCTAATCTATGGTCTTAAGAAATTCTTTTGGTGCTCTCATGCCTAAATATTTCTCTGTCCTCTCCCCCACCACCCAGGAGGATGTAGGTCCAAGGTATATCTGTCCTATAGTTAGTAACAATGCTTTTAGAATGAAGGCGCAGTCCATTTAACATTAAGTAATTTCTTTTAGTTAACCTCTAAGTAAAAGTAGTATCCAGTAGTGAATAGAAAGCCTGACCTTGGAGTTCAGAAGACCTGGGCTCAAACCTTATCTCTGACACTTCTGACTTGCTGAATGTTAGCCAGTCATTTATTTTCTCAGCATCTTAGCCAGCTGTTAACTATGTCCATGCTGCTAGTATCCATCAGTGGAACACATTTCCATGCAGAATTCCCCATATTAATGAAATCAGAGATCCAGGTCAAATTTATTTGCAAAGAACAAAGTTACTATTTGGAGTTGAGATCCACTGTGAGTTTGATGGATGCTTACTTTATCTAAACTTAAAATATGCCAGCTCTTACCAATTTCAGTAATTGAATTGTTGGGGTTTCATTAAGAAATGTGAATTCATATATACTTCAAAGAACTGAAAAACAGGGAAAACCAGGATTTTGGCACCTATCTGGCTATAGAAACTGTCTCAATCTCTCCTTTATCGTCATCACTCTCTACTTTACATTTTCATTTTCTTTATCTGGGTCTTATTCTCCTACTCTCCCTAGCAAATATAAATTTCTCAAGGACAGAGATTGCATTATGTTGTCTCTTTGGCACAGATCCTTGCATACAGCAGGTGCCTACTAAGAGATTGTTGAATTCCTGTATCAGTTCTGTTGAAAACTCTGTGTATGCCGACAGTTCCCAAAACTATATGGAATAGGGACAGGATTGGATCTGTGATTTCATTGTTGTTGAATGCCCAGGTGAATAAACTGCCTCTACCAATGCAGATAGGAATCTTGTCTCCGATATAGGCTTAGCCATCTTTCTGGACCACTGGGTGATGGTTCATCATTGTTGTTCAGTTGTTTCAGTAGCGTTCAGCTCTTCATGACCCCATTTGGGGTTTTCTTGGCAGAGCCACTGGAATGGTTTGCCATTTCCTTCTCCAGCTTATTTTACAAATGAGGAAACTGAGGCAAACAGGTTAAGTGACTTGCCCAGGGTGCCCTAGCTAGTAAGTGTCTGAGGCTAGATTTGAACTCAGGAAAGTGAGTCTTCTTTGATCTTCCCAGGTGAAAGACTCTCCCTACTCACATTTCCACTCCCTGCCTTTTGCTATTCTGGTTTGTATGGGGTGTGTACTTCTCCCGCCAATTAATTTCCCCCTGTAATATCCCAAGGCGAGGGCCTGTGCCATTGTAAAAATGGTTTTAAAATATTTTCCAGTGTCTTGTGCATAGTAGGCATTTAATAACTATAAATGAAAATGATAGTTACTGCTTTGGGATACTAGCCAGGTTTCTCAATCAACACTAGCCTAAATTCAGCTTTTCAAATCTTCAGACTTAGTCATAGGATGTATTTAGATCTGGAAGGAATCTTAGAGGCCTTTAAGTATAAAACATTTATTTTACAGCTGAAGAAAATGAATCCTAGGCAGGCTAAATAACTAAATAACTTGCCCCCAGATCATACAACTACTAAGTAGCTCAGCTGAGATTCGAACCTGTATCCTTCAGACTTCGAGTCCATTACCCTCTCCGTTACAGCACACTGCTCTCAGTCTGTAAATGTTATCCTCCTAATTCAATGTAAGGCTTGTATGGTAGGCAGTAGATATTGTGAAGGATGTTAAGTAAAGATTACTGTCTCCCTTCCTTGTATTTATTTTCTGTGGAATCCATTTCCAAGTTTTCTTTGTTGTTGTTCAGTCTTTGCAGTCATGCCCAACTCTTTGTGACCCTCTTTGGGTTTTTCCTGGCAAAGATATGGGAGTGGTTTGACATTTGCTTCTCTAGCTCATTTGACAGATGAGGAAACAGAGGCAAACCAGGTTAAATGACTTACCCAAGGTGACACAGCTAGTATGTGTCAGAGGTCTGATTTGAATTCAGGTCTTCCTGACGCCAGGTCTGGTTTTCTATCCATTGCACCACACCAAGTATACTAAGCATTGCTAATTTCAGAGCATCCATTGTGATTTATTTTCGAGTAGAATTTGCCTGAGTCCTTGCACTAAGTAATGATTTAGGAGACTTGAATTCTAATTTCAGTTCTACTGTCAACTCTGGCTCTGAGAAAATTATATACTCACCATAAAATAGATATTATGACTGAACTCCTATAAGAGAGCTCCGCCAGATCCTCTTTTCTTCCCCTATCAGCCCACAGCTCATCTCTTTTATTTCACTTGCTTATTCTAAACCAAGTCCTAGTGGACTTTGTTTCTTTTAAATCATTTTACCAGCTGTCACAAACCATCTGACCATTTCCTTCTATAAGCAGCCCTCATGACAGCACCACCAGGCATTCACCAAGTATTGGTCCCTAGTAGCATATGGCCATCAGTACTGAGCAGTACTTCCCTCCTGTTGTCAAAGTGTGAGAGTGCAAGAATTTATAGTAACTCCAGTGCCCATACATGAGGATGTAGGATACAACTCAGTGCGCTAAACACTTTTGTCATTACTACACAGGAAATATCACCTTAAGAAATCCCCCACAGTTTTTGTGAGTTTTGCTGCTTCCATTCACTGTATTGGGTTTTTGGTGTATGTTATGTTTATCTCTGTTCTGAGTCCCCAGCCACCTACTAGGTGGTATTTTCCTTAACTAACAACTACTTGTATTGTTTCAGTATTTCAAAGTTCGAGGAACGATGCTGCTTTTTATACGTGCTTCACAACTCAGATGATTTTCAAATCTATTTCTGTACAGAGCTTCACTGCAAAAAGTACGTATTAGTCGTCATATTAAAGGGGGGGGGGGATGAAATTACCTGATTATTATTTTCTTTTAATGAATGAATTCACAGTCTCTGTTGAGAGTTTCCAGCTGTGTAAATTCTTTGTATAAGTTAATACTACCTAATTCTTTTTTTATCACCATTTAATCTTTGGCGCTCTTTAAAAGATCAGACTTTATGTAGAAGCGTAATTCTTCCCACAGGAATAATATTATTTTGAACTTCCTTGGTTAGTTTATAGGTTTTATCTCATTTTAAACACAATCGTTATAATTTTTGATTACCACAGTTATTTTTCCCAAATTCCTTTGTAAGTATCAACACTCATTTTCCCATATTAATGGGACAGAGCACTGAGGCAGGTAATTTTTTTTAAAAAATCATTTCTCTTTGATTCTGTAACAAGTAGTATATAATTTTCCCTAGCCGATTTACCCTCCAAAAATGTGTTTTACTTAGACAGGTAATTAAAATAATGTCTATTCCCTGATCATATAGTGACTAGGAATAGAAATTGCATAGTAGGAGTGAATTGACTTAAAAATCTGGGGTGAATAACTCACGTGTAGATTATTAAAATTTGACTACATCGTGTATAGTTGCAATTCTATTTGCTTATATATAATACATATATATTCTAAGGCATGATTTTCAAGTGTAGCATTATCCTTAATCTTGTATAATGTATAGCTACAAAATTAGTAGGAAATTTAACAAATTTATTTTTGTTTTTTATTAATTTGTAGAAAATTTGTTTAAAATTTTTTGTATTTGTATTGTTTACAAATTTTTTGTATTTCCTACTTTATATTAAATAAATATAAAATGTATTTATAGGAAATTAGCAAATTTGTTAATTATATTTCAGTCTACATTCCAATTCTAAAGGCTAATTATTTGTTTAACACATAAGAAAGGAAATGCAAAGGAACTTGCTTGATTCAGATACTTTTTCATTTACTAATGGCTGTGATTAAGGCAGAAAATCCTTTGATTAGACAGAACAATTTTAAAATAGAAATATGGACAGTAAAAATGCATATGTTAATTGTTCTTGACTCCTGTGGAAATAATTTGGTTTGAACGACATATTCATGAACACATAAAATTTTATATGAGATAATCAACCATGATGAATTCATTTTAAAGTCAACCTCAGTGACTTGAGTATTTTCATTCAATTCTTGCTCTTGATTAAATGCTGTTTCTTTTGCATTTTCCAAATGCGAAAACTCATTGCTGACATCAAAGAATGCTTTGGCAGAGGCTAAGTTTCAGACCTTTATTCTCTGAAGGGGAGGAAGAATCCGTCAAAAGATACGTTTAAGAAAAAAACAAGTTAATTCACTTGTTGGGAGTTAGTAGTTTGGGTTTTGATTCTGTTATTGTTGTTTTTCACAAAAAAGATTAAGGATATACACAGAGAGCTGTCTCTTCTCCCCTCTGCCTTCTCTGACATCACTAAGATATCTTTTCTCCCTATTTGCTGCTTCACTGCAGTCTGAGAGAGGGAAGCTAGGTGGCATAGTGAACAGAGTGGCAGGGCTGGAGTCAGGAAGACTCATCTTCCTAAATTCAAATCCAGCCTCAGACTGTGTGTGTCCCTGTGTGACCCTGGGCAAGTGCCTTAAACCTGTTTGCCTCAGTTTCCTCATCTATAAAAATGAGCTGGAAAAGGAAATGACAAACCACTCCTGTATCTTTGCCAAGGAAAACCCAAATGGAGCCATGAAGAGTTGGACACAAATGATAAACAGCTGGACAACAGCAGTCAGGCCTCAGTCTTTAGCTCAGATCAAATGTACTACATTCTTCTGATCTCATCCCCTCCCATCTTCTCCAGCAGATTGTGCCTATAATCATTCCCACTCTTTCATTTTCATTATTTCTCCATTCTCTCAGTGTCTCTCATTTTTTAAAGAAGACACCAAAAAATCTTTGCATGATTTGACCATGCCACTTCTACTTCTCTTTTCACTCTCTTCTGAACTCTCTACAATCTAGTTTTTGACCTCATCATTCAGGTACAACTGCCTGCTCCAAGGGTACCAATGATCTCTTCATTTCCAAGTCTAATGGTCTTTTTTCTGTCCTCATACTACTTGACCTCTGAAAAGCATTTGACATTACTAACCACCTTCTCTTCCTAGATATCTATTTTTCTCTTATTCTCCCCTGGTTCTCATATCTGCCTGACTACTTTTCATCTCCATCCATGTCATATCCCTTCACCATGAGAATCCCTCAAGACTGTCCTTGGTGCCCTTCTCTTTTTGAGCTGGGCTGTTTTATCTGGTAATCTCATCATTTTCCATGAGTAGTTATCATCTTTATATACATGATTCTTAGATCTAAATATTTATTCTTAATTTATCCCCTAGAGGACCAGTTAGGTGATACCGTGGATAGAGCACCTGGCCTGGAGTCATGAAGACCTGAGTTCAAATTCAGCCTTAGACACATACTAGCTGTGCAAGTCACAACCCTGTTTGTCTCAGTTACTCCTCTATAAAATGATCTGGAGAAGAAAATGGCAAACCACTCCAATGGCTTTGCCAAGAAAACCCCAAATGGAGTCATGAAGAGTTGGAAACTACTGAACAACAAAAAATGTATTTCCTGTGGTCCAACACTGTACCTCTATCTCCCTTTTGGACACATTTAACAGGATGCTCCTTAGTCTTCTCAGACTCAGCATGTCAAAAACAGAACTCATTATGTCCCCCCTTCCTAAGTTCTATCTTACTATTGAGACAACCACTATACTCCTAGTCACTCAGATCTACAACCTTGGTGTCAGCCTCGACTCCTCATCCTCATTCACCGCACACATCCAAACTATTTGCCAAATCTTGTAGTTTCTACTTTTATAACATCTCTGATTTGTGTTCCCTTCTCTCCTCTGACACATCCCAGTTAAGGCACTTATCACTTTTCACCTGGACTATTGAAATAGTTTTTGACCTGGTTTCCTTGCGTCAAGTCCCTCTCCATTCCAATCTATTCTCCATTCAGCCACCAAGATGATTTTTTAAAAATGAAATATTGACCATGTCATCCACCTGCTCAAATGGCTCCACATTACCTCCAGGATTAAATGTAAAGTCTTGTGTTTGACTTTTAAAGATTTTCACAACCTGCCTGTTATCTTCACCCCTTTTCATTTACTCTGAAATCCATCTACACTGGCTTCCTTACAAGTCCATCTCCCATCTCCATGTCTTTTCGCTGGCTTTCCATCATTCCTGGAATGTTCTTGTCCCTGTGACTGCAACGTTCTCTTCCATATCTCTGCTTCTTAGTTTCTTTGGCTTTCTTCAAGATTTACCTTAAATGTCACCTTCTTGGGAGGCCTTTCATCATCCCTCCTGGTGCTAGTTCCTTCCCCTCTGAGATTATCTTCCATCTGCTCTGTGTGCATCTTGTCCTTGCCTATTTATTTACTTCTTGCCTCTATTATTATAATGTGATTTCCTTGAGGGGAGGGGCCATATCTTTGCCCATCTTTGTATCCCTGACACTTAGCTCAATGCCTATTACGTAGTCAAGTCTTTTGACTGACTGATAACATTGTCTCTATTGGTGTCCTGCTTCTCCTTATCTCACTTTGTTCCAGTTCAGTCTTCCTGTGGTTCCATATTCTTCATCTTTTATCAATGGGCTTTTGATTCCAATTCCTTGCAAATACCAAAAAACCCCCCCAAAAACAAAAAAACCCCACTGCTATAAATCTTTTAGCATATATGGGGCCTCTCTTTCTTTGGAAGTCTTTGACTTCCCCTTGAGGTATTTGACTAACTACGCATTCTTAGATTCCAAAGATATGGACAGTTTCATCACTTTATTAGCATAATTCCAGATAGCTTTCCACAATGGTTGAACCAATCCACAGCTCCACCAACAGTGATTCACTGTGCCTCTTTCTACAAGCCCTCCAACACTGAGCCTGCCCATCTGCTGTCATCTTTTGCAATTTGCTGAGTGTGAGGTAAAATCTCTGAATCTGTTCACATCTCTTCAATTGACCTTGGATCTTTATCCCTTTAGAGCTTTCTTCTTAATGAGAAATTTTTAGCAGTCTATGAAGAAATGCTCCAGATAGTGTAAACGTGGATGATGAAATGAATTAAGCCAAGTGCCAAATACCTGTGGGTCTACCCCCTCCCTCCAATTTAGACAACTCTTTAAGATTGATGATCTTTTCCCTCTCTTCTTAATAGCTCAAATGATTCAACAATTCTTGCTAGCTCCAAAAATACCTCCACTACTCAATCAAAGCAGATAATTAATTTTATCTTAATTGGTCATCATTTTTCTGAATTGCATGTCTTCTTATGTGATGCTGTCTTCAACAGTCTTTGACAGAGAAGTTTCTAAGCAAAGCATGCTTGTCTTAGAATGAGGAGTGACTCCTTTTTTCATCTAGACCTCCTTACATGCCATTTTTCTTATATTCATTTTTGCATCTCTCAATCTCTGCCTTTTCTGAAACATGAAGAAATAGGCAGCACAGATCATTTATCCCAGAAGATAATTATTCATGTCATACCCCATCTCTTTGTGTACTATGAAATACTTTGGAATAAAGTGTGATGTGGGAAATTTCAGGGAAAATCCTGCAACACAGAAGGAACTGTTAACTTTTTGAAAATCACATTTTCCTTCTGTTACCTTGTTAGGCACAATATTAGCTATTTTTTGTGCACTGATGTCACATTGAAATTTATGCCTTGCTAATTTAAGATTTACTTTTTTATTTCTGCATTTCAGGTTTTTTGAAATGGTGAATACTATTACCGAAGAAAAGGGGAAAAATACAGAAGAAGGGGAATGTGATAGTGATTCCTTGGAGGTAATATTTAAATTTGTTTAATTGTTAACTGAAGCTTCTTATAAATTGATATTCATAAAGTTGATTATTTAAACCTCAACTAAACTGTTTGGAGCAAAAGAAAAATAAATCTCAAAAAAATCTGGAGCAGCTAAGTGGCACAATAGATAGAGCACAGACCCTGGAGTTAGGAGGACTTGAGTTCAAATGTGACCTCAGACACTTAGTAGCATGTGACCCTGGGCAAATCACTTAACCCTGATTACCTCAAAAAAAAATCTGAAAAATTTTGGCAAATACTCCTTCCTGGCAAGTTCAAAATTAGCTTTTATCTTCTTCAGAAAATTCAAAAGACAGGACAAACATGGTAACCATCATATCTTGGGATTGGAAGCTCAATTCCGTGTGGACAGTCTCGGGCGGGTAAAGGTGGGAGCTTCTAAATCTTAGAGCTCTCACGAGACCCCCCCCCAGGAAACGGCAGGGAATCGAGGTGAACCGAGCTATCTCGAGTAATTCCGCCTCTTCCCGTGAGAAACGTGATGGGAGAGAGATCTCCCCGCCCTCGAGATTGTCCCGGATCTGGGCACACCTAGTTACCTAACAGCACGGTATTCAGATGCAAACTATGCGGCTGAAGGTTAAGTAGGATTGAGGAAGCCTGAAAGCTCTCTTAGCACGTGAGGAGCCAAGAGGACAGTAGGCTCCGCTTTTCCTCTTTCCTCTCTCCCCTCCCCCTCTCTCCCTGCTTGTACTTCTACTTCCAATCCCTTAAGATCTTAGCCTCCTTAGGAAATCTCCCCCTCTTCCTCCTAAGGAAGACCTCCCTGCACTTGTAACCGAGACCCTGAAATAAAGCTCAACCCTTGTTCGACTCTGGAACGTCCTTTCTCTCATATGAGCATCCGGTTTTGGCCAACCGAAGACCTCGGAGGTGAGGTAAGAAGACTCGGGTAGCCCACACAGGCCTCTAGGCCTGGCAATCATAGGTTCCCAAAGTGGGCAATACTGTACCTCCCCTCCCCCAGGGAGTGCTGGAAAGATCCAGGGGGGTAATAATAGCCTTGGGTGAAGTTGCAGGGAGTTGAATAAAAATAAGGGGGCTGTGGAAGCATAAGGAAAGAAGAGAAGAAAATTTTGAAAAACCATTCATACACATTTCATCTGTTGTGTAACAGAGTTAAAGTCATAGTGATTACATTATTTTCCAAATAAACATACAAAATGAAAGTTAGAAACCATCACTGGTCAAGTTCACCAACAGGCCTTAACAAGCAAGTGTTGGCAGGCAAATGTGTTGGGAAGTCCAGCGTGCATCAGCAGGAATATGTGCATGTAATGACTTGCTTACAATACGATACTATACAGTTATATGACACAGTATTGCATCATTAAAATTTCAGTGCAGGAGAAAACCCACAATTTTATAACAAATTATTAAATTTAAGATGCATCATTTAAAAATATATACATATTTTTAAAATGACACAAATATCAAAAAACCATAAAAGAGTTAAAGAAAGTAGATTTCCAGGGAGGTGCTGAATAATTTTTTTTAAGGGGCAGTAGGCCAAATAAATTTGGGAACCTCTGATCTAGATGAATCTTTTGCATTATTTTAGTTTAATTTTATATTAGATCCTTGAACCTTAGTTGAATGTAAGCTTCTTGCAAATAAGAACTTTTTTCATTGATTGTTTAATACTTAAACGTAGCACCTAGCACATACTTAATATTTAACAAATAATTGTTATTGGTTGATTCTCATCTGATATGAAAATGGAGGATGGTTCAAGAAGAATGCATGCACAGAGAAAAGAATTTCACTTCTCTTAAGTTTCATCCTAATTTGAATACCACAGTGGAGATATTTGATTGACATAGTGAGTAGAAACACATACTGTACTACTGAACAGTGTTCAAAATTTCTCTATGTTTCTGTCATTTGGAGCCATGGTCCACTGTGAGGTAAGCTCTTTTGAAAAGCCTAACATGAGGAATTTTACGAAGTGTAGCATAGTAACAACTCAGTTATTTGGCATTTTGGGAGGAGATTAAAGTATTTTGATGAGCAAACTTTTCAGATAACTGAAGTTTAAGTCCCAAACGCAAAACTTTCAAGTTTTCAACAATTTTCAAATGATATCTTTTTTAAATGTATTATATAGCTCCTAACCTTTTTGAAAATGCAGTCTTTTGAGGGGGAGTAAAATGTGAAAGTGGAAGGTAACTTAGGCTTATCATTATACATGACAGTTACCACAAAAGGATAGTGTGGTTTAGTGGAAATTTTAGTGATTTTTTTCCCCAGTCATCAGAATTATACTGGGAATCTAGTCATCTGGGTTTCAGTCCTGGCATTGCCACTGACCAGCTGGGAGTCTTTGAGCAAGTCCCTTAATCATTCTGGATGCCATTGATTTCCTCCTCTATTAAACGAAAGGGCTTGATTATTTGATAAGGGTCCCTTCCATCACTAAACCTATGATTTTTTTTTTCTACACTATTGATGCAAAAATAACATTGAAGAAAATGGACATTGATCTTAGGATGGATCTTAGAATTTGCATCATTGGGGAAAGTCCTCATGTCAGCTTTTTTTTCCGAAGGGGCGGGTGTTTATGGAATGTGAAGAAGGTCAAGGGGAAGTAGAGAAGGAGTCATAGGAGTCCAGTCTTTTTTAGAATTGGAAGGAGCTTCTGAAGTTGTCAAAGTCCTTCCCAGATAAAGAATGCTTTGCTCTATAGCTTAACTGATGCCGAATCACAGATGATGATCCTTTGCTTCTTGCTTATAAAGATGGGATGAAGGGCATGCAGCTGTGTGATCTCTTATGTAGAGTAACCAGCTTTCTTTCCTGCTCAATTAATTATTGCCTCAGAGGTTGAGCATATTTTTCTCATTTGGTTTTTTTGCCCTCCAGAAAAAAAATGCTCTTTCACTGTTGTTTTTGGGAACTTTAGCTTTCTAGCAGCATTATTTTCCTCCATCATGAGTACAGTGGACCCAAGGCATCCCCTTGTTAACTTACACTATCTCTTCTATATTTGCTCTGCCAGTTTGTTGATGGGGTATGGAGGAGACCTACACCCCCAAGGATGTAGGAGTCAGCCCTTGCTATGTCCAAATTGTTAAATTTTCAGTGTGAGCATTTGGATCTCAGAGATCTTGTCTACACATCAGGCCTTGATTTATTGCTTTGCTGACTGTCTTCAGGGCTTTTTAACCTTTTTCCACTTGTGACCCCTTCAGCATTTCTTAAACTGTGGGTCAGGTAACCCTCAGTTTAAGAAGTGCTGGAGACTTAAGTGGTCATGACATAGACTTAAAAGCTTGTGCATACGTTTTGTTTTCTTGAAAATCTGATTGTTAAACATTTACCACCATGCCCCCATATTGCTCTGTAAACATTGCTTGAGCTCAGCGGGAAGGCTCAAGGAGTGATTTTATCAACAAGTTTGAGGTCTCATAACTAAAGGATAGTAACAAACATTTATATAACGCTTTAAGGTTTACAAAGTGCTTTAGATCAATAACCTCACTTGAGTTTCACAATAACTCTGACTGCCCCTCACCACTCCAAGAACTTGTGTGAGAGTATCTTAGGGAAGTCACACTGCAAACTAGAAAACCCAAAGAATTTATGAACATCTGCTTCATTGTCAAGGAGAAGATGGTATTTCTGCTTTCAGGATACCAGGCTAGAATGCTAATGTTTGACTTTGAACAGAATTCTAGGCACTGGCAACATTGATAAAGTGCATTTTTATGAGACAAGGTTGAAATTCCTGTGTCATACCTGCATGATAAATCAACTCTCATGAAATCTCTTTCATTGGTGATATTTATTAATATGAATATCCCCTAGCTAAATAGGCTGATTCAGCAAACACTGGCAGGTAAGAATAAAACAATAACTCACATTCATTAATGCTTTAAGGTCAACAGCCCCATGAATAAATAGTACAAGTAATATTATAGTACAATAAATAGTACAAGTAATATTATCCCCGTCTTATAAAGGAGGAAACTGAGGCCAAAAGAAGTGTTAATTTTACCTGGGGTCAAGAAGTAGTATTGGAGCCAGGATCTGAACACAGGTCTTCCAACTTCAAGCCTAGGACTCTTTCCATTACAGAATTCTGTTTTACAAATAGTGGTAATATCCATCACTAGACCTTGTTCTCTTGGGTGAGTTTTATATGGTGTCTAACAATGAAATATCTTTGCTTTCTTTGAGTAATCCTAGGCTTTTCAAATACCCTTTCCCTGAAAGTACAAAAAGATGGGGAGATCATGCAAAAAATAAAAAAAGTCCTCACCCCCACCCCCAGCCTTTGCCAACTTGCATTCGTTTGTGCCCTGTAAAGCAGTGCACATTTGAAATCTCTTAAGGGGAGTAAATATTCCAGTAACTGAAGAATTTCTTTCCAGAGAGCCTGCAGTATTTGTACATACTAGAACAGCTGATCTGTCAGACCTTTTATTGCATAAGCTTGATTTGCCCAATTCCAAAAGACATTTGATTCCATGAAGCCAAGCACCACCAAAATAGATCATCAGTTTTTAATCAGCACAGTAAAACTTTTCAAAGGAACTTAATAAACATGTTGAGAAATTAGTTCCTTTAAAAAGCCACAGAATTCTTCTGAAACTTTATGATTTGTTGTTTTTTCATCTACTACATCTAGCTTTCTATGGTGAAGTCTTTGTTTGAACTGGCATGGCTACCCTTTGGATAATGCAAAAGTTGGCAGCTATAAATGCTGAACTCATGGATATCTTAGCAAGAATCAGGCTGACACTAAGCTACCAAAGTCATTTCATTTCAATGAGAAATTTCCTAAATAGGTAATCTCATTTCAATGAGAACCTCTTCTAAGCCATGAGTCCCTACCTTTATAGGAAGGAGCTCATAAGCTACCCTTCCCCCTCCCCCCCATTAAGTCCCAAGATTACCAGAAGGTTGGAGAAGATGCTGGAAACCTCCAACTTAGCCACCTTTTCCCAGTTTAAAAGGTCCACAGGCTTCAAAAAGAGGTCTCTTGACACAGATTCCAGCCATCTTTCTGCTCTCAATCCTTACTGGAAATAGCCAAGGGGAGAAGGGTTTGGAATCATGACCATATTTTGACCTGGGTAGATTTTGTGATTGACCAGTGGATTTTATTCCACTGGTTGGATATAACAAGTTTAGATGCTTTGATTTATCCCTGTAAATGGCATGGTAGAGCTCTTAAGCTCTGATTTGATTTACAATTTATAAAGACTTTAAACTTTTGTCTTTTCAGAGACTAGATATTCTCATTACTATATACCCTCACTATCCCTAGTGATAGGGAGATTTGGGGCAGAGATGCCCAAGTCCTGCTCACCTTGATTGAAATTAATCCAGTCCCTACTAAAGTGATTAATATAACTAGTAGAATGGCATTTGGAAGAGAAACTCTGGACAAGCTAGTTGAAATAGCTGAAAATGTTAGTCATCATTGACAAGATTAGAAGGGAATGTCTCAGATTAACTTCTGGGAAATATGAGAGTATTGAGAGAAAATCGCTAAATTAATTCTGTAATATAGATGAACCAGAATTGTACTGATCCTCCTAATTTATCCCATGTTTGCCTTCAAAAAGTTTATACATATTCATCTTCTCTTTAAAGATGAGTGTGATTTTCTTAAGCTTTTGCCTTTTTCCTTTAATTGGAAAATTTTGAAACATGGATGGATGGATGGATGGATGGATGGATGGATGGATGGATGGATGGATGTACTCATACAGGATGTTTTAAAAGTCTCATTCCAGTTTTAAACTTATTAAATCTTGAAGTACAGAAAGATTTTGAAGACATACTATGTATATAGTGCTTTCAGTAGTGATACAGGGTGGGAGGAGGAGAGAGAAAGGAAGGAGTGAGAGAGACAGAGAGAAAAATAGAGGAGAGAAAGGGGAAAAGGGAGAATAGAGAAACAAAAAAAGAGAGAAAGGAGGGAGGGAGAGAGAGGGAAGGAATGCATTTATTAAGTACTTACTATGTGACAAAACATCATGGATAAGGATATAAGCAAGCAAGGCAGTCCTCCTCAAGAAGCTTACATTCTAGAAGTGGAAAGACAGCATATGAAGAGAAGCTAGAAAGCACTGGGGAGTCAGATTGGTTTCTGTAATGGTGACTGGGAGGTGATTTGTCTGGCTGGTTGTGAGTAGGATAAGGTAAAAAGTTCATCTCTCAAAGTGCAAGGTGGTTCCATGGGCAGAATCCCTGATTTGGGTGAGAGGTAAATGGGGATGATGGCTAGGGTACAAACACCAGAGATTGGATATGATGATCAGGAAGCAGAAATTTAGAACTGGAAGAGACTTCTGAGGTTCCCTATAAAGCCATTGAAATGGTAGGACCCAACAGACTCATCCTTTCACTGAATGTGTTGGCCCAACAATTTGATTCACAGAAGGAACTAAACTACATCCATATGGTCAGTGTTGCTATAAATAAAACCAGAAGACATAAAGAAATAAAAAGCAAGTGAAAGGCTGACTCCCAGGTTTTTCTCAGAGGGTTGATGAAAGGAATTGATAGACTTGGTTTTATTGTGTATCCCAAGATATCAAGAAACATCATTTCATGGGACACTTGATTATGATTATCTTGCTTTGTAATGCTTATGAAGCTTTATAAGTAAGTAGAATTCTAAGAAGATCCTTACATTACAGCTCAATCAACAACTTGACATAAAGTACATGAGAAACTATTAAAAATTTACAAAGCTAACATCCAGTCCCAATGAATAAATGAACCTATGAGGTGAACAAATAGATTTTAAAGCAGGAAGCAAGCATTGTTAATTATCCTTTGAAAAAAATGCTCAAGCTCACGAATAGCAAAAGAGTTGCAAATTTAAATGATGTTTAGATACCACCTCACTCCGATTAAATTATCAAAAATATTTAAATGCTATTAACTCAATATTAGAAGTTATAAAGAACCAGATATATATTCTTTGCTGGTGGAATTGCAAACTAATGGTAGGAGAAAAGTCAAGATGACTGGCAATCAGCTATGAAGGATATATGGGAAACCATAGACAAGAATGGCAGCATGAGAATTTGTAGAAGAAGGGAATGGGATTTGCCCTCCGTAATACTGAAGAATGTTCCCACACCAAAGAGATGGTGGATCTATCCAAAACTTGGCTTCCTTAATTTGATCCTAGTAAACTTCCACTTTTATAATTTGGCTTTCTAGAATATTTTTTAATATTCCAAGTTTATGTTAACATTATGAGAGGCAGCATAGAGTGAATAAAGATAAAGAGCCATCCTTAGACCAAAGAGACTGGGGTTCTCACTCTTGACACGTGTGAGCCTGAGAGCTTAATCTCTGATTGCTCTAGACAACTCTCTTAGGTCTATAAGTGCAGAGAAGGTGCTGACCTGTATTGGTGGAGGGGATTTCCTCATCCAGGAATTCTTTATGCCAGGAAAATCTCAGGTCCATTCTTGACCCCTTTTTAGATAGACTAAACATTCTTTATTTTCAATATCTCATATTTCAAAGTGGAATGGTACTTAAGTCTGTGAATATCCCATCCACTTCCACCTCTCACTCTTCACATGATAGACATAGCAATGACCTTATGGATGTCCTTTGCACAGTTTCTTTGAAAATCATAGAATAAAGTCCTGTGATGGCAAAGCCCTCTTACAGATGGTATAAGGACCAGTGTTTTTGGCATTGATGACTACAACCTTTCAGATGCCTTGACAAAAAAAATAAATAAAAGTGTAGAACAGGCCATTTGGTCAGGAAGTGTGTATTTGATTTTCATTCCATCACCCAAGGATATAGTCACCAGTCAGCAAAGATTAACTAAAGCAGTTCTATAAAATACACATTTTGAAGCTTATCTCTAGATTCTTTGCAACTTGTAAAAAATTTACATCGGAAAGGATAGGTTTAAAGTCTCTATTTCTTCTTGCTTTTAATACTTAGGTTTCTTTGAAGCAATAAAACATACAGTTTTATAGGTAAGAACTGGTACAGAGTGTACAAGGATACTTCTAATATACCTCGTTGTCCTCTTGTCTAAAAGAAATGTTCCCATTTATCTACCATTCATATAGCATTTTAAGGGTTGCAAGGCACTTTGTAAATATCTCATTTGATTTTCACAACAAACCTGGGAGGGGGTAGGTGCTATTTTCCCTTTTACACATGAAGAAGTTGAGGCAGACCGAGGCCAAGTGACTTGCCCAGGGTCACACAGTGTCTGAGGCAGAAACTCGGGTCTTTATGACTCCAAGTTCAGCAAATTTTTTTCCTTAATTTTTAAAAATTTCCATATTAGCTATGTTGGATAAGAAAATATAAAAGACCAAAAAAACCCCAAGAAAAATAAAGATAGTGTGCTTAATTTGCATTCAGAATTCACCAGTTCTCTCTCTGGAGGTGGATGGCATTTTTCATCATGGGTCCTTTGGAATTGTCTTGAATAGAGTAGCAAATTTTTCATAGTGAATCATCCTTAAATTGTTGCTGTTACTATGTACAATATTCTTATGGTTCTGCTCACTTTACTTTGCATCAGTTCATGTAAGTCTTCCCAGGTTTTTCTGAAAGTACCCTGCTCATCATTTCTTACAGCAAAATAGTATTCCATCATACATAACCACATACCACAACTTGTTTAGCCATTCCTCAGTTGATGGGCATCCCCTCAATTTCTGATTCTTTGCCACCAAAAAAAAAGCTGCTATAAATATTTTTGTATGAATAGGTTCTTTTCCTTTTTTTCTTTAATGTCTTTGGGGTGTTGTGCTGTATGAACAAAGCAGAAAAGTAGGATGCCTAAATTTGGAGTATCCATCCCAAATGTTCACATGGACTGCCTGCGGCCAACCTGTGGTAGAGCATTCCGACCTCATATTGGCCTGATCAGTTACAGTCAGACACACTGAAACTTGAGTTTATCATGGTGATGTCATTTTGGTCCTCTTCAAGAATGAAGGACAACAACCAATCAACCAACCAATCTCTTTGGGATACACACCTAGTAGTGGTATTTCTGGGTCAAAGAGAATACACACAGTTTTATATCCCTTTTGAGTATTGTTCCAAATGGTTTTCCAGAATGGTTGAACTAGTGCCACCTAGTTGTCTCTTAAATTCATTTCAAGTTTTTTAGAAAAATGATCAGCTATATGCAAAAACCCATGCTAGGATACAATCCAACACTGCCCCCCTCCCCAAAAAAGATTTCCTGCCTTTAGGAATATTACATTCTTCTTCTTGTGGATCAGGGTGATTTTTAAACCCAGAAATTTAACATTTAACAGTTTTGAGCATGACACTAGGAAATCTGTATATTAATATGTTTATACTCAGTTCATTAAACCCCTTGATAAGACAGGATGACATTTTGCCTCCATGAAATTGGGCTTCATCATTATGATTTCAGCAGTCAAATGATATAGTTCTTAGCATGGTTATCAGTAGAAACCTCTGTTCCCTATTAGTTTTCATTTTTATTGATTTCTGTGTCATTGATTTTCTCCTTGTAGATGATGTGAAAATAACAAATATGGAAAACAATTTAAAACCTAAGAGATTAGCACTCCCATTTCTTGCTAAGGCCTGAGCAGGTGGACCTATTATAGTTTAAGGCTCCTTTTCAGGAGATTCTCTGAGATGCTATGGAAATGGAACTAGCCCCTGAAGTAGGAATTGTGCCAGGTTCTATTGCCTACTCTTCTAAATGAATATTGTTACATGAAAATGTGTTTTTACCTGTTCTGATGGATTCTTATTAAGGCAGGCATAGAAGGCTTTTTCTACCAGGGAAGAATTATACTTCCTTATAACATGTATGACTCATTTGGAAAAATCCATGTTTACATATGCATACATGTGTGTGTATGCCCATGCCCTAAAAAATAAAAAGCCAAAACTGAACTCTCCACAAATGTGTTGTTCTTTAGAGCAGATAATTTCACTATAATTCGTTTTTCGTGAACACCCTATTCACCTAGCAACAACAGCCCTCCCTGGTGTCCCATTTCTCTAAATGCCCTTTAAAACATCTGTTTCATACCTAAAGCTGAAAATTGCATCTGAGTTTTGTAAACACTTTGCGCATCATTTGGCCCTGCTACCACACAGCAGACTAATCATAACCCTTTCAACATTCTCTCTCTGAGGAATATTGTGAGGGAGTCCTTTTATTTTTCTACTCAGTGAGAAATAAAAGATCATTTGACTTTGAAACTGCATAAATGAATGGATAAATAGATGAAAAATGCATTTATTAAGCCTTTGCAATGTGTCTAGTCACACTGGAATTGTGATTTGCCTAATCTTCTATTAGGAAATGTCATCATGTCATCAGGAGTCTCCACAGGTTATCACGGTCTTTTCCAATTGATATCCTTTAAATTTCTGTCACCTTCCTTCCCTTATCTCCTTTCCCCTAGCAAACCAGAATTCTTAGTGTCTCCTCTGTTTAATATCTCGGAGTCCATTCAAGCCACAATGTAAATTTCCCACTGCCATTTGAACCTGAAATCAATATTTCCTTTTGTTGATAATGGGGCATTTGCTAGACCTAGCAGAGTGCCAGACACTGTCAGCTGAATGGGATCAGATGGGCTCCTCTTCAGCTCTGTGATAGCTGGTGATCTTCATTTTCAGTGTTTTCTGTAAGGAAGATAAGTGGTCTTCTATCCTTCTCTACTTCTGCCAGGCAGAAGTTTTATCTTAATGACCTTTTGCTACGTATGGACATAAGGAAAGGTCATTTTTCTCAGTTCCCTTATTTCTGTGCATGAAACAAAACTCTCCTTTTTCTGCCAACTCTTTTTCCATGGAAAGAAAAGAAGTTTCTTCCTGTCTTCTCACTGCATCTAGAGGACAAACAGCCACTCATGGTTTAAGTGTCTCCCATGGGTATGACCAACAAGCGAGATTGTTATTTCTCTTAGCTTATATAGGAAGGAGATAATCTCTTCCTTTTTTATATATCGCTTCCCCTCCCACTGGGCATACATTTGGTTGGAAGCCAGCTAGAGAAGCTGACAGAAGGTCTTCTGGGCAGGTTTGTGCACAGCCTTCTGCCAACCTGCACATTTCTTAGCAGAATTTGCTTCTCAGGGTAAGGGACAAGAAGGAAGGCATTTTTCCCATTTGTCTACAACATTTGCAAATTTTCTTAATTTGTATCAATGGCTAAAAGCCTCGCCTTGATGTGAAGATCTGGGTTTGAGCTTTTAAGGCATCTGGGTGGTGCAATGGATAGAGTACTGGGGCTATGGTCAGAAAAGCCTAAGTTCAAATCCAGCCTCAAATATTTACTGGCTGTGTGATCCTGGGCAAGTCACTTAACCTTGCTTGCCTCAGTTTCTTCATCTATAAAATGGGGATGATAATAACAGGTTGTTGCAAGGATCAAATTAGATTAATAATTGTGAAGTGCACTTAGCACCATGCCTGGCACATAGTAAGGGCTGTATAAATATTAGCTACTATTGTTGTTACTGTTATATTTGTAAAGCACTTAGCCAGCCTTAAAATTCTGCATAAGTTCTAACTATTATGTCCTTGGTGCCTGCCCACTGGCAATTACCAGACTTCTGTGTGCCCCATGCATCTCTCCTTCTTTGAGTTGTTCGTCTCTATCAGGCTCTTGTTCATACCAAAAGTTTCCTTACTCTAATGAAATCATAAGCCTAGGCAAAACAAAAGCATGCCCATTGAGGTATTCTGGTTTACTGGCTTTTTTATTCAATGGAGTAAGCTAGGAATACACATTCCTATTTACTCCCAGACATGGTTCAATCAGTGGAAGGAAAACTGAGCCCTGAGGAGCCTCCATGAACCTCCTGGACCACTGCCACCATTGACACAACTACTACTGTTATTACCAACAATACTGCTAGTAATAATAAAAATAACATTACTGCTACTAGCCACACCACCACCACCACCACTAGTAATTAATAATAGTAATCGTGACACTAATATAACAGCTAGCATTTATATAGTGCCTGCCGTGTGCCAGACCCTGTGCTAAGGCTCTGGTCCTCTTCCTCCCCTAAGAGAGTACATCTTGAGAAAGCAAATACACAAATAGATTCCTTTCTCTCTTCCTAGCTTTCATTGCATTGTGTAATCCCAGAAAGATCTGATACCCACCTTATTTGCTAACACATTATTTTCCATGTCCTGCCTTCTATTCCTTCTTTCACCATCTGCTTTTTACCCTCACTTCTCCTTTGTTGGTTCACTCCTTTGCCTTTTGTCATTTTTGGTTGTTAATTTTCCAGTTTCCCTCTGTCCTTTTCAGCCAGGACCACTTCTTTTTTATTCTGTTTTTGCTCACACGGTAAAGATTTGAGGAATAATGTAAAAAGACAGAAGCAGACAAAAGCAGGAGCCAGTTACCTGTGGTGATTGGCATGTTTCTCTCTAGCCTATCTTGCTAAAAGTCCTTCATTTATGATTGTTATCCTTACATACAGATTGAGTAGGTTTCTACACCTAATAGAAATATGTTTTTGTTATTTTGGGCTCCGGAGGAGTACTAAATGGCAGTCCCTTGTTCAGAGCTTGCATATTCTTCAGTCACTGCCTGTCCACTTATGTAGTGGAGTAGGGAGGGGGAAGGAGGCATTCTCTTAACAACAGTGGTAAACTGAAATGATGTGGGGTTTTTTTTGATACCTTCCTTTTCTGTATGACATACATTTCTAAATATGATTGTCCACCTTTCCCCCTCCATCTAGTGAACCTTCCCATATATACATACATATATACTTACACACATATTCAAAAATATATATCTACATGTACCTAGGTATATATATTTATATATGTGCATGTGTGTGAACATAGGAAGGTTCACTGGATGGGAGAACAATCATATTTAGAAATGAATGTCATATGAAAAAAGGAGTGTGTGTGTGTGTACACATGTACATTTAAAAGTATAAGGGGGCCCAGTTGTCAAAGTAAAGCCTCCTGGATTACGTATCATCAACCAAATCGTCCAAGTAGGTTGGCAGCAGACAGAAACATCCTGTACTTGCTTTGAAACACAAGGCAGAACCCTCCATTCTACTTTCCCCGAAGCAGGCTCTTCCCACACCCATGTGTAGGGCAGAGTATGCTCCACATGATAGTAGGGGCAGTTTGCTGGAGAATACGTGAGGAGTCTAGAAAGCATTGTAAGTCTTGGGGTCACAAAGTGGACAACGTTAGGAGCCTGAGTAGAATCATTCAACATTCTTCAGGCACTGACTGTGTGTCAGCCTAAACATTTGGGGATATGAAAAGAGATAGAAGACAGCCCTTGTTCTCAAGAAGTTTACAGTGACTGGGGGCAGGGTATATGTGTGGGTGTGTGTATTTTCACATTGATAGAATGCGTTTATTGGTTGGTCTGAGGGAGTCTCTAAGGTATCTTCAGACATCTCTAGCATGCCACAGTCACTGTTTGATATTTACAGAAAGATCTGTAATTTCTATAGCCAACCTAGATAGCTCTATACTCTCTCCAGGTAAATTCCTTGCTCTTAACTTAAGCTACCAAAAATGAGGCCTCTTTTAAAACCATTGTCCTCCTTGGTCTCAATTCATTTACTATTCTCTCTGTCTCCGTTGAGAAAAGCTTGCTTGTTTTCTCTGTATTGTATGCCACTGTCCTCAACCAGACAGGATCACATTGTCCAGCTTTGTTCCCTTTTGTTTCATCTTATTCCAGGTATATTTTCCAATATTAATAGGCTAGAGGCTGGCATGTATTGGCCAAGAGACAATTTCTAGATCATGAGAATTGTTTCCAGGTAATTCCTTTTAGGTACTGAGAACCCAAAGGCAAATAATCTGAAATCCCAGGTTGCCACGCTTAGAGGAGCACAAATCATCACATTCTCTCCTATGAGTGACTCACTTCTTGAAACATTCCTACAAATACATATTTTGAACACGGTGCTCCCAATTGCCCTGCTAACTGGGGCAGAATTATGTATTATATGTTCAATAAGTAGAATGGCAAATTGCATTTTGATTTTCTTTGTTGATAAAGTTCCCATTTGAAAACGTTTTTTGATCTCTCCTTTTTCCAGATTTGTTTTTCAGAATTTTCTATTGATGCAAAATTTTTCTGTAGAGGTTTTTAAGTACAGATTGTGCTGACAGAGTATCGGTTACTTTGAGAGTCCCTAAAGATCGTAGATAGGAAGAAGATTCATGATAACATTTGGTTAAATGAAAGTCAAAGGGGGCCTCTGGGGCAGAAATCAGTTACATAGGCTTCTAGACTTATGAATGGATTGAATTATCTTTACACAATGTTTTTCTCCAATTCACGTTTCTCTTCTATTAAAATATAACTGTTCTTTGGAAGTGTATATATCAATAAGCATAAGCTGGTGTGACAGTGTCAAAAATATGTTTATATGTATGTATATGTGGGTGGGTGTATGTATGTCTATATACATATGTAAGTGTGTGTTTATGTATGTTTATATATGTTATGTACCAGTCACTATTTGAGTATTAGCTTCTACAGATCTTGTCTTGAAAGTGACATTCTTTCTGACTTCCATTTTCTCTCATTAATGCTATTTTGCAACTCAAGTTTTGAAAGAAAGTTCTTTTAAAAGTGATGCTAAGATATTGAATGATACCTACACTAAACCTTCTCTTTTTTCCTTTTAGTATGACTATGAATATGATGAAAATGGTGACAGAGTCATTTTAGGGAAGGGCACTTACGGTATCGTTTATGCTGGACGTGACCTGAGTAATCAAGTCAGGATTGCCATTAAAGAAATCCCCGAGCGCGATAGCAGGTACAGTAATTGTGGTTCGTCAGGTCTGTTTTCTAAAGAATCTGAGACTTTGAGTCAAAAGTAAAAAAAAATAACTGGGCCATCTGATTAACAAAGGTCTCTCAGAAAAGTTTACTGTTTAAGTTGGCTGCCTTGGATGGTGCCATATCTACCCAAATATAACCCACCAGTTTTTATCCTTCCCTTAAACTGTCTTGTATATCCTATGTGACTGAGTGTGTGGTGTGTGTGTGTGTGTGTGTGTGTGTGTGTGTGTGTGTGTGTAGGATACACGTATGTGTATTATATAGAAATTGAAAAGACGCCTATAAAAGTAACCGACTATGAAAAGCTCTTTATTTGAGTTGAAAATAAAAATTCTTTCACATTGAATATACTTTATGAAATAATTTTGTAAAATTATTTTTCATTATATCTATCTACCTTTCTATGTGTTTATGAGGTGGTGAGGTACCGCAGTAGATAGAGTGTTGGGCCTGAAGTCAGGAAGAGTCATCTTATTAAGTTCAAACCTGTCCTCAGACAGGCACTAGCTGTGTGACCCTGGGCAAGTCCCTTAACCCTGTTTGCCTTAGTACCTCATCTGTCAAATGAGCTGGAGAAGGCAATGGTAAACCGCTCCACCGTCTTCGCCAAGAAAACCCCAAATGGAGTCATGAAGAGTTGGACACACCTGGAATGACTGAACACCAACAAAATACACATTTACATTTTTCCTCATTGAGAGATCTTATTTTAGAAGTGTAGCTTCTGTTTGGGTTAGTAGGCTATAGCTGCCATATTGTAATTATTTATACTTTTTTATTGTTTATGGTGGTGTTTGTTTCACATTTTCCACTTCCTTTAAATATAAAATAACATTTTATATTTATATACATATATATATCAATATATGTATATATATATATGTTATATATGTATATAAAACATTTATTCTTGGTAAAGTAAAACATTATTAGTATGTGCTTATTGTTAATAATTAAATAAGAAGTGATTCTATCAAGAAAGGCAGCATAGTTTAGCATATAGACAGATAGCCTCATGGTCAGGAAATCAAGGTTCAAGTCCCACTTGTGGTACTCACTGTGTAGACAAACCATGGATCCCCAGGCAACTCTCTCTCACTACAATTTGCACAGCGGTCTCTAATCTGCAGTGGTAGTTTCCTCATTCCTAGTTCCCTATACCATAGAAATCAGAAGTCTAGACCAAAAATGTATATACGTTTGTCATCATATTTATTAAGCATTCTCATAGGCTAAACATATATAATATGTTTTGGGGAAACCAGGGGGAAAGATGTGCAAAACTCTTGAAATATAGTATCACTATATTTCTCATGACAGTGGCTAATAATTAGAAGATAATACTTAAAAGCAATCAGTACTGCCCAAACTTCACAATAATCTGGAGAGATATTTCATAAATCACCCGTGCTACCCAAGACTATGTTACTCCCTGGTGGTATGTGCACATACACACATTTGCACAGAGTATGTTGACAAAACAGTACCTTATCCCAATCACAAATATACGTAGGTATATAGATGTAATATCCAGTAGAACATGCTGAAAAGGAATTATATGCAAACTTTCACTATTAAAACTAAGAGCTTGAAGAATTAGTGCATGAAACTTCTTATACTTTATTATATTTTCTATACTATACTGTACTATACTTATACGAGATTATAGAGAAACTTACTATCATGTTAGCATGCTATATAATACAGAAATGTATGTGTAGTGTAAAGGGGTTTGGTGTGCTGTTAAAAAAGGGAGTTATAATTGCTAAGAAGTATAATGCTTGATTATGAATGAGGCACCAATTAGACAATCACTGGGTAGTTGGGTAGCATTATCTATGCTGAAAGATAATGTCTTTGCCAAAATGGCTGAGGAAAATAGTTTCCATCTGAGTTCTCTTCCAATACTGAAGAGGCCTTGCGAATGATTTTTCTCTGGCCTCCATTGTATACACATAGATTAGGTGTAGGCACAATGTAAGTGTAGGCACCTAGTTGATTTCCCTATAATCCTCAGTACATTCCTTAAGCACACATCGTTGGGATAGATACTTAGGCAAGGCTATTTTGAGTGTTACCTTCTCTCAATAAAAACCATTACAAAAGGTCTACTCATTTAGTATGTAGGCAGTGCATTGTTGACATTTAATAAGTACTCAACCAATATTCATTATTATTATAATTATGTATAATAATTATGCAACAAATGATTGTATTATCATTGATTAAACTGAATTCCAAAACCAAATGGAAATTGCTCTTCTGGATTACAGTTTGGCTTTATCTGGAGCACTGATTCCCTCAGCTAATTGCTAGTTGATTACGTTCATTTTTCTCATATCTCTGGACAAGGACGAACTCTGACTTTGTCTTTTGTTCAGTGGCTAGTGTATTTTAAAGTCAATAGAATGTTCAAACTGAAATGAAATTTGGAAATCTAAACCCCTAATTTTCATATGAAAATGAGGTAAGGAAAGATGAAGTGTTGCAGGAATGGGACATGCAAGATTTCTTAAGTCACAATCAGTTGTCTTTCTTCTGTGCCATGTTACCTCTTTTGGAGAGAGGGGGCCCTCAATAAAGTATAAGATCATTTATTCTTAACATTCTTTGTATTTATAATCATTCCATTTCCTTGCCTTAAATGATTTAAAATAATCTGTGCCCACGACATAATAAAGTTAAATATCCATCATGATGCTCATCAGCATGAAGAGTGATGGTCAGTTGATTCTTATAAATACAGAATGATTAAAAGAGAGGATTCCTGATTTGCAGAATGTTTTGAGTATTTCTTAGAAATTTCTATGAGAGCAGAAATATGACTCTTTTCTGACTTTTAACTTATAAACTTATAATGCTCTTATATAGTGAGTAGGAGCTCTGTCTTTTTATCATTTAGAGAACTTGAAATTTAATTAATATGTTGGATGGGGGCTGTAGGTGATATAGTGAATAAGATACACTGACCCAGGAGTCAGAAGAACCTGAGTTCCAATTAATCCTCAGACACTTACTAGCTGTGTGACCCTGGTCAAGTCACTTAACCCTGTTTGCCTCAGAAATAGAAAGGAAGAAAGAATGGAAGGAAGGAAGGAAGGAAGGAAGGAAGGAAGGAAGGAAGGAAGGAAGGAAGGAAGGAAGGAAGGAAGGAAGGAAGGAAGGAAGAAAAAAGGAAGGAATTAATATATTGGAAGTGTCTTGTGTACTTGCTCCATCCATGCTTTTGCTCCATTTCCTCCTCATCTCTGTAGACTGGACACCATACTTGCCACTGAGATATCTCTGAGGGATATTAAGAGTGGCAGTGAAATAACCTCAGTTAAGTGTTTCCATGGAGAGAAGCCCTGTATAAATACAAATATAAAATAGCATTCTCATTCAACATTTATGGCATTTAGTCTTAAATGTAGCATGACAGTTGAGGGTTATTACTTGGGTTATTAATGGTAATGGTTTATCATGCTCTTGCCCTCTCCTGTCCTTGATATAGGAATATAATGGGAGGATTAAAGTAGCATTCAACATTTCCAGCTGCATATTACTGACTTAAGAGATAATTATAGAAAAATGTAAAAAATTGTGTGAAGACATACCCAGAAGAGGTAGCTGGGGGTACAATGGATAGAGCCTATGCCTGAACACAAGAAGAAGTGAGTTTAAATTGATCCTCAGACACCAGTCACTTAACCTCTGCCTCGGTTTTGCCATCTTTAAAATGGGAATGATAATAACATCTCTCTCTCCTACTTGTTGTGAGGATAAAATGGCATAATATTTTAAAGTATTTTGCAAACTTTAAAGTGCTAAATAAATGCTAGCTATTATTATCATTATCATTACTACAAAATAGCTGATGAGTTGAAGTTCCAAAGTGGAGTTAATAGTTGCTTTCAGGCCAGTACTATTAACATTTACGAAACAAGTTATTTTAATCAAGCGCACATTTGGGTTATAATAGTCTACTAGCAGCTTTGGCTTTGTAGCCAAACCAGTAAATCAAGAAGGAAACTTAGGAGGACATGTGACTGTACAGTGAGAACAATGTTATTCCCTGACCAATTAGTTGGTATTTGTGGTTAGCCTTTTAGAGAAACTTGCTGTTTACGATTTCTGATAGATCTATCACTCAGTAATCCCACAAAAATGAAATGCAGATGTATTTCTGGACAGTCGTCCATTTTCTACATGTTGGCCTGCAAAGTAACCATGAGGCCTTTTAAAATAGTGAATTCCAAAGATGATTAGGGTAAAGGGAAAGAACCTATATGTTCTAAAATGTTTATAGCAGCTTTCTTTGTGGTGTCAAAGAACTGGAAATTGTTGGGATGCCTGACAACTGGAGAATGGCTAAACAAGTTGTGGTATATCATTGTGATGCAGTGCTACTGTGCTATAAGAAATGAAGGGTTCAGTGATCTTGGAAAACATGAATAGAGTTACATAAAATAATGGAGAGCGAAATGAGCGGAACTGAGAGAACGTTGTATGCAGCAACCACAGTATTGTTTTAAGAACGACTTTGAGCAAATAAGTCATATTGACTGTTATAAATACCCAAATTAAGTATAAAAGAAAGATGCTCTCTGCATCCAGAGAAAGACTTGATAAATAGAAGTGTGTATGGAATAATTTTACAAACACACACATTTATTCATTCATTCATTCATTTATACATTTGTTTGTTTCGTTTATTTATTTATTTGTGTGATGGTAGCCATCTCTAGGACAGGGGAAGGGGTAGGGAAGAAAAAGAACAAAAAGAAATTTAAATGATAATTTTGTTGCATATTTGAAAGGAGTAGCAAATTGTGCATAGTCAATTAGCAGTTTCTTGTGCAGTCATCTTTTTTTATTGTACTATGTTATAGAAATACTTGTTTTATTCCATAAATTAAAAATAATTTTTTAAAAAAATAGTGAATTCCCATTTAAATACCCTTTCACATCTTTTAATAGTCACAGTACAGCAAGAGGAAAAGATGATTCCTCAGGCTTTTAGACTTACCACTGTTCCTGATGTCTGAGATACTCTTCTGCCTTTCTCCCTCCCTCTTCAGTAGTACAGTGGATTATATACTGTAACTACACAGCAATCAATATAAAAGAGTCTCTCTGAGAGCTTGTCGGTCCTCCCTGCGAGGCAGCCACTGTAGTGGAGGAATAGGGGGTGTGTGTCTGTGCATGCATGTCGAATATGTCAAGCATGTGTATACACACATCTGTACTGTTTTGTGATTTATATGGGAACCATATTGACCAAATCCTTAAAGAAATGTAGACGTCTTTTTTATTTGTTTGTTTTGGGACTTAGAGCCCATGAATTTTTATTAAAGGCATGGCACAAATCAAAACTTGCTCCCGTCAACAGTTTTCTGGGACTTGAAATGTCAATGCCAACAAAATTACTTCAGTATTCCTCCTAAATCCTCATGAAAGGGACGTAATGGCCTTGTTTGGGCATATTGGGAGGTGGATCTATGGTTTGTAGATTTAGTTAGCATTCAGAATCCATAGACTACTACAGGCACTCTCTATGTCTGTGTTGAATTTCTTTGTATTTTGATTACTTCCAGATATTCCCAGCCTTTACATGAGGAAATAGCATTACATAAGCACCTGAAACACAAAAATATTGTCCAGTATCTGGGCTCATTCAGTGAAAACGGCTTCATTAAAATTTTCATGGAACAGGTTCCAGGAGGTAAGAACTTTTTTTCCCTATCTTTATTTTATGGCCTTGAAGGAGAATAGTAATAAAGTTTTTAGAACCGTGTGATCATTTCAGAAAAATTATGGACTGATTTTACAGTTAGACAAGAGGTTTGAAGGGGGAAATGAAAAATTAAACTGATTAAATGGCATAAATAAGTTTGAACTTTTTATTTGATTATAAATCATTTTAAATGTGATTGATATCACAAATTAAGGGGTTTTTAAAAATCCTGCGGAAAAAAACAACTGCTTTTCTTCTCTGCCCTTTCTTTCCACTGTACTATCTAAAACCCGTTTCAATTTTAAAAACTCTGTTATTAATAACTGTCATCAGAGATACTTTCATCTCAAATTATCACTTATCTTTTCACTCATATCTGTTGTTAACCTTGCTTTTAGAAACTACTGGGTCTTCTTTAGTTGGAAAGGAATTCAGACAAAAGGACCCTATGAAAAGTGCACAGTGAACAAGGGTACCAACAAATATGAAGGATCACCAGAACTCGTAGTAATAGAGGGATATATTCTCCCTCTCCCACTCCTCACCCCAGAGGCAAGACTGACTTTATGAGGATTGTATGAAGAAAACTTGGCCTTTTTGAGTGGACAAAATGGCTGACTTCAATGAGAGTATCAAACCCATCTTTCACAAATGCCTGCATTTCCACATCCTCTTACCCTAAAATTACAGTGCAGTGGAAAGAACACTGGATTTAGAGTCAAGAGAACCAAGGTTCTAGTCCAGCTCAGACACTACCTATGTGACCATGGGCATGTGATAGCCTTCCCCTCGCCCTACCCCCCAAGAGTTTCATTTTCCTCATTTTGGCCTAGCTACCTTCTATCATGTAGGCCATGCCTCCTCCCCTGCCTCCCTGAGGTATTGATCCAGGAGACGGAATCAGCATACACCTTGCACCTTAGACCTTCCCTCAATACATGTTCCTGGGAAACCTCTCTTTTGAAATATTCTCCATTCATCAGTATCACTTGGGTCCTTATCTTTATTCCTGTAATCTATTAGGCTCCAGATCAGTCTCTCTTTTCCAAAGGAACTAGTACCTGGCTTATAATGTTCCTCTCTACTTCTGCCCTCTCACTTGGGATCTTCATGTTGATGTTCCCTTAAGCATCTTGCTTTCCCAGGTAATCAGCTTCATTAACTCCCTTGCTCTTCATCTTCATCCCACCTAATTTACCAAAATAGGATATTGAAGAGACAGTAGGAGGAAGTGTTGAGAAAGAGGAGAAGGCCCAAGATAGTCTTGGAGAAGATATATATGTATGAAAGGTAGATGGATGATGATTGAGTGAAGGAGCAGTCAAAGGTAGAAGAAGAACCAGAAGAAAGACATTTGGGGAAACCAAGAAAAAAGAGCATTCAGGAAGAGGAGATGGTCACCTAGACAACCCATTGGTATCTCAAAAATGGAACTTATCTTTCCCTCAAAGCTCTTCCTTCCTCTGAATATCTGTATTTCTATTAGGGTATCACCATTCAACTAGGTAACTGGGTTCACAATCATCACTTCCATCATCCCTGTATGTCTTTTTAAGTTGTTGTTGTTGTTCAGTCGTTTCAGTCATGCCCGGCTCTTTTTGAACCCATTTGGAATTTTCTTGGTAAAGATACTGCAGTGGTTTGTCATTTTCCTCTCCACTGTGTTCCTATTTTACAGATGAGGAACCAAAGCAAATAGGGGTTAAGTGATTTGCCCAGGTTCACACAGTTAGTGAGTGACTGAGGCCAGGCTTAAACTCAGGAAGATGAGTCTTCCTGATTCCATGTCTGTCTGTCTGCATGTTCACCAAGGCTCTGTCCTGTTTTTACTCTACCTACCCATCTATTAATGATGACATCTGTTAACTAGATAACTTCGCTAAGTAACCACATTCCTCCTTAAATCTCACCATCATCTGTAGCTGTGTTTTGTCTGTAATCTTTTACTCCAAATTTCCCCAGTCTGATGATAATCTGTTGTCCTTCCATTTCTCCCTTTGCCCCATTCATTCCAAACCTATTCTTGGTCACCATTATGACCCCCAATTCCTCCATTCCTCCCTGTTTCCTACTCTGGCCTCATCTCTTTCCCTTCCTAATCTTGACCCTATGATTAACCTTTTTAATTATACCCTATTCTCTACCCTTGAATGCATTGCCCCCTTGTTCTCCTGCTATTTGTGCCATGCAGTCTTCCTACTCTGTCTTGTTCCAACTTCTTGGCTGTTGCATATGTGAAGCCCTTCAATCATGGTGACTGCGTTCACTACAAATTGAAGTATCCCACATCAGCTGGGCTATCACTGCTGCACTACTTCTTTATATTTTTCCTTGTGCTATCACATTCCTCACAATAATTCTTAACCCTTCTAAGTCCCATCTCTCAAGAGATGCCCCTGATTCCTGTTTCACTAAGAGGATCAAACCCATCTTCCATGAATGCCTGCATCACCCTAAAATTACAGTGCAGTGGAAAGAACACTGGATTTAGAGTCAAGAGAACCAAGGTTCTAGTCCAGCCCAGACACTACCTATATGACCATGGACATGTGATAGCCTTCCTCTCGCCCTACCCCCCCAAGAGTTTCATTTTCCTCATCCGTAAAATGAAGGAGTTGGACCAGAGGGCCCTTCATATTTTCTGCCCCCCTCCTCTACTCCTTTGCTTCAGTCTCTGATGAAGAGGTAGCCCTTCTCACCCAGGCCAGACTTTCTACTTGGACACCACTGTTCCTTGTTAACTCTGGGAGGTTGACTTTCAGAATAGTTTCCCCATTTTCACCTATATTTTGTCTAGACTTATTAGCTACTTTCCTACTGCCTACAAACATGCCTAGATCTTCCCTAATTTGAAAACCTTCAGATGACCCTGTCATCCCCTCATGTCCTTGCCCTATATCTTCCTTCTTTTCATTGCCAAGCTCCTAGAACAATTGGTCTACTCTTGTTTTCATTTCCTCTCCCCTTAACCACTACCCACCCCACCATAGACACACACAGACATTACAACCTGCCTTCTGACCTCACCACCCAATGAAACCGTTCTCTAAAAGATTACCAGCAGTGGCTTAACTTCTAAATCCTATGGTCTTTTTTCAAGTCTTCAGCTTCCTTGATCCCTCTACAGTTTTGGCCATCACTAACTATCTCTTCTTCCTGAATTCTTTCCTCCCTTTGTTTTCTTCATACCTTTCTTCTGATTCTGCTTCTCTATTTTGACAGCTCCTTCACTTGATCATCATACATCTACTTTTCATCCATATGTGTGTCCGTCAAGACTATCCTGGGCCTGCTTCTCTTCTTTCTCTACACCATGTCCTTATATCTTTCTTATATCTGGGTTCAGTTAACATCTCTCTGCATGTATGTGTTGTCTACTATATGTGTTGTGTTCCCTAATTAGAATGTGAGCTCCATGAGAGAAGGTGCCACCTCAGTTTACTATTTGTATCCCCAGTGCTTGGCACATAGTAAGTGTTTACTAAATGTTTTTTTCATTCATTCACTAATTCGTTCTGCAGATGACTCAGAAATCTAGCTATTTAACACTAATGTCTCTCTTGAATTCTACCACTATATAACCAATTGCCTACTAGCCATCATCACCCAGATGGCCCACTGGCATTTCAAAAGTGAAACTTACTGTCTTTCACCCAAAACCCTTCCCTCCTCTAACTATCTTTATTTCTGTGGAGGATACCACTATTCACTCAAGCAACTAGTTTCATATCCCCCACTCCCATATATCTTTCTATGTCCACTAAGGCTCTATGCTTTGCGTTCCTCTTTTTTACTCATCTGTTAGTTGCCATAGGTACAATGATCACCTTTATGATTACTCCCAGATCTATATATTTAACCCTATCTAGCTTCTCTCCTGAACTCCAGTCCTACGTCACTAACTGCCTATTGAACATTTCCAACTTGGTATCCCTATAGGCACCTCAAACTTAATATATCTGAAACATCTCATCTGTCTCCACCAAGCTACTGCCCTTCTGACTTTCCTGTATGTGTGAGAGCACCACCATCCTTCTAGACAACCAGATTTACAACTTCAGAATCATATTGGACTCTTGACTTCCTCTTGCTTCCCATACCCAATCAATTTTCTTGCTACAACCTCTCTTGCATATATATCCCTTTGTCTCCATTTGTATTATACAATCATCCTACTCCAAGCCCTCACCATATCTTTTCTGTATGATTGTATTCACCTCTTTATTAATCTCTCTGTCTCCAGTTTCTTCCAGCTCCAATTTGCCCTTTACATGGCTACAAAATTAATATTCCTAAAGTAAAGATCTGAAAATGTCACAGCCCTCCTCTTTACCCACTATCTCCCACTTTTCCTCTACCTCCTCCCCCACCAAGATGCAGATAACATAATACCTAATGCTGTGGAAGATTTAATGACTGTGGAGTCAGACAAAACTAGAATAAAATCCCAGCTTTAGAGCCATGATCCTAGTAGAAGATGAGTTCCATGAGAGCAAGGACCATGTCATTACTTTTTAATTGTAGCACAGTGATACATGCACAACAAGCACTTACCCTCTGTTGAACTGAATGATATGTTTATTGAGCTTTGAAAGCAACTTATTAAGCATTTTTTTTCCCGTGAACTTTTTTCCCCATCACACTCCAGGAAGCCTTTCTGCTCTTCTTCGGTCAAAATGGGGTCCCTTAAAAGATAATGAGCAAACTATTGGCTTTTATACAAAGCAAATTCTTGAAGGATTAAAATATCTCCATGACAATCAGATTGTACATCGGGATATAAAGGTAAAATTCTGCTGTTTTTCTTTTCCACAAGCTGTTTGGATAACTCTTTTATGGTTAAAAAAGGACTTTGTGATCCTTTTCTGTGGTCAACCTTAAACGATAAAGTTGAATAAATAAAATTTCAAATAATTTATATTTATATTATTTATCACCTATTATATAATTTATGCCATAAACATATAATAAAACATAGAATAATTCAATATCTGTAGTTTCAAGAATGCTACCCTACACAACTAGAGTATATTTTCTTCAGGAGTTTCCAAGTCCAAACATTTGTCACTCTATAGTCAACCTGGAGGTATTTCCCTGAACTTCACTGAGTAACCTAGTCCTTAGATAACCCAAATATGACCTTATTGTCAAGCATTTCCCACTGGGTCAGAAGTACTGTAGCTTATGTTTCAAAGGCATAGATGAGAAATCAGAGCCATCTTCATACCCCAGGGAGACATTAGAAGAGAACGTTAGTGAAAGAATGTCTTTTTTCTTATCCAGCTACATATTTTTTGTGATTGTTTATTCTCTCTCCCTCTCACTGCGTCCTCTCCTGAACAGTTTTTAAAATCCTCATAACCAATATATATAGTCCAGGAAAACAAATTCTAGCATTGCTCACATCCAGAAATGTCTGACTCATTCTGCATTTTAAGTCCATCACTTCTCCGGCAGAAGATAGACGAGCGGTTTATTTCATCTTCAGTGCTCTGGATTGGTGGTTTATCATGGCACTGCTCAGACTGCTCTGATCAGAAGTCTTAAAAGTATGAAGGATCGTCTTAGATGTGACAGTAAATTCAAAATAAGAGAAGAGAAAACCCTTTTCTCCCTCAGATGGTAGCCAGAGAAAGAGAGGAAGTTCAGCACGAAAAAAAAAATATGACAGCAAAAATAAGTATGCTAATATGAATGTGTATATACATACACACACATATATAAAAATATATGTATATGATCAGATCGATTTACTATCAGATCTAATATATGGCATTTTTATACCACTTTACGGTTTGTGTACCTCTTTACATACCTTATATCATTTGGTTCTCGTAATAATCCGATGAAGTAGGTACTGTAAGTATTCTTATCCACATTTCATAGGGAAAGAAATTCAGGCATTGAGGGGTTAAGTCATTTGTCCATAATCAACCAACTGGTATGTGTTGGAGGCAGGATTTTGTTCTGTATCTTCCTAACTACAAGTCTGGTATTCTACCCACTACTCTCTTTTGCCTCTAAACATTTTTAAAAAGTACAAATGTCTGACTACTTCTGTATTACCAAACTAAGTTCCCATTTTTTACAGCACTTAACTATAGTATTATATGGAAGCCTTTCATATATAACTTAATATTGAATTTAAATCCTCTGTTCTGTAGGGTGACAATGTGTTGATCAACACATATAGCGGTGTTCTAAAGATCTCTGATTTCGGCACATCAAAGAGGCTTGCTGGCATAAATCCATGTACTGAAACTTTCACTGGTATGTTGTTTTGTTTTGTTTTGTTTTAGAGTGAAAGATTGATGATAAGCATACTACAGCTTTCATAAAATGTGTCCGTGAACCTATAAAACAGTTTAATTTTTATGTACCTAAAAAGAAAAATATCTCCTTTTTCAGATCATAGATATTAACACATATTTACCTCAATGTTTTGCATTTGGCAACTTCTAAAATGGATTTGTAAAATGACTATTTAAGAAGAATTTGCCACTTCTATAGAAAGAAGCCCTCCAAAAAATAAAATTAGGAGCTGGTATTGTGAAAAGAGCAATCAGATAGCTAAAACCAAAAAACAAACACAAACTCTTTAACCCTGCATCACTACATTTTATTAGGAATAAAGAGCTTTTAAACAAAACTGAAATCCCTTTCAAGAGTCAGAAGGGCGTCTCTTTCCTGACCTTCATCATCAGCCAAGTCTCTGGAGGACTGGAAGTCCTGAACAACTGGGCTAAATTTTAAATTTTGATTATTTTGATTTAAAAAAGAAAAAAGACCAAACTGTCAGTATCAAAAATAAAAAGGGTGAATGCACTACCAATGAAGATGAAATTAAAGCAATTATTAGAAGCTATTTTGCCCCATTTCATACCAGCAAAATGGATCACCTAAGGAAATAGCCAAATATTTACAAAAATATCAATTGCCCAGTTTAACAGAAGAGGAAGTAGAATAATTGTATAAGCCTGTCTTAGAAAAAGAAACTGAACAAGCCATCATTGGACTCCCTAAGAAAAAAGAAGCCCTCTCCCTATTCTCTGTTCCAATGACTTAGCCCTCTGCTCCTGAGGTCAAAACCTGTAGTCATCTTTGCCACTCTCATTTTTTTTTCAGGAAATCCTTTGATCTCTCCATCCACCTATAACCACTTTTAAAGCTACCAAAAGGTTCTTTTCCTTAACCCTGCCCTCTGTTAAACTTCTTACTCATGCATTAATCACTTCCCATTTTTATTATTACAGTTGCTTTTTTCATAGTTTTGTTTACTCCCTGTGGCTCTCGTTCTCTATCCCACCACACAAATAACTCTGTCTGCCTTAATTCAAAAAAGAGGAAATGACTCACAAATACAAAAAGAGATAGGGGAGGAGGGTACTGGGCTGGGTACAGGAGGGGAGCTTTCCTGAGATGAGGCAATGCAGGGAAAGGAGCCATCTCTAACTTAGTCATAGAAGGTAGGAGGGAAGACAAAGCCTCCAAAAGCAGAATGAACAGGTAAAAAAAAAAAAATGAGGGGAATTTGTGGTCTGTAATCAATTATGAATGGGATTTGGAAATAGAAAAACACCATGGGCTAATGGATTATCTTTCATGTTAAAAGTCAACTTAGCTAACATAGGCTAACTTACACTTACATGCAGAATTCAACATAGATTTATTTGGAGCTAACCATATAGCAGATACAGCTAGTTACTAAGGATATTAAGATTAAACCTGCCCTCAAGGAACTTAGAGTCTATATAAAGCACAATGGTCAAATGGTGTTGTTTTTTTTTTTCTTTTATGGACAGGCACCTTTAAAACAGTTTAATTTTTATGTACCAAAAAAGAAAAATCTTATTTTTCAGGTCATAAATGTTAACACATATTTACCTCAACACTTTAGAAATATACTATTTCATTGGTTCATACCAATGCACTACTTCTATGGTTGCAAATAGTAACTCCTCTTTGCCAAAGTAGGGTTCTTGTGAGTTGTTCTGACCAAAAAGAAAGACTATCAGCATGTGATGGCCATCGAGAATGAGCCTTTCTTAATTTTGTTAAGTTGACCCTTAGAGAACAGGCATGCAATTGCTTTACCAGAACTATACTCAAGTACAACTGCTGGACAAATGAGAGCTTGTTCTCTTCTGCGTAGTTTTTGAGACCACTTGAGTTACCCTCCATGCTCCTGCTAAGGGTTAGCGCTTGAGTGACATGTGTACAGCAATAAAACCTTATACTCCCCTCATGATATGAATTTAGACAGATTCATAAAAAATTCATATCCTTCCTGATGATTAGTTAGATGGCTGACATTTCCTTCTTAGTTATATAATGTTTACACTTAATGCAGACATAACAAAAATCCATTAATAAAATGCAAACAAAATAGTTGGGTGTTTTTTTTTCCGTAAAAGTGCACTTTTAAAATTGAGTCCAGTGTTTCAGGACTTCCAGTCCTCCAGGGAGTTGGTTGATGATGAAGATCAAGAGAGAGACATACTTTTGGCGCTTGAAAGGGATTTCAGGTTTTTTAAAGGCACTTTATTCCTAATAAAATGTAGTGATGGAGGGCTAAAGAGTTTCTGTTTGTTTTTCTTTTCTAAAACCATGTTCTCCCAGGTTTTATGAACAAAACAAAAACACTAACAAATTTTTCTGCCCTCTGTTACTGCATTCTATTAGAATATATATACGTATATGTGTGGAGATTATGTATGAAATGAGAAACATAAATCAAAACCTGAAAGTAATATTAAATATAGTAATTAGCAGAAATTAACATTTATGTTATATAACAGAATATTAATATAATGGAATATATAGTATTATTTTATTTGATATTTATTATACAATATTATTTTAATTGATATTACTATAACATATGTACATATATATAATATTGGGTAGCTAGACGGCACAGTGGATAGAGTGCCAAGCTGAGAATATTCATCTTTGTGAGTTAAAATCTGTCTTCAGACTAGCTGTGTGACCCTGGACAAGACATTTAACCCTCTTTGCCTCAGTCCCTCATCTGTAAAATAAACTAGAGAAGGAAGCAGCAAACCACTTCAGTATCTTTGCCAAGAAAACCTCAATTGCAGTCATGAAGAGTCAGGCATGACTGAAAAATGATCCAACAACCAAAATAATACTTTCAGGTTTTTATTCATGCTTTTCATGCCATCCTCCAAATCAGAGTGGGTCTGTATCCCAGGGTGGGGAGAAGGAGAAAGTTTCATACATAACATGGGTCTGTTTAATTGCAATAATTTAAGTTTAAAAGTTTGCGATTTCCTCCTTCTTTATCTCAACACACTCATACCTTGGCATCAAGCATTTTAAATCTTGCCAACACTCATAAAACTTGTGGAACAAAACCCTCCCTTGAGCACACTTCTTACCAGCAAATCTGAGACTGTGATTTTTTTTAAAAAACATTTCAGAACACCTATAAAGAGAGAAGCCGTTACCAAGGTATAGCACAGATCACCTGCTAGATGCAGAAGATTACCAAGAGGAATAATTTAATACAGTTAGCTTGATGGGGAGAAGGTGATCAGAAGTTGAATTCACAAAAATTAGAGTTTCATACATATTAGGTGCCTAAGAAACCATAGGGTTTAGAGCTGCAAGCATCCTTTGTCCTACCCCTTCCCATTATAGAAGAGGAAAGCTAGTTCCCAAAAAGAGAGAGAACTAATCCAACACAGAAGAGGTAATAAGTAACAGAGCTAGGTGAGATTCAAACCTATGTTTCTGAATCCATATCCAGCACTTTCCAATGCAACAGTGGTTGTTTTGAATGAATGATAAGAAGCAGAAGGATGGTCTGAAAAATCTAGAAAAAAAAGAGCAGAGTTTTAAATGGGCCAGAGTTTTTATATAGCGTTGTCAAAGTTAGAGAGACACTCACTGTACCAGGCTGACAGTAACATTCTGAACCCTAGAAAAGAATACAATGGTACGATCACAAATTTTTAGGCTCTACCAAAGCTTAAATGAAATATCTGGTAACATTACCTCTCTTTGTTCCAAGAAAACCTCTGATAACTAATTCCGTTGCCCATGTATCAATGGAATGACTTTTTGCTGGTTTTAAATGACTGTTGGCATCTGGTTTCTAAATCAGTGTCTTGTGGGTACAGTTGACATAAATCTTGTTTCCTAGAGTCTGATCAATCATTCTTGAGTAAATGTGAATTTCTGAAAATGTAAAGATGAGGTCCAGAATTCAGGATGTTAGTAATGACACAGAGGCCTAACTTGCCATCAGACAACTGGCCTCTATTTTTCTCTCCCTGTTAAATTCAACAGGGAATGGCAGACCATTTTAGTTCTGATAACATGACTATCAGAGGAGGATAGTGGAATATTATGAACAGAATCCTATTACAAGAAAGCAAGAAGTTGTAGAGAGTAAAAACAAATTTACCGGAAGTTGCATGAGGGATCCAGTTAAGTCAGATCATTCTGAGTGTTTTGTATATATTGATTTCCCTGTTGTAGGCACAAATAGTCCACATGAACATTTGGAATGGAGATGTCTCTAAATTTGTACATCTTCCATTTCTTTTGAGCTACCACATTTCTGCTTTTCTCAAAGAGCACAGTGCCTTCTTTGATGCAGGAATGCCAAGGTGGGCAATTCTGTCACTTCCAGGATCATATGTAATATCTTCTGTTTCATGTTCAAAATCCTGCATAGCTTACTCCCCACTCCCCAATGTTCTTATACCTTACTCCCCACCCCCACCTCCATGTATTCTGCAATCCAGAGACACTGGCCTCCTTGATGTCCCTCAGACAAAACATGCCATCTCTTGCTTGGCATTTTCACTGACTATCCCCCAGGTCTAAAGTACTCTCTCTCCTTATCTTTTCCTCCTGTCTTTCCTAACTTCTTTCAAGTCCCAGGAAGCCTTTCCCAGTCCCCTTTAATTCCTGAGCATTTCTTCTCTTGATTGTCTCCAACAAATCTTGTCTGTGTCTTGTTTGTACATTTTTACGTATTGTCTGTGCACTCCTTGAAAGCAAAAACTGTTTTTACCTTTCGTTGCATCCCTAGTGCTTAGCCCAGTGTCTGGCACCTAATAGGCACTTAGTAAACGTTTGCTGACTAGCAAATTCAATAATTGTTCAACATTAATACAGTTTAAAATCAGCTCATTCATTCTGTCTTGAATCCATTAAGAATGAAAGGAAGAGGGTGAACATCAACCTCTGGTACCCTGTAGCGCCATCTGGTTGAATACAGAGACCTAGATAATTCATAAGGGCTGTCACTTGGGTCCTTTTCTTTAGTTGGAAATGAAGGAAAAGATTAATTTTTCCTGTGTACTATTAAATTTTTGTGACTCATTGGGGAAAGTCCCTAGTGTGGGTCAAAGATCATGCAAGTTCTTTCCTTAGGTTTTTGATTATTTAAATTGAGAAAAGACAAGTTCAGTGCTTAAGTATTAATTGATAGTCCCCTGAAAATGGGTTTTTGAGGATAAGATTGTTAATTGACATTTGTTGTAGTAAATGAGCTTTGATTATTCTATGAAGCTGATAGCTTTATTAGTAGTTAGTTCATGGATCCTTAAGGTGTAAACTTAATTCCTTGCAGAAGTTTTTTGGTTTTTTTTTTTTTTGCACTAATGGGTAATAGTACAATGTGATTCATAAAAAGATATTGGTGATAGGTGTTCATATTGTGAAAAGTCTTTCACTTTGGTCAAGGATCATCATGTATTGAAATAGCTTGTGTAGCAAAAGGCTCAGAATTTGAAATTAATTGAGCATGGCATCTTAGAAGTCTTTGCCCATAGTAGATTATCTGAGTAGACCTTTAAGAAGCATGACACTTGCAGAAAGAGGAAAGAAATAAAAAGTTCTACTCATTATTGTGCTTCTGACAAATTGCTGGACTTTGGGAAAAATCACAATGTATTGGTGCTCCACCTGGCACTATCTGGAAAAGGGGAGAGCATGGCATTGTCACCAAATAACGGTCATCATCCATTTTTATTCCCTTGATAAATAGATTTAAAAAAAGAAATAGTACTATTTATTGTAAGGCCCTTTTTCTCCATTGTGGAAGGTGGAGACTAGCAGAGATGAAAATTAAAACTCAAAGCACATTTTACAAATTATTTCATCACTGTAGAAATAAACTCATTAGAAATCAATAGAAAATATATTTGAACTATTTCCAGGTACTCTTCAATATATGGCACCAGAAATAATAGATAAAGGACCAAGAGGATATGGAAAAGCAGCAGACATATGGTCTTTGGGTTGTACAATCATTGAAATGGCCACAGGAAAACCACCATTTTATGAACTGGGAGAACCTCAAGCAGCTATGTTCAAGGTCAGATTTTTCTTTGGTGCCTTATTTCATGTAATGTCCTATTTAAACTGTCATATGCATAAAAATTCATGGTCAAATATTATATGCATGTATGTATATGTGTATTATATAGATCTATGTCAGAAATATGGAAGGTTTTGGAATTTATATGTTAGTACTAGTCATACTAGTTATATATATATATTTTAAGATCTCATTGGATGAGATATATATATATATATATATATACACATATATATATATATATATATATATATACACATATATATATATATATATATATATATATATATATGGTAGCTAGACGGCACAGTGGATAGAGTGCCAAGCCGAGAATATTCATCTTTGTGAGTTAAAATCCATCCTCAGACTAGCTGGGTAACCCTGGACAAGTTATTTAACCCTCTTTGCCTCAGTCCCTCATCTGTATGACATATTAATACATATTTGGAAAAGGATGTTTTTATAGGTCACTCACTAGTGTGTGTAGTATGAGAGTTAGTGTTAATATGGATAAATCTAATCTACAGAAAACAAAAAAAAAGTTCATTTAAATTACGATTTCATTTGCCACATTTGCCCGAACTGTTACCATGGTTGCTGCCAAATAATTAAGTTGTATTATTTAGATTTCTTCTGTTCTCTCTACTATTCCTTCTATTCTGATAGAGGCTCTAATGACCATTGTAGTCAATAATCATAAGTAACATGTATGTTGAATTTTAAAATTTGCAAAGTTCATATCCCTCATAACACCCACTTAGGAGGTGTAATCTTTAGGATTCACAGCTTCAGACAGATTAGGTAACTTGCCCAGGGTTATAGTGCTAGTGAATGTTAGACCCAGGATTCAAACCCAGGTGACTTAGTTCCCAATTCAACACTTTTTCCTCTCTACCTACAAAATTTTCTTGATAATCAGATAGTTCACTTAATCGGGAGTAAGCAGCATTTTCTCTTAGTCAGAAGTAAAATCTAGAGAGAGCATTTTGATCATTCAGTCCATATTTTGGAGAAAAGATATGTTCCATTTTTGTCTGTGACCCAGTAAACAGATTGTGTGTGTGTATGTGTGTGTGTGTGTGTGTGTGTGTGTGTGTGTGTGTGTGTGTAATACAAGTCTTGAAACTGATTCTTTTTGCTAGTATCAGTACATGTGTCCACTGAAGCATTCTAGAGATAGTGTGATTTTTTAGAAAGCCTACTACTCTTGGAGTCAGCAGAGTTAACTCTCTTTTTGGAGCTGGAAGACTTGAGCTTGAATCCTAGCTGTCACATTGGAAAATGACTTCAATTTTGTGAACCTTAGTCATATTATCTGGAAAATGGGTATAATCATAATTTTATTACCTGCTTCACTGGGTTTCTGAAAAAAAATGTACGTTATAAATCTGAAAGCACATACAAGTTTTGACTGTTATTACAAAATCTTAGTTTTTTTATTCTGAAATAGGATTAAATATATATACATATACACACTTAACATCCTTTCTAGCAAAGCAGTTTGAATAACACATTGACACAAGGGAAGTGAGTTCAGCTCTTCAAAGAGAACCTGTAAAATATCGTTGAAAGCTAAGCCTAAAGAACTTATTAGTCTACAAAAATATTGCACTAACCATCTCCTTGGGAAATTTTCAGGTATAAAATAAAACCAATATTTTATCCTACTTGCCTGGCTTGTCATTTATTTTCACCAACAGTCACAAGGCAGAGTTTTTTTAAGTAATAGGATTATAATAATATTATTATATAACATAATTATATATTATAATATATAATTTTACAATATGGTTATAATATAATACAAGAAACTTCAATTCATGTTCTCTTATCTCTACTTCAACATCCTGCCTGACAAAGAAAGCCCAAGTAGCCACTCTTGGAACGTAAAGCAAGAGCTCATCACTGCAGTTTTTGGTGTTTATCCTTCATTTTCAAAGAGGACCATGACATCAGGAATGTGATGCCGTGATTTGCAAGTGAATTGGATTTAAGTGAGGGAGGTCTGTACAGAGTGCAAAACAGTGGACCCACAAAATTTCCTTCATCTCTCCCCGCCATGAAAGAAGAAGCCTGATTAGCCTAGTTTTAACAAAAATCACCACCCCTACTTGGATCTTTGGAAATTAATATGCCAAGGGAGGAGCTTTTCCTGTGTTCTTCAACCTGCCAAATAAAATAAATCGGGGGGAAATTCCATAGCCATAAAGTTCCACCGCGTCTTCTATATTATTCTTCTTTAAAGGTAGATTTGGATGGGGGTAGGAGGGACAGGAAGGGTACATGGCAGCAGGTGCTCAGACCTGTGATTTCATTAGTATGGGAGAACTCCCAGGATGGAAACTTTTTTCACTGTTATAAATCTAAAACTCTTCTATAGTCTTAAGAGCATTATCAGGGACACTGAGCTATGAAATGACTTATCCGTGGTCACATATAGACTATATGAGTCAGAAGCAGGACTTGAACCCAGGGTTTCTCATCTCCATGGCTAATACTTGATCTACCATATCAGTAATTCTTAACCATTTTTTGTGCTATGGTGACAGTCTGATGAAGCCTATAGACCCCTCCACAGAATAATATTTTTAAATACATAAGATAAATACATGGGATTACAAAGGAATAAAATTATATTTAAATAAGTATGTCATTTTTCTCATCCAAGTACACAGACCCCAGGTTTTTTAAGAATAACCCTGCATTGTTATTCTGTCTCACAGAAATGGGATTTTAATAGTTGTTATGTTGTTTTTTCCACTAGGAAATTTATCCCATTTGGGAAATTTTTCATGTGTATTTTTCCACATGTCATATGACTTCTACCTCTGGCATGTAATTAATGGGGCATAATCTGATCTAATGGTGACTTTTCATAATCTTTGAATTTTTCCAACCATAGAGGGTAGCATATCTTGTGGAAATTTATATTCATATTCATAGACAGTGGGAGTTAGAAAAGATCTTAGAGATGCTTTAGTAAAATACTCCCATTCACCTCCTCCTTTTAACTTTTACTTACTCCTTCCAGTTATTTCCCAGTATGCACCACATCTGACTTCCTCACCATTGCATCCCTCTTCTTTTTGTCAGTCAAGAGGATCTAAATGTTTTCTCCCCTTTTCTCTTGGGGCCGTGATTAGTCATTTCAACTCATCTGAATTTATCAGCATTTTAGAGTTTTTATTTAAGTTATCATAATCCCAGTATCCACATTTTGTGGATGAAAGAAATAGAGGCCCAGAAAGGAACGAGGATGTGTGCAAATCAAATTCATAGTATATCTAAGACTGGAATCCAGTTTTTCAGCCTAACACATCTATATTTGTCCAGATAACACCATCCTGCTTCCCTGTGACAGCCAAGATATACATATACATATATATATATTTATACACACACATACACGGAATACACACATATATGTATGTGTGTACATGTGTATGTATATATGATGTATGTATATATGTGTGTGCGTGTATATAAATGTGTCTGTTATAAATATATTTGTATGTTATTTATGAATATATATAAACCTTTATATGCATATATGAAACTTTTGTTGCAGTCTCTCTCTATATATACACATACACACATACACACATAGATGCATACAACTTTATATACATATACACACATATGTATGAACACATACATATGCATATTTACATGTGTGTGTATATATAAACACACACCTTTGTTGCAATACCTCTGCTTTGGGAAGATTAGGAAGTCTTCCTATCTCTTCATAAATTATTTATTCTCTGTACAATATGCCATTAACTAATTATAATGATAGGCTATAAAGGAGTTAGCCGGTATTTCATTTTAATGTCTCCTGCTGTTGACAGCAAAATTTGTTGACAAACAATTTTTATTGTATTATCTGTTTTATAAACTCTATGCTGTATTTGATTCTCCTAATCTTGGCATCCCAGTTTATAATTTTTTAATAGCAGTGAGTGGAAAACATGTAATTAATTTGTAATTCAAATAGGACTATGTTAGAAATTGTGTGTCCTGAATCAAAAGTATGAAAATAGCAATAATTAAAAAGAACAAAGCTTATCATAGAATTAATATGAAATTTCAAGTTAGAATAAAATAGAGTCATATTTCTCTTTTTAAAATATTTTAATTAAATTAAACCAATTGAAAATACAATATCAATACTTGATCAATATTAACAGATTCTTCTGTCTTAACTGTTTCATTTGTGAGAGTCTTGCTACAATCTAGGGGTGTTCACAATAAATTCTGGTAGACGGAACACTGACTTATGACTGAAATGTCTGGGTCTGTTACCAACTTCACTAATTGTCCTGTGAATCTTTGGTCAGGTAAAAGTAGGATGTTCTTTAGGTAGGGGATTTAATGAATAAGATATATGCATAAGAGGTAAGAAGATGTCATCCTCCTTAGGGGTAAAACTTATGGTTTTATTTTCTGTTTTTTTTAGGTAGGGATGTTCAAGATACACCCAGAGATCCCTGAGTCTATGTCAGCAGAGGCCAAGGCTTTCATATTGCACTGTTTTGAACCAGATCCTGACAAAAGGGCCTGTGCCAGTGATTTGCTCGTTGATGAATTCTTAAAAGTTTCCAGCAAAAAGAAGAAGTCACAACCTAAACTTTCAGGTATGTATCTGCATTGAAATAAGAATGAGTCAGCAGGCACAATGGTAAACACCTGTAATTCCAGATATCTGGGAGGCTGTGACTGATAGATCCCTTAAGACAAGGAGTTCTGAGCTATCATAAACAGAACTAATTGGATAGCTGCACTGTTTGGCATTAACACGCTAAGGTTGCCTAAGGAAGGATGAACAGGCCTATATCAGAACAAAACAGGTCAAAGTTCCTGTTCTGAGCAAAGTAGGACCTTTAAAAAAAAATAAAGGAAAAAAGATATAGAGATGAATCAAAGTCACCAAGCCCTAGCTGAATAAAGTGTCAGGTAAATTATAAATTTAGGTGGCACAGTGGATGGAGTGCTCAACCTGAGGTCAGGAAGTCATCTTTCTGAGTTCAAATCTGGCTTCAGACACTTACTAGCTGTGTGACCCTGGGCAAGTCACTTAACCCTGTTTGCCTCACTTTCTTCATCTGCCAAATGAGTTGGAGAAGGAAATGGCAGATTAGTATTTTGCCAGGAAAAGCTTAAATGGGGTCACAAAGAATCAGACATGATTAAAATAAACTTTTACCTGTTCCCAGCTATCACTGGAAATTAGGAATGATCCTTATCTAAGAAGTCAGAGAGTCTGTTCTTTAACTTCAAAATGTTATAGTGTCATAGCATGGTGTTTGAGGTCTAATTACAGACCAGAAATAACAGGGCTATGTCTTTAACATCCCATTGCTGTAAATCCTGTTAAAATATATGAGATTCGGTGCTTTGTTGTAGCTGCTACCCAGAGTACGCTAAATAAAACTTTCAAATGTTCTTGTAGTTGTTGAGTACTGTAAATGGCATGTCTCTTTAAGCTTCAGGTGTGAGAGAATACCTGCTCTACCTTTAAGAATGTCTCTGACTATTGAACAAAAGTAGATGTAAAATAGACTTTCAGTTATACAAAATTTGTAAAAAAACAAACAAACAAAACCAGTACATGAAAGAATAGCCCTTTAAAGCAGGTTTTGGGGGGAACTCTCTCCTTTCCCCTTCCCCTAGAGGGATATCATGGCCAACCACTCCTAAAGACCTCTTCATGGAAGCAGCCTAGTACTTGACCTTGGAGTCAGACAACAGATGTTCATGTTCCACCTTTGACCCTTCATACACCAATAATTCATTCAACAAACACTTATTAAGCACAGACATAAAAAATGAAACAATCCCTCCTCCCAAGGAACTGATATTCTAAAGGAGGGAATAGCAAGTAAATATATAAGTATGTACTCCCATACTATGAGGAGAATAAATACCAAGTAGTTATTAAATACAAGGTAGTTGAGGAAGGAGGACCCCAGCAGTTAGGGGATCAATCTTAAAGGAAAAGTGTGATTCTAGGAGGAGGTAAGGAGAGAGTGTGTTCCAAGGTATGCAAGAATGGCCACTGCAGAGAAGGGAAATGGAGTATTGTGTAAGAAACTGAAAAGGCCAGTTTGGCAGGATCACTGAGTGTGGGAAGGGGAATACTGTACAGTGAGGCTGGAAAGGCAGTTTGGAGTCAGGTTGTGGAAGACTTTAAAAGTTAAACAGAGAAATCTGCATTTTAGCCTTGAAGCACTAGGGAGCCAGTGGGGTTTATTGAGTAGAGGAGTAATAGGGTCAGATCTACATTTAAGGAAAATCACTTTGGCAGCAATGTAGAGGGTAGGCCAGAGTAAGAAGAGACTTTAGGCAGGAAGATTAGTTTGGATGCTGCTGCAATAATCTGTGTAAGAGGTGATGAATATCTTGAAGTAAGGAGATGACTCATAAGTAGAAAGAAGGGTTAGGAGATGTTTTGGAGGTAAAAGGACAAGATGACAACTGGCAGGATATGTGGAGTGAGCAGAAAGTAAGGAGTTGACGATATCATCAGGATTACAAACCTGGGAGACTGGAAGAATTGTGGTGCCTTTGACTGAAATAGGGAAGTTTGCAAGAGGAATGGGTGTTAGGGAAAAGAGAATGAATTCTGATTTGGATATATTGAGTTTGAGATGTCTTTGGGACATCCACTTTGAAATGTCCAGCAGGCAACTGTTCATGGGGGTCTGAGGCTCAAAGGAGAGACAGAAACTGGATATAGAGATCTGAGTCACCTTACAAGAGATGATGAAGCTAAGAGGAGCTGAGGTTTCTGAGAGTATGTAGGGTATGTTCCAGACAGAATTATGGGGAATCTCCAAAGTTGGGGGATGCGATGTGGATGATGAGGCATCAAAGGAGACTGAAAAGAACAGTCTGGAATGGAGGAAAAGTAGGAGCGAGTGAGTATCATGAAACCCAAGAGAGGAAAGAGGATCCGGAAAGAGAATGTGCTTGTCAGCATCAGATGTGGCATATGGGTTGAGAAGGATGAAAATCAAGAAAAAATCCAGTCTGGCAATTGTTGGTAACTTTGGAGAGAACATTTTCACTTGAGTGAAGAGATCTGAAGTCAGATGGTAGAGTTGAGTGAGTGAGAAAAGAGTGAAAGCAACCAGTTTTTTTTTCTTTAGGAATTTGGCTGAGAAAGGGAAAGAAAGACGTAGGACGGTAGCTTGATGGGATGGTAAGGTGTTAAAGGATGGGAGAAACTTGTGCTTGGTTAAAGGTGGTAGAGAATGAAGCAGTATGTAAGATGAGGTTGACAATTAAGAGGATAAAAGGTGACTGAAGTTGCAAACTGCTGGCAAAGATGTGGAGGGATTGGCTTTGGCAAGGAAGAATGGCAGTATTGATTTGATTGTGGCTGTAGAATTGGAAACTAATTGGGGTGGGGGCAGGGGAGTGGGGTGGGGTGAGGAACATGAATCTTTTCTCCCAGATACTTAGGCATGAATCATAAGAGTCTTTGGGGCAGGACACAAAAATCTGGTTCATTCTCCTATTTTTTTTCTTGAGATGACTTTTTAAAAATTGCTAACAATAATATTGAAAACTCAGTTCAGGACATATTTATATGTGATATATATACACATAGACATAGATATATACATACATACGTATATGTATACATATTTTTCATGAAATGAGTTCTGAAAATATATACATTTATAGTTTTTCTGAAGCATTTCTGAAGCATTCTCTATATATTATACATTATATTTGTTTTTATATATATTTTAAATAACATATCTAAAACTTAGGATACATCATATATATTACTTGGAAATATGTGATAAAATATATACTATACTAAAATATGTAATATATTATCTGAAAATATGTGTATATATTTTCATATATATATACATACATATGCTGTCATTTCTTGTCCATATATTAAAAAGCTATCTTTTGAGAGGAATCTATTCTTTGCCCACTGCTTTGGTTTTTGGTTAGTTCCTAAGAATGAGAACATTGTGTATTCATCCTTCGTTGCCAAAGAAGACCATGCCATCAGAGAAATGATGACATGACTTGCACTTGACTTTGTTTTGAGTGAGGGAGGGCTGTGCAGGTCACAAGCCTCAGTTCTCCACAGCCATCTGAATCCAGTGACCAGATATTCATCAGGATGACTGGAGATGACCCAGGATGAGGCAATTGGGGTTAAGTGACTTGCCCAAGGTCACACAGCCAGTGAGTGTCAAGTGTCTGAGATGAGATTTGAACTCAGATCCTCCTGACTCCTGCACTGGTGCTCTATCCGCTGCACCACCTAGCTGCCCCCTCTAGAAGTGATATTACATTCCCCAATTGATAAATGGCCAAAGGAGATGAACAGGTAGTTTTCAGAGGAAGAAATTAAAGCTATCTATAGTCATATAAAAAAATACTCTAATCATTATTAATTAGAGAGATGCAAATCAAAACAACTCTGAAGGACCGACCACATCACACCTATCAGATTGGCTAACATGACAAAACAGGAAGATGATAAATGTTGGAGAAGATGTGGGAGAGTTGAAACACTAATTCATTGTTGGTGGAGCTGTGAGCTGATCCAACCATTCTGGAGAGCAATTTGGAACTCTGCCCAAAGGGCTACAAAAGTGTGCATACCCTTTGACCCAGCAATATTGCTTCTGGGACTCTATCAAAGAGATCATAGAAATGGGAAAGGGTAGCACATGTACAAAAATATTTTTAGCAGCTCTGTTTGTGGTGGACAAAAACTGGAAATCAAGGGGATGCCCATCAGTTGGGGAATGGCTGAACAAGTTGTGGTATATGAATATAATGGAATACTATTGTGCTATAAAAAATGATGAACAGGAAGATTTCAGAGAGCCTGGGAAGACTTATATGAACTGATGCTGAGTGAAAGGAACAGAACCAGGAAAACTTTGTACACAGCAACAACCAAAGTCTGCGAGGAATTTTTCTGGTAGACTTAGTATTTCATAGAAATGCAAGGACTTAAAAAATTCTTTATTGGAAACAGTTCTTTATTGGAAAGAAATTTGATTTTAATCTATCATTAGGGAATATTTAAAATTATGGCTCCAAAGAAAAGACAAACTTTCTTTTTCTCCTTAAGTCATATAGATCACATAACTCTAAACATGAACCACCAAAAAATGGTTCGCATTCTGTGCTCATATCCAACCATATGATAAGACATTAAAAACAAAAACAAAAAAAATTGATCTCAATTCTAAAACTCTTAGAAAATGAAATCTCATTACCTGTTATCTCTTAACTATGGATTGTGTGTTAAGAATGACTTGAAAAGAAAATATTGTATGTAGCATAAATCTATTATTTTCAAAGTTTTGCTAGGTTTTTCATTTTGATATTTCAGAAACTGAAACTCTGATAAGTAGTAGGAAAACAATAAAATTTTAAATTGTGGAAATAAAAACAGGAAATTTGTTGATCAGAACATACTTAAAATGAGAACATACTAACTGTATGTATTTCCCTCCACAGCTCTTTCAGCTGGATCAAATGGTAAGTCCAATTTTCTTTTTAAACTTTACCTATTTATAAAGCTATTTTTAAAAATTTTCACCCCTCAGGGGAACAAAACCTGGTGTGTTGTGTGCTCAGCTCTAGCTTCCTTCATCAATTAGTTTAAATAATTTTATTCTGTGTTATGTGCCAGTGCTGGCCAAAAGAGCAGTAAACCAGATTAGGTACCCTGTTGAATTTTTCTGCCTTAACTGAACTTCGATTGCTATTTCCTGGTGGTAAGCTGGTGACCATATTCTTTGAAATTTTGGCTTTGAATATAGTCAGATATCTCAGTATTACCTCTGTATTAACTAACCACTTTGTAGATTTTTTGAGGCAAATTTTCAGTCTAAACATTTTACAGTCACCTTGGACTGCAAAGTCCATCTGCTAGTTGGTAGGAGCTCAGAGAGTACAAATGAATTTTCAACATTAGCCTAAGGAAATCATTACGAGGAAGGCAAATATGCTCCAAAGTGATAGTGCAAAGCCAAATGAGAGTAATTTTTAAATTATCCCTGCCCTGGATTACCCCATGTTTGTTCCTCTCTACTGCATTATTATATTACAATGTGAATAAATAGGTGAAACTGACTTTTTATGGGGTCTAATCAAATATCCTTCCCTTTATTTCTGAGAATACTATTTCTCAAGGTTGGAATGAGAGTCAGAAGACTTAGGTACCAGTCCCGTCTCTACCATTAACTATCTGTGTGGCATTAGCATATCACTTTACCTCAGTTTCCTCATTTGTAAAGTGACAATCGGACTAAATGTTCTTTGAGACCTCTATATGGATCAAAAAATACAATAGGAGCAATTGTTTGTAGAACAAATTCTTAATGATTTCTAGAAAAAAGACCAATCTGCTATTCTTATTATTTTTGTAAACTTGAGGTGTGAGCAGAGGCAGCACATCTGGACTGCATAGTTTATGCCCTACTTGGTACATAAACCCTGTATATAAAGCATGATATAGTCAGCATAGAGCAGTGTCAGTTGTCCATTACTTTATTATTATCACAGGAGTTAGAATAGGAATGGACCCTAGAGATTATCCAGTCTAACTTCATTTTCTTAAGAAACCAAAGCCCAGAGAGATGTTACTTGCCTGAGATCATGTTAGAAGATGGAAGAGCAGGTCATCCAGATCCCAACCCAGTGTTTTCTCCACTACATCAAACTACCTCTTTCCCCACTGAGACTAATGCTATTGATGATCTATCGCAGTGTCAAGAAAAGTCAAGTGTCTTAGAGGATTCTGTGTAGAAGTAGAGTTGGTGTTCCTAACATCTTTGCATTTAGCTGAAGCACACAGTTGACACTTAATCAGCATTTGCTATGTACCAGCTAGGTTGTGCGATGATTAGAGCCCTGGACTTGGAATCAGGAAGACCTGAGTTCCAGTTCTACCTCAGACACTTACTAACTGTACTCTTTGCCTCAGTTTCCTCAAACTGTAAAGTGGGGATAATTGTTGTTATTACTGTCCAGTCATTTCATCATGTCTGACTCTTTGTGACCCCATTTGGGGTTTTCTTGGCAAAACTACTAGATTGGTTTGTCATTTCCTTCTCCAGCTCATTTGACAGATGAGGAAATGGAGGCAAACAAAGTGACTTGTGCAGGGTCACACAACTAGTATCTGAGGCCACATCTGAACTCTCAAAGCTGAGTCTTCCTGACTCCCGGTCTGGGGCTCTATCCACTTTGTCACCTAACTGCTGTGGGGATAATAATAGCACCTACCTTGTGCAGTTATTGTGAAGATCAACTGAGATAACATTTATAAAGAGCTTAGCATGATGCCTAAGATGTGGTAGATACTAGGTAAATGCTAGCTAATTTTATTGTTATCTGTGCCTAGCAGTTCAAATACAAATAGAAGCAGAAAGACGTCCTCTGCCCTCCAATTCTAATGAGGACGTCTAAATATAAAAGAGAGCAGAAAAGCAGATGGAAGAAAGAGGGAACCTGGAGAAAAGGAGCTGGGGGTGAACAGTAGAGAAAATATTGTGGAGATGAGCTGGCGATGAAGCCTGGAGAGGGATGAAGTGTGGTGTATTGAATGGGGTGGTGGGTTGGATTTGGAAGCCTGAGTCCTCCATTCCACCATTTACTGCGGTACGACCATGGGCAATTTATTTAACTGTTTTCAAATTTTCTTCATTTTTCCATCTATACAACAGGTGAATACTACTTAAACTCTTTCACAGAATTCCTATAGGGTCAGCCAGTTAATCAGTAAACATTTATTAAGCGCCTGCTATGTGCCGGTCTTTGTACTCAGCACTGGGGATACAAAAAGAGGCCAAATATAGTCCCCACTCTTGAGGAGTTCACAGCTGTACAAGGCTGTACAATTGTGAGCTACTTTCTTTTGAAGCAGACTCGGAATTTCGTCCGTGTAGTAGCTAAGTGGAGCAGTAGATAGAGTGCCAGGCTTGAAGTCAAGAAGTCTCATCTTCATGAGTTCAAATCTGGTCTCAAACACTTACCAGCTACTTGTGTGACCCTGGGCAAGTCACTTAAGCCTGCTTGCCTCAGTTTCCTTATCTGTAAAATGAGCTGAAAATGGCAAACTGCTGCAGGATCTTTGCCAAGAAAACTCCAAATTTCAGACATGACTGAAAAATGACTAAACAGATAAAATCAGCAAATACTGGTGGAATTTTGGTGACTACTGGACCAATGACTTTCAAACTAACTGAAAATCATTCTATATTTAAAGTTAGAGTATAACCTATAACTGCTGGTGAGTGTAACAGGATCAGAAGGTTCTTAATGTTTAAAAGAACCTTCATATTGTCAACAGTTCATAGATACATTTCCTTCCATAAATGATAGTTTTAAAAAAATCGATCATGCTTTTCTCCCTCTTCATTAATGAACAGAATATCTTAGGAGCATATCCTTGCCGGTCCCTGTGCTAGTGGAAGACACAAGCAGCAGCAGCGAGTACGGGTCCGTTTCACCTGACACAGATTTAAAAGTGGATCCCTTCTCTTTCAAAACAAGAGCCAAATCCTGTGGAGAAAAAGATGGGAAAGGAATACGGACACTCTTTTTGGGGTAAAGACCTGGCTTGGTCTGAGTGGATAGGGCAGGGGGGCGAAGGGAGAGAGAAAGAGGGTGAGTAGCAGGAGGGAGGGATGGGAAGAGAAAAAGAAGGAACAAAGGCAGGAAGGAGGGATAGAGAGAGAGAAAGAAGGGGGGAAGGATGGAGAGAAAGAGAAGGAAGGAGAGGGGGCAAGAAGGAGGTATAGAGAGAGCCAGAGTGAGAGACTATATTTGTATCTTTGTTTTCTAAACGAAACCATGATTTTAGTGCACGTATATTTATAGAATTCCAGATGAGAATTTTGAAGATCACAGTGCTCCTCCTTCTCCTGAAGAAAAAGATTCTGGATTCTTTATGCTGAGAAAAGACAGTGAACGAAGAGCCACTCTCCATAGGATATTAACAGAAGACCAAGATGAAGTTGTAAGAAACCTGATGGAATCATTGGCTCAGGTAAAAATCACTTCTGGACATAATTTTGAAATATAAGATGGCAGATTCAGATAGTTGGCAAGTAATTGTACTGATAATAAACTAAAACAGGATCACAAGATCATTAGTTTGGAGTTGAGACCTTAGAGGACACTGAGTCCTGTCCTCTTGTGGTACTGATGAGAAAACAGAGATGCAGCAGTAAGATGACTTACCCAGGGTCACACAGCTAGGAAGTGCCTGAAGCAAGATTTGAACCAAATTAAAAGGCTGCTGTGAGGAGTCAGAGTTTAGGGAACAACCAGTGAAGGAAGGGCAGAAATGGGGAAATAGAAGGCTATGTTTCCTCCTCTATAAAATGGAGCTCATAATAGTAACTACTACACAAGGTTGTTTTGAGAAGCAGATAAGAAAATAGGTGTAAAGGGCTTTGCTAAAACTTAAAGATTTTTTGGGGGCAGCTAGATGGCAAAGTGGATAGAGTCAAGAGGACCTGAGTTCAAATTCAGCCTCTGACACGTAACAGTTGTTTGACCCTGGTCAAGTCATTTAACCCCAATTACCTCAAAAAAAATGGTAAAGATTATAACATCATAGATTTAGAACTGTAGGGAACATCAAGGGCCATCTAGTCTAATTTCCTCACTTTATAGATAAGGGAGTAAGGCCAAAAGGTGCTCAGTGATTTGCCCAGAGTTTCCTCACCTGGGATTTGAAGCTGGACTTCAGTGTTCCTCATTCCAGGTCCAGCACCATGTTGCTTTACACAGGAGCTCAATAGAAATCAGCCAGTCTCTGCTCTTTTGTTTTATCAGTTTGAGAGCAAGTCACAGAATTTTAAAAATATTTTTCCCTAGAAACAATGTTGTTCATGGAAACCAGTTCTCAAGACCAGCCTATAAAAGCTAATGTAAACCTATAACATCCTAATTTAGGGCATCTGTCCTAAGCCCTCTTCACTTTTTGCTCTGACTTGCATCACTTGGTAATCTCATCATTGATTTTGGCTATAATCTCAATGCAGATGATTCCCAGATCCATATCTGTTGTTGTTGTTCAGTTGTTTCAGATGTGCCCAATGCTACATGAGCCTCTTTGGGCTTTTCTTGGAAGAGGTACTAGAGAGGTTTGCTGTTTCCTTCTTCAGCTCATTTGACAGATGAAGAAACCTAGGCAGATAAGGTTAAGTGACTTGCCCAGGGTCCCATAGCTAGTAAGTGTCTGAGGTCAGATTTGAACTCAGGTCTTTCTGACTCCAAGCCTGGCACCACATCTACTGTGCCACTTTACTGCCCCTAGATCTATATACCCAACCCTCATTTCCCAGAGGCATCTCAAAACAGAACATTTCTTCACCTTCAAGCACTCCCTGCTTCTGAATTTGCCCATCACTATTTAGGGTGCCACCATCTTCCAAGTCACCCAGTCTTCCCAGGTTCCTACTTCAGGGTTACCCGTTCAGTACATACCTCCCAAAGTTGTTGGGAGGATCAAATGAAGTAACATGTAAAATGTTCTGCAAACCTCAAAGCACTATATAAAATGGCAGATATTATTATTATCATGATTTTCAACTGGTCTACCATGATAGCCTCTGGCTGACCTCCCAACCTAAAGGCTTTCCCCATCCAATCCATCCTTCACTCAGGTACCAGGATTTTCCTAAGGTGAAAGTCTGATTATGTGATGTCTCCTGCTCAGAGAGCTCCAACAACTTCCTGTAATCTCCAGGATCAACCATAAACTCCTGTTTGGCGTTTAAAACCTACTAGCCAGGCCCCTTTCTACTTTTCCAGTCTCTTAGACCTTACTCTTCTCCATTCTGAGGTCTAGCTGCACTGACCTACTTCATAATAGCTAGTATGCGTATAGTATTTTGCTTTACAGAAACCCTTGACAGACATCATCTCATCTGTTTCTCACATCTCTAATTCCTTGCACATAACAATCCATCTCCTGATTCCAGATATTTTCATTGGCCTGTACCGCTATGTCTGGCATTCTCTTCTTTCTCATTTCCATCTCCTGACTTCTCTAACTTACTTCAAGTCTCAGCTAATAATCTGCCTTTTACAAGAAGTCAAAACTCTTTCCCAGGTCTCCTAAATAATAGTGCCTTTCCTCTGAGATTATTTCTAGTTTTGTAAATATCTTATTTGTACATGGTTGTTTACCCCATTAGACTATGAATTCCTTTAGGACAGGGGCAGTTTTTTGCCATTTTTTTTTTTTTGTATCCTTGCTGCTTAGCAGAATACCTCATACATAGTAAACACTTAATAAAATATTAGTTGACTTGGCTCTTCCTCTGATCCATTCTCACAGATTCCTCTAGATTTCTGTCCTGAAAGCAAGGAAGGAAAAAAAAAATCCTCATGAGCTGTTCTAGGGACTTTTAGTTCAAGTAACAATGGCAAACAAGAGGGTCAGAAGCAAAATTTCAAGAAATCCTTAAAAGTCTTACCCTGAAATTTGTTCTTTGTATTTGAATAGAAGTAGAACTGGGCCTCATTCAGTTCAGTTCAATCTGCATTTTTTTTTAGTGTGGTGTATCAGACACTGCAGGCCTCTGAGCCTATAAAGATAAAAACCAATTATTTCCTGCCCTCAAGGAACTTACATCCTGTTGGCCATGCATAGAGATAAAGAAGTATAAAATTATTCAGAATAGTGTCTAGAGAGAAGACAACTAATAACTTGGGTGGAGGGAGAATGGAAGTCATCTTTCTTGGGCTCTACAATTCATCTTTCTTCTTGATGGTCCAGTTCAATCCAATATAACCTTTGTAATCCTAGCACTAGGGCTTCTAGCTCCCAGTTCCTTCCATAAAGAAATTCTCCCTTCTTTGACTCTTTCCCTCCTTCCTTCACAACCCTACCAACCAATACATAGATACAGTCAAAAGAAAGTACCACTCAGGTATTAATGGAAGCTTTGAGGGCATGCAGACAATTGAATTAATGTTCACACAGGTTTCAGAGAAAAACCTGAACTCTGTTAGGTTTCCTTTGGAAAGAAGGAAGACCATCTTGTAAATGTCACTAGAGAAACTGAGAAAGGAGCTCTGGAGTGAGAGATACGGGAGACAGTTGCTTAGACTGGTAGATTGGAAAGGATGGAACCCAACATGGGCAATATAGTTTTGGGGGAGGGAGACGCCATAATAGAGATTCATCTTTCCCCACCTTCTCCTCAATTTTGATTTGGTGTGTGGTTGGGTTAGTTAGTTTTGGTTTTTGGTTTGGTTTTTTTTTTTTTTTTGTATTTTTGGTCATGTTAGAAAGAAAGAGATCAAGTTTGTTTGTGTTCCACAGAAAGATAACTAAGTGATAGGGAGGGAGTACTGAGAAGAAAGAAGCCCCAAGGTCCCGCTTCTGAAGGAGATGTGTGGCACTACAGAGGGGTACCAGAGCAAGGTATTCCCTCAACTGTGCTTGCTTCATAAACTTCTTGCATATTAACTGACACACCCCGCATAAAATTATCCCTCCATTTTCTGATCATGGGATCTACGTTGAAGTATGTTTGGGAGGAGGGAACATGCCAAGAGTGACATGTGGTGGGTAGCTTAAAAAGATTGTGATGCAGAAGAGCTAGGACCAATCCCAGCTCTGAAAGGAGGAACAAAGTGGCACTGACAATGTTTAAAATTGTTCTTGCTTTTGTACTGTGTGTCTGTTCTTGGGGAACAGCACCCACGGCTCAAGACGTGTAGAATAAGCCGCCTTTCTCTGCCCACTCTGTCTTTGAGTTGTTTTCATGAGAGTGGCACGTTTCCAACAGTTATTTCTCTACTTTCCTTCACCAACCTTAGCTCTACTGGGTCTGAAGTCAAATAAGCAACGGAGGCCAAGTTTGGGTGGGGAGGCTGGAGAGGAAGGGGACAGACAAATGATGGATTTGTGGCAGCAAAAGGAAAGATGAATGAAATAGGTGAGGGAAGGAAGGGTGGTTCCTCTAGTTGCTTTTCTGGGGTCTGTGGTAGCTCTTTCTATGCAACAGATCCATATATGTTGAATATACATGAATTAGACGGTTTCTGTATACTGGATGGGCCAAAGGTCTTGGTGTAGTTTTAAGCTTTGACAGCTTAAGCTTTATAGTTTGGGGGACACTGATATTTTAAGTTATCAAAGCATAAAACTGCGCCAAGATCTTTGGGTCACCCTATATTAATAATCACAGTTGATTTTTCTAGTTCAGAAGGGATATTTACTTACCAAGTTTTCCTCAAAGATACAGAGTTGAATTTTGAATACTGGATTTGGAATGAGAGGCATAGGAGAGAAAATGCTAGCCATAGAATCAGGAAGACCTGGGTTCAAGTTCTACCTCAAGCCCTTACTAGTTCTGTGTGACCCTAGGCAAGTCATTGAATCTCTCCGAGTCTCCCTTTCCTTATCTGTGAATGAAGGACAAGACTCCCCTCTGAGCTCTAAATCTGTGATCCTACAAATCAAGTGTTATAATTGTACTTTTAGAAACAATGAAATAGGGAAGGACGAAGTCATGTGACTGCCACACAGTGAATTAATATAGCTATCAGGAAAGAGAATCCAGGTGCCTATTGTTGTTCAGTTGTTAAATCATGTCTGACTCTGTGAACCCGTGGATATTGTCCATGGGATTTTCTTGGCAGATACAGGAGTGGTTTGCCATTTCCTTCTCCAGTGTGTTCCCATTCCACAAATGGGGAACAGAGGCAAATAGGGGTTAAGTGAGTTGTCCAGGGTCACACAGCTAGTAAGTATCTGAGGCTGGATTTGAACTGAGATCTTCCTGACTCCAGGTCCAGTGCTCTGTCCACTGTAACATATCTCCACCCCTTGTAGATGCCCAGGCATATCCTAATGATGATATCTCATAGCTTTTTTTTTTAATTGCGACATAGCTAGCTTTTCTTTGAATTCATTTGCTGGGTGTTTTTTTTTCCTCCCCAGCACTCACCGCAATGCATTGCGCATAGTAGGTCCTTAATAAATTCTCTGTTGATGGATACATTTTTCTGTTTCTGCTCCATAGAACAAAGTGGTTTCTAGTTCTAAATGCCTCTGAATAGCCTTTTAGAAGAATGCTGAATTTGCTTATTAAATGCCAGCTGTTGATGATTCCATCAGATATTACTAACAGTGAATCAGGCTCTCAGGCCTCTCTTTAAGGCACTTTAAGGAATATCCAAGAGGACCCATGATTTGGGCCAATATTACATAAGCCAGATAAATAGAAGCTAAAGTGATACCATATAGAGAAAAACTAAAGCACTAAATGTTCCTTCTTAGGACATTGGTACAGGACAAGAAGCAACATGTTTTTCTGTTATAAAAACCAAGCTAATGCCAAGAAAGTTTGCTATCAACTTTTTTCGCGAACAGGCAGATTTTTCAGGAAGATTAAGTATCTGAATAGCGAACATGACTCCTTTTTTTTGCATTGTTATGATTTTGTTTATTTTTCTACCCCAATTGCAGTTCAGTTTCAATTTAGAAAAAATGAGTTTTTATAGCTTTTGTAGTCTATAAATTGGAAAAAGAAGGGAAAAGAGAACAAGTCTTTTAATCACAGCTACGAGTATTCTTATGCTAGATAGCTCAGTGTATGGAGAGCTGGGCCTGGAATCAGGAAAACTCATCTTCTTGAGTTCAAATGTGACCTCAGACACTTAGCTTAGCTGTATGACCCTGGGCAAGTCACTTAACCCTGGTTTCCTCAGTTTCTTTATCTGTCAAATGAGCTGGGGAAGGAAATGGCAAACTTCTCCAGCATCTCCGTCCCCAAATGGGGTCACAAAGAGTGAGACATGACTGAAACGACTGAACAAATATTATTTGAGAAAAGCTTTGCCTGTAAAATGTAAGTATGTAGTGCAGGTATCCTAAATATTTTAAAGGGAAAAAAAAAGGATAGTCTGACATATCTTTCTGTAGCCTTCATAAGATATAACTCTGGAATCTCGTCTGGGAATGTGTTGAAATGGTTAATGAATTGTGGATTTATTATAGTGAATTTGCACCTTTGGAAAGATATGAGAAGAGATGTTCATTATCTCCAATCCCCACAAATCAGAAGATTTTCATCCTCCTCAGATGTTCCCAGACATTCTATCTAGCTTTTATCCTTTCCCTCTCTCATTCTCTACCTTATAATATACTTATCTGTGCACATCATACAAACCAGTGGCTCTGGGTCTTGGCCTAGAGTCAAGAAGTTCAAATCCCACCTCAAACACTAACAGGGTAACCTTGGGCAAATCACTTAAGCTCTGTTGGCCTCAGTTTCCTCATCAGTAAAATGGATATAAGAATAATGGCATCTGCCTCACAGGGTTGTTGTGAGGATCAAATGAAGTAATATTGTAAAGGGCTTCACATTGTAAGTGCCTGATACAAAGTAGGTGCTTAATTAATGCTTCTTCCAGGGTAGCTAGATAGCTCAGTGAATAGAGTGCCAGCCCTGAAGTCAGGAGGCGTACCTAAGTTCAAATTCAGGCTGTGTGACCCTGGGCAAGCCACTTAACCTCAATTACCTCCAACAAATAAATGCTTCTTCCCTTCCCTCCCTAAATAAAAAGTTAGAAGGCAGGCACCATCTTTGTATCCCAGGAGCCTAGCACAGTGTTTTGAACATCTTAGGCATTTAATAAAAAAAAACAATAACAACAATTTCCTTTTCCGTATGGATTCTACCATACCCAACTGAGGTCACTTCCAACTCTCAAATTCTAAGAATTAAGCTGAAGGTGTGGCTTAATTTTTAATGTTAAACGACAGTTTCTTTCCTAGTGTTTTTGTGTATCATTAATACAAAGGGATATGGAGGAGGAATGTCTTTCATGGGAATAACATTCCTCACTCAGAGCAAAGCAAATAGAGATGAGAGAGAATTTGTCATAAGCTTTACATTTTGCCTAAAGTATCTTTATCTGCATCCATCACTGATTAAAATCATTAGGGGTAGGGTGAGTGATGAAGAAAAGGTTGCAGGGATGGGATGTTTACCTGACAAGCTGATTTCTTCCTCAGGGAGCGGAGACACCCAAACTAAGATGGGAGCACATCACAACTTTAGTCACGTGCCTCAGAGAGTTTGTGAGGTCCACAGATCGGAAAATCATAGCCACCACCTTGTCAAAGCTGAAGCTGGAGCTGGACTTTGATAGCCACGGCATTAGTCAAGTTCAGGTGGTTCTGTTCGGTTTCCAAGATGCTGTAAGTATCGTCCCTCTCACCTCAGCCTTCTTAAAAGCCAGGCTAAAATTCATGAACCACGTGGGATAGAACCAGAATTGTCTTATCTTAATTTTTCTTTATTAAAAAAAAAATGGATTCCATTCACTGCTGATGAAGCACCTGCCTTCTTACAATCATACTTCTAAAAAAAAAAGGAGGGGCATATTTTCAGTTTGTTTTCTTGTTTTGTTTTGTTTTTTTGAGGAGAGAGTGAGTTGCAGAACCAAGACAACTATATTTAAGAGAGTGTTATTAAATGTTATAGGCAGCTAGGTGGTGCAGTGATTACAGCACCAGTGCAGGCGTCAGGAGGACCTGAGTTCCAATCTCACCTCAGACACTTGACACTCACTGGCTGTGTGACCTTGGCCAAGTCACTTAACCCCAGTTGCCTCATCCTGGGCCACCTCCAGTCATCCTGATGAATATCTGGTCACTGGATTCAGATGGCTCTGCAGGAGAAGTGAGGCTGGTGACCTGCACAGCCCTCCCGCACTCAGAATAAAGTCAAGTCCAAGTCATGTCATCATTTCTCTGATGGCCTGGTCTTCTTCGGCAATGAAGGATGAATACACTAAATGTTATACCATAAATGTGTATATAGTATTTGATATCTATGTATTTGGTTATAGATAGATAGGTAGATAAGTAGATACAGCTCATTTTACAAACTCTAAAGTGCTTCTGTTATATCAACAAGTAAAGAAAGAAAAGCTAGGGGTTTTTTTTTTATTTTAAAAATATTACTCATGTATTAATGTATTTGTGTTACCTTGCATCAAACCTAATCACCATGGAAAACAGCGAATTGACAAACATCTCCCGGAGCTGAACTTTGTGCTTATGAAATCATGCAGTAGTAGGTCATCATATTTATTTTGATGACTTTAGCAGCCCCATAGCATTCTTCAACTCGCACTTTCTTTGCATAAGAGTGAGACATCTGGTGGTCGTTGGGAATGGGAAATAGAACGAATGGAAATGGATCTGGCCCCTGCTCCATAAAACCAGCACTTTCTTGCAATGTTCCTTTGACTTCTTTCCTAATGTTTGGTTTTGTTTTTTTCCACCTAAGTTTGTCCATTTTATAAATGTTTCCTATTCCCTAGCTGGTAGTGTACTCCAGACTTCTGTTCATTACTGAGTCAATAAAAACCCCACATGACCCATTAGAGAGTTTGTTGTTTTTTCACTCTAAAAGTACGTTGCTACGACATGGCCTTCCTTTTGACATAATAGCTCTGCTAGAGTCTGTTACAGGCATTATCCAAAAATAAGATGGATGATGTTGTCTGCCTTAGCTGCTTACTACATATTCTGTATCTTGCTTCCATGAGCTTATCTCCAAGAAGCCATTACAGTGCCTAAGAGAACAGGAGAGCAGGGGACTTTGGGGTATGTGGCAGAGGTGATTTGTAGACCGTGGTCTTAATAGAGAACCTCTTTGCAAAATTTGCTAGAGAGCCAAAAAATTAAATGCCTCATCGCTGCTTCCCGATATATTTAATTGCTTCACTCTACAGTCTGATTTATAGTATTATTGTGGTCACTCCTTTAAGAAAGGTGTTTTTTAAGAGCCAGGCCCTGTGCTAAGGGCATTACAAATAATATCCCGTTTGATCCTCACAACCACCCTGGGAGGTAGATGCTAGAGGATCCTCATTTTATACTTGAGAAACTAAGGCAAACCTGATACCTTGATTACTAGTCACAACAGGGTCTGCCTGCCTCGAGTCTCTCCCCAGTCTAGTCCATTTTCCATTCAGCCACTAAAATGATTTTCCTAAAATATACATCTGATCGTGTCACACACATTCCCTACTCAGTAAATTCCTGTGGCTTCTTGTTATCTCCAAGATCGGATACAAAATGCTCTGTTTGGTGCTGAAAGCCCTTTCATAACATAGCTGCTTCCTACTTTTCCGGTCTTCTTACGTGTGTCCCCCTGATACATACTCTTCAATCCAGTGACACTGGCTTCCTGGGTGTTCTGCAAACAAGACAGTCCATCAAGTCATTTTCCATGACTATTACCTGTCCCTGGAACACTCTCATTCCTCTATGCAGACTACCAACCTCCTTGGCTTTCTTTAAGTCCCAACTGAAATCCCACCTTGTAGCAGAAGTCTTCCCCAACTCTTCTTAATTCTAGTGCTTTCCCTTCATTATTTCCTTTTTATTCTGCCTGTAGCCTGCTTTCTATATATTGGTTTGTATACTGTCTTCCCCATTGGATTGTTCCTTGAAGGCAGCAGCTGTCTTTTGCCTCATTTTGTATCCTCTGTGCTTTGCACAATGCCTGGCACCTAGTAAGTGTGTGGGTGTGTTAATAAACGTTTATTGAATTGAAGTGAAACCGTTTGGCAAGTTGATTTACTTGCCTAAGGACACATAGCTAGTGAGTATCTGGGTCTGGATTTGAACTTGGATCTTCCTGACTATTTCACCACCTATGTGCCTCTAAGACTGTATTCTAATCTTTGGCCTTCCTGTTGTGGTCTATTCATTGGATCTCTGCAAAATAGAGACAAAAAACCTCCTCCTTTCTTTAGATAACTAAGTTCCTAAAATGGTGATAAAATGCATTAACAATAAGATGTTGTTTCATAAATGCTAAAGGGGAATGAAAACCAGGCCTGGGGGAACTTAACACTTCATTTTGTTCTAGAAGTAGATGAAATAGTCTGGTTAATTTGCAGTTGTCCGCACTTCTGGCTTCCCGCCTGGAAGTTAGAAAGCAAATTAGCCAGTTAGATTCAGATTCAGAGCTGTTGAATATCAGGCCTGGGCAAAGGGCCTGTTTTACTAGGACATACATACAAATACTATCTCTCCTGTTTCTTCTCTTCAAGAGGACCCAGAGAAGAGTCCGAATTTCTTTGTTGCTTTTATTACCCAAGAGAGTGAGAGTGTCTGTGTGTCTGTGTGTCTGTGTAAAAAGGTCTTCCTTATTTCAGCCCTGCAACCTCACCAGCTATTTTGGCTGACAAGAGTGTGAGGGAGGTTACTAAAGCAGGTAATCATTTCATTTCGTTGAATAGGGCCATGCTGTCACCATCAACAATGATGCAGCTTCTCCACTGAAATGAATTGGTGGAAACCAGGTTTAGTCACCACGTGTTCTTGGAACTAGAAGTGGTCCGGGAATGAACTAGACCTTCCTCAGGAGTAGCTCCTCCAAGCCTAGGTAGACTCAGTACCAAATGAAGAAATTTAGGTATAAATAGACCAGTATGAGAATTTTTACCACCCAAATACCAGCTGCATTACCAACTGTGAGGAAGGCTACTTGTGTTTGTGAAACTAGTTGTCTTCCTGTTGAGGTCGCTTCTTCCAAGGTGACCTTTCAGATTGGGCCCAGAGTTACTAGGCAGATTGCCTCTTTCCTCAAAGCCCCACTGCACCTCCTACTAGCCATTAGTGGGTCTACTCCAAAATAAATAAATGTGTTGAATTTAGCCTGATTGTGCATTATTTTGTGTCAAAATGATAACAAACATATTCATTGAATCTTTTTTCTACCATTCTCTTTCTAAATGTGTCAATTATACTTTAATACATTTCCCCATACAAGTGCTCAGAACATTCTTAGCACTTGACCATGGCAGCATAAGATTTTTTTAAAAGGGCAGATTTGTTGGCAGTTTTACAGATAATAGTTATTTACCTGCCTTACAACACAGTTAGAGCTGATAAGAGAAACCCTGGGCATGAAAGATGACCAACCAGGAGATACTGTGTAAATGCTCCCCTTCTCCCTCTCATACCACTAGGCTGTGCTGGAGTGCTTTATTTGAGTGAAGGAGTAGTGTAACATCCCTGATGCACAGTATATTTTTTATCTCAAAATCCTCCTTTACTGTTACAACAACCCAGATTATCGTTATAGCATTTATATAGCTTCTACTCTATGCCTTTTACTGAGTGCCAGGCACAGTGTTAAGCACTTTACTGTTATTATCTCATCTGATTTGATGCTCACAACAAGCTTGGGAGGTAGGTGCTGTTATGAGCCCTGTCTTAGGGAGGAGAAAACAGGCTGAGGGAATACAAGTGACCTGACCAGAATCATACAACTCTAGTAAGTATCAGAAACCAGATTTGAAATTCAGATCTTCCTGACTCCAGGTTCAGGGCTCTATCCACTGTGCCTCCTAGCTGCCTGTACTGTGGAATGGTATCTGCTGCCAAATTTGAACTCAGGTCTTCCTTACTCCAGGCCACCAGCTGCCTAAATATAATATATTTGTTGTATTGTATTTTTTTATTTTGTTAAATATTTCCCAATGACATTATAATGTGGGTCAAGCTGGACTCTGTGGCCACTTATGGACCATGGGCTGTACATTTGACACTTCTGGTTTAGTGGAAAGAGAATAGGACTTAGAAGATCCAATGAGTTCAAGTTCCTAGCTTCATCATCTAGTTTTGTGACTGGAAAGTCACTTTAACTCAGTTTCTTCATCAGCAAAAAGGAGGGGGGGAACAATCATATTTTCATCACCTTTCTCACCAGGTTGTTGTGCAAAAAGACTTTTGTAAACTGTAAAGCACTGAGTAAGTTGTTATTACAGGAAGAATTTCATTCAAAAAGACCAACTAGTATACTGACTTTTTTTTTCCTTCTAAACCTCTAATTTCATTAGTGGAACAAATTGCCAATGAAGAATTCCCCTCTCCCGGTGCAAATGAGCAACTCTTTAGCAACTTAACGGCCTAGAGAGTCACTGGTATGTTTTTAAGAGATCAGGCTTGAATCCAGGCTCTCCTTACTCCAAAGCTGTCAGTCCATCTCCAGCACCATATGGCCTCTGAGAGTATTGAGGATGAATTGACAATTTTTTTCATGTCATTTTCTTTCTCCAGGTGAATAAAGTCCTCCGGAATCACAACATCAAGCCTCACTGGATGTTTGCCTTAGACAGCATCATTCGAAAAGCGGTCCAAACAGCCATTACCATTCTCGTTCCAGGTTAGGCACATTTCATTACTCTGAAAATATTTTGTATCTAAGCAGCATCTGTAACTGTAGATCCATTGTTCCCAATGGCTCATTGTTGCGTTGAGGAATGACAGGGGCTGCCTTTGAGTCAGTATCATCCCAGCTAATATTTATTGGGGTTGGGGTAGGAATATGTGCCAAGCACTGTTCTAAGCACTTTACACATATTATCTTATTTGATCTTCTGCAAGATAGGTGGCCTTAGTATTCCCCTTTTATAATTAAGGAAACTGTGGGAAACAGTACTTCATTGATTTGCCCAGGGTCGTACAGGTGGTAGGTGTCCAAGGAGGGATTTGAACTCTGGTCTTCCTGACTCCAGGCCCAATGCTCTATCCACTGTGCCACTTAGTTGCCTCAGTGGTTATTAGTAACATATTGGGCATTATGGCTATGTACAGAATAGATTGGTCCCTGTCCTTCAAAGAACTTTTATAATACAATTAAAATAGGGCATATACAGTAATGATTAATGTTAGTATATATTTAAATACATAAATATTTACACATACAGTGAAATGAATATATGCATCGATATCATCTAGGCAGATGAAGGGTTTTGTTGGGAGTACAAAAGAGGTCTGGAAATTTTAGTCAAGGACATTTCTTATGATGCAAATGAGTATTTGCCCTCTGAAGTGTGGAAGGTAATTAGATGATGTAGAAGGCTCTCTCTGTGTTCTCTTCTCTACATCTTTTCTCATGGACATCTCACTGGCTTCAGTGGGTTTCATTAGTATCTTATGCAAATGACTCCCCTATCTTTGGATTCAATTCTAGTATCCTTCCTAAGCTCTGATCTTAACTACCTGTTGGATATTTCAAACTGCAGGTTCTATAAGCATCTCAGTCATAAACAGAGCTCATTATCATTTCCCCCAAACCCATTCTTCTTCCTAACTTCCCTGATTGTGTCAAGGCACTCAGAGTCACATATGCAGTCACCTTAGACTTTTCACTCTCCTTACTTCCCCTCTCCAGTCATTTGCCAAGGCTTACCATATCTTTCTCCACAGCTGCTCTTGTCTTTATTCACATAGCCACCACCTTAATCTAGGATTTTATCATCTCTTTCCCGGACTATTTTCTCTTAGTTGGTTTTCTTGTTGCCAATCTCTCCCCTCCCCAATCCAACTTCCACGGAACTGTTGAAATGATATTTCTAAAACAGTTCTGACTTTATTGCTTCCCTTTATTCCTGACTTTCTTCCTCCCTTCCTCTTTAAAAAAAAGTATTCATATCTTTTATATTACTTTAATTTCCAAATATATAACTCCACCCCTACACATGCAGTCACACACACACAGCCATCCTTTCTATTGAAGAATAAAAATGAAAGCAGAAGCAATTCAGCAAAACTAACAGAATTTGTCAGAATACACTGTGTTCCATACTCCCAAATCCTTACAAAGAAGGGAGGGAAGCACATCTTTTCATCTCTTTTTTCAGGGCCGAACATTAGCATTTTGTTTATCTAGTGGCTTTGTATTAATGCTAGGAGAAAATGCCAGCTCTTCCGTTTAGCATTTGAAGTCCTGCCTAATAGTGCTCTGGTCCACCTTTCTAGGCTGGCGTATTCTTTGGGCTAGCCAAAGTTTTCTCCTGGCTATTCCTCATGCACAACATTGCATCTTCCATCCCTATGCCTTTATATCTGCCTTCCCTCACTTATAACAGATTGTGTGTCCTCTGTCCAAAAATGAGATCAGCAAGATTTGAAGTCAATGAAATTGAGGTCAACAAAGACTGCCATGCAAGGGGGGTGATTTCTTTCAGCCGCTGCATCTCAAGAATGTCACCTGCCAGGGTATGGAGACGTTGCCACCACATCAGCTGAGAATATCCACACCCATCAAAAACACATCCTCAATATATTGAAATCTGAGTTTTTGTAGAATCAGAACAACTAGATCACAGCACCTAAAATTGGATGGTTTCAAACTATATTACAGCCACTGCTACTCACTGTGTGTTTAATACAGGCATAATGATTGTTGTTGACCGTCCAGAAGGCTAAAATTACAGAAGCAATCAAAGGCATCTCTTTTTTTCTACTCGAGGTCAAGATAAAGATTTGAAAATGATCAGTTATTTGGGGTGAAGGGAAAAGAGGAAGATTGGAGCAAGTCCCACATGTCATTTTCCTGAAGGTGGTAGTGGTGGCTTGGGGTCAGTCAGTTTGCATCTCATACCTTCCTTCTGTCCCACTCCAGTCAGGCTGAACATGGGCAGGATTTTTAAATGTCCAGAATGCTTGAATTAGCTATTTTCTTTACTGAATTCTCAAACAATCCAACTAGGCAGCTAGTAAACAGCTTTGTTCCTACCCTCCCTGTTTCCTCCCCCCTCAGCATTCCCTGGAGCTATGGAGAGAAAATTTCCAAGTTAAACTAATACTTTGCATTTCCAGACTACTGTTTCCCTGTCTTCCATTGTTGGGATTCAGAAACATTTTGGGGTAAAGGTATGATAACCAATACCTCTGATCTCTGTTTCCCAGCACTCACTTCCTCATCCATATACCCACTTCTGCAAAAAAACAAAATTCTAGCTGTTTTATGCCTCACAAGTTTCAAACTAAGAAAAATAAGCACAGAAATATATCCCTGCAAATTATTAAAGAATTCATAGACCCACCTGTTCGTGGCCTCTAGAGCTGGTGCATTCTACAAGTATAAGATGAAATAAAATGATGGATTTTCCAGATCAAAAGGCAGCATTTGTATAACTCAAAAGGCATATTTAGGACTGGCAGAAAGGATAACAATATCGTATTGTTTTTGAAAAGTAGCCTCTTTAAATGTTTTTCTTATGCCCAGAAAGTAAATATGTAGGGGGAAAAAAGGCTGGGCTTAATAAAAAAGAACATTTAATAGCTACTAATAATACTATCTAACATTAAAATAATGCTTTAAAGTTCACAAAGAGCTTTCCATCTGCTGTCTCATTTGATCCTTGCACAACTCTGTGAAGGAGATATTATTATTCTCTCCATTGTATAGATGAGGAAACTGAGGTTGAGAAGTTAAGTGACTTTCCCAGGGTCACACACTTACTAAAAGTTTGAGGTGGGATATGAACCCAGGTCTTCTCGACTACGTTCATTCTTCTGTACCTTAGTCCAAGCAGTCTCATTTGAATTTAAATGAAAATATTAAAAATGTATATATATATATTATGCATAGTGTGTATATATATGTGTTTTATATATATATATACACAAATATATGTGTCTATATATACGTATACATGTATGTATGTGTGTACAATTTTTTAAACTTCACATTGCTCCACTAATTCATGTTCTTTAGAAAGGACACAAAGCATATTCCAGGCAACAGATTGTGTCTGCCTGAGCACCTAGAGGCTCATTAGTGGGATGTCTGTGGCTCATGAATTCTTTGATGGATGCAATCAAGGAAATAAAAAAGGATGACACTTGCTCCTGTGCAGCTTCCTGCTCTTTCTGGAGGAGGGTGGCAGGAAGGGAGGCAAAGATAACTGAGGTCCATACCAGATTCTGTTTTCCTTGGTTATTGTTTCTGTAATCAAGAGATCCTTGTCTAGCAACCATCACATGAAGAGACTACAGAACAAACTGACTCATTGATCTTGACATTCTCTTATGAAATGAAATCAGGAAACAAAGGGAGAAGGTTGCAGCCTGATGGAATGTTGACTCACAGGTTGTCCTTGCACAAGCACAAAAAGAAATGCTTGAGTTCATATTAGCTCGCCCTCCAATGACGAGAAGCACCATTTCTTTGGCCACTTTGTCATCTCGTATTGAACTGCTCCACACGCTGTCACACTCAGTGGCCTCATCATCTCCCAAGGGTTTAATTATAGTCTCTATACAGATGACTCCCAGATCTATATACCTAATCCTAGTCTCTTTCTGATCCCAAATCATGCATCTCCAGCTACCTATTGCATATTTCAAACTAACTGCCCCAAGGCATTTCACACTCAAACCCGAATTCATTATCTTTCCTACAAAATTCACCCAGCTTCCCAAAATTCACCCAGCTTCCCAACATTCCTGCCTCTATCGAGGCTCCTCAGCATCCTTGCAGTAATTTTGAGTTACAGTTTTGATGTTAGCCTTGACTGCACCCTCTCCTTCAATCCCACATAGCCCCAGAATTTCTAAATATTTTTGTTTCTACCTATACAGTGTCTCTGTCCTCTACATAGCCACTACTCTCACCTTGACTATTATGATGATCTTTCTAATTGGTCTTCATGCCTCAAGTCTCTCCCTTCTCCAATCCATCCTACCTGGATCACCCAAAGTGATTCTCCTTAAATATACATCTAACCTCATCACTTCCCTATTCAATGAATTCTGATGTCTCCCGATTGCCTCTAAGATCTCCTCTGTTCTGCTTTTTAAAGTCTCCCAGCTGCTCTTCATGCTTTCAAACCACCAGACTCAAATAAAAGAACTAGTATATGTTGTTGTCAGTGGTTTTTGACTGTGGAGAATAAGAAAGGTACTCTAGGATAGGAGAGAAGGAAGTGCCCCAGTTTTCCAGGAAGAAAAGACAATGGCGTCTGAAAACTGGCTATCAGTAACCTAGTCTTTGACTCCTGGCAAAATTCTGGGTTGTATTGTTAAAAGGATGGTTAGTGGATTCCTAGAAAAGAAAACAGTGAGAGAGAAAGCCAGGAGCATTTTCTTCTGTGCCACACCCCCTTCCCTGGAGATTTAAGGGGCACGTGAACTAGAGTCCACAGAAGGATTTGCACTTTGTATCATTTCAGTAAGTAGTTGCTTAGATGAGATTACTGATCCGTCAAAATACTGCAACTTGAAAGGATAAGGGGGAAAGATTTTCATTCTTCTTTGGTAGAGATTTTTCTCCATCTGCCAGATTTTTCAGTTTAGCTCATATTTTTTTTTTTTACTGCATTTACTATTTACACAGTTTTGTGGGTTGATGAATATTGACTTCGAGAAGACACTTAGAGTTCACAGAGTTTTCTGTTATGATGCCTGATTAAAGAGAAGTGAGTTGACAATACCTTGTTAATGTGTTTGATATTAGATGTATGATTGTCAAAAGAGATTTTTTTTAAAAAAAAGGAGTTAGAAGTGTTTGGATACTTCTACGAGGAACATGATTTTAGAATTTTTTAGAATAACAATATAGTTATTAGACTGTATCTACTATTTACCAGTTTTCTCATCTGGTACACTGCTTCCCAATTTTAATTCCTTTTGCTATCTTTCTTTTTACTGACTTAGGTTTTCTGTATCCATTAACATACTTGTACATGTAATTCCATCAGTTAATTTGAAAGTCTAAAAATGGGAAATTGTGCTATCATCTGCATTTCTGAGTGGCTCCCATTCTTGAAGATTTAATACATTTTCTGATTTTTTTTTTCATCTCTTAACTTCTCTCTTCCAAGTAGCTGTCGCTCTAGTTCACTCTCATCTTGGCAATGACAGAAGGGGAGTGATTTTAGTTCTAAATCTGATGCTAAATTCATTGCATTGACCCAATAGAAGTGGATGAGAAAGAGGAAAATGGAGAAAGAGAGCCAGTGGTTCTCATTCCCCCTGCACCCCATTACTTACAAGTGGCAAGTGGAAAGGCAAGCTTTTGTTGCCCTAATAGAAGCAAAGCACTTGGGGTTTTATGGAAAGGGTGCTCTATAAGGAAACCATTCTGCCTTCATCTGCAAAACTGACTAATGTGGTTAAATACCCCCTGGCAGTCTCTGCTGACTGTTGTGGCTGCTGTTTCAAAACAGGAAGAGGATGTTGGAGTGGAAGCAGTGCCTCTGAGAGGAAGGAGGAGGAGGCTTAGACTGAAAAAAATCTTCTTTCTTGACTTTCTTCTTAAAATAGGAAAGATTATAACTAATTTGGAAAGAATAACATGTGAGCCATATAAACCTAGAAAGTTTGGGTCTACAATGTCAAATAAAAATTCTCTGTCAAGATACAATAAAAAGATCATACAACTAAGACACAAAGAGTTAATCAAATGATCCTAGGAGGTATTTATATGGTACTTTGAACTTTGAAAAGCAGTTTGAAAACTTTAATCTCATTTGAGTCTCACAGTAACTTTGTGAGGTAGGCAGTATGATTATCATTACCATCCCATTTTCATAGATGAAGCAACCGAGGCAAGAGAGGCTGTATCTTGCCTAGGGTCATGCAGGTAATACGTGTGCAAGTCAGAATTTGAGTTCAGTTCTTCTTGATTCCAAATCCACCACTCTTATCAGTATTCCACAGTACCTCTTACTAAATGATACAAACCTCCTCAAGATTTCTTTAGAAAGGGAATAAGATGTTTTCATGAATATCTAAAAATTCAAAGTTGATGAAGGAAACAACAACACAATAAACTTAAGAGCTTAAACACTTCAGTCCTTCTAGAGAAAGCAACCATTCAACGAAGAAGCAAAATTCAAGCATTTTGGAAACAATTCAGTGTTACACTTCAATTCTCAAGCTGTTTCTTAATTGAATATAAGACCATCAACATTGAGGTTATGGTAAGATAGAAAGAGTATCTTTTGTTTTGTTGTGGCTCAGTTGCTTCAGTCGTGTCTGACTCTTTGTGACCTCATTTGGGGTTTTCTTGGCAAAGATGCTGGAGGGGTTTGCCATTTTCTTCTCCAGCTCATTTGACATGTAAGGAAACTGAGGCAGACAGGATGAAATGACTTGCCCAGAGTCATACAGCTAATAAGCTAATGAGGCCAGATTGAACTCTTATATATGGGTCAGCATTAAGACAGAAAAAGATGCTTACCTTTACAGTTTGTAAAGGTATTAGTCAAGTAAAAAGAGAGGTAAAATGGGGATACTTTTTGTTATAAATAGTAGAATCCTGTTTTAACTAGAAGGACTGGAATTTAAGAATAATAATACAAAGGATGAAACTGCAAAAATTGACACTGCATTTTTTAAAACCATAAAACAAAGAAAATAGATACAGGATGAAAATTTTTGTTTCAAAGTAAAATAATAATAAACATTTTTGCATCAGCTGATGCCCCATATCCTTGGTATCTAGCCACAGCACTGATTCTTGCAATCTGTATCAAATTATTCACTGTCCCTCTGAACATAGCCCAACATGAAAAGTGACTGTCTTTTTCACTGAACTGCTAAAATTCATGGTATATTAGTCTCTTCTCCCAAGTAGTATTGGGCAGCTAGGTGGCACAGTGGATCGAATGCTGGACCTGAAGTCAGGTGACCCTGGGCAAGTCCCTCAACTGTTTGCCTTAGTTCCTCATCTATAAAATGAGCTGAAGAAGGAAATGGCAAACCACTCCAGTATCTAACCATGGTTGCCTCAGTTTCCTCATCTGTAAAATGAACTGGAGAAGGAAATGGCAAACCACTCCAGTATCTTTGCCAGGAAAACTCCAAATGGGGTCACAAAGAGTTGAACATGATTGAAACAATTAAACAGCAACAAGAACAACCAATTAATATTATCTGAACTTAAGTAATTAGAAGCATAATGTATAGAAGGAAAATTACCCTGGTTCTATTTATCTGAGGGGTGATGCTTCTTCTGGGGAAATCGTGTTACTTTGATGATGCCATTTTCTTTTCCCCAGACCTGCTGTAGCACCCATGTCTCTCCCATATTTGTTTTGAAGCAACATTGGCACCCTAGCCACGGTACCTAACTGAATTTTCTTACTTATTTTCTTACTTATGATGTGCTTTCTGCTTTTCTCCACCAAGGCAAGATCTTCCCTTTTTTAACCCTATTCAAGAGCCCCTCCTCTAAGAATCTATCATATGAATTCCTGTCTGACTCCAACATTGCAAATTCACTCAACTTAACCCTTCGCACACTACCTTTATGTAATTCTTTGTAGTCATTTTATTTCTGTGGTTCCACATAGCTATATAGTTACTTAGCAATATTGATTGATTTTCATTTGTTTCTATGATTCTGCTTGAATGTTTATCCCTCTATGTTCTTTCCATTTATTCTTATGTCTTTAATATGTAATTATCTAGGCTCCTTCTGTAGATTGTCATCTATTTGAGGGCAAGGACCCTGCTTCTTATTTTAAGCTGGATGATTGACAGAAATAAGAGTCCTCCCCCTCCCCTCTAGATTATAATCTTGCAGGCAGAAGTTATTTTCTCTCATTTCTACTCACTTTACCAACATCAGTTCATAGAAGTTTTCCCAGTTTTCTCTGTCCATTTTGACATTTCTTATTAAACAAAAAATATTACATTACATTTGTTGTTGTCCTATCTACATGTACGTAGGACAGTGGATAGAGTGCCAGGGCTGGAGTCAGAATGACTCCTCTTTCTGAGTTCAAATCTGGCCTCAGACACTTAATAGCTATGTGACCCTTGGCGCGTCACTATTTGCCTCCCTTCCTTATCTGCAAAATGAGCTAGAAAAGAAAATGGCAAACCACTCCAGTATCTTTACCAAGAAAATCCCAAATGGCGACACAAAGAGTTGGACATAACTGAAACAACTGAATAACAACAAACAAAAGTGGAGCAAAAATATTTTATAATTTATTTCATCATTTCCCTAATAGGTGGGTACTCCTTTAATTTACAGCTTGAGTATTCTGTGAAAAGAACTACTATAAATACCTTTAAACATATGGGTATTTCTCTTCTTTCTTTGATCTATTTGTAGCATAAACCTCATGGTGTTTGTTATAGCTTAGTAAATTCTCACAGCTTAGTAAATTTTTGGACATAATCCCAAATTACTTTCCAAAATGGCTAGACCAACTCATAGCTCCACGAAGAGTGAATTAATATGCTTTTTCCTACAGCCCCTCCGGCATTTGTAATTTTCCTCTTTTTTTCATTATTGTCATCTGATAAGTATGAAGTAGAACTTCAGGGTTATGTTAATTTATATTCTCCAGTTATTGGTGATTTAGAGAAGTTTTTCATACAGCTATTGAAAGCTTGAATTTCTTCCTTTAAAAATGGCCTATTCATATTCTTTGATATACTCATGATCTTTTGGGGAATGGCTCCTTATTGCATAAAATGTAATCGTTTCCTTACATATTTTGGAAATGTGACCTTTATCAGATAACCTTGATGCAAAATTGTACATTCTATCTTCGGTGATCCTCTCTTTCACTTGTTTAGTAATGAACTTTTCCCCTCTTCATAGATCTGAAAGTTAATTGCTACTTATTTTTTAATTTGCTTGGGATGTTACTCCTACGTCTAGGTCATAGATCCATTTGGAGCTTATTCTGTCATGTGATGTGAGATGTTGCCCTATACCTAATTTCTGCCAAACTGCTTTCCAATTTTCCTAGCAGACAAATAGTGAATCTTTTCTCCTGTACCTAGGGTCTTTGGGTCTACTGAACAGTTATTCTACTGTGTCTGTATGTTGTTGAGTACCTAATCTTTACCACTGATCAACCTCTCTATTTTTTAACCAGTACCAAATAATTTTAGTAATTGCTACTTTATAGTAGAGTTTGAGATTTAGTACTCATACCTTCCTTCCCACTTTTTTTTGTTATTACCCATGAGAGTACTTTATCTGTACCATGTGAATTTCATCATTATTTTGTCTGACTTAATAAAATAATGCACTGGTAATTTGATTATATGGCACTGAAAAAGTAAATTAATTTAGGTACTATTGTCAGTTTTATTATATTGGCTTCACCTACTCATGCATGAGTAATTAATATTTCTCCAATTATTTATGTTTGTGTTTCTACAAAGAGTGCTTTATAATTGGATTCTAATAGTTTCTAGATATTCCTTCCAGATAGGCTCCCAAATATTTTATATCCTCTCAAACAATTTTGAATGTAATTTCTCTTTCCAGCTATTTCTGCTGAGTTTTATTGTGGATTTATTTTATGTCCTGCAACTTTGCTGAATTTATTGTTTAATTTTGACTCTTAAAGATTTTCTAAATAAATTACCATGTTATTTGTAGAAGTGATCATTTTTGTTTCCTTTTTGCCTGTGCTCATTCCCTCAGTTTCCCTTTTTTGTTTTATTCCTATAGCTAACATTTCTAGATTGTGTTAAATAGCGTTGGTGATAATGGGCATCCTTGCTTCACCCCTGATCCTTTTGGAGAGTCCTCTAATTTTTTTTGATTACATATGATGTTTGTTCTTGATTTTAGATAGATATGATCTATTATATTTTAAAACATTCATTTATTCTTAAACTTTCTAGTGTTTTCACCAGAAATTTGGGTTGGATTTTGCCAAAAGACTTTTTGGCATCTATTGACCTGATCATGTATTTTAAAATTATTTTTATTATTAACATGATTTATTACATTTATAGTTTTCCTTATGTTGAAACCATCCTTTATTCTTGGTAATAATATATACATATATGTTTATGTATTACATATTACAGATGTAATGTATAATCTTAATAGATCACTGTAGCCTATTCTTTTTCAAAATTTCATTTAAAAATTTTGCATTAATATCCTTAGGGGTCAAAGCTGATTTTTTTCCTGCTTTGTCTTTCTCTGATTTAGGTATCAAGACCTTATTTGTGTCATAGAAAAAAATATTGAAAGGTTCTCTCCTTTTCCTGTTATTGCAAATAGTTGATGTAATACCAGAATTCATTGTTCTTTCAATGTCTGATAACATTCACTGGTAAATCCATCTGACTGGTTTTGGAGCTGTTGTTTATTTTGGAATTCATTTAAGGCTTGTTCAGTCTTTTTATACTGGGTTAATTAAATAGTGCATTATTTATTTTGTTCATCTGGGTATTTTATATTTTTCCACAGTGAATTTCCAAAATAGATAATCTTCCTCTTCCCTTCCAATAATGTGCCAACTTCTGAACTGTCTCCTTCCTCTGTATAAATGGCCTAAGAACAAAACATCCCAAGCTTGTAGTTATGTATTAAAGAGCACCAATTAATCTTTTCAACTTTCTACCTTCTCTGTCTACCCTCTCAACCTTGCCAGCTTTTCATCCTCATCCACGTAGATTCTTTTGACCCCTCCTTAGTTTGTCTTTCCCAGCTTCTCTTGTTTTCCTACCCAGCTTAGGCTCCATAGTAAGCCATTCTAAGGACTCTAGCATATGATGATCCTTCATTCCCCCTTAACATTAAACCACACTTCTCTATTCTACATTATGGAAATACTAGTTTTATTTGGAGTTTATTAAGTTCAGAATAAGTTTGTATGTGAACTATAACAGCTTTCACAGGCTGACTAAATGATACCAGTGGCATTCTTCACACCAGTTATAGGGCTACCAAATATGAGTAGAGAAAATTCCAAAAGTGTGCCAACTGATTTCACTAAAAATGAATGCCTCCCTCAACTGGGTGTTCACAAATACTAAGAAATATTTTTATTTTTCTTGAATTTATTCCTTGACTTACTCCCCAGAGCAATTATTGTAGACTTTTAACAGTTTTCTTAACATCCCAACCCTATCCCCATTTCCCTCATTCAAGGCAGGTTATGTTGCCTTGGACTTTACTGAGGTCCCTCAGCCATGGGCTTCTCAACTTCCCTCTTCTCAATCTCAGTATTTCTCTGTATTTTCAGTCTCCTCTCTTCACTTCTGGTTATCTATGAGGGAACAGAGGCAGCTAGGTGGTGCAGTGGTTACAGCACCAGTTCAGGAGACCTGAGTTCCAATCTCACCTCAGACACTTGACACTCACTACCTGTGTGACCTTGGGCAAATCACTTAACCCCAGTTGCTTCATCTGAGTCATCTCCAGTCATCCTGATGAATATCTGGTCACTGGACCCAGATGGCTCTGGAGGAGAAGTGAGGCTGGTGACCTGCACAGCCCTCCCTCACTCAAAACAAAGTCAAGTGCAAGTCATGTCATCATTTCTCTGATGGCATGGTCTTCTTCAGCAATGAAGGATGAACACATCTATGAGGGAGTAATGTTGCTTTTTCTTTTCAAGATTAAATCTATTGACCTGTTGACTTCCCTGTCTTACTTCATCAGTTATTCTCTCTCTCTCTCTCTCTCTCTCTCTCTCTCTCTCTCTCTCTCTCTCTCTCTCTCTCTCTCTCTCCCCCTCCCTCCCCCTTCCTCCTTCCCTCTTCCCCCACCACCCCTCCTAAAAAAAGCCATCCATAGGACCCTTCTATACCCTTATGTTACCCTCCCATATTTCTTCTTCCTTTCACCACCAAACTTTTCAAGAATAGCATGCACTTAATACCACTGCTCCTTAGCTTTTTACCTTCTTCCTCAGCCTCATGAACTGAGGCTTCATACACACACACACACAGACACAGACACACACCACACACACAACACACACACACACCACACACACACACAGACACACACACACATACACACTCACACAGATACACACACACACACACACACACTTTTGAAACTTTCCCCCCTTGTTAAAAATGCTTTATTGAGACTTTTTTTCTGTTGCTGGCATTTCCTAATGACTGCATCTTCCTCCTTATAACAAATAACAGCCAACTAAAACAAAGCAACACACTGAACTTATATGTGAGCCACATTCCACAATCTGCTATAAAATATACACAATAACAGGATTTTTGAAAATGAAATAATGATTAAATAAATGGCATTTTTAAAAGTATTATCATACCTTTTTTACTTTAACAAAAATGAAAGAAAGGTAATTGAACATATGTCATTATTTTTAAAAATCTTGGCTTAACATTGTATGATATAGGGGGTAAAAGGGCAGGTTCTGAGTTGAGTTTAATACATGCTCTTAATGGCTGGGATGGATGGAAAAGATATGTTATAAGGATAAATAGATCCAAATGGATGAATGGGTTGAGGTCAGCACTTACTTAGTCATGGTCCTCAGTTTTCAACCTACTCCATCCTACACTGCAAAGGGCTGTATTGAAATTCAGCTGGCAAATTTTCATTTTCTGTGAGGTCAGTGAATTGTTTTACAAACTAATCAAAAAATATGCATATTTGTATTTTAACAAATTGTTCAAAATCTGTGGATACTCTTTGGAAGCTTTAAACAGAAAACTGGGATGGGTAAGATATGAGAATTTTGGTAGGTGTATCACATTTTCATAATTTCTGGCAACAAAATGATACGAGTGGAAACATTCCCAGAACCCCTTGTCCAAGATGTTCTCTCCACGGTATGAGTAGTTTCCTTTGAAAAGCAGTTACTTTTCTCACTCATTGTTAGAAAGTTACCCTTTACCTTGAAGAGATGGACTGTATGTTTTATTTTTTTAAAATATCTTCTAGGTAACATACTACTGTCAACATTTTGTTATAGAAAACGTCAACAGACTTAGAACACTAGTCTTCTTTTGTAAAAGAAAAATGAATATGTAACTCATCTTGAAGCTCAACCATTCTTTTTTTTAAATTAATTTATTTGTTTTCAGTTTTCAACAATCACTTCCCTGAGTCTTAAATTTTCTCCCCCTCTCTCCCTGCTCCATCCCCGAGACAGCATGCAATCTTATATTCTTATTAATATTTAGTTATAATATATTTAGTTATAATAATTATTTAGTTATGTTGCATAGAAGAATTAAAGTCAATGGGAGAAACCGTGAGAAAAAACAAAACATAACATAAGAGAAAACAGTCTGCTTCGTTCTGTGATCCAGTTCCGTAGTTCTTTCTCTGGATGTGGATGGCATTTTGCTTCAAGAGTTCTTTGGGAATGTTTTAGGTCTTTGTATTGTTGTGAAGGGCTAAGTCTGTCAGAAACAGTCATCTCACACTGTGGTTGTTACTGTGTACAGTGTTCTTCTGGTTCTGCTCATTTTACTCAGCATCAGTTCACATAAGTCCTTCCAGGCCTCTCTGAAGTCCACCTGTTCATCATTTCTTATAGCACAATAGTATTCCATTACATTCATATGACACAACTTGTTCAGCCATTCCCCAGTTGATGGACATCCCCTTGATTTCCAGTTCTCTCCATTTGATAAATGGTCAAAGGATATGAACAGGGAGTTTTCAGAGGAAGAAATTAAAACTGCCTATAGTCATATGAAAAAATGCTCTAAATAACTATTGATTGGAGAGATGCAAATCAAAACAACTCTGAGGTACCACATCACACCTGTCAGATTGGCTAACATGGCAAAACAGGAAGATGATAAATGTTGAAGATGTGGGAGAGTTGGAACACTAATTCATCATTGGTGGAGTTGTGAGCTGATCCAACCATTCTGGAGAGTAATTTGGAACTATGCCCAAAGGGCTACAAAAATATGCATATCCTTTGACCCAGCAATACCACTTCTAGGACTGTATCCCAAAGAGATCATAAAAATGGGAAAGGGTCACACATGTACAAAAATATTTATAGCAGCTCTCTTTGTGGAGGTCAACCATTCTTTTCAGCAGTGGCACAAGATAGCCAGGGAACCTCTGAGTTGTCCAAGAGATTTTCATGATCACCACCCATCAGATATTCTGTCTGATCTGATTAGATCATAGCTTTTATTTTATCATGTGGCTAATAAAGAACTAGTCACAGAATGGGAAAGGTGTCAGCTCTGTCTTTTTCCTGTTGTTCCTCTGTGTTTACATGTTTAATATTGTATTTAATCTCTTTCTCCTCCTCCTCCTTTTTCTTCTTTTTTCCTAAAACACTCACCCATCCTATGAGGGTTAGTGTAGTTACAACCAAATAATTTTCACAATTCTGCTTAACTGGGTACAGATAAGTTGCAATACATTGCATTGTGCTCACAACACATGAGTGAGGGTATCAGTGTCAACCCCTCCAAAGTGGAACTCTCACTTCGGGCTACTTCATGTATCATATGTATCTCTCTGACACACAGATTATAGAAGGGTGTTGGTATCAATAAATATACTAAGTATTAGCAAATCATAATTCATTTCTATTTTTAGGCAAAAAAAAATGAAGCAGCATGATACAGTAGATATCAAAATGACCTTGGAGTCAGGAGGAACTCTGGATTCAAATCCTTCCTCAGACAGTTACTAGTTCCGTGACCTTGGGCAAATCATTTCACTTAATCTTTGTCTCAGTTTCTTCGTCTGCAAAATGAAGGGTTATATTCAAAGACCTCTGAGGCCCCCTTCTAGTTTGAAATCTGAAGGTAGATGATGCAGCGTGATCTAATCTAGCCTCAGACGTTTACTAGCTGTGTGTTAAGTAACTAGTTGTCACTTAATTGTTTGCCTCAGTTTCCTCCTCTGTAAAATGAGCTAGACAACAACCACAGTGTGCGAGGAATTTTTGTGGTAGACTTAGTACTTCATTGCAATACAAGGACTTAAAAAATTCCCAATGGACTCTTGAGGCCAAATGACTTCCACATCCAGAGAAAGAACTATGGAAATGGATCACAGAATGAAGCAGATCATTTTCTTTTGTATTATGTTTTGTCTTGTTTTGTTTTATGGTTTCTCCCATTCATTTTAATTCTTCTATGCAACATGACTAAGGAGAAAACATATTTAATAGGAATGTATGTGTAGAACCCATATAAGATTGTACACTGTTTCAGGAAGGGAGTGGGAAAAGAGGGGGAAGAAAATCTAAGATATATTGAAGTGATTGTAGAACACTGAAAACAAATAAAATAATTTAATTAAAAAAATAAAAAAGTAAAAAATAAAATTTCTATTAACGCTTGCCTAAAAAAATATGAGCTAGTAAAGGAAATGGCAAACCACTATAGTATCCTTGCCAAGAAAACCCCAAAAGGGGTGATAAAGGGTCAGACGCAACTGAAACAACTCAACAACGTTTCTAACATTTTCTACCTCTCCCTCAGGGTACCATCTTACATACCCCCTAAGATGTGTATACCCCACTTTGGAGATCACTAGCCTAAACTATTTATTTTATTCATCACAGCATTACCAGATTATTCTTCCTAAAACCTGGACCCTCCTGGGACACTCTCCAGCTCTAAAGCCTTTATTGTTTCCCCTTTGTTTATAGGATAAAGTACAAATGCCTTAACAAGGCAGCTAAATCTTTAACAAATGGACCCTAAAACTACCCTTTCAATCTTACCGCTCACTGTTACCTTCTGCCATTACTTTATCCCAATCCCTGTGGACTATTCACCATGTCCTTACTGTATCCTTTTTCACCTTTGCTCACAGCATTCATTCCTACTTCTGAAATGCCTTCTCCTTTCCATAGCTCTGTCATCACTTCTCAACATCCTACCCATTGTTGAAGGAAGGCCCCACTCACTGCTACCTCTTCTACAAAGCTTTCCCTATTCCCAAAACTGGAATTCCTCTTTTTTTTTTATGTCAGCCCATATACTTTGGATTGGGGTTATTTGTGGTTTATATCTTATCTTTACTGCTATACTCCAAGTTCCTAAAGGGCAGAGACCATGTCTTCATCTGCACACTTCTCAATAGTGTCTAGCTTAGTGCTTTGCTTATAGAGAGGGTTCGGATCATTGCTTAATGAAAGATTCTCTATGAAATAACAATTCACCACATTTGCTGTGTGACTTTAGGGGTTAGTTTAGTCACTAATGAGGGTTACTTTAGTTACAACCAGGTAATTTGCATGAGTCTATTTAAATGAGTCCATTTAAATATATTGTAAACTCATTTCCATATTTAAGGAGACACTACTTGCTTTGCAGATATCACATTTTAAAATGGACACTGAGGCTCTGCTTCCTCCCTTCTCTTCCTTTCCCTTCCCCAAATGCCACCACCATTGGGATGAGAACCCCTACCTCTGAATTCCTTCAGGCACCATAACTTGCTATCTTGGACTCCCCTCCTTTATCATTTCCTTCATTGGATCCTTCCCACTCCCAACCAAACCATAATAGCCAATACTGCTACATTCTGTCTCATTCAGCCACAACTTCTACATCACACTTCCTTCCCCCACCTCACTTCCCATAGTGTCTAGAACATTAAGTACTCTCTCCTGTTTTTTTTTGGAGGGGGCGATCAGAGTGTGGAGTTAGTGGGAGTACGATGTGGACAGGATAGAAGGCTATGTTTCCACTGATATGGTAGGAGGAAAGATGTGTTCCTGGTCCTCCCTGGACTTTAGATTATAGTTTCCCAAAGAGAATAGTATTATAAATAATTACACTTTCCAGAACTGTTATTATTAATGATATTAATCTCCTTGCTTCCAGTCTCCCCACTTTAATCCATTTTCCACATGGCTGCCAGGTTCATATTCCTGAAAGCCAGATGTGACCCCATCTCTCCCCCACTCGAAAATCCTTCAATAACCTCCTTTTGGCTCCTGTGTAAAACAAAAACATCTTTGCTTGGCATTTAAAGCCTTCCATAACTGGGCTTCCACCTTAGCTTTCCAGTCTTATTTCATAGTTCTTTTCACACATTCAGCCTTACAGCCAAACCAAGCTGTTCCCTGAAGTCTTGCCAAGAATACTCTTCTCTCCTTAGCATCACCTCCAAGAAAGAACCCCTCTTTTCCTTCAGTGTACAGCTCAGGTGTCTCTTCCTATAAAATGCCTTTCTCAGTTCTCCCAGTTATTATTTTTTCTCTCTTTAAATTACCTGATATTTACTCTTCTGTCTACATATGTTATTCATCCTACTCCCCCTACCCCCAAGGAAAATGTTACTTCCTTGAAAGCAGGAATTGACCCATTTTTACTTGGTATTCCCAGTGCCTAATATGGCACTTTATTCAACAAACTTAAGTATTTGTTGCATTGAATTGTTTATATCATGCATTTATTATCTCATTTGATCTTCACAGAAACCCTGTGATATAGCTAGAGAAGATATAGTCCCATTTCATAGATGAGGAAACAGTTTCAAAGAAACTAAGTCAATTTTGCCCAAGGTCACATAACTAGTAACTGGTGGAGGAAGGCCTAGAATCAAGGCTTCTAGTGAATTGTTCTTCTGAATACATCATATTTGCTGTTAAGTGGACTTTTGTGAGCTGACTTAGAAACCTAAGTGGTATTGATAACATTTTTTTTATGGGTATGCGTTCCAAGTTCCACACAACCAACTCTGTCACTAACTAGCTGTGTGGTACTTTCACCCTCTCTAGGCCTCTTTTTCCTTATTTGTAAAATGATCATGTAATTATTTTTTAATGATATTTTATTCCCCGCCCCCATTAAATATAAAAATAATTTTTAGTATTCACTGGGTCTTTTTTAAGTTTTGAGTTCCAGATTCTCTCTCTTCCTCCTTCCCTTCCCTTCCCCCTTCCTAAGATGGTAAGCAATCTGATACAGGTTATATATGGCAATCACATAAAACATTTCCATATTAGGCCCATGTAATTCTTGATGTCTCTTCCACTTCGGAACTTCTTTGTCTCTGTGACTTTGTAGTACAGAAACAAAGTGAATGCCAGTCACATTATATAAGAATGTCAGGGTCACATGCTATATTTTGGTTAATGCTATTGTTAATGTTCTCTCTCCTAGAACTGAGGCCACATTTTAGTCTTGCATCTGAAAGTGATACAGCTGATCAGGATGACCTGGATGTTGACGATGACCATGATGAACAGCCTCCCACTCAAACAAATCGAAGACCTCAGGCAGTCATTGAAGATGCTGTGGCCACCTCTGGGGTGAGCACACTCAGTTCCACAGTATCTCATGATTCCCAGGGTGCTCACAGGTCTCTGAATGTCCAGCTTGGGAGAATGAAAATAGAGACAAATAGGTAAGTCTTCATTTTGTGAATCTCTTTTCTAAAAAATTAGTTTTATTGTTTCTGTTAAAAATTTTTTTACATCTCTCTCCTCCTTCCTCCTATAATTCAAAGAATTTAACCCTCCCTATAAGAATGAAAAAGTTAAAATTGATTCATTGTTCCTATTTGATAACATATGCAACATTTTATCCTACTAGTTCTCTGCCTCTTTGCTGAGGGAAGGGGGGAGATAGGTTTCATTATCTGTTCTCTGGGATCATTCTTGGTTTTTCACTTACCAGTTGACTGCCTTTTAGTGACATTATATTTACATTGGTATTGCTGTAATAATTAGGAATATCGTTTTTGTTCTCCTTATTTCACCATGCATGTTTTCCCATGTTTCTCAGAATTCATTGTATTGGTAATGTTTTGCTGCCCAATAACAGTCTGTAATATTCATATATCAGTTTTCAGCCATTCCCCAATCTATGAGAACCTGCTTTGTTTCTGGGTTTTTGCTAGCACAAAAAGTTGCCACTTTGAATACTGGAGTATATATTAGGATTTTCTTTCTGTTTTGACCACCTCAGGATATAGGCCCAATAGTGGCGTCACTGGATCAAAGGATATGAATCATTTAGTCACTTTTCTTGAACAATTTCAAATTGTTTTCTAGAATGGGTATGCCCAGTTCACAGGAATGCCTACTATATATTAGTGTGCCCATCTTCCCACAGCCTCTCCAATATTGATTTTTCTTGGGTGTTTCTTGATTTTATAAAATCAATTCTCTTTTTATCCTCTCTACTTTGATAGACATTGAAAATCCAAATATAATTCAGTTCTGTATTTTTTCATTTTAACATGATTTCCAACCTATTCTTTACAAAATAGCATCAATGCATACATGATTTCATCAGTTTACGCCTCGTTTCCCCCACAGAAATCACAAATCCTCTGTGCCTTCTTGCCCTATGTCATTTTTGTTCATATTTCCCACACAGATTCTCTAAGGCAGATCAATCCAATGGCAGAAGAGACCCTCTGTTTGTACTTTGGCTATCATTGGGATAGCTGTATATGAAACAAAATGTTTTAACTGAGCTAGTTTGGTTGAAAACCACTTATTGTTCCCATCAACGTAGATGTCAATTCATTCTTTGGATCTTCATCTCTAGGATTTCTAGAGCAACTCAGATGTAACATCTCATAGACTGCCGATGAAACAGACTCCAGAGCATCATATTCCTTCTGACAGATAGTTAAACAAAGAACAGAAAGTATACATTCTTAAAAATCCATGGATAGAAATATAGAGTCCTTTCCAGGAGGAAAAAAAAGACAAAGTTAATGCTGCTAAAGCATTTGCTTTTGCTCTAATAAAAGGATGAACATTAGCAAATAGTTACTAAGTCAGTTTCATTTGACCAAAAATACCAAATGTATTAAACTTAATTTGTCTTCATGAGACCTTGGTAGCACAGAGAATACATAATATGTGTGACTTAAACTGACTTAATATTTCCTCTTTTCCCCCTGCCTTTGGTATAGCACACGATCTAAATCTTTATAATTTATGCTTCCTGTAATAACAAATAACAAATCATTGGTATCATGATAACCAATAACATGAGGCAGTTTATTTTAGAACTCTGAGGTTTCTTTTGTTTTTTAGCAAAGCAGGGGAGGGAGGAAAATATTCAACAGGTGAGGGCTTGTTATAAAGTCTCAAACTTCACTACTAGGTTTATTATTAAAGAGAAAAGACCCCTATTATCTTATTATCATTTAAGATAAATGTTCCATTCTTCTCTAGGCATTTCAATAAAATTACTTTTCAGTGACTCATTTAGGCTTTGAAAAATTAGTCTGAAAAATGTGAAACTCATTCCATATTTAGCAATATATATTGACTTCCCAAGGTTAAAATAAATAAATAAAATCTCAGTCTGGTTTGGTTTGATGAGTTTTTCTTGTTACGTCTTGTTATGGAGTGAGGGAGGGGAGATTAGGAGGCATGACTTTCAATGCTGGAGTTCTCATTTCATACCTTGATACATGCATTCTTTATTTGCCAGAACCACAACTCTCAGGGTAAGAGAACTTTCTTGTTTTCAAAGCCACCCTTTGAGTCCGGTTTCACTTACCCTCTCCTCATATCCGACCATACTTTGAGTTCTTCGGCCACTTGTGGAAATTCAGCGTGACATGTACTAGAAGTGATACATGACCTTTGCTTGAAGAGTGCCTCTTAGAAGAAATACATTACCTCTTGAGGCAGGCAGCTTATTCCATCAAGGGATAGCTCTAATTATTGGGAACTTTAATTATTAGTTTGCCTTCCTGAAACTTCTAACCATTAACCTTTCCATCTATGCCCTTAACTCTTCACACTTTCTTGGTTAGCCTTTTCCCAATACTTCTATTCCTTTGTCTTAGAAGATTACATAAATAACAAATCTTTTTATATTGGCATTAATTCCAAAATCTTTTATTTCATAATATGTTAGTGTCCCTGACTCACCAGCAGACTGTATTCCAAAAGGGCATCTATTTATAATTTAGATGTTTATTTCCCTATAAAAACAACTTTATAAACAGTTATTAGGCTCCCAGCTTGCCCACAGATGTCTCTTTATTCAGTGTTCACATGAAGTTCTCATTGATTTCGTTGTTTCTTTCAAAGTAATGCAGATTCCAACTCACCCAGACACCTTCTTCTTCTTCTCCTCACTGGGGAGTCAGTAGACCTTGCTTTGAATACTACCTTTAGTGATCACTCTAGTCTCCTCATGTGCAATATGAAGGTATTGGACCAGTCTTCTCCAGTTCTATGAGTTCCTCTAGTCTCTTTCCAGTGCATGGATACTCCTGAGCACATTAGGGGTCCATCAGTCCTTCACTCAAGCCCCATGACACCAACCCACCTCCATTTCTCAGTATACACCTCTCTGGTCATATCCTTTGTGCTGCTTCATTCTCCATAATATGTCTTAATCTATTCGTGCCTCCCATGCACCTTTTGATATTCAGGTTCCTGAGTTCTTATGGGCTAGTGAAGCACTTCAGAAAGTTCTATCATGCTGAAAAGGCTTTGAGTCCTATCTAAAATTCTTCTGGCATAAGGATTATATTTCAATTATTATTTTATTTTCCCATCCTCCATGGAAACATGTCCCAGGAAAGGATCCTATATGAATATAGATTTAAAGCTTGACAGAACCTTGCAGAGCATTTACAGATGAGATTTTGGTAAGTTAAGTCAAGTCACATAGGTAGCAAGTGGTGAAACCAGTATTTGAATCCTGATCTTCTGTCTTCAAATACAGTACGCTCCTCTAGAAGAGAAAAGAATATCACCTCCCCCAAAGGATTCCCCACCTCCTACCCCCATCCCAGTAACTGAGAAGAGTGTCCTTGCATACATCCCAATAGTCATACTAAGCACAGATTCGTTTTCTCTTATATATGCTTCTCATCTCTAAGAGCAGGTGCCATCTTTTTCTCCTTCTCTAATTGTATCAGCAAGAGGAGAATCCCCATGTGACTCACTATAGGAACAGTTCACATGTAAGGGATGTTTATAACTATATTATTTGTGTCTCAAAGGTTGCTGTTTTTTCTTGTAATAAATAGTCATAACTAAAGAAGATGATTTCTCAAATTTTATCAGTTTGGAAGGAGAAATGGAATGTTTTTCTTCTTTGCATAAACATATTAATCTGTTTTTATGGAGAACTAGACTTTGTATGGTAAGTTTGTGAGCCCCAAGTTTTAATTTGTTACTTAGAAAATAGGATATAGAATTCAAGTGATTTTGGTTGGAAATTACTGTTCCGTGATAGGTCATTTCAAGTCCTTCCTACAGACAAAGGGTAACCTGGAAGATTTCTTAATGATATTTTTAACTCAACAAAATTTAGTCATATTGTTCATTTTTCTCCCTACAGATTGCTAGAGGAATTAGTTCGGAAGGAGAGAGAATTCCAAGCACTCCTTCATCAAGCAATTGAAGAAAAAGATCAAGAAATTAAACACTTGAAGCTTAAGTCACAACCAATAGGTAAATGGTGGAGAGTTTTAAAGTCTTAAAGTAATGGATTTCAAAGGGGCTGCAACAACCAAAATGTATGTGTGTGTATACATGCACACACACGCTTACACTCATAGACAAGCATAGATATATAGGTGTGTGTGCATATGTTTGGAAGAAAGACAGATGTTTGTGTTTCCTGCACACAAAGTCACTATGTGTCACTTGAATCATACCTATTAGCAGCCATTGCTTTGGGGGCCGGGGGTGTGGGGGAGTGTGTCATTGTTGGTAGCAATCAGTCAATAACCAGTTATTAAGTACCTACTAGGTGCCAGGTACTGCACCAAGTGCTCCAAAAGAAGCAAACAAGTAAAAATAGGGGTTTTTTAAAATTATGCACATACACATATATACATATACACACGTGTGTATATGTGTGTATACACATATACATTTATATTCAAGGATAATGTTATTGAAATAGGCTGCTGCTCTCCTTTCTTTTTCTCCATTTCTCTTTAAGTCTGTATTTTACTGCCTTGCCATGATATTGTGTTTTTCCCTGCCTTATTTAGAATTTGAAAGGCATACTTACCTTAAAGGTTCATAGAGCAACACTGTAGCAATATCCCCCCTAACAGTTACAGGCCTTTGTGGGGTAGAAAAGAGAAATCATTATCTACCTGGCTTAGAAAGGGGAAAAAAGAGAGGTCATTGGTCATATCAATGGTCATACTTCAGAAGCTCCATTGATTTCTCCCAATGTGGATTGTTCTCTTTATCCACAAAAGATCACAATCCTTCTGTATTTTAGTAGACAGTCTTCATGAGTTACTATTACCCCCAAAAGATATCACCTGGTAGGCATACTTTGGGTGATAAACCCTTCCAAACTTAGCCATACTGGTTTGTGGACAAGAGACATACAAAGTCACAAGAGACATGCTTCATCATCACGCATACAAGAATTCTTCCCAGCTTGCAAATAAGCCCTGCTGGAACTTAATTCTGCTGGCCTCCCCTTTGACATCCTAGAGTGAGGCATCCCAGTAGGGCTTCAGTGGAGGTTGCTGTTAGCTTTGTTTGAAAGTGGCTACTTCAAAGACTAGAGATTGTTAAATATATGAGAATATCTCCAAATTATGCCCATGCTATGTCAAGTGAAAAGACAAACACCGCACAGATGGCATAAATTCTGAAAGCTTACCAAGCTAATTAAATGGATAAAAAAGTAAAATATGAGAATCATTCTGTCATTTCCAAAAAGCAATTACAATGCTGCAGTATACTTCACCTATAAGATATATAGCACTTCATTCAATGCTGTAAAAAAAGAAAAATTTTCATGCCCCTGATCAAGACCCAGATTAACATTGCTCTTCACAAGGAAGCACCAATAATCCATGACAACCTACAATAAGCCTATGTTCATCAGAAATGATATTTGATATTAAGTACATCATTAATTTAGGCATTATTTCTGTGAAATTTGTAATTATTTGGACACAGCCATGGCTGAAATATTCCTATATGAATTTTACATATATAGTATATACCAAAAGAGTCTTAAGTGTGCATATATATGTATAAACATATACCTATATATACATATGCACATGGTTTATTTATATGCATATACACATACATATATGTGATTGTATATATTATATATAGCAAATATATTTATATATGTACATATATATACATACCTATATACACACATATATTCAACTAGTTTTTGTTTCTACCAATTATATTTTTTCAAAGACAGAGTGAAAACCTAGGAAAATGTTCATTCAAATTCTTGTAACTGGAAGGTCAGGGTTCTCAGATATCCAAGTATATGAAGTACACATGGTGTAGAAACTAAACATTTACAAACTCCATCTTCCCTAGATATTCCTGGACTGTATGTTTGTCGCCTAAATTCTCCTAGCATAGGAGCTGAAGACCCTGCACTTATCGACTGGCTGAGAGAGAAGGGAGCTGATGAGGACACTATAAGCAGGGTAAAAAAAATCAAGTTAGAAATCTGTGAGATGACTGTTAATCTTCTGAGAGCTGAAGGGTTGAGGGGGAGAAAATTTCAATCATATTTCCCACATCAGATTAGAAAAAGGTTGAAAAGGCAGAATGGGGAAGTAGATCCAAGAAGAACAAGAAGTATTTATTCTAATGCAGTAACTGCCACAACTCAAGAAATATTTTGATAGACGCTAGAAATGTTAGAGGTTCTTGTGTCATTTCTTTGCAGCTTTCACTCTTTTTGAGCGATGAATATTTGTGGCTGTTTAACGAAATGATGGCCTTAATAAAGGTACAAGCCATTCCTTACGGTCAGATAGGATAGTATATTTAAGGGTAGGATTCTCACTGTACATTTTTCCTGGGTTAGAAATAACCAGCATAAATGATAATTGCCTAAATGTGTATATACATGTTTGCTATAGGATGCGTGAGTTAGAGGCACTCCTTTTGTGCTAATTCAGCATTCTTACAAAAAATGACATTGTCAAGTTCCCAGATTTTTGTTTAAAATAAAATTATCAGAGATCAGTTGTTCCACCTTTACCATCACACCCTCCAAGTAAAAACTATTGAGTGACCAGACAAAACTTAGATCAGCTTTAGAAAACTGCAACTTCTCAAGTTACTGATAAATAACTGGAAAGAATACACCCCACCTATAAGATATATACCACTTCATTGAATGCTGTCAAAAATAAAAATTTCATGCCCCTAACCAGGACCCAAATTAACACTTCTCTGCACAGTGAAAAACCAGCGGTCTCTGATGACTTACAGCAAGCCCATGTTCATCAGAAACGATAGTTGAAATGAAGCACATCATTAACTCAGACTTTTGTTTTGTGCAATTTGTAATTATTTGGATACCAGCATGACTGAAATATTCCTCTGTGTGAGAGATGTCTGCTAATCATAGAATGTTGACTGAATTGAAGTGGTGATAATAATGTTTAGCCCATCTGACAGAGAGCACAGTAAACATTTGAAAATCACTTGAAAAGCACACATTTGCATGTTGACAATTCCCCTGGGGACTCCTAGATGGCCACGCCTTGCTAGCCTAAACTTCCTATTATACTGAATATGCATAGAAGTAATAAATGACTATGTGGTTCCTTAAAGATATTCTCTAATTCAGCCTTTTAATAAATTAATGTTTAATTTCAAAACTCTCCCTCAATTCCACAATAATGAAGTTACACTAAATTTTCTTTGATTTCTTTTTAAAATTATTGCCGTAGTGTAGTCTAAAATTCTAGACCTTCTCACATGGCCTTAAAAGTACTTATTTTTATATCTTTTATTTTTCCCCTCAGTTTTTGGCTGAAGACTATACTCTGGTCGATGTTCTCTATTATGTCACTCGGGATGATTTGAAATGCCTGCAACTGAGGTAACCTGCTGTTTTTATTGTTGTTTAAGGTATATAGTTGGGGCAGCTGGGTGGTGCATTGGATAGAACACCAGACCTGGAGTCAGGAAGACTCATCTTCTTGAGCTCAAATATGGCCTCAGACACTTACTAGCTATGTGACCCTGGACAAGTCACTTAACCTTGCTTGCCTCAGTACCCTCATCTGTCAAATGAGATAGAGAAGGAAATGACAAACTACTCCAGTATCTTTACCAAGAAAACCTCAAATGGGGTCATGAAGAGTCAGACATGAGTGAAAAATGACTCAATGACAAGGCATATAGTGTGGTAGAAAGAACAAGATGGTAGAAGTAACAAAGTCCAGGTACTAGTATACTGCCAGCCCTGTGAACCTGGTCTTCAGTTTCTTCATCTGTACAAGAAGGTTGAACTTTATAAAGTTCCATTCTAGCACTAAAATTCTAAATTTTTTACGAAGACATACAGATTAACTGGAAGAATTTCTTGAAACATACTAGACAGTAATTTTTTTTTAATTTTTTTTTGACGGTCTAAAAATTCTAAGACATTCCATTTGTGGATGTACCATACTTTATGAGAATGGGAGTCCTATGGAAGAATTTTATTGTTGCTTAGGCATTTCAGTCATAACTGACTCTTCATGACCCCATGTGGGGTTTTCTTGACAAAGATATTAGAGTGATTTGCCATTTCCTTCTCCAGCACATTTTATAGATAAGGAAACTAAGGAAAATAGGATTTAGTGATTTGCCGAGGGTAACACAGCAAATAAGTATCTGAGATGAGATTCAACCTCAGGAAGGTTCTCCTGACTCCAGACCTGGTGCTTCATCCACTGTGCCACCTAGTTGCCTAGAGAGAGAAGATGCTCCTTAATAATTTTTAAAGTTTATATCATTTAGTTTCTGATAAATAGTTCTTTATATTATATTGAGCATATAAAAAGCCACTTCCCAAGAATGGCTGATTTGAAAGATGCCATATTTTAAAATTTTCAGTTGTTTTGTTTCTTGAGACTGTGGATTAGAGGGGGAAAGGAGGTAAGGAGTGAGGTAAGGATAAATTTTGGGGATACCAGCAACCAAAGAAAGATACTTAGTATCATATTAGGATGTTAAATCCAGGCCTTTTCTCATCATAGTAACTCAGTGTTAAGAAACCATATTATATAGAGAATTGAGGGCATTGTGGAAATGAAATATTATAGACTTGTTTATTGTATGTTTTTACCCAGGGGAGGAATGCTGTGTACACTGTGGAAAGCTATCACTGACTTTCGAGAAAAACAACCTTGATCTCTTCAGTGGAGATTCTGAAAATTCACCCAGCACAGGACTGATGTTTTGAAGAAGGGTGGGTGGCAGGCAGAGGGAGGCGAGGATGGGATAGGGAGGGAGATTTGGAAGAGGTGGAGAAGAAAGACCCTGCACTTTAATACAGTATTTGTTTACCAGTGCTACAAACAACACTGCAGCTTCCTAACTGCTTAAATTTCTACAGTTCATATGGACTCTCTTTAAAGAATGTTTAGTCTAAACATTTTTTACACAGGGACGTATTTTTATTCTAGCAGCTATGATCCTTTAAAGAAGCAAATGTTAATTTCACACAAAAGAGATGTAACATTTCATATAATTGTGCATCACTGGAACAAAGGCAAAATGTGACCATAATTTTTTTTAGGTTTACGTTTGTAACATATTCTAATATCCTACAGTAGTAATTCATAATTTCAATTATTGTGTAAAGCTTATTTTTTAAGTGTGCAGAACCTGTGAGCAGTTGTTTTTACTTCCTAGTTTATGTTAATTATACTATTGTATAGTTTTTGTAACTTAAGTTTCTGGTCTATGGTACATTTGTTTTAGAGTTGTTTATGTACTACTGAACTGTACCAGTTGTATATGCCTGAATCATAGTACCGTTAGCTTGTTCTAAAGCTATCTATTGTGACACACATTCTTAAAAGTAAAAAGAATCTAAACATAGTTTTTGATAAATTCTGACTGGAGTTTTTATTTTATTTTGTGAAATCAGGTTAACTCTTGGGTGAAATTCTTAGACAGTGTGCTCACCTATTACATTTAATGGAATGTAGGTTCTGTGCAAGAGATTCCAGATCCTCCCCCTCAGGAAAAATAAAGGCAAACTATGGTTTAATGGAAAACTCAGTGGATCTGGAGTCAGAGGCCAACAGCAGCAATACTGGCTGCTATTTATAGTCAAGTCAACAAATATTTATTAGGGGCTTCCTACAAGCCAGGCCCAGTGCCAGGCCAGCAGACACCAATAAGAAAAAGAAAGCGGTAGTCGGCTGCAGGGAGCTTATAATCTAATGGAGAAGACTACATAGAAAAGGAAGCTGGGAGCTGGAGTGGGGGATGGGGTAAGGAGGGCATCAAAGAGGAGCTGGATGTCCCATACCTGCCTCTATAAAGGAAAGCTTTGGGAGAATTTAGAACTCCAGCCTTCCAGTTAGAGGGGAGAGGAGGCCAACACAGGTGGGAAAGGGGTGAGTATTCACGGCTGCATTAGAAGTATGATTATGAGGTATGGTTGTTGTTCAATTCTCTCTAACTCTTCATGACCCCACTTGGAGTTTTCTTGGGGGAGATACTACAGTGGTTTTCCATTTCCTTCTCCAGCTCATTTGACAGAGGAGTAAACTGAGGCAAACAGGCTGAAGTGACTTGCGCAGGGTCACACAGCTAGTCTGAGGACAGATTTGAAATCAGAAAGATGAGTCTATCTGACTGCAGGCCCAGCACTCTATCCATTGATCCACCTAGCTGCCCTAGCATACAGTATACTGTACACACATATGCCAGATGTATTATATACTATAGGCATCATACACTAGTACATTAGCTGCCCCCACTTATCCTGGGAGGAGAGTCTTGTTCTTTGGAACCAAACAGAGCAGCAGATGAAGAGCGGAGTGACTTACTTAGTGCTTACTATGTGCTAAGCATTAAGCAGATAGACAAAACCAAAAGTATTGAATGTTGAGGGACTCAAGGCCGAGACGACTTGGGCAAAGTCACAGAGGCAGGGGAGGGAATGAAATATACAGGGACAAGCTAATAAGCCAGACCAAGTCTAAATAAGTCATCAGTCACTGTCCAACAAAACAAGCCCAAATGCGATGCCATAGGAGAGGTAGGAGGGAGGGTACAAGCATTTATATTATCTCATTTGATCTTCACAACAACCCTGCAAGGTAAGAGCTATAATTATCTCTGGGGAAACTGAAGCAAACAGGTTAACTGACTTGCCCAGGGTCACACAGGCTGGATTTGAACTCAGGTATATGCCTAATTCCAGGTCAGTGCTCTATCCACTGTATCATCTCATATAGTTTCTGCCCTTGAAGAATATTGTCTTGGAAACACAACTTACCATGAAGTAATCAGCAAACAGTATCATAATCTCATATGTATTATGTATAGCATGTTATATTTAATATCTTTCTACTCTAGTGACATACTTACATATTCTGTGTAATATATGTATGTTTGTGCTAGGTATATCTTTAAGGTTCCTTATAGAAGGATAATGTATATGCTAGATATATATATAGAATGTACTATATGTAGTATATGCCATGTTTGGCATACATGCAGTAAATACTACCTGTAGTATAGTCTACACGATACCATAGGATAAAAATAATCTTTAATAAATTTGAGTATATGAGATATAACTGACTTATTATAGTGTTCTTTTTAAAAAAACATTTTAGATGTATTTATCCTGTAAGTAGCACTTTAGTAGCATTATACTATGTGTAGCATATAAATTATGAGTATACACTAACCTCATATAAAAATTATATTGTAGCAAATACTATATGTAGCATATAGATCTGGACTGTTTTTAACATGTACATTGCCTACTTAGCACTGTTTTTAGTTTAATACTATGTTTAGCACTAAATATAGATGTGTATATATACATATACACATACTGTTCAATGGGCACATACTATTATATTTAGTATCTGCGTATTTACTGTATATATTCGATGTAGTATATTCTATATATAGCGTGATATACATTGGTTGGTGGTTGTCCTTTGTTCTTGAGGAGGACCGAAAGGACATCATTTTGACATCAGATGACATCAAAATGGCTACATATATTATGCTACAGGGTGTATACTAACCTCATCTTTAATCTTTATATATACTTTACATGCTATTTGTAGTCATATGTAACCTTTATGCTTTATATGCTATGCAAATATGTAGTATACTATGTGTAGAATGTACTATATGTTATCTATAGTATACAATGTGTAGAATGTACTATATGATATCTGAGCATTGGTAGTATGCATCATGTCTGGCATATGTGTGTAGGGTATACTAGGGCACTAAGTGGCACTGTGGATAGAGTGCTGGCCTGAAGTTGGGAAGATTTATCTTCTTGAGTTGAAATCTGGCCTCAGACACCTACTGGCTATGTAGTCACACACAGGGCAAGTCACTTAACTCTGTTTGCCTTGGTTTCCTCATCTGTCAGATGAGCTGGAAAAAGAAATGGCAAACCACTCCACTCTCTTTGCTAAGAAAAGCCCTGAAGATTCAGACACAACTGAATGACATATACCACATACCATCGTACCTCAAAAATCTCCAACATTTTTTTAAATAATAAGAGCTAGCATTTATAAAGCATTTTAAGGTTTGCAAATTGCTTTATAAATATCATGTCATTTTATCCTCACAAAAACTGTGGAAGGTAGATGTTCTTGTCCCCATTATTGCAAATGAAAAAGCCGAGGCTGACTGAGGTTGTTAACTTTGGGTCACAGAACTAACAAAGTATATGAGGTCAAATTTGAGTCTTCCTGACTCAAGGTCTCTGTAGAATAATCACTAACATGTATATAGTGCTTACTCTGCGCCAGGCTCTGTGCTAAGGCCTTTGCAATTATTTCCTCATTTGAGCCTTACAACAATCCTGGAAGGCAGATGCTATTTTATCATTATGGTATAAGATGGAAACATAACACATCATTGCAAAAAGCCATACTAGCTACAAGAACTCAAAGGAATTTTTAAGGAGGTGTGGTAATACTAAATTCCTAGCATACCACGCATTAGAAACAAAAAATTCCTAAGAATAGTGGAGGTGATTTAGTCACATAGTGGGCTTAGTTGTGTTTCTTTTGCAAACAAGGAGTGAACTACCAGATTGGGGCTTAAAGTAGGAGCTGGGAACATGAGCTAAGGGTGGGTGGAAGAGAAGGACTTGGCAAAATGAAAAGGTGGAGAACATGACTACATAACATTCAGGAAACAAGGACTAGACTGGTTTGGCTGGAGTAGTTGGAGATAAGGTTGGAGTGGGAGGAGGTAGGTAGTTGCCAAATTAAGGAGCACTTTGAATACCAGAGTAAGGAATCTGGACTCTACAATGCTTCTATCATTACCTGGGATAATCTAGCAGCTGCATAAATGCAGAAGGATAGGAAAAACATCCACATCCACCAAAGAAAAATAACAGGTAAAAATATTTCAGTGAGAAGACTAGACTACTTTCTGATAAAAAGTGAGCTTTTTAGGAAATTTTGATACAATGTACCAGAAGTAGATCAGCATTCTTTTCAAGGGCTCTACTAGAAATTTTAATGGGTTTCAGATAATGCAGTATTCTTTAAATGCCCAAACAGGAAGGTGTTCAGTCATATTTATTTATTTCATTTGAAAGAACCTCTTAGATCTTAGCTCACATTCAAATGACTTTATTAGTAGAAAATCTGGTTAAAAAAAAAAGAATCATTTGGATTTTGTAAGCCTGCTAAAATAGCTTAGTTTGCCTATAAAACTGTTCTAGAGATGTCACCATGAAAGAAATCTCCATTTTTGACAATACTTTGAAAAGTTACTCACCTGGTATGTATGCCCAGGCCTTCTGTCACTCCAGATTATAAAAAAAGTTCCAGAATAATTTCCATTTATGAGATAGTTTCAGACACAAAACAACTGTAAAATCTTTTTAACTGCTATACAATATCTGTAAGTGCATATACATGTGTACATCATCTAAAATTTTTGAAGGTTTACAAAACACTTTCTCTACAACAGCCCTATCAGGAATGTAACATTATCCCCAATTTACAGATGAGCAAACTGAGCCTTAGGATAGTTAAGTAATCACACCTGTGGTAAATGATGTAGAAAACAGAAATCAGGCCTCCTTATTCTCAAATCCACTAATCTGCTATGCTGTGCCCAACTGTGTATAAAAAGTGAATAACAGTTTATATTTTACAGAGGGTCTGTGTGTTTTCACGTTCATTATCTTTCAACCCTGTGAGAGATACAAGTATCTTTACCAGTTGGGAAAGCTGAGGCCAGGTGATCAAGTGGCAGAGTTGTAGCTCAAACCCAGATCTGATTCCAAAGTGTTTCCACTTTTTCCACCCTGATTCCATGTCAATCAATCTTAAGTGTCTGCAGTATGCCAGACAATGCACTCAATGTTTGCTATTCACCACCATCCACTGCATCGTGGGCCATAGGTAGTCATCTTGACCTTCCAGTTGCCGCTGGACTTTGTTGACTCTGGAGGACAGAGTGTGGCTGATGACTTTGCACACTTTTATAAAGAACCACCACCACCACCACGGAGGAGCTTGAGGGAGAGAAGGTTGTTGGGGGTTTGCAGGAGATGGTCAAGTATAGGGTGGACTCAGAAGCTTTTTTTTTTTTTTAAGTATTGACAGGCTATTATATAGAAGAGGGCTTAGACTTTTCTGCTTGGAAACAAAAGAGAATTAGGAGCAACAGAGATTTAAAAGAAGCAAAGTCAGGCTTGATTCAAGGAAAAAATAGCTTATAATTTGAACTATTCAGAAGTAGAATGGGCTTCCTTTGGAAGGAAGGGGTTCACCCTCACTGAAGGTCTTTCAAAAGTTCAATGAATTTCCTTAGAAGGGAGTACAAGTTCCACTTGACTAGAGGTCTTCAAGCAAAAGGTGTAAAGGAGAGGATTACTTTTTGAGTAATGGCTGGATGACCTCCAAAATCTTTTACACCTTTCACAAGAATAGGAATTGGACTTGTGATTTGATTGACTGGAGAACTGAGGAAATTCCTTCTACCAACGTAGGTTGGCATCTTCTCTGCAACTAATAATCTTAACTGCTTAGAGCACAGAAAAGACAAGCAGCTTCCTCAGGATCACACAACCAATGGTCAGAAATTGAAACCACATTTTCCTGGTTCAGGGGCCAGATAAATTCACTACACCAGACTGCCAACTCAGATTCAGTTCAGTCTTGTCCAACTCTTTGTGACCCCATTTAGGGTTTTCTTGGCAAAGATACTGGAGTGGTTTGCTATTTCCTTCTCTGGCTCCTTTGAAAATGAGGGAACTAAGGTAAACAGGGTTAAGTGACTTGCCCAGGGTCACACAGCTAGGAAGTGTCCAACCCACTGTATTTGAATTCAAAAAGGTGAGTTTTTCTGACTGTAGGCTGAGATCTCTATCCACTGCGCCCCCTAGGTGCCCCAACTCAGAGATGGTTGATAAAAATAAGGTTCATTCTATGAGCTCCAGAAAACATATTCTTAACCTAAGATCAATGCATAGATTTTAGGAGATTTGTGAGTTATAGAACAATTGTATTTTTTTTTAAATTTGTAACTTTCCATTTAACTAGTTTTCTTTGTAATCCTATGTATTGCATTTTATTCATTTAAAAACATTATTCTGAGGAGAGGTCCCTAGGCTTCACCAGATTTTCAAAGGACTCATGATCCAAAAAAGGTTAAGAACTGATAAATGGTCAAAGGATATGAACTGGCAATTTCCAGAGGAAGAAATTAAAGATATCTATAGTCATATGAAAAAATGCTCTAAATCACTTTTGATTAGAGAGATGCAAATCAAAACAACTCTAAGGTACCACATCACACCTATCAGATTGGCAAACATGACAGAACAGGAAAATGATAAATGTTGGGCAGGATGTGGGAGAGTTGGAACACATATATTGTTGGTGAAGCTGTGAGCTGATCCAACCATTCTGGAGGGAAATTTGGAACTATGCCCAAAGGGCTACAAAAATATGCATACCCTTTGATCCAGCAATATCACTTCTAGCACTATATTGCCAAGGGATCAAAAAAATAGGAAAGGGTCCCACAAGTACAAAAGTATTTATAGCAGCACTCTTTGTGGTGGCCAAAAACTGGAAATCAAGGGGATGCGCGTCAATTGGGGAATGGCTGAATAAATTATGGTATATGAATGTAATGGAATACTATTGTGCTATGAGAAGTGATAAACAGGAAGACTTCAGAGAGGCTTGGAAAGATATATGAACTGATGCTCAGTGAAAGGAGCAAAACCAGGAGAACTTTGTGCACAGCAAGGACCACAGTGTACTAGAGTTTTTTCTGGTAGACTTGGAACTTTGTAGCAATACAAGGACTTTAAAAAAATTCCCGGTGGTCTTCTGAGGCAAAATGCCTTCCGCGTCCAGAGGAAGAACTATGGAATTCAATCGCAGAATGTAGCAGATCATTTTTTTGTGTGTGTTTATGTTTATGTTTTGGTGTGTTATATGATTTTTCCCATTCATTTTAATTCTTCTACACAGCATGACTATAGTGAAAATGTATTTAATAGGAATGTATGTGTAGAACCTATATAAAATTGTATGCCAGCTCCGGGAGGGAGGAAGTAGGGGGGGAGGGAAAAATAATAATCCAAGTTATGTGGTAGTGATTGTAGAACACTGAAAATAAATAAAATTAATTAAAAAATAAGAATTTGATCTAGAGGCTTCCGGTGTTGTAAAAAACATGAGAACTAACCTCCCTGGAAGTAAATCCAACACCATTCTCTGTCAGACAAGGACTTTAAAAGGATTTTAAAGGATTGGCAGTTGTCTTTCTGCTTTTTCTGGATTATGCTCAGCCAACCTGAAGGTGTGGGTGTGTATTTTTGTGTAACTAAGCAGAAATGAATCACTCCCCCTTTTGTTTCTCGGTGTTGTTTCCATTTATCATGTAGGCTACATCACGGGGCTTTAACATTTTGTTGGGTGCTGTTTGCATGCTAACGAACAAATTGGTTTTCAGCGTTCCTAGCCAGTTGTCTGGGGCTTTTGCTTTTCATCCTTATTTTATTGGACAAAGACATTTTTAGTTAAAAATATCTGGAGCAGACAGTGGCGGTCAGGGGGAAATAACAGTCGCAACAAATAATAGTTATATGCCTCGTCGGCGAACAATGGGGATCGCTAAGTCCCAAGACCCAGAGTGTAGATCGAGTCTTCGGAAATAGCCCTGGAGGAGGCCGAGGGACCCATCCGATCACACCGTGGTGGGGCAATTCGCCAAGACTCTCCACGTAGGAACTGGTCCGGCCATTGACATCACCTTTCTCGGACTACCCCGTAGGAGGGCAGAAAGAGTGGAGGCCCCCCGGTGATCTCTCCTCACCTGTACTGGAGTGTCCGTGGCCCAGGGACATAACGCGGCCAATCGCACTGACTCGGAAAACAGGGCAGCTAGATCCGAGCCCTTTATGAAAGTCTAAAAGTGCCCCATTCCAGCCGACCTCGCTGGCTCGGAGCGCCTGCCATCTCTCACCTGTCCAGGAGGGGGCGCCGCTGCTCCCCTTGCGCCAGGCTGCTGCGTTTCCTCACACTCCTCCCTTTGGAGGCGCTCACCTGTCTGCGCCCTGGAGGCGGGGGACTGGCTAGAGGGAAACAGGGGAAGAGGGCGGAGCGGCTCTCCCTGGACGCGTCACAGGAGCACCATGGCGGAGCTGGGAGCTGGCGGAGGGAATAACATCCACGGGGGGAGCGACGGCGCTTCCTGGAGCGAAACAGGTGAGAAAGGTGACGGCCCAGGAGCGCCCCGCGTCCCAGCTGGGAGGGGGTCGGGGTCGGGGGGTGGGCAGGTGACCGGTGCCGGGAGTTCTACTTAGAACGTTGCCAATGCCAACGTTCTTCCCCTCCCCCTTCTTTGGAACGCTCCCGGGAATAGGCTTCGGGGCGCGGGGCGCTCGGCTCGGCTCCCCTCTCCGCCTGGCTGGGGAGGGGGAGGCCACGAGGGCAGGAGGTGGGGGTGGTCGCCGCCGCTGAGCCCTAGATGCCGTCGTCACGCCCGGGCTCGGTTGAGGTCATCCCGCCCGCGGCCAATCGATCCTTGCCTTGTAGCCTTCTCTTTTCCTGCTAACAGGTGGAAGCCGCAGAGAGCGAGCGAAGGAAATGGAGAAGGGGTGAATGTTCTCCTCCCACCCCAGGGTGTTAGGTTCAATTCAACTAAAGCAGGAAACCGTATCCCTAAAAGAAACCCCGTACAGGTGTGAATAGGGATCTTTCCTGAACTGAAGGATTAAACTGCTTCTGGGGCCGCGATGCGTCCCCAGGAGCAGGTTAAGGTACAGTCGAGTTTTGTTTCTTGGGTGTTTTTGTTTGTTTGTTTGTTTGCCTTACCCAGAAACACCTTGGATCACACTATCTCAACCCTGCGTTGTCCAAGGAGACGGCTTAGGCTTACTAAGCTCACACCTTCTCTTTTCTATTCGAGGTTACAACTGGACACTTCGTAGCATCTGAACTTGAAAGGGAAGGGGAGCGGGGACTAATAGAATGATGGTGCAGCTGGTTAAAATTGATCTTTGGTTTGAGTGAAATCACTAGTTTCCAAACGTGTATACAGAAATGTAGGAATCGGTTGGTTGTCCTGCGCAATATAGTGTTCACAGCATGGAAATTCACATGTATTATGGATCCACCTTGCATGCTGCCAGTGGAAACTGACTTCCAAATCAGCCAAAAATAATTGAGGTTGAAACTCACTTGCGTCCTTGAACTTGTCCTGGATGAAGCTGGATTGTCTCTTGAAATGTGGATTGGCTTGTCTTTAACATGTAAATCCAGATATTAAATCATTATTTTGTTTTGGGGTGGGAAAAGGGGATGGCTAACTATGCTGTAGGGATCCGGAGGAGCTGGGTGCTGCACCTAAGTTCCCACCCTGAGGGCAGGCTAGGAACAGCCTACTCATTTATTTAAGGTAAATAAAGGGCTATTTTTATCCTTCAGAACATAATTTTTCGAGGGAGGGAGGGAATCCTATTTCATTAGGCTTATGCATATTTATGGAAGGAAATGTTGAGCACTTTTTGCCATCTCCCTGAGAACTCTTATTAAAAAATACATGCAGAAGAATAAACTGATAGGTATTTCAGTGTCAGATACTTTTAGATAATTGGTGATCTAGTGATGAGTAATGAATATTTGGATAAACCCAGAGGAATGCCAATAAAATATTTTGCTTTATAAAGGATGATATGCTGTTGTTTTCAGTATCCTTCAATAAAAACAATTGCTTGTTTCTGTCTAAAAAGATATCGTACACATACATATGCATGTACGTCTTTCCAATATATTTTATTTTCCAAAGTTAACTTAAAATATTAAGATGATATTTGCCCAAATTTTTCTAGTTTTGTATTTATTTTCTTTTTAGCTCTGAGTACCTTTTATAAGTGTGTTAAAGAAATTTGCAGATTAGATATAATTTGGATTTTTTTGGTCCAGATTTGTGGTTTAATTGAGGTAGGTAATTCCGGTCACAGCTCCCTTCATGTAGCCAAGTCTTCTAAGATTGCCTGCCACACTGAGAAATTAAGTGACTTGTCCACGATCTCAAAATCAGAATGCATCAGATAAAATTTGAACTGTAGTCTATCAGGCTCCAGGGATAGCACTGTATCCATTATGTCAGGCTGCCTCTCTAGGTATAATTATTGGCAATATAAAGGTCTCTAAGGACAAGTATTTTGAAAGAAAGTATTTTTTTTACCTGACAGCATTATCTTAATGCACATAAAAAGTCATTGAATTTGTAACAGCTCAAAGGATTTGATCTTTTAACTCAAGTTTGGGAGGTGCAGGAGTTCACCAAGGACTGCTTTAAGTCATGTGATAGACATGTGAGCTCAATTTTAGTGATTAATCATCCTGTATGTAATATTGCATGTCTTACACACCCAGCAGCTGCAGATCTTCCTTCTTTTATTTTTTTTTTATTTAACTTTTAACATTCATTTTCACAAAATTTTGGGTTACAAATTTTCTCCCCTTTTATCCCCCCCCCCCAAACCCAAGCATTCTAATTGCCCCTGTGACCAATCTGCTCTCTCTTCTATCATCCCTCTCTGCCCTTGTCTCCGTCTTCTCTTTTGTCCTGTAGGGCCAGATAGCTTTCTTTACCCCTTTACCTGTATTTCTTATTTCCTAGTGGTAAGAACATTACAGTTGATCCTAACACTTTGAGTTCCAACTTCTTTACCTCCCTCCCTCTCCACCCCTTCCCTTTGGAAGGCAAGCAGATCTTCCTTCTTTTAAAGGCTCTCTCTGCTTCTTTGTATTACTCCTTTTTATTCTCTGCTTTTTATTGCAACTGAAAGGCTCCAGTTGCAACCCTAATGGTAAGATCTGGTTGAGAGACACATTTGATTGCTTTCTTAATAGTGTTTATCAAGAGCATAATCTGTCCTTAAACTTCTCTGTGTATCATCTTCAAGGATCCTGGTCTAATTTTAAAGCAACTTATTGGATATAATCTTGATTTACTGCTTTGAAAACAAACCCGATATATTGAAAATACAACATAAAATACACACAATCATAAATTATACTGGTCTTGAATAAATCAGTGGAAGAAGCTGCAGGATGTATGATTTAAATAATTTGGAATAAAAAGATAAGAAATATAATATCTGTAAAATAATTATATTGTCTGTTACTAGTCATCGGTGAGAGAAGGGATAATGCAGCACCTTTGGTAAAAGGCACTTTATAAAGCCTAGTGTTACAAAAATCAAAGTGATACTATCTTTGTTATTGGGCATTTTTTCTTCTGTTAATCCCACTGATACCAGCAGAGGCAGCATGGTGCAAATGGAATAATACCATCCTTGTTTGCAGGAAACCTGAATGCCTCTCTCAATTCCTTTTCCACTTAGCATTGTAGTGGACTAGGCATTTAATCTGTCTTCACCTTCATTTCTTCAAATAAGGTTAGCAATGCTTGGAGTACTTACTCATAAAATTGTATGGACAAAAGGAACCTTTTGCAAAGAATATTAAATAGATGTTTTATTTTTAATCCAGGGTGAATAATTTTGTTTCAAGGTACCCAATTAAAAGAAAAGGTAGGTGCCAAAGGACAGGGAAATCTATTAGAATAAAAACAACAGCAACAGTAATAATTATTATTATTAATAGTAGAATAGGATACAATTTTAGTTATTAGTATTATTTGTGATGAGGGAAGGGACTAACACATCTGTCATTTAAGATATAGGTTAAATTGGAGGCAATTAGGAATTCAGAAAACGTACCAGAATTGACTAGTTACTGAAAACACCATCTAGATTTCACCACTAGAGGATCTCATGTCCTTTTCCTGTGGAACTAAGAGTACCTAGAGATTATTTACAGAAATAACTCAGCTGAAGTCACATGTGCCAAATGCGCCGAGTCAATAGAAAGTATTAAAGGTATAATTTGAAGATCTAATTGACCCCTGTAAGAAAACCTGATGATTGAAATATTGCTTCTTGATAAATTTTTATAGCCATATTTCATCACATGAAAGAATAATAAATCAGTTTTATCTATGAATACAACTAGTATTCTTTTGAAGATATTTTATCTAGAAAGTTTCGAATTTTGGAAAATCCACTGGCTATGGAGTCAGAGGGTGGCATCAAACCACTCCCCTGATTTTACTGCTTACTTACCAGCAGCTTTACCTTGCTTGGGATAAACTTCCCTTTCCCCCCTTTCTAACTCCTCCATTATAATGTAAATTTATTGAGGGATAAAGAGAGTCTTGTTTGATTGTTTTTGCATTCCAGGCATCCCAGTACTTAACATGATGCCTGACACATAGTAATTGCTTAATAAATCTCCTACTCATATATAAGGGGCATCAAGGTGGTGCAGTAGATAGAGCACTAGACCAGGAATTAGGGAAGCTCCTATTTCTCTGGCCTCAAACACTTACTAGCTGTGTGACGCTGGACAAATCACTTAACTCTATTTGCCTCAATTTTCTCCTGTTAAATGACCTGGAGAAGAAAATGGCGAACCATTCCAGTACCTTTACCAAGGAAACCCCAAATGGGGTCGTGAAGAGTCAGGCACAACTGAAAAATGACTGACACTCATATCCATAGCAGATATGTCTTAGAGTAAGTTCTTGCTAGTATCCAGGAGCCACATGTGTTTCCTTATATCTTTAGGGTCATGCAGAAATTGATCCTAAATTAATTGCCTTTTTGGCCAAAAGAGAGCATGATTTTTTGTAGTTCTCTCTAGAAATAGAGAGCTCTAGAATAAAAGGGATCTCAGAAGACATCTGGTCAGAGAATCAAAGGTATAGAACCAGAAAGAACCTCCAAGGCCATTTTAGCTTAACACTCTAATTTATTACTTATTTGTTAATTTTTTAGACAGATGAATGAATTGAAACCCACACATGCCCCAAACACTAAGGCAGTAAATGTTAGAAGCGGCTTTGAATTCAGGTCCTCTGCCTCAGCGGTGCATTGTTCTATCTCTTGGACCATATTGCCTCCATAATCATATTTTATTTTTGTGTTAATATATTATGTCCATATATAATATATATGTCCACTTACAATGTATATGTTATATTCACCCTTTGTTAAGCACCTACTATGTGTCCTAGTACTGTCCTAGGTACGAGATATAAAGAGAAAAAAATGAAACTTCTGTCATCAAGTGAGAGATACAGCATATGCATAAAGAAATACAAAATACATATGAAGTAAATATAACTTAATTTATAAATTGGCAGGGAGGCAATACCTGAGCTGAGCTTCAAGCAATCCAAGGCTTCCAAGAGGTGGAAGTATGATGGGATAGCATTGTATAAGTGAATTTTTTCATAAAACAACAAGGAGTTGAGTGGTTGCTTAACATGGTGTCTTCTAGCCTCTGTATGGCATGAGGTAGGAAAGATTATAAAAGAAACAAGATGTGACATGAGGTGAGTTGTTCTGTTCCTTTCAAACAAAATCGTTTATTAAATTTAATATCATCACTTGTGATCTCAGTAATGAAAGTGCGCATCAACATGCACTAAGTAATCTTCAAACAGAAATTCCATCTCACTTGAAAAACATGAGGCAGACAAACAGGTAGTTATATTTTTCATGCTGTGACATGCTCTGTGCAATCAAGATGTGGGGATTTTCACAGTGTTAGAACCCAGGAGAGCAAAGCCTGCAGGATGAATGACAGCCAACTTCAGGTGAATGATAGGAACTTGATCTAACTATTGTTCTTTTTCCAAATTAAAAAGATAAGTGAAAAAACAAAGTTAAAAAGAATTAAAAGTCAGGAACCCAGATTGTCATTTTGGTTAGTCTCTGCTCAAAGTATGTTATTAAGTTGTCTGGACAGCTCTTGTCCTCTCCAATGGTTGACTGGACGTCATGGCAAGTGGGAGGATGTGTCATTAAAAGAATGCCTAAGAGCTTGCATTCATGTACATGTGTGAAATACTTAAATATATTTAGGCTTTTGACTATATATTTCCTAATCCTCCTTCCTACTTGCAGAGGAGAGGAACTGGACTTGTGATTTCATTGGTATAAGACACTCCCAGATGAGGTAACTTCCTTTACCTATTCAGGTTGGCCCCTTCTCTGCAACTTAAAATCTTAGTTGCCTAGGACAGTGAGAAATTGAATGACTCCCTCGAGGTCACCCAGCTGGTATACATCAGAGATGGCATAACTCTTTGGAAATGAGTCTAAAAGAACTTGTAATTAAAGAATCATTGAAGTAATAATTTATGTAAAGATAATCTGAATTCAGAAAATATCATTTACATTTATTCTGTCTTAATTTGTATTAGAGATACTCATGACTGTTTTCTCACCCAAACTCTTGTAAAAGAGTCAGTGTGTTGTAATGTAGAGAGAGCCAACTTTGGAGGAGTGAAAGCTGGTTTCAGGTCCTGCCTTTGACACATACTTTGTATGACCTGGGACAAGTCATTCCATCTCCCTGTACCCCCACAAATCTGGAAGACTATAAAGTGAAGAACAGTTACTGATTTTATTTGTCAAAAGAGCTTCTTCTTGGGGCACTTGGAGTTCTGTATGTCAATAAAGTCATAGATCCAAATGAAAAAAAATATAAGCTTCTTGAGGATAGGGACCGTCTTATTTATCTTCCTTAATCCTGACTTTGACACATTAATTTGAGAGTAAGTCAAGTAACCTTTCTGGATCTGTTTCCTTAATTTCTTTAAAATGAGGATGTTGGGCTAGATGACCTCTGATGTTCCTTCCAGCTTTAAATCTACTGATTTTTTTCCCCAATTACATGCTAAAAATAATTTTTAGCATTCTTTTTAAAAATTTTTGAGTCCTGAATTGTCTCCCTCTCTCCCACCCCCTCCACTGAGAAGGCAAGCAACTAGTTTTAAATCTATGAATCTGTGATCCTAATGATCCAGAAATAAGAGTCGCTAACTTCTGGAGGACTTTCATTTGTCAAGGTGACTAGTAGTAAAATTACTATTACTGTAATCTGTAAAACTATTCTGGTAGTATTTTTTTAAAGTAGCAGTAAAAATTTTAAGTAAATGGGAGGTGTAAAGTGGTTTTTGAGACTGAGAAAGGAAAGATTATTACTGAAATAAAAGCATTAGAAATGAAACCTCTAGATTTTTCTCTAATCCTCTATATTTTTCTCATCCAAGAAATCTATTATGGGTCCTGCAAATAATCTGTGGGAGGAGTTATGCAAGAGGTCTGCAAATCCATATTGCATCATGGATTTTTCTCAGTCAGTGGTTACTAATACACTCTAATACAGCTGTTATTATATGAAAGTCTTAAATTGTTTTGACATGACTTTATATTAAAAAAAAGAAAAAAAGATTGGGAACTACTGTGGCTTTAGGCATGGGAGGATAATGACCTGGCAATAGAATGGTAAGGAAGGGAGAGATTGAGGAAAAATAAGTTGAGAGGACTTTGTAACTGATTGGCCACAGGGGACCTAGGAGTGGAAGGAGTTGGGGACAGTTCTTGTTTTGAACTCATGTCAATGGGATGATGATGACATTGTTAACATAAATAGAAAATATGCAAACTGAATTGAGAGTGAGTGGTTAGTTTTAGTTTTACTTATGGTGAGGTGCTGGATATTTGTGACAAGGTCAGGAAAGAAAATAGCGTGGGAAATAAATAAGTGGATGAGATATCTTATAAGGAAGTGATAATATAGATAGAAGAAAAGATGTTGGATATCACCAAATGCACAGGGTGGAAGGAAGAGAGACCTGTGGATGAGAAGAAAAAGGAACCATCAGAGACAGGAAGAAAACTAATATAATGCCTTATAAAGGAAGCCCCCCCCCCCAAAAAAAACTCAAAGAATCCCAACAAAGAAGGTTAGTTCAAAGTTTCAAGTGCTGAAGTAAGATCAGAGAAAACAAGCATTAAAAAAAGATCATAGAATTTATGGTAGGGGGGTCATTGATGACATTTGTTTATTTGGGGCAATCAGGGTTAAGTGACTTGCCCAGGATTAAACAGCTAGTAAGTGTCTGAGGCCGGTTTTGAACTCAGGTCCTCCTGACTCTAGGGCAGGTGCTCTATCCAGGACTGTGTTTGAAAATGCTGAGTGTGGAGTTCAGGTGGGAGAGGAAGATGTATTCTGTTTTTTGGAAAGGTTTGTGCCCAGTTTTGATCTCCTGCTCATTAAACTACAGGAGCTCCCTATTACCTCTAGGATCAAATATAAATTCCGCTGACATTTGAAGCCTTTACAGCCTTATGCTACATTACTCCTCTGTTTGCCTCAGTAACTGTAAAATGGGATAATAATAGGTTGTACCTCTCAGATGTGTTGCAATGATCACATGAGGCAACATTTGTAAAAGTACTTAGCACAGTGCCTAGCGCAATAATTTTTTTATTGTTGTTGAATTGATTCAGTCCTGTCCTACTCTTCATGACCCCATTTGAGGTTTTCTTGACAAAGATACTGGAGTGGTTGGCCATCTCCTTCTCCAGCTCATTTTACTGATGAGGAAACTCAGGCAAACAGGGTTGAGTGACTTGCCCAAGGTCACACAGATAGGAAGTGTCTGAGGCCAGACTTGAACTCTGGAAGAGGAATCTTCTTGACTCCAAACCTCGAAATCCATCTACTGCATCATCTAGCTGCCCTCTAGCATAGCGCAGGCCCTATATTAATACTTACTCCCTTTCCTTCCCTGTTGCACTTCTCATAGTCTACATAAAGTCCAGGAAAACCAGGCTTCTTGGCTGGTCCTCACTCATGAAATTCTACCTTCTGTCTCTTCCTATGTACAGGCTGGACCCAGTGCCCAGAATGTCCTCCCTCCATCCCTTCTCACTTTTCCTCTTAGAATGGCCAGTTTCCTTCAAAGCTCAGCTCAAGTGCCACTTCCCAAAGAAAGCCTTTTCTGATTACCCCCTCCCCTCATAGCTAGTGCCAGCTCCGTACCCCACAAATTATCTTGAATTTATTCTGTACATGCTTACATATGTCCAAACTGTCTCCTTTAATAGAAGGTAGGCTTCTCGAGGGCAAAGATAATTTTATTTTTTTTTCTATATCCCCACTGACAGGACATAGGAAACTTATAATAAATAAATGAATACTTGTTGGTTGATTGAAAGGAGGGAAAAAGCTTTTAGATAGATTGCTACTTAACATCTAGATTTTAAAGCCCTAGGGTTTCTTGGTTTAAGCATTCCTCTGACCCAGGCAGCCCCTGCAGGTCAGCGTTATCTCATTGACCTATTTTCCTTCTTCCCTGGCTGTTCACTGTTTGTGTTATCTCAGGCTCTAACCTTGGGAAACAAGACACAGTAGATCTCCCGCTTGCCAATGGTGTTTTTATATTCGCATAATTACAGCCTTCTAGAGAAGTCATTGCTGGATGAAAGTCTGGGAGAGAATACAGATAATATGCTACCAAATTCAGTTAAGATAGGCCTTATGATGTCTTAAGTTCCTGGAGTTGGGCATGGCGGCAGACTTTCATTTCTAAGGGTTGCAATATACAAATAGAAACCAAGATCTGATTTCCTGGACAAGAAAAGGCTTAAAGGTGCTTGCAAAATTTAGCAACAGTAGTTCTCTCTTATCATCTTCATCCTCTTGTTTCATTCTGTACTATGATCACAAACATTTTGCCCTATTTTCTAATATTGCCCTATTTTCAATATCTAAAACTCTAGGCAATCTTCTCTTGCATTCATGGCAACCAGAAAGTTGTTTCAGTGCAAGAGCCCTGTATTGGTGCAATTTACATATGTCTTCACTTGCATCCTTTTCTGCTCTGGGACCTTTGTTTTTCTCTGGAGCCTACCATGATAAATGGTAATGGATCTGCCTTTTTTTTAACTGCATTTCATGCCCATTGAGAACCATGGTATCTCTTCAGATAAGTTCATGTATGTGAAAGCATTATGTAAATGTTAAGAGGTTTATGTTCTTCCAGTTCCTTCTGTCTCTCCTTTCTGACTTTGGATCATTATTTACATACTAGGACATGGAACACATGGTTAAACATGGTGGTACTTGATCATATGACTTGCTTCTAGGCCCAGAGACTTAAATCCTTGCTTATAGAAATTAAAAGCCTAAGTACTTAGTATCATTTCATTACTTACATGGATGACTTACTTGATGGAATCTATGTGGGTACCTCCTTCCACCAATGCAAACTGAAATCCCTTCAGGCTTAATGAATATTTGTGGGAAAAAAAAAGGAAAACCTGTTGACTAACAGTAATGTGTCTCTCTGAAGTTAGGTAAACTTGAATATAGAACTAAAGCCTGTAACCACACTCGTCCACCAGAGTTTGAACTTCATTGGCAAAGCTTTCAAAAACTTTTAATGTTTGACAAAATAGACAAATATACAGTGCAACACAGATAATATTAATTTGTGGTTTTCTAAGTCAATATGTACCCTATGGAGTATTCTATTTGTGTTTCATATCACTGCTTTAAACAATTCTCAAATGATTCCAGTCTCCTCACCATATTGATAACCCTCCTCTGGAGACTCTCCACCATTCCAGTGTTTTCTTAAAATATGGCTCCCATTACTATGATGTGTATTTAAGAATAAAAAGATAATTCGATATTATAAGTCCCATGTGGAATCCATGAAGGAAGACAGATGTATTGATGTCAATTTAAATTTGGAGCCTCCAAATAAAAATTCTCAAGAGGGCTCCCCTCATTCTGTAAGATCACCCCCAGTACAAGGTCAACTCAGGTAATATTTGGGCCCATACCTGATGCTACTGATGAAACTTATTCCTATGGCTCACAACTTGGCTTCTTATTAGGAATCCAGCCCATCCCACTAGTTCTTAGAAGCTCCTAACTTCATCATTTGGCATGCCAGAGAGACTGACTTGGACCTTGTTGTAACATTCCTAGGTACCAGGTGTTTGTGGACATCCACTGAGGCTACCTCTTAATTAACTGGGTGACTTCCTTGCCTGGCGACTCTGCTTATTCATCTCAGTATGGTTCATCCATCTGGCATTGGGCTATTACTCATTTACAACAACTATGCCAAATCAAGCATAAAATTAGACACATGCCCTACTTAGTGGTTTTTCGATGATGTCCAGTTGGGCAGAGTTCACTGCATACTATTCTCATGAGACATTTTAGATTATCCCATTCATCTTACGTGCATGAAGTCCATTTCATTTCTAGTATTCTTCACTATATTTCTGTTCCAGGTGGAGTGTAACCCTAGCTGGGCAAGTAGTCCCTGGTTTCCTTAGTTTCCTCATCTGTAAAATGGGATTAACCTTGCATCTCAGGGTTTTTGTGAGGATCAAATAAGATAATAGTTGTAAAAGAGCCTAGCACTTACTAGGGTGCTATACAAATGCTGGCTAGTATCATCATTATTGAAAATCTTACCCAAACTAATTTTTTTTTTTTGGAGAGAGATCTTTTTTAAAATTCTGATGAATTTACTCAGATTGTTTCTTATTTTCACATAAGAGTGTTTTGGGGGGAATTATAGACATACTTAGAGACAGTGGTGGATAAATATTATCTACTCATTCCCTGTTATCATTATCCTTTCTAAGTGGGGCAGCTAGGTGGTGCAGTGGATAGAGCACCAGTGCAGGAGTCAGGAGGACCTGAGTTCAAATCTCACTTCAGACACTTGACACTCACTAGCTGTGTGACCTTGGGCAAGTCACTTAACCCCAATTGCCTCATCCTGGGTCATCTCCAGTCATCCTGATGAATATCTGGTCACTGGATTCAGATGGCTCTGGAGGAGAAGTGAGGCTGGTGACCTGCACAGCCCTCCCTCACTCAAAACAAAGTCAAGTGCAAGTCTTGTCATCATTTCTCTGATGGCATGGTCTTCTTCGGCAATGAAGGATGAACACACACACACACCCCTTTCTAACTATAGTATTCATAATTGGAGACTCTTGGCTCTGATGCCCCATGAACCCTACCTCAAATTAAATTGAAGGTAACCTCAGCTTCCTCATCTGAAAACTGGTGATTACTTCACAGAATTATCACAATGATCAAATGAGAAAAATGTGTATAAAATACTTTATAAGCCATCAATTGCTATATATATGTGGCTATGTTTCGTTCTTATCTCATCTCATATTGATACTCCTCAAAGTTTATCTTCACTTATTGTTTCTGTGTTTTTATATACAGAGCTCACGATTAGTATATGCAAAAAAACCATCATATCATTTATAGCTCTTGTCTAAATAACTATTACAGACCACGGATGGGGAAATTGTTAAACCAATTGTGGTACATTTGAAGAATCTAGAGAACCATAGAAAAATTTATATTAACAGATACAGAGAGAAGTTAATCCAGGAAAACAATTTATACAATAATTCCAATGGTATAAATGGAAAGAACAGAAAGATTAAACTGAACATTAGGTAATTATAATGACTTGAGTTTGACTCTGCAGAACAGATGAGAAAATGCTACTCCCTCTCTTCTTCAAAGAGATGGGAGACAATAATTGTGGAACATTACAATAACATTTTGATGTATTTGCTTTTTTTTTTTGATGCATTTCCCCTTTTACTTCTTTGTTTTTAATTCTTTGTTACAAAGCCTTTGTATACTCATCATGTGCTCTGGGTAGGGACACAGGAAGGGATATAAATAAAGGAAATAAAGGTAATACAAAAGAAAAGGCTCATCAGTCAGTTTTTTTAAAAAAAAATCTGTTGTAGATGCAAAAATTTGAGAAATTCTGTAAGAAACTCACTTAAATTCTTAAATCAAAATATACTTTCATACTTGATGACTTCAGTGGGCATCAGAGTAAATAGAAGAGAAAGATGTTGGAAAATATGGTTCAAAAGAAGCAAAAGAAGGCAAAGGTTTGTAGCCTAACCAGAACACTCATACCTGTTTTCTTCAAGAAAAGAGGTGGGTGGTGCTGGACATGTCCAACACCAAGGAACATCACAAAAAAGTAAAACAGTCTTAACAGACAAGAAATGACTAGTCCCAATGTTGGGGTGACTTCTGAATCAGCCCTTTGTATATTGTCAGACCATCAACTTGTTAGAGCAAAGAAATTAACACAAAATGAGAGGAAAGGATAAAGATGAAAAGAGGATTTGGCATGCAATAGAAGAGCCCTACCCTGACCTAGTCAAGCTGCTCATGCTGAAAAATGAAAACTGGTGGGCTAGTGATGCAATGAGTGGGAGGGACCATAGACAATCTGCCTGTGTGCTGTACTTTACGACTTGGTGTAGTGGGAAAAGCAAAGGATTTGGATCTCAGTTCAAACCCAGGCTTCGTCATACTCAGCTGCTCACTCTGACTCACCTCACCTATCCATCCAGTCAATCAGTTTCCAAATCTTGTGGTTTCTCCCTCCACGACAACACTCTTCTCTGTCTCCTTCTTCTCATTCACACAGTCACCACACCATAGTTCAAGCTGTCAGTACCTGTAGCTTAAACTATTGCAATAACTTCTTAATTAGTTTCTCAGCTTTAAATCTCTCCCCCTTCCACTCCATCCTACACACAGTTACCAAAGTGATTTTTCTAATGTATAGCACCAGCTTACTACTCAGTAAATGGGTCTTTATTATCTGTAGGATCAAATAAAATGCTTCTTTTTGGAATTTAAAGCTCTTCATAGTCTAGTTCTTTCCTAATTACACTTAATCAGACTGGCCTCTTCTGTCCTCTTCTGCTTCAGTGCTTTTACATTGGCTGTCCTACATGCCTAGAACGTACTTCTTCTAATTCTACCCCTTGGGATCCCTACTTTCCTTCAAGACTCAGCTCAAGTGACACCTTCTACATGAGGCCTTTCCTGGTCCTACACCCCCTCCCTAGCCTATTAGTGCCTTTCCCCAGAGTTTGCCTCCATTTGTTTTGTATGTGTTTCATTTACATCTGTATAGGTAATACTATCTACCTCCTTGGAAATTAAGGTCTTTGAGGGCAGAGATTGCTTTGATTTTTTTTCCTAAGCATCTCCAGTCCTTGTCACAGTCTCTGCTACATAGGTGCTTAATCACTGTTTATTGATTAATTTATTATATATGTGTCTTTGAGGAGGTAATTTAATTTTCTGCACTTTGATTTTTTGATACGTAGAATGAAGTGGTTGGATTCTGGGGTCCCTCACACTTCCAAAAGTATGATTTTATTATGCTGTTTTACCCTTGTAATGCAGTAGGGTGTTTTAAATGCTAAAATGACAAGTCTAAAGGCTTGTCAGATATTATAAGTATGTGTTTACCTTATATGGGGCAAGATGCTTAACTAGAAACATTCCAAGATGGGGAGGAAGGGAAGGTGAAACAAGGATACACTTGGTATCACAGTCACCCAGAATGGATAGATTACAACTAAATCTCTAAAGTGGGGAGTATACGTAGGGTCCCAGTGTAGAGCAATGATCTTCAGGCCAGCAGGAGGAAGAAGGACATCAGTGAATTATCCTCCTGTCCTGGGACTCAGGTTATGATAGGCTTTCATTCACTTCTCTAGTTCTCAGTGTAAGACACCTGGGCTGCCACACCCAATAGGGTATGCCTACATATGTAATATTAAGGGACCTAAAGGATGATGACCATCACCAAATCACTACTCCTTACCCTCCCTAGCCCAATGGGTGAACCTCTTTCAAGCATCTATCAGAGGAGACAGACAAGAGTAGCCTAGGAGGCCTAATCTTGGGTGGATTGAAATCCACATAGTTGAGTTACCCATGTTGGTAAGATTCCTAATACGTGAAAGTAGAACTCTGTAACCTGTGGGTCCGTGAATTTATGGATGGATGGATGGATAGATAGATATTTCAATGTAATTGATTTCCTTTATAATCCTATGTACTTTAGTAGTCATAGGTTTCATCATACTGCCATAAAGGTCCAAGAGACACACAAAAGAGAGAGAGAGAGAAAGAGAGATGATCTCTGCATTAAAATATCAATGTATATTTCTTTACTTTTAAAAAAATTTAAATTTTTATTTCTAGTTCCAAAGTCTCTCTCTCCCTCTCTCACCTTCCCCACCTATTGAGAAGGCAAGATACCCATTATACATATGAAGTCATGTAAAACACATTTCTACATTAGCTATATTGAGAAAACTTCATCACTGTAAAACAGTAACACATTCTTGGGCTCTGAGACCTGACATGCCAAATTACTCCTTTAAGCAAATATTTATTTGTAATGATACACACCTAATAAGGAGAGAATCAAAAGACTGATTAAGGCTTAAATGTGGCTGCTTATTGTTACCATCAGATGAACTTGGCATCCTGTAAACATGTCAGAAACATTGCTTCTTCAAATACTGACTAAAATGTTGGTCATTTGTGATGGAGTGCCAGGAAAACAAATCAAGTGTTTGATTTCTGTTGTTTTATCACTGTAAAAATTCATTTGTTCTTCCAGAAATTTGCTACCACTCTTGTCTAAGCTTAAATTGTAAATTGTGTACTTATTTAAAATTTTAAAGGCACTTAAAAAATTTTATATCACCACAACAATCTGTCACAAATTCATTCTGTGACTTTAGCTTTTTTTCTTTTCTAATTTTGAGCTTCAGTTTTTTCACCTGGAAACTGGGCAAGTAATCGGTAGCAAGAATCCACTGATACCATGGGAAGGTAATAGGGGGATGATGTCTATAAAATATTTTTAATTTCTTGGATGAAGAGATACAGAAATATCAATTGCTGGCAATTATATTTTGCTTAATTTCTATAAATTCTATGATACCTTTCTCACTAGGAAATGCTATCATCTTATGAACTCTTACTCTTAATTATTTTTTTTAAAGAGATACAGTATTATATAGAGAATAGAAAGCCAGCCACTGAGAAAGGAAGACCTGGTTACAAGTCTTAACACTGATGTATAATAGTTCTAGACTGTTAACTGATCTAGTAACTTAGTCTCTCAGTACCTCCAGACAATTCTCTAAGACTATTAAAAAAAAAACACACAACTCTTTGCATGAGTTTCCTCACCAGGAGTTTTATTAAACCAATAGAATCATAGATAAGCCCCCCCCCCCATTTCTTTTTTAAAAAGATGAATGACCTTTTAAAAAAAGATAGTAAATAACTTAAGAAATTATGTCAGGAAAAAATAGCCATTTGTTACTTCTTTGGGGAGGAGGTAGTCTTGGATCCTCTAGTGATACAACAACCTCAAGTCATGTTTGAGAAAAGAGGTCAGTACAAGTAATTTGTTTTTCAGTGGTTTCAGTCATGTCTGATTCTTTGTGTCTCCATTTGGGATTTTCTTGGCAAACACACTGGAGTGGTTTGCCATTTCCTTTTCCAACTTATTTGACAGATAAGGAAACTGAGGCAAACAGAGTGAAGTGACTTATCCAAGGTCATGCAGCTAATAAGTGTCCTAGGCCAGGTTTGAACTCAGGAAGAGGAGTCTTCCTGACTCCTCTATCTTTTATTTGCCTTTTAAGTTCCTATAGCTCTGCTGATAGTGACAATCCAATAAATGTTGACTGAAACAAAAGAAACTTCAGGAAACAGCCTAGCCCTTGCACTACATCCTTGGAATTTAGAGATTCAGTTTCAGGCAGACCAAGGAATGTGGGAGAGCTGTCAAAATTAGTATTCTATCTGCTGCACCACCAAGCTGTCCTAATACAAGTAATATCTTGGAATAATACAAGTATTATATCATGAAACTTTTACAGCAAAGTCACAAGGTCAGATTTCAAATAAGAAGAAGCCTGAGAAGTAAGCTATTGCAAGATATCCTTTTATGTTGGAAGGTAGACATCTATCTCCTAAGTTTTCTGCACAGACATTAGTATAGGTAGTATAGTATAGGTGTAGGTATATATACATATATATGGGATATATAGATAGGGAGAGGTGGGAAGGAAAGGATGGGGTTAAATGGATATTGAGCCAACTGTTGCGTAGTGAGAGAGATGACTTAAGGTTAGCAGCATGGAGTAGGTGTGTAGTTGGTGTCACCCTGGGAGCAAACCCAAGAGGGATATTTCTCCCATGGGAGAATAAGGGCATAAACTATTGACTGGGAAGAGCCTTTATTATACAGTTTCACTTGATATTATTGAAACCTTACTCTAGGTGGCTGTTTTGACAGCTCTCCCACATTCCCTGCTCTGCCTGAAACTGGATCTCTCAATTCCAAGGATGTAGTGCAAGGGTTAGGCTGTTTCCTGAAGTTTCTTTTGTGTCAGTCAACACTTATTGGACTGTCACTACCAGCAGAGCTATAGGAACTTACAAGGCAAATAAAAGAAAAATGTGACCTATTCTCAATGTGTCCTATGCTCTAATAAGGACAATAAGTATAATAAAAGGATGGGTAGAAAAATACAAGAAATTTAAAACAATTATAGCTAAGGGGTAGTTAAAGTAGCATTATTGGCTATAGCCAGGATGAGGGCAAATTTCATGAAGGAGAGGAATCTTGAACAGTATTTTTAAATGAGAAATATGTATTGCTAGTTAGCTAGATGTACGACTCCTCCACTCAGTGCAAGTGGAATTGGTACTTAGCAGTTTAAACCTACACTGATTCTAGATAGGAATTGCTATGGAATATTACTTAGCATTTTAAAAAAAATGAAATCTATAGCTCCAAGACTCCCACCCTACATTTAGACTCTTCTCTGTGGTCACGGTGGTCTCCTTTACTTAAAGATTTCCAGTGAGGGTGAGTCTACCACCTCCCAAGGGAGTTCACCCTAGTTTGGAAAGCTCTCATTGTTAAGAAGTTTTTGCTTACATCAGGTTTAAATCTGCTACTTTGCAACTTCCATTCATCACTACTGCTTGTGGCCTCTGGGGCCAAGTTGAACAATCTCAATCCCTCTTCTGTATGACTGTCCTTCAAGTACTTAAAGAAAGTCATGTCTTCTCTTTGCTAGGTGATTCTGTGAGAGAGCTGCTGTGAAATAAATAGAAAGAACATGGACCGTAGGGTCAAAAGCCCTTGGAGTGAATTCCATCTCTGCCACTTACTGATTGTAATCTTGGACTTCCCTGGGATACTGAATCACAACTCAATTAAATTCTGCCTATGACATATATTAGCTGTATGACCCTGGAAAGGTCCGCTAACCTCCCAGGGCCCCTGAGCAATTCTACAAATTGTAGAAGACATGTAATCTGCATTGATAGAGGGAGTTTCCTTACTTGGAGTTTCCTATACCCAAGAAATCATGTCTAGACAAAAAATAAATATTAGAGAATAATACTCCCTACCTCACAAAGTTGTAAGCCTTAAAGCGCTGTGTAAGTAAGTTGGTGTGTGTTTTATTGCATGAGTCAAGCAAAAGCACTTTTCCCAGTTGGTTGTTGTGATTGAAACCTTCTCATATATGGAAACTGAGGGGCCCTTTAGTTGGAAGAGGGCAACTAGGTGGCAAAGTGGATAGAGCACTGGCCATGGAGTCAGGAGGTCCTGAGTTCAAATTCAGTCTCAGATACTTACTAGCTGCGTGACTCTGAGCAAGTCCCTTAACCCTATTTAGCCTTAGTTCCTCATCTGTAAAATGAGCTGGAGAAGGAAATGGCAAAACTACTCCAGTATCTTTGCCAAGAAAACGCTCTGACTGGGTCATGGAGAGTCAGACAGACAGGACGGGAACCACTCAACCACCACAACAAAATGGTTGGAAGGTCTCTACGTGCTTGATGAAGAGCTCAAAATATTTATCAGGTTTATCTCTAAAGGCGAAGCCTTTGTATTTATATCTCCAGTAGCTTTCTGGACAGATCACCACCATAGTTCAGTAGGCAAAATGACCTCTTTTAGCAGGATTTCAAAATCACGGTAAATCTATTTTTATCAGACTTTGTACTAACAAAAAGAAATTGGCATTTAGATGTGGGCAGTGGCAGGATTTAATTCCTGAGTAGGATTTCAGAAATTATATCCTGCAACTAAATTAAATAAATGTGGTTGAACATCTTCATCTGTGGATGTTGGAAGGATCTTGTTTTATCTGAATCTAAAAAATTAATATCTGTGGTAGAACCCTTAAAAAGAGTGTTGCCCTATTGTGTGCCTCCTAGCATTTACTTTGGGCAACTAGGAATATCATGAGAAGTTCCTTTTCTGACAGAAGAGTCCCAGCTTGTTGTTGAAAAAGGCATTTTAACCCCTTCTCTCTGACTTTCTGTATAGCTTCATAGATTAGCATTGTACTTGATAATCTCCAGTGGTTTCCTCTTGCCTACAGCATAAAGTCCACATTTTTTATGCTAGCATTCAAAGCTCACCATTTTAGGATGACTACATTTATAACAAACCTTACTTATTTTTTAAGTTTTCTAGGTATTAACGGTAGCATCAAAATGTAAATCTATTTGTTTTTCTTTCTAAATCCCACTTGCAGTCTTAGAACAGAAATATCAGGGCGCTCTGTTACTGAATTTTGGTGGTCAGTATTGGGGCACAAGCAATTAAAAGTTGGTTTTGGTGGTCTAGAATTGTAAATGGCATTTTTATTTCCTTTCAGAAGGAAACTCTTCCTCCTCTTTCATTTACAATCCAATGTAAATTTAAAGTGTTAACCAATACCGCCCCCCCCCCCCCCCAACTGTCTGTATGCTTTAGTTACCTTTGCAAATCCTTGACCTTATCAGTTCCTGTAAGGGGGTAAGGTACAGTATGCCACAAAGCATCCTTGTGTTTGGAATTTGTTCCTGTGTTTTAATAGCAAAAACTGGGCCTGCTTAGGCCTTTCTCTTAAAGACAATATTTCTTATACCAGTGCTCCTAGGTTAGACAAGCCTGAGATAATGGATTTACTGAAAAACCTAGTCAATTGCTAGGAACACTACTGAATTATTAAGAATTAATATTTTATTCCTGTACTGCACATCCCAGGAGTAATTTATAACAATTATTGCTGCATTTAGATTTTTTAATCTTGCAAATACAATTTAAACAAAATTTGTAAGGCTGACCTACAGGACAGTAGGTAGTGTGGGTCCATATGGATTACCTTGTGTATGGACCTGGCCTTCAGCTTAAAATCTCACAGTATTCTGAACCTCTAATCACCTTACCATTTGAAGGAAATGGATTCAGAAGAGTTTGAAAGTAATGTATAATCAATATTCTACTGGTAACTTCAAAGTATTCACTTTAGTACACATAACCAAGCATTTCCTCTGATCTGAGAAAAGAAAATGTGGCTTTAGATTCTATCTTCCTGTTTTCTTATGGGGAGACAATGATGTACATACATGGTCCTGCTTCTGAGCCCAGCCCTTACAGCCAGGGCAATAGTTCCCATGGAGAAGGAGCCAGCCATCTCTACCAACTGCTGATCAACTGTCATTCACAAAGCAGTTAGGCCAGTCTAGCTGAAGCAACACGGTACCTTGAGGGGAGGCATGAGGTAGTATGTGCTAGGGAGGTCAAACTACAACCACTATCACCTTGACCGCCATCACTCCTTGGACCCTGATGGATGTAGTTCAGGTCCCTGAATCCAAGAGCCTTGGGAATACCAGTCATTCCCTCCCCGCAAATGGCTAGCTGTGCTTCTAGCCCAGTCTTTCTAGCCATCATTCAAGAGAGACATTGTGGAGAGCAAAGCCACCTTCTTTATCACCACTGGCAACAATAGGCAGATAAACACAGGAGTCCTGCAAATGGCAGCACTCCCCCCATCCCTAGACCTCCAGTCCATCCAGTGTAGCCTTCAAAACCATTCTTTTGGGAGGTGGCTCCTATGGAGAGAGGGCCAGTCATCCCCACTAGCTATCAACCTTTTGCCACTCAGGTCACAGGCAACTAGTCACCCTTGCATGCACTAGGTAGGTCAGACAACTACCACCACCTTGGCAACCATCGCCCCTGAGACCCTGATGAAGGCACCCCAAGTTCTTGAATCCAAGTGCCTTGAGAATAGTGGCGCTACCAGCCCAGTGTCCACAACCAACATTCCTGTTATGTGGGAAACTACCCCTACATGGATGCAGCCTGGCAACTGCACCTGTGAGTACATTACCCCCAGCTGTTGAAGACCCAGAAAAGAAATTCTTGTCACCAAAGTCCTTGGCGTTGTCAAGTCCTTAAATCATTCACCATCAGAAATTGCTATGATTTTCATCAGTGGAAATAACAAAAGAAGAATTTTTGCTATCAGCTGTTGTTGCCCCCTCCTTGCATGGGGCATTTCCATCTGGCTTATAGCTGAGGCCTCCCTCCATCAGAATGTGAACTTCCTGAGGGCAGGCATTATCTTTTCTATTTGTATCTCCAGTGTCTGGCACACAGTAGGTGCTTAATAAATGCCTTATTAATTATTCATTCATATTTTCATATTCTTCCATTCAACAAGCATCTATCTAGCCACTATTATTTTTGCCAGCCATTGAGAATACCAAGATAAAAACAAAATCTTTGGTGTCCTCTCCTCAAATGTACAAACATAAAGAAATATGAGATACATAGAAAATACAAAGTAAACAAATAATTACCAAAGTAAATACAAGATAATTTGGGGGAGGCACTAACAATTGGGAGGGTCAGGAAAAGTGGGAGATGACATTGACCTGAAATGTGAAGGAAGCTAGGGTGTCTACAAAATGATGTAAGTAGGGAAGGCACTCCAGGAATGGGAGACAATCTATGCAGAGGAGTGGAAGTGGGCATTGCAAGTTTGTATGCAGGAAATAAGTAGGTCAGCTTGACCGGAACACAGAATTCATAAAAGAAAGTAATATGTATCAGCTTGGAAAGGTAGTCTAAAACCAGATTGGAAAGGACCTTAAATGCTAACCAAGGGAGTTTGCATTTAATTCCAGAGGCAGTGGAGCATAATTGGATCTTTTGGAGCAGGGGAGTAACATGTACTTCAGAACTTTCAAGTTGGCAGTTGTAAGGGGGAGTGGACTGAAAAAAAAAGGAGAGACTGAGAGGCCCACGGGGTGGTTCAGTGGACCCAGCACCAGCCTTGATGTCAGGGGGAGCTGAGTTCAAATTTGTTCTCAGACACTTAACCCCAGCAAGTCACTTAACCCCAATTGCCTTCACCAAAAAAAAAAAAAAGAAAAAAAAAGGAAAGAAAAAGAAAAGAAACTGGAGGAAGGGAGAACAATTACAAGAGTATTGTACTAGTACAGACAAGAGGTTGATAACATCAGTAAGGGTGGAGTCCATGTGAGTGGAGGTAAGAAGAAAGTATGAAAGATGTGGAGGAAGAATTAACAAGATTTGGCAAATGATTTAGAAATGAAGAGGAGAGAAGAGTCTTAGTTTGAAAACCTGGGTGACCAGAAGAATGATGATGCCCTCAACAGAAAAAGGGAAAGTCTGGCAAGGGGGAGAGGGGGAAGGAAGAGAATGGATTGTGTTTTGGACTAGCTGAGTTTGAGATGCCTATGGAAAAAGTACTTAGAAATGTTCGGTAGGCAGAAAATTTTGTGGAAATGAACTTTAAGAAAGAGGGTAGGGTTGGATATATAGATCTGGGATTCAGTTGTGTAGATTTGATAATTAAATTCATGAGAGATGATGAGATGACTGTAAGAGAGTATAGAAGAGGAAAAGCATAGCCCCCTCATCAACCTTGGAAAAGTACACCCACAGAGGATGGGACAGGAACAATGATCTAGCGAAGGAAATGTAGGGGTTATCAGACAAGAAGAGAAAAAGGCATAGGGAAATCATCAAAATTCAGAGAAGAGAGTATATCCAGAAGGCAAGGGGAGTCAACAGTATAATCAAGCTATCAACATGCATTTATTAAGCACCACTGTATGCTAGTCACTGGGGACACAAAGAGTTCTTGCCTTGAAGGCGTTTACATTCTATCAAAGAAAATGGAATGAACTTTGGAAACTATATATAACAACAATATCATTGCACATATTTTCCCATTTCAGACTAAGACAAATCATACAAACTTGTCCATTTTTATTTAAAATGTATATGAAATAGATTTGGTCTTTGGTTATGAAACAACCCTACCTGTAGTACTTGCCCATCAATAAGAACTTTTAAAAGTGAAAATGACAAAACCAAAATTTTGCTCTGTCATTTGACACAGCTGTTGAGCATTCATCTCGTAATTCCCCTGGTGTGTATATTTATAGTAGATTTAATGATGAGAACCTCACATGTAGCCTACTTCCTGGGGTCCAGGTGAGCTATGATATACGTACTAGTTGAAAACTACAACATTCACATCTTTCTATTTTTTACTGATTCATTTTCTTATTCTCTAGAATTTCTTATTCTCTAGAAAGTTCTGAGGCAATCACAGGGTATGTTTGGTTGCTCCCTCCTAAATTAATAGAAATTCATAATCTCTTCTTAATCAATTAGCTTGGAGGTCAGTTACCAGAAAGTTAAAAGTTAACCAGAGAAATCTCCTTTCTTATTGACTTTGGATCATCACTCAACCTTAATCTCAGTCCCCTTGGTCTCATAGGTTTAAACAAAGCATCCATGATATTAGGATATCAAATAATATTGCAAAGACATAGATAAGTACTTACAATCTATTGTCAGTAAGAAAAATTCATAGGCAGAGCCACTTCTGTGCTCTTCAGAAGGAAGTAAAAGAGGAAAAATAGAATTCCCTCACCAATGCTGCCATTTAATCTTTTCAAACCTTAAAACACGGTTCTTTCTCAAGATGGTAGTACAAGTCTCAGGATCTCTCGTCATAATATTGCTTTTAAAAAATAGTAGTTAAGCTTGGTTTTTTCATAGTATCTCCGCAAGTAGTCTCACATGTAACAGCTAATTCTAATATTGCTCTCAAAGACTTTTCACCCCTGACACTAACTTTCATTCTGTTTCCTCAAGAAATGTCAGTCTTCTTATAAGACCTCCACCCACTCTTCCTGCCAGCGTAGTAAATGGTCAGCTCACCAAATTTTCTTCCCTCTTACATATATGATGAAAATATTGATAGTCTTTGTGGAAGCAGTTATTGAAGCTGGTGTTGTATGTTAATTAGATGAATTTTTTTGTGATCAGCTGTTTCAGTTGTGTCCAATTCTTCATGACCCCATTTGGGGTTTTCTTGGCAGAGGTACTGGAATGATTTGCCATTTCCTTCTCTAGCTTATTTGACAGCTGAGGAAACTGAGTCAAACAAAATGCCCAGGGTCATGCAGCTAACAAGCCTGAGGCCATATTTGAACTCAGGTCTTACTGACTCCAGGCCTCACACTCTAAACACTGCACCACCTAGCCACCCCAAATTAGACCATAATATTGTCATATACCAATAACTTTTGATATCTTTATTATCAACTTATTATTTTCCGTTTTACTTATGACTATTTTCCAGTTATTGAAGAAGCTGATGAAAATAGGTAACTTAATCTATTAAATTGTTATGTACACAACTTAAAAAATATTTTCCACCTCTAAGCAATTCTAATATATTAACTTTGTAAAGCTTCATAATAACTATGAAGAGAGTTTGAAAAATATAGCCTCCATTTCTCTGTACCAAGGCTACCTGCATAACCTGTATTTAAGATCCCAGGTACTGAGAACACTAGAAACAGCTAACATTGAGTTGCTCTTGAAAGAAAACAGTTGATAACATTTAAACAATAGCAGTTCACATATAGATTACTCAGTGGATCATACTTGATTTATGTCTTAGAAGAGTCATGATTTCATCTACTTTGGTATTTCTTCTACTTCTGGTTTTCTGCATATGTTTTCCTATGCATGCCCAATCCATCCAAGGTGGTAAGGGTATTCCTGTCATTCTCTGGTATTCTGGCTCTCCAAACTATGCCACTCAAGATGTCTTGCTCCGTATTATAATAATATGACTGTTTATTGTCAGCTATATTTATGAAATATGCTAAGTTATTTCTCCCTTGTCTTTCATTATTGTACAACTGGCATGGGGTTACATTACTTCTTGCACACAGATGTTCATTTGTAGTATGCTTGAGTCTGCTTGTACCCATGAGATGTGTCATTTCTCATTTTTCTTTTGGATTGTTTGCTAACTTGGAGTCTTCTAAGATGTTTGTGTTCCATGATTCACAGCTATGCAGTACCATTGCGAGATATCACTATTGAAGAAAATGGGCTTTTGTAGCAACACGCAATTTGTCATCAGTAAAATCATTTTCTGGTCTACATTTGAGTCTCTTTGATGTTTAATTGTTGTGGTTCAGTTGTTTTAGTGTTGTCTCTTTATGACTCTATCTATGACTTGGTAGAGATGCTAGGGTGGTCTGCCATTTTTCTTCAGCTCATTTGACAGATGAGGAAACAGGGGCAAACAGTGTGAAGTGACTTGTCTAGGGTCACATAGCTAATAAGGGTCAGAGGCCAGATTTGAACTCAAGAAGATGAGTCCTCCTGATTTTAGACCTGACAGTCTATCCAGCTTCATCTGGGCAGCATGTCTTTTTCATCCACTTTGTTTTTGAAGTGTGATTGATGAGCCCAAGATGAGATTTTTCACTCAAGAGTCTATTATGCACTTAGTTCAAATCAATATGTAGAATGTAATCTACAAATATGAGAATTTACAGAATCTCACCATCTGGAGGAAATCCTTTCACAGAGCATTTTTCATGATACTAGAGAATAGTATCATGGAAATTTGGTAATTTTGAATACTCTGCTCTTTACTTAGGCTGTAGGTTTTCAAAGTGTTACCCCAGTTTTTGTCTCTACCTTTGTTTAGCTAATTAGCTGATCAACCACTTTTCTGAGGTCTTCTCTTGTTCTTTAACCTTTAAATTAGGTTAGAAAGTTAAAAGAAGTTCATTAATAAAATAGAGCGTAACATAGCAAACAACTGTTCAACTGTTATTGAGTAAATGTTTGTAGGAACACCAAGAATGGTAGCTGAGGCTTACAATGGATGGTAAGACCTCATTAAATAACAGAACCACAGAGTTGAACTAAAGCACTGTGGGACCCCTAGACCAAACCTTGTCTGAACAGAATCCCCTGTAAAACACCCCAAAATGTACTCAACTAGTTTCCAATTGAAAATTGGAATGGTTGTCTAGTATAAAATGAAATGACAGATGAATAGAGTGTTTCATATTTCTCTCTCTGAAAATAAACCAAAAAAGTACTGGTTTATGACTTTTTAAAAGTTTACTTGTTTGATGAGTTAATGGCCTTTGTTTATTTTTAAAAGATTCCATCTGTTTTAGAAAAATGCTCATTTCCATGAAGATTTTTAGGAAGTGTGAGAAAAACAACAACATGGCACCCCAATTATATTTTTATGAGTCTGTGGTTCCAATCTTTCTAGTATTAGTCAACACTCTATATTTGTTAGGAATTCTTCTCCCCTAAAAATATGCTCCATGAAACACACATACATACACATATATATATATATATATATATATATATATATATATATATATATATATATATATATATATATATATATATACCTCAAAGTCATGTAATGGAAATGGGAATTGCTAATCCAAAATAATGCAATAGCAGCTAATATAGTAAATTCTTACCCATTTCTGTAGTCTGAATTAATGAAAAGTCAGAAATATTTCATTTTTAAATGGTATTTTAATTACATCCAACCATAAATATTGACCCTCTGCTAGTCCTACTACTACTTTAACGGTTAAAAAAAGAAATCATTTATAATTAGCATGTCAGTTGTTTATAGTGAATCAGTACTTTTAGAATAAATTAAACTTGTCCATGTAACTTTGATTACACTTTTCATCTATTTGATAAACTCCTTATCAGCCATAGAAAGAGTAAAGATGAACTTGAGTCCAATCCCTATCCATTATTATAAATTCCAAACGAGTGAGGCATAGATATATTTTATTGTATTTCATTTAATCAGCAATTCCATGTTGAGTGCTTCCTGTGTAGCCAGGGCTGGTCAGGAAAATGGTATTATGATCATCAAAAACCTCTTATTTCCTCTGCATTATTTTCCTATTTCCTAGACTAGCATTCATCTTAAAAGATTTGTACAAGAAAGTTTGACATTCTTTTATATTTTCAAATGCCATATTCTAATAGAATTGTACTCCCTGGATGGCACTCATCTGGATTGCATCTTCCTTTATAAGAACTGCATATCTCAATCTTACCAGATTTATTAGAAATGTTCTGTTTGAAGTGTAGGAAAGAACAGGGATGAATATAAATGATCAACTACCGATGCAGATCCTTTCCTGGGCTACCATTGTGTTGGTTTACATGCTAACATTCATTACCCATTTTACAAATTACTCACTGGGAAGTAGTGCTTTGGGTAAGTTACCCTATGAGGCACCTTTTACCCTATGGGGCAAGCAGGTTAGCCTGAAGGAGAAACAAGAGGTGGCATGTGCTATTTAAGTCAAACCACCACCACCTCTCCTCAGAGAATTATCTCTGATAGAGATAATTCAGGTCCCAGAACCCAAGAGCCTTGGAAATAGCAATGTCCTCAAGACCATCAACCTTACTCTCACCCCAGGCTCTTCAGTCATCACTGAAGGATGCAATTATTATGGGGAAGGGACTCACTTTCCTTTCCACCACCAATACCAACCTTGACCAGCTTCCACCAATGGGAAGGTAAGCCCGAGTCCCTGCTAACTGCTTCTTCAGGTACCACAGTTGTCAACAGCCACAGCTACTAAAGACCTGGAAAACAAAGCTGTTGCCTGCCCCTAAAGTTCTTGGCAATGTCAGGTAGTTCAGTATTAGAAATGGATATGAATCAGGAGAAATTACATTGAGGGAGATACATCACCATCTGTTTGCCATGGCCTCCTAAGGACTATGGGGTTTTTCCATCTGACTTGCTGTTGAAACCTGTATGTCTTACCTCCCCCACTAGGGTGCAAATTCTTTGAGAGCACGTTCTATCTTGCAGTTCTAGTTATATCCTCAGCATTTTGCACATTACTAGTTTTTTTTTTAATCCATCCATCCATCCATCCATCCATCCATCCATCTATCCATCTCTCCCTCCCTCCATCCCTCCCTCCATCCATCCATCCATCTATCCATCTCTCCCTCCCTCCCTCCATCCATCCATCCCTCCCTCCCTCCCTCCCTCCATCCATCCATCCATCCATCCATCCATCCATCTCTCCCTCCCTCCCTCCCTCCATCCATCCATCCATCCATCTATCCATCTCTCCCTCCCTCCATCCATCCATCCCTCCATCCATCCATGTCAGTGTTGCAGTTCTGACTGTGCTATGGTCCTGTGGATGTCAATATGATAACCTTAGTTATCATAGTGTCAATGTGATGATGTTGATTTTGATGACATTTTTGACAGGACTGCGAGACACGGAATAAAGCAGGGGATTTACTAGTTTGAGGGCAGAGGGAGTAATAAAAAGGGAGAAACGTTAGACTAACGCATCCCCAAGGTTCTAATTAGAATGCCCTGATGGAGTCTTTCCTGCCTGCTTCTCAAGGTAAGACATGACCAACACTCTCCTCGTTGCTGCCATTTATTGAACCTTCAGCACACTCTTTCATGTTTGTCAGTAACTATACCAGTTATAGTTCAGACACTGGTTTAGAGTTGTTTGTTAGTTTTGTTTTGTTGTTTTATGTCTAGACTTAACCTCTGCCATCACTTTTTGACTACTTCATGATGATGGCTCACATCTAACACTCTGGCTTCTTCTCACTTTGTCTCCATCGGTCCCTATTCCAGTCATGCACAAGGATGACATCGGAATTTAGAGGTGGAATGGATATAGTCCAGCCCCCTCCTTTTACAAGTGAAGAAACTCAAGAGATGAAGTGACTTTGCCCGAGTTCTCATAGGTAGTAAGGAGCAAAACTAAGATTCAAGCCTAGGTATTCTTATTCCAAATTAAATGGAAGAAATAAACAAAGAGGAGTTAAATGACTTGCCCAAGGTCATAGACCTAGTAAGTAGCAAAGTCCAAAACCCAACTCAGGTTTTCTAAATCCGAAACGAGTATTCTCTCCATGATACCATGCTCACACTCCCACCACCATAGGTCAGACTATCATTTCCCCTTGCCTAAAGTGGTGAAACAGACACCTTACTTGTTTTCCTGCCTCCAGGCTTTCTCCTCTCCAATAAAGCCTTTACATAATTGACAATATTAATCTTCCAATTGCTCATATAACTCTCTTCTCTAGTCAAAAAAATACACACTTCTTAACCTGGTATTTAACTTTACACAACTGGGCTCTAACCTACTTTCCTGTCTTATTTCATTCTATTCCTCTTTATACATCCTCTTCCTTCCAGCTGGATAAGACATCAAACTGTTCCATGATCTCATCCTGTTCCACTCATGTCTGTGTGTTTGCATGGGTCACTGCCCTCCTCACCCTCCAAACCCTAGAATAGCCTCTCTATACATTAAAGTCTATTGAAGCCAATTGAAATTCTTCTCTTTCTCAGGTTCTACAATCACCACTTCATCTCTGATACCCCCTACTGAAAATCCCACCTCCATCTCTCATCAAATTCTCTCCATGTATTTTGTGTGGATCTTATCTTTGCCCTTATGTTCTGCTGGGTAATATTTATTGCATACGTGTTTATCCTCCATCCAGTAAACTCCTCCAGGAATAAGGACTATGTGGGCTTATTGTTTTGTACTGCTGTTTTTTAAGTTTTTGTTATCCTTAGCACCTACCACAGAGCTTTTTCTATGTTGGCACCTCAATAAATCTTAGGAATTTCATTCAATCTAGCAAACTAATGGGAAGGAGATATTTTTTTGGGTCAAGTGGGTCTTCAGTCATCATTCAAATCATAGCACAGAGGCAGTTTACTACTCTGTTGGTCTTAGAATTGCTTACTTGGCAATTCAATGTTTTTTCCTACTTATTTCACCAGACCCTTTTTTGTTTCTTCCATTTCTGTCTGAATCCTGCTGTAGGCATGATTAGTAAAATGATGAACAGATAATGGAACTTATGACAATTGGGCACAAGTATTTGGTTGAAAATCTTGCCATAATTTCCAAGGATTCCATTTACCTCTTTAGGATCTTCTACTGACATGTTCATTTTTAACTGAGTTCATTCAACACATTTCAAATAAAGAACATTTATTATGTATGTGCCAGGCACTGAGGATACAAAGATGAAATATAACACAAGGTGCTGGAAGAAATAGCTGTGTGACCCTGGGCAAGTCGCATAACCTTGTTTACCTCAGTTTCCTCATCTGTAAAATGAGCTGGAGAATGAAATGGCAAACCACTCCAGTATCTTTGCCAAGAAAACCCCTAATGGGATCTCGAAGATTTAGACACGACTGAAATGAATGAACAACAGTAACAACTAACTAATTAGAATTTTCTGTAAAAACCATTGGCAGTTTCACCTAGTCATGATTATGAACATGGTTCCCTGAGCCTAGTGATCAAGAAGGTTAAAGTGAGATGGGTTGTACCGTGCCATTTCTTTAAATACTTTGGCAACATTCAGGTTATGTAAATATATGTCTCTGGCTCAAGGATTAGTTAATGAAAAAAGCATTTATTAAGTACCAGGGACAAAAAGGAAAAACTCAGATGCTGCCTGCCCCCAATTGGCTTATACTTGGATTAGGAGAAACAATACATAGGAAAAAGTTCAACTTCAGGGCAGATGGAAGAGGCTCCAAGCCCTAAAAGTACAATGGCAGATCTGATGCCAGATCCAGAGATCCTTTAAGAAGAAGCATATTTATAGCAAAGACACCATAAAAAGTCAGCAGTGATTGATAGACAGGCAGAAGTCAAGAGGAGAAATAAATTAAAGAAAAGGCCCATCTCAGTGGACAAATATTTCCTAACAGACAGCTGAATCAATCATCCAACTGGAAAATTTTGTGGAAAGCTAATTCCTAGAAGCAGTTTAAATCCTAATTTGAGAAATTCTGTTCTTAAATTCTATCTTATAGCTTCCTGCAAGAAAGATGTTATCAGTTACCTCAGTTTCTTCATTTATGCAGTGTCATGGCTTAAATAGTGTTTGACCCTTTGATAGATTTTTTTTAAAAAAAAAAAACAACTAATATGACTTAAGTACCATTTGATATGGATGAATGAAAAATTATTATTAAGCGTTTACCAAAGGTCAGGCACTGTGATAAACTGAGAATATGAACACGAAAAGTAAGACAATCTCTTCCCTCAAGGAGTTTATATTCTAATAGAGGAAGATAATATATATATATGGGAACTGGAGATCCGAGAAAGTTATTTTGGTCAGAGACATCACAGAGATGGTGAATGTAGTTATAAGGTTAATTGACTCCTCCTTTCCAATAATGGTTGGGTTGATTTGATTACTACTCCCAGAGCTGAAGGTGGAATTTGTGGAGATGAAGGGGAAGAAAGGAACAGGGTACTCACAGAGTCTCCTGCCAGGGAGCACAGTGTCCTGAATCAGGGCTAGTTGGGTTGGAAGCTCAGTGATTGGAAGCCCAGGACCCCAGGGAGGAAGTTGGTGTATCTGCTGGGGGATGAAAGCTGGAGTACATGGCATGCAGATAGCTGGGAACGCGATTTTGAAGGTCATAGTCTCACCTTAGTCTCTATGTATATGCCCTGATTGTATGCCTTATTGTCATAGGATCATAAATTGGGACCTGAAAGGGACCTTGAAGGTCAAACTGATGAGGAAACTGAGATGGAAAGAGGTTAAACATCTTGCTTGTGGTCACAAAATTATTTAATATCTAAGACAGGATTTCAATTTAGTTCTTGCTTCCAAACACTCCATCTTCTGCCTCAAGTTTAAAAAGAAAAACTAGATACCTTGAATTATTGACAAGATGAGTAAAGCAGATCTATAGAACACTAAATTTTTATAAAGTAGTTTTATCTAATACATGTGGAAGTCTGTATCATCTACTATAAATAAAATGTAACTGCCAGTTAAAATTCAAGGACAAGCGAGCCCAAGGGAATTTTTGCTGTGGGCTTTGTGATTTACTAGAATTTATGTCAACATATTTAATCTGATATTATACCACATTTGCAGCTTGGCTTTGTGATACCTAATGAATGATTAGAGGCTCTGAGTGGTTAAGGACCTAGTTCACATTCAAATGAACGCGTAGGGTAGAATGGACTCCTTGGAACCTCAAAGTGCTTGACATGTGTGTGGAAGATTTATAGAAATGTTAGAAAATGCTCTCCAGGGACTTGGAACTTCTTGGATGATGGCCCTATCACTCCTGAAATAGTATTCACTGTTTGTGGGACACACTTGACACAAAGACATTCAAATGAAGAACATCAGCGTGAACTTGCTCTCTTTGGTTTTTACTTAGAAGGTCAAGCATTCTTTTAGAGCCATAATTTGTTGGCAGCTATAAATAATACTTCAGAAATAGGTGTGCTGCAGAGCAAAAAACATCAGCAAATGGTGGTATCCTGGTTGATAGTGAGAGTACCCCTGAAGGGAGCCTGAGGGTGGTCGAGAAACAGCAAGCAGTGTGTCAGCAGCCTGAAATAACTGGGAATCCACATACACTATCAATTCAATTGAGCAAATGCTTATTAAACTCCTAATATGTACCATTGTAGTAGGCAGCTTGAATATAGAACCTTATGGAGCTTATATACAAATGATAACAGTATATATGATACCAATATATAAAATATAAAATAATTCACAAATAGTTACGATAGAAAATGGAACATAATGTGTGTATAAGAGAGTTGGGAGGGATATGAGAGAGAGAGAGAGAGAGAGAGAGAGAGAAGACTATTTCTGACTAATGGGGGAAGGGAAGGCTATGGATTAGGGAAGTTTTCATAGAGGAGATGATATATTAGGTTCCTTCTAAAATTACCTCGTATTTTTTTTTTACCCTATACTCATGTTTGCATATATTGCCTATCCCAGCTAAACTGTAAGTTCCTTGAAGGTAGGGACTTTTATTTTTATCTTTGGATCCACAGCACAATGCTTATATATGGGAGATATTTAGGAAATCCTTGTTTATTGATTGATTAGTTGGGCCTTGGAGGACAGATAAGATTGATAAAGCAATTAGAGTGCTAGATATGTAATTTTCAAAGAAAGTTTTTTTAAGAATTCAGATAAAATTGTGACTATCATTCAAATAGCAACAGAGGTTACTAAATCATTCTTAAGGTTCCCTAAGGGCTGCTGACTTAGAAAATCACATATTAACACTCTCTGTGTTCTATTGTATTTTTATCTATTTCTGTCAAATATATTCTAATTGCATTTTAAATTGGTTCAGGACACAGTGGGGAGTTTGTAAGCTGCACATTTGACACCTCTGAAATATTAGAAGTGAAGTAAAGCATACTTCAGGGAAGTAGATGAAGAACTAAGATATAACAAATTCTTTTTTAAAGTGATGTCCCATAATTACCAGTGGAAATGAGTAAAGGGAAGGAAATATCATTTTGAGACCTCTAAGTCTCATCAAAAAGCAAATAATTTAGCACTATGCAGTGTATATGTAATTTAATAGTGATATAGTATGGATCCCCCATATAAATTAATTTATGTTGATACAGAAGCCCTTTAATAATAAGATCTGTCCCATTTAATATTTTCTCATTTAATATTTTGAAATGTCTTAGACTTTTAGAAAGGGGAAAAAATGAGTACAGGTTTATCTAATCAATCAATTGGAGGGAGAGGGGAAGAGGTAATCAAGGTTAAATGACTTGAACAGGGTCACAGAGCTAGTTAGTGTCTTGAGGTAAAATTTGAACTCAGATCCTTCTGACTCCAAGGCTAGTGATCTATCTACTGAACCACCGGAAAAATTTTTTTAACCCACTCATGGATTGAATTGTTTTACAAATTTATTGTAAGCAAATAATAGCCCCAGAAAATAAGAGTGAATGAATCCTTCATGTATATTGTTTAGCGTGACTAGTTAACTCAGTGGTTATATACCACATTGCTAACTAAGCCAGCATCATTAGTTTGATACCCATAGGTACCAGTAGTTATTTCCCTTTATTTAGTTGCTGGTTACAAACTGGTGCAAATCTGTCAGCAATCTGGCGAAAGGGAGGGGGAAGATAACCGATAACTTATTCTGACGTTAGGTTAGTGGCATCATCTTCATATCTGCACACGCTTTTAAAGTCTACTTTAAAAGAGATTTCTTAAAAATTATAACCCTTTGTTTTATCAGTTTAATCATAAAACTGTGATCCCCCTCACTAAAGTACTGGGAAATTTTATATCTCTCACATAAAATGTGAAACCTTTATTAATGTTAAGACAGTGATCCTCAAAGTGTGGTCTGAAGACCCCTGAAGGTCTACAAGACCCTTTCAGGGGATCTGTGAGGTTGAAATTGTTTTCATAATAAAGACATTTGTTTGCCTATTAAAATACTCCTTGATTTTCCAACAAGAAAGCCAGATTTTCTTCATGTATTTCAACTAAAACAAGATTTCAACACATTGAATGTGATAGAAATACAGTAGAATGAAGAATCCAGCTGTCTTCAAGTAAGCCAAACGTGAGGTTTGCAAAAATATGTAAAACTGAATTACCCTTCTCATTAATTTTTTCCTTTAAAATATAGCTATTTTTCCAAAAATGGTATTTTTATTAAGATGTAATAGATTTATCATTATTTTAAATGAATTGATGAATAAATATTTTAATATTTTATCAGTTTTCATTTCTAGTTCGGTAAGGTGGCACAGTGGATAGATAGAGTGCTGGGCCTGAAGTCAGGAAGATTTATCTTCCTGAGTTCAAATCCGACTTCAGAAACTTATTAGCTGTGTGACTTTGGGCAAGTCACTTTACATAGGTGCCTCAGTTTCCTCATCTGTAAAATGAACTACAGAAGGAATTGGCAAACCACTGTGGTATTTTTGCCAAGAAAACCTCAAACGGGGTCACAAAGAATCAGACACTGCTGAAATGACTGAATGACAGTAACAACAAACTGTTGAGAGCTATAACCCACATAAACTAAATCCCTTTGGGCTCCTCAATAATTTTTACAAGTATAAAGGAGTCCTGAGACCAGAGAGTTTGAGAATCATAGAACTGTTAGGTTTTTATTGTCTTAGACATCTCTAACCTCCCTCATCCTCCACTCCACCACTAGCTTATATAAAAAGAGAAACATACCTATGTATATTCACTCTATTCATTTTTCATAGAATCTAAATGAAGAATGCTTCATAGGTGCTCTAGGAACAAGTATTCACGATTACATTTATATTTGAATTTCTTTAGATTTATTTTGATAGAAAAGGAAGGTCTCCAGCTACCACCCAATCCCACTCTAAGGGCACTTCACATAATTGGATTAAAGATTAAAATGAAAAATAAAAAAGCGAACTGACTCTGCCACTTATATGGTTACCAGTAAGCAAGCGACAGCAAATCTGTTGAGAATCAACAGTATATCTGGCACAGCATTAGACACTTGAGAAGAAACAGTCATTTGGGTTACTATACTTATCAAATATTGATTCTATGTATTTATGAAACTGGACACAAAATTACATAATATCAAGGTGAATGATGATAATGCTTTACGGTTCTGTGATAATTTATAGTTTTTAAAGGACTTTCACAAATACCTCATTTGATGATTTTGTACCTCACAGCCACAAAAGAATGGACTCTACAGTTGGAAAGAGTTTTTTGTTTGTTTGGTTTTGTTAATAGATATTCTGAATTCCTCAGTGAATACCAAAGGAAAACTCCCACATATCAGAAATAACATAGTATTTGGAAAATAGAAAGTGTTAACTATTACAAATAAAAGGAATTTGAATAATAATAATTTAGTTTCCTTTTTTTAGTGACAAAAAGAAATATATGTTCTCTCCTACCACTTGAGCAATGTTCGTTATTAAAGAAAAGTATGGGTAAATTCTGCGGTATGGAGGTGCTGCTTAGGAGTGAAAGAATCATCGAATGTCAGATTTAGAAGAGACTGCAAGGGTCATCTAGTTCAACTCTGGCGTAGGTCTAAGCTTTTCCATTTCTTTAATTAATATTATTTATTTTCAGTGTTCTACAGTCACTACCATATAACTTAGATTTTTTTTCTCCTCCCTCCCTCTTCCCTCCCTGAGACTGCATACAATTTTATATAGGTTCTACACATACATTCCTATTAAATACATTTTCACTATAGTCATACTGTGTAGAAGAATTAAAATGAATGGGAGAAATCATATAACAAGCCAAAACATGAACATAAACACACACACAAAAAATGATCTGCTACATTCTGCAATTGAATTCCATAGTTCTTTCTCTGGATGTGGAAGGCATTTTGCCTTAAAAGACCACTGGGAATTTTTTTAATTTTTGCATTACAATGAAGTTCCAAATCTACCAGAAAAAACTCTAGTACACTGTGGTCTTTGCTGTGCACAAAGTTCTCCTGGTTCTGCTCCTTTCACTGAGCATCAGATCATATAAGTCTTTCCAGGCCTCTCTGAAGTCTTCCTGTTCATCATTTCTTATAGCACAATAGTATTCCATTACATTCATATACCGTAATTTATTCAGCCATTCCCCAGTTGATGGGCATCTCCTTGATTTCCAGTTTTTGGCCACCACAAAGAGTGCTGCTATAAATATTTTTGTACATGTGGGACCCTTTCCCATTTTTATGATCTCTTGGGAATACAATCCTAGAAGTGGTATTACTGGGTCAAAGGGTATGCATATTTTTGTAGCCCTTTGGGCATAGTTCCAAGTTGCTCTCCAGCATGGTTGGATCAGCTCACAGCTCCATCAACGATGAATTAGTGTTCCACCTTTCCCATATCCTCTCCAACATTTTATCATCTTCCTGTTCTGTCATGTTTGCCAATCTGATAGGTGTGATGTGCTCCCTCAGAGTTGTTTGATTTGCATCTTTCTAGTCAAAAGTGATTTAGAGCATTTTTTCGTATGACTATAGATATCTTTAATTTCTTCCTCTGAAAACTGCCTGTTCATATCCTTTGACCATTTATCCATTGGGAAATGACTTATATTTTGTACATTTGACTCAATTCTCTATATATTCTAGAAATGAGACCTTTGTCACAGACACTAACTGCAAAAATTCTTTCCCAGTTTTCTGCATCTCTCCGAATCTTGGTTAGCTTTTCCATTTCTTATGCCTCGATGCTTTAATGACTGTGATTTTTGTCCATGAGAACATTCCCTCCATTGATATAGGTCTCAAGCCATCCCTGCCTGTGGCATGTTCACCCATAGAGCCTTTCTAGACTTTGTCTTTTTTTTCCATTATGTGGGGATCAGAGAAGCACATGGCTTATCCATCTCTTATCCTTCTCTGTCAACATATTTTGGATATTGCTTTAATGATATTCCTTATACCAGTTCTTCTGCATAGATTACTGTTGGAAATATACTGTAGCTTACTAGTGCTTGCTATGCATTTATCTGGTGTTTTTTGGCCACACACAACTTTGATGCCTTGTTGATTAGGCTATTCCAAAATTCACAGGTATATAGTACTGACAGGAGAGCCTTTGTGTTGAAAAGATGAGTTGCACACAGTAATTGTTTAAAATAAGATTGTTTCCCAAATGGAACCCACCTTTCTCTCTTCCTCCTAGTCAAGTCTGTACCCAGCTCATTTTCTCTTGTCAGTGCCAATTCTAAATATACATAATGACCTATTAACTCTAACTATCCAACTGCATGATCTGAATGACAGATATTTTGCATCCATTTAGTTTTTTGTGTATGCGTCGTCAGGTCAATCTCCTTTGAATATTTGTGGATTTCTCTGTAATGTTTGCCTTCATAGCTTGATTAATTTTAGATTCTTCCCCTAGTATCAGTGTTGCTTCCTTCTCTACCACTACTGACAGAAGACCTAGGTTACCCTCAAAATAAATCTAAATTTGAAAATATAGTCTCTTTGTTTTTATAAAATTCTACAGAGTGAGAGTCCAGCTTATGTTATAGGGAATGCTGCTTGTTTACTCATATATTACATTGGTTTTTAGTGATTATGGGGTGCTATTTTGGTGAGAGATAGCCAAGAGTAGTGGTAAGAGTGTCAGCCTTGGAATAAGGAAGATGTGGAACCAAGTCCCACCTTTGACACATACTGAATGCATAGCATGATATCTGGAACATAACAAGTGCCTAATACATGCGTGTTGATTGATTGGTTAATTGATTGATACTATCTCTATGATGATAGGCAAGTCACTTAATCTCCCAGTGCTACAAGCAACTCCAAAATTATAAATTACAAATGAAAACCTAATCTGCCTAGGTGGAAGGAGTTTCTACACACTGATAAAATCATGGGTCTGGGTCAAAAAGAAGACTATTTTAATTGTAAATCTTGTTATGGAGTTGCACTGCCAGCTACTAATAAAGAATACGTGAAGGCTTTTACAGATTAACCTTCCTGAACAGGGGACTCAGTCTGCACACATAAGAATCTAGGCTACCTTACCACAATTTGTTTTGAGGGGGAAACAATGAGGAGGACAGCGAGGAAAGTAAAAGGCAGGTCTCTATGTTAATGATTCAAGATGAAGATTCAGTTGAATTTGCTGTCCCAATCCATTAAATAGCATTCAATAAGCATTTATTATTTGCTGTGTGCTAGGCACTGTGCTAAGAGCTGATGATACAAAGGCAAAAATACTTCCTACTTTCAAAGAACTCACACTCTAACAGGGGAGAGAACATGCTGACAACGGCATACAAACAAGATTTATTAAATTGGGGATGGCCTCAGAGGGAAGGAACTAAGATTAAGGATGATTGGGAAAGACCTCTTGCAGAAGTGTGGACTTTAGGAAGCCAGGGAAGCTAGGAGAAGGGAGAGAAAAAGAGGGAGAGAGCTCCATTCATGGGGACAGTCAATGAAAATCCTCAACGATGGTAGATAGTGTGCCCTGTGGAAAGAATGACAAGGAGGCTAGTGTCAATGGATCACAGAATACATGAAGCGGGGAGTAAAGAGCAAGAAGACTGAAAAGGTAAGAAGGGGCCAGGTTATAAAGCCAAACAGGATTTTATATTTGATCCTGAAGGTAATAGGGAGCCACTGGATTTGATTGTTGGGGAAGGAGTGACATTATCAAACTTGTGCTGTAGGAAGATCAATTTGGCGGGTAAAAGGAAGATGAATTGGAGTGGAGAGAGTCTTGAGGCAGGGAGACCAACTGAAGGACTATTGTAGTAGCCTAGGCATGAGGTGCCAGAGGAGAGAAGGGGATGTCTATGAGAGATGTTACCAAGGCAGGAATAACAAGACTTGACAACTGATTGGATGTGGGGATTGAGAAAAAGTGAGGAGTTGAGCATCACACCTAGGTGGTGAACCCTGGTGAATGGGAGGATGGTGGAAACCCTAAGTGGAACAGAATAGTAATACCTCACTTTTCTGTAGCACTTTCAGGCTTCTGTTAGAATATAAGCTCCTTAAGGGCATCTTGATCTCTTTGTTTTTGTATTTCTAGTGCTTCATGTAGTGCCCGGCACATAATAAGTACTTAATAAGTGCTTGCTAATTTAACTTAATCTGAGGAAGAGGGGAAGATTTGTTGGGGAAAGATGAGTCAGTTTTAGATATGCTGAGTTTAAGATGTCCACAGGATACCTAGTTTGAGATGTCTAATAGGAAGCTGGAGATGTAAGACTGATATCAGGAGATAAATTAGGACTGGACAAGTAGATCAGAGTCATCTGCATAGAGATGATCATTTAAGAGGGTCTATGATAGAGCCTTGGGACTCTATCTATCCTCCAGAGTTAGCAGGCATGAAGTGACTGAAGATCCAGCAAAGGAAACAGAGGAAGACAGGTCAGACAGGTAGTAGGAGAAGGAGGAGAGAGCAGTGTCATGAAAGAGAGGAGAGAGTATTAAGAAGAGGGTGGACAGTATCAAAGGCTACAAAGAGGTCAAGAACACTCATTCATATAACTCATTTACAAGCTTTCGAGTTCCTACTTCATTCCCTCTGGTCAGACTCCAGCTACCTTAAGGTGCCCTGGTTTTGAGTGAGTAGCATTAAGGACAATGCTGGCAAAATGATGGCAATTCTCATACTTTATAATTAAAACAAACTAGAATTCACCACCAGAATCTATTGTTGGCATTAAGATGGCAAAGAATCACCTATCACCTGGCACATTCTACTGAAGCCTTCTTTGTGAAAGCTTGGAAATTAGCATAACATTTCTGCAAGATTTAAGTAAAGTGAAAACCAGGAGCAGACTGGGTGTGGTGCTTAAGACCCAATTCTGAGCCACTTGGGTGCAAGCTGATAAACTTGATTTCTCAGAGGGAGTTTCACAAGAAAGAGACTGTGTCTTCCTCCACAATAAGTAGAGAGAGGGAAAGAGAAATGGAGGGGGGAGTAGGACGAGATATGTGTTCCTTGGAAGGTAGAGCATGAATAAATCACAGTTTCTGTCTTCATGAGACTGTTCTTTAGGCAAGCTAAATTATCAAATAGCTTCTCAGTTTGATCCTGTGCTCCCCTCATAAAATGGTTTTAAAACCATTTAAGCCACATCCTTGAGAGTAAGATGGAAAATAAATATTAAGTAGTGGCCAAGTGATTTGGATTCCTGTCAGCACTTAGCCTTTCAAATGCCTGCTTATCAATTTGAGAAAGTTTTCTCTCACTTCCCCACTAGCAATAGGTTGCCAATTTCCTTTTTATATCTAAAGTGCAAGGAGATCCTTTTAACCTTACCTCTTCTAAAAATGATAGTGATTTTAGATCAGTAGAGAAGTTAACTATTTCCTTGAAGCCAGGTCATTCTAAATATAATCTGTCATTTGACTTGAGACTGATGGAGGTTCTTCTACTTTCTTTATCCAATGAGCAAAAGTGGTATTTTTAAACATGCTTATTTTGTGTGTGATCCTGCTGTTGTCAGAATGAGTCTGACTGACCCTGTGGAAGAAGTGGGTAAAAAAAAAATGGTTCTGAGAAACCTGTTCATTTAGTGTGGATGTGCTGGCAAAAGAAAAAGAGATTTTAAAAAGTCAATTGCTTGTATCAGTTTCAGAAGAGAAAAGCATCAGAGAGGGAAGCATAAGAAAGAAAAAGGAATTTCTGAAAATAACATTTTAATTTTAAAAAATAGGCTCTTCCTCAGCCTATCTCTGATTATTTACTGTCTCAGGGAGGGAAAAGGGAAAGAGAAGTAGAATTTGGAATTCAAAAGTATTTTTTTTAATGTTGAAAATTGTTTTAACATGTAATTGGGGGAAAATAAAATATATTAAATTAAAAAAAAGAAAACAGAAAAACCAAAAAAAAAATGCCTCTCCCAAAGAAACATTACATAAATGAACAAAACTTGGCCAGAAACTCAAGTTTGAACTTACCTCTGTTTCCTTGGACTCCAGGTTTAGTGGATATTAATTTAATCCTTAAGCCTCCCAAGGAACAGATTTATGGGAACCATGAGTATCCAGTCATTTACTATGTACCTAGTATTGCAGTGGGCATTGTGGGAAGTCAATCAGAGATCTCAAGGCTCCCCTGGAGGAAAATTTCAGTCTGTGGAGACAGAGAAAACATTCTCATATAGTATAAGTAGGAAATGGTTATAAAGCTGCGAATGAACTAGTACAAAAATACATGTAGTAAAACACTTCCTGGTGAGAATGGGATTTTTACTAGTATGGAAAAACCTATATGGTGGATCTCATCCTGGTTTTGGAACACACTGTAGTTCTTACTATTGTATAAACTACACACAAATGGTGGAAGGACAAATCAGAATATAGTCATGGTTGTTTGTTGTTTTTTAAAAAAAACAATCGCTAAGGCAAGGATTCTCTCCACTTGAGAGATGTTGCAAAGTTATGTCATTTTCTCCTTTGTCTGAAAACTTTGAGAGGTACAAATTTTCAAATGTTCAGTGCTTTGGGGTGGGGCATAACTAGGGAATCCAAATGCGAGAGTCTCATTTTTCAAAGAAACCCCAAATGGTTCCTAGGATTGTCTGCTTTAGAGATAAGAGCCCAAGGGGGAAACAAGTGAAATTTGGGTCAAGGGCCACAATTGCCAGGAATACCCAGAATTGCCAGTAGCAACTTTGCTTGTACAAAGGGAAAAATTTTCTGAATGAGCTCTAATTGTGTCAGGGTTTTCTATTCCACAGAACTAATTTACTCAATTCTGTTCTGTCAACTTGACATTGAAGTGCTCTGTATACATTCCAAGTTATGATCTATGTGGATATCAAGCAGAATCCATGTTATTGGCATTCTTTGGAGACTGCTTTGTACTGCGTACACAATGTGCTGCTTGACAACTACTGGCAAACTTAAGTTTTGGAGGGTATGCCTATGTTTATACACAGGGATGCCAGCAAGTCTTGGGTGTGACATTGGACTTGAGATGATGGGAGATGATCCCAACCATGGTTTTGATTTAGCCAGGGATTTAGAGTGTAAGAATTGAGTACCTGGCCAAAAAAAAAAAAAAAAAATCAGGCTTCCTGCCTGGAGCCCTTTCTCTTGACTGAATCCTCCTCTGCTTGTGCAAGCAAAACTCCATCCCTCCTCCCATTCTGCTGTTGCCTCCGCTGCCACTGCCACCAGTGCCACTGCTGCTGCTGCTCTGGGAAGGAAAGGAGCTGCCCAGGTTCACACTGCTTTTGAGTTCCCAGGACCTGGCATTCCGGGAAGCTGCTGCTTTGCAGCTGGGGGAGTCAGAGACGCTCCCAGCCCTCCTTTGATTAGGATATGTCAGGGTTGTCAGGGCAACTGTTAACGGTGGCGTATCATATTTTCCCCTCTTGTGTTGCGTGCTGAATATTTTAGTGTGCTGTAGCTGAAAGAAGATTGGGAAAGGGTGCGGAAGGAGGACCTGATTGAACAGGTTAGGCAGTGGAGAGAGGCATCGCACCGATGCACTGTGCCTTTAATCGGGGCTTTCCTTGAGAGCGCGGGGATGGGTGAATGCGGAGAGTGAGTGGGAGTGGGAAGGGGCTCGGGAGGGAGGCAGGTGGGGGGAACCGCAGGCCCTCCGCTGCTGAGCCGATGGTAGTATTTGTCAGCTGTTTGCACTGTTTACCCGTAGGGGATCTATTACAAGTGCTCAAATGATCCGGCCGCTTAGGAGCTAGCAGCTTCACCAGGCTGCAGTTACATAAACATATATTTTTAATAACAAACAAACCCCCTCAAGTGGCAGCGACATGCCTGGATCAGCTACTGCTATCCGACAAGAGAGATTGAAGAGGACCAGTTCAAGGCCAAATCCCCCTGGTTTATTCACCATTAATGAGGAAGAGGAACACCTAAAGAATGGAAATTCCAGAAGACCGAAAGGTATGCCTTAGCTCTCTCTCCAGTTCGCTCAGGTTTGTGCACACTGCCCAAGGCAGGCTGCTACCCACTGTACGTACAGGGCATGCTGCACTGTGGAGTGTTTATGACCTAGCAGGATAGTTTGCCGGCTGACGTTTCCACGCTTTGTACATTTTTTTTTAATTCGGGGAGTATTCAGTACCTCTCCTCCTCTCGCCTAACCCCCTTGATTTTGTAGGTTTGTTGAACAAAGCCACCTCCTTTGCTCTCTCTGCTTTGAGACCCTTATTTTACACACGGGTCTCCACTGATGGTTAATAATTGCACCATCAGTGTCAGGAGGAGGTAATTTAAGTTGTCACGGTTTGAAATAAGCAGGTCCCCACTTTCTTTAGAAGGATCAGATGATTCCTGTGTTGTTTTACGGAAGGGGGTTTTAGGTAGAAGAATAGGGATTTGGAGTTTGTAGCATAATGAATTCAACCTTACCTGGGCCAAGGATGGAAGGATAGTATGCTGTGTTTCTATACTGAAGTGTGTGTGCATTAAGAGTGGGAAAAAGAAAATACCATGAGTGAGGGGGGGTGGGGAAGGGCTGAGGGCAGTTAGAGGGACAACAGAGGAATGGTAGTAACAAGAACATTTAACTTTTTTCCAAAGAATATTTATTTTTTTTCTTAATTACATGTAAAAATTTAATATTCCTTTAAAGCAATTTTTTAGTTCCAAATTTCCTCCCCCCGCCTTGAAAAGGCAGTCAGAGCATTGAACTTTGGAGGATAACCTTGTTTCTAAATGTTTTTTCTGGAAGGTAAAATATACTGAGTGTGTGTATGCATATAGATAAATGTGTGTATATATGGGTCACGGAGGAGGGTTTGCTGATCTTTACATAATGATGGAATATAACAGAAGCTCACCCAGCCAGTTGAGTCACTGGGTACTGCATCATGTACAGCCCTGTCTTCCAGCCAGGACTCCTAGAGTTTTAATTAGCACATTGAGAAGGCAGCATTTCAGAATTGTGACTTCCATTCTTGAGTTTGAAGTTTTTAGTATGCTAGCTCTCTGCTCAGCTTCCCAACTCATTTGTCAGTGCTTTTTTTCTCTTGGCTACATTAGGGACTGTCTTTTGGGATTCTTCCCTCCGGCATTACCCCCACTTCCACCACCAGCCCCAAGCTCTTTGTAGCAATTAGTGTACTATGTGTTATTGTTCTGTCCCTGAATTATCACATTTTCCTCTTATACTTACAGGGAAGAAACCTAGAGTTCTGGTGGGAAAATATTTAAACAGCAGAAGACTAAATGCTTAATCAGGACCCCATGTCTGAGGACTAGTGATTTTTCTGGTGCTTGAATGAATTGTAATCTAATTTACAGACTCTGCTTTTTGCAATAGCACTGATGATTTTTAGTCTTTCATTTTAATCTCATTCAGTGTGTTCCTGTAACATATAATCTTATTACTATAGTCATTCTTATTTAATATCTGGCATGGTTTTATCTGGAGACTGCCATTCCTTGCAGAATGACCTTAGTGATTTAGCACTACTGTGAATAGAAGTTTGTTTATTTTCTGTCCTCTTAGTTTGCCTGGGAGTTAGCCACATATTCTAGTTCAAATGGCTGTTGACAATGAACTAAGTCCTCTAAACTGTATTAGCAAATCATCTGGTCACCTAGGAGTTGGTGACTTTCAAAATTAATGATCATGTGGATTTTATGGGATTGTTCCCATGGGGTCTTTTTTAGAAGCATTCTTCTGATTTGTGATGATTTTCCTTTGTGTGGTTGGGACAGTGGTTCATGAGAATGGCATTTTTCATTCTTGTATTACCCTTTTCTGTAGATTTTTTTTTCCTTGATGCCTTCCCTCATTACTCTTATCTTTCTTTATCCATCTCATTTGAAGGGGAAACAATGAGAATATTTTAAAAAGAAAACTACTGTACAAATATATCCTCTTTGTATTGATCAATAGTGGTTTAGGAAAATAAGAGACTTTAATCCTGGGGGTTGGGGTTGCAGAATCTTTAGTCTTTCTCTTCTTTCTCTCTTCTCCCCCAAAGAAATGGAAATTCACTGTGCTGGCAAAGGGTCTCATACCTTTTCTTACTCATTACAAGCTGGACCCCTTCTGAAGTGGTCCAGTGTCTTTCAATGACTTATGCCAGCAAATCTGCCAGTGAGAATAGAGAGAAAAGGTCTTTAGTATCTTATCTAGTTACTTAGTATCTTATCTAATGGGTATTCTCCGCATTCTTAAGAGAAACAACTGATTAGTCTAAGACCAAGTTTCTGATCATAACTTTATTAAAAAACTTGCTTGCTAGACCATGGGGAAATGACTTTATGAACTCTGGCATCTCTACTAAAAGTAATCCTATCTTCAGTGGCACTCAGTAAGGCTATGAACCTGGATAATTGACATAGGACCGCAGGATCAAAGATTTAGAGCTAGAATCATCTAGTTCAACTCTCTCATTTTACAGATGAAAAAACTGAGGATCAGAGAGCTGAAGTGACTCATTACTTTGCAGAAGGATAAACTAAATCAGTGAGTTACCTTACCCCATGACAATAGTTGGGTGGAAAATTTCAAATATTTCCTACTCCAGTTTGTGTCTGTTACTTGACAGACTAGTTTTTGTTGTTGGGTTTTTTTTTTTTTAATTCTCTGCTAGCTGTCTGTTACCTGTACCTTTCCTCTGCAGCTCTTATAGGGTGTTTCAGTTCTTAATGATTATTCTCAAAACAGACCCAGATAACCTAATTGGACCTTTTCTGTGTGCCATTATTAAGATTAGTGATCAAAAACTTGTTTTCTTTTCTACCAATTTCCCAGCCTAGCCAGACAATCATGTCTAAACCTAGTTTTCATGACTGATATCTCTTTGCACTATCAGTCCTGGGAAGAAAGAGGCACGATAACTAAATTGAAAATGCTAAAGGGCTTCTATCCAGAGATACATTTTGTGTCTGTTTTAATGATGAATTGTAGCTTTCCCAGGTAGCCTAAATGAAAGGTAACTGCTTAGAATGAATTTTAAAAAGGAATGCTTCTACTAGCTTGACTTCCCCTCAACCCCCAATTGGCTGGCCTTAAAGGTACCTATCTCTTCTTGTGGATTGGTACTGGACCTTTGATTTCAGTGGCCTAAGGAACTCCCTGAACCCTTGTAGAGGAAAATCCTACTACCAATGCAAGTGCCCAAGTCTTTGTACCTTATAGTGTTGGATGCTTGATTCATTTTAACAAACAAATAATCAGGTTACTATGTGAGATACAAAGATAAAAAACAAAACCCCTCAAGTCCCTGCCCTTTACAATCTTATAATCTAGTTTACAAACACTCAAAAAGAGTCTATTCATTTTGTAAGCCACATCTCCCACAGTAAAATTCAAGTTGGTCAGGCCCACTCTGCAAATTGACCAGAACTCATGACTCCATGTGAATGTTCACTTTGTGAGATTTCATTCTCAATCCAGCCATGCTGCCATTACTCAGAATATTTCTTTGTAGCTTCTTTTGGATTGGCTTACAGAGTGAGCTGCACAAGAGATTCATTTAATTCAATACTTATTAAGTGCCTACTGTGTGGCAGTGTTTGAGTCATGGTTTAGTCTGGTGATGTGGATAACTCAGAACCTGAGGTTTCAAACAATCAATTACCTTTGATGAATCGTTAATATATCCCCCCTCCCCCATGAAAGCAGTCCTCAGGGTGATTAAAAAGCACCTCACATGAGATCAAACCAGGTAAAAGTCATAAAAATAGGTAAAAGTTAAAAGCAAAGGACAAGGAAGTTCCCTGGGGGTCTCTAGAGTTTCTTCTAGAGTCTGAAAGCTCAATTTCTTACCCCAAGAGCCTATAAACCGTCACTGCAAGTAGCTTACATTTTACTATTTTTTATTGATTGATTGATATTTAGTATAGGAACTCCCTGAACTGGAAATTCCCTCCTCAGCTACATATAACAACTTTTCTGTAACTTAGAGTTGTGAAGAGTCCCTGGAGTACCCAAAAGTTGCAACTTGCCCATAATCACTCAGGCAACATGTGCCAGAGGCAGACCTTGAACTTGGATCTTCTTGAATCTAAGGCCAGGTAGCCCTATACTCCACTCCATTGTCTGTCTTCTCATCTAATAATAGTCACTAACATTTGTATATCGAGCACTGTGCTATGCACTTTATAATTATTATCTCCTCTGGTCCTCACAACAATCAGTATCCCAATTTTACAGATAAGGAAAGTGAGGCAAACAGAGGCAAAGTGACTGGCCTAAGTTCACACAGCTAGTGTATATATGAGTTCAAATTTGAACTCAGGTCTTCTTGACCCCAGATCCAGAGCTCTATCCACCAAGCCACCCAAATGCCCCAATCTATTTATTTTTTTCCTCATAATAATAGTGCCTAAATTGATTACCAGGATTGTCTTTGAATGACTTTTGACTGTTTCTGAAGATCAAAGCCATTTTCAAGGGATGAAGATTGATCACTCTTGAGCTTATTTAAGTGAATATACCATAGAGAGTGAAAGCAATTCCAGAGAAATTCTGAAAATGTTCTGAGGAATGGGCAGTAGTGAGTCCCTTTTTTTTTTTTCTTATTATAACGACTTTCAGTCTCCTTTGGCAAACCAATGTATCACTATTCCAGAGGTGGTAGTAGTTGACTACTGTGTTACTGTGAATGCTAATCATTCTGCCTCCCCACCCCACCTTTTTGCTGTCAATCAATTAACTGCTAGTTGGCTTGGGAAGAGAAGTAGAATCCTGCCTCACATTTCCTGTGAAACTAGGCATAGGTATTCTCTTCCATGTTGTTAAAGTGTTGTAGATTTCTGGAACCTGCACTGGCTTTTTTTTTGGCTCGCTCACTACAAAGGTAGAGTTTCTTGCCTGTTAAAGCTTCCAAATGAAATGTTAGCTGCCATTTACCATTTATATTCCCATTGGACGGGTGATGATCCAGCCACTGTAATGCCCTCTTTGTAAGTCATGGGTCTTTTTTGTTTGCAGAGGAGTCTTGTGTCGAGAAGTGTGAATACCACTCTAGATTCATTCACACACAACATTCCTTGTTTCTTTTCTTCTTTTGTCTGTTTTTTGTCTGTTTCCAGTGTCCTTATTTGTGCCATTTCAGGAACTAGGTAAAACTTTTTAGCAGGAAAATTTAACAGCTAATAGACTAAAATTATTATTTTAAAGAGAACAAGAAATTCAATTGATCCATGCTGTGTAAAGGAAATATTGAACCCAAAGTCAACTGGATAACCCTACTTGTGAAGAATGATCCAAATATAAATTTAAAAATTAGAATTTACAATCAGATGTTTGTTTTAAAAAACCCAACAGATACTGTAGGGCATATCAGAGATAAGACTGACATAGTGCTGTGTACTAAGAGATGGAGAGGTCATAGTACAGCCCAAATTTCTCTACAGCACATGTGGCAAATAGTCACCCACCCCTTCCTAGCTGACCTCCAATAAGGAAGAATCTGCTCCTTCTTAGGATAGTTCAGTCTACTATTGGAGAGTTTTCCTTACATCAAGCCCAAATATGCTTCTTTGCAACTTCTGGCCATCCTGCCTAGCTCTGCTCTCTGGGGCCAAGTAGAACAAATTTACTGCCCAGTGCATGTCTCAGTCTTTCAGACATAAGATACATATCATGTCCCCCCTGCCTTAGTTCTCCCCTCATCCCCACTAAAAGCATCTTCAATTCCTTCAATGGATCCTATATGATATGATCATCAGCCTTTCATTATCCTAGTTGTTTTCCTCTGGCTGCTCTCCAACTTATCAACATCCTTCCTGAAATTTGGTACCCAGAACTGAATGCAATATTTCAGATGCAGCCTTCACAGGACAGAGTACAGTGGAACTGTCACACCCCCACCCTCCACCCCCAGTCTCTGAACAATATTCCTCTCTGTTGTAGCTGAAGATTGCTGATGCAGTGCTTTTTTGGTGATACTGTACAGTACTTAGGACTTATATTGAGCTTGCAGCCCCCTAAAATATTTAGACCTTTGTCTAGCCCAGGGGTGGGGAATCTGTGTCCTTGAGAGCACATGTGGCCCTCTATGTGTTCTGTTATGGTCCTTTCAGTCAAAGGGCTGCACTTGAGGACCTAAAAGACCAGATATGGCCTCAAGGCCACAGGTTCCCCACCCTTAGGCTAGCCATTATCTCCCTATTGTGTACTTATAAAGTTGCTTTTTGAACCTGAGTATAACTTTACATTTGTTCCCGTTAAATTTCTTCTTATTATGTAGACTCAACAAATATTTGTTGACCAGATTAATGAATAACATCCATGTTATTGCCTTTCTCTGTTTTGGTAAAGGAGATACCTAGTGGGTGCAAGTGGGGGAAGAGAAGAAAGGGGCAGTTAGATAGCACAGTGGATGGAGGGCTGGGCCTGGAGTCAGGAAGACCTGAGTTCAAATCTGGCTTCAGAAATTTACCAGCAATGTGAGCCTGGGCCAGTCACTTAACCCTGTTTGCGTCAGTTTCCTCATCTGTAAAGTGAGCTGGAGAAGAAACTGGCAAACCACTCCAGTAACTTTGCCAAGAAAATCCAAAATGGGCTCTAGGAGAGTCAGACATGACTAAAATGACTAAATGGTGACAGCAATAATGTGCCAGGGTCTGGGCTAAGTGCTTTACAAATATTATCACAGTTGTCTCTTACGACAATCCTATGAGGTGGATGCTATTATTATCCCCACTTTACAGCAAGGAAACTGAGGCAGAGAGCCTGTTAAGTGATTTGCCCAGGGTCACATCTGGTAAGTGAACTCAGGTCTTCCGAATTCCAAATCTAACACTATTCACTGTGCCACTTAACTGCACTCATGGGGCAAGGTAGGATTTAAACTGTAGCATAACCAGATTTTTTGTGAGCTACTTTATGGACTTTGCTGTGCCATAGTTAAAGTAAACAACTTTCTTAGACATATATAGATCTATTTCATTAGTTATACTTGGAGAACCAGAATAATTATGAGTGCCTCAACACCAGAAACAAATAATGGTTTCCTGAATCATGCCTTATGGGTCCCATTTACTGGAAGGTTATGGTCTATACTTGAATGAAATATCCATTTGCACTAAGATCAGCATATCTCTAAAAAGCAAACTTAAGTTAGATTCTCTGTTGCTTTTTTTGGCTTGGAAGAATCTTGCTGATGTTCTTTTATTGTGTCTTACGGTAGCAGAAAATGATACCACATATAAAAAGTGACTTTTAATACAATCTATATTTTGTCAAATAATCATGAATTTTGACCTTGGTTTCCCCCTAGAAACTGTCTAGATCCTGGGGCCATCAGTTGTGTTTGGGGCTCTAATTAGGTTTGCCAACTTCCAAGTGTTTCCAACTAAAAGGTAAGGTAGACACTTCATACTACTCCAAGACCCAAGTCCATTGGTCCAAAGCAGTAGCATGACAAGAAGTTAGTGGGACTAGACTCTTCAATTCTATTCGACAGGTATTTTTAAAGAATCTTCTATATGCAAGGCTTTGCTATGTGCTAGAAATACAAAGACAAAAAGAAAACAATCTCTAACTTCAAGCAATTTGCATTCTTTTTTGGGGGGGGTGACAGGATATGATATATACGCAAGTTAATAAATACAAAGTACATGCAGATTAGCACAAAATAGTTTTAAGAGTAGATTAATAAATGGGGGGGGGGGGTTGGAATCAAGGGTTCCTTGTAGGCAGTGACAAACAAGTGAGCTGTCCTGTGAAGGAAGGCAGGGATTCTAGGAGGGTGAGGACAAAAAAAGGTGATACCTGGCTAGATGGCTCAGTGGATTGAGAGCTGGGCCCAGAGTCAGGAAGTCCTGAGTTCAAATACAGATTTACACATTTACTAGCTGTGTGACCCTGGGCAAGTCACTTAACCTCTGTTTGCCTCAGTTTCCTCATCTGTAAAATGAGGATGATACTAGCACCTACCTCTCAGGGTTGATTTGAGGATCAAATGGGGATAATAGTTGTAAAGGACTTAGCATCGTGCCTGGCACATAGTAAACTCTATAAATATAAGCTATTATTATTATTGGCAGATGACTACCTAGTACCTTGTAGAAACTCCACAAGTTCAAGGTTCCATGGTTTAGTCTGCATGTCCCATTAGCTGCCCTTACTGAATCACAGAATGTAGGGCTGAAAGAAAATTTTAAAATCTAGTCCAGGGGTTCTTAACCTTTCTGTTCTGTCCTGGATCCCTTTGGCAGTCTGGTAAAGTCCGTGATCTTCTTTTCATTATAGTGTTTTTAAATACTGTATAATTTTTAATTAAATGTTATAATTAAATACTATATATAAATACCATGCTATATAATATTTAAATAATGTAAAATGCATAGAATTAAAAAGGAAACCAGGTAAAATGAAATATGATTGTTAAAATAGTAAAAAAAAAAAATTACAAAACAGTACATTTAAAAATATAGGAGTGTCCCCAAAATCCTACTTAATTCTTAAGCTTTAAGAAGCTTAAGACTCTTAGGACATCCTGTATAGTCAAGTTAAATTTTATTTTTAAAAGGGATATCACTGTGCAGGCTGTTGTTGCTTAACTCAAATATTAAATTATTCAAGATTAAATTATTAGCCAATATTAAATTGATATTAAAATATTAATTAAAACTGGTGGGATGGTAGTTGACAAGACAATGCATGTGTTATATGGGAGAATATGGGGAAAGCTGATATATAAAGGGAAACTAGAGAGGTGAAGTCAATACTTGCTCAGTTGCATGACTGAAGGTGTTCAGGAAGGATAGACTGAGGCCTCAGACTGAGCATGGTGGCCCAAACTGGGCTATTAAAGCCAATCATAGTGGTAGAATCCATTTTCATGTGGAGAGAAGAAATGGAGATGGTGGCTCCACGGAGTGCCAATGACATGGCTGGAGATGTCCAGAAAGTTCTTTATGCTAACTCAGTTTGTTACTAATGAAACATCTAGGTATATAATGTTTAATAATAAAAAAAATAATATTTAAAGAACAAAAACAGTAGCCTAGAAAACTAGGGCAAAGCTGTGGTGTCTGTAAACTTCCAGGATGCTTTTGCTCCTCCTAGGGAGTGTTTTCAGTCACACCTACACAGCTAATATAGATAAACATTCTCTCCCTCCCCCTCCCCCTCTCCTTCTCCCTCCCTGTCCCCATCCCCGTCCCCATCCCACTCTTCCATTTTCCATTTTTGTGTATTCATTACCTAGTACAATGTAAATCAGAGCATATGACAGATGCTTAGAAATGGTTGTTGCCCTGGCTTGACTTTTCAGGCCATGGTTATTTACGTATAGACCAAATGTGCTCTGTGTCATGTAGATTAGGCACCAAAACACCCTGTAATTTTGTGATGGTAAATGAAGGGAAAGACATGGCCATTATGTCAGAGCCCAATCCTGCCTCTGCTGCTTGTTGTGTTAAAGGTGATTATGGAAGTGAACCTTTTAAGCCATGGGATTTAGAGAGCAACTGGAACCTTTTTGGGGCTGCTGAGTCTCAGAATACATGCAGCACACCAGCTGTGATTCTTAGTGATCTCTGAAATCAAAGCACAAACAATTGTTTTCACCCCTGTCCCAGCTCAGGCAACTTTTTTGCCTTTGCTTATTTTCTACTGCTCTTTGGATCATATCAGAGTTAGAAGATTGGGGTTTCAGCCAGTGAAATAAGAGAAAATCACAGGACATAGGTCATACTCATGTTTTTTACTGAATCTCATCCGTTCACAGTATCTGCAGTGATTTTTTTCCCCCCTCATATACAAGCTGTCATCAACATACCTTCCTGGTATGAGGGAAATCTTTGTCACTTTACTCTGATAGTATTTGTAGACAGGCTACTTCCCCCTTTAATTTCACTAGCTTTTACTTTGATGGTATTTTCTGTTTCTCTTATGAACAGACAGCAGGTACAGAGAAACCACTCTGAGGAAAAAAAATCAGCATATGTTGTGCTGTGGTATATGATGGCCAGATAAAGAATGAATGTGATAGTTGGGAGTTACTAATACACTGGAGGAGATAGGAAAAACACATATCAAAAGTACTCAGGAAGAACTCCTATATTTTTTCAAAGGCTTAAATAAAACTCACAATCCTAGAAGCTTCTTGTGTGTGTGTGTGTGTGTGTGTGTGTGTGTGTATGTGTGTGTATGTGTATGTGTGTGTATGTGTGTGTATTAAGTACTACATAAAATGAGAATTTTCACATACGTAGCAGAACAGAAAGAGGATTCTACATAAAATTACAAATCTCTTATTTGTAGTTAGCTTTTCTTTTAAAATATATAACAAATTCAAAATATAAATTTCAAAGCTTCCCTGTTTGTTACTACCCTTCCTTTTCCTCGTCACTCTTCCACTTCCCCTTCCCTCTTTCCTTTCCCCTTCCTTTATCCCTTCTCTTCCCTTTCACCTTCCATTTCCCTCAGTCTCTCTTTCCACCCTGTAAGACTAATTTATAACAAAACAAAATCCCTGTAGAAAATAGGTAGTCAAAACAAATTTTCATATTGGTCTAGTCCAAAATGTCATGACCATGCCTCTGTCACTTCTGTTAGGAGGTGAGTGACCTCTGCTCATCAGCCCTCTAGAATTATAATTTATGGTTTCATTGATCAGAATTCTCAAGTCTCACATAAAGTTGTTTTTCTTTACAATTTTGTTTTTATATAACTTTTTCTCTGGATTCTTTCCATTTCAATCTGCGTCAGTACAGGCAAGCCTTCTCATGTTTCTTTGAAAGTCTCTCGTGCTGCGTTATAGTATATTAATATTCTGTACTATCCATAAGCTGTAGTTTGTTAAGCAATTCCTCAGTTGGTGGGCACCTTCTTATGTTCCAAGTCTTTACTATAACAAAAGGATCAGTTCTGTTTTCAGACAGAGTTGCTGCCCTACTTTTAATGGGTCCTTATTGAACCCAGAAGGCTTTACTGGATACCCTTGAAGGGCTATGGTGTCTGGATTTGGGGCCTCCAGTCACATCAGTGTTTACCCTCTGATGGGATTACTGATGAAAGATGACATGCTGAAGCTCCAAGCCAGGAATAATGTTTGGAGGTGGAGTTGGGAAGACCATTACACATTCCAGGAACCAGGACTCTGCCCTGAACTCAGGGCAGGTCCAGAGAAATAGTTGCCCTTTCCTGACCGTGTGATAGTGGCTTTTGTAATGAAGACCTTTGTTCACTAGGTGCTGCACTGAGATTACCAATTCATGCCACGTAAGGCCATTTCAGTCATCAGATTCTGGTCACCCTGTAATGACCTGGTTGACTCAAATTCCAGTGCTAGAGGCAAAAGCTTCCATTTCCCTAAGTTTTTAGAGCCTCCCTGTTTCCTTTTGTGAGATTTTTCTTTTTTTACTGTATCCCTACAAACATGTTTGTTGTTCATAGTGTTATGGGAGCATGCTTTCCATTCTGAGGTCAGTCCTTTACTAATCTGTTCCTGCTATAAACCATTGAGTTGTGAACTAGGGTGCAAAAAACTGTGTTAAAGAAACAAGTTCTCTTTGGTCTTAAACTTTGGTCCAAACTATTTTTATTTTTAGTGTTACCAGTGTCAAGAGTGTTCTTCTTCACATTGGGAAACATTCTATAGCAAGAGATGACCCTAGCTTAACAAAATCCAAAATGTAATTCTCTTGGGTACCCCACCCATTCCTAGGCCTCACCCAGCCACCTTTGGAAATTTCCTTTTATATACGTCTTTTATAATGTTGTCTTTACTTCAGCCTAGACTCTTTGTTTTCAGACGGTAGAAAAACAGGTTTCTCAGAATAGGTAGATCCCTACTGTCAGAAGTGTGAAGTATGAAAGGAGTCTTTATGATTGTAGGATCATAGGCCTAAGCTAGAACAGACCTCATTGGTCATCTAGTTCAAATTTTGAGAACTAAATTAAGTTCCTTCCCTATAATATAAACATCAGCACTTAGAACAGTGCCTATCACATAGTGGGCACTTAATAAATGTTTATTGACTGTTATTGATTGACTCTGGGGTAACTGAAGTTTATACTTTGAGGTTTCACATTAGGCAAATGTGGACCCACTTTCTTTGGTTACAAGACTGTACCAACCTCTGACTTACTGAATTGCCTTAGATATCAGTACTACATTGATGCTTTTTTTTTTCAAGTTTTTCTTCTAAGTTTCTTCTTTTTCAAATTGGCTACTTAGCCATTTAAGTCCAATCTTTTCTACACAGTGGTATGTCTGAATGGGATTGAAGTTAGCACCATTGACCACATTTGCATCACTTACAGGTTGAAGTCTCTACAGAGCAGCATATTAGACAGAGTAGTTGTAAAGTCAATAAGTATGACTAGGACTGCCTACCTGAGATCTAACATCATGAGATCATAGCTCTAGAACTGGGAGAGACTTTAGAGGCCATCAATTTTACAGATGAGGAAACTGAGGCCCAGTTTAAATAACTTGCTCCGTATCAAGCAGAACTGGAGGCAGAATTTGAACCCATTTTCTCTGAATTCAGAACCAGTGATCTTTCAGAAGTTACCAGATTGTCTCACTACTTGATTATCAAAAGATCTTGCTTTTCTCCAATGAAAGAATCTAGGTCTTTGAAGGAAGGGAGGAAGTGAAAGGATGTTATTACAAAGACCTGTAGCAACTGCTTTTTCTAATCAAGCTTCACAAGTCAAAATTGGAGAAAAGAAACAAGAAAGGAAGGAAAATGGGAATCTCTTTTCCCCTTTTGATGTTGTTTTGGGAGAAGAATCACCAACAGTTCAGTTTGATGGACTGCTTAGAGAGAGACATCAAAAACAGGGACTACAGCAGCTTGTCCGTGTTAACTGATTTCCTGACCAATTAGCATAATCTTCTTTTCCACAGGGATAATTCATCAGGACTTGGAGAACTGTCTGTGTTCGTACCTTCTCCCCTGCTTTCTATATGTTATCATCTCTCAAACCATTGCCGATGAGATTCTGGATAATTATGTTTGTTTTGCTTTATTTAGGTTTCTTCCCCCACTCTCAAAGGGTTTGTTTTTAAATGTTGTTTGCTTTTTTTCATCACTATTTTACCCCAAATTGAACCCTCTGTTGTAACAAAATAAGTACAGTCAAACAAAACAAATAAACACATGGGAAGCCAAGGTTTCTCATCTGGAAAATAAAGGGGACTGAACTAGAAGATGTCCCAAGTCTTTCCTAGATCTGGAATTCCACGAATCTATGAAGTTTAAAACTAGAGACGTGTGCCAAATAACTTACTTTATTGTTTAATAAATAATAAATAGACTGTGGGTCCATCTACAATAGATATGAATGCCTTTTCTCTCTGTAGTTATGGGCAACCAGTGTTTCTGCCAAGCATTTTTTATTTTCACAAAATTGCCTCGGTTTCAGAGGCCAAGTGGAGAAAACATATTTATCTAATGCTCCTCCTCACCCACTACCTAGAACTTCTTTCCCACAGCCTATGAGCCCAGAATCTCTATCCTTCATCCTATATCCAATCAGTTGGCAAGACCTGCCAATTTTATCTTTGTTGCATCTTTTGAGTAAGTCCCCTTGTCTCTTCTTTTCCTGCTACCACCCTGCCCCCATTGCTTCACATGTAGACTATTGAAATAGCTTGCCACAGAGGTTGATCTGCCACAAGTTTCTCCCTACACCATTCCTTCCTTTACTCAGCTTTCAAAGTGATCTTCCTAATGTCTAACCATGGCGGTCCCTGCCCCCTTCTTAATAAACTCCAGCAGCTCTGTATTACTTCCAGGATCAAATATAGAATCCTCCAGTGTTCATAACCTGCCCCCCCATTTTTGAGTTTTCTTACACCCCATCCCCTTTCTCCCATGCATTCTTTAATCTAGTGACACTGGCCCCTTTTGCTGTTCTTTGACTAAGGCATTTCATCCCTCAACTCCAGGCAATTTCAGTGGCTGTTCCTCGTGTATGGAATGCTCCATCCCTCTTCATCTCTACCTTCTAGCCCCAGCTAAAGTCCCACTTTCTACAGAAAGTCTTTCCCAATCCCTCTAAACTCCAGTACATTTCCTCTATTGATTATTTCCATTTTATTTTGTACATAGCGTGTTTGTATACAGTTATTTGTTGTCTCCCCCCTTATACCATGAGCTCTGTGAGAACAGGGACCGTCTTTGACTTTGTACTCCCAGCACTTAGCACAATGCCTGGTCCATGTTGTTGAGTCACCTCCAACACTTCTTGATCTTATTTGGGGTTTTCTTGGCATAGATACTGGAGTGTTCTGCTATTTCTTTCTCCAGCTCATTTGACAGATGAGGAACTGAGACAAACAGGGTGAAGTGACTTGCCCAGGGTCATACAGCTAGTAGGTAAGTGTCTCAGGCCACATCTGAACTCCAGAAGATGAGTCTCCCAGACTCTAGGCACGACAGCATTCTATCCACTCTACCATCTAGCTGCTTCATGATAGACAATCAATATTTCTTGACTGTCTACTCTAATCACAGTAAGTTCTGTTGCCAGATGTTCCATGTTCTATATCAGGGGTGGGAGACCTATGGTCTTAGGGCCACGTGTGGCCTTTTAGGTCCTTAAGTTCTGTAAAATTTCAATTCAGTCAAAAGACTGCAGTTAAGGACCTAGAAGGCCACATGTGGCCTTAAGGCCCCAGGTTCCCTACTCCTGTCCTAAATCATCCCTTCTCTTTCCCTAGGCAAGTCAAAACTCCTATTTCCTTGCCTCACATGAATCTCAGCACCACACTCTTTAATCTTAAGAAGAACTTTGATTCTTCTGCTCCAGGAAGTTTACTTATAAAGCAACCTATGAGGCAAGCTGCCATCTTCCCATCTATTCATCTCTCAGTAAAACGCCAAGCAAAGGGAGGATACCAGCCCAATTAATGCCTCGTGTCTATTTGGCCCCAGTATCTGGAGGAGGGGCATGTCTTTGGATTGTAGATTTAGAATTAGGAAGTGACCTTAGAGATCATTGGATTCAATGCCCTCATTTTACAGATGAGGAAACTGGAACAGAGAGAGGTTAAGTGACTTGCCCAGGGTTACATAACCATTAGGAGTCTCGGGTAGTATTTGAACTCAGACCTAAGCCCAACGTCCTTTTTATTTATAATACCCTCCTGATTCTACAGGATGAAAAAGTGCATCTTCTGTTGGAAATTGAGGCCAGGAATTTTCAAAGAGATTCTACCTAGTTCTGCCTCCACCCCGTTTAGGCCCAGAAGTACTTGGTTTAGCTGTATAAAAGTAAAAGCACTTACAGCAGTTTAAAGAACTGCTTGCTATTTGTGGCTCATTATAATGCAGCATAAGAACCATGCATATCATTAAACTTATGTTATAAATTTAACCTGATTACAACAGTAAACAATTATTAATTTGTTCCCAATCTCTTAGTGTTAATTATGTAGCTTGGTGGTCCATTCACAACTTTAAAAAAATTCAGTTGGTCCTGTGGTGAGTTTGTAACAATATCTTTCACATAAAAACGGAAATTTGCAGTTTACCCTAAAAATGTCATTGGAAAAAATTTCCCATTTTTTCTCTTTTCTCTCTTTTTGTGAACTAGAATACATAAATCTCATTTAAAATACTTTGAAAGGCTCATGATTACCCATTAGATATAATTTACCATTCATTGCATTTTGCAGTTTCATAAGAAGGGACTTTCATAAAAAATATAATTTCACTATACTTTCAAAGCTTGAATAATATTACTTATTTAACTTTGAGTGAGTTATTTAGCCTCTCTAGGCTTTTCTTCGTGTATAAAATTAGAAGAATTGGACTAGATAATCTCTCAAGTCCTTTTCAACTTTAAATTTATGCCTCTATACAGCACAGTGCCTCTAAGACCTTAATAGCAAATTCCAAGTTGTGTCTAGAGTGTCTGAAGCTGGATTTGAACTTCAGGCCACCTCAGGATGCATGCCATCATGCCATATAGGATGCCATCATGGTGGCAAGACTTCTTTCCCTCCTCTGGATGCTATCCAGTTTGAGGCTTTTTGGGGGGCAGGGAGCTGCCATATTACATGGTTCATACATTTTTGAAGGTCATTAAAGTTTCTTGATTTTTTTCCAGAGGAAGTGCTGTCTAAACTAAACACCCTCTTCTTTCCCATTCTGTACCTGTGAAATTGATTCCTCCATTAGAATTTCAGTGGTGGACAGGACCTGATGAGTCATCTCCAACCAGCAATGCCTTATTAAGAATCCCTCTCTAAGACATTCAGCAAGTGTTTGCTTAAAGATCTGATCCAGTAAGGGGAAAACCTTTACTCTTGTATAGTTCTAATTATTAGGAAATGTTTTCCTTATGTCAAGCCCAAAAATGACTCTTTGAAACTTCCAACCATTGTTCCTAGTTGGAACCATTGGCAACCATTGGCTCCTTCTAGAGCCAATCAGGAGAAGACTAATCCTTCTTTCACATGACAGTTTCTCAAGTACTTAAAGACAGCTTTTCTCCAGGTAAGCGTCCAGGTGATCCTCAAAGGGCATGTACCTGAGGCCTTTCACCAGCTTGATTGCCCTTCTTTGGATACTCTATGACTTATTAACGTCCTTCCTAATATGTGGTGCCCAGGATTGTATTCAGTAACTCAGCTGTGCTATAGCTGTGATAGACTATCATGGGACTGTCGCTGCCTGATTCCTGGAATCTATGTCCCTCTTTTTTTTTTTTTTTCCAGATAAACTGCTTTCTAATCACATCTCCATCTTGTACTCATGAAGCAGACTTCTTGAACCCAAATGCAAACTTTTACATGTATCCTTATTAAATTTCATCTTATTTAATTCAGCTCAGTCTTCTCAACAGTCAAGATCTTCTTGGAGTGTGCTGCCATCCCATGTGTTAATTATCCCTCCCAGTTTTGTATCCTGAAATATGATGAATGTGTTGTCTATGCTTTCATCATAGGCATCTATCTTTATTTTATCAAATCATTGATTAAAATGTTAAACAGTATAGGGCCAAGTGCAGATCCCTGGAGAACTCCTTCCCACTTAATAAAGAGCTACTGATTATTGCCATTTGAGTCCAATCATTCAACCATTTACTAAGTCTATCTTATGATATCACCATCATCATCATCTTCACCATCACCATCATCATCATAGCTAGCGCTTATATACATTATAAGGTTTGCAGAGTGTTTTACAAATATTATCTCATTTGTTCCTTACAACTCCCCTGGGAGCGAGGTGATTTATTATTATTATTACTGTACAGAAGAAGAAACTGAGGCAAGAAGAAATTAAGTGACTTGCCCCCCACAGCAACTAAGTTTCTGATGTCAGATTTGCGTTTCAGTCTTCCAAAGTCCAGTGCCACTGCTCTATACACTGTCACCTAGATTCCCACATCTTCCCACCTTTTCTTAAAGAAAATGGCCTTTCCAAAATTGGTTACATAGAATTGAGTACTGTACTCCTGATATTATCTGACCAGTGAGGTAAAGCAGAACTGTCATTTCTTTAGTCCTAGAAACAATGCCTTTCTCAGTGCAGTCTGAGATTTTTTTTTTACCTTTTTTTGAATGACCTATCAAACTGTTGGCTCATGGAGCCTGAAGTCCACAAGAACTTACAGATCATTTTTTTAAAGAACAACTGCTGTCTAACAGAGGGTCACTTCCTCCCCCACTTTATGCTTAAGAAATTGATTTCACCGCCATAATTCATTCCTTTTAGTTAAAGCTGTTTCTTTCTCCAACCTCTTATAATGTGCCCTTAAAGGGTTCATGTCAACATGGATTTATCAAATTGCTTCAGGGAAAGACTGCAGAAAACCAATAGATTGTTGCAGGAGGTTACAAAAATGAATTAAAGAAGTTAGTACCTTTGAGATTTGGGGGGGGGGGCAAACAAGACATTGAAATGACTATACTGTAAGTCAGAATGTTGCCAAGTCCTGTCATTTCTCCTTCCTCACTATCTCTTCTTATATGTCGCTTAGCTTGTCTGACACAGTTGTAACCTGGTTCAGGCCCTTATAACCTTACAACTGGACTATTGCAGTAACTGCCTCATTGGTATCCCCTCATTTTAGTCCATCCTCCACTCAGCTGATTAAGTGGTCTTCCTATAGCAAGACTGTGCCATTCCTCTACTCAATAAATTCCACTGATTCCCTATACCTCCAAGGTAATATAAATATAATATTCTCTGTTTGTCTTTTAAAGCCTTTTACAGATTGACTTCTTCCTACCTTTCCAGTCTTCTTACACTGTACTCCCCTCCTTCTACTATCCAGCAGCTCTGGTCTCCTGATAGTATTTTCTTTTCTTTTTAAAATTAATTTATTTATTTTTAGTTTTCAACATTCACTTCCACAAGATTGTGAGTTCCAAATTTTCTCCCTATCCCTCCCCTCTCCCCACCCTAAGACACTGTGCATTCTGATTGCCCCTTCTCCCATTCTGCCCTCCCTTCTATCACACCCCTCCCTTCTCTTATCCCCATTCCCTCTATTTTCTTGTAGGGCAAGATAGATTTCTATACTCCATTGCCTGTATGTCTTATTTCCCAGTTTCATGTAAAAACAATTTCTAACATTCATTTTTAAAACTTTGAGTTCCAACTTTTCTCCCATCCTCCCTCACCACCCACCCCCACTGAGAAGGCAAGCAGTTCAATATAGGCCGTACGTGTGTATCCTGGTGATATTTCCTTTTATTATCCCCAATGCCTGGAATGCTCTCACTCTCTCTTCTCATCTCTGCCTTCTGGCTTCCTCCAAGACTGAGATCAAATCCTGCCCTCTCCAAGAAGCTTTCCCCAGGCCCCCCTTCCTCGTTATGTCTCCTGCTAGATTACCTCCAGTTTGCCTGTTTATTTGTTGTTTTCATATTGGTTGTGTCTGTCATCAGAATATGAGCTCCTTGAGGGCAGGGGTGGGTTTTGCCTTTCCTTGTATCTCCAGCACTTAGGACATTACCTGGCACATAGTAAATGCTTGTTAACTTGAGCGGTACACAAGACAGATGTATTGTTAGACAATGGAAGAAGGAGAGAGAGAGAAAAATTACTTTTGTTTGGTAAGTAGAGAAATCAGAGATGCCTTCCATAGGAAGGGGAAATGGATTACAAGATTGCAAGCTTTCAACAGTAGATGATTGGGAGAGAGGGAGGAAACGTGTTTCATATTTAAGTTACAATCTGAGCAAAAGGCACAGAGTTAGGAAAGGGCAGGCTAAGTTTAGAGAATGATGAATAGTTTGGGGCTGGAAAGGAGAGTAATGAGATAAAGCTGAAAAGATAAGTTCTGGAAGGTCTTAAATGCTGGTCTGGAGAAAATGGACCTTATAACAAGCAATAGACATAGAAGGATTTTGAATAGAGGGTGGTACTTAGAGAGCTAAGTACTGGGTTATTCTGGCAAGTGATGTATTGAATGGATTGGAGGGCAGAGAAACTGAAGGCAGGAAGGCCTATCAGGCAGTTAATTCCATTGCCCAGGTAAGGATTATCCCATATTGGAAGGACTGCCCAAGGCCACTTGTCTGCAGCTTGGAAAGGAGATGGCAGATATTTCAAAAATAAAGATAAGGCTGTAGATAAAAGAGGAGAGAAAGGGTGGAGCAGGATGCTGACTAGGGAGTATTGGGAGCTTCATCTCTTTTCAAATTTAATTTGGGACTGAACCTGATTTCCATAATCAGATTTCAGCTATTAAGATGCATGTGCAAGATTTTATAAATACTACACTAGTTAAGCAGATGTTATCCTTATTCTCAAGATGATTTTCAAAATTTTGGAGTTGCCATCCTTTACTGCTGTTTGATTTTACATATACAATTTCTTCTTAATTAAAAAAAAAATTCATGGCATCCCTTAACACAATTGGAGACATTCCATACTGTGAAATCTGAGTTAGGAAATAGCATCTGTAACAGTTACACTCCAAACCATCTGATCTAGAGAACAGGCATTTTTTCTGGAGGAGAATGAGAAACTAAGGAGTTTCTCTGAGTAGAGATAACTGATACACTGTGGCTTTGCTCACCCTGTGTTCAGGAAAAGTTTCTTCTCTAATCATGAGGATGCTTCAGGACCTTGGTATGTGCTCTCCCTACTCCTCCAGAGTATGTGATTGGGAAGCAAGAAATAATCAAGTCCTTGGCCTTGTGCTTTAAATTGGAAGCTTCAGCTTGCTTCTCAAAGTACATGACTCATTCATCAGCCTTGCCCTGTTCCAATCAAAGGGTTGCTCTTAAAATCTTTTTGTCACAGAAGTGAAACTAAGTTCAAGGAATGCCCTAAAATTACAAAGGATAAGAAACAATGACTTCAGTTTTAAATTTATCATCCTACTCCTCAGTGCAGAAATATGTCTCTGGAGGGAGAGAGGGGGAGGAATCCCTGCAAGAAACAGATTTAGTCAAAAGGTGCTGCAAAAAACTTCCTGAAAAAGATTGGGTCGGGGTAGAATGTGTCACAGTGCCTATTTTCTGATGAGAAATGGGAAAAAACAATAGTTGACTGCAGAGATATCAAATATTCTTAAGTTCCCTTTCTCATTGTTCACTAATGATGAATCATATGTCTGTTGAATTGATTTAATGAAAATCTAATTAAGGATTAATTTCTCATTAAACTAGGACTTTTAGAAACTTGAAAGCAATTTCAAATATATGCTATTAAAGATATTTGAGGATGATGGCAAGTGTGCTAACTTTTATCTAGTAGCAATTATCTTTAGTTTAGCTACTGGAAATAAGTTTTAGAATGCAAATGCCTTCGGAGCAGTGTTTTCATTCAGGCCACATAGTAGAGGTGAGTTTGTTACTATTCACTGTGGTACACTGTAGATTTAGAGGCAAGAGATTTGTTGTGGTTCAGTCGTGTAATTCTGTGGCACCATGGACCGTAGCACGCCAGTACTGGCCGTGGGGTTTTCTTGGCAAAGGTGCCATAGTAGTTTGCCATTTCTTTCTCCAATGAGTTAAAGCAAACAAAGGTTAAGTGACTTGCCCAGGGTCACTCAGCTAGTAATTATCTGAGGCCAAATTTGAACTCAGATCTTCCTGACTCCAGGCACAGTGATCAAGAGATAGCTGCTATCAGAAACTCTGAAACTTGCATTTTGTGACTCTGGGCAAGTCACTTGACCTCTAAAGCCTTGGTTTACTCATCTCTAAAATAGTGACAATAATACCTGTTGACAATAATACTGCCTTCCCTGAGCTGTTGTGGGGATCAGGTGAGATAGCATATATAAAATATTTTGCAATTCTTACGCTGCTCCATAAATATTAACCATTGTCATTATTTCTGTATTCCTTTAGAAAAATCTACAAATGAATGTGCTTTTGAAAATACTGAACAATTATATAATTATTGTTTTTAGCAGATGTTCTTGAAAAGAATTTATCTTTTTGGAAAAGAAACACCACAAACATACCTTAAAAGGTATTTAACTGGTTATTGATAAACATCTATTTAGGCAACCCGTTTTCAAAGTGCTGGGGACACAGATACCTCTTGCATTATGAGATCTTATAATTTAGCTTATTTTATCCCAATAAGGAAGAGCATGTCTATTATTTGGAAAACTTTTAAGTATAGGAAAATTTGATATTAGTTTGAGAGTAATTCAAGATTGAACAGATTTCTTGAAATAGTGTGTGATATTATTATTTTAGGTTTCATTCGTGTTTTTCAAGTGACACCAGTATGTGGCTGACCAAGCCTTTGATGCACAGCTTGGGAGTGGGGTTTGGGGGGGGGAGGGAGGGAGAATGGGGGAATGTTTTTTTTCATCCTTGTGGTTTGAAAATGACCTGATACAGAATCAAAAAGGAGGGAAAACCAAACCAGTTGGTACCAGCACTCTGTGTGTCTAAAGGGAGAACAGTTAGCATCTGCACAGATTTGTCGTGTTATCTGGAGAGCCAAGTTGCTGATTCCTTTTTTCAAACCAGTGAATCCAACACGTAACTATGTGGAGCTGATATTCCATCATTTAGATTACACCCAAGTTCCTAGCATTTCCTCTGCTCTCTTCTCTGGTGCCTGTTTTGGGATCCTTTTAAAGTAGGAATATTCCCTACTTGCTGGTCTGCAGAGAAAACAAAAGGAAGTGAAAGTTAAATCACTCAACTTTACCATCATTCTTAAAAACAAAAAAAGGTTTGTGGCAGGAAAAAGGATGTGCCTGTGTGCTGAGGAGGAGGGGGAAAGGGGAGGGAAAGTCCTAGGGTGGGCAGGTGTTGGAAACCTTGGTAAAATTAGATTTGGGAATTATCTGTGGATTTCCATTATTCATGTGATTTCAATTCCTGATTAACATTTGTAAAGTCGAAGCTAACAAATGTAAGGCATTAGCATGGATAATCTCGAAGTAGCTGGTTGTACTGTGAGTTTTCTTAGGTTGGGCAGGGAGGGGAATGATTTGAATAATAAAAGACAAGCCAGTCTAATGGATAGAACTGGACTGAGCATCAGGAGATATGGACTCTCCCCACATGTAGGGCAAGACCAGTCCCCTTATTTTCAAGGGGGGGAAATATTTTTTTTTCCCAGAGTGAGAACCTAAATTTGTCAGTACTTCTTATCTATAGTATCAAGGTAAAGAGTAATAGTGAGAGACCATACAGTTACTAGTTTTGAGTGACAAGAAAGCAGACTCTGGGAACTGCAGGTCTAAACGGTCATTTGCTAATGAGGGAGAAGATGATGGGGAACCAAAAGGAACAGAAAAGTCCTTGGTGCTATAAAGAATGTTATGGTTAAATGCTTGCTAAAGAAAGGAAAGTTGGGCAGAAAGCAGCCTGTACTGTAGCGATAGCTTACATCTTATTCTGATTGTCTTTACAGTGCTGAAAGATAAATAATAATAATAGCTTCTAGATAGTGCTTTACGGTTTGCAGAGTGTTTTACATGTGATCCTCACACCGGTCTATGAGCCATGTGTACAGATGACGAATCGGAGTTAGAGCAGTGAAGTGACTAGTTTACAGTCACCCAGGCATGTTTGTGGCAGGATTCCAACTCAGATCTTCCTAACTCCACATGCAGCACACCAACAGGTTCAGAGATGTTAAGGGAATTGCCCTGTGGTATAACAGTTATTAAATGGTAGGGCCTAGACCTAAATCCAGGGTTTTCTGCCTTCAAACCTCATACCTTTTCCATTATGTTTTGCTACAGTTTAGATAAAAAGATAGTTGATATGAGAACAATCAATGGAAACTAGACAGATTCCGCTTAATTCAACAAATATATAATGAAAAAATGTTCCTTGATATTGATTCCAGCTCATCATTTTGGAAAATAGAAGTAGGAATTTTGGGTTGAAAGTCAGTGCATTGGGACATCCGATCAATTGAGTTCCCCATCCCAAATTCACTTGATGTAATTAATTACAAGATGGAAGGGGAATGTAACCGAGGTTATGAATGGTATGTAAGGACTTGCCTCCTAGACTTTGAGTGATTCATTTGCACTTAGGATAGTGGTCTGTTTGCATATGGAAAGGTCAGAAAATGGTTAAGGATTGGCAAAAACTAGAAGCCTGCCCTATGAGTACCCTTTACTTTGTCCACTTAGTGACCTGGGCAAACAGGAAGAAAGAATATAAAAGCAGAGGAGCCAGTCTAACTAGTAATTGAACTGCAGAGAGAGTTAAGAGGGCCAGCTCTTAAGAGCATTTCTTTCAGAGTGCAGCAAGAAGTGGGAAGGAGAATTCTCTTTCCTCTTCCCTATATCCTTTCTTGGCAGTGGTATCTTAGAGCAGAAGCATATGGGAGGGCGTCCTCTTCATGCTAGTGCCTTCTGTCTGTGATTATCTCCAGTCATTCTGGATATATCTTGTTTATCTTAGTTGTATGCAGACTATCTCCTCCTCAGGCCCTGAGAGTGCCTTTCTTTGTACACTTTCCTAGTATTTAGCACATTGCCCTACGTACAGGAGGCACTTAACAAATAATTCTTGATTTAGAAGTTTAGAGGGTCCAGCACCAGGAACTACGAGATCTGCTCAGATCCTGGCAGGCCCCAAAGCCAGAACTGCTGCGGGTCCTATGGTGTGGACTCTGAGCCTTTCTACAAAATCAGAAACTAGAGTTGAGGGTAACTACAGTTTCCAGATTGTGACACTAAGATTAGTGGAAACAGTTGAAAGACATCAGTGGCCCTGCAGTGTCAAAGACAGTGATTGTCCCTCTTTACAAATGCCTTGGCTCATGGGTTCAATACATGTGAATCTCTTTGTGACTTCCCTCTCTGTCCATTATCTCTGCTGATGCTGGCTGTATCTGTGGGACAGTGCACTGCAGGTTTATGGGGGAAATATTTTGTTCATATTCATACTATATTATTTTAGTTCGTTTGCTTTAAATGTCATTTAGCTGATTAGAGACAAAATAAACACGGTGGCCAAGTGGATGGAGTGTCAGGTCCTGAGTTCAGATCTGACCTCAGATGCTTACTAGCTTTGGGGCAGCTCGGTGGTGCAGTGAATAAAGCACTGACCCAGGAGTCAGAAGGACCTGAGTTCAAATTTGGCCTCAGATACTTGACACTTGGTAGCTGTGTGACCTTGGGCAAATCACTTAACTCCAATTGCCTTGCCTTCCCCTCTCCAAAAAAAAACCCAAAGAGTCACTTAACCCCATTTGTCTCAGTTTGCTCATCCGTAAAATGAGCTGGAGAAGGAATTGGCAACTCCAGTATCTTTGCCAAGAAAACCCCAAATGGGATCATGAAGAGTTGGACATGACTGAAAAAAGACTGAGCAATAAAAATACATTGGTTGTGGCTCATAAGCCATAGTTCTAGAAATCTGGGCCCACACAGTCCCTTTTAGAGTTAGTGGGGGTAGACTGACTATGTAGGCAGTTATAACTCTACAAAACCGCTCTCTACTTGGTTATGGAGTTGGAAGGAGTACAGTTCTATTCACATATCATACTCCACTCTGGTACCCATGGTACCCCAAAGGGTATCCACCGAAGCCATGGGCACGCTCTTGCTCATGGCCTTCATCCTCATTCCAGTGCTGAAGGAATGAAGAGATGAGTGTGATGGTTATTATTGCCACCTAAGGCAATGCATTATGTCATTTATTATTTGACCACTGATAGTGACCAGTAAGTCTGAGTGGAGCATATTTTACCATGTTGGCAATTTACGAAAGCTATAGTTTAATGGAAAGCTAGATCAGCCATGTCATGGTCTAGTTGCTCTCTTAGTTGATTGTTCCAAGTTAAAAATCCAGATCCCATTCCTAATATAATTATTTGAGTACTGATTGTTTGGACTTGAAAATTAGTTGCATGGAGTTAGAATAGCTAAAGATCAAGCTGAGTCTCTGACTCAGGAAGGAAGCCGGCTTTCAAGACCAATGGAATGGAGAAGACAGTCAGTAGGGGAGGAGGGGCAGTGTTTTCATCCATGGCATCCATTTCCCAGTTTCCCAATATTGAGTTTTGTGTTGGTTAAATTTTGATTCTCATCTCAGATAAATTTTGATTCATATGACTCCTTTCCCCTCTAGAGGAGCTGCCAGTTTTGCTGCCTTTCTGAAAGTCATCTATTAAACATGAATCTTTGAATACTGGTCTAGTCTTCAGATACCAAGCATAGCCTTTGGGGAGATGGAGACAAGGAGAGAAAGTGAGTGAGCAAACCTCCGAGGACATGGTAAACTATCTCAGTGTGTAAAGAGGCTAAAGCAGTTCATTTAATCTAATCATTGCATACCTCAACAGATATGGTATTTCTTTTCTAAAAGAAAACCTGGGGAAATGTTTTTAAGACTAGGGAGTCACTACTGGAAATACTCCTTATCAAAAATCATTTAATCATGTTGGAATGAGTTCCCTTTTCACTCAAATCCCTGATGTATACTACCAGCTTAAAGCAATTAGTAGTAGCCGCAGTAACACTCCAAGACTTGTTTTTAAGATATTTCTAGTACTGGAAATGAGAGGGAATCCTTTACTTGGCAGTTCCTTTATGAAATGTTTTCTTAAGGACAGTGGCAATTTAAAAAAGTAAATCTTGAGGGACCTTTGGGTCTGTGATTAGATAAATTATTTGTTACTATTATTGTTAGACTTTTGATCTCTCCCTATCTTGACCAAGGTGCCAGAGCCCAGTCTCATTACTGATTGGCTCGGAGTTGTGCCTTGCTCTGTTTTCTGACCTGGGCCAGTTTACCTCTCCTTAGGTAACCTGATGATTCTCCATTCCCAGGGGATCAGTCATCCAGTCAGTAAGTGCCTGCTGTGTGCTAGTCCTTGAGAGTTGGGGGTACAAAGAGAGCCCCTGCTCTCAAAGAACTCATAGGCTTTTGATGCTCACAACATGCAAACAGCTACGTACAAACACGGTATGGGGCAATAAACAGGGGTAAGACACTAGCCTTAAGGGGATCAAGAATGGCTGCTTGTGGAAGGTGAGATTCTATCTGGGACTTGAAGGCATATTAATCCTCCGTCAACCTCTGCTTCCATCACTAATGAAGATTGCATTGCTACCACACATGATGCCTGAATAGATTCCTGAATGCACAAATCTTACACAAGTGTTAGAGGCTAATGTGGAGCTAAAAGGTTAAAAATTTGGTATTAATAATCTTCCCTGAAAGGGAGAAAACTTCCCTGGAAATAAGCTTAGTGAAAGGTGTAGCCACATTCACAGTCATGAGTGGTGGAGAAAAGCCCAATATAATGATCCTTCTGTTAACATCTTTTGAATAAAATAAAAGGATTTAAGTTAGAAAGGGCTTTTAAATTAGATTTAAGTTAGATCTAGCCTGAATTTTCCATTTCACAGAGGAGAAAATGAAAACTCAGAAAAGTTGAAATGGAAAATATTTACTATTTTTGTGTAGTCATTTCTCCCCCCCCCCCCCCCCCCCATTTGGATAAGAGACTGATAAGATTTTGAACTGGGAAAAGTTAAAATCCTACACTACAAAGCTTGGAATGGAAAGGGTTAACAGCAAAGTTGAATGATGGACACCATTTACTTAACTGATGATCTTTCATCAGAATTGTTCAAGGTGACATCAACAACATTGAAATTGACTTTCCTTATCCACCTATCCTGTTTCCTTTGCTTTCCCCAAACATGGCATCAAAATTTTTCCATTCCTCCCTCCCCTCTGTATTCCTTTCTCCTAATCTGGTCTTCGTCCTCCCTCACCTCTGTATTCCTTTCTCCTAATCTGGTCTCCATCCTCCCTCACTTCTGTATTCCTTTCTCCTAATCTGGTCTCCGTTCTCCATTGCCTGCAGAATCCTTCCCAGGTTTCTGGAGTTATGTAATGATCAAGTGCTTGCAGAATTGCACTGTGGCTCCCAGCCAAACTAATATCATCACAAGGCAGCAGGATCCAGTAAAGAGTGCCATGGGTTTGGAATCAGAGCATGCTAATTCAAATCCCATATCTCCTACTTATGACCTGAGTGACTTTGGTCAATTCATTCCTCTTCTCAGTTTATTCAATAATACAGTAGGGATAGGAAGCAAGATGGTACAGTGGGTAGAGTGCTGGGTCTGGTGTCAGGAAGACTCATCTTTCTGAGTTCAAATCTAGCCTGAGATACTTACTAGCTGTGTGACCCTGGATAAGTCACTTAATCCTGTTTGCCTCAGTTTCCTCTTCTGTGAAATTGAGCTGGAGAAGGAAATGGCAAACCACTCTAGGATCTTTGCCAAGAAAACCCCCAATGTGGTTATTAAGAGTCAGACATGACCAAAACAACTGAACAACAACAAAGGGTAATAAAAATCCTTACACAGCTTTCCTCATAGGGTGGTTGTGGGGCTCATTAGACAGTGGATATGAAGATATTTTTAAAATTCTGCGTCATTATAAGTTACTATTTTTCCTAATTCCTAATGTGGTTTATCATTTTAAAAGAAAAACTGGAAGGCACCTTAAGAACTCATCTAGTCTGTCTGCTTTCCTTTAAAAGGTACACTGTCCTTGCTAAGTGCCAGTTTGGAAAGTATGAAGGACTCTTCATAGACTCCTTTGGTGTTCAATGCTCTGCATAATCAAGTACCTTTTTTATGTCTAATTAAAGGGGACCCTACAATCCCCAAGTACCTGAAAGAAGTCAAACCTGGTCTAAAAGATAGAAGACTGATAAAATTTTTCTTTAATAATATATTGAAGTAGACTCAGTACTGTTGATTTGTGGTTCATTTGTTTTTAGTGGCATCCAAATTTTCATGACCCCATTTGGGGTTTTCTTCGCAAAGATACTAAAGTGGTTTGACGTTTTCTTTGACAGATGAGGAAACTGAGATATACAAGGTTAAGTGACTTACCTGGGGTTACACAGCTAGTAAGTGTCTGAGGTTCAATTTGAACTCAGGTTTTCTGGGCTCCAGGTGTGGCTAGTTGCCTGCCTATGATAGAGCTGTCTATGTATGTGTACATGTGTGTATTGTTCTACAGTGATGTTGAGAAATAAACATCCTTGGGCATACAAAGTGTTGACTCCCTCCCCAATGATTTTTTAGTTCTTAAATCCATAGAATTATGGCCTGGCACATGTCCTATTCCTTACTGTTCTAGTGACTCATTGGGATCAGGGTTTGCTGACTTTTTCTATGTGAGCACTCAACCTTCTACTAACTTTCTAGCCCAACAAGGAATTAAGGGCCACTGACATGAATAAGACAGTCCAGTGTTCCACCCAAACAAATTTCAAGACTGTTCCCTTGCTTGGGCATGAGTCACATACCTCGACAACAAAATGGTTCAAACAAGGCCATTTTTAAGGCCATTTTTTCAAGAGCCATTGATTTATTGGGAGTGGAGTGTGAATGAGTCCAGTTGATTCATGTGACAGGAGGACTCTAAGTCAATAATTCATGTTGATCTGGTCACAAAATATTTTATAATTTGGAAATGTGGAGATCAGGAGTCTAAGATTACAAGGAATGAAATTATAGTTCAGCATTTTGATATTTTTTTCCATTTTAAATTTACTTCCTTAAAGCTGAAGTCCTCTGGGATTCAATTCTTTCCAAATAGCCCTCACTTGCAGGACTCAGGTATGTCTTATTAATATTTCTTGGAAGCCTCACCTTCTACTTTAGTGCCTTCCTGATGTATACAGGAGAGGGTCCTCATAGGTGAGACTGGCTCAAAGCAAAAAGAATCAACATCATCTTTAAGGATAACAAAATTGTAAACCTTGAATATGTGTATTGTACCCAGACGTTCAGCTTTTAGATTCATCTTTATGAGCAGTACTTAGATGTAAATATACGAATAGACCTCTTCTTTTACACAGTTGGTATGTGGTCCTGGGGAAACTGAAGTGCTTAACTTTAATCTCTAGGGTATAGCTATTGTGCCTAGCTGGTTTATTATGTTTACAAATATGGATATATACATGTACTTTTTTTTTTTTTTTACCAGTCATAAATATAAGCCTGTGTGCTTGTGTCCAGTGTCTAGAGCAAGTCAAGCAATGGCCTTCCCTAACTTTACTGATGCGGCCTCTCCTTTCTTTCTTTTCTTATTCCTTTTTCTTTCTTTCCTTCTTTATTTCTTTGCTTCTGTCTTTCTTATTCTTTCTTTATTTCTCTTTCTTTCTTTTTTCCTTTCTTTCTTCCTTTTCCTCCTTCCTCTCTCCCTCCCTTCCTTTCTCTTCCCTTCCTTTTCTTCCTGTCTTTTTTCCTTCCTTCCTTTACTTCCTTTTCCTTGTTTGCTTCCTTCTTTTTTCCCTGCTTTTTTTTTTTGTTTGGCTATGGATTAGGGGTAAGAAAGATAAAGAAAGAGGAAGCCTCTAAGGCTAATGCTTGTACTTTCTTAGCCTACAAATGTGTTGAGCAGTAGCAGGAAGTAGATATGGCTAGGAAGAATTTGGAATGATGTTGATAATTGTAGACAGGTCCGTGCAGATTTGAAGGTTGATTGAAATGGTTACAGATTTTTAATTAGGCTTTCAATTCAGAAACAGCCTATGGGGTCGTGTGTAAATAGTGTCGAAGACTAGCTTAGCTGTATAGAACATAGTGCACAATGATTTTTTCCCCTTCCCTTCTCCCCATCCAAGGGGTCGATTTTATAGCTCCAGGGCCAAATCTGATCTGCTTGCCTGTTTTTCTACAGCCCAGGAGCTAAGAATGGTTTTTATATTATAAAATACAATAAAACTTTATTTTTATAAGTGTAAAAAAGAAAAACCCAAAACCCATTGTACAAAAAACAGATAGAGAGCAGCCTTTGACCCACCAGCATGCATTATAAACTCATATTATACAAAAGGGCAAAAACATGTCTGGTGTTTTTATGTCTTAAACTCAAGGAAGTAGGAAGCTGTCTGCCAGCTCAGGTTTTCTTGCTTACTCCTCTCTAAGATGTAGACATCTCTCTTTTGTCACTGTGACTCATTTTCTACCTTGTCTGTCTCCTATCTCTATGATAATGCTTTCTGTCTCTTATAAACATGACTATATCGTAAGGGAATGCATGGCACAGACATCATTTTGGATTTCCCAAAAGCTTTTGGATTAGTAGTAATGATTAGACTGTCTTAATGATGGATCTCCCCATGCCAGACTTAAACAAACACTCCTCAGAAAACCATAGCCTCATCCCCATAGGACAAAACAACTAAAAGCTTTGTGCTATAATAACCATAACTAAATACAGCATTTCAGAAGATATTTATGGTGAAAAAGAATCAGCTGTCAATTTCTGCAACTATATTGTGACATTCAATTGGGAATTCCAATTCAGGTGTATGAATCGCCTCCAATAGCCTGGAATAATAGCTGCGCATCTAAATAGAACTTAAGGTTTGTAAAACACTTTACAGGTGATATTTGATTCCCACAACAACCTGGTGAGGTAGGGGGTATTATTACCCCATTTTTGAAGATGAGGAAACTGAGGCTGAAGACAGAATGAAGTGACTGGCTCAGTGTTGCTCAGTAGTCTAGAGCAGGATTTTGAATTCAAATCTTTCTCAGTCCAGCTCCAACACTATTCACCCCAATATTTAGCTTCCAAATCTATCCGAAGAGATTCTGTATGTAGAGCCCTCAGCAAATTTTAATGCACCAAACAAATGTTTATTATTATTGTCACTTATCGTACTACATGACTCAGCCATTGTTGTAGCAGTTCTTTTATGGTTCCAGTAAAGGCAGCTTGCTTCCATGTTATAGGATCTTTAGCCCTGATTTGGCTACTTTTAGGGTTGAATGGATGAGGGCAGTTAGGTGGTACAGTGGACAGAATGCTGGCCCTGGAGTCAGGAAGACCTGACTTCAACCTCAAATACATCCTAGATGGTGACCCTGGGCAAGTCTCTTAACTCTTTGCCTCAGTTTCCTGAATTGTAAAATGAGCTGAAGAAGGAAATGACAAACTACTCCAAGTGTCTTTTGCCAAGAAAATCCCAAATGGGGTCAGGAAGGAGTCGGACACAACTGAACAACAACAACAGAGCTGACTCCAGTGACCTGAAAGGGTTTTCTTACATATCTCCTCTCCCAAGTACTTTAAATCAAAATCAATTTGCTTTTTAAATTTTTTTAAAAGATGAGCATATGCCTTACAATTCAGAAAGTGATAGTTTGTGTCATTCCGAAAGGTTGGCAGTCAAGCCTTTTGGAATATCAATGGATTAAATGTCATTTTAGACCTGTGGGGAGAAAAATAATATTAAGCTAGAAAATCAAAGGGCCAGTTATATTCCTGCATCGTTTGTCTCTCCCATGTGCTTTGTAGAAGCAATCTGTAGCCTAGGTAGCAAGGGATGACATTGCTACTGAGGTTCTAGTGGACTTCATGGATCGCCTCTGAAGTGCTGCACAGGAATCATATTGCAAAGAAATTTTTCTTGAGCAAAAAAACCGAAAAATAACAAAGCTCTAGTTTTACTGCCAGAGATTCGGGCCATCTTTCTTTTCCAAATAAACGAATAAAAAAATTTTCAAGCATAGTGTAAAGAGAATTTGATTTAGGGTCAGGGCCTCATATGTCACCTTGGAAAAACCACTTCCCCCTCTTTGCTTTACTTTGCACATGTATAAAATGGGCAGGTTTAGACTAATCCTCTGACCCCAGGAACTTCAGTGGGGTGTGCTCTTTGGACACACCTAAGTATGATAATATTACCAGTCCCATCTAAAGTCATTCAGGTTAGATTTTTTTTGTGTGTCTTCAGTTTTCCAGTAGAGAAGAAATCGAGATCAGTGATTTTTATAAACCAGAATTCTAGTGGAATAGTTTAGTGCACTGCTTTCAGTTGCCTGGCCTAGAAACTCAGAACATTTCCTCTGAAGCAGACCTCAAATAAATAGTGATTTATTTGACAGTACTCTGAGCAGCTATTATACATGTGCCACTATTTGCCTTCGACCTGCAAGAACAGATTGCACAGAGGTACCATTTACTCCGGTTGTCAGGGTAATTTCTTGGGTGCCTCTAGCAAGATTAAGATGCATGATTGTTTTTTCCTTGCTTTCCTTCATGTTGTGCCCTTCACAATTCCTAGATTTCCTATTATGGCTTTATACAACAATCCTAGATTGTGTTACAATCCATTATTAGTCTTGTGGTTTCTACCCCGCCTCTCTTTGCCAATATCAATGAGTTATGAGAACCATTTCCCAGTTTTTCAAGTAAACAAACTTAGTTAAATTTCTCTATGCTTGACTTTCTGCAAGGTCACATGGAAGGAGAGTTAGTGGAACTCAGATTAGAATTGAGCTGTCCTACATCCTGTCTAGTGTTCTGTTAAGTAGGTCACCAATGATGGTTTTTTTTTTTTTAAGGGTACAGGTTTTCTTAATTTCTTAAGCTCTCTCTTCCATTAGCAGGAAAATTTAAAGGGGCAGTAGGGTCCCAGCAGTTGATATGAGATGTTGGAGTGTATATGCTTTAGGCCAATGGTATCAAACTCAAAAATAAATGGGGCCCACTAAAGCGTACATAGGGATGCCTGCAACCTTAGAAAACTACATATTAAAATTATCTATCTTCTATTTTATTTATTAAGTGTTTCCCAGTTATATTTTAATCTGGTTCAGTTACACTCCTGAGTGTTGTGGTATGTGCTTTAAGCTACAGGTTAAGCATATTGTCATCTGGCAGTTTCTTAGTGTTTTTGAAGACCCTTGTTGTAATTCTTAGTGTATAAACAGTGATGAGCAACATTACTGGACATAAAGGAGGCTTTATAAGGAATCAAATGCCTTCATTTATAATGATGTCTTGTCTCCTCTGCTGGATTGTAAGCTTCTAGGACCCAGGGTCCTTGTCTCATTCCTTCTGCATGTTTTTTAGCACTTAGCTCAGACCTGCCTATTAGGTTATGGGGTGCCTGTTAAGTTCATAAACAGTTGAATTAATCAATCTTTGGCATGACTTCCCTGTTTAACTCCCTGCTTTTCATCCACGTCAGGATGTGAAAGGCCTAGGAAATAGGTAATATGGGGAAGATTACAATGAGTACCCTTGTACTGTGTTCATGCTCTGGGCAATTTAAAGACTTACCAAGGTTTTCAATATACACCTTCCTAAGATTGTTAAATTCACATAATAAATAAAGAATGGTTCTGGGAAAAGAAATGAGGGAAATGTTGCTCTCCTCATTAGATGTAACCTTCATGCTTTTTGTTTGTTTACTGATTAAACGTTAATCTTGTATAAATCCAGCAATCTGGCTTCCTGGTTTAATTGAAACATGAGCTCCCTCACCATAGATGTTTTCCTCATCTCTCCTGTTGGATGAGCTATGGTTATCCCTCGCTTGTAGCAGGAGTTATGATAAACCTCTCTGGTACTGTCATTTTAATAGACTTGGTCCAGATTTCTCAAGGTGTGGAATCTAGGTCACTAGTCATAAACAACACTGTCAAAGTAACAAGCTGTTTGTTGACTGTCTTATTTCTTTGTGTACAAAGGACATCTTGGCACTTGAAATCATTGGCTTGCTAGGCTAAAATGTGAAGTACAAGAGTTCCTAAAATAGAGTTCCTAAAATCAGAGAAAAAGGGTCAGGGTTGGAAAATGTCATGAAGTACTAACTAAAATGCCAGTTATGTCAGAAAACAAAATATAGTTCAAATGGGAATCTGTGGAGCAGAAAGAAGAGAGGTCTATTTCGGGGCTGGAGGTGAGAAAGATGACCTATAACTGGGGAAGGAAGGCAGAAGTGAGGTTAGGGGATCAGCAACCAATCAGATATGCTTATACTATTTAGAATGGACTCCAGGGTCTCAGAAGCTAGTGAGGATGGGCCAGCCTCTAGTATTTTCTTCTCTAAAAGCAAGGAATCATCATCTGAGAAGGAACTGGGACACTGTCTTCTGTACTTCCTTCACCTCCCTCTTAATTCCTCCCTGACATTCTCTACCCTGCCAACCATGCTCACCTCCTTCCAGTAGCCTAAGTTAGTTTTACACTCAGGACTAGTCTTCAGGAAGCCATGGTGTAATGTTAGGATTCCACTGTCCTCCCTCTGCACCTCCCCCCAAAAAAGCCCCAAAACAAAAACTCCCACCTGATTGCTCCAGTCTAAAAATCCTTTTATTCCATCTTTAGAGACAAGATGGTTAGGCAACCTTAAGCAGAATAAACATTGAAACTCATCTGTAAAATAGAGAGACCATATGGGTAAGACCCTGGACTTGGAAACTGGAAGACCTGGGTTCAAATCCTTCTTCAGACACTGGGCAATTCACAACCTCTCTTTGCTTTGGTTTCCTCCTATCTAAAATGATAGGGTTTAGAATGGCTTCTAAGGTGCCTTCCATCTCTAGCTCTGTGACTCTGTAGTTAGCTCATAGTCAATCAATAGTCAATCAATAAACATGACCAATATCTGATCTCAAATCTTTTCCTCTTCTAGCAAGGGGAGAAGTTTATCAAGAAAGAAAGCACAGGTGCCTGAATGCAGGAAGAGGTCATTACCAAGAGGGCAGGGTGGAAAACGCCAGAATGGGAAGTCAGAAAAGTTTTGCTGTCTCCTCCATTTTGCCCGCCCTAGGACTCTGCCAGATACGGACCAAAGTCATATACGTAGGTATTTCTATTGTAGGAAAGTGGGGCCACATCTAGTTTAGCAAGAGCTTTTCCATGGAAGCAGGTGGGGCCAGCCAATGCTGCTTTGCATAATTGTTAGAGATCTTTTAATGTTTGTTTGTTTGTCTTGTTGGCCAGTTTCCTTATAGAGGTACATAATTTCCAACTGATTCACTAATCAAGGTATTAATTGTCATCTCTTACTGTAAGTATTGAATATTCCTTTATCATAGAAAATACGTGGACCTGTTGATATTATTTCCTTGGATACTTTGGTTCAGATATATAAATAATCATTATTAGCTTTTCTCCTAGCTACTTAAGAAAAGCTCTCTGGGCTTTAAGTGGGTGTCCTTTAATCTTCAAAGTACTTTTCTATTCTTAGCACTTTAGGTTGCTTACTCTGTTACTGTTTTTAAATTAGAGCTTAATAACAATTATTGAGCTAGCAATTACATTTGTGATTTTGCAAGTCTGATGGTTAGAGTACTGAGTTTCTGGTGTGTGAGTGACTTTTCTTTAGAACTAGAAAAAATACTACCATTTATTGGATTCCAAAGCCAATGATTTTGTTTGAAAAAAATGAACCAATTAGAAAATTCATCCACAAGGAAGTCCAAGCAGCCTCATTGTTACCTGTACAACAAATAAATGAACAAAATAAATAAATAAAGTCTTATGTACATTTGGGCCATATACAGTGAAGCATGTTTGTTGTGTCAAAACAACTGAAATTATCTTAACAGAAAGCAGTCCTATAGCAGAAAACAGCCTGCATGTTATTCTACTGCTTCAGATTCCACCCCTGCCATAAATAATTGCCATACAAATGAGTAAACAAATAGTAAATAAATAAAAGTGTCATAATGGTAAAATGTTAGAGCTGACTGCCACCTCTCTAGTTCAGGTCATAATTACCTTTGGTCTTATCCTTTTCACTGGTTTCCAGTCTTTCCCCTTTCTAATCCTTTTTCTGCATGGCTGTCAAAAGGGTTATTCCTGAAGCTTAAGTCTTACCACACTACTCCTCGAGAAGCTTTTATGGCTGCCATTTGCCTCTAGGACAGAAATATTAGCTGCTGTCTTTAACATTTAAAGCCCTTTGTAATTTAGCTCTAGACTATCTTTCTAGATTTATTACAGACTATTCCCCTTCACACACTGTACTTTTCTTCATCCAAACTAACTTTCTTGATGTTCTTGCATATGACATTCCAGTAGACTTTAGCTATAATGCATTTCTCCCTCACCTCTTTGACTTAGCGTCCCTACCTTCCTTCAAACATTTTCTCCTACATAAGACTTTTCCTGATCCTTTCCCTTTCTACACCCTTCCCCAATACTATGGACTTGCTTTGTATTTTGAGGTGGTAAAACAGATGAACCACTGGGCTTGGAGGCAGGAAGACTTGAGTTCAAATCCAACCTCATTCACTTCTTAGCTGTGTGACCCTGGGCAAGTCATTTAACCTCTGTCTACCTCAGCTTCCTCAACTATAAAATGGGAATATTAATGGCACCTATTTCCCAGGGTTATTGTGAGGATCGTATGAGGTAATAACTGTAAAGGGCTTAGCTTGTGCTTGGCACATAGTACTCAATAAATGCTTGTTGATTGATTAAGGCTAGGCAGATCAGGGAACAGAGCCATATTACCCAATATCATTTGTCCATTAGATAGGCACTTCATAAAATAGTTGATTGATTGAAGGAAAGACTATAGTTTTATTTTTAAAAGAGAAAAGGTATGATTTTTTTGTCATTAAGAGCCATTTTTCTTGGTGCTCAGTCTTTTTCATAAAAGGCCTTTTGTGTGTATGTGCACGCCTTGTTTTTGCCACATTTGTCGACAGCAAAAGCGGAGAGGGGGAAGGAGTGTTTTCCAAAGACTGCCAAATGTGTGTCGTCACTCTTTCTGAAATAAGGAGGCTGGATTGAAATATAAATGAAATGTCACACCTAACATATGGACTTTCCTAATCTGAAAGACCTGTGTATGAACATTTTCTGGAAGCTGCTTAATATTTTTGAAGTGATAGAAAATAAAATTGTACTTACAGTTCTTGGCTCTCTGTGAAATGTTATAATTAAAAATGTAAGAAAGTGGTGGAATAAGATGCAGGCCTGTCTCCTGCCATTCTTTTTGTTAAGAGAATCTGAGTTGTTTTGATCACAACAAACATGCTTTTTAAGAGGACACTATATATGACCCAAATGTCCATATGAATAAGTCATTTGTACATAGGCATTAAATTCCTGCCACTACCAGCATCTTCCCTATGCTTGTTGACACCATAGAGGGGTATAGTACAGGAAAGTATTCTCCACCCAAACCTCTGCCTCTGGCAGCAGTGGTGGCCATAAATTTGACAGTCTTGGTAGCTAAGATACCAAATACCTACCTCATTTTGAAAAGACTCTTGAGACTTGGACTCGAGGAAAAATTGGGTTTGAAATCCATGCTCTGACAGTGGCTATGTGAACCTCAATTAACTTTAAAATGCCATGTAAAGGTGAGCTAATCAGTATTGTGGAGGCTGTGTGGTACTGTGGAAAGAGCGGTGGCTTTGGAGTCCTAGGACCTAGGTTCAAATTCCATCCCTGCCATTTTACCACCTGTATGAGCTTAGGCAATCACTTCTCTTTTTTGGGTCTCAGTGTTCTCATATGTAAAATGGAGAGGTTAAACTAGTAAATGACCCCTAAGCTCCTGTCCATCTTCCATCTCTAAATCTATGATCCTCTTATCTTCAGAGTTCAACTATGCATTATCTCATATCGGTTTTTACGGTATTGTCCTTGTTTCTAACACTGCACTCTCTATTTCATTGGGATTAACTTATTTATTACAGTACTCTCAACACTTTGAAATGCTTTGAATGTCTATCAAATGAAATGGAATTACCATCTTCCTATGACATGTCCATTCCTGTCTCCTGACCCAGATTGATTTCTGCCTCAGTAAGAAACATGATAATCCACTTCTCAAATACGAACTGTCTCAATTTGAAGGTCTTCTGGACACCAGTGGCTCTTGTCTGGTCCCTAACATCGTGTCTTGCCTGAATCTTGACAGTCCTTTACCTCTTCACCCTAGTTTCCCTTGTTTTCTTTAGTCTTGCCTGATATCCTGGTTTCTCCCCTCTGACCCTACATAGCTTCTTGTACCCTCCCTGACTGTAGTTTACTCCTGTGCCTTCTCCTTTTGTTTCTGCCTTTCCCCCTCCCCACACTGCCCATTCCTAAAGGACCACTGCCTACCTTCTCATCTTGTTTACTCCTTAATCTTTATTACTGCTTGTTAAGCATTTCCCTATGGGAACCATGGCAGATGATAGATTGAGGTGTTCTACTCTGTTGTCATTAGATATTCAGAAACCTCATAGTTCATGCCTCAAAAACTAAATCTTTCTTTGGAAATTGAAGTTTGAGAATTTTAAAGAAGCAAATGTTTCCAAGCATGAAAAGTATCCTGTGGTCTTTTAGACCTGTGAGGAAGAGTTTTGGCCCTAGTTGGAGGGAATGTATAATGGCGATGGAAAGAACATTGAATTTGAGTCCTAAAAGGGGTATTAAGTACTGAGTCTGTTACTCACTAGGTCTGTAATCTTGGTCAAGTCTTGCTTAAGTACTTAGTTGCCTTAACTGTAAAATGAGGGTGTGGGGGTAGATGAACTCTAAAATCTCTTACAATTAAAAAAAAAAATCTTATAACACCTCTTTTCATCTTAACCCCTGCTTCTCTCTTACTCATCACTCAGTAGCTCAACAGAGGGCACTTGAAGTGATTCATCATATCACTTTCATTTTGAAACCTCACAAACTCTGTACTTTTCCTCAACCTAGCTTTCCAGGTGGTTTCTCTCCCTTTAATAAAACAATCCTTGAAATTTTATCTTCTCCATGAAGATTGCCTGATGTGATGTAAAATAAACTTGGTTCCTATGTCATTTCTTGGCCACTATATTTCTCCAAGTTCCCTTTCATGTATTATGTACTTTACACTTGCCTCCTATCCCTAAAATGAAGTTGGCTTTGACATAAATTTGCTCTCTCTAGTTTCTTTCCTTCCTTCTCTAGTTTCAAGAATTTTTTTTATTTTATTCTTATTGCACGTACACACATATACCACCAGTGTTGCCTTGAAAATTTCGGGTGAATTTGGGGTAAGCAGCTTTATGCATTTAGATGTTTAATAAACTTTTTCTCATGGTAATGATGTTGAGTTCTTAGTTTTCCTTGGGGAATTGGGTTTCTCTGAGTTAACAATAATTGCAGTAGCAGCATAGAGATCTGTTATGAAGGCAGCTAGGTGGTGCAGTAGATAGAGCACTGACCTGAAGTCAGGAAGACTTGAGTTCAAGTCCAGCCACAGACATTGCCTGGCTGTGTGACCCTGGGCAAATCCCTTAGCCTCTGTTTGCCTCTGTTTCCCCATGTGTAAAATGGGGATAATAATAGCACTTACCTTGCCGAGTTGTTGTGAGGATCAAAGGAGGTAATATTTGTCAAGTGCTTAGCACAGTGCCTGGTGTGTAGTAGGGGCTGTATAAATGTTAGCTATTATTATTGATTATTATCAATGAACTCCTTGCCTGCCTCAGAGGGAAAATGGAGATGAAAATAGCACCTGACTCTCAGGGTTGCTGTGAAGATAAAATGAAATAATATTTGATAATTGCTTCATAAACCTTAAAAACGCTATTTAACTGGTAGCTGCCCTTATTAGCACCTCTATTATTATTAGAGAGCTGAAGGGAACCTCTCAGGTCTAAACGTCCATCCCTCTTATTTTACATATGTGGAAACTAAAACTTGTTCAAAGTCACATAGAAAAGAAGCTTTCAAGGTGGGATTAGAACCCAGGTCTTCTGTGCTCTTCTCCTCAGCCCTTCTGTGTATTACCTCATTTGATCCTTAAGGTAATCCTTTGAGGTGGAAGGGAAGACATAGTCTTATTATTCCTATTTTAAAGAAACTGAAGCACAGGCAAATTACATGACTCACTTAAGGTCAAGATTCCAGGCTAGTCTTTGTTGTTGTTGTGGAGGCAATCTAAGTTAAGTGACTTGCTAGTCACACAGCTGGTAAGTATCTGAGGCTGGATTTGAACTCAGGTCTTTCTGATGCCAGAACCAGTACTCTCTCCATTGAGCCCAGGCTTCTTAATCTAAATATGGCATCCTACCTCTTGTATGCCAGCTGTCATAAGATGTGGCCCAACAGGCAGGTTTTATCAGGCATATCCTGAAGTAGTTCCAAAAACCCAGAATTGTGTTAGCCATTTTGTGACCCTTAAGACTTGTAGATATTTAGCACGAGGCCGGATTTCCTGTTCTTCCAAAGAAGGCAGGGCCCATTTTGGATAAACCTCAGTGCCACTTTGCCTGCTGATTCCTCATGGTTCTAACTAGGTCAGTTGGCAGCATACGTTGCTATTTTTGTCAATGTTCCTTCTTAGACTTAGAACTGAGGGAAGCTACAGATGCTTACCATATGGTTGCTATGAATGAATTTGATGTACAGATGATTTAAGTTCTTTTAATTTGGGAAGGGAAGGTACACATTAATAATAACTTATAGAATTAAAAGGCTAGAATCAGGGGTGGGGAACCTGCAGCCTCAAGGTCACATGTGGCCCTCTAGGTCCTCAAGTGTGGCTTCAAGTCCTTCACCTCCTTGAGTGTGGATTCAATTAAAGGGCTGTGCTTGAAGACCTATGGGGCCACATGTGGCCTCGAGGCCATGGGTTCCTCACCCATGATTGAAAACTCTTAGATATCAGCCACCCCACTGTCACCTCCCAATCCCACAGGTTTCACCCGAGTCTTCTCAGACATCATTTTCTGCCCAGATTCCCAGTGATTTCCAATGATGCTACATTTATGTAGGTCTTCACAGATAGAAAGGGCACTTTTATAGATGATCTCATTTGATTCTTTCAACAACCTTGGGAATTGCCTGAGGTCTCATTGTTATTTAGTCTTTTTGAATTTTCTGTGACTCTTTGTGACCTCATTTGGGGTTTTCTTGGCAAAGATACTGAAGTTGCTTGCCATTTCCTTCTCCAGCTCATTTGACAGATGGGGAAACTGAGGCAAACAAGGTTAAATGACTTACACAGAGTCACACAGCTAGTAAGTAAATGTCCTAAGTTGGATTTGAACTCAGGTCTCCAACCCAGCACTCTATGCACTGCTCTACCCACCTACCTGAGGTCTCATTACCGTGTAGCAATCTTTCCATTATGACAGGTTGATAGGTTGCTTCTCCAAGGTATACTCCCAGTGGCTCCCAGTGTTAATGATCTTCCCTAAGATCAATATATTACTTTTTTTGGTGATAGGTAGATCCATATATTTTTACCTTCATTTTTTTATCCTTTTTACAAGTGGAACCACCAGTGTGGTACAGTTTCCTCATCTATAAAATGAAGAGGGGTATGGGAGGAAACTAGATGTACCCTTCCAATTCTTAATCCTGTCATCTGCTTCACTAGGGTTTAAAAAGAAAAAAAGGTTAGTGTTTATTGGACTCTTGAAACCCACTAATGGAATTTAATATCTATTTTTGACATCTGTGAAAAGTATTATGGATTTAGATTTAAAAGCATTTTAAAAAACTACAATAGAATCGATTGCTATCTGATTTGATTACCTTCTATTAAGACAGTCTAGTTTCAGCTCTAAATTTCATTTCCAACGGAGTGTTTATCTAATATGTCTTACCAGATCAAGAGAGAATTTACTGGTAGTGTGAGTTCACTTTATGGGAAAGACTGTCTTCCTGAAGCATTGTGGTGAAAGGATATATCTATCCTTTTCAGAGAATCATTTGCCAACAGTATGGTGTAGATGTTATTAGAGGTGAGTAAATGAAAATTATTATTATGATTCCAATTCTAAAGTTAATTAACCTAGACAATGCAATCTATCATTATCTCTGCCGCCCTCCCACCCCCCCCTCCAGTATTTAGGATATTAAAGAAATGTATCCAGTGAAAATATACATACTGAGATAGCATAGAAAGTGCATATATAGAAGAGAGCCAAGAAGACAATTTTAGTTTTGCCACTGACAAACACTATTTAATAGAGATGCTTTTTCTCCCCCTCCCCACTACCATAAAAACCCAAGCCCAGGTGTGCACACCCACACACCCACACCCCACATACACCCATGAAATAAGAAACTGTCTCCTAACATAAAGAAAGGGTTATGATATTGGTGTTATACTGACTGCCAATGGGTCTTGTTAAAGAAGGCTGACTGATGATAGCTCATTACCTGAGAACCATATTAATGTCAGTACCCAAACTAGACTGGAGCGTTTCAAGGGAAGACTCCATCTGGGGATACCCAACGTCCAGTTGTATTCCTTCTCTCACCATGCACTGCCAAGATTTCTAGTTTCCTAGATTTTTATGTGCCTCATAGCTATATCTGAGGGCTCCAGTGATAGGCAGTTCTTATAGCTGTTTAGAATCAAAGTAAATTAACTTTTATTTCTTATTTGTTCACTATTTTCATTTTGCTTGGGAGGGAAGGGTGTGAAGTTATTGCTTTAAGTCAGAAGTAATACAAGTGATCTTCATAATCTCTGTTGTAATCCTGGTATCCTGAACATGGGATGTCTGGGTTGAGTCTGGAGTGGGAAACGGAAGGCACACCGTGGTAAATAGCTGCTAGTACTAGGAACCAGTTGCTTTGGGCTCAACTTCAGTTAAGAAGCTCAAATTGATTGACATGGTGCTTTGAGAAAGCTCTTGGTGAAGTTCTCTGCACTAATCTCCTGCTGCTGTGAATGTGACAAACTCTGTTTCACTCAGACATTGGGTCAGAAATTGAAGGGAGCTGTTATGTTTGCTCTCAAGATAGGATCACAGATGGATTTTTAAATTTATTTCTTCCCAGTTTGAAGTCATCCAGCAGAGAGCTTCCTTGTTTCTTTTTCCCAGTTATCCAAATCAAATTGATTTTTTTCTGTCATCTGTGAAAAAAAAGGACAGAGCTCTGCAGGGGGTCCAGCATGTAAAGAGATGGATTCTCTCAGTCCCCCTGCAGTTCCTAAGAGCATGTTTGCAAAAGTGATGGAGAAGGAAATAGGTAAGGAGCCTATTTTTATTGTTGTTGAGAAAATTCTAGTGACTGTCTTAATATATAATTTGGAGGATAAATAGTCTTCTATTTTTAGTGAGTTTCATTTTTTTAATTGGATGTGGTCCATGGTATGTCTTGTTTTTTGTTTACCACTCAGAGAACAATCTGTATTTATGTTGATCCTTTTTTTCCCTGAAGGAAGGCAAAGAGGATATTAAAGCATGTGGAAATGATTTGAAGTTGTTTTTCTATGTCAATTGTAGTTGTTTCCTCATGGGCGAGGAACAATTGATAGGGACTCTGGTGATCCTTCTAAATCTGACTGCACTTGAGCTTTGTATCAGATATCCCATATACATGTCTCTTTCCTTCTACATAATGGAGATATTTCATAATTACAGTTACCATTTATCTATGTGTCCATTTGACTACAAAGTGAAAGAAGATTTAGGGAGGGTTTTGCTCACACTAGTCCTGGGAGGCAGGTTGGGCGAGCTTTATACTCTCCTTTTATGGGTGAGAAATCTGGGGTTTTAATGAGCTGTTTTGGCTTGGCTACAGTTTCCCAGCGAGTGAGGGGCAAACTAGGACTTCACCCTGGCTCTTCTACTTTTACTCTACATTCAGCCCAATGGTCTTTCTAATAAGAATACCAACAGCAGCATTAATAATAGCTACCATTTGTATGGAACTTGAAGGTTTACAAAACATTTTATTTGGTTCTCGCAATAGTCACGTAAGGTAGGTATTGTTTTTATCCCCATCTTACAGATGAGAAAATTGAGACTGAGAGAGGTTAAGTCATTTGTTCAGGATCATGCAGCCAGTAAATGTAAGAGGCAGGATTTGAATTCTGAGGTTCTGCTCCAAATCCAGTATTCTAACCACATACCATCTGGCTGCCAGTAGACATCTTAAACTAGAACACCAAGTATCCATAGTGTTATTGTGAAATGAGATAGAAGCATAGTTTAATGAAAGGAGGACTAGACTGGTAATTCAGGGGACAGAATTTAAAATCGGATGGACTCTTGGAGGATGCTTACTCTAAACCTCTCCTTTTCCAAAAGAGAAAACTAAATCCGAGATTAAATGACTTTACTCAAGAGAACATGAGTAGTAAGAAGCAGAGCTGGTATTCATTAGAATATAAGCTCCTTGAGAGTAGGGAATGTTTCATATGTATTTGCAATCTCCAGTGCCCAGCATATGGCCTGGTGTATAGTGGGTGCTCTGTTTGTAACCTAACCTTGCTGGGTGTAGGTTTAGTCAACGAGGAAAAATCATCGAGTTGGATGAGATGGTCTTTAAAGTTAGTACCTACATTAATAGGGACACTGGTGACCCTTCTTGATCTGACTTACCCTTTAGATTTGTATCTCACCTATTTAGATTTGTATGTACACCTCTTTCTCTTTCCACGCAATGGAAATAATTACAGTTACCATTTATTTGATGCTTTTAAATTCTATAAATGTAATCTGTTTTAAGAATAGCCACCATAATCCTTTTTTATTGTGGTGGGGAAAAAATTTCAAGACCATTGAATCTTAGAATTTTAGAGATGTAAAAGACCTTAGAAATCATCTAATCTGATTCATTTTCTTTTTTGTTTTAATTAACAAGGAATAGTGTGTGTTTTTATGGCATTTAAAATTTTAAAAGAATTTTATTATGAACCAAAAACACATTAACCAAAATGAATAGTTCAGTTAAACAAAGAAAAGGAAGAGGATTGTCTTTAATATTGTAAACTTATATATTTATACCATATTTTATAAAGTAGGTGTTTATTTACTATGGTAGTGACAAAACTTCCCTGCTTATTTTCCAAATCATTTTCCACAGAAAGCTTTTGCTAAAAGATTATTCCATGCTATTACTGTTCTGACTTCCAATTTTTAAAAAATGTATTAGCTTCTCAAAATAGGTGAATTTGGAGGGTAGTGACTTTATAGAGTGTTATTCTAGGATCACAGATTTTTCAAGCTGAAAGGGATCTTAGGGATTACTTTATATAATCCCCTCATTTTATGAAAAAGGAAACTGGGTCTCTGAATGGTGATGCTATAATGTAAGAATTTGGGCCCTGAATATTACTAATAGAAGACATCAAACCCCTGCCTTGATTGCCTGCACTATTTTTAAGCATACCTGAGTATTGGTATTTAAGGTAGTCCCTTAAAAGGGTGTGATGTCTTAGTGTTTAGGGGAAGAAGAGAGAGGTTAAATGAGAAACAGGAGATGCACTAGTTTGTCTGCTGGAAGTTAGACATTGGTGGTGTTTGGTTGGAGGTCTCATCTGTGCCAATAATCGGCAGACTGCTGTTCCTCACACAGGTGGGAATCATATTTCCACTTCCTGTAACAATCCTTGGTCTTAAGCACTGTAGGCAAATCCCAATCAGGCTGCTCTGTGGTTTTGTGAAATGAACAAAACACCCTTTCTGAAACTAGGCCAAGACCTCATTTTAATTTCTGACCCAACCCAGGTCTCCAGCTGTCAGGAGCTCTTGCATTAATCCTCTGCCAGTGAAAAACCCTTCTGGCATACATTACTATTAACTCATTGGCACTGGTCATAGAAGATAGTTATAGTCATATATGGCTGCAAGATTCTCAAGTGAAAAGGGGCATTACAACTTGGTGGCAAGGGTTGGGAATTCAGAAGGGGAAAATGTCATGTTAATATCATGTAGGAAAAGTGCTGCCTTTATATTACACGAAGAATTGCAAATGGCTGATTGCTTATACCAGTGACATTGCCAGGAAGCCAGTTTGAGAGATTTATATCTTGAATAAATGCTTAATAAAAGGTTTTATTTGAACAGTGCAACATTTTAATATCTACCCTAAAATTATTCCCAAACCAGTGAGATTTGGCAAGCCTGGCAGAAAATGGAATTCCATCCAGGCATATGTCTATGAGACACTGTGCTAGAGGGTAGGCATGAACATTAATGAAATTCAGGAATGAGTGGTTTCTTAATGTCAGTACAAAAGGTATTAGCACACCAACATTTTTAAAATGTAGCAAAAACCTATTAAGCACCTACTGTATCCCAGGTGCTGAGGATACAAAGATTGAACACACACACACACACACACACACACACACACACACACACACACACTCACACTAACACTCACTCCCTGCCATCAAGGAGCTTGCCATGTAAGGAAAGTTCTGGCATATACACAGATAAACACAGTACAAAGTAGTCTATGATAAGAATAAAAGGAAGACCAAGACCACTAAGAAGATTGGAGGAGGGAGTCATCATCATGGGCCACAGGGTGCAGGCAAGTATAGAGAGGAGGAGGTGGTACTTCATTGTTCCTTGAAGATTTGAATATGTGAAAATAAGGAGAGAGTGCATTCTAGGTACTTGCATTGAGGTGGGGAAGTACACTAGATGATCAGAGAATGATTGGTAATCCAGTTTCACTGGAATGTAAAGTGCCTAAAGGGGAGTGGTGTGAAATGTGGGTGAATTGATAGAGCCAGCTTATATAAAAAGCCAGAAAAAGAGGTTTGCATTTTATCCCCCGGGCAATGGGAGCTACAGATGGTATATTTGAACCTACTGAGTGTCATATTTAGGCCTTTGGCAAGCTTGCATTGTGAAGAATAAACTGGGTAGGGGACAGACTAGACCCTGATTGAGCAGTCAAGAAGTTCTTATTATTATCCTTTGGTAAAGGATGATAACAGTTTGAACTAGGTCATGACATTTCCTCCTAATGATCTTACATAGCATTTTAAAATATATTTCATTTTTTTTCCAGTCAGCATAAATCCTCCTTTCCTTCCCAAATGTCAGCCCTTTCCACAACTGAGAATGAAAGAAAAACAAAATCCCGGTTACAAACATATCTTCCAATAAAACAAATCATGTCCAAAAAAAGTCTCATTTTGAACTCAGTCTCTTGTCTTTGTTAAGAAGTGGATAGCATGTTTCATCATTAGTCCTCTAGAGTTGCAGTTGGTCATTACACTAAGTGGAATCTCTAATTCTTTCAAAGTTTTTTGTTATTGTATAAATTGTTCTGATTCTGTTCACTCTGTATCAGTTTGTATAACTTTTCACATCTTTCTTTGAAACTGTTCACTTCATCTTTTCTTATAGCACAGTAGTATTCCGTTATATTTATATACCATAACATGTTGTCATTTATGTGTACCCCCTCAGATTCCCAATTTTGCCACCTCAGAAGTTGTAAATATTTTTGTACATCCTTGGTTAGAGTTCATTTGGCTTAAGACTAATCTCTCTCTTAATCTATTTTCCTTCTAATTCCCACTTCTCCCTTTTCCCCTTTCCCTCTTGAGTGAAATGTATTTCTGTACCTAAATCTGTCTATGGTCGCACATTTTATTTGCATCTCTCTTATGCACTTATCATGTTTTATTTTATATTATAATATTAAAAGTGACAGTGGAATAAAATATATTCCAAAAGTAGTGATCTCAGTTTTTTTCCACGTGCCTAGAATATAAGGAAAATTCATTTTTAAGTTCAATTTTCTAAAATTTGGAGACTTCAGAGCAAATGGAGTGATAAATGGGTGAACATGGTTTCTGGGAAATTGAAGGATAGGTTGCTCTTATTCCTACCATGAGTATTTTGAAGGAAAAAATCCATCAATAAAAAGTATATAATTTCAGCTGGTTTGGTTTTCACATGAACAAGTACCATGAGATTACATGTCACTGTCCAAGGTACCTGTGGAGAGACCATGAAAGAATCTGCCTCCCCTGATCCTGTATTTCTCACAAATTGATAAGGGGGAGTTTCTGAGGTTAAAGTGAGCAAGAGGGAAGTATTAATGAGCAAACAGTGCAGAACTAGAGATATTATACAGACTGAAAAAAAAACATTGACTGTAGAACTTAAAGAGAGGTCAAATTTAAGTATTGCAGGAGATAGGGGCAGGGGAGGGAACAGAATCTTTACAACTGGTAAGATGTTGGAAAGAGGATTCCTTAAGGATTTTTTTTTTTTTTGTGGCTTGTTCTAATATACTAGAATTAGGCCTAACATGAGAAAAAAAGAGAAGTAGATATTAAGCTGAAGCAACTGTCTATTTTAATTGAAATATAGAAACACAAGCTTCTGAACCAAATGAAGCCCCTGGTTCTCCTTCTCCATAGATGCAAAGAAATAGAATGCTGAAAGAGATAGCATGGTGTAGTAGGTCAAGTTCAGTACTTGGAATCATGAAGAACTATATTTAAATTCCCTCTTCTATATCTCTGTGAACCTGGATAAGTAACTTAACTTCTCTGTGCCTTATCTCTAAGGTTTCTCATCTTTAAAATGAAGGGACTGGATTTAATTATCTCTTATGTGTCTTTCAACTCTAAATCTATCACTATGATCCTGGCCTTAAATAGATATACTAAGTCAATTCAATTCAACAGTTGTTTATTTAGCATCTACTATGCTTAAGTCATGCCTGTTCTTGGCAGCAGGGACCAAAAGACAAAAATGATAAAAAGTTCTTTACTTCAAAAAATTCATTTTCCATAATGATGTGTGATGGGACATATATAAACAGATAAAAGAAGATGTGAGGAGAGAAATAACCATGTAATGATCAGAAAAGATTTCATGTAAGAAGGCAATGATTTGCCTTAGGTCACATGGGCAGTAATTGAGCTGAAGTTTGAACTTGGGTCATCTGACTCCAAATTCCATACTCTTTCAACTATGCCATTTTATGATCTATTCTTTGGAATCTGAATGCTGAGATTCATCAGGATTCTTAACCTTCATGTCTGTTCTTTTTCAAGAGCATTAGCAAAATATCTAATATTTTATGTAAAATTAGAAAAACCAAACAGCAGTAAAAGAACATTTTTTGGGGCTCTACTCCTAGTTTACGTGGTTTTTTTATATAGCAAAAAGTCTAAAACAACTTCTTCTGCAAAGTTTCAAGGTCTTAAAAATGAGGGGAATACAAGTGAAAAATAGGTTTAAGGAACTAAGGTTCCCATCATGTGCTTTCAAATTCTGAATCTGACATTTCATTTTTAAAAGTGAATGACGTCTATATACATAGTACCCAGTACATTTTATATAATAATAATTATATAATAATATATATAATAATCAATATAATAATAATATTATTTTATAATAATAATAGACTTATTATATCTTAGTGTATAATTGTCATTTGAAAGTATTATGGTGTGTTGGAAAGTGCAATGGGTTTAGGGTCAGAAGACTTCAAGTCCTAATGCATTCCCTTTCTGATTGTATGATCTAGGACCATAGCATCTTAGATCTGGGGGTATAGGGGACATTAGAAGTCATCTGGTATTGAATTTCTTACCTTCTCAATAAGTGGGGGGGGGAGGGGCTGGAGAAAAAGAGCTCATTTTGAACTAAAAAAAAAATTTTTAATTAAAAAAATCCAGGAAGATGTTATTTAGTCCAGTCTCTTCACTGAGGTTGGAAAAAACTAGGGTGAGAAAACCAAGCTCCGGAGAGATTAATTGGCTTGCCCAGCATTATGCAGGAAGTAAATAGATAATTACCAGGCTACTAGTTGATTCACTCTTGAGTCTCGCAGTATGACTGGCTTACCTCTATTTCTGTTAAGTTATTTCTGATGATATCTTTTTTACCGGCTCTTTACTTCACAGTTCTTCTTTGCTAATATTCTACAGCCTCGCCATGCTCACCAGACAACTCTTGAGTACCCATTGTGTGGGTCAAGTCTTTATTTTTTCAGAAACTGTAGCCAACTTTTGTATCGGTATAGCATCACTGGAAGAATATTTGTGTCAAAAAGATGGGCCTACATTTCAAGGAGAAGTTTGGGGTCAGTAAAAGCTCTGTAGAATGTCCCAAAAGGAATCCAACTGGAGCAGCATCTATAATATTCAATTCTTGGCCCAGTTCAGTGTCCATCTACAGTATGTGTCTTAGATATATGTGCTGATGGACCAGTCCTAAGGACTGCCCATCTAAGTGCTTATCATAATTTGGGTAATAGACTGGTTTTTATCCATTTGTTTTTTCCTATTTAGGTAAATTAGCTAAAGTACTTTGAGTAATTTTATATCTTAGAATGATCAAGTGGATAGAAGGGAGGAAACAAGTATTTATTAAATGCTTACTGTATGCCTGATGCTGTGCTAAGCGTTTTACAAATATCATCTCATCCAATCCTCACAACAGCCTTGGGAGATATAGGTACTATTACTAGTCCCATTTTATGGTTAAAAAAAACTGAGGCAGACAGTTTAAGTGACTTACCCAGGGTCACAGAGCTAGTAAGTATCTGTGGCCACATTTGAATTCAAGTCTTCCTGACTTCAGATCCAGTGCTCTACCCACTCTCCTACTTACATGAATAGGTGCCACAAAGACCCGAGTTCAAGTCTTACTTCTGATGGTGTGACCCTGGGCAAGTCATTTAATCTTTTAATGCTCTGGTCAACGCTCTAAGACTTGATAGAGGGAATTTCCTTATCTAGAAGTTCCCTATATCCATGAAATCCCAGACCCTCTCTTTCCCTGTGTAATTAATTTACTGCAGTATTCCAAGGCTTGATGTTGTCATTACATTGCTATCCTTACCAGCACTTAGCACTATGCCTGGCTAATAGTAGATATTTAATAAATATTTATTTACTGACCGACAACATCATCTGCAAACAGGAGGAGGAGTTCCTTCCCTGCAGGGTATCTCTCTTGAATGAACTGTCATTTGTTAAGTGTCTATCATGGGTCAAAACTGTGCTAAGCCCTAGTAACACAAATACAAAAAAGCAAAACAGTCTATGTTCAAGGAGCTTACATTATCATAGAAGATGACAACTCATGTAGGGAAGCTATAGATAGTGAAGGGTTTTTTTGGATAACATGGATGTTGAATGGAGTTACAGGTCAAATGACAGACATATTCTTTCCTGGAATGGTTCTTTGATTACCACTCCCAGAGCGAAAAGGTGAAAGGTAGAGATGGGAGAAGGAGAGACATCCAGAAACACGGTAGGAATATGAACAAAATGCCTTCTGGTGGGTGATCTACTTAGACTCTGCACAAAACCTCCACCGTATTGGTGGCAAACACCTTTGGTCAAGGATATATTGCCCTGTTTTATGCCTCATTTGATATTGACAGAGGTTGTTTTAAAAAAAAGTTCTCTGAGTTTGTCTTTTAAGAAATCTTACATGATTTTAATATGTTTGGGTAGATAAATATGGTAGTGACCTTGAAAATGGACGGATGGATCCACATATTGGGGAGAGCTCTTCCATCAAGAAATTTCAGAAGCATTATTTTTTACTGTGCTGGAAACAAATTTCTCCTGATTAGTGTTTAATTTTTCAAGAAATTAGCCTGTTTTAATTATTGTTATTAGTACGTTAAAACAAAATTTTCTTCTTGTGTCAATAAGTTTTTTTACTTTTATAATTGTAACAATATGTACTTTTCAATTGTGTCTTATGTCAGAAAATGAAAAATAGACATAAAGACAATGTGAAAGGTTGATCCCACCACAGCATTAATGTATAATTGTATTAAAATGAATAATCGACAGGAAAAAAGACATTTCAGTACTAGGTATAAAATGATAATTAATGGTTTTAATGTGTTTTCTACTACCCCACTCACTTTGATGAAAGAAATAATTTCTTGAGTCACTTGTTAAACTTAAAATTCTTTAGTCAGCTGTGTTTGGAGATGAATGCATGGTCAGTTAGTTTTCATTCAATAGTGGTGTTCTTGAGAGAAGACTGGAAACATTGTCATCTTCTGTCCCTTCCTCCCTTTCATCTCTCATTGTGGTACCAGTCATTTCCTGTCATCAGCCAGCACTGGCTTGAAGCTGCCTAGGTACCAAGAACTACACATTCTTGTTCTTGAATAATGAGCTTTGTGAGTAGAGATTTTTTTGGGTCCTTTTAGACATTGTTTATAGTCCTTTGAGTGACCTGTGAAATAGGGACAGTGGTCTCTACCACTATTGAGCTCTAATCTGTTTACCCTTTTCGTGCTTAAAGTATACATAGTAATAATATAGCATATCCCCATGAAGATTACTCAAACTTATTTTTTATTACAGAGAAGAAAGGCACTGTGCACTGGAGATATTGATTTGGAAGTGAAGAAGAAACAGAAATACCCTTTCAGAAAGATTTGCTTACAGGCCCAGAAAGCCAGTTTCTTCCACTGATACAGCAAATAGTAAGCTTACTGTCAGCAGTTACAGAACTATACCAACCTCAGACACTTGACACTTACTCGTTTGTGTGACCCTGGGCAAGTCATTTAACCCCAACTGTCTTGCAAAAAAACAACTGTACCAGTCATCAGTCATCTGCCCTTACTGAGGGATGAAATATTTCATGTAAATAAATAGTCTAGATAACATAAGCTTTCCCTTTTAAGCACCAAAATAGTTTCTTAATTTTTTTTTTAAATCTGGCATGGAATTTTCTCAAATGCATTACACTTTCCCTCTCTTGTTAGTTGAAAAAAAAGGCAATAAAATTTTTTTTAAAAAAGTAAAGCTAGTTCACTGAGTCTAGGAGAAAATCATAGAGCTGGAGCAGAATGGAGCTGGAGGAAGGAAAGTTCTAACACGTCATGTGGAATTATGAGAGTGTAAGTATAGGCAGAGTTGGTTATTGTTCAGTCATCTCAGTTGTATCTGACTTTTCATGACCCTGTTGGGATTTTCTTGGCAGATACTGGAATGGTTTGCTATTTCCTTTTCCAGCTCATTTTACAGATGAGGAAACTGAAGCAAATAGACTTGCCCAGGGTCACACAGCTAATAAATGTCTGAGGCCAGATTTGAACTCATGAAGATGAGTCTTTCTGACTGCAGGCAAGCACTCTATAGACTGTGCCATCTAGCTGCCAAATAGGCAGAGTTAGCTATCACAAAGAAAGGGGCCAGGCTTCGTGGAGGGAGAGGGAGGCTATTTGGGAAAATTATTGTTACTAAAACCCCCCCTATGTTATAAATACCAAGAAGATAATATTGTGTCCCCTTTCTCCCATTTGGCTTTTTGAAGAAGTCTGAAACATTTCCCTCTGGACATGGGGAAAGTCTCTTTACCTCATTCATTTTATCTTTATAAACAGCATTAGCCACAGGCCTTTGCTAGTGGGGTGTCTATATTGGAAACACAGGGTGGAGGCGGTATCTGAGGGGGAAACATTCCCGGGGAAGAAATAGAAATGTTTTGCCAGAAGTACTGTGTCTTGCTGGGAGCTTAGAGCTACCAGAAGGATAAAGAGAATTACAGATAACTTTGACGCTATTACTCAGAGTAGGAAACAATTTATACAGGGAAATCCATCTGGGCAGCAAGTCAGTATTACTGAACAACCCTGACCATTACCCCCACCCTGCCATTGCTATAAATGCAATAGTGAATAAATTAGAAAGAATTGACATCTGGCTTTGGGTTATTGTTTTTACTCAAGAAAAGATTCTTTCCTATCTGGTCTGAGATTCTCATATCAATATCAATTAAGCAGCATCCAAGTAATGGGTTCTGGTATGCTGAGCTCCATATGGTTATGACTCTGACATGCTGCTCAGAGGGGAGAAGGTAGGTTAATCATTTAGAATATGAAAAAATCAAAGGAGCATTTCTTAATCCAGAAATCTGCTGTTGCTGATAATCTCTTAAGATGAAATTTAAAGTTATTAACCCAATTGATAAAATAGCATTACTAAGAAGAAAAATCCAAATTATATTCATTTACTTTCTTGATTAAGTTAAATGATACAAATTAAGGGACAGGATAGTAGAAAGAACATTGTACTGGAAATCAGAAAAGAAAGCGATTTTGACTCTTACCTTCAACATTTACTGTGTGCTCTCAGGAAAGTTCTCTGAGCCTGTTTCTTCATCTATAAAATGGGAGTAATGATGCTGCCTACCTTTTGTAAATCTTCAAGTGCTTTATGTGTGAGTTATTAATGTCATTCACATATTTTTGTTCCTTAAAGTATATAACAAATGGGATGTTGCATTCAGTATTAAAGACAACCATAGGTTGTTTTTGTTTTCTTCAGAATCCTAAATTTGAGCTACTTTGGTGCTAAAATTATCTCTTGATGTGAAGGATAAGGAGATGCTATCAGTAAAGTTTAATAATAGGGCTTATTTTATAGCTCTTTATACTTACAAATTGCTTTTATGTGAATTGTTTCATTGGATCCTTATAACAACTCTAAGAGGTAGGTAATGCAGACAATATTAACTATACTTTGCAGATGATGCAATTGAAAAACTGAGGCTCAGAGACATTAATTGCCTGACCCAAAGTCACATGACTAGTAAGTTGTAAAACTTGGACCAGAACCCAGGTCTTAAGATTCAAGTTCTACCACTGTTTCTACTATACCATCACTGCCCAGGAACAAATCTAGACACAACCAGCATGTATTGACCATTTCTGCTCTATGCAAAAGGTTGTAAAAATTAAATTAATAAGCTATCTGACCTGATTTTATTGATAAATGAAGAGTTTGTCATACCCTTTATAAAGGTTGTTTCCTGCTTTAAGGTGATTGGAAGTGATGGTGGTCGTTGTCCTTCGTTCTCAAAGAGGACCAGAATGATATCACTGTTAGAGAGTCAAGTTACAGTGTGTCCTACTATGGCTGATCAGACCATAGGAGCTCAGAATGCTCTACCACAGGTTAGGCACATGTGAACATGTCCATGTGAACATTTGAGGTGGATTCTTCAAATATGCATATCTCATGTTTCTTTTGATTTGAAGTATTACCTAGCTCTACATAGCCTGGTTTTTTTTTAAATCTGTAAATCAATCATATTGATTATGGCTGGGACTGATTGCTTGTATCTGGGTAGAAGGGAGCGCTGGGTCCTGAGAAATTATGCCTGAGAGCTAAGCAAAGCTGGAACCACTTTTATGGCATTTGGAAAATGGTCACTAGACCTAAGGTCTAGAAAAATGTGGTTGTAAATCACTGTAATGTGCTGCTCTGACAAAACTTGTGTATGTAACTGATTTGCTGTATTGGACAAGACTATTTGCTAATAACCAATCCTCATATCTAAAAAATAATGAATGTGCTCCGCCCCTCCCCCACTCTCCACCCAAGCTATGACTATCCTTCTCCTAATATGGCTCATCATTGACCAACAATTACTGAACAACCCTGAGAATACTGTTACTACTAATGATGTTGCTCATTAACATTAAAAACTCATGTTTACAGAGCACTCTGATATTTATAAAGTATAATACATGCATTTCATCCTCACAGCAACTCTGTGAAGTATGTTCTATTATCTCTTATTTTACAGGTTAGGAAATTGAGGCTGAGAAAAGTTAAGTAACTTATCCAGAGTCACATGTAGTGATTGTCTGAAGTAGGATCCAACCCCAGGTGTTCCTGACTCGGAAACCAGCATTCTATCTGCTGTGTCCCATTCCTTCTATTAGCAATTTCACCAGTACAGGGAACACCTGGTGTGTGTTTGAAACCTCACAGTGGTCCTTAATTCTTCACTCATTCGCATCCCATGTTCCAATCAGTTGCCAATTCTTATTTTTCTTCCCCTATGATATCTCTCATCTTTCCCTTTCTATACACTCACACAGTTGGCACTTCAGATCTTCATTCCCTCTCACCTGGATGATTGCAGTTTCTTTTATATTTCGTTTCTTTGCCTCAGAGTTCACTAAGCTGGATGTTGTCTGAATACAGATCTCTCTTTCTTTTTTTCTTCTTTTCCTTCTTTCCTTTCTTTTTTCAAGTCTTCTTGCACAGAATAACTAATATGGAAATGTTTCACATGACTTCACACATATATCTATATCATCGCTTCCTGTCTCATGGTGGGGGTAAGGGGAGAGAGGGATAGAATTTGGAGGTCAAAACTTAAAGCAAATCCCAACAAATGTTAGAAATTGTTTTTGCATGTAAATCGGGAGAAAATACAATATTTAAAAATAACAATAGCAACAACAAAAACTAAGTTGAGTGGGTTCTCATCAATATCCATATTGGGTTTCTCTTGATAGTTCCCCCTTTATAAAGTGAGATAATATATGCAAACCTTAAAGTAGTAAGTAAATGTTAGCTATTTCTTCCTCATCAGAATCATGTTTACATGATCATAATTTCTTCAGTTTCTCTTTTTTCTTGAATGGACTTCTATGTACAATTTTAGGCTACAGTCAGTCAGCTAGCATTTATTAAGCACCTACTATGTGCCAGGTATATGTGCGAAGCACAAGCACTGGGAATACAAAGAAAGGCTCCTCTTGAGGGACTCATAGTCTAATTCCACAAGATCCTACCTGCCCTTTCTTTGAGTTCTTTGTAACCTATTTTTTCCCCAAATCTTGTGTGTACATCAGAGTGGTATACTTGGATAAGAAGACCAGAGTTCATATCTTGACTATGTCACTTAAAGTCGCACATGCTTGTGTGATTTAAGGGAAGTCATTTGACCTCTTTGAACCTCACTCTGCTCATTTATAAAATGAGATAGTTAGAATAGATGACCTTTAAGTCTCTCTCCAGCTCAGATCTAAGGGCCCCTGTCTAGCTTTCCTTTCTTGATCTTCACTTGCCTATTCTCCTTAGCATTGAGATGTGTAAGTACAGAGCTAAGGAATCCTTTATTGTTTTTTCTGCTTTTTTTCTCTTTATACTACAATACTCCACAGAATACCTGACTTCACATGCATTTTTAAAGATGGGCTTCATATCCAAAGGAAAGAAACATATATTCTGCAGCTTACAGTACAACTATTCCTGGCTAGCAGAAACAAATTGAGAACATGCACAACCTATAAAAGGATTTTCAAACCAATTAATGAGCTGAATCTTCTGGCAGTATTTCTCAGAGTTGTAAGAGTTTTTCCTTTACCATTATGCTTTTCCCTTCCTCCCGGAGTGATCCTTAAAAATTCCCAAATGACTTCCTATTGAAGGTCAGCTTTGTGACCTTCTGAGCAGACCCACGAAACTTCATTTTGTGAAATTTCTCAGTGTTCTGTGTCAATTTCCAACAATGATGGAGAAGAGGGACTGGTGTCATCTCTGCATGGCTGATTTTAAATTACCAACTTGTTTAGATGCTTTTAACATGGAAGCATCATTAGCCACAGCAGTCAGTATCTCATACATCACAGTTAATGTCTTGGGGAAGATACCCAGTAGAGGAATTTAGAAAACTGCTCATAGAATTTAGAAAATTTGTGTACTCGTTTGCATTTTTCATATATATTTCACACAAACCCACAATCCCTTTTTGAGCTCCTACATGAGCTTCTGAAGGAGCCCTTGAGAGACTGGGTTATGTTTAGCAATCAACCATTACTTAACCAGGAATGTATTGGCAGGATTGGGGAAGGGGGAGGCACCCATTTGAGCCTGACTACCCATTTTGAAAAGAATCCTCTCTTGGTTTGTATTCGGTTCAGTGAGCAGGGTTGCTGTTTGAAAACAGTGTGGTGTAGAGTTGTGTGTCTCATCCCCCTTCTGCTCTTACCCAGAGTGACCCCCAAGCTGTGTAGACACAATACCTCAATAGTGATTCATCAGTCTTTCACTTGTTACTGTGGGTCATTTGCCTGGATGAGGGACCTAGAGCAAGAAGAAGGAAATCCCATTTGATTTTCACAATTACCCTGGGAGGGAGGTGTTATTATTATCCCCATTTTACAGATGAGGAAGCTAAGCATGTGTTGAATCATACTTATCTTTAACATTTCTTCTTGTTGAACAAACTTTGAGAACACATACATATGGTAGTCAATCTAAAAAAGATTCATACAAATGCATAATTCACGTCTCATAGGAGAGTTAAACTTTTTTTGAAATCTAAAAAATATATGGTGTATGTGTGTATATGTAAAATATATTTTCTTTTTTTTCTGTTACATATAATATTGCCCTGAAAATCTTTGAAAAGAAAGCTCCTTTAAAATAACATTTCATGTTTAATATAGCATTTTGAAAGTAGATGTTATGGAGAAGCATACAGACTTTGCTCTATTGATTCTAGATTTGAAAAATACAGAAAGCTTCCCAAATGTTACTTTTTAGTTTCTAATAATTGGGCTCCTAGGCTCTCATTGTTTATTCTTCAGGTAACATTCCTGTATTCTAAACAGGATGAGATGTTTATCACATTTACTTAACCTTAGGGGTTATGCTAAAGTCATAAATAATTTCATTACCTTTTCAAATAAAGTAGAAAGGAAAAATGGAGCTTTCCCTATGAGGTAGTCAGTGCCTTTCAGGGCTGTTCTGGATGAGTTATAAGACTATGCTTTGGGGCAGCCTTTTAATAGAGCTGACATTTACTGCCTCTGTAACCCTGGGCTCGTCACTCCACCTCCTTGATTCTCTTTCCTTCTCTATAAAATGATGGCCTCCAAAGTCTTACATCTACAATCCTAGGACCCTATGAGCCTATGTTAATCATCCTATTATTTAGGTTATTCTTCAAGACTTCTTATTCTCCCTCACACAACCAGTGCCTACTCCAGATTGACCTGTTTGCTGTTTCTCATTCATTCCATCTCATACCGCTGAGCTTTTTTCAGGGGTGAAAAACCTGTGGCTCTCTTGGTCCTTGTGTGTGACCTTTTGAATGAGTCCAAGTTTTACAGAATAAATCCTTTTATTTAGGGGATTTTTTCTGTGAATTTGTATTGAGTCACAGGGCCACACTTGAGGACCTAGAGGAACATGTGGCCTCAAGGCCGCAGGTTTCTCTACCCCTGTAGGCTGTTCCCCATATCTGGAATTTGCCAAAGTTGGCCCGTGTTATTTTGTATTTATTGTGTATACAGCCTGAATTTACTTACCTGTGAACATGTCAGATCATCCAGTAAGATGTAAGATCCTTGAGAGCAGGGACTGTCTCATTATTGTCATTGAATCTCCAATGTTTGGCATATAGTAGGCATGCAATAAGTGCTTGATGGTTGATTGATTATTTTAGATTTAAGGGAAGAATTTGAGTAGAAGGAAGGAAAAAAAGACTGCCATTTTGCTTATGGGTGATGTTTGTGCTAGAATTAAGGAAAGTTCTCTTGCGCAAAGTTTTGATAATTTGCTCAGGTCTTGAGACTACTCCAGTGTTTTAAGTTCTACTTTCAGTCAGTATGTCAACAAATACCCAGTACTATGTGCCAGGCACCATGCCAAACTCTGGGGATACAAATTGAGGCAATAACACCATCCCTGCTTGATCTCTGGGGATCATACTCTAATGGTATGGGGAGATAACATGCAAACAGTTAAATACATGTAAGATATAATCAAGGTAAGTGGGAATTAATCTCTGATGGAAGGAATTAGCATGGGGAGGGGTGCGGGGAGTGGGGACTAGCAAAGGCCTCTTGCAGATGGTAGGATTTTAGCTGAGTCTTAGAAGCCAGAAGGCAAAGAAGAAAAGGGAGGGCACTCCAGGACTGGGGAGACAGGCAGTGAAAAGCCACAGTCACGTCGATGAGTGTGTCTTGTGAGGAACATTAAGATGGCAGGTGTTGCTGGATGGTGAAGGTCATGGAGGGGAATAGAGTGTAAGAAGGTAGGAAGGGGCTATGTTATGAACGACTTTTAAAGCCAAATTGCATTTTTTCTTTGATTGTGGAGGAAGACACTGGAGTTTATTGAGAGAGAGGTGGGGAGGGACACAGTCAACCCTACATTTTAGGAAGATTGCTTTGGTTGCTGAATGGAGGATGACTTGGAGTGAGGAGAGACTTGAATCGGGAACACCAGTCACAAGGGTTGCAAAAAGACTTGGCAGTAGATTGGTTACATGGGGTGAGTGTGAGGGGGTATTGAGCATGACAATAATGTTGTAAGCCAAGGTGAGCAGAGGTACCTTCAACAATGACAAGAAGATTCAGAAGAAGGATGGACATTTTGACTCTGAGGTGTCTGCAAGGTATCTAGTTTGTTTGATATCAGGAGAGAGAATTGGATTGGATAAATAGATCTGAGAATTATGTGCGTAATGATAATTGAACCCATCAGAGCTGATGATGAGTTCACAAAATGAGTATAGGGAGAAGAGGGCCCAGGACAGAGCCTTGGGGGACACTCTAGTGGGTGTGACCTGGAGGAAGATCCTGTAAAGGATACTGAGAAGACAGTCATACAAGTTAAGAGAAGAACCGAACCAGGAGAGAGCAGCAGTGTCCTGAAAACCAAGAGAACAGGTGAACAGCCTCAGTTTGGGAGCCATATAACAAGGCTTGCTTCCCTGTTTATGTCAGTGCTATTGCTTGTCCAATAGTGCTATGATATGTGCAAAATGCTTTGCAAACCTTAAAAGGGAATTTTAAATGTCAGCTAGTATCATTATTATTAGTGGCTATTATAATCAAAGCAGGTATGACTGCAGCAGGATTGGATATGTTTTATTTTGCTAGCTTTTTCTGTTTTTCTTAATTCCCATAACATGGTCTGGGTGATTTTTATCTAGCCAATCTGAGCATGTTTTAGGACTGAACTTTTTTTCACTTTTTTCTTTTCTTTTTTTCACTTTTTTGATCACATTGGTGAAGGGAGCTCCTAGAGAAGAAACTCTTTTCCAATTCAGATCTGCTCTATAACTTACAGCTTTAGAGTTTCCTGAAGTATCCTAAAGAGTCTCATTTATTAAATTACTCTTGTATGTGTTACTGTCTCTATGAATTTTAGCCATTTTGTTGTGATTCAGATTCCAATAAACAGGAAGGAATGAAGGAAGGGAGGAAGGAAGGAAGAAAGCAAGAAAGAAAAGGAGGGAGGGAGGCAGGCACCAGGATGACCTACCAGCACAGGTTCTTAGATCTGCTTAACTAAAAGGAAAGCAACTTTTGAGGGTCAACAATCTTCTTTAATCATATTCACCAGTAGAGAAAATACAAGTAGAGAAATAAAGACCAACAGACAGGGTTTCCAGCTGATTCATCATAAGCAATACATATATCACAGATCAATAGACAGATCCAGCTGTCTGACCATTACATACATACAGAATTACTAGACAGAGAAGCACTATTTCAAAGCTGGGGGGTGTGGGTGGGGATGGGGGATGGGGCAGCATCCTTAACAGCTACCCAGAATCTCTTCTGATACATGAACTTTTTTCCAAAGAGTAAGCCCCAAAGCACAACCTGACTTTAGAGTTTATATTTACACTTTTCAGAGCAGGAGAGCATCATGACTCTCATGACCCAGTGCCTCATTAGAAATCAACAAAAGGTGTGAGTCTTCCTACAAAACAAGCCTCCCCTAATCAAGCTTCCCTTAATGGGCTCCACCTGAGGCCTGTTAATGGAGAGGAAGATCTTTAACTCTCATTAACATCAATTGCATTAACAAGAAGGAAGGAAGGAAGGAAAAAAAAAGAGAGGGAGCATGTGTTAACCACCTACTGTGTGCCAGACACTGTGCTCAACTCTTTACAAATATCATCTCATGTAATCCTCACAACAACCTTGAGTGGTAGGTACTGTTATTACCTCCACTTTATAGCTGGAAACCAAGACAAAAAAAGTTAAGTGACTTGCTCTGGGTCACACAGTTAGGAAGCATCTGAGACCACCTTTGAATTCAGGTCTTCCTGCTTCCAGGCCCAGCACACTCTGCCACGTAGTTGCTGATGGAACAGGCTCACCTGGCTAGGATTTATCAGAGAACTTTTGAATACTGCTTCTGGTTTCAAAAATCCACTGATTCTGAATCTGCCTCTTCTTATACTTAGGAGTTCATAGGTAATTAAAATCAGGTAATATGTTCTTGATGTAATACTAATAAGGGTTAACAAATAATATAGGACTTATAAGATTTATAAAACATTTTACAAAATCATATCATCTTGTTATCACAAACAAACCAAGAAATAGGTACTATAGCTGTTACCATTCCTGTTTGATAGATGAAGAAACTGAGGTTTGAAGAAGTTGTCAATGGTTTCAAAGCTTGTCCTTGTCAGAGGCTGGATTTCAGTACACATTTTGACTCTACCTAGTCCCTTTTCTTTGAGGAGTCATCCTGTGGAAATGCAGGTTAAGTGAATTTCCAGCATTTTTGTAATGGTGTTTTTCCCAATGATAGAGATTTTTAGTTTTCAGCAAATATAACTACCCTGCCACCCCAGCCAAATTTTTTATTACCATTTGCCAGGTGAAAGGACTGCTCTATTCTGTTGTTTTGGGGTGAAGCTGATTGAATTAATAACTAAAAAGACAGGGAGCTGATAATTTGTTGCCTTACATATATTAATTTCTAACCTTCCATTTTATCATAAAGGAAGGAAGGAGCATGTGTTAAACACCTACTATTTGCCAGGCACTGGCACATCCTGCTGGCCACTGAATTGAACTATTAGCAGGAAGGAAGAAAGAAGAGCTCTTTAATTCCCTGTTCTGTCTGGAAAGCCATAACCATCCATCATCCTACACTAACGTTGTTAATCATTTACATGGATTGTAGATGCTGGCATTTCTCTTTAACTTGGTCTTTGGCTAATAGTTTCACTTCTCCCAGCAGCTAGACCCAAACTAAGGAAGTCTAAAGTTCTTGGTGGTGGTTTACCATCAACAGACAGTTTTCCTGGGGCAGTCGTGTTCTTGTGAATAACAGGAAATAGAACTCCACTCATTTAATAACACATTTACTCTTATTATGTTAGGTGAGGTCCCTAGGGTTAACATGGATCCCAAACAGCTGGTGGAATCAAAGACCTAGAAAATTAGGAAGCTGTGATCTTTTCTGAAGTAACTCTTCAGGCTCCTGCCAGCAGTTCTTCAGGTGTTACTACTTAATCTACTAGAAAACCCCCAAATTCTACATCTGCAGCAGTGTTGAATATAGGTACTGCCACCTATTATCAAATGAGATAATATTTGTAAAGCACTTAGTACAGTCCCTGGCATAGGATAGGTGTTTAATAAATGCTTATTCCTTCGCTCCATTCTCCTTTCTGCCATATTCTTATCTATAGTGCATACAGGGAATGTTTTTCTCCCACCAATGCATTCACCAATTCTACAGGTTTTACCTTTGGAGTTCAATATGATACACAAAAATCCTACCCTTATTAAAGCGTTATTCAGTCATTTTCAGTAGTGTTCGACTCTTTGTGGCAACACTTGGGGTTTTCTTGGCAGAGATACTGGAGTGTTTGCCATTTCCTTCTTCAGCTCACTTGACAGAGGAGGAAACTGAGGCAGACAGGATCACACTGACTTAACCAAGGTCACACAGTGTCTGAGGCCAGATGTGAACTCAGAAACATGTCTTCCTGATTCTAGGCCTAGCATTCTATCCACTGTGTGAGTATGACGGCCATATAAAACTGGGTCAATACGATACAAATACAATACCCAGCTATCCAAATGAGTCTGGGACCTCATTGATGTGAATGCTGCCCCCAAACATTCACATTGTAACCTATGCAAACTTGCCCATCTTATGCCATTCTTGTCAGTGCGGTCCCACAGGAGACACCCAACATGCTGAGGACTGCCTTTACTTCCTTCTGACATTGCAGTTATCAGTGGAGAACACAGGCTATCCATCTCTTTGTCTTACCATGTGATAAGCCCATCTTTTTCAATCATATATATCTTAAGGACTTCATGATCCTACAGGATCTATAGGATCTCTCTGACTTTTCCTAGTTCCTTATTTGCTGTGTGTCACAGCCTGCTTACACCCATCCTATATTTTTCCATTGCTTTCTTAATTGATAATTGTTTTTAATTCTTGAGACACCAAAGGGTTCTATGACTCAACTACACTGGTAGAATGCTGGTATTTTTAAAATGGACTTGTGTTTTGGAACGAAGGTTAGGGGACTTCAAGGACAGATTTCCTGAAGACAATTTGACCAACTCTCCTCTCATTTAATTATAAGCCAAGTTAGTTGTCCATTTTTAGTGTTTTTCCAAGACATCTATCCTGAGGGGTGAGCTCTACTGGCTGTCCATCTAATAAAATTCATAATCTATTTAATAGACATATTTCTATCCCACTTGTTTTTTCCTCCTGTAGTTTAAAGCCTTGTGAGTGGTTATAATGTCATCTGCAAACTTGAATATGGTAGACTCATTAAGTGCCTCCTATGTGCAAAGCAGTGTTAGATGATGGGGGAGATAACTCGGAACCAGAATTAGGCATCTAGATATATGGAAACCGCCCTTTGTAGGATGATATATTTAGAGGTGAGGAGAGAGACCTGAGAGGTCATCTCCTTGAACCTGTCAATTTCACTGAACTGGAATATTTGTTAATTGAATGACTAAACAGAAGAAGTAGGGTTTGAACTCAAGTCCTCTAATTTTAGATTTGTAGTGTCATTTTTTTTTGTAGACTGAACACCCAAATATTTTAATATTTTTCTGATTTTCTAAATTTCATTCAAGTGTGTGTAGAAGCAATTAGATGGTACAATTTATAGAATGTAGGACTTGGAGTCAACAAGACTTGAGTTTGAATCCTAGCTCGGACTCTTACTAGATGTACGACTCTGGGCAAGTCACTTAAGCTCTCTCAGCTCCAATTTCCTCATCTGTAAAATGGGGATAATATCGCCTCTTTTCTCCAAGGATTATGAGGACCATTTGAGTCAGTATATGTAAAGTACTTTGCAAACATTAAAGTGTTCCATAAATGCTATTATTATCAGATATAGCCAAAGTAGAGAGACATTCAAAAAAGCTAACTTAATAACACCTTACATTTGGGATTGCATTTGATACTTTTCAAGTAGATTATCTCATATGTGACTTTTCCTGGACTCGAAGTCAAAGTGCTATGAAATAGTTGCGTAGAGAAAGAGTTTCACAACAGAGCAAAAATGTGTTTATTTATTTGTTTGTTTTTGCTGTACAAGGAAGAAGAGACATGACCTTGGAGTGTTAGGTTGATTCTTTGGGCCTGAAAGAGGCAGAAGCTTTCTTTCCCTTCGTGTCATTCATGACAGCAAGTATGTCAGTAGGTTCTGGCAAGCACTTGGCAAATCGTGGACATAAATAACTGTGATGATTTATGCTGAATCTTGCAGTTCATATTTAAGAAAATTATCAATCTGTGCTCTCTGTGTTATCAAGGTAGTTAACAAGAATACTGTCAGTCCTTCTATTTAAAAGAAAACAACTTTCTCTACTGTCAGTTAAAATAACTAGCTGAGAAGCATGTATTAATTGCCTGCTGTAGGCCAGGTGCCTTGCCACACAGTAGGGCTACAAAGACAAAAATGAAAGGAGCTTATATTTCATTGAGAAGACCACAAATACATATTAGATACACACTCGCACTCCTGGGGATGGAGAGGAAGGCTTTAGCAATGGCTTCATGTAGAAGGTGATGTGTGAACTGAGGGTTGATGGAAACTATGGATTATAAAAGGCAGAAAGGTAAGGAAGGAGTTGCATTGCATGCCTGGAAATATTCAGAGAGAGGAAATGGAGTGGCATTTGTAAGAAATAGCAAATAGCCCTGTTTGGATGGTGAAGTCCATGAAGGGTAGTAATATTTAATAAGGCAGCTTGGAGCCAGGTTGTAAAGGACCTTAAATGCTAAACACAGGCCTGCTTATTTGATCCCAGAGGTAATAGGGATCCATTGGAATGGGGGGGAGCGGGGTGTTGGGGAATGACATGATCTGGTCTCTGTTTTAAGAAAATTACTTTGGCAGCTCTATGGAGAATGGATAAGGGGGGGCGGAGAGAGTCAGAGGGTGGAGGCAGGAAGATCAATTAGGAGGCTGTTTGTAATAAAAGCAGGTTGGAGACAGGTTTTAGTGTACTTTAAAAGCCAAGCATAGCTGTTTGTGTTTTATCCTTGAAACAACTGTGCCTATGTTACGGAGTTGTTATTAAGATAGGGCATTGTAAACCTTGATGTGTTATATAAACATAAGTAAACATTGTTGTTATTGAGTCATTTCAGTCATATCCAACTCTTGGTGACCCTATTTGGGGTTTTCTTCGCAAAAATACTAGGGTGGTTTTCCATTTCCTTCTCCAGCTCATTTAACAGATGAGGAAACTGAGGCAAACAGGGTGAAGTGATTTGCCCAGGGTCACACAGCTACAAAGTGTCTGAGGCTAGATTTGAACTCAGAAAGAGGAGTCTTCCTGACTCCAGCTCTAGCACTGTATCGACTCTCAGACAATGGTGGAGGCACTAGAGTTGGCCCAACGAGGTGACTGGTTTAATCTAAATGGTTGATCTAATAGCCCCAGGGTGAAAACCCACTCATGTAAGAATAAGGCTGCCATTGAGAAAGAAGAAGAGGTAAGAAGTCTCACTGTTCACTAATATAGAGGATATTCTTGGATTTAAGGGAGGAGAAAAAGAGGGGTCTGAAAGGTATCTTACTCCCATAATTCTAATACTCATGCTGATGCCAAGCAACAGCCACAAAAACAAAGCTCCCCACCAATTACAGAAAGCAATTAGGCCTTTCTACTGCTTCTAGAATCCGTAAGCTCATTAGACGTTAGCTTGGTTTCTCTGAAAGCATATTATGACTAATACAAATCAAGGCAGATGAGAGCTGCCCCAACACACCTGATTCGCATTTGGTTGGAAGGCTGAGCGATGCATCTCCTGCTTTTAAAATTCAGACAGGATCAGTGTAGATTTATTATCAGTTAATAGCAGAGGATGTTCATTAATTATTAAGCTTTGTTTAAATGTACTGAATGTTTTACACAAGTTTATAGCCAATATAATGTCATCAGAAGGTTCTGACATTACACCCATGAGAAAAAGAAAGTGCTTTTTTTCTACCCTTCTGCAGTTGCTTTCTTGCAGCTGCTCCAGCTTTTGTCATAACCTAAAAGAAATAAGACATTGATTTAGCATATTTGGCAATTACTCCTTCTGCAAAACTTGGCCATTTAAAAAATTAGTGGCCTACAGAAAAGAATAGAAGGAAGGCCAGAAAATCACAGAGAAGCGGAGCATCACGGAAAGCTATAGGTTGAACTTATTATATATTTTGGAGAAGAGAACAAGGGATGCATAATAGAGATCCATAATTTTACGTACAGTCTTCTTTTCTGCTCTAGGAAGAAATGCTCCTTTCCTTGGGTTTAAGTTAGGAATAAAAATCCTTATCGCAACAAATGCCATGAGAAAGATTTTTTTTTATTAAATAAAAAGAAATTGGCTAATCAGAAAAACAATAAAATGTGGCCTATACTTGTAAATGTCACACTAACAATAAAGGATCTAATAATTAAGTATTGATTTTATTCTGAATTGACTTTGTAGATGTAAGTGACAGTTTCAGGATAGTGATACTCCCATAGAGGAAACAAGGATATTTCATCATAGGAATCATGTTCTGCTTAACCTGCTACAAATAAGGTAAAAAAAAAAATCTGAACAGTATTGACACCATAGTCCTTAAATGTCACCTTGTGCACCCACACCCCCATTTCCCTTTTTAGAAATGACAAAACAGGTCTCTCAGAGTGATTTACTCAGGGTCACACAGGTAGAAGGCAGCAGAGTTGAGATTAGAATTCAGGTCTCCTGACACTGACTGAAACACCCTTGAATAGTCTTCTTGTTTCTGCAGCTCTAGTTGGTGTAGTTGATAAAGTGGCAGGATTGGAACTGGGAATACTTGAGTTCAAGTGTTACCTTCAGCAGCTACCTGTGTGATCCTGGGCAAGTCACTTAATTTCTGTTTGCTACCCTTTCCTCAACTGTAAAGTGGGGGTAATGATTGAACCTACCTTCTGTGGTTGCTACGAAGATCAAAGGAGACGATATTTTTTATAATGCCTGGCACATAGGTGCTTAGTATGTATTTGTTTCCTTGCTTCTTTTTCTTCCAGAGGAGTCTAAAAAGCTCATGTTGATCGCTCTTTTCCTTTTTGGACTTAGGAATTTGAGTTACTGAGATATCAGTGTCTAGTAGAGCCAAGAGATGAACAGATTGGCTGATTTACTCAAAATTCTAAACGTTAAAACTTGAAAGTGACTTTAGGATCATGTAGCCCAACTTGTACCTCAGCTGGAATCCTTCCTACATGATTCCAAAAAATGTCATCCAGCTTTTGCTCAAAGACCTCTAGTCATAAAAATAAGGATATTAAACCCAAAAGAGGTGAGGTGTTTACCCATGATCACCTACATAGTCATCATCAGAGGTTGAACCTAGGTCCTTTGACTCCAGAATTACTGCTCTTTCCACCATCCCATGCTGCCTTAACTGCTTGAATTACAGAATGTGATCACATGGAAATAGGGGCTTAATAGAGATTTTGACTGCAACAACTTAGAAATCAGTTACCTGTCAGTAACCCACAGGATTCAGGAATGTTTGTGAAAGTGTCAAAGACTGAGATCCTTTGCATTGAAAAAAATGGAGTTATAGGCATTTCCATCATTTAGACTTGAATTAATATTTTGATATTTAAGACTTTAAAATTTACATTAATGATCACCATTTAAATATTTGTTACCTGTGAATGCTCTTTGTTACAATGCCATGTCACTATTTTTCTTAAAATAGTCATTTCTGGATATTTTGTTTCTATGACCAAAAAATGAGGTAAACCAGTAATGAATCAAGAATGAAGAGTCACTGATAGAAAGTCCAAATCCTGAACTGGTATGCATGGAATATAGAAGTGCTAGAGGAAGACTTCTTGCTCAGTGAATAAATCCTCTGGATTTCTGGGATAATCATTGTACATTATAAGAAAGTATGGTGAGGTATGGTCTGCATGGGCAGAGGAACACCCACACCATAACGCCAAAGCTGTGAGTGCATGTGCTATCATTAACTGTTTTAAAAACCTTGTATAAACTGCATTTAAAATGTTCCTTTCTATGTAAAAGAGATAGGTTCTTCCAGGAATGTTTTAAAGAGCTTATATGCCAAGGCAGTTTATCAAAACTGTAGTTGCTAAGGCATTGCAAGAGAATTACAAGTTTTTCATATATGAATTACATACATATTTATATACATATCTTTGTGTCTCTCTCTACCTGTCTCTCTGTGTCTCTGTCTCTATCTCTGTCAAGAGAATTACAAGAAATTTTTCATATATGAATTACATACGTACATATCTTTGTGTCTCTTTCTCTACCTGTCTCTCTGTATCTCTGTCTTTGTATCTATCTCTGAATCTCTTTCTCTCTGTCTCTGTCTCTGTCCCTGTCTCTGTCCCTGTCTCTCTGTCTCTGTCCCTGTCTCTCATCCAAACAGAAGTTAGCTTTTGGGAGACAGGTACATTAAGTTTTATCATCTTCATAACCATCATCATTAATAATAATAACAGATATGTACATGGTGTTTATGGCTTAAATGTGCTTAACATATTCTTTAATTTGATCCTTACAACAGCTTTGTGAGATAGGCAGTATAGGTATTAGCTCTATTTCACTAAGGAGAATAAGGCTGAAACCTATCAAAATGACATGCTCAAGGTCACACCATAGGTCGTAGAACTGGAATTTAAATCCAAGTCTTCTGAGCCCCAATCTAGGAAATTCACCTTCTCTTGACTGAAGTTATAATTGAAGTTATGTTCCTGTGGCTTCTGTGTGAAGAAGAGGAAGGTGGAATTTTGAAATTGGGAAGGAAGAATCTGTGAGATTTATTTAAATTACTTAAAGCAGCATAAAGGAAGATAGGAATGATTTTTCTTAAGTGAAGGTTTTTCATAACAGACTGGCTTCTATATAAAAATATTTAGGTAGAAGTCTCAGAGCCATGTATGTACTTCCTAACAAGAGATAAGGAGAATTCCAAGATAGAATTCAAGGTTCATTTAGAACAGGGGTTCTTAACTTAGGGCTTATGAATTTATTTTTGTTTTAATTTTTATAACTATATTTCAATATATTTTGGGTTCTTTTGTACTCATATATATTGGGGGGGTGCAGCTAGGTGGCACAGTTGGTAGAGTGCTGGGACTAGAGTCAGGAAGACTCTTCTTTGTGAGTTCATATCTGGCCTCAGACACTTCTTAGCTGTGTGACCCTGGGCAAGTCATTTATCCCTCTTTGCCCCAGTATCTTTGCCAAGGAAACCTCAAATGGAGTCATGAGGAGTCAGACACAACTGAAATGACTGGACAACAGCAAAAATATTGTATTTTGTGCCTTTTAAAACATCATTCTAAGAAGTGACCCTCGGGCTTCACCAAGCTGCCAAGGGAATCCACTACAAAAAAAGTGAGAGACCCCTGATGTCCAAGGAATTTTCTAATCAAAATCTTTAGTGTAAAACTGGAGACAAATTAAATTAGAATTGGTTAGGAAATAAGTATCTAATTGTATATGTAAATTAGCTTGCTTTAAAAAAAACTTTTTGTGAATTAAGATGTATTTTTGTAAAAGGTTAGCAGTTCATGATTGTAAGAACCGTAAGTAAAAAGTCCCATTTTCACCTCAAGCTAATCTTGCATTTGAGGTGCCCATCAAAGTTAGGGCCACATAATGAAGGTGAATCTGTAGCCTGGTTCTGGTGTTACCTTACTGCTGCAGGAAGAATGTCTGAGAGAGAGAGAGAGAGCACTCCAAAATGGTAAATCCTCCAGTTTAAGTGAGGAAGCTACAATAAACTCAGTTTTACACATGGAAAAAGAGGAAACAGCAATAATTTTCATGGGAGAAAATAACTAAACTATTGAATTATATCTCCCCTAAGCACTGGGCTAGCATAGTGTCCTGCATGGAGTATGTGCTTGAAGGTTTGTTTAATTGAATTGTATGTCTAATTATTACATTACCTCAGTATTATCACTTTCAGACTGTAAATGCCTGGAATCCAAGCGCTCATTTTTAAGCCTTTTATATTTCCATATAAAAGATGGGCGTTGGAAAAATTGCAATGGATATTTTCATCAAAGCATTTATGTTCACTAAATTATGTGAGCTTGATATGCCTTTAAAAATATAATATGCCTGTTTTTCTTCCAATCTAAAAATACTTAGATAGTTGAAATGTAAGGAATGGCTTAAATTTTTGAATTTTTAAAGCAAAACTTTCCCAGAAGATAATGCAAACTGGCTTGCAGATCTTGCATAAAAATGCATGTTATTATGCAAACTTGACTGCAGTTTTCATTTGGTAATTGGTTACATTTTTTAAAAGCCTTATTGATGTCTTTTAGTTTCTTATATCAGTCATTTCTGCATATTCTCCCTGAGTCCTCTCTCTCTAATCCTGGGCTTGAACATTCTCTTATTAAAAAGAAAAGCAATTAAGCAAAAAACAACAGATAAAATTTGTGTGTGTAATATTCTGCCCTCTTAGTCTCCCTCCTTCCTGCCAAGAGAATGGAGCTGAGTTCCATTGTTTGCTCTCTTCCACCCCTATTTACTTCTCATTTATTTAGAGTTCAGCTAAATTTTCATTTCATAATTTAGAAAAAAACTTTTTTAATATTGAAGTTTCATACCAAATATCATTTCTAATGTAGTTTTAAACTGAATATATCCTAAACTGATAGGAATGTATAGGAAGAGGGTGAGAACAATTTTTATTCAATGCCAGAGAATAAAAAGGAATATTTCACATGAAGGCTGTCAGTCCTGTCTTGTAACTGCTTTGTGTACTCATCTCAATAATGCTGTGCCTTTTATATTGTCATATAAAAGGTGGGTATTGGATAAGCCTTGGTAGATGTGTCTAATGTGTATCTCCTCCTTTTAGGTATCATAACGATTAAACCAATGTTTATTTTCTGTCTCCAATTACAGTGAACAGACAGGCCTTTGTTAAACTTTACTTTTGCAGTGATGTAATATTTGAGCACAGAAGGATAACTTCCACTAGCAAACACAGGGGTTTCCTTCATTTTTTAAAATCCTTACAAGCTCCTAGTTACCACATGCATTGCTACCACTGAAATATGTTCAAGTATCCTTGAAGGTTTTTGGTCTGCTGTATCTCCCAGAGCTAATTTTAGAGTCTGAGAACACAGGAAAATGCTGATTCTTAGAGAAAGGCAAGAGGTTACCTTGGAGCTGGAAGAAATGGCACTGAAATTGATGCTTTCTGAGGCCTAGTGCTGCAAATTATGCAGCCAGACAGCTTAATTACATAGGTAGCTCACCAGTAAGCACAGGGAAATCCAGAGACATCTGTGCACAAAAAACTGAAATGAGTTATACTCAGATTTACAGTGTTGAAATCCCATTCTTAGAACTCCCGAGATTCTGCAGCAGCAAATGTATTGCACTTATGCCCAGTGTCATAATGGAATGTTACATAATATGGGAAAGTCTAGGGAAGAGCAATTGATCTTATTTATTTCAGAAAAGCTCCATCCTTCTTTGACATTAAAAAAAACATCAGGACTTCACTGTACTTATTTTCTAATAAATGAGTTTTCTCTGACAGCCATCCCATTTTCCAAGCTGTTTTCTTCTACCAGTTTGATAACTGCTAGAGCTGAGGTCCGTAAGTCCCTCTAGTAACGCCTTCATGTGAGCCCCAGAAAGAAGAACCATGTTGTTTTGGAACATGCTAGACATGGGTTCTGACATGGGGCTCCTGGACTTATTTTTCATATACATATGTATAATACACACACATATATACATACATACATATATATAAAACTTTTTAAATATAATTAGTTTCCTTTGTAAGCTGTATTTTGTGTTGTACATTAAAAAACCTTATTCTGAAAAGGGGTCCTTAGGTTTTACCAGACTGCCCAAGGGTTCCATGATAATAATTGTTGCTGTTTTCATTTCATTCCTTCGTTTTCAGTTCTGTCTGACTCTTCATTGATCCCTTTGGGGATTTTCTTGGCAAAATACTGGAGTGGTTTGCCATTTCATTCTCCAGCTCATTTTACAGATAAGGAAACTGAGGCAAACAGGTTTAAATGACCGGCTCAGGGTCACACAGCTAGTAAGTGTCTGAGCCCAGATTTGATCTCAGAAAGATGTCTTCTTGACTTCAGGCCCAGCACTTTATCCACTGTCACCCAGCTGCCTGCTGATGAGGAGGAGGAGGATGATAATGATAGCTAATATTTATATGACTATGTGTCAGGCACTATGCTAAGTGCTTTACGATTATTTCGTTTGATTAATTTAATTTGATAATTACAATTAATTTGATCCTTACAACAACCCTGGGAGGTAGATGCCATTCTTATCCCCATTTTACAGTTGAAGAATCAGCCAAGTAGAAGTTAAGTGACTTGCCCAGGGTCACACATCTAGAAGGGGTTTGAAGCTAGATTTGGTTTCAGAAAGATGTCTTCCTGACTCTAGCTCAGTACTCTATCCACTGTGAAACCTGTGTGGCCACATGTGCCATCACACAAAAAAGTTTAAGAATCTCTGGACTGCAGATTCCCTTCCCCATCCTAAAATTTGGGAAAATATATTGTGTTAATTCTGTAGGTTACTCTACATATCATGAAGCTGTGAGTTATCATTCCTCTGAAAACAAAGATGTATTTTTAAAACATGAATAAAAAAAGTTCCTATCTTTCATGTAAGGAAGTGAAAGGACTAAAAGTTCCATCCCTACACATTTTTGCAGGTGTTGTTCTGAGTGCTGCTTCCTGGTCTCCTTCCCTTCTCTTTTTCCCTTGTAACCAACATATTTGTGATTGGCTATTGAGGCTTTCCTGGGCTCTTTCTGAACATCAAGCACAGGGATTTCTCTGTGTGAAATGAATTCACCTATATGAGGATCAAGGCTTCTACCTGAATTTGATCAGCACTAGGTTTAAGCAAATGAATGAGTCTGCCTGGATCATTATGCTAAAGGGAGGGTCCAAACAGAATCTCATAAACATTGTATTTGATGAAAGCAGCTTGACTCAAGGAGCAGAGGCAGAAATGAAGCCAGCTTCCTTCTGGCTGTGCTCTTGCTTTGCCTACTAGTCTATTGACAGATGCCTCAGTTCCATGGCTGTCTGCTCTATTGGCTGAGGTTTTTTCTGTCCCCAAGCCTTCCACCACTAATCACCCAGTTTTGGGGCACTGAAGGTTATAACTTGAAACACAGGAGGATCTGGCTAATGTCAGGTCCATCCTGAACCTCAAAAATATCAAGATAATGATGCATTTAAGGCAACGTGAAGAAGCTGTGGAAGGTTTTGCTACTTTTGGAAAGGCTTAAACAATAAGACAATCCAGCATGAGCCTCTGCTATAGAGAGACCTTGTTGCAGTGTGTTTTCTGTAGTTTGCATGTTCAGATATAGGTATTAAGCCACTTCACCTTAATTATCAAAGGTGAAATTGAATATAAAATTGACATCTCACTTTGATGAAAGACAACTTAGTAGGGTGTAGAAATGAGCTGCACAATGATTCTGTTTTTGAACATATATGCCAAGTAAATTCTTGTGTTGGCCAAGAAAAAGGAAAGTGATAGTAGCCTTATGTTATATGATGATAATTTCTATCACACTTTATTGTGTGAGATTGTTTAGAATTTATTGTTCCCTGTTCAGCTTGATATATCTTAATTCATCATTTGGTTAAACTAGAAGGGAAATGGAGAAGAGAGACTATATTTTCTGTATTGAGTTAGATTTTCTCTAATCCAGTTAAATTACTTGCTCCTGTTGTCTTGGAGACTCTAATAATCCTTTTTCAGCATACATTTCTTCTCTGTGTGGATATCTGATCTCTGTGTATATATACACACTAATCTGTGTGCATGGAGGCTCTAGGGTGGTGCTTTTTACCTTTAAATTGTGGTTTAAAATAATTTTCAGATGAGTGAAAACTAAAATATACTATTTTCTGATGTGTCTTTGGAAGCCCTGTGAAATGAGTTTTCAGTCTCTATTCACATCTTTAAATTTTGATGAAACTGACGTTCTTGTGTTACAGTCTGAGCAGAATGTTGCAAGATTGAATAAAGCCTAATCGATATTTGTGTATTCATAATCCGGGTGCACACAAAACCAGCATTGATTCTCAAGAGCAGTAGTAACTTTCAGAGGCATCCAAGAGAGCTCTTTCTATGTGGAGAGCAATGCTGGCTTTACTTTGTTAGAAGGGAGGAGATATATGCCCATATTCCCAGTAAGACCTTGGAAGCAAAATAGAATGATGACGACAGCAATGGTCAGTGGTTCATCCCACCCAGCTTTGGGCCTTCTTGTCAGTTGTTAGGAGATCCAGTCTATTTATTTTGTGATCACTGGATTTAGTGCCCTTTAGAAATCCAGAGTGTCCTGCGGTAGTGTCAAAGTCGAATAGAATCAGGGGCCACCTAACCCCACACATGTGAGCTGCATATTGACTTGGAAAACCACATATTAGCATTATCTGTGTGCTCTTGTGTTTTTCTTAATTTTGTTAAATATTTCCCAATTATGTCTTAATCTGGTTCCCCTGCACTCAGGAATGTTGTATGTCTGTTGTATGACACCTATGCTGTATGACTATGAGTTTCCTAGAATTTTTTTGCAATTTAGACTTACCCCAATACACCTGCTTCCCCCTCTTTCCCTCCCCCCACCACCAATGGAGTTTCTTATTTGTTGTTCAGTTCCTTATAGTCCATCATTTGGATGAATAGTGTGATAAATGGAATAGAGTGGTTTGTCCATCATTCTTTCCATTGGCTATTGAATAAAACAACTGTTTTTGTCATCATGTCATGGACTAGCATTGTAATAAGTAGATCAAGCTGTAAGCAGGGTTATTACAAGGGCTCTGTGAAGATACTCATACATCCCTAGTAATTATCATTTTGATCTTTATTTAGTCCCAACAAAACATGCAGCATGACTCCATATAATAAGGAAACTCATCCTCTAAAGGTCTCATACATATTTGTTTTAGGGAAGACTTTGTGTCAGAATAGATAGAGCATTACTTGCAGTCAGGAAACCCTAGGTTCAAATCCTACCTCCATTATGAATATTGGCGTGTGGAAATGGCAAGCCACTCCAGTATCTTAGATGGGGTCACAGAGACTCAGATGTAACTAAAACAACTCAACAACAGCAACAAATAGATGCTTTGTACCAATGAAATACAAATAATAATAAATACAAATAGTGATAAGGGTCAATTGAATTCATATTAGCTTGTTATCATTGTGTGTTTTTAGTCTCACTAGTAATAGGACAACTACTATCTTGTGAAAGGGATGTTTATGCTTGAAGAGATTGTGCACTGCTGGTATAGGTCATTGTGGTCAGTTCTGTGTGGTTATAACGTCTCCTCTTTTGATATACCTTTTCTTAATGACTGAAATGTCTCTGTTTTTTTCCATGTGTAATTGTTTTATTGACTGAGATCCTTCAGTGTTGAGGTGATGGTCGGTGGGTCAGGAAATGTGTGTTTCTTCCCCCAGAACTCTGATTTGTAGTTGCATAAAATTTGGCAAGAAGATGCCTTTCATGAGTGCTCCTCCCAGAGTTATTGCCCCAAGTCACGTGAAGTGCTGGTATGCCATATTATCGGATGATAAAGGGCATCTTTTACAAAAAAGACAAATGGAACTCCATGCCAGGTAAAAGTGGTTACCACGACCTTGCCTCTGGAACGTGTGTTACAAAGCTGAGTGCAGTCTGACAGAAAATCTTTCCTGGGGAAAATTCTGTGGCTGTTCTTAAGCTAATTGGCAGGAGAGTTTATGAATAGTTATGTCTAAGGTGTGTTCTTTTAAGAACCGAAATGACTACTTGTACTAAACCATTATAAAACAAACTTCCTTCTCAACTAATTTGTAGCAGTACTCTGGGGTGCCCGCCTAATCCTTCTCTTTTGTACACATTTGTTTGTCTAAGACCTCTATTGTAGTCTTTTAAATGAATAGCTATTATATTAAGGCAATCCGGATACTAACCTAGGTTATTCTATACTGAGTTTTGTCCTCCAGGAGGAAAAACCTTCACGCTTTGTGTATCTTACCGAGCCATGGTGATTTTATATACTTTGGCAGTAATCCCCCACCCCACCCCACTTTCACGCACATTCTCATTTAGGGAATATTGTTTGTTTTAATTAAAATAAAATGGGCACATCTGGTTGATTTGACACTTTTTAAATTTTTGGTAACTTGTTAGGCAATAGTTGAAACTATTGTGAATTATGTAGAAGTTTTATAAAGCAAATTAGTAGAACACTTTCTCAGCTGGCCTGATCTCTTAATGGTTACTAACCTTACTTTGATTTCTTGTCCCATATATTTCCTTTCTAAAAAGCAGGTTTCAATGTTGCTCTAAAGTGAGGGTTTTTAACCTGTATCTCATGAACTTAAAAAAAGATGGTAGCTGTATTTCAATGTAAATTGGTTTCCATGGTAATTTTATGTATTTTATTTTCTGCATTTATAAATATTCTTAGAAGGGGCCCTTGATACAAAAAGTCTAAGAACCCCTGATGTGAAGCAAAATATTAACATGCCATTGCTTTAAATCCCAGGCTGCACCTATTCTGCACTGGTTTTTTTTGCCAGGAGCTCTAATGTTACTTTGAATAATAATTCTAATCACTGATAATTTTGGAAAAGTAGAACCTGACAGTTGCATTAAGGAATTAGTGATAAGAAATTTATAATTACTAAGTGCTTACAAGTAATACATTCATAAAGCAATTTGTGAATTAAAAAAATTCAGTGGAACTTGTGGTTTTATTGGTATGGGGAGTTCCCATTTAGGAACTTCTTTTCCAGTGTTGAACTTCACCTGCTCTGAAACTCACAGCCCTCCTTAGAAGGTTGTCTGGGGAACAGAGAGATTAAGTCACTTGACCAGGGCTTCTTGATTCCGAGGTCAGCTCCCTATCCACTAAGCAAATTGCCTTCTTGTAAACCTTATTTAATCCTCACACCAGTGCTGGATGTAGCTCAATTAGAAATCTGTATGAGTAGCCTTAATTTGTATAAGTGTACACACTGATCATCAACTTCAAACCATCTTATATGCACATTGGAGAGCTTTGTGCTTTGCCTAGAACCCTTGAAATCGTTTTTCAAAAAATGTGCCTGGTTGAAAGAAGTCATTTTGGAGGAGAGTAGACAGAACAATTGACCTGTGATGGTGATATATCAAAATATAGGAGCACAAGACATAAGGACAAAGGATAGACAGAACTGATGTATCCAGTAGAGGAAAACATGCCCCCAAAAGAACCTAAAAGGATTAGATGAGTTCCTAATTTATTTTCCTGTGTTTGGATCTGTCTCAACTTTCTTGCTGTGGTTTTCCCTGATTTCACAGTAACTGTGGAAAGGTTTGGAAGGGAGCTGAGCATTGTAACTAGAAACTGCAGCAAAACTGAGAGACAGCCTGCTCTAGTGGCTGCCCTGCACAACTTCAAGTCAAGAGCATCTGAGTTCAAGTCCCTCTTCAGACACTTGCTAGTTGTGTGACCCAGGGAAAATTACTTAACCTCTCTGTGCCTCATTTTCCTCATCTGAAAAATGAGCCAGTTGGATTCAGTGGCTTTCAAAGTCCTTTCCAGATTCTAATTTATTTCTATGTATTTTATATTGGACAAAACATCTTTTTGATTTTTTGCTTACAAAACCCTTTGTTAGGAAGGAGTTCCCATCTACACTGAGTTGATAATCATTAGGGATAGTTTATGTAAACTCCCAGTGCCATCAGAAGAGCCTTCTCATCTGACCCTCACACCATTTGCCAGGTTTGTGATGCCTGCAACACAGTATCCTTTGTCCTTCCTTGAGAGTTGGCACAACCCAATAAAAACTGTTGTACTTGTCTCAGCTGTTTTTCATTCAGAGCTCCTCTCCAATGTTTTGTCTAGTCTTGGTTTGCTCTCTGTAGTCTGGTCTTTGAGAGGTCCCACTATTGAGATCCTTTGTCCGGTGACGTCCTGAGCATGATACAATCAGGGAGAAAGGTCAGCTCCTATCAAAAGTCAAGCCTGGCTAAAAGGTCAGAGGACAGACCTCTAAAAGAGGTTATTTTCCTTTAGTCCATAAGAGAAATTCCAAGTGATCTAAGTCCCTTCCCTTACCCTCAGCCTGCTACTAGGTTCTTTGTTACGGCTATGAACCTATCTGGTTGATTTGCTCTTAATTCAGACATTTATTTTGATAGAGAAAACATTAGAATCTGATATAGACAGGGAGTCATCCCTGCATAGATTCCAATTTGTTGTGATGCCTGGTATAGTGCAAAAAAAAAAACCAAGCATTGATGTATTCGGAGGATCTGGGTACCCATTCTGGCTCTACCTGTGTGATCTTGGGAAAGTAGTTTAGCCCCTCCAGAATTTAGTTTCCTCATTTGTAAAATAAGGGGTTTGACCAGATGGCCTCTTAACTTCCTGCCAGTTCTAGAACCATGATATTATTTTCTGCATATAGAGAATGAATCACAATTCCTTGCCCTTCTCTCTGGAATCAAAGGGCCTGGGCCCAAAGCCTACCTCTGACAGTGGTTAGTTGTGTGATTTTGGCCAGGACCTCACTTTCCTCATCTATAAAATGAGGGGGTTAGACTACATGGTCTCTGAGATCCCTGCCAGTTTAAATCTATAATCCTATGACTAAATGGCCCCTGAGGTCCCTGCCAGCTCTAGGCCTATGATTCTGTGAGTCATCTGACTAAAGAGGTAATAATTGAAGCCTTGGGAGTTAATGAGATCACCATAAGATAGTATGTAGATAGAGGAGAGTGCCAAGGGCACTGTCTTGGGCTACAATTACACTTAAAGGCTAAGAAGAAACAGACCAGGATAGGTCCATAAGAGTCAAGTATTTGAAAAGTCACTGGATTTAATGATAAGTTTATTAGTGGCCTTGGAAAGAGCTATTTCATATGATTTTTAAAATTATTATTATTGATGTAATCAGTTATGTTAATAATTTTCCTTATGTTAACATCCCTGCATTTCTGATGTAAAACCTACTTGGTCATAATGTATAATCTTTATAGTAGTAGTAGTATTTTATTCAGGATTTTTACATCCTATTGATTAATGAAATTGGTTTATAATTTTCTTTCTCTGTTTTTCTTCTTCCAGGTTTAGGTATCAATAGAATATTTCTTTCATAAAAAGAGTTTGGTAGGTGGTAGCCATCTCTAGAGGTTGGAGAAAAAAAGAAAAAAGGAATTTGCATGATAACTTTATCATGTATTTAAAAGGAATAGCAAATTGTACCTAATAGATTGGCAGTTTCATGCGCATCTTTATTATTATGCTATGTTATGGAAATGTTTGTTTTATCCCATAAATTTTAAATACATAAATTTCATTTATTTTTTTTTATAAGTTTCTTTTAAAAAAGAGAGAGCTGTTTCAGTAGCAGGTTTAGATGCTAAATCATAAGTGATTGAGAAATGGGTGGTGAAATAGTTAAGGCAGCCAATGTAGACTGCCCTTTCTAGGAGTGAGTACAGGAAAAGAGAGAAAATGGATGATAACCTAGCAAATAATAGGGTCAAGAGAAGCTTGTCTCTATCTTTTTAAAGTTTTGGGGCTTTTTGGTCTTGATTTTGTTCTTTAACACTGAGTTGACTTTCTGGAGGAAAAAATACAACAACAATGACTTAGAGGTAGGATCACAGATAAACTTGTCATTTTTCTTTTATCTTTACACCCTCAGTGACTAGGTAACTATGGTCCTGAGGCTGCCTATATTTCAAAAGATCCAAGTTAAAAATCTTAGAAGGCCTAATTGCTGCTATGATGTGGGAGGTTCTTATAGGAAGAATTAGCAAATGGCTGAGCCCTTTCAGTCCTTCCTGGTAGCTGTTGCATTTTAAACTCCTCTTGCTTTTCCTTTTCACTGCCTTCCGATTTAATGGAGAGAAAAACTATTGAACTCTTAGCCCCCATACTTTTAGCTGTGAGGTATTCAACACCACCCCTTGGCCCAGATGTAGGACAGAGGAAAAGACCAAGGCATTAGAGTGTGAGGAGAGGTTGGGAGGAGATCCTCGGCAGGGCCAGCACATCCAGAGTGATTTCTGTCTCTTTAAACTGAGACTAGAACCTGTTTTTAAGCTGAGCCTTTAAAGAGGGAGATATGAAAAATAAGAGAGTTAGTGATGATGTAAGATCACAGAGAAGACTAGAGAGGAGAATGCACTCTCTTCTCACTTGTCCTCAGAATCCCTTACTTCCTCAAACCCTCAACTCACAGGTATAAGGTATGATTGAGTTTTGTTTCCACAGAAATTATGTAAAAACAAATTATAATTCATACTGATATCTAATGTCAGAGATAAAAACTGCTTGTAGAAGACAGTGGGGGTGCTGATGCCTGAAAATCAGCATACCTACTACTGTTCATTGTTCTGAAAAGACTCCTTTCTATATATCAAAAGGACTGCCAGGTCAGGTCTCATTCACAAATGATGAGGAGGATGAGGTCCATAAACCCAGACTAGGTTTCAGATAATGAGACTTTTATCATTAATATCCTGGGTATCTTTAAACTCATAGCTTTTGTCAATTCCCTTAGCAATTGAAAATTCCTCTCTCATGTTATCTGATGCAGACAAATAGACTAAAACTATAAAGAGTAAAGTATATGAGAGGGGGGATTGAAATGTGGAAATGAGAAGATGTAATCAAGGGGTGGGATTTAGTGAACCTTGGAATGCTGGCCAATGGGGTTCAAGGCACGAAATTCGAATCTGAATGAATTATAAAGGGCTTTTGTAACTAGCTTAAAATGTGCTTGTGCCTATCTCTCCTTCACAAGGGCTTAAAGGCCAAGTCACCTGTCTGAAATGATGTGAAATAAAATCCTTTTTTTTTTCTAAATTCACTCATAGCCAGGTAGATAGAATTCTTGGTTAAACACAAGTTATCATCAAGACATCAACCCTCTTCAAAACAAAGAACAAGCAACAATGACAGTAATGGTTATCTTCTTCATGAGACCATTCTCTATCCCATCCTCTTTACAGGTGCTAGGGTCTCCCCCCTCCCCCCAACAATAACTTGAATTTATTATCTGTGGACCTAAATTTATACATGACTCCTTGTGATAGACTGTAAGATCTTTGAGGGAAAGGACTGTTTCAGTTTTGCCTTTGTATCTCCCAGACCTAGCAGAGTGCTTGACATGTGGTAGACACTAAGTAAGTGTTTGCTTTTCTGATGATAGATTGATAGGATCCAGGGTACTCATAGGGGCAGTTATCTTGAGAAAGGAAGAGAATTGGCTCTTCCTTTGAGTCTAGAGGGAAGGATGGTGGGAGATTAAGAGGAGGGGAGCTTGATTTGGATGGCCTCATACCTTAGTAAAGTCAAAGACAAGAATAAGGGCATAGGAGTTGAATTTAGGGGATTTGAGAAAAAATTTGAAATCATAGTGTTAAGGAATTTGGCATAAAGGCAATAGAAAATGAATGCATTTGTGTGTACAAAGAATGGTATGCAGTAGTGGCCCAGTTGAGATTAGATAGCATGAATTTGTATGATATCTCTAGTGGGCTTGAATCTTGGCTCTTACTGCTTACTGGAATAACTAGCTAGTGCAGTGGATAAAGCACTGGGCCTGGAGTCGGGAAGATCTAAATTCAAATCTGACCTCAGACATTTAATAGCTGTGTGACCTGGGGCAAGTCACTTTCCGTTTGCCTCAGTTTCCTTGTCTGTAAAATGGGGATGATAATAACAGCTTGTACCTTCCAGGATTGTTGAGGATATCGACTAAGATGATTATTTTAAAAGACTTGGCGCAGTGCCTGGCACATAGTAAGCAGTAATTTTACGTGTTATTATTACTATTGTTAATTTCTGTGTTGCTTTGGGCAGTAGTTAACCTTCCTGGTCCTCAGTTTTCTCATATATAAAATGAATGGGTTTGGATTAAATAACCTTGAAGTTCCCTTCAAGTTCCAAATCTATTCCCCAGGGAATAAAGGAATAAGGTGGAGCTAGAGAGCTGGGAAGTCCTTATTCACTGCTCTTTCTCCCTTTTCTCTGGGTTATTTCTGTTTCCTCTGCAGAGAAATTTACCAGAGAAGCAATTCCATTCCCACCCAGCCCATGACGCTTCCCCATCAGAGCTGGCAGAAACAACAGCTTGGAGCTGATGCAGATTTGGCTATGAAGTCAGAGGGGGAGGGAGAAATGGATTCATCAATATGAAACAAACCCAGATTTTTAAGCTTCTCGTTCTGTCCCAACAGGGTAGTGTCGTGAAGATCATCCCCCCAGTCTTTGTCTTTTTGTTACACCACATTGCAGAGGTCTGATGTCTCTTTCTGGTTCTTCTTCCCTTGGAAGTGAGAGCCTATTTCACTTTAGGTTAGAGGAGCAAAAGCAGGGGTTTGGGGGGCACAAGAGATGAAGTAGGGTCATAGTGGAGATGGCACAAATGGTTACATTGTGAGTGTAACTGCAAACTCATGTAGTTATTTAAAAGAAATATAAACTGTGCTCTGTACCTAGAAGGCTGTAATTTGCTTCTTCCTCCATCTCTTAGTGTCTCTGGTATCCTTCAAGACTCAGGTCAGATGCTGCCTTCTGTGGGAAACCTTTCTTGATATCTTAGTTATTAATGATCTCCCACTACTTGAATTATCTTAGGGCCATAGACTTAGAGGTGATAGAGTCAGGAAGAATCATCTTCCTGAGTTAAAATCTGACCTCAGACACATGCAAGCTGTGTGACCCTGGGCAAGTCAATTAACCCTGTTTGCCTCAGTTTCCTCATCTGTCAAATGTGCTGGAGAAGGAAATGACAAACCATTCTAGCCTTAGACACTTACTGTGTGACCTTGGACAAGACTCTTTACCTTGTTTGTCTCAGTTTCCTCATCTGTGAAATGAGCCCGAGAAGGAAGTGACAAACCACTCCAGTATCTTTGCCAAGAAAACCCCAAATGGGATCACAAAGAGTCGGACATGACTGAAAAATGGGTGAACAACTGAGGGGAGTCCAAGTCCTCTCATTTTACAGTTCAGGAAGTTGAAACTGAGAGAATTTAAGTGACTTGCCCAGAGACACAGAGTCAGGTTCTGAATTCAGGTTCAGCGTTGTTCTTTACATGGGGTTACCTGCACACTACATTTTATTTTGCTTCTGGAATGAATCATAATACTTCAGATTATTGTAGCACTGTGACATCTGACTCATTGTTGGAACTTAGGTGTGCTTGCTTTTTCTTGATCTTCCAGTTGCTAGTGCTGCTCCCTCCCCCAAATCACCTTGTATTTACTTTTTTTTATTTGATTGTAAATATACATATTATATTCCCTCATTAGAATGGAAAGTCCTTGGAGACAGGGGCTATTTCATTTTTATCTCTTTATCACCAGAATTAGCTGAGTGCCCAGTGTAGAGTGGGCACTTAATAAATAGTTGCTTATTGATTGATTATCAATGCTTCAAATATTTCCAGTCGAGGAAAATAAGTATCTCATTTTACATAATCTTAGGGGTAAGGGTAAGAACCAGAACTGTGCTTCTGTTAATGTAAGGAAGTCCTGGATGAGGAAATTCCCCTTACTAATGTGGCTTGGTACCTCTGCAACTTGGGTCTTAAAGAGTTGCTATTTGAGAGGCTGTGTGACTTAGACAATGTTATGTAGGCAGCATGTATCAGAGCAGAGATTTGAACCCAGACCACCTCTCAATCTACAAATTTTTCTAGATTATCAAATTGACTTCATTCATTGTTTTGGTTGCTTTTGTATGTTGTTGCCACCTTCCTTCACTTTTGCCTCTGTGATTTTCAACCAATACTTATCCTTACTTTCATGGTATTACTTCTCATCCCCTTTCCACCTAACAACTGCCCAGCCCCCAAGAGATCCCTCTTTGCAGACTTCTCTTATCTTCTCTACCCCTGGAGAGCTTCACATGGAGTAGAAGATTCATTTGAAGGAGCAGTAAGAAAGGTGAAGTTGGAAGGGAGATAAATATGGAGGAACTTTAAACATCTAGCTGAAGACTTTGGACTTTACCCTGTAGGGTATAAGATCCACTGAAGGGTTTATGTGATGAAAGAAAAAGTTTTAGGATGTTGAATCCAATGGCAGTGTAGAATATAGTGGGAATGCGAGGAGCAGGGATGCTTGTTAGGAAGCTATTCAGGCATGGGTAGTTGAGGACCACCAATAAATATAACATATCAGGATGATGGTAATGGAAAGAAAAGGACAAGTATGAGATAAATTACAAAGGAAACTCCATGGCTCTTGGGGAGGGAGGGAGATGAGTGACTCAGTAATTATGCCTAGAATTCAAACCTGGATGACTGCAAAAATAATGGCATCACTGGCAGAAAAAAGGAAATCAGGAGATTCTTTGACTTGACCCCTAGATTTAATCTTGACCTTATCATGGAGCCATCCTCCTCCTTTTCCACCATACCATTAGGTGTTATATTCCCCAGTCCCCAGTTAAGGCAATTTTGCTTTAACGTGATTTACAGATGTCCATGTTCCCAGTAGTGCATAGCACTATGCAGAACCAGGCAACAATAAACATATTGCTTATGAGGGAATGGATTAATGGCACAGCACTCAAAAACTTCATTAGGGACATAAAAAAATAGGGATAGGAACTTTTTAAAAGATAGCACAGTTTTACGCATGTTAAATATACATAAATACTACAATAAATAGTGGCCTTGAGCTGCTGCTCTGCCTTTGCCCCTGTTGCCCAACACCTAGGGTGGAGTGAGGGAGTCTTGGACCAGCCCTTCTCTGCTCTCAACTTCTGTTGCACCAAAAGACATACAGTTAGGGACCATCAAAATGGTCCCTAACAAATCAGTTGTGTTGGACCAAATTTGCATTTGCAAAACATGAGTTATAGCTGAATTGTGTAACATAAGCACCCTGAGGGCAGGGACTGGCTTGTTTGCATTTGTATCTTGTATCCCTCATGCTTAACACAGTGCCTGGCACATAGCAAGAACTTAGTCATGCTCTATCTGATTATAACAAATAATTTTTAATGAGTTTTTGGTTAAGGAAATAAATCCCCGGGATGTATTTTAATGTCATTTTAGCCCAGTTCTTAAGTTAGTGGAAGGACACAATGACACAATGGAAAGACTACTGCTCTAAATTTAGAGTAGTGATACCCAGGTTTGAATTCTGGTGCCAACACATGTGTGACCATGGGCCCATTATCTGTAAAATGAGGATATTGGACCAGATAAACTCTAAAGTGCTTTCCAGCTGTAATCTATAATCCTGTGGTCTAACTATCCTTAATTGTTTGGTTCTGTTGGTCTGAGAACACCTATGAGCTATTTGCCTGTTAATGGGCAGACTACAACTTTTCTTTCTCATCCATGTTCATGGACAATCTCATCGTTCTGCATTGCAGATCTTCAAAGGAAATATGCTATGTGGCACAATAGATAGAGTCCCAGGCCTGGAGTCAGGAGGATTCATTTTCATGTGTTCAAATCTAGCCTCAGACACTTAATAGCAGTGTCATTGCAGGCAAGTCACTTCACTCTGCCTCAGTTTCCCTATCTGTGAAATGAGCTGGAAATGGCAAACTACTCCATTATCGTTACCAAGAAAGCCCCAAATGGGGGTCACAAAGAGTCAGATGAGACTGAAAATGACTCAGTACCAACAAGGAAAACAAAAATGCCTCAGCTGGCCTTTCTGGCAGTTCAATCAACTACAGTAAACAGGGAGGGAAATAGATGCTGAGTGCCCCTGAAAGTATTGTGCCACCACATTGCTGCATTACGACCATACCTACTTGGATAGCATAAAACACTGTTATAATGTTGTTTGGTCCAGAGCTTCGATGCAGATTGGGTGGTTAGTGATGATGCAAAGTGGCACTTAAGCTCTGGTGCATTAAGGAAATCCTCCCAGCATTAGCCTGCTTACATTGACATCGTTCCTATGAAACTAGTCGCCCTTGCTGGCCATGTTCCTTCTCATCTGTTTTCAAGGAACCAGTTAGGGGAAGCATCTCATATCAGTTTGCCAGTAATTGATATAATGAAAGTGTTAGTGTGAGTCATGATGAAGACAGCAGACATTCTGGGCCTGGAGCTAAAATCCCAGACCGTGATGAAGATCATAGCATCGTAGATTTAGAGCTGGAAAGGACCCCAGGGGCCATCAAAGCTAACCCCCTCATTTTACAGATAAGGGAGGCTTGGGAAGGTAAATGGCTCGCAGAAGAGCTTGTAATACAAGCCCTTAATTCCCATTCATCAGTCATTAAGTATTTAGAGGGTTCCTACTTCTCCTTTAGCTCAGTGCTATTCCTGTATCCTAGAAGACCAACATAACACATGGTCTCGATTTTAGGGAGCTTATCCTCAAGACTTGTGAACTGGATCAAGCATTGACTAGCATGGTATAGATTCTAAAGGCAATAGGAATAGAAAGGAGAGAGTTAGAGCTGGGGGGGTAGAGTAACTGGGAGTGTGCTCATGGAGTATGTGCTTCATCAATGCTTATTGACTTAACTTGGAGGAATTGTTGAATTGGAGCTGAGCCTTGAACGATGCCAAATTGGATGGACAGAAAAAATGACGAGGATAAGGCAGCTACCTGGCCCAGTAGAGAGAATGCTGGTCTTGGATTCAAGAAAACCTGAGTTCACATCCTGCCTCTGACACTTAGCCTTAGCTGTGACCCTAAGGAAGTCACTTAACCTCTCTGTGACTCAGTTTTCCCACTTCTAAAATGGGGATGATAATAATAGCACCTACCTCATAGAGTTCTTGGGAGGGTCAAATGAGATAATATATATAAAGCATTTTACAGACCTTAAGCACTACATAAATGTAATTAAGACCATGATTGTACTGAGAAGGTGTAGTCTGGTAACAGAATCATAGCTTACACAAAGAGGTCTGGGGATAGAAATAATTATATTGCATATAAGGAACAGTGAATGAGATCACAGGATCATAAATGTAAAGACAGTAGAGACCAAAGGGCATAGGTAACTCCAACAGTTTGCAAGTATCTGCAGGTGAAAAAACTGAGTGCAAACTTGCCTTTATAAATGAAGTGTTTCGGTGCCATCTTGACCCTGCACAGGTCATATTTGCCTGCCACCAATTCCCATTGAGTTCTGAGTATTTAAAGGTTGAACATTTAACAGGGTTTCCCCGCCTCCCTTCAAAAAAAAGATGTGATTATGCATACAGATTTCCAGTCAATACTTTACAAGCATATAGGATTGTCTTAATCTGCAGATTAAAATAAAGAGTTGCCTATTTCTTGTAAGATAAAACTCACATTTAATTAATTCTCTTTCCCCAAGTAATATTTAAATTTGAGTCTACTTGGGCTTATTTGCCAAGCCTGTGCATTTTCCCTCACATCATTGTATTTTTCATTCATTTTAGTTTGAAGTGCAGCCATATTCAGAACACCAGTAATCTTTCCCTTCAAAAAATTCTGACTTGTCTTTGCCTGTTGATGGGAAGTGTCTAATTCTTTTTTTAATGGTGTTAAAAGTAACAACCAACCTCTTTCTTCACAGTTGAGGCATCTAAATTAATTGAACCAAGGACCTTGTAAAATTAAGCATAAATTCGAGTTCCATCATTTAAATTGTCCTTTCAATATCTTCAGTGAGTCCTCTTTCATTTAACAAATGCTGATGAACCAGCTGCTGAAGTTTAATGAGTTAACTATCAACTCTGTAATGTCTCCCTCCTCCAGAGTCTCTGGAAAACATTAACATGCTTAAATACTCTTGGAAAAAAAATATTATCTAGTACTTTGTCCTATACTTTGCTGAGTTGGAGACATTCAAATAGCATGTCTGAGGGCAAGAATAACAGTGCAGAGTGTAACCTTGTGATTGCTGCTAAATTCCCAAGATGTAAGTTTGTCATGACTTACACTAAGAAATGTAGTTTGAGAGGAAAGGTCTTTGCTTTTAATGTGGTTTAAATTTGTGCATGTGGAAAAGGCAGAAGTTTCCTATTTATAGCTCTGCCATCTGGCTAGTGGATGTTGGAGTTTTACCTAGAAAAGCTACCCTTTTTTGTAGTATTAAATTAAAAGTAGATGTTAACACCTGGCAATTTTGAGCGTCAGGAGGAATTTGCAACTTCGAATGTGGACTTCTTCTAGGGCTAGAAAAAAAATAGATGAAAGAATGATTACCCAGTAGTTGTTGCAGAAATTCTGACACTTCAGTAGAATGAGACCTTCTATTTTATCTAAGGTAGATTTTGCTCTTGTGTTTTTAGAGTAGATATGATTATAGGAGGGCAAGGGGGATTATAAATTATTTTCATATCTCATAGGCTTACAGAGCTAGAACTGAAAGGGATGGTCTTAAGCGACCATCAGTTCAACTCCTTGATTTTGTAGGCAAGAAGGCCCACAGCTTAAGTGACCTGCCCAAGGTCACACAGGCAATAAGCATTAGAGGAGTGTTTTGAACCCAGACCTTCTGACTTCAGAATGCACACTTTTTCCACCATGCTACATCCTCTGCATTTATAGGGACATACTGAATAGTAAGCTGGTCCAGAAACCAGGAAAAACCTGGGTTCAGGTCTCATCTTTGATATATCCTGACTGTGTGAGTGTCAGGTAACTTCTAAGTAATTCTCTAAAACTCTTAACTTACATTGAAGGTGGTGATCCACATTGGCAAAGGAAGTTTCTTTACAAGTTCCCTATACCAATTAAATCACTGGTTCAGTACTTATGCCCATAGTAGAATTAGCACATAAAACAATTCAAGAAAAGGACATATATGGTGGTGTCTCCTCCTCCACTCATAACCCTCCCCATAAAAAACTTGTTGGGCACCTTTTCTGGCTTTCAGTGACATTTCAGGAGTTTTCTGTGCCTACATGCATTTTCCCAGGTATTGTGTATTTTTATTGTTTTTATTCAGAGACTTGCTAAATCCTGAGGTACAGAGGGAGGAAATGAAGCCAGCAATGTTGAATAGAAGTGCCCAGCCTTGCTGCTACAAAGATTTTACATGCTGCTGGATATGATTTTTAAAGTATTCCCAGAGCAGCATACAGTGGTATCTTACTCTTCTGTCTTCCGTGCAAGACTAACATTGACCAATCTCTGGGGAAGTGACACCAGGCTGCCTCCTTCTTTGGCTGAATGTGAAAAGATAGGGTCAGTTCAGGGTACGCAGGGATTAGGAGGCTAGTTTCAGCAGCTGTGGGAAAAAAAAATAAGAGCATTTCTTTTTTTATCCTATTGTTTATGCAGTACCCTGTCTTTATACTTACTTGGTTTTGGCATCTAGCCACATGTTGCCAGCAGGTAAGCGAAGAATTTTAACAAGTAAAGTCATTATGGGTATTTTATAGTGTTATAATCCATTCAACAAGCATGTCCTAAGTACCTACTGTGTGACTAGCGCTGTCATGCTGTGATAGGTGTTAGGGATACAGAGACCAAAATGAAATAAGCTGCTGCCTTCAAAAAACTTACATTCTGTTGGGGAGAAATAGTATATGTAGCTATGTATACATACAAGCATGCATATATGTATTCTGCTATAACTCATATTTTGAAATGTGAATTTGTTCCAACTCATTTGATACATTAGGGAATTTTGAGCAGAACTCAAATTTTGATCTGACTTCCATTCAGTTTCTTCAGAGAGAAACCAGAAGAGAACTCAGAACACTTCATCTGTTCACAAGAACCCACGAGCTGGAGCCCTCCTAATGTGCCCCGCCCCCCAGTAAACTTCAGGTCTTTGTCAAGGCAAAATGTCATGTTTATTGTATATCTTCTGATGCAGTACTGTATTGTATATTATGTGTGTATGTGTGTATATATATGTATAATATATGTAGTGTAGGTATAATATTAGTGTATTGTATATATATGTACACATATATTATATATTGTATTCACATACTGTATTTGGTATTGTATATTTTCTGATGCTTTGGGAGATGAGAGCTGGTCCAAACTACCACTACTATCACTGCCATCATGCCTTCTGCCGGACCCTTCAGAGTTTTGAGCCTATCTAACTCATGGGAGATTGTACCAGGCCAGGCCATGGGAATGGAGGCGTAGGCTAAGCAGCAGGCCTGGGCTGCGGAGGTTACTATTATTTATTGTAATATTTATGTATTTCTTAACCATTTCACATCTATAAAATAGTGCCACCATTTTTGTTAGGTTCCTCTGTGTGTGTGTATGTGTGTGTGCGTGCGTAAGATAAACTTTTTGAGCTTTTTGTCCCACTTTATTTCGGTTTTTATTTGTGATTTTGCTTCGCACTGTGCTTTTTGGGAATGTATATATTGAGTTACAGCAGAACTGACTGAATATATATATACATATATGATATATATGTATGTATATTTATTCTTATATATAGGTGGCTCAGTGGATAGAGCGCTGAGCCTGGAATCAAAAAGACTACTCTTCATGAGATCAAATCTGATCTCAGACACTTACTAGCTATGTGACCTGGGGGAAGTCACTTAATCCTGTCTGCCTCAGTTTCTTCATCTGTCAAATGAGCTACAGAAGGAAATGGCAAAAACTACTCCAGTGTCTTTGCCAAGAAAACCCCAAATGAGGTCATAAAGAGTAGGACACCAGTGAAAAACAATTGAACAACCACACAAATGTATATTTGTTGGTTTAGGGGAAGTTACTAACAATTTGGAGGAGGGAATCAGGAAAGGCCCCATGTGGAAGGTGGTGTTCTAAAGGAAACCAGAGACTATCAGTCAGAGATTAGGAGGGAGTGAATTCCAGGAACAGGAGGTTTGGCCTGTCCAAAGGTTCATAAATGAAAAATGCGTTTTATCACTCCGATTGGACTTCCATCTCTAGTGCCTGGTATTTGAGGCCTTTGGCTTAGAGAGTATCTGTTGCTTTATTTTTTTAATTTTAATTTTTTGGAAACAATCAGGGTTGAGTGATCTTCCCAGCTAATAAATTTCTGAGGCAGTGTTTGAACTCCAATCTTCTTGACTCTGAGGTTGGTACTCTATCCACTGCACCATCTAGCTGCCCTTTTTCCTTTATTTCTGCAAAGTTTTTGAGGGTATTTGATGAACTGGAGAAAGATATAAATATTCCTAACTAATTTTTTTAAAAAATCATCCCCATCAGGATCAAACATTTAAATGAATACATTATTTATTACTTACTATGTGCAAAATGCTGTGCTAAAAATAAAAAAAAAATAAGGCAATCTCAGCTTTTATGAGGCTCATTCTAATCAGGAGGCAACATACATAGAAGGTTTCAACTACATGTCAGATGGAAAGGTCCTGTGGTTCTTGGGATGCAGTGGCAATGGGGATAGTCATGCCCCTTTAATGGCATTTCCACTGATAAGATCTTTTCAGTTTCTGATGTTGAACCATTTTACAGTGAGGTGACAAGAATTTTATTGTCTGCCCGTTGGTGACACTTGGTGAGCAGTTATTGCTGCTGCTGATGAGGAAGATGGGTCTCTTTTCTACAAGAATTCCTCACTACAAGATGAGGGGCTATGGGGACTGGTCTGGGAATTGGGAGGACACTGCTATTACCAAGGGTCTTAGACTCAGGGTCCTGGGCTGTCTCCATCAGAATCTGAGGGGAGATAGCAGGTAGTGTGGCGGTGTTGATTTCATTTACATAGTCCATGCCGCCTTCTGCCTGTCCCTCAGGGTGTCTTGCTACTTCACCAAAGCTGGTCTGCCTAGGTAAGCCTAAATCCTCTTAATAAAGCATGAAAGAATGGGAACAGGTCTGGTCATAACTTCTTTGGAAAAAGTTGCATATCTACTATATATTCATTTGGTCAAGTTTTAAATACACATAGGCTGAATTCAATATGTACATATAAAACCTTTTTTAAGCATTTGTTTTTCAATAACCTAAACATAAGTGCCCCAAAACAACCATGCACAGGAACGCTAATGTCACAGGTCTCTTGGGTAACTTACCTTTGTCATCCTGACTTGATGAGCACCGAGGAGATTCAATTTCAATTCAGCAATCTGAACAAATAAAGCTATTTCAGCTCAAAGTCTTTTATTGTGTCTCAGTTCCCAGCTGTTTAAAACCACAAATACTCACCCATGGGGTAGTTGAAGAGAGAGAATTTCCAATGACAATTTTTTTTTCCATAAGATGTAGTAGAAGGCATTTTGACATAGCCCCAAGATGCTAGGATCAGATTTAGATCTGGACCCCTTCCTCCCATATTATGAGAAAAATATTACAGATGAGGAAACTGAGGCACCTAGAGGTTAAGTAAGTTGCTCGAGGTCACATAGATAGTAAGAGGCAGAATTTGGACCTGTAGTCCTTTGTTCCAAAGCTGGGGCTCTTTCTGTTTTACCACATTGCCTCTCTCAGAGTTCAAATACTGGTTCCAATACTTACTAGCTATGAGACCTTAGACTAGCCCCATCATCTGAGTATTTATTTATGTATAAAATGAGGATAATAATAACTGCCCCAAAAGACTGTGAGAAAAGTACCTTCTTACCTTTAAAACACAATATTAATATCAGCTGTTATTGTTGTTTGGACCAGTCTGGCCTCTGTTTAAATCAATAGTGGAAAAAAAAATCATCCTGAAAAAGTTATGATCAGATCATAACTGCTGCCTCATGTCTAGACGCACTCAGTAGAAAAGCACTGCTCAGTTTTTCATGCCTTACTTAGTCCTCGAGATGGGAAGTGGCGTCTGTGGCAGAATCTGGCTCCCATGACTTGAATTGACTATAAATTGCTTCAAGTTTTATTTTTAAAATCGATGTGTTGGTGCCATGTTGGCATTCTTTTACCAGTGAACTCGTTTCTATGTCTCTTGGCTGAACATTCTTCTCCATTAAAGTGTCATAAATTCTTTATTTCTGAATTGTGATGAGATAGAGAAATTAGAACATGTGCTTCAAGTAAGACTCGGTGGGGTGGGGTGGGGGGAATGCATTGCCTGGGTCTTGAGAAAGTCTTTCTGAAAATGTCAGCGCTTTCCTTCCAGCTTCCATGCTGCTCCATTACAGTCACCAAATTTCTGCTGCTCACTTAAGTAGAGCACCTACACATACATGGCCAGGATAGATCTGAATTGAATTGTTTCAGTCAGCAGGCTGAGGGAAAAACTGAGTATCTTCATCCCATGGTTGTATTGAATTCTTGTTTTCTCACCAAGTAATCATGGGTAATGAGGTGTTAAATAAGGAATGGCTTGTTGCTATGAATGAGAACTCAGCTAGAATTTGTACCATTTCTGAATGGGAAGGAATGTGGGGTAGTGGTAGAAAGATAAATTTAATGTCTGAGATTCTCTCTGTTCTCTGTGATACTCCACGGACTCTCTGTAGTGCTTCACATTTATTTCATTCACATGGACTTGAACTACAAGTTGGAATAGGGGCTTTGCTGTTTTCCTATGGTGGTCTGTTAAAATTAAGATCTTCAGCTGGACAAGACAGACTTGAATTTCATTCACCTTTCTTCGCTGGCAAAATAACCTCCAAAATATTGACATATTTGACCCCTTCTCTCTTCATTCTCTACCTTCCATTTCTCTTTTCATTCTTCTAGTTTCTGTTTCTTTCCCTCTTTTTCTGGGGGCCATGGTTCTACCATCACATAAATCCACAGTTTTACCCTTGTGGGTTTGGAATAGTCTGGCTAATCCAGATGATGGAAAAATTAGATGAATTTTGTAGATTCAGACGATTTTTATCCTTCTTTCCTGTCCCCAAGCATTATATTATATTATTTTATTTTTCCAAGTTGTTTCTTATAGAAATATATGTTGTATTTTCTAGTCTGCTGGAACCACTTCCTAGCTGATTTCTTGGAGATCTTTTTGTCCTTTAGAAACTCCTCCTCCCCAAAGATAAAAAGTGCCTTTTTATTTAAAAACAAACAAACAAACAACTTTTCATTGCAAAATGTTATTCAAAGCAACCCTCCGATTCTTCTGGGCCTCCTACAAGCAGGGTGCTTTGCCCTTTGCCAGTGGATAAATTGGAGCAGAGAGTGATTTTGCACTTAGCAACAGAGGATTAGACCTGAGGCTTCTGGGTTTCTTGAGAGCTTGTCTTGATGGTTATAGAGATTAACCAGTAAAATATGCAGTGAATCGCTGCCCAAGGCAGGGAATGACTACCCAAAGTAGAGAACAAACCATGTGAGACTCACTGCAGCATACAGTAGCTTCCATTGGGGAGGATTCTCTGTGAAGATACTATCTCCTTCCTGGTGAGTAAATGATCCTGGGAAATCTTTTCACTCCTATAGATTGTAAGATTGTGTTCCAAGAAAAATGTGTTTACTTGAAAAAAAAATTTATAGCAGATTGACTGGGAGGTTTTCTCACACAGTTCATGAACTTTGCGTAAAATGTGCAAGCTACCATATTATTATTAAGCTCTCCTTCTGTTCTGCCCTGTTTTCAAAATTTCATTGAAACAAATGAGGCAGAAATTTCATTCAGCACAGGATGCCTGTGCTCGTTGAAACTGTCAACACTGCTTTTGTGATGTTGCCTCTGTGGGGTGCTAGCTGTTTGAATGAACAAAACCCTGCATGCCTACTATGTTATATATGTTAAGTGCAGTGAGGGTAGTGATCAATCAACAAACAATGACCACTTTCTGTGTGCCAGGAAATGTACTAGGCCCTATAGATACAAAGACAAAAATGAATAGTCCCTGCCCTCAAGGAGCTTTTTATTCTATTGGATTAACAACATATAGAGAGAAGTATATGCAGATATATATACAAAGCACCTTTAAGGTAATTCTTGGCAGGAAGGAGGCCATGGTAGCTGGGAAAGCTTGGGAAGGTCTTCTTAAAGGAGATGGAGCTTGAGTTCAGCTTTGAAAGAATACCAAAGCTATATGCAACAGTGCCTGAACTTGAAAGAGCTCATAGCCAAAGTGAGGAAATGTGACTTCAGTTTAGTTTATTGCCAGGCATGGTTTTAATGGACATAGAAAAATGAATAAGACCTGTCAGTTCAAGGAACTCATAAGTTCTTCAGTCATTTTCAGTTGTGTCTTACTCTTTGTGACCCCATTTGAAGTTTTGTTGGCAAAGATACTGGAGTAATTTGCTGTATCCTTCTCCAGGTCATTTTACAGATGAGGAAACTGGGGCAAACAGGGTTAAGTGACTTGCTCAGGGTCGAACAGCTAGTAAATGTCTGAGACTGGATTTCAACTCCGGAAGATGAGTCTTCTTGATTCCAGGCTCAGCACTCTATGCATTCTACCACCTAGCTACCCTTTAATAGGTCAGAATATGTATGGAAATAGCTAGAACATACATGCTGTGTAAGAGGTACTAAAAATGTGTTGTGGGACTTTGTGAGGACAGATAATCCATATGATTGGGAAGTGGAGAGAAGCTTTCTTTAAGGAGGAGGTTTTGGGAGGGCCTTGAAACATAACTGGGGCTTATGGGAAAAGGAAGGAAGCCTAAAAGACCTATGGGAATAACAAGTTGTACATAGTAGATTTGCGGCTTCATGTGAAACTTTTTAAAAGTTATCCTATGTTATGGAAATGCTTGTTTTAATCCATAAATTAAAAATAAAATAAATTTTAGAAAAACTTATGAGTTGGCTTAAGGGAAGATAAATCATAGGGAAATTCATAGGCATATTGAGGAAGCAGGAAGTAACCTAATTGACTGGGACATATGGTACATTTGGGGGAATAGAAGGGGATAAGTCCAGAAAGTTGACTTGGATCTAGATTATGCAAGACCAGAGTCCAGAGAGTTGACTTGGATCTAGATTATGCAAGCCAGAGATGCCACACAAAGGCATTTTAACTTTATTGGTGTGATGAAAAAATCACTGAATTTGGAGTCACTGGGCCTAGGTCTGGGGTGTATTGGCATAGACTGAAGGCAGTTCTGGTTCTCTTGGTTAAATAATCTATTTGTAACATGATAGTAGTCCTGCAACATACTCCTAAAGAGGAAGGAAAAGTTCTAAAGTACACTCTGGCCACCGTGCCAGTACCTGATCCTGGCCTGTTTTCACATAGGATCCCATTGTCACCATTATCAAGGGAGCAAATCAGAGCACTGACCCATCTGATTTAAACCCCCTGAGACCCAAGACTGTTCCTCCATAGAGCTACTGGAGCAACCATTTTGATGGAATTGATAAGTCCTTTATTTGAATTAACTGATTGTTTTGCCTACTTGGAGAGACAGGATTTCACAGCTGATGGAAATACAGTTTTCATGAGGGGGATGGAAGGAAGGATAGTGAATCCTCATAATCGTAATAGGAAAAATGTAACAGACAAATTTCCATTAAGTTGGAATATCAGTGACAACTAGGCAATCTTGATTATAGAAGCATATTCACTTCCGCAGCATTTAGATATTTGTAAATTCAGTTTTTATATTTAAGTGGAGGTTCCCAATATTTTCTTCAAGTATGCGCATAAGAGAGAACAAGAGGGAAATAGAATGGGGGAGAGTGAAAGACAGAGAAAAAGATGTGTATGTACAACACAGATTAACAGAACAGGAAGAGAGATAGATGCACAGGAAGAATGGGGAGGCATAGACACAATAGGGTGAAAGAGAGAAGGGGGAGAGACAAGATGAAAACCACAAAAAGTTGCTTGTTTTGCTTGTATCTTTTCTTCAGCCCTCTAACCTCACATAGGACAGTAATGGAATAAAGTATTGAGCTAGCCAGGAAATGAATGAAGATTTTATAGTATGGAATATATATGGCTCAGGGATTTTTTTGTTTGTTGACTCAAGAATAAATGTCAGAGGATGTTCAAAGAAATTACACTAGAAACCTCCTTGAGGGAGTTTAAAAATTTAAAGATGATATTCCCAGTTCTAGGTCTAGTAGTCTAAGACTTAGAAGCTTTGTGGAACTTTGCACATTGAAGAGAAGGATATTTGTTGTCATTTGGCACTCAAGCAATGAGATTATCTGAACTATCCTCAGAGCAACAAATTGTTATTTCTAACAAGATTATGGTGGCACAGTTTAGTTCAGATTTCCTAAGAAGGATTTTAAATAATTTTTTTTAAAGCTAACAAAATGATGACCAGGCTACAGTGCCAGACTAATCATTCATTGTATATTTGTCAAAACATGGTGACCCAAAATATCATTTTAAAAAGCTAACTCTGTGTGCTGGTTGACTAGTTAGCCACCTTCTCCCATTCTGTCTGCCACGGTGGCTGGCAGTCTTATCTTCCGAGTTATTCCTTGCATTAATGGTACTGTTTCAAGAAGGCCCTTTTGAAAATGTGTAAGCTACAATATCAGCATATTTTCTGTTATTCTGTTAACATGGGCTCATTTTTCCAATTAAAAAGCAAGAAACTAGTTCCGTGAAGGAATGAAGACAACAGATTGATAAATAAATTTATATAGAGAATAGGGTAAGTGCAACAAATACATGGATGAATGAATGAATGAATGAATGAATGAATGAATGAATGAATGAATGAATGAATGAAATGCATCAGCAAACAGAAGAAGGAAGAGTGAGAAGCAGGCTGAGGGGGGAGGAGAGAGGCTGGGCACTGCAGAGGAGACCCTAGTTGTAGACCCAGGACCAAATTCCAGTGCTAGGCAAAGTTTGAAAATTGAATGTCCCCTTCCTGAAAAGTGAGTGCCCCTGACATAAACATCCTTGGAAATTGGATCTAGTTCTTTAGATTCTTCACTGTAACCAATACAAATTGACTCATTCTTCACCACCACCCCCCAAAAAAATACGCACACAGTGTAGAATTTTCTGGCATTCAAAATAAATGCATTTATAAAAAGTAATGTCAGCAACTGTCCCTCATTTCACCTTCATGCATGTTGCATTGCTCTGGCCTGAAAAGCTAGCAGGCAGCTTGAGGATGTCCTGGGATGGAAATACCTTCATGTAAATAAAAGGATGTATCAGTCCAATTTTCTTGCTTTGCAGTTTTACTGGGTCTGAGAACTGAAAGTAGGGAGAGAAAGGGAGGACAGAAGAAGAGAAAGAAGTGGTCTTTGGAGCTAAAAATTTGCTGGCAGATACCTGCTTCTTCTGTGGTGTTATTGAGTCTATCCAGAGGGGAAGGAATCAGGGACAGGAAATTGTAAGGAATAAAGAAACATAAGCTCTGAGGGCTGATTACACAATCTGATGATTGATGTAAAAATTGAAAGTGATCCTACAAAATTTAGTTCTTAGAAAAGGAAGTCTGTGAGCCATTGATAGTAAATTAAACTTGTACTACAGAAGCATGCCAATGATTTTTCTGCTTTATTTTTTGTTTTATTTGAATAACTCAAAATGCCAGTTGTACAAGGTCATAGAAACATTCAAAAGTAGTTTTGGGTTTTTTTTCTCAAGTTTTCTTGTTGTAAACATCCATTAGTGGGCATTCTGACCTAGAAAATGCATTCTGGGAAGCCAAATAAGCCATTGCTCTTAACCTACATGATTTAGAGGACAGGCCTGACATGAGCATAGTGATCTGGCTGGATGAATCCAATCACAGTAAAATTCCAGTAGGCCAGACTCCAACTAACTAGAATACTCAATCAATTGAATTTCTCCATCCCTGCGTATGCTTTGTGAGTGGAAGAAACAAATGACCACAAAATAAGTCAGCAGCAGAATTTATTTAATTTAAACAAATGTTTTAATTTGTACTTGATGAAGGAGAGACTGGGATGGGAAGTAGCATAATAGAGTGGGGAAAACACTGAATTTGATGTCCTAGATCCTGTGTTTGAATCCTCCCACTGCGACTTTCTTTCCTGCATGATTTTAGGCAAATTGTCTTTCTACTTTGTCATGTGCAAAATGGGAGGTGGAGGAAGTTAAGACTGGAAAAGTTTTAAATCCTGTGACCCATTAACTTTCTGTATCCCTCTACATCTTCTATGTTCACAGTACTATTTAGCAATTATTCTGATTTGTGGCACTGAGGCATTTATGGATTTTTAGTTATCAGAGAAAGATTAAACATTATGCCATTATATGGCTAGTATGTTTAAAAGTACACTTGATGATGATGTCAAAGCTGTATCTATTCACACCTGACTCTTTCCTCTTTTTCTGAAACCAATAGAGAAGCAGGTTGTCACTTAATTAACCAGCTAGGGATTATAGTTTATATTTTGGCCACCAGCCAGTGGTGGCCAGACTGCCAGCTGGTGGAGAAGAAGGCATTCCATGTTTATATGGTCTTTCCCAATAGATGCATTATATCCTACTCTTACAAAGGAGACTCAGACTACACAGGAGAAGTCTACACCAGTTGCCCACTGCCCTAACCTCTTCCACGGTGGGAGACTCTGGCCCTAGGCTCTTATATAGATCTAGGAATATATTTCATAATGACCTTTTTAAAAGGATTTTCTAATTAGAATACAGGCATTATAATACAGTGGAAAGAGTGCTAGGATCTGGATTTGAGTCCCTGACCTGCCTCCTCCTTCCCTTGTGATCTGGGACAAGAAACTTTGTCTTTGGAGGATTTCATTGCCTCATCTGTAAAAGGTGGAGGAAGGACTGAATGACCAAGTCCCCTTTCAATTTTATGTCTGTGATCCCGTGATCCCCAACCTACCTAACTCTCCCTCCAAAAAAAAAGGCCCAGACTATCACACTCTGTAATTATTCTGTAAAATTAAAGTTTTATTGTACCACCTGAAATGTTTGTAATTGAAGTTCTCTGCATTTATAGGTATTGTCTGAATTTTGTTGCCCTCTGCTTACTTTTTAAATTTGAATTTTTTTCTGGCAGTAGTCTTCTCATTTTATTTTAAAATTTTATTTATTTTTAATTTATGGAATAAAACAAATATTTCCATGACATAGTATAATAAAATCATTACATATGAAACTGTGAATCTATTTTGACATCTAGAATGAATTTATATATACATGTATGTTAAATACATACATACATATATATACACACACATACACATACATATTTGAATCTGATGACAATAGTCTTTTTATAAGGTTAACCAGGAGAATAAGGTTTTTTTTAGCCTGAAAATAAAAATAATATTTCCAAATATAGTCAGCTTACAATTTTATTAGGGACTGCCTACTAGCTGATGAGCTCCATGAGGGCAAGGACGATCTCTTAACACAAGTTGACATCTCCCTTTCTAGCGATCACAGGATTCTGTACACAATTAGTGTTTAAATTATTGGATTACTGAATGTGTTGACTTTATAGGTGGAGGCCAGAATTGTTGGCTAGGAAGCTCTAGTGTTGGCTGCTTAATAATGACACTGTTCAAATATATTTGGATATTATCTACACTTTTTAGCTTTCCTATTGCAATGTCACACATAGATGGGATGTTTCCTAACTTTATTAGCATCAGTCTCAACCCTGCCCCTAACTATGTTTAGGGTGACAACCTTTGTTGTTTTTGTGGTTAAGTTGTTTCACTCATATCTGACTCTTTGCTATCCCATTTGGGGTTTTCTTGGCAAAGAGACTGGAGTGGTTTCCCATTTCTTTCTCCAGCTCATTGTACAGATGAGGAAACTGAGGCAAACAGGGTTAAGTGACTTCTCCAGAGTCACAGAGCCAGTAAGTGTCTGAGGCCAGATGTGAACTCACAAATATGAGTCTTCTTGACTCCAGGTCTAGTGTTCTATCCACTAAGCCACCTAGCCGCTAGGATGATCTTTTAGCCTTTGCTAAGCTACCAGCTGCTGTTTTGACAAGCAACAAAATCCTGTTGAATACCTCTGGTCTAAGACTTTTGCTTCTCCTCATCTTCCTCTTCCTCATCCCTTGACCATTTCTTTGTTTATTATCATGATCTTTGCTCCTCAGACTTTATGAAACTTATATCAGTAAGTTTGGAAACTCATTAGCAGCTGTGGCAAATAATCAGCAAATATGGAATGTTAAAGCAAATGCTTGAAGGCAGTATTTTAACAATCATAGATTTTTTTGATTGAAGTTGGCCTTATGCCATGTTACAATTTTTTAGGCTATTCACAATTCACAATGTGTCTCAGTCTGAATCCTGACTGAAAGGGCAAGAAATAGGGTGAAATATACCTAACATATACATACACACACACACACACACACACACACACACACACAGAGGATGGGAGGGAGAGAGAGAGAAAGAGAGCACAGAAAGGGATCTTTGAAGGTACTGAGTCTACCCATTTTCATTTTATAGATGAGGAAATTGAAATTAAGTGACTTACCCAAGATCCCATAGCTAGTAAGTGTCTAAGGCAGAATTTGAACTTAGTCCTTTCTAATTCTAGCATTTTATCCCCCTAGCAGGTTGGGGTCCTATATAGTCTATAGATTTAATGACTAAGGGAAATTATGTTAAAGATAAAGGACCATGCTTAATAATTAAGAATAGAACCAGGCCTTGATCTGAAGAACAAAAGAGGGATTTGGTACCAGCTGGCAATATAAAGAGCAGTCAGTTGATCAACAAGCATTTCTTAGCGGCACATTACCTACCACTGTCCTAAGTGCTGGAGAAGATACAAAGAGAATAATGGTATAGTCTTTGCTTTGAAAGAACTCATATTAATTCACAGGGAAACAACATCTCAGTATACGCAAAATGAGATCATATGGCAATTGAGACCACCAGCAGGTGGAATCAGGGAAGGCTTCGTGTAGAACAACACTGTGCTTGAGCTAATTCTTGAAGGAAGTAAGGGATTCTTTAAGATGGAGGTGAGGAGGGAGTGCATTCTAGGCACGAGAACTGGCCAGGATAAAGACACAGAGATAGGAAATGGATGTTTGAGGAATGAGAAAGCTAGTTTGTCTGAACCATAAAAAGGAAGATGGTGAGTGTGGTATAATGAGTCTAGAAAATTAGGTTGGGACCAAGTGGTGAAAAGGGTCACAAGAGCCAAACAGAAGATGTTATCTTTTATGTCACCTGCAGTGTGCTCTCTATCAGAGGCAAAAGAGAGTCTTTGGAATTTATTTAGCTGGAGAGTGATGTAGTTCTGTGACTAAGGAAAATCACATTTGCAGTTACATGAATGATGGATTAGCATAGGGGAGAGACTTGAGGCAAGGGGAACCAATTAGTAGGCCATTGTAGTAGCCCAGGCAAGAGGTGATGAAATTGTGAACACCGTGTTGTGAACCTAGCAGACTGGAAGGATGGGCGATGCTTTGGCAGACATAGCGCATTTTGGCAGAGGAATGGGTTTAGGGGATGGGTTTGGTTTTAGACACACTGAGTTTGAGATGTCCACAGGACATGGATTTTTTTTTCTGGCACAAGGTTAGACCCTTTTAATGTGTTCTAAGACAAGCAGCTGAAGCAGAAACTATGAGAAAACATTTGCCTTTTTTTCTTTATCATCAAAAAAAAAGGATAAAAATAAACAAAAAAAACCCTATAAATATTTGGGGGAGGGTGGTTTTATACATGTGATATAACATTATAAACTCAAGATAGCTCATGGATAAAAAGGTGAACTCCTATATTCATCACCTGTCTCTTCAAAAAGTTTACATGGAACATCCGTCTAGTCAAAACCAACATGCTCTCTCCATTGAAATGTATATCCAGTTTTTTCCAAGAAGACTCTGGCATGCATATTTGGTCGTGGGATATCCTTAGAAGGCTCTGTCAATGACCAGATGACAGGATAACCCTCCAGAATCTATTATAATTGTAGGGGGGAGAAGTTATTCAAATTTTTTTTCTTTGTGGCTTGTTATTTCTACCTTCTCCTTCACTTCTCCTCCATCTGCTCAGAAAGTACTCTGAACTCCAAAGGTCCTCAGCCTGTGCCACCAAAGTCCCCTTGGCCTCCTCTACTGTCTCCTTAGCTACTAGTGTCTATCACTGGGCTTGGCCCAGTCCAGAATCACTCAATTTCCATTGATCTCCCCATCTTCCAATGGTTGCTTTCATAGCTTCAGAATCTTTTTCTGAGTAGAAGCCCACAAAACCAAACCCTTTAGACAACCCTTTCTCCTTTTCTGTGAATATCCTAGCATTAACTAAGCTGGAAAATGAATCTTTCAACATTTCATCTGTTGTGTCTTCTTATAGATCTTTGATGAACAAAATGTTGTAGGACTGGTTCCTTGGTGCCAGTTGTCTTCTGGCTCTTGAGCTCTAGCCTGATTAACCTGCTTTCAATTTCTGCCTTGGTAAGAATTTGAGTTTCCTTTGCTGCTTCTGCAGAGATCAGTTCAATGAACGTGCACCCTCCTTTAGGTCAGCCATAGTTGTTCTGGAGCAAGCTGATGGACATCACCTTCTCAAACCCCTGTTGCAGATTTTCTTCAGGGGTACTGCTGACAAAGTTATTTGGCACCACTGTCTGTGAGTCTGCTGGCTTGCTATTATATTTCCATTCCAGGAATTTTTCGTCCCACTTCTCAAACCCTCTCATCTTTTATTTTTTTCTTCAGAATGAGTGCCCAACCGCCAATCTCAGTTTCCTGTTTCTCTTCCAGGGCTTTTTCCGCATCTGCTTCTGTCTTAAATTCAACACAGGTGATTCCTTTGAGCATCCCATCCTTGGTGCAGGTGAATCTAGCCTCAATCGCATCTTCAAATGCTTCCTCAGTTTCCTCCTGAGTTATTTTATAAGGTAGATTCTTGATGAGCATCCTTACATCTCAATCTTTTCTTTGACCTTTTCTAGTTTCATTTTAAAGTCAAAAACTTTGGAGCCATTGAGTTCCAAAGTCTTTTCCACATCTTCAGCTGGTTTAAATTCTGTATAGCCAAACTTCCTGGTGGCACCAATTTGGATGTCCCCAACTGTAAGGTCCTTTTTAAAATTTAATTTTTTTTTTTTTGGAAAGAAGTCCATGATGCCAGTTTTTAGCTCAGAACTGGCTCTATTAAAGTTTATATTACCAGTGAAAAGATTGGTATTTGTAGGTACTTCAGGTTCCAATTTCTGTTTCTTGACTTTTTTGCCCATTTCTTTTTTCCTCTTTCCTCACATTTATTGGATGGGTGCTTTCTTATCTTCCTCCTCATCTTCATCTTTGTCCTCCTCCTCCAATTTCTTGACTTTTCCAGCTTTCACAGAAACAGCCTTCCTTTGGGCAGGTATGGTACCCAGAGCTGCTTCTTCATTCTCATCACCATCATCTTTCACCCCATCCTCTTTCTCTTCATCCCCAGAGTCTTATTTGGCTAGAGATGCTTCCATTATTGTGACTTTTGGTGGTTCAGATTCTTCACCCTCCTCATCTTCACTGTCTTCTTCAGATTCACTGCCCCCTTTTTTTGCCCATTTGGCCAGGGATAGGGGGGCTGCTGCTTCAGCTGGAGTATCTGGTGTAGTGACAGCTTTGGCTAGAATCATCACTTTCTTGGCAGGGGCCACAGCTGCCTTCTTACCAGGAGTCATGACTACTTTCTTGACAGATGTGGTGGCAAAAATGGCTTTTTTGGCTGGTAACATCTATCTACTAGTGTGGATGAAAATGGAGAAAAAATATAGGATTATAATTGAGGGGATAATGGTCTCATGAGGGTTTTATAAGGATGGAGGAAACATGAGTTTGTCTGTCCAGCCAGAAAGGGACCAGTACTTAGATTAAAGAAAGAGTGAGTGCGATTAAGGTATAATCTACTGGAGAAGAAAGGAAGGGATGGGATCAAGAGCACAGGTAAAGGGGTTGGTCTTGGCCAAGAAAAGGTCACTTCATTGTCAATCAGTAAGCATGTATCAAGTACCTTTTATGTGCAAGGCACCTTGCTAAATGGAGATACAAAAAGAGGCAAAAGACAATCCCCACCCTCAAGGAGCTTATAGTCTAATAGGGGAAGACAATAAGAAAGGAAATATTTACAAACAAACTATAAATTGACTGATTGACTTTTGGGAGGTTTGTGTGTGTTCGTCCTTTGTTGCCGAAGATCATGCCATCATAGAAATAATGACATGACTTGCACTTGACTTTGTTTTGAGTGAGGGAGGGTTGTACAGGTCACTAGCCTCACTTCTCCTCCAGAGCCATCTGGATCCAGTGACTAGATATTCACCAGAATGACTGGAGATGACCCAAGATGAGGCAGTTGGGGTTAAGTGACTTGCCCAAGGTCACGCAGCTAGTGAGTGTCAAGTGTCTGAGGTGAGATTTGGAACTCAGGTCCTCCTGACTCCTGCAGTGGTGCTCTATCCACTGTACCACCTAACTACCCCCTGGGAGGTTTGAGGAGAGAAGAGAAGGTGTAAAATGTTTTCTGTGGACAGTGTAATAATGAATCAGTTAGGAACTAGTTAAAACCTTGCAGAAATGAGGACCTAATTGAAGAATGGTATAACATCAATGCACCATAGTTGCTAAGGGAAACAGAGGAAAAGCAAATATTTTCCTGAAGGTTAAACCTCCCATCATATTCTTTTTCAGAAGATACATCTGTAGAGTCATTGCATAATTATTTGGGAAAGTAGGGTATTAACTTGAACAAAACTCTAAAATGGCAGTGTTTCTAGAGTAAGGGAATAAACACATCTCATTTTTGTCTATCTTTGTAGCATCTGAAAACTCCCAAGTGCAAGATAAGAAGGCTCCTGCACCTGGCCGCCCCACCTCTGCTGCTTTAGGACAAAATCGCAATGTTCCAGGCAACAAACCAGGTGAGCCAATCCAGAGTTTGATGCCAGAATTCCATAGAGTATCCCACAGACCTAGGAGCTGGGCAGGAAGATAAAAGCTGAACTGGGGAGCATATGAGTCCATGGAAATAAATGCAAATGTCTCCCCGTGGATTAAAAAAAATCAACTTCCCAAAGACAGGATGGGGAGGGTGTTTTCTAGACCACCATTTCACAAGAAAAAAAGATCCACAGTCTACAGATCCACAGCTCAGCAGTCAGTAATCTTCATATGGATAAAAAATAAGAAATGATAATCACAATACAATGCTGACTTTGGCTGCAGTGAGAAGCAGTGTTCAAAATAGAGCAGGTGAAGACCCTATTATAATCTGCCATGTCCAGTTCTGGATACCACCACATTTTAGGAAGGACATTCATGACCTTGAGAGTGTCTGTCAAGATTATGAGATCTTAGCACTATCTACGTGAGGATCACCGGATGTTTAGCCTAAAGAAGAGATAATTTGGGGGAACTCGACTGATGTCAGCTAGTTGTTGGGAGACTATCATAGAAGAGAGCTTAGATTTGTTCTGCTTATCGCCTAGAAGCAGAACGAGGACCAATGAGCAGGAACTACTAAGAGACAGATCTTGGTTTAATGTAAAGAAAAACTTTCTAAACATTAGATCTATCAAAAGTAGAATTGCTGCTTTGTGGATAGTGGGTTCCCCCTCATTAGAGACTATCACTAGTAGACTGGTTGACTACTTGTTGGATATGTTAGAAAAGGGTTTCTTACACAGATACAAGTTGGGCTAACTGACCTCTGAGATCTCTTCCAATTCTTGAAATTTTCTCCCCCTCAAGCATCATTCTCCAAACTTCTAAAATGGGTCACTCCATAAGTAAAAACTTTTGAGGATATAATCCCATGTGTGTATATCTGCTTATTTTTAAATTATGCATATGTATTACCAAACTAATAACCAAAATAGTCACTGAAATATGAGGTAAAGGTGAAATAACATTTTGAAAGTATTTTTTAATTCATTAATAGTATTTTTTTCTCACTGAAAATATAATTAATGAAATGTTAAATGGCAAAAATTATCAAATTATATTTAAAATATAAATAATAAAATGAAATTTTAATGAAAGCAATATGAATGGATATATTGATTTAACACTTTTATCATACTGTGATTTGAAGATCTGCTTGTGACTTCAGTTTATTTCAATACTTGGTTTGAATGGTTGTCATTTCTGGGAAGATAACTCACAAAGATAAAAATATATATGCATATATGTATGTATGTGTATGCATGTATGTATATTTGTTGTTCAGTTGTATCCAGCTCTTCATAATCCCATTTGGGATTTTCTTAGCAGAGATACTGGACTGGTTTGCCATTTTCTTCTCCCACTCATTTGACAAATGAGGAATCTGAGGCAAACAGGGTCAAGTGATTTACCCAAGGTCACACATCTAGTAAGTGTCTGAGGCTGCATTTGCACTCACAAAGATCATTCTTCCTTACTACGGCCCGGTTCTCTATCCACTGGGCCATAAATACAAATGGAGGAAGTGCATAATTGCTGTGCTTGCTAAATGATGATCTTCATTTTCAATTCCATCTAGTAATTAGGCGAAGATCTTTATTGAAATCCAACTAGTAAATTTCTCTTTTCTTCAATGTCAATCTGTTGTTCTTACAAACTATTCACAGATTTCTGTATATTTTTAACAAATAGATCAAAGAAGATAGCATATGTAAAGCATTTAACAAACCTTAAAGTGCTATGTAAATGCTAGCTGTCATTATTGTTAATAATAATAACAATAATAAATAGACTCAAAACCCTCTGAAACTCTTTATTTGGAAGATTTTTAAGCAGGGTAGAAAATTCTGTTTTTAGGGTTTCTTTTTAAGTGTGAAGATAGGAGAGTTGTTATAAGTGACACAGTTATATTATTTCTAGCAACCCAAAAAGAAGAGAATAAGTTTCCAAGAGGAAAGGGTGATCGATAGTGTCACATACTACAGAGCAACAAAGAAAAATGAAGATTGATTGAATTTGAAAAATGAAATTGGAAAATGAAGAATTGATTGAATCGATTAATTGAAGTTCAACTTCTCTGACAAATAAGGCACCAACTGGTAACTTGAAAAAGGATAGTTTTAGCCAAGTACAGAATCAAAGATAACAAATATAACAAGAACAGAGGAAACTAGAAAGCTCTTGATGGCACCCTAGGGAAATTCTGAAGATGTAGATCACAATCCGTCCATGTCTATTCATCCTGTGTGGCTTACTCTGTCCCACCAAATCTGAACAGAGAAGAGGGACAGGCTCTTACTCACTAGACACTGCTCCAGAGATCACATCACCCTTTCCTAATGAGGTAATGTGGGGTACAAAGTGTGATTACCCTGGGGAGAGGAAAGAGGATTTTCCTTTGTGGGGATCCAGATCATAATTAGTTTATAAACATCTTAAGGTGCTCAGCCTTAGTGTCAAAAGGGAGATGTTCAGACCTTTCATGCCTACAACCACAAACAGAGTATGGGAGGGAGAAAGTTGTTACAGTAAGGGGCAAATGGAGATAGCAGAATTCAGTTGGTGACAAAAGAGTAATATTCCTATTTTCTGATAGTTTAACCCTTGAAGTCATGCCACAGCCCCCTTCAGGTCATTCATATTGGGGGTTTTCAGGCTCCCACTTCAGATATCATGACCAGAAACCACTATAGTTATTTCTCCCTCCCACTCAATTGAATTTTTCTTAATTAGTCCTTATAGTATTTTCACATAATGAATTGCAAATCAGATTTGAGGATGAATTTCATGCTGCTTGCCCCACTTGGTAGTGTTTGTCTTAGACAGTGGTCGCACTTAAGGCCAAAATTGCTACTTTTGGCTCTGCCCTCACCCCCAATGTTCTGTTGAAAGCAACATAACAGTAGATTTAGCTATAGCTGATAAATGGCTGTAGCCCTCAATATGAAATGGATACAACTTATTTTTATTTATGTTACTTTGCTCAATATTTAATTAATGTCCATCTATTTTATGACCTTTTCAGAAATCATTTTTAAACATTTTTACATTTAGTAAATTGTAAGGAAAATTACACCCTCCCCTTCCCTTGATGCATAATAATAGTGTAATTTCACTAAGATTTCATTTGTGTCCAGCACTTGAAGTGTTAGGAGCCTGTCCTGCTGGGGCACAAAGCAAGCAAGCAGCTATACACAGTACAAACATAATCTCAGCTCACGTGCTCACAAATTGTTCTGTTTGGCTAAGAGAGAGCATACAGCACAATACAATGATAAAAATCCAGTGGGAAAAGTTTAATGATAGTCTGGCTGTAAAGGAAGGTGCTGTTTATGTTCTCTGAAACGCTTGCTCCTTCTCTGTCCTAGATAGAAGTCTGTTCGCTGATCAACAGTGAATTTGGTGGGACCAGAGAGGAAAAAAAAGGCTGCTGCAGAAGCCTGGACAACAGTTCCCCTTATCTTAGCCAGGGGTGAGGAACCTGTGGCCTCAAGGCCACATGTGGTCCTCTAGGTCCTCATGACCCTTTGCCTGAATCCAAACTTCCTGATGTTGCATGAATTTCTATTCTCTTCTTCATGAACTTTGGATTCAGTCAAAGGGTCACACTTGAGGACCTAGAGGGCCACATGTGACCTCAACGTTCTAGGTTCCCCACCTTTGTAGGCTTTCATATTTTATTAATTGAAAGTCTTGATTTTTTTAAATTGAATTTCAGCTTATAATCAAGAAAGAGATGTAAAGGCTTTTGGAGGAAAACCTAGGTAGACCTGGAAGGAAGAACTGATTTGCACAATCAACCAAAAAACCTAGAATGAGTGTATTGGATTTTTCCAGCTCTTCTACTGACTGATCCCAACTTGGGTGTCACTTGAAGAGCAGAGGCTGACTGGAGGACAAGCTGTTGAGAGATGACCTTCTCACCCCTATACTTAAGAGTTTACACTCCTGAAGCATTTCTTACTTATCACCTGTGCTAGAAAGGAAAGTTACTTACTTGGAAACTTTGTCTGGCCCAGCTGGAAGAACAAATAGCAAAGTGGAAGGAGCTTCTGATTGGAAGTCAAAATACTTGTCTAAAGTCATAATGCTCAACTAGCTTTGTTTTTAACTTCCCTGAAGCTCAGTTTCCTTATCTATAAAATGGGATATTGTGAGGATCAAATGAGATATTGACATTTTCCCCTTGTTGGGCTGGTACCTAACCTTTTGTTTAGGGCCAGGCATTATATTATATTTTATTTTGTTAATATATAATTTATTCATTTTTTAGTTCTCAACATTCACTTCCATAAGAATTTGAATTCAAAAATTTTTCCCCATCTCTCCTCACCCCTCACACCAGGACAACATGCACCCCATCCAAGCCTTCCTCCAGTCTGTCCTCCCTTCTATTATCTCCCTTCTTCAATCCCTCTCCCCTCTATTTTCCTATAGGGCAAAATAGATTTCTATACCCCATTGCCTGTACATCTTATTTTCTGGTTGCATGCTAAAACAATTTTTAACATTCATTATTAGATCTTTGAGTTCCATATTCTCTCCCTTCCTCCCTCCCCACCCACCCTCATTGAGAAAACAAGCAATTCAATATGGGTCATACATGTGAAGCCATGCAAAACACTTCCATAATAGTTATGTTGCGAAAGACTAACCAGATTTTCCTCTGTCCTATCCTGCCCTTCATTTATTCCATCCTTTCCCTTGACCTGTCCTCCCCAATAATGTTTGCTTCTGATTATCCCTTTCCCCAATTTGCTGTCCCTTTTATTATCTTCCCTCTCCTATCCCCTTCTCCCCTACCTTCCTGCAGAGTAAAATAGATTTCCATATCCAGTTGAGTGTGTGTTATTCCCTCCTTAAGCCAAATCCCATGAGAATAAGGCTCAGTTATTTCCTTTCATCTCCTCCCTCTTCCTCTCCATTGTAAAAGCTCTTTCTTGTTTCTTTTATGTGACATGATTTGCTACATTCTACCTCTTCCTTTCTCTTATTCCTAGTATATTCTATTCAACAGTAAATTTTATTTTTTAGATATTCTCCCTTCATATTCAGCTCACCCTGTGCCCTCTGTCTATGTGTGTGTGTATGTGTACACACATACACTCATGTACATATACATACCTACATATATATAATATACACATACATACATAACCATATCCCCACACACACATATATTCCCTTTATCTACCCTAATACTGAAAAAGGTCTCATGAGTTACAAATAACATCTTTCTGTGTAGAATGTAAACAGTTCAGCTTTAATGAGTCCTTTAAGGCTTCTCTTTCTTGTTTACCTTTTCATGTTTCTCTTGGTTCTTGTATTTGAAAGTCGAATTTTCTATTCAGCTCTGATCTTTTCAACAAGGATGCCTGGAAGTCCTCTATTTCATTGAAATTTCATATTTTCCCCTTAAGTATTATACTCAGTTTTGCTGGGTAGTTGATTCTTGGTTTTAATCTTATCTCTTTTCACCTCTGGAATATCATTTTCCTAAGCCCTCTGATTCCTTAATGTAGAAGCTCCTAAATCCTGTGTTATACTGATTATATTTCCACAATGCTTGGATTTTTTTTTTTTTTGTGGCTGCTTGTAATATTTCCTCCTTGACCTGGGAACTCTGGAATTTGGCCACAATATTCCTAGGAGTTTTCCATTTGGGATCTCTTTCAGGAGGTGATCAGTGAATTCTTTCCATTTCTATTTTACCCTCTGGTTCTAGAATATCAGGGCAGTTTTCCTTGATAATTTCTTGGAAGATAATGTCTAGGCTCTCTTTTTTAATCATGGTTTTCAGGTAGACCAATAATTTTTAAGAAGAATGGATCTATCTTCCAGGTCAGTTGTTTTTCCAATGAGATATTTCACAGTCTTCTATTTTTTCCTTCTTTTGGTTTTGTTTTATAATTTCTTGATTTCTTATAAAGTCCTTAGCTTTCATCTGCTCCATTCTAATTTTTAAAGAACTATTTTCTTCAGTGAGCTTTTGAATGTCTTTTTTTTGGCCAATTCTGCCTTTTAAAGCATTCTTCTTCTCATTGGCTTTTTGGACCTCTTTTGCATTTGGGTTAGTCTATTTTTAAAGGTGTTATTCTCTTCAGCATTTTTTGGGTCACCTTTAGCAAGCTATTGACTCACTTTTCATGATTTTCTTGCATCGCTGTCATTTCTCTTCCCAATTTTTCCTCCACCTCTCTTACTTGATTTTCAAAATCCTTTTTGAGCTCTTCCATGGCCTGAGGCCATTGTATAGGGTTTTTTTGGAGGCTTTCAATGTGGAATCCTTGACCTTGTTGTCTTCCTCTGATTGTATGCTTTGCTCTTCCTCATCTGAAAGGATGGCAGAAAGTACCTTTTCACCAAGAAAGTAACCTTCTATAGTCTTACTTTTTCCCCTTTTTGGGCATTTTCCCAGCCAGTTACTTGACTTTTGTGTCCTTTCTCAAGGGGAGGGTTTACTACCCTAAGCTTCAGAGGTTTTGTGCAGCTATTCTCTAAGATATCTATAGGGACCTGTAAATTCTCAGTTCCTCCAAGGGGGCACAATCAAGGGAGACAGTAGTTTATTCCTCTCCTGGTCTGCCCTCTGGTCTGTGAGCAACCAAAAGCACTCTTTTCTGCCCTGGAACTGCGAGTAGAATTCCCTCTCCTCAGCTGCCACCAGTTTGCCATGCCAGTGCTCCTCCTCACCCCAGGACCACCACTCAGGATTGAGACTCAGATCAGCTGCTCAATTCCCCCAGGGTCTTTAGGGTGAGGGCTCCAAAAGTAGAGGCTGCTTCTACAGCCCTGGAGCTAGGGCTAGGGCTGAACCTCACTCCCCTCTCACTCAGGTGAAAAAGCTTTCTCACTGACCTTTTAAGCTGTCTTTGGTGTTTGTGGGTTGAGAAATCTAGAAACTGCAGCAACTACCTGTGATTCAGCCCCCTGAAGCCTTCTCCAGTCCTGTCCATGCTGTATGGCCCATGCTGGGCTGCACTTCATACTGAACCTGGTGCAATAGACCTTTCTTGTTGGCCTTTCAGGCTGTCTTGGACTGGAAATCTATTTTAGTCTGTCATTTTGTGGCTTCTACTGCTCTTGAATTTGTTTAGAAATTTTTTACAGGTATTTTAAGGACTTTGAGGGGAGAGCTGAGCAGATCTGTCCTTCTACTGTGCCATCTTGGCTCTGCCCCCCCCCCCCCCCCCATGCATTACATTTTAAGAAAAACATTAATAAGTTGTGTGGTCAGAGGAGGGCAACTCCCACAGGAAGTAAAAGTAAGTCAAATTCTATTGATTCATTCAGCATGCATTTGTTAAGCACCTACTATTCTCAAAAAGCTAAACACTTAAGACATAAAGACAAAAAAATGAAACTATCTACTCTTCAATGGGGATGGTATATGTGTATGCACACACATGTGTGTACGAGGGAGGAGGAGGATTATTCTACCAAGGAGAAACAGTGGGAGCACCAGCAACTAGAAGAATCATGAAAATCTTTGATTGAACTGAGACTTAAGGGAAACTAGACATCCTGCAAGACAGAAGTGAAGAGAGAGCACATTCCAGACATTAGGGACACTCTATGTATGAAAAGACACCAAGGAGGAGAAAAAACCATTCATGGGAAATAGCAATCAGACTGGAAGTTGGCTGGAAAATAAAGTGTGCAAAGTGTATAATGTACAGGAAGCCTGGAAAGGTAATGTGACATCCTATCATGAAGGATTGCAAATGCTAGAGGAGTTGCTCTTTTGTCCTAGGGACAAGGGAGAGTTACTGGAGTTTCTTGAGAAGTGGCATGATCAGACCTGCACTTATGGATGGTCAATTTCTATGGAGGATAGACTGGAGAGAGGAGAGATTAGATTCAAGGAGTCTAGGTAGGAGGCTGTTGCTGTAGTGTGAGTAAGAAATGATGATACCCTGGGCTTGGGTGATTGTATGAATAGAAAGAAACAGATGTGAGAGATGTTGAGGAGGCAAAATCAACAGCATCTTGCTGGGTGGGAGAAGGGACGAGTAGAGTGAATAACTGTGAATAGTCAAGAATGACTCCCAGATTGCAAACATTGGTGACTAGAAGAATGGCATTGCCCATGACAGAAATAGAGAAGTCAGGATGAGGCATTAGCTATAGGAGAAAAAAATGATGAGTTCTCTTTTGGACAAACTGAACTCCACCCCACCTCAGCCATACACAAAGATGGGCATATCTTCATCCTTGCCAATATCCACAAAGGTACTACCTCATGTTCAAGAATTTTGAAATTCCTTTATCCAATCAAAATCAATTGGCTTTTCACCTCTCCCTCTGCCTTCCCTTTCACACCCCTGCTCTTCATCAGCACCATAACCTCCAATCCACTGACCCCTCAATTCTCTCTCAAGCCATTTCCCTTGTACTAATGACTCTCTCCTCTTCTCCCATCTTGATTCCTTGGTGAATTGATTCAACTTTATGCTGTCTTGCTCTTGGCCAGTTATGCCTAACCAAGCTTCAGTCTTGGATCTTTTCCACTATCATCACCTTCACTCCTACACATAGGCTGTTGAAGGAAGGTGGAGAAAATCACACAACCACTCTTACTGGGTCCACTACAGAGTTACATTACTTAACTTCAATTGGGTCCTCACTGCTACTAGGCAATCCTCTACCTCCCTTATTAACTTACTGTCCCACTCTCTCCTGCAGCTCTTCCAAACCTTTTCATCCTTCCTCAGACCTCCTGTGGCCCCCGCTCTCTCAGCTGAGAATCCTGCCTTATAGTAAGAACACAGAACAGATTGCCTCCTCTGTCATCCCCTTTTTCACTTATTTTCAATCTTTCCCTCTCCAGTGGCTCATGTACTGCCTTTAGACTTGCCCGTGTCTCCCCTATCCTGAAAAAACTCTCACCTGATCCTTCTATCCCAGCTGTCATCCTATATCTCATCTGTCCTTTGTAGCTAAACTCCTTGAAAAGGCAATCTACCACAGGTACCCCTACTTTGTCTCCTTACTGTAATGGCCTTTTGCTGGAACTTCTCTCTCCAAAGTTGCTAATGATCTTCGCTGCAAAATTCAACAGCCTTTTCTCGGTCCTCAATCATATTTATTCTGATATAGCTTGCTTTGTGTATATTTGTTTACTTGTTACCTCCCCCTTTAGAGTGTAAGTTCCGTGAGGTCAGTGACTGTCTTTTGTCTCTTTTGTATCCCCAGTACTTAGTACAGTGTCTGACATGTAGGTGCTAAATAAATGTCTGTTGAATTGAAAGAATTATCATACTCACAGTCCTGATCATTGCACTGATGTAGAAAGGCAAGGTTTACCTCTGACCTCAACCTCTGAGGTTAAGGAACAACACCTCCCCTCCCACCCCCATACATTCATAGTTTTTCTTAATAACTTTAGTTGTTTAGTTATTTTTAGTCATACCATACTTTTCATGACCCCTTTTGGAGTGTTTTATCATTTCCTTTTCCAACTCATTAGACAAATGAGGAAACTGAGGCTAACAGGGTGAAGTGACTTGTCCAGGGTCACACAACTAGGAAGTTTCTGAGATCAGATTTGAACTCAGGAAGATGAGTCTTCCTGTCTCCAGGCTCAACACTATCTCTCTCCACTGTGCCACTTAGCTGTTCCTCCCTTAATAACTAGCAGGCCTCCAATTTGCCCTCAGAAATCCCACCACTTCCTATTTACATGAACACGGGCTACTCATTGAAACCTCATTTTGAGAATCAAGTGAGATAAGATATCCAAAAGTGATTTGTAACTCTAAAACAACATATAAATAAAAATATTTGTTGCTATAGTGAATATAAAGACATACTTGGCACTTGGGCAATAACATGATTCTTTGACCAAGCTTTCTTGCTTGGGTACTCACTGGCCCATGCATTCATTAAATGCCTCAAAAATACAAAATGCCTGATAGAGCGTAGAGTAATTAACTAAAAACTGGATCATAAGAGAATTGTAGATTATTGGCGCTCAGAGGTGTTCTAGGTCAATCCCTTCTTTTGATGAAAGAGGAGATGAAGGTTCCAGTGAAAAGACTTGACTAAAATCTTCGAGGTAATGACCTGTCACAGTCAAGACAAAAGCCTAGGACTTGAGAGGAAGTGTGGTACAGTGGGAAGGGCACCTGCTCTAGAATCAGAAAACCTGAGTAAATAACTCCTCTGTGTGACCTTGAACAAATTACTTAACTTCCTGGGGCCGCAGTTTTCCTGTACATAAAATGAGGACATTGGATTAGATGGCCTCTGAGGGCCAGCTAGGCAACCTTAGGCAAATTAGGGGCCTCAGTTTCTCACCTGTAAAGTGGAGTTGGATTAGACTCCCTCCCAGATCCCTTCTAGCTTTAACAGTACACAATTCAGTAGCTTCAAGAAAAGGTTAAAGATATACTCATAATTGATAGATCCATAACAGGTTAATAATGTTCTGCCTTGGCCTTTCCCACCTTTGATTCACCTCCCTTACAAAGGAAGATAAAATCTTCCTTTCTCTTTTTTCTGCACACTTTAACCAAGCATATATGGTGCTATAAAATACTTCAAAGAGTTACCTCAATTTTTAAAAATTGAATTTCATTGTATTTTGTTGGGACAGCTAGGTGTTACAATAGATAAAAGTGCTGGGCCTGGAGTTAGGAAGACCTGTGTTCAAATCTGGCCTCAGATACTTAATTAGCTTAGTGGCCCTGAGCAAGTCACTTAACACTCTTTGCCTCACTTTCCTCACCTGTAAAATAAGCTGGAGAAGGAAATGGCAAACCACTCCAGTATCTTTGTCAAGACAACCCTAAATGGGGTCATGAAGAGTTGGATACAACTGAAATGGCTGAACAACACCACCGCTAACCTATAAAAAATGCTTCAAAATTTGCAAAGAAAGCATGAATTGTATTCAAAGTACACTAATATTACAATTTACCATGATAGTGATGTTTTAAAAACGTAACTAAAATATCCACTGACATCTCTTTTCCCCCACCCTAATTTTATTTTTATTTATCCTATTTTTCAGACCCTCCACCTGTACTAAGAGTTGATGACCGACAACGACTGGCACGGGAACGGAGAGAGGAACGAGAAAAGCAACTAGGTACCACAGAATCAGTGTTTGGTCACTGAATTTGGATTGTTTTATGACTGTAGTCAAGTCACTGAACTCTTCTCAGCCTGAATTTTCTCATCTGAAAAATGGGGGTACTAATGGCACCTGTCTTTCAGGGTTGTCGTGAAGATCAAATGAGATAATATTTGAAAAGTGCTTTGCAAACCTAGAAGCACTGTATAACTGCTAGCTCTTCGTATTAATAATAATGTCAAAGTGAGTTATCCTTTAACCTGTAGGAAGAGGAAAATTCCACTTAGGAGACAAATTTGTATCATTTAACGTAATACTGTACCAGCCAGAGCTGACCTTGAGAAGATGGATTTCACCAAATTTGCCATGATTCAGGATTCCTCCATGACTGTGAACATGACTTTGTTGTCAATGTTATATCATGGATATAATACTCAAATGATGAACTGATATAAATAAATACTGAATGTGAAGTGGTGATTTAGACCATATCACAGAAATACGCTGTTTCCCCTCTTACTGTGTTTTCATCAGAACTCTGTGTGACTCTTTAAAGTGATATTGTGATTGACATATATATACACACACACACACACGGATAGTTTATATTTATTTATATAAAATGTATTTATGTTAATGAGGGGAGGTAATCCTCCCACTGTTCTCTGCACTGGTCAGACAGTATCCTAGAATGTCCTAGTGTATTCATTTCTGGATGGCATATTTAATAGAACATTGACAAGCTAAAAAAAAAAAATCAGATTAATATAAACAAGATGGTGAGAGGAGTATCAAACATGTCGTATGAAGAGCAATTAAAAGCAATAGAGATAATTATCCTGGGGGGGGAAAGGCAGCTAGGGGGAGAAGCAAATCAGCACATTAGCTGTTTAAAAACATTTGAAAAACATCCACAAAAAAAAAGAGATGGATTAAACATATTCTTTACTATACCACCATGAAGAATCAGAACCAGCACACGAAAGTTCTAGAGAACAGGGATTTCAGCTGAATACAGAAAAATCTCACAATTAAGAGCTGTCTGAGAAATAGGTAGGTGAGTTCCCCTTCAGAGGTGGTATTCAAAAAGAGAACGGAGAAGAACCTCTCATGGACAGTTTAGAAAGACCCTCATACATTTAGCTGACAGGACTAGACCACCTGTAGGATCCTTTCTAATGCTAAGATTCTGTGATTCTAGATAATCCATAAATTTTTGATATCAAACTGTGGGAAATAATATGAATAGCTAGCATTCATATGGAAACACTTTCAGGTTTGCAAAATGGCCCTTTTCTTTTTTTTGACATGCACAAAGTTGTGGGGTTGCCTACAGTTATTGCCTTGCATAATTAATCCTAATACTTCCTCCTCCCTTAGGCAATTGCAATGTAGCACATTATGTAGGGCTTACACATGAGAGACATCTGTATTCAAAGATACTGTGGACCAATACTAGTCAGATTTCAGGGAAAAAAAGCTATATTTTGTTGTTGTTCTGTATTGTTATTCAGGTTTAACATCACATTAAAAAACGCTAGAGAGAACATTACCTTTGCCCCAATGCCAAAAGAGTTGGACCATGGAATAGACTCCCCAGGAGGACTTTGCCTTCTGACCATGTTCGTGAGAGCCCGCAGCACACTCAGTATTTGCCAGCCTGAGTAGTGAATGCCACAGCTGGGCAGAAAGATCTGAGTATGCATTTGACACCTTTTCTCCCAAAGAGGAAATGAGAGGCTTTTTGCTTTCTTTTCTCTTATTTTTTTGTCTTCCAGAAAATGTGATCAAAGATCCTATGCCAGCTCCTCCTTAAAGAAAGTGCCTTTTCTTAATGTTCATTTATGTAAGATCTACAACACAAGATTTTCTGTCTACCTTGGGAAGATAAAAGGACTAGTCAGCATGACTGGTTCCAGTGTATCTAGGTACCTTATAAACCGAGTCTTACTTAGATCACTAAAATCTTTCCAGAAGATGACCTATAACATTTCCTGAAGCTACCATATCATTCCTTAACTCTTGTAAATCTTTCAGTCTGGGAGCATGGCACCTATAACCTCAAACCTTAGAAGGGGGTGCTTCCTTGAAAAACCTCAACTTCCAAAACCTAGTGTTATGTAGCACCAGGCTGGTTATCAAATTTCCGTAAACACTTGTAATATTTTGTTTTGTGTCACCAGAGAGCAGCAGTTTAGACTCCAGCCCCCATTCTATCCCATTTCCACTGTGACCACATCTGGACATTTCTTTTACCCCAGAGGGTTTTGCAAACATAAAAAACTCAGTGAATTGTTGAAAGTGAAGAAACAGTAAGCTCTTGATTGTCTGTGTGTAGATTTCCTGCACTGTTATTAACCTGCATGTATCTGAGATCTATTTTCCCCTTGCTCCTAGTGAGAGAGGCTTAAGCTGCCTACTTGGTGTTAGTACTATTTCAGCTTTCTACTTCTCTCTCCCAGTATGAGATCCTTCCTCTTATGAGTACCATCCCAGGCTGCTGCTGTAGTGTGACTCAGGAATTCCAGCAGGAAACAAACCAGAGCTAAGTGACAGAGTTGGGGAGAGAAAGCCAAGCTTTCTTGGGAAGGGGAAAGGCTCTGAGGGAGCAGTTGGATCTGATTAGTTGCTATGTTGCATTGTACAAGCTATAATGGTCCTCATCATTAACACAGGTCATTGAGACTTAGCCTTAAAACTATTTTCATTCTAAAATTCAAACCCATTCAAGGAATATCATGATCTGATCCAAGTAGTACAGGTCTTATGTTATTACATGACTTTTGGAAATTACCAGGCAATTCTGCTACGGAAAAACCCAAGTAAAAATCCTTTGGGCAACTCCCTGAGACGAAGTTGCAGAAAAAGGTAACCCCATCTGTATCTGTTTCTATGTATTTATGGAGTATCCTCCTGAATAATATCCTATGCCCATGAAATCACAAGTATATTTGATATACCCATCACTGGGTATGGGAGTCTGACATAATGAATAATGGGAAAAATCACTTTTTAAGAGTATTCTTCAAGTATTCTTCAGATCTTTCAACAATTCAAGACATTTCCTACGTTATAATATTATGCCATGAAAGCAAGTTTAGTCTTTGTAGTGGATTAGTATACTACATGTTTTCTTCATAATTGGATATTACATGTTTTTTGCTTTTAAAACCAAGTGAGCTATTACACCCTTCTATAAATTATTAAGATTAACCATTTTATTTATATTTATTTAAATTTTATTCTAATGAGCAATAATTTGTTTGCTTTTCTTCATTTCATAATAATAAATGCATATGCCACGTGTGTTACGTTAATGGTTTTTACAAACAGATTTTCTATTTTCCATGTGTTTCAAAGAGAGAATTCAATTGTCTGGGTTATGTAGATTAAGTATTAAGGTTTAAAACGGTTGACTTGAATAAAGGTCATCTAATCAGTTTGATTAGCAGAATATGTTAAGAAAGTAGGTTAAGCACCTTTGAACAAGAGAATGGTTTCTCTGTGATCACTACAGAATTTCATCACTTCCTTCTCTCAACCTTATTCTAAGTAAACAAATATAATGTGATCTTTATCCTCCAGTTTCTTCCTTCACCCCTTTTAGCAGGAATTCTCACTCTTTTTCTGTAAGTCAGATTCTGTATGTATGGATTCAATTGGCAGTCTGGTGAAGCCTGTGAACCCCATCTATAATAATGTTTTTAAAGACATTAAAAAATATAGAGTATTGCAAAGGAAACCAATTATATATTGAAATGAAGATGTAATTTTTTTCCCCATCTAAGTTCATTTCCCCCCACTGCCCTCAGCCTGTCCCTGAAATCTAAGCCCCAGGATAAAAACTCTTGATATGGTCCTTAACTATTTTTTAAAGGGCAGCATATCTGAAATCACATGAGATTCCTATCTGATTTAAACTGAGGCCAAAACACATAAAGGTGACCGTCAACAACTTCAACAAGAAAAAAAAAAACACCAGAAGGTTCTTCTGGCCAACTGTCCATAAATGGTGGTTTCTTGGTAGTAACTGATCCGTGGAACCAGACTACAAGGACTACCACTTAGTGTAACCATACTGGGCTGGGATCAGTTCAGTAGCCATAAATCACCAGTCATACTGATCACTATTGGGTTTTTTAGTGTCCATTTAGAATACAGTAAGAAATTTATGAAACCTCAGGAAAGCAAAATTAAAGATAAATTTCCTTCTCAGTGAAGCTGATGACCAGTGTTTAGTTGTTAGAGGGTTTTGACCAGCAATATTAGAAAAAAGTTCCAGATCATGGAACAAAAGTCTAATTGTCTTGCTTTCAGTGACCTGGTATGTTTGTACTCATTTACAAACAGAAAGGACCTAATAATAACCTTTTCTGAGATGCCTTAATGCATTTATCTTAAACCTACCTCATATGACCTGTTCTTTCTACCTTATCCTTCAATTTGTCATATAAAACCAGGCCTACCATCCTTAACGAACGAGATGGGGTTTTGGTTTGTTTCTGATTTCAGCATAGACTCTCCAAGACTAAATTTCTAAACAGTGTTGTAGAGGATAGAACCTCCTTGACTGCATTTGTCTTTTCACTGCCTCTTCCATGGACAGTTCCTATTCCCATTCTTAACTGTGGATGCCCTTCTAGGCTGAACTTCTGTCGATCCATGTCCCCACCTCCTACCCTTCATTTCTTCCATAATTACTGCCTGGAGAGTTGATCTACATATTTACAACTACTTACAGGATATCACTATTTGGATACCTCACCTACAACTCCAGTTCAGTGAGCATTTAAGAAGCACTTAAGTCTGTGCAGAATCATGCCCATTTGACCTCTTTTCTTAAAACCTCATCAACTTTTTTCCCTCATACTCTCCAAAATAAACACTGGCCAAAAAGCAGTCTGCCCGATGATCCTACCATCTCTACCTTTTTGTCCTGTCATTTATATTGCTCCCTCCCAACTGGGAAATCCAGTGCAAATCTAGTGCTCTCATTAAGGCCAAGCTCAAGCATTAACTCAAAACCCTCCGAAACTGCCAGAGCCCACTGTGAAATTTCTTACTTGAATTCCTGCAGTCTATACCATATAGTCTATTACTTTAACGTACACTGCACTGTTCTGTTCTCTAGTTATTAAAATGCTCCCAATTAAATTTGGAGCATCTGCCTTTTGTGTTTTAAATCATAAATGAGCTGCCTGTGACCTTAACTTATTTTTTTATATAAGGAGAAAGCGATGCTTGAAGGGTAGAAATGTCATTGTACCAAATGAAGTGAAGGAGAAAGGAGTGAAGACTCATATACTTTCTTAACCATTGGCTTATCCAAATTAAATTATTTTTGTGTTGATGGAATCACATTTGAAATGAAGCCTGCAGCTTAAAGTTGTCACTAAATTTTTTTAAGCCCTTATGTTTAATTTCTTTTTAGAAAGTATTTACTGTCCTCTACAGTAAATAAAACTGAGGGGAAGGATCATAAGATCTTAGAGATGGAATAAACAGAGATTATTTAGTCATTAGGATTTAACAGATATTTGTGAACTGCCTGCTGTGCCTGAACAGTACCAAAGGGAGGAGATTTCAAAGATGGGTAAGGGAGACACTGCCCCAGCCTTCAAGGATCTTACAGTATAGTAGGAGGGTTATATAAGACAAGCATATAAACAAGTAAAGTACAGGTGGCATAGGGGATGGAGTGCCACACTTGGATTGAGGAGAACCCAAGTTCAAATTTGGCCTCAGACAAGTCACTTAACCCTATTTGCTCAGTTTCCTCATCTGTCAAATGAGTCAGAGGAGGAAATGGCTAACCACCCCAGTATCCACTGCCAAGAAAACCCCAAATGGGGTCACAGGGAGTTGGACAGGACTGAAAAAAAAAACACAACTCAACAACAGCAAATGCTATATTCTCTCCATCCCTCTCCCCCACCACTCTCAGTAAAATATGAGCTTCTTTCAGTCAAAGACTGGTTCATTTTGTTTCTCTAAGGATCATAGATTTTGAGCAAGAAGAAACTTAAAAAACTATTGATTCCAGTTCCTTCATTTTATAGATAAGGAAACTGAGACTCAGAGGGATTTAGAAACTTGACCGGGATCACACATCTGAGAAATGCCTCAAGTAGAATTTGAACCAGACCTATCTGACTCCATACCACACTGCTTAATAAATGCTTGTTGAATTTTATTTTCTCCAAGATAAAACACATTCCTTCACCTGATCCTATTATAGGTAAATATTTTAGTCCCTTCACCCTCCTCACCATTTTCTGGATATACCCTGGTTTCTCAATGTCCTTGGGAAAATTCAACACTAAGAACTTAACAAGATATTCCAGATGTGGTCTAACCAGGGCAGGGTACAGTATAACTTATCTCCCTTGCTCTAAACATTCTCCCTTTTTTAATGCAGCCTGAGACCACCTTGGTTCTTTTGGCTGCCATATGTAGCATACTACTGACTCATGTTGAACTTGCAACCTACTATAACTATAGTCTCTAAGAGGTCTTTTCACTTGAATTGCTGTCAAACCAGGTCTGTCACCTGGTGTTTGTGCACTTAGTTATGTGGGTAACTTCACCTATGATACTTATCTGATTTTCCATAGCTAAGAAGTAGCAGTGTTCAGACTAGAACCTAGTTCTCCAAGTGCTGGGCACATTCCACTACATCGGAATAATTTCTGAGTGCCTCAGTTGGTCTTCATTATGACCTTGTTTTCTTTCCAGTGAATCAAAGTCAATTCAAATATTTTTCAGTAGAATACATTTTCTCCTTCAAACTCAATGACCAAAACTTATATTTAATAATTGGGAACATTGAATGACTTTCACAGTAAGCATGTTGAGAAGGTGGCTATAATTTCGTCTTAAGAGGTGATATTTGAATTTAATATGAAAACATATTTTTAGTATTTTCAAAGAAACTTTTGTTGTTTTTCAATGTGAACAGTTCATCTCACTGAAAAATATAATCTGTGTATTTACTAGAAGAGGCCTCAGATTCAAATAAGATGCACGACTTCTCTTGCTCAAGCTCTGAGGCAAAAGAGGTACAAACAAAATTTTTTTTAAAATGTAAAAAAAGAGGTACAAAACAAAAGCTTATATCACCCAGAAACTAAAACATTCATTCATTCACTGAACAATTTTGTTGTTCAGTCATTTTTCAGTCATCTTTGACTTTTGGTGACCTCATTTGGGATTTTCTTGGCAGAGATACTGGAGAAGGCTGCCTGTTCGACAGATGAGGAACTGAGGCAAACAGGGTTCAGTGACTTGCCCAGGGTCACACAGCTAATAAGTGTCCTAGGTCATATTTGAACTCAGGAGGAGGAGTCTGCCTCACTCCAGGCCTGGTACTCTGTCCACTGTGCCAGCTAGCTGCTCCTTTATTGAACAGTATTTCATTGAAATTATTGTTCATCATGTTGTTATTTACCTTTACATGCGTGGTCTTATTGTATTCTTATTTACCTTTTGTGTTTTGTCTTCTTAACTTGTTTATAAGTTTTATGTTTTATCTTCCTAAATAGATTATACGTTTCCTGAGAGTAGGAACACCTTCTTATTTGACCTATGGTGCAACACATATGTGGTAGATCACACTCTTTGCCTTGTCTGACAAAATTCCTTCAAATCCTTTTAACTTCTTATGTGTGCTAAGTGGTTTGTTTTGTTTTGTTTTGTTTTTACTGAAGAATACACAGAGGAAGGCATAGATTATCACCTGGGAAAGATAACATTTTAAAAAATCAAGATAGATTTGTTTAATGGACATAAACACCAGAAGTATTTTTGTGGGTATAATAAAGAAATGTGAGGACTGATACCACGGGGACATACAGATTCATTGCAAAACATTATAAAACCATACATCCATTTATAGGCCTTTAGGAGGTGTTAAGATAGAAGTCCACAGTGATTTCAGTTGTACTTTACTAGTAACAACAATATTGGCTAACATTTCTGTAGTGCTTGTTATGTGCCAAGCACCACGATAAGTGTTTACAATTGATATCTCATTTGACCCTCAAAATAACCCTAGGAAGCAGGTGCTCTTATTATCTCCATTTTACAGATGAAGAAACAGAGGTTAAGTGACTTGCCCTGGGTCACACAGCTCTTGATCTGTGCGTGGAGGGTAGTATGAGAATGATCTCAGGCGTACTGTTTGTCCTCACCATCCTCCTTTGTAGTTTATAATAACATTAAGTTAAATGGAATAATAAAACTATTAGAGCATGTGTAATATGTTTGTTATTTTATTATGGGAGGACACTGTGGAGAGAGATGCACAGGATAGGAAAATGAGGGTAAGTTGTGATCTGTGTCTTTGAAGCAGTACCCTACTACATGGATGAGATTTCAAGTGATACCGGAGTGTTGAAATATAATTAAAAAATATCTACTACAAAGCAGTGTAATCAGCAGAAGTTGACGATGAGTGAGGTGCAGGGTAGGTTGGGGGCAGTCACAGTTCTCTGTGCTAGAGAGAAGTTTGTGTCTGGTTATATGCAATTTGCACCCCCAAAGAGGGGTAGTTCACATGGGTCTCCATTCTAAATCGCTCCAGTCAGCCTCCATCTGACCCACCTCTCCCCTCACTTTCTTTCCCTGAAGCTGCAAGAGAAACTGTGTGGTTAGAACGAGAAGAGAGAGCTCGGCAACATTATGAAAAGCACTTAGAAGAGCGCAAGAAGAAATTAGAAGAGCAGAGGTTAAAAGAAGAACGGCGACGGGCTGCTGTGGAGGAGAAGCGAAGGCAGAGACTAGAAGAGGATAAGGTGAGAAGGCTGATGTTGATCACATCTTTTGGTCTCGGATGCAACAAAGTTACAATGTATGCATTTTCAGGAAAATATGGGTATGCAAAGTGAAATTGTTTCACAGTAATGGTCCATTTTGCATATGGTGGGCTTGATTTGGGAGAAGAGACTGTTTGCCTTGTCAAGGAAATTTCCGCTTAAACCTAAATGTTTTAGAAATTAAATTTGCATTGTAGAGTTATTTGTGCTGAAATGCTGAAGAGGTCCCGAAGAGGCAGAAGTATCAGTCCATCTAAATCAGTTATTCTTAAAGGCTTTGATTGCTTTGGAAATCTGGCGAAAGCTACAGATCCCTTCTCAGAATAACACTGTTTTTCTCCTCCAAATTTATTTATTTATTTTCAGTTTTCAACAATCGCTTCCATAAGTTTTTAATTTTCTCCTCCCTCCCTCCCCTAGACAACATGTGATCTTATATGGGCTCTACACATACATTCCTATTAAACACATGTTCATGTTGCATAGAAGAATTAAAACGCATGGGAGAAAGCAGGAGTAAAACTAAACAAAACCAAACATAACAAAAGAGGAAATGGTCTGCTTCAGAATAACATTTTAAAAGACATGAAATAAAATGCATAGGTTCACTAAAGAAATCAGTTATGTTGAATTACAGTATTGAAAAAAAACCAATTTGTGGCCCCCCAAGTTAAGAAATCTGAGCTAAAATTATTTTAGTTAGGGTCTGTGGACAATGTAAGTCAGTGGGCTTCCTAGTAGAAAAAGGCCAAAGCATCTGAGTTGGACTTAGTCAAACTAACCACTGAATCCTCTTTCACATTTAAGGAACGCCATGAGGCTGTTGTCCGCCGCACAATTGAGAGGAGCCAGAAGCCAAAACAGAAACAGAACAGGTGGTCCTGGGGGGGATCCCTCCATGGCAGTACCAGCACCAGCATTCACAATACAGGTAAAAAGGGTAGATAAGGGCTCTAAATTTTTTCCTTTTCTTCTGGAGGCTTAGAATGCACCTTGAATCTCATCAGATAGCAAGCCCAAGAAGGAAATGTTGATTCTTTCTACTCCCCTCATTTTGAATATGTACCTCCATTTTTGCAAAGAGAGCTAAATTCCCCCAAGTAAGGAGAAGCATTGAGGAGTAAGAGACTCATCAAAGAATGAATCCTGTCATCCTCCTATTGACCTGGATGAAAAAAATATTTTTGGCTGTGTTTGCTGTTTGAAGGGGACACGTGATGAATATAGGAAGAGAGATGAGAGTGAAGCCTTTCAGGTGTCAGTGAGGCTGTTGATTTCAAGGGTTCCAAAGATTTTTAGCTGCAGTGTACCATACACAGTTTATAAAGTAAGGTATGGATTTCAACTTGATAACACTAAGCAAATAAGTTGCCATATGTGGTTCAGTAACAATAAATGAATTAAATTTTCATTTTTTTTTTGTAAAGACACAACACATTAAAAAAAATTCCTTTTCTGACCAAAGTTATTTTATTTGTTTGCTAAGTCTCTGTGTGCTGGCTTGAGAATGTATTTCAGTAGCACTAGTAACCAGGCCTGGAAATGAAATTACTTCTAAAGTTAGGAATAGTGCACAGGAAATATTAGAGGTGTTTCCTTGGTTTTTTGACATAATTCTCATTGTGTGTGGGAATTAATCTCAGGGATCAAGAAAGAAATAAACCTCTACATAGTCATTTTAGTGAGTCTTTAATATCATTGTACTGTAAATTCAGCATACCTTTATTTCACATGATGTGTTTATGGTTTTTTTTCTTTATTTTTCATTTGTGTGATACAAATGACCCTGGTGTTTTGTTTTGTTTTTTAATTTACCTTGAAACATCATTGTTTTACATTCTGTCCCTAGGTGGTTTTGTTGAGACATCATTCACCTTTCTCGATTTAGCAGGCCTGGACCACCACTTCAGACCTTTGGGTGGTACTAGAAAATCTGGTACATCCATCATTGTATTTCTTGACTCCCTGTCCTGTAGCTAGTACCACAGACCTAAGACCAGTTCATCCCTAGCTGAGCCATCATCATTTAGACCTAATGCATGCTTAATATCCTACTGCTTAGCTCTAGATCTGGTAGATAGCACAGTCCTTCTCAAGTGTGATCATTATTGTTCGGGGGCTTAAAGAGTCTGAGATAATCCAGCTCTCAATCTGTGATTCTGTGCTACAGGAACATATGGATAAAGGTTGCCTTCTGTTCTCTAGGTGAGCTAGCTATGTCCCTGGCATGACACATTCCTCTGGTACATACTTCAGACATGGTGTAGAGCACTTGATTTGGAGTGAGGTGATATGGATTCCAATTCTGGCATGGCTGCTTGCTCTCAGTGTAGCTTTGGACAAGTCACTTAACCTCCAGTTTCCTATAAACTGTAAAATGACCTAGATGACCTCTAAAGTCTCTTTCCAGTTGTAAATTGATAGTCCTTTGATCCCTTGCAGTAACTGCATTTCCTGCACTCAGTTCTTTTTAAAAAGTGATTATTTTGACATAAAACATTAAAAATGTTTAATAACTAAATGATTCATCAAAGATTCAAGGGTATCCCATTTATTTTAAGTCTTTTTGATCACTATCACCTTTGCCATTTTTGTACTTGAATACATGCAATAAAATTATTTGTTTTTAAAGTTTTTGTACCCCAGGAGCTTGTCTATATATGACACTGAACACCCCTGGTAAAGAATATGAAAAGCACTTGGCCATAAATCCAATTTACTAGGTTGTTAATCACAATATAAAAGTTTTTTTGGGGACCCTCTATTGTTCCTATCGCCCCAATAAACTTGTATTGGTATAATTCATGGAGTGTATATTCAGGGTTGTAATTTCTTTCTTGGAGTGACCAGAAATAGTTTTTCATAACATGTAGGAAAATTAACACACTGTCGATTTTCTTATTCTTGTAGATATTTTTTCATCTGATTTTTCTGTGCTGTACAAATATACCATTATAGATTTCTGGAGACAGAAGGGGGAAAAAGCTACCTAAACTCAATTCTCTTCTTCCACACTCATCGCATTAATAAATCATAACCATTGCTGCCACTAAAAGCAAGAGATGTAGCCCCCTTAGGCTGCTGGAAAAAATCTACTTTTTTTTTTCCAGGGCAGTGAATTGGGGGAATTGATTTGTAGTTTTTGAAAATAGAGACAGTAGACTTACTGTTAAAAAAAAAAAGTGTGGAAAAAATTAGAGTTTGACTAAATTTTCAAGAGTCATAGAATCCCCAAGGTGATTCTGAAACAGAATCTTGCTTCAAGTCAGACCTATATTTCCTATAATTTTCAAAAAGCATTTAGTGCCTTAACAAGGGATGACATACAAGTCTGTACGTTGAGAGATACATGGACAAAGTTCCTGCCCAGGGTTTGATTTAAAATATAATATGTCCTAGAGAGAGAAATAGGTTAGTGCACTTCTAAAATATCCTTGGAAAAAAAAAAAGAGGAGAAAGCTTCTCTAAGCCTTATTTACGTTCCACCATCTCACCACTTGTGAGCAAGATATACTGTTTTATTTTTAGCCTAAATCTTTCTAGTTGCTATTTAAACTCTTTTGGCCTTGCCTTGACAGTAGCCTGGAAAACCATGAAGTTCTACCAAATGGTCAATCATTCTCAAAGATTAGTTCTCTAAAATACTTTATCAACGTAAAAATGTAAAAGAAGTGGCCCTTTTGATAGTCAAAGTGGTTTTCCTAAGAATACCTAAATCACAAGTTTTTAGCCCTACAAAATTAACTATCAGAAGACATATAATCATGTCTGACGTGTATGGAAAGCATATTTAGAGCATAAAACCTGTTGAAAATAGGGATGGGAATACAGATTGGACTTATGATTTCATTGGTATAGGGAATTCCCAGGTGAGCAAATTTTGTTCTATCCACAAACCTTTTCTATAAATGATAGTATTAGAGAGTTTCCTAGAACAATGAAGTTTAAGTGATTTGCCCAGGCTCACATAGCCAATATCTATTAGAGAGCAGACCCAGGTTTTCCTGGCTAACTCCATCCTTTACACCAAAGTATCTCAAACCTTGGAGATAATATAAATGTTATTATAAACATAAATAAATAAAATAGTTCATCTGTTCAGGAAAGAATGGAAGAAGCTATCTGTAGACAAGTAGAAACTTGCTAACATATTATAACATAAGTTAAAAGTTTTCTCTTGGAAAATTCATAAATCCTATGGGACTTTTCAAATTAGTTTAACATATAATATTTTATATATTCATTTTTAGCCATAGAGTTTATTTATAATAATAATATACTTTAATATAACATTTTGTGTATTTATGATATATTAAGATGTTTTAATATAATATTTTTCAAATTATTTTTGAAAATAAAACTCAGCAAAAAAATTCTAGTTATTTTTTTAAGAGACTACTGAAAAAAATTAAGAATAATATGGAAGCTCTTATAATTGGCAGTATTGAGGAGGAGAATTGATGCTTTTCTCATAGGTAAATACTTGTCAGATTTCTATGATTTATTCCTCACTATAAGTTGATATGTTCCTCAGTATACTGGAACCCATGTAACAATGAGCAGGAGCGGTTTCTTTTCTACTCATAGTTATGCTAAGGTCACTTTTGCCATGTCTATCACTATTATCCCCTTCTGACTATGCATGTTACCCTTTGGAATTATTCTAATATGTCTTGCCTAGGACCAGCCCTAAGTTATGATAATCAAGACAAAGAGATCTTATTTCACTTATTTAACTGTTTCTCTCTCGGAAGGCATATTTGGAGGTGGGCAAATAGTGCTGTGTGAGACTGCTCCCAACAAGTATATGATGGTGATAATGACAGTTCTTTAGCAGTCTTGTTTGAGAAACTGGATGCTGAGTTAGCACAAACCTTCCACACCTTGAAAGAGTTTCTTCTTTTGGACACTCAGATGTAGTGCTGCTAGTTTACTTTTGGTGTCCTGGGAAAATTGGCTCTTTTTATACCTTTGTACAATACATTATTCTTCTTTAATTAGAAGAATAATACCCACTTGTTTTTGTTTTGGGGGTATGTTTGGCAGTGGGCGGGGAGGCTCACAATAGTGGTCACCTTTATGATTCCCAATGAAGCAATCCTCAATACAACATAGACTTATGACTAATTCTCCTCAAGGGGAGATTTTCCTCCACCCTAACCCTCTTTCCAGGGAGAGTAAGGTAAGCACATTGTGTTATCCTTATACTCTATGGTCCCTTCAGTTTAATGTACTCATATCCCAGTTGGTTTTTGCTGACACAGAAACTGATGCCCCAGAGACTGACTTTGTTTGTCCTACCAAAGAAAGGAATTTCCTGCCCAGCCTTTAAGTTACCCATCAAACATCCACTGAGAAAACTGTGCTATTTTAAGTGATCTAGCAGTAGAGCTGAATCCATCCAGACCTAGCGTTCCCTTCCATCTGCCAGCTAGGAAGCTTGGGTCTTGCATGTGGGCTGTCAATTAGCATTATCTCCATTTGTTTTAGATCCAGACAGGCGGTCAGTTTCAACAATGAATCTTTCGAAACATGTTGATCCAGTCATTAGCAAGCGGCTCTCCTCTTCATCTGCAACATTACTAAATTCTCCAGATAGAGGTACAGTCAAAAGGAAAATTTTAAAGTGTTCTGTCTCGTTACCTAATGGCTCTTTTACACATTTACAGCTACAGTAAGCATCTGAAGTTGTTTTCCTTCCCCACATTTCTTAAATAGGAAGAAAAACCTCCAAACTTAAAAAAGCAATAAGCGCTGAGCAACGTTTTCCTTGCCGAGAAGAACATTTCTCATTTTAGAACTTGGCTGAATGATTGCATTTAGCACACGGTGAAAACGGTGCTCCCTGTCAAGTTTTTAGTAAAAGAGTTTACAGCTCCAGAAACTACCCACTTTATCCACAAAAAAAATGCACGTGGCCTTTTCTGGGAACATTTATTTGGGCTCCAGCCACGTGGTCATTTTCCTGCTCTTCTGCACTATGGGAATGCCTGATTTTGAATTTCCAAGCCTCACTTCAAGTGGTTCATGTTGGTAGATTTCATTTTTTCAGTTTATTTCTCATTGAACCAGACCTTCTTTATTGCATTTCATGTGTCCGTGTTCTTACTTTTCAATGTCCATTTATTTAGCCTTGAGATTTGTCTTAATTTCCAGAGTGTCTTCATCTTTGCAAACTTCCAGACAAATTAACTAGTCATGGCCTTCCCATGAGCAGCATTTCATTCAGATTTTGAGTTGCTTACATTCCAAGGATTTACAGTACATGAGATGTTAGCAGTTAAAGTTTATTTGTGAAACAAAACCTTATTTTGCCTATGCATATGCCATAGAAAGGGGAAAAAAAAGTCCTGCTTCTTTTAAAAGTATATAGTATATATCCTATATACTATTCACTTTGCAGAAGCTGAGCTGTAAGAAATATCAGGACTCTAAAGTGGACTTATTGTTCAATGTGAAAAACATATCCTTTTAAATAAACACAAGCTAATTACCTTGAGAATTTCATTATGAAACTGATTGGAAAATTCCCATGTTTATAGTCTTCATGTATATGTATAAAAGGTATGTGGTCTGTAGTTGTATGTATGTATATTTCTATACTTTTTGTATTGTATGTTGTCATATCATGTATGTCACATGTTAGAATGTTATGAAAATGTTGAAAGTTGCTGTTAACATATTACTTGTAAATGTTTGAACTTAGAGACAAAAAAAAAATGTGCTCCTCTTGCCCTCTTTTAATCCAAATCCTATTTATTTCTCTTTCCAGGCTATTTGAATTTACTTTCAAAGATTACCCTTAATATATATCTAGAGTCAGGGGTGGAGAACCTATGGCCTCAAGGCCACATGTAGTCCTATAGGTCCTTGAGTGCAGCCTTTTGACTGAATCCAAGTTTTACAGAACAAATCTTTTTATTAGGGGGATTTCTTTTTTGAAGTTTGGACTCAGTCAAAGGGCCACACTTGAGGGCTTAAAGGGCCACGTGTGCCCTTGATGCTGTAGATTCCCCACCCCTGTATCTAGACAATATGGTTAAATGATAGCGATTTCACATACATTTATCTTTTCCACATCTCAGGGGTTAGGGGCAAGATGCCTCCACCATCTAGAAAATCCACTTATAAATTTCTGACCCTCCCTTTGTACGGAAGTCTGAATTATTATGGTATTAAAAGATAAAATATGTTGATGTAATATAATGCTATACATATATTTTGTGCATTTTTGAGTTCCTAACCTTTTTCTTTGTCATCTGCTGGCCTTCACTTGTCATCTGCCACTTCTATAAAACTCCCCAAAAATTCTCATTTAATTCTTACGTTGACCTGTAATATATCAAACTTGTGATGGGTAATGTCATGATGTCGAAGGGATAACTGTTAGTGGGAAGGACCATGAGTTCAAACTCCTCTTTCTGAGTAATATTTGTAGTTGCATACAAGCCCCCAAGCCCAACAAAACAACTGAGGAAAGCTGTCTTTTTATCCATATGTCTTTACTTTCTATGGACTTGATGATCTTTTCAATATGTCAGCAAATGTCACCAGCCTTCCTTGGTGCCATGACTCGAGCTGAGAGGAAAACAAAAGGCTGGATATCTTTTCTTCTAGCTTAGTGTGATAGTGTCTGTCTCAATCAGTAAATCAACTTGTGGATAGAGAGTCCTATATATATAGGCAGCAAGCAATAGAAGGTCCAAGACAGAACCTAACAGGATGATTTCAGAGTCATAGAATCCTAAAGCTAGAAGGAACCTAAGAAGCCATTTAGTACAATCTCTTTTCCACTTCCTCTTCCCCCACTTCTCCACTGACTTTATAAATGGTGGAACTGAGGCAGGAGAGAAGTTAAGTGATTTATCTAAGGCCAAACAAGTAACTAAAGAACAGTGACTGTATGCTAGCATACTGTATTTTAAATGGCTGTTACTAATATATTTCACAGGGATCCATTTTTAGAGCACCTACCCCTAAACACAATCATTTCTTATTGAGGAAGGAATATGGAGAAGGCTTTGTATTTTGGTGGCAAGCAAAGATCAAATAATAGTTTACAGTAAGGATCAGGAAAGAATAAACTTAAAATGAACCATATTTGAATGAGTAAATCAGAATTAGGAGACTGATTACTTGGCATGGGTCTGGGAAACAGAATGAGACAGAAATAGGCCCCAAATTTAGTAGGTCCTCCCTCTCTGCCTCTCTATCAAGACAGCAATGATCACTTACTGAGGCTTATGGGTGAGATCAGGTCAAAGGGCAGGTTTGGTTTCTCCAGGACCCCCAAACAAAGGTTCAGATGGTAGGAGTCAAGAAGCCAGGCAGTCCCCTTACAGTGGATGTGAGGAAGTTAAGGGTTTTGTTTTTGTTTTTTTGTCAACAGACATACATTTAAACTATTATCAGTTCATTGAACTTTTCCAAATTTGTACTTCACTCCTAAAATGGTAAGAATTCAGATAGGGAGAAATTTTCTTTTCCTATTGTCTCTGAAAGAGGAGTTGTTGATGTTGGTATATTACTTTATCTGTTCATTGTAGTAGAATGAGGCAACCCAGACCAAGGAAACACCACTGGAATTGTTGTAAGGACTCATTGTCAAGTCATTTTATCTATAGCAGACCCAATGACATAGAGAAACTTTATCACCCATACTCATATCTTAACTTTTATACCCATGCTAAATTTCATATTTCCTATTCCTACTTTGCTTATTCATGTAATGATTACCCTTATTTTCATTTATTCCTGCACCCTAGTGTGCATTGATTGGTTTTTAACACTCTCCTAATCTTGATGAAGGGATAGCCCACCCACCTGCCTACTTACAGAGCACGGTCCTTATAGTCTAGCTTAAACAAGTAAAGATACCTATGAAATTAGTGTTTCTTCTAAACCCTGAACCTTTAAGACAGGCAGCTAGGTGGTGCAGTGGATAGAAAGTCAGTGCAGGAGTCAGGAGGACCTGAGTTCAAATCTCCCCTCAGACACTTGACACTCACTAGCTGTGTGACCTTGGGCAAGTCACTTAACCCCAGTTGCCTCATCCTGGGTCATCTCCAGTCATCCTGATGAATATCTGGTCACTGGATTCAGATGGCTCTGGAGGAGAAGTGAGGCTGGTGACCTGTACCCTCACTCACTCAAAAACAAAGTCAAAGTGCAAGTCATATCATTATTTCTCTGATGGCATGGTCTTCTTTGGCAACAAAGGATGAACACACACACACACGCGCACACCCCTTTAAAATAATAAAACTTGATTATAATAGGAAATGGATTGAAAAATACTTTTCTTTAAAGAGGGATTGTGATTTGCCCAAATTTTGGGGGTTTGTGTGTGTGTGTGTGTGTGTGTGTGTCATTGTAGACACAGAATAGTTGTAGTCACTGGAAATCCTTAGGTTAAAAGCTTTCAATTAATTTCTTATCCTCTTTGATGTCTCTTGCTTTAGCAAACTTTTCAGAGGAGAGACTTCTTGAAGTATAATAATAATATTAATAATAATAATGTTAATAGGCATGTAGATAGAGCTTTATGATTTTTCAACTACTTTACATTAACTTATCTCATTTGATCCTCACAACAATTCTGCAAGTGTTGCTATTATCCCCATTTGACTGATGAGGAAACCGAGACTGAAAGAGATTAAGTGACTTACCCAGGGTCACACACCTGATCAATGTCTGAGGCAACATTTGGACTCCTCTCTTACTGTCTCCAAGTCCAGGGCTCTACAAAAGGCACCTTTCTTTGAAATGAGATCAAAAACATTTTCACCTGTGTGGACTTCAAATGAACAACATTTCCTTCCTGAGTATATGGCATTTTAAATACTTTTTCCATGCCTATAACTTTATACAATTATTCATAAAGATCTGTTCCCTTTACTCCAGAAACTTCTGGTAAAACATAAAATCTCTGTGGCTTTTTTTGAAATACGTATTGTCATCTGTTTTTCCAGGCCCCTGAATAGACATATTTGATATAGGGGTGAAAACAGATTTTTCCTTGGAAAATACTATCCATACTATAAGTAGTAGCTTTAGAATAATAGATTTATTGTGTCTTACATTTAAGGCAAATTACAATAAATTTTTAAATTTCTCCATTTTAGGTAACGACTTTAAGTAAAGGAAAAAAAGAAGTGTGTACAATACTTCATCATGTTAATTCTTAAACTCACAGTTAGCCTCTAGAGATTATTTTAAGAGGAGGAAAGAGGCACAATATACTCTTTGACCCAGCAATCTCTCACACTGGCATTATCCTCTATTATTAAAGGATGTCTTGCGGTCTTACACAGGGGCTTTTTGAAGCAGTGTTATAGGGAAAGAAGATTCTGTATGAATCCCCATGAGCTCCTTGGAGAACCATATGTACTTATTGTAAAGGAGCTGTTTCATCAAAAGAATAATTCCTATCATAAATGACGCTTGAAAAATAATTTTTGCGTAGAATGGAAGAGATAAGAACACATATTGTTTTGAGGAAGAAAGTAGTGCAGAAATCCTAGATCCTGTCTGGATTTTTGTCACTGTGTAATTTGTAGTAAAACTTCTTGTTTTCTATGCATTGAGTTTTCCATCTACAATTTGAGTTGATGTATGCTATCAATATCAAATTTCCTTCAATGTGTGTTACAGATTAAGAGAAAAAGTGTGTTAGACTTTGCTGGAAGAAAGAAGGTGGTATGCTAGGTAAAACACCCTTCTTATATGTGGAGAGCATCACTGTAATATATTAGCATTATGCTTTCTGGAATACTTAGCAAAATATATGTGAACTCCTAATTAGCTACCATCAGAAAAATTAGTACCAACACATCATAATTCATACTTTATGGAAAAGCCCAACACAAATGCATGTTCTTAAAATCTAAAACACAGCTCTGTATTTTGGGGCAAGGGATGTTATCACTCATATTTTAATGCTGTGCATTCAATTATTTTGCATTTATGGCAAGGCTCTATTTGCAAAATTTTACAAATTAGATGAGTGAGGCAGACAAAATGATAAATCCATGATGCTATATCACATTTTAATATTGTTTATTTTGATGGGTACGATATAGTTTTAATTCCACACCAGTAAGTGAATGAAAAAAACATCCTGTATAGAAGCAAAATCTTAGTCAGTTTAGGATGTGCTATATTCCTTAGCCATTCAGTCTTTAACGGGAAATGGGAGAGAGAGTGTGTTTCTGGAAACAAACAATTAAATCTTTGAGTTACAACTAAGAAGAGTTGAGCTCTATCCCTCAGCAGCTAGAAAGAAAAAGTGGAAAGAGAATTTTCAACCTTTCCTATATCCTTCTCATTCTCTTTCTGCTTCACTTCCTTGCTAACCACCCCCCAACATTTAAAATATAATTATGTGATGAAAACCTTCAATTAATGTAGTTCACCTTCTTCCCATTAATTTTTTCCATTCTAGTATAATGTATTCTAATTTTAGACTGTAGTAGTTTCCATAGAGATTAGATACAGAGTTACACTGTCATTAAAGTCTAAACTATAGTCTCGTTCATTCAGTGCGGTTCACAGAGATTTCTAGATTTTACAATTGCATTCTTTTATTCATGTTTTTATGGAGTTTTATATAGTAATTACTCTGGCAATTATTACATAGTTTAATTATTCAAATTCAGTCTGGTAAAGCCCAAATCTAACAGTGTTTCACTTATCCCTAGCGTGAACATGGAATGTGATTGAAAAAAAAATCAGGATTGAATTCTTTAAATATGTGCTCAAATAATTATACGTTAGGAAAATGGGAATTCCTTCCTATTGTTGATGTCAGAATTAATATGGCTTTCCACATAGTCTTGCCCCAGATAATTTCCAAATAGAAGTCAAGCGCCCTTTTCTTGGGAATCTGGCCTTAAAACGTTAACCTAAGGAAATTGGCTCTGGCGGAATAATTTAAAGATGGAGATGCACCTACTTCATTTGATGCTGAGCAGGAATTACTTTCAAGTTACTCAGCATGAATTTATTAAGGATCTATTAACCCTAACTCTAAATGTGTTGGTCACTGTCCTAGGTGCTGAAAATAACAAAACTCAAACAAAGTACCCGTCCACAAGAAGCATTGAGTCTATTGTACTTTAAAAAAATACAGTTTTCAAGACTTTCAGAGCTTCCTAAACTATGGGTTGCTAAGAAGGGCTGAAGGGTTCATGAGTGGAAAATGTTTAAGAAGCCCTAGAGTCTAGGGGACTACATGCCCAAATACAAATATGGGATTTGTTTTCCATTGGGTCTTCACAGGATCCCCTCATGTTTCTCTTCTGATCTTTCAGGAAAAATAATTCTCTTACCTTCCCTAAAAGGTGGTCACTGAACTTATCTAGGCAATAGAGCTCTAAGAATTGAGTGAAGTGTGTGAAGGATCAATATGTATTTCTTAATGTTAGTTGCCAAGTGTTGATTGTTATTTCAGGCTACCTCTTTTTGTATGATTTTCACTCAAGTACACAGAATGTGACAGTGGCCATCTGAAGAATTATTTTTCTTTCCAAATTGGCTTATGGCTATTGTGTTTAATTTTATCTTGTTCCAACCATAAGCCTTATCCTCTGTCATAAATTTGAATGTGACTTGAAAGCCAGAGACCTGGAAAGCCCTGTTTATTACTTAAAACCATAACCATGGCTGTGCTGAGTAGAAAGATGGGAATAGGAGCACTGTAAGTTCCTACCCTGCAGTCTGTCATTTTTAAATTGTGTTTGATTGTTTCTCTTTTTGTTTAGATAAAAGCTGAGGGGAGTGTATGTTTTGTCATATACGTATATATGTGAATGTTTTCTTCTTTATTAGAATGGAAGCTCCTGGGGGGCAGGGGTTGTTTTAATTTTGTCTTTGTGACCCTGACTGGCTTAATAAATGTTGCTTGATTAATTGACCTAAAAACCCTGAAATAGGTGCCAGGTAACCTGGCTTCAAGTCCCAGTTTCCCACTTCTTTGTTGTGCAGCCATGAGCAAAGCCAGTATCCTTCTCTGAGCCTTTGTTTCTCATTTGCTCCTACCTCACAGGGTTGTTGTGAGGATTTGTTCAGATAATATACCTGTAAGATGCTTTGTGAACCAGAAAGTGCTAGTAGAAACACAAGGTATGAGTGCCTAGTGGTGTTAAAGGGAACCCTTTTCATTTGTCCTTTTTTTCCTGTAAACTCAGATGGAAAGTCTTCTGTTATTCTAGCAAAGTCTTTGTTGTGGCTCATTATGCTATCGTGGATTCAATCTACTAATCTGCTTGGGTGTGGTAGTGCACAATACTCCCACCTATGCCAGGATATTTTATAGATAGCCACCTGTCTAGGGCAAGTAATGGCACCTGCTAAGACTAGAGTCAAAATGTTCTTATTGTTTGTGGAAAGGGGATAGGGGAGACCAAAAGCTGAGAGGGATTCGTAAAGTGCTGTTTGGGTTAGCTACCTTGGTTTAGTAGCAGCCAGGAACCAAGCTGTTTAAGGTGGGTGATAGATGGATCCAACCATGATTGACTAGGACCTTTTTACCTGAAGTGCCCCAGGGCTAAGCACTAGAGGTACAAAGTAGACCATTTGATCCTCTCAGGAACCCCTAATGGTGATGTTCAGCAAAATTCACTTTTCCGGATACCTGAATGTCATTTCAAGACCTGAAGTATGGCGACAGTAGCGATAATGTGCTGAGTCCCCTCATCTGTGGATAGAATGCCCTCTAACATCTTGCTTATGTGGTGACATTTAGCTCGCCGCCTGCAGCTAAGCCCCTGGGAGAGCAGCATTGTAAACAGACTCCTGACGCCCACACATTCGTTCCTGGCCCGAAGTAAAAGCACCGCTGCCTTGTCTGGAGATGCAGGTAAAACTTAACAAAGTGGAGCCTTCTGAGAAGAGCTGAACCATCCTTTCAAAGCATTCTTAACAGGCATTTGGTCTAATCAAATTTCAGCTTTCTCTGAGGTGCACCTTGCCAGGTGAAATGGCTTTGGAAATTTACCTATTTGGTGTTGGTTTCATGCCACCTGGATTGTTTTCTTGTCAAAGTCTTAGCATCTTTATCTGGACACCAGATGCCCGTAGAGACAAAGGGAGCCTCCTCCTATTTATCAGATATCTGTAGATACCTTCTTTCAGTTCATGGGAGATAATTAATCCCCTTTTCACCTTCCTATGCCTTCATTTTAGTAAAGAGCTGATCAGAAGTAGAAATGAGTATTAGTTATTTTGGCACTAATCCTTATAAAGGATTTGGATCTGAAATCTGGAGGTAAGAGTAAAATCAAAGGGCAAGTCTATTAGGTATAAAAGAACATGGTTTCCTTCATGTGATCTCAGGTAACAAAAATTCCCTGTATCTATCATCCATGGATAATTTGTGAAGAATACACCTCCGACCTCAGAGAATTGTGGTGAAGTACCTGAGTATGGTACTTTAGATTTGTGAGTCTTTGAAAAAAACAAAGTTTAAAAATTCCCAATGTGGAATATTTTAAACTGTTATTTAACAACCTCAAATCACAGCACAGAAACAGGTCAATTAATTTAACTGTAAATTAATGGAAAACTATACCTGTTGGAAAGATGTGCCTTAATTTCTCCAAGACATCTTTCATCTTAGAGTGATTCATGTGTTCTCAGGTGCCTTTGGATATATGAGGATTAAGTGACCAGTCCACTTCCCTTTGCCTTCTCCAATTAGAAAACTGCAGATAACCTCCATAAAGTTCCTCCTAAAGATGCTTTGATTCTGCAAGCTTCTTCTGTCCTTTGCCCCATTACTTTGTACTTTTATAGTAACCTTTCATCTAAGGTACTCAGAGAACGTTACTAGCCTCAACCCCATAATTCTTACATCGTCTCTATGAGGCACACAAGGTATCAAGTGTGATTATTCCTATAGCAGAAATGAAGCAGCTAGGGAGACTAAAGGATTTATTCCAGGGTGATTCTATGGCAGAGAAAGAAGTGAAATCTACATCTGCAAGATTTCAGATTTCATCACTACCCTCTGGTCTCTGGGACAGCCATCTGTGTATAATGGGTGTTCAGTTAAAGAGCTAGACCATATTGCCTCTCATCATTTGAAACTCATTACTGGCTGTGATTTTCTAGAAATGTGGAATTTTGATTTTAAAAGCCATAGTTGTTTTTCTGTCCATTGATTCAATCCTTTCATAGTCATCAAACAAAATCTTCTTCATTTACACCTAAATGAAGAACAACATAGTGGTTGTATGGCTTCATGATTCATTATGCCCACACTGCATTTTGTTTGATCTCCAATCAACTTCATATATTGGTATTATTTCCCTACATCTCCCATTGACATTTTTGTCAGAGGTCTCGCTTCTTACTTCATTCTTCAAAATATTCCCTTACTTCTTGCTTCATTCTTTTCCTTTCCTAAGTGGTTCCTACCTTCTTACTTCTTTCATCATTTTGCCTAGCTTGAGTAGTTATCATCAGCTATTCTAACAGGTTCTCCTTGTCTGCTTTGCAGTTCCTTTCTCCCATTTTCTTTTTTCCAAATGGATTTACTCCCATAACTCTCTCTGCAGTATAAACCAATGTACTTCTTTTTATGTTAATTACTTGATGTAATAGAATAGCCTTTGTATTGCATTGTTGCTGATCATTGTTTACTGCATTTCAGTATGTTTTCTGTGTATTTTTTGTTTCCATTGGAGGTCATGTATGAAAAATCTCTTTCATTTACATTTTATGTCAGTGTCTTAATTTCTTTGATTTCTCTTTTGTTTTCTCTTTATTCCTCCATTCCTTTGCTATATCTCTTTTTCCTAGTCACTGCAGGGATGAAGAAAACTAGGCAAAAAACTAGGTTATTTTGAAAACTACAACAGTAATTTTCTGTGCCACTCGGCTAAAGTAAGGGCTTAGAGTGGTTTCAGATCTTGGAAGTAAAAGCAAAAGGGCTGCCTTACTTTTTATTGACGTGGGCAATATACGAGTTACAGAATGAAGGCAGTCCTTCATGGCACTTGCTTTATATATCTTTGCCTTCAGTTGATGTTTCCATAATCATTCAACCCAAATATTTGAAATGTGAGTGATCGTCATTTATTTTAAAACACACAAGCCTGTTTAAGAAAATGCAATTTTCCAAAATTCAGGAAGAACATATTTTAAGAAATTCAGATGTCTTGAGAGGATTGGGGAAAATTATCAGGTGTGTTTTAAATATGGTATTTGCAATGAAGGAGTTGTTGGAAACTAAGTCACTTCCCATGAGAAAGCAATACAGTATGTTGAAAAAAGATATTTCATCTTTTGCATGTTGTAGTCCTGACCACTTGAACTAAACCAGTCGGCTGTTCTATTGCTTTTCCTTGAGTTAACTTGAAACATGAAGGGAAAAGAAAATAGTTAAACCAAGAAGGATTTTTCAAAGACATTCTTATAAAAGAATCTCTGTATTATTCTAGTGCATTGTGATAGAGAAGTATGGACAGGGAATAAACACAAATTATTGCAAGATTATTTTTGCAGAAGGTTGAAATTACAAAATGAGTCATTTAGAGAGGTTTAGCCTTTTAGAGGAAATGCTCATCAGAATAGAAATGAATCCCATAAAAGTCACCGCTTCCCTAGGAGGAATTTGAAACTGTCTGTCTTGTCTGGAAGACAATAGCTTTAACAACTAAGATTTGGGATTTTGCAAATGCTATATTAGGGGAGATTCGAATGTATTCTCATGTTCTCATTTAATATTATCTCCTGCTACATAATAAACTGTAAACCAATAGGAGTGATGAGATTGGCATAGATCCAGGATATTCTCAGGAAATGCTTTTCTGAGACTTGCTGAAATTGCATTGCCCTTTATAGGAGAAAGAAAAAGGTGTATTTGGATGCTTCATTCCATTTTAAAGGTGAAACCTATGACCTTGGAGAGAGTGTGTTTCTGTTTTTTATTTTTTTCTTCAGGGGATTAATGACCAGAAGGAGGCATACAGAACCCTAGGCACAGCCAGGGGCCATTAACATCAATTGATCAATAATCCTGAGGGAAAAAATAAAAACAGAAACATACTGGCTTCCAAGGTCATAGATTTCACCTTTTAAAATGGAGGTTTAGCCTCTGGCTATACCTAGGGCTCTGTATGCTTCCTCCTGGTCTCATTAATCCCATGGAAAAGCTTGGTTTTCCAGAATGACAATATTTAGTCACAATGTTCATAACCTTAAGAATCTCTAGAACCTAGGGGTCAGGATTTTTCCCTGAGGAAATTGAACTCACTTTTTAAGTGATTGGAAAAAAGTGTGGTTCTTTCTGTTGACCCTTACCCAATCTGCAGCTAGCTGAAAGAGAATCTGATGGCATTCTACATAACTTAACTAGGGAAATTATACAACTATGAATTAATTTTCCTTTGTAGATTAACCCTAAATGCCACTGGATGAGAGAGAATAAGCTGTCTGAAAATTCAGAAATCTCTGTGATTGCGGATGTCCCTGTTCATAATGTCCCTATTATAGACCTCTGAGCTTGAATATAATCTCTTGCATTTATGAATTTATGAATAATCCCCCAATCAAACTTTATAGAAACCTATACTTGGTCACATCATAAATTGATCCAAATGTATACATAGAACTTATTTAAATAGTCGTCATGCTTAAGTTTCCTATTTTTAATAAGAGTAACCTTGCCAGCTGAGATATCTGAAAATACATTTTATGATCTACATGTGCTATCTCTGTTACATGATGATACCTATATAGTGCATTATTTTAACAACCTTAAGTCTACAGAACGTTTGCTTTGTTGGTAATGCTCATTTTATGGAGAGCAGGAAGTGGCAAATGAGTGTACTTTTAAAAAGATAGCACAAAAAATATTTCATCCTAATTAAAAATGAGTGTGCCTTAGAAAAAACCTAAAATACATGCAATATTGATTAAAGATTTTAAATATATTCAGATATTGATTCTTTTTTTGACAGTGCTGATTACAGAACAGTAGCTAGAATACTGGATCTGGCATCAGGAAGCCCCGAGTTCAAACCCAGCCTCAGAGGCTTACAGCTCTGTGACCCTGGGACAGTCACTTACCCCCTATATGCCTCTGTTTCCTCATCTGTAAAGAGGGGATAATAATAGCACCTACCTCCCAGGGTTGTTGTGAGGATCAAATGAAATAATAATTACAAAGCACTTAGTATAGTGCCTGGCATAGAGTAAGCTCTATGTAAATGTTTATTATTATCACCCAAAATATTGCATGCTTAATACACATTGATGTCTCTTGTAAAGCACAAAAAGCAAGAACTGCGGGAAATCCAGCATGACACATCTGATCTGTGGGTTTGTAGCTAAAACCTTATGGATTTTTTTTAATGTAAATCATTTAACCCTCTTAATAGGAAGAAACACAATTATTCTTATTCCTTAGGCTGCTGAACTTTCCTCCTGGCATAGTTGTGCTGTGGCTTGCTGTCTGACTTGCTAATGCACTCTCCCTCCCTTCCTCCCTCCCTCCCTCCCTGTGTCTCTCTCTCTCTCTTTCTCTCTCTCTGCCTTTTGTTTCATTATAACGCTAGTACATAGTACGCTGACTTCTCTCTCTATAACCTTTAAACCATTCTTAAATCCTGCATTTGTCTGAAACAAACCACTCTTATATCCTTCAGGTAGAATTTAACCAGAACCATCATTTATCAGATAAGACCATTGCCTGCTGCCTTTCATTATTGGCTACATCTGTTGTCTAAATATGGCTAAATCACTCCTAAGATATCCATCCATTTCATTTGAATGCCCATTCATTCCTTTTGGAGGCATTGTGAGCTCATGGGGCCATGGGAAGAGTTGAGTGATGGTTCTGGGTGACTTATAGATAATAATATCTTCTCCTTCCTTTTCTTCTCTTGGCTTTGCTCCTTTTCCTGCACCTCACTTTTGGCTTTCCCTCTTCGCAACTCCAACTCCAACACTGCCCTGTATAAAACAATCAACTGCATCCTAGTTATCCCCATTTGTCCTCGTTCAGCATCTTGCAGCCCCATCAGCATTATGTCCTACAAAGCTGCACATTGTAGAAATCCAGCTGATCGGCCCAAACTCTTTGTAACACCACCTGAAGGTACTGGACGAAGGAGGCCGCTGCACAACACAATGGTAAGTAACCATTGGGAATGGGTTAATGGGGGCACAAGCCCAAGTGACTATTAAGGCTGCAGAGAGATCTGAATGACCCTTGGGGTAGAGAAGCCATACCTTGGGCTCCAGTGCCCTCTTCACTCCCACCCATTAGAATTCCTAGCTCTTGTCAAAGTGCAGCTTAAATTCAGGCTTCTATCAGAGGTTCCCAAATTTATTTGGCCTACTGCTCCCTTTTAAAAAAAATTTTCCAATGACCCCCTGGAAATCTACTTTAACAGTTTGTTTTTTTTAATTTGCTTCATTTCAAGTTGCTATTGCCCCCCTGGATCGTTCCAGAGTGCGCCTGGGGGCAGTATTGCCTACTTTGGGAACCGATGAGTTTACATGAAGCTTTCCGGCTCTTCCCTCCTACTTAGTGATCAGCAGCCCCACCCCACCCTACCCTGCAACACATCCATTATTCCTCCATTTGCTTAGTAAGGAACTCCCAATGAGGAATATTTTCTCCCACTGCAAATCACCACATTTTTCGGTTTTTTCTCTGTCTCCATATATCTCATCTATCTATCTATCTGTCTGTCTGTCTATCTGCCTGTCTATCCTTAAGGAATTTGCACAAGGCACTGAGAGCACTTAAGATTGTCTCACTTGGACTACTCTGAATACATCCATCAGATAGTTGACTGCTGGATGAGTGTTTAAGAATCCATTAATAAGTATTTATTATATACCTACTGTGTACCAGGACTGTGCTAGATGTCAGGAGTACCAAACAAAACAACTTTTGATTTCAAAGGCCTTACATTATTTTAAGGGAAAATCACATATATACATAGAAATAAAAATAACTAATACATATCTACATGTATGTGTACATGTGTTTTTACACATACATGTATGTGTACATAAGTGTGCCTGTGCTTTATTTGCCTTACATTATTTTAAGGGAAATCACATGTATACATAGATGTGAATGCAAATAGCATGTGTTCACATGTGTTTGTCTATATGTACTGGGTGTACATGTATGTGTGTTTATTTGCCTTGCATTCTTTTAAGGGAAATCACATGTACATGCAGAAAATGGTAAACAACACATGCCTACATGTGTGTGCATGTACAAATAATTTGCTTTGTATGCTTTTAAGGGAAATCACATGTACACATAGACGTGCATACTAATTATATGTACATTTGTGTATATATGTATGTATATGTGTATGGTTTATTAATTTCCCTTAAAAGAAGGAAGATCAAGGATTGTTTTGTTTGGTATCTCTAGCATATAGCACAGCCTGGCATACAGTAGGTACATAATGAATACTAATTGCTGGATTCTCAAACACACGTCTAGCAGCCATCTATCTGCTGGATGTGTCCAGGGTGGTTCAGATAAGACAGCCTTAGGTGTTCTCAGTGCCCTATGCAAACTGACTCCCTAAAGTTTTCTATTTATGTGGCAGAAAAGGTGATGATCTATATTTGGAGAGGAGACCCTTTATTGGGAGCTCCCTCCTAAGCAGGGAGGTATATGTGTCATGGAGTAGGGGTATGGATCACCAAGTAGCAGAGAAGATTAGGAAAGGTTTCAGGGAGGAGCTGAAATTTAAGCTGCACTTGATGGGAACGAGGGCAGGGAGACAGCACGGTGAATAGAGCACTGGGCCTGGAGTCAGGAAGACTGGTGTTCAAATCCAGCCTCAGACACTAGCTAGTAACATAACCCTGTTTGCCTCCGTTTCCCCATCCTTAAAAATGAGCCAAAGAAGGAAATGGCAAAACCACTCTACTATTTTTACCAAGAAATCCCCAAATGAGGTCACAAAGAGGTGAACACAACCGAAAAACAACTAAACGATGACAATTGGTGGGAGCTAAGGAAACCTGAAGAGGTGAGGGAGAGGAGGAAATACATTCCAGGCACTGGCATTGGTGCCAAGGAATAGAGAGAGACATGGAATGCTATGTGCAAGTAATAGCAAATACAACAATGGGAATGGATCATAGAGCATGTGAAGGGGAGTGATGTATAATAAACCTGGAAATGTAGCCTGGAGTTAGATTAATGAAGGACTTTAAATACCGCATGAGGAATTTGCATTTTATCCCAGATTGAGAGTCACTGGAACTTCTTAAACAGGGAAATGAGAATCATTAGACATTAAGGCTATTTGATAGCCTCTAGCACACTTATGGGATTTCTTTAAGGAAAGCTATCTTTAATGCCTAGGGTGTCCCCTACAGACGTGAGCTAGTATTATTATGCCAAACATGAGGGCGACCTTGTGGTGCTGCCTGCCTGTGGTGACAGGCAGCATCTCTAAAGAGGAGCATAAAGATAACTTCCCACCCTGGTGCTATGCCTTGTTGACTGGATTGCTGACCTTGAATGCATCTACCAAAAAAAGTATTCTTTTGGTGCTTTTAGAATGCATTTAGGTGAAAATTAGTTAATTTAGTGTGGAGTCACCAGTGAATAAGACTCAGACATTTAGGAATTGTATGGGCTTGGACAAGTCACATCAGTACTCTGGGTGACGTTTGCTTGTCCATCTGTGAAATAAAGGGATTGAACTAGATGGCCTCCAAGGACCCTCCCAGATCTAATCACTCGGTGTCCTAAACTCTGACCTTTTTTTTCTTTGCAATGATCACTAAGAAAAATAACATGGAGATGCTGTCACAGTCATGTTCATTTCCACTACATACCTTGTACATAATAAGGTAGGTTCAAGATTAGGATGTTTTCCCTTTATTTTGAAGTACATGAGCATTTTACATTTTACTGGAAGAAATGGCCATTATTTCTGTTTTCCCTCTGGCTTTAACTGACTCATCAACCAACTGAAAGACTCCACTTAATTATCCAGCCATGATCATAGCATGACCTGTTTAATGAAAGCCTTAGAACACTTTATTTTAAAACCTTAACTCTATGGAGTGACTCAGATTTAAGATAAAAAGGCTCTTTAAAGGATTTTTCATAGACCTTTGAGGATAATATGTGTGGTTGGGCAAGCCTGATGTTTATGCTAAGAGGTACTGTATTTCTCTTCCAAGCCCCTTGGGGCCTTCTACCGTCTACCTTTAATTCTTGATTGAGACACTTGCCAAAGGTGAAAGAAACTCTCTTTGATGTGAGAATTTCACATATTGACTTTGCACACTTGGGAGATCTTAGCTTTGGACTTAAAGCCATAGATCTGAGCTGAGAGATTTTGTGTGCCACACATTGAATGAACACAGCATGGAAGAAATCCTGCCTTTAGGGCAGGAGTCCTCAACTTTTTATTTTTTTTCTCAGGAACCCCTTTGGCAATCCCATAAAACCTATGGATTCCTTTTCAGAATAATGTTAACTGAATAAAATAAAATACATAGGATTAAAGAGAAAACTAATTATTAGAATATTTAAAGAAGCAAGTTCATAGGCACCAGCTTAATAACCCCTTCTTTAGAAGGAAAGATTAAAAACGTAAAGAAAGAAATCTTTATTTCTTCTATGGATACATGGTGATTTGCATCCATAGAGGAAAGTTCTAGGTTGATGAGATCACAGATCCGTTTCACATTTTTGCTATTAGGTAAATATAACATTTACTGGGAATGGCCTTCAGCAAAACTGAAATGACTTGTATTTTTTCTGTGTTCACCTGTTTGTCTCCCAGTACTAAAAATTAGGGTTCAGTTGGTAGCTCTCTCTCCCTCTCTCCTTCCTATCAGAACCTACTTTAAGGAAAGGATTTGATGAGCTTGTTTCACCTTAGAATGAATTCAAACTCAAATCAAAAATAAATATTAATTATATTTTTTAACATTAAAAAAAAAAAGTTTTGAGTTCCAATTCTATCTTCAGCCTCATTCTTCCCTGAACAAGATCTCCATCTCTGAGTTCTGGGACTTCAAAGAGGTGAAGTCATTTGCCTGTGATAATAGAATTAAGAAGTGTTAGGAAGTGCTCTGAGTGTTTTTAGAACTGGAACATAGGATAAGAGGTTCAGAACTGGAAGGAAGGGGCCTTGGACATCATTTGGACCAGTCCTGCTCATTCCTATAGTTTTGAAGATTAAAATCCAGAGATTAATTTAAGTGACTTATCCAAGACCACAAGATTCAAAACCAGATCTTCTCATTCCAGATCTAGGGCTCTTTGCATTATACTACCAGGTACTGGTAAAGATGCAGAATTTAGTTAAGATTAGGACCTGTCCTCTCCTGGGAAAAGTTGCTTTTGAAGCCGTATTGTGAGATGAAAAGTTTGGTACCCAGTTCAGGGAATCTTTTGATTTAATGGACTAATGTGATATATAATTTGATGAAATGGAAAAAGTATGGAGGATTCAAATCTGACCTCTGTCTGCTGCTACTTGTGTGACCTTGGACAAGTTACTTAACTTCTCTGGGCCTCAGTTTCCTCATCTATACAAGGAGGGGGGATGGAACAGATCCTTTCCAGAACTAAAACTATAGTCCTATAATGTTTCTTCTCCTCCTCCCTCCCCGCCCCAAAACAAAATCCTAGGACAAGCAAGTGTCGCTGTGTATTCCATCTGAGGCTAACTGCAAGGTAGTATATGTTAGCAGCTAGTCAGTGATATAAGAATCATTAATTTCCTACTATGTGCCAGGCATTATGCTAAACACTGGGAATATGAAAAAAAGATATCTCCTGCTCTCAAGGAGATCACAGTCTGATCAAGGAGACAGCATGCAAACAAGCTATGTATACAGTACATTGGAGATACTTCCCAGATGGAGTTCAGAAAGATTGGCAAAGGCTTCCTATGGAAGGTGGGATTTAGCTGAGACTTGAGGAAAGCAGGAGGTGGAGGTGAGGAGGGAGAGTCTTCCAGGCCTGGGGGAAAACCCAGCGAAAATGCCCAGAACAGAGAGATGAAGCATCTTGTTCAAGGAAGAAGAGCGAGGCTGAAGTCACTGGATCATGGAGTTTGTAGTGGGAGGGAACGTAAAATTGGAACTCAAAACTTTTTTTAAAAAATTATTTTAACATGCAATTGGGGAAAAAATATATCTTAAGAAAGAAAGTGTAAGAAGACTGAGATGGTGGGAATGGAGGGACAGGCAAGTTATGCAGGGCTTTGAACTCCAAATAGAGGATTTTATATTTGATCTTGGAGGTGATGCAAAATCGCTGCATTTTATTTGGGGGCACAGGAAGGAGAAGGGGGGATGGTGGTGAGAGGATAGGAAGGAGATGATATGGTCAAACCTGATCTTTAGGAAGATTCCTTTGATAGATGGACAGAGTAGGTAAAGACTTGAATCAAGAAGACCAAGCTATTAAAGTAGTGCAACTAGATTGAACATCCAAAATCAGACCAGGCAATTCACATAATGCCAAGTAATTAGGGCAAGTTTTCAAGGCAGGGGGAGAGGTGGAGCCTCTTCCCATCTTAGTAGAAAAGTACAAAAAAGGAAATGAATCCTGAATCCTGAACGAATTCCTGAAAATGAATCCCACTTTTGTTCAAGTCAACCAGTTTTACAACCTCAGTCATTCTCAACCACTCACCCCCTCCTTACCCCACTTTTCAAATCAGTGACCCAGTCTTTTTGATTCTTCCTCCGCAACATCTCTGGCATCTGTCCCTTTCTTTTCACTCACACAGAAATGTAACTACCCAAGGTCAGGCCCTCCTCGATTCTTACCTACACTATTGCCATAGCCTCCCAATGGGTCTCCCTGTTTCCAGTCTCTTCCACTTCTTGTAAGTCCTCTTCCTAGCTGCCAAAGTGAGATTGGTAAAGTACATGTTGGCCATGACTCAGTAAATTCCAGTAACTCCCTATCCCCTCCTTCAGCCTAAAAAGAGACTAAATAGAAAACGAGTAATAAAGAGATTTCTTCTTCCAATCCTTGTTAAAACCCAGAACATATGAATGTTAAAACTTGTTTGCTACCTCCCTTTCAGGCATCTTTCAAATTCAGAGACTCAGGGAAGAAGGGGACTTTTGGGGTCATTTGGGCCCCCTTATTCAGGAGAATTGACTTATCCAAAGTCGCAACAGGTAGTAACTAACAGAGCTGGGATTTGAACCAAGGTCTTTTGGCTCCAAATCCAATGCTTTTTCCATTGAATGACACAACCTCCTACTGCCCCTCCCCCCCATTTTAAAAAAATTTGCTTTTCCCTTTCAAGTTTATTTTAATCTGATCTCAACTATGTAAAAATGTTGTGCAGGACAGAGAGAGAAAACATTGTTTATTGCACATCAATCTGAAATAGTTCTGACCACAGGAATAATTAAATGGGTAGAAAAATGGCATACTACCAGAGGGAAGGTTAGGAAACAAACAGTTATTCCTTGGAACCACCGGAAAATTATATATTAGCAGATAATTCCTTGTGTTTACCACATTGGAAAATGCCCTTTTTTTCATAAGAAGAAAGTTAACATGATTGACTATTTAGGCCTTCCTGTCTTGTTAGTGATCTTTTAGATAACTGTTTCTTTAGATTTAGGTTAATAGGGAAAGCAGCTAGATGGGAAGGGGTTGAGGAGACATTGAATGGTGAAACAGTGGAGGAACCAGAGGCAGACCATTTAGGCTTCAGGAAGATTTAAAGCACAGGGTAGGTTGGTTCAGGTGTTCTGACAGCTGCCTTAGAATGCTTCTGTTCAGTGCCTTTGCCCTAGCCCAGATATCAAAGGGCCAGATTCATTAGAAGTGTTTGGAGTATAGGGTGACCATATCTAATTCCAGTGGTCCAGCATCATCCCTGCATATCACAATATTCCTTTGAATTTTGCCTCTTCCCAATCCCATATAGATTCTCTGGAGGATAAATCAACCTTCTGGCCACCTTGTGTGAAACTTCAGAAATACTAGTGTTGAGAACCTTTCTCAGATTTCAGACTTTAACTCTGGTAAAGATTTAAAATATCTTAAGTTCCTTAAGTGGACCTGACCTTCTATTACGGATTAGAGGACACCAAGACATACTAGATCCAATTTCTTTCGTGAAGAAATGCCTTTTTACAATATCAGTATTTAAAAAAAAATACAAAATAATATACTTCTTTGAGTTTACAAGTAAGAACAAGTCTTGCCCTGTCTGTGTTGGCAGCAATGGGAGCACAGATTAATGCCTCTTTTGACACATGGGAAGACCAAAAGCTAGATCTGAGATGGGTTAAAAACAAGAATCCACTTCTGGATTTTAGGGAAACAAAAGATGATGAAACTGAATTCTGAATAAGAAAACTTAAACATTTCTAAAGCGTGGGAAACATCCAGGGAGCAAAAAGTTATACTCTGATTTTAGCTCCTTTTCCCAGAACTGAAGCACCAATTTTTATTTAAAGGAGCAAACATTCACCATGGAGTCAGCGTAATCTTTACTATTACCTCATCTTGCTGATTAAAGTCAAATATTTGGTTCCAAGATAACAGGACCCCTGGAGGCCCCTTTGTTTGACTTAAATCATAATACCTGTGATAGCCTGCCCAAAACACTAAAACAAGCACTGACTGATGTCGTCATCACCACCACCACCACCACCAACCGAATGCTGCCCATGTGGGTCTTGTTGCCTCTGTTTGTAGAAGGACCTAATTTTTGTGTGTTTTTTCAACTTAGGGGCATAAAAGAGAAAAGGAAAGAGAAAACCTGCCTTTCCACCTCACATCTGGCATCCGAAGAGCCCTGTCTCCGTCAAACCCCAAAACGAGATCATCAGCTCCCTCCTCAGTTTGGTAAGTGAAATGCTGGTGGCTCATCTTAACCTGAGAATCATCCCAGGTGGAGGAAACTGCCGTGTTCCTCCACAACTGAGCTCTTCTCTACAAGCTTTCTTATTCTTGGATTCACTTGTTTCCATGGCAGGAAATAGGATTGGGAGTGGGAAATCACCTCTTTTCTAAGGAAAACAAATTTTCAGCCACCTGTGCCGAATAAATAACTCAATAAGTAACTAAATATCCTTAACTCTTTCTTGGGAATCCACTGGGAAATACTGAGTTGCCCAGCTTCTGTGTTAAGCAGTGAAGAGAGAAGCAGAAATAACTGCCTCTTATCTCAAGGAGGACACTTTCTTAGGGAAGAGAAAATGTATATATGTGATTAGATATAAGAAATATATAAAACAAACGTAAAGTAATTTGAGGGAAATTCTTTTGGAGAGAGGAAAATGGAGCTCCTGGTCCAAAGGCTGATTCTGACATGTCTCCTTTCATGCCACGTTTCCTTATTTGTTTCCTAGGCACTCATCCAAGTCCTTGTCTCATTTGCCTGGCACACCCAGACCAACATCCTCCTTGTCACTTGGCCCATCCAAAGCTGCATCTGCTCAGGCGTGGCCCCCATCCCCTGGCAACATCCGGCCTATCAAGAAAGAAGTCCGGCTTGAGACAGAGAAAAAAGACCCAGAGAAGGAACCTGAGAAAGTAGTTGAAGCATCGTCATCGGAAGGCCAGACTCCTTCGATGAATGCTGAAGGACCTATAAATGAGGAAGGCTCACCTGCAAAGCCAGAGGCTGCTCCAGGTAAGTCTTTAACTGTCCCAGTGTCCACCACGATGGCTTTACATTTAGTAGGCACTTGACAAATGCTCCTTGTTTTGTTGTTAGACTGGTGCAGTTCAGGATGCCATTTCCCAGCCTACCCCCCAATCCTTACTTATGCTTCTTAGATCTATTTTTCAAATGGAGATGTTAAAAGAAAGGGCTTATTTATTCCTTTTGTTTTTCTAACTGGTTCTATGATTTTCATCTGTTTGGGGACTTCCTTCCCCCAATGCACATTGACACCTTTTCTGTAACTTAATGGTTTCAGAGAGTTTCTAGGGCACTGATAAGTTAAGTGACTTCCCCAGGATCCCATAGCCAGCATGTGTGGTAACAAAGGGTAGAGTGCTTGATGTTTTAGAAAGCAGTTTGACAACTTCTTCCAGCCTTGTTTAGTAACCTTAGGGTAGGAGCAGAGAAAAGGGTCGACTCAATGAGTCATGTTTGGGGAGTAAGAGATTAGAAGCAGCAGAGTGGTCAAGAAGATTTCAGGATCACAGAAGATGAGAGCTAGGTGGACCATCTAGTTCAACCCATCTACAGAAGGAATTCCCAATACCCAACAAGCAGTCATTTGGCCTCTGCTTCAGATCCCATATCCAGTGGTTTTAACAAGGGTTGTCCAGCTCTACCTCCAAGGAGAGTGAAGTGAACTCTTCACCTCCACACTTCTACAGGCAGCTCATTCTACTTCTGAGCAACTCTGATTGTTAGGACATCGTCCCCCTCCCCTTCCCACCACCTCCATATCAAGCCTAAATTTACTTCTTTGTAGTTTCTAGCCATTCTTCCTGGTTCAGTCTTCTGGGGCTACACAGGACAGATCTAATCCCTTCACAGGCTAGTCCTGCAAAATATGCAACTATCTTATCTTCTTTGAGTTTTCTTTTCTCCAGGTTAGACCATGCCTAGTTCCTTCAAGCTATCCTCATGTGACATGGCCTCAAAGCCCTTCACACCATCCTAGTTGCTCCCCTCTGCTCATTCTATAGCTTATCAACATCCTTCTTAAACCATGGGAGACCCAAAGGGAAGACTACAGATGAGGTCTAATGAAGGCAGAGTACAGAAGAACCATCACCTCCATATTCCTAGAAGATATGTCCTTGATACAGCACAAGATTACTCTGACCACATCACCCTGGTGATCATAGTGAGCTTGTAGTCTATAAAAATCCCTAGTTCTTTTTCACAGCAGCTTAGTGATTCAAAGGTGGACTGATAGTACGTTGTTGAAATGACTGACCTCAAGATCATGACTGTAAAGCAAAGGAAGTTGAACTAAAAAGGTGAAGTGTCTTGGAAAAACAGAAGAAAATGGAGGGACTGGAGGTCAAGAAGAGGGCAGAAGGAAGACCCAGGAGACATGGCAAAGGAAGAGGGAAAAGATACTGTGATCAGAGAGGCAGATACTAGAATTCAGTACAGTTGGAGGGAGAACAGTTTCTGGTGAAGGTGTGGTCTGAGTCATAATCATTGGCTTTGGTATTAGATAGACCCACACTGGAACCCCAGCACTGCCACATACTTACCTAGGTGAGCCCAGGAAAGTCACTTTATCTTTTAATATTAGTAGCATTGACAGCATCAAGGCACTTCTAGCTCAATCCTACTTCTAGTGACTGAGTGATATAAGATGAAGATGCCCTGGCTTAAGTGATCAACAAGCTTAGGTACCTCCTTGACCATATACATAATGCTGCCTTGATTCAACATGGAACTTGTCTTTGGTCCTTACTTCAAACTATGCTTTAGAACTTATTATAGACACTCATACAGAGGCTTAGGAAAAGGAATGGACACCTCACAAAAATGTGTACAAAAATTATCAAAGTTAAGTGGTTAGGATATTTTTTCTAAGTCCCTAGAGTCTTCCTTCCATATGATATTTCCAAGAGTGGATTTTCCATACCTTCTCCACTTCCCTCAGTTAAATACATGACCACAAAAGGAGGTGAGCCAGTCAGGAATGAAGGATGGACAGTCCAGGTACTGTACAGGGAGCCCAGAGATACTAAGAAGAAGGTCCAGGGTATGATGAAAGGGCTGGATACAATGAGAAATAGGGGATCTTTAGCCTGGAGAAGAGAAGATTTAGCAGGGGAGATAAATACTTGCTCTCAAGTACCTTCTTGAAGGGCTTTTTACCTAAAAGAGGGATTCAGCTTGCTTTGTATGTGATTTCCTTGAAGCCAGAAGGGAAAGTTAGAAGAAATAGGCAAAAATATGGTTATAGCCATTCATAAGGAAAAAATTCCAAAGAGCTGTCCAAAAGTAGAGCTGGCTGCCTCAAAAGATTTCCTATCATTAAAGAATATCAAGTAGAGGCTAGATAACAATTGGATGGGGATGTTATAAAGGGAATTCTTGGAACAGATGATCTTCCTTCCAAAACTGAATTTTCCAATAATACTATAGACATTGTGAGAATATATTTACATATGTATGTTTAAAATATATATGTATATATGTGTGTATACATATATGTGTGTATATGTATGCATATAAAGAAAAGGAGAAAAGTAATAGAAATAAACATTTATATAGCACTTACTACATGCCAGGGTAAGAGCTTTACAAATACTCTCTTATTTGATCCTCCCAACAGCCCTGCAAGGTAGGTGCTTTTATTATCCCCATTTTATAGTTGAGGAAACCCAGGCAGAGGTGAAGTGATCTGCCCAAAGTCATACAAGATAGTAAATGTCCAAGTGACCTACTGAATGAGGTTTTAATTAATCAACAAACATTTATTAAAAATCTACTATGTGCCAGGCATTCTGCTAGAAGCCAAAGATACCAAGGCAAAAAGGAGTTTACATTCTAATAGTACATGCACATGTGTAGGTATATACAAAACAAGTCGAAGATAACTTGGGTGGAGGAAGGAGAGACAGTAGGATCAGCTACAAAGGACAAGGAAAGACCTTATGTAAAAAGGCCTTATTCTTGAGCTCAGTCTGGAAGGAATCCAAGAATTCCAAGTGTTTGTCTTGTCCAGGCTGAAAGACAGCTATTGAAAAAGTGTAAAGATGGGAGATGAGATGTTTTATGTACAGAATAGCCAGAAGGCAAGTTGTCTTGAATCATAAAGTGCTTAGAGGTGAGTATAGTGGGAAACCTAGGCTAAGGTCCATCTCTGCCATTAGCTGGCTATATGACCTTGGGTGAATTATTTAACCCCTCAGAGCCCCAGTCTTCTTATCTATAAAACAGCCATGATAGACTCATAGAGCTGTAAGAGATTTTAGAAGTAATCCTATAGTTTCCCTGTCAACCTCAGAAGATTACTGTGGGGATCATGAGATAGGACAGTGCTTTGACAATTATAAAGTGCTATAAAACATTATTATTGTTGATGTTGTTCATTTGTTTGCATCTTTGAATCTGTCTTTGTCCATACTGACAGCGTCCCAAAGCTGTCAATGTAAAAGATTTTGGATTATCTGCTATTTTGTCTTCATTGTCTTCTGTTAGCACAGAGAATCGATTACAGTTATGAAAGTTTTGGGAATCAGTTTCATATAGTAGAACGTATTTGATAGGTCCAAAATTAAAGTATAACTTGTGTTTACTTCTGGTAATCAGGATTTAGGTTACATGCTCTTCAAAAATGAGTTTTTAATATTCTTAAAAGTTATTTAAACTTTTTATATGAAATTTAAATTTTATATTTCCAGATAAGGGTGATTTAAATCCTCATGTCCTATGATGTCATTTTCCTTCAATTTCTTTTTGAAGTTGCTAGAAAGCATAAAGTAGAGGGTAATCACCTGAGTAGCTGCTTTGTTAGTTTTCCTATTTGCTAATTCAATATGATCAATGTGTCTCTTAAGTAGGAAAAAATGGAAGGGTTGTATTAGGTTTCATAAACTTGAATGAATGAAGCATTTATTAAGTACTTACTAAGTACACAGTATTCTGTTAAGCACGGGAGATACAAATAGAAGAAGGCAATTTCTGCTTATAAAGAGCTCTCAATCCATTTAGAAAGACAACACATAAGGAAGACTTCATCTGCAAGTCAGATGGAAAAGTCCCATGGTCCTTAGGGTACAGTGGCAAATATAGTAATGCCTCTTTTGAAGTTGTTCTCATGTCACCGATCAAATCACATCAAGTTTCTGATGTTGAACCATTAGGTAGTGCCAAAGATTTGGGTAATAAAGACTTTCTTCCTTGGGTCTTCCATAGATATAACAATTTGTGCACCTGCAAGAGTGGTTACTAGGTGGCATTTCCACAGGAGTTGTTTCCTAGGATGATGGCAGAGGATTGGATGTGCTGTCTTTCCTAGGGCCTTTAGGTTCAGGATCCTGAGCTATCTCCATTTAGGGTAGAGGGAACTGACTTTGCTGCTTCAGCTAGGCTGGCTTGCCAGACTCATGAGTGACAGTTGTTTGGCAGTTGTTGAGGATGGTCAGCCCTTTCTCCACAGGAGATAATGGCTGTGAAGGCTAGGCTGGAAGCAGGACCAATAGTCTGGTGGGGGAGGGTGCTGCCATTCCTAAGGCTCCTGTTGGTGACAGTTGGTTAGCAGTTGCTGGTGGTAATAAGGAAGGTAGGTTCCCCTCTCCACGATGATTTCTCCCCTTCTTTATAGAGCTTTGGGGGTTAGTTGGAAGCAGGTCTGGGTCTTTGAGGGGACACTGCTATTCCCAAGGCTTTTGGGCTCAGGGTTCTGGGTTGTTTCTATCAGGGTCTGTGGGAAGATGGTGGGCAAGGTGATGGTTGTTCTGCTTGTCCATCACAAGTTACCTCCTGTTTTTCCCCCAGGGGTTTTGAAGTGGCAGTTGTTGGGGGATAGGTGGCCCCTTCTGCACAAAAGCCATTTGCCCAGATAGCGGCTCTAAGTACTGAGCCAATAATAGGATCAGTGGTACTGTGAGTAGTAATACTCACAGTAAAGAAAATGTGCATAAGGTTACAGACTGTAAAAATGGCAACTACTGTCAAATTTTTGTTATGCAAATGGAAATCCTGAGGGATTGAGGCTTGTTTGTGGCAGAAATAGAAATAGAACCCTTAGCTCTCCAGTTCAGTCTCCTGTTTTATTGTGTTGTAGCTCTAAAATTATTCTGTATGTGATGTTAGGGATAGGGACTGGGCCTTTGGGGACCTCCCAGTGAAGAAACTCCCTCCACCAATTTAGGCTGACTCCTCTGAAACTCAGTGTTAGTGAGCTGCCTAGAGCACTGAGAGGTTTATTAATTCTTTTTTTTTCACCCTAGAAAGAGTTGGACTTGTCTTATTTGCGTATCCATTCCTTCACCAAACATTTAGAAGCAACTAAGTTGCCTGTTGAATAGAATATTTCTTAAATTAGAGTTAGGAAGGTCTAAGTTTGAAATCTACTAAGGCAAATTGCTTTACCCTCTTTCCAACTCTGTTTCCTCATCTACAAAATGAATCGTTGTGAGGACTGAATGGAAGTATAGGTTAAGTACTCTGTAAACCTTTAAGTTCTATGTCAATGTTAGTTATTACAATTTATCCAGTGCTGTCTAAGTATAGATATACAAGACAATGGAAAGGTTTATAATCAAGTAGGAGAAAGTTAGATGAACATAAATCAATCAATAAAGCACCTTTTATATTCCAGGCACTGGGCTAAGTACTGAATAAGACTGGTGGATATGGAATAAATGAAACAATGGTAATAAATAAAAATAAAGCAAAAGCATTGTAAAGTGTTAGACTGTCAACCTATAGGGATGACTGTGGACCTAGGACAGGTAGGTGGTGAGGCAGAGTGCCAGCCCTAGAGGCAGGAAGACTCCTCTTCATGAGTTCAAATGTGGCCTAAGATATTTACTGTCTGGATGACCCTGAGTAAGTCACTTAATCCTGTTTGCCTCAGTTTCTTCATCTGTCAAATGAACTGGAGAAGGAAATAGTAAACCACTATAGTATCTTTGCCAAGAAAACCCCAAATGGAGTCCTGAAGAGTCAGACATGACTGAAAAAAATTGGCAGCAAAACTGTGGCCCCAGCCTTTTCTAGGTTGTAACAAATCTGATCGATTCACTGAATGTTTGACAATGAGGGTACTATGTTTCTCAAAGCAGTACTCTAAATTTACATACTGGTGCCTTATGCACATGGGTTTATTCTGCTTAAATCCTTTGTATCAGCTCAGCGCCTCCATTGCACAAAAGCTATGCAGTTCAAAAATTCTGATGTGGACATGAGTAGAACTCTTCCTTGCTTAAATGCTTGGTTAAGAGAGAAATCCAATTTTCCGAGATATCCAGAATTTTATCCAGAATTTGCAGATTTTATTTTTAAAACTGATTGTTTCTGTTCCATGCTGTGTCATTTAGGTTGAAAGCATGTATTAACCCACTAATAGACTCCTGTTACGGGGGGTGAATTGCCAAGTAGTTTTGTGTAGATATTACAGAGATTTGCATGCCAGGGAAACATTTGCAAAGCAGAATCAGAATTTGATTTATCTAAAATCCATTTTAATAAAACTCAGTGTTGCACTAGAAAGAAAACTCTGCTGTCTTTGGGCTGAGATAACACAATCGAAAAGTTGAAGATCATCACTGAGTTGCAGTTCAGAGTTTTAAGGGACAAAAAAAACCATTCTTGTAGGGGAGGGAATAGGAAATGCTCTCTCAGTCCTTTCCTGAAGGGTTTCAAGATATCTGTTGCTTCTTTTGCCTATTTTCAAATCTGAGTCTAATGATGAAGGATAATAGGGAAAAAAATTAAAACTGCCACCAGGATTCCTGAGATATTTCTTGGTCATTCTCCCCAATATGCCCTTTGGCAAATTTACTCAGCTTCTATGCATGTGATATATCTTTTTCTGCAAGTTACCGCAGTACTTCAAGCATCAATGATTTAATAATCAGTTTGGGTATTCCCTCCATTGAGGAAGATTGCAACCCCTCTGTGGCTACATGTGCCTTTGTGAGTTGCTGAGGATGAGGCACATGAAACATACAAGCATGCTGGTGAGGAGACTTTCTGAACTTAGCTAGAAAGATAGGCATCAATTCTTACCAGTCAGTAAGTAAGCATTTATGATTACTTGAAGCCTTTCTTGCTTTCTAGAACTTAGACTTTGCTGGGATATACTTTGAGGACCCAGGGTCACCAACATCCCATGATGAAGCATTGGGATGAGACTTTAGAGGGGAAAAGTATAAAATCATATACATGCACACACATGCATACATATGTATATGTGTATATGTATACACATATAACAAAATTATGTGATATATAATAAAAGAACAAAACCATATATAATAATATATAAATATATCTATATATTATAATAACAAAGCCAACATTATTGAGATGTGGGAGTCTGTCCTTATAAGTTGCATTGAAATAAAAGAAGGAAATTGAAACTGGAATCCATCCTGGAGCACTAAGAAAGGTGGGGTGAGTAGCGGTCAGTAGGGAGATGTCCATTTGTTATCTATGGTGTTTCAGGGCAGTCTTCACTGCTTGTGTGGGCGTAGTCACATAAAAGTGAATATGCAAAGAGTCATGGTGTTCTGCCCGCCTCCCTGCCCCCTCCATGCTCACCAGAGTGAGTTAGGAGGGGATTGAGCCAAACCACCAAGCCAAGACTGTCTGCCTGTGTTTTGTTTCCCACTTAGGGTATTCCCATGGTGGCCTGGAGAGCCCAGTGGAGGTATTAACATTCACATTTACAGTTCTCAGCATCAGAAGATGCTAGAGAGAGATTAAGGCATGAAGGGATGTGACAGTGAGAGGGTGGATAAGTGACATAAAAAGAAGTGTTGCCAGAGGGGAAAAAAAAGAATCGAATGCTTATTTATGTGGGAACGCAGTGAGAGATGAAAAAAACAAGAAGGTAGTGTGTGCACGTTCATTTGTTCAACAAATACTTATTCCCTCTTCAGCCTCTAAGCATGTGTGTGCTGGGTGCTTATTTTTCCTAAAAATAAAGAGACACGATTTCTGTTTTCAAGAAGAATACAGAATGCAGTCAGCAGAAGAGCTTATAGTAAAGTGAAAGTAAATGACAAATAATCCTAGATGTGGGGGAAAGATATTATAATATAGCTAATGTTTCTAGAGTGTTTTATAGTTTGCAAAACATTTTACAAATCTCACTTGAGCATCATAGCAACCATGTGAGGTAGGTGCTATCATTATCTCCATCTCACAGATGAACAAACTGAGGCTAAGAAAAGCTAGGTGGTTTGTCCAGAGTCACAAGGCTGGTGGGTGTTTGAGGCAGGATTTGAATTCGCATCTCCCTGAGATGACTTCTTGTATCCTCTATACCACCAGCAACCACAGGGCACACTAAAGTTGATAGCTACCAGAGATGACATGATGCTAGAACCTCACTGTGACGTGTGATTTGATCATAGATAGTGTAGAGCAGTGATGTCAAACTTATATAGAAACAGATATCACCAGGGCCATTAAACAGTAGAATTAGGATCCCTGTGGGCTGCATATTGACTTAGGAAACCATGCAGTTATGTTATGTATGTTCTATTGTATTTTTATTTTATTAAATATTTCCCAATTCCATTTTAATCTAGTCAGGGACTCAGTTGGTTGTGTTGCTAGCAGCCTGGGGGCCTCCTTGTCTTTGACATTTCTGATGTGGATACAACATGGATCCATACTGGATCCCCAATTTCCTTTTTCATCTTATATTGGAGCATGGCCTCTGGACTCTTGTGTAGGGGATAGGAGGGTACAGTGAGTAGTAAGGAGTTTCTTTTTACATCTCCTGTGACTCTAGCTTGGCTCTGGTGAAAGAACCTTGAAATTTGAGTTGTTGGGTGTTGCTTGTTTCTCAGTCAAATGAATGGAGATGGCGGTGTGGGATCCACATATGTTGTGTGCTCTTTGGCCATACCCAGCTCCTTCCTGGTAACAGCATGAGAAGTAGGAAGACAGTGCCTCTTATTCTTGGATCATTATGACATGATTCCAGTTATAATGTCTCCATGGCAAGAATGCTAAGGATTATTATCTAGACCACAGTAAATTAGTAATTATTAGATATCAAACTGAAGATCAAAGAAGAAATGAGAAAATGGGAAATTATCTTCTACTCTGTACAGTTCTGTACCTGATTGAATTGTTTGCAAATAAGACCTTGTTTAAGGAAAAATGAGAAATGTGTGTGTTTCTCAAGGAGCCTTTTTTTTGTTATTTATTGGCCAGATACAGGGATAAAATTTTGCAGCAGGTCCTCAAAACCTCACAATCTTCATTTACCATTTTCTTTTAGGACACCGAATTGTAAACTTAGGGTCTCTGGGCTGTTTGGTCCATTTTGTTTTATGGGATTTGTCTCCATTGAATTCTATTCCTTTGATTGAGCAGCTGCTCCAGCATCAGGACCATCCCTGCCATCCACCGTACCCTCTTCTGGCTTGGGGAAGACCTCTGCAGGGACCACTGACCCAGAGGAGGCCACAAGACTGCTGGCCGAGAAGAGGCGGCTAGCTCGGGAACAGAGAGAGAAGGAAGAACAGGAAAAGAAGGAGAGGGAAGAGCTTGAAAGGTAAAAGGGCAGAGTTGCTTTTTGAGTAAGGGTCTGCCCTAAAGTCACATCTGAGCGATTAATGGACTAAGCCTTAAACACTGATATAAACTAAGTTTTAAAAAGGAAGAGATCAGGCATTTACATAGTGCTCTAAAGTTACAAAGCACTTTACATGTATTGTGTCATTTGATCCTTACAAAAACCTTTGAAGGGAGGTGCCATTATGACCCCCATTTTACAGATGAGAAAACTGAGGCTGGGATTGTTTAAATGACTTACTCAGAGTCATGCAACTAGTGTCTGAAGCAGCATTTGAACTCAGGTCTTCCTGATTCCAAGTCCAAGTTAGCTACTTCAGAAGTATTAATAAGTAGTATTCATTTATCCATTTGGTATTTTTTTTAATATATAAAATAAATACAAATTGTCTTCCTATAAAGAAACTTCTAACTTACATGGAAAAACTTAAATGTTCCATTCCCGTGGCAGTTTGCTCAGACATTATCCCAAGATACCAATGAGTTAAAGTCAACAAATTCATTCCTCATATAAGCTAGTTAGCTTGCCCCTGTCCCATAGGGAAAGACTGTCTAACTTTGGCCAGGAATTATGGAAGTGCCTAACCTTGGACCCCAGCATGGCATAGTGTAAGAAGTGCTGACTTCAGGTCAGCAGACCTTAGCTTCAAAACCCAGCTTTGACACTTTATCACTTAACCTTTTGAGGCCTCAGTGACTGAAGAAGCATAGAATTAGATAAAGCTCAACTTTGAAAGACAGTGCAATCTCTGAACCTTTGTGACCTCCTGCAAGGTATATCAGGGAACCTGTTCCCTTTGGACTGCCAGCCACATCAGTAAATTGTCTTTGTGATAAACCACCGCCCAGTCCTCCTTCAGGCGACTTTTTGTCCTGTTTATTCCTAGGAGGAAGAAGGAGGAATTAGCTCAGAGGGTAGCTGAAGAAAGAGCTCGTCGAGAGGAGGAAGCCCGAAGGCTAGAGGCTGAGAGAGAGCAAGAACAGGCCCGGGAGAGGGTAGAACAGCTGCGCCGGCAAGTGGAAGAGCGAGAACGACGAGAAAAAGAAGAAATGGAGCGGGTGCAGAAACAGGTATGTGGGCCCTAGGAAGGGGAGGCATGTTTTCTGTTTTCTTAATTTGTTTATTTTTAGCCTTCAACATTCACTTCCATAGGTTTTCAATTTTCTCCCCCTCTCTCCCCTATCACCCCCCCAAGACAGCCTGCAAACCAATATAGGTTCTACATATACATTCCTATTAAACATGTTTCCACATTAGTTGTTGTATAGAAGAATTAGAATGAATGGAAGGAACCATGAGAAAGAAAATAGTTTGTTTCACTCTGCATTCAAGACTCCATAGTTCTTTCTCTGGATGTGGATGGCATTTTCCATCACGAGTTCTTTGGAAACGTTTTAGGTCCTGTGAAGGGATAAGTCTATCAAAGACATTCCTCACACACTGTAACTTTTACTGTGTATAAGGTTCTCCTGGTTCTGCTCATTTCACTCAGCATCAGTTCATGTAAATCTTTCCAGGTTTTTCTGAAATCTGCCTGCTCATCCTTTCTTATAGCACAAGAGTATTCCATTACATTCATATACCACAACCTGTTCAGCCATTCCCCAATTGATAAGCATCCCCTCAATTTCTAGTTTTTGGCCTCCACAAAGAGAGCTGCTATAAATATTTTTGTACATGTAGGTCTTTTTCCCATTTTTATGATCTCTTTGGAATACAGCCCTAGAATCAGCATTGCTGGGTCCAAGGGTATGCACATTTTTATAGCTCTTTGGGCAAACTTCCAAATAGATCTCCACAATGGTTGTTTCCCACATCTCCAACATTTATCATTTTCCTGTTTTGTCATGTTAGTCAATCTGATAGGTCTGATGTGGCACTTCAGAGTTGTTTTGATTTGTATATCTCTAATCAATAGTGATTTAGAGCATTTTTTCATATGACTGTTGATAGCTTTAATTTCTTCCTCTGAAAACAGCTTGTTCACATCTTTTGACCATTTATCAACTGGGGAATGATTTGGAATCTTGTAAAGTGAGGCTGTCATCAGAGATACTAGTTGTAAAAATTCTGTCCCAGTTTTCTGCTTCCTTCCTAATCTTGGTTGCATTGGGTTTGTTTGTGAAAAAAACTTTTCAATTTAATGTAATCAAAATTATCCATTCTGCACTTTATAATGTTCTTTATCTCTCTTTGGTCATAAATTCTTCCATTCTCCATAAATCTGACAGATAAACTAGTCCTTGCTAGGAGAGCGTGTTTTCAAAGGGGTAAAAGCTCCCAAGTGGCCTTCTCTTCTGTCTCAGGTTCATTAAAAAAAAGTGTTATTATAATTGTTGTTACCACTGCTGCCATTGTTCTTATTTATAGGAGGCATCATGGGAGAGTGGAAAGATTGCTGACTTTGGAGTCAGAGGACCAGAGTCTCTGTGTCATTTCTTGTGTGATCTTGGGCAAGTCACTTAACCTCTATATTTCTTCATCTTTAAAAAGAAGTAGTTGGACTAGATTACCTCGAAGGTCCCTTCTAGCCCTAAATCTATGATCCTGTGTCAGAGTTCAAATAATAATCCCAAAAGGAAATTATTGTATTTTTCATTGTTATCAACACATACAGTGTTGTTCAGCCATTTTTCAGTCATATCTGACTCTTCACAACCCTATTTGGAGTGATTTGCCATTTCCTTCTCCAGCTTATTTGACAGATGAGGAAACTGAGGCAGACAGGGTAAAGTGATTTGCCCAGTCTCATAGTAGGTATCTGAGGCCAAAATTGAACTCAGATCTTCCTGACCCCAGGCACGGCACTTAATCTTTCCATCTTTTCTTCTGCTTTACCCTCATTGTATCTCTATGAAGTTGCTGGAAGGAGGTAAAAAATCTCCCATTTGGTGGTAAAACAAAAGACTCTCTTTCCCTTCAGAGAGAAGAAGAAGCCCGTCTACGAGAGGAAGCTGAGAGGGTTCGACAAGAACGAGAAAAGCATTTCCAAAGAGAAGAGCAGGCCCGCTTGGAAAGGAAGAAGGTACCGCTTACAGCAAATTTGCACACAAGTGTTCTGGCTACTTATATTTTCTATAGACTTTCAGATCTGGAGGGGGTCTAGAGGAAACCACTTCTCCATTCCTGACCCCTAAAGAAAACCACTGTTCAACAGTCCCAGGAAAATAAGAACCTTTTCTCATTTCATTAATAATCCATCCCAATGCTTAGCAACCATCACTGTAAGGATGTTGTTGGCTGTATCTAACCTAACTCCGCAACTTATAAGTGAGACTCTTACTCTGCTTACTCTCTTCTGCTTAATACCTTGTGTGGGACCTCTGTCCATTCTTGGCAGAGCTGGGGGACTACATTTAGGGAGTATTGCATATATTGCTAGAGATGACTGGTGTGTTTGTTTGTTTTCCTGAATTGCTTTTTCTCCCCCTCTTTCTTTGTTATAACAATTATCTCACTGAGTAGGGGAAGAGAGAGGTGCCTATTTGGAAAAGAAAGTGATATAAAAAAAGATATTGATGTACATTTTAACATGTGAGCACAGTCCTGGCACACATTTGGGCCACAGTTATTGTTTGCTTCGAAAAGAGCACAAAGGTCTGAAGAGATCACTGATTTGCTTCATTTGTAAAATGTGCTGGGCTCTTTCTGTTTCCATATCTAACTCTGGCTTACTGTTTCTTCCCTGGTAGCGACTTGAAGAAATTATGAAAAGAACCAGGCGAACAGAAGCTACAGATAAGGTAATGACACTGTTTTTTCCTAACTGACTTAGAGCAGGTTAATTTTTTCTTTGCTTGTTTTCCATTATTACTTTCGTTTATAAAATAATGTATTTTCTTTTGTAGAAAGCTAGTGACCAGAGAAATGGAGACATAGCCAAGGGAGACACTACAGGTGAAGCAGGTATTTACTTCTCTATACTCTCAGAGACACCCAGAAATATCACAGGATCACATGTTTAGAGTGGAGGAGACTCCAAAGATCATAAAAACCATCCCTTTCACTTTATAGAAAAATTGAGGCCCAAGGAATCTGTGATTTGCCTAGGATCATATAGATAGTTACAGAGCTGGGATTTAAACCCAAGTCCCCTGGGTTCAATTTTCTTTTTACTCTACCACCAGATAGATGAATTTAGAAGTTGTATATTCATGCAGTCTTCGAGAAGTTTTTTGTTGTTTAAAAAAAAAATCAAAACTTTGAAATCATGTAATATCTCAATTGGAAGAGTTCTTAGAGGTCACCAACATCACTGTCATAGTAGAATCTTGACCACTACAGGACACTTCTAGGGAAGGAAAGGTCGTTGCCATTCTTTTAAATGAACTAAATGCAAGTTAAGAACAAAGGTCTCTTTTGTGTTAACTGAAATTTCATTTGCCACTTACCCTGAAATGGAACATCAAAACATTCTTCATCTCCAAGAACTTTTTAACCTGCTTATTTGGGCAATGTGTGCTTGAGGCTGATGTCTAAAAAAGGTCTGCCTGGGTTGACTATTTTTCTGACATTAGGACAATTTCGTAATTAAGAATTTGTTGGAGTTCTTAACAGAAGTTCTTAAATGCAGGCAGTCCTTAATTATAAGTAGATTTTATTCTGAGAGAGCAAACTTCTATAAATGAGCTTTTAGGAGGCATTTTCCCATTGAAACAGTGCTATATCTGAAGGTTAGGTTCCCAAGCCAGCCTGCCAAAGCCCATTTGACCCATAATGTATGTCAAAAGTATTATAGGAATATTTTAAAAGGTAACAGCTGGGGCAGCTAGGCTGTGCAATGGATAGAACACTGGCCCTAGAGTTAGGAGGACCTGCATTCAAATCTGGCCTCAGACACTTGATACTGACTAGCTGTGTGACCCGAGGCAAGTAACTTAACCTCAATTGCCTCAAAAAAAAAAAACAAAAAACAAAAAAAGTAATAGCTTCTGAGGAAAAAAGGCATTAACACACATATCCCTCCACCATACAATTCCTCTCTCTCTCTTCCTCCCTCCACCCCCACTCCATATAGCCTTTTTCTTCCCTTTGCACTACCTCCAGCTTCCTGGCCAACAGAAGAGGGGATGCCCCTAAGCTTAAAACACTAGCCTGTAAACTCCAGGAGGACCCAGGCCATATATCCTGTCTCAGTTTTGTCTCTCACCCAGTGCCGAGTATATTGCTCTGCATATAGAAGGCAGATGGTTAATGTTCTTTGAATCTAAATGTGAACTCTCATGGCCTGTGGCAGAGGCTCTAGCCAACAGTGGACCTGGAATTTGGAAATGTTGGGGGTGCAAGGGCCACTGGTGATCTCTAGGAAAAGTTCCTCATATCCAGGCCCTTTTTTCTTTTTTTGAGAAACAGAGATTGCCACCTCCTTTTGTTTGAGTCTGAGTGTTCTCTTCATCCCATTTTACTAATAGGATGAAGTTTCTATGTAGCTAGATATCTATGTGTAGATGTATGTGTGTATATGTATGAAGTTTGTATATACATATGTACATGTGCACATGTTCATACAGAGGTGTGCATATATAGATATGTGTATACACATCCGTATATGGCCATACGTGTGCGCATGGGAAGGCGTTAAAACCCTTGACAGAAATGGAGCTTGTAGATTATCTCTGAGTGTCATTTATCCAAGTCTGTCCTTACCCTGTAAATCTAATTGTTGACGACGATGCTCAGAACATCAATAGGTTCCACTAAGATCTGTTGCACACTTCTGATATTCTGGGTGTTCCCTGCTTTGTGAATTTCCGTGGCTTCAGCCTCCCCGTGCTTTGTGACTCCAGTTCCCAGGGTCTCTGCAGCTCCTACAGCTTTGCTTTCCACCTGGCACTTAAACCTGTGCTGGATTGCAAAATGAACCCTCTGAAATTGCCACGTTGTTCGCTTATTTACAACGTTAGCCAAAAGCAGCTGCGGATTTGCTTGAAACTTTGCTACCTGGTTGGCTCAGTCTATGAGTAGACAGCTGCAGGCCTTTGAATCTTCCCCTAAATTCTGGGATCAGGTTTCTCAGTGGTTGATATCATTGGCTCCAGATTAAGCTCTCATCATGCTAAACCTTAGGGTGGCACACTTGGGAATAAAAACTCCTACCTTATGAGATCTTAAGAGTTCAAAACAAATATCTCAAGTTTTTAAAATTTCTGTTTTTGATGACTTGCCCTGAAATGTGAAGGAATGGCTTATCAAGTCCAGGCCTTTTGAGGGTTACATTACTTCCATGTTTATGACATAGTCTTAATGAAAAAGCACACAATTGTTTCTGTTTTAGCATATCATACATTTCTTGCTAGAAAACTATAATTTCTGTGGATATAGCACATTATCCCATTTCATTTGGCTTTGTTGGGTGGATACACACATAAGCGTCTCTGTATGTGTGTGTTAACCAGAGGCTTGGTTTGTTTTTTTTCTTAATTCTGATTTCTTCATCTCTGTTGAAATACCTAGGGTTATCACCACTTCCATGTGTGACAGACTCTTCACAGAATGGAGAACCAGTGACCAGCCCACACCAGCCAACAATGACCATGGACAGGTGAGTCAAAGTGAGCAGTGGAGACTTTGGGGGCCCTGGAAAAATTATTTTTGCCACAAGTGAGACTTTTTCTTTTTGGCAACTATGTATCACATATATCTTTCCTAGGCATTCTTAAAAAGAAATCTGACCTTGTATTTTTTGTCTTTTTGTTTTCTTGGCTCATGAAAGAAAAAAGTTTCCATTTCCCTAATGACAAAAGAAAATAGTAAAAGCTAGAATCTATGTAATGCTTTGAGATTTACGAAGAGTTTACATATGCTGCTTCATTCCATCCTCACAACAAATCCTGTGACCTTGGTATGGTTTATGAAATTTTTTAACTGAAATTACTCTTTTCTGCATGGACTGCTCCCATGCCTAGACTAACAGCAACACTAACTATAACAATCAGTAAAATTTGTATGTGCTTTTACACATATTATCTCTCCTTTACCTACTGGACCCTCCAGCTGCCTTCAAGACTTGATTCAAGTACAACCTCATTTCCCCGCCTCATTTATTCTTATTTATATATGCACTTTCTATCCCCTTAATAGACTTGAGAGCACGGACTGTTTCATTTTGTCTTTGGGTCTCCTGGCACAAGGCAGGCATTGAGTGAATACTTATTGATTATTCTTTTGAAGTTATCAACTTCACTGAAGACTCCATAAAAATTATTTTCTTTTCAATAATAATTAGATTAGATGCTCTTTGAGGGCAAGGACTGTCCTTTGCCCTTTTTTGTATCCCCAACACATAGTAGGTACTTAATACATGTTTATTGATTAATAATGATAATACTAGTAACAACAGCTAGAATTTATAGCACTTGAAAGGTATCGCATCTGATTTTATCCTCACACTCATGCTGGGCAGGATGTGTTATCACTATCCTTGCAGTCCAGTAAAATCCCTGGACCCTTTTCAAAGAAGTATTGCATAGCCATGCTCCTTTTAATATATATTTCTTCAGTTTATTTCTGAAGCCTAAATGTGTAACTTCGCTTCTTTTAATTGGGGATAATATCCTCACTTCTCATCATGCCAGATTAGAAGACTGAGGCTAACAGAAGTTAAGTGACTTACCTAGGGGTCACACAGCTAGAGTCTAAGGTCTAATTTGAACTCGGGACTTCCTGACTCTAGTCAAGTGGTCTATCCACTGCACCACCTGGCTGCTTTGAACATTTTGACTAGTAGGCAGTTTACAGTCAATGTTTCTTTATTTTGGGTTCATCGATTTTCAAAATAAAGTGAGCCAATAATGCTACATTCCTAGGAAATAAAAATGTTTATCATTTGTCTATTTAAATATATTATCTTGGGACAGCTAGGCAGTGCAGGGGATAGAGCACTGGCCATGGAGTCAGGAGGGCCTGAGTTCAAAATCCCCTCTCAGACACTTGCCACTTACTAGCTGTGTAATCCTGAGCAAGTCACTTAATCCTGATTCCTTTACAGAAAATAAAATAAAATTAAAATAAATATATTATCTTGCAGTTGGAATGCCAAAGGGAACTGCAAAAGGTGATCCAATTAGTTTTTTTCGTTTTCAAGCCCCAACTTCACCAGGGCCATATTCATTCTCTTCAGTGATCTGTCAACCTTGAATGATGCCAGATTACATTAGAGTGATTCAAAAATTTGTACAATTAGAGTAATTTAAGAAGCCCACATTTATACGGTACATTGATGGCAGTGCCTCTTAGCTAAGAGAGGGCAGGTGATAGCAATTAACTGCCAACAATAGACATGTGATCTGCAAAATACTCCAGGTTACATGGAGTTCATGTCCTTTTCACCTCCTGTGCACTAATATCAATAATATTTACAGCCACGTTTTTTTCAGTTATAAAATGGCCCCAACATATTCTGTGCTTGTTTGAGAATTTATAGAAATATTTAATAATGCTGTTGAAAATATCAACACCCCTTTCTGAACTATAACTAAGCAAAGGCTGATAACTAACAAGGTTTTGTCTAGCATTTTTCTGATTTCTAGAATTCATTTCTGAAGCATCTAAAATAATCCCTCTGAGTATATTATCCCAATGTAGTAGGGGCTTTTGTTTTCTATAGCCAAGACTCAAACCATTAGAAGATGTTGAGACCTGGAGGTCTTAAAATCATTTTATAGTAGTTGATTTTTTTTCTGCTGTCAAACATAATTTTCCTCTCACAAACACACTTACCCTAATTGGAAGGTGGCATCCCACTGTTGGTATCTCTTTTTGCCTGTGGAACTGTTACTCCTTGCAAAACTGACAAAATTATCTCTGCTCAGAGTGTTATTAATAATGATCATTTGGCTGTGTGGAATAAATGATGCAGAGCCAGTTCATAATTACCTTTGGCATATATTAGGCACTAGCTTTTTCTCAGTCTAACACACACCTTGATTTCTATAATATAACAACATACTTGCCTTTCAATGACTGTCACATATTATCTGATTTTTTTAAGAAAATCCTTAATGTTTTAACTGAAAAATAAAAGCGCAGATTCCAAAGTGTTCAAAGAACTCCATACTTAAAAGAGGAGGAGATGCAGGATACAGTAATAGTTTTAATATTTGGCTAATAAATGAACTAAATTATACATTAACCAAGTCTTTATTCCATTAGTATGGTTTTATCCTTGCTTCAAAGAATTTGCCGTGTGATTCTTTACGGGTAAAGCAAGCCTTAGGCTTAATTATATAACATTGGGATAATAATCAGATTAATAATACTGAGCCTTTTGTCAAAGCCAGAAAGCATTTTGGGAGAGTCATTCAAAAAAAAAAAATGTTATCTGCTTGATATGTAACTTTCCATGCCTAACAGACATTCTCTTCATGGTCAAGGGGATAATGTATTTTGTAGGCTATGTCACTGTATTCTAAGGTTCTGATTGGTTCTATCCTCAGCAAAATTCTGGAACAGGTTATCAAATAGTCTGTGACTTTTAAGAGTGGTCACTGATTAATTGCAGAGAATCAACATCGGTCTATGAACATAAATCACTCCATATCTTCCTTGGGTTTTAGATTGTTTGGTTTTTTTTTAAACAAGATTATGAAACCTAAAGACTAGGCATAATGTTTATGGACTGAAATCCACAGATTGTTGCAACATGGCATTTTACAGGCATGATGGAGAAATATTAGGTGGATCTGTAACTGGTTTAATTACTTTCAAAAAAGTATGAATCAGTGGTCCAGTGTCTAATGACTCCATTTTGCAGATGGAGCTTGGATAACTTGCCCAGGGTCACACCACAGCTAGCTAGTGTCCGAGGCAGCATTTGGAAACGTGTGTTTCTGACTTCTAAGTCCAGTGATCCTAACCATTGTACAGTCTGGCTGTTTGTATTTCTACCATTGTATCTAAATGTGTATTTTTTATATAATTTTATATTACATTATATTTATATAAATTTTTATATCATAATAATTATAATAATATTCTGAATATCTTCTCCATTTTTTACAGAGGTAAAAGGTCCATGAGTGTTTTATATTGTACATATTTTTAAATTTTTTTAATAGATTTTTTTCCCTTATCCTCTTTAAAAAATTCTTCCTTTAAACTCTCTTGGGAGAGGGATACAGGGAGAATTTTAAGTAATGGAAAAAAATAAAATTTTCTATATTTGTGTGTGTGTGTGTGTACATTTATTTTTAGAAGAAAAAAAATCAATGAATCAAAAATCAGTGTCAGTCTGGAAGGTGCCCTCTATTATACAGCTCCATCCTCAGTTCTGTTTTCTTCAACATTTTTATCATTAATTTAGATGAAGATCTAGATGAGATGGCATGCTTCTCAACTTTGTGAATGACAGATCTGAGAGAAACAGATAATAGACTCAATACAAAAAACTTATAACTGGAAAGATAGGCCAACTCTAGTAAAAACAAAATGTAGTTGAGATCAATGTAAAATCCCACACCCAGGCTCCAAAAAGCAGCTACACAATGGGGGACATCATGTAGACGTTGAGACATGGCTAGAGAGCAGGTTACATGGAAAAGGGTTTTAAGTTGGTCACAAATTCAAGATGAACCTGCATAGTAGGGTGGCAGCCAAAAATAGCTACCATACCTTTTAGCTGCATTGGTAGCAGTACATAGTGATGTGCAGAACAGAAGAGCCTGGTATTCCCCCATATTGTGAAGCCATTAAACCAACATTAATAGTTTTCAGCTACCTAGTGCACATTTCTGAGAAAGGTCTATGTTTAAGCTGGAACATGAATAAAGAAAATTAAACGAAAGGAAGAATGGGAAGCCCTATCAATCACTGATCAATCAGTACACATGCAGTAAGCACTTACTATGTGCTGGGGATGCAAAAAGAGGCGAAAGACAATTCCTGCCCTCAAGCTTACAGTCCAATGGAAGAGACAACACGCAAACCGATACATACAAAGCAAGCTATATTCAGGATGAATAGGAAATAATGAACAAAGGAAAGATTCTAGAATTCAGAGGGACTGAGGAAGGTTTCCTGTAGAAGGTCATTAAAAAAAATGTCATAATGAATGGTTGAAGTAACTGGAGAAGAAACAATTCACAGCTCAGTAGATTTAAATTTGAAAGCAGCCTTCGAAGTCATCTAGGCCAACCTCAGCATTTTACAGTTGAAGGAATTGAGACCCCAGAGAGTTACCCCAGGTAACTTTTCCATGTTCCCATAGGTAGCAGTAGAGTCCATCTTCACACTTTGGTCTCGGGACTCTTCCTCCAGCTCTTTCCACTACACCCACACGCCTCTCGCATCATGAAAGATATAAAAACAATGTCATGGAAGAAGTATTTGACTTAGCCTTTCTCTATAGGGAATAGAAATAGGACCAACAAGTAGAAGTTAAGGGAAAGTAGACACTGATTTGTCATCATCATCACTAATTGCTCCATGTGAAAAAGGATCTCGAAGGGACAACATACCTCCACCAGGAAGAATTTTCTAATAATCAGTACTGTCCAACAGCAGAAAGGGAGGCCTTGTAGAACAGTGAGTTCTTGTCACTGGAGGGATGTTGACTCAGATTGTCCAAGTGAGTAGACACCAAGTCTTCTTCTAAGTCTTGAGAGGAAATTTAGATTAGAAGCACCTTCCCCTCAAAGGACTTCCAGTCTAGTAGAGGAATAGGACGCACTAACGGATCACTATAACGCCTTGGGGCGTAAAGTTAAGCTTCCCATAGTATTTTGCTGGGACTTAAGGAGAGGGACTGTTACTTCGTGAGAGATCATCATTATGAAAAAGGTAGTATGTGAATTCTCTTTAGAAGCATGAACAGAAATTCAAAAGAAAGAGGTGAAATCAGGCGGAGAGGAAAGTCCAAGCCTAGGAAACTGGACAACTAGAAACACTAAAATAGAAAAGAATGCAGCATGTTCAGGGTGCAAGCTGTCTAGTTTATTTGGTGCATAAATTCTGCTGAGGGGAGTTTTGTGAACTAAGTCTGAGAAAGTAGAGTGTCAAATTGTGGAGAGCCTGGAACCATAGACCAAGAAATTTGACCTTGATTTGGGCAGAATCATAGAACTGAGTAGCTGAAAGGGATCTTAGAGGTCATCAAGTCCAACCCATGCCCGACCAAAAAACTTTTCTATATCATCAAGTTACTGTCCAGCCTTTGCTTCAAAGCCTCCAGTGGAGGGAGACCCATTAACCACCGCAGCTACCTGCCCTCCCCCACCTTTCAATTGTCCTGTTTGTTTAGAAGTTTTCCCTTAGCTTAAGCCTAAATCCGCCTGTCTGCAACTTAGGTTGATTCATTGCTCCCAGTTCCATCTTCTAAGGCTAGAACCTATCTCAGACCTTTGCTACATGACAGCCTTTCATTTGAAAGTAATGATCATATCCACTCCACCCCCCAAGTATTTTCTTCCCCAGCTAGGTGGTTCAGACAATAGAACCAGGGCCTGTGTTTGAATGCAGCCTCAGAAGCTTACTAGTTGTGTGACCCTGGGCAAGTCACTTAACCCCTATTTCCTCAGCTGTAAAATAGGCATAACAATAGCACCTGCCTCCTAGGGTTGTTGTGAAGATCAAATGAGATAATATGTGTAAAACACTTAACACAGTGCCTGGCATTTCTTTCTCTTCCCTTTCCCAGGATTAACAGTCCCATTCCTTTCAACCATTACATGTTCTCCAGTTCTTATACTACCCTGCTTCCTCTCTTCTGGACATGCTCCAATCTGGCAATGTATTTCTTCAAATATAGTACCCAGAATTGAACACGATACTCCAGGTGTAGCTTAAACAGGTCAAAATACCCAGGAACTATCCCCTTATTCTGGCTGCTATATCTCTTAATTCAGACCACCCAGAATACAATGAACTTTTGGGGATACCCTGTTACACCGTTGATTCATAGTATGCTTCCTGTCTACCAAAGCCCCAGAATCTCTTTCAGAAGAAATATTGCTTCCCCAAGCATGTATTTAAGTTTATTTTGAAGCCTATGTAACTTCCTTCTTTTTTTATACCAGACCCATGATTTTATTGGTGTAAGGAATTCCCTGTGAGACTATTCCTTCTACCAGTACTAATCACCACCTGCTCTAAGGAATTGCCTAGGAGACTGAGAATTTAAATGACTTGCCCAGAGTCCCATTTCCCATATGTATCAGATGCAGGTTTTGAACTTGCATTGTCCAGAACCAGAGGCTGGCTGTCTCCACCTTGCCACACAACTTTATACTCATCCCTACTGAATTTCACATTATTAGATGTGGCCTATCATTCTAGCTCATTGAGGTCCCATTGTATTCCAGTTCTGTCATCTAATGCATTATTTATACTACCCAGCTTTGTGTGTAATTTTCATAAGCATGCCATCTATGCCTTTGTTTAAATTACTGATAAAAATATTCACCAGCATACAGCCAAGGGTATGTCCCAGGAGTGCTGGATTAAAGACCTTCCTTCAAGCTGACATGAGCCTATTAATGCATATTCTGTCATTTAGTCATTAGAAATCCACCTTTTCATCTAGCCTCTATCCCTCTACCTTATCCAAAAAAGACAACAAGAAAGACTTTGTCATATACTTTGCTAAAATCTAAGTATATTGTGTATACAGCATTCCCTGATCAACCTGAGTGGTTACCCTATCAGAAAAAGAAATGAGGTTAGTCTGACATAACCTTTTCATGCAGAAGTCATACTGGCTTTTGGTGATCACCACTACCCTTTTTAAGTGGTTATATACCTTCCTCTTAATAGCGTATTCTAGAATTTTATCAAGAATAGTAGACAACATTTGATATTCTCCAGTCCTGTGGCATTTTTCCAAAGTGTTACAAAAACTGTTGATTTTGGCAAATCACATCTGCTCATTGTTTCAGTATCCCAGAATGAGAGCCTCGAATTCATCAAGGAGTGTTATGTGCTGCCTGATAAATGTTTCTTTCTACTTGACTTTAGATTCCTTGTTAACCATTTTTGTTTTGTGCTTCTAAAAATAATTCTCCTTCCAAGAAAAAATAGAAGCAAAATAAAGAGTTTAGTGGTTTTGCTTTCCTTTCCATCATCTGTTTTCATCATTCCACCTACCTTGAGCCTCCAGCATAGCTTTAAGATGGGGGAAGGGGAAACCTGTTTGTTCTTTTTTGATGTGATAATCTGATCCCACAGGTTCAAATATCATCTCTGTCTAGATGAATTCGATATTTACATATCCAACTGAAACTGCTCTCCCACAAAGTGCCAAATAGGATATTCTGAATTGGATATCCCATTGGCACCTCAGACTCCTTGTAAAAACAGAATTCCTTATCTTTCCCCAAGGAACTTAGGGCAGCTATGTGGTACAGTGGATGGAGTGCCAGCCCTGGAGTCGGAGGACCCAAGTTCAAATACGAGGACACTAGCTGGGCATGTCACTTAACCGCATTTGCCTCAGTTTCTTCATCTGTAAAATAAACTGGAGAAGGAAATGGCAAAACACTCCAGTGTTGTTGGCAAGAAAACTCTATAAAGAGTTGGACATGCCTGAAACAACCGAATTCCTAGGAAACCCATCCCTCTTCCAAACTCCCCCACTGTTAACGGCATCATCATCTTTCCAGTCACTCAGTCTTGGTGTCACATTCAGCTTCTCACTCATCCCTCCCAAACAGTTGCCCAAGTCTTGCCATATATCTACTTCTCTCCACTCTCTCAGCCTCTATCTTAGCTCAGGCCCACACCATCTCTTACCTGGTCTATTGCAATAGTCTTCTATCTAGTTTCCATCTCTTGAGTCCCTCCCCACAGTTGCCAAAGTGACGACATGGTATGTTGGCTTCTCTGCCACCCTGCCTCTTTCCTCATCCAATAAACTGAAATGGCTCCCTATTATCTCTTTGAACAAATATAAATCTGACATTTGAAGCTCTTCACAGTCAGACCTCAAACTGATTTTGAAATCTCATATGTTATTCCTCTCCCCTTGAAGGAGGTTCAGCCATATTGTTTTACATGGATAAGAAATCTCATCTCCCATCTTCATGCATTGTCCCTGCCAGAATCCCCTCCTTCCCTCTTCTTTTCTGCTCCTTAGAATCTCTGCTGTCATTCCAAACTCAGTTCAAGTGCCACTTTCTAACACATGAAGCTTTCCTGACTCCCTCAAGCTACTAGTACCCTCCCTCCTAAGTCTACTATGTATTTATTTTGCACATATACTTTATTATACTTATGTATGTATTTTCTTCCTCAAAATGCAGGGCAGGGAACTCCTTGAGGGCAGGGAACTGCCTCATTTTTGCTTTGTATCATGAAACTCTCTGCCTGGCACATCCTAGGGGCTTAAGAATCATTTGCTTGTTAATTGACTGGTTGGTTGACAGTCTTCATCAGCTGGCACAGTTTTTACAAAGGTGGCGATTCTCTTTTATATTTATCCTTGGGCATTGGCTCTTTCTTCTGTCATCTGTACATGTCTTTTAAAAAAATCTGAGTTTGGTCAGTGGGTTCCCTATGTATTCATATCAGTACCTTCTCCCCCATCCCCCACTCCTCCATCAGAATAACTTCTGCTTTTGTCTTTAGAATTTCTTCTTGGAGAGCCTCACCCAATAGGCTTTGGATAACTTTTCCTTAAATTAAAATAAGCCCATTAATTCCTACATATCCTTTTATTTCCTGTCTCAAGTGTATTGTGGTGGGGGCTTAGGAGAGGTAGACATTCTCCACAATTCCAATGCAATTGATTTCCTTTAAAATAGCTTTTGGTGTGGAACTCTGTTAAAGACCTTATTCATGTGCTTTATTTACTCCCCCATACACTGAGTATGATTTCCCTTGCAGAAATCACAATTTCCCTAGTAGATTATTCTTGCTTACATGCTCAGCAATACTTATCTTTATTAATTGCTCCCCCCAAATCAAATATTTATATGGGCACCTACTTTACACCCAGGACTTGAATAAAGATTCCATAAGTTTGCCAAGTATGAAAGCGAGACTACCTAGTTCCCAGGGTCCCCTCTATAGATTTTGGGGATGAGGGGAAAGGAGGGAGGAGAAGGAATAGTTGCCTTGGTGATCCAGTTTAAAATATGCAATGATCAATAGAAACACAGCAGTGTTTGTTCTCACTTGGAAACCAGTAGGGAATGAACACCCTTTTTTTCTATTGGAGGAAGCTCCACTTTTTTCCTTAGGAGGAATAAGGGGGATAACTGGAGTTGGGCCAGGCTAGAAGCATTGACACAAGGAGGGGCAAGGAAAATGGGCATCAAGACATGAGTCTTGAGAGAGTGGGGCAGAGTGTTCAGAAATTTCAGTCTTCTATTTTGATCAAAGCTGGGACTAAGAGTAGGCAAGGCATAGGGGACACAGCTCATAGCAGGGAGATGCAGAGAGACACTTTTTAATGTTACATTTTTATATGCACATTTTTACCCTCAGAAAATTCTACTCCCCATGGCATGTTGGTATGTGCCTTGTGTTGTCAAACTGCCATAAAGGTTCAAAGTCTTTGGTGGACGGTAACTCACAGGGGACCCAATTTTCAAACCTTGCCTAGGGCGCATAAATACCAAGTCCAGATTCTGCTCCCAGTGGATAGATATAGATGGGGGAGGGCTTTGAGCAGGAGGAAGTTACCATCAAAATGACTGTCAGGGAAGTCCTAATTTTTCACATCATTTTAGAGAAGGCACATTGAGTTATGTCCTGAAAGTTTACTAGTGGGAATTGAGAAGAATGCAAGGAACTGAGAGAGAATAAAGAGAAAAGTGGTCCAATTTAGTGACTACTTAAATCTGGGTCATAGAAAAGAAGAGGGTTAAATATAGCTCTGAGAACAAATAGCCAGAGGGTAATGTTCTCAGAGTGTTTGGGCAGGAAGGTAGTAAAGCAGGTTTAAAAAGGGAGGAGGAATTTTTTTAAATAAAGATGATGAGATAGCCAGGTAGTACCAATCATCCATGTTGACAGAGGAGGTTGAATAGGCACAGTATCAGTAAGCCAACAATGTGTGGTGCTAGGAAAAATAGCATTTAGACACAAGAGTCAAATGGTCATGCACTTGACTTTTGGGGTTGGATGTCTTGAGTTGGGCCCAAAGAATCTCAGCTCCAACATGGAGTCACTGTGTGACCAATTCCCTGAGACTTTCTTCACCTAAAATAAGGAACCTATTAACAGTTGTACTTCTAATTTCATTGGAAATGCTTTGAAAAGCATAATATGTTTTTAAAACACAAAATTGTGATCATTACTATAATTGTTAAAATTATAATAGTTGTATAATACAATTGTTTGGTCAAGTTGCTTAGCATATTGAAAATCACCATTCAAATATAAGTCTAAAAGAGAGGAAAAGTAGGATTGGAGTCAGAGGACAAGGTTTGAATTGTGGGTCTGACAGTTATGTCTATGACACTGGGAAAGTCACATGGGTCACAATTTCCTCATCTGGAAAATAAGGAGATCATACTCAACTCTAAGATCTTTTCCAGCTCTAAATCTATGTTCCTCTGTCTTTGTCAGAAAGCAAAAGTGTCATTGAATGAAAAATAAAACCTGGATATTAGCATTTATGCTGTTAATAAAATAATGAATGTTACAAAAAAAGTTTTTTTATGAAGCAATAGTTGTGGCTGCCCTAAAACAGAAATTCCTGTTACTGTTTCAACACTAAATCTTAGTCTATAACTTCGTCCTTTTAAATGTTTTCTAGTACCCTCAATACTGAAAATCAACCAAATGAAAATGGAGTATCTCTTCAGAATGACACCTTTGAAGAAATTATAAACTTACCCATTGGATCTAAACCATCCAGACTGGATATCACGGACAGTGATGGAAGCCCAGAAATTCCTTTGAATCCAATTTTAGCCTTTGATGATAAGGGGACTCTTGGGCCATTGCCTCAGGTAGATAGTGTTCAAACACAGCAAACAGCAGGTAAGTTTGCCTAGGACCAGTTGTTGCAATTGTCAGAAAACTGAAACTCAATTGGCTGGTACCTTATGAAAGGTATGGAGACTATTATAAGCTCTGCCCCTCGGTGTCACCTGATGGGCCTTGTATATTGGAGTTCAAAGTTTTATAACTGTGGAGGAAACAGCCACTATGTAAACACTACTGAAAACTGTTGTAAAGGACAATATCTAATAGGATGAATGAATGACTAAGGTCTCCACCAACTGATTGTTCAAAGCAGGAATCCCTGCAGTATCTGTGCCTTCCTGTATTTGCACAAATTTTTTTCTTCAGTCCTGGAAAATATTTCCTCTTCATCTCTGTCTTCGATAATCTTTCTCTTCCTTTAAATTTTAGCTCAGCTGACTTTAGTTTTAAATTTTACCTACTTCATGAAGCCCTCTTGGATTCATTAGCTGTAAGCATTTCCTCCCTCCTCTAATTTTCAAAGCACTCTGTTCTGTCTCTCCCTTGCTCCTTTTACTTCCTACCTTGCTTTTAGATCAAACTATTGTGCACCCCCAAAAGAATGTAAGCTTCTTGAAGACTAGGATTCTTTTTGTTTTTTTGTCTTTGTATCTCCAGCACCTGGCACACAAAGGGCTTAATAAATGTTTGTTAAATTATATTCAATTATTCAGTCTCTGCTTAAACTGAATGTTTATGATGAGAAATTCACTATTTGAAAGCTCATTTGGGGGTTTACTTTTTCTTCCTTGTATACGGAACTGAGATCTGCATTCTTGTTACTTCTACCTATAGCTGTGTAGCCTGGAGAATAGAAAACTCAGGGTGGGGGATATGCTAACTGGCCATAGGAATTTGAAAGACTGTCATGTGGAGGAGGGATTAGGTTAGTTCCATGAACAATGGCTGGAAATTGCAAGGGGGCAAAATTTAGGTTTGATGTCAAGAAAAACTGTCCAACAGTAAGAGTGGTCTGGAAGTGGAACAGACTGCCTTGAAGTAAAGGGTTCTTCCTCCTTGGAAGGCTGCCAATAGAGGCTAGACAATCACTGATCAGCTATGTTACAGTGGGAATTCCTTTCACAGATGGGAAGACTAGATGGCTGGTGAGATCTGACTCTCAAATTTTGTTCCTAGTATTGTCCTCTAGAGCCACAGAGGACATCCATTCACTCTTCAACATGGCAGCTGTTCAGAGAGTTAGCCATAGCCATCGTGGACCACCTAAACCTTCCTTCCTCTTACCAAAATATCCCCTGTAAATATATCATTTCCTCTTTGTCAAAAGTCATAAAGAAATGCTTATCCTGTTGACCTGTTTGACATGGCCTATGAAATGATGCAATATTACAAGTTAAAGCAAAGACCACAACTTGTCTTCATGGCAATTGGTACAGATCATTTGAATTTAAGAATCTGTGAATCCCAGTCCCAAATTTTAAGTTATTTGAACAGTTATTTAAGTTATTTAGGCAGATGTAGCTAACTTGTCACACTGAACAACTATGAAGTTTGCCCTTTGATTAGGGGTTGTAGATGCCATTGAAGGTACCTGCCCTTGTCTGTGCCATAACCTCCAAGGCTCATGGATGGCCAGAAGTCTTTGTTCGAAAGGAGCAGTTATTAGAGGAGTCAGTGTTACATCATTTGGAGTGTGTCTTAGCCCAACCTCAGGTAGTTACTGTCAGCACCAAGTGTTGCCATCACAGCAGGTGGCAACCCATTGCATGACTGTATGTTGGAGTCATGTAGTCAGTCTCATCATTGTGACTTTAAGATTAAGTGGACTATAGAGGCAATATGGTATAGTGGGTAGAGGGCTAGCCCAGTGTCAGGAAGACCTGGGTTCAAGGCTTTCTTCTGATGCCTGCTGGCTTTGTGGTTCTGTTTTTCAGACAACTAAAGGTCTGAATTCAGGGCAAAGCCAATCTGGATTAATTGGGGAAGTCTCCTCATGTGGAGCTCCTTTCACCAAAGAAATCACAGATTTGGTTCAAAAAGAAAAGCAAGCACATAATAAATGGACTAATTGCTGTGGCTCCTTTCCTTTCACACTTTCTTCAGTTTCTAAGGCAGGTTGCTTTGTACTGTCTCACATGTGAGCCTTAATCCATTGTGAAGAAAGCCAATAAAAATCAGGATGTTTAACCTCCTGAAATAAAAACTTACTAGTGGTCCTGGTGTTTTAGCTTTGAGATGGACTTGAGGTCTTTCAAAAAAAAAAAAAAACTATACAAAATGGTTCAACAAACACATATTATCCTACACAGAGCCCTAGAGGCATTCCTAGGTTTATGTAAGACCTAGAACCTCTCCACTTGGAGTCTATACTGTCACACAAGTCTAGAACACAAATAATTATAAAACCAAACGATAGAGAAGTATATAAGAAAGTACAGGCAAAATGCCCACCAAAGTTACAAGAAAGGGGAAATAGGCTAGAATGGTCAGGCCAGGAAAGATTTCATGGACAGGAATGTGAGAGTGAGAGATAGAGACAGAGATAGAGAGAGAGAGAGAGAGAATGTGTGTGTGTGTGTGTGTGTGTGTGTGTGTGTGTGTGTGTGTGTGTGTCTTGAGAGGGTGGGGAGAATGAACAAAACCAACAGAGACACAAAAGTACCATGCATGGGGTATGGAGTACGTGGTAATATGTCACGATGGTGAAAATGGAGAGAGAAGAGATGGACAGATATGAGAGATATTGCAGAGATGGGATTGGATATGGAAGGAGAGACATGGAAATATTCAGATCAGAAGAAAAAAAACAGGTTTTTCATTTGGTTTTTTTGAAAAGATAAGCTAATCTTTGGACCTGTGAAATCTGAAGTGTCCATTAAAAAGTCCAAGTAGATAGAATGTCCTGAAGGCAATTGGAGATGCAGGGCTGTAACTCAGGAAAGAGATCAGGGTGAGTGACAGATTTGGGAGTGAACTGCACAGAGATTAGACCTGAAACAGCGAGTGAATGAATTTAACAAAAAAGAATAGGGAGAAAAATGATTCAAGGACAGGACCTTTGGGTTAGGATGAGGAGTCAGAAGAAAGAGTAAAGGGAAGGTTAGACAGGCAGAAAAAATGAGTATATGGTGTTTTTGAAATCAACCAAAGAGACTGTGCAGTACATGGGGATGGTGGACAGTGTCAAATGACATTGAGTGGTCAAGGAGGATGAAAACTGAAAAGGCCATTGAATGTGGCAGGTAGGATCCTAGTCAATAAATTGCTTCCTCCTTCTACTTTGTTGGCTATTAAACCATTAGGAAGAATATTATTTCTCCTATGTGATAGAAAACACCCCTGGTATAATTTCCCAATTTCTTCTTGCACAGAATCAAAGAAAAGGAAAGAATTCTAGGTTTTCATTTCTTTGAATTTAGACAACATAACTGATAGTTGTCTCTTTCAAGTGTTTTCTGGGCACCTAATGCCTGTCTCTTGTTAGCACTAGGCCTCCTCCTTTGTGGTACTTTCTAATTTGTATTTCTGCCACAAGTGTCTTTTTTTTTAAATCTTATACACATGTATACACACAATGAAATGACGTGATATTACAAATTAAAGAACCTTTGTCTTCCTGGTGGTTGTCACAGATCATTTGAATGTAAGAATGTTATGAACCCGACTGGTAGGTTTTATATTCTTTGAGCAGGTTTTTCATGTAATTGTCATAACATATTTCTTTTTCCTGTCTCCTAATATAGAAGTTATATGACCATTTCTTCTGAAGAACCAAAGGTGAAGTTTAATAAGCATTTCTACAGTTAATGGAATTCCTTCCATGCTATGAAGGAGTGTTTTTTTTCCTTCCTCTCTCCAGTTTTCTAAAGATTTCTTGGATATCTTTTTGAAGAGACTTTATCAAAACCAGCTAAAGAAACCTTGGGGAATAGACTGGATCGCCTTTCTAATAGTTTTTGCCAATAGAAAAAAAAAAGTCATGCTTCATATACTTGGCACTTTTAAATGGCTTTTTCCAAATGTGCTCCTTCTTAGCAAATCAATATGTTCTGCGTTCTTTGAAAGACCAAATGCACTGGGATTTGAAAGGGATGGGCTAACTGGGATGATAGGCATGATTTTTCAGGTGGATGTTTTGGTTTTTAAATGCTGTAATGTATAAAATTGGCAACAAAAAAATTTATAAATCTAATACTTGAAAAAATAAATACCTCCTTACTCTCCAAGTAGAGCTTAAAAGGGAGGGAGGGGTGTTTAAATTAAGCCTGTTTGTTTAAATATTTCACTGAGCTCTATTTGTAGGGGCGAATGATAGGCTTCTGTATCAGGTTCTTGTAAATTCATTTCCTACATGGACATTCTGTAAATTCAACCATCATCACTTTCTTCTTGCAATCTTCTTTTGAGAAAGCAAACAAAAACATTTTAAAATGTGAAAAAATGGAAAGCATTATTTTTTCATGAATAAGAAATAATCTGCTGTACTCTTAAATAATGTATTTATGAAGTTTGTCCAGTTTAAAAAAATTCAAATAAATTAGAAAAATGTGGCAAATGACCTTTGTAAAGTTTTTTTTAAAGCTTCATTTATTCTTTGAGCACCATAAGAGAATGGCCCTAATGATGGCATTATTTTGGGATTTCTGTAAATTCTGAGGTCTCTGCTGATGGGAAGGATGCATACAATTTCCTTATGAGATGATGGGGTGGGGGGAGGTGGTGGAGGAGGATAAGTAATAATCTGTTAACATGTCATAGGAAACAGAAAAATGAAAAAAGAAACGAGAGAAAACATAAGAGATTCGATAAGGTTAAACTTTCTAGTTCTATAATACAAGATAATACTTGTAACTCTTAAGAACTTTATTACTATAAGGGCAATTAGAAGGAATATATGTAGAAAGAGGATGCAGACATAAGGTGACTTTGGTGGGATGATACCCCAAAACAAAGGGATGAGAAAGAAGATTGCATTGGAAGAAGGAGGTGGGAGATAGAATGTGGTAAATTATCTCACATTAAAAAGAAAAAAAGGCATGAAAGAGCTATTATAATGGAAGGGAAGAAGCAGGGTAGGGGGTAAAGCTTAAACTTTACTTTGATCAAAATTAGCTCAAAGAGGGAAGAACATACTCAGTTGAATAAAGAAATCTGTCTTCCCCTATAACGAAGTAAAAAAGGATGGAAATAAAAGATGGGGGACTGATAAAAGGGAGGGTGGATTGGGGGAGACAGTTATGAGAAGTAAAACCTTTATGAGAAGGGACAGAGTGGGGTAAGAGAGGAATAAACAAGGGAATAATAGCAAGGTGGGAAATACAGTTATTGTATAAATGTGAATGGGATGAACTCACCCATATAAAAGGAAGCAGATAGAATAAATTAAAAACCAGACTACTACAGTATGTTGTTTACAAGAAATAGACTTGAAACACAGACACACACAGAGTAAGGATAAGGGGCTGGAGCAAAATATATTATGCTTTAGCTGAAGCAAAAAATAAAAGGCAAAGGTAGGAATCATGATATCAGACAAAGTAAAAGCAAAAATAAGAGATAAGGAAGGTGACTATCTTGCTGAAATGCACCATAAATAGTAAAGTAATATCAGTACTAAACATATGCACCAAATGACATAGCATCTAAATTTTTTGAGAAGCCGAATGAGTTACAGGAGGGAATAGACAATAAAGCTATACTAGTGGGTGACCTTAACTTTCCCTCCTCAGAACTAGATAATTCTAACCAAAAAATAAACAAAAAAGAAGTTAAGGAGGTAACTAAAATTCTGGAAAAGTTATATATAATATATCTCTGGAGAAAATTAAATTGGAATAGAAAGGAATATGCTTTTTTCTTAGTAGTACATGGCACCTACACAGAAATTGACCATGTATTAGAATATAAAAACCTCACAACCAAATGCAGAAAAGCAATAGCAAATGCATCATTTAGAGATCATAATACTATAAAATTAAATTCAATAATGGGCAATGGAAAGATAGATTAAAAATTAATTAGAAACTAAATAATCTAAAAAATAAGTGGGTCAAAGAACAAATCAAAGAAACAATTGATAATTTCATTAATGAATATGACAATAATGAGACAACATACCAAATTTATGAGATACAACTAAAGCAGTACTTAGGGGAAAATCTATATCTCTAAATGTTTAAATCAAAATAGAGAAAGAGTAGGTAAATGAATTGGCCATGCAACAACAACAATAAAAAACCATCAGAAAAAGAATAAATTAAAAATCCTCAATTAAACACCAAATTGGAAATTCTGAAAAGTCAAATCAGATAGTAATAAAATTGAAAGCCAGGAAACCATTGAAGTAATAAAACTAGAAAGCTAGTTTTGTGGGGGGGAAAATAGGTAAGACATTGGCTAATTTGATTGGAAAAGGAATGAAAAAAAATTACCACTTTTTCATCGGTGACTTCACCAATGAAGATGAAATTAAATTGTTGAGAGCTATTTTGCCTAATTATATGCTAATAAATTTGACAATCTAAATGAAATTAATATCTACAAAAAATATACCTTATCTAGATTAACAGAAGAATAAATAGAATGCTTAAATAACCCAATCTTAGAAAAGCAATCCATCAATGAAACTTCCTAAAAAAAATCCCCAGTACCAGACAGATTCGTAAGCAAATTCTATCAAAAATTTAAAGAACAATTAATCCTAATATATAAACTATTTGGGAAAATAGGCAAAGAAGGAGTTCTACCAAATTCCTTTTATGACAAATATGGTGCTGATACTTAAACCAGGAAGAGCCAAAATGGAGAACGAAAACTAAAGACTAATTTCCCTAATGAACATTGATGCAAAAATTTTAAATAAAATACCAGCAAGGAGATTACAGCAACATATCACAAGGATCATACGCTATGACCAGGTGAGATTTATACCAAAAACACAGGACTGGTTCAGTATTAGGAAAACTATCAACATAATTGACCTTAACAACAAAAGAGAAAGCATAGGATTATCTCAATAGATGCAGAAAAAGCCTTTGACAAAATACAGTACCCATTCCTATTTAAAAACAAAAAAATCAGAACACAGGAATAAAGGGAGCTTTCCTTAAAATGATAAGTAGTATCTTAAAAGAAACATGAGATAGACAAATTTAGAGAATCCACCCCAAATGTTCCCATGGACTATTTGTGCCTGATTTGTGATAGAACATTCTGAGCTCATGTTGATCTGATTAGCCATAGTTGGACACACTGTGACTTGACTGTAGTGTAATGATGTCATTTTGGTCCTTTTCGAGAATGAAGAACAATAGGAAGTATCTATCTAAAACCATGAACAAGTATTATCTGTAATGGGGATAAGCTAAAAGTCTTCCCAATAAGATGGGGTGAAACAAGGATGCCCATTATTAGCTCTTATTCTATATTGTATTAGAAATGTTAGCTATAGCAATAAGAGAAGAAAATAAAAGGAATTATAATAGGCAACGAGGAAACAAAATTACAACTCTTTGCCAATGACATGATGTATACTTAGAGAATTGTAGAGAACTAAAAAAAAAAACTACTTGAAATAATTAACTTTAGCAGGATACAAAGTAAACCCACATAAATCATCAACATTTCTATATATTGCCAACAAAACCCAGATGGAAGAGATAGAGAAATTCCGTTAAAAATAACTGTAGATGATGTAAAATACTTGGGAGTCTATCTGCCAAAACAAACCAAGAAACTATAGAAACACAATTACAAAAACACTTTTCACACAAATGAAATCAGATCTAAACAACTGGAAAAATATTAATTGCTCACGGCTAGGTCAAGTCAATATAACAAAAATGACAATTCTACCGAAATCTATTTATTCAGTACCAATCCATACCAATCAAATTACTAAAAAAATTATTTTATAGAGCTAGAAAAAATAATAGCAAAAATCATCTGGAAGAACGAAAGCTCAAGGATATCAAGGGAATCAATGGAAAAAATGTGAAGGAAGGTGGTCTAGCTCTATCAAATTTCAAACTATATAAAAAGTAGTAATTATCAAAGCAATGAGGAACTGGCTAAGAAATAGAGTGACATAATAGATTTGATATACATTACATTATAGTACACCATGCCCATAGTAATCTAGTATATAATAAACCCAAAGATCCAAGTTTATGGAACAAAAACCTCATTATTTAACAAAAACTGTTGGGAAAACTGAAAAACAGTATGGCTGAAACTTGGTATAGACCAATATCTCACTTCATAAACCAAGATAAGGTCAAAAAGGTACATGATTTACAAATGAAGGGTGAAACCATAAACAAATCAGAAGAGCATGGAATAGTTTGTCAGTTCTATGGATAAGGAAGGAATTTAGGACCAAAGAAAATAGAGAGCATTACAAAATGTAAAACAGAAACTTTGATTAAATAAAATTTTAAAAGTTTTTGCACAAACAAAAGCAATGCAACCAAAATTAAAAGGAAAGCAGAAAATGAGGGAGAAAATATTTGCAACAGGTTATCTCTGATAAGTCTCACTTCTCAAATATATAAACAAACAAGTCAAATTTGTTAGAAAACAAAAGTCCTGATATGAGCAGGCAGTTTTCAGACAAAGAAATCAAAGCTATCTATGGGCATATGAAAAAAATGCTCTAAATCACTATTGATTAGAAAAAAGCAAATTAAAACTCTGATGTACCACCTCTCACACCTATCAAATTGGCTAACATGACAAAACAGCAAAATAATAAATGTTGGAGGGGATGTGGGAAAACGGACGCTAATACACTGTTGGAGTCATGAACTGATCCAAACATTCTGGAAAACAACTTGGAACTATACCCAAAGGGCTATAAAACTGTGCATACCCCTTCAATCCAGCAATATCACTGCTAGGTCTATATCCCAAAGACGCCAAAAAAATAAAAAAGAAAAAGAAAAGAACCTATTTGTACAAAAATTTTATAGTAGTTCTTTCTGTGGTGGCTAGGAACTGGAAATCAAGAGAATGCCCATCAATTGGGGAATGGCTAAAGAAACTGTCATATATGATTGATGGAATATTATTGTGCTTTAAGAAATGATAAGCAGAATGATTTCAGAAAAACCTGCAAAGACTTGCATTGACTGACGCAAAATGAAGTGAACAGAACAGGAACACTGTAACAGCAATACTGTATTATGAACTGTGAATGATTTAGCTATTCCCAGTAATACAATGATCCAAGACAATCCTAAAGGACTCAAGATGAAGCATGTTATCTCTGCCTCCAGATAAAGAACTGTGATACTATCTAAATACAAACTGAAGAATACTATTTTTTTCCCCACTTTCATTCTTTTCAAGTCTTCTTGTACAAAATGACTGAAATGGAATTATTTTACATGATTGCACAAATATAAACTACATCAGATTCCTTACCCATTTCAGGGAGGGAGGGAGAATTTGGAACTCAAAACTTTTAAAAAATGTTTAAAAATTGTTTTAACATGTTATTTGGGGGGAAATAAAATATTATCATTAAAAAATCTGTAAACATGTATGCAGGACAGTTTTAGCCCAAGCTACTTCATTGAATCTGTTCATTCTTTCTCAGTCCCACTCTCCTGAAACCCTCTTTCCCCACCCTCCAAATTTTTAATTTTACACACTTTCTTTTTGCTCCTGAAACTGAGTACAAATTTTCACTTTTTTTCTTATGCTTTTGTAGCTTCATGATAGATATGAAGAAAATACTAATAAGCAAATTTACAAAAAGTTGTTTTCAAAAGAAGTTTTTAGAGAGAAATTGATTTTTTGCCCTACTCAACTGGTGACTGTCTACCACCACTGGATATGGATTTTGCTATAAAGGAATCAATTAATCTATTAAAATCACATGGGAAATATATTGTTTATTGGAATGTAGGAATTCTTCAGACTGGCTGTAAGTGAATTGCCACAATCTCACAGCCCAATGCATCAACACTTATCCATGTCCCTACCATGTGGCATTGCCTCTCACATGCCACAGATTAATTTAGAGATCCTCAGAACCTTGTTTCTTGATCTCATTATGGATATGTTGGCATCACAAGTGGCCAACAGGCTATATAATGGAGTATATATAATAAGGGTATATAATAGAGACATAAAACATAATTTGAGACATACTTTGAAGGAAGACCAAAAGAAGATGGATGAGCTTATGAAGGAAAGTTCCATAGAACCCCAAAGGTATTCTTTTGAAAGCACAACTTTCTAAATTTTATTTGGGAGCACCATTTTTGCAAATTAGCAGCAGTTAAAACTAGTAAACGATTTGGAGGGTAGTATTTAGAGATGGAAAAAATGAAAATCTGTTTAGTCTGGATCATGAGACACCTATGCATAAAGTTGAGTCAGTCTTCTATGTTCATTAATCAGTCAGTAAGCATCTATTAAAGTAGCTGTTGAAAGAGATTGTAAAAGAAATGACTCAAGTAGGAATGTCTTAAAACTCGTAAAGAAATTTGGGGAAAAAAAAGTTAGCATTTTAATATTTAAGATTTGACAAGAATAAGATTTAATAAATATATTCTCGTATCTTACACAGTCTGAAAAAAGGTATTTGTACTTCATTTGAATAACTTAAAACATAACTCATATATTCCTCAGAGAAAAGGATGGTCTAACCAACACCAGTGTGCAGGACTAGAAATGTTTCATGACAAGCAGTGTATTAAACAATAAAAGGGCATGAAAGCTTGCACTGTAAGAATCATCATTTCAGTACAATATTCTGATTTCAATGTGTTACATTAAAATACCACCCACAAGAAGATTCTCCCAATTTTATTTTCTTTTTTGACATTTTGCTTTTTTAAGAACACTTGCCAATTACCGTCTCCCCACCTTAAAACCCACCCTGATAATAAAGAAAAGAAGGTATATTCAATAGTCAATAAACATTAATCACCTACTATGTGCCAGGCGCGGTGCTCAGATCTGGGGTTATAAACATGAAACAAGATAGTTCCTACTCCCAAGGAACTTATAGTCTAACAGGGGAAGATAACGCACAAAAGAAAGCTGTTAAGTCTAGGGGATCCAAAAAAGTCCAAAATGAGTGCTGCTGGAAAGTCAGAGAAGAACCCTCCCTAATAAGGAGGGAAAGCAATTATATAAAACCAAACAACCAAGGAAACTGCATCAAACAACCTATGCAACCTTCTACCATTACCTCTTTGGTAAAAAAAAAAAAAAGGAAATTCATTTCATAATTGTCAGAAACCAAGGGTAGCCATGTAGGATTTAATTTGAGTTACAAAAATAATTTAAAATGAAAACTATACCTCTATTTTCTTCCAAACCTTGCATCTCTCTGGCACAGTGTCCTGCACAAAGTCATTGTTTAATAATATTGAATTGAAATGAGTTTCCATCCCCATGTTATTCTGTCATGGAAGGCCAAAATTATTCATAGAGTTAAAGGAATTGGAGTGAGGACCTGTGGTTCTGAACCCTCTCTATGCCACTGTGTGATCATGGCCAGACTAGTTCATCCATGTAAGCCTCACTTTCCTCATCTCGGGGCAGCTAAGTGGTGTAGTGGATGGAGCACTAGTGCAGGAATCAGGAGGACCCGAGTTCAAATGTCACCTTAGACACTTGACACTCACTAGCTGTGTGACCTTGGGCAAGTCACTTAACTCCAGTTACCTCATCCTGGGTCATCTCTAGTCATCCTGATGAATATCTGGTCGCTGGATTCAGATGGCTATGGAGGAGAAGTGAGGCTGGTGACCTGCACAACCCTCCCTCACTCAAAACAAAGTCAAGTGCAAGTCATGTCATTATTTCTCTGATGGCATGATCTTATTCAGGCAACAAAGGACGAACACACTTTCCTCATCTGTAAAACTGGTAGAGGATACACGGGAAGAATTTATATATAGCACCTGCTGTGTGCCCCAAAAGAAGTACTAAGAGCTTTACAAATATCTCACTTGACACAACAACCCTGCAAGGTAGGTGCTGGTATCATCCTAAGAAAACTGGGGCAAACAGAAGTTGAGTGACTTGCCCAGGGTCACACAGCTGAGGATCAGAGGTCAAATTCGAACTCAGGTCTTCTTTACTCCAGGTCTAGTGCTCTATCTACTGTGCCACCAGCTGCTTCAAATGTAGATAACACTTGGACTATTTACTTCACAGGGACTTTTGAGAAAAGTGCTTTATAAATCTTAAAGAAATTTGAGTTATTCATCTTCTGTGACTTCAGTATCTACACTAATAACCCAAAAAGAGAGAAAGAATTACATAGTGAATAGAGAGCTAGCCTCAAAGTCAGGAGGACTTGCGTTCAGATCGTGTCTCTGACTTAACCTCTCAGTGTCCCAGCCTACAAAGTCGCAAAGAATGTCATCATTTGCATTAGTGAAGGGCCCTACAACAATGAGATCACTATACAGATATCACTATATATTGTTAGATTAGTATAGGACAGGGGAACCTGTAGCCTAAAGGCCACATGTAGCCCTCTAGATCCTTAAGTGCGGCCCTTTGAATCCAAACTTCACAGAACAAATCCCCTTAATAAAAGGTCTAGGAGATAGAACTAATTGTCTCTCTCTATATATACGCACATACACACGTATACATACGGCAGCTAAGTAGTGCAGACCTGAATTTAAATCCAACCTCAGATACATACTAGTTATGTGACCCTGGGCAAGTCCTTTAGCCTCTGTTAGCCTCAATTTCCTCAACTGTAAAATGGAGATAATAATAATACTTAATTCCCTGGGTTGTTCTGAGGCTCAAATGAAATCATAATTGTACATATAAATGCTTATTCCTTTCCTTACCCTCTGTACCTTGATCGGAATCTCTCATCTCCACCTTGGGCTGGCTCCTGCTGATTTTTGTATACGCTGGGAGCTAAGAATGGTTTTGACATTTTTAAATACAATAAAACTATTTAGAATTTTTAAACAATTCTTAGCTTCTAAGTACAAAAACAGGCAACAAGCAAGATGGAGTCTTCCCCTCTGTCCTATACTAACAACATTCCACATTTTAAGGTTTACAAAATACCTATGACCATCTCTCCACTTTAACCAATTCTATCTCTATGGCCTCTACCTCCAGGACTTTGAAATATCTTAAAATTGTTTCAGTCCCAAAGTCTCCCCTCCTTTCTTTCTTTTCCTTTTTTTTTTTTTTTTTGAGGCAATTGCTACTAAGTGTCTGAAGCCAGATTTGAACCTAGGTAGGTCCTCCTGCTGCACTGTCCACTCAATCACCTAGCTGCTCCTTCTCCCTTACTTTTTAACCATGACTTGTTTTTACCTTCTACCTCTCCCACCCCCATAGCCTACTGTTCTTCATCCACTTTGACATGTCTTTGTTCTTCAACCCCTGCCATTCTATAAATCTATCAAGCCTTTGGTCCTATTCACCTCCCTACAATGAAGCTACAATCACTTACTCTTACAATTGGAAGGGACCTCAGAAGTCACCCATCCTTGGAAAGGAAACCCCTCTAAAGCATATCTTACAAGAGGCGTCCATTGGAGACATCCAGGGATGGAAATCCCACTCCCATTGCAGCCCATCTCCACTTTGGTGCACTCAAAGCATTATGGAGTTTTCCTCATACATTAAACCTATATCTGTGTTTGCAATTTCCACTCATTGATTCTAGTCCAAGCAAAACAAACATAAACCTGTTTCCAAAAGTCGGTCCTTTAAGACAGCTATTTTGTCTTTTCCCTTTGTCTTTGGGCTAAACAACTCAAAATCTTTCAGCCAATCCTCATCTGACAGTTCCCTCGTCAGACAGAATGTGAATTCTGAGCCCCTTCCCCTGCACGCTTTCCAGGACATCAATGTCTTTTCTAGAATATAATACCCCAAACTGAATACAGTGTCCTAGAAGAGGTCTAAGTCATATATAAGGAGAACATCGCTTTCCTCAATCTGGACACTATCACTAGTAATGCACTCTGATATCATATTAGAATTTTATCTCCCCAATAGATCATATGCTTCTTGAGGACAGAGACTATTTTTTTTTCTTCATCTGCCAACGGCCTAGGACAACCACTGACATTTTGCTAGTGTTTTTTTCCCCTTTATTCACAAAAAAAAATCTACATCCTATTTGGGAAAATGTAACAAATAAATGTACAAGGCATTCACTTACTTGAGAAACATTTTGCTTACTTATCATACTGCCATGCTGCATTTTTGGGGGGAGGTAATTAAAGATAGAAATGATAGTACTTGGTGTTTACAAAAACTGGTGGACCCTTTGCAATATTCCTAGGGTGGGGGACCTGTAGCCTTCTAGGTCCTTGGGTGCTGCCTTTTGACTGAGTCCAAGTTTTACAGAATAAATCCTTTTATTAAGGGGATTTGTTCTGTGAAGTTTGGATTCAGGGAATGCTAAATATTCCCTGCTCCATTCCCCTGCCAATCCAGTACTCTTCAGTCTGCTGACTGGGAACCACTGACTTAGTGAACAAAATTCGTATTCCTTAACATGGTATATAGTAGACTCCATAATCTGTCCCCTGGTCACATTTCCAGCCTTCCTTTACACTATTCCCCCACCAGAAGCACTAGGTCTTCTGCAACTGTGAAAGGAGGTTTTCCCATCACTCTAAAAATGAATAAATAAATAAAAGGCTAAATTAGAATAAACTTCATGGTTGATGCTGAATGTTTAGGATACAAATGAGACTGATCTTCAAAAATGGTGCCATAGGAAGTTGATTATGTGTAAAGAATAACTTTTTCTCAGTTGTATTGGTTGATATTGTAAAATTGTTCCTGCACCATAAGGAATATTGTACTCTAGATAGACAAATTTTTTCCAGATGAAAATACACACACACACACACGCTAAAATAAAGTTTCATGTATCAAGTTTTTTTTTTCTTGTTTATACTTAAGTACTAGAATGGACCCATGATCTCCTCCCTAAGGATATTCCTTCCTCTGGTAGAGATCTCACCCCTTCTAAACTTCCTTATCCAATTAACTACCCAACACACTGGAGACCTGCATCTAGGGCAAAGTTAACTTCTTTTTTTTAATCCAATGACCTCCTTCCCAATTAAAGATCTTTCCTCCAGTTCCTCCTCCCCTTTGTTATGCTTCACATGTTTCATCACTCCCTTCTTCCAAGTCTCTCCTTCCTTAGCTTTAAATCACTGGATTCTTCTCCTAATTTCTAACTGAACCAGATTTTTTTTAAACTTTTGTCAAACGAAGGCTATGGACTACTTCTCAAAATTATATTTTTTAAATGCATAAAATAAAATACGTAGGATTATAATCAATTATATTGAACAGTTATCAAAATATTTGAAGAAATAAATTTACAGCCTCCTCTAGGATTTCTACCATTTCCCGAATACTAGTTCACCATTCAGAATGCATGTTACCCACCTCTTTCTGATCATATATTCTCCTGATTATATCTTTCACATGAATTCTTTAATGCAAATCAACACTGGTAATACATTGTGCCCTGTTCACACTGCTGTCTCACTCCTTTACCCTTTGGATCATACACAATTTTGATTCTGAGGAGATCATGGTGTTCAATATTGGTCAAGGACCAAAAAAAAGAGGCTGCTTGGTATAAAGGTTAGAACTCTAGAACTGAGTCAAGAAGTTCCAAATTCAATTCTGACCTCAGACACTTACTAACTGTATGATCACTGGCAAATCACTTAACTTTACTCATCCTCAGTTTCCTCATTTGTAAAATGAGGCTAATAATATCACCCATCTTTGGATTGTTGAGGATCAAATTAAGATTTACATATATCTATATATCTATATCTATGTATCTATCTACATATATATAGGTACATATATACACACATACATACATAACATTGTGGAAACCTAAAATGCTACATGTTAGCTATGATGAAGCATCATTGTGTCAATATTTTTGAACACCACTGTCTTCCATCTCCAAGCTTTTTGCAGTGGCTGAACGATGCCTGGACAATACTTCCTCCTTTTCTTCTTATACAGTATTACTTCTTTCAAGACTCAGCTGAAGTTCAACATTCCAGGTGAGCCCAGGGGAAAGTAGACATAAACTTAATGTACTTGTGGCAACGAAGGTAACACCACTCCTGAAAGTCCTTTTGCTAGAATCCTTAAGCTTTGCCCCTTAAGTCTGGTGTAATTTTTCTCCTAGGCATCTATCTTGTAAAGCTTTGAATCTTCCCTTTCTCATCAAATTTAGTTCGTCCTTACCTTCTGATGCTGACACTGTCATCAGCTGTTCCAGGGATGTTGTTAGGACTTGGAGGATGATGGGAAAAGAAGCAATCCTCTCCCTTTCAAAGTTCACAAAGTCCTCTTCCAGATTGAGGTGGGATTGGGGGTAGGAAGAGACTAAAATCAAGGCCTAGGCTAGTAGGCTCTCCTTCCCCTCCTAAGTGACTTCTTCTGAGGACCTTGGCCAGAATACTCTCTCCTAGCTCACCACTCACTTAAATCCTCAGTTCCTCGCTAGTTTCCCAGTTTTATACCGGTCTTGAAAGGCAGGAGCAAAACAGACATCCTATCACACTTGGTTCATATCTCAAATTAATTCAATCAAGGTTTATTCCCACCTGATAAAGGTGTCAGGGGTTTGGAGTTGACTGGTTGACTGACCCAACTCTCACCCTCACACTTATGAAAAAAAAAGGTTAAAAGGGCAGGGGGGAGAGATAAGCAAAACCAATCAAAATATTAAGATTATAACACATAAAATATTTTATACCTACAGCCCCTTTCCTACCCCCACTTCTGCAAAGAGAGGAAGGAGATGTATTTTATTAAGTCTTCTCCAGGGCCAAACTTGCTTATGCACACAATTTGAAGGAATTCAGATATCAGCATCTATTCACTATTGCCATAACTAAAGTGCAGTAGAAAAATAAAAGGAGGGAGCTTTTTTCAGTTAACTGGCAATCACAATAGTTTCCCATTCCCACTCGTAACACCTACATGATGTTACTGATAATTGGTGATGGCCTACATTAAACCAAAGATTTTTAGACTTTTCCAAGTCTCTATTGAATGTTATCTCTTATCCCTCTGAGTCTTTTCTAACAGTTTTATGTAAGACTTTGATCTACACACACCCCCTTGCCTTTTTCCCATGCTCACTCTAGCATTTATTTTCAATTCTCTCCTCCCCCAAAAAACCCTGGCCACAGCTGTTATGTACTTTCCCTAGCACTTAACCTGAAATCTGTTGCCTTGCCCATTATTTCTAAGAGAGTGAGTTTTCCCTGTCATGCACGCAGACTTTGTGTGCAGAGTTGTGGGGGCATTGTGGAGTCCAGAGACCCGATATTTGCTTAGTGGTTCACTGATGAAATTCTATTCAAAGTATTTCACATTTGGCATTTCACTGAGACAGATGTAAATAGACACATAGTCTTTGAAGGAAAAATATATTTACCATGAAGAACCAATCTTTGGATCACCAAAGCAGCCTGAAATGAGGTTATTTCATCCTTTGCCACTGTCACCAGGCACCTGACTTGAATCCATCCTTTCTACCCAACATACAAGGAATAGAAAATTCTCTGGGGAGAAGCAGGAAAATACAAAGTGAAACCAGTGGCCACCCTTCTGTTGCAAAGGCAAAGTGACCAGCCCATTGAAGTGAACGATTGTGTATCCCAGTTGGTAGCTAGGAAATGGTTCACAAATTGACACAATGATTCAGGGTCCTTCCTCTCACTGTGTAGAGAAAGCATAGACCAGAGTAGGGGTTCTTAAACTGCAATTCATGAGGATGGATAGATGGATAGATGATAGATAGATAGATAGATAGATAGATAGATAGATAGATAGATAGATAAATAGATAAATAGATGATAGATAGATGGAGTGATCTATCTATATAGATATATTAAAATATAATTGGTTTCCTTTGTAATCTTATGCATTTTATTTTAGGCATTTAAAATATTATCCTAAGAAGGGATCCATAGGCTTCATCAGACTGCCAAACGAGTCCATGACAAAAAAACTTAAAAATCCTGGTTTAGAGGACATTTATTATGGATAGAGAGCTGGGATAAGTAAAGACCTAAGTTCAGTCTGTCTCTCACACATGCTGACTTTGCTGGGCAAATCATCTGACATCTCAATCTCCCCAAAGCAACTAAGACTTTTAAGTTGCAGGGTATTTATTGACCTGCATTGCTAGGGAAGAAATGAGGAAACAAGTATTTATTAAGTCCCTATTGTACGCCAGGCATCATGTGTGCTGAGCATTTTAAAATATTTAATTCCATTAGTAGAAGGAGTTCCCTAATGACATCGTGATGTCCTTGGTCTTCTTTGAAAACAAAGGACAAACAACCACAACAAATCACAGATCTGGTTCAAAATTTTGAACTAAAACCTCAGTATACATATGGAGCAAAACCAAAATAACCTCCATTTATAACCATCGTCATCTTTACTTTCTCTAGTTTATTGACTTCATTTTTCCCTTCTGGGTCTTGTTAACCTTGATTCACCATTTGCCATATGCTGGGCCTAAATATAGAAATAAGTAAACTGTCATGTCCAACCATTTTGGTAATTGACATTTATACAGCACTTTAAAGTTTGCAAAGCACTTTGCAGAGATCATCCCATTTGAGGTAGGTGCCAAGGTGTCTCATTTAACACACTATGCCAGTTCAGCAAGGCAGGGGATCTCATAAAGTTTTATCTTTGTGCTTGAGTGTAAGGGGGCACTTGAGGGAATCCGTCTACTCATGGATCCAGAAATATCTAGGTAAGGTGGGGAAGAAGTTAGACCTGGAAGACTTTCCTAATTACCTGGATGAGATTACTTAGTGTTGTCTTTTGTCTAGGCTCTGAAGGGCATCACTCCAAAAATCATGACTACCATGTCCTTGCTGAGAAGGACACGGATTGACTGAGAGACTTAGACAGTAAAATGATGTTTGTCACAGAAACCACCCCTTCCTACGGGTAATTGCTGTTGTTATTGGGTTGTTTTGTAATCCCATTTGGGGTTTTGTGGTAGAGATACTGGAATAGTTTGCCATTTGCTTCTCTAGCTCATTTAACAGATGAAGAAACTGAGGTAAATAGGGTTAGGTGACTTTCCCAGGGTCACATAGCTAGTAAGTGTTTGAGGTCAGATTTGAACTCAGAAAGATGAGTCATGCTGATTCCAAGCCTGGCACTCTATCCACTTTGCCACATAGATGCCCCAAAATTTTGGTATGCATACTTCATTCTGATTTAGCAAAACCAAAAAGGTACCCAATAAGTAGACAATAATCAGTCATAGAATGCCTGGACAGACTGTGAAGTAGAAAGTAGGACCTCCATTATACATGTCTGGAAACATCCTCACTCAACATTCACTTGGTTCATCTGTGTATACTCCCAGGACTGGGAGTTTATATCTAGCCTGTTAGCTCTTTCAGCTTGTTGGAAGTATTTTTCTGAATGCTGATGAGTTAAATGAGTTCTTAGCAAAACAATACATCCCTAGAAGCTTAGCCTTATTGAATTTTGTGGATAGGACCATTTCCATCCTCCCTTTGTGGGTCAGTTTGTCATGGAAGATGAGGGCTTTTCCTATGGATCTACTTGTCTCTGTACAGGGATGGGGATGGGAATTCAAAAGTAGTCTCTGAGTGGCTCAGTCTCCCAGAAGGCAGGACCTGTGGTGGTGTTTATTGACTATGTGCTAGCCCCTGGGTCGATTTAAAAATCTTATTCCTCTGAGGCCTTGACTGACCACACCATGGATTCAGTTAAGTTTAGTCAAATTAATTTGCCCTTTTAAATTCTGAAAACACTCACTAGGAAGCAAGATGAGTTGCAAATGTCTGACGTAAACTGATATATCATTGTAAAATGATTTTCTGAACAGAATTAGTTTCCCTAGAAATAGTTATAACAATAATAACAGCATTTAGACAGAATTTTGAGGTTTGCAAAGCACTTTACAAATATTATCTCATTTTATCCTCACAGCAACCTCAAGAGGATAGGGGCTATTATTTATCCTCATTTTACAGTTGAGGAAACTGAGGCAGATAGCTAGTAAGTATCTGAGGCTGGATTTGAACTCACATTTTCCTGATTCCAAGTTTAGTGGTTTAGCCATTGTGACTGACCAAAACAAAAATACTATTCTGGATCGATCTCTCTCTCTGTCTCTCTTTCTTCCTACTATCTCACTTTCTTCATCTTGAGAAGTATAAAGAGCTCTCTAACCTACTGTACTCCTTGACCACCAAAAGATATAGTTCAAGGAACAGGAGTCAGTAAGCTGAGTCTTTATTCTCAAGAGCAATCTTATTTATTAAAAAAAAAAAAAGTCCCTGGGTGAATATTCCAGTTGGAGATATAGAAAATATTTCTCTTTTTTTAGTAGCTCTTGAGCAGAAGAGCTATTCTAATGAAGCTAGAAATCCCAGCCCCAACCATGAGGCCCATTTTGAACTGAAAACAAAGGGAAATCTGAACTCTCTGAGTCGTGATCTCATGGGTCCTGACATTTTCAAACAGGTGACAAGGGTGTGTAGGGATGGAGTCTTTATGAATGATGAATAAATTACAAAGTACATTTAAATCTATTTTTGCTCTGGCTCCAAACTCTGATAATATCATGCATTATGTAAATATTGTGATAACATTGAACTGTCACTGTACCAAAGGGATGAATAATGGAAGAGAAGGCTTGGGTTAGATTTCTGGTGGGTAATATAATCATGAGAAGTTAGACTAGATGATGGTACTAACAAATGCAAATTCAATCGAGTTGGTTCCAAATATTTCCATCCTAATCTCAGAGCTCATTTTCAAAACCCACATAATCACCTATTTCAGAGCTAGCATAATATGATGTGTAGTAGAAATGGAATAAGGACAATTGGGGAGGAAAAATTCTATTCATTTTGAGGTAGATATGAACCTGCAGGGTTCAGGGTTCATTTCTTAAAGCAGAGGCTCAAGGAAGGTGACATCACTTATAAGTGTGTTGTGGAACAACATAGTCAGACCAGTGCTTTGGTCTGTTGTTTTGTTCTCCTTGGTTGTGTCTGACTTCTGCAGAAGCCTACCCCTTGCACCAAGAATTCTCACTCTTTAGCCTCAAGTTCACCCATAATAAAATATGTCCCCTCATTAATCTTTTCTTATGAAGTGTCATTGCTTCATCATTTCCACCAAATCTACGAGGGTATTTCCTCTTTGGGGGCATACCCCCATCCATTCCCTAATCTCTTTTTCTTTGATCACTGTTCATACCTTTCCATGAATATTCAACAGAGGATCCGCATAGTTCATTGGAGGTCTTCCTCTGGTTCTTTATAAATGTCTTTCCTGGCTCAAGAACGCTGGGTTTACACAGACTATATCTGATCCTGGGGACCTGAGCTCCCCATGGGTGGCAAAGAGAGGAGGTCACTTTCTTCAGCTTGTTACCCCATTCTGAAATAAAACTCTGGGGAATTCTGAATAGTGCTTAGTTATATCTCATATCTAGATTTTCCTGAATGTGAGTAACAGGGCTCTCAGTTTCTGTACAGGCAGTAAGTGTACAACAAAGATATCAGGTATGGAGCTGCCTTTATTACATCCACCACATAAAATGAATATAACAAAAGGACTCACAAGAGTCATGAACAAATACAGAAATATAAAAGATTCGAATAGCCTGTTGACACTCCCCCTAGAAGACACAAACACTTCTTGGGACTACTAAACAAATATTCCCCATTCCCCTGAGACCCAAACCATATGGGCAACTTATAGCAATATCATGGCAGAAGAGTATTGGCCAGATCCATATAGTCCTTCAACTGCAGAGTCACACTCTAAAGAATATTCTCTTCCCCTTTAGGAAGTGTGTAGTTTGAGGAAATCTTTTTCCTTTGAGAAACTAGTGCCTGACTCCTGAACTCATAATTATCTACAAGGTAACAACTAAGTCTAGAAATGTTCAGTTTTAGGATTGCTAGTCTCTGATCTGTGTTCAGAAAAGGAAAGACAAAAGAAAAGAGCAGTTAGCCAGGACCTAAAAGCCCAGAACTTCCTCCTCAGATTGACGTGGACAAACATGGGACATTCACGATATATTTCTCTTGCAAGTCACTATTTTCTGTTCTTGGCATGGGACAGGGAGAAATTCTCCCCTTTATCCCCCAACCTTTTTGTACTGTGTCCTCTAAATACAAAGGAAAGAAGGTAAGCTTCTTGAAGGAAGGTGCTGTTTTATTTTTCTCTTTCTGTCCTCAGTAACTATCATAGTACCAGACACACAGTAGTTGGTTAATGATTACAGACTGACTGACCAACTGATTGAAGAAAAGGAGGAAAGTGTGAATACAATTCACAGTTTACCAGTATCTCTTATTTATCAAATCTAATAGCCATTTCTCAAACTCGATCTTTCTCCATCTCTTTGGATCATCTGCCATAGCTGACTACCTCCTATTCATGGATATTCTCTCCTCTAGGTTTTCATGACACTGATCTCTCTTGTTTCTCTACCCACCTACCTGTCTGACCATGCCTTCTTAGACGTCTTTATTGATTCCTCATCCTCATTATACCCACTAACTATGAGTGTCCTACAAGACTCTATCCTGGGACTCCCTTCTCTTTTCTTTCTTTCCTACATCCCTTGGTGATAGTGTTGGAGTTTAGGCTCTGCCCACCCAAGGTTGCCAAAAACTATTGCAGTTTCATGATGTGTTGTAGTGGAACCACCTCTAATCCAAGTATAGTCATTTATTGAGATTGATGCCTCTCATGAAATGGGTTAAGTTCCAAGAGGAACCAGCAACTTCAGAGAAAGCAAAATGGATTTTCATAGCGTAAAGATGAAATTACATAACAGAAATTATGAATATTTAAAAAGCAGGAGGGATTTGTTAAGGGATTAGGTAATAGGGGAGGAGTTCCAGCCACAGTGGAACTGTGCATACGATTACTCACAACGTATACAGAAAAACCCATTGGGAGGATATGTATGTATGATAATGATATTATAATAAGCCTGTCTACATCATAAGTTCACTCTAGGTCAGTTCTTTACTATTACAGCCCAGGTGCCTCCTTAGGGAAAATCCCTTCTATTGTTTTGGGGTCCACATCCTGCTTGGGCATCCTGGTGGTGCTGCTTTCTGATTGGCTGAGTATTGTGGTCCTGTCTAAGACTAAATGGATGTGGTTATGGTGGAGTACATGGGCACACCTGCTGTTTTTGTGGGAAATATGTGAAATGGGTCTCAAGGCAGTGGTTAGCTAGAAGCAGTGACTGGGATCCCATCACATAGCACACCTACTATTTCTGTGAGAAACATAAGTTCGTGGACACACCTGTTGGTCTAGTGAGCAGTGAGGCCTATATGAAGTTAAGATACTGAGTATGGGGAGAAGGGGAGTTGATTGGCTAGGTAGGGGCAGTTGGCCTGCTATTCAGTGGGGCCTTTATATAAGGAAGTTAGAATATTGGAACTGGGGGCAACTTTATTAGGATTCCATCAATACCATCAGCTCATACTGCTTGTCAGTCTGTTATGAAGTCACCACCACAAAGTAATCATGATATATTAAAAACCACTGAAGTATGTTAGTTAGCAAGATTCTTGTAACTAATATGGCTACTCTGTCTTTCTTATCTCATAGCAAGTCAGGGTGCCAGACTGACTATTCAGCAATTCCATTTGACTTTAGCAAGTACCTACAGGGATTGTCTCACAATACTAGTGTAAAGACACACAGGTATTAGGTAATGATAGTGGGATCTGAATGCAAGTTCTCTGAACACCAATTCATCTTCCTATCCATTATATACCATATTGCCTAACCTATCAAAAGACAAGTACATTCTGGGTAAAGAAGCCATTTCACTTTGGTCACTGAAACAGGTAGCAGATGCAATGTTGCCTCTGAGAGCTTGTCATGGAATGGTCCCAGACAAGTATGAAGTGGGGGAGGGGGGGAGCATCCCTTCACTTAACTGAGATGGAACACAAACTATAATAATGGGTGAACAAACACAAGATGAAATGATGATTCCTATAGAGTCATTACAGTTTGGTCAATTTTTTACTGTATGCATATGGATTATAGCCTGAAAAATTTAAATCCCCAGCTAGTTTGGTGTCCTCCTGCCACCCAAAATGACTACAACCTATTTCCCCTCCATCCCCCACCAATCAGTGTGTACTCTGCAAATGCAAACTCATTTCTATGTTAGCTTAAGCCAAAATCGTTAGAAAGTTTAATCTACTAGGGGAAAAAAAAACTCTAATGCATTTTAAAGCTCAAATATAAGTGACAGATAATCAAATGTTGACTTCACAAAATACATGTGTATTTAACGCCTCAGGCAGGACTAATCTGTTTGAATTGATTGATGGAATCTTAAGTATTTATTCCTAAAATACATAGAAGTCACCAATGTGTCTCTTTAAATGAGGATGGCCATGCAGCAGGGTCTCAGACTTAAAGTGCTCAATTCTTAGGGGCTCATACATATTTGTAAAGGCAGCTATGGGAATTGGGAAGACCTAAGTTAAAATCCTGCTTCAGAAACTTATTGTGATATAGGCATGTCACTTAACCTGGTATAACAGCAAGCACCCTGACATACACAGGAGGGCCTGCTATACAGGTTCTTAGATCTGCTTTTCTAAAAGCAAAGCAACTTTTGAGGTATCAACAATCTACTTTAATCAAGCACATATATCACTTCGTTCAGGGGAAAAAGTCAGCACCCTGAACTTCAGAGAAAACACAAACAGAGAAATAAAGACCAACGGACAGGGTTTCCAACTGCCTGACCATAGACAATAATACATACATCATTACCAGAGAGACAAGCATCAACATCTGGGTTCAAAGCCAGGGGGCTCCTCAGCAGCTACCCAGAGTCTCATCTAGTCAAACAAACACTTCCAGTGAGTAACCCACAAAGTAAAATCTCACCTCAGAGTATTTATACACTTTTCAGAGCAGGAGGGCAGGACCCTCTGACCCAGTGCCTCAATAGAAATTAACAAAAGATACTGAGGCCTATTAATGGGTGGGGAAGATCTTTAACTCTTCCCCCCACCCACTTTTCACTTTGTATTAACATTACATCTGGCAGGCCTCTATTTGCTCTTTTATAAAATAAGGATAATAACATTAACTTTCTCATGGAATTGTATGAAGATCATGAAGTTACATGTGTAAAAGTGCTTTCCAAACCATAAAATACTATATAAATTTGATAAAACATTATTGTGAGGGAACCAGAAAATGGAACTGTATGGGACAGATACTACAATTCTTGGTTCAGACTGTCAAAGCATCTGGCAAACCATTGTAACATCTTTCCTCTCTCCACCTTCAAACCCATTGACTATCAGACAAATAACAAAACGTATTCTATGCATCAACCTGGAAGGTCCATGGAGGAACAGTGTGGAGGATGGGGTATGTTGACCTGTGGTTTCCAACAGTATATGGAAATCCTGATGCAGAAACTCCACCTTCTGATGAAGATCTGAAACCTGTCTATAATTTAAAAACCTTAGAGCTGTCTGGATCACCGAAACAGCAAATATATGTCAGTGACAGAACTAGAACTCAAGTATTTCTAATGCCAGGCCTGGCCCATGGTATGCTACAGCATCCATCTTTCTGAAGGAATCATTTGTTGAAGAGAAAATAAAGAAACTTCTTGTTAAAAAAATATAGAACTTTTGTGACCTTGAGCAAGTCTGGGCCTGAGATTCCTCATGTGCAGAATAAGGCAATGGATCACTGGGACACAGTTTTTAACCTTTGACATTTTGTAATTGCAACTATTCAGTAATTATCAAAAATACTAACTTGCATTTCTTTAGTACTTTAAGGCTTACAAAGTATTTTCCCCACACTAACACTGAGGTGGGTTATGTAAGAAATGCATTTGTCACCCATTATACAGGTAAGAAAACAGTTTCAGGAAAGATAAGTGATTTGCCCAAGGCCACTGACCTAGAAAGTGACAGAATGAGTACTGGAGTTCAGATCTCCCTATCACCTCTAGAATCAAATGCAAAATCTTCTGTTTAGTATTCAAAGTCTTACATGTCACCATTTCCCCATGCCCCACATCCTACTTTTCTTATACCTTTCTCCCTGCCACTCACTCTTCAATCCAGTGGCACTAGTCTCCCTGCTAAACCATGAACAAGACATCCCTAGACTCCCAGTATATTCCCTGGTTGTTCTCCCATGCTTGGAATGCTCTCCTTCCTCTTCTCCTAGTCCTAGCTAAAATCCCACTGCATCCTTGACCATCACCAGTCATCTTGACTTTTGTCATGCCACTGGACTCCAGTGACTCTGGAGGAAAGATAGAGACTGATGGCTTTGACTAGCTCTGCTTCACTCAGATTCAAGTCAAAGGCAAGTCTAGAAATCATCCTTGGGATGTCATTGGTCTTCTCTGAGAACTAAGGATGAACAGCAACGGCTAAAATTACCTTCTGTAAAAAGCCTTTCCCAGATCCTCTTAATTGTAGTGCCTTCCCTCTATTCATTATTGCATATTTAACTTCTATCATAGCTTGTTTGTACATATTAGCTTATTATCTTTCCCTTTAGATTGTGATCTTATTGAGGACAGGGTCAGTCTTTTTGTATCCCCAGAGATTAGCACAGTGTCTGGCACATAAAAGATGTTTAATAAATGCTAATTGAGTCCAAGGCTCTTCCTACTCTAAGTACCTTTTACATAAACACGTGTCTTTTTTCTGAGCCTCCAGAAGACTGAATAAATTGCATTCTTTTGTCTGTCTAGAAGAATATTTCTAATTTGCTTGTGGTGGTCGGAATAACTAACTCTCTCAGATCTTTAAAAAAAAATTGTTTTGCTTTTTCTCTTTCATTTTTTGAATGCCCCATATTCAGATGACTATTCAAATTTCAAAACCAAAATCATCATTTCTTTCACCTGAACACCACGTCAGACTGTCACCGAGAAGACCAAGTACATTATGCTAAGGAGTTCTACCAATAATAGCCTGATAATTTGAGTCTGAAATGTAAATGTCAGGAGTTATACTGCCATCAGCTGAGGTGTCAGGCTGTTCACTTGTCTTCTAATGATAATGACATCATCACTCAACCTCCAGCTGGAGGTGACAGGGCTTGCCAAGATAAAACAAATGAGTGCTTTTCGTAGAGGTCTGTTTGCATGAGTGAACATGTGAGTGGGGGTGGGCAAAGGGAGTGTCTCCTGAGCCTTTGGCTCCCACAGCTGCTACAAGTTTCCTATTTGAGCACAGGTAGCTCCATAAACTGGAAAATTCGGTATCATCCCCTCCCTCAAAAAAATACTTTTTAAAACCAATAACATTCTTTGGGGCAACAAACTACAGAAACAGGATATATTAATTTATTATTTAAACTTCTTGAATCTGAAGATAGGAAATCCCCATTTTAATTGCCAAGGAAATTAAATTATAAAATTTACCTTAAAAAGTTTAATTTAAAAATTTATGGAAAAAATTAATTTCCATCCTGAAGGCATATTGGAATGAAAGCTCTTTTATGTAAATTTTGAAAATATTCTATGTGTTACAGTGAGAAAGAGTCAGAAGTGAGTATCATTGCTCTTTTCCTCTTGCTCATCTTTTATGTTAATATGTTGTTAAACCCATCTGTCATCAGAAACGTTTGCTGGCACAGAATAGTAATAAGGGAAGCAATTCAAATGTTGCTTACATAGTCTTGAGGTAGCCACTACTTGGATCAGCACTCTCTGGTGAGCAGAGGGGAAAGGACCTGAAGATATACTTTGTTTTTGGTGTTTGGTCATTTCAGTTGTGTCCAACTCTTTATGACCCATTTTGGGATTTTTCTTGGCAAAGATACTGGAGTGGTTTGCTATTTCCTTCTTCAGTTCATTTTAGAGATGAGGAAACTGAGGCAAACAGGGTTAAGTACTTGTCCAGAGTCACACAATAAGTGTCTGAGACCAGATTTGAACTCAGGAACGACTCCAAGCTTAGCATCACCCACCAGCCCAAAAGAAGTCACTTTTTTTTTAAGGTCCCTTGAGCTCTTCCTGCTCTGTAACCAATAAGGGGATTGCTTCATAACCTTGAAAACACAAGCTTTCGGTGATAAATCACCTTGGTATCTCAGGATGTTGCTAGAGGAACTCAGTCCAGGATTCATGGGATGTACCTGCAGGTCTATGTCCACAATGCTCCATGGGGTGTGACCCTTTCTTCACAATTCTCTTGGCCAAAGACTGAAGGACTGTATAATAGGGCAATGTGATCTAATATGCATGTGTAAAAAAAAAAGAAGTGAGTGTTTTGGTTTTTGGTGTATATTTTTGTTGGGGAAAAAAGTCCCAAACTATTTATTCCATGCTTTTCTCCTATGGCCACATCCTGCTCTTGTCCTATTTCTACCCTCAGTTCTTCTATCCACCCAGTTCCCTTTTCTCTCCCTCCTCTTTCTTACTCTCTTCTCTCTTTTATGTCCTTCCTCCATCCCTTTTTCTTGATTCTCCTTCCCTTTTTCCCTGTCCATATCCTCTTTTTCTCATCTGCTCACTCTTCTTTTCCCTCCTTCTCTTCTTCCCTTACCCTCTCTTTCCTTTGCCTATTTCTTTCTTCTCTCTTCCCTCCCTTCTTTGTTGTTTTTATCCCTCCCTAATCCCAAAGCATTTTAACCTTTTTTTCTTACCAGTTTTAATCTTCTTGCAGATTACAGCAAATGAGATTAGACGATCACAGTTAGCTAAGAAATATCTTCTAACCTTCATGTTAACTCGGGGCATTTTCTGAACAGAATGCTTCAGCCATGTCAACGCTCCATTTTCTTGCCATGTGCTCTTTCCTTGGAGGATTTATCCCCTCAGGACATAGTATGTAATTAGGACAGGATGAGAAAAAGAGACTATACCTCGACCCAAATTTGTTATCCCTTCCTTAAATCTGAATAAAGTAAAAAGCAACCAAACCTCCACAACAAGGCAGGTCAATAGGATCTACTCTGACTTCATCAGTAAGGAAATTCTTTGTTGTTACCCCATTTGGGGTCTTCTTGGCAAAGACATAGGAGTATTTTACCATTTCCTTCTCCATCTCACTTTACAGATGAGAAAACTGAGGCAAATAAGGTTACATGACTTGTCCAGGACCACACAGCTAGTAAGTATCTGAAGCCTGATTTGAACTCAGGGAGATGAGTCTTCCTGAGTTCAGGCCTGGCATGACATCAACTTTGACATCTTAGTGTGATAAAACTCTTCATGAGTATATCAGAATCACCTATGACTTAGTAAATAAATTCCAGGGACTTTGCTAGAAATGACTTGCCCAGGATGGCACATTTACCCAGTGAGATTCAAATCCAGCATAATATAATATCCATTATTCAATGCAGTTCAATAAACACTTAGTAAGCACCTACTAAGTGCTATGTTAAGCTCTGGGGGTACAAAGAAGAAGAGCCAGTCCCTGCCTCAAGGAGCTTACAATCAATAGGACGTGACAAATAGTTGGTTGTTGTCCTTTATTTGCGAAGATGACCAAAATGACATCACCATGATAAAGTGAAGTTTCATTGTATCCAACTGTGGCTGATCAGACCAGTATGAGCTCGGAATGCTCTACCACAGGTTGGGCATAGAGAGTCTGTGTGAATGTTGGGGGTGGATACTCCAAATTTGCACATCCTACGTTTACTTTGTGCTGTCTCAATTCTGCTTTGCTCAAAGAGCACAGCACCCTTTCTGATGTGGGCACACCATGCTGAGCAGTCCTGTGCCAGTGTCTCCCATATTGCACAGTCAAATCCAAAGTTCCTGAGAGAGAGACCAAATAAAAGGAAGCTTAAAAGAGGAGGAGGGATGCTCTTCCAAGTCAAAGCCAAGCAGAGTTGCTAATGGAAAATGAAGTTAGATGCAAGATTTGGGGGCATTCTATAAAGGAAGGCTTTGGAAGGTATTTTTTCAGCCTTCCAATCAGAAAGGAAAGGTAACTGGAGGAGTTGTAGGTGTTGAGTATCAACATTACTATTACTCGACCTGATGACAAGATTTCAGGTAATCAGTCATTTATGAAGGAGTGAGGGAGTAGAAAGGGTGGGAGGTGGGCATGCGGTTCCTTGCCATTGAAGCTTAAGCAGCCTAGCCTACCCCCTGCTGACACTACCATATGTTTTTAATAACATCTTATCTATGAGATAAAAATAATCCATAAATTCAGGGAAAGCTGTTTTCAAGTCCTGCCTCTAGTATATATTGGCTGTGTGATCTTGGACACATCAAAGGACAAAGTAGAATCAAGAGAAAAATTTATACAAAGATGGCAACAATGGGGGCACCTAAATGGCACAGTGAACAGGGTGCCAGGCTTGGAGTCAGGAAAACTCATCTTTCTGAGTTCAAACCCAGCTGCAGATTCTTACTAGCTCTGTGATCCTGGACAAGTCACATAACCCTATTTGCCTCAGTTTCTTCATCAGTCAAATGAGCTGGAGAAGGAAACAGCAAATCACTCCAGTGTCTTGGCCAAGAAAAACCCAAACAAAGAGATGGACAGGACTGTGACAAGACGTCACAGAGGACCTAGGATAAAGCATTGTGATACTCACTACTTGACAAACAGGTAATGAACACAAGATTCAGAGACAATATTTTTGGATATAACCCCTACGTGGATTCATTATGTTCAACCATACTTACTTGTTATAAGGTTTTCCCCACTTTCTTTCTCTCAGAAATGTGAGTGATGTGGTAGTAGTGGGGAATTAGCAGAAGTAATGTCCCCAAAAGAAGATAATTGAAACATCTCTAAAAATGAACAGAAAAGAATAGAAGGAAGCTCAGAGAAGATAGTTTTGAAAGTCATCTGTAGAATTTTAATTAAAATTATTTTGTTAAAGTATTTTAAGCAAGTGCTATGAAACAGAGATCCGTACTGTCATACAGAATCCTCCTCACATTTTGTCGTATATATTGAAATTCTCTCCTGTGTATGTGTGTGTGAGTTCACAATTAAAAAAAAAACAAATTTTTATCAATTTTTATTAATCTTCCCTTCTATTCCCCACAGCATGGAACTTTGTCTTTACCCTGGCCTTCATTATAAATGGTTGGGCCTTCTTAAGTAATAGAGCCAAGGGATGGATGGAGACCTGAACCACTAGATCAAAAGGACTCAAGCATTAAAGCTCACAGTACTGGAAATGGGGAAAAGGGATCATGATATCAATCAAAAGCAAAGAATCTATAGTGACATCCTTAAAAGAAGGGTGGGAAGAGGAATTCAAGCTTTACTCCCCAAGAATCCCTAACTTTAATTTACTATCTAGTGAGAGATCCCAACTCTCAGATGCGTTTGGACTTTATCTGTCATTTTAAAGGGAACAAAAAGTCATTGTTCACAGCTGGGTAAGATACAGCCCATCACCATGAAAGAATAAAGCAACAGAAATCTGCTAAGTATTTCTACTCCCATTGAAAGGGGAATGAATGATCATTGATTAGAAATAGGTCATGAGGGATCAGAGACCAAAATACTCTCTCACTTTCCCACCACCTTGACAAAACTTGAGTATGGAGACCACCAGGACAAGTGACTTTGAACTTAGCATTTTTCTATAAGTTTAAAAGAACTTAAATTTCCACCAACCCCACTCCACCACCACCCTCCATTTCTCTAATTAATTTTTTCAAAAGCAACTAGGTAAACAAGTAATTTTAGGCCTCTTTTTTGTTAATGAATCTGACAAGATTTCAGCCTTTATAGTCACTTAGATGTTAAAGTGTTTAACATCTCTGCATGATAAGGATGTGATACATGACATTCCATTTCCATCTCCAGGTCTTTGGACACTGACAGTTTCCCATTCCCATATGGTTCTCCCTTTTCCATTCTCTGACTTAGAATCCCTCACTCCCCTTCACTGCCAGCTCAGGTGCCACCTTCTACTTGAGGCCCTAATTAATTCTCTCAGCTGCCAATACTCTAGCCTCAAATTATTTTGTATTTATTTTGCATGGATTTGCTATGTATACGTGTACTCTTTGTTCCAACGAGCTATGTAATTTCCTTGAAGGCAGAGATTGTTGCTTTCTTAAAGAAATCTTTGTAGCCCCAGTGCCCAAGACTAAGGAAACGTTAGACTTGTTTTGTTTAGCTCTGGACGGTAGCAATGAGCAACAGTTATTAAGCGGCAAATTTTGGCAAAATCTTCCTAACAATTAGAAAAGTGGAATGGACTAAGTTGGGAGGTCACATTTTTCTCCCTCATTAGGGGCTCATCTATCTAGTATGAGAGCATGAGGTCTTCTGGTTGCATCTGGTATATATCTCTCTCAGCACACCTTCTGATCCCTTTCTTCAGACTAGATGCATCTCCTTGAATGCCTGCTCTCTCGGTTGCATAAAGCTTCCCACAGTTCCTCTTCCAGACCCATTTGACTTCCTAGTCTCTCTACAACTCCCTGTACTTCCTCCCTAGTCTGACTCTTGGATTAAGTTAATTCATTTCTGAAGGTCACCAAGTTACTGACTTGTGGTCTGTCATGACCTAGATCTATCACTAGTCAGTCACCAAGTATTTACTAGGTGCCTACTATGGGCTAGGGCAATTAGGTGACAAAGTGGATAGAATGCCAGACCTGGAACCAAGAAGACTCATATTTCTAAGTTCAAATCCAGCTGCAGACACTTAGCTGTGTGACCCTGGGCAAGTCACTAAACCCTGTTTGCCTCAGTTTTCTCATCTGTCAAATGAGCTGGAGAAGGAAATGGTAAACTAGTGCAGTTTTTTTTGCCAAGAAAATTCTAAATGGGGGCATGAAGAACTGAACACTGAACAGTCACATTATGGGCTAAGCACTGTGCTAAGTGCTTTATAAATATTATTATATAAATATTATTTCATTTGATCCTTATAACTTTGGGAAGCAAGTGTTATTATTATCACCATTTTACAGATGAGCAAACTGAGGCAGACAACAGTTAAGTGATCACAGCTAGTAAGCATCTGAAGCAAAATTTGAATTCAGATCTTTTTGACTCCAAGAGTTCTGGTTGTCTTATTGGTTCTAAGGTGGCTATTCCCTTTTCGATTCAATCAAACGATGATAGTACCTCACAAAATGATCATCTGAGGGGTTGAATTTTATAGTTAGATATCTGGCTTCTTTATTGCGATTGGTCAGTGGGAGACACCTTGCTTACAGGTGTAAAAATTTGTTTTGACGTGAGCTCTACTTTTGTGTGTGCAGATAAACAAGTAGTGAATAGGCAATGAATGGTAATGGTATGTATCTCTTATGAAACTTGACTTTGATCTCTATTTGGGAAGTCATACCCCACCCTATCTCCAAAACATTCTAAGAATTCTAACTGCAAACCACCAAGGTTGATAATAAAGGATATGGAGAGGATAGAGTAAAGAAAACTTGTCAACTTTCTTCTTAAGTATAACACTGTTATAATAACTAGATTCTTTTTTTTTTTAAAGCCTAGAGCCAAAAAATGTCCCCTCAGGTGCACATAGTTCCCCCCATCTGTTTTAGGGAGCTCATTTTAGATGAAAAATTAGGAATTAATGAATGGAAAACATTTATTAAGGTATTAGTCTGAAACGAAGACTGATGTTCTGAGAGACATTGCTATTCTCAAGACTGGGGTTCCCAGACCTCCCGGGTTAGAGGGCTGGTAATGATTCAGGTGGTGGTGATGGTTTCCTGTGTCTCTCTGAGAAGGCATTACTACTTCAGTGAAGTTGGTTTGCCTGTCCCGTAGCTGACAGTCAGCATTTGGTGGGCATGACTGGTCTCTTCTCCACCTAAGTACAATTCCAACTGTTCTAAACCTTGAATTAGGAAAATTACTAACATTTAGACTTTCTGCCTTAATTTCCATTGATTCTAGTTAACCCTAGCCTCTTTGTGGTTGAGGCAAAATTCTGGTTACCAGAAGCATTAGGGTAAAGAAACAATATATTATATTACAATATCCATCAATAATAGACAAGAACTGGGAGAAGAAGTTGGGGAAAGTTAGACCTTTTATTTGAACTCTCCTAACTCCTAAGTAGATGGGTACAATTGGTGGCTTCAGCCAATGCATTTTGCTCCAAGCCTCTAGGGCTGACAGCACTCCTTGTTTCATTTCTCTGCTGTTTAATCACATCTTTTCTCTCCTTTGCTGGCTGCCCTCAGGCTAAAGTTGCTTTCTGGATGTCATCATTCCTTCTTCTCCTGTCTCTTGTCTCTATCTTCGTGTCTCTCTTTCTATCTCTGTATCTCTGCCTCTGGCTCTCTGGCTCTTCTTTCTCTCTTTCCCTGTCTTTACTCCTCTCTGTATCTTTCTTTCTGTCTCTGTCTCTCTCTGACATTCTGTTGCTCCTCTTTCTGCCCCTATCCCTCTCTGTCTCTGCCTCTTTCTGTTTCTCTGTCTATTTCTCTGTTTCTGTGTTTCTCTCAGTGAGAAACACCGAGTGTTCAGGGGTGATGTTTCGTTCTAACATCTATTACATTAACCTCTATTAAAACTTAGGCTTCATTGCTGGGTAGGGAATCTTCCAAAGGGGATCATAAACACATAAAAGCTCTTCTTAAGAGAGAAACAACCCTCTAAGGACCAGTTCCCAGGCTAAGATTATCACTGAATGCTTTCCTAATAAACCAAAGAATAATAGAGAAGTGGGAGAGAGGGAGGTGTTTATTTGAGAGACAGGACCACATGTTCAGAGCTAGAAAGAACCTTAGAACATGAATGTAAACTCCCTCAACTGAGATTGTAACAAATAATGTAAATATAGTTAAGGATGAAAACTCTGGGGCTCAGAGTACCCTCCTTTACAAGCCATGTATCTCTGTATGGTGGGGAGGAGGGCTGTCTCACTAGGAAAGTGTTATCCCCAGCACTTAGCACAGCTGGCACATAGTAGGCGCTTAAAAATGTTTATTGATTGAAAGTTGTTTAACCCCTTTCAGCCTCAATTTCCTTATCTGTAAAATGAGGGTAATAATAACAACTACCTCCTAGGGTTGTTATGAGAATAAAATAATATTTGTAAATCACTTTTCAAACCTTATATAAATGCTAGCTGTTGTTATAATTAATCATCATCATCATCATCATTATACTATCACATGGCACCTTGAGTCCAGAAAAGGACGTTTCCAATAATCAGCGGTAATGGTATGTATCCCTTATGAATCTTGGCTTTGATCACTATTTGGAAATTCCTACCCCATCCTATCTCCAAAATATTCTAAGAATTCTAACTGCAAACCACCAAGGTTGATAGTAAAGGATATGGAGAGGATAGAGTAAAGAAAACTTGTCAGCTTTCTTCTTAAGTATAATACTGTTATAATATCTCTGATTTTTGTCCTTCTTTGACCCTAGGAACTGGTTAATACCATCCCTTTGAAAGCTTGTTGTAACATATCATATTATGCAAAACGTCTTTCCTTCTACCTCCCTAGTATCCCTAAATGTTGCCCTCTCACCACATGATATACTTAATGCAGTTTAAAAATTTCAAGGTTAAATGTAATTGCATAGCTACCTCCTTTCTCCGGCCAGACTTGAACTGGGCTGCATGCTCCTTTCTTAAAGGACAGGGGCTGGGTCAGAATCATTGGACTACCCAAAAGCCATAATCAAAAGGAGGACCTGGACAGTATCTTTCAAGAAATTATCAAGAAAAACTGTCCTGATATCCTGGAAACAGGGCAAAATCGGCATTGAAAGAACCCTCTGATCACTTCAGGAAAGAGGTCCCAAAATAAAACCTCTAAGAAACATAATAACCGAATTACAAAGCTATCAAGTCAAGGAAAAAATACTGCAAGTGGCCAGAAAGAAACAATTCAAATATCAGGAAGTCACAATCAGGATTAAATAGGATTCAGCAGCTGCAACATTAAAGGATTGGAGGTCATGAAACATGATATTCTGGAAGGCAAAAGAACTAGAACTACAACCAAGAATCACCTACTTGGCAAAATTAAACATAATACTTCAAGAGATAAAATGGTTATTTGGTGAAATAGAAGGATTTCAAGTCTTTATCAAGAAAAGACCAGAACTGAACCAAAAATTTGATCTCCAATATCAATACCCAAGAGAAGCCTAGAAAGGGCAAAAGGCTGGGGGCAAACCTATAAGGGACTCAATGGGGTTGAACTGCTCATATCACTACATGGGAAGATGATACTTGTAACTATTAAAATTTGTACCACTGATAGTACAGCTAGTGGGTACTGTTATAAGGTGAATTTGAGGACATGGCATAAAAAAATAACTAAAGGATGAGAAAGAGGAGTACTGTGGGTGCAAAAGGAAGGGAGAGAAGAAAGGGGTAAATTATTTCCCATGAAGAAGCTCAAAAAACCTATAACAGTAGAGGGGAAGATGGGAGGGTGGGCTATGGTCATGGCTTGAACCTTACCCTCATCAGTATTGGCTGAAAGAGGGAATAATGTACACAATCAGCTGAATTTGGGAAGTAGGAGGAGTGATAATTAAGTAAAAGGTTAGGGGGAGGGGAGGAAGGGGAGAGAATGGGACAGAGGGAAGGCTGATGGAGGAGGTGGTAGACAGAAGGAAAGGATAGGACTTGGGCAGCTAGGTAGCATAGTGGATAAAGCACAGGTCCTGGAGTTACGAGAACCTGCAAATTTGACCTCAGACACTTTACTAGCTGTGTGACCCTAAGCAAGTCACTTAACCCCAATTGCCTCAAAAAAAATAAAGTAAAATAAAGAACAGGGCCTTAGACAAAGTCCAAAGAACTGTAAGGATCTTTCTTATACTTCCATTTATGGTGGAAGGAAAGAGGAAGGAAATAAGCATTTGTTAAGTCCCTACTATGTGCCAGACACTATTAAGAGCTGGGGATACAAAAGGAGACAAAATAGTCTCTACCCTCACAGAATTTACAACCTAATGGAGGAAATTGTATATTATAATAGTAATCTTAATCTGGTATTTTATAGCCTTTCTGGATTCCCTTGAATAGAATACTTAATCAAAATACGAAGTGTACTTAATTCCCGAAAAAGATTAACAGGGAGGATGTCCTCTTTTTAACTAAATTGACAGATGTGTCCCCTTAGTTTATTAAAATCAAACTGTCTCTTCCTCATTTATTTTTTTTTAAACTGTGAGCCTAACCTAAAAAGAGCATTCCCTTGATTTGGGGGAAGACAGTTCTTCTTTAAAGATACTTGTATACCTTAACAGTGATGTTGTTGTTTAGAGGGGGGCAACTAGGTGGTGCTGTGGATAGAGCACCAGTGCAGGAGTCAGGAGGATCTGAGTTCCAATCTCACCTCAGAAACTTGACATTCATTTGCTGTGTCACCTTGGACAAGTCACAACTCCAATTGCCTCATCCTGGGTCATCTCCAGTCATCCTGATGAATATCTGGTCACTGGATTCAGATGGCTCTGGAGAAGAAGTGAGGCTGGTGACCTGAACAGCCCTCCCTCACTCAAAACAAAGTCAAGTGCAAGTCATGGCATCATTTCTCGGATGGCATGGTCTTCAGCAATGAAGGGTAAATACACACACCTTTGTTTAGAGATTCTAAAAAATCCTAATTTAATAGATGTACTTTTATAACATTGTTGTGAAATGTCCTCATTTTTTGTTTCATGATTACCAAAAAACTGCTTGAAAGGGGTGGTTTTTCTTAGTTAACAGAAAGAATTTGGTTAGTTTAAAATCTCTCCCCCCAAGTAGAATTTTGGCACATTAATAAATATTTGTCTGACAAATTTGGCTAAGCCATAGCGTATGGAATATTTTTCTTTTGCACAACTCCTCTATACCTTAGTAGGCAGATGGTCTTTATTAGAACTATAACTATGGCAGGGTAATGAAGCTTTTGTTCCGGGGTGATGAATTTAGAAGGCACTGATAACACTTGCCTGAGTCCTTCAGGAAAAGTCTAAACAGAAGAGTTTAGCACTTACAAAGAATATAATTAGCTAAACTAGGAAGCTACTAGATGTTGGGCTGAGGTAGCTAGGTGGCTCAGTGGATAGAACACTGTGGCCTGGAGTTGGAAAGAGTGGAGTTCAAATTCAGCCTCAGACACTAGTTGCAAGTCCTTGGGCAAGTCACTTAACCTCTACCTTAATCCACTGGAGAAGGAAATGGTAAACTACTCTAGGATCTTTACCAAGAAAACCTCATGACCAATATTGGCATGCTATGGTCCACAGTAGCACGAAAAATTAGATACCACTGAACTGTTAACAGATATTGGCCTAGGGTGAATCCCTCTCTTACTCTGTTTTCTTCCTCTGCCCCTAATCCCAGAAGTGACTTTGTGTTGCTACGCAGCATTTTCTATCCCCTCCTCCCCCTCAGAGTATTGGGTCCCAGGTTAGCCACAACCCCTGACCTACCTGGAGTACACTTTGAGTCATTTGCCCCAGGCACTCGGTACTGTACAAAAAAAATGTGGTACTTGTACAAAAAATTCCTAATGATAGCTCTGTTCTTTGTGAGTTACTCTTATCTTTAAAAGTTCCCAAAACACAAACACTGTAGATAAGGACAGACTACAGAATTTGGGAAAAATTTCTTCCCTCCAGAAAGAGGAGCCACTGTTCCTGGAGCCACTGCTGTATTCCCCTCACCACTCAAGAACTGCTGCTGCTACTGTGAAGTCAGAGCTGGGGAATAACCCACTCTTGCCATCAGAGTTGTAAGGACAGAAGAAACCTCTGATCCTCATTCATTGACACAGAGCTGTAACTAGGCTGCAGTGATTGGGGCTTTGTCCCAGGGTTAGTAAATTTTAAAGGACACCAACAGCAATATCTTGGGATCACTCCTTATGATCACCCTATCCCCACAGTGGCAGTAGTGACAATGGAAACAGCTTTACTGGACCCTTTTGTGATGGGGCAGAAATGACCTTATTCCAGGGATATTTCTTACTCTCCCTGCTCAATCTCCATCTCCATAGCAATAACTGCTACAGCTGCCTCATACCAAGGGTTCCTGCTCCTCATTTAGGAATTTTGACATCTTATAATTTGACTTTTTTTTTTTTGGAGGCAATGGGGTTAAGTGACTTGCCTAGGGTCATACAGCTAGTAAGTGTCTGAGGCCAGATTTGAACTCAGGTCCTCCTGGCTCCAGGGTTGGTATTCTATCCCCTGCACCACCTAGCTGCCCCTTAACCTTATAGTTTCTTTGTACTCTATACAAGGTACTTTGTACTGTTCTCTTGTTCAATGTAGTGACCATACTGCCATTAAAAATATCCCTTCTCTTCCTAAGGTACTTGTCTCTGGTGTAGAAATAGCTACTTGTGGCTCAGATTTCAAGGGCTGGGAGATGAGTGGGAAAGGAAAACATCAATTCCAAGTATAACTAGGCTCTGGTTCATGTATAAGTCCCATTAGCTGTTGGGTTGATGCAGCTTTCCCATACTGAGAAATTTATCTATTTCTGGGAGACTCATGACTATGTGTAAGGCAGGTGATGAGAAAAGACTTTCAAACAAGAATAGACATTCAATCTAAAAGATTCAAGTCAACTAATACAGTAAAGAAAGGCTCTTTGATTTGCTGTCAAAAAGACCTATCCACCTTGGCCTAGGACTTTGGGTCGTTACTTTAGGGGCACCCTGGTGGTATGATCCCAGCTTAGCTCATAGATTATGGTAAAAGACAAAATGTAGGAATAGGAAAGGTATGAGAGCCTTTTTTTTAACTCTTGAGGCTACATAGCACTAAGAAGTTGGTCTTGTTTTTGTTTCTTTGGTTGTTTTTTTTAACTTCAGATGGCTTAGAGTGAAGTGTCCACCCTTTTCGGATCCCTTCAGCTTCCCAACCCCCCAATATTCCAGGATCTGTAATGTCATGGAACAAGCATTTAAAGTTACTTTCCAAACTAAGTCAGTTAGAAGCAGAGCCAAAGACTCATCTAGTGGTCATTCCATATCTGAACTGTTGGAATCCATGAGCCTACTCCACCCACCCTCCCAGAGACTGAGGTTGTATGGCGGAGAATGTTAGGGAAGATGTTTGTATGTTTGTTCTTGCCCTATTTTTAAAGTGAATATCCCTCCGTAAAAGCTAATGATGTTAAGTGGCTAACTTGAACTAAGGCTCTAGTAACTGGCCTTTAAGAGTGGAGGGACTAGTTAGTCTTTCACAGCATGACTGCTATGGAAGTGTTTAACATGACTACACATGTATAACCTATATCCAATTGCCTGCCTTCTCAATGAGGGTGCGTGGGGAGGAAGAAAGGCAAAGAATTTGGAACTCGAAGTTTTAAAAGCAGATGTTCACAATTGTTTTTACATGAAAGTTGGAAATAAGATATACAGGCAATGGGGTCTAGAAATCTATCTTCCCCTACAAGAAAATATAAAGGAAGGGCATAACAGAAGAGGTGTGTGTGAGAAATGAGCCCAACAACAAGCCCCCAACTGTGAAAACTATGCTCACTTTAAACAAAGAACAATACTTGTGAAATCAGGAAAGATTTGGTTAATTTCTATGTTCACTTCCCCTGAATGAATGAGTAGCTCCCAAGTAAGGCTACAGGAAGGCTACAATTTGTTCAGATCAATGCAAGCCCTTTTATACTGTTCCAAAATTCAAATCTTCCGCCTCACCATCTATTGACCAGGAGCCTCTTGAATACCTCACTTCATGTTCTCCTCTCAAGGCTTCCCCTCAAACAGCTTGTCAAACCTGTGCACAAGTTTTTGACCTTTTACCTGACCATGCTAGGTCACAACTCTGATTAATTGTTATCACTTAAAGCTGGGAGGAGTTTTAACCCTGTGGAAACAGAACTTCTTCTTTTGTTTCCCAAAGGATAGAAGGGAGGGCAGATTGGGGAAAGCGGTAATCAGAATGCATACCATCTTGGAGTGGGCAGAGAGGAAGGATGGAGAGAAAATTTCAAACTCAAAATCTTGTGGAAGTGAATGTTGAAAACTAAAACTATATAAATAAAAAAAATTTAAAAAAGAGTGTAGGAACAGAGCCAATAAAGAATCAAGGTGATGGATGTAAAGACACTCCAAAATCCCTCCAGGTGCCCCACGACCCTGTAGGGGCAGGCATAGCAGGCTAACTGATGAGGGAACTAGGGCCACACTCTTTCCTCAAGAATCCTTGTTAGAAGTTTGAATTCTGAAAACATTTTCGCATAGGAACAATGTTACATTTTCGTCAGGTTCTAGGATACTATGAGTTCTATTGTTCAGCTCCATTTTGGATTAAATAGGAGTTTGCAATCATGGTTCACTTTTACATTGTGCTCTAAGATTTGTCAATATCTCATTTGACCCCATACAATGTGTGTGTGTTCGTCCTTCATTGCCAAAGAAGACCACTCCATCAGTGAAGTAATGACGTGACTTGCACTTGACTTTGTTTTGAGTGAGGGAGGACTGTGTAGGTCACCAGCCTCACTTCTCCTCCAGAGCCATCTGAATCCAGTGACCAGATATTCATCAGGATGACTGGAGATGACCCAGGATGAGGCAGTTGGGGTTAAGTGACTTGCTCAAGGTCACACAGCTAGTGAGTGTCAGGTATCTGAGGTGAGATTTGAACTCAGGTCCTCCTGACTCCTGCACTGGTGCTCTATCCACTGCATCACCTAGCTGCCTTCCCTCATACAATAACCTTCTGAGGTAACTGTTATTATCATCTCTATCTGACTGATGAGGAAACTGAGACTTGTAGAAGTTAAATGACTTACTCAAGATCACACAGCTAGAATCAAATTGCGGACTTCCTGATTTCAAATAGAGAGCTTTAGCCACAGTGAGTATTATCTTTTCACCTAGCCCATCTTCCCTTAGAGCATGAGCTTACATCTATCGGCTGTTCATTACATGTTTGAAGAAATCTAACTATGCTCCTTCATCCAAGCCATTTTCCATCCTTCTGCAGAGCCTGGAGTCAAGAAGACTCCTCTTTCAGAGTTCAAATCCAGCCTCAGACACTTACTAGTTGTGTGACCCTGGGCAAGTCATTTACCTGTTTGCTCAGGTTCCTCTTCTGTAAAATGAGCTGGAGAAGGAAATTGTAGATCACTCCAGTATCTTTGCCAAGAAAACCCCAAATAGGGTCATGAAGAGTCAGACACTATTGGGGAAAAAAGGACTAAAAAATGAAACTATCCCTGCTACTGTTGCTATTGCCCTAAGACCATGCTGCCCAGACTGATGAGAGCCCTCCTTATCTAGTTAGACCAAGGCATCAACCAAGCTTCTTTACTGTGTCTACTTTATAACCTGTCCACTCTCTCTTGCTTTGAGAATTGTAAAGAAGACTAGCATGGCTTCTGGGAAGGGAAGAAGGGAGGGATACAGGGAGAAGGGAAGGAAGGAAGAGAAAAGGAAGGAAAGGAGAGAAGAAACATTTATTAAGTGCCTACTATGTTCCAGACACTATATGCTGCTAAGTTTTGTTTTACAAACATTATCTCATTTGATCCTCACAACAACCCTGGGAGGTAGGTGCTATTTTTGTCCCATATTTTTGTCGTCTTATATTCATATTTCATAGTATTATTTTTATCCTATTTATTTTATTTTATGATGGTTAAAACTTTTTTCTTTTTTTCTCACAGATGCTATTTCTAGACAAATAAAGCTATGAGGGAAACATGTAATAACTTCTGTGGAGTAATCCCCCCAACTTGTACTCATACTTAATGAATCAGGTCCTCAAAGTGGTAAAGGTACATCAGTTTCTAGGGATAGCTCTGTGGATCTATACTCCTGACACTATAACTCATGAGACCCTACCAGTGTACTTCTCATTACTGTCAGCTAGTAGACATAATTTGCTCTCAGCAAAAGCATTTACTAAGTTGATATAGAACAGAAGTTTCCAAACTTATTTGGCCCACTGCCCCCTAAAAGAAAAAGAAAAATTACTCAGAGCCCCCTTAGAAATCTACTTTCTTTAACCCTTTAATTTTTTTAAAATTTGCATCATTTAAAAATTATATTTTTTTAAAATGACATTTTAAACAATTTATTGTAAATTTGTGGTATTTTTTGTGCATTGAAATTTTGATGATGCAGTTAATCATACTGTAAACAAGTTATTACACAGACATATTCCTGCCAATGCACACTGCACTTCCTGTCAATGCGGGGGCACATGCTAGTCTGCCAACATTTGATTTTTAAGACCTGTTGGCAGATTTGACCACTGAGGGATTATAACTTGCATATTGTGTGTTTATCTGGAAAATAATGTAATCACTACAACTTTAACTCTGTCACACAACAAATGAAACATGTATGAACAGCTTTTCAAAATTTTCTTCTCTTCTTTCCTATGCTTCCACCACCCCTTGTTTTTATCAGTGCCCCCCCTATAGCATCAGAGGCTATTACTGCCCCCTGGATCATTCCAGTGCCTCCCAGGCACAGTATCACCTACTTTAGGAACCTATGGATAGAACAAAAGTAGCTTTAAACTTTCTCCCCATAACCTTTGGGCATACTTCCCCACAAATAGAGCATCTTGGATAAATATGGTCAATTCAAGAGTTATGTTGGTGTTACTGAGGCAAATGTATAAGATACCTTAGTGGAAAATGTAATTCACAACTTGGCTACTATGGGGTTTGGATGTCCCTTTTCTCTTTGTAGCGTCCTTGTACAACACATCCTGGATGTATTTTTGTTGGATTTTCTTTACTCCTTTCTAGAGTCTGTCTTCTCTGCTGCTGGGAAGCGGGGGAAGCTTTTCTTCCACTGTCTCTTTGAATTTAAGTCTTTCTGGAGTGAATGTCCTTCCTTACTCTCTGTTGGATGCAGTGTGTGTCCCCTACAGGTCCAGTAGTTTCCCTTCAAGGCTACATGGCCAACATGAGTATGAATCAGGGTATGGTGAGGAAGAGGAGAGGATTTCTTTTCCGTTCCCCCAGGTCCCAGTTGCCCCCAATCTTGAACTGCTGGCTAAGTTGTCTACAGCTCTGATTCTGGATACTGTGATCAAGTCTGAAGATTCTCAGTCTGCAACTACTCTGTCTTGAAGCTTCAAATTCCTTAGGACTCAGATATTGAAATCCTCTAATATGCCTAAGATGTTTGCTCTGTTGTTCTCTTTTGTAGCCCTTTTGACTCAATCAGAAGAGTGTTAATGTATCATAAAGGAACGAGGCTGAAAACTCATCTTTACAGTTAAATATTTCATTAATACCTTGTGATTTCATTCTGGGCCTCTGTGACTACTAGGAAAATAAAGAAAATGTTTAGTGGTTTTTAAAATTCCCTTAAACCATAAGATCATTATTTCATATTCTTTCTTTTTCTTCCTTTTCTGTTTATCCCAGTTGATTCTCTTATTTCTATGACAGATTTTTCCCACTGGAATGGATCTCAGGGACCAGCTATTTCCACTTATCCCTTAACAGAAAACTGAACAAATCCTACAGCAAAGCCTACAAGTCTTCTTGTGAAAGAAAAGCTTTCAATAACTTCAACATTTCTAGTCTCATTTCTCTCTATTCCTAGGCTTGTGATGAAGCCTGATTTATTAAAAGATGATGGGAAAACAGCTGGTACTGACAATTCTCTGCAAGAAAGGCCATGACTTTAACTGAACCTTGAGGTTATTCTTAAAATAGCCAGGAGGTGGAGGCAGAGGACCACTACTGGCACTAGATTGGACTTGTTTTTTTCCTGCCTTCCAAAATCATAGAGAAGATTTGCTATAAAAATGCAGAGAACCCTCAACCATTTGCCCCCTTACTAATCTGTTAGAGGCTTAGGAAAGATTTAAGAGAGACAAGTTTGTTGTATGTAAGTATTTTTAGAGCTATCAAATGGAAATGGGATGAGACTAAAATTCTGGTTGGCCCCAGAAGGCAGAAATCACAGAAAGGCAAGTTTCAGCTTGTTATAAGAAAACTCTTCCTAAAGATTATAGTTCTCCAAAAACAAGTGAGGTCCTCTTCCTTAGCAATCTTCAAGCAAAAACTAGTTTATCACTTTGGCAGCTAAGTGACATTATTTTTGTGGTTTGTCCTTCATTTTTGAAGACCAATGATATCTCGATGTGATGGGTAATTTCTTGGCTTGTTTGTGAATTGGAGTTAAATGAGGCAAGATTGCATAAAGTTTACAGCCTCACTCTTTCTTCCAGAGTCATCAAAGTCCAGTGGCAGGAAAAAAGTCAAGATAACTGAGGTCCTGAAATGCAGTGGATGACCTTGGTGTCTTCAACGTCTGACCAAACTCTAAGTGCCCCACAAAGCCTGCTTCAGCCATTTTCTTGGCCAGTGGAACAAATTGTTCTCATCTGTTCATTTTGCTGGGGAAAATCTTCACATGCTTGGGGTAGACATCCCACTAACTCACTGATGGATTTGAGTCCTGTCGGTTATTCCCAGTCTGGTTTTATGGGATGTGGACACTGGGCATGCTACAGCTTCTTAGAGCCACAGGTAAGAGTTGGGAGCCAGGTGAACACCAAAGGTTGATAAGCAGCCCTGAAAAGGACTCGGTAATACCTCATACCAGAGATGCTAGTCCTTCTTGAGCACCCCACACAATTCCACTTTGGTGGCTAAGTGACATAATGGATGGAGCCCTGATCTCAGAATCAGGGAAACCTGAACTCAAATTCTGCCTCAGACGCTACTTCTGTGCCCTTAGAAAAGTCACTTAACTTCTCTCCATTTCAATTTCCTTATATGTAAATAGGGACTATACAAATAGCTACCTCATAGAGTTCTTGTGAGGACCTGAGGGAGGAAATATTGGTAAAGTACTTTGTAAACCTTAAAGCACTATATAACCAGAAGATGTTAGTATTTGTTAGGAATATGGTAGAGGGAATTCTTATCTGGGCACAGATTGGAGCAGAAGATGTCTGAGGTCCTTTGTAACTTTGAGAAGCAGAGTCTGTGAGCCTGCCTTTGGCTTGTAAGGAACAGGAGCTATTTTGAGTATGGAAATGAAGATAAGTAGAATTGACTGGTCTCATTCCTAATAGAATAGAAAAAAGGCTAGCTATTGAAAGACCATTTTTATTAATTCATTATTCAATGAACATTTGTTAATGATCAGTAATCAATTCATTAAGTGCCTACTGGGAGAATGGTTCAGTCTCCACCTGCAAGGAGCTAACATTCTCTTTAAGTTTCTGTTATGTGCAATGCCATATAGATAACACTGGAGGAATATACCTGTAATAACACCACAGGGGAACTGAGGCACTAAACTGCCATCTTCTTGTTAAGGAGCTCCCTTGAATCTGGGTTCCTGTTCACAGACTTGATTTAGTACCTAAGGAGCCTGGGCCCTAAAGAGAGGGATCAGACTTTTTTCCTCATGCTTTCTGGCTCTTTACAACTCCCTAGAGCCCTAGCGAAAACCCCCTAAAATTTAAATTTGGTTCATATCTAGGGTCTTCCCCCAAAGGGTGAGTACAAAAGTATTCAATGTGCTATATAAATCAGTTGTAGGACACTTACCTATTTCTCCCACACAAAAGGAATACTTAACACAGAAGACTCAGGATACAGACTTAAGTAAGCGATAGCTCAGAGAAAAGGAACAAAGCAGAAGACAGTTGTTAGGGCTTTGAAATTGAATCAAAAATTTACTTATAAACACATGTTCTGGCTGCCATGTGAAAGAAGTTCACCGTTTCTACTGAGATAGAATCACCCTTTCTTGGAGATTCTAGAAGAATCCTGATATCTAGACATATTAGAAAAAGACAGAGGTCTAGAGAATAGGGTCACTCCACTTAACATCTTCTGAGCGGGCAAGTGTTTCCAAGTCAGTAGCCAATCCTCTCTGATGGAACTCTTCCTTTATGGTGTAATGGGCTGAGAGAGGACCAAGTGACCACCCAAGTCTGCATTATCAAAAACAAATGCCAATTCTTTCAGCACTGAGCCAGCACAAGCCATGGACTGTGACACAGAATACATGTATCACCAGAAAGAGGTCAACAATAGAAGCAATCAAAATATGTGACCCTGGAAGCGGTCTTGCTCTAGGCATGCTCCACGGTTTATACTCTGTTGTTTTTCAGTTGTCTTCATGACCCCATTTGGAGTTAACTTGACCCTAACCACATGCAATGATTTACCATTCCCTACGCCAGCTCATTTGACAGATGAGAAAACTGTGCCCAGAGTCACATAACTAGTAAGTATCTGAAGCGAGATTTGAACTTATGAAGAGTCTTCCTCACTCCAGGCCCAGTATTCTACCCACTGTACTCCCAGCTGCTCATATACACTATTATACACTACATAGAGCCTTCTTCCTTCTCTACATTTTTAAGAGTGGAACCTTTAAAGTCACAGAAAAGATCATTCTGTGCTTTTCTTCATTTTATGATATGAATTCTCTGGTTGGAAATTATTCCTTGAATTCTCTGAGTGTTTTCTCAGAACACTGGTTTATAGCAATTTATTACTCTCTAGTACTTTTGTAAGAGGTCCACTTTTGAGTTTTCATACCACTGAAATAAAAATAAAAATAAAAATATTTCCTAACATGATAGAGAATTAGTATAAAAAAAAAATAGTACCTCTGCAACTAGAATGGTTCCTAAAAGATGTTTCAAAGTATTCAGCAATCTTAGAAACTATATTTGGAGACTGAGGTTTTTCCACTCACCAAAACAGACTTTGCTGCTGACTGATAATACATAATAAAGACAGATTACAGACTAGACAGTGAAGAACAAAGACCTTTAATCCCTTTTCCTTTTTCTTACTCAAATTAATTTGCATGTTATGTCTAAGAGGATCTTGGGAGTAGTAACATTAAATCTAGGAGAGTTATCTGTGACACAGGTTCTTTGATCTTACATACAGGACATCAAAAAGGAAATACTTGATCTTAGCCTTTGCATACTCTAGCCAGCTTTTGTCAACTGGTCAAATCTTGAAGATTGAGGAGTTATCAGCCCACTATTAAAAGAAATGGATAGAACACCATCATATCAAGGCAGGCTGAAGCTGAATTAGTGTGGGCAGGCCTGAACAAAAGTGCCCAGATGATAGTAGCAGGAAACAATGCTCAACGGAGGATAGCAGATCAAGTTCTCAGCTGCCTTTCATTTGACCATGAGCCAACTTCGCAGATTGCCAGTTACAGGAGGGTCTTCGGCACTGCTTTTTGTTTGCAAAGTAAGCATTCTGTTGCTTTAAAAATATCTGAAGATACTTGGACCTTAGAGTCAAATGACATGGAATTACCACAGGTGCTGTCCTTGTCTCTTGTTAACCTCTTTGAAGAAAGATCTTTGCATAGAACTGAATAACAACATACTAAGTTGTTCCTAAGGGTGGGAAACCTTTCTCTTCGAGGCCACACGTGATCTTCTAGGTCCTTGGGTGCAGTCTTTGACTGAGTCCAAGTTTTACAGAACAAATCCTTTCATTAAGGGGATTTGTTGTGTAAAAGTTTGGATTTAGTCAAAGGGCCACAAGTTCGGCCCTTTGACTAAATCCAAATTTTTTTCCATGAAATTTGGATTCAGTCCAGGGGCTGAACTTGAGGACCTAGGTGTTGGGGGACAGCTCTGGACCGGGGTCCCCCGTGAGGACCGTGAGACGCCTGAGGGTCCGAACCTGCCCCCTTGTGGGGTACTGGGATGGCCCTGGTAACAGGCTGGCTCCACCCACGGGGAGGCACTTGGGAGGAGCTCGCCCACCCATGGGAGGTACGGGGGAGGAGACAGGGGATAATAAAAGGGGATGACCACGAGAGCTGGAGAAGAAACGCAATAAAGCTTGCTGGCTGCAACTCCTTTCGGGTGCTCTGCCTGTTTATTCCCCTCCCCCAACAGGGAGAGGGAATTCCCCTCCCCCAACCAGGAGAGGGGCCGGAGACGTCCGAAGACCGGGGATAGGTAAGTAGAAGGCGAAGGCCCGGGAGTCGCCCCGGGCACCTAGGGGGCCACATGTGGCCTCAAGGCCACAAGTTTCCCACCCCTGAGCCAGGATGTTTAGAAAGTCTTGAGCAAGGTCTTGAGTTTGCAGCTGCTGCTCAAGTTTGCCCTTGCTGTTCAGTTTCTGTCAGCTACAGGCAACTCCATTCAGCTAGGGTTCATTCAACAAGGATCACTGGTATGTCAAACAGCTCTGAGCCTCAGAAATGCTCAGAAATGTTGTGACTCCATTGTCCTGCTCTCTGGTAAAGAAGGAAAGTTCTAACATATAGTCATTACAGAGCCCATGTTCACAAACTTGGGCCAAGTCTTCCCCAGGGAACAACTCTCCTGTCCTTCTGTCTCCTTGTCAGAAATAGGGGTGATTCAGCCTCTAAGGGAGAGACCAGAGGTGGGGAGGAGAGAGGGGAAATCTGGTATGGTTCTGATTTTCTGACCAAGATTACTAGAAGCTTCAGAGGCCCATAAAGCAATTATCATTTCCTAATTGTCAGAGAGGGAGGTGATCAGCCATACCTGAAGGTCAACCCACTTTCTCCAGAGGCAAGTCAATCTTATGACCTGATGATTACTTCTGTTCCCTCCCCATCTCCACCCACCACCACTGAGGAAGTAATAGAGAGGATCTGAGGTAACTCTTAACCAATCTCCTCATTATAATGTCTAGCAATTGGAATTGTCTTACCTTTGCAAAGGGAGGCCCAAATGATGTACTGTCAGCTAATCAGAAGGTACACCTAGGTTTAAAAGATCCTGTCAGTCCTTACTCAGGGTCTTTGACCCAATTTATTGGTTATTGCTAGTCTAATTAATAAACTGATCATGCTCAGGATTCTGGCTAAGATAGCCAGTGTGATCCACTTTCTGAACAGTTTATGTATCCCTGTTAATGTACTATAATCTTGCCCTCGAGAAAACTATGTCTTCACCTGCCCTTGTTACAATTTTACTTGCCACACCTTCCAATTATCACCAATTAGCTTTTACAAGTGAAATGTACTGTGAAAATGTACTGTGAAAATGTACAGCAAGAACAGAAGTAGGCACCCTTCCTCTCAACACCCTAGGGTGTTATATCCCTAAGTCCCTGGGGGAAGTACTTGCACCAGGGAAAGACCTTAGCTTAAAAAGGCCAAGGTCTCCCACTGCAGCAGGGCCATCCCCAAGTCGTCTTGATTTATATCTTGCCACTAGACCCAGATGGCCAGGATGAATGATAAAAAAGAAACACAACTTCCACAGATCACTGCCCTTTGAATACATCAGGCCTGGCTTCACAGTCAATCAAAAAGGCCCCTTTTCACCACATGGTTAGTGGACAAATCAGTTACTCAATGCCTGGGCATGCTCCAAAGTTCACCTGGCTGATTGCATCAACCAAGAATATCGTACCTGCTCACAAGCACTGGGTTCATTGGCCAGTTATTCCCTGCTCCAATTATATATCATCATCATCAAAATAGCAAGCATTTACATAGTGTTCAAAAGTTTGCAAAATGCTTTTCAAATATCTTCTCAACAACTCTGGGAGATTCTGATGTTATTTTTATTCCCAATTTACAGAGGGCAAAACTGAAGTAGGCATCAGTTAAGTGATTTGTCCAGGGTCACAGAGCTAATAAATTTCTGAGGATGGATTTGAACTCAGATTTTCTCAACTGTAGGCCTAATGAACCACCTAGCTGTCACATATACACATATGTACGTACATATAAATATGTGTATGTATATGTAAGTATGTACACACTTATATCTATATACATTCCACAATATTTTCCCTTAACATAAATGATGACTTCAAACATAAACTTAAGGTTCAAAGTATCACAGGATTTTAAGTTGAAAAGGACCTTTGAGATTATCTAACCTCCCCACCCCCGACATTTGACAGATGAGAAAAAGTAAGGTCCAAAGAGGGAAATTCACTCAAGGTCACAGAAATAGTAAGTAGAACAGCCAGAATTTGAATGTGAAGCTCTTCTACCTCCAATTCAATGCTCTTTCTGCTACAACACACTGTTTGTATTATAACACTATAATGGGGAAGTCTTTCAATTATCTTCCCAGAGAGGAAAACATAAAATTTTGGAAACTAAAGGCTTTATTTTAATTTTACTTTTAAATATTCATTTCCTTACTTATAGCTGCATCTGGATCTTCTCTCAAATGACTAGCCATAAAACTGGGAAAATGAAATTAAAATGCAAACATTTCTAAAGACTAATTTCCTTTTTAATCAAAAGTAGTTTTATTTGATCCTAAAATGCCTGATGAATCATTGTTTCCAAGTACTATAACCATTTAACATGTGAATAACTCATAATACTGTAATTTCTTCTTCCAAATATCTTTAGTACATGTTTTAAAAACTTCTTCCCAAGTTAATCATACAAATAAAAAATGATAGGTATTACAGAAGTAGTATAAAACTGTTAGGTTTCACAAATGTAGGTTGTTAGTTTGTAGCTATTAAATGTGTGATGTTAATAATTCTGAATCTGTCTCAAGATTTAATTCTAGGGTCACCCTTTTTAAGCAATGAATACCTTTCCCTCACCCCAACATTTTCTCACTCCATCTTTTAAAATTATGTTAAACTTCATATTCAAGAAACTTTGATTAAACTGGGAGACATAAAAAGTTTAGGCAAAGTTCCTACTCTTGTGCATCCCCAATGCTTTCCTACTCATGACCTAAAAATCTATCATCAGCTTTCCCACTCTAGGGCTTCCAGGAGAATTATAGTCAAAGACATCAAGGTTGAATTGGCCTATTGGGATCATCTTATGCAGTATGTTCCTAGTTGTCATCTTGGGTTCTTGTTAAGCATGTGGGAACTTTGAGGCTTACTTCTTCTGGCCATGTGTGTCTTCAGGGCAACAGGGCTTGGACTTTGAGGTGAAATAGTCCCTTTACTGGCTACAGAGCCAGAAGAACACATTGGATATATAAAGGAATCCTCTATGCCTTCAGCCTTTCTCTTCCTTTCTGGTGGCTTCACAAACCCCTTCCCAAGAGGTTTTGAGGTGGTTTGCCCTGCTCCTCCCCTGGCCTTTATGTGGTGGGGAGTATGTGGCATTTATGGCACATGTTCTGCATGGACAAGCTTGAACTTGGGATTGGGATTGGGCTGCTTCTTTAATGTTTGGTTTTTCCTTTTCTTAGTTGAACTAGTGTCTAACCTGAAGTAGATGAGGAAAGACTTGGAGGCAACCTTGTGAGTTTGAGAGGTCTGTAAGACTTGGGTCCCATTAGGTCAAAGCTATAAATGGCAGCAAGGGGGGGATGCTCCAGCATGGTAATAATTGTGTATTATGTATCTCATGGGGTGTTTTGAGGAAAGTACTTGAAACTTTCTACATAAGAGGAAACTACTATTTATCCTGTTTGACCAAGTGGTAGAGAATATGAAAGGCAGCATCATGAGATACAGCTGAAAGGATAAGTTGGAACAAGGTCTTAAGAGGCTTAAATATGGGCAAAAGAGTTTGGAAATATATTTAATAATAATAAATAATAATAATAGCTGACATTTGTATAGTACTTTAAGGTTTGTAAAATGTCTTTGTATGCTATGTTACTTAATCCTCACAACAACACCGTGAATAGATACTATTATTATCCCCATTTTACTGTTGAGGAAACTGAGGCAAACAGGAGTTAAGTGACTTGCCCAGGGTTACACAACTAGTAAGTATCAGAGACCAGATTTGAACTCAGGTCTTCCTGACTTCAAGTCCAGCACTCTAAGCACTGTATCACCTCGTTGCCTCCATATCATTGTTACTGTTTTAATTGAACTATCACTATACTACCATCATGAAACTTTGAAAGACAATTGGCTGAGAGCATTTAGGGGTTCATCCTAATGCAAACAGCAAGTAGGCATTTGTCATAAATATTATAAGTATGATATTAATATTAACAATCATAGCTGAAACATATAGTTTTTTCATATTCATCTCATCTACAGCTCTCTGAGGTAGATGGTGAAGGTTATCCACATTTTATAGATAAAGGCACAGGTCTGGCAATGTCATTCTCCTCTTCCAGACTGTCACCTGCTCTCTGCAACCTCTAGGGTAAAAAACAATTTCCTGAGCTTGACATTTAAAGACTTTTGATAGTCTAGGGGGCATCCTATTTTTTCAGCCTTGTTTCACATTATTCCTCTTAGCATATTCTTAGGGGTAGCCTAACTAGCTGTTGCTTGAAGTGGACATGCCACCTTCTACTTAATGTACTCATTCTTCAAATCTGATTTCAAGGAGCTCATACTGTAATAGGGGAGGGCCATCTCCAGTCATCTTGATCTCAGCACTGGACCCTGGTGGCTCTGGAAGAGGAAGTAAGGCTGGTGATTTTGTACAGCTGTCTCTCACTTCAATCCAATTCACTTGCATGTCATGGCATCACCTCCACAACAACAGCTCTAATTGGGGGAGATAACAGATTAGGGGAATATAGCTGCAGTGGTCCTTAGTGTATAGCTATTGGCACCTTGTTGAGAGGAAAAAAGAAAATTCTAGATTAAATTTCAGTGATTAGGACTATCCCTAAAATTAGCTGTTTGATTCAAGTCCTCCCTCTTAGAAGATTTTCACAAATGAGGGCTCTCCCCAAAATGGCTTGGAAAAATTGACTGTGGTAAGAATATCTATCTTTTTGTTCTGGCTTATAAAGCCAGAAAAAAATAGCAAACTTTTTGTCTTTTTTCCCTCCTTTTTTTTTTTTTTATAGAGATCCTAAAATGGCAGCTTCAAGGGTCATCTCTTCTGGCTTGGGGCAGAAACGGACACATGCTCTGGAGAGAAGAATTTCTAGACAATGTTTTAATTGAGGCTGGCATTACTGAACAGGTCTTAGCATCACATAACTTGAAGAAATGCAAGAAATATGTCATGAAAGCAAAAGTACAACTATAAATTTCTATGAACAATTAAAATCTTAGAACTATGATCCAAATCCCATAAAATAAACATAAGCATATATATACATTATCTAACAAGGGTCTCTATTGTGCTATAAAGTGTACATAAAATACAACTTAACTGTGTCATCAATGCAGCCTATCCAAAATTAGTAAGCTAGCATAATAAACATTAATTAAACATTTTATTAACAGTCATTTTCCTTGCATTACCATTTAGAAGACTCTTTTGAGATAATTTGGATCAACCGTATCTCTTTAAAAAGCTGCCTAGAGAATTTCTTCTTCTAGTCAATTGCAAGCAAAGGCACTCATTCTAATTACCTCCCCATTGTAATCATCTTAGACTTCTGTTACTCCATCCTCATCATGACTACTACTGTTATGAGCAGGAGCAGCAGCAGCTTAATTTATCTCTCTTGGTTCTAACAACAATTCTTCAAAGTTGGTATTGGAAGTGTTGGAGTTACTGTTCAATAAAGGAGGTGTTGAATCTAGTCTTTATGTTCATTGAATTTTACTTTTACTGCAAAGAAAGAGAAGCAAAGGGCTGTCTTGGATATGGTCCTGTACTTGGGATCTAAAAGACCTGAGACTGAGCTCCAAATCAGGAATTTCCTGGCTATGTGAACCTTGGGTAATTCATTCACCTCTGTAGGTTTCCTTCCATCTTCTCATCTGTAAAATGAAGAGGTTGTGCTCAGTGCCCTCTAAGGTCTTTTAGCTTTACATGTGTGATCCCCTTTTGTAACTGCTTTTTGTATATATACTCTATGTTTTAATTGGGACCTGTCCCCTCACACTGTGGATCCAGGCATGATTTTGATAGTACTATTTCCTTATCTGAAAACTAGGGATATTAATAGCAGTTATGTCACGGTGTAGTTGTGAAGATTAAATGAAATATTTTTAAAGTACTTGAAAACCTTAACGTGTTATATATTAATTATTGGGGGAAATCTTTTTGGCTAGTGATCCCATTTAGCATTTTGCCTGGGAACATTAGAATTTGGCTTGGGACTCTCCCCTGGCAAAGGGTCCTGAATTCTATTGCAAGTATTCAAGCTAAGAAGACATCAGAAATAGGACAGGTTTTATTTAACCCAACAAAAAAATTACAAAAAGTGCTTCTACTCACACTTCTAGAGAGTCTTTTTTTTGTAAGGGATCAGCTACATTACTGCCCCCCTGCCTTCCCAGACTCTTTGGACCTCTAAGTCCACATGACTAGGACAGGATAGGTCCAATCCAGGTTGTCCCTTGTTGCACCCTGCTTTGTCAATCTACCTTTCCCTTCACGACTTACAGTTAGCCTGAAATCTCCTCTTCAGGTCTGAGTAAGCCTCTCCAGTTTCTTCCATTAAAGTTCTGAATCCCTTTTCTTTCTGTCAATCTTTAATGCCAAATGCAACTTTGAAACTGTGAATTTGTGCCAATTTTGGAATAAAGACTACATGAATGCAATAAGGGAGACATACATTCATATTTCATCTAGAGATTTCTCCTTCTGTCCAAAGAAATATCACCTTGTCCAAAAGATAGAAGAGGAACTTAAATCATCTCTCTTAATGGATGCCTGAGTATGCTTTCTATGTAGACATGAACATAAATGTCACTCATATAAATTATAAGGGGCCCCTCTGTGCTATATATACAGTTTTCATAGAAAGTTCTTGGAGTGGATCATCTAAACCTTGCCAGTGAATGATTTATAACATGGTTATTAAGAGAGTGCAAAATGTCAAGCAGATATAGATGAGATGTCAGCATTGAAAAAGAATTATAAAATGAAAAAGAATTATAAGAATCTTAGCTGAACTTTACATAGACTGCCAGACCTGGAATCAGGAAGAATCGAGTTCAAATGCAGACCCTGGTCAATTCACTTAAATTCTGTTTGCCTCAGTTTTCTAATTGATAAAATGAGGAAAACAATAGTACCTATCTTCCAGGGTTGAGTGAGGACCAAATGAGATAATATTTGTAAAGCACCTGGAATACAGTAGGTAAGATATAAATGATACTGTTGTCATCATGATTATAAACATGTGTCTCCCATGCCTAGCACAGTGACTGACCTGTAGTAGGTGCTTGACAAAGGCTTATTGATTAATTGCCTTATCTGAGACACAGCCCCAGAGAGGAAGAAACTGAGGCTCTGCGAAATTGGGGGATTTGCCCAGTCACGTAGATATAGATGGAGAGTTGGTAGATAGATAGACAGATCATTTATTAATCACTTACTGTATTTCCAGCAGTGTACTAAGTGCTGGGGATACATCTAAAAGGGAGCAAGACTGTCCCTGAATTCAAGGAGCTTATATTATAATGGAGGAAGAGAACACCTAAAGGAGAGGTGGGAACATTGATTCAGGAATGTGAGTGAGACTTTTCTCATTGTTTTATTTTTATTTCAATACCTACTAAATGTTTTGCTTATTCATTTAGTGCTATATTAAAAAAAATTTTTTGCATGAGAGGCATGCTAAACATCCAGTGTTGAGTGACTTTGAAAGTTCCTGGTTTCAAATGGGGCAGAAGCAAATGAGCAAGATTTTTTAAATTAAAAACATGGGAATTACTCCCACTTTTGAAGTCCTAAACTGTGTGAATCCATTTCTGGATTTCATTGGATTTCAGTTAACTTACAGATAAAACACCGTGTTATGCTTTTGGGGAAACAAAAAGACAACTCCTTGCACCCAAAGAGATTGCAATCTGGTTGAGATGATAGAACATTTATATAAACAATTTGAAATACATTATTCATAAGGATGTTGTTTCTGTGTTTTCTTTGCTTATTAGATGGGTGCCATAAATTATAGAACTTTCATGATATAATTCAGTCTTTAAGAAATTCTTTCATAAGTGTGATTGTTTGATTTCGTTTGTACAGTAAGAATTTTGTGAATTGGTCATGTGAGTCAGAGTAAAGAAGGGCAGAAGTAAGGAAAGGCATATTTTTTTCCTCTGAGGAAAGAAAAAGCCCTGTGTTGTTTTGAGTCATGAAAATAATTATTAAACACAAAAACCATTCTCCTCTTTCATAATGATTCAATAGATGAAAACAACTATTGTACATATCTTTTTCATTTGGTGGTAGAATAGACATGTCTGGGTTCTGAGTTCTTGAGCTTCTAGCAAGCACATTTACTGAGGTTCTTAACCCTTTTTGTGTGTCATGGACTCTTTTGGCTTCTATAGGCTTGTCAGAATAACGTTTTTAAGTGCATAATATAAAATGGAAATGATTACAGTGGAAATCAACTACTAACTAGATTACAATGGAAATCAACTACTAACTTTTGATAACTAGGGTTATCAAAATATTTTTTTGAAAACAAGTTTACGATCCTCAAGTTAATGATCTCTGGATTAAAGAAAATGATCCCTTGAGATTTTATAGAAGGTACAACAGCTTCTTCCTCATGTTAAAACAAGACGCACCCTGGTCTGACTAGTACATCCTTGCCAAAGAGCTGACTCATTCATATTGGTTGTGTTAAAAGGAGGAAGAAAAAAGGAAGAGAAAGATAAAAAACATTTTTCCTCACCTGTCCAGGAGCTCAATTTATGTATTTTTTCCAGATATTAAGATAGCAAATATTTTCAATATTACTTTTATCAAGGAAGCTTTGAGTCTAAACTAAATTTAATTTTAATATTGATATATTAACCACACCTTGTATTCTCCTTTGTGAGGTCCAAGAGCTAGCTCTTCAGAAGTTTTAGTATAGGAATAATTATTTTATCCTTTTAATTTGATAAAATAAATCAAGAAATTTAAAAAACATAGAATCTGCTTTTGTTCCATGAAAATTTTGTGGAGCACAATGTAAGAAAACTTGTGAAAACCCAACAAGAAGCTGTGGGAAAACAAAGAGCATTGTGTTCATAGTAGAAAGTCACATCACATTGGAAAGACAGGCACAGCCTTGTCCAAACCTCTGCTAACTACAGTGACCAGTGGAAAAGAGAAACCAGAAGAAAGGAAGAAAGAAAAAAGAAAACTCTATAAGCCATAAATTACAATAGTTTTTATATTCACTTGCCATTGGAAACAAATTTATCCTCTGGACATACATAATTTTCAAAAGAAGAATCAAAAGTAATAGAAATATAGAGGGAAAAAATTAGGATGAAAATGGGAGAGCAAATGGGGAGAATTTGAAATATTACATCTGGGATTTTAGAATATAGCATAGATTCTATTTTTGCCTTTATGTTCGTGTTATGTAGAAAAAATGAAAAAGAAAGTGAAAAAATTATAGTAGAGAATCTACTTTTATTACTGAAAATTAGCTGCATAAAAATAAGTAGCTTTGAGAAAAATCATAATAAAAAAAAATGTGAAAACAGCAAAAATATTTAAAAGGATAGGTATGGTTAAAAAGTGCAGAACTTATCGTGAAGTTCAAAGTTAAATCTGGTAAAAATGTAAAATGATGAGTGATAACTGGAAGAAATGGAATCCTTCGCCAAAACTAAACACATATTAATGCAAAAATGAGAGAATTATGTTAAGTAATACTACCTTCAGGATATATAATACTTAACAATACATTTATATACAAACTTTCATTTTCTAGGCTTTGGCCAGAAGGTTTCTTTGGAAGTAATAAGCTTAAATCTACTTCATTTGTTTTCTAAAGCACAAGTTTCACTAAATTATTTCCTTGCTCATGGAGCTCCAGTGGCTCCATATTACCTCCAGGATCAAAGAGAAGCTCTTCTGGCATTTAAACTTCCTTACAATTAAGAACTCTGATCACTGGAATCAACCATGATTCCAGAGGATTAGTAATATAGAATACTCCCTATCTCATGGCAGAGAAGCGATAAAGTAAGTAGGAAGAATGAGACACATTTTTTGATATGGCCAGCATGGGAGTTTGTTTTTTTTACTCGACCATCTATAGTTGTTACAAAAGCTTGTTTTTTTTTCTTTTCCTTTTTGTGGGATTGAGGAAAGTGGGAAGGAGAAAAAAAAAAATGTTTTAGAATTGAAAAAAATAAACTCTTTAGCACCTAGCCCCTTCCTACTTTCTGAGTCTTCTCGATACTTCAGGATTAAGTTACACTGGCCCACTTGCTATACCTCACCCATCATCTTTTTGTCTTGCACTGATTGACCCTCATACCTGGAATGTTCTTCCTCCTCACCTCAGCCTCCTGATTTCCCTTAAGACTCAGTTCAAGGCCCACTTTCCAGTGGAGGCCTTTCCTAGTCCCTTCAGCTGCTGGTATTTCCCTCCTGAGATTATATCATGAAGCAGTTGCTGTGGAACACTTAGTGCATGGTTACACATTGAAGACATCACTTCATCCACTGCATCCTGGGCTACTGCCAGTCGTCTTGACTTTTGTCTTGCCACTGAACTCTGATGACTCTGGAAGAGAGAATGAGACTAGTGATTTTGTACAACTCTGACTCACTTTAATCCAATTCACATGCTGGTCAAGACATCACCCTGTGATGTCACTAGTTGTCTTGGAAAATGAAGAATGAACAACACAACCATAGCCACCTTCATATACTTCGTACCTATCTTCTATGGGTATTGATATGTTGTTTCCCCCTTTAGGATGGAAGCTCCTGGAGGGCAGGGACTGTGTTTATGCCTTTCTTAGTTAAGCAATTTTCCCAGAATCACACAGCCAGTGTGTGGCTGAGGTAGGACTTGGTACCAGAGCTTTCTGACTCTGAAGACAGCTCTCTAGCCACTATACTGCATCACCTTTCTAATGAAAACAATTACATAGATCATTTAGACAAAAGAACTGCATGTACCAGAACAGCACTGAAATTTCATAGGTATAAATTAGTTACTAGTAATTATGGAAAGATAAGGTAAATGTCATTTCTTCACATTTCTTTTACTTCATGAATCCCATAATTAGATAGACGGACAGAAAGAGTTTTTGTTAAGTATATACCACGAGCCAGGCACAGTGCTGGGTGCTAGGAGTGCAAAAACAAGCAAAAAGAATGAAAGCCCCCATTTTCAAGGAATGTACATTCACATAGGGGAAGAAAACACATAAAACGGACAGAGAAAAGGTATATGCAGGGACTCAAGGAGGAAAGGTCCAGAGAGTCAGGCCTGGAGCCAGAAGAGGAGTAAGCAAGGCTAGCCTGGGCACTTCCTTATCTGGAAGTTCTGGGCAGGGACTCACCAATCAAAGGAGGGGCCAGAGGGGTGAAAAGTACTTTTCTGAGTAGTCATATAGTGATTTAATATTTCACTGTCAGTATGTCCTATATTGGTTTATGTATATTAGCAAGTTAATCTTAAATTGTCAAAATTTTAATTTAAAATTTAAATTGTTAAAATGTCAAAAATGAGCTACTTTGTGTTTTTAGTTCTTTTTCTTAGTGTCTATCATAATACTGAACCCAACTCGCTACAGTATTTACAGATTCCTTTGGAGTATTAATTCATGATGGTAAATCATTTGCTAAGATGTCTTCAAAGATTAGAGGCTTTTATTTTTATAAAACTCTACATGGCTTAATATCTAGATTTATCCCAAGCTAAAAGAGAGTAGATAATGGTTTCATGCATTATTCAGAGGGGTAGAGACCTCTGCCAGAAGCTTCTTCTCCCTTATTTTCAGTAGTACTTCCTTATTTCTCCACTAGTTCTTACTGCCCTACTACTCATTGGTCACGGAACGTGGTATAAACATAGATTCCTTCAGTGGTCAGGTGCAGCTGGCTGAGCAAGAGTCTCTAGGCAATCTGCAGACTCTGATAGCTTGCCAGCTTAGGTGGGCAGAGGTCCAAGTGCAGCTCAGCAAGTCAGTAAATGAGGTGACTGAGTGGGTCAGCTCTGGAAATTGCAAAGAGAGTGTGTGTGTGTGTGTGTGTGTGTGTGTGTGTGTGTGTGTGTGTGTGTGTGTGTGTGTCCCAGAGACTTTACTTTATCAGTTCTTTCTCCCCGCCCCAGAACAAAATAATTATTAAAACTTCATATATTTTCACACACACACACACACACACACACACACACACACACACACACACACACACACACACTCTGAAGCAGCGGAGGACTCTGAGAGAGACAGGAAGTAGTATATGCCAAGAAGGTCAAACCCCCACCATTATGTTGACCATCATGTCTCCTCAGACCCTGCTGGAGACAGACCAATAACCTAAACCCCAGAGCCTTGAGAATAGAAGTGGCCCCCAAATCAACAGATTTGCTTATAGCCAAGCCCCTACAACTATCATTGAGGGTGCAAATCACTTGGAGGAGGGCGGGGAAGGTCTGTCTACCTTGCCATGGCCAGCAACAAACTGCTAACCAACTGCTGCGAATACAAACAGGCAAATAGGAACAACCCCCCTGGGTGCTGCACTACCCTTCAGACCAGCAGTCCTGCTTCTAGCTCAGTCCTCTGAGCCGTTATCTCCCATGGAGAAGGGCCCAGCCATCCCCACCAACTACCAACAAACTGCCACTCATGGGGTAGGCAGGCTAGCCTGGCTTAAGCAGCAAGTTCCCTGAGGTAGAGAAAGAAGGCAGCATCTATCAGTTAGGTCAAACCACCACTGTGACCACCATCTCCCTCCTGACCCATGGAGAGATACCAGAACCTGAACCCAAGAGGCATTAGAATAGCAGCACTTCCAGACCATTTCCTGCAGTTCTCATCTTGGGAAGCAACTCCCTGCAATAGTAGCCTGGAAACTTCTTCTACAGGTGCTGTTGTTTCATTCTTGAAGGAAATAAGGACATCAGGGAGGTGATGCTATGACATGCAAGTGAACTGGATTTATGTGAGGGAGGGCGGTGCCAAAGTCACCAGCCTCACTTTCTCCCCTGAAGCCATCTGGGTCCAGTGGCCAGACATGGATCAGGATAATTGGAGATGGCCCTGGATGCAATGGGAGAACTTGGTCTTTTTAAGCTAAGATCTTTACAAGTCTTAGTTTGACTAAGGCAATGCTCAATCAGTGATTAAGGCTAGGGAAGAAATGAGGCTGAGAATGTCTTCTTTTACCTATTCAAAAAAAAATTATTCTAGAAGGGGAAGTCACTCAGAATTTCTGGCTAAAACAGAAACAACTGCTATTTACATTCACTCTGAGCCAGTCAGGGCCCAAACAATGACCAAGTGGGGCTTGGCCTTGGACCTATTGTTGGCCAGTCAGTGAGAGCCAGAGTGATATGGGTTTAAGGCATGATGCTCAAGAAAGAAATCTAGCCCACGAACCCCAAGATATCTTGCTGGGCTTTCAGCAATCAAAATTTACATTCCTTTGGGCAGAGCACTGGCAGGTAAGGGTATGATACCCTATGTGGACAGAAGAAAGGGAAGGGAAAGAAGAAATAAAGAAGGGGAGAGAGAGGAGAGAAAGACAGAGAGATAGAAGAGGAGGAAAGAAGGAAAAAGGAAGAAAGGAGGAAGAAAGAAAGTAGGAGTTGTGTTGCCCAACTGGTGTTACAGTCATATCAAAGATCCAGAAAAGAAAGTTTTTGTCACCAAATTCTTTGCCACTGTCGAATGGTTCAATATTAGAACATTCCACAGATATTATTTTATCAGTGGAAATTGTATTAAAGAAGAAACATTGCTATCTCCTTTGCCATTGCACTCTAAAAATCATGGAACCTTTCCATCTGACATGGAGCTGAAACTTTTTGTCTTCCAAATAAGAATGTGAGCTCATTGAGAACAGGGATTTTCTTACTTTTCTATTTGTATCCAATATGATGAATATTTATTAAGTGCTTATTATGTGCCAGGAACTATGTTAAATGCTGGGGATAAAAAAACAAAGAGTCCTTGCCCTCAAGAAGGTTGTAATCCAATGAGGGAAAACAATACACAAAGGGAAGCTGAAAAGGAAGGGGGTACCAGAGCATACCTGGCAGGGAGGGTATGATGTTGATGGCTAGCAGGAAAGGGGCAACATGTACTCAGAAAAGTAAATATAAATGTACTAGGGACATTCTGTTTTCATATTATGTTTTCTTGCAGAGTACCTTTCCATAATACTTGAAAGCCTATGGAGCATCAATCATTGGGAGAAATTTTCAAGCCTCCATTTCGTAGAGACTCTCTACTTGGGTTGTAGCACCTGCATCATGAGACAAGGACTCAAGGAAGTCTGCTGAGACGTGGGAGTGTTAAGGTAGCTAGTTTATGGGGGGTTGATCATCAGAGACAGTAGGAGCAACCCGCCAGCTATTGTTAGACTAAGAAGATGGAAAAGTAGGCTATGGAGTAGGGTTACAGTGATGTCCCTAAATTTAGGAGTGTGGTAAAGATCCTGAAGTACAGTAAAAAGAGCAGAGTAGAGTCAACCCATAGATCTGTGCTTAAATTACTGTCTTCTAAGAACAGTTTTGGCAAGGAGAAGGGTCACTACTTCAGAGTGGAGAGGGTACATTATTGAGGTATGGAGTAGGGAGGAGGCAGTTCATAATGAAAGACTTTTTCTCAGTAAAGTAAGATTGTTAGCTGAGATTGGCTAGGAAGAAGGCTTGAGGAAAGAGAAGGTTTGGAATTGTTCCTGTGGAAGTATAATATTTACTCAATAAAAGAAGAAGAAAAGGGTTAATAGGCATCAAGGAGGCCCCAGTTGACATCAGATAATGTTCATCTTTAGTGAGTCAAGATGGCACAAATGACTTTCTTCAACCATGTTCATCAATACGGAAAGAAACAGTGAAGGTAGTTTGTGGGAATAACAAGGTTCGTGGGGTCATAGGGACCATATATTTGAAGTTGGAAGGGGCCTTGAGGTTTATCTAGTCCAAACTGTCATTTTACAGTCATTTTACATTTTACTGTCATTTTACATTTTACTGAGATCAAAGAAGTTAAGTGACTTTCCCAAGGTCAGTAAATGGCGTAACAGGGATTCAAACCTAGGTCTTTCAGTTGTAAATTCAGTGTTCTTTCTAGCGCACCCAAAGCCCAATTGGCCATAAGACAAGAAACAAAGGGTTATGGGCAGAGGATAGGGCATGGTTGAACTGATTAACTCTAGGATCAAAACCTTGAATGACAGAAAGTAAGATTAGAGCAGAGGTGGTCTAGAAAAACAGGGAGTAGTGGAAGGACTAAAGCTTCAGTAAATATGACTGAGATAGATTTAGGAGTAAGGCAAAGGGAAACACTAAAGTATAAGAATTTATGATCAGAGAGAATGTTGAAGGAAAAAAAACCAACCCAAAGTTTCACAGTTCTAGATATGTAAACACATTAAATATCTCCTTTTCAGTTTCTCTGGATATATCAAGAAACAACCATATTGTGGTCTAAAAGCCCCTTTCAGACGACTCCCCCTCCCCAACTTAGAGAGGTAGGCTAAGTCAAAGACAAAATAATAAAGCATCTCTTATCTAGATAAGATTATAATCTCTTCATTACTCCATTTCCAAGTGATAGGTCCCATGATACACACAATTCATCACAGAAAGAAAAGAAAAATTGTGTCTACTATATGCGAGGCACTGTACAAAATGCTTTATAAATATGACCCCAGTTGGTTCTCTGGGGATTTGGTATAATTATTTTCCCCATTTTTTATAGTTGAGGAAACTGAGGTTAACTAAGTAACTTGTCTAGATCACACAGCTAGTATCTGAGGTTAGATTTGAATGCAGGTCTTGACTCCAGACACAGCACTCCATTCACTGTACTACCTAGCTGCTTCTATCAATACCTTTCAGTCCTTGTGGGGAGTGCTCAAGAAGAAATTGAATTATATTCTATTTTGGACCCAAAATGTCAATTCTCACTCAACTTCCACTCAGCTTTCAAATTGATCTTTCTAAAGCAAATATCTGACCACAACACCCTCCCTCACATCCCCCATTCAATAAACTCTAGTGGTGGCCTATTACCTCCAAGATAAAATATAAAACCCAGTATGACTTTTAAAGTTCTTCATAACCAGGTCCCTTCCTCCTTTTCCAGTATTCTTACACCTTACTCCCCCCTACAAGGACTCTGCAGTCCAGTGACTCTAGTCTCCTTGTTATTTTTGAAACACACTGGCTGTTCCCCATGTCTGAAATGCTCTTTCCTCACAAGTCCCCTGGCTTCAAGTTCCAGCTAAAATTCTACCTTCAAGAAACCTTCCTTGATCCCCCTTAATGCTAGAGATTATCTTCAATTCATGCTGTACAGATTTTGGAGGTATATTAGTTGTTTGCATATTGTTTTTCTCATTAAACTATGAGGTTCTTGAGAGAAGGGATTGTTTTTTGCGTTTACTTGTATCACTAGTGCTTAGCACAGTGCTTGATATGTAGTTGACAATAAATGCTTGTTGACAATAAAAGCTTGAAAAAGCTTTAAAATTTTTTAAAAATAAAAACGGAACATATATTTTGTAGCATTATATTCAGATTTTTCTAAGTTTTTGAAATATTTTATTTTTTCAGACAGCAAAAAATCTACCTTCTCATCCTCCACCCTTAACTAAGAATAAAAGAAAAACAAAATCCTAGTTACAAATACATGTAAATTAGCCAAACAAATGTCCATATTGGCCATTTCCAAATAAATACGTGTATCATTCTGCATTGAGTCCTTCACTTCTTTATCAGGAGGTGGGTAGCATATATTTAATCATTGGTTCCCTGGAATCATTGTTGCTCTCACTCATCAGAATTCTCTATTCTTTTAAAGTTATTTATCTTTATTATATTGTTGTCAGGTTATTATTTATTCTCCTAGTTCTATTTACTCTGCATCAGTTCATGTTAAGTCTTTCAAGATTTCTCTGGAACACTATCTTTTACCATTTCTTATGGAAGAATACTACTCCATCATATTTATATACCATAACTTGTTCAGCTAAGTGCTCTGGGTAGTTTTAAGAGTTCTTGAAGTATGATGTCTAAACTCGTCTCTCGCCCAGGATGTTCAGATAGGTCAATGATTCTTAAATATTTTTTTTCCTAGATCTGTTTTCCAGGTCAGTTGTTGCAATAAGAAGATACTTTACATTTTCTTCTAAATCTTTTAGTCTTTTGATCTTGTTTTAATATTTCTTATTGTCTCAAGGAGTCATTGGTTTCTATTTGGTCCATTCTGATTTTGGCGGAGTTTGCTGCTAAGGTAAGGTTTTATACCCCTTATGCCAATCTGTTAATTCTCTTTCAAATTCTTTCTTCCATAACTCTCATTTCTTTTCCATTCTTTTCCAGTTTTTCCTCAAGCACTCTCATTGCATTGGCAAAAATATTTTAAATTCATTAAAAAAAAAAACCTCTTGCTCCTTCTCTTCCAGGAATTCTAATTGAATTTGTGTCCATACTGTGTTTTTCTCTGATACTTTGGAGTCATTTTCTTCTTCTGAATTTGTTTCTTCAGCATCCGTGTCACCATCTTAACTTTTTGGTAGGATTCTTTTCTGTTTGTTTGTTCATTCTCCCAACCTACTTCCTGATTTTGGACTTAATGGGAGAGCAGACCTCTGTGAACTTCTGGAAGGCAGGTCTAGCCTGGTCCTGTCGCTGCTCCACCCCAACCTCATTACTTAGTGTTGTATTAATGATTTATTCCTTGATTTCAGAGACTGACTAGAGGCCCCATTCTGAGCCCTACAAGTTCCTGACCTGAGTTTTAGATCTGAACAACAGTCAATTGCTATAGGACTTATCCACTATCGGCTGGCTAGGAAATTCTGCTGGTTCAAAGTGATGGAACTGCAGGCTCCTCTTTGGTCTAGGATTCCTAGCCTGGTTATTTCTCTATACTGCTTGCTTCTGAGCTGCCTAGGATGACACACATGTAAGCATATGCATACAAAAACCTAATTGAAAGTGGCATGCCTATAATTAGGAATTTTGATATTTTGGACAAGAGGTAGGAAAGTGAGCAGAGATGGCTTGTTCTAGGAGTTTGGCTGTAAAAGAAAAAGATGCATATACCTATTTAACTAATTATCAGGTGGTAGTCAGACCATACCTGGTAGTTCCAGCCTGGTGAGGATATATGCACATGTGGTCTACCACTCTTTCCCACTGACTTGTCTTCACTCTCCATCATGAATGGGGTACTTGAGTGCCTGTGCTTGAAGCCCAGTTATAAAACACATTTGTCTCTAAAAATCCATTTGTCCCTAAGCTCAAAACACTCTCAGGCAGTTTCTCCCCAGCTCAAGAACAGCCTGCCCCAGTAAAAACTGTTATCTCCCTTCCTGCTACAGTGGCCAGCTACACCTGGAATGTATTAGTTTGAACCAGCTGTGTACTGGCTGAACTGGCTGTGTATTGGGTCATAATGACATTTACTACTCACTAACCAATCACATGTATCCTAGACTTAGACATAAGGGTACACCCTTACATTTATCTTGTCTAACAAGACATTGATGATAGTAGTCTGGAATTACTTAGACCTGACTGTCAGGCTTAAAACCACATCTCCATTTAGTCCCACTTTGGGCTATTTCCCAATGAACTCAGGATAAAACAAAAAGTGCATGTTCCTTTAAGAACTAACCACTCCTTAACCACTCCCTAATCCCACTCTGAATCACTCAGTCATCACACTTGGCACATGCTTTATTATATAATATCCTATATAAACTTTAACTGTGCCCCTCTAAGGTTGCAGTTTCCCTATTTGTGGGGTACTGAGACCCTTATCAATGAATCAGAGACTCAGAGATATTAGCAAAAAGAATATTCATTTATTGACTTTCTCAAGAAAGAGCTCCCTCAGAGTGCCTGAAAGATGGCACCAACTGAAGAGAGGTGAGCTGTGTTTAGCTCAACAGATTATATAGGCCCTAATTGCAATTCCCCCTCCCTAGCCCTCTTAGGGCTCATTGGTACAAGCCCTGAAGGTACAATCTATTCAAGGCAATCTACCCCAGCAACAGAGAACAAAGACAGTTTTCACACATTAGCCCTAAAAAAAGGGGGGGAGGTGTTATTCCTCCCTGTTATGTGTCTAAAAACAAGGAATGGAAAGGCTGGGAAAATACGGAGGGCAGTCTGGGAAATTAAAGGGGGTAGTCTTGGGAAAATATAGGGAGTAGTCTGGGAGAATACAGAATATGTTGAAACATTTCTTCTACAAGGTCAACCTGCTGCAAATGTTTCAACCAGGCAAGAAACAATTAACCCCTTGAAGAGGCTTCCCTCCTCAGAGATCATCTCTCACACCTAAGAACTCTTGCCCACTGAAAAGTGTAATAAATCTTTTACCTTGACTTCAAGAATGCTTGAGTCCTCAAATTCTTTTCCAGATAGCCCATGCAGGGAACTTCAGTCTTCAGGTTCCTCTGTCATTCCTCTACCTCCCAAGCCCTCATCATCACTACTTTGCCTCTTTTATATACGCGTAGGATCCTGGGCACTCATCTTTTCCCCTCTTTGCCATCTGGCTCCAACTTATCTGATTTTACATTACTCCTACTCATTAACTCTATATTCTGGTCAAATAAAACATGGCCCCAGTAAAACATTTCATCTCTTGCCTCTGTAGTTTTGACCAGGCTGTCCCCAAGGCCTAGAATGTTTTCAGTCCTTATCTCTGTCTCTTTTAGGTTCAAACCAAGAGATATATAAATGAGAGATATTTTGTGATTTCCCAATTCTCCTCCCTCCCCCTCATCTCTATAGTTAGTGCTCAAACACCCCCTCTACCCGCCAACAAATAACATTTACTTTATTTGTGTTTTCTAATGAATCATCTGTGAACATCTTGATTCCCCAGAGAAGACTATAAGCTCCTTGATGGCAGGGACTTTCCCCAAGTTTAGAATATATTCCCTTTTTACCTACAATTTGTAGAATTCTCACAACTCAATTGCTACCTCCTGCTGGTGGCCTTTGTCAGTACTTTAGGTATTAGTATACTCTGCCTCTTAAAATTACTTTGTGTTACTTTATGTATATTTTTGTATTTATTTTTATTACTAATGAGACAGAGGATAGTAGGCCCAGGCCTAAGACTCAGGATGCCCTGAGTTCAAATTCAGTCTCAGACACTAACTAGTTGTCTGAGCCTGTGCAAGTCACTTAACCTCTGCCTGCCTCAGTACACATAGCAGGTGCTTAATAAATGCTTAGTCCCTCCCCTTTATCTCATTTAATCATTTGTTTTTATCTGTTTATGTGTGTCTCCCTAATAGAATCTAAATCGGATCCTGTTTCATTTTTGTCTTTATATCCCCAGGACTGTGCATATAGCAATAACTCAAAACTTGTTGAATTTAATTTAGCTGAGTTCAGCCAAGACTTGTTCTCAGGTAAGGAATGGTAAAACTTAAGGTCCATCCCAAGTAGCCCAATGGTGGTAAAAATAGGAGTTTACCTGCTAAATTCAAAAGAAGTGTGCTCAAGTAATTTTGCCCTAATTCTGTCTTTGTGTAGGCTATGACAAAAGGGAATGTATGGTGACAGGCAAAGTGCAGCCTCATCATAGTATCCATTTGAAGCCTAGTTACAGGGGAAAATGGTACATGATATGGGAGCTTATGGTTCCTGGTAGCCTGTGTTGACCTGAAAACTTGGTTAGAGAAAAGGCAACATGGATAAATGCATACATTTTATGATTTAATTAATTAATTGATCAATTCCCCATAAAGAAAACAGTTACATAGCGCTATGGAGTCAGAGGTGACTGACTATCTAGTACAGAAATCATCTGTCTTAAGTACATTTTGCCATGAGAAAGAAACTCTCCTAATTAAGCAAATCATAAATTCAGTAAGACAGAACAATTAACAAAGCAATGTTAGTCAGGCCTTGGGATTTCAGGCTGGGTAAGCATATGTCTCGGTGATAAGGAAAGAAACCCCACCACTAGTAAGTGGCAGGCTTCCTCCCCTAAACAGATAATTGACATAGGAAAGGGTAAACAATGTTCAATAGAAATTATGATCTAAGATGTCTATATTTTCTTTATCATTAATACGCCATAACATAGTATATGTCTATAGATCAAAGGAAAGTCCCATTATTCATAACATAGTATGTGTCTATAGATAATAAGATTCATCAAAGGAAAGTCTCATTATTCATCAAAGGAAAGTCTTATTATTCAAGATATAGTGTCTTAGGTTAAAGGTCTCCTTAAGGAGTGTAGAGTCAGCCTTGGCTGGCTTTTGCTGACATAGGAAGAGGCACTCTCTGAGTTTACTTCAGAGAGAACAAAGAGATTATTCCAAAATTTTGTATTAAACATTATCACCTGGATGATGATAAAATGCCCCGCTTTTTATATGCCCAAGGGAAACTTTAAGGCTAGGTGATACTGCTCTGGGAAGCCTCTGGTTTTGGCCTGGATTGCCTTCCTTCTGGTTGCTATTCATCTTATGGGGCGATACCATTTGCATAGGACCTACAGGGCCAGAGTAACAGACAAATCCCCATTTTCCTCCTATTTCTCTGTGTCCAGTTACCCATTGTATTCTGTGAGTAAAGTTTAATTACTAGCACCAACAACTATTCCCATCACACTATCATCTTCTGAACTTAGACTCAGGTCAAAGACACTGAGGATATGGCAATCAGTGGAAAACAGATATACCGTGATCCAGCTTCCTCAGAGCCCAATGGAGGAGCAGGAGTGAATAAATCGTGTAGATGGAGGAAGTTGTAATTTTGTTAGTCCTTTCCCCTCCTCTGTCACTCTGTCTTGGATGAACCTGTTACCATTTCCCTCATGCCTGTGGGTACCCTCTTATTCAGCTACACTGGTGGTTTGTCCTGCCTTAGTTACAACTTTGAGTAAATGTCAGAGGAAGAAAGATTATTGAGAGATAGTAGCAGGAGAGTCTGGAAGAGGCAGTGAGTGGTAATAAAAATGATAATATTTGGCATCTATATAGCCCTTTCAGGCTTGCCCAGTGCTTTACATGTTCTCTTATTTATCCTAGCAATAACCCTGTGCTGTAGGTATTACTATTATCCTACAGATGAGAAAACTGAAAGTGAGAGATTGTAAGTGACTTGTCACTTATATTCTGGGTTAGGTGTCTAAAGCAGAATTCAAACTCAGATCTTCCTCACTCCAAGTTTAACACTCTGTCTACTATGTCATCTAGTTGCCTAGCCAGGAATATGCTGACTCCTTCTGGCCTCCTATGACCCTTCATATGGGTATTATCCCTTGGTAGCTTTTTGGAAGATGGGTCCTCAATGGCTAGGGTTGGCTCCCACTCTTATGGGACAAACTTTTGTGGGAAGAGTCATTACTTAAAAATAATAAAAGGGCTCCTACAACTTTTTTCTCCCTTTTCTCTCACCTTTCCCCTTCAAAGATTCTTAGAGCACAGAAGAACAAAGTATGGATCTTGGTACTGGAGTTGGGGGTGCAGTTTGGGGACAGAATCATGTAGGAACTCTGGAAGGGGTGGGCTAGAACCAGTTCCTGTTAGTGAGCTGAGTGTCAGGTTTTCAGTGTGAATGTTTACACCTCTAAAATCAGCAAATGCTACAAATCAAGGTCTGATTTATGAGTAAGGAAGATTTAAGAGTAAGGAAGAAAATGTTAATGAGGCAGATTAAATTTAAATGTGTATCTGAGCATTTTTTTTTTTCAGAACTGCTTGTTAAACATTTACCAGCATACCCTTGGAACTGGGTCTGCTTGCCCAAGTGATCTAAGAAAGTACCTGGGCAGTCACCTCCCAACCCCATACGATGGCATAATCTCTCAATCATGTGGCAGATTGCAGGAGGAAACAAAGGGATGATATAAAGAAGAGACTGTTGTTTTTGGAGTTAGAGGACTGTAATAGCAAGGACCCCAGCACACTCAGGAGGGCCTGCTGTATGGGTTCTTAGATCTGCTTTTCTAAAAGGAAAGCAACTTTTGAGGTGTCAGCAATCTACTTTAATCAAACACATATATCATTCACTTAGTTCAGGGGGAAAAGTCAGCACCCTGAACTTCAGAGAAAATACAAACAGAAATTACAAGCAGAAATTACAAACAGAAAGACCAACAGACAGGGCTTCCAACTGTCTGACCATAGACAATACATATCAGAGAGAGAAGCACCATAGACAATACATATCAGAGAGAAAAGCACCAACATCTGTGTTTTGGAGGGGAGAGGGTGCTCCTTAGTAGCTTCCCAGAGTCTCATCTGGCACACGAACCTTCTTCCAAAAAATAAGCCCCAAAGTAAAACCTTACCTCAGCACACACACACACATATATGCGTGTGTATATACATACAAACACTTTTCAGAGCTGGAGGGCATGAACCTCACGACCCAGTGCATTATTAGAAATTCACAAAAGGTATCTGAGGCCTATTAATGGGCTGGGAAGATCTTTAACTCTAACCCCTTCCCCCACCCCCCCACTATTAACCTTACATTACCATTATAAAGACTTGGGTTCAAATTGTGTCAGTCAATAAACATTTATTCAGTGTTGCTAGGTCTGGTGCTAAATACTAGGGATTAAAAACCAAAAGGCAAAAGCTCATCCCTGCCTGCAAGGAACTCACAACCTTGGTAACCTCGACCAGTTATCTAATCTCTCCTGGCCTCTCTGTAACATGAAATCTTAGGTGATGCCTAAAATTCCTTACAGCTGTAAAAATATTGTTAATGATTCTGAACAGGCAGGATCATAGATGGAGCAGAAAGGGATCTTTGAGGTCTTCTGGTGCAATGTTTCACGTTATATTAGTTGAGGACTATGAGACCCAGAAGATTTAAGAGCTAAACTCAGAAGATTATATTGGATGCCCAATAAATTTGTTTTTAATCATTCTCCCACTGAAGAAAGGTCTGACCTTTTAAATCTTTCACCCTGTTGCACCTGACTATGCAAAACTCAAAGTTCCATTACTTAGCAGCAGAAAACAACAAGTATTTGTGACCAGCACTAAGGCAGGCAACCGCAAATTTGGGTGAGTATGGAATGAAAAAGCGCAAACCGGGCGGGAATCTGAGCTGAATCCATTTATTGATCTGAGGGTCAAGGTTTATATACTCTCTTAACAAGCAAGCAAGCAGGGTTATTCCCACGAGAACATTTTATTTTACTTCTTTTACTTCCTTATCTTGGGGTGCACAGTCAGGGTCAGGACTTTCTCATTCTTACGTATCAGGAGTGTGATGGTGAACCAATATCCTAAGAATGTCAGCCCTAATGCTAGTACAAGTCTTAAGTAAAACCTGGACAGTACTTCATATTTCAGACTCTATCAGTACTGGCCCTCTACAAGTATTGTTAAAAAATTACACTCCTCTAGCCTTTAGCTTACTATTGTACTTTTCATAATACATTTAAAAAGGATTTTTGAATTCTTCACAGAATTAAGACAAGATAAACACAGGATTTAGGCAATGAATATTTTCCTATTCAATTGAATTATTATTGATAACTAGGTCCAAGGTCAGGTGTTTCTTCATACTTGGCATTCAAGAAATTTGATTAATGAGAGTTGAGGTAGAGTAGTAACCATTACAATAAACAGATATTGGGGGGAAAGGGCAGAAAGCTTAAATTAATTAATCTCATTTATTAAGCACCCTACTTAGTACTTTGAGGATTCAAAAAGAGGAAAAAGGTAGCCCCTGCCTAAAAGGAGCTATCTAATAGGGGAGACAGAATGCAAACAAAGCAAACTATATACCGAACTAGAATTAAGAGGTGTTGGGGAAGACTTTCTCTATAACATGGTATAACATGGACTTAAAGGAAGCCAGAGAGTCAATAGCTAGAGCAGAGAAGTGAGAACATTCCAGGCACAGGAACAGCGAGAGAAAAATCCAGAGCTAGAAGCCTGGATTATTTTGAAGGCAACATCTCCCAAACCTTCAAAGTAGTTTGTTGGAGGTGGAAGGTGCCCTAATCTAAACCTTAAATTGTTTTAAATTTTAAGAAACTTAAATAAATCTCTTAAGTAGGAGACATGCCACTCTACTGGGGTCATGGCATGACCTCAAGGGGTGTGTGATCAGTCCAAAGGGTAAAATTCTACTATGGAAGTGCTTCTGAGCTTAATATATCTGTTTTCTACGAGAAACCTTACCAGGCAGATGCACTGCATACAGAATACACCTGTTTGCTGCAAGGAGCCAATCAGGATCCTGAAGTGAGCCAAAGTCTTGCTCACCCCCAGATGCCTTTGCTGATGTTTGCTGGCTGACCTTGCTGAGCTGTTCCCCCTCGCCCCCAAACTGGCCCAAACCAGTCTTGTGGTCAACTCTTCCTGCAAAACATTTTGCTTCTATTTATTTGTGTGTTCCTGGGAAAGATTGTCCATTCTTTTTCCCAATCCTTTCCTGAACCTCCCCTTTGTTGCTTTCAAGCATAAATCAACCCTGCCTCTTCTGGACTATGGGCTCTTCTGTATGGGGGTGGGGGAGAGTGGGGGGCCCTGGGCACTAGTGTCTGACTTTCCTTCTAATAAAACTTTTCTGCTTTCGACCCAGCCTGGACTACTCTGCATTTCAAGGGTTGAGCTTCACCCAGCTGACACTACCCCTTCCGCAAGAGACAATCGAGGTCTTTTCTCCAATCAGTTACACTACTTCTTCCTACACTGATTTCCACTTATCCTCCATTAGCTTCCCCTCTTACAATGTCTTTAGGAGCTGTGCTGGATATAGGTCTTATGAAAAAGTTATAACCTAACCTGCAGCAGCTGGCAGGTAAAACCCACCATCCTTCTCCATCCCTGCATCCTGACTTCCAGACCATCTTCTTGCAGGTGTACCTCATTAAATCTGTTTAGTGGCCAGCAAAAGCTCCATTTTCCTCCCCATTTTGGGTCAGAGAATGAGTCATGAAGGAAGAGCAGGTATAAACAGATTTCAGTATATATTACAGATTTTATATTATCTTTCCCCACAAATCTACCTCTCTTCCAAATGTCCCTGTATCTGTCAAGAACACCACCATCCCTTCAGCCATTCAGGTTTGGATTCACCTTGTTATCTTTGACATGTTTCTCCTCACCCCACGTATCCAAGTCACTTGCCAAATCTAGTTGTTTCTCGTATCTTCACCATTCTCTGCTCCTACCCTGGTTTAGGCCCTCATCACTTTTTTACCAGGATTATTTAAGTAGGCTCTCAAATGACCTGGCAATCTCAAATCTTTCCTCATTCCTACCCATGTTCCATTTGCCAGTGATTTTCCTAAGGTACAGATGTGACCAATAAACTCTAGTGACTTTAGAGTAGGTACTATTTTATCTTATTCCTTTTAAAATTTTTTGTGTAAGTTTGGCAATATACATAATTATTAGCATTGTAGTACATATGCATAATTATAAATCAGTAAATACACACTCATGGGGTTATTGGCACGTGTTCTCTCTCTCTCTCTCTGGGGACGTGATTAAAAAAAAGTTGAAGAACATCTAGACAGTAACTCTCTCTCTCCTTACCTCCACTTCTGAAAATCCCTTGTTTCCTTCAAGATTCAGCTCCACTGCTACCTTCTTCAGGAGTCTTTCCACTTAAAAATCACCTTTTATCTACTTTATGTGTGTTCTGTATATGTTTAGTTCTATGCTTCTTGTGCTCCCTTCCCATTAGAATATAAGCTCCTTGAGGGACAGGCCCTTATTTTTTTTTTTTTGCCTCTGTTAGTATCCAAAGAACTTTGCACATTACTTGACACTTAATAGCCCTTAATAAATGCTTGTTGCCTAATAGATGCAACTCCTCAATTTTACATAAGAGGAAAATGAGGGAACTCAATTAGAATTTACAGACAGGAAAGCTTATTCAACTCTTACTGAGGCTGAGCTTAGGTGGAGTAGAATAGAATCCAAATATCAGGCTCACTAATTGTTAAACTGGAACAGAACATGGAACAGTTGCCAATCTTCATCTTTCCAGGGAATTTCTTCATTGTCAGTTCCCTTCACCAGTGAAATCATCACTTGAGAACAATAACTGAAACCAAGAAGGTTTCTGTGTTTAGGAGAGGGAGAGAGATAGGAGGAAGGAAGGGAGGGAGAGAGGGGAGAGAAGGGAGAGATAAAGAGAAAGAGAGAGAGAGAGAGAGAGAGAGAGAGAGAGAGAGAGAGAGAGAGAGAATGAGAATCTTTGCTTCCTTTTTATTTTATACTCTAGTCTCCTGGCCCAGATAAGAAATAGTTCAGAATCCTTCCTGCCCACTAATAGGTATAATGCAAAATAGAACCTGATAATTGCATACAAGAGGAACAGATTCTTTTGGGTGAAGGGGGGGGGGGATTCAGGATTATGACAAAGATGGGAATGGACATAAAAGAAATAAGGAGCTGGGGGATCAATGGCATGGGAACAGGAAATCATGACTTAAAGATTCTCACAAGTTTTAAAAAGGGCATTGGTATTTATAGTTCAATGCTGCCAACCTTAATTATGAAAAATGTCATTGAGTACTTGTTCTTTATCCATTGATAGAAAGAAATGATGATTAGATATAAATTCCTTCTACTTACTCTAAACTGCATGAGTCCTAAACACCAAAGATAAAAAATTAAAAATAGCCTCCAGGAGTAGAATGCAAAAAAGGTGCTAAGACTTATTAGAAAATGTTTCAGCCTGTAACTGAGTCCGTGAAATCTGTCCAAATGCAGAATTGTCCACTTGTTTGAAATCCTGTCTTGTGTGGAATGTAGTCTATGCGAAGTGGTCAGCATGGTCAGAAACACTGGATCTAGCTTAGCAAATCAGCACCACAGACAACAGTGACGACGAGCTTGACCAGCTTCCAGTTTAGCTTGGGGAGGTTCTCTTCCTAAGAGCACCAACTGATCACTGTTGAAAGCTAGCAGGATTTGCAGCCTTTAATGTATCCTTTTTCTCTTCCCACGGCCTTTGTTCACGTTTTGGAATGATTCGGTTACAAGGGAACACTGCACTGAGTGGGTGTGGTGGGAGAACTTCTTAGGAAAGTAACTGCAGGAAAAGCCCGGCTAAGCGGCACACTGACCTGAGGCTTTTCCTCTCATCCAATCTGCCCCCACACAGCTCCAATTGAATTTCACTCCTTCCTTCTACCACATTCCCACCAGAGCTCAACCAACCCCACCTGAAGATCGTTTCATCGGACCGCAGACGCACAGCCCCGATGGTGTCCCTCGACCGTTAGTGGAGTGCACTTATTACTATGTATTGATATACTACGAAGTCGTTCTGAAGGGCTTACTGCGCGCTGAGCGCGGAGGGTACAAAAGAACCGCCCACCTCGGCCCCTGCTCTCCAGGAGCTCACGTTCTAGTAGGGGAGAGAAGGTTCCGATCACTACGGACACAGAGGAGAGGGGCAGGAGGGAATCTGTACTATACTGTCTCCGGATTTCTGCCCATTTCTTCCGCTTTTCAGCTCGGTTTAAAGGTGCCAGGGGAAAGAGCCTCGTTAGGCGGCTGAGCAGACGGCGTCAGACGCCGCTTTCCTCGGGGGTAACTGACAGGACGGGCATGACGCAGCAATCTTGGCGGCCCTCAGCGCGCCTGCGCGTGGGAGCCTATGGGGGGAGGGGAATTGTTCTTCCAGCAGCACCAACCTAACCAGCGTTCGGAACCGCGACAGAAAAATGTCAGCAACAAAGAATTTAAGGAGGTGGCAAATCCATTCTTTTTCTTTTACTTCTGCTGCGCAAAGGAAAGATCCGCCACACTAAACAAGTCGGGGGTCACAGAGGCTCTGCAGAGCGACACCACTCCAAGCCCGCCTCCTCCGGTTCCCGAGAGCCCAGAGCGAGGGCGGGAATACAGCCCCGTGACCCACTCGTGGTGACGCTCATGTGACGGCCCGGAAAGCTCCTTGCCACCATCTATGTAGAGGGCAAAGCGTTGCGGATACTAGGCCCGAGTTTGCCCAGAAGCATGATGGCGGCCCTAGGCCCCGCCCACCCAGCGGAAGTGACGCCATCGATCTAGCGCGTCGAGAATGCCTCTATGGTTCTTCTCCTGTTTGTGAGGGGGAAATGGCCGCTGTGTAGCTACAGCGGAGATAAGTGCCGGGATCCGCGTTCGGCCCGTCAGGTAAGGCCTCACGTTAGCAGAAGAGTTTGAACTAGATGTATATAGACCTAGGGGAAAGGTTGGCCTTAAGAGGAATGGTCGAGATGACGGTGTAAGTGGGGTGGGGGTAACATCGAGCCGTTATTTGTGCCTTTCAGGACCTGAGTCACTCGGGCCCTCGAGGCCCTGCTCGCCCCCGAGGCCGGGAGGAGGGGCGAGGGAAGGGAGGGGAGCGCGCGTGGCCGCGGACCTGCCCCGAGACCCTCTCATGGTACCGCGCGCATGCCCGCTCTCGTCTCCCGCCCCTTGGGGCTCCGCAGGCCCCAGCCCCCAGCGCGCTCCCTTCTGCCTCCCTCGCTCCCCCTCCCCCCCCCCTCGGATCGCGCACGCGCCTCCGTTGTCTTTCCCCCGCCTACGGCCCCCGCTGACGCGCGGCTGGCAACTTGTGTCGGACTCCCATTGGCCGAGAGTCGCTCCCCGCCGCCCTCCTTCCCGCCCCCTCCTCCCGCGGCGAGGTGCTCTACCTGGATTTGTTCAGGTAGTGGCAGGGAGGGGGCGAGAACGTGCCGAATATTTGCTCCCGCGGCTCTTCCCCTTTCCCACTGGCCTTTCGCGGTGCGGAGCCCTGGGCAGGCCTTTCTCCGTCGTCACAGTTGGACTGTGACTCCAATCCGGCCCGGTGCGTGAGGCCCGAGTCCCTCGCGGTGGCCTAGCCCTGCCCTGGAGGGCGAGGCGGGGGCGAGGCAGGAATTCCAGGCCTGGGGCCCCACCTGGGCCTCAGGAAGCCTTAGGTGAGACGCCGTCCCCTTCGGATGCTTCTGCTCCGCCAGACGAAATGGTGGATGAGGGGGTGGGGCGGCTAGAGGCGTGTAAGTTGTGGTGAGGGACTTTTGGTGGGAAACTTGACCTTAGTGCTGTACAGGCTTCTAGATTCAGGGTTGGGAGGGACCTTCTCCTTGCGATTAAGGAAACTGAGCCTCGGGTTAAAAGGGACTTAAAACATGCCACAGCTGTTTAGTCCCCATCATAGCCCTATTTGCCCACTTATATTTGTGTTAAATCCTGTTTTTCTAGTTTAAACCTCGGTACTGGGATTGTTGATGATAAATTCTTTTAACTTTTTTCAGTTTTAAGGTTGCTGACATTGAAACGACTCACTGACTTAGTAGCTAGTTTAATTGCTTTGGCCAAAGTATAAACAAAAACAACAAAAATGCCCTTTAGGACAAATTTCGTAGGTTATAAACTCCATGAAGGCAGAGACTCTGTACAGTATTATCTGTTCATTGTTTCTCCTCCCCCCTAACCCCCACAATCCTTATCATCCTGTGCACTGTAGTTACTTAAATATTGGATGAATAAATGGATAGTCTCTCTACTGAGCTGGTCCTGGGACAGTAGGCCATAAATTTCAGGTTAAGACTTATCGGAACTTCTTGTCTGTTTTCACAGCCATATTTTTCTGTGTCAAAAGGAAACATTAGAATAGAACTTAAGTTGGTGGCTAAAATGAGTGAATTGGGGAAAAAAATTAGTAAAGAAGGGAACAAATGGGTCTAAAAATAGGAAAGAACAGGTAGAATATTTGACATAAGTATTTGGATTTGGGTGTTATTTCCGTTAATTCAATCTTGGGCAGATTTCGATAGTGATACATGGTTTTTGGATTATTACCAATTATTAGTTAGCAGAGTAGTTACAGCATGATGAGAGGTTATGGCTTCCTTTCCCATGAATTTGTTTTTATACAGAGAATTTTTATCATGCTATATTGTTTCCATCCTTTCTTCCTCCTATCCCTTTAGAAAATTCCTCTGTTGATCACAAAGGGAGAGCAGATTAATGTGGGTGGCTCATGTAAAAACCTTCCTATTGGAACATTCAGAGCCTCTTGTAGATAGGTGATAGCAATTTTTTTTTTTAAGAATAGTACACTTCATTTGGGAGTAAAAATAGATTAAGATTGAGACTTGATGATCAGATTCTCCCCATTGGAAATCACACATGTCATTGTTCTGCCTTGTTACTTTCTCGGATTGCATTTCCAGTGACCAAGGAAGTAACACCAAGCAAACACTGGAGATCAGAAGCTCACCTATCTAATTGTAGGGCACTTAGGTATGTAGTCTTATAAGAAAGAGAAGTGACTACCACTTACTGTGGGCTCAACAGAGTTGATTTGGGATTAGGAGACAGGTGTATTTTTCAGTTTTCCAGAAAAGGAAGCATGTTGCTAATCCCTCACCTCAAGTAGTCTTAAATCCTGTGGCCAATATTCTACCCCTCCTGCCTCAAAAGATGATAAGCATGCCCTCTCCCTCAATCCGTTCTCCCTTCCTGACCCCCTAAGTGGATTTTTGCTGTTGCTTTCACTGAGGTGCTGCAGATTATTTTAAAGCTATGATTATACGAAAACATGAAAACACCTGATTGGGAAGACCATCAGTTTACTTGTTAGGTTAGATTGTGCTAAAATTACTGTATGATGGCAATCTGGTGCTCAAACTTTGGTGGCTTCCCTGTCATTGAGCCAAGTTAGTTAAGATAAGTATACTTATCACTTCCTTGTGCAGATCCAATTATTATTGTGTAACTAGGCATACCCTCTGCATCTGGAGTGTCTCTGGTTGTCCTAATCTGTATCTTGCTACTGGACCCAGATGTCCCTTGAGGAGAGATTGAGACTGGTGACTTTGCACAGCCCTCTGCCACTTAAGTCCATTTCACTTGTAAATCATAACATCACCTTGCAGATGTCTTGGTCCTCTTCAAGAATGAAGGACAAACAACCGGTGAGAAATAGTAGCTATCCCACTGTGAACCCAACTGGCCAGTTCTAGTTGGGCAACACAATCCCTCCCTCTCTCTTCTCTTCCCCTTTTCTCCCTCTCTTCACATAGGGAATTGTGCCTTTTATTTGCTGGTGCTCTGCCCAAAGAAATAAGTATTTTGATCACCTAAACCTCAGCAAGATATCTTGGGATTTATGGGCTATATATCTTTCTTAAGGACCATGCCTTAAACACCAGCTCATTCTGACTCTCCTTGATTGGCCAACAATAGGTCCCTGCCCAAGCAACTCATAGTGGTCATTGTTTGTGCCCTGATTGGCTCAGAGGGAATATAAGTAGGAATTGTTTCTGTTTTAGCCAGAAACCCTGAAGGATATTCCCTTCCGGATTGATTTTTTTTTTTTGATTAGATGAAAGATGCTATTCTCCTGCCCCATGTCTTACTAGCTTCTATCACTGAATGGGCATTGCCTCAGTGAAACTGAGACCTGTTAAAGATTTTAGCTTGAAAAGACCAAGGTCAGGGCCACCTCCAGTCATTCTGATCTGTATCTTGCCAATGGACCCAGATGGCTCTGGAGGAGAAAATAAGATTGGTGACTTGGCACAGCCCTCCCTCACTTAAATCCAATTCACTAGCAAGTCATGGCATCACCTTCCTGATGGTGATGGTTCTCTTTAAGAATGACGGACAAACAACAACTAGGCATACATTTGGTTGAACCACTTTTCAGTGTTACAGAAATTTGAAATGTACCACACCAGAGGAACCTTTTCATATGGCCAAAGAATTTCACTGGAAGTCTTCAGTCATTTTACTACTTAGGCAGGACACTTTACAATGATTTATCGAGCACTTTGTCTTTTGGAGATTGACGGAAGTCTGTGCTAATGTGACCACGTGTATATGTTTAGACAGTAGTTCTTTAATACAACTTCACTAGACAGTTGGTAGGATCATGGAATTTTAGAAGGGACTTCTAAATGACATGTATACCAGTCTTGTCATTTTATTGATGAAGAAATGGAGGCCAGAGGGCCTCTGACTTGTTTAAGGTCACAAAGCTGATTAGGGGTACAACCCAGACTAGAACTCTTGATTCCTACGCAGATTTTTTTACCCTTAGGATGATAGGTGTTATCAAAGCAGTATAAGGAACCAAAGAATTGTGATTAAACATACCAAAGTATAATTATAACACAGTTCTGTGTTGGAATCCACTTGGTATTCAGGAATTAGAATAAATGGTTTGTTTTGAGTAAAAATGTACTGAATAGTTTTTTGGGTGAAGTGGCAGAATCCCTAAGGGTCTGCCAGTGTTGGCAGTAGCCATTATTGCTTGTCCTTTATATACACACATTTATGAATAGCAGTAACTCAGATAATATCTGGATGTTCCACTAGCTAAATCTATGAGCCTAGGCAAGTCATGTACTTTATCTGCGCCTAAAAATGAGGGAGTTGGACTAGGAATAAGAGAGCTGCCTGGAGAACAGTGTAGAGAAATAGGGAGGGATACTTTATTCTTCCTGTGCTTATTGTTAAGGTTAGAAAACTGTTCTTCATGGAATTTGGGTATTTCTGATTGAAGTGTTAATGTATTAAACTAAGTGAAAGCTTAAAATCTTTGGCATGTAGTCAATTCAGTTTCCAGATTTTGAATAGGATATATAAATACCTCATCCTGGTTCTGTCCCATTATCCCTTCCAACTCCCAACTTTTATAATTTTTTTAAATAAGGCACATACTTGTACAGAATTAACAGAAAATATTACCATTTAATATCTAATATTAAATTAGATGATCTAAACTGATCAATTTAGGGGGGTTTCTTAAAAAGTAAAAAAAAAAACACCTCACATTAGTGTTACGCTTACTGAATCCATGTTTATCTTAGCAAGGGGATATTAAATATATTGGGGAGCTACATGGCTTAGTGGGTAGAGGAGTGCCTGTATGGATTCATGAGGACCTGAGTTCAGATCTGGCCTTAAGACTCTTACTGGTTGTGTGTAAACCACTTAATCCTGTTTTCCTCAATTCCTCATCAGTAAAATGAGCTGGAGAAGGAAATGGCAAATTACTCCAGTATCTTTGGCAAGAAAACCCCAAGTGGGATCAGGAAGCGTTGGAGTTGGACAGGACTGAAATGACTCAACAATTAAATATGTCATGGGAATAAAATATAAAAATCCCTATTAAAATGCTAAATAATTACTTTCCTCAATATGAGGGAAGATTTGTGTTCAAGAGCTTTTTATATGAGAACCTTTTGTACAGGTGTTGAATGAAATGTTGCGTATTTACTCCTTGTACAGTGGAAAGAACCCTGCATTTGAAGTCCCGATGATCAGTGTTCAAATACTGACTGCTATTTGCCTGTGACATTGGGCTTTTTTTTCATCTGTAAAATGAGATTGGTTGAGGTGACACCTCTTAGGTCCACTCCAGTTCTAAACCTTTGATCCTATTTACTTTTTTACTCTCTTGTCAACCAGCCAGTGATTTTAAGGGGAGAAGTCAATGTAGCTTTTTTACCAAACTTGAAAATGAACAGATATATTTATTGGCAAGTAATCTTGATTTGACAAATAGAAACATTCTGGTATTTTGCCTTTATTAACTATTACCAAGGCTTTTATGTTGAACTTTAGTGTAGGCATTGTGTTACACAGTTCATATATACTCGCTAGAATTCTTCACATGAATACTTGAGGAGAATATATGTAAGAATCTGTAACAAGAACAAATGTCCGATGTTTGGTATTAACTATCCTGGGTCTTCTGAAGATGGGTCCAGTGTGGTTTGTATTGTGTCAACTCTGCACACCTATTTTCACTTTCTGTTCCCCCTTCAAACCATCATTTGGAATTTTAAAATGTAAAGATAATTATGGATGGTAGTCTAGATAATGTGAAAAATTTATAAAGATTTTGATTTTTTATTTTTCAGTTCTCTGCTCTCTGTTTAGTACTTCTGACCATTACAAGACTCGTATTCTTCTCTGGAAATAGAACATGAGGAGACAGAGTACCTAATTGCTACATTGATATATTCATTTTTAATATCTTTATTCTAAACTGATGAAGCTGTAATGGAGGGGAGTTAGATATGTTGACCTTCTAAGTGATGTTTGGTAATTTGCAACAGCAGAAGACTACTTTATAAGCCAGAATTTGAATTGTCATTCGTTTTGTGACTTAATTCATTTGTTGTCAGTTATGTGTAAGGTATTGTTTTAGGAGATGGGATGCCAAGACAAAGGAAAAAGAGTTACTGTCCTCATTGAGTTTACACTTTACTGGAGGAGATAGCATATAAACATATTTCATTTTTTTTTACATCCTTTTATTAAGGGAATTTGTTCTGTGAAGTTTGGGTTCAGGCCCTTTCAGGCCTAGAGGCCCAAAGTTCCTCTCCCCTGAGACCAACCTTGTCGTTTTATAGGTGAGGCATAGAGAGCTTAAATGAATTGCCCAAGGTCCCAAAGGCAGGAGAGACTTGAACCCATGTCCTCTTACTCCAGTGGTAGTGTTTTTTCCACTGTTACATGCTGCTTCCCAGTTATTGCCTACATGGTAATGAGAATTTGAAGAGCTTTAAATGTTAGACGAAGGGTTTTATCCTCCTTCAATCCTTTATCCTTCCTTGTCTGGACACACTCAGTTTAGATTCCTATCTGCCTGAACATTCAGTCTTCTCTGAAGATTCATCATATGAACTGTTGGCCTACTTTAAAGCTCTGTCCTGAACTCTCTGAAGCTCTTCCCTTTAAGCTTTTCACTTTGTTGGTGACTTAGCAGCACCCAAGGATTATTTCTATATATCCATCTCAATTCTTTCTGGAACACTAGTCTTGTGTCATTAACTTTTAGGCATTTCAGATTGTATGTCACAAATACATCTGAAAATCAGTGTGTCCAAACTGAACACATTGTTTTCTGAAACCTTTTTCTCTATCAAATTTTCCCTTCTCCGTCAAGGGTATATAACCAGTTATTTGCCAAGACTTGCCATTTCTACTTCTACATTTTTTGTATCAGTCCCATTGTCACAGCTCACCCAGCCACCACCTTGGTTCACACCCCCATTATTTTTTAAGTGTTTTCTCCTTGCCTCATCTCACCTCTTTCCAAGCTACCCTCCCCAAATGATTTTCCTTAAGTACAGATTTTTACCAGGTTGCTTCCTGACTCAATAAATTCTAGTAGTTTCTTATTGCCTCGAGGATAAATTATAAATTTTTTGATTTCTAAGGGCCTGGAACCGACCTATCTTCCTGGTTTCATTATACTTTTTACATCCTTTGTCCTTACTTGACAGTTCTGTTAAATTGGCTTTCTCTCTGTTCTTTATGTGTAGTATTCCATCGTTCTGTCTCAGCTTTGTGAATCCTTTATACCTGCAATGCATTCTCTTCTTTTAGAATAGAATCTAAGAGAATCAGAGAATGGCTCAAACAGTTACAGTATATGCAAAATATAGAATCTCTCATTTTCTTCAAGACTCCACTTTCTACATAAAGCCTTTCTTGATTTCCTTATCTCCTTGCAAGTGATTAGTGTCATCCCCTCCTAAATACCCATGTGTATGACTGGACAACTACTTTGTATGTATTGTTATCTCTCTCTATGAAATGTAAGCTTCTTGAGAGCAGGAAGGGTTTCATTTTTTCTACTTGTATCCCTTGCACCTAGAATAGTGGCTGACAATAGTGGGAAGTTAAATGTATATTGATTAATTTTGAGATTTATATTTTAGGAATCAAAGATTCATGCCATTAAAATAGGAGACATTTAACACATTCTTTTATTTGCATGAATTTCTGTAAGATACCCCATGTGACCAGTATTCACAAAGTATAAACTTGTTGAAACTGCTCTTACTAAAAAAATTAACTTAAGATAATTTCTATCTAATTCTGTGAAAGAAAATATTTATACCCATTTGTATGCTAGCAAAATGTAAGTAGATCATTATAAAAATCTTAGAATAGTTTGAAATTTTAGATAAGAATTTATTAGCTATATTGCTGTGGACACTAGAGGCAGGTTAAGTGGTATGTGTTGGTCCTCAAGTAGTATTACTTTAATTTCTTTGAAATTATTTTTTGGAAAGATAGACAACTGCCTTTTCCTTAATAGAATACTAAATATTTCTCATGGCCTGTTTTCAGTTGCATATTAATTAATGAACAAATATTTATGTAGTTGAAAAATTATTAGTATTTCAGCTTTATTGGGCATTATTTAATTTATTCTAATATTTCTTTAGGATTGGCGGCATCTTGGGTATGTCTTTAAAGTTCTTCAGTGTTAAAATTTGCAATTGTTCGTTTGATAACATAAGTTCCTTGAACGGATAATATTTTAGTATATATTCTGTGTATGCAGAACCCACTATAATGTCCAAAATTAATGAAATTTTTTTGTCATTGTTAGGAATTGGGATTAGACTTTAAATTTTGGAGAACATTATCTCCAGGAGGAATTTTACAGTGTTTCAACGATATCACTTGACTGCTTGCCACTTATCAGAACCCAAGGTAAGTGTGTCATTGAGTATTCTCATTTTCACATTTTGTAATGGTTTGGGGATTTGTCTGACAGATTTGTCTTTTTAAGCATTTGATTTTAAAAGGTTATGTGCTTTTAAACTTTGCTGAGAGTGTATATTATCATATTGCTTTCAACTTTAAAAGGTAGAATTTTAAGAAAATGATTGCTTTCTAAGTTATAACATAGCTTATTCTTACACAAATTTCATCTAAAAAAAAGGTGTCAGCCTCCATTTCCATCATTATTTTCTAGTTGAATAATTTCTCTGTAAACAAACAAAAGCAGCTTTTGAAAGTAAAACAAACACCACTGCTATTGATCTCTTTCCTAAAGCAAAAGTCTTGACTGCACCTGGGTTTCTGTGTGAATTCTTTTCTTTTCCCTTTCCCCCACATTTGGAATTAAACTGTAGTTATGCAGAGAGGAAGAAATTAAAAAGTCAACTTTAGGAAGAGGGCAATAATTCTGTGTGTGTGTGTGTGAAAAACTCTTTATTTTGCCTTTTTTTCTTATTTTTTTGGTGAAAGACATAACATTTAGAAGGGAGAGTGCTAAGGAGTATGTGGTGATGCCAAGTAAAATGATAGTTTTCACAAATATAAAAAGACTGAATTACTGTCCTACTGTTTAAGAGTATAATTTCTGGAAGAATGGCTTATTATTTTTGAATCTAATTACCATTTGGTAGCCTTATTCAGTTTATTATAATGGAATTTTACATTTTAACTTTTAATGACTTGAATTATTTTCTATTATAAATTAAGTTCATATTGTTGCAATTCTTCATCCTTTCATTGTTAAAACTTTTTTTGGTTATTCTGAACTCGACAGACATAAATATTTCCATATATAAAGAACAGAAAAGGAGAATTGATTGTGTATGAAACCATGAATCTCATTACCTATACCTTATTTAAAGAAATATGTGTGTATGTGCACGCATATGCTCAATTCACCACATTAGTTCCAAAGCTTGTCTGTGTTGCTCTCTGAACCTCCTTCAGATCTTTTTTTGTTTTAAAAATGCTTTATTGGTGCTTTTTTCTTCCCTAAGATATCAGTATCCCCTTTCTCCAAATTCCCTTCCCCCCCCAAATTCACTCTGTGAAGGAAAATATTTATACCCATAGTTTTGTCTCAGCTTTGCGAATGGTCAAGCAGAACAGTTCTACACATTAACCATGTCTGAAAATGTTTGATCCTTCTCTCAATTCATTGCCTCCCTGTTAAGATGTGGGAAGCATTCTTTATCACTAGTTCTCTGGCATCGTGGCTGGTTATTGCATTGATCAAATTTCTTAGGTCTTTCAAAGCTGTTTTTCTTTACAATACTGTAGTAATAAAATTTTTGTGTTCTACTCACTTTCCTCTGTAATAGTTCATAGAACTTCCTTCAGGTTGCTCTGAATCCCCCACTGCCCTCATATTTTGCATATACTATAATTGGTTGAGCCATTCTCTGATTGATGGGTACTTCCTTAGTTTCCACTTACAACAGAAAAATGCTGCTGTGACTGTTTTGGTACATATGGATTGTTTCTCCCCTTTTTTAATCTCTTTGGACTTTAGGATATATAGATATAGATTTATGAGGAAGATAGGGGGTTAGGAAGGGAAAAGTAATTTTAAGCACTTATGTGCCAGGCCTGGGTTAAGCCCTTTACAAATAATTGCATTTGTTATATAACATCAAGGTAGCATAATGGAGTCAGGAAGACCTGAATTTTAATCCTTTTTCAGACATATTTCAGCCTTAGACAAATCTCTTCATTATGCTCAGCCTCAGTTTTCTTGTCAGTAAGATGGGGATGATAATAACATTTCTTTTTCAGAGTTTATTGTCAAGATTGGATGAGATAAGATGCAAAATGCTTTGCAAACTTTTAAGAGTTATATAAATGTCAGCATTTTAAAATTTAGTTATATCATTTGCTCATAAGGTAAGCACAATTTAGTGATTTTTGGATGTGGTTCCAATTTGTTCCAGAATGATTGAACCAATTCACAGCTGTATTAGCTGCCCAGATGTTCCTGTTCTGCATCCTTTCCGGGAACTATCATTTTCCTTTTTTGTCATCTTTGTCAGTTTGATAAATGTAAAGTGGATCCTCAGAGGTTCTTTAATTTGTGTTTCTTTTAGTAGTGATGTGTAGTTTTTTTTAATATTATTGCGAACTAGCCTTTGAAGACTGCTTGTACATATCTTTTGGGAATGACATTTGTTTTTATGCATTGGAGTAATTTCTCTAAATATTTTGGATATCAGAAACTTACTGCACAGATTTTTCTTAGTTAATTGTTTCTATATTAAATTTTGTTTTATTGATTTGTGCAAAAGCTTTTGAATTTTAAGTAGTCAAATGATCCATTTGACCTCTTGTGATCCTCCTTGCTTAGTCAAGAACTCTTCTACTTTTCCAGTATATTGGAAACATATTTGCTTCCCTCCTACTCCTATTTGTTTATGATGTGACCTTTTATTATTTAGATCATCCGTCAGTTTGTAGTATGTTTTGTATTTGCATTCGTATAATTCCTTTGTGAATCTTGGTGAGTCAAAAACCAAGTATTTTTTATATTCAACAGTGTTGAATAGAATTTCATTCATTTCCTGCTGTTAGAGAAAGGCTGATTTTTTTTTTGAGGGAGTATATTTTATATCCTACTTTGATGAAGTTATTGTTTGTTTGAGTTTTTAGTTAAATCTCCAAGGTTCTCCAAGTAGACCATTATCTTTACAAAAAGGGATAATTTTATGTCATCTTTGTCAATTTTTATTCTCTTGATTTCTTTTTCTCCTTATAATTATCATATTTAGAACTTTATGACATAATAGTGATGATAAATGGATATTCTTGCTTTGCATTTATTCTCATTAGAAAGGCTATTAGGGATTCTTTATTACAGATAATGCTAGCTCTTGGTTTAAAATGCATACTATTATGTAAGGAAAAGATGCATTTATTCCCATGGTTTTGTTTTTTTTTTAAAGCAAGTGGATGTTATATTTTGTTTTTTCTGAATGCTGTTAATGTTTACCATTTTCTTAATACTGAACCAACCCTGCATTCTTAGTATAAATCCAACTTGGTCAAAGTGCAGTCTTTTAAATTATGTTGCTAGATTCTTTGCTGATAATTTATTGAATTTTTTATAGTTATTTGGGATATTGATCTGTAGTGTTCTCTGCGTTGTCTTATCTTGGCCTAAATATCATGACTAATCATGCAGGGAATTTAGTAGAATCACTTTTTTTGTTGTTGCTGTTAAGTCTTGTGTGATCCTCACTATGGTTCTTTGCTACTTGAATTCCTAGTCTGGCTGCTTGCACAAAGTTGGGTTTGTTTTTTTTTGTTTTTTTGACCTGGGAGTTTTGAATTTTAGCTATTATTCTTGGGAATTCTTATTTTGAGGATTCCTTTAGGAGGTGACTGTTCCTGATTTTATTTTGCCCTATTTCTAGTAAATCTTGGCAGTTTTCATTTATGGTTTCTTGAAGTATGCTATCCAAGTTGGGGGTGGGGGTGGTATGTGCGTGCATGCGCACGCGTGTGTTTTCAGGGAGTTTCATTGTTAGATTATACTTTTTTCACATGTATTCCGTTTCTGATAGATACCTTAGATTTGCTTTACTTTTTCAATCTTTTAATTTTGTGTTATGTTTCTTGTCTCATCATCAAGTTCTGTTTGCTTTATTTCAATTTTTAGATTGTTCATGATTTACTTCCTCCAGAGCTCCTATTTTCCTTCAAAAATTTCATTTAAAAAACACTTTTATGTCTTCTGGATGCTTCTGTAGTCTTTGTGGGCGAACTTGATGTGTTTTTTTTTTTCCCCTGATGCTGTATTTTTTTGAATTTACCTCTTGGAAGTGTCTTTATCCCACAACATTTTTTTGGGTGTTTTCTTTACTTACATCTCCAGATTCTGATCCTTACATGAGTTTTTAAGTCAGGACCAGTTTCCATACTGTAGGATAGGCTGGTTAGGCCCTCTTTGTCCTGATCTGGATTTGTTAGGCTCCTGGTACTGGTTTTCACCTCCTCCATGTGTCTGTGCCCAGAGTAGCGTAGAGATCAGTAGTTCACTGTCTGGTTGAGGGGTTGTTGTTGGCTTCTGGCCTGTTCACCCCAAACTCGTGCTGACTTTCTAAGTGAGACACCTTTCTTAATCCTTTCAGTTTGTCTTTTATTTTGTTCAGTCTTGGATTGAATGAAGTAACGTACTGATATTTCTCTTTGCATTTGTAAATTATCATTTGTTTTGGTGCTCTTAGCTTCTTGATGAAGGAGAGCTGGGCTTTTTCTATGACCTTTCTCACTGCCATTTGAACCAGATTTGAACCAAGACTTTAAAGAATTAGTCTTGACCCATATTTCCAAACTGTAGACTTGGAACTTTGTGCTGTTTTGTTTTTCTCATGTTTAGTCAAGAACATTTATGGAATAAGATCTCAGCTACCTTTTTTTAGGGAATAAAGCTTTTCACTTAGAAAAGGTTTAACTTTCAAATATATTTTTAAAAGTTTAAGCCCTGTGTATTTTTTTATGGAAGAAAGGTTCAGGTATTAATGATTTCCTGGGAATTCCTTCCTCGCCTCTGAAATATAGATATGAGGTATACATTAAAAAGTATTTGGGGCTAGTGATTAAAAACACACAAAAACCTCAAACCATTTATTAAGCCCTAGCATCTACCAAACATCATGCTAAATGTAGGAGTAGAAATAGAAAAGCAAGATCATATCTGTTTTTGAGGAACTCACCACATTCCAGTTGGGGGGAACAGTGTGTACAAGAGATTTCAACTTCAGGTCAGATATAATGGCCCTAGTTCTTAGGGTGTAGTGGCAGGACAAAGAAAATGTTAATGTATCTTTAATGTTATTTCCATGGATTAAAAACCATATCCATTTTTGATATTGAATTATTTATTGGTGCCAAGGACTTTGATAGCAGGAACTTTTCTTTTTGGGTATTCATTTGCTGTGTCTTCAGATTATGCAAAGGACTTTAGCACTGCAGAAGCCATTGCCAGGTTACATATCCTCAATGTTTTCTCCCTCAGGTGATGACTTTGGGAGACTGGGCCTGAGGCAAGGCCAGTAGGCTGGGGAGCACTACCATTTCTGGGAGTCTTGCTTACCTGCTTATTAATAACAGTTGGTCAAAGGTTGGTGCTAGTTGTAGGGGTGACAGGCCTCCTCTCCACAAGTGAAACAACAGGCTGCAGCAGCTCAGAAGCTGTTAGCAGTTCACTCTCTGCAAGGATTTTTCTCCTTAGTGGTGTCTTTGGGGGCTAGGCCATGGACTGTCAGTATTGGTCTAAACTTAATTTCAGTCACAGACTATCAGTCAGGTGGTGGCAATGGTTTGGTTTACCTTGGCACATCTTATCTCCTGTATTTCTCTCACAGTGCCTTCCTGTTTCAGCTAAGTTGATATTCTTGCCTCATGGGCGGGAATTGTTTGGCATGGGAATGGCTGACCCTTTTTGTTTCGTATGGTTGCCTGGCATAGACTTTCTTAAGAAGGTGCTAGAATGAATAAATTCAGTGTAAACTTTTTTAAAGAGAAATGTAGAGATTTGAGAGGGAGGGAGTCAAATGGAAGCTTGTAGAAACACAGTTTAGTGTGGCAAGAAATGCCTGGGAATAAGAAAATTTTTGAAAGGCATGAACTAGTGAATGGCTTAAAGAAATGCAAACAAACTCTTCATGCCTCTTAACTGTCCAATGGCATATGAAACCCATAGTTTAAATTTTAATTTTACACTATGTAGCATTTGGGAAAAAGTTTAAATTGCTATCCAATATTTCTTTTTATATGTCTATTTCTACCTTTTTTGAATTGACCTAACCAAATGTGATGTCTCTATTCCTTCTCAATTTTTTTTCTTGCCAGTGTCATATAGTGCAGAACTTTAGTATCAAATTAGACATTGTTGGAATTGTTTATTCTATTACTCTTCTAGGAAACTGTCCAGCTCCATTCCAGTCATTGTTGTGTGTGGAATAGCCTGTTTAGTCCAATTGCCAGATGAAAATTGGTAGTCTGGTAGGTTAATTTTTTGATCTCTGGCATTGTTCATTTGCATATGCTTTGTTTCAGGTTACTTATCTGTAATTCTGATATATTTGTCTTAGAGTTGAGGCATTTGTATTGGGCATAGAATAACTGTTGTTGCTGCAGTCTAATACAATTGCCATTTCTGGCCTGCAGCTTTTGGCTTTTTTTGGATTGAGACATTATAGGGGGGTCCAGAATTTAGAAATCTTGATTCTTTTTTTAAAAAAATAATTAATTTATTTTTAGTTTTCAACATTCACTTGCATAAATTCTAAATTTTTTCCTCCTCTTTTCCCCTGCCCTCCCCAAGATGGCATGCAGTGATATGGCTCTCCACATACGTTCTGTTAAGCATACTTTCACATTAGTCATGTTGCATAACAAATAAAACAAAACCAAAAAAGTAAATAGTCTGCTTTGCTCTACATTCTGACTCCATATTTCTTTCTCTGGATGTGGATGGCTTTTTCCTGTTACATATAGTGCTTTCTTGTCCAGGTGAACAATTGGATTTTATTTTACTTATTTATTATCTTCTGAATTCACTCAGATTATTTGAAAAAGAAAAACAAGGATGAATTCTAATCATTTTGAGACAGCTAATTGTTTTGTCATTTTATTTTTATCGATTACAACATACTTTAAAGACAGTATTGTGAATTTATATCAATCACATCCTTTTAACCTTTATTGCTTTTTCATTTCATTAGGAATAATCCACTGGAAGAAATGGGTCGTTCCAACTCTAGATCACACTCTTCAAGGTCAAAGTCCAGATCACAATCTAGTTCCAGGTCAAGGTCCAGATCACATTCTAGAAAGAAGAGATACAGGTGAATTCATCAATTTGTACCTTTTTTGTTCCCTGTTTATTGTTTTAATTCATTGCTTTCAGATTTTTATCAATTCATAGTCATACAGATATACTTTGGTAGAAACAGCATAGTTTTCTTTACATTGCATTTTATTCTTTTTCATTATTTTTTAAATCTTACTCATTATACCTTTGTTTCTTTTTTTAACAATGGCGATGTAGAAATTATACTTTCCTGTTTACCAATAGTAAGTTTTTTTATCCAGGTTTTACTTTTAAAAAATATACTTTTCTTGATAACAGTTTTATGAAACAGAATGGGAAGGAAAAGAAAAAAGTATTAAGCTGGTGTTTCCAGTTTTGTTTTTACAAAAGAGAGCAATATTTTGTTTTAACTTTAATTCCATATTTGTTACATTTAATGGGAAACATCCAGAATGCTAAAAATGATGTATTTTCCATTCTCATTACATTAATTATTCTTTTCAATTTCAGTTCTAGGTCCCGTTCCAGGACATACTCGCGATCTCGTAGTAGAGATCGTGTTTATTCTAGAGATTATCGTCGAGATTACAGAAATAATAGAGGAATGAGAAGGCCTTATGGGTACAGAGGAAGGGGTAGAGGGTATTATCAAGGAGGTGGTGGTAGATATCATCGAGGTGGCTATAGACCTGTTTGGAATAGAAGACACTCACGGAGCCCTAGACGGGGTCGTTCACGTTCCAGGAGTCCAAAACGACGATCTGTGTCTTCTCAGAGATCTAGAAGTCGATCTCGCCGGTCTTACAGATCTTCCAGGTCTCCGAGGTCATCTTCGTCTCGATCATCTTCCCCATATAGCAAATCACCTGTCTCTTCAAAAAGACGAGGGTCTCTTGAAAAGCAGACCAAAAAAACTGAAGGGGCTCCCCAAGAAGATAGCCCTTTGAAAAACAAATCACAGGATGAACAGAAAGATACATTTGAACATGACCCCTCTGAACCCATTGATGATTTTAATAAATCATCAGCAGCATCTGGTGACATTTGGCCTGGTCTTTCAGCATATGATAATAGCCCAAGATCACCCCATAGCCCTTCTCCTATTGCTACACCACCTAGTCAAAGTTCATCTTGTTCAGATGCTCCCGTGCTCAGCACAGCCCACTCTGCAAAAAATACTCCTTCTCAGCATTCACATTCCATTCAGCATAGTCCTGAGAGGTCTGGATCTGGTTCCCTTGGAAATGGTTCTAGTCGCTACAGCCCCTCTCAGAATAGTCCAATTCATCATATACCTTCACGAAGAAGCCCTGCAAAGACAATCCCACCACAGAATGTTCCAAGGGAAGAAACTAGAATTCGTTCTTCATTTTATCCTGATGGTGGAGATCAGGAAACTGCAAAGACTGGAAAGTTTTTAAAAAGGTAAGAAAAATTATTATTTTTTTTACATTATGGATAATTCTTGTTAAAAAATAGTGTTGTTCGTTTCATCTTTTAAATTCTGTTTGGCCATATGAGTTTGGGAATCAGGGTTACACATATTTTAACTTTAGCCTGGTCATGCTAAATTTGTACTTTTTGTCATAATATAGTCCCAAATTATTTTTTTAAATTTTTGGAGAATGATCTGAATCTTAGGATAAACAGATTTGTACTTCTTTTTTGATTCTATTAATTTTCAGACCTTCCTGGCATAGTTATGTGTAAAAAACTAAGACGTGTTAGAAAGTTAAATTGTTGATTAATTTCTGAAGAGTTTTAATTTTAGCCAACCGAAGTTAATTATATAAATTTTGGACATTTTGACTCTAAATAAGTGGTGTTGAATTATGTAAATGTTTTTCTGGGTAATCCTCTCTGTTAACTGCATTATAAGAAGTTTAATTTTTCCAACTGATTTATAATCACAGTATTTTAATATGAGAGAGCTTAAAATATGAGTTGTATGTGTTTTGCTACATAGCTTTTAATTTACAGTTTTACTTTCAAGTGTTTTAGACACTTGCTGAGCAAGCTTACTGAAAATTTACTTTTATTGGAGTACTTTTGATTTTTTTTATGTCAGGAAATTGAATACACATATAGTTTGCACTGTCACCACAGTTTTGTTTATTCAGCTCATATGAGAATTCCTTTTTATGAATGTCAGGAGTCTTTTTTTCCTAAAGTATATTTGTATATCTCCAAAGTATCTTTGGAAGCATTTTGTGATTGAAATGAAGGTTATGATAAGAAATACATATTTTTACTGTTATTTATTCCCTGAACTTGTGTAAAACTCTTAGTGTTGAAAGTAATTTGCTAAGGACTAATTAAGTGAAATAGTCCGATTCTTTTGGAAGGTGGTTTTAAACAAAAAGTAATTTTGTGCAAAAATAGCTTTTAGTTAGCTTTTGAAAAGCTTGCTTTGTGAGTTGTAGAAATTATTTTTGAAGCTTTGTAAAAATGTGTGAATTTGGCAAACAGAATTATGGACTGTGGTGTTAATTAGGATGGACTTTTGAGGAAATTCTTTTGTTAAATTCTAGGAGCTTATTATGTAATTCGTATAGCCTTCAAAATTAGCTTTGTAAAGTACCACATGTATACGCTTAATGCTTTGCAAAAGCATAATGTCAAAATAGAAATGTTTTTCAGTGTGGGATTTATTTCTTTTGTTGCTGATCCTGTGATGTTGGGCAGGACATAAATTATAAAAGTGAATGACAGTGAATGCAATCCAGAGTTACCATCTTCTTCTTTGCTATTTACAGGTACACAGATGAAGAGTCTAGAGTATACCTGCTTGATAGGGGTAATACCAGGGAGAAAGAGGCCCCAAAGGAGAAAGGAACAGAAAAAGGGAGGGCAGAGGGAGAATGGGAGGATCAGGAAGCATTAGATTATTTCAGTGATAAAGAGGCTGGAAAACGAAAGTTTAATGATTCAGAAGGGGATGACACAGAGGAGACAGAGGATTATAGACAGTTCAGGAAGTCTGTCCTGGCAGATCAGGGTAAAAATTTTGCTACTGCATCTCATCGGAATGCTGAGGAGGAAGGAACCAAGTACAAAACTAAAGTTTCACTCAAGGGCAATAGAGAAAGTGATGGATTTAGAGAAGATAAAAATTATAAACTTAAAGAGACTGGATACGTAGTGGAAAGGCCTAGCACTACAAAAGATAAGCACAAGGAAGACGACAAAAGTTCTGAGAGAATAATGGTGAAGAAAGAAACTCAGTCACCTGAGCAGGTAAAGTCTGAAAAGCTCAAAGAACTCTTTGATTACAGTCCCCCTCTACACAAGAATCTGGAGTCGAGAGAAAAGTCTACCTTCAGAGAGGAGAGCCCACTTAGGATCAAAATGATAGCCAGTGATTCCCATCGCCCTGAAGTCAAACTCAAAATGGCACCTGTACCTCTTGATGATTCCAACAGGTAAATGATCTGACAGAGGAGTTCTGTAAACCTTGTGGATATATGAGTTAATACTGAACAGTTAATCTTGTTTTTTTCCCTGATAATGTTTCTCTCCATGATATTCAAACCAATGGTATTTTTTCTTTTGTGTGTGTGTTTTTGTTATTGACATACTCTAGACCTGCTTCCTTGACTAAAGACAGGCTGCTTGCTAGTACACTTGTCCATTCTGTCAAGAAAGAACAAGAATTCCGGTCCATCTTTGACCACATTAAGTTGCCACAGGCCAGCAAAAGCACTTCAGAGTCATTTATTCAACACATTGTGTCCTTGGTTCATCATGTTAAAGGTAAGTTTAGATTGTACAATTGTTACATGAAAATAAAAAATTAAGAGAAATGAACAGAAATATAATCTCAGCTAACTAAGCATTAAAGGTTTTGGGGAAAACTTTTTTGTAATCAGAGTACTTAGTATATTAAACCCCTGAAATATTTAATAAAAATGTGACTTAAATTTTAGATAATTTAATAAAGAAAACCTATCCCTAGAAATAAACTTTTATGATAAAATAAGAAAATTTGTTTATTAACATGAAACTTAATACAATATTTGAACCTTGCCCACTTGGGTATTTTGAAATTTAAAACTTTCATATTATAAACTTATTTTATTCACTGAATAGACAACATGGAGATCATTTTTATCTCTCATTTGTTTTGGTGGTTCTGTTGGTATATACCAGAACTAATTAGAATAGTTTCATTCTTCGTCAGCATTACTTGCCTATTATAGTGCATGCATTACTGTATATCTTTACTATGTTTGATTATGTAGTACTCAAGGTTTTATGATATAAATTTGGCGGTATTTTTGTTAATATTCCTGAAATAAGTATTTTGAAAGTTCTAGGTAAATGTAGATTGTTGTACTATTATACAATATTGTACTATTGTATCGTACGGTACTCCTGTACTAGGGAGACAGTACTGTAATTAAATAATTTAACATATTCAACTTCCCAGTTTTGAATAGTTAATTTGAAGCCAAGTGAAATGCTGGATTAAAACTACATCATCTCTTGTTTCTATGCTACTTAATTTTTATGGTGATAGTTTTTATTAAATAGTGAATAAAGCAAAAAGTAATCATGTGTCTTGTCATGGGACTTAAGGGGAAAATCTAATCCATTTAAAAGGATATAAACTAAAAGGAGATTGGACAGTTGTTAAGTCAGTTTTTATATGTAAGAAACAACATTCATAAGATTCTAAATATTTTGGAGTTCCTGTGTTTTCATCAATATTTAATGTTAGTTTCAAAGGTTATAAAGCTGTTCAGAAGTTTTGGGGCATTACTTTTTAGACAGCTGCATCAGTTGTCAGCAGCTTAACGGAAATGTTTTTTCCCCCAGAATACTTCCTGGCTGGTTAGTATTGAAACCAAACCTCTTTTTCCTTTTTCTGAAGAATCTTTTGGCTACTGCTAACTCTACTAGCCTAAATTTGCCATCCACAATTTATCACATGCCAATATTTCAAATTTCTTCTGTTGGATAGACTACTGAATTTCTCTTGAAATGTAGTTATATCACTGTATTTACTAACAAAAGGCAAACATTTTAGCCTTTGCCAGTACAACTAGGTTTGAGAACCAGTTTGTGGCCAAATTATTGATGTATGTCAAACATTAGAATTATTGGTTTCTATTTTTTTCCCCTTCCTTTTTTCTCCTTTTTTGGCCTTTCTCGATATTTCACGAATAATGTTGAATTTTGAGATCAGATTTTAGTAAATTTCTTCCTTTTTCATTTTATTTTTCTTTTTTAAACTGTAGTTATGTTTCATTATTGGTATTGTGCAACCGATCTGAACAGCTCTTTCTTCATATAGAGCTGAAAATGCCCAGTGATGTTTTCTTTTTCATTGTAACTAGGTCCTGGAATATGTTTTGAAATGGCAAAATCCATGTTTCAAAGTAAAATAGCTGTTGAAAGATACAGATGCAAAAACAGGCAAAGTTGAATCTTCTGTCTTCCTGGCAAAAATGGCATAAAAACTGAGTTGCTAGCTCAAATTCCTGGGTTTCATGGAATTATGATTGAGGCACTACCCTTGTAGTGGCCATTTCAAGTTTTAATGATTGGTTATGAGACATGTGCTGGATGTTGGGCGGTAAGTTGACACAGATGTATGTTGACCTGTTAAGCAGATAGCTTGCTTCATATGTAACATTTCATAGTTCATGACTTTTTGCGTCTTTCTAGTTTACATTGAAAACACATTTGTTGAGCTGGTCTTTATAAACAAAAAAGAAAGTTGCTGTTACTGATTTTTAAAAATTGTCTAAAGAAAAGCAAGTTAAAAATCAGTTATCAAATATGCTGTCAGGTTTGCCAAGATGCCAGATGTTTTTTTAAAATAAATATCAATAAAAGGGTAGTTTCGTTCCCCCCCCCATTAGAACTGGCAGTGTAAAGACATTTTCTACACATAATAATGTGTCATAGTTCTTAATGCAGAAATTATAGCTTGTGTTTTATTAAAACATTTGTAGACATTTCAATATTGCACTAATTTGGAATACTCTGTTTCCTCCAATTAATGACTTGAAACTACATATGGGCAACGTATAGAAATGCCTATAGACTACTGTTCTTTTATTTCTTCTATTTAAGGAAAGAATACATTAGTGAAATGGGAAAAGAGATTCTTGACTTAATCCTACAGATGTTTAGTTTGTAGGGAGTATTGATAGGACATACTTTTGAGGTAGCTAGCACTGGTAGCTGTTACCATCACTACAAATTGAGGTACAAGAATTAAGGGAATAGGGAGGGAATTCTTTGTAATACTTGTATTTCTCCTGCTAGGTTTCTTGAATATTTTATTTACTTTTTCACCTGCTACATCCCCTTCTGTCAGGAATGGAAATGCCTGTGAATGTAGAAATAACTAACCAAGTAGTATTTCTCCCAACCAACAGAGCAATACTTCAAATCAGCTGCAATGACCCTAAATGAAAGGTTCACCTCATATCAGAAGGCTACTGAAGAACATTGCACCCGGCAAAAAAGCCCAGAAATACACAGGTATGTGGCATTGTATACGCATTACATAAAGATTATGACTTCATTTGGAAAGTATGAATTTGGAGAATTATGACACGTGTGTTGGTTTTGGGACCATTCCAATACTTTCAAGAGTAACAGCTTTGGTTTAAGATATGTTAAAAAAAATATAATTTTTTCCATTTTATGCTATAAAGACTTAGCTTTGTATGTGAAATTTGCCAGAATTTCTCATTGAGCATTCTAAGAAAGGCAAGTTTCTAACAATCTGGTTTTGATTGGGATTAGAACATACTGTGCTAAATGTTTCTCCTTTCCTTACAAGTATCACATTTTGGAGGAATTGCTGAATGATATGTTTTGGGAGGTACTTCTGATAAAAATTCTTACTTGCTTTTTTAAAAAAAATTTTCTTAACAATCTTAATATAGTATTTTTTTCCCATGTAAAGATAGTTTTTAATAGTCATTTTTGTACAGTTTTGAGTCGCATCTTCCTCACTTTTTGCATAGTAATTCAAATTATGTTAAATGTTGTTAAAAGACATGAAACAAGATATAAAAATCTCAGTTACACATAGGAACTGTATTATTTTACTTCATCCTATAAGCTAGTGTTTGTACAACTCTGTACATAGTGTTCTGTAGATAAGGCTGAAAACATACATGAATTTTTAAAGAAGCTTATTTACTTAGAATTATTTATGAATAAATCTCCAAGAAATTGTCCTTTTAATTTTCCATTGAACACTTCTTTGAAGAACAGCTGATCATAAATGGGAAGGGTAGGAATTTATTTAAGAGGCGGTGAAAAATGGCAGTTGATAGCTTTATGGCAAGTGAATAGACACAGAAATATTTTTAAAAAGATAGGGAATGATAAAAGTCACAGTATATTGAGGGCAAAGAGGTAAATGATTGGACGTTCCCTAGTTTCCAAATCACTATTATAATAGCAGTTGATGTTTATAATGATAACAACCAAGTATTAAGGTCTTAAGCTATACTGAGAATATCCTGTTTATGGAGGCAAGGCCATGTGAAATTTTCTTTTTAAATAAGCTTTACATTGAAATTTTTTAAGGTTTTGTGCTTAAAGGAACAACAGGGTTCAGTTGTCTAGAAAATTTGCTCTTGTGGAATTCTTCATTCTGCAGTGGTGGCCGATAAGGATGTATTATAATATAGTAGATCGATTTATTACTACTGTGCTAATTTCCTTACTTTGCTAAGTCATTTTACTGGTTTAAAAAAATCCTACATTTTTTCTTTACCAGAATAGGCAATATGTAACCACAATGATAACAAATACACTTAATTTTACTTTATGTTAAGGAGAATTGACATCTCTCCCAGTGCCCTGAGGAAGCATACCCGATTATCAGGAGAAGAGAAAGTTTTTAAAGAAGAAAATCAAAAGGTATGGATTTGATGGTTATTTCATGTTAGGTTTAGTGTCTTGATAATCTTACATTTAAATTTCATCTAATTGGCAAACCAAATATAGTAGTCATATATATTTCTTCCTGTTTATAATTTTGAGGAATGTCTCGTAAATGTATAGATATTTATGAAGCATGTAAAAAGATACAACTTTGGCCTTAAAATAACATAGTTGGACTTAGACTTAACAGATAGACTTTTTGTGAGGAGTTAGTTTTGGTAAGGAAGATATATTTGTCTATGATAAGGTATGTTTCTAAGTTTACAAAGACAGTTAAGACTTAGAAAATAAAGGGAAGAAAAGGTCAAGATTAATAATTAGATTGTGATGGTAATCAGAACCCTGATCTTTTTGGTCTGGATTGTGTTTTAATTGGTATAGATTTAGTGCCCACTGAGAAAAGTCCCTTTATCAAGATAGATTACCAGCTGTGGTGCATTTTATGATTTGAGGATTGCAAGGGCACTGAGACCTTAAGGGACTTATTCAAGAACACATAAGCCAATCTATGTGAAATGTGAGACAACTCCCAGGTGTTCCTTATTATAGCTATTTATCACTGTGCTACACTTACTTATGAAACAGGCAGAAGCAATAGAATTATGCCTTAATTTTTAAGCAACTGACTTAGTATTTATTGTCCTATGTGTAAAAGTGGCCAGCCCAGGAAAACAAAACATATTCCTTTCTTATTGGGTGGCTAGTAATAGCCTTTTGTGGATGGTCTAAGAACCTAACCACCATTTTTAATGCTATTCTCATATGAGAGTTTGTTCTGAGTTCCAAGCATCTGAATTACAAATGAACCCTTGGAACATAAGCCTTTTTGAAGTTAGCAATATAAAATCTTCATGTTGGAAAAATAAGGCCTAACCTGTAAATTTGTGAGAAGATATTGCAACAGAGTAACCATGAAACTAAGTGGCAAAATGAAAGATAATTTTACCTTCTCTGCTTATATAAATCCATTTTCATGTTACTTCACAGCCAGGCATGGTTTTGAAGGGTAGAGTAGTAGAAATGTGGCAGAGTTGAGCTAACCTGAAATGCATTTTTTCCTTTTCAGGATATAAATTTTCATGCTGTAAATCGCTTTTAATAGGGCATGACATTAATAATATCCACTAAAGACCTACAATGCTGGCCTCTTCATGCTCTATAAGATACCCTGGATTCTTGGAAGTCTTTGCCAACAGTGACATACTAAGCTGAAAAAGACATTGTTAGTTTGGACCTAGTGATGCTATGATCTGAGGACCAGCCTCTTAAGTTTGGCCACAAGGTGACACTGTTTTGGCCAAAAAAAAATTTCTTAAATTATCACTAGTTTGTGTGGGAGTTGTAGTTTGTGTTGCTAGCAGGGGAGAAACCATACTGATGAAATCACAAATTCTGGAAGGATTGAAGACAGTAACCTCTGTTAACATATTTCAAGTGCCTACAATAGACTTTTAGTGGGTTGAGAAGTTACTGAATTTGACCACTTTTGTGTGTGGGTTGGGAACATGTAGTACAATATTTTAATGGGTCTTTACTGTATTTTGACATTTTGGGGTAACTCATTTTCCTTTGGTAGTTTTTGTTATAGATGTTGGAAGTTAGTGGTAACCATGATGAATTTTGTGCATATATGTGTGATTGACTAATGGCATGAGTGTATTGATTTATTTATACATATGTGGGAGGGTAGGGATGTAAAAATCCATTTGACCAGATAAGTAGAGGTATTCCCCTCATTGTTTTCATTGTATTTTGAAGTTCTTAGGGATAACGTGAACTGAAAAAGTTTAGGGGAAACATTAAGGTCAAGGACTTTGTCTAATTCTTTTTTGTATCTTCCACAGCACCTAGCACAGTGTCTTGAACGTAGTAGGCAGTCAATATAGATTTGTTGACTAAATGAATGAATGGATCATTTAAGATCCTGTGCTGGAAACTTAAAAGCAGTGATATTCAGACTGTGATACTCAAGCTTCATTTAGCTCTTTCAGTCAGGTACAACCTATCTTTTCTGTAGTTAGAATATTATTTTATACACACTCTAATTGGATGTACAGTAGCTTTGTGACTTTTTTGTTTAATAGCAAAGGTAAAAGTGGCTCCAGAGTCATCTAACTGTGAGTACCACTGCTTTAAAGATTAAAAACCATGATACCGCAGGTGATAAGAAGCAGCTGGAAGACATTACATTGGCACCTCTCTCCTTACCTCTCCTCTTTTTCTTTCATGGTGGGGTTTTAATTTTAGTTTTGGCTCTTTGTATAGGTATGAAAAGATTAAAAGTAAGAGGCTTACTGTTCTTTTTTCCTCCATTATCCTAGGAGCAAATATATACATCTTAGTGGCTTGGAGTATTTTATATTATTAGTAAATTGTTTTTTTCCTGTCATTACTATCAAGGATAACTGTATTGGTTTGCATCTTAGTAATTATATAATTCTCCAACACCCCTAACCACCAGCCCAAGTTTCCCTTCATCTACCCAAATGCCTAGCAGTTAAGAAAAAAAAATCAGTGAAATTGATTGCAAAGAATGAAACTTCTTTAAATTAATACCTTTTGCGACACCTGAATTGAAAGATAGATGGTAGAATATGGTTTAGGTTACAGAGTTAAGGATTGGGAATTAACATATTTCTGACTGTGCCTCTCCTGTAGTGTAGTCAGTTTAATTGTTAACTTGCAAATTATAGAATGTGACTCTTCTGGTATTTATATGGCTATTAAGTTCACAAAAGAAGCAACTGTTTATGGCCACAGATTGTACTTTTAATACTAGCTACTCAAAAATATGTTGGTGGAACAAGGGGCACTCAGTGATGAAGTGTGTACAAATCTTTGTTGTTATAATTGAAAAAATTCTACACAGTATGTAACTGACAGCAAGGAATATGTAAGGGACAACACATTTTATTTTTAAAAACTTGTAACATTCATTGGAAAATTAACTTTTAGAATATGCCCATTCTCTTCATATTTATATTTTCTCTTTAATTTTTTAGGGAATCATCTTCCTAAGTACATATTTATTATAAAAAATTCACTAGTATATAGTATGTAGTGTATATTATAACATTGTTTCTGTGATTAAATTCCAGGTTTGATATGGATAGATAGGTTGACTATATTTTTCGCTTTCATGTATATATATATATATGTATATATATATATATATATACATACATACATATATATTGTAAATTCTTTATTTCACATTTGTTCCTTTCATAGGGAGATAAAAAATTAAGGTGTGATTCTGCTGATCTTCGACATGACATTGATCGTCGTAGAAAAGAAAGAAGTAAAGAACGGGGGGATTCCAAGGGCTCCAGGGAATCCAGTGGATCCAGAAAACAAGAAAAAACTCCTAAAGATTACAAAGAATACAAATCTTACAAAGATGACAGGTAATTGTTAAAATGATCTAAGTAGGTTTTAGCTTCTAATTAGCCTTTTGTAATTGTCAGCTTAATTGCTTTCAATTTTCACTGTATAATCGAATGTTTAAATTTAAACAATTAAAATTATTTGTTTTACAGCAAAAATGTATTTGTCTTTTACACGGCTTATGGTGGATGAGGACAAAAACTTTGGAATAGCAAGCTAACACTGAAAAAAAAAATGACAAATTAATGTGTCCTATTATCCAGGCTACATCAGGAGGTTGGACTTCAATGCAGTGCATTTCTAGAAACAGTTTGTGTAAGAACTTTGGTTCGTTATGCTTGATTCCGCACTTTTTCAACTCATAACACCCAGAGTACAAGAATTTTTAAATGATGGCCAGAGGTTTTTAACATGGGTGAGATGGGGGGGGAGGAAGTACTAATTTTTAAGAAGTATCAATGTGTACTAGTCTTTCTTAGTAATATTTTCCATGGATACTGTGTAAGCAGTGGTAAGAGTTACTGCAGGTATGAACCTTTTGGGTGTTTTGTTAGTATCTGTAAATCTGATTTCCATTAGTGCCAAATGTTATTACATATATACACACATATATGCATATATTTATATGTTAACTAGCTAGTGAAATTGAAGTATTGTTTAGATTTTTTATTGTCATTCATTGGATCAGTGTGGATTTTATTTGTGCCTCCTTCTTGGACTGGTCTCTGTAGTATTATACATTTTGTACTTCTACGTGGTGCTACATAGGGACCATATCTTACCAGCTGTTGGTCACGAGTATGTAGAGATTTCATTTACGTTGAATTAGGTAGCTACTTTGAAACTTGCCTCTGAGGCATTCTTTCCTTACCCTGCTCTTGATTTCCTTTCCCAAAGAAAATTAAAAGAAACAAGCTAATATTTGAAATTTTAAAGTACAGAAACTTGTTCTTGTAGTTTGCTGCCTTCTGACTGGCTGGCTACAGTAGGTTTTTTTTTTCCACTAACAAAATAAAATCAAAATGTGAAAGGAGAATGGAAACTGAAAATGTATCCAAGTTTAACATGCAATTATTTCATTTTCATTATTTTTAGTAGACCAGAGCTTTTTTTAAAAAAAAAAAAAACAACCCAAAGTTCTCCTATAGTTTTAAGATTCTACAGATTGTTCATCATTTTAAAAATAGCACACAGTATTTTTTTCTATTTTTACAGTAAACATAAAAGCAGAGAGCCAGACCGTTCTCGATCTTCATCCTCTTCATCCTCCTCTTCCTCAGCAAGCTCTCGAGAAGAAAAAGAAAGTAAGAAGGAAAGAGAAGAAGAGTTTAAAACCCACCATGAACCAAAAGAATATTCAGGCTTTACAGGAGTCAGCCGACCCAGAGGAACTTTTGTAAGTTCTGAAACTCTCTGATGCTCTCAGGGAATTGTATTACAGAGAGTGCTGTCCTTCAGGAAAGTAATGGATCTGATCGATGATAATGGATATGATTGTTTATTATTCTTAAAGTTTATTCCATTGTCAGTAGAAAACTGGGCATTGGAAATGCTGCTGTCAGTAGTATAACATCAGTAAATGACAAGTAATTGTGGCACATTTAGAGTCAGAGTATAGAGAGAATGGTGGACTTGGAGTCAGGGAGACCTGGGTCCAAGCCCCACCGCCAACAGACACATGACTGTGACCATATGCAAGTCACTTAACTCCTCTGAGCCTTAGGCAATTCTTAAGACTTTAAATTAGATTGGTTGCTATCTGGGTCCATGGAGGGAGTTCACACACTGGTGAAACCACAGGTCCTTTGTTTAATGACGTATATAAACTGGGCAGTTTCCCTGGCTCTGAACGTGATTGTGACTATTGTACACATCTCCAAAGAAAGAGAGCTTATATTTTGAAGAGGCAGGGGCAGTTATTTTCCTTTGTGTGAAATCTGATATTCCTGCCACTTCTGATTTTGATTACTACTCTGGGTCAGAAGCTCCCTGATAAATGAGGGTGAATGAAGACCAGAGGTTGTAGTAGTATAAAGTCCTTGGCTTGTAGTAGGTCAGAGGATTCATTCATTCAGTGGCTCTACAGCAATCTCTAAAGGAAGTAAGAGTACTTTGTTGGTTGTGAGAAAACAGAAACAACTGAATGTTTCTATACTCTGAGTATAGTCCTTGAAATCTCCCTTTTTTAGGTTTTTTTTTCTTTATCTTGTGTATTTCCACCAATTTCCAGTGGGCAGAGTTTTTTCTGATCATCTGAACTTTGTATTTTCACTCCTCATGGGCTTGAAAGAGGCAGGACAAATAATGCAGTGAAATGATGGTTTGCATGTAACTAAACAGCTTTTGACTGCCTAACTAAACAACTTTGTTAATGTTAATCAGTTTCGAATTAGAGGCAGAGGAAGAGCCAGAGGAGTTTTTGCTGGGACAAATACTGGTCCAAACAACTCAAATACTACTTTTCAAAAGAGACCGAAGGAAGAGGAATGGGATCCAGAATATACCCCAAAGAGCAAGAAGTACTTCTTGGTGGGTGTTAGAAATCTGTGTGTTTGGTTTGCATTATTTTTTAAAGCATACTGGCTGAATAAACTTTAGTATAGGTATCCTTCATGCTAATAAAATTTCTAAATAAAATTTCACCATAATGTTTATAAAACAAAGAATAAATGTGTTGCACATTTTTAGTTGACTTGCAGTATAGGTAGTTTGAAGGGCTTTTAATCCCCTTGTTACACATCTTGTTTGTTCCAGTGGAGGACATGCTACAAATGGATGGCAGCCATAATTAGGATGGAATATTATAACTATGGTTTATGTGTTTGTTTGAATACTGCTATGGTAGCATTTTTTTTTAAAAAGTAAAATAAATCCAAACAAAGCCTACAGCGTATTTTAAAACAGTTCGTGGAGACACCATTATTTTACTATTTGTGAATTACTTAGTGGGAAGTTGTTATTGGGAAAAGAGATGGTCCTAGGTAGACTTCTTGGTAGATTGACCTAGGCATTTCACTGGTATTGAGATGAGAATCATTTGCTAAGGAAATAACTTTTCGCAAAATGAATAGGGCAGGAGGGGAAAAGTTTGATTTGAAACAGAAGTAATGGCCTGGTGTAGGTTGAAATACCTTTAGTATGTGATTAAGAAGGGGAAAAAAGTATCAGATTTTCAAGAAAACCAGTCAAGCTTTGGGAAATAACTTGGATCACTTTCTTGGGTCATTTTCAGACCACTTTTCCCTTCCTTCTTTTCCCAGACTCTAAAAGAAACTGTTTTAGGAAACATTTTTCTGAATATGTGAAACTTAGTGGATCACTGTGGGGGAAATAGTATTCTATTTATAAAATTTTGCTTTATATATAGCTTTTTAAGGACTGCTCTTAGTCCTTAAGTGATATAATATATATATATTATCCAGTTCCCCTGACATAGTCGGTGCTGCATCAGTGTTCCTTTTAAACAAGTCACTTCTTTTTGGGGGGTGGTAGTAATGGTAAAACGTTTCACAAAATGTTCATATCTATTTCTCTAGTTAAGCATCACCAAACCTGAACTGAGTTAAACATAACAAACCTTATTATGTTTGTGAGTTTGCAATCAGTCACTCTTCTACCTAGTATCTAAATAAAAATTAAGGTAACGCCTTTACTCAATATTTTATGTGTTATAAAGTCTAAAGAAGATAATACCACCTCAGATTTAGAAAGAGCTTGTTTTAGTAGTTTGGCACTGGTGGTGTTTAAAATACTCAAATCAGATAGCTTTTTCTTCCATATTAACTCCAGGTAGCATTGATACAGGCTATAGCTGTTCCTACCTCCAGAAAGAGGCAGGTTGGTATGAGCACAATTACATTGATTTCTTGTCTGCTTTTAGATATAATTTTCATAAATAAATTACACCTTCCAGATTTTTGGGAGTTAGAACAACTTTTTTATTTCTTTCTGACAATCTATTTTTTTCAGGATTAAGGATTAAGAACTTCTTAGAGTTTCCAATTGGGTATTCCTGTATTAAGTATGGTGACTTTTAATGTATAATTTAATGCATATTCATTGGCTTAACTTATAGTTATTGAAGAACTTTACAAATCACTAAGGATAAAAAAGGGCTATTTCAATAATTAAGCTACCTATAAATAACAGGAGCATTTAAAAAAACACATTGCCATCTTATCAGTATTAATTTATATAAGAAGCAGCTAAATGTTTATCACAGCCTCATTTTAACAAAAACAAATTTCAAATCCACAGTCTCTTTTCTAGCTACTGAGCATTTCCAAAGTTGACCAAACTTGTGCCCTGATTTGCTACCGTCTATTAATAATACATAGTTTTGATTTTACATATATAAATTTGAATTTCATATTATGAAATTAAACTTAGCTAACTGCTTTGAACAGGATACAAGGATTCAAACAATTAGCTTTCTGAGTAGAACTTTTGCTTGGAAGGACTATTGAGAGGGGGTAGGGGACTTAGAGTCTAGTAAAGATTTAATGGAAAAGATCTGTAGTGTGATAGATTGTAAAAACATTTCCTATCCCATTGAGTGGTTCTTAGGGCATTAGAAAATTAAATGACTAAAACTAGAAATTTGATCTGTACTGTCAAAGTTATTTGATATTGATACCACTGAAATAATGGAAGATAAACAACTGGCCTCAGAGCCAGGAGGACCTTGGTGTGTAACCCAGGACAAGTCATTGAACCTCTCTATCCTCCTATAGGCAGCTCTCACACCATAAGTCTAATTTGTATCCTGGTAACATTGTTAATGTTTTTTCTGAAATTTCCCATAACACTCCATAGGTGAAGGTACCTGTGATACCATTTAGAAATGAAGGTTTTTATAACATTAGGTATGTGAAAATTTAAAAGGTCATAACTGTTAAGGAACATAAAATGCTGAAGAGAAGTTTTGGTAGTTATCCCAGTGCTAGGTCAGTGGTGACAGTTTAGTCAGTCCAGGGGTGCTGTCTATTATAGAGACTCCTTGAAGGGGGTAAAGGGATGTTTTACTTGTTTAGAAGATTCATTCACATTGTGGTAGGAATGCTTTGTGGAAGAAAAGAGGATTGGATAGAGTTAGCATGCCTGGGTTCTAATCTTTGTCATGGTCCTAATTAGTTTCTTTTTACCCTCCAGCACATCATTTTAATTAGTTTGACCAGATTAGGTAATATTAGCATTTTTTGTGTCATAGGACCCCTCTGATAGTCTGGTGAAACCTGTGGACCTCTTCTCACAATGTTTTTAAATGTTTTAAAAAAATTAGATTACAAAGGAAAACAGTTAATGATGAAATTGTAAGTCAAAATGTTTAGATACAAAACAAACAATTCATAGACCCCAGGTTAAGAATTCTATAGAGTCTATATGATGCTTAAGTTCTAGTTTAACTCGAGGTTCAGTTCATGGTCATGTATAGCCAGTATGAGAATTTGAGGGTCAGAAGTTTGAGATTTTCATCAAAAGCCTTGTTTACTCCTCTTACCTGAGGGAGGAGAGAGATTGTCAGATTTGACACCCTAAACCCCCTGCCCCCCCCAAGTTTTTGCTGCCTCTTTTTCTCTCCTTGAAAACATGCTTTTACTCTTTTTAGGAGAGGATATTTCCTTTTATCCCCTATTTGAGGTCCTGAGCATTAGCTGCATTTCCATTGCTTACAAAATCAAAGAGGAGGAGTGGACCTCAAGGAAATAACTCTCAAAGGTAGAAACTTTGAGGAGGAGCTGAGGTTTAGGGTAGCATACCCAGAAGTCTCCCTTCCTCCTTCTAGGCACTTTCTCTCTAGTATTAACTAGTTAATCTCTTCAGCAACAAACTGGCAGTAACAATTCTCTTGATCTCTCAGAATTGGTTGTTATTCTTCTTTGTTTTAATCTGCCCCCTCCCAGTATCTCCTGTCAGAGAACATTTAATAGAGAAATGCAATAGAATTTAAAGTCTTAAACTGCCATTTTCTTTAAGGGAATTTAATTGGGTTTGGGATTAAATTAAACTTCCATTATATTTGGTGGTCCAGTTTCAGTTTGGCACACTTGTTTCAAAATTTTTTGTACCATAAACCCTGGAACTAATTCTTGGAATTAGTCAAACTAAATAATATAATATCCTGGAGTATATTCTTTTGCAACTGTTACATTTATACCTCTGTAAACAAAATTCCTTATGAAGATATACATTGGAACATATTAGTAAAGAATTTGATCTTTAATTGGCAAAGTATGATTAGGACATATTGGAATCTAGCGGTGCTAATTGTCAAATGCTCAAATATCTTCAGCTTAATGTATGTATACCTTTAGATATATCTTGAAATTTTCAAATGAAAGTATTAGCAATTATTGAATAATCATTGAATGTTTTGAAGAATCTTTCAGTTTTATGAAGAAATATAAATGGGCTACCGATGGCCACAGTTTTGCAGATGTTCCATGATTCTCCTCGTGGCTGGATTCATTTAGTTTCAAATTGTTTTCTCTCCTCTCCCTTTTATCATTTAGCAGTGGGCAGCAGCTCATTTACTAGTTGCTCCTGTAATTTATAAATACAGAGTTGTATGTAAAACTTCACATATAGAATGCTTCAAAGAGGAGATGATAGAACTTGGAGCCAATTGTTAACATTCACAGCTAGTATGATTGTGGTTAAGTATTGGAAATTTATGAAAAAATGCTAACCCTTGATAAAAAATTCTGCATGTTAAAAGACTTTATGACAATTTACCAGATGTTTGTGGTTGGTTTCAAAAGAAAGAATCCTTATAAATTGGAAAAGATAACATTTAGTTATGGACTTGGAGTCTCCTTGATTTCAGCAGGTCTACCTGACAAATTTACATGTTAAAAATTACTGGAAGCCTAACAAATCATACTTCCTAAACACCTACCTGATACATGTAAAAAGTTTTGAAATTAACACTTAGATGATTATCAACGTGCTTTAAATGGGGCTGAAAAGCATCTCATTGATTATTTTTAACATTTCTCTAGCATGACGACAGGGATGATGGTGTGGATTATTGGGCCAAAAGAGGAAGAGGCCGCGGCACTTTCCAACGTGGCAGAGGGCGGTTTAACTTCAAAAAATCAGGTAGCAGTCCAAAATGGACACATGACAAATACCAAGGGGATGGGATTGTTGAAGATGAAGAAGAGACCATGGAAAATAATGAAGAAAAGAAGGACAGACGCAAAGAAGAAAAGGTAGAAAATTCCAACTTGTCAGTGAATTGAAGAGCAGTTTTCCGTCTATGGGCTAGGAGGGTGACAATTTGCTAAAACTTAGTAAATCTAATTTTATAAACAGAGCTTGCTATGGTTTATATATGGTATGTAGTTCCCCCCCCGGCTCTGTTAATCTTCACTTTCTGTGTTTTTTTTATTATAGGAATAGTAAATCTGAAGTAAGATTGCAACTGAGAGCAGAACTTGCACCCACCATTTTTTTACGTGATTTTTTTGTTTTCAAAAACGAATGTAAGCATTTTACTTAAATTTTACTGTTTGCAAGTAGTCTGTAGAATTTTTGTTTTAAGTCTTTAAATATCTCAATAATAGTAGAGTGTATGTTGAGGATTGTATTGAAGCAAAGTAGAAAGTTGCTACATACCATATTTGTAACTATCAACTTTTAAAAAAAAAAACTTTTACTGTTTTTGTTATATGCATTGTAATTCTGCTTTGTCTATAAGATATGGTCAAGTACAACTCTGTGAAAGTTCTGATTTTTCCTTCCCCCTGTTTGTCAGTGTTTTATTCTGAAGTAAACTTTAGTGCTATATACAAATCCCTGAACAGAAATTGTTTATACAAATTGTTAATTATTTTAACAGTACACAGCTGTTAGCATCTTCCTTAAGTAGAACACATTACACTGTAGGGTGAAGTGTACTTTAAAGTGTACTACAGAACAAGTTGTGTTGCTTTGGTGAACTAATAATAAGCAAGTTCAGCACTACAGTGAATATTCTAAAAGGGGGAAAATAGCATTTTTGCTCAGCCTAACATTTGAGAAGTAAAAAAGGTAAGCACTTCTCATTGTATACGTAATATTAAAATCAGATTAAATAGTTTGATGAAATGCTTTTCTACTGAGAGCAAGGACTAAGTATGAATGCAGAAAAGCTTGAAAGCCATTCCTTTTTGGCTTCACAACTCACTGTTGGCACTCTTTGAGGACTGATTCATGGTCTTGGACAATCAACTACTCTTTGAGGAACGAAATTAGTCTGTAACTAACAACGTTATAGTTAAAATTCCACCTAATTTGTGCTAAGTTTAAAAACCCTTCAATGCTCATGTGATGTGGCTGATAGCTAGGATGGGGAAGATCCTACAGAAAAATTTTCATGTAGATGCTTGTAGAACCGAAGTATTTAATGGAAAGAAAGTAGTCATATTTTACATGATTTAAATAAGTGAAATGTCTCAGATTGAAAAAGATCAGCTACTTATATGTTAGGCAATAAGGACAAATTATTCACTAGAAGTGTTTTGAATTACTTGTTTTTCAAATATCACCAATAAAAAGTTTTTGTCAGGAAGTTTGTTGCAGCATTGACCCAGCCTGCATTTGTTTCTGTTTTAGTTACAGTTTGTAAAATGGCTTTATCATTTTCTTTTCGGGGTTTTCTTTAGGCAGATAGTCTTGCAGCTGGAATTGTCTTCATTAGTATTTACAGCTTTAAAAGGAATAAAAATCTGAAATAGTGAAAATGAACTGTTAATTCAAACCCTTATAATTGGGGGACAAAAAGGAAATTCTTCTTTTTCAGAGTTGAGAAGAAAACCAAAATAGCTGTGCACAAGTATAAGGACAAGTGCTTGCTATTTCTGTTAAAGTTTTGAACATCTCAAAATGAAATCCTTACCTCTCTTCTGCCCTCATTTTTTGATCAGTGTGTGATCCGGCACTTTGGTGGTTGCAGCAATAGCATTTGCTAAAAAAAAAGCTGGTTTAAAAATAAAATGGGGTTGGGTTGAGGGAAGAAAAGGTAAATATATTTGGAAAAGCAAAAGAAAACTTCAATTATGCAAATTTCCCTGTACTAATTTTCTACCTTAAAGTGTTTTTTAAAACAAGGAAATAATTGTCAAAACAAAAATTACATCATTGCCATTACTCAGGAAGTTACTCAGGCTGAGGTACCATCTTATCAATGAGTTGATCATCTCCAAGCAAACATTTTTTTTTTAAGACACTTTAGCATTTGCTAGATAGATAATTTATTTGAACATATTTGCTACTTTTAGAAGGGACACTCACTATACACTGCTGTACATTTTTGTCTTTCACTGAAGAAAATGAGTGTTTTTCTGTGGTAGTAAACTAGATAGGGCCCACAGGACCTTGTAGTTAAAGGCTATCCTAGGAGCGAACCTCACATCAGATTTTGAAAGCAGATAACACTGCTTTAACTTGCTATCTGTACAACAAATTTTTGTTAACTTCCCTAATTAAGAGGGAAGAATCCCAGATGGGATGCAAATTCATGTCTTTTCAGAGCCCAGGGGTAAAGCACACTGTGCATTTTTTTTCCAATCCACAATTTAGCTTCATAATTACTGACATGTACACCAAAGCTAAATTGCTCTTGTTAAGAAATTGTCTAATGTTTACAGTAGCAGGAAATATTAACCCTTTGGTACCTGCATTGACAGACTTCCTTTTGCCCAGAGAAGGGAAACAAAATGAACCAAAGGATGTTTCCAGGAAGGATTAAGAAAGCTGCTTAATCACAAGAAGGCCATGACTCAGTTCTTAGGTGTGTATACCTTCCAACATCCTAGGAGTTTTACTATTAAATGCAAAATATATTTTTTACAATATCAGGAGTCATTATTCCTTTTTGTCACAGTTTAAACCAGTGTTGGGCATTAATTTGAGAAAAGTCTTCCCCAGTAAAGATGGCTATATAGATGGTTAGATGACTCCAGTGTGATGTATATTGCAATAGGGACCCTTGTAAAATTGTCATATGCCAATAAAATGTCGTAAGTGGTAATGTGTTATTGTTTGATTACCATAATTAAGAATAATTTTTCTTCCTATCAGTTTCTATGACTTTTTTTTAGAACTTGGATTAATTGCCTTCTAAAAACTATAGTTGTATGCTGAGTTCTACTCTCAGGATATGGAAGTGCTTTATTTTCTCAAACCTCATATCTACTAGTTGGCCTGTGGCATTATCAGTGAAAGAACTTAGGCCACATTTTTAGCCACTTATGTCACTATTTTGAGAAAGTAATTTAACATGGGATGGAAATGCTTCTGTTTTTATTTAAGTTTAAACCAACATTCGTTGAAGGTACTGTGTCTAAGTGCTAGGAAAGACTGGGTCTGCTTCTCAAAGATGGCTGATCATTAGTGGTTTAAATATTAAAAATCCATTTTGTCTAATTCTTTGCCAAAAAAATTAGGGGGAGGGGAGGAAGAGAAGGCTACCATTACCTCTTTGAGCAAGATATGATTTAACTCTTAGTACATCTCCCAAGAACTATTTGAAATGTAAAGCTGGTGACCCATTTGATTTTCAACAAAACTTCACATAGATGTCCTGTGATCTAAGGAAAAGTGGAAAATAAATGGTAATAACAAATAGTAATTTCATTGGTTCCTTGATTTCATTGTTGTAGGCACTTTATCAGTGCAAACTGCCACCATCCTTGCCTTCTCACCCTGTGTGAGTCCTAGAAAGAAGAAAATAAAATGGAGACCTTTCTTCCTTAGCAGGAAGCTTTGAACAAAAACGAGAATTTTGCCTTCTACCATATGCCTTTCATTAGCCTACACATAGATCAGATGAAGTATTTGTAACAAGTTAATGCACTTTATACAGTATTGGCTGATGGCCTGCTTGCCAATTCTTAATTGTCTCCCTGAAGGAAAAAAATGATTTAACTTAGGCCCCAGCAACTAATGGCCTTTACCTTGTTATAGCCACAGACTACAGCCCATCCCTGGCCATCCAGCTATGTAAACATATGCTACTGGTTGAAAAGGAGAATATGAGAACAGCACAAATCCATCACCACTCCTGGAAAAACAACTCAGAGTACTCACCTCAGTTTCTAGTCCTTGGATTTAAAGGGTAATAGTCTTTGCTGTCTTATTTGAATTAGTGAGTAAAGACTTTGTTTTAAACTTGTTTAGAAATTCTGGAGTACTTTTAAAGGAAACATTCATTGCATTTGGTATCTTTTGGTAAGAAGCTGAATATCATCACCAATATCATTTCTGCATAAAGAAAAAAGATATATGCTTTTTGTAGAGGTTTTTTTTTTTAACGTTAGTGATAAATTATGATTATCTAAATGGGATTGTCCTGGTAGTCTTTATGTGACGACAAAAAAATTCACTTCCCTTCCATGGAAAAAAACGTAAGCAAGGAACCAAAGTCGGGTACTATTATTGAGACTGTTCCTTCATCTATCTACATTTCTTGAATTCAGAAATGGGATATTATGCTAGTGCCTGGTGCTCATTCCAGAACTTAATGAAAGAAAATATTATACCCTAGGTAGTAGCTATACTTCAAGGTCAGTAATCTGAATTTTGTATAGATTATGTTTTTCCCCAAATTGCTGATCTTATAATATGTAATCCAGAGAGATTGGGTGTTATTGCCATTTTATAGATCAACAGCTACTGGATGGTAGATAGGGGATTAGAATTTGGGTCTCTGGACTCCATCCTTTTGCATACAAATCTATTATTAAACCAGAAGGGGAGGGCAGAAAGAAGGGGAATACCTACAGGCTCTGAGAAAGAGGTAGCCTGAGTTAATGGCTGAAAGTTAGAAACTTGTTTGACAGCATTGGGTACCACTGTTCTTTAGTTTTAGACTTACCCCATAACCCATTCACCTGTCTGGAAAATATTATTCCAGCCATAGGGGGAAAGAACTGGTAAAATCTTATCAAAACATGAAAAAATAACTCCATGCTCAGTTCCTTCTTGCTTTTAGGATAAAATACAAACTACAATTGGCACTAAGATTTCTTCAGTTTGGCTGCAGCATACCTTTCTAAGATTATTGCCTGTATGTACTTCATGCTGCTGACATCTCATTTCTGTCTCCCTGGCCTTGGATGTTCTTGGAGCACAAACTGCTTCTATCCTTCCCTCAGCCCCTCCCCCCAACTTTGTATGTTTCTTTAGAAACAATAAAGGAAACTCCTGGTGAGTAAACTTTTTTTACCCTTGCAGATCATCTTCTTTGCAAACTTAGAATCTTGGAGTTGCCTGGGGCCACTGAAACATTGAGTGATTTGCCCATATTGGTCACACAGCCAGCATGTTGGTCAGAATTCGAATTTACATTTTCCTGGCTCAGAGATCAGTTCTCTATCCCATAAGTCATGCTGCTTCTCAGTGTGTAAAAAATGAAACGCAGCATAATATACATACAAATCTCCCCCTTTCCTCACCAGAATGTAAGCTCATTGAGAGAGAGCATTTAGGACTGTGCCTGGAACAGAGTAGGCATTTAATAAATGCCTGTGGAATGAATAGCGAGTAACATAACTGCAGTTTCTGTATTTTTTTTATAGAAAGTGAAAGGAGCCAATTCAACTTTAATAAAATTTTATTGAGATTAAAGTTGGGGCCTTTAGCATTTTTATATTCATTATCCAAAAAATGGAAAGAGTCTTTGATGAATAATCATTCTGAAACACTGAGCAAATGACTTGTTTGTACTCTAAAAGATGTTGGAGACTACAGAACCCCATAAAACTCTTGAATATTCAGCCTCAAAATTACATTTCATTTTTCTTAAATCTTAAGCCTTTAGGGTATGTATATATGTACAGTGCTAGTTAAGTCCCTGAGCAAGAGTGGTGATGGGACAGGTTAAAGATTTAGGAATAGATGTCTTTACTTGATTTTAAAGTCCTTCAGTGAATAAACAGGCACCATAAAAGTCTCAGCAAACTAAGGAAAAAGGGGTTTGGGACTCTTAGTGGTAACTGATAAAAGTTTGATCATGTAAGTTCTACTTATTAGAAACTTTTGATAAAGTATAATAGTACATTTAGTGAACTAGTAGGGAAAAAATTGGGTGGGATTAGAAAGGAATTTACACAGGTATATTTCACTACTTACTAGAAAAATCAAAATACCTGGAAGGGACTTGAGATAATTTTGAATTCTAAAAACATTTTATGCAAATTAATTTGGCAATTTCCATCAATTTATGATATTCTTGTGTAAATCTGGGTTTTTATATTAGATAGCCAAATCTAAGAAAATAGCATTTATATGGGGCATTTGATTTATAATCAAATATTTTGTACAAGGTTATCTAGTTTTCCTTGTCATCTTTAAAATTTACTGAGTTGTGAATGAGAGAATTAAGTTTTACAAGATAATTGTGGTACAAGTTTTATGAGACAGAAAATTCAAAAGAAGCTAACTCTACCTCAAAATATAAAGGAATAATAATAGTAACTCTACCTCAAAATAAAAAGGAATAATAATAGGTCATCATAATAAAGCTAACATTTATATTGTAATTTAAGATTTTGTAAAGTGCTTTATAAATATTCTTATTTAATTCTCACAGCAACCCTGGGGTGATAGGTGCTATTATTCTCCCTGTTTTACAGATAAGGAAACTGAAGCAAACAGAGGTTAAGTGTCTGCCCAGGATCAACACAGCTAATAAGTGTATGAGACAGGATTTGAATACTAGTATTCCTAGGTCCAAGTCCGCTATGGCACTTTATGCATACCATTTTTTGTTTTTTTTTACAGTGAACTACATCTTTCAAGTAAGACAGCTGTCATGCACAATATAATGTTCTTCTGTTGTTTTTGATCCTGTATAGTAAAATGCAGGCTTGAATGGTTACAGATAATTGACAAATGTAAAAAAAACTTTAATAAGGGTCTATAACTGTAGTGCCAATGCGATATTCACAGTGCCCCCGGTGGCCATGAATATCCCAGTGGAATTCTGAATCGCGAAATACAACAGACTCTCCACATGGAAGACAGAACCAAAACATTTATTCAGACACCGGAAAGCCAAATCCATCATAGTAACAAAGACGTCTATACAAGTAACAATGCAGAGGGCAACACCATCCACAAGCCTTCCCCATGCTAGGCTTTCCCCAAACCAGCTCCATTAAACAAATCACAAGCAGACTCTATTAAACAAAACACAGACTCTCACACTAGCCAGCTGCCTGCTTGCCTGCATCCTTCCTACCTCTGACTGCTCTCATCACTAAACTTCCTCTCAGCTCTGTTCTAGTTCTGCCTCTTCCTGTTACACTCTTCCTGCTCCACCCCTTCCTCTTCCATGTAACTTAGATTCCTGTAACTCAGGCTTCCATGTGACCCAGGCAGGTCACATGGGCCTATTAATAAATGGGATCTTCCCATTTAAATTACCATTACAACAGCACAAAAATTTTGTTCAAAACCCAGTGGATATTGAAAGTACAACATGCCAGTTGAACACCAGTTATTAATGACATCAAGACCAGTGTAAAATGATTTTTAGTAAATATTTATGTGCTCCACAGTTTCATGAAAGCTGTTCCATGTAAGGTCAGAATCAAAGAATTTCATGTTAATGGTGACAGTTCTCCAAAAATTCTTTTCACAGTTGACATTGCATTAAGCCCAGAACATTACAAAACCTTTTTAGCAATGGGAAAAATATTGGAAAACAAAGTAAATGGAAAAAAGTATCCATAACTCCTTATACTAATAGTTAAATATCTCATTTGATCTTCCCAACGAACTTATTAGAACTATACTGTAATTGTCCCCATTTTACAAATAAGGAAGCTGAGGAGAGAGGTTAAGTGAATTTAACCAGGACTAAACAGGTAGTGTCAGTTATCAAACCCAGGTCTCTGACTTCAAATCCTCTGTTCAATTCACCATGTCACACTGCCTCTTTACATATACATATATGTGTGTGTTTGTAGCTGGGCTTGGCGATGAATCAGGAGTTGGAGATCAGCCTGGAATGCATTGAGGAAATAGCAAGAGTTTCAGTGATGGCAAACTGTTTACTGCCACATAGGTCCATCTCTTAGATTTCATTGTGGTGATGCTAACTTATTGTGAGTTCTTGTACGTAAAAGAATTAAAAGATGCCTAGTGGATATAAGTAAATAATGAAGATTTGGCATAAAATATATTATTGAGCCTATTAATTATTAATATTATTATTATTAATGGCCAGAAATGTAGTTGTCAATGATGTGAGGATAGATGTTATTCTCTTACTTTTACTAATTTAAAAGAATAGTTAGGAAGGCATTCTGTGGCCTACAGTGGATTTTTGGGAAAACTCACAGGAATGGCAGATTACAAAATCTCTTTGTTGGTAGTCTGAGAATAAACTGATGGCAATCACAATTGTTCATCTTTCACAAGGGTTGGGTATCTTCAAAAACTGCTTTTTATAGTTGAACACCCAATTATATAAGGCATGATGGAAGTAATAAACAAAGCCCTCATGCCTCCAAAATGTTTAAAAATTATCCTAGTCCAGAGTCTTTGCACTAATATATGAGAAATGTCCAGCTCCTCTATCTTTAATTCGTCTTTTAGAGAGGAAGTTTCCTCTCTAAAGTAATTAAGATGTCATAGGACAAGGATCCTAGATCTTAAGAACAGTAGCCTCTTCTCTCCATACCCAGAAGAAATTGAGGCTAATGACACACCTAAGAGAAGGAAGAAGCTACTGTTTACCTCACTTATTTGAAATACCTCTTGGGTTCACTTCTGACCGTCTGGAAAGGAGAACTCCTGAAGAAGATAGTTAAAGGGGTATGAATGATTTTTAGGAAAATTAAAAAGAAAACAATGTGCCAATTTAAATTAAGTAATTTATTTTGAGAAGCAAACTGCTAAATATTGCCTAAACTCTGCATCCTTGTTCAAATTTGACTGAATGAAGAATCTTACACATTTTGACTCTGAAATGACATATATTAGATGTCTGAGCACATGTGATTGTGCCAGTTTGAATATTTTTCTAAGCTGAAAGAAAGGTTAGATATAGGGTAATTAATTATTTCTTCAGGCTTGTGCCTATAACAGAGTACAGTTCAGAATTTTCTTCCACACCATGTTGCATGTTCGAAGACTCCTATGAAATCAGGAATCCTTTAAGGTAATGCAAGTGGAGACAAGCAAGAATATCTAATTTTCCCATAGGCATTATAAAATTAAGGGAGTATGAAAAAACTGAGGCACTGTGGTGGAGCGAATAGTTTGGAAGACTTGGATTCTTGCTCTGCCACTGACACTAGCTTTGTGTCCTTGGGTGAGTCACTTACTAACTTCATTGCCCCCAGGCAATCTGCATTAGTGGAAGGAGTTTCTCCTTAATGAATAACTTTTTAAGAATGAAGTTATCAGTCCAGCTTTTTTCTGGTCCCCCCTATCCCCCTCATAATTCTTCCCTATTTATTGTCATTTAAGACACAGCATGATCTTTATAAAATCACATATAGGAAAGACAGGTACCTTGAAGGACAGGTTAGGGATCTCCCTACGTGGAAATGACCAATACAGGATCAGAATTTTCTATAACCTAAATCACAGGGTATTTCATGAGAGACAGAGGTTACCTGATCAGGTCTGCACAGCTAACATCTAAAGTCAGATTTGAACCTCTGCCTTTCTCACTCAAGCCTAATGTACTTCATCCATTATGCCATGCTGCCCATATTCCTCATAATAATAAAGACATTTTCCTTATTTTTTCCAGGTTTTTGATCATTCCAAACTATGTCATTATGTCAGAAAGGCATTCTGAAAGATAATTTGAGTGCCTCCACATTGGAAAAGATTGGGAAATTAGTACAAATACTTTATATAGGAAAAGGTGACTTTTTAGGTGATTTAGTGGGTTGTTTTTTTTTTGAAGAATACATATCTGATTCCAATTTAAGTTACATGTTAATATAATATGTTAATGCTTTGGAAATATTTTACATACATTGTTAAGTCGATTCAATTTAAAACCACAGATTTCCTAACTCCTTTGGATGTTTCCCTTTTTGGGGAAGAGGGCAGAGAACCTGATTTCATTTTTTTTAACTCTGGATGACATACTGCTAGATGTTGGAAAATTCAAGTTGAAAACAGTATGGTAAGAAAAGAGTATTTTATACTACATTAAATAAAGTGCTATAACACATGTTTCTACTTTAATACTAAAAAAAAATCATTTCTAAATGAGTGGCTTCTGGGAAAAGGATGAACTGAAACATTTCAAACAGTATTCTCTGAAATAAATACTGATATTTCTATAGTCTCACAGGATCACAATAAGTGATTTTACAGTTTCTTGATTTAAAAAAAAAACTAGTAAAATCTCCGAATTCTCTGGGATGAAATGTAAATAGTATGAATATTTAAGCTGAGGAGAGATTAAAAAATATAGCTGGCACTTATCTAGTACTTTAAGTTTGAAAAGTGCTTTTACACACGATCTCATTTGATTCTCACAAAAATCCTATGAAGTAGGAGGTATTTCCTGTTTACATATGAAGAAAATGAAGCTGATGGAGATTGTTTCTTTTTACACAATCACAATAAATTACACAGTAAGTATATATGAGGTACTTGACTCTGCAGCACTCCATCCATTGTGCCGTAGTTGTGATGTTTTTCATGAATTAAGTAGGATGCCATTTAATTATTACAAGAGTAATTCATACTTCTGGCATTTTTTGAAAAAACCATACAACTCTGCTTGTCTGGTCCACTAGAAATTTAGTGGTGACCAGGACCTTCTCTATTGTATCACAGTCTTTTTTTTCTTTTTGTAAATTTTTAAAAATTTAAGTTTTCAACATTTGTTTCCACAAAATTTTGAGTTCCAGATTTTCTCCCCATCTCTCCTCGTCCCTCTCCCCAAAGTGACGAGCATTCTAATTACCCATATCACCAATCTGCCCTCCCTTCTAACATCTCTCCCTTCTCTTATCCCCATCTTCTCTTCTGTCCTGTAGGGCAAGATAAATTTCTATACCCCATTACCTGTATTTCTTGTTTCCTAGTTGTAAGCAAGAACAATACTCAACAGTTGTTCCTAAAACTTTGAGTTCCAACTTTTTCCTCCCCACCCCATCCCCATTGGGAAGGCAAGCAATTCAATATAGGCTATATATGTGTAGTTTTGCAAATGACTTCCATAATAGTCATGTTATGTAAGACTATATTTCCCTCCATCCTATCCTGCCCCCCATTTCTTCTATTCTCTCTTTTGACCTTGTCCCTGCCCAAGAGTATTGACTTCTAATTGCTCCCTCCTCCCATTGCCCTCTTTTCCATCATCCCCCCCACCCTGGTTATCCCCTTATCCCCCACTTTCCTGTATTGTAAGATAGGTTTTCATACCAAAATGAGGGTGCATTTTATTCCTTCCTTTAGTTGAATGTGATGAGAGGAAGCTTCATGTTTTCCCTCTCATCTCCCTCCTTTTTCCCTCCATTGAAAAGTCTTTTTCTTGCCTCTGTTATGAGAGATAATTTGCCCCATTCCATTTCTCCCTTTGTCCTCCCAATATATTCCTCCTCACCCCTTAATTTCATTTTTTTTTTTAGATATGATCCCTTCCTATTCTGTGTGCATGTGTGTGTGTGTGTAATCCCACCAACTACTCAGATACTGAAAAAAAGTTTCAAGAGTTACAAATGTTGTCTTTCCATGTAGGAATGTAAACAATTCAACTTTAGTAAGTCCCTTATGACTTCTCTTTGCTGTTCACCTTTTCATGCTTCTCTTGATTCTTGTGTTTGAAAGTCAAATTTTCTTTTCAGCTCTGGTCTTTTCATTAAGAATGCTTGAAAGTCCTCTATTTCATTGAAGGACCATTTTTTCTCCTGAAGTATTATACTCAGTTTTGCTGGGTAGGTGATTCCTGGTTTTAGTCCTAGTTCCTTTGATTTCTGGAATATCATATTCCAAGTCCTTTGATCCCTTAATGTAGAACCTACCAGATCTTGTGTTATACTGATTCTATTTCCATAATACTCAAATTGTTTCTTTCTAGCTGCTTGCAATATTTTCTCCTTTACCTGGGAACTCTGGAATTTGCTACAATGTTCCTAGGAAGTTTCCCTTTTTGGATCTCTTTCAGGAGGTAACAGGTGGATTCTTTAAATATTTATTTTGCCCTCTGGTTCTAGAATATCAGGGCAGTTTTCCTTGTTAATTTCATGAAAAATGATGTCTAGGCTCTTTTTTTGCTCATGGCTTTCCCATCCCATAATTTTTAAATTGTCTCTCCTGGATCTGTTTTCCAGGTCAAGTTGTTTTTCCAATGAGATATTTCACATTATCTTCCATTTTTTTATTCTTTTGATATTGTTTTGTGATTTCTTGGTTTCTCATAAAATCATTAGCCTCCATCTGTTCCATTATAATTGTTAAAGCACTATTTCTCCAGTGAGCTTTTGGACCTCCTTTTCCATGTGGCTAATTCTCCTTTTTAAAGCATTCTTCTCACTGGCTTTTTGAACCTCTTTTGCCAATTGAGTTAGCCTATTTTTGAAGGTGTTATTTTCTTCAGCATTTTTTGGGTCTCCTTTAGCAAGTCGTTGACATGCTTTTCATGATTTTCTCGTATCATTTCTCTTCCCAATTTTTCTTCCATCTCTCATACTTGATTTTGAAAATCCTTTTTGAGCTCTTCCATGGCCTGAGACCATTGAATATTTATTTTGGATGTTTGGGATACGGAAGCCTTGACTTTTATGTCTTTCCCTGATGGGAAGACATTGTTCTTCTTCACCCAAAAGGATAGGAGAAGATATCTGTTCACTAAGAAAGTAACCTTCTATAGTCTTATTTTTTATTTTATTTTTCCCTCTTTTGGGCATTTTCCCAACCAGTTACTTGACTTTTAAGTCCTTTGTCAAGAGTAGGGTTTACTCTGGGGATCTGTAAGATCTCAGTTCCTCCAAGGTGGCACAATCAAGCATGGACACTGGTCTGGGAGCAACCAGAAACTTTTGTGCCCAGAATCTGAGTAGTAGTATCCTCTTCACAACCACCTGGTCTCCAGTTCCACCAAGCCAGCATTGGGGGGCTGAGATTCAGACAAACTGCTCTATTCCCCCAGGGTTTTGGCTGGGGCGGGACTGCCATTCAGTGTGAGATAAAAATCAGCTGCTCAATTCCTCCAGGAGCATTAGGTGGGGGCAGGGTCTTCACACTGGGCTGAGGTAAGGATCAGCTGCTCAGTGCCCTCAGGGGTTTTAATGATCCAGCTGTGGATGAAGGCTGCTGTGGGAGCTGCTGCTGGCTGTTGCTGCCTGCTGGGGCCTCTGCCACTGCCACCTGAGGCCAGAGCTATGGGAAGACCCTGCTCCCATCTTGGCCACCTGTGGGTTGAGGGATCTGCAAATCACTGCTACTGATGCTGGCGATTCTGCCCCCAAGGCCTGCTTAGGTCCTCCTGGTGCCATGCTGCCTGGGTTTGAGAGACCTCTCCCATCGGCCTTTCAGGTCACCCTGGGCTGGAAATCTCCGTTGGTCTGTGGCTTCTGCTGCTCTAGAATTTGTTGAGAGTCTTTCTTTACAGGTATTATATATGGGCTGTGGGGAAGAGCTGGTGTATGTGGAGTCTTTGTACTCTGCCATCTTGGCTCTGCCCCCATCACATTCCTTTTTGCTGTATTCTACCACACTTGGAAACATGGCTTACCCTACATGAGAGTCAACTATCACAAATTCTAAGGATGCACCTGTTATGTACATGATATAATGTGGAACTGGGGTGTGTAGGATGGAGATCTCTTCATCATGTCATTTCCCTTCTCCCAAACCTAAACTCTGCTAGGCCTTAGGCATTCAAAACTTCTTCCCTCCTACTTCCTCATCCAAGCTGAAGGACAGATGCTCAACATCCACAGTAACAAAGTATGCTCATTCCCATCTTTATTCCTTTGTTCATATTGTAGTTGTATTCTCCTGTCCCTTTCCAAATTTTCTTTCAAACTCTAGCTTGAAATCTTACCTCTTCTATAATACCTTTACAGAGTTAAGAGACTACAAATCTAATCCAACTCCTTAATTTTATAAATGATAAAACTGAGGTGACCTAGAGAATTTAAATTTTGGCCAAGGTCATACAGGTAATAAAAAGCATAGCAGAGATACCTATCTAGTTTTTAAAACTTGCTATTTCAAGCTTTTCTCTTAATTTTCACTAGTTTTTCTTAATACAATTTAAGGATATACTGTTTTATGTTTCTTGTTGTTTCATGTATTAGTCTTTTACAAGATGGTAAATTCCTTGAATGAAGGGATGAATTTTAAATTTCTCCAGGTTTTCACTAGGTGCTCAACAAATATTTATTGAATTAGTAAAGTCAGAGCTGTGGTGACTGGTTTTAGCTATGAAAGGTAGAGATACTGCAGAAACAAATTTCAGTGTTGGAAGACTGGTTTACATCTAATGACTCCCTTCAGAACCTACTACATTTCTTGCCCTCTCCCCTTCTCCAATGCATGCCTTATTGCAACAAGGGAACAGATGTTTTAATTATCATAAATTAGAGATTTCAACTTAAAGAGCACTGGTTCATACTTTTAGGGAATAGTAAAATTCCTGTAATTTAAGATAAGGTCTTTTGATATTAGTTTTTATTAAGCTCTTAGGCCTTTAGTGACTTTTGACTACTTTTCACTGCATTCATGGTTCTATTTGAACAAAATTCATTTATGTTTTAAATAAGTTTTCTCGAATTGTCCCAACTGCAGGAAATGCAATGCTTCTTTGTAAGAACTTTTTGAAACCAAGTATTTGGATAAGAGTCATAAAAGCACAAAATATTAAAAGCAAATAGCCTTGAATAAGAAACATTTGCTATAATGGTAAAAATAAACATGGGTAAGTAAGATGGTGAAGGGAGGGAGGGAAGAGGTGGAATTATGTTAACCACACACTTAAAAACACATGAAAATAAGCCGTTAGGTTTTATATGAGAAGTTTTTGATAACCACTTTCTCTTTTGCTGTTTGACTAGACTATTAAAATCAAGTACAATTTCAATTTTCACTTAAGAGAAAAAATAGATTAAAAAACTTCTTGCCTGAAGAGATGAATGAAAAATTTCAGGATGATCCAGAAGCGTGAGACCAGGATGATACCCTTTAGCAATTGTTACTCTTCTGTGGGTCTGAAGCTAAATCTCATGACAGTTGTTAAGGCATCCGTGCTTGTAAATGCGTTTGGAAACATATAATAGACCCTTCCTTGCGATCATACATATATCCCTTTAAAAATGTAAGCAGAGACAGACAGCACAAATTTATACTTTTGGATGTTTATTTAATTCATCAGTTATTTCTGTTTAAAAACTGTTCTTATTTGCTATTAATGAAGTATCTAGTATTTAACCCTTAAGATTATCTTTCACACTTAGTTTCTTTGAAAGCTTAAAGCTTTTATTTAATGTATTTAAAATAAATTGTGCTTACTGCAATAAACCCAGGAATAATACATGAATCTCCTAAAGCAGATTCATAACCATTCGAAAGTTTCACATAGGAAAAATCAAATGAATGAAAAATGCATACAGTTTAGATCGTTATGGCATGGCAAGTTGTATGGCCTATTGAATTAGTCCATCAGTGCCTCTGTTTTGGACAGGCTTCAGACAGAAAATGAGTTGGATCCAGATTTGGCTTTTAATAATTTCAAGCAGCTCCCTAATACAAAATCCCACTGAATTCTCTTTCTTCTAAATTAATAATCTGTATTTATGCCTTTAAAAAAAATCAGTCATCTCTCTGACATATATCCCAGTCTCACTAAATCTTCATATTCAAAAATGAGTTTGGGCAAAAACTAAGTGGGTCTGACAGTACAAACTACATTCCATTCTTTTATTTTCCTATTAAAATTTTTTCTCATCATTCAAGGAATACAAAAGAATCGTTTAAAAAACTTCCCTACTCTTCTGAAATCTCCTCTTTTTCTCCTGAAAGTCTCTTCTCCTTTTTTCTGGGATCAAGATTAATCTTTGCACAGCATTTTAATGTTAGTATTGTCATGTATATTTTCCTCTTGGTTCTGCTCTCTTTAAACTCCATCTTTTTAACATCACTATTTTTGCTGATACTGTGTATTGGGTGAATTTTGGAACACTACAATTTTAGAAGAATGAAAAACAAAACAGCTTCAAGCTCAGTGGATGCTTGGTAAGTATAAGGATGATGCAGCAGACTATTATAAATGTGTAAGAAATTCTATAAAAAAGAATGGAGACTGATGGTGTAGTAATAGACCAATAACAAGTGATGTACATGCTAAGTGTAGCACTGGTAAATATAAAAATCAAAAGATTTAAAGGAGGGATTCTAGCAGGTTGGTTTGATGCCCTTGGGAGGACTTTAAGGACATGAAATAAAAATCACATAGGATGAAAAGTAATGGATGGCATACAATTCTTAAGTTCTGGGAGTGTCAGGATCAATGAAATAAATCCATTAATTAGTATTTCAATAAATTCTTAAAAGTCAATCTTAAATATAGCTGATGACTCTTAAGAGGGCCAAGGAGAAGGGTAGGGATATGAGACAAACGTAGGTGATGTAAAAACAAAAGATATCAATAGAATTTTTTTACACATTTTGATTAGATTTTAATGTTTCCACAGTAGTACTCCTGTAACTTGACTCTTATTATTTAGTGTGTTGCTTTACTCTCTTAAATAAAGGAAAAGGATAGAACATTTTCATAATTAGAGACAATTTTCAAAAGTATTTGATTTAAAACATTTTAGTACAGAAGACAGCAGTTGTTTTTATATGGAGAAGATTCTCTCATGAAACAATTTTTATAACCTTTAAAGAAGCAATCAAGCCATTACAAAATATAGGTTGAGACTAGACCAAAGTCAGTTGGTGACTGAATTGGGATTAGAATCCAAACTCCTGACTCCCATACTCTGACCCACTAAAGCATGCTGCAGTATAGATAAGAGTGCAAAGAAAACCAATGCACAGAACAATGCCTCCAAAAACAAAAACATAAATCTCAAGAACCCTGGTGGTAGGTGCTATTTACATCCTCATTTTATTGATAAAGAAATTGACGTAGATTAAGTGACTTGCTCAGGATAACACTGCTAGTGAGAGTTTGAAGCTGGATTTTAACTGGGTCATCCTCACTCTAGTACACTTATCTGTCCTCTATGACAACCACCTGCCCCCATTTAACCATTAAACTCCCTCTTTACATTTCAAAAACTCCTTAGTTATGCCCTTTTCTTTGTCTTTACTCCAGTTTCTTCTGGAGTTTTCTCTAGCCACCTGCCCCCACACATCATCCTACCTACTTAATTTTCATCATCTATGTGATTGTCCTTCCTTGTTGCCTACAAACAAGCTCAGATCTCTCTTATGCTTAACAAATTTTCACGTCCCTACTGCCTCTGAAAACTATCGTCCTATATATCCTTTGCTTTATACCCAAAACTCCTTAGAAAAAGTTAACCACTCTCCTCCCCTTTTACATACTTTTCAACCCATTTCAATTTCATCACTCATCCAAGACCATCTCCAGAGTTACCAGTGTGATCTCTTGACTGCAAAATCTGATGACTTTTCAACTACTCTGAATCCTTAAGGATTCTGCAGCTTTTGGAAACTGCTGACTGACCATTCATTTTTGTCTTGGCATTGTTTTTGTGTTGTCAGTGCCTCAATAAAATAGCTGGTTAATAACGGTGTATTGATTCACTGATTGTTACTTTAAATTCCTGGCTTTTGGCCCTACATTTTTACCATCAAAAGTTGACTACATGGAACAGTTAGTTAATCCAAGCAGTCTATTCATTGGAAAAGAAACTTTTTTAAATCAAGCGTACAGAGCCTTTTGACAATTAAAAAATTTTCAATTGATCAAGTAAAGCATTTAACAAGTACTTGCAGTGTGCCAGGCAATGTGCTAAATGCTGAGTACACAAATGTAAGGACACAAAAATACACCCTACCCTCAGGGAGCTTACCATGTAAACAAATAGGTACATACAAGATACAAAGTATAAGGAAAGGTAATTTGAGGATAAAGTTCAATATGACTTAATTTCAACCACTTTTAGCAAAGTGATATATATATATAGTGGAAACAACTGATTTCGAAGCCAGAGGGCCTGGATTCAGATGCTGACTGCTACTCAATCATTTATTCTTTCTAAGTCTTAGACTTTTAATCTCTAAAAATAAATTCTTTTAGATGATCCTTATGATCCTTTCTATCTCTAAATCTATGGTCCTCATATAGAAACACAGCTGTAGATAGGATTCTTAGTGCTGTCCAAAGTTGGCTTTTGCTGGCCATACACACGTATACACAAATTGTTACAGAAATTAAATGCTTCAACTAAGAATTAGGTTTAACAGGAATGGCTTAAAACAATTAAAAAAGTCACAAGTTTTCTGGGCTCCAGTCAGTTAAATTATTCTTTCCAAAGTATATATCACCTAACCCCAACAACTGAGGCTGGGAATTAACTCCAGAGGATCCACATCACCTCCAGGTTTAAATAGACGATCTGTTCAAAGCCTTTCACTACCTTTCCGTTCTTCACGTCTTAATCTCCCCCGATCCAGTGACACCGACCCAGTGGCTGTTTCTCACTCCGGACCCCATTTCTTATGTTAATATTAACAGGATTTTACTGAGCCAGTCTCTTACCCGAGAAGGATGAAACAGCCGGCTCGGGGCAAAGTACTAGATTTCCGGTAGCCGTTTAATCAGTTCACCCGGAGGAACGGATGCCCTGCACCCTTAGCTTGGAGCACTCCAAGCCTGGGCTGCCCTCCCTCCGCACCTCTGCCTCCCGGCCAAAATCCCATCTACGAGTAGCCTTTCCCTAGCCCCGTCAATGTTGGCGTCTCATTCCCATCGGGCTGTGAATGTCCCAGCACAGAGCCTGCAGAGAGCACGTGACTAAGAAATGCTTCGTGATGCGGACCTCCCGAGGCCTGGATGTGATTCCTGATCCGGGTGCCTCTTCCCTGCCCCCTGCCGCTCACTGCAGCTGTATCTGGGCGTGGGGAAGACCTGGTGTGAAGTGGGTGCCCCTTAAAAATACTTGGTAGCCCGAAGTTGCATTCTCGATGACAATTGAGCAGCCTAAGGGGCGCGGGTGGCACAATTAATTAGGAACCCACGGCATTAAATGCGGCTGTCCAGCCAGCAAAATGGTGCAAAGTGCCACCGCCCCAAATGCTCATCCCTCACTGTTCGGGGGAAGGGTTACGAGGGTTCTCGAAGCACTGCCAGATCTGAGTGAGCACAGTTCACACTGTCCGAGCCGGGGCTGAATTTGGGACCAGGCCAGGATGCTTTGCCAAAGTGGAAAACGCCCGAAACGTGAGCCACTCAGCCTAGAGGGCGATAAGAGCGAGCCCCGGGCCGCGGGAGGCAGAAGGGCCCCGAGATAGCTCCGAGCTGGAGGCGAGGGTGGGTGTGGCTGCAGCGGCCCGACATCCCACCTGAACTTTGGTGGCGGGCCGGCAGGCGTCCAGCAAAAAGCGGCGGGGAAGGAGGACGGGCCACATTCCGGGGACTTCCGGACACTCGAGGTGGCCCCGAGGAAGCAGAAAGCGGGAGCGTGGCGGTACGAGCTCTAACTCAGGTCCAGCGACCCAAACCCCACCAGTGGGCTTACCTCGGGGCCGAAACCGGTGCTTGGCTTGCCCGGCGGGAGTTCCCATTGGTCTCCCGAACTGAAGACCCGCCTTCCCAGGGGCGGGACAAACTCCCTCTGCCCACGCCCATGTTTTGATTGTCAGGTAAGACCGTCCAATGGTGGGCAGGAAGCTGCAGGTCGGTCCAATAGGAAGCTCTTTAGGTCGTGGCGCGCGGAGTTTGAGTGCTCTCGCTCGCGGGTGACGGCCTCAGGCGGTAGGAGGACGGAGCGTGAGCTGCGGGGGTGGGTCGGAGGACGGACTCGAGGCTGGACGGTTGACGCGAGTGCGAGCCCCCGGCTCCCGGCGGCCTCTCGAGGGCCCGAGCGGAGCGAGAGGTGAGTGAGGCGGCGCCCGGTGGACGGTGCCACGGCTTCTGCCTCCTCCTTCCCCGGGGTGGTCACCGAACCCGGAAGCCGAAGCCCGGGGCCGAGGAAGGGGGAAGCGGAGGAGACGAGGGTCTGGGCCGCGACCCCGGGGCCCGCCCGAAGCCGAGCGGGCAGCGGCACTTCCTCCTCCCTCAGTTTGCTCTGCGGTGGCGTGGCCTAGATTAGATGGACCGCCTTTGTACTCAGGCCTTGCTCAGGCACGCCCGCCTCTTCGTGAGCCCGTTTGGCGTTTTCTTGGCACAGGTACCGGAAGGCTCTGCCGGGTCCTCCTCCAGCTCGTTGTACGGAGGAGGAAACGGAGGCACACAGGGGCACCCGGCCGGGGTCTTAGTTCGAGCTCGCGTGTGGTCCTCCGGCCCCGCCGCTTCCCCTGCTTGCCCCGAGCCTGGAGGACCGGGTGGCTCGCTGCGTCCCGGGCCTGCCTCTGTTATCTCTACCCCGGCGTTACAGTTAATGCAGAGAAAAACCCGCGCCTGCCCTCTGGGAGTGCGGAGACAGCTGTTGTTTAAAAATGCCAGCTAGAGGAGGCGCCAAACTCGTGTTTATTCACTGCTCCGTGGGGCTGAGTGGCTTACTTCGATCGAATTAAAAACAACAAAACGCATTGGTTTCGGGGATCCCGCCCAGAACCAGACCCCACCGTCCAAAGGATGACCTCTTGTCCGAGGAGATAACCGGAAGTTTTTACAGCCTAAACTAGGTTTTCGTAATACGCTAATAACTCTTGCTTAACCATTTCAAATTTAGACCTCTTCCTTGGGTATATGACTGATTGATTTTCAAGCTTTCCTAGACAAGGTTAATGGAATTTCTTAAGCCACAGGGCTGTGGAACGTATTCCTGAAGTGTGGGCCTGACCATGACACTCCCCAGATCAGGGAGATTTGGAGGCTCCCCATTGACTTCAGGTCCTCTGTCAGTTTGAAGCCCTTCCTCTGCTGGCATCAAAGAAAATCACTTGTGGCAACTTGATAGGGGTTGGGAAGGGGAGAGATTTGAAGCATTCAGGCCATTTAGGAGGTCTTGTTTAAACAAGAGGTGATGAGGGCTTGAACTTGGGAGATGGACACATGAGTATGCCCAAGGGACAACATTGAGTAGGAGAGTCACCTTGGCAGCAGTACACATAGGATGTATTGGAATGGGGAGAGCCCTTGGAGCAGAGAGACCAGAAGGTTGTTGGAGGAATCCAGGTGAGAGGGAATGAGGGCACAAACTAGGTTGTGGCTGGTGAGTGGAGAGAAGGATTGATATAACAAGACTTGACAGTCAGGTGAGATTGAAAAAGATGACTCTAAGATTTTAGGACCGAGTGATTGGGAGGGTGGTGGGTCCCTTAACAGTAAAAATTCAGAAGGTTGAAAGGTATGAGGGAAAAAATAATGAGTTCTGTTTGACACATGTTGAATGTAGGATGCTAATGGAACATCCAGTTGGAGAGATTAAAGAGGCAGTTGGATATGTGTGGGATGGCTCAGGTCCCTACATAAATCAATTACTCAGAGGCCTCTCAAAGTGATGACAGAAAAGAGATTTATTCGATTCTCGAGAAGCGGGGCTAACCTGTAGGAGTAGGAAAGCCGAAGACAAAGAAAAGGCAGTGATTTATATAGACTCTAACACAAGTCCCTCTCCCCCCCCACTGACCATTATTCTCATTAGCTGAGAATATGATCTTACATTCTAGACACGAAATCTAACCAATCCCTTTTGAAATGAAGACACTGAAGAATTAGGTAAACTTTATCCAATCATTGAGACCCTAATGTACTACACAGTTTTATATCCTTATATGGAATTATTCTGTTCTAAAAATATAGTAACCTTGAGCCTCTCAGTCTTCCCTCACCCCTGGGAGAAGAATTACAATCTGAGAAGTCTTCACTAAACCTATCCCACTCAGATATATATGTGTGACTGTAGCTCAGGAGAGGGATTTGGCAACTAATTGGTTACCTGGGAGGTGAAGAGTGAGGAAATGAAATGTCTTTCAAACCTGGGTGAGTGGAAGATGAAGCCCTCAAGCAGAAATGGGGAATTTCTGGAAAGCAGAGGGGTTAGTAGGAAAGATAATTAGTTTGGTTCTTGCTGTGTTGAGTTTGAGATACTTAGGAGCCAACAATAAGTAGTTGATGATGCAGAGTTGGAAGTCAGAGACATTAAAATATATATTAGTTTAAAATTGCACTAAAGCTTTTGGGACACTAGATTTGGAATTTAGCCATATAGAGATGATAATTCAACTTATCTTGATGAAGTCAAGGCTAGAGTGAGTGTAGAGTTGCACTGAACCTTTCCGTGAATCCACAGGGGTTGTGATGAAGTAATTGATCTAGCAAAAGAGACTGAGAAGGATTGGTCAGACAGGAGGAAAACTAACAGACTAATCTCATGAAAACCCAAACAAGAGAGAGTATCCCCTCAGGTGGATGGGATGATTAATAGTATCAAATGATGCACAGAGGTCAAGGATGAAGGGGAAGAAAAGATAATCAGATTTGTTGCATAACAGATAACTGGTGATTTCGAAGTGCAGTTTTAGTGGAGTGGTGAAGCTGGAAGCAGCAAAGGATTGAGAAGGAAAGTATTTAGCTTTTTCTCAGTTTGCCCATGATAAGGAAGATACATGATTGATGGGGAGAATGTTAAGCTCAAGTGAGGACTTTTAAAGGATTGGAGAGACCTGGATTTGTTTGTAGACATTAGGGAAGGACTCAGATTACTTTGTACATTTTATGAACACAGTAATTTTGTAGGGAGGGCAAAGTCTGAACAACTGGGGGAATCAGAAGGGACTTGTTAAAGTGGTGCCATTTGAGCTAATCTTTGAGAGAAGCTAGAATTGGAATCTCAGAAGAAGAGGTGAGGAGGGATTGTATTTCAGCCTAAGGATGCAGCCTGTGCGAGACAGGTTAGAGGCAGAATGTCCTGCTATGGGAAATAACAAATAAGGCTACTTGCCAGGGAGATCAATTAGGGCACTAGTTCTGGGGGAGTAATCATCCTGGAAAAACTCTTTGGAGATAGCATATGAAGGGCTTCACATGACAGACGACCTGAAGTCAGTTGGGAGCCTCCAAATCTCACTGATCTGGGGAGTGTCATGGTCAGACCCACACTTAAGGATATGTTCCACAGCCCTGTGGCTTAAGAAATTCCATTAATTTCATCTTGGAAAGCTTGAAAATAAATCACATACCCAAGTAAGAAGTCTAAATTTGAAATGGTTAAGCAAGAAAATAGTTAGTGCATTGGGAAAACTTAGTTTAGGCTTTAAAAACTTTCTAATAATTAGAGCTATCTGGAAGTGTAATGAGATGGTGATTATTCAGATGACCACTTGTCTGTTCTGTTGAAGTGACACTTGTTTGTAGGAGTTCGACCAGATGGCCTTTAAGGCCCCTTCCCCCTCAGAAGTCTTTGATTGTTTAAATTCAATGGTAGTAGCCCCCAGCTTGGAGAGCTAATGGAAGTTCTAGGGGTTTGCAGATCCTTGGCCTATGTAAATTCCAACTAAAATAAAATTCTCTGTTTGAACACACCACCACTAAGAGAGTGTGACTTTACCTTCCTTTTGGCACATTTCTTCCAACATCTTTTGTCCTTCCAGAATAAATAATTCTTGTTAAGGATAGAGTTGTTGGTGTTGCCTGTGGGTGCTTGCTTCATGTCCTTTAACACAATTTCTATGTCAGTTTCTTTCTCCTTTAAAGTAGTGGTCTCAAATTTTCCCAAATCTGACATTTGTCCTTTTTATTTTCAGTTTAAATAATAATTTCCATTTTTTCCTGAGTCCAGTGTTTTATTGAACTTCTATCATTTCAGTGTCAATGTCTCTCATGTTGAATCTGCTCAGGCAGCTCTTGGAATATTTTGGCATCCCCATAGAACAGGTAAATATATTTTCCCAGACAATTGACCTCATTGCATTTGTCTCCAGGTTGCTTTAGGTAAATATAAAATAAAAACACTTAGTTTAAGGCAACATTTAAATTTCTCGTTAGGCAGGAAGAATGCACATTGCTTAGTATATAATTTTTTAAGATATCGAACGTGTCAAGTTTTCCCTTCTTCTGCCCCTTCATTCAACACTTCTGTGTCCCAAACTGCTAGCTTCAATTGAGAGCACAAAAGAAGTTAAAGAACATGGAGAGCTTTTATAATTGAGGAATTTTTATGAGATAGTTAGATCAAAAAGATAAGATATATATGATAATATGTAAGCAAGTATGAGATTTGTGTGCATAATACAAGTATGTATTTGTATGTATTGTATGTATGTATGTACACTAACCTGAATAAATTCAGAGAAATTCTTTGAAGGGGAGGGGTTGATTGAGATGGTAATAACATAGACAAAGACATTTGGATGGCAGTTGACTGTTGGCAGTGATTTATTGAGTACCTATTGTGCTAGTAAGCCGGTGATTCAGAAAATTGTAGGACGGTCACAGTCTTTAAAGGACTTACAGTCTAGTAAAGATGGCAAAACTAATAGTCAATCAGAAGGCATATATAAAGTGCGTTCTCTGGGAACAGAAGATATATTTTCTATTTTCAATGAGCTTCTATTTTTCATGGGGTCATGTGCATATACACAAGTATGTACAAAATAAGGTAATTTTGCTGACCCAGAGTATAAACATCTAAGGAGATCAGGAAAGGCTTCACATAAGTTACAGGGCAGGATCGTGGATTTAGAGCTGTATGGGACCTGTTTTACCCGTGAGGAAACTGAGACCTAGAGAGTTTTGAGATTATATAGATAAAAAGTGTCAACAGGGATGTTTGAAACCCTTATTCTGATCCCCATACCATTGCATTTCCTGACCTTGAGCTGAACCTTGAAGGAAACTAGGAATTCCAAGGAGCAGAAACAAAGAGGAAATGCATTCTTGGTAGTTAGGGGATTTAGGGAATAAGGTGCCAGGCCCAGAGTCCAGAGGCATTGCCTCAGGGCTTCAAATTCTGCCTCAGAAGCTTAATTGTATTATTAACTACCTCAGGTTTTTAAAAGTGTAAAATGAGGATAATAGCCCCTAGCTCATAGAGTTGTTTTGATGATCAAGTGAGACAGTATTAGTAAAGCATTTAGCACAGTGCGTGGCACGTAGTAACTACTTAATAAATACCTGTTTCCTCCCAGTTTCCCTAGATAGCATTTATTTGGAGTATTTGGTGAAAATTTCTTCCAAAATGATAATTGTTGTCTATTGTTTTTGTGGGTCTTTGGGAACAGTTTACACCAATATGGGAAGCTCATGCAAATGGTCGAAGTATTGTTCGAGTTATAGTGACCCGTTTACCTTCAAATCTCTTTTCAAGAGCTGATTTGTACCAGTTATGGTCCGCTGTAAGTAAACACCAGCCTTTTCCTTTCTGTTAGGGGCTAAAAGGTCTTTCTGGATGGTTATTCAATCTTTTCTTTGTTCCTTTGTTTGTATGTAATTTTATCTTATTGTAATTTTTAAAAATTTTATTTGAATTTCATTTTTATTTTCAGTTCCAAATTCCCTCTCTCCCTCCCTCCACTCCTCTTTCACCCACTGAGAAGACAAGAAATATGATACCTTTTATACGTAAGAAATCATGAAAAACATTTCCACATTAGCCACATTATGATAAAAAGAAACCGGAAAGATAAAGGAGGAGAAAAGAATATGCTTTAATTTGCACTCAAGAGTTCCATCAGTTCTCTGTTTGGAGTTGCATAGCATTTTTCATCATGAGTTCTTTGGAACTGTGGATCATGTATTGACCGAAGTAGCCAAGTCTTCCACAGTTGATCATCATTACAATGTGACTGTTACTGTGTGCGATGTTCTTTTATTGCAGGTCACTTCATTTTGCTTCAGTTCACATAAGTCTTCAATTTTTCAGAAATAATCCCCTTAATCATTTCTTACATCACAATAGTATTACAGCACCAATCATATACTACCATTTGTTCAGCTATTCCCCAGTTGATGGGCATCTCCTCAGTTTCCAATTCTTTGCTGCCACGGAAAGAACTGCTGTAAATATTTTTGTACAAATAGGTCCTTTCCCTTTTCTTTGATCCATTTGGATATAGAACTAGTAGTGATATTGCTAAGTCAAAGGGTTTGCACAGTTTTGTAGTCCTTTGACCATAGTTGCAAATTGTTTTATGGAGTGGTTGGATCAATTTACAAGGTATACCCACAGCCTCATCAGCATTTGTCATTTTTTCTTTTCTGTCATGTTAGTCAACCTGATGGGTGTGAGGTGGCGCTTCAGAGTTGTTTTAATTTGCATTTCTCTTAATAATTTAGAGCATTTTTTCATGTGGCTATTGATAGCTTTTAGTCTTTTCACATCCTTTGACCATTTATTAGTTAGGGAATGGCTCTTATTTTTATAAATTTGGCTCAATTCTCTACGTATTTGAGAAAGATGGCCTTTATCAGAGAAAACTGATTAACATATATAAAAGTTTTTGACAAATGTTTCATGATATATAGATTCATGATAGGAAAGAAAGGTAACTGATTAAGTATTTGAAAGACCACACCTACAGCATATTGAGCACAGTATTAGCTTGACTGACAATGCCTGTTAAAATGCTTCTGGGGTTTCTCATTGGTTTTGTCTTGATCATTATTTTTATTAGTAACTTAGATGAGAAAATAGATGATATTATTAAATTTGTAGACAACACAAAGCTAATATAATAGATGATAGAGTAGAATAATGGGCAAATATAGGAAAATGAAATTTAATAGGAATTAAAACCTTTATAATTTTTGTTGGATACTAGTACAGAAAGAGAGAAATGTACCTAGAAAGTAGTTCATGTGAAGAAAATTTATGGGTTTTATGAAATCCCTTTCAATTCCAAAGGCTTCAGTCTAAGTACTTTTTGTATGTATTGATAACACTAGATTTTAAATCAGTTTTCCAAAATAAATGTTTAAGTATGTTTTTATGTTTAAATAGATTTCAGCAGTTTGGGAAAATAAGGAATATGGATCAACTCGAAGTATTGTTCGTAGCATTGGGAAAATTCTTCCTTTAGAACCTTGTCCAAGGCCTAATTTTGAGGTAGGTCAATTATTATTTGATATACTTAGTTCTGCTAAGGGTGAAGTATAGAGGGTAAGGATAGAAGAGAAATGGAAAAAATAGCCCTTGTTCTTAGTGAATTTAAAACCTAATTTGGAAAAGAAGTAATTTTACTTTTGAGCTGAGGTGAACTTTTTTACCTTTCACTCCCACAATAACAGTTGCCTACCACATGTTCCAAAGTGGAAGTGCTGGAGGCATCTCAAAAACTGACCTCATTATCTTTGTTCCAGAAAATTTTCCAGTTGTCTCAACTTTCTTGTTAGATGTGCCACCATCCATCTAGAACCCGTCAAGTTCATGTTGAAAATCTTGGCATTATTCTCAACTCTTTTCTCTCTCATCTCATCTATATCCAAATCAGTTGCAAATTGCTTTTTCTACAGCTACAACTTTTCTCACATCTGTCCCCTTCTCTTTAACTGCTTTATCTTAGTGCTGACCCTTGGCCAACTCTGTCTCTTCTGAACTTGAATGTCAGTAAAAAAAAAAAAGCATTTCCTTAAACAGAAAAAGAGGATTACTTAGGAAATCTTGAATCTCAGTTTCATACCTTTCAAAATGATCCTTTTTGACTGTGCTTTGTAATATGCTTTTGTAATGTGCTTTTTCCTTCTGTATATTTTTTAAAATGTTTCACTAGATCTATTTTTGGTGTCACCATTTCATACTCTCCTCTGTTTACACTAACTTCTCTTTCACTGGTTTTTTATTGGCTCTCAGATAAAGTTTAATTTAATTTTTAATTTAATATTTTTTACATATAATTTACATGTAAAAACTATCTTAACATTTTTTTCAAATTTTGAGTTTCAAATTCTCTCCCTGCCTTCCCTCTTCCCCTCCCCACACTGACAACGCAAGCCGTTTGATAGAGGTCATACATGTGTAGTCATGTAAAACATATTTCCATGTGAGTCATGCTGTGAAAGAAAATTACAAAAAATCCCAAGAAAAATAAAGAAAAAGTATCTTTGATCTCCATTTGGGCTCCATCAATACTTTCTCTGGAGATGGACAGTGCACCCTTCATTGTAAGTCCTTCAGAATTGCCTTGTATCATTATGTTGCTGAGAATAGCTAAGTTATTCACAGAGCTCATCTTACAGTATCTCTGTTACTGTATGCAATGTTCTGCTCATTTCACTTTTATTCAATTCATGTAAATCTTTCCAGGTTTTTCTGAGAGTTTCCTGTTTGTCATTTCTTATAGCACAATTATATACAACTTATTCAGCCAGTCCATGATTGATGGATATTTCCTCAATCTTCAGTTCTTTGCCACCACAAAAAGAGCTGCTGTAAATATTTTTGTACATATAGGTGCCTTTCCTTTTTCTTTTTTTATCACTTTGGGATATAGACCTAGTAGTGGTATTGTTGAGTATACATGGTGTTATAGCCTTCCAGAATGGTTGAATCAGTGTACAACTTTACCAACAGTGCATTAGTATTTTAATTTTCTTTTATTCTCCTCCAAAATTTGTCATTTTCCTTTTCTGTCATATTAGCCAATTTATAAATTTGACTCAGTGTTCTATATATTTGAGAAATGAAGTCTTTAACAGAGAAACTTCATGTAAAATTTTTTTTACTTTAATGATTACCAACTATGTGTTTCTTTCCATCCTATTTTTCCTGTTTATCCTACTTTCTCTCTCTTTTCAACCTGACCCTTTTCAGAATGTTTTCCTTCTGACTTTTACCTCCCCAAATCTGCCCTGCCTTCTATCAACACCCCTCCCATCTACCCCAGTCCTTTCCTCCTCCTACGTTCTTGTATGGTAAGATAGATTTCTGTACTCAACTGAATGTGTATGTTATTCCCTCTTTGAGCCAATTCTAGTAAGGTTCACTTGCTACCCCCACTGGCCCCTCCCTCTTCTTTCCCTCTGCTGCCCCTCCACTGTAAAATCTCTTTCAGGCTTCTTTTATTATATTGGATAATTTATCCCTTCTACCTTTCTCTTCCCTCTTCCAGTGCATTTTTCTTTCTCACCCCTTAATTTAGGTTTTTTAGATAATTATCCCATCACATTCAGCTTATACCTGTGCCTTCTATCTACGTATACTCCTTCTAACTGTCATAATGATGAAAAATTTTAAGAGTTGCAAGTTTTCTTTTCCCATGTAGGAATGTAAACAATTTAACCTTATTGAATCCCTTATGATTTCTCTTTACTGTTTACCTTTTTGTGCTTCTTTTGAATCTTATGCTTGAAAGTCAGATTTTCTATCCAGCTCTGGTTTTTTCATCAGGAATGCTGGAAAGTCCTTTATTTCATTGAATGTCTGTTTTTTACCCTAAAGGATTATACACAGTTTTGTTGGGTAGGTGATTCTTGCTTGTAACCCTAGCTCCTTTACCCTCCGGAATGTTATATTCAAAGCCCTCTGATCTTTTTACGTAGGAACTGCTAAATCTTGTGTTCTTCTTACTGTGACTCTACAATATTTGAAATGTGTTTTTGGCTGCTTGTAATATTTTCTCCTTGACCTGGAAGCTCTGGAATTTGACTATATAATATTCCTGGATATTTTCATTTTTGAGATCTTTTTCAGGAGGTGATAGGTGGGTTCTTTTGATTTCTAATTTCTGTTTTACCTTCTAGTTCTAAAACATCAGGGCAGTTTTCCTTGATAATTTCTTGAAAGATGATGTCTCGTCACTTTTTTTTTTATCATAGCTTTCAGGTAGTCCAATAATTCTTGAATTATCACTCCTGGATCTATTTTCCAGTTCAGTTGTTTTTCCAATGAGATATTTCACATTTTCTTCTATTTTTTCATTCTTTTGATTTTGTTTTGTTGATGTCTCATAAAGTCATTAGCTTCTATTTTCAGTTCTAATTTTTAAGGGATTATTTTCATCAGTGAGCTTTTGTACCTCCTTTTCCATTTGACCAGTTCTACTTTTTAAGGAGTTCTTTTCATTAGTTGATTTTTGTACCTCTTTTTACATTTGACCAATTTTGCTTTTCAAGGCATTCTCTTTACTAGATTTTTGTGCCTGTTTTATCATTTGGTCTATTTTGTTTTTTTCAGTATTTTTTTGTACCCTCTTTACCAAGCTCTGTTGACTCTTTTTTCATGATTTTCTTGCATCAGTCTCATCACTTTTTCCAATTTTTCCTCTACCTATCTTATTTTAAAAATTCCTTTTGAGCTGTTGCATGGCATATTCATATATTCAATTCATATTTTTCTTTGAGGCTTTAGATGTAGGAGTTTTAACTTTGTTGTCTTCTTCTGAGTTTGTGTTTTGATCTTTGTGTCACCATAGTAAGTTTCTGTAGTCAGAATCCTTTTCACTCTTCGCTCATTTTTCACCCTATTTCTTCACTTTTAACTCTAAGCTAAAATGGGACCCTGCTTCCAGAGTGGAGGGGCAAAAAAATCTTCAGGTTTTTTGTGCAGCCATTTTTGGTGATAAATCTGGGGCCCTGTAAATTTTTGGTTCTTCCAAGGAGGTATCATCTAAGGAGACGTGTTTTTACTACTCTCCTGTACTGTACTGGTGTTTGAGCAACCACAAGTACTCTTTTCCACCCTGGTTCCGTGACCAGGGTCTTCACTCGCCTGAAGCAACAAGCTCTGGTGTGCTAGTGTTCCTCCTTGCCCTAGGACTGAGACCCAAGATTGAGACCCAGATCCAAAGTATGGGCAGTGTGATAGAGTCCTGCCTCCAGTGCCAGCAAATGGACCTCTGTAATCTCCTTCTGGCTGGTTTACCATCTGGACTAAGAGGTCTGAAACTGCCCACCAAGGTCTCCTCCTGCTTTGGTGGGTCCTGGTCTGCACTGGCATGGCCACCCCAGTGCAACAGACCTTTGCTGCCAGACTTCTAAGTTGTCTTGGTTTGGAAAATTGTTTCACTCTGTCCTTTTGTGGGTTCTGCTGCTCTAGAATTTTATAGCGGATGGCCTGCATCCCTATAGACCAACTCCATTTATTGATCTGAGGGTCAGGGTATTTATAGACAGAAACTGCAAACCTACCTGACATTCTGCTTGTCTCCTGCCCTGGTAATTTAATCAGTCTTATCTTAAAGACTGTGAGTCTAGAGGGCATTTATTTTACATATCCCTTGTTTTCTGTAATTCTCATGTTTGTCTGGGTGGGGTGGGGGCATGGAGAGCCATTATGTAGGATAAAGAGCACAGTTTCAACCCTGGCCCTGAACAGAATTAGTTTTGAGACATTATTAAAAGGTATTTGGAGGGACTTAGGGGAGAACAGGGGAGTCCTTGCCTTTTGTTTACCATCTTGGTTCCGCCTTTAGCTGAGTTTTAAAAGCCCTTCACAGCCTGATCCCTTTCTCTTTCCATCGTCATTGCATGTTACTCTGCCCCCTGCACTTTTGCTACTCCATGAAACTGCCTCTCTATTCCTCACAAGTGAGACTGCATTTCCCATCTTTGAGCCTTTAACCCTGGCAGACTCACATGTGTGTTTTGTACTCCCTCCCTACATCTATTTCACAAAGTCCTTTTGCTTCATTACTCAGTTCAGGTAACATCATCTTCGTGAAATCTTTGTTCCGTGCAAGTGCTAAATTACCTTGTATTTATTCATTTTATGTTTAGGTGGTGTGGGTGTGTGTGTGGGTGGTGAGTATGGGTTGTATTATTCTTTGTTCTTTTATCAATAGCATCTTGTGCAGTGCCTGGAACATTCTCAGTTACTTAACTGCGATCAGCCTCAGTTTCCTCAACTATAAAATGGGGATAATAATGTCACCTACCTTACAGGATTATTATGAGGATCAAATGAGATAATATTTGTAAAGTGTGTTGCACAGTCCTTGGCATTAAGCCTTAGTGTTTAATTGCTTCCCTTTCCCTCTCCCCGGTGTGCACTTCCATCATTGGTTCCAATGATGGGATCTTAGACTACTCTTACCACCTGCTCTCTTCACTGTATTTATTGGACAAAGCCACAAAACCAAGGTGACTGGGGGCACTGTAAATTTGTTCCCTAAATCTCAACAGGGCCTTTATTGCATCAAGGGAATCCTTTTATGCCCCTTTAATCAGTTCATTTTCCCAGTCATCAAAGCAGCTTTTCAATATTCTTCAAGTATTCTTTGGCACCTTCTACCCCCACTGGAGATCCTCACCTCCTACTTCATTAAAAAAATTGAGAGCATTTACTAAGAGCTCCCTTTTCTTTCCTCCTCTTCATATTATATTACTCTGATGTCTTCCTTCAGTATCTCCTTCATCCTTCTTGTGAAAAGGTGACTTTTCTTGTCAGGCAAATTCCTCTGTGTGCATCCTTTCTTCCACCCCAGCCCAATCTAGCTCAGCACAGGATAGCCAGACCTATTCCATCTTCTCCAGTAGATTGGCCCTTTTTCCTCACTCTCTGTAATCTTCAGTCTCTGTCAATCTACTGACTCCTTCCCTGTTGCTTACAAGTATGCTCGCATCTCTTTAACCTTAAAAACCCTTCACTTGGTCTTAGAATTGCTTCTATTTAGCTCCCTTCCCTTTATCTGCTAAATTTCTTGAGAGAGCCACCTGTAACTGGTGTCTCTGTTTCTCTCATTCTCTTTTAAACTTTGTGCAGTCTTTCAGTAGCATTGTTCTACTGAAACTGTTCTCTAAAAAGTCACAAGTGAGCCCTGTCAAATCAAATAACCTTTTCTTAGCCCTAATCCTTCTTGACCTCTTGGTAACATTTGATATTATTGATTGACCCTCTTCTCCTTTTCTCAAGTTTTCATGACACTACTGTCTCTTGGGTTCCCTCTCTTTCTTATCATTCCTTCTCATTCTCCTTTGCTGGATCTTTATCTAGGTCATACTTACTAACTGTGGGTGTCCTCATCTCTTTTTTCTCTTTACTGTCTTGTTTAATGATTTTATCAGTTCTCCTAGTCTCAGTGATACTGTCTTTGTAGGTTATACTCAGCTCTGTCAGCCCTAATCTTCCTCCTGAGGTCTAGACCCATACCATCATCTGCCTTTTGGACATCTTGTCCTAGATATCACATAGGCATTTCAAACACTGCATGTCCAAAACTCGTTGTCTTTTCTTCTAGATCCTTTTCTGAATTTCCCTTATATGATCAATCTGTTGCCAAGTCTTGTTGGCATAGCTTTCCCTCACTTAAATCCAGTTCACTTGCATGTCATGGCATCACTTCCTCTAAGTGGTCATGATCCTCTTCTAGAACAAAGGACAAATAGGTACCTCTGTGAGTAGAGAAAGAGCTTGGCCACTAGGAACCAAGCTTCCAGCTGGGTAACATGACTTCCTCCCTCTCTCCCTCCCTCCCTCGTTCTCTCTCTCTCCCCCCCCCCCACCCCCTCCCTTCTTTCCTTTCCTCTCTCTCCACATAGGGCATCACACCCTTACCTGCCAGTGCCCTGCCCAAAGGGAATGTAAATTTTAATCTCAATTTTTTTCCTTTTTATTTTTTTCTCTTGAAGGCCAGCCTTAACCCCAAATCACTATGGTCCCAGACCAAGCCCGACTTGGTCACTGTTTGGGCACTGATTGTTTCCGAATGAATGTAAATAACAGTTGTTTTTGTTTTGGCCAGAAGCCCTGATGGTCTTCTCCTCCTAGATTTTTTTTTTTTTAAGAGATCTTTCTTTGCCTCATTTTTTAAGCCTTTACTAAATGGGTGCTGCCTCAATCAGACTGAGATCTGTTAAAGACTTCAGTTTGAAAAGACCAAGACCTCCTGTGGCATCCTGGTCCATTTCCAGTTGTCCTGATCCATATTTGGCCATTGGACCCAGATGACTCCAAAGTGACTTTGCACAGCCCTCTTTCACTTAAATCCAAATCACTTTTAGGTCATGGCATCACCTCCCTGATGTCATGGTCCTCTTTGAGAATGAAGGATGGTTTATAGTGTACTTCCCTTCTCTCCACTCACACAATTGCCACCTTGGAGCAGGCTCTTAACACGTCATCACTGTAACCTTCTGATTAGTATCATAGACTCAAGGCTTTCCCTACCCCAGTCCTTCTTCTGATTCCACTGTACACATGCCTTGAATGTCCTTCCTTAGCTCGCTCCGACTTCCTTCAAGTTGTTGTTTAGTTATTTTCATTTGGGTCCAACTCTTTGTGACCTCATTTAGGATTTTCTTGGGAAAGAGACTGGAGTGGATTGCTGTTTCCTTCTCTAGCTCATTTGACAGATGAGGAAACTGATGCAAAACAGCATTAAGTCACTTGCGCAGAGTCATACTGGTAGTGACTATCTGAGGCTGGTTTTGAACTTAAGTATTCCTGACTCCAGGGTCTGGTGCTCTTTCCATTGTGCCTTCCCAAATTAAAATTGCTCATCGATTGATTTTCAGAAGCTGTTGGTTTTTCAATGGGAAGATCTGGGTTCAAGTCCCGCCTCTGACACTAATTTTGTGACCTTGGCAAATCACTTAATTTTCTTTGAGCCTTGATTTCCTTATCTATAAAATGAGAATAATGATATCTAAAGTGCTTCCTGCGTAGAAGTTCTAATGAGATAATGAATGTAAAGTGCTTTGTTAGATTTAATTTGCCATATAAATATCAGTATTACATTATACATTTTTCTGTGGATAATAGGGATTCATAAAATATAATAGTATCTACTGTGCAAATTTCCATAGCTAGTTATTTTCTTATATATGACTGGTGAGGTTAATTAGGGACATTTATCAGAGAAAACTTAACAGAATGTTACTATTTATATCATTTTAGAAAATAGAATAACTTAATCACTGTTAATCTTCCTAACAGTAGTATGTTTATATTCTTTTATCTTTTAATCTTTTTTCACACTTAAATTTTTAAATTATTTTGTTTCTATGGATTATATTTTTTGGTCAGACAGAATACATTTATCTCTGGAGACTTGACCTTTTTTCCCCTCTTTTTCCTTTAGCAATTCCAGTACTTGAACTCCTTAGACTATGATCAATATGGATCTGCTCTGACCCCCATGGTTCCATCATTTGCTGATATCCTCTGTGTGGCAAATGATGAAGTCAGATATGCCAAATTTAGGTAAGTTCAGTGTTCTGTGCTGAACTTGGAAAATATTAGAGTAGGTAATGATTTAAATCTTTGCAAATTCTAGGTGCTTAATGAATGTTTGAGTTGAATTGAATATCTTTAAAATTTTGACATTATGCTTATTTTATGTGCCTTTATGGTTTGGTCAGTCTCTCCATTTTAATAAGTGTTTGCCATATCCAGTGTATACATAGGTAGTTATCTTCCCAATAAAGAATTAGACTTAGTGAGGAGTAATAGGTATAGAAAAGATCAGTATTGATCAGAATTGTCTGGTCCATTATTATTAAAATGCTTTTTCTTATTTTAGATACAAGCCTATTTCAATGCTTGAATTATTAGCCATGTGGACAGTAGTAAGGAATACAGCTTGATTTGCTGTGTGATAGAGGGCTTTTGCTAGGGGAGATGGAAGTTTTGTGTGTGTTTTTCTAGGATGCAAATCTTTTCTTACTAATGTAGAAGTCTGGATTAAATTACTAGGAAGTATATAGTATACCTTTTGAATTTCCATGTTTCATTTATATAATGAAACTCATGTTACTTGTTATGTCATGGAATATTGTACTTAATCAAATATTCTATTTAATTTTATCATATTTGCCATAGATAGAATGCTTATTTTCAAGGAATTAGAATACAGTAAACTTGACCTTAACATTCCTTTTAGGATCTCCATATTATTATCATGACTCTCATTTATTATTTACTGTTTTAATGTTGAAGTGTTTTTGATGTCAAGTTCAGAATAAAAATCAAATTTTTAAAAAAGGGATGGGCAAGATTTTGCAAATTCATAGATCATGACTCATTCCTTCAAAATTTTGAATAGTAGTTATAGACCTTGCTATGTCTATTTTTTTGTCAGTTACAAAAAAAGCATTTCACTTAGTAGAGATGAATAGTTTTAGTGTAGTATTGGTATACACAAAATGGTCCTCTTGTCAGTTGGGGTAAATGCTCTATGGAGGATTTATAGAAAGATGTCTGACTCACAGGATGAGAAGGAGTGGATGGACATGTGATGTGCACCAGTGGAGAGAGCATACCTGCTGACATTTTAGTTACTTTTATTAACATTACTCCAGTTTGTTTTCTAAAGTGGATGTACTGATCCTTGGCTCTACCAACAACGTACCAAGATGCTTATTTCCCACAATAACTCCAGCACCGACTATTGTCAACTTTTGTAATCCATGCTAATTTGCTGAGTTTGAGGTGAAACCTCAGAGTGGTTTTGATTTTGATTTTACTTCTTACTAGTGATTTGGAGCATTCTTTCATGTGGTTATTAATAGGCTGCAGTTCTAGTTTTGAGAATTATTCATATCCTTTCACTGCTTCACTAGATGTAATAAATTTAATTGTGTAAATATATGAAAGTTTTAAATTTTTTTTGTAAAATAAGGTAACTAGTTCTAGGGATGGAGAGTGAGTGTCTCTCTCTTTGTAGGGGAAAGTAATTTCCTTTTCCCTAGAAATGTTTTAGCTGTTCCTTCTTTTCTTTTCAGAAATTGTATATGGAAAAATTATGAGGACAAAGATGAATTTTTCAATCTAATGCCTCCATCTTTAATTCCTGTTTCAAGACAAAGAAAGCAAATAAATGATCTTCCTGTTACTGAAGCAGCAATTAAAAAAATAGCTGCCCTTGAAGATGAGCTATCTATTCTTCGTTCCCAGATTGCTGCAATTGTTGGAATGCAAGAAACAGAAAACAGGTCTACTTTTGGTAAGTTTACTTCAGCTTTTGTTTTGACTAGGTAATTCTCAACTAGCATTTGAATCAACCTTATAGTCCAAAGCATATACAAAGGTATTCCCATTATAACATACCCAACAAGTGGTTGCCCAACCTCTGCTTTAAGACCTAAAGAAGAGCTGGTTGGTCACTGTGATGATCAGAATTTCTAATTCTCTCAGTTATTTGTTTTGAGCATATTCCTGTCATTATTAAGTCTTCTTTTCACTCCATATCAGTTCATATAAATCTTCTCCATTTCTTACAGAACTATAATATTTCATTACATTTATACACTATAACTTGTATTCCCCAATATGTGGGCACCTCATCATAGTTTTATTCTTTGTTACCTTAAAAAGAGCTGTAAGTATTTTTGCACATCCCTAGTTAAGAGTTTGTTTTGTTTAGGACTAAGTACTCTCCTACTAATTCCCCCTTCTCTCATTTTCCCATTACATGAGATGCATTTTTGTACCTGCCTGTGTGTGTGTCTATGTATGTATATATGTGTTCTTCCCTCCCTTGCCAAGTTCAGATGAAATTGCAGTTCAAGTGTCATTTCAATCCTCTCCTCCCAAACCCACTTTTCTTGCATGTGAGTCATTGCATAATGTCTCTTATTCTCAAAAATGATTGGATTTTCTGCCTTGTTTCTTTCATACTTGTGGATGTTTGCAGGTCAACCTTAAGAACCTAGTTGTAATTTCAAAGTCAGTTTTCACCTAATTTAGTTAGGCAGCTAGGTGGTACGGTGGATAGTTGCTGTACCTGAAGTCAGGAAGATTCATCTTCTGAGTTCAAATCTGTCCTCAGACACTAATCCTCAGACACTAACTGTGTGACCCTGGGCAAGTCACCAACCCTGTTTGGCTCAGATGAGCTAGAGTTTGCCAAGAAAACTCCAAATGGGCTCTAGAAGAATCTGACACAGCTGAAAAATGCTGAAAAACAATGTGAAGCTTAACAATTCTAATCAAATTCCTTTCCTTTGTTTCATTACTCTAGGGACACCTCCACCTTCCAACCAACTTCTGTTTCATTAATTGACCCCACCCACTGTTCCTCTTTTTTCTTAACTTTCTAGCCTTTGACCTTTTTAACCTAGCTGTGGACAGTAGTTAGGACAATCAGGCCTGGAGTCAGGAAGACCTCAGCTCAAAACGGACCTTAAGTACTTACTAGCTGTGTGATCCTGAGTAAGTCATTTAACTCTGTTCACTTTAGTTTCCTCATCTGTCAAATGAGCTGGAGAGGGAAAGGACAAACGTCTCCAGTGTCTTTGCTAAGAAAACCCCAAATGGGGTCACAAATGCCTTGTCCAACTAGATTGTCTTTATTCTTCTGTCTTGTGCTTCTACTCCCTAGTCCTCCATTTTTTTTTTTTGATGGTAAGGATTCAAAAACATTTTTATTCCATGTTCATTAAACACCTGGAACATTTCCTTGTGCAAAGTAGGGTAGAACAAGAGGATTGTGTGTAAAACAGCAAGTCTATTGCTTATAGCTTGCTTTTTAAAGAAAGTACATAAGAAATAGAACGTTACTTTCAAAGCTGTCTTGTTTGTCTGCTTGCTTCTGAAATTATTTGTCTTTTATTCTGACCTTCCTACTTCGTGCTTCTATACCTTTTTGGAGTAAATTTTTTAAAAGAAGAAAACCCTGAAATACAGACATACATAGATACTAGTAAAACACATTTCCAACAAAATTCTCCTTTCTGCATTCTGAATTCATCACTTTTCTGGCAGAAGGTAGGTTGAATGTTTCATCAGAGTTCTAAAGTCTTACAAAGTTGTTTTCCTTGATAATGTTATCATTCTATATATTATTTTAGTTCTATTCAGTTTATTTAGCATCCCTTCCTTATAGGTCTTTGTAGTTTGCTCTGAAACTATTTTGTCATTTCTTAGGGCACATAATGTCCCATTTACATTCATATACAACAATTTACTTAACCATTTCCCATTAGGGAGATACCCAGTAAGTCTCTAATTTTTGGTTAAGAAAAGAGCTGCTGCATTTTTGTACTGTATGGGACCTTTTTTTTCTTTGATTTTTTTGGGGTTATAGGCGTACTAGTCTCATTGGATATGCACAAAGGGTATGCACAGTTTAGTAACTTTTGGGGCAAAAGGAAAGGATCTGTTCATAACTTCATCAACAGTGTATTTATTTTCCTGGCAACATTTGTAATTTTCTTTTGTCACATTTGCCAGTTCTATGACTGTGAGGTTGAATCCTCAAAATTTGCTTTAATTTGCATTTTTCTAATTGTTAGTAATTTAGGGAGCTGTTATATGATTGTTGATAGTTTGGATTTCTTTTTATGAGAGCTGCCTTGTATACCTTTTACCATGCATCTGTTGGGTTATGGCTTTTAGCCTTATAAATTTGAATCAGCTATTATTTTGGAAATAGGACCTTTATTAGAGAAATTTACTGCAAAGATTTTTTTCCCCTGTTCCTTATTTTCCTTATAATCATAATGATCTTAGATTTATTTGTGCAGAAACTTTAAGTTCTTTAAAATCATCATCAATTTTATCTTATGTGACCTACTATCATTTGTTTAGTAAATCATCCATAGATTCCTAAAGTTAATTTCTTCCTTAATGCTTTAATTTGTTTGACATGAACTTTTACGTTGATGTCATGTATCCATTTGGAGCTTATTTTGATATATGTTTTGAAGTGTTTGCATAAGCCTGATTTCTTCAAGCCTGCTGTTCCAGTAGTTTTCATTAAATGAATCCTTTACTCAGTAATTGTTTTTTGGAGGGATTTATTCAACACTGTGTTACTATGTTCCTGATCATCCCTCATCCTCTTCAGTTATCCTTAATCTTTTTATATCCTCCTTAAAAGTTGACCCTGTTCCATATTCTTTTACTCCCTCAGTGTGCACAGTCTAGATGATTTTCCAGACCTCAAGATTATTCAAATTTCCTCAGTTTCTCTTAAATTTTGTCAAGTTTCTTCTCACAAAATCCAGTTTCACCTACTAATCCAAACTAGACTTTAGTTCCAAGCCCTCCAACTCACCTGTGTGATTTTTTTTTTTTGTTCATATATGACTCATATCCTCCTCTCTTCTCTTACTTCCACTTCCACATGCTTCTCCAGAAATTGCATTGGTACCATTAGTACTTTGGGAACCCATGATCTTATTGATACACTACCTATAGATTGCAGTTATTTCACAACTTACCAGGTGGTATTTGTAAATTGTAAATTCAGCCACTTAATTCTGGTGTACACCATCCCCAGTGAGCTCCGCCTGCTCTCAGACTGCCCAGCTTTACAGGCCATTGCCACATCATAGTCGAAGTGTTTCCCTGGTCATCTTCATGCCACAATGAGGCATTTGATTAGCTCTCTTAAAAGTTTTGATGCTTATGTTTTGTGAACTAAGTAAACACTGTAAAAGTTCTATTTTTGTATGCTTTAAAGTAGGTGAAATAATCTAGAAAGACCCCCAGAACTGGTGTCAGAAGAACTGAGTTGAAGTTTCAGGTCCACTATTGTTGATCAATTATGTGACTGGGGGCAAGATGCTTTACTTGTCTGTCTCAGAGTTCTCGTCTTTAAATGGAGAATAATTATGTTTGCATTACCTCCTTCACTGTAAGGAAAATGAGTCCTACCATTGTGAGCTATTGTTATTGATACTGCTGACCTATATTTAAAATAAGGCCTTTATGTAAAAGATACAGAAAACTTTAATTATGTTGAGGTGGATGATATTTCTCAGAGGAGAACTTCCTAGTTTTCTTTAGGCATGTCTTGCTTCTCCTAGGAAGTTTGACTAACTTTCCAGTGTCATTTGTATAAACTTACTACTTTTAAGGGATCATTTGTTGTATATTTTGAAGTTGCGTTTATGAATATTGGCTATTGTCCTGTTTACTGGAACTTCAAGGTAGCTACGGTGATTTCTCTTGTATTGACAGAGTAGAGTAAAATGCTACTGTACAGTAGGTAAATATATCAGGTTTAATACTTGGATTTGCAAGTTAGTCTTGTTTATAGCACACATAATTTTTACAGATATTTAAAACTTTCTATTGGTAAGTGTAATTAAAATTGTATATCATGTTAATTAATAACACTTGATATTTTCCTTTCAAAGTAGTCTTTGTAATCATATCAGCATTTTTATTCTGGATTGCTAATTTGGAATATAGAGTAAGCTTTCTGTTTGACTTGATTCATTGGAACGCCTTTGCTGGGGAATTTGCTTCTGCCCAAGGAATCACATCGCTATTTTAATAACATTTCAGGAGCAGTTCCTAATTTTGCACAGAAATCTTAACAACTCTTATTTACCTGTGATTTTGTGAGATGCTTTTAATTTTTAAAATTTTACTTATATTTGTTACATTTTTACATTCCAAACTGTTTCCCTCCCTTCCTCCTCACCCTGCACTAGAGGTTACCATTTGACACAGATTTATTTTTTTCCCATTTAATGGTATTTTTTTCCCAGTTATATGTAAAGGTAGTTTTCAACATTCACTTTGATAAAATTTTGAATTCCAGATTTTTTCTCTCTCCCTCATCCCCCAAGACAACAAGCAATCAGGTTTAGGTTATACTTGTACTATTATGTTAAACATATTTCCATATTAGTCATGTTGTGAAAGAAGAATTAGGACAAAAGAGAAAAACCTAAACAGTATTCGTGTGTGTGTGTGTGTGTGTGTGTGTGTGTGTGTGTGTGTGTGTGTGTGTGTGTGAGAGTGTGATGCATTTGGGGTTAAGTAACTTGCCCAGGGTCACCGAGCTGGTAAGTGTCAAGTGTCTAAGACTGGATTTGAACTCAGATCCTCCTGATTCCAAGGTTGGCTCTCTATCTACTGTGCCACCAATTAACCCTGACACAGATTTATAAATGTATGTTAAATCTTTTTTTTTTTTTAATTTTAATTTATTTATTTAACTTTTGCAACATTCATTTCCACGAAATTTTGATTTTCTCCCCATTTCTCCCCTCCCCCACCCCTTATATATTATATAATATAGAATGCTGAGCATTCTAATTGCCCCATCACCAATCTGCCCTGTCTTCTAACATCCCTCCCTTCCCTTATCCCCATCTTCTCTTTTGTCATGTAGGGCAAGATAACTTTCTATACCCCATTACCTGTATTTCTTATTTCCTAGTTGCAAGAACAATACTCAACAGTTGTTCCTAAAACTTTGAGTTCCAACTTCTCCCCATCCCTCCCTCCCCACCCAGTCCCTTTGGAAAGGCAAGCAATTCAGTGTAGGCCATATCTGTGTAGTTTTGCAAATGACTTCCATAATAGTCGTGTTGTGTAAGACTAACTATATTTCCCTCCATCCTATCCTGCCTTCCATTGCTGCTATTCTCTCTTTTGATCCTGTCCCTCCCCAACAGTGTTGACTTCAAATTGCTCCCTCCCCCCACTGCCCTCCCTTCCATCATCCCCCCACCCTGCTTATCCCCTTCTCCCCACTTTCTTGTATTGTAAGATAGGTTTTCATAACAAAATGAGTGTGCATTTTATTCCTTCCTTTAGTTGAATGTGATGAGAGTAAGCTTCATGTTTTTTTCTCTCACCTCCCTTCTTTTTCCTTCCACTGAGAAGTCTTTTACTTGCCTCTTTTATGAGAGATAATTTGCCCCATTCCATTTCTTCCTTTCTCCTCCCAATATATTTCTCTCTCACCACTTAATTTCATTTTTTTTAAGATATGATGCCAACCTATTCAATTCACCTTGTGCTCTCTGTCTCTGTTTGTGTATGTATGTGTGCGTGCGTGCGTGCGTGTGTGTGTGTGTGTGTGTGTGTAATTCCACCAACTACCCAGATACTGAAAAAAGTTTCAAGAGTTACAAATATTGCCTTTCCATGTAGGAATGTAAACAGTTCAGCTTTAGTAAGTCCCTTATGACTTCTCTTTGCTGTTTACCTTTTCATGCTTCTCTTGATTCTTGTGTTTGAAAGTCAAATTTTCTTTTCAGCTCTGGTCTTTTCCTCAAGAGTGCTTGAAAGGAAAGTCCTCTATTTTATTGAAAGACCGTTTTTTCCCCTGAAGTATTATACTCAGTTTTGCTGGGTAGGTGATTCTTGGTTTTAGTCCTAGTTCCTTTGACTTCTGGAATATCATATTCCATGCCTTTCTATCCCTTACTGTAGAAGCTGCAAGATCTTGCGTTATCCTGATTTGTATTTCCACAATACTTGAATTGTTTCTTTCTAGCTGTTTGCAATATTTTCTCCTTGACCTGGGAACTCTGGAATTTGGCCACAATGTTCCTAGGAGTTTCTCTTTTTGGATCTCTTTCAGGAGGTGATAGGTGGATTCTTTCAATATTTATTTTGCCCTCTGGTTCTAGAATATCAGGGCAGTTTTCCTTGATAATTTCATGAAAGATGATGTCTAGGCTCTTTTTCTCATCATGGCTTTCAGGAGTCCCATAATTTTTAAATTGTCTCTCCTGGATCTATTTTCCAGGTCAAGTTGTTCTTCCAATGAGGTATTTCACATTATCTTCCATTTTTTCATTCTTTTGGTTTTGTTTTGTGATTTTTTGGTTTCTCATAAAGCCATTAGCCTCCATCTGTTCCATTCTAATTTTGAAAGAACTATTTTCTTCAGTGAGCTTTTGAACCTCCTTTTCCATGTGGCTAATTCTGCTTTTTAAAGCATTCTCCTCCTTATTGGCTTTTTGAACCTCTTTTGCCAATTGAGTTAGCCTATTTTTAAAAGTGGTATTTTCTTCAGCATTTTTTGGGCCTCCTTTAGCAAGGTGTTGACCTGCTTTTCATGCTTTTCTTGCATCTCTCTCATTTCTCTTCCCAGTTTTTCCCCCACCTCTCTTACTTGATTTTGAAAATCTTTTTGAGCTCTTCCATGGCCTGAGACCATTGAATATTTATTTTGGATGTTTGGGATATAGAAGCCTTGACTTTTATGTCTTTCCCTGATGGTAAGCATTGTTCTTCCTCATCAGAAAGGATGGAAGGAGATATCTGTTCACCAAGAAAGTAACCTTCTATGGTCTTATTTTTTTTTCCCTTTTTTGGGCATTTTCCCAACCAGTTACTTGACTTTTGGGTCCCTTGTCAAGAGTAGGGTATACTCTGGGGACCTGTAAGATATCAGTTCCTCCAACGTGGGACAATCTAGTGTGTACTGGTCTGGGTGCAGGGAGGGATTTTTGTGCCCAGAATCTTAGCAGAATTTTCTCTCTGGTTCCACCAAGCCAGCATAGGGGGGGTGGGATTCAGTCAAACTGTGGGGGCAGGGTCACCATTCAGAGCAAGACAAAGATGAGCTCCCTCAGGCCCTCTACACAGGGTAGAGGCACGAATCAGCTCCTCAGTGCCCCTAAGGGTTTTTTTTACAATCCAGCAATGGTCTCAGGCTGCTGTAGGGGCTGGCTGCTGTAGGGGCTGACATCAAAACTGTTGTCACCCACCATCTGCCTCTGCTGGCCGCTGCCTGAGGCCGGAGCTGTGGGAAGGCCCTTCTCCCTTCCCAGCCAGCTGAAAAAACCCATCATTGACCTTTGGTGCCTGTGGGTTGAGGGATCTGTGGATCATTACTGCTGTGACTAGGGATTCTGAGACTGGAGATTCCGCCCCAGAGGGCTGTTCACCAGCAGCCACGTGGCCAAGGCTGGGCTGGGCTCCGTGTCTAGTGCAACAGACGTTTCCCGTGGGCATTTCAGGTCACCCTGGGCTGGAAATCTCCTTCACTCTGTTGTTCTCCACTTCTGCTGCTCCAGAATTTGTTGAGAGTCCCTCTCTACAGGTATTTTATGGTCTGTGTGGGGAGCGCCTGCATTTTTGTGTCTTTCTACTCTGCCATCTTGGCTCGGCCCCTGCTAAATCATTTTATACATACTTCTACTTTATTTTTCTGGAAGTGGATAGCATCTTCCTTCATAGGTCCTTTGTAGTTGATTTGAGTATTTAAAATACTCATAATAACTTGGTTGTTCACAATTATTCTTCAAACAATTGCTGTTACTGTATACAGTGTTCTCTTGGCACTGTTCCTTTCACTTTTTATTATTTCCATGCTTTTCTAAAATCAACCAGCTCCTCATTTCTTACAGTAGTATTCCATCAGAATCATATACCACAACTTGTTTAGCCATTCCCCAATTGATGGGCTTCTCCTCAGTTTGAAATTCTTTGCCATGACAAAGAGAGCTGCTTTAAATATTTGAAAACATATAAGTTCTTTTCCTTTTTCCCTGATCAACTTGGGAAACAGATCTAATTAGTGGTATTGCTGGGTCAAAAGGTGTTTACATTTTATAACTCTTTGAGCATAATTCTAGATTGTTCTCCACAGTGGTTGAATCAGTTCACAGTTCCATTAACAATGTATTAGTGTCTCAATTTTTCCACATCCCTGCTTAACATTTATCATTTTTTCCTTCTGTAATCTTAGCCAATCTGCTCGGTGTGAGATGTTATCTCAAAGTTTTAATTTGCATTTTTCTAATCATTAATGATTTAGAACATTTTTTTACATGACTATGTAGTTTTGGTTTCTTCATCAAAAAGCTTCACCAAAGTTCATATCCTTTGACGATTTATAAATTGGGGAGTGACTCACATTCTTATACATTTGATAAAGTTTTCTATACATTTGAGATATGAGACCTTTATCTGAAAAACTGTCTAACCCCCCCCCCCCCAATTTTCTGCTTTCCTTCTAATCTTGGCTACATTGGTTTTATTTGTATAAAAACTTAATTTAATGTAGCCAGTATTATCTGTTTTACATCTCATAATGCTCTTTGTCTATTTATTCTTAAGATTTTCTGCTGTCCGTAAGTCTAATAATGTTTTCCATGTTCTTCTTTTCATATGATATCTCCCTTTATATCTAGGTGATGTATCCATTTTGACCATATCTTGGTAAATGGTGTAAAATATTGGTCTACCCAATTTCTGCCAAGCTGTTTTCTAGTTTTCCCAATAATTTTTTTTTTAAACAAATACTGTATTCTTATTTTATCTCAAGAGCTTAAATCTTTCCAATTGTCAAAAACAAGGCTACTTTAATAATTTACCACTGTGTATTGTATATCTACTCTGTTTCACTGATCTAGTTTTCTATTTATAAGCCAGTATCAGTGTTGATAATTTTGCCATAATACAGTTAAGATCTGGTACTGCTAAACCTTCTTCTTGAGATGCTTTTTAAATAAACAATTTTGTTTTTAGATTCCTCGAAATCTTATGATATGCCTGATAATTTGGGACCACTACCACCAATGACTTCTTCACCTTCCCCTGTACCAGAATGTTTTTCAGCTTCAGTGGTTCATCCACCCCCTCCTCCACCTCTTCCACCTTCTCTACCTCCTCTCTCAGGATCTAATATCAGTGATTCAGGCAGTTCAAGAAAAGAGCACCATGTTGCAAATAAGACCAACTCTAGCAAATGTGCAGAAAACCAGAGAACCAAAGATGTTCCCAGCATGATGGATGTTCTGAAAGATATGGATAAAGTCAAGCTGCGTGCTATTGAACGGTAAGTTGGTTTAATTTGATGTACAAATAAACGTTTCCCAGTGAGGATTTTCACTTAAATGAGATTTTTAAGTATTGAAGAAATGACAACATTTAAGAATGCATTGTACAAAATACAATTATCCAGGCTATTTAGGTCACTTGATGCTGTAACTTAAACTACTATTCTTGTGTTATACAGTTAACTTTACACAGAAAAACAGTTGTTTCTTTTTAAAAAATAAGCTTTAACTGGTATATTTTGTTTTTTATATCCCTAGATTTTCTCCCAGTATCCCTTCTGCTCCTTCTGTCAGAGACATATAAAAAATAATTGTTTAAAAAGTGGAAGAAGAGGGAAAAAAAAAGCAAAATGAATCAGTATATTAAGATGTCTGATAATATATGCAGTGTGCCACAACTGTGACTTCCCATCTCTGCAGAGGAGTGGCATATTTCTTTTTTGGGACCATGCTTATGCTTTTTAACTTTGGAGCATTCACTTTTGATTGTTTTGCTTCTTCTATTTTATTATAATGTTTTATGTATATTTGTTGCCTCTGCTTCATTCTGCATCAGATCTTGTAAATCTTTTTATTTATATTTCATTTTTTCCTCCAATTACATGTTAAAACAATCTTTTTAATATTAAAAAAAAAGTTTTGAGTTCCAATTCTTTTCCTTCTTCCCTCTTTCCCTTCCCCTTTGCCTCTGCTGGTAAACAATTAGATATAGGTTATACATATGTAATCATGTAAAACATCTTCATGTTAGTCATTTTGTACAAGAAGACTTGAATGAAAGAAAAAGAATGAAAGAAAGTGAAAAATAACATGCTTCAGTCTTTATTCAAACAGTATCAATTCTTTCTCTGGTGGCAGATAGTAATCATTAGTCCTTTGAATTTTCTTGGATCTTTGTATTGCTGAGAATACTTAAGTCATTCACAGTTCTTCATCAAACAACATTGCTGTTACTGTATATAGCATTCTCCTAGTTCTTTACTTTATATCAGTTCATGTGAGTCTTTTCTTGAGTCTTTTTCTTTTTTCTCTTTTATTATTTTTTAATTGAATTATTTTGTTTGTTTTCAGTGTTTTTGTTTCCCATTCCCTCCCTCTTATTCCCCCCTCCCTCTCCACTCCCTCCCTGAGACGGTGTACAATCTTATATAGGCTCTACACATACATTCCTATTAAATGCATGTTGCATAGAAGAATTAAAATGAATGGGGGAAACCATAAAACAAAACGAAGCATAATAAATACAAATGAAAATGGTCGTTTCTGTCTGCAATCCAGTTCCATAGTTCTTTCTGTGGATGTGGAAGGTGTTTTGCCTCAAGAGTCCATTGGAAATTTTTTAAGTCCATGTATTTCAATGAAGTACTAAGTCTACCAAAAAAATTCCTCACACACTGTGGTTGTTGCTGTGTATGAAGTTCTCTTGATTCTACTCCTTTCGCTCAGCATCAGTTTATATAAGTCTTTCCATGCTTCTCTGAAGTCTTCCTGTTCATTGTTTCTCATAATGCAATAGTATTACATTACATTCATATACCACAAGTTGTTTAGCCATCTCCCAATTGATGGGCATCCCCTTGATTTCATTTTTTGGCCACCACAAAGAGAGCTGCTATAAATATTTTTGTACATGTGAGACCCTTTCCCATTTCTGTGATCTCTTTGAGATAGAGTCCCAAAAGTGACATTGGTGGGTCAAAGAGTATGAACATTTTTGTAGCCCTTTGGGCATAGTTCCAAATTGCTCTCCAGAATGGTGGGATCAGCTCACAGCTCCACCAACAATGAATTAGTGTTCTAACTCTCCTACATCTTCTCCAACATTGATCATCTTCCTGTTTTGTCATGTTAGCCAATCTGATAGGTGTGATGTGGTACCTCAGAGTTGTTCTGATTTGCATCTCTCTAATCAGTAGTGAGTTAGAGCATTTTTTCATATGATTATAGATAGCTTTAATTTCTTCCTCTGAAAATTCCCTGTTCATATCCTTTGACCATTTATCAGTTGGGGAATGACTTGTATTCTTGTACATTTGACTCAGTTATAGAAATGAGGCCTTTATCACAGACATTAGTTGCAAAAATTCTTCTTTCTGCTTCCCTCCTAATCTTGGTTGCATTCGGTTTGTTTGTGCAAAAACTTTTCAATTTAATGTAATCAAAATCACCCATTTTGCATTTCAATAATGTTCTCTGTCTTGTTTTGTCATAAATTTCTTTATTCTCCATAAATCTGACAAAAACACTATTCCTTACTCCCCTAATTTGTTTACAGTATCAGTCTGTATAACTAGATCATGTGTCCCTTTGGACTTGATTCTTGTGTACGGTGTCAGGCATTGGGCTATGCCCAGTTTCCACCACACTTTTATCCAGTTTTCCCAGTAATGTTTGTCAAACAGTGAGTTCTTCTCCCAGAAGCTTGGGGTCCTTGGGTTTATCAAACGATATTTTTAGGTACAGGAACTGTGCCCCAGATGCAGAGATCTACTTTAAAAGCCAGAAAAAGGGTGATTATCATGAGTAAGAAGCAAAGCAGAAAAGACCATAGAATCTTTCTGTGGGGACAAGAACCAAGCACAGATACCAAAGAGGTCAGCATTGAGACTTGTACTCCCATCTGAAACTTCAGAAGGGAATATGAACTGGTCTGAAGCACAAAGAGCCTTCTTGGAAGAGCTCAGGAAGGATTTTAAAACCCAAATTAGAGAAATAGAAGAAAAACTGAACAATTACTTTAAAAATACAAAAAGAGAAATCAAAGAAGAATTTAAAAGGACAATTGGACAAATGGAATAGGAAGTACAAAACCTAACTGGAGAAACGCCTTAAAAGGAACAATTGGACAGATGGAAAAGGAGATGCAAAAGTTAACTGAAGAAACAATTTGATAAAAAATAGAATTGGACAAGTAGAAGCTAATGAATCTATGAGACATCAAGAATCAGTCAGACAGAATCTAAAGAATGAAAAGATAGAAGAAAATGTAAAATATCTAATTGGAAAAACAACTGACCTGGAAAATAGATCCAAGAGAGAAAATCTTAAGGATTATTGGTCTACCAGAAAGCCATGAAGAAAAAAAGAGCTTGGACAATATCTTCCAAAAAATTATCAAGAAAAGTTGCGCAGAAGTCCTAGACCCAGAGGGCAAAATAGTCTTTGAAAGAATCCACCATTCACCTCCTGAAAGGGACCCCAAACTAAAAACACCAAGGAATATCATTGCCAGATTCCAGAACTATCAAGTAAAGGAGAAAATACTGCAGGCAGCCAGAAAGAAACAATTCAAATATCGAGGAGCTACAGTTAGGATCACACAGGACCTTGTAGCTTGTACATTAAAAAAAAATCAAAGGAATTGGAATACAATATTCTGTAAGGCAAAGGAGCTGAGACTACAACCAAAGATTAATTACCCAGTAAAGTTGAGCATAGTATCTCAGGCAAGGAGATGGACAATTCAATAAAATAAGGGATTTCCAGACCTTCTTAATGAAGAGGCCAGAACTCAGTTTGAAAATTTCGATCTTCAAGCTGCAGGTCTTAAGAGAGGCATAAAAAGGTAAACGGGGTAAAAAAGCAAAACAGATCATACTTGTTAATCTTGAGAGTTGTGTATTTATTATGAAATGTAAAAGGGATATACATAGAGGGGAGTGGGTATAAATTAAATGATGCAATGATAACAAATGTGATTTAAGGGTGGAAAGGAATTGTAATGGGAGATGTGAAAAGGAAGAGGCAGAAAAAAATAAATTCCATCACAGGAAGAGGCACAAAAATATATTACAGTAGGGGGAAAGGGGAGGGAGAGCATTGTTTGAGAGGTACTCTCATCTAATTGGATTCAAGGAGGGTACAACAAACTTAGTTTAAGTATAGAAATACAATTAGCTCTATTGGCAGTAGGAGGGGAAGGGGGAAAGAAAAAGGGAGGGGAGGCTAAAAGGGAGGGAAGAAATAGTAAGGGAAAAGGGGATTAAAAGGGCGGGGGGCTGAAAGAAGGGAGGCAAGACTGAGGGAGGGAGAACTAAAAGTGCAAATGGGGAAAGGGGATGGGGGAAAGACAGTAATCTTAGCTGTGAATGTGAATGGGATGAACAGACAGCAGAATGGATTAAAAACCATAATCCAGCAATATGTTGTTTACGAGAAGCACATTTGAAAGGGGAGGAGGGATGTGCACAGGGTAAAGGTAAAAGGTTGGAACAAAATATTTAGTTCTTCAGCTGATGTAAAAAAAGCAGGGGTAGCAGTCCTAATCTTAGACAAAAGCAAAGGCAGAAATATATCTAATCAAAACAGATAAGGAAGGAAACTATCCTGCTAAAAGGCACCATAGACAGTGAAGCAATTTCATTACTAAACATATATGCTTCAAGTGGTATAGCATCCAGATTCTTAGAGGAGAAATTAAGGGAGTTACAGGAAGAAATAGATAGCAGAACTATACTAGTGAGGGACTCCCCCTCCCCCTCTCTGAACTTGAATAGAACTCTGAGTAAGGTGAATAGAACTCTGGATAAGGCAGATATGATAGATCTCTGGAGAAAACTGAATGGGGATAGAAAGGAATACATCTTCTCCATGGTACATGGCACATACCCCAAAATAGACCATATACTAGGCCATAAAAACCTCAAAATCCAGTGCAGAAAGGCAGAGATAGTCAATGCATCCTTCTCGGATCACAATGCAATAAAACTTATAAGTAATGAAAGGCCATGGAAATATAAACTGGAAACTAAACAATCTCATCCTAAAGAATGAGTGAATTAACAAATTATAGAAACATTCAGCAACTTCATTCAAGAGAATGACAATAATGAGACAACCTACCAAATTTTATGGGATACTGGAAAAGCAGTTCTAAGGGGAAGTTTTATATCTTTGAATGCCTACATGAGTAAAATAGAGAAAGAGGAGATCAGTGAATTGGGCATGCAGCTGGAAAAGCTAGAAAAGAACAAATTGAAAATCCCCAAGTAAATACCAAATTAGAAATACTGAAAACCAAAGGAGAGTTTAATAAAATTGAAATTAAGAAAACTATTGAACAGATAAATAAAACTAAGAGTTGGGTTTATGAAAAAACCAATAAAATTGATAAATCTTTGGTCAGTTTGATTAAAAAAAAAGAAGAAACCCAAATGACAAATATCAAAAATGAAAAGTGTGAACTAACCTCCAATGAGGAGGAAATTAAAACAATAATTAGAAATTACTTTGCCCAGTTGTATGCCCATAAATTCAACAGTCTGAATGAGATGGATGATTGTTTTAAAAAATATAAATTGCCCAGATTAACAGAAGAGGAAGGTGAGAAATAACCCCATCTCAGAAAAGGAAATTGAACAAGCCATAAATGAATTTCCTAGGAAAAAAATCTCCAGGGCCAGATGTATTTACAATTGAATTCTATCAAACATGTAGAGAACAGTTAATTCCAATACTATATAGACTATTTGGGAAAATTGAGGAAGAAGGAGTCCTACCAAATTCTTTTTAATGATACAAATATGGTTCTGATACTTAAACCAGAAAGAGCCAAAACAGAGAAAGAAAATTATAGACCAATTTCTCTAATGAGTATAGATGCAAAAATTGTAAGTAAGATACTAGCAAAAAGAATACAGCAACTTATCATGAGAATAGTACATTATGATTAGCTAGGATTTATACCAGGAATGCAGGGCTTTTTCAGTATTAGAAAAACTATTAGCATTATTGATCATATCAATAACAAAGCTAACAGAAACCACATGATTATCTCAATAGATGCAGAAAAAGCTTTTGACAAAATACAACACCCATTCCTATTAAACACTGGAAAGCATAGGAATAAATGGAGCTTTCCATAAAATAACAAACAGTATCTATCTAAAACCATCAGCAGTCATTATATGTAATGGGGATAAGCTAGATGCATTTCCAGAAGATCAGGGGTGAAACAGGGATGTCCATTATCACCACTGTTATTCGATACAGTATTAGAAATGCTAGCTATAGCAATAAGAGAAGAAAAAGAAATTGAAGGAATTAGAATAGGCAAAGAAGAAACTAAGTTATCACTCTTTGCAGATGATATGATATACTTAGAGAATTCCAGAGATTCAAGTAAAAAACTACTTGAAATAATAAACAACTTTGACAAAGTTGCAGCTTACAAAATAAACCTACATAAATCATCTGCATTTCTTTATATCAGTAACAAAGCCCAACAGCAAGAGATAGAATCTTTTTTCTTTTTAAAAGAAGAAATTATTGATATGTTTTGTTTTTCATTACCACATTTATACATTATTTCTACTTCACTGAGAGTTCCCTTGTAACCAAATAAAACAATTGGATAAAACAAATAATGCTATGACCTTATCTGAAAGTGCATGCAGTTATACACATCTGTATACTTCTTCTCCTTTTTAAAAATGAACAGAACTCTATTTTCTCTCCCACCCCCTCCCCATTGGGAAAAAAGGCAAATTTTCTGTTAACAAAAATGCATAGTGAAGCAAAACAAATTCCCTTGTATATATGAATATCTATGGCTGTATATATGTCTCATTTTGTACTCCAACTCAATCACCTGTAATGGATGACTTGTAAATCCTTTCATACTTTTCTATATTCATTGTAATTACAATTTCTTGTAGCACATTATTTTCATATACCGCAATTGGTTTAGCTATTTCCCAACGATGGACTAATGTCCGTCATTTTGTTTCCATTTCTTTGCTACTCCAAAAAGTTCTGCTATAAATTTTTTGGTGTAAAAAGGGTTTCTTATCAATGACCTTCTTGAGGTATAAGCCTAATAGTACATTTTTCAGGAATAAACTGTATGGACATTTTAGACACTTTTTTTGTATAACTTCAAATTGGCATACTGATTCACAGCTCTGTCAACTATTCCCTTCTTTTGTTGTCTTTGTCAGTTTTCTTTGTGTGAGGTTAAACCTCAGGGTTGTTTTGATATGCTTTTCTCTTATTTGCGGTGATTTGGAGCATTTTATTCATAAAGTTGTTAATAGTTCTTTTCTTGGTAACTTGTATTTTCTGGTTAGTTGAATGTTTGGTGATTAATATTAAGTTCTATTGTTTGATTCTTCCTCATCTAATCTGTTACATTGGTCGGTTTCTCTATAGTTTAAGCATTACCAAATGGTTTTGATGACTGCGGCTTTACAGTATAATTTGAAGTCTGAAAGTTTTCTCCTAACACTGCTCCCTTGTCTCTCTCTTAGCCCCCATTTCTATCTTTTTTCATTATTTCCTTTATGTGCTAATTTTTTTTGTTTCTCCACATGAATTGAATTATTTTAAGTTCTACAAAGGATTCCTTTGCTATTTTAGTGTAGCATTAAAATTGTAGGCTAGCTTTTCTAGTCTTATTATCTTTGTTAATTAGTATAGCCCAGTCATGACCACAGAATATTCCTACCACCATTTAAGTTCCTTGTTTTTTTATGGAGTGCTTTGTATTTTGAATCTCTTTTGTGTGCTTCTATAGACTGATACACAAATATTTGATCTTTTTTGTAGTTATTATGAATGTAATTTCTTTTTCTATTATTGCCTTTTGGGTTTTGTTATTATAGAGAAGTGATACTGAGAAAAAATTATTTCATTAGATACATGCTATTCCCAGCTAAGCCTCTTTATAGATATTATTGGATACTAAAGACCTCAGTTAAAATGGAGTGAAGTGTCATCATTCCTGGGAAAAGTGTATGCCATATTAATAGAATAACTAAATTCATCTTCATATAGAAAGGATAAGTGTATTGTCATAGGGCTTTAAAAAAATTCTCTGTATAATTTCTTTGTACACATGGAGGAATTGTTTTGGCACAGGATCGTTTTGACAAGGCTAAAAACGTATAGCAGATTTGCTTAATTTGCTATTTTTCAGTAAAGTCTGTAATTTAATAAAGTGTTTCTCTCACTGTTTAGTTTTTAACTTCACTGTCTAGCTTAGGGTAGACTCCTACAGATGATCCTTCCGTCTTATAAGTAAGGTACGTTTAGTGAAGACAGTTTGGGCCCATTTAGGTTATGGTATGTGTTGAAAAATAACAGATTAGCAGCAGGGCTTAGAGATTAAAATTGTAGTTCAGGGAGATAAAACTATAGTGCCATCAAAATTTTAAGTTGAAAGGGACTTCAGAGATAATCTAGTCTAACAACATTTAATAAACACACAGCTCCCTTTTAGAGAGCTTTTCCTTTAATTTATGCAGTCATGTATTTTGTTCTCTGGTTCAGCTTATGTTGCTGCATCAGTTCATAACACGTCTTCCTATCTCCCTAGGTTTAAATTACTAATAATAACCATCTTTAACTGCATAGTTTTATTCCGTCACAGCAATATTACGATGAACACTCACTTTTTTTTTTCCAATTCTTTTTTTTCCATAAAAAGTGCTTCTGTGAATGTTTTTGTGTGTATGGAACCTTTGTATCTTTCTTTGACCTCATTGGAGTGTATATCCAGCAGTAGGCTTGCTGGGATATTAGAATCAGAACAATTTTTTGACTTTTCTTTCATAATTCCAGTTTGTTTTCCAGAAAGGTTAGACTATTTCATAGCTCCACCAGCTGTGTATTAGTGAGCCTATCTTCTCATATCACTCCAATATTGATTTTTTTTCCTGTGTTTGACAATTTGAGAGGTGAAACTTGATGGTTTTAACTTGTATTTCTATTATTAGTAATTTGGAGTATATTTTGTTTTGAAAACTATTCCTTCCCTTTCATCATTTACCTATTGAGTAATGATCTTGCTGTTATAGTTTTGTCAGTTCCTTATATGCTTGATTATCAGAATTTTATTAGTGATACTTGATGGAAAATTCTTCCTTTACTTTTCTTGATATAAGGACTTTTATATGCAAAGCAAATTTGTCAAGCTCTGCCTTATATTTCTCTTCCCATATATGTACATTTACATATCAACAAGGTGATTGAAGTTTTAATTTATTGAAATTTCTCTAGGTCACCTGGAGGGAGACCTGTTCGTAAGACAAGAAGACAAAGCTCACATTGGGATCCAGTGTCTATAATTTCTCATGCCCTTAAGCAAAAATTTGCATTCCAGGAAGATGATTCCTTTGAAATAGAAAACAGTTCTTGGGACTCTTCATTTTCTAGTCCAGAAACTACAAAGGTAACCCTGTTATAGTGTATCATCAAGATACAGTTTTTCTGAGGTAAACTATCTATATGACAGAATTTTGAAGGTAGAGCTTGTGTCCAAATTCTGTTATTAAGTATAGATTTGTTGATGCTAGTTACCATGTTTTATTTATTTCCACTGTAGCTTGGGACCCAAAGAAATAGGCTTTTAAAACTGAAATACTTCTATTTTTTTTCCCCTCAATTATAATAATCATTCTTTGAAATTCTCATTTGATCCTCAAAACAATCCTGTCAATCCTGCTCATATTGCATTTTAAGTGAGCTACTCAAGTTTATACATCTGGTGATTGAGCCAAAACTTTAGATAAGAATGCATGTAAAGGGATTTGTAAACTTTTAATATGATAATAGTTAACATTTACATAGTGCTTACTATGTGGCAGAAACTGTTTTATTATCTTATTTGATCATCAGAACAGCCTTGAGAAGTAGATGCCATTATATTCTTTTTACAGATGAGAAAACTGAGGCAAATAGATAGAATGACCTTTTCGGTGTCGCACAGCAACTCTTAACTGTCTGGGGCTGGGTTTGAATTTAACTTTTCCTGACTCTTGAGGCCTAGTACTCTATTGTTGAGCCACCTAGTTGCCCAATATGATACATAAATGTAAACTTCCATCTGGTCAATCAAAAATAAAAGGTCATCAATAATTAATATTTATTGAGCACCTAAAATACTTTATTTTTAGGACAGCTCTATTTGACTTCAGTTACACTAATATTGCTTATTTTGTTTTCTAGCCAATAGTAGTTTAGGAGCAGAAAATTAGGTGTTGTCAAGACAGCTTCAGACACAGATATGCAGAAAGTAGCAAGGTGATACAGCTGATAGCCTGGTAGTAAGGAAGGAGATATGAGGCAGCAGACACTCTCACATATTTCAGTAATTCCAAGGATATTACTGAATTGCAACATAGAATAAGAGCTAATATCCAATAAAAGATAATTCTGAATAATTAAGAGAAGATTAAGTTATGTTCAGTAGATTGTTTAAGAGGACAAAAAAGATGGAAGATTTCCATGGACATGGGTAAAATATAATTTGAAGTTTAAAGTGATATTTATCCAAAGAACCATATGAAGATGGTAAGTAAATCAGATGTTATTATACTGTCATGTGTTCAAAAATTATTTCCATGAATGTTAATTGTTTTCTCATCAATTAGATTGTAACTTCCTTGACAGTAGGGACTGTTTTTTTGTTTGTTCTTCATGCCCATTAGCTCCTAGCACAGTGTGGTATTGAAACACCTGGCTATTGATTGAACATTTGTTTGCATTTTTTTTCTTTTTCACAGTATATTCAATTAATTTTTATGTTTTAAAATATGTTTAATTTTAGTTTGGACGTCGTATATTGCAGCCGAACGGACAATGTGCCAAAGAAGAAATTGATAAAGTATCACAAAAGTGTCATTGTTAAAAGCTTCTTTTCTATAGTTAAGAATGAGCCAGACTTGAAGGAAAATGCATGTGCTTCGTAATATGTTAAGTAGTGGCAGGACCACTTTTTAAAGCAACTAAATAAAATATATGCACTGGAATATATTAATATGTAACTGAAAAACTTACAAGCCTACCTATGTGACGGACCTCTTAAAGATTTCTCAACAGTCAAACTTCTGTGTGAAATGTGTATAGGTTTTTCTTGCATATGCAGTTGTGTCTTGAGAATAAATATTAGGTGACTTAATATTTCTCATGATAGAAGGCCTTGAATATTATCATGAGAGAGAAACCATTTTTATGTATAAATGAAACCTTAGACTGCAGTATAATATTGAAAAACCATTTACTTGGCAAGGTGCTAAGGAATCAGAGCTCCTCTTCCAGTTTTATCAAAGCTGCTATGCCAGCATCATGGATATTCTTCCTAATTTACTTGATTAATTCAGGTAGGTAGCCTTGTGCCTTTTCTTCAAGTTATAGTAATCTCAGCTGACTTTCAATTTTTAATAATCTGATGATCTTTCAAGATTGTAAGATTATAGTTTCTTTATTCGAACAGCTGTAGGTTGACTCACTAAATGGTTGCACTTTAATACTTGTAAAATTATTCATGTCATGTTCTTGGGTTCACAGTTTGGTTTTTTTGTCCTTAAGTACAGTTTTACTGAAATGCTACAAGTATAAATTTTTAGGGAATCTTTTGCTTCTTAAATATTGCATAAACTTGTTATGTAAATGTGTATCATGATTTTTCTCTGTTTATTCATTTTTTATGCTGAATTTTTGTAAAATAAATGTACCTTCCACACTTGTACTTGATAGCTATTGAAGTATGTTTATTTTGTCCTGAAATATATTTTGCTAGTAGATTTGGGGTTGAGGAGCAAAGAAGAAATGCATCACTTTTCCCCTTCATTGATGTGTGTACATTTCTTAATAAATTAGGTTCCCTAGATGGCATTTATAAAATCCCAAGTTTGAGGCTGCCATCTGACTGGTTTGCAAAGTCCTCTAGGTATCCTGAAAGATATGAAAACTGTTTAATTTCTTTTAAGATGTATAAATGATAACATTTCTTTTAACTATTTGCAAAAAAAAGATCCTTAAACACAAGATTTTATTAAAACAATTGTTCTTTGAATCACCTAGTAGTGATTCATTCTCAGTTTTCTGAAATTGTTTTATCTACTGTTTCCCCTATTTTTAGGAAAAAATAAAACAAAATTTCCTTATTATTATGGAAATTGTGTGTAGGGGGAAATTACAAGTGAGGAATATATTAATTGATAAAAACAGTTGAAATTGCACTGGTTTGTGCACTGGGTTCTGGTCCGGAGTCTGCCACCATCTAGTTTTGTGATCTTATACAATTGTAATATAATTTTTCTGAAATTTAGTTTCTCTATCTGTTAAGAGGTGGTGGGACTAGAGGCTGTTCTGCAAGGTCTCTTGTTGTTTCAGCATCCTGTGATAATTGTGGATTATAGATACTTGAAATACTATTACTTTCTCTTTAGTGATACAGATCACAACCTCTCTCTATGTATAACTTAATAGATATTCTTTGAAAGTTGCTGTAACTGGAAAATTCACTGGGCAGTCAGCTTGTTGATAAGCCTCTGAACTTGTTCTTTGATAACATCTGGTCTAAGTAATAAGATTTTGAAAAATCAAAATCTAGAATATTGTTGCAATTCTTTCCTCAACTTAACTAGTATTTGATTCAATTCAACAAATATTTATTGATTACTAATATAATGACAAATCTTTCTGTCCTTAAGAGGCTTACATTCTACTGGAGAGGAAACAACATAGTTTGTCAATACAAATACAAAATACTTTTGGGAGAAGTAGCATTGGCAAATGAGAGGGAATAGGAAGGCCCTCTTGGAGGAGCCAGTTGAGCTGGGTCTTCTGGGGAACTTGAAATTGGTTGGAGATAGAATATTATGTTTGGGGTACAGAAATTAGGCCAGTTTGGAGTGTATGGCCTGTGACGAAGATCATATGAAGTTACTCTAGAAAGAGATTAAAACCAGATTGTCATTTAACCTCACTTTGCCTCTTGTTTTCTTAACTCTAAAATGGGAATAACCTTGCAGGGTTGTTGTGAGGCTCAAATAAAATTTGTAAAGCTCATCAGCCTGTCTGCACAGGTAAGCACTTTTAAAATGCTTAATCCTGTCCTTCCCCCTTCTTTTTTCTTGTTTGGATCTTCATCCAAGTCATGCCTGCTGACTGGGAGTGTCCCACAGGGCTCTGTCCTTGGGCCCTCTTTTCCTTACATGCTGTTTTACTGGTAATTTTAATAGCTTTCATGAATTCCATTATCTCCATGGTGATGATTCTCAAATGTTATCTAGCCTTGACTATTCTGTTGACCTATAGTCTCACATCTCCAAGTGCCTTTCAGGCATCTCAAAACTGGATGTTGTATAGACATCTTAAATTTTACATGTCCAAAACTGAACTCATCTTTCTCTTAAAGCCCTCCCCTCTTCCTAACTTCTGTATTATTATTAAAGATACCACCATTCTCTCAGTTACCCAGGTTTGCAACTAGATGTCATCCTTTACTGCTCAGTCTCACCTCATATCTCATCTGTTGCCAGTGGCCTGTTGATTTTAGTTTTGTGATAGCTCTTGCCTCCTCTTGCCCATTCTCTTCTGCCACTTCCAGCACCCTGGTGCATGTTCTTCTCATTTCATGCCTGGAATATTGTAGTAGCGTGCTGGTTGGTCTCTCCCCACTATAGCCCTTTTTCCTCATCAGAGTGATTTTCCTAAAATGCAGATCTGACAATGTCACTGCCTTACACTCCAGTGGCTTCTGATTAACTTCAGATATAAAGTCCTGTTATTCAAGGCCATTCATATCCTCTTCTTCCTCTGCTCCCCACACATATATACCTTTCCAGTCTTATACCTTACTCATCCCCACATGCTCTGTGACATGGGCTTCTGTAGCAACAATGTGATATTGACAGCGCCTATGGCAGCCATGAATATCCTGGCACAATTCTGAAATCATGAAATAAAACAGACTCTCCACATGGAAGATAGAACCTAAGCATTTATTCAGACACCAGAAAGTCACATCCATCATAATCTATACACCATAATAATGCAGAGGAACACCATCCCCAAACCTTCCCCCTGCTAGGCTTCCCACAAACCAGCTCCCTTTAATAAAATCACAAACAAGCTCTCATATACTAGCCAGCTGCCTGCTTGCCTGCATCCTTCGTAGCTCTGACTGCTCTCATCACTAACTTCCCCTCAGCTCTGCTCTAGCTCTGCCTCTTCCTACTCCTCCCATTCAGCAAGCTCCTCCCACCACAGGTTCCATGTGACTCAGGCTTTCATGTGACCTAGGCAGGTCACATAGACCTATTAATCAGTGGGAAAGATCTTCCCATTTAAGTTACCATTACAGCTTCCTTGCTATTTCTTGTACAAGATGCTCCGTGTCCAGACTCCATGCATTTTCATGGCTGTTCCCTCATACCTGAAATTCTCTCCCTCTTTTATCTGTGCCTCCTGATTTCCCCAACTTCAAATCTCAGTCAAAATTCTACCTTTTACATGAAGTTTTTCCTGATCTGTCTTAATGCTAGCGCCTTCCCTCTTGATTATCTCATATCACTTGCTTGTACCAAGTTGTTTGCACATTATCTCATTAGATTTTGAGCTCCTTGAGGACAGTGACTATCAGTTGATTTTCCTTGTATCCACCTCAGTGTACAGTGCCTGGCATATGGTGGGTACTTAACATTTATTGACTGATGAATCAGCTGTCTTTGACAGTTTTAAGAAGTGACATTTCCCCGCCTTTGCCACAAGAGAGCAGTATAATACCAATAACAGCATTATTGGTTGCTAGGATTTTCATTTTTAGCAGTCTTGGAATCCCAGAGTCAGTCTTAGAGGTTGCCTAGTTAAACTTGTACTGGAACAAGAATTCCCTCTACAATATTCTCCTATATGGTCATCCAGACTCCCTTTAAATGAAGTTTTCTAGGGATGGGAAGCCTTATGATGGTAAACCATTCTACTTTGGGGAAACTTTAATGGTTTGGAAGTTTATATTGTTCTGAAACTTCACTACAATATGCCTTTATGTGGCCCAACAGAAAAAGTCTTACTTCCTCTTTTTTCTTTGAAGACCCTTCACATATTGGAAGATAGCCACTAGGTCCTCCCTGAAGTTACTTCTAGGCTAAAAGTTCTTAGTTCCTCTGATTAATCTTTGTGTGGTTCTCTTATCCTCCTGACCACTCTCCTTTGCATATATTTCAGCTTGTCAGTGACCTTCCCAAAATATAATGCCTACAAATGAATAGCAGCTTTTCTGGTTGCTAGCATCACGTTATTGAGTTGAACTCAAACTCATGCTACCCATCTGGCAAGGACAAACATTATATAATTATTGTCATCTAGGCCATCTCTATATTATGTCCCCAAGGATTATATAGGTTTCTTGTCAAATGCCTCACCTTAATCCAGAAGTACTATCTGCCCTACATTGGTTTACCAGTTTAACAACTCTGTCAGAAGATAAAATGAACTTACCCTGGCATGACATTTCTAATGAAGCCAAGCTAGCTTGCAATGATCACTTATTCTTCTGAATATTCACAAACTGTTTCCTTAAAAATGATGTAAAATCTTTTGCCTGGGATCAAAGTCAATTTCATTGGCTTACAGTATGAGAAATTCATTTTCCTTCTCACCTCTTTCCCCCAATTGGGATCATGTACCTGTTTCCAACTCCATGGAAGCTTTCTCATTATTTAAGATGGATTTAAAAAAAAAATTGATAGCTCAATAGTCACAGATTATTTTGGTATTCTGAGAAATTAATCCAGGCCTGGTGACCTTGAATTTGCTTTTAGTTGTTAGGTTCATTTTTTGGTTAAAACTTTAAGTATTAAATGTATTTAGAAGTAGCCAAGAAAAAAGTATTCAAAAGTACCATGTTTTTTCAGAAGAATATTTGTCATTAAACTGATCATATCATCAGACTGAGAATTCTCATGCTCTTTCTGGAGAAGTATTTTCTGATTATGTGACTTTATAGACTTAAAAATTGTAGTGGGATCTGAGTTAGTCTCTTAGGGAAGGGTATAAAGCTTACCTAAATAATACATATACTCACCTTCATTAAGGTCCCATTTTGTCTTTACCTCTGATTTTTTTTTTTATATAATTGTTCCTTCCAAAAATGATGGCCACCCATGCACATTTGACGATATGTGACTCTGCTACATGCTTTCCTGTCAGTCTTCCGTAAGAGTTCTGTTCAATGCACTGGAAGCCTTCCTTTAGATCTCTTGAAATTGTATTGTTACCATTGGAGCATATGGCCTACCACTCAATGATCTCTTATTCTCTCTATATGCTAGCCTACCTCTTTGATGATAACTTTTATGTGACTTTTCCTGCACAAGTCCTGGTTGATAATTTGTTAAGTGTGCTCATGCCTGCCCTCTTCCCCCATTGCTCTTCAAGTGACCTTAATTCTTTTCACATTTTCTATGACTCAAAGCCATATACTATCACTGGAACAATATTGTTAAAAAATATGGGCCTTTGTTTCAGGAAGATGAAAAGGCAATCCACTTTACTTTCCTCTTCATGTTAACTCTAGGACCAACTTATTGTCCATTTGCAGTGTCTACTGTTGGGATATCTCTGTGTCTATCCAATGGCATATCTTTCTGGACAATAATCTGTCTTCATCCCCTTGGTTTTTCCTGTGTTGATAGTTAGGATGAACTATTAATTTTGGATCCCATTTAAGAGGCTTGGTAGTGTTTCAGGGCACATACTGATGTAGTAGTTATGGTGTCATCCACAAACAAGAACATCCAGAGGACTTCATCATTTATAAGGAAACTCTCGTGTGGAGTCTGCATTATTTTCTCTGACAATGACAAACACCTTTGGGGAACATGCACTCATTTTCCTGTTTTAGGTCTCACTGGATATTTATAATCAGAGGGTTTTTATGCATAATTTTTCCATTACATTGTTCAAGGAATTTTGTATTACTTTTACATATGCATGGGAGACACCTTAATGGAGGAGAGCCTTTAAAATTACATTTTGCCTACCAAATGAAATGTTTTTTCAATAATCAACAGTCAGTGAAATCTCTCATTTAATCAGTCTAAGCATATGAATAGCTATAGATTGTTTGCGAAGCCTGCCTATTTCCTTTCTCTTGCCTTTAAGGGAATAGGGAGCTGCTCTTTCTATGAGGATTTGTACCCTGGGCAATTTCAGGCTATTCTCTTAAGACTTGATTGCTAAGAAGGTGTGGATCCTGTTGGGGTTGGTACTGATATTCTCAAGATAGGAAGAAGAGCTAAACTTGATCAAGTTTGCATGGAAGAGGTATGTGTTGGAATAACATGATTTTGAGGGGATGGCATGGTTTTTCAGGCCAAATAATTCATCACAAAGTATCTAATCTACTCATGATGAACTTCTCCATACTCAGTTGATAAATATTATGCACCTACTTTGCTATGTGCCAGGCGCTGTGCTAAGTGCCAGGGATACAAAAAAGAGGCAAAAGATAGTCGCTGCCCTTAAGGAGCTCACAGTCTAATGGGAAAGACAACATGCAAATATTTACAAACAAGGTATAAACACCGCACTTAGCACTGTGCCTGGCCCATAGTAGGTGTTCAAGGAATGTGGATTGCACTAGAATTAAGGAGGTATTGGGAAAAGCAGCCAGTGGAAGATGAGATTTCAGATGGAACATAAAGGGAGGTCACTAGTCTGAAATGAAGAAGAAAATTTCAGGCATAGGGGATGGCCAGAAAACAGTATTGCCAGGAGGATAAAAGAAGCCTTTGTAACAAGGCATTGAAGAACATAAGGTCACCTCCATGCTCCAGATGAGACTTGGTAGAGATAGCTATGAGGTTTTTTTTCCCCAAAGAAAACATCTAAGTGAGTGTCATGCCCTTTGAAGTAGTTGCCCTAGTAATCTTACCATTTTGCTCAAAACATTTTGGACTTGCCCTTTTGAAGTTGTCTTCAGAGGTGACAGTAAGTACATTCTTCAGAATATCCTTAAGGGTGACAAACCTTCATCCTTTGAGAATGGATTTGATATTGTGAAATAGTCAAAAGCCATTTGGAAATATATCTGATGAATAAAGTGACTCAAAAAATGAAGCATTGCTGTTTCGACTTTTAAATTGAAGCATGCTTGCTTGCTTATGAAGTAAGGATACTGATTTCTTGTGTGTCTCTTCAGATGACTGAAATCATATGGTTTCAACATACATTTATGAAGTGTGCCTACTATGTGCAAAGCACCATATGCTAGATGTGGGAATACAAAAACCAAAGTGAAATTATTCCCACTCTCAAGGAATTTGCATGAGGAGGACATTCAACGTGTACACAAGTCAATATGCAAAATGCTGCAAAGTGTTTTCCAGATGGAAAAAAATACCGATAACTAGAGAAATCAGGAAAAATCTAATGTAAGAGGTGGTGGGTGGTACCTGTGTTATTCTTTGAAGGATATTCGGGATTCTTCAAGACAGGGAGGAAGATAAAAGTGCATTTCAGACATGGGAGACTACTTGTGCTAAGATGGGGCAATGGGAAATGAATTGTAGTTTGGGAAGAGTTAATAGATCAGTTTGATTGAACTAATGAAAGCGAGTCAGATGAAATAAGACTAGAAAGGTTGGTGGAAACCAGGCTATGGATGACTTTTTACATCACAGTAGCTCAATATTTATTTGAAAAATCAATGATTAATTCCATAAGAAGCATTCCAAACATATTTGAGTAACAGCAAAATTATTGAAATGAGATCTTTTAAAAATGTCTAGTGGTTTTGTTTCTCCAAGGGCATCTCTTGATATTTTTGATGGTAGCTCTTGAGGAGGATGGCTCGCTTTTCAATTCTTAACCCTGCCTCTCCCCTGGAAGTCCAATGGTTTTTGGATGCTATGAAGAGTTAAAATGGCCACTATTTTAGTCTTTCAGAATTCATGGGATTTCTTTTCTACCACCTAAGGACTTTGTGCAAGCAGACAACAACTTACACTAAAAATACCTTAAAGTGACAAGACATTTTATTTTCTTTAAGTCTCAGCGTCCAAAATTGAGCTAAATGCTTTCAATTTTGGGTTTTTCAATATGTCATTTGGTAAATAAAACAAAAACAGTCATCCCTCTTCTGTTCTTTTTTCAATAAACAATACGAAAATACATGTATTTTCATAGCACATTCGAATGGGGTCTCCTTTCTTGCCTCAACTTCCCACCTCACCCCTATTAGATAAGCTTTCTTAAAAGAGCTAAATAGTGATGGATGAATACAATTTTCAGGGGAAAATATTTCGGGTCTTTATATGTAAAGTTATAAAGGAGGAAAATCTATTTTTTAGATTTATGGAACTAACAAGAGGTTTACAGTCATTTGTGCATATTTATAGTGTAAATAATAAATATCTATTAAGCACCTACTTCATGCCAAGTGCTCTGGGTATACAAATACAAAAAAAAAAGACAGTACCTGCTCTCAAGGAGCTTGTAATCTAATGGGGAAAGGCAACATGTAAAAGGCTGAAAAGAACCAGAAAGAGGTGCACTACTGGAGGTTTGGTAGGAAACTCAAGTCCAGGAATAATGCAGTCAAGTGTGAAATGAAATGTTGAGTTCCCTCCTTAAATGGAGATTTTGGAGTTCAAGGCTCTAACATTCAGTCAGAGGGTGAGCTGTAGGAGATATAGTCAAGAATGATTTTTGTGTTTCATGGGATCTATAATTTCAGGGGCATTGAGAACTCTGGGTTAAGAACTTCATCTCCCATTGCAGATCTATTCCTTCATTGTAACATATTGTCTTAGAGGATTGCTTGGAGCACTAAGAAATTGAATCTCTTACCTAGGACCTCACAGCTCATGTCAGAGGTCAGACTTGAATGAAGTTCTCCTGACTCCTGGGCCAGCTTCATCTCTATTACACCAGACTGTCTCTCAACCAGAAAAAATATTTAAAAATCTAAAATTGCACATGTAGACTCAGCTTCTTTCTTTTTCTTCATTACTATAAGGGACATAATGAGTCATCTTGCCCAAAACTCTCATTTAATAGATGAGGCCCTCATTGAATAGATGAGGAAACAGACACAGAAGCACTCTTACCCAAGGTTGTGCCACTCAGTGGCAGTTTTATCACAATTATAGGAGGGAGAGTGACAAAATTAGAGGTCAATATGTCCCATGCAAAAGGTGAGTGCAGAACTTGGATTGCGGAAGTACTAAAGCTGGAATATTTCCAAAGTAATACTTTGTTTAAACCCAGGAAAATCTTAAATTTTTAGCACATAAGCAGTGATTCAAGATCAGCAGAAGACAGCAAGAAAATTTTCATTCTCTGAAAATACTGGTATCTTCTGTGCCAATAGGACAAATGAGAGTAAAGAGGTAACAAATGATACAGAAAACCCATTTGTATTGTTAAAGATTAATGATGGCATGTGTGTATTATTAAAATCAGGGAAGTGTTTCAGGGTGATGCTTGATCTGTTTATAGGTCTGTTAAACTTTGTCATAACATTTAGTTGGGAGGAAAAAGCAGGTTCTCAATGAAAGTTCCATGTACATTTTAAGGAATGTGAGGAAAAGTAATATATTTACAATGCAGCCTTTCATGAATTTTTCTCTCAAATCATATTTTTAGAACTATAGTTTGTTTACTTTTGAGCTAACTATTCAAAGGTATTTTTAAAAAATCTACATCTAAAAACTTACACTTCATTTGCATCTAGTTATTCCTGCTCAAATCTGAGATCTGAAAATACCAGATGATGTCAAAGTGACTACAAAATGATAGATTTTTAAAACAAGAAAACATACATGAAAACATATCTAAAGAAACTAGAGAATCAAAGAATTTTCACATGGAAAAGGCCCTCAGAGGTTACCTGTACCAACTCATGCTAGGAATGCCATCTACAACATCTAACTTTTCCTTGAAGATAAAAAATGAGGAGAAACCTATGAACTTCCCCAGTAACTCATAATTCTAATTGCTGGGATGTTTTCCCTTGCATCCTACCTAGATCTGTAACTACATTTTTTACCCATTGTTCTTAGTTCTGCCATCAAAGACTCAGCTGGATGAATTTAATCCCTTTACCTTATGACGGTTCTTCATGAGCTCAAAGATAGCTACAATGACCTATTTTTAAAATTAAATCTTAATATCTTTCAAATGAAGATTCAGCTCCTCTCCTTTTTCATACTGTTTACCCTCACAAATTGGGAAAAGAAGAAAAAACCCCTGCAACAAACATGCATAGTAAAGCAAAACAAATTTCCACATTGACCACGTCCCCCAAAAACTGTCTGAATCTGCAGAGTCCATCACTTCTCTGGAGATGGGCAGCATGCTTGACAAGAGTCTTCTGGAATTGTAGTTGATCATTTTCAAAGTTGTCTTTATTGTTTTTATCTTATAAATTATTCTCCTATTTCTGCTCACTTCACTATGACATCAGTTCGTACAAGAATCCCCAGATTTCTCTAAACCCACTCCTTTCACAATTTCTTACAGTATTATGCCACCAAATTCATACCCCATGCCTTATTCAGTCATTTCCCTATTGATCCTCTCCCACAATTTCTAAATTCTTTGCCACTGCACAGAGCTGTTATAAGTATTTTTGTATCAATGTGTCCTTTTCCCTGTTCTTTAATCTTTTTGAGGTATAGACCTAGTAGCAGTATCTCTGGTTCAAAGGCTTTAAAACAATTTAATAGTTTTTTGAGCATAGTTCCAAATTGCTTTCCAGAATGCTTGGATCAATTCACAGATGTGGAAAAAAAAGCAAAACAAACAAAAAACCTGTTTTCCAACCACCCTTCCAGTTTGTTTTTTTTCCTTGTCACCTTCACTTATCTAATGGGGGTGAGCTGATACTTCAGAGATGCCTTAATTTGCATTTCTCTAATTATTAGTTATTCAGAGCATTTTTTCATATGTCTAGTAATAACTTGGATTTCTTTCTCTGAAAACTGCCTATTGATAATCCTTTGATTATCAGTTAGGAAAAGACTCTTCTTTTACATTTGAATGAGAGCTATCTTTATCCTAAAAACTAGACTTTTATCAAAGAAATTTGCTGTAAAGGTCCCCCTCCCCAGTTCCTTCTTTTCTAATTTTATTTCTGTTATTTCCATTGATTTTGTTTATTTAATCAAAACTGTCCATTTTACTTTCTGTGAACCTGTTTCTCTGTCTCTATCTTTTTTTTTCATGATTTCTTCCCATAATCAGATTTGACAGGAAATTTCTCCTATTTTCTTCTTATTTATTATGTCACTATTTCTTAATCATGTACCTATTTGGGACTTCTTTTTGTATATGGTGTTAAGATGTTGGTCTATACCTATTTTCTCCCAGACTCTTTACAGTTTTCCAAACAATTTTTGTCAAGGTGAGTTCTTGCCCCAATAACTAAGTCCTTGGGTTTATCAAACCATGCCCATTTGCATCTGCATATTGTTGAGCCAATCTGTTCCATTGATCAGCCTCTCTATTTCTTACACAGTACCAAAACGTTTTGAGGATTATGGTTTTGTAGAATAGTTTGAGATCTGGTGTTGCTAGATTCTTTCCTCAAGATTCTTGACATTTTGTTACTCTACAACTTTATTATTTTAGCTCATAAAGTAATCCTTTGGTAGTTTGATTGTATCAAACATCAAATTGCATCAAATTAATTTTGGTAGTATTGTCATTTTTATTGGCTTACTCATGAACAATTAACATTTCTCTAATTATTTAGTTCTGTTTTTACTTACGTAAAGAATGTTTTGTACCTGTGTTCATATAATTCTTGTGTATGTCTTGGCAGGTTTACTCTCAAGTAATTTATGTTTCATGTAGTTATTTTTTCATAGTAATTTTTTCCAATTACATATAAAGATAGTTTTCAACATTCATTTTTTTAATTAGATTTTTGAGTTCCAAATTTTTCTCCCTCCCTCCCTTCTTCCCTCCCTTTCTCTCTTCCCTCTCACTTCCCAAGATGGCTAGCAATCTGATATAAGCTATACTTGGGCAATCATATTAAACATATTTCACATTAGTCATGATGTAAAAGAAGAAACAGAACCAAAGGAGAAAACCATGAAAAACAAAAATAAAAAGTGAAAATAGTGTGCTTTGATCTGCACTCAGACTCCATAGTTCTTTCTCTAGATGTGGACAGCATTTTCCATCATGAGTCTTGAGGAATTGTCTTGTATCATTGTATTGCTGAGAAGAGCTAAGTCTGTCTTAGTTAACCATCACACAATGTTGCTATTACTGTGTATAATGTTCTGGTTTTGCTCACTTCACTCAGCTTCAGTTCATGTAAGTCCAGGTTTTTCTGAAATCCGCCTACTCATCATTTCTTATAGTATGATAGTATTCTATTACATTCATATACCTCAACTTGTTCAGTTATTCCTCAATTGATAGACATTTCCTCAGTTTCTATTTCTTTGCTACCACAAAAAGAGCTGCTATAAATATTTTTGTACATGTGGGTCCTTTTCCTGTTTTTATTATCTCTTCAGGATACTGACCTAGGAGTGGTATTCCTGGATCAAAGGATATTCACAGTTTGATTGTCCTTTGGACATAGTTCCAACATCAGCAATGCATTAGTGTCCTAATTTTCTCACATTGTCAACATTTATCATTTTCCTTTTCTGTCATATTGGCCAGTCTAATAGGTGTGAGGTGGTATCTCAGGTATCTTAATTTGCATTTCTCTAATCAATAGTGATTAAGAGCATTTTTCCATATAACTATAGATAGCTTTAATTTCTTCATCTGAAAACTGCCTGTTCATATCCTTTGACCTTTTATCAGTTTGTCATGTAGTTATTTTAAATGGAATTTCTTTTCCTCCTCTTCCTGATCTCTTTTGTTGGTAATACACAGAAATGCTAATGGTACTTGTAGCTTTATTTTATGTCTTGCCACTTTACTGAAGTTAACTATTTCAATTTAGTTTTTTAGTTGACTCTCTAGGGTTCTCTACGAAAACTATCTTACTATCAGCACAAGATAATAATTTTATTTCCTTTTTGCCAATTCTTCTTCCATAAAGTTCTTTTTCTTGTTTTGTTATTATAGCTAGCATTTCTAGCATTATCAAATAGTAATGGTGGTCATGGATATTCTTGTTTTATCCCTGATCTTACTGGAAAGGACTCTTGTTTATTTCCCCATCACAGATAATACTAGCTTTTGATTTTATATAGATACTAACTTATCATTTTAGGGAATGCTCCATTTATTCTTATATTTTCTCCCATTTTCCCCTCCACAAGAATGAGTGTATATCTTGTCAAAAGTTTTTCTGAATAGATTGATACAAACATGATTTTTGTTGTTCTTATTATTAATATAGTATATTAAGTTTTATTTTCCTCAATATTGAATGAACCTCACATTCCTGGTGCAAGTTAGTCACAGTGTGCAATTTTTGGGATATATTGCTGTAGTCTCTTTGCTAATATTTTATTCAAAATTTTTGCATCAATATTCATGGGGAATCTTGGTCTACAGAATTCTTTCTCTGTTTTGACTCTCCCTGATTTAGGTATCAAGATATTTGTGTCATAGAAGGAATTTGGTAGGATTGCCTACTTTTTTTTTTCAATTGATGTATATAATGTTAGAATGAATTGTTCTTTAAACATTTGATATAATTCCCTTGTAAATTCATATAGTCCTGGAGGTTTTCCTTTGGTAGTTAATTTATGGTTTTTAAAAATTCTTTTTTTTTTTAAATAGGATTACTTAAGTATTTTATTTCTTAGGTTGTTGATCTGCATGGTTTATATTTTATTGGCATAGAGTTGGTGAAAGAGCTCCTAATAGTTTTTGTGTCTTCATTTGTTATGAATTTACCTTCAAAATTTTTTTTTTATACCATTATTTTGATTTTCTTTTTTAAAAATCAAGTTAGATAATGGCATCTCTTCTATTAAGTTTTTTTTTAAATCTAGTTTTATTTATTAATCTTTTAAAACTCAATTTTTTGATCTCTTCTTTGATTTTCAGGGTGTTTATTTAAGCGTTTTAAATTTATTCATTTTCTGTTTCTTTAGCTATGTGCACAATTCATTGACCTGATGTTTCTCTTTTTTACTGATGAGTATTTAGAATTAGAAATTTTCCCCTAAGTATTACTTTGTCTGCATCCCCAAAATTATGGAATGTCATCTTGTCATTTAATTTAAATTAATTTAATTAGTTAATTATTTATATGATTTATTCCTTGACCCATCCATTGTTTAGGATTGTTAGTTTCCAGTTGATTTTAATCTTTTCTTCAAAGGCCCTTTACTGAATATAATTTTTATTGCATTGTGGTTGGTAAAAGATCAATTTATTATTTCTGCTTTCCTGCATGTTTGTGAGGTTTTTATGCTTCAATACATGATCATTGATTGCAAAGATATCATACAGAATTGAAAAATAGGTATAGTCTTTTTTATTCCCACTCAATCTTCTATATAGGTTCATCATATCTTATTTTTCTAAAATACTCTTCAAGTCCTTCATTTCTTTTTTGTTTCTTTTTTTGTTGAATTTTTCTAGATCTGAGAGGAATAAATTCAGTTCCCACACCATTATAGTTTTTCTTTTTTTCTAGAATTCATTTAAATTTTCCTTTAAGAATTTAGATGCTATGTTATTTGATACATATGTTTAGTTTTGGTAGTAGTAATCCATTTTCTATGACACCTTTCAGCAAAATGTAGTTTTCCTATTTATATCTTTTGATTAGGTCTATTGTTTGTTGTTGCTTTATGTGAGACCATGATTTCTACCCTTGCTTTTTTAACTTCAGCTGAAGCATATAATAGATTATTCTTCGGCTTTTTATTTTAACTCTGTGTATATATTTCTGTTTCAAGTGTGTTTCTCATAACAGCATATTGTTGCATTCTAGTTTCTAATCCATTTGACTTTCATCTTTTATTTTATGAGTAAATTCATTTTATTCACATTCATGGTTATGGATTATTAATTATGTATTTCCCTCCATTCTCTTCTTTTATATTTTTCTTTCTTTTTTTTGGCACACCCCTCTCCCCCCACCTTTAAGGGTTTGTTTTGCTTCTGGCTAATCCCTCCATTAATCTGCTTTGTCTCTTATTTCATCAGCTCCCCTCAATCCTTTTTCCTGTTTGTTTTCTGTGTGAAATTTATTTCTGTACCCAGGTGTGTGTGTGTGTGTGTGTGTGTGTGTGTGTGTGTGTGTGTGTGTGTGTGTGTGTGTGTGTGTATTCTTCCCTCTTTTGACCAATTCAGATAAGAGTGAGGTTCAAATGTCATCTGCTCTCCCTTTTTCCTTCTTGTTTGTATATTATTCTACTTTCATGCCCCCAAGTATGTGAGATAGCTTTCCCCATTTTTCCTCTCTCTTCTTGTTCTTTTCATATCATCAAACATAACACTTTCTGTTTATTTAGCATTCTTCTGTCTCCTTTAATGAAGATAGAGTTTTGAGAGGCTACATGTATCTTCTTCCCATATAAGAATGTGGACAGTTTATTCTTGTTTAGTCCTTTATGATTATTAGCATATTTTTACCTTTTTAAAAAATGTATCTCTTGTTTGTTGTGTTTCTAAATCAGAGTTTCTACTCAGCTCTGATCTTTTCATCAAGAATGCCTGGAAGTCCTCTATTTCATTACAGGTTTATTCCCGCCCCACCCCCCACCCCCCACCCCACCGTAGAATTGTATTCAGTTTTGCTGGGTAAGTTATTTTTTGTTGTAAGCCTAAATCTTTTGTCTTCTGAAATATCATATTCCAGTCTCTCTGCTTCTTTATTGTGGTGGCTACTGAATCTTGTGTGAACTTGATTGTGACTCCTTTTTACTTGAATGAATTCTTTCTTTTTGGATGTTTGTAGTATTTTGCTTTGACTTGGGAGTGCTGGACTTTGGCCAATATATTCCTGGGAGTTTTCAGTTTGGGGTTTCTCTCAGGGACTGCTGGATTCTTTTGATTTTCATTTTGCCCTCTGGTTCTGAAGAGATTAAATTTTTTTTTTTTGGAAATATGATGTCTAGACTTTTTTTTTATCATGGTTTTTAGGTAGTCTTATGATTATTAAATGATCTCTCCTCAATCTATTTTCCAGGTCAGTTATTTTTGCTACTCAGTAGTCAGTAAACATTTATTAAACACTTACTATATTCCAGGCACTGTGCTAAGTGCTGGGGATACAAAGAAAGGCATGAGAGTTTTTGTCATCAAGGAGCTCACATTGGTGAATAAACAGGGATGAGGGTAGAAAAGGAAAGTACTCAGTGTAGGATGGTGAAGTCCTGCAGCCAGGTGGGAAATGAGATATGCTATGAGATGCTATATATTTTCTTCTATTTTTTTTGTCTTTTGACTTTGATTGAATATTTCTTGTTTCATGGAGTCGTTATCTTCTATTTGACCCATTCTGATTTTCAGGAAACTTGTTGTACCTGTTATACTAAGTTATTAATTACCCTTCTAATTCTCCCATAGTTCTAATTTCTTTTCCATTTTTTTCCTCTAGTGTTCTATTTTCATTTCTACAAACTTTTAAATCTCTTTTTGAAACTCTTATTTCATCTCCAACAGGAATTCTAGTTGAACTTGTACCCAAGTTGTGTTTTTCTTGAGTCTTTCCTTGTAGCTGTTTTGGAATCATTCTTTTCTTTTGGGGTTGTGTCTTGAGTATTCTTTTCACTATTATAATGCTTTATGTTGGGATTCTTTTTCTGCTGGCACATTTTCCAGCCTTCATCTTGGATTTGAACTTTATGTTAGGAATAGGCTCCTAGGCACTTCTGGACGAAATATTTGGGCTGGTCCTGCTGCTGCTTTCTTTGAATATTGAATATTGTGTTATTCTAAGATCTCAGAGACAGCTCAGACTAGATATCCTGCAAAATTTCAGTACTCTCAAAACAGTCTGCTTTAGGGTAAAGAATGATTTAACAACAAATTCCTGGATTATGACTGGGAAATCCAGGAAAAAGAGTGAATAATTTTTCCAGGCCAGGTCACTTAGGGAGTCAGGTAGTCTTTGGGGACTATGAACAGGTTCTGGCCAAGAGCACACAAATGGAGGTTTTCAGCAATTAGGAACTGAAAGAGTAGTGAGATCAGGCACCATGGCAGGAAGAGATATCCAAGGGGAATCCCTGGGTACTGCTCAGAGTACAGGAATATGTGCCATCTGGCAGCCTACTACCTAGTTCTGGGTCACAGCTCCATGAGACTTTGAAGAAGTTTGTGCCCCAGAAGTGGCAGAGAATAGTGGTCACTGTCATGGGTCTTAGCTGTGTGGTGAGCAAGCAACAAGTTCAGAGACAAATAGTAGGTGTGTGGCAGGAGTAGAGCAGGGGCTCAATTCTGGCCACCAGCCCAGGCTGAAGTCTGCAGTGGAATAACCAGAGCAGGAATCCAATACCAAAGAGGAGCCTATAGTTCATGTCCTCTGAACCTGCAGACCCTCTCAGAGGGTTAATAGTTACTGAGTCCAGCAGCATGATTATGGAGCATCCAACCAAGGAGACCAAGACTGGGTCAGGATCTTTACAGAGCTTAGACCGGGAGAACAGTGAGCAGATATCACCCCAAACGACCTCACTTTGGGAGCACTGTATGCTTGCAGGTCTTCAGTCTGAGCTGTGAAAGCAGAAAGACACGAAAGGAGAGAAATCCATTCTAGATATCCCCCCCACCATGTGCAAAATATAGCTCTAGTATAAAGTCCAAAGTAAAAAGATTGGTTGGCACAATGCGCAAATAGCAACAGAAAAGAATCCCACTATAAGTTCAAGACATAAACCCAGAAGAAAAGAATTATTCTAAAATATTTACAAGCAAATCTTCAAAGACAGTTTGGGTACCAAACCAAAATTCCAACCAGAATTTCTGGAAGAGAAAAAGCAATACTCAAAAATTATTTTAAAAACCAAATGAGAGCAATAGGAGAAAAAATGAGAAGAGAAATGAGGGCTATGGAAGAAAGCTACAAAAAGAGAATTAACAGCTTAGAACAAGAAGTATAAACATTTTACCTAAGGAAATAACACCCAGAAAACTGGAATTCTAATAATTCCACGAGACATCATGAAATATTTAAGAAAGTCAAAAGACCAAAAAAAGTAGAAAATATGAAGTATTTTACAGCAAAAATAACTGACTTGCATAACAGATAGAGGAGAGATTATTTAGGAATCACTGGACTACCTGAAAACCATGACAAAGAAAAAAATAAGCCTAGACCTCATATTTCAAGAAGTTGTAAAAAAAAAAACCAAATAGGAAGAACAGTTGGATTAGATTGAGGAAGTACATTCTGAAAGTGATACAGTTTTAAGGATGTTGAGGGATTGAAGCTTAAGAAATCTGAAAAAGGGGAGGAAGGACCCCAAAAGCCTAGATAAAAACTCTGACCTTAATTTTGCCAAAAATGTTACCTAGAGAAAATAAATACCAATTCTTATCTACTTTCCCTTCCCTGTATGTTTTCTCTTTTTGTTATTCAAGCTATTTTAAACATTTTAATATCTAAGTGTAAGATTAAATTTACTTATATTTACATTCCAGCCCACTAGATTTGATCCACTGTTCAATGAATCATGGAATTGTGCGAAGTAGCATTTGAATGATTTTAGAATCTTTATTTTAAAATATAGCCAAATTTCAGTCAGTCAATAAAAGATTTATTGAGCATCTGCACTGTGCCAAGTGTTAGGGATACGAAGAAGGCATTTGTTCAGTCCACAACCAAATTTCAACCAACAGGATATGGAAGTCAAGATTTTTCGTAATAGGACCATGTAGAGACAACCTGGTGTTATAGAAAGATGGTTAGACTTGGAGTTAGGAAAACCTGGATTTGAACTTTCATCTCTGACATTTAAATCAGCTTCCATCAAATTGTTTTCCCTAAACAATGCCTATAGTACCTAACACATAGGATTGTTGTGAAGATAATTCTATAACACACTTCAAAATCTCTAAACTGCTATAGAAAGGTACACTTAAGACTGTCATTATGATTACCACACTACAGTATTGCTGGCAAATTTAACCTTACTTATGACTCCCCCACTTCTGTGTTTCTTTTTTTCTACATTGTGAGTAGGGTCTTCCCCAGCAGAATGTTATGAAGCCAGTCTACTTCAGAATGTTCTCCTTAGGCAAATACATTTCAGCGCACTGCCTTTGACTGAAGAGTCCCATTCTATCAGTATTAAATCTTTGTTCTTTGTCTGAGCTAACGTCTGGCTAAAAAAATGTATTACAGTCTTTTGGTCAAGCTTTCATTTCTTAGCCTTTGCTGGTTGCCTTTCAAAAACAAATGTAGGGAGATTGTGAAGGCTTTGTCTTTGTCATCAGTTGGCTGAACCATTGACCAGTCTATGTGATGGCATGATGCAATAGATAAGAATTGGAAAAGCTGGAATTATTTAATGGTGAAGTAATATCCTTTCTACCTAGACCTGTGCTTCAAATAAATAATCCTGGGAGGCAAAAGGATAACAAAGGCTTCTTCAGTAATTAAAGGCTTCTGTTGCTTTTCTGTCATTTTGGGAGTAGTTTCCTCACTTTGCCCTCAAAATCTTCCAGTATTGGTATGATGCCGTCTGGCAGGAAGGGGCATTTTGTACTGTGGCCCACCGTCCTTTAAACTCAAACCCCAAGAGGTTGCCTTATGTCTTGCACTTAAACTATCTCAATGTTCTGCTTCAAAAGCTTGTTAAGTTTTCTGTAAACATCTCTAGCGTCGCCTGGCAACCTGTTATATACCTATTGTTTACGATTTATCTATCCTCCCCTTGAACCCATTGATTGATTCTCTCTGTAATGAGTTTATTTTTTTCTGCTGCTGTTTGCCTCCCAGGTCCCCTGCTCACATTTTCCATAGGTGAAATCAGGTTACAGTGAGCATCAAGGGCTTCTTGGAAAAGCGAGTCACTGAAAGGTTTCATGTGAACCGGAAGGTGCTGTGAGTGGAAGGGGAAAGGAGCAGTTACCTAGCTTTACCCTGGTTAATGTTATATGGGCATTCCTAAAGGGTGAAAGTGGGGCTGAGGAATGGTATTAAAGGTTAATTTTATGTAGATGAACCTCAGGTCATTTCTGAAATCATATGGTAGAACCAACTTCTTCTCCTCCACTGGCTGCCTCCCTGAATAGTGCTACCCATCAAATGAGAACAAGTGAGAATATTTGTAAAGCACTTAACACAGTGCCTGGCACATATCAAGTCCTCAATATATGCTTGTTACCTTCTTCCTTCCTTTCAATGTGTCCAATCCCACAGGACTGCCTGAAGTACAAGGAGACACGAAAGTCTAAGATATGGAACTTGTTCTCCAGAGCTTATAGTCAGGCTAGTTGGGAGAGCATAGGTATGACCAAGTCATTCCTGGGCTTTCGAAGTTTCATGAATTCTGTGTTGTCTCTGGAAAAAAGTATAACATCTATTTGGCATTTAAAATTCTTTACAACATCTATCTACTCCAATCTGTGTTTCCAGACTGATTTCACATCACTTCCTTTCACATACTTTGTGTTCAGCCACATGGCCCTCATCCCCTCATGCTGGACTACTGAGATAGCCTGATTATTGGTCTTTCTGTATCAAGTCTCTCCCCACTCCAGTCCCTCCTCCACTTAGCCATCAAGATCTTTCTAAAGAGCAAATATGATCATATTGCCCTACTATTTAATTCTAGTGGCTCCCTCTTAGATAAACAATCCTCTATTTCGCATTCAAAGCCCTTCATGATATGGCCCCTCCTACCTTTCTAGTCTGCTTACACCTTACTCTTCTTCATCACCTATTCTGTGATCCAGTGACATTGGGCTCCTTGCTGCTCCTCACACAAAACACTCTGTCTCCCAACCACATGCATTTTCTTTGGCTGTCCATGCCGAGAATACTCTCCTTCCTTATCTCTACCTCCTGGTTTCCCTGACTTCCTTCAAGTCCCAGCTAAAATTCCACCTTCTACAAGAAGACTTTTGCAATTCCCTTTATTTCTAGTAGCTTCCTTCTTTTTGATTATTTCTCATTTATATCTTCATATATATGTATATATACATATACATATATATACACATATATATGTGCATATATCTTCTTTGTACATAGTTGTTTTCATGGGGACTGGGTTTTTTTTTTTGCCTGTCTTTGTATCCCCAGGCTTCAGTACTGGCACATAGTGGGTGCTTAATAAATGTTTATTGATTGATTGGTTGAACGAGGGTGGTAGCCACACAAGTGGAAGCAATGTGACAGACATGAGACTTTGTGGAGATAGAATTGGACTGGAGAGAGAGAGAGTAGAGTTGAGGAATACTCATGGTGTGCTGGAAGGATGGTGGTACTTTTGAGAGAAATAGAGAAGTCAGGATTAGGGGAGGATTTAAGGACAAAGATGAGCTGTCTTAAACATGTTAAATTTGAGATGTCTGTGAGACATCTAGGTAGAGATAGGCAGTTAGGATACAGGACTAGATCTTAGGAGATCTGTAAGGACAAGGACTAGATATGCAGATTTGGGAGTTATCTGCATAGACTTCATAAGATGACAGCTGGAAAGTACCTTAGAGTCCAAAGCCCTCATTTTGCAGACAATTTGCTTGAGGTTCACTGAAGTTAACCTAGTTTAACTTCATCCAGCTAGTTTCAGAGCCCAGATCTTTCTGACTCTCAATTCCAATTCTTTGTTCATTATGCTTTGTCATGCTAGCTAAATCCAAAGGAGTTGAGACCAGTTAAGGAGAAGGCCCAGGACAGAGCCTTGTAGGACACTTATACATACAGAGTGGATGATGAATGAAGCTCCTGCTGAGGGGACTGAGCAGTAGTCAGGTGAGTTGAGGAACCAGGAGTGAGCAATGTTAGGAAAAGCCAAAGGGGAGAGAGTTACCTAGTGAAGGAGAGGGTCAACAATGCTACATGTTATAGAGAGGTGAAAAAAGTTGAGGATTTAGAAAAGGCTTAGACATTAAGAAATCACTGGCAACTTTGGAGAGAGCTATTTCAGTTGAGGGGGTAGAGTCACGAGTGAATTTTTAAGGGATGGAGGAGTGGGAGGAGGGAAAATAGAAAGAAAGGAGTATACATTGGTTTTTTTTTTTTTTTAGGAGTTTTGACTGTGAATAGGAGGAGAAATATTGGATGGTATCTTTGAGCAGTGACCATGACAGATGAAAGTTTCTTTTAAGGTTGGGGGCTACATGAGATATTTGTAGTTAGTGCCTTTAGGAGAGAAAAGAAAATTTGGAACAAATGTGGAGAGTACAAACGAGTTAGGGAAATTTAAAAATATTGCTGGATAGTATAAAGGCCCACTGATTGATATTATATAACATAAATTTGTAGTGAATCCAACCAATACACTTGGGTGACCTCTTCCAACATTGTTTTGGCATGAAATTAGGAACGGAGAAGGCAGATGGAGGGAACAATCCAGAGCTGAAATTGGGAGAGGGTGAGCCATAATAGTATGTGGGGAGGCAAAGCGTGCAAGAGTAAAGGATAATCTAACAGTGCTTGCAAGGCACATGGTGTATCCTTAATTAATGCCTGACTTGGTTAACTCTAGGTTCCAAATTCCAAAGGGAATACAGAGAAGTCAAGTAATAGGTGACAGGAAAGTGGGACAAGGTGGAATGACTGGAGGTCGAGAATAAGGGTTAAGAATAAGGGTTAAGGATTAAGAGGATGAAAAGATAGGGAAGGAATAGTAAAATATACTCTTTGTCCTCCTTTTACTCCTATTCCACTTCCCTTGACAAAACCTTTCTTGATTCTCCTCCTTTATAATGACTCCCCAATTACCTTTATTGCATCATCAGCCCTCTCCCAACAACTGAGTGTCCCTGAAAGAATAAGGTCGGATCCTGTGATTTTGTTGGTATGAGAACTCCAGGTAAGGAATCTCCCTCTAACGTTGCAGGTCAGCTCTTTTCTGCAACTCAGTCTTAGAGTTTCCAGAGTCCTAAGAGATTAAATGACTTGCTTTGGGTCACAAAGCCAATGTAAGTCAGAAAAAGGACTTGAACACAGGTCACCCTGGCTATGAGGCTGACTCCCTTTCCTTTATTGGATCCACTTTGCCTGACTTCATCTTAATTAGGTTTAGGTCTCTTTTCCTTCTCTTCCTCCTTCCTTAATGACCTCATTAACTTCTGTGGTAGCCTGATGCATCAGCTGATCACTACGTGTTTGAATTTAAAGATGCTGGCAGTCACTTAGATAAGAAGCCTACAAGGCTAGAGATATTAATTGAAGGATGCATAGGACCGAGTGGAAATCAGTAGCTACATCATCCGTTTCTAATAGCTCTGGAGTGGAAGTCTAGTTTAGCTGGCCTCATGTTTCAGTCTTCCTGCATTCTGTGGGCTCCACTAATCAAAACATGTGTTGACTTGCAGGACATTGTCCCATCATTAAACCAACCTATAGCACTTTTCAAAGGATAGGTTTTTATATTCCAAACAACAACTGGATGGAAAAATACTTTCAATGCTCCCATGCAATTTCCAAGGACAGTCTTGTGCAAGGTCCTTTGGGGGATATGGGAAGAGGGAAAAATGTAATGAGGAATATGACATTATCTTTGGTAGAAATTTGTGGAAGCTGAGAATGAATGTACATATCTTCCACAGTGGAGATTATAGATTAAAGTTTTCTGAGCCAAACTGCAAGCTACTGATTTTCTGCAGGCCTCTACAATGAATCAATGAATTAAAAAAAACATTTATTAGGTACTTACTAATTGCTAGGCATTGTGCTAAGCAAGAGAGATGCAAATACAGCTAGGTCCCAGTTAGTGCAAATAATGAATCCCTGGTTGTGTGTATTTGAATTCTCACTAGTTGAAGTTATAATTATGTAAAATATGTGGAAATGTACAGTGTGAATTCAAATAATGTAGCTACTCCATGGGATTCATTATTTGCAATAATTGAGAACTATCAGTGTAGAAGAGAAGTCAGTTCCTGCCCTCAAGAATCTTACATTTTAATAGAGAAAGACAACATATGGGGGATGTGATGGCTAGGAAAGAGCATTTTGGTCTGGCAAGTCACAGGACTGGTGAGGGGAGCCATAAGGCAGTAGGCTGAGAGATCCTTTCCAGAAGCAATAGTAGTGTTGATTTGACAATTCCTAAAGCAAGAAATGAAAAGTGGTAGAAACATGTGAGGAAACAGGATGGAGAGAAGCATGGTCCAGAATTGGGGTTGGCTAAATATAATGGGTTTTCACCAGTTGGGACAACATAGCCCCTGGGCAGAGGTTCCAAAGTTGTGTGACTTAACATAGGATTAGAGATTTAGAGGTGGAAGGAACTTTAGAGGTCATCAAGCCCAACATTCTCCTTTTACAGATGAAGGGAGTGAGGCTCAGAGAAATTAAATGACTTGCCCAAGGACACACAGCTAAAAAGTGTCTGACTTGCTGACTCCAATCTGGTGCCTTTCCACTATACTTAGCTCCTTCTGGACTTGTTCCCTGGGGTGTCCAGTTCAGAAAATGCAACAAGAATCAGAGAATCATGAAATTTTTAGCATTGGGACTTCAGTGATCATCTAAGTTCAATTCCTAACTGAAAAATAATACCTACAACAACATACTCCACATTTTGTCACCCAGCTTGAATATCCTTAGCCTGGTATTTAGGACCCTCCACAATCTGGCTCCAGCCTTCCTTTTTGACCTAATTTAAATTGATTCCTTTTAGATAGGACAATCCATTTTGGCCAAACTGGATGATCAGTTATCGCTTTATGACAATAATAAGCACATTTATTTCCCTGTTGTGTGCCTTGTTTGATGTTAATACTCCAAAGGCCATTGAACACAAGTATCTTTATTGTGACATCTTTCAAGGAGTCTTGTATGATTTTGGCATAAACTTGGAAGATGCCTTGTTGTTGGAAGGCTCTGTCAAGAAAAAATATTTTTTTATAGTTATCAAATAACCAATATAGTGGGATATTTTGTAATTTCTCCCTTTCAATCAATCGGGCTATTGCAAAGATGTGGTCTATGGCAGTGTGTTATTGTGAAAGATGTCCCATTTCCTTCTCAGACGTTCATCAAGGTTGTCATTGATGTATAAGATTATTCTCATGAAGATTTTTGTAGAGATGTGAAAGTAGCCATGTGAATTGGTTGTTATTCATATTGCCACATTTTTTGATATTAATAAGGTACAAGACTTTTCTCAAGCCTTTGTCACTTTCCCTTTTATCTGATACCTTGAGAATCTATCCCTGAATACATGCAAAAATAGACCCAATTTATACTTCTTTTTGATTTAGTTTAGTTGGTCTTCCCATTTAGTTTTATTCAATTGTATTCAACAAGCATTACTTTTTGGCCATACTCTAATCAGTCTACTTGTTGCTGGACCAGAAACTATGCCCCAGAGTATTCCATTCAGCTCTGAAACTCCTGTCCTGGAGATCAACTGTCCTGATTGGTGAATGCCTCAGATGGTTTGACATATGTAGCTGTATACAGTATGGCTCTATCCAAGCTTGATTTTGCTCTCTGGCCATCTTCTCTCTAATTGCTTTCTACTGGTCAGTTTACATCTCCTTACCTTGCTCCAGGAACCATAATAAAATCAATAACTACCTTTGCTACTATGGGAAGAATGTATCAAATCTACTGTCCTACAGTTCCACTCATCATTAGGGTAACTTTCCAATCCAGGTCATGTCTCACTTATGTATGTTGTCTCCTCCATTAACACCCAAGGTCCTAGAGGACAGTGGTTCTCTTTGCTTTTACGTTTGTTTGTTCAACACTTAGCACAGTGGTTGGCATTTAAGCGATACCGAATACATGCCTTTTCATTAATTCAATGCCTTCTATGTGCCAATCACTCTACAGGTTGGGATATAAAGTTAAAAATGGAACAGTTCCTATCCCCAAAGAGCTTATATTTTGGGGCTGAAGTGAAGGAGGGGAAAGTAGAGGAGGAGCTACAGGAACAAAATGAACCCAGCTGAGAGAAAGAACACATGAATCCCACCTTTTGGTAGCTGGCTGGTACAATGGATAAAGTGCTGGGCCTAGAGTCAGGAAGATTTGAGGTCAGCTGTGCCTCAGACACTGATCAGCTCTTTTACCCTAGGCAAGTCAACTTTGCTTGCCTTAATTTCCTCATCTGCAAAATGGGGATAGTAAGAGCACCTACCTTTTAGAATGGTTGATGATAAAATGAGATGTTTTCAAAGAACTTTGCAGTCCCTTAAAGTGCTATATAAATGCTAGCATTATAATTATATTTATTTTTACTTCATGTAGCACTTAAGAGATTGTGAAATTAGAGATCAAATGTGGTAGCTTTATTATAATTGATAGAGAAAGCAGTTTGTTATAAAAATCTTTTTTGGTTTTCCTCCTCGCTCTTTCATATTTTAATATCATTGGGTTAATTTTGCATATTTGAACTTCTCACCAAGGTTTCTACAACTGGTTTTGCTCTACACTGCTTCCTGCTGTTTGGTGAGGCAATATTGTTGATTAATTCCTTAGAATTCAATTTGGAAAGATCAGAGATATTTTTGGTGGTGATATTATCATCTTCTGGTTAATTAAGAAGGCTGGATTACCCTGGCTTATGATCTGAAACAAAACAAACACATCTTGACCTCCTCTCTACCAGGACGGTGTCCCATCTACATTTTATATTAACAGAATCTATGGGGTTTACAAAGATTACTCACCTGAATCAAATTCTTAGTAGAAACTCAAAGAAGAAGAAGAGGTTTTGAATTTAAAGGCAAAGAAGTATTCTGCCTTAAGTCTAAAGTCAAGTTTTAAGTTAAAACCTTAATAAGTCTTAAGAACTGACTCACTCTTAAGTATTAGCAGTGTCAGCTTAGCCAGTGATGTGTTTGTTGTTCCCTGGAGCCTGTGCTTTTTGGTTGGAACAAAACCCTTTCTTTCTTTGTTTCTTCCTTCCTTTCTTCCTTCCTTTCTTTCTTTCTTTTTCCTTCTTTCCTTCCTTCCTTTTTTCTTTCTTTCTTTCCTTTCTTTTTTCTTTCTTTCCCTCCTTCTTCCTTCCTTCCTTCCTTCCTCCCTCCCTTCCTTCTTTTCTTCCTTCCTTCCTTCCATTGTGTGTGTCAGTTTCTTTGACTAGTTGCTTCCTGACATATCCCTAAAGTACATGTGAACTGGCGCTGTAGGTAAGAGTTGGGATTTCATCTAAGATCTGTATGCTATATTGCTGGCATTTCAAATTCTAGTTGTTTGGAGGACTGTGATAGGAACTCCTCTATTTTTTACTGACATTCTCTTGAAATTGTTTTGAATCATTGATGCATAATGTTTTCAGTCATTTAAGGAGAGTTAAGTTGGTTAGTTTGGAACTGACTCCATTCTGTTTTTCAAATTTATTGTACTTTTCCCTTTCATCCAGAGACTGGAAGACTGGATAGCTGTTGCTTTGAACAGCAAACTCCCTGTTTTCATCAATTTTGGTTTGGCTCTCCTTTCAGAAGCAAGGGCAGAGGTCTTTTGGCTGACTGCCTCTCATCCTGACCCCTAATTGTCAGCGCCCAACTGTTGTCTGATTGGTTGGAAAAGAAGCCTCACTCTCCTTAGAGATCTCATTTGGGGTTTTTGTGCCTCAGGTTTCTTTGGCTGGTTGCCTCTTGACTTATGGATGTGAATGATTCCTTGCTCTTTATTCCAAATTAGGTGTGATTTCTTAACACGTAGTATCTGTTAGCATCTACAGCCCTATAAAGAAAAGCGGAATCTGACTGCAAATATTCAGTGATTTCCTATGGCACACAGGATAAAAGAAAATCCCTTTGTTCTGTATTTGAACCTTTACAATCTAGCTTTCACCTCCCTTTTCAATCTCATTTGAATCTCCTCTCTCCCTGTCCCTCCTCATTGTACTCAGTTTTAGTTAGATTTGAATACCAGCTGTTCCCTGATCTCATCCTGCTCTTGCTTGCATCTATTTATACTTATTCAGATGAGAAAAACACATAGGAATTAAAGCAGGAAGGGAGTTTAGAGGAAATCTGAGTTCAAATCCCTTATTTTACAGGTGAAGGAACTGAGGCAAAGAGAGATTAAGTTACCTGTGCAAGGGAAGACAGCTAGTGTCTGAGATGCAATTTGAAATCAGGTCCCTGTGATGCCAAGTACAGTAAACTAACTCTTCATTACTCCATCTTCCTAACATTCACCATGTCTTCCTTTTCTTTCAAGCTCTTCTACCATTTCTTTTATGAAGTCATCCCTGATTCCCCTAGCTGAAAGTGGTCTTCCTTTCTCATGTGTTTCTAGAGCACTTTTTTAGACCCCTCTTTTCCCCTCTATTCTCTTATTACACTTACTTGAGTACATATAATATCTCTCTATTAGACAATAAGTTCTTTGAGGTCAGGAATAATGCCATTTCTTATCTTTACATTCCTAGTGCCTGGCATATCAACATACTACTAAATATTTGTTTAATTAAACTGGATCATAAAATCTTTTTTTTAATGTCAGTTGCTGATTTTTGTTGTCAAATATCAAAGCCCCCAAGGTAATGTTGGAGTTCAAAAAGCAAGCAAGATGAAATATCAGATGTGAGCAGGAGATACTTCTCTATTTGTTCCTAGTTGACCAACACAGGGAGTTTTTTTCCTTTGAAAGAAAAGAAGGAAGAAGAAAGAAAAAAAGAAAGAAAAGATCTATACTGGCGAAGAATGAATGTGGAGAAAAGTAGAAAGAAAATAAAGTGTGACCTGTTTCTTTCTGTTAATGGGCTCCCTATCTTTCTGTCATTATCTTGGTCCCTTTCTGCCTCTGCCTCTCTGTTTCTCTGTCTCTATCTCTGTTTTCTCTTCTTTCCTTTCTTCATTCTTTGATTTAAAAAAATATATTTTGCTTAATTTAAACCCCATTCAGTGACAGTTCAGGGTCTTGAGGAATTTTGCCTTTTTGTGGCTAGATTGTTTTTGAATTTAATATCCTACCCCAAAGGCACTTCTTTCTCCTAAGAAATTGAGGAAGGGTCCCTATAAGCTTGCTCTCATTTCCACTTGTTATGCTCGCATCTCCTTTTTTTTTTTTTTTTTTTGCCCTAGCCTCATTTTTGGAAGAATAATTGTTTTTTCCCAACAAATGCTACAAAAACTTTTTCCCAAGTGATTTCTGTTTTCCATGATACATCAGAAGCAGCCACATCCTCTGTAATTTCCTTTTATTAGTTGCCATTTTCTGAAATTATGAATGCTTACAACATTGAATTTGAAAAGATACATTTAAAGCTCTGGATCTGATTCTTGGCTTTATTGTGTGGCAGTCATGGCATTTTCACATAGTCTAATGCTTTTTCTCAGCATTGTGATATGACATCACATACATGCACATCCCTCCAATATTTGTACATACATATATTTCACTACAAGCATGATGTTTGAGACAAGTGAATTGATTCAAGTGGGAGAAGTTCAGTAATTTTCTTTAAATCTGGTCAGATCTTTTATGCTGTACATGGAAAATTCTGATATAATGAACTGTATATGCCAGAGTATTACAAATGTGAGGAGGTTCTCTTCTCCCTGATGGCTGTAATGTTTCTTTCTGGGAGTAGGGACCAACTCCCTTACAAGAACAATAAATAATATATTTCTAATAAAAGAACAGCAATTATACCTTTAATAGTTGTAACCTACTCCATGGTCTACAATAATAAGACTTTGGAGATATTAAAGTTGGCATCTTAGACCTTAAATAGTTCATATAATCACGGAGCTGGAAGGGACCTTAGAGGCCTGCAAGCTCAACTCCTTCCTTTTTACAGATAAGGAAACTAAATTTGAGGGAAGTTAAGTGACTTGCTCAGGATTGTACAGCTAGTTAAATGTTAGAGACAGGATTTGAACTCAGGTCTTCCTGACTCAGAGTCCAGCTGAACATGAAGTCAAATAATATATGAATGAAGTCAAATATATATCAATGAAGTCAAATAACATAGTCAAATAATCTCATTCTTGTTCTGTGGCATAGAATACACCAAAGAAACAATCCAATTTATTCAGATCAGTCCGCTCCACTTGTGATAACCAGGGCATCTACCCCAGTTCAGTGAGTTGTTAGATGGAATATTTACACTGTCCCTCCACAATTGGGAGGCTGATCACTACTTTTATAAGTTATTGTTTGGGGATGAATGTTGGTTAAATCATATTAAATAGAGATGGTGCTATCAAAGCAGGCAGGCTTTATAACCTGTTGGAGTTTTGAGTTAAAAGAAAACTTTGGAAGTATGTAGATGAGCTATTTAGAAATAAAATATTTTTTTTATTAAAGCCCATGTCGACCTCTAAAATGAATTTAACTACATGAAGCTTATAATTTGAAGGGGCCTCAGCTATCAGTCACTTAGTGTTTCTTCTCATTCCTCCTCCTTCTCTCTCCCCCCTCCCCATTTTGCAAATAAGGAAACTGAAGTTGGGGGAGTTAAGTGATAAGTCCAAGATCATACAGATAATAAATAGATGCACTGAGATTTGAGATAATTTTTTCCAGATATGAATTAAATGATTTTTCCCATTATATTAAAGTACCTCATAGAATATAGGATGTCCCAAAAGTCTTAGTGCAAAATTAAGCTTTAATAACATCAGAAGTATGAGTGCTACAGACATACAAAAACATCATTTGAAAATTTATTTAAATTTCTATACCATATAGTTTTTTACAAAGTTCAATGAGAGTTTCTAGTGTGAAAACTGCCTAGAACCATGACACAAGACAGTTATGCTGAATTTTAATAAGAATCACATCAATATTTTTAAAAGTTCAATAACCTTTTACATATTTTTATTTATAAATAAAAAAATAAGTTGTAGCATTTATACTTCTAAGTTATTAAAACTTAAAACTGCATTAAGATGTTTGGGACACCTGAATGAATCCTCACCAATGGAAAGACTTGTCTTTTCCTGAGCATCTGAACTGGGCTGACCATATTGAATTTTGTACAATATGGGTTTCCTTTGGAAATGTGGCCTAACTGAGCTGTGTTTTTTGCATTAGGCTTTAATGGTTGCATTGATTGAGAGCACCCTTGAATCTGAAAAGCAGTCCAGTTTTTTCTCTGTTGTGTTTTCTAAGGTTGAGAACTTCCAAAATTCCACCAAGTCACTTTTCTTTGTGCTCCAAACCCCATTTATTTTGAAAGCTATGGTTTCTCTTGAGACCATGAAATAAATTTAGTTTGTTTTTATTAATAATAAAATCCCCATGGAATTGAATCCCACACTGATGACACTGTCCAAACACTATTTAATTTTTTTTATGTGACTTTTTCCTCCCACATGTGAGACTTTCTTATTAGCACTGAAATTTTTATAAATGTAGTAGCTCTGAATATCAGAAGATTTGATTTCAAGTGAAAAAGTGGGAAGTAGGTAGAAACTGATAACCAAGTAGCACTTTCTAAACCTCTCATTTAGGGTCCCTTTATATCTACTGCTGAAAAAAATACACACATTTGCCCATTGAAGGAACAGTGAATCTCATCTCATTTGTTTGCTCAGTGGATATACTGAAGGACATGACTATGTACTTTCTCTGTTTAAATATAAGAATAGTGATCGACATGTCAACAATGTGGTGACATTCTTGCCATTTTCTTTTTCACAAGAAATGATTTCCTTATGGAAACTGTCTTTCCCATGAAAAAATGACCTGTCTTTCATTTTGTCATTCAGATGGGCCCTCAACTGCTTACCTTTGGTGATCAAAAAGTCATCTAGATCAATTACTTAAGAGTTTAATTTAGTGCAGCTTGGCAGCTATTGCTCCCATGCTCAGGAACTCACCTGAATGTTCGATAGCCAGATGAAGGAAAATGAACGAGAGATACTGAAAGAGTCAAGGATCTTTGCCACTCTCTGGATATATGATGGGTTGGTGGACATTTCACTGGCTTAATGAAAACTTGGAGAGCTTGGCATGTTTTATGAATGCAACCCAACTTTTTTTTTTTTTTAAAGCTAGATATATTCATTATCTTCCCTAGCAAAGTCAGAAAACAAATAGAACCATGTTTCTCTGTTTTCTGTGCTAAAGAATGTTAACATCAAAATGAAAGAAAACAAGGAAGACAGACTCTTATTTATATAAAAAGTAATCCAGCTGCATCCAATTAAAGCAGTGTAGTTCAGAGCCCTATACCTCTAATTTCCCCCTTCCCCTTAATTACCTCAGCATTTTTTGTTCACATTTACTGAATATTTGATGGCTAAAATGTTCAGGTCAAAGGTATAATATAAACTGACTCTATCTTTCTTTAACTGCAAAGGATGAATAAATGTTGACAAAGGACTGGAAGTAGAAACCCAATTTCTTTGGACTTTTTCCCCTTAAAAGCAAAAGCAAAATTTTAATTGAGTTAATGTGGGTTACAGTGCTATACTCTCAAATTTTTCAGGCTATTATATTGTGTGGATGTTGAGGCTCATCAATTGATAATAATCTCTAACATAAACTCTCGAAAAATCTACATGACTTAGTATGAAAACCAACTATGTCTCATACCATGTCCTATCAAAAGGGTCCCAAATGACAAATAGGGATAAAGTTCCTTACTTTGTCAGTGTTCAAGTGTCTTGATACTCAACTGTATCCCCAGGAAGTACAAGTACTAATTCTTTTGCTCCATTTTTAGCTTTTTTGTTTTTTAAACTAACAATAATATACAACTCTATGTCAGGCAATGAACATCAACTGAGAAGTTGCTTTATTTACCTCTTTCTCTGGGGACAGTAAATGTGGAATTCAGGAGGCATCCAATACAATCTAATCATGAAGCACCTGTTGCCAGAGGTTTCCTGAGACAGTCTAATAGGTATCATCATGGAAAAGAATCTGAATAAGACAAAGTAACTAAAACCATAACTCAAGTGAATGATTGCTTTAGTTCATATACCACTAACATGAATGTTGAAGTGAATCCTAACTTTATTTTAAAAGATTGTTTTTTAACAAAACCTTATTTTTCATATTTGAGTTCCATACAAAGCCAAGTGCCCTGCTGTAGGAGAGCAATAACGTTGACAAGGACAGAGATCATTAAGTAATAGTTTTCTTAGGTGTAATTTAAGCAAGAGATTTCAAGAATCGTCTTAACCAACCTGACAAAGAAGTAAAAAAAAATTATAAATCCATGGTAATGATTTTTTTCTTTTCTAATTAACTAGGCAGGTTTCCCAATGTAAAATAAATGAAAAAACAATTCTTTGCTGCTATTTGCCTTGCACTTAAAATTTTCTTTGGCCATGGTTAATTGTCTCTTTTCAAAGTTATTTCTAAGCCAGTAGCTAAAAGACACTCAAGGCTCAGGGTAATTTGAGTGGGAACCTTTTGAAGCTAAGTTGTACTATACCATGCTGACTATAAAACTACTAGCAAGCAAAACATTAGCTGTTTTGAATAACTAGAGTTTATCTTCATTAACTCTATTAGCAGGCAGTATCTAAGGGGAGACAAATCTGTCTCTTCCCATTTGGCTTGGCCCCAGGGATGTTCAAGGTTCAGATGGGGCCAGATGCACTTATGAAAAGCATGCCTGACCTTCACATTAGAGCACTAGATTTTGACTATTGTTTATTATTTCCTGGTATAGAATATCTGAGAGTGAAGGAAAGGACATTTTTCCTTGTAAACAGATCATGGGTTTTTTGTTCCTCTAAGAAATCTGTAGGAATTTGACCATAAAGTTTGATAAAAATGGATCTGAAATGATTAAATAAAAAGGCACCCAGGTATGAGTGTGTGGCAACACAGACTATATTGTTTTTCTTTCTAATTTCTGGAAATATTTGGGCACTTCACCTATACCTATTGGACTCAGCAATTATCTTTAGAGGGTTATGATTCTGATATGCAAGACTATATTCTTATCAAGTGGTTCTTTGAAATGATCTTTTGGGGATAATTGCACAATCAAATGAATACATCTTTGTTTCACTGCTCACTTCTCTGAGAGGGGAATCTGGCTTACTGTTTGTTTATTCTGCAGGAGATATCTCAAGTGTAAGAGGGGAAAAGCATTTTTGGACATAGCAGTTAATTAGGAGAAGAGGTTGTTCTTATTAATGCCTTCACTGGCAAGTCCTATTGCTATCCCTCCCCCTGGAATGAATGAAGGTGGTAATGTTTATAACAGTGAAGCTGACCTGGGGAATCATTCTTTCCTGTTGTAGCCCTCTAAGGAAACTGACAGATTGATCCTTGAAATGAGTGTATTTGTGAGAAGTACACCATTTACATAGCATAGAAGTTTTATATGAATTATCTTTATTTTTCACTGTTCATCTGGAATATCCAATGACTGGAGAGGCCAAGGTTGGACAAAATTGTTGTTAGTTTTTGAAATCTAAAAGGTCCCCCTGAGGAGCTTGTTCAAAGGGAGCCACTTACAGTAGTTTGCCTTATAAATCAGGGTGAGATCTAAGCTCATGAGGATAAGTCAATTCCTTACTGTTACTTGGTAACAGTATGTTATCATGTCATGGTATCATGATGTCATTGCAAGAAGTACTCATAACAGGTTGTAATAGGGAGTATCACAAGGTATTCATAATAGTTGGCTACTATCGGTGTCCCTTAAGCAATTAGGAAAGGAACATAATTGTCACTTTGAATTTAGGAGAATGCCCATGGATGTCTCCTCTACTGGATGGTTTCTTCACTGCTACCATAATAGAGAAAAGCAATCAAATGTCTAATCTCACCTAGCAAGCGGTGTACTCTTTCATCTCGATCTTGATTTTACTTTTAATTTTTGTGGCTTTTTGACTCCTTTTTTCCAAAGAAATGGGGTCAATTGAGGATTCATGGATCATGGCAGAATGAAATGAGTAGTACAAATAAAATTCAGTGAATCCATTACCTTTCTTGTAACTAACAATCTTCTTTAAGCACCCCTCCTGAGTGAAACATTCTATGAAAGTAGCTAACGTGAAGAAGACCCTTGATGTGATTTTAGTTTTGCCACCCCCTGCCTTTGCCAGTCTTCTGTTGGAAGTACTAATGCTAGGCAATGTTTAAATGGCATGCAGTTGGAGAAACAGAGTTTACAAAGTGGACAAGCAGGCACTGAGTAACTGACGGTCAGTGATATCTAGGTCATGCAACATTGCTCATAACCTGTAGCCTAGATGCCAGCTCCATGAGTTTTAACTCCTTAGGTATTTGGTAGTATTCTGTAGCATTCTCTTCCCCTCCCCCAAATTCTAAGGTTTATATTTTTGACATTATGCAATCTTGGATACTGTTAAAAATAAAAACAACACCCCACAAACCTTATTCATTTATTTAAATTATAATTTAAACATGAGGCATTTCTTAAACACAAAGAAGCCACATATCTAGCTACAAGAGATCTCACCTTTTTCGGTCTCTACTTTATTAGCCCCATAATTACCTTCCCTGACACAATCTTAAAGATGATGTTAAACAATAGGCTATTCAAAAGCCCACTCTACAGCATCCAACTAAAACTGGTAGACTAGAGAGATTTGGGAGGAGGAGCTATCCAAACTTTCATTTACTGGTGTCTCATTAAGCTCAGAGACAGTAAAGAACATCTTGAAGTATTGTTATGAAGTCAGTTTGAAACCACTGCAGAGCAAGGAGAACTAATGTCATGTATTTGCAACAGCACTCTCCTCACTTAACTTTTTTATGAACTTCAATGTGACATTCATCCATTTTATACAGTTTTCATGACTTGAAGCAGATTAGATGAGAAACCTAGTAGTTTCCTTTGTTATACCACAATATCCCACATTCCTAAATTTTCTATCGAATTTTTAATTCTGCTAAGCTCACACCCTCTCCAAATATGCTCGTTATAATTAGGTCATCTTTCTAATGTATCATTATATCAAATGAGAGGGAGCTGTTGCATTTTAGAAAATAAGACTGAGCTGTGCACCTCTGGGATTGCAGGAACATTAGTGATGGCAGATGTGGTCATCTTTCCCCTGCAGTTGCTTAAAGGATAAAAGAAAGCAGCAATACCTATCTTCATCTGATGTGACTTAAGCTAGAACTTGTGCGGCCACCTGTGTGGCTCAATGCACAGAACTCGGCAGAGGAACAGATTGCCATAATTGATTTAACGTGCAAATCCTTGCAAAAAAAAAAAAAAAAGACATCGGAACTAAAAAGAACAATCTAAGGTGACTACTCTAGCCAAAGCTGTAATTAGCCAGTGACCTTTGACAGTAAGAATAAAGTTTTAAAGGAAAACAAAATGTTTTCCTTTATTTTTTTTTTTAAAAAGACACCCTTCAACTGAAACAGTTGGACTGAGTGTTTTGTGAAATGAGGAAATCAAAACCAGCTACTTTTAAGACCAAAGAAATTAATCCAAATCTTAATGAAGGGATACTTTGGTACTGTAGCCATAACAGACAACTTCATAGGTGTAAAAAGCATGGAATCCCCAAACTGGTACATGGTGGCAGAGTCATAGGTGGTCTGGGAAACCTGCTAGGTCTCCTGTGGAGATTGCTGACTGCCATAGCCCATAACAAGAGTCTAAGAAACACAAGCATAAGCATATCAGTTAGCTTGTCAAACTATAATGGGTAACATTGCTGTGTTGAAAAATTACTTCAGGCTTTGTGAAGGATCTCATTCTTTTGAGGAAGTGATGTTAGGTGCCATAGATTAAACTCTATGGTCTTGAGTGGAATGCATATGAAGTTTCCAAAAACTCTCCTAAAAGGACTATTACACAGTTTTGTCTTATGATCTCAGCTAGAAAAGCAGAAAAGATGGGCATGAAAAGGCAGTTCAGAAACACATCTGAGAGGACATGAGTTCAGAAAGCTTTCAGAAGATGAAAGATGATTAAAGTTAAGGCCTTTATCTGCAAACAATAGTGTATTAATAAACTCTATACCATATTTACAAATGCTTTTTCTTGTATTAAAACTAACAATATTCTGTTCACAGTGCCATTGTTTATACAGGTAGCAATCCTATAATACTTATGGATTTTGGCATGGGAATCAGTAGCGCCTTGTATTTACAGGAAATGTACATGCATGAATATAAACATGTCATTGAAATGGAGGCATCAAAAATGACAGATTGGTCAATTATGCAAAAGAATGGACTGTACAACACCTTCCCTGCAGATCTGACAGGAAACCACTGTTCTTTAAATTGAGAAGATGCCAGTCTTTTAACCTAAAGTGGCATAAAAATTATTAACAAAATGAGCCTCCTCTGGGACTGGTTGGGTAGATAGAGTATTCTTAGTCCAGAGTTTTAGATCCTTTGTCTAGTGCACAGAATATAAAAGTTAAAAAGGTTTATTATTATAATTATTATTATTATTAAAATAAAAGATTCTTTCTCTTGCCCTCTTTTATGCCCACACACTTAAAACCAGTGTCCTCTGAGTTCCAAGTTTGCTGGTGGTTTATTGTGCAGCTCAGTAGCCAGATTTTAAAAAACTGTCCAGTGCTCTGGACCTATGAGCTGCTGCATGTCACAGTATGACCAAGGGCAAATGGAGTTTGTGGCCAAGAATGCCTTCCTTCCTCTCCAATCTTCCCCTGATAGTTGCGAAGCCTGTTCCTGGGACAAGTCTTAGCACTTATTGAACGGAGTTCCTCACTGAAGCAGCTAATGATCAGAAGTGACAAATGGCTTTGATACACTTAGAAAAATGGGGACGGAGGGGGTCAAAGGAGCACAGGAACAAAACCCAGAAGCAGTCTGGGTTTATTGACAAGGACACCCTTAGAGATGCTGTTTCCTTTCATGCTCTTGATGGCCCTGTGCACACTGAGATTTCAAACTTCATCCTGACTAGCAGAGAGAAGATCACAGTGCCAAAGGGCAGGGCTGCTATTATGGGGTGTCTCCATTTCCAGTCTGCTCCTCATTTTCAGTTCCTTGGCCTGTTTGGTCATTGATCTTGTTGCTATTACTGTCACTGCTGCCACTACCACTGCTGGGTTGCGTATGTTGTAAACTTTTCCATTTGGCCAGGTTTCTTGTGAGATTGTTTATCATATTTTCAGCCAGGGGACTGTTTTCTGTAAAATGGGACCATTCCTTGAAGAGAGGCTCGGCAATGTGGGTCATGAAACCTGGAAGAACACAAAATTGAAAGATCACATGAGACGACCACAAAGGGAGTGATACTATGAAACGAATACTTGTTCTGGAATCAGAGCACCTAGGTTCCAATCTTCAGACACTACAACATGCGTGACACTGGCAAATTACTTCAACTCACGGGATCTCAATGTACTCATCTGTAAAATCAATAATCATTGAGATAAGTTCCAGCTCTAGCTCTATGATCCTATGAAAAAAAAAACCTCACCAACTTGGACTAAGTGAGGTATAAGGATTGTCTGATTAAAGTCCAAAGATTGGATTACTAGATTCTCTCTTTAATTTTGTGTAGAACCTATTTTACAATACAAAATACCTTTAAATATGTAGGCATAGGCATCAATGGCAACTTAGCCAGAAATCCTTCTGTTCATACATTCACGTGTGTACATATACATACATACATTTTTTAAAAAGAAATATAGTTTTATTATTTTCAAAGCTATACAAAACCTTGACCTAGAGTATTGGAGTAGTTCATGCACTACTCCGATGTAAACTCATTTTTGGGTAGAGGCTCTTGAGGAGTTTGCTTTAATGAACTGATAAAATTAGTTTGTATTTAGAATCTGAGTTGTTTTCATGCAAATGAATGCTTAACAGAGAACACACTGTTAGACATTTTAGATATTTATATTATCAACTTATATTGTTTATTAAGCAAAGGTAAACTTTAGGTCAGCATCTGTCTGTGCACAGATTCTAAATGAATAAGATTTTTATTGTACTTCTTTGCATGGGAATTAGAAATCAATGCAGTGAGATCCTCCTGTAAAAATACCACTATAAACATGTCACCAACTTAGAATTGCTGAGGATATTTCAAACACCTGTTTTAGCAGAAAGATACCAATTCAGCTTCTCACTGGTTAATTTCAGTTAGAAAAGAACCAAAGGACATGCTGACTAGCACTGTATATTAGGTATCTTCTCATACTCTGTGAAAAATTGGCTATATGTCAAAATTATAAAATTATAATCCCAGAATCATTTATACCTCATGGACCTGAGGGAAAACAATGAAATGTGGGTTTCCATCTGGATTTAGGATTTTTAAAAAACCATACCAAGGGTTGCATATAAGATAACATTTTTCCCCTTCAACTTCTTTATTTTTCTTACTTCTAATACCTATCTCATCTTTTAAAAACTATCTTTAATCCTCAAGATAGTTTTCTTGTAAATCAATATGTTTTGTACCATTGAATACAAAAAGTTTACTCTTCTAAAATATTTAAACACCAGCTTATTCTCCTTCATGAGAATTGCCCCATTCACCTGTTACCCCCCCCCCCCCTTCAATCATCTTCACTCTGCCCCTAATTTTCAATATATGAATCCTTCCCTGTTGTCTACAACATGCCTGGATCTCCCTCATCCTTAAAAAAGCAAAACAAAACAAACTGAAAACAACAACAACAAAATCCTAACTAAAAACCAAACTAAAACCCTTCACTTAACTCTGCTATCCCCCTAAGTTTTTATTATATCTGTCCTGTTCACAGTCAGACTCCCAGAAAATCAAAAAGAACATTAATTCTCTTCCCTTTCTCACCTTCCACTCATTTGATAACCTCTTATAACCTAGCTTCCATTCCTGTCACTTCACTGAATCTGTTCTCTTCAAGCTCATCGATGAGAGACCTTTATTGTATTCAGTGACACTTATTTCTCAGTCCTCATCTTGACCATGCTGTAGTATTTGACACCATTGACTACTTTTTCTTTCTAGATAGTCTTTTCTTCCTGGATTTACCTCATAGCTCTGTAATAGTTCTCCTCTCTCCTCAGTTTTCTTTGAAGGGATATCATCCATCATCTCCTCTTTATGTGTGAGTGTATCCCAAATCTCTGACTCGGGCTGACTTCTCTTTTCTCTCTGTAATCTCCTTCTTGGTAATTTCATCAGTGGGTTCAATTATTATTTTTATGCAGATTACACTCACATTTATGTATCTAGTCATCATCTTGATCCTAAGCTCTAAGCTTGCCTCTCAAACTCCTTTCTGGACTTCACTCAGATGTGTCATAGACATGCCTTAAACTGAACATGTTCAAAATGGAATCCGTTATCTTTCTGACTCCATCTCTTATCTTTCCCATTTCTGTGTAGAACATTTTTATTTTCCAGGCCATCATGTTTCTTGTCTAGGAGTCATCCTGGACTCTTCACTCTTATGTGGTCTCCATATCCATTCAATTGCCAAGTGTTTATCATTATTTTATTACCCCAATAGCTTACCTCTGTACTGATAAGTAAATACAAGATATATAGGAATAGGGATTGAACCTGTGATTTCGTAGTTCTAGACAATTCTGAGGTGAGGAAACTCCCTTTGCCAACATAGGTCAGCCTATTATCTGTAACTTGTAGTCTTCAACAGTTGCATGCTAATGGTCACAAAGCTCACATATGCTGGACAAGACTTGCATTTGTGTCTTCCTGGTTTGGAGACTAGCTTTTTATCCACTCTGCTCTGATTACCTCTCAACCAAATGATATGTCATTTCTACAATGCAAGGAGCCATTTTTTGAATTAGCGTGATTGTATTATGAGTGGGGAGAAAGGATGGATGAAAGATGGCTGTGGGGCTAGTGTGTAGGATTATAAGGGAGAGGGAGGAGTCAAAGATTTCCTAAGGTTATACACCTGAGTGACTGGAAGGATGTCTTTAACAAAAAAGGAAATTTGGAGAAAAGATGGGCTTAGGGAGGAGGATAATAAACTCACTTTTGGACATACTGAATTTGAGATACCTATGGAAAAATCCTTAGATAGTAATGTCCAGAAGGACAGGAATTCAAGAGAAAGGTTAGAGTTGGATATCTAAATCTGAAAGTCATTTGTGTAGAAATGATATTTGAGCCCAAAGGAGAAGACAATATCACCAAGGAATAGAATGGGAAGAAGAAGAGAGGATGACTGAGTGAAAAGCCCTCACTAAGGAAGCAGGAAGCAGGAGATGAATGACCTTAATTCTCTCAGTAAATTAAATAGCAAAGACATTTGCTGACAAAAAGAGGAATTGGTGTGGCATTGTGTACATTTTGGGGGAAAAGGAATGAAATAGCTTCTGAGAAGAGTATGGAAGTCAATTAAGAAAGAATAAAAGGAATACAGTGTCAAGTGTCAAGATTAGATAATATGAATCTGTAGTGGACCCAGGGGGAAAACAGTGATGTGATTCCCTCTATTGTGTTTTGGAATTTCAGAAGTAGAAGCAGAGAAAGTGGAAGGTAGAGATGGGGGTGATTCAAAGTTGGAAATGGTAGGGTATAGATGGCAGAAAAGCAAAGGGGCAAGAAATTCCAAAGTAGAAGACAATGTGCTGAACTGGATAATTATAGGGTCAAGACAGTGAAAGAAGAAAAATGAGGCCAAAGGAAAAAGGGAGAAATGGAGGTTTTGGTTTTGGTTAGGATGAATAATAGGTTTAGGAGCAGTAAGGCTAATGGTGAGATAGAAAGATAGGTGAATGTCAAAGAGGGGAGATGTCAGAGTCCAAGATCATGCTGCTAACACAGTTATAGGTGATAGTGAGATTTAAAATGTTATTGTCCCCATGGATAGTTGAGGTGGAGTGAAGATATGTTACTGGATTTGAGAAGGTTGATTAATTGGGAGGCTAGGGAAGGGATAGCCACATAAACTCTCAGTATAGAGGTAGACATGTGAGCCAGTATTTTGAGAAATGTGGGAAAGTAACTTGAAGGTCCATCAATCACTGCAACAAGAATGTGTCCTAGATAACATAGATACATAGAGTGAACCTCAAAGGAAGAGAGGTTGTTGTATGAAGGCAAGGAATGTGTCAACCTCCCCCCCCCCCACTCTCCCCACCCCCCACCCCCCAGCCCAGTGTATTGGAAAGTATGAGAGGATTCAAAACTACTGGAGATGATAAGTGGACAAAGGTGCAACATTTTCCAAAGAATCAGATTTCCATGAGCAAAAGACGGAACAAGTATGAAAAGAGGGTATTTTAGTTTGAAGAGAATATCACTGAGATATTGAAGGTTCTAGAGGGTACAAAGGAAGAGAGGGAAGACAAGGAAAGGGAGGGAAACTGGATGTGGATGACAGTACAGGGAGAGACAATGGGAAGGAAAGTTTTGCCTTTGTAAACAGTTATTAATTGACAAATGATGTCTACATGAGCTACTTCCTTGTGTTTTTATACAGAAAGTGCTTTGTAAAACATCAAAGCACCAGGAAAAAGTGGATTGTTATTATTTCCACCTGATTCTCTTCTGTTGTGAAGAGGAAGGAAAAAGTTGGAGGAAGAAGAAGAGATGTTCTTCTGTGACCCCTTTTTTAACTCAATGTCTGAGTCCTTTCTCCTCTTTATTACCATGAAGGTGATAATTCTCTTCTCTTGTCATCCTCAGAATGTAGCCCCCATTATTGTAAATATTGTCCAGGGTTAAAAAATTTCTTTATCAATGACTAATCAAATTTCTTAAAAGTTATTATTTCAAAGAAGTGATGATCTCTACTAGAATACCTCTGTTCTGAGTTTGTGCATTCATTTATTCAATGAGCTTTTGTTGTTGTTGTAAAGCACCTATGATATCATGGGAACATTTCATGCAAAAATGGGCATGATAAAAAACAAAAATGGTAGGGACTTATTAACAGAAGCAGAAGAGATTAAGAAGAGTGTCATAAAAACACAAAAGAACTATACAAGAAAGATCTTAACATCTCCTAGAACCATGATTGTGTGGTTACTGATGTAGAACCAGACATTCTAGAGAATGAAATCAAGTGGGCCAACAGGGCGAGTGGAGATCATGAATTTCAACTGAGCTATTTAAATTCCTAAAAGATGATGATTTTAGAGTGCTGCACTGAATATACCAGCAAATTTGAAAAATTCAGCAGTGGCCATTGGATTAAAAAATATAAGTTTACACCCCAATTCTAAAGAAGAACGATGCCAAAGAATAGTCAGATTACTGAACAATTGTGCTCATTTCACATGCCAGCAAAGTTATGCTTAAGATTCTGTGAATTAGGCTTTAGCAATATGTGAACCAAGATTTACTAGAAGAGCAGGCAGAGGAACTAGAGACCAAATTGCCAACATTTGCTAGATTATGGAGAAAGCAAGAGAGTTCCAGAAAAAAAACATCTTCCTCTGCTTTACTGACTAAACTTCAAATCTTTGACTGTCTGGACTATAACAAAATGTGGCAAGTCCTCAAAGAGATGGGAGTACCAGATCATCTTATTTGTCTTCTGAGAAACATGTATGTAGGCCAAGAAGCAACAGTTAGAACCAAACATGGAACAACCGATTGGTTTAAGATTGGAAAAGGAGTATGACAAGGCTGTGTACTGTCACCTTATTTACTTAACTTTTATTCAAAATACATCATGTGAAATACCAGGCTGGATGAATCATAAGCCAGAATTAAGTTTGCTGGGAGAAATATCAACAATCTCAGATGTGCAGAGGATACAACTCTGATGGCAGAAAGTGAAGAGGAATTAAGAAGGCTATTGATGAGGGTCAAAGAAGAGAGGTGTAAAAGTTGGCCTGAAGCTTAACATCAAAAAAACCCTAAAATCTTGGCAACTGGTCCCATCAATTCCTGGCAAATAAGAGGGAGAAGAAATGGAAGCTGTGTCAGATTTTATATTGTTGGGGTTTTATTAAAGATCACTGTAGATGGTGACTGCAACTATGAAATTAAAAGATGTTTCTTGGAAGGAAAGCTATGGCAAATCTGGACAACAAAGTAAAAAAGAGAGTCATTAGCTTCCTGACGAAGGTCCGTATGGTTTTTCCAGTAGCAACATGTGGCTATGAGAGTTGGACTACAGGGAAAGCTTGAGTGCTGCAGAACTTTCCAATTAGGGTACTAGAGAAGACTTTTGAGAGTCCCTAGGACAGCAAGGAGATCAAATCAGTCAATACTTAAAGAAATTGATTCATGCTATTTACTAGAAGGTCAAATTATGAAGCTGAAGCTTAAATACTTTGGCCACATAATGAGAAGACAGGACTCCTTGGGAAAGATTGAAAACAAAAGGAAAAAGGGACAGCAGAGGATGAGATGGATAGATAGTATCATGGAAACAAAAAACATGAACTTGGACAGACTCTGAGAGATAGTGGAGGATAGAGAAGAGTTGGATATGTCTGAACAACAAAATTATATGCCAGGTACCATACTAAATGCTGGGGATTCAAGGAGCTTCAAATTAACTTCACAATAAAATAAAATTAGGTATTTATTTCAAGGTTACAAAACTTTGAAAGTAACTCAAATTATACCCCTCACATCAAATTATGAAAGCAAAAAAAATTTTTTTTAAAGCATGGGAATCTTCATAAGGATTGAGAAGAACATGAAGCCGACTGAGAATTGAAATGTCATAAAACATATAATAGAAGTTTAAGTTGATAATATGGCAAGACTTCCTCCTTCATACCTAGCCATTACATAAACATTGCAAGTTTAATAACGTAGGATTAATTCTATAGGATTAAATGCTCTTAATTAAGGAAGTGTGCTGAAAGAAGTATTAAAAAATAATTGAATTGTGAGCTTCTTACTATTTTTGTTCATTCAATTCTAAATTGCAGAGTTAATGCACTTAATTCATGTTCTTCAACAAAACCTTTGTCCTGTTTTTCATTTTTCCTTTAAATCTGCATACTTTAATAAGTATTGTACATATGCTATTTAGTTAAATAACCAACAGTTCATATTCTTTCTTCTCACTCAGCATTCAACCATTCAAAGGGATCATATCAAACTCCATTTTCAGTCTTACAGATCTCTGTAGGGGTTTGTTTATTTGTTGTGTTACTCCTGGCAGTGAGTCCATAACAAACTAAATTAAAACAAAAATTCAAGGCCAGCTTACCAATTTGTATACTAGGGATTGAATCCTTCTGTTGATTACAAAGAGGACTTATTTCCAGTTTTAATTTCTGCTCGAGGTGACCTAAGAAGAAAGGAAGAGAGGATATATTTGTGGTTTGGAATTCATGAAAATGAGTTTATAATTCCTTATCACCTGGTTGAGAAAAGAAATTCCAGAAACTGGTACTTGGTTTGTTATCATCATCCTGCCCCAGTAGTTACTGTGAGATTTTAAAATATCCAGGAATCAACAGTCTATTCAGGTTACCACAAGGTCTGGCCAACTAGTCTCAGATCAGGAGAGGTCTTACATCAGGGACCACAGAACCTAAAGCAGGCTTATGTCCTAGAAAAGAAGGTCAAAGGTCAGTCTCTGAGTTATTAGTTAAGAAGATGGATTTGCTCTTAACAGTTTTCTTTTCATCCAAGGGTAGCTAGGAATGAACAATAAACAGGGACTAGGGAGACCTGATTTTTTTTAAAGTTTATTTATTTTTAGTTTTCAACATTCACTTCCGTAAGTTTTAAATTTTCTCCCCCTCTCTCCCCTTCTACCTCCCCAAGATGGCATGCAGTCTGATATATATTCCTATCAAACATATTTTCACATTAGTCATGTTGTATGGAAGAATTAGAATGAATTTGAGGAACCATGAGAAAGAAAAAACAAAACAAAAAAGGAAAATAGCCTGCTTTGTTTTTTCAGACTCCATAGTTCTTTCTCTGGATGTCAATAGTATTTTCTGTCTTTAGGTCCTTGTATTACTGAGAAGGGCTAAGTCTATCAAAGTCAGTCATTGAACACTGTGGCTGTTAATGTGTACAATGTTCTCCTTGTTCTGCTCATCTCCCTCAGCATCAGTTCATAGAAGTCTTTCTAGGTTTTTCTGAAAGTCAACCTGTTTATCATTTCTTATAGCACAATTGTATTCTGTTATATTCATATACCACAAAACTTGTTCAGCCATTCCATAAATGATGGGCATCCCCCCAATTTCTAGTTCTTGGCCACCCCAAAAAGAAGAGAGACTGGATTTTTAAAAAACAAACAAAAGACCCTTTCCTTTGCAAATATATCATAACTCATTTTAACAAAATCTACTTTCCATGTGTCTGTTAGGTCTTTAAATGGATAATCAGTGATGGAGTAAGCTTTCTGTAACAGAAATAAAAGGCAAAAGGTCCAACTCTTTATAGGGATGGTAAATATGCCTTTTGTTAGCTCAATGGTAGGGAAAAGAAAGAACCATCATAGGAAGCTGACCTTACCATGTATAGTACCTACATGTACCATTTGTATCCTCTTACATGAAGGTACTTTTGAGGTAGCTTGATTAGACTAGTCATTCAAAATGTAGTCAGTAACAGAGGAGTATTGATTGTAAGCCGCTGTTATAGTACCTCTAATGATGGCAGGAGAGCTTTGAATTCCACACCCACCTAGCTAACCTCTTCAGATATGAAGGACTTAAGCTGAAGCAACATTAGGAACTTTTAAGCCCTTAGCAATCCAGTCCACATTGTTCATCTCTAGCTATTACCCACATCTTTTACCCTTAGATTTCCAGAAGGCATGCAGTTCCCTCATTAAAGAGAAAGTCTTCTCAAATTAGTTCTCTTTCCTCACTTCCCTATTTTTGTCAATTGTAACATCAGCCTCCAAGTCACTTGTGTTTGAAGCTTTGGATTCACATTTCACTTATACCTTTCCTTTATGTCCTCCACACATAATCTGCCACAACCTCCTGCCTTGTTTTGTTTTTTTTCCTCTCCCCTTCGCAATATCTCTTAAATGAATCTGGCTCTTTTTTATGATATCTGCCACCATGCTGGTCTGAAGAATCTTCTACCTTAGCTTCTAGTCTTTTCCACTCAAATAACTGTATAGTATTCATATTTCTATATCACTTTAAGGTTAATATAGCACTTTCCTCACAACCTGTGACAACTCTGTTTTACAGAGAAGAGAACTGAGGTTCAGAGATTAAGAAGTGGCTGGCCCAAGGTCATATAGCTAGTAAATGAAGTATAATTTCAACCAATCTTTCCTGAATCCAAGTCAGTGTTACTCTTTTCACTATATCACATTGCCTTGCATCTATTCTATCCAAATGAATCTTCCCAAAAGACCATTGTCAGTAAGTCACCTCTCTACTCAAAGCCCCTAAATGGCTCACAATTACCTATAAGGTTAATTTCTAACTCCTTGGCTTGACTTTTAAAGACCCCTCAAATCTGGGTTAAATTTAACTTTCTAATCTTCTCTTACTACCCTGCATGAAAACTTTAGTCATACTGTTTTACCGTTTGTCTCCTGAACATATCTTTGTTCATTTCTACCTTCATGTCATCTTTTCTCCTTTCTTGTAAAACTGTCCATCACTCAAAGTTGAGCTTTAGTTCTATTTTCTCCATGAAACATTCCACATATATTCCAAATCATAACAACCCAACTTATCATAGGCTACTAGAGTTGGAAGTGGCCTCAGAGGTGATCTAGTCTAATTCTTAATGCTCTACAACGTCTTTAGCAAGTGATCATTCATTCTCTGCTTGGATATTTCCAGTGACAGAGAACTTATCTTGTAAAGATATTTTTGGATCTTGGCTATCATTTCAATATACTATCTTTTCAAGTTTTTTGTTATTTGTAAATTTGATTATTCCATCTGTGCCTTTATCCAAGTTATTGATAAAAATGTTAAAAAACACACCGTACTTCAATTTTAGAGACATCTATCTAAAGTGACAGGTGATTAAGGACTGATCTTAGGGTCTAGACATTCAATCAGTTCTATATATATTCCCCCTAAGCATGTATCATCTAATCTGTCACAATATAGTCCCCAAGAAAAACATGAAACCTTTGCTAAAATATGTTGCTAAAATCTACATCAACTATGTTTATAGCATGCCCTTATTTACCAGTCCAACATTTCACAACATAGACTTAAGACAGTTTGGAATACCCAAAGTCCAGTACAGGAAAATATGGAACTCAAAACAGAATACTAAAAACAAGTCAGCTTTATTGAGGGGAGTTATAATATGAAGGGCAGGTCAGGAATATGGTAGAAACAGGTCTGGTACACTGGGGTCCAGAGTGGAATTGGGTACCCTCTATAGGTCCCCCCAGAGGGAGTGTGGCACCCTCTCTCCCCAAACCAGTAAAGTCTGGTAGTTTTATATAGGGTTCTTATCTGGATCTCTAGGACTAGGCATTGGGGGAAGGGAACTAGGATCTTGGACCTGGGAATGGGTACTGATTCATTTTAGCAGACAAAGGGAAGACTCCAGGGGAATTAGAAGCTAATTGATATTTAAACTCCCTGCTGGTTGATAAAAAGTTGGTAAAAGGCTGTTACTCCTGGTCATACTCTTGACAGCATGACTCAACTTCCCTCTCAGGAGTTTTTGAGCTTCCCTATGTGGTCTTCGTTTAGTGTGAAGGAGACGCTACTCTGATTATTACAAGCAAATCTTTTTAAAGAAGGAAGAGGGATTACTTTGGCATGTCCTGTTCTTAATGAGCATATGCTGGTTCCTTATAATCACAAATTCCTTTTCTCTCTATTCACAAACCAGGCCTTTAATAATACCCTAGAGTTTTCCCAGGAAAGTTTACTGACTTATGGCCCAAAGACTTTGCCGCTTCCCTCTTTTGAATATTGAGAAAACATTTGCTCTTCTCTAGGCCTATACTCTCTCATTTTCTACAGACTTTCAAAGACTAATAACAGTAGCTTTGCACAATCACATCTTCCTGTTTTCTCAATACCCTGGGCCTGAGACTTGAAATAATCGATGGCAACTAGTTGCTTTCTTACTGTATATTTATTTATACCTTGGTTCCCTATTTTTATTTTATCATGTCTTGTTCAAAGATCATTCTCTTTGGTGGAGAATACTGAAGAAAAATTTGATTTCACTAGTTCTCCCTTCTTTCTGTTGTCTGTGATCATCGTTGCATCCACCCCAAGTAGCATTCAGATCACTTCTTTCTCTTTTCTATCCTTTTAGCAAAATAAACAAAAAACCCTGTCATTTTTGTTGCCTTGCTATTCCTATTCCTTCTCAGCTCTAGTTGATCATGAACATTAGCACTAGACATTATTCATCTAGGACTGTGTCATGCTTTTCTATCAGCTGATAAATTTCCTGCATATTCACACCATTTTCTTCAAGTAGATCTCCATTTTCTTCTTCTTAGGAAATATTTTTATCTCTCTTTAGGACTTTATTCTTGACAAGGTCACATCTCTCCATGGAAAACTTCCCCTGTAGAATTTTTAGGCCATGCAACTTTTCCATCTTTGAACTATTTGACAAATGCTCTCCCAAAATCTAGGGTGTATGTCAGACTACATCTGACTTTCCTTTATTTCATGTATTTTAAACTGAGAACAGTCACTTCCTTCCCAGGTTCCTATAATTCCTACTTCAGCACCTATGGCTTATATTGCTCTTAAAATGTGGAAGTCAGAACTGAACAGAAAATTCTGGGGATGCTCTGACCAATGCAGAGCATAATGGAGGCCATTACTTCTCTGGTTCTGGTCACTGAACTTCTATTAATAATGCATTTTAAGCTTGCATTAGTAATTTTAATGACAATTTTGCTGTAAGCCCAGTAAACTTGTTGGGATGGGGAAGTTCCATGGATACACACAATATTGTAAAATACCAATGTTTGTGATGAAATACTGAAATGAATTTTCTTTTCTCTATCCTATCATTAAATCCACAGGGAAAGGTATTCTATAATCTCTCTCAGTAAGCTCTTTTATAATTTTATGGTTTACACATTCAAGATATCTTTCTTTGAGTGTAGCCTAAAGGAAGTTTCGGCTGAATGCAAGAGTGACTCACAGGTTGTGCTTAGAGGGAATAAAGGAATTGGCAATACTGGTTTTATTATGAACCTGAAGGCAAGAAACATGATTTTCTGGAACCTTGCTCATATTGCCTTGCATTACTCATGGTGAAAATATAAAGAAGGGAACCCACCAGGAACAGTTCATGGGATCATAGATTCAGGATCTGGAAGGGACCTCAAACACCATAATAGTGTAAACCCTTTGTTTTACAGATAAGGAAACAGGCTCAGAGAAGTTAAATAACTTGCCCAAGATTTCACAGGTGGGATGGATTAGGAGCAGCATTTGAAGGAAAGACCTCTGATTCTAGAGTGATTGCTATAACCTTTAGAGAAAATTTCAAATGACCTTGACATAAGGTTCTCCAAAACAAATTCAAATATGTGCTGATAACCAGTCACTTCTGTATGAAGATGGACACATAGGAGAATGGGGGAAAATACACAAAATATGGTTGTGGATTAAGAAATGAAAGGGCCAAAGGCTTGTAGATTTTTTCCAGAAGTCTCACTCTTCTCGATTATGATTAAAAAAAAAGTTGGAGGGTATTGACCATGGTAAACAGTGAATATCACAAAAAATGAAATTGAGCATATTTTAAGAGATAAGAAATGATGGATTATTGACATGGCAGTCGTTTTGAAATCAGCTACTTATGTGCAATCAGATCATTGACTGATGAGAGCAAAGGTAAAATTAGAAGAAAGAATAAAGATGAAAAATCATCATGTACAATGACAGCAGCTCTCCAATGCAACCTATTTAAATAAACTATTGACTCAAAAATGGGAAGTGGAGGAAAATATAGATACTAATTTTTGCCATTTCTTAGATATTTTTAGCTGATGCCAAAAATTGCTATAATTAAGAAGCCAAAGTATCTCAGAAACCTCTTCAATATATTTGATTCTGAAGGATGGCACTAAGTCAGTTGGTCAACACGCATTTATTATGTGCTTTCTAGGTGTCAGGCATTGTGTGAAGTGCTAGGGATAAAGAAGAAAGGCAAAAGACAGTCCCTAACCTCAGGGAGCTCACATTCTAATGGAGGTTGAGGGAGAGACAACATACAAACGAATGATAGATGAATCAGATAGATACAGTAAAAATTAGAGATCATCTCAGAGGGAAGAGCACCAGCATTTAAGAGGGATCAGTAACAGCTTCTTGTAGGGGACTTGTAGTTGTGACTTGAAACTTGTAGGCATAAATGAGAAGAGGGAGCATTCCAGGCATGGGAGACAGTCAGTGGAAATGCCTAAAGTGGAGAGACGGAGTGTCTTAGTCAAAGAATAGCGAGGAGGTCAGTATCAATGGACATTAAGTACTTGGGGGTGATTAAGGCGTATGAAGACTGGATAAGTAGGAGGAGGCCAGATCACATACGTGAGGAAATGAAAGTGCTGAAATGTATAATGTATAATCCACTCTTTAGTAATATTCTTGAAAATCAATACAACCATGAAGTGTCTATGCATGGTTCTTCCTAGGTGCTCTTATCTGATGTGTCAGCGTTAATGAGGACCAAGCATGAGGAGCAGCGGTCATAATGTGAAAAGCAAAGCAGAAGACTTCTTGCCAGGGTCAGCCACCTTCTCGTGTCTCACTCACCAGCTGCTGCACTAATGTCAAGAGTATTAAAGTATTAAAGAAATAACCTAAATTCTTGCCACAACTCCAGCATGTTTGCTCTTGGGTCTGTTCTTGGTGTGGAGATATTATAAATTATCATGTAACTGGAACTGATTCTGTGTTTTTATCAACCTACTCAATCCAAGAGAAATCTGTAAGAACTATCCCATTACTCATTGGTTCTGAAGGAGAAAGATGGCAAAAGAGATGGTCTGGTGGTCCTAAGTGAACTGAATAAATGTGTCTTTGTAATCGTCTTTAAAGACTTACTCAGACAACTTTTCAACAAACTCTCCTCCAAAAGAACTACTGCTGTTATTTGATGTCCCACCAATACCAGAATATGATGTTACTATTGGTAGTAATCCTTTCAAGCTCATTCTTGGATTGGGACCTGATCAGTCCCACTCACATAAAACCCGACCCTCTCACCATTAACAGAGAAGGGCTGTGACAGGTTAATCAACTCAAATATGGTTTCAGCAATGAAGTAGAAAAGCTCTGACTTATCCAAAAATCAAATTACCCCACCCATTAGGGAAGAAACTGATGAGGAATAAGTGTTGGACTAAATGGATTCTAAGGTATTTTCTAACTGTACCTCTAAGAATCAATGACCACAAAAGAGGCTAGTCTGAGCCCCTCATTTTACAGATGAGGAAATAGAAAATTAAATGGCTTGTTGAAATTCACATAGCTAGTTAATAATGGTGGAACTGAGCCTCAACTCAGGTTCCTGGACTTTCTCGTCAGTGTACTCTTTGCAGCTATTCTTATATCTCCTTATTAGGTTAATTCTTTAAAACTTCTTCCCTAATGTTTGGGGTCATTTGATTTTTGGATAAGTCAGAGCTTTTCTACCTCATTGTTGAAACCATATTTGAGTTGATTTACCTAGCTTTTTTTTAAAAATTTGGCAGGCATCTTTCATTCCTTAAAAGAGGATGTTTGACTGCTTTTGCAATATTCCCCCTGTCCTGCTGCTCTCCATTTAGTGAAGATAACATTGTCCTTTCTCTGTCTCCTCTCCCTGCCTCCCTTCCCACCCCCTATTCTAACCTAAGCATTTAAATGACTTTTTTAAGGTTTAGCACAGCTCATTAAAATGAAAGTCAGAGTAGTATAAGCAGAACTGTGCCTGACACTTGGCTCTTAGTATACCATCACAGGAGCCCATCAAATATTTTCCCTTCCTTTCCAATCCATCCTGTTGCTTCCCTCCTTATTTCTCCTGTTCACTCCCACTAATTTTGAAAAAGTAGGAATTCCTTCCTTTCCTCACTTCCTCCTTCCCTCTTCCCTGCTTTTTCTTTTTCTTTCTTTCATCTTTCCTCTTCTTTCCCCTCCTTCCTTTTTTCTTCTTTCTTTTCTTCCTTCCTTTTCCTTCTCTTCTTTCCTTCTCTTGTTTCTTTTTTCTTTCCCTCTCTGTACTTTCTTTTCCTTTGTTCATTCCCCTTCCTCCCTTTCTCTTTTCCTTCCTTCCTCTCTCTTTTCCTTCCTTCCTTCCTTCCTTCCTTCCTTCCTTCCTTCCTTCCTTCCTTCCTTCCTTCCTTCCTTCCTTCCTTCCTTCCCCTTCTACTCATTCATTTATGTATTTATTTTTTGTATTGTTTCCTTCTTTATTTCATCTTTTTTTTTCTTTACCAGAATAGTTTGTAAGACATTTCAAAGGGAGGATTAAGGTAACCAGAGCTGATTGCAGAAACTGATATCCATGTGAGATGACCCACTTTCAGTTTGAAATCCTTGACCTGGGAAGGTAAAAGGAGAAAAGCTCAGTTACCAGAGGACTCACCTTGCCTGTAGAACTCCTCACAGACCCTTTCACTCCACTGTTTGCTCAACTCCCACATCCTACAAGGATTGCAAATGTCAGCACACTTCAGCGAAATCTGAAAAATGAACAGAGGGAAGTGAGGGAGGGAGGGAGCAGAGGCAGACTGTTAGCAGGCAATCTGTCAGAAGCACATGGATCATGAGTCAAAGGCCAGACAGCAGCACCCTTTTTAAAAAGTTACCCCTCCTGACAGGCCTCTTTAAGGAAATGGTCCTTGTTCACCACTTGCCACAGAACATTCCTTCAGAACTCTCATTTGTAAAAGAGAATAAGAGAAGACTCCAATTTCAAGGAGCTGGAGTTGACTGGATGGGAGAAGGTTTGGGAGGAAGCTGCTGCAGCCCGCCTCTAGCCAGGGCTAGGCCTGGAAGCTGCCAGCCAATGCTGAGGATGCAGTGGGCTAGGAGCCAAGCCAGTGGGAGAATGCTTGGGCCTCACTTCCCTAGTGGTCACGTTGATTGACCTTACATATCACTTTAATTATGTTTGTTTGGATTTGTGCTGCCTGCTTCTGTATGTGTGTGTGAAAGTCGGCCCTGACGGCCCAGGCTAGGTTTTCATTTGCGCCCACTTAGCTTGTGCCAGGCTGGCGGTTGAACTCAAATCTGGTCAATAGCAAAAGCAGGTTGACCTCAGGTTTGCCAGAATGCCAATTGTTTCCAGGAGTTCTCTAAACCAAAGAGGCGTGTTGCGTTCCCAGGACAATGGTTTTGTCCACAAACATTCCAGTAAAACATAGGAGTTCTTTCAACATAAGTGAGTTTCCAATATGCAAAAGAGAATGTCTCTAATTTTTACTGAGATTGGGGAAGTTAGGGTGTACCTTGATAGACTTAAGAACTCTAATCATTGCAGTGACATAAGTACAAAAATATTTATGATCTTTTTTGTGGTGGCAAAGAACTAGAAACTAAGGGGTACCTATTTGGGGAATTGCTAAATAAATTATGACATAAATGTAATGGAATATTACTGCTCCTAAAAAATGGTGAAATGAATAGAGGAAACATTTCTATGAACTGATACATAGTGAACAATTTATACAATAAGAAGAGCACCAGAAATACAGCCAACTTTTTAAGACTCAGGACTCTGATCGATAGGACTCGACTCAGGATGCAAAACGAGGCATACCTTTGGGGAATTTGTTTTGCTTATCTATAGTTGTTACAAGGTTTTTCTTCTCATTTTGGAGGTGAGGGAAGGAAATAAATGAGAAGAAAAGAGGAGTCGGGGAGAGGTATGTATGTTGTGGGGTTAACAATTCTATTTGCATGTATTTGTCCTGAGTCAAGAAGATGGTGAAAAGACTTCCATCACTGGCAAGGAGCAGTGGATGATTCCCTCTTCCTTCTACCCCATTCATAAATACCTCTCCATACATACATCCTATCAATTAGGGCTTCATTTGAGTCAGCAGGATCCTCTTTTAATATGCAAATACCCTACAGGCACTAAGTGGAGCCATAAATAGAGTGAACAACTTGGGAGTAAGGAAGACAAGCTCATGTATTGCCCCAGATGCTAGCAGAGTAATAGCAAGTAAGCTAACTTCTCTCAGCCTCAATTTCCTCATTTGTAAAATGAGAATAATAATAGCACTTACCTACCTCACAGAGTTGTTGTATCAAAAGAGATAATATAAGTAAAGCACTTTGCAAACCTTAAAGCTATTATTACTACTGGGAAGACAAAACCTAGCCATCCATGATACTTTGGTGGGAATTTCATTCTACAAACATTTTAATCATTACCAACTGTACAAACAACACCATGCTAGGTACTGTGCCTGGTACAGTAGGTATTTAATAAATGCTTGTTGAATAAGGTTGACTGAGTGAGATACAATTATGCTCTCTGTCCTCATAGAATGGACAGTGTGGTAGGGGAACAAGAAACAATCACAGAGAACCATAATATACACTATTACATATTAAGTGCTTTAGAAAATTGCAAAGCAAAGTTCTATGTGAAGTTCAAGTTGGAGAGGGCATTAGTGACTAGGAATCATAGGACTACAGATTTAGAGTTGGAAGATATCTTCGTATGCCAAGTCCCCTCATTTTTCAGGTGAGGGGACTGAAGTCAAGGGTGATGAATTGACTTGGCCAAGTCAAAGAGTTAGTGTGAGTTATACCTGGGGCCTCTGACCTCAAATTCTCTTTTTTTCTCTTTCTACTATGTTACATTGGCTCTACCAGGAGAAAAAGGAGGTCAACACTTGGCTGACACTTATGGACATCCCAGGCCAGTCTTGATTGTATAAGAGGAAGGAGAGGTGATTTTGGAATTGGATACTTTTCTAGAAGCCAGACTTGGGTAAGATGGAAGACTGGGCAAGTAGGGGCATCCTGTGCACACTGGGCACGTGGAGGGTGGGGCAGAACAAAAGGAGACAAGACCAAAGGATAGAAGAGTCTGCTTGAGATTGACCTGAGGCCCTAGTAGCAGTTAACGTGTATTGGCCCTACATTTTGGCAAGAATACCTCAATTTGCTGATAGGGATAGTTTCTGTAATGTAATTGGCATGTGGACTTGGGTGAGGAAATTCTCCTTAACAATGCAGATTGATGCCTGTTCTGCAACTAAACTGAGACCTGGGAAACACCTTGGTTGAAAAAGGCCAAGGTCTCCCACTGCAACTAGGGCCATTGCCAGTAGTCTTGACCTATGTCTTGCCACTAGACTCCGATGACTCTGGAGGAGACAGTAAGATTGATGGTTTTTCAGAGTCCTGTTTCACTTAAATCCAATTCACTTGCAAGTCAAGATATCCCCCCATAACATCCTCTACAAGAATGAAGGATGAACAACAACCAACAACAATCCAGCCTTAGAAAGCTTGCTACCTAGAACACTGAGAAGGCAGTGATTTTCCCAGGGTCACACAGCCATCATCTTTCAGAGAAGAGACTTAAAGTAGGCTTTTCTTGCTCTAAGGCTCTATACACCAGACTATGCATCCTCTCTATGTTGCTGTTGCATTAGTTAAAATATTAGGGCTAGTTAGAAGACTTTAAGCCTCAATCCAGTTGAGTTTTTCAAGTTCAGTCCAGTGTCTCCTCCAGTCAATCATTATCAGTCAATTCCATTGCCCCACCCCAAGCACTTGAGTGAGGGGAAAAAAAAAAGAAAAAAGAAATAATAGATTTAGAGCTGGGAAGGACCTTACAGGTCAACTAGTCCAATTCTCTCATTTTAAAGATAAAGAAACTTAGGCTCAGAATAAGTGCTTAATAAGTTTTCTGACTGACTGAGTGACTGCCTCAGGATGCACAGGAAGTGAACAGCAGAGCAGAGATTCCCATCCAGGTCCTCTGACTCTCGTTCTAGGGCTCCTTCTACTCTTGCTTGACCTTATTTTTGAATCTCTTTGGCATGAACACAACCATGATGTGCTAGAAAACAAAGAGCTAGGCATGGTTTCTGCTAGTCTGTTTAGGAGAACTGCCATAGGTATTCAAGGAGCATTTTTAGTTGTTGATTTGGTTCTTCTGTATCATCACTTGATACTTCTAGGCTGAAGGAGAAAATAGGCATGTTCCTGTAAGTGTTCTCTGCTGCCTATCAATCTGTGTGCAACGGAAGGGCCCACTCCCCATTTCAGAGCATAGTCAGGGATGCCCTGTTGGCTTTCTGCATGTGGATGAAATGTCTTTTAATTGGCTGCTAGGCCAGAAATGGGGGAGTTAGGTGCTGCAGTGGTTAGAGTCATCTTCCAGTCAACTTCCAGACTCATCTTTCAGACTTCAAACATGGCTCAAATACTTCCTAGCTGTGTGACACTGGGCAAATCACTTAATCCTCATCTGTCAAATGAGCTGGAGAAGGAAATGGCAAACCACTTCAGTATCTTTGCCAAGAAAACCCCTGAAATGAGTCACAAAGAGTCAGACATGACTGAAAATGACCAAATGACATAACAACAGAAGGCCAGAAAGGCGTTTGGGTAGAAGAGGCTCCAGTGGAGGAAAAAGGCCTGAGAGCCATGGTATCCAAAACGATGCTGTAGCAGAAGTTGCAGTATCTAAGCCCATTTAGCCCTATGAAATGACCTTTTTGACCCAGCCCAGCAATGGATGAACCAGGGGGATATGGAAGGCTATGTCTGTATTTCTGTTGTTGCTGTATCTTCTTAGTAAATATCTTTTTATAAATGATTTATATTGAAGTGAGATAACTGATATTAGGGCTATAATTATGGGTGAGAGATATTGAGGAGAAATTCAACTGATCAAATTAACATTGAGGAGATGGTTAACTGAGTGAATGATATTGGGAGGAACACAAAAGATGCTCATGAGTGATAGCATTAGAATAATCACTTAGGACCTTGAGGGGAAGATGAAGCCTACCCTCATTCTGGGGATCTGATCTACTACTCCAAGTGTGGGTTGGGAAAGTGATCTTAGAACCTGTATGCATTACATATGGGGCTTCTTTCATTCTTGGCTGCTGGAGTTCCCAGTAGAATGGGTCTTCTGACCTTTGAAACTCATGAGGTCCTGACCTGGTTGGTCTGTATTGTCTCTTCTATTGTCGCCTAAGATCAGGGAAGAATAAATATGATACAGCCCAAAACAGCAGTACTAAGTAAGAGAGAGGAGCTGAGTCTTCCCTACCTAGGCCCCCCCCCAAGCAGTTCCTGTCTACTCAGGTAAAAGAGGTAAGAGTTTTTTCTTAGGGAAAAAAAACTGGATACATATTCAGTTCTAGCCCAGCATTTGATTAAAAGGCTTTTCATCCCTGTACAATAAGCCACAGGAAATAGTAAAATAATACCTGCACATGGCCTGAGGTTAATTAAGCCTCTCCATTAATGTCTTGGGCTTAATAAAACCTAAACTCTGAATCAAGCAAATTAAAAAAAAAAATTGTCAATAGTTTTCATTGAAACTGGTTTTTTGGTAACTCTCTAGACATTTACAAATTGTTTGAAAAAGTTTGACAAGACTTGGAAAATTGGTTAAAAAGTGTGCACATCCCAAATTTGAAGTGAGTGTCTTACAGCTTTCAGTCTCAGATTTTCAGTTATACCTTTGTTTTCCATAATTGCCTAGCTTATTTCCAGCGATTTGTCTATTTTGTGAGAAAATTAGGAGAATACAGATACTTATGTGAACTGTAAACTTCCCAATTCACCCCCCTCCTTCCATAATAGACTCCAAACTGGGCTACAATAAAATAATATTGTAAATCTTCAGTTATCTAGTATTCCATGACCTGAAAAACAATAAAAATCTGCTCTTTTCTTTTGGCTTTTTCCAGTAAGTACAATAGTACACATGTCTTTAGTACCTTTTACTTCACAGAGTGTTTTATAGAAATACTTCATTTGCATTTGAACTTCACAGCAACCCTGGGAAACTCAGAGGAGAAAAGTGATTTGCAAAGAACCCAATGGCTATTTCTTGTCAAAGGCGGGATTCACACCCAGGTTTCTTGACTACGAAACCAGTACTCTTTTCATAAACCAATTCTTCCTACAAATTTCCTCCAGAAATTGATGGTTAATGATGTTAATAATGAAGGTGTTGGGGTTATTTGAAAATCCTATGAAATATGAAATTCCTATTTTAGAATCATCTAAGAATGATTGAAGGATATTCAGTTTTTATGCCAAAGATATTTTATTGCACTCTAAGTTTTTTAAAATTGGCAATCCACTTCTGGTAGAAAGGCCATGAACCCCAAATCACTGATTCCCTGACCATGCTGGTTAACAGGAGGCTCACTCCATCTTCCCAGCCCTTTGGAGTCCCCTGTTCCTTCAGTTTTTGATTAGGTTCTGATTAGTTACCATGCAAGCAGTCTTATTTGTGAGATGGTTTGTGGTTCTGAGTGGAAGCAGGAAGGGCTGGACAGGTTCAATTCAAATAAATTCAAAATAATTTTTTATAGTTTACCTATTACTAGGTAAAGTGGGGTAAGTAAAAATTGAACCATCAAATATTAATGTTGGCAGGGACCTTAGTAATTATCTTGTCTAATTTCCTTATTTTACAGATGAGGAAACTGGGACCCAGATAAGCAAAGTGACTTTTACGCTCATACAAGCTAGTAGCCGTCCTGGGACTGGAGTCACCTCATCTCTAGATTCCCAGGCCAGTGTTCTTTTCAGGGAGCCACACCATGCTTAAGTGAAATGTAAAAATGTCCTAAGTTTGAAACAGGGATTGATCAAAAAGGATTAAAGCAAGGGAAAGCTATTCTTCTCCCTTTTGTACTGCATGAAATTGTCCTATGTTAACATAGCAGCCTTTTCAAATTGCCAAGGTGCCATGGTGATACCCTCCTCTCAACACATGAAGTATGATGCATGTCATGCTGGCAGCAGCACTTCAGGGGCATTTTGTGTGGTGCTCTTGGCTCATCAAGAACATCAAGTGAAGCATTTTCCAAACAAGGGAAATGAGACTCTACCAGCTCCCAGAAATAAAACAGAGATTCTTTATAGGGATGTTTAAAAACATTTTTTTCCTAAGTGTCTCATGTCTTTTAATAAAGAGGGTCACAATTCTGAACCATAGGGTTCAACATACTCTGTCTCTAATCAGCTCAATCTGTGGTCCCTGTCCCTAAAGGTTTTTTTCCCTCCAAGCAAATGTGGAAAACAGTTTACTTTTTTTTTTACCTGAAGTATAAAATGTCGGTCCTGAGCATCTTCCAATCTCAAATTCTGATTGCTGAGCTGATCTCTTAAGCGGGTTAGGAATTCATTCTGCCGGTTGATGTCCGTGGCCTTGATGAGAGAACCCAGCTGTTGTTCAATATCCTGTCTGCACCCACCGGAGAGAAGATAAAAGACAAACAAAAGGGCAAATCTTTTTGACCATGGGATTGATTCGTCACCTCGCAGTTCTAAACCACATCCCTGATAGCTCATTCTGTGTATTACAACTGGTAGAGAAAGCCTCTTTTCCTTACTGACCCATTATTAGTAGTAATAATAATAGCTAGTATATATATAGATATAGATATCTATATCTATATCTATATATATACGTATATTTTTATATATACACACACAAATATATACACATATACATATATGTGTATGTATATATAGAGATTTAATTTATTTAAAATATATTTCTGGAGAAGAAAAAATCACTTCATTATCTTTGCCAAGAAAACCTTGTGACCTCATGGACAGCACTGGTGTGCTATGGTCATGAAGAGTTGGACACAAAGTTTGCAAAGCACATAACACATATTATCTTATTATATCCTCACCGCTGCACTGGTAGATGGGTGCTATTATTATACCAGTTTATAGATGAGGAAAACTGAGGCAGACTTGCTCAGGGCTGCACAGACCCTTTAAAGTTAAGATTTTTCACAGTTCGGGTCTAGTGATCTATCCATTATATCACCTAGCTGCTTCCCAGTCTTCCAAGCAGTGGCAGTGATATAGCTTGAATGAAACCTTGGCAAATGGAATTGGGATAATTTGTGCCTCATAACATCCATATGTGTGTGTGGAGAAAGCCAGGAGAGCACAGAAGACTTAAAGAATCAGGGCAGGTAGTGAGAATGCAAAGGAGTATTCCTCAACTCTTGATTTGTGACAGAAGCAAAAGCAAGCAGCAGGAGTAATAGTAATAATGATGGCTTACATCTGTCAAGCATTTTACAGTTTATCACGTGCTTCCACACACATGATCTCATTCAATTCGATATATTATCCTACCAGATGTCTTTCAGGGCCTGTCAGCCAAAAAAGACCCATAAGCATGTTTTTGTTTTGAATCCATGGTGATCCTGCTAACTAGGAAATTTATACTCTGAAGAAAATGACATGAACATAGGACAACTCTGTGTATTGCAGGGACAAAGCTGGTCAACCCTTGAATTTATTCTCTTTTCTCTCCACCTACCCTTTGTCCCCTTCCAATTTTTAGAGGATTGGTTTGCTTCTGTTGTTTGCCTTTCTTTCAGTCTTTGGAATTGATTGATAAAGTGGAAGGCATAAGCTTTCATCCAACCCTTTGCATTGCTGTTACTGGGTCAAGGGAGTGAGAAAGTTCATAAGAACTGATGGTTCAAGAGGCTCCACACTCCTCCAACTGTGGGATCAAAGGATCAGCCCTTTAGAGCTGGGAGAGATCTCAGAGGCCATTTAGTTCAACTTCCTCATTACACAGATGAGGAGCTGAGAGGTCAAGTAGTTTGGCCAGGGTTGATATGTGTCTGATGCAGGATTGAAATTCAGGTCCTTCCCTACTCTAACTCTAAAATTCGATCTACTCTTCTGTGCCATTTAGGCAGCATGACCTGAAGAAACTAAAAAATAAAACATACTGTCCTAAGATGATAATCATTTTGTCAGGAGGGCATGTTCTTTGAATTATATATATTGCATAGGTATGGATTATGAAAACTAGTCACATGCTCTTCATCAGTATCCCTTAAGGGTAGTACTTCCTTTTATAAGCTGGAGGGTCAGAATTAAGGATGTCTTTTGAAGAAGGCCTATTTAATTGGGGCAACAAACAGACAAAAGCTATGTCTGTGGTCTCATTCTCTCTGTGAGCTCCCTAATTGAATTAAAAGCCATATGCTGGGAAACTCTTCCCCTCTACCCCTTTTTTCCCTCCTAACTTGTCGTCTTTTTAATGTAATCCATGAGAACGTAAGCTCCTTCAGGGTACAGACTGTCTTTTGCCTTTTAATCCCAAGAACTTAGTACAGTGCCTGGCACAACTTGTTCTGTGTCTGAGTCTGTGGATCATAATGTTCCATGAAGTTTTTCTTGGCAAAGATACTGGAGTGGTTTGCTATTTCCTCTCCAGTGGATTAAAACAAACAGAGGGCAAGTGACTTGCCTAGGGCCAACACAGTGTTTGAGACTAGATCTGAAACTGGGTCTTCCTGACTAGGCCCAGTGCTCTATCCACTGAGCCATCTACCTGCCTTCTCTGCAACATACTAAGCACTTAATAAATATTTATTGACTCTATTTACTCTTCTTTTCTACTTAAAAGGTCCTATGTGCAAAATTTAAACATAGAAGTTTTTATTGGAACCAGTATAATTCCTCTGAAAAATTTAATCTTTAGTTAAGACTTTTGAATTCTTACTCCTACAAAGATAACATAACAAAAATATGTAATCCTATCTTTTGTTTAGTTGTGTCTGACTCTTCATGACCTCATTTGGGATTTTCTTGGTAAAGATGCTGGAGTGATTTTCCATTTCCTTCTCCAGCTCATTTGATGGGGAAACTGAGGTAAGTAGGATTAAGTGATTTGCCCAAGGTCACATAACTAGTAAGTATCTGAAGCCAGATTTGAACTTAAGAAGGGGAGTCTTCCTAACTCCAGGTCCAGCACTCTATCCACTGTACTACCTAACTGCCCATAATGTCATCTACACTTCACTTAAAATTTCAAGGTTATAGTTTTGGTCTTTAGTTTTAAAACCCTTTATTACCTGGACCTTGAGAATGCCTCTATTTTATTATATAAGATGTGTAGGGAGAACCATTTAGTAACATAAAGCACAGAATTTTGGTGGTTCTGAAGGGTACTAAAGTAGAGAGCTACATATTATCCTAAGCTTTTTCTGCTTGCAAGTCATGGGTCTTTTATAGCTATTCTGAGAAACTTCCTGGTTTCTGGGTTGGTGTTTCTGATACCTCTGTACCTCCCTCAGACTTGACACGGAAGTTCAGGCAAGAGACAGCTGCTAGGATCTTGTGGGATCTTTAGACATCCCTGGAGTGAGTGAGTGGCTGATCTCTGATGTGTCTGCATCAGTATGTTTCATCTCAATGGCACTTACATAATTTCCTTTGGCAAATGTGCAAGGAGCCTTGATTCTCGGAGCATGCCAATTGTAGATCTCCAGTGGTGATTCTCCAGCACAGACTCATTCTAAGGAGGAAGAAAATAAAAGCCAGGATGAAAGAGAGGACAGATACTGATCTCTAACACTGAACACGCCTGTAGTGAGGCCTACACTTCCTATTTGGCAATAGCCAGGCTTCATAACACAGAGTAATAGGGCAAACCTTCTTTACCCCCAAACACAAAAGCTCCATAAAACCATACAAGGACTTTTCTCAGAAGCACTGCCTTCCTTTCCCTACTCCATGGAAAAGAGTGAAAGAAGATTAATTTCCATCTTCACCTGTCAATTCCATGTTCTCCCTTTAGATCACAATGGAGAACAGAGAAGACATTATGGTTATTTGCTGAGGGCTAGAGCTCATCATCCCTTCGTGTTTCTGTGCATGACATAGAGAACTTTTAAGGATGAACCTATCATCAATTTAGAACTGGAATGAGCCTAGCCGAACCTCATTTTACAGATGGGGAAACTGAGTCCACAGCAAGTGACTTGCTTAAAGTCACACAGGTGACAGCAGCAGGGACAGTACTCGAACCCAGGTTCTGTGAATCCAAATCCCAGTACTCTTTCTGCTGAATCACAGCAGCAGGATGAAAAGGAAATTAAAACTATGAGGCTGGAAAAACATAGCCAGGCATCTCTGTTTTTTTTTTAATCTCTGATTTATCCTGTATATATCGTGTCCATATTTAGTTGTTTCCATGTTGTTGTCCTCTCCCCTCTCCAATTAGAAGGTGAGCTCCTTGAGAGTAGGACTGTATTCTGCCTTTCTTTGTACCTCTTAGTACAAAGTCGCTGGAACATAGTAGGCACTTAGTTGATTGACTGCCGCACAGTAGTCACTTAATAAGTGTGTGTTGAATTGTATTGACTAGCATAACCCCAAATAGTGAGCCACCAGACTTGCCCTGAAAAACAGAGAGCCCAAAATATCCAAACCTAAACTTGTCCCTCAGATGCAGTACCAGGAGCAGCCTTGGGGTAAGGCAACACCATGCAACAGAAGGAACCAAGTCCACGCCAGAGACCTTAGGCTTAATCCTGGCGCAACTACTTATTATCGTTATGACTTCCCATAAGTCATTTAGCTCCTGTATACCTCAGTTTCCTTGTCTATAAAATTCAGGGATGGAATAAAGTTTGTTGTTTTTTTTAAATGAAGGGATTGAACTGGTTGACCTCTAACTTTTCTTCTAGCTTGAAATCTTGTACTCATAATGAGAAATTTAGGGTAGCTTATGTGGTACAGTGAATAGAGGTCAAGAACACCTGAATTCAGATCTGGCTTCAGATACTTACTAGCCGTGGGAATCTGGGCAAGTCATTTAACTTTGTTTGCCTCAGTTTCTTCATCTGTCAAATGAACTGGAGAAAAAAATAGCAAGCCACTCTGGTATCTTTGCTAAGAAAACCCCAAAAGGGGTTTTGAAGAGTTGGATACAACTACAAAACAACAAACTTGTGTGAAGTGATAGTGGTTTGCTCTGTGTGCACCTCACCTTTAGATATTCATGCCTGTTTTTCCTTGCCATGTAGACCTTATGACTGATTTTAAAACATATTTACAATTTGAGAGTTAGTTTTTCTTATAGATCTTCTAATGTGTCTCATGAGAGGCAGTGTTGCATAGTGGATACAGAGGTAGCCTTGGAATTAGGAAGACTTGGGTTCAAATCTTGCCTCTGATACATATTGACTGTGGGATGGGGTGAGTCATTGAACTTCTCAGTGTCCCAGGCAACTCTCTAAGTGCCAGTCTGCATTGGTGGAGGGAATTGCCTCATCTGGGAGCTCCCTACAATGATGACATCACATTTGATTAGAAAAAGAGAAATAGTTTCATAAATGGCAACATTAACAACATTATTAACAACATTAGTGCCATTAGTAATGTGGGTCTCTCTGGAGCCTCATTATGACACGGCAGTGGTCTTGGGTTCTCCAGGGATATGTCAGAGGAGACTATTTTTAAGCCATTCCTGCCAAGTAGAAAAGACTGAGTGATGAATGAGGTTTATTGTCAATCAATCAATCAATCAATCAACAATTATCAAGTGCCTACTATGTTTCAGGAATTATGTTAAAACTAGGGATTCAAAAAGAAGCAAAAGACAGTCCTTGCCCTCAAGTAGCTTGAGCTTCTCTAATGATGTTTGTTATTTGAAGATCAGCCCAGTCAAGCCTAGAAAAGCTCATCACCAGAAGGCTGACTACAACAATTCTACACTGTCTTCTAAAGGTGTGACTAGATTGCAAAGTGCAGAGGTGGAAGGACAACCCACATGGATATTATCACAGATATTTTGAAGCATTTTAGTCATTTCTTTCTTCAGGTTTTAAATATATAGAAGATTCCCTAGTATCTCATCTGACCCGTAGGGTACCTATTATGATGTAATTCTCATATTTTCAAGGACCCATTATTCCTGGTAATATCCATGAATTGGCCACGATCATCCAGTAATACCCATGAGTTGGATATGGTCATTCATCATGAGATTTTGCTCCTTCAACTAAGCTATTATCATCTTAGCATGATCTTAACAAAAGAAAGAACGAAAGAAAAATCAGACTATGCTGGACTAGTTTGCTTTGCTTTTAAAGAATCATGGGAGTGATAGATCAGTATAAAGTAATGGATGTCATGTCTTGGTATGACATTTAATTCAGCACCTCATGAGCTTTTATTTATGCATCTAATTCATATTGGCATGGCTATGAGTGCCATCACATGGGCTTTTAAGGGGGCCACAAATTGCAATGAGTTAATAATATATGACGCAGTGTCCCTGTTGAATAGAGGAAAGATATCTGAAGAATTGCCTCAAGCATTGTTATAATGTCAGCCTGATTTAACATCTTCATTAATAATATTTGAAAGGAGGGAATAAAAAAAGGCATTTATGAAATTTACAAGGGAAACTTAATTTGTAGGTAAACACCAGGAAAATTGATGGGACCAGAGTGGGTTGGATATGACAGAGAATAAACCCAAAAGGCTACATATCACAAAAATGGAAATGTGCACCATTTGGTAAAAGTAATTACAAATACAGGGACTCCTCATCTTATGAACACTAAATCTCTGAATTTCCCATGTAAATGAAACAGCAGCCGGTGCTATCCTAGGGGGTAGGAGTAAGGTTATTACAGTGGTGAGATCTAGAAAATGAGAAACATTCCTTTAATTGCTACATTCCCCAAAAGTCCAAGTTTAGTTTTATTAATCAGTAGTACTGTTTGTTTGTTTTTTAAATTGCTATAGGTTAGCCTGAGAAGTTACCATTTATAACTTCAAAAAAATGTGTTCTCACAAACGAACTTTTGAACACAAGTTATTTATAAGTTGGAGATAGACTATAAACAGGGCAGAGACAAAACACATAAATGATAATTAAACATTAATTGAACTTGATATTGCTTGTCAGTCAAAGACATTTATTAAATGCTTACTATGTGCCACGACATAAAGAAAGGCTAGCGAGTAAATCTGTATTCAGATGTGCTATACCATTTGGGATGGGATTGCAATCAATATTGCCCTTTTGGCCCTTTATACATTTGGATTATTTTTGCCAGCCTTATCAGAAATGATAAATGAGCACGGGGAGAGAATAACAAGGTTAACATTCCTGACATTTGCTCTATACACTTAGACCAGCTTGTCTAGGTCTATTTACCTGCAGGACACAATCCCACCTTCCTTGTTGATTTCAGTATCCAATTCTTTTCTTTCCAGCTCATCCTTTGCCCTTCTCCCCTGTGATTTCAGCATGGAGGTTGAGCTCCCTCCTCCCCCTTTCATTTCACAATTCCTTTTGCAGCCTCCTTTATTTCTATCTCTGTTCAACTTTACTCAGCTTGGCCAAACCACGGACATTATCATCACTCAGAACTCTTCGGAGCCTACAATCTCGACTTCTCAGCTTTCCCCATACTTCATTTTCTCTCACTCCCTCATCCCATGAAACCTGCTTTTTGCTCCTGTCATGACGTCTAATCTCTCACTTTCTCTCTTTTGTCTCAGTCTACTAATGCCCTTTTTTATCCTTTTTTTGGGGGTATTTATTTGTATTTCTTTTTATATTATTATTTATAACTACATTTATTTATACTCACACATATACTTCTTGTCTCTCCCATTAGGATGTAGTAGGAATGAAAGCAGGGGTTGTCTCATTTGTTATATTTGTGTCACTAGTAGCTAGCACAGTGGTTGTTTCAGCCACATCAGTCATGTCCAACTCTTCATAACCCCATTTGGGGTTTTCATGGCAAAGATACTGGAGTGGTTTGCCATTTCTTTCTCCAGATGAGGAAATGGAGGCAAATAAGGCTAAGTGACTTGCCCAAGGTCACACAGCTGGTAAGTATCTGAGTCTAAATTTGAACTCACACCCTCCTGACTCTAGGCTGGGTACTCTATCCACTGCACCACCTAGCACAGTGCTTAGAACCAAGAAAATACTTAACAAACACTTGTGAGAGATTGTAAGAGATTGACCATTACTAATCCCATATCAATAATGTCTTTTTTTTTGAAGTACACTAAAATCCTTTACTTCCTTTATCTACCCGTTTACTGTGCTAAGCTCCAACTCTGGGTTATTCACATAATATACTCTATCCATTTTTACTTAAGACTCACTCATGGAACATTACTAGAGAAAACAACAAACCATACTGACAGGGACCACTCTAAACATAGGCCATCTAATTGCAATTGGGCCCTCACCACTACTTAACAATTCTTTGATTTATTTCTTATTAGCTTTCTTTAGCATTTACTCACACCCAGATTATCTTTAAATGTTTCAATTATTTTTACAGATCTATTAGCTTTCATTGAGGCTAAATGGTCAATAGCAATAAGGATTCTTTTGAAAAAAGAAAGTTTCTACAGAAGTAATGATAATAAAGAATAAAAAGGCTAAGTCCAATTACAGTTATCTAACAGTGTAAAAAAGCCACATATCCCTGAAAAGTTATGCCAGCAAATAATCTGTCTACCTTTTACTTTAAAAATCACTAGAGGACATTCCAGTCTCCCATGGCAACCTAGTCCAGCTTTTCCTAATCTTTACATTCACAACTTAAATAATATTGGTCATATTTAAGTTAAAAGGTGAATGCATGTCTTTCATGGCTACAAAACCAATACACATTTCATTTAGGGAGTGGGTGGTTTAGAAAATTAAATGGTAAAACCATTAATTGACTTTTGGTTCCCACAAGTCTTTATTACTAATTCTGGGAGCAAAAGAGCTATTTTATTCCTATCTTTTAATAAAATATCAGTATTTCCATGTCTTAAAAGTAAGAATATTGTTGTTTTTGGGAGAGAGAGAGAGAGAGAAAAGCAGAATGAGAGGGAAAAGGAGAAGGGGAGGAGAGGGACAGGATGAGATAGAAAAAAGGGAGAGGGAGAGAGAGGAAAGAAAAATGGAAAAGGAGAGGGAAAATGTAGAGAGAAGAGAAGAAAAAAGGAAGAGGAGAGAGGAGAGGAGGAATGAGAGAGGAGAAGAGAGACTGGAGAGAGAGAGAGGAGGAGAAAAGTCTGACGGTAGTTCAGCAGGAATTTATCAGGCAATGAAGCTTTAAATGGTGTTCTATTTACTGGGTACTCTCTTCTGATTAGAAAAACAGCAAGCCTGATGCAGATAATTGAGTCATGGTGTACAACTGGAATCAGAGTTAATTACAACTTTTAAATATATAGTGACAAAGGAGGAAAAACAACAGGGAAACATTCTGTGCTTTCATTTTTAATTGCCCAGGAAAAGTAGAAGCCAAAGTGTTAGCTAACGAAGCCTGCTCTGCCCTGCTGAGGTCCTTCCAAATAAACTGGGGAGGCCTGAGACCTTGGCTATGTCTTTACTGGGTTCTCCGGCTTAAAAACAAACAAACAAAAACTCTGTGGTCTCTCTGATGGCTGAGAATAAGACTTTGATCATTAAAGCTCTCCTTCCCCTAATGACACTGTTTTCCCTTGTTCACCCTGCATCTGCTAGAGAACCTGGTTGTTGTGCTAAGATTACAACTATTTCCTTCCAATCTAAGCCCTCTGCTTGGGGTAATCCCTGTAAGACTGGGGGTCAGAGTAAGAAATAGACACATTATACTTAAGCCTCAATAAACATTGCCAATCAGGGTCCTTAACCTGGAGATGGTGAACGTCATTGCATTTCAACATAACTGTTTTTTTTTTGTAATTCAGTGGATTTTATTTTATGCATTGAAAACATTGTTTTGAGAAGGGGACCCCAGGCTTCACTAGACTGCCAGTGCGGGCCATAGCACAAAAACGATTAAGAGCTCCTGTATAAGAAGCATTTTTTAAAAAATAGAGGAGTGAAATTAGATGAAACATTTCCAGGTGTCTACAAGTACAAAGAATGTGTTTTTAAAAGATGGAATTCTGAATCAGGAGGTAGGTAAGTGTCATTCCTGGTTCTACCTATGGATATTACTTCTATCTGTCTGGCTCAGGGTACACAATCAGGTTAATAGCACAAATCTAACTGAATATAGTTGTGATGGATAATTCAGAAAAACACTTTAAAGGTCTTCAAAGTAACACAGGAAACAATGTATATTATATTTTACACATGTGATCCCCTTTTTTTAATAAAAGAATCTAATTGCTTCTGAAATCATACTTGAAAGGCATATTGTGGCATGGAAGTGATCCTTGACTTTTTTTACACATCTATATTCTCATTTGATCTTTACAACAATGGTGTGATGTAGGGATTATTGTTATTCCCATTTCACTGAGAACAAGAAAGGTTGTGACTTGCTTATTACTGATTATCTGAGGCAGAATTTGAATTCAACTCTATCCTGACTGTAAGTCTAACACGTTATCCAACATGTCCCCTAAGAGCCTCTGATCTTTGACTTTCAAAGGCATTGCTAGTAGAGTGCAAACTCTGACAAATTCTATCTAGAAAAACTGAAGGATAAGCCCAGAAATAAACTGTGTCCATCATCTGAGGGCCATCTTAAGTTCACAGAGGCTCCTCACTAGACGCATGATTTAAAGTGGTTTATTTTATTTTATTCTTTTTTTGGTTATAGAAATCCAAAGAGACCATCTCCTAAAGTGTAGATGAATTGAAATCTCAGTTGTTGAAGGAGGTGTCCAAAGTGATGGAATCACAGATATCTTGAAAAAAAAATTCCTTTAAATAAGCTTCCGTTTTCACTAAGTAATAATGTACAGCTGTTCTTTGTCACTTGATTTCAGTCATGTCTGACTCTTCATGACCCTATTTGGGATTTTCTTGGCAAAGATACTGGAGTGTTTTGCCATTTCCTTCTCTAGCTCATTTTACAGATGAGGAAACTGAGGCAAACAGGGTTAACTCACTTGCCCGGAGTCACACAGCTAAGTTAAGTATCTGAGGCTAGATTTGAACTCAGGTCTTCCTGACTCCAGGCCTGGTGCTCTATCCACTGTGCTGTCCAGCTGCCTTCTAACATATAGCTAGTCTGTGCCGAATGTAATATTAAATCTTGAGGTGAATCAGGTTGCCTTTCTTTGATCATTCAAAAACCCAGCATTAATTCATTCAAAAGACATTTATCAATTGCTTACTGTGTTCAGAATGTTATAATAAGACATAGGAAGATACAAAATTTATCATGGATATAGTCCTGGAACAAATTAGCATTTATTAAGTACTAACTATGTTTCAAGCACTGTGTTTGGCACAAATACAAGTAAACATATTCTATTTGTATTCTACAAATACAAGTAGGAAGAAATATAGTCCCTGACCTCAAGGGCTTTACATTCTAATGAGGAAAGACAACACATAAAAGAAGTCTTGTTAAGAGGTACATGGGGACATGGCAGAGGATGTCTGGAATACAGCCTGGAGAAGTATGAGACACGGCTGGGCTGCAAGGTGGGTGGAGAGTACTTGTAATATATGGATTCCTTGGCTATAGTTGAGGCATAACTATGGCTCTGTGTTCATAAACATAATTATAATTCATAATGTCACACAATGAATGCATTAAAAAAACACAACAAAAAAAAAGAGGTATTTGAAGTTGGAGGGGAAAAGAAGGTCAAGGAAGAATTCCCAATTGAAGTAATGCTTGATTTGGATTTTAAAGGATGGACAGGAATTTAATTGATGTAGGAAGGAGACAGGGCATTTCAGGTGTAGGGGATAGCCTGAGCAAAAACATATAGAAAAAAATACAGGGCATGTTTGGAGGACAGAAATAGTCTAGACTCCTCTGGATTTATGAAATATAAAAAGATCTGGGAGAAGGCCTCCAGGTTGTTGGGTGGAGGACCTGAGAAAGAATTTGGGCAAGAATTATGCAGGATAGTGTATAGGCTGCCATGTGTACCAATGGAGGAAAAATACCCCAATGGATGAGGTTGTAGATCTATGGATGTTTTAAAGTACTCTATGATATCAAACTTATCCTACCCTATTGCTGACTCTATCAGATTTTAGGAGGTAGCTTATTTTGACACTCTATATTTTTTTCTATCCCAACGTATGACCGTTTTTCTTGACATTTCACCCCAATTGATTTCTAATCTCTGATCTAGAGAGAATACAGGAGAGAAATATCTCCAATTCATTTACTTGACTATGAATTGCAGAAGTTGTTCAGTCAAAGGACCTAACCCCTTGGTTACAAACAATGGAAACATCATCGTGACCTGGCCTTCCCTCCTGTGATCTGGCCCTTCCTCTATCTCAGGACAGAAGAATAAGCAGGACATTGTACTGGGAGCCTCTTATCTGTCCAACCACCAGAGCCAAGATATGCAAAGGAAAGGGAGGAAGCCCTCTTCTATTTGGATGTTTTCCTCCTAAGTCTGCTTTTTAGTGAAGTCACGCTAAGAGTGTTCAGAAACCAACTTGGTTCCTGGCATGGTTCCTCTCTACTTTACTTATTCTCTTTCATAGGAACCTCCATGCACACATAATGCCTCAACTATTCCCTTAACCAATGTTCTTGAATGCTAAAACCCGACATTTTGTTCATAGTCATTATATAACGACACTTTATTTAATGTCTCTATTTTTCTCTTTAAATGAATCTTTTTTCCATACAAAAAATAGATTTTCTTGCTAACAATGTCATTAATGGAATTATTCAAATCTCTTCTAAATTCCTTAGAATTTCCAACTTCTGTATAATTTCATTTCAGTGATTAAAAAGAAGTGAGGGTAAACTGTGGTAAAAATCTAAATTTTCATTGGCTCTACCTGTGAATTTCATTTCAGTGGTTAAAAAAAATGCAGTGACATTGTGGTAAAAATCTAAAACATTATTTTTTTCTTTTTACAAAGCTCTTTGCCGAGCTCATAGTCTATGTACACTTTAAACTATTTTTTTGTTTGTTTCTAGAACTTGAAATTTCTCTAGAATTATATATGTCAATTTCTCATCCACAACTTCATGTAGAGAGAAGATTTTTGTAGCAGTGCTATGGTGGAAACGAGCTAATTTACACCTGACAAGAAACCTTCTTCTCTTTATAGAGCTTTTCCATTATGATTGAAAAGGTTATCTTTTAGAAAATTATACTGGTATGAAACTTTTTTCCCAAGGATAAGACTGTTATTTGCCATTTTTGTCAAGTCATTGTTACTTTGTCAAACTATGCAGACCAGCTATGGTACATAAGACTCGCTTAATTGACAATGTCTACAGCTCATTGAAAAGAATCTTTCCAGTAGCAAAAACTCGTGTGTCAGTTGGCCATCGAAACCACTCACTATTGTAACCTCTTATCTATAGAATGGAGATAATAATAATAGTACCTGTCTGAGAGAGGGTTATAAAGATCCATACTCAAATGACATACTATGTGTACAGTGCTTTGCAAACATTAAATCATCATATAATTGTCATCATGTAATGTAAATGTAAAATGTTGCATAAAAGAGTAGGGATTGATGAAATCCATTTAGTTACCCCAATTTACCTAAAGTAAGTGATAAAATGCTATGCCTAGTATGATGGCAAGTAAAGTAGGATCTTTCAGCTGTTTTTGTTTTGATATAATCAAGCACCTCTGATTGAATCTTGCCTTTATCAACCAAGAGTCTTTACTAGGAGTAAAGTACAGAATCTAGAGTTTCTTTACCTAGAAACTGTAGGTATTTGTATTGTTAATGTGATTAAAGATCTTCCCCACCCATTAATGGGCCTGGAAAGATTTGTAGGAAGGCTTACACCTTTTGTTAATTTTCTAATGAGGTACTGGTTCTTAAGGGTTGTGATGCCCTCTGGCTCTAAGAAGTCCCCACCCTGACCTCCCCAGCTCCCTCTTTGGAAACCCAGATATTGGTGCTTCCCTCTCTGGTAGCTATGGTTAGACAGTTGGATTTGTCTGTTGATCTGTCAGACATTTGGTAATATATCTGTTGACCTTTAATTTCTCTGTATTTTCTCTGAAGTTCAGGGTGCTGACTTTTTCCTCAGAACTAAGAGAATGATATATGTGCTTGATTAAAGTGATTGTTGACCCCTCAAAAGTTGCCTTTCCTTTTATAAATGTAGATCTTAAGAATCTGTGATAGCAGACCCGCCCTGTGTATGCTGGGGTGCTTAATTACACCTAGGTACCTTAAATCAGGTGGGTGGGAACACATTTTGATTGAGTCAAATCAATCAAAGGCATTTTAACAAAGTGTGACAGACTTTGATCAATTTAGTTGTCTCTAATGAACCACTGGATAAAGTAGAAATGACGTTGTACAAAAATAGTGCACAGACTGGCTAAGAAAACTTGGTCATGCTCTCAGGATGTGCTATAAAATATCAAATCTCAGTTTAGGCCTGAGGGAAATTTCGATTTTAGTGGGCCACTAGTAGTGGAGAGAAGACAGGGCCATCTTTGTGAAAGAATGCTTAGGGTTTATGGAGGCATGTGCTTCTACTCTGGTAGTTCAACTCTGAGTTCAACTCTGCCTTCAGACACTTAATAGCTGTGTGATCCTGGGCAAGTCATTTAACTTCTATTTGCCTCTGTCCTTTCTTTTATCTGCAGAATGGGGATAATAATAGTACCTACCTCCCAGAGTTGTGAAGCTCAAATGAGACAATAATTGTAAAGTGCTTAGCACAGTGCCTGGCATACAGTCAGTGCTATATAAATGTTAGCTATTATTATAACTTAGCCAGGATGGTCCTTGGGCAACAGACAGTGGTCTATTATTGTTCCCTATGGTGCAGGTGTGGCTGCATCACTACCCAACTCAATTAACTTCAGTGGATCCCTATTACCTCTAGCAGTAACTATAAACTCCTCTTCTGGCCCTTAGAGTCCTTCACCATCTGCACAAACCTATATTTTTAGCCATATTACACATTATTCCCTTTCATGCACTTCCACGGTAATCAAACCTATGAAGGTACTTCATAACCTTCTCTTTGTGTCCTTGCATTGGCATCCTCCATGCCTACAATATACGCCCTCCTTTTCTCTGCCTCTTAGAAACTCTAGTTCCTTTCATGTTTTTCTTTTTTTTTCTTTTTTTAGGAGTGAGATTTTTTTTAAATTTAGTTCTTTTTAAAACTCAATTTGAGCACAACTTCACAAAGTCTTTCCTGATCCCACTACCCATTTGTGCCTTCTCTTTTCTGCTGTCCCAAAAGTGTCAGTACACTTTAAAGCTTTTAGTACCTATATCTATCCTACCTGGATACCCATATGTGTATCCATATGTCATCTCTGTTAATAGAGTGCAAACTCCTTGAGAGCAGGGACTGGCTGACATTTGTCTTGGTACATCTCTAGATAGGCAGAGAAATCTTCAAGTATTGACCCAGAGGTGGACTATAAGTCTTTTGTCCAGGGATCAGTTTTCTGTGTTTAGAGAAAATATCAGATTAGCTTCAGTGAGGTGAATTTTTTTTAGTCATGGCAATTGTGGCAGACCATCTACTAAGTTTTAAAGGGATTTTTGATTTCTGCCCGTAGAAGATATACAAACACAGATGCAATTACAGGTAAAAGAAGTATTGAAGAATGAAAAGTGACCCTGGGTAGGGCCATTCTTCTTCATCTGGGCTTTATTGATTTGCTGATTTAATTCATAGGCTTTACTGATTTAATCCATGTCACTGAGACTGAGCCAGAAATGCAGCCATCTTTGGAGGGTTAGAGGGGAAGGAGTCAGTGCTGAGTAAGAAACCAAGAGAAGTTTGCTTCATTATATTTCTTCTATGCATTATCTGAATAACAAATTGAATTACTAGATTTTCTTACCTGATATAGACTGCAAAGATAGTGATTAGTCTTGATCAAAAATGGTTGGCTCACCCCTGGGTGGTCTACATCATGGGTTGCAGCTGACAGCAGTCCAAGCATAATGTCCAGTGGTGTGAGGAAGCTGCTGAGCTGTGGAAACAACAGAGAAAGGTGATTTACCAGTTTGTTTCTACAGACTGGTCAATATATATATACATATATATATTTTGTTTACTAAACCAAACCCAATTATAATAGCATTATTCTGTTCCTTTGATTATGGAAGGTATGTCAGGTCTTCATCAATTGTGATATTCTTGTAGCTCATTTTTTGGAATGACACTCACTTGATCAAGTTGTTAAGGAATGTAGCCATAGGTTCCCAAAGTGGGTGATGCCACCCCCCTGGGGGGGGGGGGATGCTGGAATGATCCAGAAGGGCGATAGTAGGTAGCCTCGACTGCATTTGGGGGGTGTTGAATAAAAATAAGGGGGCAGTAGAAGCATAAGGAAAGAAGGGAAGATGAGGAAATTTTAAAAAAACCATTTGTATGTTTCATCTCTCGTATTAGAGTTAAAGTTGTAGTGATTACATTATTTTCCAAATAAACACACAAAATGCAAGTTACAGCTGATCAGTGGTCAGCTCTGTCGACTGGTCTTAACAAGCAAGTGTTGACAGGAAAGCACACTGTGCATTGTTGGGAAGTCCAGCGTGTATTGACAAGAATATGTGCATATAATGACTTGTTTGCAATATGATACTATACACAGTATAGTATATGGTTACATGACACAATATTGCAGCATCAAAATTTCAATGCAGGAAAAGCCCCACAAATTTACAATAAATTATTAAATTTAAGATGCATCATTAAAAATATTTTGTATTTTTTTGAAATGATAGCAATTAAAAAAACTGTTAAAGAAAGTAGGTTTTTGGGGGGTGCTGAGTAATTTTTTTTAAAGGAGGTGGTAGACCATATAAGTTTAGGAACCTCTGATGGTAGCCAACATTCAATTATTCAATTTATGGATTATATAAGTCCGTTCTCTCTATCTCCACTGCTAGCCTTTTGGTTACTTCATATCTTGTTAGCACTTCATCAAATTGTGAATAGGGAAAAAAGGAACAAATCAGATCAGTTATTAGTTACCGTCCTGGAAAATGATTTAGTGAAGGAAATTGTTGAGACTAAAGCCAATGGCATTCTTACATTATCCATGGTTTTAAAATACCCAAACCAGCCTTGTCACACATCGCAGCAGAGTGAGAGGGGGTTCAGCTTCAGTAATGAAAGAGAATTGTAGCATTTGAATGCTATCTTCAGTGTACAATAAGTAGTCTGGATTATGTGAGATCAAATGTAATGAAATCCTCTTATTAGCCACCCAGGCACCGCTACGATGAGCTTTCTCTCCTTCCTAGTAGAATGGGAGGGGCTATAGACCCAAGAAGAGAACTGGGGACCAATTTACAACTTGCATGAACTGAAGCTGATGGAGGCCTTCTACCACAGCCTTGAGGTGGATCCATTGTATGGAGAGATATTATGTGTCAGAGAGTACAGCTGCGATATCACAGCTCAACAGCGGGCTAACAGAAAAGACGGTATCTAAGGCTAATTCCCTCTAGTTGATACTTTAAGGTTCCCTCCCCTGTGGTAGTTCCCTGATTTTATTCCCTGCAAACTACCCCCTATCTTTAGCCTTTCTGCTCTTGGACTCAGTTCACACTTCCCTGCTTAGTCATCTGGATAGTTGCCTCTGGAGCTCCTAGCTTTGACCTCAGTCCACCTTTCTGTTCATTCTCTTAGCTTTTGGTTAGAATAATTTTGCCCTTAGATTTGGTTCTCAATTTTGTAGACTGTTAAGAAGTCTTTTATCTAAATCTAAATCTATTGGAGGTCAGAAATGGGACGTCTGAAGAAGTGAAATGATTTGTCCAGGTATATAGTTTTGGGGAATTTTTTTTTTAATTTAAAAGAATGAACCAAGTCAGAATTTGTCTTTCAGATACCAGGTTATGCATAATTGTGCCTAGAATTAGCTTGGAGCCTAAGGTAGAGCCTCCTTTGATTTTGGCTTTGTCATACACCATGTGATTCTCCACAACTCTGATGTCTTGGAGTTGTGCTCAGAACTTGCTATGTCATGTTTGGCCTAGAGTAAGCATAATGTGAGTCTGCAGTTCTTCCAAGTTCATTTTGGAAATCGGAAGCCATGGATTAAACTCTAGTATGACTCAATATGTTTTCTCAGGTCAATGAAATCATTGGTATTTGTTAGTGACAAATGCCCACTTCCAAGTACTCTACATATTTACCAGCAAGTGTAATACATAGGACATACAGGGGGAGCAGTTTTCTCCAAATGAAGCTTTTCCAATACATAATAAGAAAAAGGTAGTCTTCTTGTGTCTTCCCCTCTGAAATTATCTCCCATGTAATCTTCTATGTTCCTGATTATTTATTTACATGTTATCACCATCATTAGAATATGAGCTCATTGAGACTAGAGACTACATTTTTTTTCTTTGTATGTCTAATGCTTAGCACAGTGCCTGGCAAATAGTGGCAGCGAGGTTGGGCAGTGGATAGAGTACCACCCTGGAGTCAGGAGGACCTGAATTCAAATCCGACCTCAAGTACTTACTAGTAAATGGGCTAAGATGATGATGTTTGTGAATGAGATCTAGATTTCTGAACCATGGCTTAAAATACAGGTATAACAGTCTACAGGGCAGGTAGGTGGTGCAGTAGCACAGCTAGGTGACAGTGGCTAGAGTGCTGGAGGAAGACTCCTCTTCCCCAGTTCAAATTTGACCTCAGACACTTACTAGCTGTGTGACCCAAGGTAAGTCACTTAACCTTGTTTGCTTCAGTTCCCTCATCTATAAAATGAGTTGGAGAAGTAAAAGGCAAACCACTCTAGGATCTTTGCCAAGAAAATGCCAAATAGGGTCGTAAAGAATTGGAAACAACTGAAATGACTCAACAACAATAATCAGTAGATGGTAAGTACTTGATAAATGCTTTTTGATTACTTGAAATATAGATCACTTATACACAATTATTTATGAACATTTATGAGCATATCCTCACATTCTTTCTTATTGTAGAAGTGAAAGGGCTTTTCCTTGCAATATCAATACTCTGTTCTATTGAGTTGCATTGGTTTAGGCAATGGGAAATATGAACTGCCAAATTTGGCATCGGAAGTCTTGGATTCAAATTCTACTTTAGACATTCATTGGCTGCATGACTTTGGAAGGTCGTGACCTCTCCTCATTTTTCGTTTGGCTTCAGTATTTTGAGACTTATTGGAAAAACATTATCATCCTGCAAGATCCCTTCAGTCTTGGGGCTGTACTTTATCACCACCCTCTGACCCTATGATTGGAAGATGGAGTCATGGAGTCTAAAACCTCCATTTAAGGAAGGAGGCACAGCTCAGAATATCTCTTTACTTCTCATCTGGCTGCACTATGACTTTCCCACCATTTCCATCCCTCTTCCCTTTTTAGTCTCTTTTGTGTGTTGTCCTCTCTCATTAGATTATAAGCTCTCTGAGGTCAGGGGCTATCTTCCTTGTTAAAAATTTGTACGTCTGGCATGTAGCACAGTGCCTGGCACACAGTAGGAATTTAATAGATGTTTACTGACTTTCTGATTCACCTTAGTGAGTCTCAGAAGTCACTAACTTGTAAAACAAGGATGATAATGGCATCTCCCACTTAAGGTCTAAGGTAAAGGTCGATGAACCAATGTAGATAAGAAGTGTTTTTGCCAACATTAAAATGTTAAAATATTTTCATTATTGCTATAATTAATTTTGTAAAAGATATGTAACTAAGTTTTTCTAATGTAATGACTATTAACTGAAGTAAGAAAATCAATTTACCAAGGTTTCCAGATGGTTGTGAAAAAAGTAATTATATCATATTATCTTACCTTAGGCTCCATTAGAAAGCAGTGCATGGCCTGGGTGACATCAGCCGCGTGGACAGCATTATGATAAGGATTTTGGCTATGGTAATCTTCTTGAACCATAACTGGCAGGTAAGCAAAATTTAGAATTATGCACCATCACTTTCCAGGGCATTTCCAAAGCTAAAACAAGGATTTCACTAGGATCTGGGAGTTATTTTTCTTTAAAAATATTGACATCCAGGAGTTGTGCAGCCTAGGGACCTTCTGCAAATCTATATAGTTAGCAGACTTGGCAATCTTACTGGATTTTTTTGAGAGGGTTTGGGGAAAGGGACTACAAGGATTTGTGAGGCCCTAGAGAATTCCTGACCTCCTTCATAAATCACCCCTTTCTTGCTCTCATGAAGGCTTTCATTCAGAAGTAAAATAAATATGTAGAAAAAAGAGCACATTTACTCCACAGTATCATGTAATTATTTTAGGGTGCTGCCATTTATGAGCAATATGTCATCAAGGTATTTTCCTTTAAAAAATTTAGTAGCAGTCTAAGGTTACTGATCTCCAAAGGGTCGTTTACTGCTTCCCCAAAACACACTGATTTCAGGCAAATATGTATACCTGGGACTTTTGCTTGCTTTGGGCTGGAGCTCGAGTTATAGAGTAGGTCCAAGTGGGGATTTGGGTTTGTTTTCACCTTGTTAAGGTCAAATTATCATCTTATCCCTACACTCCTGCTGTCTTCTTCCAGGCACAGAGAACTCTTTGAATCAAAAGGGATGGGGGGAAGAGACAGAGGAGGAAGGTGTACTCGGTTTGCTATTCACCATAGCCCTTAGTCTGGTAGGCTTATGACTAAGGCTGACTCTAAGGTACAAAAAATAGTCAACATGTGTACTGTGACTATTGAGGATTGTAAATGTCACTATGTACTTGAGGGATGCATGCTATGCCGTTCATTCTGGAATTTCCCGTTATTTAGGTGACCCAACTATTGTAGTCCTCATTTGTTCTTAAGTGTAATTATTTGATATTTTCAGTTATTCATATGAATGGATCAGTGTAGCCTAAGTAAACTTTGAAAATATCTCTCTAAAACCCTTTTTAGAGAAATAAAAACTAACCACACAAAAAACTTTTATTCATAGCATCTCTGTTCCATAGCCACATGTAATTAACTCTAGATTGGCCATACTTGTGGGAGGAAAACAGGACTATGGATATTTCCACACATTTCTATTGAAAGGAGTGTATTATATGATATCTGTCTGCCTCTTTCTCCCACAGAAAATTCATTTCACAATTATAGTTTCTTGGGCTTGTATTAAAATGAATTTGCATTTTTCTGAGAACAAATCTAAAACATGAGGGGTGGCAGCGGGAAGCCACTTTGGAATAGAAAATGTACCCTAGATAATCCCCAGGTAGATAATTGGAAATATGCTAAAAGCCAAAACAATTATCTGTGCTACATGGTAACGAGCAAATGAACTTACTGAAAATTAAGGTTACATTCTAGCTCCATATTTCTAACAGCCTGCTGGACATTTCCTCCTCTCTATCCCATTGACATCTCAAGTTGGCATGCCTCAAACTGAACTCATGTTATCAAAATTCACCACTTCTTTCAGCCCTTCCATTTCTGCTGATAGCATTGCTATCCTCCCTAGTCACTCAGTCTTAGAGCGATCACTCTTTCTTTCTTCCACTTCTGTCCTAACAATGTCCATTCACAGTTGCCAAGTCCTGTTGACCTCTTGCCTCCACATTTGCTTTTCTGCTCCTGCAACCATCCCTAACTCAAGCCCTCTTCACCTCTTTCATGGATTGTTGTAATATCATCAAAACTGCTCTTTTATTCTCTCTGATCTATCCTTCACAGCACTACACAAATAATATATAGCCTTGTTCATGTCTAGTCATCTGCCATAAATCTTGTAATGGTTATCCATTGCCCACCAAATAAAGTAAAAATTCCTTATAATGGGATAGAAGATCCTTTGCAATTTAGCTTCAACTCCTCTCAGCTTTCACTTTTTATGTCTTCCACATTTCTGCCATATTTCCCCCTGCCACTCTTCATGTACTTTATTATCCTGCCTAATCACTAGCAATAACTAAATCAACCAATCAATAACTAAACACTCCATTAACCATCTTTGCTCATACCATTCCTTGTGCTTAGAATCTCAAAAAAGAAATCTACATGAAAGCTTTATTATATATTTAAAAGAAATAGCAAGTGGTACATAACAGATCTGTCATTTCATGAATAATCATCTTTTTATTATACTATATTATGGAAATTCTTCTTTTATTCCATAAATTAAAAAAAAAAGAATCCCCTAGTTCTATCCTAGTTCTATCTATTGTAATTTTATTTATCCTTCATGCCTTCATGATCTAGGCTTTATTGCCATCTTCTCCCCAATAGCTCTAGCTAAAAAAAAAAAAAAAAAGATCTTTTCTCCCTTGAAACTTTCATATGGCATTCTGTACCATGTATGTTCATTTTCCTTCGTAGCTATTTCTGTATAAGTTTCATCTGCCTTAATAGAGTACAAGCTTCTTGAGGTAAGGGAATGCATCATATTTATCTTTCCTTGCAGCTTTGCACAAAGTAGACACTTGAGAATGTTGACTCAATTTTTAAATTTATCATAGGCAAAGAATTTCTTGTCATCTTATTTCTTGTAAATGAGTGTAGGTCATTCTTTACTTGTTACCAGTCTTTTTCTACATCAGCCTTTTAAGAGAATAAATCTGGGTCCTCACAACATCAGACTATTTGAGACTGCTGACCCTTCACTTTAAAAAGTAAACTGCTCCTTTTAATTGTTTGGAAACACAAGAGGAAATTACTTACCTAAAAACTTATGTAAGGTCACCATGTCTAAATGAAAATGATGAATAAGCCCATGGGTGTTGAAGAGGTGGCACAGCAATGTGACCAGGCTGTTTCCTAAAGGAACATGTGAATGTCATTAAACAAAAAGATGTTCATAGAAACTGATATCAAACCTCCCCTAATGCTAGGTTTCTTAATTTGGAGTCCATAAACACTTGGGGGGACTGTGGGTGGATTTTTTGGGGAGGTCTGTGAACTTGGATGAGAAAAATTAGATCTTTATTTTATTTTATTCATGTTTTATTTTATTCACTTCATTTTATTCACATTACTAGTTTTCTTTGTAAACCTGTACTTTTTATTTGATGCATTTAAAAATATTATTCTAAGAAGATGTCCATAGGTTTTACCAGACTCCCAAAGAGGTCCATAACATAAAAGAGGTTAAAAATCCCTGCTCTAATGGAATTAATTTTCTACCTTGTTTTTGAAATATTATTTAAATTACTGAAATATTTAAGGAGGAATTATGGCCTGACTTAATTGAGGTTTTCCTGAGCTAATTTAACCTGTATAGGAACTCTCTATGCTAAATTCAATTAATAACAATAACAACAACCAAAATAAAAGATGAAAGCTGCTGTTATGAGCATAGGAATCTTTTAATTTTTTTTTTTTTGCTTTAAAAATATACATGTGTCTCAAATACATTAGTCCTGTTAACTTTAAAAATCTTTACAAAAAAACATCATGGGGATATTTTCAAGAGTCATTCAGAAAGAACCAGGTTAAAATGTGCAGTTGGACTAGTGAGGGAAAATTTACTCATCTCACACACACACACACACACACACACACTCACACACACACACACACACTTGTTGGTAGAGAATGTCAGTGTGAAATTTATGAAGAAATACTGATTTCCACCTTTTATTTTGTTTTACTTTTTTAAAAGATGGACATGATGTATAGTTGCATGCCCAGTGTGGAAGTGTATGGTGATAACAAAGCTATAGCCATATATACAACAACTCTGCTGGTAACAGTTTGGGGCTAGACCTGTGAATTTATTAGCAGAAGAAAATCCTGGTAAGGAAATGCCCTTACCAAAGTATATTGCCAACAGTGCTGTGTCTTATCATTTTAAAGAATTAGTTGCCTGGAGCACTGAGAGATTTTGATCAGGGTAACTTGTTTCAGAGGAAGGACTTGAGCCCAGATGTTCTTGGCTCCAAAGGTCAGTCCTTCTACCCACTATGCCATTCCTTCTACAGGACAGTGGTTAGGCTAAGTTCCTAGTCTTACTAGTCATGTTACAAATGTGTATTTGCTATGTTTTGCTAGGGTGAATAAAAAGCAAGCAAAAAATCCTAGAAAGCAATCTGAAATAATAATTAATTTGGAAAAAGAATTAAATTTAAATGTATATGGAGATAATTACTTTAGTTTTTTCTCCCCTTCCTTACTTTTAAGGATACTTTCATGAACACTCTCATAATAAAACAAAATATGAGACAGTTTCCTATGCTATATTTCATCTACTTAACACACAGTAGGTGCTTAATAAATGTTTATTGACTTTGGCTAGTAGTAGAAGAAGCTGTGATAATACTATGTGTGTACATATACGTACACACACACACACACACACACACACACACACACACACACACACACACACACACACACACACACAATCCTTCCTGGGACTAGGAGCAATGAGACCTGGGTACAAAATCTGCTGCAGATATTCTATTAGCTAATGACCACTGGCAACTTATACAACCTCTCTGAATCTCAGTTTTCTCATCTGTCAAAAATGGGTATAAGAAAAGCAGCTTCAAGTAGTTTAGATTTCTTAAACTTTTTGGTTTCAAGACTCCATTACACTTTTAAAAATTATTGAAGATCCCATATCCATGAGTCATATATGAGTCATATCTATAGATATTTTTATAGAAGAAATTAAAATGGATAAATTTTAATTTTTTAAAAAAACAATAAACCTCTTTTGTATTAACAAATAAGATATTTTAATGAAAATTACTATTTTCCAAAACAAAACACAATTTAGTGAAAAGAGTGGCATTGTTTTACATATTTTTACAAATCTCTCGAATGTCTGGCTTAATAGGAGACAGTTGGATTTGCACAGCTGTTTCTGCATTCAGTCTGTTTCAATACATTGTTTTTGTTGAAGTACATGAAGAAAATCTGGCCTTACAGAAAGATGTAGTTAGAAAAGGGAGGAGTATTTTAATAGGCAAATAATGTCTTAGTATTATTATGAAAATAGTTTTGACCTGGCAGCTCCCCCTGAGAGAGTCTTGGGATCCAGTGAGCAGGCATCCAAGGATCATACTTTGATAGTATACTTTGAGAACTGATATATAGAGAGAGTTGATCTCAGACTCAGAATGACAGTACTCAAACTCTGCCTTTGGCACACACTGGCTAGGGGACCCTAGTTTCCTTACCAGGAGTTCTCTGCAATGGTCCAGCTTCCCTACCTATGTCACAGGTTGTTGTAAGGAGAGTATTTTTGGCACAGTGGATAGAGACTGGCCCTAGAATCAGGAATACCCGAGTTCAAATCCAGCCTGAGACATGTCCTAGATGTATAATCTTGTGCAAGTAACTTAACCTCTGTTTGCTTCACTTCAATATAAAATATGGATGATGACAGCATTTACCCCACAGGGCTGTTGTGAGAATCAAATGACGTCATATTTGTAGTGCTTAGAACAGTGCCTGGCTCATAGTAGATATTATATAAATGCTGTTATTATTTTTATTATCATTATCTATTGCTAGAACAGGAGATTACTCTTATAATTAATACAATAGATAGGGATTTTCTTAGCATCATCATGATAGCATATATGTAGAGTTAGGCAGGACCTTAGAGATCATCTGCTCTAAGTCCTTTATTTTACAGATGAAGAAACTAAGGCTCAGAAGCTTAACGCCTTGCCCAAAGTTACACAGGATACAAATGTCAAAATCAGAATTGAACCCAGGCCTTTTGACTCCAAATTTGGTCCTTTTCTTCTACTACCCTGTTAAGTTTGAGTATTATCAGTTTCACTATTTTATTATCATACATTATATAGCCATTGTGATTTGACTATAGAGTAAATCCTAAAATCTATATCTTTAAAGTACAAAGAATTATTTTAGCCAATTGACCAGGAAATTGAATTTCACTTAACAAAATACCACCGCCACATCTTCATGACCCCATTTGGGGTTTTCTTTCATGTTCTTTCACCATTGAGAAAGGTTCCATATATAAAACAAAACAAATCATCCCAGAAACACTGAATTTCAGGGTTGGAAGGGACCTCAGGGGTGTTCTAATTGGCACCTGAGTAGGAATTATCTCAACATCACCAATAAGTGCCAATCATCTGTGTTGGAATACTTTCAGTAAAAGAGAATCCACCACCCTTGGGACATCCCCTGGGGTAGCCCATGCCACTTTTATACAAATATTCATTTTAAGAAGCTCTGCTCTTTGGGGATGAGGAAAATTAATCTCATACATCATCATTTCTAATATTTGAAGACATCTAGCATTTTTCATGATCACATGTCAACTGATTCACATATTACATTATTTCTTCTACCCCATAGTGATCTCCTTGCCCTTTCCTCCAAATTGTCAATGACTGCTTGTTAACATCCCTCCTAAAAGGTAACATCCAGAATTCAACATTGCCCTACTGAGGTGTCCTGACCGAGATGGACTACAAACTGACTGCTGTCTCCTTTGTTCTAGATGCCAATCTCTCTTAGTAAAGCCTTAGGTCACATTAGCCCTTTCTACTGTAATGTCACATTTTTGAGCCTCAAGACCACCCAAACTCCCAAATATTTTTCAGATGAACTGTTTTCTGGTCATGCCTTTCTTTTCCTGTACTTGGTTCTTGAGTCCAAGTGTAGGACTTTATATTTATATTTCATTTTTTATTGATTTTACACTTCATTTTAGATTGTCCAGATATTCCTGGAATGTTATTCTTAACATGACTCCAACTGTTAGTATCTCCCCCCTATTTCCTTACCATTTATCTATTTTCTGTCTATTTTGTAGCTATCTATATCTATAGGTATCTATACATACATGTGGTCTCCCCTTGCTAGATAATAAGTTCCTTAAGAGTAGGAACTGATTTCATTTTTACCTCTGTACACCTAGCACCTAGCACCTAGCATAGTAACACATTTGTTGTCATTCTTTAGTTGTTTCAGTCATGTCTGACTCTTCATGATCCCATTTGGGTGCTTTTTTGGCAAAGATACTAGAATGGTTTGCCATTTCTTTTTCCAACTCATTTTATAGGTGAGGAAACTGATGCAAACAGGGTTAAGTGATTTGCCCAGGGTCACACAGCTAGTAAGTGTCTGAGGCCAGATTTGAACTTGGGAAGATGGGTCTTAACTCCAGGCCTGTCACCCTATCCACTGTGCCAACTAGCTCTCCATAGTTGTTGTCTGTCCTTCATTCTCAAAGAGGACCATGACATCAGGAAGTTTTGCCATGACTTTCAAATAAATTGGATTTAAGTGAGGAAGGGCTGTGCAAGGTCACCAGCCTCACTTTCTCCTCCAGAGTCAACTGGGTCCAATAGAAAGATATAGATCAGGATAATTGGAGATAAACAACTCTGTGAGGTGGGTATGACAGGTGTCATAATTTCCATTTTACTGATAATGGAACTGAGCTGTCCATAGTAGCACATAGTAGGAGCCTAATAAACTTTTGTGGATTAATTGACTCTGAATTCTAAGGTGTTACCCATCTCTTCCAGTTTTGTGTTTTCTGCAAATTTGACAAGCAAGCACCTAAACCTTCCATTTAAATCATGGTTATAAATGTTAATGAGCTCAGAGCCTTGGGTGAATCCATGTGGTAATGTAGAGATTTCCCTCAAGGTTGACATTGACCTATCAATGGCGGCACTTTGAATCTCTATTCAAACAGCATAGAATCTACCCAACTGTACTATCATCCAACTCACATCTCACTATCTTGTCCACAAAGATGGAAAGAGAGACTTTGTCAAAAGCTTTACAAAAGGAATAGGGACTAGACATTTCATTAATATAGCAAACTCCCTCTACCTGAGCAAATGGACTATTTTCTCTGAAAAGTATGGCTTTAAAGAGTTGTCTAGAGCATTCTCAAGCACAGCCAGAGAGGTTAAATGATTTGTCATATAGCCAGCATATGTCAGAGGCAAGATTAAACAAAGTTTTCCTGACTCTAAACACTTTCTATCAAGTATGCTAGTCTATAATGGATATTTATGTCTATATCCACATACATATAAGCTTTTTGTTGTTCCTTCATTTTCAGTTGTGTCCAATTCTTTGTGACCCATTTTTGGGGTTTTCTTGGCAAAGATACTGGAGTGCTTTGCCTTTTTCTTCTCCAGCTCATTTTATAGATAAGAAAACTGAGGCAAACGGGATTAAGTCATTTACCTAGGTTCACACAGCTAGTATCTCAGGCCAGATTTGAACTCAGAAAGATGAGTCTTCCTGATTCCAAGCCCAGTGCTCTATTCACTGTCCACCTAGCTATTCCACATATGTGCTAGATACATAATTATATAATGATATTCCATGAGGCTACTTGTGACAGTTTAATTATATATATGTGTGTTGGGTATATAATTATATAATGAAATTTTGTGGGACCACTTGTGATATGTTAAAACTTCATGTGTTTACATTAAAATAATGTGGTATAGTGAAAAGAACATGACCAAAGCACTGCTATGCTACTTACTAGTTGTGTAATTTTGAGGAAGGCATCAAACTTCTCTTGATTTCAATTTCCTCATCTCTAAAATGAGGAAGTTGGATTAGTTCTTCTCTATAATACTTAAATTTTATTATTCACATCATTTAGCAACAAAAATAAAATCTTTTCATAAATCAAACTGACACAGATGTGAAATTGACATTGTGATAATTTGTGTATATGAAGGAGGCAGTTAGGTGGTGCAGTGGGTAGAGCACTGGGCTGGAATCAGGAAAATCTGAGTTCAAATCCAGCTTCAGGTACTTACTGGCAAATCACAATCTCTGTTTGCCTCAGTTTTTTCAACTGTAAAATGGGGATTAATAACAGCACTTAGTGCCCAGGGTAATGTTGCAAGGATCAAATGAGATGGTAATTATAAAGCACTGAGAACAGTGTCTGGCACATGTATAACTGCTTATTCCCTTCCCTTTCTCAACTGAGGAACTCTTTTCTTAATAGCAATGATTTTTACATTGCAGAGTAATTTAGAGTTTTTTTTAGTTAGTGTAAAATATCATTTGTCTGGACCTTTATGCTCAGTGTTAGAGCATAGCACCATGAGCTCTGCTCTCCACACAACCTAGAAAGCTTTGCATAAGAAATGCATGGCCAGTGCCTATCCCTTTATGATGGTCAGTCATTTCACAATCCATGTTGTTGCATGATGAAGCATTATGAATGGTGGGTACAGTCTATAACTCTTAAAGTGCATGTCCCATTAATGGAGGGGTTAATCAAAAGATGTCATCTTTGTATGTGAAGTAATGCAAAAGCGTTTTAAATTTTAGTGGTCTGTCTGATTCAGAATAGCTAATATATTTCACCATAGTAGAATTTGATCAACAGGTGATGAAAGTTCAACATGGGTCTTCAAGATTTCTTTGTGAAAAGCTATAAAGAAATTTTCAACCTATATGGCAGAAAAAAATCAGAAGAGTACTGGGCAAATTTCTGGTGTTTTTGGATTGTTTAGCCATTCAAATGCTTCATTCATTTGGAGGCCTAAATTATAGAGTAGATGTAGGTGTTTTATGAAGCTTGAATGAAGTTTTGATCATAAAGCATTCTGCAAGACTTAAAATGTTATAAAATATCAGTTATCATCATCATCATCACCACCACCACCACCACCACCATCATCATCATCATTACTGTTAGACTCCAGTTACTGGACCTCCAGTCTGGCAATGATTTCATTCATTCTCTGAGTCTTCCATTGCACTTTTGCTGAATTCAAGTAATATTTATAGATCAATATAAGGGTGTGCTGGTAAATGTTTAACAACTGGGCTCTCCAAAAAAACACAAAAAAGCATGTACACATGGCTTTTTAGTTTAATCTGCATTATTAACATTTTCTTAAGTCCAGATAATCAATAAAACAATAACTTGAGCCTTGACTTGTAGTGATTTCTGATCTCTAAATGCTTACACAATCAGCTCTCATAAGCTGGCTCCAGCAGATCCCTGGGAAGACTCCACTTTTGCATTGCTTCTCGTTTTCTACCACAATCATATAATCCTACCTAAAAAGTAACCATAGTACACCCAGCATTTCTCTTGATAATGTCAAATATGTTTATAGAAATGAATACGACAGTTTTTGTTAAATCCTCTGACAATCTGCCTTATGATACTGTTTCCAGGAATATATCACTGTTAAGTCACCCATATGTCCATATTTCTTTTTTGAAATGGGAGTAAGCCACAAGCTCAGTTGATGTGATTTGGATCAATACATTCCAGACTGAATCTGCTCTTACACTATTATCATGGCTTTTAAACTCTATTTGCCTCACTTCCTTATCTGTATATTGGGAACACCCTGGAGAAGGAAAATCACTCCAGTATCTTTGCCAAGAAAACCCCAAATGGGGTTATGAAGAGTTGGACATGACTGAAAATGACTACAACAGAAACTCCCCACAAACCACAATCATCATAAAGGGTGGAAAATCAGTGCCAATACCCAGGAATGTGGCCACTTTCTTGCCTCTTCCACTCATTGTGTAGCAAAAAGAGTGCTGATTTTGGAGTCCAATCCACTCCTTTTCTGAAACAAGATTGTTCTTCCTTAAACTAACTGCCATATACCAGTCATCACATTATGATTTCCTGAAACCAGTAAATGCTTCTTGCATTTGCAATGAATTGCTTTTCATCTTATGTGTTCTGTAACAGTGAGAGTTATGGAGGGGACTTTACACTCAGCACTCTAAGTGACAGTGCCTGTATACGCCTTCATTGCCTAGCCTCACAACTGTCCTGTTCCTGACAGTAGTATCATTGGTAGTAATAATGACGATGACAATGATGATAAGTACGTATATAGCACATTATGGTTTTCTAATCACTGTACATATATTATCTCACTTGCTCCTCACAATGACCCTGTGAAATAAATGCTGTTATTATCCCCATTTTGCACATAAGAAAACTGAAGCTCAAAGAGGCTTAAAGTGACTTGTCTAGGGTCACACAGCTAGTGAGTGTCTGAGATGGAATTTGAATTCAGATCTTCTTGTCTCCAAGTTGAGAAGGCTTACCAGAATGGACCACTGACTTGTTTTAAAAATAGGGACTACTCATTTTGTTTGGGTTGCCTATAAAACCCAATACCCACTGACTAACTACCAATTCTCTGTGCTCTCAAGATTTGAAGAAATCTAGTCTTTGCTTTTTAAAAGTGTTCTGGAGTTATTAATGATAAATAATCAGAGCACAGAGTTAGGGAATATTCAGAAATGAAGTGATAGAAAAGTAAAAGACATCAACAAAATTAAAAAAGATAAATGGGCAAATGGTAACTTTATTGGGAGAAACAACATATGTGTAAATAGGTAAGGGCTGATACATACATGTTAACTGCTACATCTTAAGATTCTTTAAAGGATTTTATATAAATTACCTACTTTGGTCTTCATAATAATTCCATAAGTTATATATAATTCTATAAGTCATACACACACACACACACACACACACACACACTTTATAGATGAGGCAAATAGATTTAGGTTTAAATGACTTGCCCATGGTCATTCAGCTAGTAATTGTCAGAGGTGGGATTCATAACAACCTGTGTCCTAAGTCTAGATCTTGTCCACTTTCCACTATACCACATCTGCTTCTCAAAGAAAAAAGAAGGGGGAGGAGTATGAAATAGATTAAGACTATGGGAACAAATTCATTTCTACTTTTATTCAACTCTGACCCTGTTTATGTGATGAAGTCTCCATGTGTGTCCAGAGCAGTAGAAGAATGATTGAATCTGGCCAGCAATGAGGAGTGATTTTTAGATTTGTGAAAAATGTAAAAAAAAACAACCCAAAATAAACAGGAAATGCAATACTGGGTGATTAATAAGTAAATAATCTCATGGAAATCATTGTAAGTTAAGGCTTCTATTCCAAAGAGAATTCTTTTAAATGACTTACCATTTGTCAAGCGATCAAATAAGAAGATGTCAAAATCCCACATTCCCACTTTGGAAAGCATATGCTGAAAATACAAATAGCAGAAGAGATGAGTCATGTTACAGATTGTAAAACTGACTTTGATAAATAATTACATTAAACAGTAGAAAAAGTGCTAAGCTTTTATATAGTTGAAGGAAGCATCATAGACACATTCTCTTAAAAACTGGGTTCCAAAAGAACAAATCTTAACTTAATTCTAATAGAAGAGTCTTTCTACCTCATTTGAATTTATTTGTATGGGTGTGGCCCAAATGGCAAACTACAATCAATAGCCTTGGTTGGAAATGTCATCTCTAACTAAAAATGACATCAAAACCAGTAATGAGCATATAGTAAGTTTATTGAACAAATATTGGGAGACTGAGTTCTTGATCATTCAGGCTAATAGAGCAGACACATGGAACATAATTTTAAAAACAATTTATTTTGCTTTGAAATGTATTAATCTGAAAATGGAATTTTTGATGTTCCAGGAATTTATAATATTTCAAGGAAAACAAAGAATACTTTGAAACCTTGACTCTGAAGGACCTGAAGAGTAATCTATTTCCATTTCCCCTCCTTGTTTTAACTCGTTGTTAATTCAACTTACTGCATTTTAAGATTAGAAATCATCACCCCTTGGAACGACTCAAAACACAAATAAATAGGACTGATAATAAAAGCTTACATTTATGTGATGTGTCTCAGTTGACAAACCTCAATCAAATGGGAACTTTTATTATGACATCATATTGCCAAACTTCTTTTTTCTACTCAAGCCTATTTGAGAAGCATTTATTAAATATTTACTAGGTGCCAGGAACAAAAGAAAAATAATGAAAGAATCCCTGACAGCAAGGAACTTTTTACTGGAGAAACAACATCTTTCTCTCTCTCTCTCTCTCTTTCTCTCTCTCTCTCTCTCTCTCTCTGTATGTATATATATATATATATATATATATATATATAGGCAAAATATGTAGAAAGTAAAAATTTATCAATTCATCTATCAATATATCTATTGGGGTGGGGAGCGGGGTAGGGATTGCTACAAACAAGTTTGTTCTCCCAGTATTGTAGGTATTGTACCAGGTATTGTAGAAGTTTTTATGAACTACTAGGAGAAACTTTTCTGAACTTCTTACAGAACTCCAGTCAGTAATATTTGGAGAGTTATGTTAGAAGGGATTTGAATTCAGTTCATTTGCAAGAAATTGCCCTTCCTTATTTAGGTTATATTTATAATACAAAATGGAGTAGAGGATTTACTGGGTTAATCTGAGGGTAGAAAATCTGGCTGGATAACTCATCGTGGCAAAAACATTTGGTGAATCAAAATTCACTTGATAATTGCCAACTGTCCATTCCACTTTGTGCTGTATAGATAAATCTGGGCTTTGAGCAAAGAGTTGTTACAGGGGAAAATATTAGGGATCCTCAGGGAAAAAATATTTCAGTGCTCCTCTGACTGTTGTATTTTAGAATAGTAAGTTAAGAAAGAGTACCAGCCCATTATACTTCTGAGAAAGGTCAAGAGAGAAAGGCTTCCTACCCTTGCCTGGCCCAAATAGTCTTCATCCAGGAAGTGGAGAGGGGATGGAGGTATAGCTCCTCGGAGTAGCCGGGATGCATGGAAATATCTTTGAAAGCTCAACAGTCTTTTGACTTTCTTCTTGGTACCAATTTCCCCTGAGTGTGCTGCATCTATGAAAAGAGATCAGAGAGGGAACTGTAATGACCAACATAGGAATATAAGGCTATTCTTACAAATTATCACTACTTATACAAATACAAAAGCTGTAGGATTTTTTGGGGGGGAGGGAGAGAAAAGCTTGACCTCCTGTGATTATGTTAGTATAATCTTGGCATAGTTGTTAAATCCCAATGAGGAAACTTCCTGTACCAATGCAGATAACCATCCCTTTTGCAAACTGAGAAGTTAAGAAACTAAAAGGAAAAGGATTTGTTTTTTCTACTCATTTAAAACTATACCAAATGATCTCAAAGATTTCCTGAAAACTTAGTATAGTTCACTGGGTAAAATGATATAAATTCATCCAGGTATAATGTTTTCTTGTAGCACCACTCTGATGAAAAACAGGCTCGTTGTTGCATTTAGTCATTTTCAGTCGTGTCTGATTCTTCATGACCTCACTGGGGTTTTCTTGGCAGAGATGGTAGAATGATTTGCTTTTCCAGCTAATTTTACAGATGACAAAATCATGGCAAATAGGGTTAAGTGACTTGCCCAGGGTTACACAGCTAGTAAGTGTCTGAGGTCAGATTTGAACTTAAGTCTTCTTGACTCCAGGCGTGGTGTGATATGCTCAGCTTTGAATATGAAGCATGCTTCCTATAACTCTTTGCTTCTTTCATGTCCCGATTCAAGGATAATTGAAATTTTTGTTTGATCAAATTTCCTATTTATAATGACAGGACAGTAGTTTGGATACAAGGAAACCAAGAAGAAAGAGATGAAAAAATCTTCATGTATGTATATGTATATATACACACATGTATATGTATGTATATATGTATATATATGTGTGTGTGTATATATGTATGTATATATACTTCTTGCCCCAGTGATAACGAACAGCTAGAAATAGTAAAGCTTCCTTAGACTACTCATGGAAAGAGAGATGGAAAACCCAATGCTAGATAATTTAGGGGGGAACACACATGTACACATGCATACATCTTACAGAGAGACAGAGACAGAGAGATAGAGAGACACAGAGAGACAGACGTACTAACAGGATAATGTGCTACTTTCTAAATCCTATAAAATACTTTTGATTTCCTGGAAAAATCCTCTATTCTGATGAACTCAAAGAAAATTTCCAGTGTGTTTAATGTATGCCAAGGAAATGATCTGTAGTTTCCTTGGATAATGACTATAGTTAAATAGTTGTAAGAGATATCAATAATTCTCTTTTAATATTGTATATGATAGAAACAGAAGCATCCAATCAAATCTCAAAAGTGATGCAAAGATGGTATAAAGCAGAATATTCAAAGGAGGATAAATTCTTTTTGAATTTTCATAGAATTTCAGAGATAGAAGGGAATTTGGAGGTCACCTAGTTCAATCCAACCTCCCTCCTCCCTCAACTCCCCCTCCCCCGCTTTCCCTGCCCAAGTATGAATACCCTTTATAGCACTCCCAATAAAGGTCATCCAGCCTCTTCTGGAAGATCACCAGTGACAGGAAACTTATTACCTTTCCAGGAAGCCTGTTCTATTTGTGAACAGCTCTAATTATTAGGAAGTTTTCTTATATTGAGCCAAAATCTGACTTTCCTATAACTTCTACCTACTGGTCTCAATTTTGTCTTCTAGGGCCAAGCAGAATCATTCTAATTCCTATTCCAATTTGACAACCCTTTCAGTATCTGAAAGATGACTGTCATCCACAATTCACTTGCACTCCAAAGTACACCCACTTCTAGGCTAAACATCCCCAGTTCTTTCAAGGAATCTCTATATAGCCTATATGAAGTCTTTTGATAATTCTGGTTTCCCCTTCTCTGGACATACTAATATTACCTTTCTCCAAATTTTGCAACTGGACGCAATATTCCAGGTTTAGTTTGACGAGGACAGAGTTGAGTGGACCTATAGCTTCTTTTGTTCTGGACACTATACTCCTACAGTATTAATGAAGTGATAAATGACATTCCATATCGTACACATCGCTGATCCATACTTAGCTTGAAGTCAGTTCAATAGACACTTATTGTCTACTGGGTGAAGGGTACTGTGTCACATGCTGGGGATAAAAGACAAAAATTAAACAGGCCCTTCTCTCAAGGAGCTTATATAATACTTACTCTTACTTTCTTAGCTCATTAACATCTATTTTTTATACCCACTATCATTTCCCAATAACTCCATTCCCACCAATAGAACCTTCTCTTTTAACAAAGAAAAATGATGAAGTAAAATTAATTCTTATAGTGACTACTAAGGAAGTGACTTGAACAAGGTAGACCAGAGACTTTGACCCCAGGTGGACAACACAAGTGGCTTATTAATATCCTCATTATATGAGAACAAGAGAAGGGCTTTCAGCATGTGGGAGAGATCATTCAAGGTAGCAATGGCCATGTTTTCTGAACCCCAAACTGGGACATGTGTTTTTACCAAAGATGTACCTGATAAGGAGTATAGTTTATTTGACTGAAATTGAGATTGTCTGAGAAAATCCAGGACATGGGAGATTTATGGTAAAATGTAGAAGAGTTACATAGGAAAGATAAGGCAGAATAGAGCTGTGGTTTGAATGACTAAGAGGGAATATCCATACCCAGGAAATCATAGATCATTCTAAGTAAGTATTCCCAATGGCCAAGTCTAACCATGACTATTCTCATATGTGTATGCTAATAGCTGACTATGTCATTATCTGATTATAGTGAAGTTCATTCAGAAGTAATGCCTTAGAATCATCTATGCAAATAATAGGGCTTAGAGTGCCAAAGTTAAGAGATATGATTGGGCCTAAATCAATACTCTCTCGCTACATTTTTTTAAAGGTGGTGGGCAGAGTATTTAATAAGGAAGGAAAGAAGAAAGGGAAGGAAGAGAGAAAACAATTTATTGAGTGTCTACTATGTGCCAAACACTGTGCTAAGTGCTTTATCTATACATCATTTGATCCTTACAGTGACTTTGGAGGTGGGTTCTATTATTATCTCCATTTTACAGTTGAAGAAACTGAGACACAAAGATTTTTTTAAGGTGACTTGTCCAGGGTTACGTAGCTAGTATCTGAGACTAGATTTGAACTCAGATATTTCTGACTCCAGGACCAGTACTCTACTATGCCATCTACCTGCCTCAATTCAACAAAATAATATTAATGCACTTATTGAATAAAATTCTAGTTACCAGTCAATAGTATGATACAGAGGAGAGTCAAAAGACTTGGGTTAAAAATTGAGCCCTTCTATTAACTACTGATATGACCTTAGTCAATTCATTCAGTGTCCATACCAGTGCCTTAGTGTCCCTACCTGTAAAACGAAAGCTTCAGGCCAGATGCTTTCTTGGGTACCATCTAACTCTTAAAAAATTTTTTTTATCATAATTTTATTTCCAGTTCTTACATTTTTCCCTCCTTCCTCCTTGTCTCTCTCCCCTACTCATTGAGAGGGTAAGAAAAACAAAACCTATTGCTTTCAATCTTCACTCTGAGTCCATTAGCTCTCTCTCTGGAAGTGGATATCATGTTTTTATCATGAATCTTTTGGAACTGTGTGCTAATCAGAGTTCCCAAATCTTTCAAAATTGATTATCTTTACAATATTGGATTTATTATATGAATTGCTCTCTTGGTTTTTTACTCACTTCATTTTGCATCAGTTCCTATAAGTCTTCCCAGGTTTTTCTGAAATTATCCCCCCTTCATCATTTCTTATAGCACAATAGTTTTACATCACAGTCATTTGTCATAACGTATTCAGTCATGGTCCAATTGATGAGCATCCCCTTGATTTCCAATTCTTTAACACCACAAATATAGCTGATATAAGTAATTTTTGTACATACAGGTCTTTTGCATCATTCTTTGATCTATTTGAGATATAGACCTAATAGTGGTATCATTTGGTCAAAGGGTATGCAGTTTAATAATTTGGGCATGGTTCCAAATTGCTTTCCAAAATGACTGGATTAGTTCACAACTCCACCAACAATGCATTAAAGTAACTTTTCTCACAGTCCCTCCAGCATGTGTCATTTTTCTTTTTGGCCAACTTGGTCAATCTGATGCATGTGAGGTGGCACACCTCAGGGTTATTTTAATTTATATTTCTCTAATTACCAGTAATTTAGAACATTTTCCCCATATAGCTATTGATAGCTTAGATTTCTTCCTCAGGGAAAAAAAAACTTCCTAATCATATCCTTTGACTGCTGATCTTATCCAGTTCTAACTTTATCATCTTATTTTGTGCCCAGTCCTGTGACAGGGACTGTGGAGTACAGGAGGCAATGGTGAGGTGAGAAAAGCCAGAACTAAGAGTCAAGAAGCCTTAGCTTTAGTCTCAGACTTACTATGTGACCTTAGACAAGTCACATCACTTTTCTGTTCTTAGTTCCCTCATATGCAAAAGGAGGCAGGTGGACTAATGATTTCTAAGACTCTGTTCAGTAATTAACATTCTATAATTTAAACATTATACAGGATATCTGCTCAAGAGGAATTTAAATTTGGATGAAGAAATAGCATATATATATATATATATATATATATATATATATATATATATATATATATATATATATATATACACATATATAATTAGTGGGCTAGACACTACTTCATATTCTCACTAAAACATCCTGATATAGTAAAATGCTAAACTGTACAAAAGAGGCGATTAGACCTCTAGAGAGTTTGACCTCATGAATATGATTTGTGTGAATGCTCACTGAGTAGGTATACTTGTTGTTCAGTTGTGTCCAATTCTTCATGACCCCTTTTGTGGGGTTTTCTTGGCAAATATATTGGAGTAGTTTGCCATTTTCTTTCACCAGTGGATTCATCTTGTTAGGCAATCAGAGGTTAAGTGACTTGCCCAGGGTCGCATAGCTAGGAAGTGTCTGAGACTGGAATTGAACTCAGGTCTTCCGAACTCCAGGGTCAGTAGTCTATCTACTGTGCCACTAGCTTCCCCAGGTATAATACTTGGGCAAAATACTGTACAATCAGAGATGTGATGATATGCTGCCTTGAATTTGTCATAGTATCTCTTATAAGAGGAAGATAGATGTGATGGGTAGGCTGATATACCAAACAAGTTTTTTTTCCCTTGAGAATCAACAAGAAAAAGTATCTGACCTGAAATTTGTGAAGTGAAGTGATTTTGAATATGTTTTTATATCTAATGATGAGTGGATTTTAACACACATTTACATAAGATAATGTTACTTTATTTTAAAAAAATTATTCATTTTAAACTTAAATATAAAATGAGGGGAATAAAGCATTTCCATGTACATAGTAAGAGCATAGAAAGAGGATTTAATATAAAATAAATTTCCATTTCAAACTGTTTACTTTAAAAAAACCTATGTAATAAATACTATACCTTGTAAATAATGTTATATACTATTTGTGTATAATAATTATATATAATAATCTTTTATTAAATTTTACTATTTATTTCTAGTGTGCTTTAAGGTTTGCAAAATGTTTTTCTCACAACAACCCTGAGGTAGGTGGTGCAAATGTTAATAATCCTATCTTACAAATAAAGAAACTGAGACCCAGAGAGTTTAAATGAATTACCAAGGGTCAGATGAAAAATAAGACTCTGAGTCGTAGGTCTTTTGACTCCAAGACAAGCTTGTCTTTTACCTATATATGCTGAGAGTAGGACTGAGTTGGCTGTCTCTCTGCCAAATTTCAACTGGAATAGTTGTAGAAAATGAGGCATCAGCATGCTTTATTGACTGTTTCTATATTCATATGAATGGCAATGAGCCTAGCTGTGAAACTGACATTCTGCTCACATTTTAAAAAAAAGATTTTTATGAATATCGCAAATATGTACATGTAAACACTTTTCTGGCACATTTAGATACTAACTTTAGCATTACAGAATTTATCTTGGCACCTTACAGTATAGTAATTTATAAATTTCACAAGTTTGCTTTGGCTTGACGGCAAGGAATGTTAATAAAAATTATTTTCACTTTGCACACCTTCTTGGTGGAAGTTCTCATCATAAAGGAAAAGAAACCTCAGTGAGATGAAAAAGTGTACAAGTAAGAGTCGACAAAAACCCTACAGGGATGTGGATAATGGGCTATTCGTGATCAGTTGTCTCACCATGTGAGGAGTTCTCTCCAAAGTGAAATGGTTAATAACTGGCTCTGGAGTTGCTAAGGGACCACTGAGGACAGAGCTGCAAAGGTTAGGTTGTCGGTTCAGACTCCAGCTGACCTATGGAATTTAACATCAAATGTCTTTGGAGAGTGAATATGACCAGATGGTTTTAATAATGCATGAAAATACTTTCCATCCTTGGGTAATTGTTACATCAAACAATTGTTGGAATGAGTCTGGCAAGGGTGAATGGATGCAAAAATGGACAGATCTGAGATTGATGAAGTCTTCAGGTAACCTGCTAAAAAGAGGCAGGAAAAAAGGGAACATTCTTTGGTTGTGAAATTCTCATTATCAAATGGCATTTAAAAATAAGAATCTATTTACATGTAGTGCTAGGCGACTCAATAACAATATATTTTAGACACTGGTAATTGTCATTTTAAGCTTCCTAATCCGAGTCTCAATGCCCACTGTCAACTAAAGGAATACTGTTCCCTGGGAAGAACAGGTGGCTACTTTCTTTCTCTAACATGCACCTTTAAAGCGACCTATTCTCTGCCAGAGAAAGTTAAATGTCTTTTCAGGGTGGAATGTAATGGAAGCTTTCAGTTTTTTCATAAATCCCTGTCTCTTTCCTGTGAACTTACTCAAACTGTAGGTACAGGACTCTGGTAGAGGAGCTAAGGAAGTTTTCTAATACATTTAAAATTCTTTTAAAAATACCTTTATGGATTTCAAGATCTGAATGGTCAAATGTGGGGGCATAGTTTAGTAAGAAGTCATCTTAAGTAGGTTATTTCAGAATTCTGATCAATAAGAAAAATGTAGAAAATATGTAAAAAAAATAAGAAAAAAATCCCTATGAATTGTAAAACTTATTTTTAATTATTTTAGTTGACAAGGTACACGGTTAGTCTTGTCACTGTCTTATTAAATTTAAAAGATTTCATCTTATTAAATACAAAAGATTCATTTTCTTGTCCTTTCTCACAAATCCTACTCTAGTCTTGGCTGCAGTAGCTTAGTACCTGAATTTTTCAGACATTTAATTTCCACTGGTCTATGAAGTCTTCTTTTATTCATAAAACTTGTTCAATTGTTTTTAGTCGTGTCTGACTCTTCGTGACCTCATTTGGGGTTTTCTTGGCAAAGATACTGGAGCAATTTGTTATTTCCTTCTCCAGCTCATTTTATAGATGAGAAAACTGAGGCAAACAAGGATGAAGTGACTTGTCCAGGGTCACCCAGATGTAAGAAACTGAGGCCAGATTTGAATTCAGGAAGATGAGTCTTTCTGATTCCAAGACCCATGCTCTACCAGTGGTGGGGAACCTGAAATCTTGAGGTCAACATGTGACCTTCTAGGTCCTTGGGTATGGTATTTTGCCTGAGTCCAATTTTTTTTTTTTTATTTTGTAATGTTTAACAATCACTGCCATACAATTGTGATTTTATCCCCCCCACCTAGCCCCCACTCCCCCCCTCCCTCCCCACGACTGCATACAATTCTGTATAGATTCTACATACACTTTCCTATTGAGTATATTTTCACTATAGTCATGCTATGTAGTCAGACTAAGATAAATGAAAGAAATCGTATAACAAATCAGAACATGATACACAAACACATACACATACACAAACATGATCTGCTACAATATGTGAGTGACTTCCATATTTCTCTCTCTGAGTGTGGCAGGCATTTTGCCTTGAGATCCTCCATTGGGATTTTTTTTTTTTTTTTGGTAAGAAGTTCTTGTGTTATTACAAAAATCTAAGTCTACCAGAAAAAACTCTCACACACTGTGGTTGTTGCTGTGCATAAAGTTCTCCTGGTTCTGCTCCTTTCACTCAGCATCAGGTCATATAAGTCCTTCCAGGCCTCTCTGAAGTCTTCTTGTTCATCATTTCTTATGGCACAATAGTACTCCATTACATTCATATACCATAATTTATTCAGCCATTCCCCAATTGATGGACATCCCCTTGACTTCCAGTTTTTGGCAACTACATAGAGTGCTGCTATAAATATTTTTGTACATGTGGGACCCTTTCCCATTTTTATGATCTCTTGGGGATATAGTCCTAGTAGCGATATTGCTGGGTCAAAGGGTATGCACATTTTTGCAGCCCTTTGGGCATAGTTCCAAATTGCTCTCCAGAATGGTTGGATGTGCTCGCAGCTCCACCAACAATGAATTAGTGTTCCAACTTTCCCACATCCTCTCCAGCATTTATCATTTTCTTGTTCTGTCATGTTTGCCAATCTTATAGGTGTGATGTGGTACCTCAGAGTTGTTTTGATTTGCATCTCTCTAACCAATAGTGATTTAGAGCATTTTTTCATATGATTATAGATAGCCTTAACCTCTTCCTCTGAAAATTGCCTGTTCATATCCTTTGACCATTTATCAATTGGGGAATGACTTGTATGATTATACATTTGGATCAGTTCTCTATATATTCTAGAAATGAGGCCTTTATCCCCGAGCTTAGCTGTAAAAATTCTTTCCCAATTTACTACATCCCTCCGGATTTTGGTTGCATTGGGTTTGGTTGTGCAAAAACTTCTCAGTTTAATGTAATCAAAGTTATCCATTTTGCATTTCATAATGCATTCTATCTCTCCTTTAGTAAAGAATTCTTCCCTTCTCCATAGATCTGATAAATACACTATTCCTTGCTTCTTCAGTTTATTCATGGTATCAATCTTTATACCTAAATCATGTACCCATTTGGACTTTATTCTTGTGTACGGTGTCAGGGATGGGTCTATGCCTAATTTCCGCCACACTGTTATCCAGTTTTCCCAGCAATTTTTGTCAAACAATGAGTTCTTATCCCAGAAGCTGGGGTCCTTGGGTTTATCAAACAGAAGGTTGCTATATTCCTTGCCTACTGCATCTTGAGTGCCAAGTCTATTCCACTTGTCTACCTCTCTGTTTCTTAGCCAATACCAAGTGGTTTTGATAATTGCTGCTTTATAGTACAGTTTGAGGTCTGGTAGCGCTAGGCCACCTTCCCAAGCATTTCTTTTCATTAGTCCCTTTGATATTCTGGACCTTTTGTTTTACCAAATGAATTTTGATATTATTTTGTCCAGCTCTAGAAAGTAATTGTCTGATAGTTTAATTGGTATGGCACTAAATAAGTATATTAATTTGGGTAGAATTGTCATTTTTATTATATTAGCACGGCCTATCCCTGAGTCCAAATTTTACAGAACCAATCCTTTTATTAAAGGGATTTGTTCTCTGAAGTTTGGATTCAGTCAAAAGGGCCTCATCTGAGGACCTAGAGGGCCACATGTGGCCTTGAGGCTGCAGATACTCCACCCCTGCATCCACTGCACCATCTAGCTGCCCACTGCCAGAGCATTTTAGCTACTTAGAGATCACCATTAGACATGAATTTTTGTCTTCATTTGTTTCTCTCTCTACTCCTTCCATCTTTTTGTCCTTTTTCTAGTAGTCAGACAAATAGAGAAAGACAGGGCAGGAAAGACCAAGTGTTTAACAGCCATCACAGATTTAATCTCATAAGTCACACCTCCAAACATGAGAGCATTTTTTTTGCTAAATCATATGCTTTAGAAATATATAACAAAGTCAGTATGATGACCTTTAACTCCTAAAATATTGAACCAAGATATAAAGTTGAAAATGTTTATAAAATTTAAGGGATATGACACATTTAGTGAGTATAAAAAGAAAAATAAGAAAATCAGTTATAAACAAAAAATAAAGAATTTAATTTGAACCTAGAAAATCAAGCTAAATCTCAGGAAGCTGCAAAGTTGCATTTCAACCCTGTAAGTTTCAGAACTTAAAAAGACTCTTATTAAAGTCATATGTTATTAGCTTTTCAAAACAGAGAAGACACTCACGACTCCTTGACAGATGTCACTTGGAGAAGAGCTCAGCTCTAATATTGCCACAGAGTGGGAGGAAGAGGTCTATTTTAAAGGCAGGTTAAAAAATATTATTTCTCTAGATCTACAATTTAATATGTTAAAACATTTCTAATAGCCAGGTTTAAAAGAAAAATCTTCATGACAATGAAGAGAAAAACAGTATGAACTGGATTGAGGCCCAGGGAAAAATAACACAGAAGAGATCCTTTCTCAGATCACTTGAGTAATCTGTCAGTCAACAAGCTAACCACTGTTTATTAATCTTTACATGCCAGGTATGATACTAGGTATTGCTATCCATAGGAGCTATCAGAACTAAACAAAATGTTTCAGAAGTAGTAAATAGGGACCAGTTCTTACCTACCTGATCAATATGCCCCACTAAGTGAAAAGCACTGGTTCTATTTTGATATTTCTTATATAATTGGTGCCACTACCAGTGGGTGAATGTCTACTATAAAACTTGCAGATTCTGAATCCCTAACCCAATTCAAACCCATTTGGAGGTTGAATTCATTTATAGTTTGAAAAACCTGATTTCCTTCTTGCAAAGGAGGAAAAAGGGGCTTAGAGAAGAGACCTCAAAAAGTCATCTGGGCAATTGAAAACTTGTGGATAATCCTATTCTGAATGAACATTTAAATGAATTAGGAAAAAGCAGATCAAATTTCCTTGGTTCTGAATAAAAAAATACATGCCAGGCATGATGTGGTTTTATTGAATCCCATATTTTTGAAAGTTTGAGGTATTTAGTAAACCCCAAATATAGCTGGATTTGCTTTTTCGTGTAACTTGGGGACAATAGTTTGTGGTCAGCAAATTGATTTGACCAATCCCTCATTTGATCCCAGGTCTCTAGAGGTTAAGTCCTTAGTATATTAACTCCATAGTTCTTAGTATGTATATAAAAGAAAAAAAAAATTCCTCTCATTCCTTATTTTATGCTACAACATTTCAGCCTAAACAACAAATTCTCCAGTTACTTGTTAATATAATAATTTCTACAGAGATGTATAATACTACCCTGAGGAGTGGCTGCCTACCTTTGGAGAACTCAGTATACATGTTCTTTTCTGAATTTAGTGGTTGTAGAATTTACTGACCATAGACCTGCAACTGGAATAATAACAACCAATGCTAGAACTTATCTAGCATCCCCTATGTGCCAGGCACTGTGTTAATTAGTGCTTTACAGATATTTCATTTAATCCTCACAACAACCTTGGGAGGTAGGTCCTATTATCCTCATTTTACAGTTGAGGAAACAGTTAAGTGACTTGCACAAAGTTACTACGTGTCTATGGCTGTTTTGACTTCAGGTCCAGTACTCTGTATCTGGTACGCCATCATCTAGCTGGCTGGAAGGGACAGAGCTTGTAGGCCATATAGTCCAATCCTCTAATTTTATAGATGAAGAACCTAAGGGTTAAGGAAGTCAAATGACTTGCCCAAGATCTCACAGGCAGTAAGTAAGCCTCTTGCTTAGGGGCTTACTTAGTGGAACTCAGGTCTTGTGACTTGAGAGCCGTTTCTTTCACTACTATATAAGACTGTTTCTTCTTTCTAGAGTGAATGTAAATGGCAACTTTAGAACAAGTAATGGGTTTATATCTCTTTATATCTATTGGTAATGGCTTGACCAGAAATTTCAGGCCCCTTTTCTGATCAGTCCTGTTAGCTAACCCTTATTAAATGTAAAAATAAACTGATGTTATACTCACCCATCTCTCTTCTAGTACAGAAGGCTGCTTGGGTTTTATTTGTGCCTGAGTAGCCCTGGTGAATTTAGTGTAGTCATATAGAGATTTGTGAATGAAGGTTATTACCAGAGTTCCAGAAATTCATAAATATTATTTTCCAAATATTTTTTTTGAATTAGTGGAATTTTTGGAGGCAGATAGGGAAGACAGAGACCTAACCTACAGCCCTTGCATTCTCAGGCTATGTTGCGGCTCCTTAGGAACTAGTTTTGTCTGTTTGTGTTGACATTCTTAGTAATGTTTAATGATTTCTTAAGGAATTTTATTTTATATCTATGCCTATGGATAGGAAATTGGCAGCTAGAATATTTTATGTGAGTCAAATCAGTCTGATTAAATCCTAGGATAATGTGAAAATATTGTAGAATCTATCTATCTATCTATCTATCTATCTATCTATCTATCTATCTATCTATCTATCTATCTATTATATATTATATATATGCCTGAAATACCCCAGAGATTCAACTGACATAATTGAGATGTAGAGAATACAATTATTCTTCCATATCATAAGCCCAATATATAATAGGATTATACGCACAAAGAAAATTCAACATGTAATTTTTTTTTCCTCTGGTGTCCATTGATAATTAGGAAATAATGATGATGACAGATTGAAAAAATCTTGGATTTGTGCTTGATATTAATAACCTTTTCTCTCATCCTCATTTTTAAATTTTTAAATTTTAAATTTTAAAATTAGAGTGTAAAAAACAAAAAGAAATCCAGAGTCTGCTAATCTTTAAGTGACTTAAAGTCAGTAAGTGAAGATTTCATATTAAACTCATGTTAATCATGGTAGAGAATGGTCAGTTTTAGCCCTATATTAATTTTTTGGGGAGTGAATCTTTATATGCTGTTTTCCTATTTTTTTCCTGCTAAATGTAATAATGAAGTTAGGAAACTAATAACTACATCATTTGGCAATAAGAAAATGGAAGATCAACCAACCAGTATTTATTAGGAAATTACTATGTGCTGGGTTTGGGAGACAAAAATATAATAGCTAACGTTCAGATGGGGAGACAAAGACATGCATAAGTATATTCGGCACACAGATACACATATACGGTCACTGATAACTACTTGAGTTGTTCAGGCATTTCAGTTGTTTCCAACTCTCCATGACCCCATTGGGGGTTTTCTTGGCAAGAAACTGGAGTGGTTTTCCACTTCCTTCTCCAGCTTATTTTGTAGATGAAGAAACTGAGGCAAACAGGGTTAAGTGACTTGCCCAGGGTCACACAATCAGTATCTGAGTCCAGATTTGAACACAGGAAGATGAGTCTTTCTCATTCCAAGTTCAGCTCTCTATCCATTACACCACCTAGCTACCCTGAAAGCTATTTTGTATAGTTTAAATAGTATAAGTGATCACACTCATATGAAACTGTTTTTACAAGTTTATAGTTTGGTTGCAGAATTATAGACACTTGTTTTTATGTAGTAACTAGCAGGCTTGAAAATAGAAAAATATTTTATGCTTATCTGTGAAGCACATATCAACTCAGTCAATTCAGAGCCTTATGAAACAGATGTTCTTGAGGTGTGATCACATTTCCCCCAGCTTTCTTTATTTGATACATGGACAAGGGTCTATGAACTTTTCATAGATTCATACACTAAGGTAATAATATCACTGGACCTTAGGTTTTGAGCTTGAAGGGACCCTAGAAAGACATCAAGTCTAACTTCATTTTATGAATGAGGAAACTAAGGCACGAAGAGGTTCCACAGACTTTCCTAGAGTTACTCAGTGAGTAAGTTTCTGAAGGAGGATTCATATTTGGGCCTTCCTGACTCTCCAAGTCTAAGGTCACATAGCTAGTGTCTGAGACTTGATTCCAACCCAGGTCTCTCCTGACCCCAGGTGCAGCATTCTTTCCACAGTACTACAGTTCTCTCTCTTTTCCTTTTGTTAATTTCTAGTTGGCCAGGTTCTCCTTATTCTCATCACTTCAAAATGCTGAATTGTAGCATTTTAATTAGCAAAGATTATAACAGCATAATAAATAACTTTTATTTTGGTAGTTATAAAATAAAGCTATAGGAAAACTATAAGAGGCCTGTGCTCATGTATGCCCTGCCTGTTATTGTCCAAGTTTTACCCAAGGAAAAGTCCATTATCATTATAGGACAAGCTCTGTGCCTCCTTGGGGGTGGGGAGTGAGGGTTAGGGATCAATTCATCAACCAATAGATCTTAACTGAGCATCTACTATACGGAGGAGGGGAATTAAGAAATAGAAAACCTGGTCCTTGTTCTTTAATAAAATTGCCTAGGGGAAACTAAGCAGGAGGGTGCTGGTAAGTGTTTAAATAGCCCTCTAGAGAAGAAAATGTATGTACAACACATTTTTGGGTTTAATTTCCATTGTTCACATTTCCTTCATCACTTTCTTAAGTCTAGATAATCAGCAAAACAATCTCCGGAGGAGAGAGTGAGGCTGATGACTTTGGAGCAGGGCTCTGCCTCACTTCAATCTAATTCATACAAGTCAAGACATCACCCTCATGATATCATTGGTCCTCTTTGAGAATGAAGGCTGAACAGCCACAAATAAAGCCCTAATTTGTAGCATTTTCCAGTTCCACAGGTAAATGATTGTACTGAAAATTTAGAAATCAGCTCCCACCAGCCTGCACAAGCTGGTTCCAGCACACTTCTGGAACTAAGCTCTAATTCTTGTCCCAGAAATTTATAAGTAGATAGGGAAGAGGTGGTAGAATCAAAGCAAATAACATTTAGGGTAGAAAAAAAATGCACTAAACAAATATATAACCTTTGCTAACTGCACAAAGAATACAAAAGCAAGACATCATCAAAGGAGGGGAATTTTGAGGGATGATAGGTAGGAATACCATACAGCATGAAATGTTTACCCTGATAATTTTCCAGTGTCCTCTCTTCCCACTTCTGGTAGGAACAGTGTTTGGGAAGGAGCATTCAGGTAGCCGGATGTTTTTGCTGGAGGGTGTGGTGAGGAGGAGATGTCGTTCATTCTCTCATCTCCATGCCTTTCTACTGACTATCCCACATACCCAAAATGCTCTTTCCTCTCACCTCTACCTCTTGGCTTTCCTGGCTTCCTTCAAGACTCATTTCAAACACCAAACACTTCAGAAGAGAAGGAGATCTTTCTTGTTTTTCCCTAGGTACTGGAGCCTTTTCCTTAAAGCTTGCCTTCAATCTCTATGTATTTTATTTATTTACATGTTATCTCTTCCATTAGATTGTAAGTTCTTTGAGAACAGGAGATTCACTTTTGTTTTTTTGGGGGGGAGGAGTTGCCTTTCATATATGGCTTGTGCTTAGCACAGTGCTTGCTACAAGATAAGCACTAAAGGCTTGTTGACTAATTGACTATGGTACCTTGAAGGCTAACCTAAAATTTTGTTGAGTTAATGAAAGGGAAGGGTCAGACTGTCCATGATAATGTCCTAGATCTGTAACTGAGAATGACTGATAACAGAGAATAGTCACAGTAGAAATGTATCTAAATTTAAATAAAATTTAGTTGTTAAATTAAAAATTAAAAAAACCCACAAACTTGGCCAAGTTTTAGTTTCTTTAGCTTGTTGGATGAATAAATATACTTTTTGCTTGAGTATTCAATAAATGTTGACCATAAAATGAATAACATTCCCTGAATGCTAACTCTAACAATGTGTACTATACGTAGTTATGCTTGTCTGGAACATTTTTGATCCATGTGTACACATACTCTGATTCAAGGATCCATTTGAAGGAATATCACAACCTTCTTCAGGTGCAGCAAAGGCAGTCATATATGTCTTAATAAAAAATAAGACACACCAAGTGTGCCCAGTGATGGAGATTTTTTAATCCATGTAGGTAGAGGTAACTGATGCAAATGGTCCTGATCGGCCTTTGGGTGACCTGCCTTGCATGCCAGATTTCATGCTCAGAAAGATTACTGAGGAGTCTACTGTTTGGGCACCAGCCAGAACTATCCTTCTGAATGTCAGCCAGAATCACAAACTCATGCTAAGTTCAAAGTTCAGAGGAGACCCTTCTTCCTTTCCCTTCATTCCCACCATAGTTTCATCTTGGTCAATCCTACTTGTCCATTATCAGTCAGAGTCCTTTATTTTCTTTTAAAGCTTAAAAAAAAAGCTTTTGAAGCATCAGTTTCTTAAAATGGATACCATTTTCTAATGTTTCTGGAAAACTTTTCCCTTAAATAGCAACCCCTCCCATCCTCTGTTCTCAGCAAATAATAGAACATTAACTCTAGGAGAAGGGTTTGTAAAAAAAAAAAAAAAAAAGATTCTATGCTCCAGCTTTCATACCCCAGGGTCTATTTAAATGACTAATTGGGAAAATTGCTCTTTCATGGATAGAACTGAAAATAAAAGCATAATTCATCATTACTGTTACACAATAATGGAGCAGATATTGATCAGTGGCATATTAAGCTTTCTGTACAAGTTGAGGTTCTCAGGCAAGGGTTAGTGGATATGCTTATTATTTCTTTCGCTCTTTGGTATTCAGCCACATGCAGAAAAAAGGAAGAGGATTTTTCTTAAAGTTGTATGTTCCCTGGACCTCTTCTGCCAATATTCCTAAGTGTTCATTGCATAGCCTGATTTTTGAATGACTCAAGTAGTGGGATTTTCTCTGCTCCCTTTGACTCCACAATGAAAGATTTCCTAACATTCAACCAGAGTTTTCCTTTCCCAGTGTAATTTTGAATTGTCCTTGGATTGCCCTGAAGAGTTTATTCTCCCTTCCTGTTATTTATATCCCTCACATAAATAGTATATCATTATTAGAGCCTCTTGCTTACTTCAGAGACTTCAAGGATATGTTATTTCCGCTAGGTGAATACTCCCTCTATTAATGCAGACTGCATGCAACCCCTCAGTGCCCTTAGTAGATGAGTGTTGTTTTTTTTTTCATAAGTTGCTCTGGCCTTTTCCAGAGTAGCTTCATGAGTGGTTCTGGCCAAAATATCCATCACCTGATGGCTAGTGATAGGCTTCTGGTGATGAGCCTTTCAGAAGAGAGTGAGGGTGGTCCTGGGATGATGGACATCAGACTGCCTGGCTGCTGAAATCTTGTTAGCTTGGTAGTTGCTCTTGGAATTTATACTGTGTACCTAATTTATGATAAGTCAAAGTCACCTATACATCAGTATGAGGAACTGGCGTGGGATGGTTGTGGACCATTAGAGCATCACAGTTGAAATTTAATAAATCACACTAGTAGATTGCTTAATTTACTTGTTAAATAAACTGGTTTTCATCTTTAACAATCCCTTTTCAAAGTCTCTGGAAGTATTTCTGGACTTTGTGAATTTTCAAATGTAACTGATCAATCAATCAACAAGCATTTGTTAAGTGCCTTAAGTACTGGGGAATAAGAAAAAAGATGGAAACAATTCCTGCCCTCAAGGAGTTCACAATTGAATGTGGGGAAACAACATGTAGGTATTTATAAGCCTGGGGACAACTAGGTGATATAGTGGATAGAGTGCCAGGCCTGTAGTTAAGAAGAATCCTCTTCCTGAGTTCAAATCCAGCCTCAAGACACTTACTAGCTGGGTGACCCTGGGTAAGAACCTTAACCTGTTTGCCTCAGTTTCCTCATCTGTAAAATGAGCTGGAGAAGGAAATGGCAAATCATTCCAGTATCTCTGCCAGGAAAACCCCAAATGGGGTCATGAAGAGTTGGACATGACAGAAACAATGATGACATATAAGATACACAGAGTAAATGGACTATAACTTTGTTTTAAGGGAGAGATCTTAAAGATAAGCCTCTAGTGAATTGGTTCAAATATAGTAAAACCTCATTTATCTAGACTTACATTACTTGTCAATGATAATCAGTGATCATCACGATGGCTTTGAGATATCGCAAGATCCTTTGAAATCATCAAAGAAAGATTAAAAAGAGTATTTTCAGTATAGCTCAAATGTTGCATATTTTGTTATATGATTACTCTTTGAAAACTACTAATACTAAAGGGTATATATGCATATTTTGAGTTAAAAGAATACTCAGGTAACTAAAGTACTCCCCTCAGTCTGGATAAATGAGGTTTCACTACATTTCAACCAATTTACTAGATGAGCATTTTGAAGAGCTTCCTGCCTCTTCCTCAAAACAAACAAATAAACTAGCCTTTTCATTTTTGCCTATGGAGCTCATTTTTAAAGTACATATCTAGACATTTTGGTCATATTAGTGAGAGTAATGTTAACCTTCATGTGTGCCTTTTGATTATCTCTTAAGGATTAATGTTATAAATAAGAGGGTTGCACATTGTAGAAAAAAAATGAAAGGTTGTCACAGAAACCTCAGCCTCCTGGGATATATACCTTGCTGATAAATATGTGTGTGTGTATCATCTGAGTTACTAGGAATTGTTATGAGGAATAATTGTATAATACACCTTAGAGGTTAGCACTTTATAAGAATATGAACTTAAGGAACTCAATGTGATAGAATGACTTATACATAGACTGGTAGGATGCTGTTATCAGAGCAAGCTATGTAGCATTTATTACACACATGTGCCAGGCACTATGTTATGGGCTATTATTAACTAAATCCTAAATTTAGTTATGGGGCAGCTGGGTGGCGCAGTGGGTGGATTGCTGGGCCTGAAGTCAGGTAAACTCATCCTTGCAGGTTCAAATTTGGCCTCAGACAGAGGCAAGATACTTAATGCTGTTTGCCTCAGTTTCCTCATCCATCAAAATGAGCTGGAGAAGGAAACAAATCACTCAGTATCTTTGCCAAGAAAACCCCAAATGGAGTTACGAAGAGTTAGACATGACTGAAAAATGACTGAACAACAAAAAAATTCAGTTATAAACAAAGCTGAACTAAGAAGGTCAAGTGGTTAGATGTCACTGATTTATTTAGTCGAGCATTTTATTTTCTATGCTGAAAAATGTCATTTTTTCTAATGAGGGACAAGTGAGTGTCTGTTAGAAAGAATTTCTGTTTAGTGAACAAGAAATACTCAGCAAGAAAGGAGGGGGTAGGAATGGTTTTCTCTGCTTTAGGTTTTTTTCTTTCAAAAATGGAAAGCATTCCAATTGATGCTACCTTTACCAAGCTTTTATCTTGAGAAAAGGAGAGAAATCTTAGTAGACCACAACATGAAAGAAGGAAGAACTGCATCCTGTTCTAAGAGGAATTTGTAGAGCAGGAGGTGCTAATTGCTGAGGATGAAGGAGGTAAGAATCATCTACTTTCCTTATTTCTGGGGCTTTCTGAGTAGAGAAGAGCTGAGAAATCTCCACACTTTAAAAGGACTCAGTCATTTCAAAGTCTAGCAGAGGAAGTGGAATAGGAGTCATGGAATCGCTCCTGAGGATGAGCTGGAGGCTTCCATTAATATCTTTCCTATACTAGAGAACATCAGGGAGTCAGATGGACTTTCATCCTGATGATTCTCGGTCTTGTTCTCATTCATTTTTTCCTGTTCTTATTGGAGTCTCTTGCTTATTTTTCTTGTTATGTTTTGGTATTTTTTCTTTGTCCTATTCCTTTTGTTATGGTGGTAGCAGCACCCTGTGCTCCCTGTAGAAACCTGCTTAGAAATGTCCTCCATCCTCCATTTCCTCTATCTGGTACTGAAGAAAGCTTAGGAAATAGGTTGTTAGTTTTGATTTTGGAATCCATGCTTTGTAGCTTTGCAGAAATATGGAGGTTTTGAAGGTAGGGCAGAAAGGGAATGCATCCACTGTCATGTATTAATAACCTACGATGTCATGAGTAGAGGCAGCAAGGTGGTACAGGAGAGAGCATTCAGTCTGGAATCAGGAAGACCTTAATTCAATGTGATCTCAGACACTTATTAGCAACATAACCCTGGGTAAGTCACTTAACCTCTATTTGCCTCAGTTTCCTCAATTAAAAAGTGAGCATAATAATACCTCCCAGGGTTGTTGTGAGTTTCAAATAAAGTATCTGTAAGGTACTTAGCAAAGTGTGTGGCACACGGTAGCTGCTTAATAAGCACTTGCGCCACCCTCATTACTTTACATCGTAGGTATTTGTGGACAAATTATCTTCCCAGTAGATTGTAAACCCCATGAATGAAGGGTATTCCAAGTTCCTAGGATGGTCCCTTGCACATGCTTAACCAGCATTCCCAGAATGTGTGACTACAAATATTTGATATGATCTCATATGCAGACAGATGGCACCATGAACAGAGTGTTAGCTTTGGTTTCAGAAAGTCCTGAGTTCAGATTTGACTTCAGAAAGTTATTAGCTGTGTGATCCTGGGGGCAAGTCGCTTAATCCTTCACTCTTCATTTTCTTCATCGGTAAATGGGGATAATAATAATATCTACATACACAACTGCCAGTAATGACTTCAGACTGTGAACAAATCTAGAAAATAATGGCATAACTTCTCAGGTGTAGAAGTCTGATTGGTCCACTAAAATTTCCTACTAACCACAGTAATGTCACATTTCTGATAGATCCAATGGCTGCATTAGTAGCCAGAAGTAGGGTGACTTCGCTTTCAAAATGCCACTTTGTGCCTCTCTTACAGCACTGAACACATACTACTTTACATGAAAAGTATTTATGGACACATTATCTCCCCAGTAGATGGTAAAGTCCATGAAGGCAGGTGCTATGAGTATAAAATGAGATAATATTTGTAAGTGCTTTGCAAACCTCAAAGTGCTACAAGTAATTTAGGAATCAATTTGACACCCAACGATGATATTTTTAAATGATGAAAATGAACCATTTTCTAAGACATGTTTTGTAAATATAGAATCTACGTGAGTATTTTTTATTTCTCTTTGATGTTTTGAAGTAACCTATACTTTAACATAAAATGGTATTCTAAAAGAGTTAAATATACAAAAACCAGAAAAAGATTAATGTAACTATACTTATTAAGTCTATTTTATTTTACATTTGAATAGTGCATCATATTTTCTAAGTCCTCTCCTGGACTTCATCTTATTTGATGTTCATTTCCTGTTCTTGACATATGACACATATGTCTTGTGTTCTTGACACAGATGACACACATCATCTGTGTGACTCCGGACAAGTTACTTAATCCAGTCTCTCAGTCTCAACTTCTTCATCTGTAAAATGGGTATCATGGGTATCATGATAGTTTTTGTGAGGATCAAAGAAGATAACGTGGGTGAAGTGCTTTACAAAACTTAAAGTATTAAGTAAATTAGCTATAACTATAAATTTATAATCTATTTCATATTCAAAATTGTGTGTGTGTATGTGTGTGTGTATGTGTGTGTATGTGCATATCATCTCCCTTATGACATCATAAGCTTCCAGAAAGGAGAACTATCTCTTTGCATGAACAGTGCCTTTGTGCAAAAGATAGGCAGAGTTAATGTTTATTGAATGAATAACTGAATGAATTAAAGGATAAATGAATGAATGGACAAATCCCTGATCTTTCCTTCTCTATAATACTGGGTTGAAGGCAAAGATGATTCCTTATTTCTTGTGTTTAAAGGCAAAGCAAGGAAGCATTAGGTTTTAGTCATCTAACTCCACCCCTACCTTATTTGATAAGTCTTTTCATCTCTTTGGACACCAGTTTCCTCTCACGTAAAATAAGGATACTGAATGAGAGAGCTTTAAGGTTTCTCACAATTCTGCCATTCTGTGGTTCTCTGCTCTCCTGGAGATTTTTCATCTCCAGAGCACAGACCGTCAGTGTGAGACACAGCACATAGTCCTTGGCAAAAAAAACAACTTGAGGGCTTCCATTCTGGTTTTAATCCTGACTGGTAAACAACATTTTCTTGCCTATGACCAAAACTTCATTTTCAGTACCCAGAGTTCATTTTATTCAGACAAAGGATCTGCTAGTGGTTACCCAGTGAGATATTTTTTTAACTGCTGCAAATGAATGCATACTGATGGATGAAAACTGTGTGGATGACGGGAAATAATCACCTCCCCCTTGAGGAAAATTTAAGTAACCTGTAACAATAGCAAACTTGACTTGGCTTATCATGTTAGTGAATCCCTCACACTATTCCTTTCTTTGCCATAGCTAAAAAGTCTCCTCAGAGTTATCAGCACACTAATTCTCATTTTTAAAAATCAAAGAATGGAAGGTCAGGTGACAAAATGATCAATTTGTCATTTGGCACCTTCTGCCCAAACAGTAGGAATGTTGCAGCTGAAATGCTGTGAAATCCCAAGCCTTTTTAGATATTTCAGGAATTACTCATACCTCCTCATTAAATTATAGAAACATTTATGTGATAATATTGAATAGATTTCAAAACAATAAGAAACATTGTATAGTCTAAAGATACTCCAAAAAGAAAAACTGTAGTGTTATAGTAGGTGCAAAATGTTAAGCATGATTTTTACTAAACAAAACGTCATTCTGTATAGGTATATGTATACCTATATATGTGTGTGTGTTCATCCTTCGTTGCTGAAGAAGACCATGCCATCAGAGAAATGATGACATGACTTGGACTTGACTTTGTTTTGAATAAGGAGGGCTGTGCAGGTCCCCAGCCTCACTTCTCCTCCAGAGCCATCTGAATTCAGTGACCAGATATTCATCAGGATGACTGGAGATGACCCAGGATGAGACAATGGGGGTTAAGTGACTTGCCCAAGGTCACACAGCTAGTGAGTGTCAAATGTCTGAGGTGAGATTTGAACTCAGGTCCTCCTGACTCCTGCACTGGTGCTCTATCCACTCCACACCTAGCTGCCCCATACCTATATACATGACTGTGCACAAGTGTATACATATGAATGGGCTGCTAGTTGGCACAGTGGCTAAAGCACCAGCCCTGGAGTAAGGATGACCTGCTAGCTGCAGACACTTATTAGTTGTGTGATTCTGGGCAAATCACTTAACCCCAATTGCCTCAGTTTCCTCATCTGTAAAATTAGCTGGAGAAGGAAATAGCAAAAACTCCTCCAGTATCTTTGCCAAAAAAACCCTAAATGGAGTTACAAAGAGTCAGACATGACTGAAAGGACTTAATAACATATACATGTACATACACATATACACACACATATATATTATATACACATAAAATATTCATGTGCATACATATTATATACATATAGCAGTCACTTGTGATTTAAAAAAATTCTTATGTAAAAAATTCCCTTGCTTCAATACTCTATTTTATTATTATGACATAACACATGATTTTGTGTATTAATATACGATTGATTATATGTGCTTGGATATGACTAAAAAGTCTATTTGATACCTCATTGGAGGGTGGGAAGTGATCTTAGATTCTCAAAGGTCATGGCAGCAGAGCAAAACTCTAGAAGCTCCTACTTACATAGAAATATTTTAGGGATAGCCTCAGCAACAGACTGTCTTCAGGTAGTTTTCCCCATCCCTCTTAATTCTAGTGCCCCTGTTGATTGTTTCCTATTTATCCTGCATATAAATTGCCTACTTATATAGTTGCTTGCATGATGTCTCCTTTATTAGATTGTGAGATTATCAAGGGTATGGATTGTCTTTGGCTTTTCTTTGTATCCCTAGTGCTTAACACACAGTGACTGGCACATAGTAGGCGCTTAATAAACGTTTATTGTCTGCCTGCCTGAGTCACCCTATGTAAGTAAGCACAGAGAGGAACATCACCACTAGATTGGCCAGTAAATGATAAAAAGTTTTTGACCTTGTTGACCCATGAAAGAGTTAAAGATATAAAAATTGACAACAGGTTCCACTTGCATTCTTCTTTTGCTCCTACTGTGATGATTAAGTGGTTGCAGAGAAAAAGGTCAGAGAGTGGTAAGAAAGAGGTTTAGACCATTTGCAAACATGGCTAATTATTGGTACTCTACATATGAAATTGTTGATTTATTTCTGAAGAAACTAAAATATATTCACAAGGATATTCTTGCTATAATGGAAAGGAGAAGACAAAAAAGAGTTATAGCAGATGGTGGAGTGGGTTTCTAGATTCTTCTTGGAATTGTGAATAAATTGGCAGAGATAGTTTGAAAATATATCTAAGGACATTTCATGGGATGTAGGATCATCTCTCCTTGGAGTATTCATGATGAGGGGAATACCATAAAGACATCTGTAGCTACTTGGCAAAATTCTCTTCCAAAACAAGTCAACATATACCTTAATATTCCATGATTTAAATGCATATTTAGGCAGAAGAGAGCAATGGTGAAACATATTTTGGAAAATATGTTTTGAGATTAAGAAATGCAAGATACTGAAGGCCAAAAAAGTTTCCGTCTGTTCGTCATGAATATTTTATTCAAGAAGAGAGTTGGAAGGTGTAGGACATGGTAAATATCAAACAATATCACAAACAATTACTGCATCTTAACAGACTAGAAAGGACATATTCCCGAGTTCAAATCTGACCTCAGACACTTACTAGCTGTGTGACCCTGGGCAAGTCACTTAATTATGTTTGCCTCAGTTTTCTCATCTGTAAAATGAGCTGGAGAAGGAAATGGCAAATCACTCCAGTATCTTTGCCAAGAAAATTCCAAATGAGGTCATGAAGAGTTGGACACCATTGAAATGACTGAACATGGACACAACAACAATCAGATCATGGGTCATAATTAAAAGTGAATTAGAAAAAAAAGGAAGACTGCATGCATTTACAGTGTTCTCAACCTGATCTGTTTAAATAAAGAGTTGAATCTGAAAATATTGGAAATCAATAATAATAATAATAATAATGACAGATTATCATAATTTCTTAAGAGACATTTATTTAACATATTAAAAAATTCATTGCCACCACAAAGGTTCAAAAGACATGAGAAACTACCTCATCCATTAGATACCTGATCTCTTAACCAAATGGAGAGGTGTGTTAAGATGAGGAAAGGACAACATTAGTTTAGAATCTGTATTCTCATTTGTAAAATATTATGTAAGAGGATGATGGAAGATCATCTCAGAAAACATAACAAGCAGTGGAGGACAAAACAAAATAGAGAGAAGGATTGAACCCGGGATTTCATAGGTGTAAGGAGTATAAGAAACTCCTGGATAAGAAAACCCTCTAATGAAATGCATGCTGGTAACTTCTTTGATCTTATTGTTTTAGAGAACTACACAGAACACTAGGAGATTAAATGATTGTTCAGGCTCATACAACTGGTATGTGTCAGAATCGTTCTCTATCCATTACACCATAAAACGTGGTGTGAGATTCAACTAAAAGAACTTTCCCCCAGAACATTTAAAGTTGAAACTTGATGGAGGACAAAGAGGCAAAAGAGTACAGGTTTCTCGGTGTTTTGAGGATATATTCTTAATATTGATGACTTTAAAGCCATCACAATTGTTCTTTTATACCAATTTTTGCTATAACAACCAAAATTGTTCTTTTATACCAATGTGTGATAAAAGACATGCCACCAAAGAAAATTAAGTCAGAAAAAGTGACTGGAGAAAATCTATCCTGGATGTAAAAAAAAAAAAAAAGTAAAGGAACTCAAAGATTTTAAATATCTCAAAAATTCCAAATCCCAAGGGAAATAATAAAAATCCCAAAGAAGGAATTTAAAAAAATAAAATAAATGAATACATATAAATAGAAATAACAAAATAAAATTTGAAAAAATGAAAAAATTACAGACAATATCCACACAAAAAATAAAACTGAGATGGAATCAGTAAATAGTCATTCATATTCTTGCTTTTTCATCTGTAAAATTTTATTTTGAGAAAAGTCTATGCATATTTCAGGTATGTTCTTGGTAAAAAAAAAAAATGATAGGGAAATCCTTATTGTCTGCTGAATTGGAAGAGAATCAGATTAATTGGATCTTTAAAAAGAACTGATCTACTCTTAACCTCATACTTCTTTAATTGTTTGCACATGTTGTTAGAACTATTTAAGTCTACCTTTGAAGATATGGTGGGGAGGAGGTGAGTATGGACTAATTGCCAACCACACACACACATTGGTAGCTAAAGCACAGGTATAAACTTGGGCAAACCTAAAACTGGCTTTGTGTCCCTGACTGTCTCTTTTGTTTTATTTCTTGAGAATAGGTGACACAAGACTGGATATGTCTCTTTTGGGATCACTATTATGTCATATTGGATCAATGACATATTGCAAAGGCAAATTCTGCACTGGAAAGAATGACCACCAATAGGAGGAGGAGGAGGAGGAGGAGGAGGAGGAGCCAGCCCCCTGGTCTTGACTTGTTAGAAGACACTTAAAAGAGTGAAAAGAGCCTTAAAGGCTCATCTCATGTAGGACATGCTTGTTAGAATCATAGAAGATTCCTTGATAGATACTACCACACAAATAATTTTCCCCAAATGATCCTCTATTAATTTAAGTAAGGCATGAACCAAAACAGGGGCACATAGCTAAAGGCATTTGCCACTTCCTGGGCAAAGTTCAAATGGCAAAGGAATCCCATAGAGATGGGGAGGTTCTCCAAATTCTCCTTTATTTGTAAATGGCATGATATTGATCACATTGAGCCCTTGGTATATTAAAAGGTCATCTCTGTGAGATTTATGACCAATCAAAATGGATCAGCCTAATCATCCATTTAGGGAAAAAAACAATATGATGAAAGATCTACACATGTGTAATATGTATACATTACTCAGATTATGACAGGTAGTTGGATAGATAGTTCATTTAGTTGGTCCACTAGTACATATATGTCTTTGGTGGGCATAGTACAGTCAGCTAAGCTTAAATTTGAATAGGAGGAGAGGAGTTAAGATATGTTGTAGTAAAGATTCTTTCATGGGCATGGGGTGGACTGGGTAACCTCTAAGGCCCCTTTGCATTCTAAGAGTCTGTGTCTCCTTGAGAGTAAGGTTGTTAAAAAGCAAAAGTCTATTTGCAGATATTACAAAAGTGCTGGATCCTAATAATGTAGGGAAGAGTTCCAAAAGAAGAATTAGGAGAGTATTGAAGATAAACTTAATCTACACTCCACTATTTTGTGTAAGGAGCAATAATCAGGGGTGGGCGGGAAGTTGTAAGTTTTTATAGACTTTTTATGGAATGGAATAGGAAAAGGTATTTATTAAGTACTTACTAAGTGCAAAGCCCTGTGCTGTGGAGGCAAATAAAAAATCATGACAGTCCCTGTTCTCAAGGAGTTCATCTTCTGGTGGGGGAGATAACACATCAAAAGTGATTCACATTCATATTTATTGCATGGCAGAAGGAGAGATCAGGGAAAGGAATGAAGCAGATGGTAAGTATTAGAGTCCTGGGGGACCTTGTGGGTCAACTACCAAGAGAATAATGTGTTCAAGGATTAGAGTGAGAATCTGGGATACCTGCAGCAGAGGTAGAGATATAGGAGTTAGCATCCAGCTGATAGTGGGCATCCATCCTTGTGCCTGTTGATAATAAGTCAACATGCAATGAGGACTAGGAAAGGGAAAGGCACATGGCTTCCCTCACTGGCAGCAGATGATGCTGGTCTGTCTTCTTTCAGGAAGGTGACTGCCTTTTGGTGGACTAGAGTATGGGAGGGGAAAGGGAAATAATTATACATATACATATACATCCACTTATACATGTGGAATCCATGATCTAATTTTTTTTTCCTTTTATCTCTCTAGAGGTAAAGACATCACATAAATCACACTGGACAGATATAGTTGTTCTAACTTCAACAATCTCCAGGGAATGAGATTCCATTTTCATTATTTGTTATATTTAGAAAAGATTTTCATCATTTGATCTAATCTCTTACTGAATTTAGACTCCTTTCTTTGATGGGGCATAGTGACATTTTCTGGCTGTTGCTGATGCATAATTGAAATGTCTAGATGAAGAGTTATTATTTCCACCTTGGCTATGTTATAACTCTAACATGAAAACCCAGTTTCATTATCTACTCCAGGGTTTGTAGAAAGATGCTCCAGAATCTGGAGAAGAGATGTTCTCTCTTCTATCCCAAAAGCATAGCACTGTGGCTATTGAAGCAGTATAGGGAGGTGGAAAACAATGGCAATGCCAGCCTCAGGTAATATGGTGGTCTGGACCTTGGAGTCAACAGGAGGACATAGAACTACTGTAGAATTAGATATGGAATTAGATATTGGAATTAGCTGTCCTTTGGAAGGTAGGGGTTATTGATACTTAATTTCAGAGGATTCATGATTTTAATAGTGTGTATATTCCTTCCACTGATTCAGATGACAATCTTTCTACACTTTAACAGATAGTCTTCATGAACTGATGTGGTTAAAAAACTTCAAGTGGTCAACCCTGTGATGAACATTTTTCAAACTTAGTCTGGTTCTTGGAAAAGAGACACATAAACTAAAGGCATTTCAAATTCAATGCCTTTTCATCTTGGTAGGACCTAGGATAGCATATGATTTAGAACTTGAAGGGATCTTTAGAGATCAAGGAAATACAGATTCTCCATGTTTGGAGGGACCCCAGAGTCTATCTATCTAGTTCAATCTGTACTTGAAAAATAATCCTATCTAATGTACAAGTAGTTATCCATCCTCAACTTGGAAGATCTTCAGTGAGAGAATGATCTCCTTAGGCATCCCATCTTTAGGCAGCATGATGTCACAGATAGAACACAAGACTTTGTGTCAGTAAGGAATGAATTTGATTCTTTCCTCTCAGCCTCAGTTTCCTCATCTATAAAGCAGATAACAGTATCCACCTCACTGAGTTATGATGATCAGATGAGATAATATACAAAAAATACCTTTCAAGCTTCCAAGTACTATATGTTAGCTATTATTAATTACCTTTGAATAGTGCTTATTGTTAGGAAGACTATTTGTCTCCCCTTTTTGAAAATTAAGACAGTATTTGCTTGTCTGCTATGCTATAGTATTTCTACTGTTCTCCTGATCTTTCAAAGGTCATTGTCTTTGGATCAACAATTGTATTTGAAAAGTTCTTTCAACAGATGTAGTTCACCTAGATCTGGTGACAAATTCAACAAAAGTGGTGAGATGCTCTCTTATTATTTTCCTAAATATCTTAGGTAGATCAATTCTCTATCAGCCATTTTCCCCATCTTTTCCAGTCCAAAGATCATTCTCTTTGTAAAGAACACAGACACAAAGTAAATGCTGAGTGGCTCTACCTACTCTTCATCATCACTTAACCATATTCCCATTCACCCTGGGCTGTCATCCCATTGCTTCTTTTATCCTCTTTTCTCCAATATAGCTAAAAACTACCCTTTTAGTTGTCTTTGGCTTTTCCTCTCGGTCTTAGCTTGTTCTGAATGTTTGCCCTCCTGAATTGTACCTGTAGGATTGAGTAATATTTTGTGCTCATCTCTATTACACGTCCTGCTTTCATCTTCTAGATGTGCCTTAAAAATCTCAGTTGGAGAGATAAGATGTATCCCATTTCATTTTCTTATCCATTTCATTTAGATGACTCTCTCTTTTCCTCCTCAGTGGAATTATTTCTCTCTGTGACTTCAAAATGTCATTCCTAAGAGCTTCCCTTTCCTTCTTTGCTGATGTCCACTATAGATTTTTATTTCATTTTTTAGTTACCTATCCTTTCTCTGAACCCTTTGAAATCTGCTCTGCTCAAACTAGAGTTTATGTTAAACTCTGTAAAGCTTTCTTCTGTTCTATCACACATACCGACAGTAATAGATATTTCTTCATAATGTTCCCACTGTTTCCACCCTTGTATCCAAATCTTTAGTTGAAAACTCCTCATTTTATAGATGAGAGAAATGAAGTCTAGAGAGATCAGGGGATCTGTCCAAGATGAACAAAGGTAGTAAGCAGCAAACTTGGAAATTTGAATCCATATCTCCTGACTCTATATCCAAGAATTTTCCCCCTAAACCAAACTGATCTGCAAAGGCCTGAACTTGGCTGGCACAAGACTTCAGGAACCTAGGATATTTTTTGTACAACATGATTAGACATTAGATTCATCGACCAAAAAAAAAATAGCTCTCATTATTTTGTGTCTTTCATTTGATCCTTATAATAATAACCCTATGAGGTAGCTATAATAGTCATTATTATTCCTATTTCATAGCTGATAAACAAGTTCATAGCTAGGAGTTACGGTACCAGGAGGATATTCTGACTGCAAGTTTTCTTTTTCCATGAGGATCCAAGTCCTTAGAAACTCCAATGAAAACCATGATGCCATAAAAATCAGATGTCATGCCCTTCCCCCCAAATCATGACTGTATGGCATTCAATCATATTCCAAGCATTCAATCGCAGTTCCTCATCTGGAGGCCATCAGCAGGAGGTGGATGTCCTAACGTGGTCCTGACTTATGGATGTCCATATCTTAAAATGGGCTTTCTGACTGGAAAGAGTTAAAAGAGGCAGCTAGGTGGTGCAGTGGATAGAGCTCTGGACATGTAATTATGAAGACTAAACTCAAATTCAGCTTCAGACACTTAGTTGTGTAAGCCCAGGCAAATCACATAACCTCTGTATTCCTCTATAAAATGGGGATAGCACCTACCTCCCAGAATTGTTGTGAGGATCAAATGAGATAATATTTGTAAAGTGTACTTAGTATAGGGCTTGACCCATAATAGGTGCTTAATCGATGCTTGTTAAAAAACCTCAACACTTTCCCTTAGACCTTTTGCTGCTGTTCAATGTAACAACATCCATCACCCTTCGTATGGGGTTTCCCCAGTCGTTGGTGCCGCCTTATTCTGATGTGCCTCCATCACTGCCAAGGTTATTCTTAAGTAATAAATTGCAATGGTGCCCCTAGGTAATTTGCCTTGCTAGTTGGAAAGATAACATTACTTTCTCAATTTTACTCAGCTAGCAGTGTGCATAGAGATAAGAAAGGGGAGACTTTCTCTTTTAATTTATGAGCTAAGATTGCCAGTCGCTATACATGCTTTTTACATTTTTCTAGAGAGTCTGAAATGAGGGTTACAAAATAAGGAAATACCTTTTATCTTTCTTAAAAACAAACAAACAACAATGAATTCAGTCAAGGCATGTACCATAAGAGAGTCACTATAGGAAGATGAATCCTATTTTATTTAAAAACTTGAGCTCAATGATTCACTAGGTAGCTTCAGTCAGGAGATTACTGCTTTCCATTTTAATTCTCCAACTCTTCCCAAAGTCCAAATGCTCCATCCCAGGATGATTCTGACTAGGTCCAGGTTATACTCATCAAATGCTGCACTTCAGAAAGACTCTCATATACTGTGTTTAGGTCTTAAACTCACCAAGCTCCTCTTATGGCAGGTTTCCTCTCTGCCCTCCCCCACCGCCCAACAACTCCCCCTCCCAGCAACTATTTGATAGAATAGAATGCATAATTCATCATGGAATCTGGCAGTTTTAGTGTTTTTTGTTTTGTTTTGTTTTGCTTTTTGCCAAAGAGAATGAGTAGCTGGTAAATCTCACAACTATGTCAATTTTACCATTAAGAGTCATGAAAGTTCTTGGTTCCATCCAGTCCTTTACACTATTTTTGAGGTTTCCATTGTTACATAAAACACAATGCTGTCTTCATCTGCAAACTGTTTGGTTGAAGATCTACATAGATCAATAACACTTTCTGAAAACTCCTTAAGTATATGTTTGGGGCTAGTTTCCAAGGCCATGCTGAATAGTACTTCCTAAGAGAGTGAAGACATCTCAGACTCTAAGTCCTGCAGACATTTTAAATTCAACATGATCAAAAGTGAACTCATTTCCTTTCCCTCAAATACTCACCTCTTTCTAACTTCCCAATTACTTGTCCTTCCAGTCACATAGGCTCACATCCTAAATACTATCCTTGACTTCTAACCCTCTCTCACCCTCCTATCTGGTGCATCGCCAAGGCCTGTCAATTTTATCTTTGTAACATTGGTTTTATATATCCCATTCTCTTTTCTGTGCCCTGGTGTAGGCCTTCATCACCTCCTGACTGGATTATTGCTGTTGCCTGTTGGGTCATCTCTGTGTCTCAAGTCTCTCCCTACTTAAGTCCATCTTCCACTTAACTTCCAAAGTTACTTTTCTAAAACAGTCCCAACCAGCCTTTTATCAATAAAATCCAGTGGTTCCCTGTTACCTACAGCATCAAATATAAAATCCTCTGTTTGGCATTCAAAGATAAATAAACTTCCCCTTCAAACCCTTCACCCCTCTTTTCCAGCCTTACACTGTATTCTTCCCCTGTACTTCACAATCCAGTGATATTGCTTGCCTGCTATTCCTAGAACAAGACGCTCCATCTCAACTCTATTTGTACTGGTTGTCCTTCAGGAAATCTCCCTTCTCATCTTGGCTTCCTCTAAGTCCCAGATAAAATCTTACCTTCTACAGGAAACCTTTCCTGATCTGCCTTACTATTAGTTCCTACTTACTGCTGAGAATATCAAATTTAACCTGTATTTAATTTCTTCATATGCAGTTGTTTGCATGTTGTCTCCCCCAGTAGACTGTGAGCTCTTCAAAGGTAGGGGCTCTCCTTTGCCTTTCTTCGTATCCTCAGAGCTTAGCATAATGCCTTGCACATAGCAGATGTTTAATGAATGCTCATTGACTGGCTAAGGTGTTTTTTTTTTTTTTTTTGTCTTTAACCATATGTGTGATTTCATGGGCACAGGATGCTCCCTGAGAAATTTCCAATGAAAACACCTTCTCTTTGACTTACAGACTTAAAAAAAAAAATTGGCTAAAGAATTAATAGGGTAATTTACTTCTCTAGGGTTATATATACAGTAGGTGGTCTGAGGCAGTACTTGAACCAAAGTCTTCCTGAATCAATTGGGGCATTTAGGATTAAGTGATTTGCCCAGGGTTACACAGCTAGTAAGTGTCTGAGGCCAGATTTGAGCTGAGGTCCTCTTGACTCTAGGGTCAGTGCTCTATCCACTGCACCACCTCATTGTCCCACTCTTGTCTTTTTTCTTTTCTTTTCCTTTCCTTTCTTTTCCTTTTTCATTTCATTTCTTTTCTTTTTCTTTCATTTTCTTTTTGTTTTTCTGAATCTGAGGCCAACTTTCTATATCTTATCTCCCATTGCTTCTCAAACTGAGGCTACAAGGGTGAATGTAGGATTTTGTTGTGGGTTTTAGGAACCAATTCCAATGTTCTCACACTCCAAATAGATCTGGAATTTCATATATTTGGTTGCTCCCTCTGATGATATAACTTGCCTCTCATCCATGCTTACCAACCCATGCAACTCTTATCCATGTCCTCTACCAAGTGTTAGGGGGAGGAGGTGTGTCTTCCTTAATAACATATAGGATGTTCATTGGTTTTCATTCACATTTGCAATTTCACTGTGGCATTTTTTTTTCGTTTCTACACTTTTATGACAAGGGTCAGCAAATGACAACGTAAGGGCCAAATCTGGTCTACCACATTTTCATTTACATAGCCTATGAGCTAAGAGTGGTTTTTATATTTTGAAATGCAATTTAAATACAGTATGAATTTACCCTGTGGGTTGTAGTTTCCTGACCTATTTTATGACATTCCTTACACCACTTCTGCATACTTCCAGGTTTGTAATGAACTACAAGCAACCTACCACAATGTGGCTCCTACCTTTTCAATTTTGTTTCATATTACTTCCCTTTCTGTCCCACTTTACTGTTGTTGCACAGGACTTTTTCCATTTCTGGAATATTCTCTGTCTGTCTGTCTGTCTGTCTCTCTCCCTTTCTCTCTCTGTCTGTCTCTTTCTCTCACCTCTCTCTTCCCTCACCTTTACCTTGCAGGATCTCTTTTTCTTTTAAGGCATGGCTCGGGTTCTAACTTCCTATGTGAGGCCTTTTTTATTCCTCTCCATTAGTTCTCTTATGTCTTGAAATTACTTTCTTTTCTTTTGTATAAACTTTATGTTTTTTACTTATGTGATATTATCCCCATGATACTTTACTAGAAATCTCCTTCCAGGTTGATAACAACCAGTTTACAAATTAATTAATTAAACTCATTTAATTAACTAATCTTTGATCTGGTCATTCAACCAAATTCTGGATTCATATAATTGTCTGACTCAAATGTCTTTATCTGGTTGTAAAAGACTCCCCCGGTAGGATGCAAACTCCTTGAGGTCAGGAACTTGCTGAGGATGGAGAGACAGCATCAGAAGTTTGATTATTGTACGATGAATCATACCTCCTTGAGGGTAGGTTCATTTTTATGTTGGTATAGCCACTGCCTAAGATAATGCTTTGCATATACTAAGTGGTTAGCAAATATTTTGTTGAATGGAATGGAATTATATTTAGGTGCAAGTTTGTATTTCCCCTGTAGAATATATGCTCCTTCAGGACAGGTTTTGGTTTTTTCTCTTCTCAATGTTTTGCCCAGGGCCTCCTACGTAGTAGACATTTAATCAATGTTTGCTGGATTTAATTAAATTGAATTACACTTCTGAACCTGGAGCTTAGTGACAACTGCATTAACATGAAAGCCGAACCAAGATTTTGGAAGGCACTGCTGAAAGTAGCTTGCAGAGAATTAAGGATGGTATTATTCCATGTAGTTCTGTCTTTAAAGGTTGAAGCAAAGTTCCTACTGCATATGGACAGTATCTTGATATAAACTCTATGAAGTGATGTTATCATCACTTGTAGGTATTTGCGCTCAGAAAAATCACATTATCTTTTCCTCAGTGTCCAAAGAGGAGAAAGAAAAGCTAGAGCTCCCTGAAGTGTCTTGGATAAACACTTCTTAAAAAGCTGGTGTCCAGTCTCTCAATTATTTCTCCCTCACAAAGCAAATAAAAAACAACCTGATATCTTGACCAGGAGAAAAACAATAAGGGGAAAAGTGACTTTTGTAGCACTACTAAAATTACCTCAATACTTACGGAGCCAAATATACCCTTTGCAATTGAAGTCTTGAGAGTAGAGTGCTGGAAATCAACATGAACAAATTGACAAGGAGGACCAAACAGCCAATTAACCGACTGACGCAAAGCCTCTCTCTGCTTCTGGAGTCTCTGGTTCTCAGTGGCTAATGATGTTTAGGCCCTTAAGGCCCTAAGCAGGGGCGCTTTAATTCTCTCCAACCCTATGGCTCCTACCAGGAATATTTCCTTTGTATGTCACTTCCTTTTCTGAGGAACGTGGGAATCTCTCTGACTTGCTCTCAAATGGTTGCCATGGGAACATCTCGAAGTAATCATTATTTGCTCACCGTTGCCAGCTATATTAAGTCAGGAGACAGAGAATCAAAAATCAAGAAGAGCCTTCTTTAAGTTCACCTGCTTTTCAGACAATTGTATTTATCCTTACTAGTTTCCTTAATGGATTCACTGCTTTGGCAATACTACAACCAAGTCTTTTTTCTGCTCTCCTTCCAACACTTTTTTCCTCCTTCAAAAATACTTTCTGCTTAGAACAAAAAATCTGTGATTCACTAGGTGTGAGAGGTGTCAAAGTAGATCACAACTCCTCTATGCCTTAGTAGAGGGTTTCATTGCTTTTCTGTGACCAAAATGATTTATCATATAATGATCAAACTTCTGGTGTTGTCTTTCTGTCCTTAGCAAGTTCTTGCCCTCAAGGAGTTTATATTCTATTGGGAGGAAGACAGAGTACAATTATATGAATTCAGAATTGGCTGAATGACCACTCCCAAAGATGAGCCATAAATTGATAAGTTATCATCCTGGAAGGAGATCTTTAGTAGAGTGCCATGGGATTATATCAGATAAGATGCTAACACTTTTGTAGGGCCTGTACTCAAATAATTTTTTTCTTGTCTAATCTTGTGCTTTAATGTCATAATCTTTGGGAACCCAACATTATCTTCCTAACAGGATGTGGCACTAGAATGAGCCTTGCCCATATATAAGGGAATCCACCACCATTCATGATTCTGATGATACTATATCACAGTACAGCTTTGTATTTGTAAAACATCTTAGCACATTATAAAATAATCCATTGCAGTTTAGTCTACTATGTCCCATGCCTTTACTCTTTGACATTCATTACATCATGCTTCCTTTGATGGATCAAAGCTTTAATCAGTTGACAATTTCGTTAATGAAGCTGCATCACCATGCATCTGGAGTCAGAAATCCCAAATTTCAATCCTGTCTCTCTCACTTACTGTTTATTATACCTTGGGAAAGTCACTTAACTTCTCTGGGCCTCAGTTTCTTCATTTGAAAATTAGGACGTTGGATTAGACGATGTCTTTCCATCTGTGGTCCTCTGTAGGTATTGCTTTCTGAGATGCATACTGCAACCCATCCATGCCTTCTTATTCTGTGTGATTCTTGTTTATACCCAAGTACTCAATGATCAAATGAATCCGCAGTCTCCTCAGTTTGGATGTTAGCTCTAATCCATGCATGACCTCCCATCCTTTATAACTGTTACTCAAATCCCTCTTATAAGTTTGCTTTAGGGGGTCTACCCAGCAAGCTGGAGGTCTTCCTTGCTTTTTCCTGACATGCTAAAGATACTAGTGGAGCATTTGGGCTGTCTCTCTGTTATCCCTTACCACATGACCACTGTATCTTCTTTTTTATCATACATTTTTTCTGATGGCATCTGTTATTCTTGTTGTTCAATTTAATTCTGGGCTGAACTCATTATCCATTTGTACTCTTTGGCCTAGATATATGTACTGATGGATAAGTTCTACAGACTGTCCATTCAACTGAAGGCTCCCCCCTTCCACCCAATAATTCCTCCAAAGAAGGACTTTGTATCTGCAGCATTTACCAAATATAGGTGATTAATATTAGTTGACTGACTGACTTACTCTTATGCCAAATTTTATTATTTCTTCCCCCATAATCTGTATTGCCTGTATCCTATCCCCTTCTCTTTATTCATACAGCTACCTCTCTGGTTCAGGCCTTTGTAACTTTTCACTTGAATGACTGCAATAGCCTCCTGATTGGTCTCCCCCTTTTTCAATCCACCTTCCACATATCTGTCAAAATGACATCCCTAAATTATAGACACTTCTCTGCTCACTACACTCCAGTGGCTCCTTATAACCTCTAGGATCAGAAAGAGCCTTTTGCTTGAATTTTAAAGCCCTTCACAAACAGATCCCAACATTCTTTTCCAACCTTATTATACATTTCTCCCCTTAGTGCACTATAGAGTCTTTTCAAACTGTTTATTTTTTCTGTTTATCATACATGACTCTCTATTTCCCATCTCTGGAACTTTGTACTACCTGTCTCCCATGTCTGGAAAGCATTCCCATCCTGTAGCCACTGCTCAGAACCTTTTGTTTCCTTAAAAAAATCTGCTTAAAACACCACTTTCTGCATGAAACTTACCCCACTCCCCCGGCTGCTAGTGCCTCCCCCTCCGTACTTTGCATTTATTTTGTATATGCTTATTTATGCACATATTGTCTCCCTCAACAGAACAACACAAGGGCAGGGATTATTTCATTTTGTTAATTTTTTTATCCCTAGTTCCCTGCATGATATCTGGCACATAGTAAACAATTAATAAACTCTTGCTGGTTGATTTGTTTCAAGATCACCAGCCATATAACACCATTGGAAGAATGTTGGTTTTAAAGACATGAGTTTTTGTTGGAGAGAACATCTTGGGTTTTTTGGAAATACTTCATGATTTCTTGATTGTTTGCTTCTTTCATCTTATTCAGTTCTGAGCCCTGCTTGTTCACATGTGTCCATGAAGAATGCCCATTTTTCAGACTATACTATGCAGCTGAAAGGGATAATATACTTGGTTTGTACATCAGTACATATTTTGAGAATTGATGTCCTAAAATAGAGCTGAATCATGGTTGTCTGAGAATAGAGGAGATGCTTTTAGTAGCATGTAAGTACATGTGTGTGCACGTGTGCACACACACATACACACACACATCTTTGTCAAAATTGTCAAAGGGTGAATGGAAAGCCAAATTGATGTCTTAAATGAATGAATAGCATGATCTCAATTATCCCTGTAGAACATAATAGAACTTATGTTGTAAATAGTTTTTTTTTTTTTCATGCAATGTACTGTCTATCCTTCCAATTTGCCAGTAAGGTGAAAGGTGCCATAGAGACAGATTAAAGTGAGAAAAAGAGGGAAAATACCTCTGAGAAGCTAATCAGGTGATTTAGGTACTGTCTTTGCCCCCCTCTCTCTTCAAACAAACAAACCTCAAATCTTGGGAAATTACTTAGGAATTTCAGAACTACAACATTTTAGATCTGGAAAAGATCTTAGAGATAATCCCATCCAATCCCATTACTTAGTAAACTAGGAACTGAAGGCCTTTGAATTCCATTTCATTCAAACTTTTTGGGCATAGAATCAGTTAAGAACTGTCAATATGAAAAACTTTTTCTTTAAAAGTGAACTTCATACTTAAAATTAGTCAACACAATAAGCATGATACTGTAGCCCAAGAAGCTAACAAGGTTTAGGCTGTATTAATAAAAACTCAAGTGTCCAGAACAAGGGTTGAGATAGTCTTATTGACCTCATCAAGGCATACCTATATGATTTTGATCAGTTTGAGATGTCACATTTTGGGAAGGATTTTTAAGAAATGGAGAATATCCAGCAACCAACATTTGTTAAGCACCTACTGTGTACAAAACATTAGGTTGGAGCTGGGTAGAATATGAAGCTTTTTTTTAGACACAATCTCTCTCTTTAACTTACAGTTTAGTGGAAAGGAGAGAAACAGATAGTTAAAAATAATATTGCATGACAAATGTATTAGGAGGGAATGAAACAAAGTGATATATGAGAGGAAATGTTATTACCAATGAGGGGATCAAGGAAAGAAGGATAACTGGGTTGGCAAAAGGACTGGAACACATGTCTTATAGGGGAACTGGGGATAGATAGATTTCAGAAGAAAAATTAGAATTATTTTGTTTGGTTACTCAGGGCAGAACTAAGGAGCAATAAATGGAAATTGTGAGGAAGCAGATTCTGTTTAATTATGAGGAAAAGCTTCCTAACTGGAGTTGGCTGTCTCAGGAATTATTGCATCCCCTATCACTGGAAGTCTTGAAAGTAGAGACTGGGTGACGACTTGTTAGAAATGTTCCAGAGTGAATTTTCCCTCAAATTGGATGTCAACTGAATCACCTTGGAACCATCTCCGAGATTCTACAACTCTAAGCATTTACTGATTGGTAGTGTCCCAGGTACTATGAAGGGGCTTAGTTAACTGTAGAAATGGAAGACAGGGTTCCTTGCTCTATAGAACATGACAATCTAATTGAAATTGCATAGAATATACTCTTTAAAAGACTTAAGACCTTTCTACTTCTTAAATGAGTCTGAGTAAAGACGGTCTCAAATCAATGTTTAACTGCAGTGAAAGAGTGATCAAAGTGTGGTAGGGTTAGTCAGGGATGGCTACCTGGAAGAATTTAGTTTTGAACTGGTATTTGGAAGTGGTGGAGACAAAAGTTGTTGGAGACCAGCAGGAAGGGCAACCTAGGTGGTCGTAATGACCTATACAAAGAACCAAAGGTGGACGATGCACTACATGCCTCTGTATTAGGAAGGAAGAAAATAAACATTTAATAAGCACCTACTATGTGTGAGGCATTGTGCTACACCAACAAATATTATCTCATTCAGTCCTCACAACAACTCTGAGAGGTAGGTGCTATTATTATCCCTATTTGACTGATGAGGAGGCAGACAGAGATTAAGTTATTTGCCCAGGGTCTCACAGGTAGTAAGTATTTGAGTCTGGATTTGAATTCAGGTCTTCCTGACTCCAGGACTAGTACTCTATTTATTGTTGCCACTTAGTTACCTATCAGGTCCTTGGGAGTGATACAGCACGGTCTTGTTCTCATCGAGTTTATCATCTTATAGAGAAAAAAGATCCAGATGTACCCTCACATAGATGTTGTGTCTGTAGACAACACAGAGACACACGCCTTCTATACAGAGGCAGTTATTTGTACTGGGACCCAGAGTGAACTGGGTCATAAGGATGTAGATCCTATGGGGCAAATGAAAGAACCAAGTAACAGGTGGAACAAATACTTTTCATTATTTGTGGCATACTCAATACATCACTCAAATTTTGTATGAAGAGAGGAGCTGAAGAATCTGAAAATAGGTTAAGTATGCCCACTGGCTAATTAGATTACTGGTGGGCCAGCCTGGATCGCTTTTATCATGTGCATTTCTAAAGCCTGCCTTCTAGAAGCTTATAACAAATATACATATGTGTGTATATGTATGTATGTGTATATATACCTATATATAAATTACATACATAATATTAAATATACATTGCTATATGAATGTATTTTATATAAGATTATCTATAACCTTTTGCCTTTATCACCATATTTCTTTTAACTAAATGACTTAAGTATCAGTGACTGATTTTTTTTTTAATTTCAAAATGTGAAAATAATTTCAAAAATAATTTGCAACTACTCATAGTGTACATATGGGGATTTATAGAATTCTTTCATGTATTACGCATCATATATTCTGCTACGTGTTATCAGACTAATTTTGAAAACAAAGAAGAAAATTGTTTGGTTTTACTTCTAATGGTTTGTGAAGTGTTTGTCAATTTATTTTTCCTCTCTTCCTTCTTTTACTTCTTAAAATGGCTTTGGAATGAACTAATTTCACCCCTTCCCTAGGCCAGGGGACTTAACCTTCTTTGTATTATGGATCCTTTGGCAGTCTGGTGAAACCCTACTGACCCTTTCCTAATGAGATACATACACATATATATGTGCACACATAATGAACACACACAATGCACAATACACACATGTAATAAACATAACACATATATACACATGTGCATGTGCACACATATATAATATATTGAAAATTCATAACTGAAGGAAATGCCAAATTTTAATTAGAGGCTAGTGAGCATAACAATGTAATTTCTTTCCCTCACCCAAGTTCATGAACCCTCTGAAATCTGTTCATGGATTCCAGGTCCCTTAGTCTGTTCCAGTGATGTAAGGCTTCTAAGATAATTTTTTTTTTTACTTGAAGATGAATAGCTTAGAAATATGTATAGACCTGACTTGATTTATGTTCCAAAAAACTATTTTCTGTCATTGTATATGACAATCCATATAAATCACATTTGCTGAGAGCTAATTCTCTTCTCTCCATCTCACATTCCTCTGATCATCATTACTTACTATCTTTTCCTTCATTTCAGTCTCTGATGGTGAGATGGCCCTTCTTCTTAACTAGGTTAACACTCTACACATATGATTGATACTATCCCCTCCTGTCTTTTCCAGTAGACTACTTCCTACCATCTCTCTCATTTTCTAATTTTCATTCTCTCCCTATCTATTAATTATTCCTTCTTTGCTCCCTGGAAATATACTCATTTTCTTTTATCATTTTAAAAAAACCCTCACTAGATGCTACCATATCTCCTAGTTATCATTCTATATCTACCTTCCCCTTCTTCTGGAAAAAAAAATACTGTATTAGTCCCTTCCATTTCCTTTTTTCTCACTTGCTTTTAAACTTCTATAATCTGACCTCCAACTTCATTATTCAACTGAAATCTTCTTTAAAACTAACAACAGTCTCTTTAATTGTCAAATCTAGTGGCTTGCTCTAGCTGCTCATCCTTCTTGGTGTTTATTTAGCATTTGACACTGTCAAGCACCTTAACCTCCTGGATATTCTTTCTTTTCTGTTTTTTTTTTCTTTCTCTTAGTTCTCCTTCTACCATCCTGATTAGTTCCTTTTCAGTTGATTTTTTTGAATTTGCATCCACATTGTACCTATTAACTGTGGATGTTTCCCAAGGTTCTCTCTTGGACCTTCTCTTTTCTCTCTGGACTCTCTTCCCTTGGCCCTATGCTTAGTTAGCTCTTGTGGGTTCTATGATCCTATCTATGCAAATGATTTCCAGATTTACATATGCAGCCTTGGTTTCTCTACTAAGCTTTCATCCATTATCACAAACTGATGGTTAAACATTTAGAACTGGGTGTTCCACAGGCATCTCAAATTCAATAGGTACAAATCCTTTTCCTCTTCCCTACTTTCTTTGTACTGTCAAAGGCACTGTCATCCTTCCACTGTCACCCTTGCTCTCTCAGCCTTGTGTCATCCTGGATTCTCCTTCACTCACTGTATCTGTCCATCAATTGACAAATCTTGTAATTTTTTTTTCTACAACATCTTTCACATATGGTCCCTTCCTTATACTCACCGAACCCTTGATACCTCTCTCCTGGACTACTGCAACCGTCTTCTTTGGTCTCCCTGCCTCAAATATCTTCCTACTACAATTCATCCTCCAATTCAGCTGCCAAAATAATTGTCTTTAAAACAGAGGTCTGACCATGTTATTTGACACTTAAAAATCTTCCTAATTGAGCCCAGCCCTTTCCTACCTTTACAATCTTCTTGTGTTATTGTCCTTTTCACACACAGGAGGCAGAAGGGTGGCACAGTGTATTAGAGTGCTGGGCTGGGTCAAGAAGATCCAAGTTCTAATCCAGTCTGACACTTCAGTAACTATGATCCTGGGTAAGTCACAATCTCAGTTTTCTCAAATGTAAAGTAGCATCACAAAAGCACCTACCTCATAAGGTTATTGTGAGGATCAAATGAGGTAATTTTTGTAAAATGCTTACTTAGCATAATGCCTAGGTATTGTATATTAATACATGCTTGTTTCCTTCTCCATTACCCACTCTATGATCTAGACCAGGGGTGGGGAACCTGTGACCACATGTGGCCTTGTAGGTCCTCAAGTGTGGCCCTTTGACATAATCCAAACTTTGCAGAACAAATTCCCTTAATAAAAGGATCTGTTCTGTCAAACTTGGACTTGATCAAAAGGCTGCACTTGAAGACCTAGAAGGCCATATGTGACCTCAAGGTTTCAGGTTCCCCACCCCTGATAGTCATACTGTTCTAATTGCTCTTTCTCACACATGACACTGTCTCCCATTGCCATTTATACTGGCTCTTTCCCCATTCCTGAAATGCTCCTACCTTCCTATAAGACTCAGCTCAAGTGTTTGTGTCTGTCCTTTGTTGCTGAAGAAGACCATGCCATCAGAGAAATAATGACATGACTTGCACTTGACTTTGTTTTGAGTGAGGGAGGGCTGTGCAGGTCACCAGCCTCACTTCTCCTCCAGAGCCATCTGAATGCAGTGACCAGATCAAGTACCAATTTATGGAAGACTTTCTTGTTTCTACCAGCTGCTCAAACGTTATTTTCCATTCACTTTGTATTTGTCTTGTATGTTCTGTTTTTCATATGTTGTCTCTCCCATTAGAATATAAGCTCCTCGAGGGAGGACATTGTTTTTGCTTTTCCTTTGTATCCATTAAAGCAAAGCTTAAAATATATCTATTTCTTTCCTCAAGCTCAGAGTTAAGGTTGTTTGTTTGAGGAAGGAGATATTTAAATGTAGAACTACAATTAGTAACCAGATCCTAATCAACTCAGCAAATGATGGAATTATGAAGTAAAAGCCGAAACCAAATTGCTTAATCAAAAGCAGAGGGGGAGGGAGAATTCCAAAATTCCAAAGGAAGAGGTAGGATGGGGAGCAAAGAGAAGAAGGTGGAACTTTGGAGGTTGTCAGAGTGAAGTGAGTGGGTATGGAGTTATATAAATCAACTGTGGTGGTGGAAAGAAAGCAGGGGCTTAGTATGAGAATTTAGTTCAGACAGGGAAGTCAGATTAGTGAAACAGTTTCATAAGTTATCAAAGAAAGCTATGGAATGTCTTCTCTGCAGGGTTTTAAAAATAAGAATAGTTTCACATATCTTCAGGAGTTCAAGGAAGTAGCAATAAAAATAGTAATCTCATATTTATATAGCATTATAACCTTTCCAAGCAATTCGACATTTGATACCTTATTTAATCCACACAACAACTAAGAATTAGGGTAGGGTAATGTTATTGTCAGATTAGGAAACAGACACAATAAAGTTAAAGGCTAGGTTGGGAGGAGATATATGGAGAAGGAAGGAAATTAAGGACGGAAAGCCTTAGAAGATTTTTGAAGTTCAGAGGAAAATTATGATTTTTTTTTTAATAGAAAACTTCTTTCTTTTCAGGTATGTTTATTACTCACTGTTAAGAAGGCGGAAGTCAATGAATGGGTAGGAGCCACGGCGTTCAGCAGGAACCCCTGTCTGACCTCTTACTCGTACATCTCCTAGAAAACAGAAGATAAATGTTTGAAAACACTGCCAAGCATATCCACGCTCACTCCACAAATACTCCAAAATCATCAGGTGAATGGCATCAGTGCCAAAGGCCAAAGAAGACAAATTCTAACCAACAGGGTCTAGAGAATGTGTTTATACAAAAAGACTTTTATTCAATACTTTTGATGATGATGATGGTTTCCAACAAATGATGATGATAGCAGTCCATACAATCCTTAAGTTAAATAGAACAGGTATTATTATTCCCTTTTTGTAGATGAGGAAATAGAGAGGTGAAGCCACAATTTGTTTTCAGGTCTTTTCACTCAAAATTCAGTGTTCTTTCTACTCTACCAGACTGTCTCCCGGAATAAAGACCATCCCCACATTAGAAAGTGTGCCCTGAACTTTCTAGTCAGCTACAAAGCCTCCATAAGCATTATTCCTCTGTAGCGTCATAATGGCAGTACATCTGAAGTATTCTGAAAGAGTGCTGTAAGTTGTATTTTTCGCTTTTTATTCAAACTCACATTTGCCCACAATATTATTTCTTGTAGGTTTGGTACAACTGATTTTTATTTAGGGTCTTCTATTCCCCAGTTGACATCCTTCCCCCTTTCCAGAATTCTGCTCAGATCCCCTTACGTTCTTCCATGACTAAGCCACTGGGAATATCAACAGAGGACCCGACAATGAAAAAAAAATGAGGATTGCTGCCGTTCTTTGTTAAAGTATCTTATAAAAAGAGATATCTTCATGGAGCTAAAAAGCATGAAGCAGAGTGTCAGATTTTTCTCTATTGTGAATTTACTATTTGTTTCATATTTGTATTGTCTTTAAATTTATAACTTAATCTGTTGTATTGGCTAATAGGCTATTTTACATAATGAACCAACAAAGGGACAGGAACTGAACTTGGAATTTCATTTGTTTAGGAAATGCTTGGGTAAGGGAACTCCTATCAATGCAGACTAGCAACTGCTGGGATCTTAAAGAGCTAGCTATCTCCTTGGCACTGAGACTCAATGACGTGTGTGTGCAGGGTCACACAGCCAGGTCTTCCTGCTTCTCTTATTTGCTAAGCTACCCTCTCTCCTAAAGAAGATAATAGCTTATGGAAAATAGGACAAAGCAAAGGGTAAGGACAGCCAGAAAAGTCCATATTACCTTTACTTCTGAAGAGAAAAAGTAGGTTCTTTGGGAAACCTAAATGAATAGCCCTAATAAATGAAGAGGAAAATCATGTTAACCTTTAAAAATTGCCTGTATTTCTGACCGATGATTTAATTTCTCTAGGGAACTCTTGGTGTGGAATTTAACCCAACTGATAAAAAGTATAGATTTGTGTGTAACTGAAAGTCTTAAAATATTGATAGGGGGCAGTAAGATTTTAAATGTAGTCATTCTTCCAGCACTTACTAAGTGCCTAGGGGCAGCTAGGTGGTGCAGTGGATAGAGCACCAGTGCAAAAGTCAGGAGGACCTGAATTCAAATGTCACCTCAGACACCTGACACTCACTAGCTGTGTGACCTTGGGCAAGTTACTTAACCCCAACTGCCTCATCCTGGATCATCTCTAGTCATCCTGATGAATATCTGGTCACTGGATTCAGATGGCTCTGGAGGAGAAGTGAGGCTGGTGACCTGCACACCCTCCCTCACTCAAAACAAAGTCAAGTGCAAGTCACATCATCATTTCTCTGATGGCATGGTCTTCTTTGGCAACAAAGGATGAACATACACACACACACACACACACAAGTGCTTATCATATGTCAGAAAAAGATCATACAGCTAGAATATGTCAGAGGGAGGATCTGAATCTAGGTTATTTATTACTCTAAAGTTTGGCCCCAATCAGCCATATGTGCCCATGCATATATGTATATACACACACAAATATATATATATGTATATATGCATACACAGTATATGTACACATAAGCATGTCTATATGTAAGATGACAGGATATGCACATATATACATATAAACACATATGCATCTACACCAATATATACTCTCTGTACAGAGCAGGGCAGAAGAATTTCTCCCTACCTAGAATACACATAATACCTTTTCTCCAGATTAGCTTAAAGCCCCTTTATGACTATTGTCCTTGCTGCTGTTCCAATAGAATGAGGTAAAAACAGCTCAAGGCCTTCCTCCCAACTGCAGATTTAATTTGGGAAACAGAGAGCAAGTCTACTCTGCGCCTCCATTACATAAGACATACGTTAGAATCATTCTAGACTCATCCTTTTCAGCAGCCATGTTGCTGAAGAATAACCTTGAGAAATCTCCAACATGATGGATGACTCTCTTCCCACAGGATAATCTTTGTAAGAAAGACCCCGACATTCTTCATTTCACTACTACCTGACCTTTGTCCAGAATCTTTCATCTTCACTTGCCCCTATGTGGTTACCTTTCTTCTCTTTTTAGACTCCCAGTTCCTGCTGTATATAAGTTGTTTGAGGGGAGTGATTGTCTTCCTTGCTTGTACATGTAACTCCAGTGCTTAGTACAGCGACTGACACATAGTAAGCTCTTAATAATTTCTCTCTTGGGTGTTCTCTCCCTCCCTCCTTCCCTCTCCCCCTTTCTCTTGCTCTCCCTCTCCCTCTAGCTCTTGCTCAGTGGATAAGAGTGCTGGGCCTGGAGTCAGAGAGATTCATCTTCCTGAGTTCAAATTTGGCCTTAGACACTTACTAGCTGTGTGACCCTTGGCAAGTCACTTACCCATTTGTCTTACTTTCCTTATCTGTAAAATGACTTGGAGAAGGCAATGACAAGCCACTCCAGTTAGGAGAGTATGAATGTCTATGGTCAAGAAATATTTCCCAACTTAGGAGCTTTTGTTGTAGTGTGTTATAGGTAGACTCTTACCACTTATGGGCCAGGCCTGCACTGTAAACAATAAATAGAAAAAAAATTCTTCTCCAGTGTTCTGGTAATTCATACATAAATAAAGGGAGACAATGCCTGTATTCTAAATTAATGGCCAATAGCTTGCTTTCCTTTAGCAAAATAGGTATTTTAAAGTCTTTAAAATGAAATTTTCAATAACATTTCTACTTCACCAAATAGTGTCTAATGTTCAAAGATGTTCTTTTCATATGATCTGTCTGCTGTATGGTCCCTTCACACAGTGTTTTCACTAAAAAAAAAAATGCCCAATGGGGTCACGAGAGTCAGACATGCCTGAAAATGATTGAATATCTATCTATCTTCTCTCTGTTACTTAAGTATACTGTTCATTGTCAAATTGCTTCTCAAACCTTCTTGACAAATTCATGGTTGAACATTTGAAGTATTTATTCTATCAGCTTCAAGGCATTCCACTACTTTGGTTTGTGCCCTTATGTGCATTCTCCATCACATCTAGGCACACTCATTTTGCCTCTTTTGTCCTGGAAAAAATGTCATTTTTTTCATCAGCAACTAGCTGACTTTTTTTCCCTTTGTCTAGGGGGTGCTTAAGTAATAATTTATAAATACCTCTTGGCTTGAACTTAGCTCTTTATAATAATTTAGTTTAAAATCCTTCTTCAGGAAGCCTTTCCTGATTAAAAATAACTAGAATTAAAAATTAATTAAGCAAAGTTCAAGCAGGTTGCTAACTCCTTTTGTCTTTTTTATATGGAAAATTTCATGGGAGGTAGAATGATGTAGTGGAGGCAGCGGATAGAGTGCTGGGCCTGGACTAAGGAAGACCTGAGTTCAAATCCAGCCTCAGACACTTAGCAGCTGTGTGACCCTGGGCAACATTTGCCTCAGTTTCCTCATCTGTAAAATGAGCTGGAGGAGGAAATGGAAAATCACTCCAGTATTTTGGCCAAGAAAACCTTATGGACAGTATTGATGTGATATGGTCCATGGAGTCACAAAGAGTTGGCCACAACTAAATGATCGAACAACTAAGTATAACATGGTAGAAAGAATACTGAGCAAGCCAGAAGATCTGAATTCTAATTCTAGATTTGCTAGGACTTGCTATATGACCTTGAACAAGGCATGCCAAGAGAATTTTGTACCTTAATTACTGCATTCACAAAGTGTGGGGGTTGAAAAAGTTTCTTTATATCTAAAATGGGCAAATTGGTTCTCTAACCTTCTAGGACCCAAATTTAAATGAAAAATACGATTCTCTGATTATTTGTATCACTCTTTACAGTGTTCAGAAGGCTTTTATACATAATCTTATTATTTTGTGACTAAATAATGAAAGTTGACTTTGCACCTAAGAATTTAATCCTTCCTATGTGCTCTATGTATATGCACAAGGAAGAAAACATGTACAAATGCATACATAAACTATGCAGAAAGAGAAAGAAATTGGGTTGCCATTGGCTTCATAGTTCCTGTTGAGTGTGAATTTTGTTTGCTTTTGGTCAACAAAACAGTCATCAATTCAGCACCATTTCTGGAATTCCATGAATCCCATTCCTATTTACATCCTTTGTGATACTAGGGCTCAAGAAGATGGCTATCATTTATACATATGTTTCATTAATTAATAAATTCCTGTACTGATAAGGAAGAATAATTATCAAGAAAGTATCTTCTGGTTTTTATTTTCAAGTAAATAATGGAAAGCAATTATAAAAATTTATATTGAACTTTCTATTAATGGGATTACACAGAACAGAACCCTAAATTAAACTGAATTTCCTTTTGAGATCCTTCTTTTGGATAATTAGACAAATGACAATAGACACCATATTTCATAGATTCCGTGACCTCATCATTTTAGGTCCTATCTTCTTTTATGTCTTTTCATCCCATGTGATTCTGTTCAATGTCTTTCTATAACTTTTCTAGAGACAATTCATCCAAGACCTAGACTCTCTCCTTTTGTAACTCTACTGTGGTGAGTGTCTGTATGAGGCGTATTCAGAGACAACTGCGTAGTGCAAAAGGTAGGATGCACACAGAGGGATACCCCCAAATTGGAGGTATAAAGTCTGTGCATTCTGGGCCAGCTTACCTGAAATGTACCTGCTGCGTTGACTCTTTAGAGACAGGCTGCCTGGGAGCAGGTACTGACTGGCTTCACCTGGCACCAATAGGTACCTAAGGCAAAGAAGGCACCACAAGGGACCAAGCTTTTCTTTTCCCCTGGCCCAGCCCACCCGATGCCCCATGCCCATCAGGCATGGGACACCCTCTCCTAGTTAGAAGCTAGTCCCTTATCCTTTTCCTCATGGGAAGTAACCCAGAGTCCTCTCTGGTATTTTTAGTATCTCTGAGCTACCAATATAGCATTCTGCAATCAAAGATTGAAAATCATTCAAGAGATCAAATGACCCTGGGAAGAACAGGTCGGAGAAAAACCAGGAGAGAGTAATGTCACCAAAACCTAGAGAGAAGAGACGATCAAGGAGAAAAGGGTGATGGACAATGTCAAAGATTATAGTGAGGTCAAGACTGAGAAGAGGTCATTAGATTTGGCAACTGAGAAATCACTGGTTTTTTGGAAGAGAGTATTTTCAGCCAAATGACAAAATTACAAGTCAGACTGCAGAGTCAAGTATTGAGTGAGGAGAAAGGAAGTGGAGACAATGATTAGAAGGTGGTCTCCTCAATAAGTTTAGCCATGAAAGGAGAGGGAGAGAGAGAGAGAGAAAGAGAGAGAGAGACACCCACACACACACACACACACACACACACACACACACACACACACACACACACGGGGGGAGGGGGTTATGGGGGAGAGAGAGAGAGAGACAGAGAACAGAGGTTAGCAGGGTTGGATGGATCAAGCAAGGGTTTTCTGAGAATAGGAGAGACATAGGCATATTTATGAGCAGAAGGGAAATAGCCAATAGAGTAGGAGACATTAAATGAGAAGGTGGATATGATAGAGGAATCAAACTATTTGGAGAAGATGGGATGGAATGGGATCCGTGCAAAGGGTTTTGTCTTGGCAAAGAAGAGGATCACTTCTCTGTGTGATACTGGGGTGAAGGAGACAGTGGCAGAAGGCACTTGAGTAATATCAGATGAGGAAGAGGACAGAAGAGGAAGTTCTGGCAAATGGTGTCAATATTTTTTCAGTAAAATATGAGGCAATGTTCTCAGCTGAGAGTGTGTGAAGAGGAAGACCATGGGAATTTTGAGGAGATGAAAAAGTTTTGAAAAGCTGCTGTAGTGAGTGGGATAGTCAATTAGGAAAGGCTAGAAGTATTGCCTTGCCATGGTGAGGGCACAGTTGAGATTAAGCAGCATGATTTTGGAGTGGAGCTAGCCAGTCAGTAAGGCTTCCTGATTTTCTCTAGCTTTGCTCAGCAGCATGTGAGTACGAGCAAAAGCAGTGGATGGTGGGAGTAATCCAACCCTGAGGTTTAGCAACGTACTATTGGCAACAGACTAAAGGGCAAGGGACTCAAAAGAGAAGGACAGAGAAGAATAAAATCCTTCTGTAAGGCTTTGCAAATGTATTTGTAGTACTTTAAACCACCATTGCCTTTATCTGCACCGTGTCTCTCTTGCTTGCTGAATTTTAGGGATCTTCTAACATCCTAATTGGAGTATTTGTATCCGTTAAACTTCCTGAAGAATGAGAGTGAGAGTCATGCTTTTTACTTTTGCCCATTTCACGTGTCCAACAGTCTCATTTCTTTGTCCCAAGTTACATTTTTTCCAAAATAATTTTTACTATTCTCTCCTGTACCTTTTGCATTCAAGTCACCTATCAAAGTATATGTTGCTTGAATCTGGAAAATCTTGTTAAGTACTTCAGAGAATTTCTCTAATTCTTCATGTTCTGCTATGGATGTTGGCATATAAACTACCATTATCTTCATGGTGGTCTGTTAACATTATTATGGGTATTTTAAGGCAAGTGGGCAAAACCCCATAAAATGGTGTTTTTTATTTCTTATGAGCCCACAATGCAACCAACTTCTCCAGTTCCTTTGTCACCCTCTGTAAGGAGAACTTGTAAGGATTTAAATTTAATTTTAAATTTCTAACTGCACTTCTTTATGTATTTAATTTTTATTTATAACAAAAATGTCAATATGGATGCAGTTTTGTTTTTTTAGAGGTGTGTTGATTTTTGGGTAACTGAACAAAATTCATATATTAAGAGGACTCTCACACCAGAGATATGAACACCCATAGACACCATTAAGAGGATCAATAATGAAATCAATCTGTATAGATGGTCTAAAAATTATGTGATTTTTAACTTACTTTATTCATTTATATGACATTATCATTTTCCTAAAGCATGGGTCTATGTAAATTCCCCCCAACATCACCCCTACTCAATAAACTTCACTGGCTGTGTATTGATTCCAGGATCAAATACAAATAACTCTTATGTTCAAAGTCCTTTATAATCTAGTCCTTTCCTACCTTTCCAGTCTTCTTCCACATTACTCCCTGCCATGTACTCTTTGATCCAGTAACATCAACCTTCTTGCTCTTCTATGAACAAGACACTCTATCTCTTGGTTCTGGTCATTTTTTTTTTATGACTGTCCCCCATGCCTGGAATACTCTACCTCCTCATCTCTGACTGCTGGCTTCCCTTAAGTTCCAGCTAAAATCCCATCTTCTACAGGAAACTTTACCCAAACCCTCTTAATTCTAGCACTTCTCCCTTCTTAATTATTTCCAGTTTATCCTGTAGATAGCTTGTTTGTACATGTTTGCTTGTTGTCTGCCATATCAGATTGTAAGCTCCTTGAAGGGAAGTACTGTCTTTTGCCTCTTTTTTGTATTCCTAGAATTTAGCACAGTGCCTGCCTGACATGTAGTAGACATTTAATAAATGCTGATTGACTGACTGGCCATCACTGTGGAAGTAGAATGGTATTTCATATAACTGAGAGATACTTTGTATTTTATGAATTGGATAGATTTCTGTGACTATAGTGATTGGCCACATGGGGGACAGACTGGTGGCAATAAACCTCAGTAAGGGTAATTCTAAGACAACAGATAGCCTGGCTCCAAACCCAAACTCAAATACTTTCTAGCTTGGAAAAACTTGCACTCTGCAGGCATAGCTTAGATTTTGAGAAGCCAAGTTCACCTACCACAGTGAGCTAACATGGTAGAAGTTTTGTGTACTCCTCCTGAGGATGGTTGTACATATACATAATAGATGCAAATATAATACAGTCACTTCTGCTATAACATGACATATGTTCCTAAAAATTACTGCACTTTGCAAAATTGCACAATAAAAACTATAGGGCTTATGGGAAAAATGGAGTTGGGAGCGAACTACTTCCAGCCATCAACATTTCTTTTCTTTTTGTGGCTTTGTCTTTGATGGTCTTCAATGTGGATTCTTTTATGACTGCTACTGAGGAGATATCACATGTTCTCTCATTCCTTTTGAAATGCTTTATTATTTTAAGCTTCCCCTAGATACAGAAAGCTTTTCTTTTGCATGCACTATGTAGGGTTTTTGAACCAGGATACTTAGACATGTTTAGGATGTTGAATGAATAGGCTGTTTTTTTTTTTTAATATAGAAAAGTTCACAAGTTGTGAAAGAATAGCAAAATACAGTATTGTAGGATAACACAGTAAACTGAGGTAGCTAGTAGATGTTTGAGGTATTGTGTGTGTGTGTGTGTGTGTGTCTGTCTGTCTGTCTGCATTTTGTATATTCCTATGTAATCAGATCCATTTGGGTGCAGCAGCTTTCTGTATTCATCTAGTATTTCTTGTGGACAACACTGTACATTTGCAAACATGAAATTCATGCTATGTTTAAGTTGCTCCCTAATATATCAATTGCATTGGAAAAAATCTGCATTTTCAAAACAAGTGTTATAGTAGACCTGACTTTATAAAATAAATATATGTATGTACATAACAACAATTAGAGTTTCACACAAGGTTAAAATAGAATTTTATGTACCTTCTGCATTGCCCCTATTCATTCATTCATTCAACATTTACCCCTATTTTCAAGTCTAATGATTATTGTTTTTCAGTATTAATCCTGAGGCACTGAAAGGTCCCAGTTTTAAAAAATAATTGTGTTTACTATTCCTTCCTAAGTGAACTTATACATTCATTTATTAAACAAATTTTTACGAAATGCCTTTTATCCTCAAGGCACAGTTTGGGAAAGATTTTTTTAAGAATAAAAGTTGAAAAAAAGTTTTCTGGTAACCTGGTAACCTGGTTTTCTGGTAGCTAACAGAAAAATGAAATTAATTAGAATTCCCTGTTATATGAACATTAGGGTTTATTATGATTTTATTGCATTAAAAGTAATGCAGTTGCCTTTCTAAGCAACAGAGTTTTATGATAAAAATGTTTAAAAGTCTCTTTATTTTCTTTCATGAACCATCTTGGAATATTTAAGTACCTTCAACAACTCAAGAGAGTTGAGTTACTTGGTAACAACTGTTTCCACTTACCTCAGTTTCATCATCTGTAAAATGGGGATACCTACCTCCCAGGATTGTTGTGAGGATCAAATGAGACAATAATTGTAAAGGGCATAGCATAGTGCCTGGCGCATAATAAGCATTTTATAAATGTTACCTATTATTACCTAAAGAAGCAATGGTTACTGAGTTGATATCAAAATAATGAGACAAGTGGTATTGTATTGAAAGGATTTTACTGGCTCACCTTCACAGCTATCCATCTATTTATGCAAGGCATTAGATCCAAGTTCAACAATTGTTCTGAGTATTCATTAAACCCTTCTTTTACTTAAGTAACCTTTTCTGGCAAAAGGAAGGTTCCGTGGGAGCAGGATAGGAAGTGTTGACAGCCCAAAGTCATATCTTTAGTCTCTACTTATTGTGTTCCAAAATCAAACCAACAGCAGAAGAATTTTTATTTTGAAAGGGCTGCTTCCCTCTTGCCCCTTCAGGCTGAAGATACAACATATCACCCTGGAATATTTAATGGTGCAAAGACATACAGAGAGCTACATTTCCACAAGAGCCAAGAACTGGAGGCAGTCACTCAACTTCCCAGGGGACATATTTTCTGCATGGATCTGTTGCCCACTTGGCATTTCACTTTGTCTCTGTTTAATAAAAGCCTGTACTAGGTAACAGAAGTTTATGTGGCTTCTTATGTAACTGTCAGCAAGGGTGGAGACTGTGGCCGTGATGACAACTTACAGTTGCTGAAACATCAGCCACATGACAAGAACCAGAATCTGGCTATAACCATGGTGTCAAGGTCATTTCAGGGTGGGGAGAAGGGGTGAGAGAAAGAGGGACGAACCAGTGACTACAATGAAGAAGGGTAAAGAATTCTTCAAAATAAACTGATTGTAAAGGAGATAAAACTGAAATTCAATATGGATACACCCATTAAAGATCAAGGAAAATAAGACAGTGGTGGTAATTGGACAAATGTGACAGAAGCTGAGGGGCTCCCAGGAAATAGATTTATTTTAGCTTTATATGCCAGTCATTGATTTCACAGTCGAATCCTGTAAGTTAGAGACACTGATGGACAGATAACCCAGCCCTCTGCTTTTCAGGCTAGAATTCAATATACCACATGGTGCTATTAAGAGGATCAAATGAGATAATGTTACAAAAAATGCTCCATAACCATAGAGTATTACGTAAGCCTAAGCTATCTTTGTAATACATGGCATTCCCTAGACTGACAACTTTGTAAATTCTAGCTGGTCATTTCCCAAGGCCTGCAAAATGATCTCCTCTGTCTTATCTGGTCTACCTAACTAAGTTAAAGTGGAGGTTTGTATAATTTAATTGTCTGGTGAATTTACAGGTTGGTGTGGATATTTGAGACAGAGACTTTGAGGATTACGATTTTTCCTTTTATTTAAATTGGTTGATTAGATTGCCCTAAATTCACCAGATAAACATGAAACCCTCCTTCACTTTGGTGAGCAGGCTGGGCCACTGAGGATTATTTATTGAACAAGCTAAGTCTGAAGCTTCAGGTCTTTCTGTCTGATTTCATCAGTGCTGTGCTCCCAGGTTCTCAATGAGAGCTCTGTGTGCAGTAAGAAAAACTACGTGCCTGTAGCACAGAGCCTACTCTATCGAGGATAGGAACAAAATAATTTCCTGGCATGTGAAATGTTTTTTTTTTAATCACTTAAAAACCCCCATTAATATTGGTTTAAACTCAAACACAGATAAAGTGAACACTTCACAAAGTTAAGAAAGACTGGAGACCATGGAAAATCATCTTGACTTATTAAATTCTGCAGTACAAATGGTTTTAAATACATTCAGGGTCAGGTATATGGGTTAGGGCAGTGAATCAGAGAAAGCTATGCTCTCAAATGGTACAGACTTTTATAAGCTAGGCAGGGAGGATTCTGACTCAGACTGGAGTCCCTAGGTCCTCCTCCCTCCTCTGGGCTTTTCTTCAGTGGATGTTTTTTTCCAGAGGGAAAATGAGAGAAAAATAAGCCTCAATCATTGGGAGTGCAGGAGTCTAATAAAAAAAGATATTGAACAAAGAGCAGTAGGAATGTTTAAAGAAAGTTCCAAGAACTGTCAAAGCTCAGGAGAACACAGCGGCATGTTCTTTTATGGAGATCAGGACAAGAGGAAAAAGGGAAAAGAAAAATCACCTCTTGGAATGTGAAATATATCTTAAGGTATTAACAAAAGCACCAGGCTAATCTCAAAACAAATCCCTGACTTCAATTCTGTGAGCATACCTAGTTTCTTCTGCATCTTACATGAGACACCAGTAGGGAGAATATCTCTGCCCTGACTAAACTGTCCTAAGTCATCTTCCTGAAACCATGATTCTTCAAATTGTCATCCAGTGTGGATTACAGATGAGTACTCTGTTGTCCCGTGACTCTTCCTCCTCTTTCTGCTCTTTTTGGTGAGAGGACAGAGATGGGAGAAAAGGGGTTCCATTACTGTAGCATTCACATGTGTTCAGTAACCTAGCGTAGGCATAACTGGGTTACCGTGATTCTTGGCTCAGACTGTATACATTGGTCTGATTTTGAGGGCATAGAGTAAAACCACAGTGAATGTGGGGGGCATCAACTCGGAGGACCACCTAGAAAGATGAAACCCCTGAGGTGAGATAGTCAGTTTCACCCTGGGTTTGCCTTCTTTTACAGACAACTCTTATTTTCTGATACAGTTGAAAAACCTGAAACAATTTTAAAGGTCTAGCAACTGCTGGTATTTTATCCTCACCTGGCCAGTTCTAGGGAACCCTAAAGCACTTCCATATTCTTTGGGAATATAGATCTATGACTAATAGACTGGCTATGGCTTCCTGGAACTTTGGGATGGTTTCAGCTAGCAGAGGTTCTTAACTTTTTCTGTAAGTGGGTAATGGACCCCTTTGATAGATAGCTTGGTGAAGCCTATAGAGTCCTTCTTCAAATAATGCATTTAAGTGCATAAAATAAAACACATGGTATTACAAAGGAAGCCAATTGTACTGAAATAAAGATGTATTTTTTAGAAATCTAAGTTCATGAACTCCTAAAACCTATTCACAGATACCCTGGAGCTAGAGAGTTTCATTATCCTTTCTCTCCTTTCTTCTGCCAATGATCTCCCTGCCCTACATAAAGAAACATCAGCCTTAATGATAACCTTAAAAACAAAAAAAATAAAATAACTTGAACATTGCCTAAATCAACTTCCTAGGTCAGGTAGTCACCTGTAAAAGTCTTCATGATCTGCCTAATTATTTCCTTTACCTGAAGTCTGATCAAAGTCATTGCTCTAAACATTATCAGCTGGAAAAAAATTGTCATATCAGGCATGATTAATTGGGCAAAATAAGAATTAGCTACAAACTCTTGTGTTTTGAATTTTGAATAAGTCAAGTGAAACTTTTTTTTTAATGTATTGTTTGTTTTCATGTGCTTCTGAACTTCCTGGTTCTGGCTGGGAACAAGGACAAACCTGCCAAAATACTGCAAGAAAAGATGTTGCTGATCAGCAGCAGGAAATACTCCACATCCCATGAGGGAGCCTGTTCTCAGAAGACTGCCTGGCCAAGTCTGCAGAACGGAGAAGTACTGTTGGGCAGTCATGCTTGTAAGAGGAGGCTTCATTGATCCTAGAACTAATTGGAAGGTCTTGCATGGTGGCTCATCTCTGCTGTGTGGCACCGAGGCTTTAAAGGTGTAAGTGCTTGCTTTTTAGAAAAAGGAAAAAGAATTTGTAACTCAGTTAGAAATACATTTGAATTCAAATCTTATGAGTTGGGAGAGACCTTAGAGAGCACTGAGCACATATTCCATCCCAGATCCAAATTCTTCTTGACAGAATTGCTTCCAAGGATCATCCAGGCTTAGTTTGAATATTTCTGAACACATGGAGCTGACTACTTTTTTAGGTAGTCCTTTCCATGGCAGGGATACTCTTGGTGTCAAAAAGTTCTTCCTTATTTTTTTTTATTTTCTTTTTTTAAATTATTATTATTTTTAATGGTTTACAATCGCTGCCATAAAATTAAGATTTTATCCCCCCCACACCTACCCCTCACTACCCCCCTCCTCCCCACTACCGCATACAATTCTGTATAGGTTCTACATATACTTTCCTATTGAGTACATTTTCACTATAGTCATGCTATGTAATCGAACTAAAATAAATGGAAGAAATCATATAACAAATCAAAACATGATACACAAAAACACACATACACACAAACATGATCTGCTACATTCTGGGAATGACTTCCATATTTCTTTCTCTGAGTGTGGAAGGCATTTTGCCTTAGAAATCCACCATTGGGATTTTTTTTTTTATAAGTTCTTGCATTATTACGAAATTCCAAGTCTACCAGAAAAAACTCTCGCACACTGTGGTCGTTGCTGTGCACAAAGTTGTCCTGGTTCTGCTCCTTTCACTCAGCATCAGATCATATAAGTCCTTCCAGGCCTGTCTGAAGTTCTTCCTTATTTTGATTGAATTAAGATTTATTTCTCTGTAACTTCTACCCAGTCAAGGGTCCTGGTTCTGACTCTTGGAACGACATAATAAATCTGTGCCTTTCCCCTCCAGCTCTTAAGATATTTGGAGACAGGTATGGTAATGCCAGGCTAATATGAAACTTCTCCAGGCTAAAAATGCCTAAAAATGACATAGTTTCCTATTTTCCCAGGATCCTCCTGTTTGTCAAGTTTCACTCTTAAACTAGACTAGACTAGACTAGAGTTATATGTGACATACCAGGGCAGGGTATGATAGGACTATTATTTCCCTTGACCTCAATATCAATTCAACTTTGTTGACTTAAAATTTTTTAAAGCTAATTTAATCATGCTCTTGGCCTATTTTGAGCTTGTGGTTGTCTCAAGCCTCCAGATCTTTTTCATATGAATACTTTATCTCCTCTATTTGTAAAACTGATTTTTAAAAAAGAAATCCAACTGTCAAGTTTTACATTTACTACTGTTGCATTAAATCTTAGTGGTTTTAGTCTTCCATTTTGATTTAGTTATCCAAATTAAATATCTTAGCTCTCTGTATGTCATCTATAGATCTGATGAGCATCAAAAATTATTGGACTAAGCACAGAACCTTGTGGCATGAAACTGAAAGACAGTGTGTCATAGCAGATAGAAGGCTGGTCTTGGAATCAAGGTCTGGGTTTGAGTTCTATATGATCCTATATATGACTCATCTATAAAATGGGGATAATAATATGCTCTTAGTCTCACAGAGTTGTTGTGAGGGTCAAATGAAATAATATATTAAAGTATACTACAAAGTGTTATTTGAATGTTAGTTATTATTATTGACATCATGTGATTAATTAATACTTTCAATAAGTCATAATTCCACATAACTGCACTATTCTTCTCTAGCCTATACTACTTCATCTTTCCTATAAAACTAATATGAGATACTTTGTCAAATTATCCACTTAAAGCAAGATATACTACATCTGCGGTATTCCCCTGACACACCAGTTTGATAACTCTATCAAAAAGAGGAAATGAGCTTAGTTTGGCATGACCTACTCTTAGTGAATCTGTGCTGACTCCTCGTAACATAACTTCCCTTTCTAGGTGGTTACAAGACATCAACTTAAAGATCTCTTTTGGAATTCTGCCTGGTATTGACATTCAGTTTACCAGTCTGCAGTTTCCAGAGTTCATCCCCCCCCTTCTGAAAAAAAAAAGAGACATTTACTCTTTTCTAGTTTTCTGGTGCTTCTCCATGTTCCATGAGTTCTCAGAGATTATTCAGTTCTGCAATCCCATTTGCCAATTCCTTCAGCACATTGATATGTAATTCATCTAAGCCTGTTGCCTTGACCTAGGCTTGGGTCCTTTGCTATTCTGGTCTATTCTCTCTTGGGTTTCAATTTCTTCTGCATAATGTTTGTTTCACACTTCATATTTTGAAGGCCACTCTTCACCAGGATCGTCTGTCATCCAGTAGTATTACAATATATTCCTCAGGCAATTTTCCAGTTTTGTACTTATCCATCTCACTTTGAATATCACTAAAAAGAGAACTTTTTTTTAAAAAAATGGTGCTTAGTATGTCTTGCAAGCCTCAGCTTTTTCCAGCTTTACCTTTCTGGGCACTGCTGTTCTTCCTTGTTTGTCCTCTGCCTTCTCTCTTCTGTACATCTTTTTTAATCCAAGCTCATCAAAGAGCTTTCTGTGTAGTCACATTGTTTTCTTTAAGTATCTTCTCTTTTATTTTCTCTACTGGGGCCTTGGTCATTATATTGTCGCAATGTATCTAACCTCTATGGGGCTCCTTTTCTTCACCTATAATATTCATGGGGTTGAACTAGGTGATTTATAAGAATTTTTTTCAGCTCCAAAAATTAATAATGTAACTCTTGAGCCATATTCTCTCTTTGAGTTTCTGTTTAGGGAATTACAGCTATTTCTTCTTTAATTTTTAAAAATTGCTTTCTGAGAGTAGAAGCTACCCATTTGATTATATCCAATCTTCCTCCTTTTTAGCTATTGTGAAGTCTAAGATGGAATGGTCATTTTCTCCCAAGTTTTCAGTACTTTCTATAGCCTCAATTAATTCTTCCTTATTAGTCAGAATTAAGATAGCAATTCCTCTCATTGTTCCCTTTGCCCTCTGAAAAATAAATTAAATTTATTTAGGTCTCCCAACCCACTTGTACTTTTCTGTCATTGTTTTCCGTTTTCTTCTAATCTCTTATAACATATGAATTTATATTTCTTAAGGAAGGCAAATTTTCCATGTAACATGCAAGATGAAATCAATCATTGTAAAGCTGATGAGCAATATAATGTGTTTACTTTGTATCTATAGTTAAAGAAATTGCTTATTTTAGGCTTGTTTTATATTTACAAAAGTGTAGACTATCTAACAACTTTTGACTTGTTCCCTATAGGCAGGTCATTCTGTATATTTGTACCACACAATTGTCTGTTACTCCCAGTCCAGTTTCCACCAAGGAGCTCAGGGTTCAAAGCTTGGTCTCTGAGGATTTGGCAAACAGGACTTTGGATTTAGGGAGATGAAAGGCTCTAACAACCTGACGTCAGAGTTTTCTGACCTAACTACTTCATTTTTCATTGAACTTGGGTTTCGTCATCCCTCTCAACTTTGACACCTTTGAAATCCCAAACTGAAATTCCCCTCTCTGAATTGCAACCCATGGTTCTTTCCCCTTATTCCAGCTATACCTTTCTTTCAACCTCATCCAAGTCTCCATTTTATCAACCTCTCCCTAGCTTCCCAGCATATCAGCGCCCTTCTGATTTTATTTCCCTCCCATGTAACGGGACTCCTCTCCTAGTCAGACATATCAATGAGACTCTATCAAGCACCCTAGAAGCCTTCACCCTTTTGACCTTCCCCCATATCAACCTTGTCAGCCCTGAGTCTTGGTTAACTCCAACTTTCTGTTTTTTACACTTCCAGGCCTCCAAGCACTGTTGGAGAAAGTCGTCAAAACAGGCTCGTTGGATCAATTACAAATTCATGCTAGTTAACCTTAGCAGAGACCTCACCGCTTCTTGGCAGTCCTCTCATTCATCTCATTAACTCCCTATTGCATTACACTCAGTGGCTATTCCAATCTTCTTCCACTCTCCTAAGCCCCTAGTCCATCAGGGTCACTGTTAGCAGATTTCCTTCAAAGCCTTAAAATGTGTACAACTCCCTCACTTTCCCTTGTCTACACCTCAAAATATCTCCACTTTTCCATCCTTTCCTTTCTAGTTCCTATCTCATATTCTTTGTCCTTTCTACCCATCAATCAACAAGCATTTAGTAAGCCCTTACTATAGTCACTGTACTAGGTAGTAGGGAATAAAGATAAAAAAGAAATAGGTCTTTCCCTCAAGGACCTTACATTCTAATTTGAGGGGACAATGTATACATAAATCAGTTACTCAGCAAGAATTTATTATTATTGCTTAGTAACAGGCATTATATTCCTCACTGGGGATACAAATATAAAAATCAAAACAATTCTTAACTTTTTAATTCTAATAAGGCAACAAGGCAAATATTTAAGTATAAGCTGTCTTAGTGTTGTTTTAAATTTTAATGGTTTCAGAAGTATAAATTTGATAAACTTACAAAGATATAATTTAAAAGTTTAATTCTGCATATTTTATTTACATTTATTTAGTTTTGTGAATTTTAAATAATAAATTACGAAATTTCATTTTTACAAGATGAGATGTCCTGTCTCATGCAACTGTTTCTGGATTATACTTGCTCAGATTGGCAGACTGGTAAAAGTTCTCTCGCAAGGTTATGTTGGTTACCTGATCTACCTTCCTTGGATATTTTCATGTGGGGGTGATATCAACACTGTTGTCCATGTATCAATAGTTCATTCTTTATGTGATCTTATGGCTCAATTACAAATGCGATCCTTTCTTGTCACAGAACAACAGCTAATAAAAATTCTTACAGAATTAAAAAATCAACTAGGATGATGTACAGCACAAGCTTATATTACATTTTAATAAGAAACTGATATTTAAAAATTTAAATAATTAACCTTTCAGATTTTTTTGGTAAATTTCTAGCATTTATATTTCCAAAGGTATCAAAGCTTAAAACTGCACTAAGTCTTTTGGGATGCCCTGTATATATACAGGATAAATACAAATAAATATAAAAGAATGCATATTGGGAATGCCCTAGTAGTTAGGGGGATCAGGAAAGGCTTTATGTAAAGAGGGGACTTTGCCCTGGATGGATCGATAGCCCAGATTTTATTCTCTCTTCTCTCCTACGTGATTTTTTATCCTAATGACTATCCTTACTCTCAAGTCTTCAGTCTTTCTCTATTGTCTTTCCTCTCCGGCTATAAAATACTTAAGTCTTCCAAATCTTAAAACAGAACAAAGCCTATCACTTTTTTCTATCATTCCAAAGGAAATGGAAATAAAACCTCCCCTTACTCTATCATACCTTCTTTATCCTCCTTTTCACCATAAAACTTTTAAAAGCAAAATATTGTTAGCTTAATTTTAAACATCAGGAGAATCCATTAAACATACTTTATAGTGATTCACATTTGATGTGAATTTCATTGTGCAAAATACTTGTAGCACCTTATCAATTATACTACATCTTTTTAAGTTTGGGGCAGTAGAGCACTGGGACCGGAGTCAGGAAGACCTGAGTTTGAATCTAACCTCAGACACTTAATGAGCTGTGTGACCCTGAGCAAATCATTCAACCCTGTTTACTTCAGTTTCCTCATCTGTAAAATAAGTTGGAGAAGGAAATGTAGAACCATTCCAATATCTCGGCCAAGAAAACTCTAAGAGGGATCATGAAGAATTGGATACGACTGAACAACAACTTTTAAATTTTCTTTTTGCCCAGTCAGTTTTATATGTATGTTTTCTTATATACATATACACTATACACACACACACACATAGAGAATTGTAGTTAGTGTGCACATTTTTCTTGTCTGTTTTCTTTGTCTGGAATAATTCTTATATATCTTTCCACATTTCTTTACATTTTTTTCTTTATAATATATCAATCTTGATCATGTATAATAAATGCTACATTGCTACATATCAGTTTGTTCAATGATTCCCTCAGCTGTTGGCCATTTTGGTTGTTTCAGTTGATACCAGTGCATTCTCCCAGTCTATTGCCTTGAAATCTTTGAGTCATATTTGACTCCTCACTCTTCTTTCATTCCCTGTACATCACCAAATCCAATTGATTTTATCTCCAAAAAGTCTCTTTTAGCCAACCCCTCCTCTCCTGTATCACTGCCACCTCCTGCCTAGAATATTACCGCAACTACTTAACCATCAATCAACAAGCATTATCACAACTTTGTGACAGGGACTGTGCTAGGCAAAGACAAAAATGACATGGTACCTGGTCTCAAGGAACTTAGATTCTCTAAAATATATAGAAAATTGGTACAGGATCATTTTTAGGAGATGCCACTAGCCAAGGGAAATCAGGAAAGGTCTGTTTGGAGTTGGTATTTGCACCTAGTTGAGCGGCTAGGTGGTGCAACAGATACAATGTCTGGTCTAAAGTCAGGAAGACTCATCTTCCTGAGTTCAAACTGGCCTCAGACACTTACTAGCTGCGTGACCTTGGACAAGTCACTTATCTCTGTTTGCCTCAGTTTCCTCATCTATAAAATGAACTGGAGAAGGAAATGCCAAACCACTCCAGTATCTTTGTCCAGAAACCCTAAAAGGTCATGAAAAGTCAGACATGACTGACGTGACCGAATAACAACAACACAAGAAAACAACAGAAAAACAACAAAGGAATTCTAAGAGTTAGAGGTAAGGAGAGATTACATTCCAGGCATGGAATTCTGGTGCAAACATCTTCTATCACTCCAATTCATCCTATGCACTGCTGTCAGATTAATCTTCTAATGTTGTTCAAAACAAGAACATGTAATGGCTGTTTCACTGAACAGTTTGCCATACAGAAGGATCATTCTGACCCCTGCTACTCCTCTTTGTTTACCCTATACTCTAGTGAGAGCCAATACAAAGTATTTACTCCCCCCAGGTAGTATTTGAACATTGTAACCCTCAGTGTTTGAAAATTAGGCTTCCTGGGTTCTTACTATCTACTGGAGTTTTCATAAGGCATCATTATAAACCATATGACTCAACTTCTTACAAAACAAATACCTCTAGGCCAGAGGAGACTTTTTTGGCACTGACACTTTGTGTATTTATTAAAAATGATATTAAAATGTGTCCTTTATTAAACAACTCCTTTTTGTTCTGCATCCTAAGAAGCTGCCTGCCTTGCTTACCCTAAGTCCTGGCTCTGACTCCAGTCAATGTGAATTACTGTATTCATTCAATAAATATTTATTAAGTTCGTTTGCTATGTGCAGTGCACTGTGTTAGGCACCAGGGAAGATACCAAGTACAGATAAGACACAGGCCTTCCCCTCATGAATGCTGCGCTGGAACCAGACTTTCTTGTCTCCGTGCCTTTCCTCATCCTCTGCTTCTAACCCCATGTACTCTCATCTTTATTTGCTGAAAGCCTACTCATCCTTCAAAGCCGGGCTCAAAGCTGCCTTGATTTTACCCATGCACTTATGATCCTTATCATACTCTTTCTTGTATTATGATTATATGTGTATATATGCTATATTCAGGTACAGAGTTGAAACTGAGTAGAAAAGGTGATTTATTTAGGTGAAATAGAAGGTGTGGAAAAGGAAATCAGAGATAAAGGGAATGGGGTATATGGTGACCAGGTAAAGGTCCTTGAAATTGAAGTGAAGACCTTGGTCTTGGTGTATTTTTCATCTGGACTGAAAGAATGTGCAACACAGCATAGCTAGCTAGCTCCAGTTTGTTATAGATAGTTCCAACTTAGAAATAGTAATAAAATATGCTTATGCTTGGGATAACATGGCCAAATAAGGACTAGGAAAAGAGAACTTTAACAACAGCATGCTTGAGTTAGATTTACAGGAAAATAATAAAAAATACAAATGCCAAAACTCCAAACAAACAAACCAATTCTGTGAAAGTATTCTTAGTTTATTGATGAGTCAGATTAAGATTCACTATAACAACGCACTGGGTATCACTTTATTTTTCTGATTTTGCTTGACAACGGCCTCCTTCTGCAATCCTAAGCAAGAATAACTTCTCCTTCATCAATAAAGTTGCTATTCTCTAACGTTGTGGGACTCCTGGCCTCGACTCCCTGGACTCCCATGGAATGAAGGATTGGATCCGGGAACCAAGTCAATACAAACTAAGAAGTATGAAATGAACATTTGCTTCAGGACAAAGTCAATTTCACTTTTGTAGAGAAATATTGGGGTCATTCCAAAGATTTTCAATAGTAATTGACATTTATGTGACACTTTTAAGTTTTACAAAGTGCTTTATATCCATCATCTCATTTAATTGTCATAACAACTCTGTGAGGTAAGTAACCACAGGCATTATTCTATAGGTGAGGGCAACATATATAAGAGTAGATAGAGTCAATGATTTATTGTCCATGGTCGTGGGGGAGTGGGACAGCTAGATATCACACCAAAGTCTCTCTAAATTTTGGTGCCCAATGCCTTAGTGTCCTTTCTCAACTGGCTTTCTCAGGGATTTCTCAACTGGCTAACTTCTAATGGGTAAGCTAAAAATATTTTATATGTTCACTGAAAGTATTACATGTGAGAAGGGACCCAAAGGAACAAAAGTATTTATTTAGTATATAAGGTAGAAAGCAGAGATTATAAAGTACCAAGTCTATGTCCTGCATATGAAGTGCTCAATAAATATTATTTAGTTATGATGATATTTCCTTCAAATATAATTTTTTCCACATTAGTTTTTGCCAAGTAGAGAGATCCACAGTTCTATTTTACATTGGTTTTATGCAAAAAAAAAATGTTGTTCACTTTGGCCAATTTATTTCCTTTCACCCATCCCTTGTTTTCCCTGTGTTTGGAAAATCTACAACAGTATAAATGTAACACGTTGATTATATTTTTTAACTTCCCTATTCATTAGTTTGGCTTTGTGCGGAAAGCATATTCAAAATATGGAACCAAGGAAAATATTGTGGACACCAGGGACTAAGTGCACAATTACATCTTTCTCTGAGAAGGCAGCAGGGGAGAATGGAGGTAGAGGTTACTTGTTTGCATTCATCCTTTTTTTTCTCTCATATTTGTAATAGGATGAAACCATTTATTTATTGGCTGGTTAGAGGAGAGTCAAAAAGAAGAACTTTGTAAATGCTCCAGTCCCTTTTGTAAGATCTACCTCGTGCCAATCTTTTTTGTTGTTGTGTGTTATAAGAAGACCTCAGAAGGCTTGCATGTCTGCTTTTTCATCCAAACATGTGAATGGTGAGTTAAAGCTCCTTTGTTTAGAAAGTAGGCTGGACAATAATTCATGAGCTCACAATGCCCTTAGGGCAGGACTGGAAACCTCTGAAGCCTTACAGTTAGGCAGAGTTTGAGAGGGTGGATTATGAGGACATGCCATTATAATTCTTTTCTGGAGGCCCATAATTTGATTTCACAGCTTCTAGTGGGTTTACACTATTCAGGAACTCCCTTTGTTAGGGAGGTAGGGGATAGAAATAATTGAATGGGTCATGTTAAGGGAAAAGAATTAGGACACATTACAGGAGGGAATGGACAAGTGTTGCACAGGCAGAAAAGGCATGCCTGGATTGTAATCTGTATTATTGGTAGGTTTATCCACAATAAAATCCTAGATACCTCAAAGTATGATTCAGACTGACCATTATCTCTTCCAATTATTTCCATTATCTCTGCAATTTTGTCTAGTGTGATTTTATATTCTCTGGCTTTTAACTTTTCATATTTATTTTCTACTGGGTTGTAAATTTTTTGAGATCAGAAATTGGGTATTAGGTGTTTTGCTCCCATCCCTCACAGCGCCTAGCACATTGCTGTGCACATTATAAGTACTCAATTTGTGTAAGTCAGTCCACAGTACATCTTTTTAAAAAGTAGCTGTTTTTGGAAGTAGAGAGAAAATCGTTTGGTAGAAGATAGAGAGGCAGCTAAGTAGTGGTACTGGGCCTAGAGTCAGGAGAGTCTGAGTTAAAATTTGGTCTTAGACCAGGGGTGGGGAGGCCTGTGGCCACAGGTGACCCTCTAGAGTGCAGCCCTTTGACTGAATCCAAACTTCACAGAAGAAATCCTTTTATTAAGTGGAGATATGTTCTGTGAAGTTTGGATTCAGTTAAAGGGCTGCCCTTGCGGATCATTCTAGAGGGCCACATGTGGCCTCGAAGCTGCAGGTTTCCCACCCCTGCCTTAGAGGCTTACTAGCTGGGTGACGATGGGCAAGTCACTTAACCTGTCTGTCTCAGTTTTCTTATATGTAAAATGAGAATAATAGCACCTACTTTCCAGGGAGATTGTGAGGATCAAATGAGACAACACAGAACTTTGCACAGCACCTGAATAGATAACATTAGTTTAATAAATGCTTAGAAGAAAAATTCTGGTGTTCAGCTAAAAGACTTGGGAAGACTAGCTGTTCTAGATGGGATATTAGTGAATTAAGTGCCCTGCAGAACTTGCTTTAATTTATTTATATATGTATCATTAATCAATACAAGATGCTTAGTTGTACTGTAATCACAATTTCAAGACCATGAAAATATTTGCTGTCACAAAATGAAATTAAATAGGAAGGTGTGTTTCATCTTGTTCCCTCTCTCATTCCTTCCCATGATTGGAGAATGAGTTGTTATAAATGGAACTAATTATATACATAATCATAAAATTACGTTGGCAACGACATAAAATGACTTATTTCCCAATCGATAGGTATTATTACATGGACCCTTTCCCCTATTTGATGGCATCAGTTGTTTCAGTTTGAACGGTAATAATTGCACTCGAATGCTAACAGGAATAAACAGCTGGTTCCTTGAAAAGCTGTGTTGGCCACGCTGGTACCATTCGTCTATGACTTTAACTGCTGAAACAATCAGGATGCTGCTGAACGTCTCCCATAGCAAGTTGTTTTCTTTTAAATCCCAACAGTCAGCATGTACATAGCACTTTGAGGTTTGCAAAGAACTCTATAAGTATTTTATCCTCACAATCCTGGAGGTAGATGCTACTATGACTCCTATTTTGCAGATGAGAAAACTGCAAAATATTGATATCTTTCATCTTTTGTTAAAGAAAGTACAAATGAAAGCCAGCCTAGAATGGAATCTAAGCATTTCTTTGCATTTTTAGTCTTACTAGTGTTGGAGCATATGAAAAGTGCCATCCATGGTTCTGCTTTTTGGAAAGTGAGAAACTACAGTATATTTCCTCCTATGTTAATCAGGTGGTGTGTACTTATAGGCAAAGACAGAGCAAGTCAATAGTAACAGAAGATGGAAGGGCTATGAAAGGGGAATTATGGAAAGAAGTAGGCTCTGGTAGGATCAAAGAATTTTAGACCTGGAAGGGGCCTTAGAGATCAGATAGTCCAACCCTCTTACGTTATAAATGAGGAAACTGAGACCCAGATAGGTTAAGTAACTTACTGAAGGTCATAGTTATTTACTGCAGAGCTGAAATGAGAACCCAAGTTCTCTGATTCCTAGTTCAATGCTTTTTCTACTACTTGGGAATTTAAGAACCATTGAGGAAGCAACAGGAGTACTAAATTGTTCATGTCACCATGCTAGTTAAACACTAAAGACTCATATAATTTTATAGATGGGACAACAGAGGTTACCTGGTTCAATGCCTTCATTTTATAGAGGAGGAAATAAAGCTCAGAGGTAGTGATTTCCCTATGATTATCTGGTCAATAAATGTGGAAGCTAAGATTTGAACACCATTCTTCTGAGCCCAGTAAGATTGGATTTGTTATGCATTGTTTGTACTGCTCAACTATGTTCAAAACATTAAAAAAATCATAGTTCTTGATGATAATTTAGCTGAACATTTCAGTTCTATGGACACAATTCAATTATGAATTGGTCCAAATGAGAATCTATAAATCCTTATCTGTAAAATGGGAGTAATATTAGCACCCACCTCCCAGTTTTTCTCTGAGGATAAAATGAGATAATATTTATAAGGTATTTTATAAACTTTAAAATATTTATATATAAATGTTAGCAATGATCACGATGGTGATGAGAAGGAGGAGGAGGTGGAAGATGATGTTGGACAAAAATACATTGGGTAGGAAAAATTATTCACAGTCTTTAAGGGATAACTATATTGTAAAGCTTATGGAGGGTAAGACCCTATGAAATAAGGTTAAAGTAAAAGGGGCACAGAACAAAACAAATAACTCTTATAGAAAGTTCCAGAATGGAGCACACATTAGGGAAATGGAAAGCATATGTTTGTATTCTGAAATACAGTTTTAACCAAACTCCAGGGAGCAGTGCCTCAGTGGACATTGCAGCTGCCATAGTAAGTGTTACACTTCATGTTACACTTGATTTTTTTTTCAGTAGCTCTATGATGTCAATGATGTGGGTGCTAACATCCACACCTTCCCATCCTATGAGACACTCACCTATGTCTTCCCATGTATTCTCCATAGAGAGCCTTCCCCATGGGTTAGAGATCTTTCTCCATGTCTTTTACCATTCTGCAAATACCAGTGCATTGCTTAGACTGTGCATCTGTTTTTCCCTTGCTCTTCTCACATGAATGATCTAGATCCATTTCTGATCATACAGTTTTTGAGTGTTATCTTTTAGACCACTTCTTGAGTGTGAGTCATCATGGTTGATATACCATGCCCACCACTTATTTCTCCTTTGCCCTTTGGGATACTTGTAATTTTGATTTTTTGGAGATTATGGCACGTCTCATAGTGACATACCATCACTGGAAAGACTGGTTACTACATAGCCATTAAATGTCCTATGATAAATGAATGAATTACTATTATCTCTTCTACATCATGGAGGTTAGGGGTCAGCACCCCTACAATCTAGAAAATTGATGTAAAATTTCTTGGTCCTCCCTAACAGAGAAGAAATCTGAATTATTATGGTATTAAAAGATAAATTAGGTTGATATTATACAATACTATACATATATTTTATTATTTCTGAGTCTCTAAACCTTTTCTGTGTCATCTGCTAGCCTTCGTATGTCATCTGTAGCTTCTACAAAACTCCCCCAAAATGCCCATTTAAGCTGTAATGGGAAAGTTGCAGTGTGGAAGGGATAACTATATTGTAAAGCTAAAAATTAAAATGGGTTTAAAATGACTAATGAGGAAATTAATATGACACCTAACTTGATTCCCAATAAAAAAGAGATGGGGAGCTCATACCTCAAAAAGGATAAGAGCTTTGTAAATTTCCTCTAATGTGCTAGGTCTACATTACCTTCTTTTCTACATTTTCAGCTGTGGCCCAACCATCCCCAAGTAGCTGAATTAAAAATCCTTCTGTTGTGGTTTTCATCCCTGCCTAGGTTTGTTGATCGATCCAACCAGCTATGAAGTTTGTAATATAGAGAATTAGCCCTTGAACACTCTGTCCACCAAAGCATTACAAAGCAAGGCAAACAAGCTTGAATTACTCTGAAGTTTAACTCTCCACTTTTCACAACTCTGTAAATTTCAAAACAGATTAGTACCAAGACAGGACTTTTTGGCACACACATGTGAAGTCAGGCCATAAAAACAATTTCCTGAGTTGTATCCCTGTGCAATTCCTACTAAAAGGAGATCTCCTCCCTTCCTTTCACTGAGAATTGTAACTACATAGCAGGGGAGAGCTATGGAACTATTTTCTTTTCCTGTTTCAGAACTGAGGCTCAATCAAACTATGTGAATAGAAATGTTAACCGATAAAAAGTTAATGTCCTTTTTGAGATGTTAGTAATTGCTCAGGTTGTCCTACCACAGTCAATCAATAAGCATTTATTAAACACCTATTATGTGTCAGGCCTGGTGCTAAGTGTTGGGGGGTATAAAGAAAGATAAAAGAAAGTTCCTGATCTCAAGAAGTTCACAGTCTACTGGGGATTAAATATTAATGAGTCTAACTCATCAGAATTTTTTTTATGGAGCTACTTCTTAGTCTTGTGTTGGGAGAAAAATTAAAATTATAGGTAAGGGGTGTAAAGAGGTAGTTTAGATGGCTCAGTGGATTGAGTGTTGGCCTGGAGTCAGGAAGACCTAAATTCAAATCCAGCCCCAGACATTTACTTAGCTGTGTGACCCTGGGCAAGTCACTTAACCTCTCTTTGACTAATCCACTGGAGAAGGAAATGGAAAAGCACTCCAGTATTTTGCCAAGAAAAACCCATGGACAGTATTGGCATTCTAGGGTCCAGAGGTCCTGAGGAAGGGACATAACTGAACAACAAGGATTTGAGAATCATAGATGACCACTGAGGTGGATGAAATTTCAGAGGCTACTTGGTTCAAATCCTTTGTTTTAGAGATTGAGAGAAATTACAATTCCCGTTTTATAGATGAGGAAACAGAAGGTCAAAGATGTTAAATGACTTGTGTGTGAATTACCCTTTGAGTATCTTTTCAAACCTTGTGTTTAACTGCCTTATATTTTTATGTTGTATTTATTCTGTTTTGTTATTGCTGTTCAACCATTTCAGTTGTGTCCAACTCTTCCTGACCTTATTTGGAGTTTTCTTGGTAAAGATGCTGGAATGATTTGCCATGTCCTTCTCCAGTTCCTTTTATAGATGAGGAAACTGAGGCAAACAGGTTCAAGTGACTTGCACAGGGCCACACAGCTAGTAAGTGTCTGAGGTCAGATTTGAACTCAGGAAGAGGAATCTCCCTAACTCTAAGCATGGTATTCTATCAACAGTGCCACTTAGCTGCCTCATTTATTCTGTATATGTTTCTAAATGTGCATGTTGAACTTATGAACATAGCTTGTTTCAATACAAGTTGTCATTCACATAAGATTTGTAGGTTAAAAAAATAAATGTTTGAATGTAAACTCTTCAGGTGTTGTAGCCACCACCTGCAGTTCTAGTTATGGGGAAGGTGAGGCTGCTCAGAAGTTCTAAGCTGCAGTGAGCAATGGGTATCCACACTGCTTTGTGTTAATATGGCGAGTCCTTGGGAATAGGGGGCACCAAAGTGTCTACACAAGGCAAATTGGCATAGGTAAAAAATTGAAGAGGTGAAAGTTCCTCTGGGATAGAGCCTGTGAGTAGCCTTTGTACCCCTAGTCTTGATGAGAAAGGGTGACTTGGACTTGAAAAAAAAATGGTTAAGAATGTATTCTCCTTGAGGACAGGGACTGTATCCACAGGATTTTGCCCAGTGTCTGCCACTTAACAGGTACTTAATAATGGCTTGTTGGTAGTTTGGCTCATTGTACTTAATAATGGCTTGTTGGTAGTTTGGCTCATTGCCAGAGGTCACACTCAAGTAATAAAGAGGTAGAGGACTCCACAGTCAATGCCCTTTCCACTTTTCTCCTCTTTCTTTATTATGCATCTTGTACTTTTCTTTTCCTACAAATCACGGTACTGATGAGTCCTGTATTCAGGCAAAGTAAAGTACAGGATATTACTTCTAGCTTTGACCTATTTACCACAAAACAGACTTACCCAGTGGATATTCACCAGGAAACTCATAGTATTGCTTTCAGAACTACTGATTTATTTCATCAAATATTTCCCATTTTCATTTTTAATAATTATTTTTTATTTATTTCATTACATATTTAGAAAATTTGATATGAAAGAACTACTGATTTACATCTTATATACTTGCAACATGTTGTACAGTTATTTGTATTACTTAGTTCTCACTTGAGTCCACTGACAGAGGTTATTATTTCCTTTTAAGAGATTAGAAAATAAGAGGCATTTTGGAGCAGTTAGTTGATACTTATGAAGACCTGATACATATTGGCTGTGTGACCCTTGGCTTACTTGACCTCAGCAGCTCACTCTAAATTGCTGAACAAGGGCTGATGATCATTGGCAGAAGGAATACCCTTTCTGGTCTATGCTGATAAAATTATAGTTTTGGTTCAAAAAAGAAAAAGAGAGAAAAAACACTCCAAAACTTGTGTATTCGTCCTTTGTTGCCAAAGAAGATCATGCCATCAGAGAAATGATGACATGACTTGCACTTGACTTTGTTTTGAGTGAGTGAGGGCTGTGCAGGTCCATCCAGAGCCATCGGAATCCAGTAACCAGATATTCATCAGGATGACTACAGATGACCCAGGATGAGGCAACTGGGGTTGTGACTTGCTGTCCAAGGTCACACAGCTAGTGAATGTCAAGTGTCTGAGGTGAGATTTGAACTCAGGTCCTCCTGACTTCTGTACTGATGCTCTATCCACTGTACCACCTAGCTGCCCAACTCCAAAACTTAAAGTTGAGCTAAATGGTACCAGTTTACAAAAATGAATTACCGATGTAGGAGAACCTTCAGTCCCTACGGTGCTGAACTGCTATCACAACTGCTAGACTGTGTGATACTATTTTTACTTAGGAATATAAAAACCCTACTTCCACGTAGGGGAAGAAAAAGCATTTATTAAGCTCTTACTATATATGCCAGACACTGTGCTAAGCACAGCATCATCTCTGTGGGAGTGGGTGTTATTATGATCCCGATTTTACAGTTGAGGAAACTGAGACAAACAGGGCTTAAGTGATTTGCCTAAGGTCACACAGATAGTAAATGTTGGAGGTTGCATTTGAACTCAAGTGTTCCTGACTCCAGGCCCAGAACTCTATTCAGCATGCTACCTAGCTGCCTCGCAGACAGTGAATGCTAAAAATTGAGATTTAGATGTTGGTTATTAATGTAATTATATTGGGAAGGTGCCAACTGCGGAATTCAAATCCTTTACTGCCTTTGTCCTCAGTTTTCCCAAGTTCATCAATACTCCTTATTGTACATCTAAAGAGGGAGACTGAATGTGAGGGGCCATTAAAAATAACTAATTTGTTTCATAAGAAATTACTTTGGCCTGATTTTTGCAACAATACAGAATTTCAAAAGTATGGTTTGGGTATATTGGCCATAACTGACTTGAGATTTTCATGTACATCAAGGATCTATGATTTTGCAGGAGTAGATAGTCCTTCAATTATTGCATACCATGATCACTTTATAAATTAAGTCTTGAGAGATGGTGGTGGCTCAGAGACCCACTAGCTGTGGTCACATCTAGTGTCAGTGGCAAGATCTGAACCCAAGCCTTTCTGCCTTCAAGTTCAGCATTCTATCTACTACACCACACTGGAATGCCTCTTGATAGTTCCATATTTTAAAGTTATTTGTTGGTGAGGGGTCTTCCCCTAGTAGCTAAATATAAGATAGTATACATAGCAGGCACGTAATAATAAATTCACAACCAAATACAGTGATTATATAAATGATGTTCTAGAATTACTGAATCAGTTTTCCAAATTTGGACCTTTAGAGCTTGCTTAATTTTTAGTTTTTCTTAAAAGAAAACATCAATTACAAACTTGTCATCCTCAGCAATACTATCCCTAGATTCAAATTGGGGATATGCTGATGTATAATATCGTTGGACAAATTGTTTAATGTTGTTGAGCCTCAGTTTTCTTGTCTATAAGGCAGTAATGTCTACCTTACTTGAGGCTGAATTATCCTGTCTGTTGACTAGGATTGTTATAAGTTAGACCTCTCAGAACTAAAAACTTCAGAGTAAACAGAAACAAAGAGACTGGTTATATCTTCTCTCCAAGAACTTTCTCCCTGTCCCCCCATTTTTAATGGTTCTGGGAGCTATTAAGGCCTGATCATGAGAACCAGAGGAGACATTTCCTCTTCTACCCTACTCTGGAACCGGATTCCACTCATTAGGAAGTAAGGATGCCTAAACTATATGACTTTCTTGGGGTGGGTTTTAGTTAACATGGAACCTCTGTAACACTCCAATGAGCCAAAACTAGGAAGAAAAATGGCTAGGCACATCTACTGCTCTTTCTCCCCATGAGTCACTTCTAAGAACTTTCCATAGAGGATTCTTCTGCTCCCCAGTCTTTCCAACTAGTTCAAAATGGAAAAAGTTAGGGAAGTTATAGGGCTAGTGGTGCCTAGGAAGGGAGTCAGGAGAATCTTAATCCATTACTGCCTACCTACCTTTCAAGGATATTTAGGGCCAAATAAGATTGGTAAGCTGTAAATCACTTTATAAATATATTATTAGTAGTAGTATTTAAAAGAATGAGACAGTATTGGTTTATTTTGGTGCTAGAGTCAGCCCTGTTTTTGATATTCTTTTCTGCATGACCATAGAGTATCATGAATGCACATAATGAAGTCCTTGGAATACCTGTTTTAAAAAATGCTTTGATTAAATGGGTGACAAAACAAGGTACTCACCCTGGAGAGACTGCTGTAGTGTTTTCATTACTGAGGTCTGTTGGCTGGAGAGGCCACTACATTTCGAAAGAGCCCATAGAGAAATAAGGGAGGTGTTTTCATCTCACTACACCAATCTCACTATGCAATTTTGAAAAAAAAATCATAACTTTTTGGTCAGCAAATTAGTAATGTGGCAATAATTCACATATTTTAATATATAGTACATTAGCTTGGTGTTCTCTGCTAGATTATTAAGTTTGGAGGCCTGAGACGTCTTATACTTCTCCAGTGATTACCAAAACACCTAGCATCTCGATGATCATATGGAAAATGTTTAATAAACATTGGCTATGTGATTGATATTGAAAGATATATCTTAGATCTATTCAGTGCCATATGATATCTGAACTACAGTTCAAAATGGTGAAGAAATGTTCTGGGCTCAGTCACATGGTGAAAGTGAGTAAATGTCCACTAGGTGAGAAACACCCAGCTAGGTGATTGATGCAAGAAATGACGAAGGATATGTATCACAGTCCCTGCCCTTAAGCTGTGATGAACCTGGTCGATAAGCAGTCTGGGGAGTGCACCAGAGTCTTGGGTTTGTTTTTACTGGCTGCATTTTTCCTAACCAAGAGAACTGCAATAGAATTGAGGTAATCACCTAATAAAATAACTCCAGGGAGAAAAGAAATCTATGGCTCCATTATCTGGATACTTCAGGTGAAAGTGGTTTTGGGGAATGAATTACACAAATAATTGCCAAAGTTATTCACTTCCCTTTGTTAATGTAGGCAAGGTCACTGACTCATATTTTAACTTGTGGGAAACCACTCAGTCTCACTGTGAGGCAGACTTCCTTTTCTAATGTTTGGACCCATCTCTCATGAGTGTTGTGAAGATTGATGGGTTAATGCACATAAGGAACTTTCAGATATTTGGATCTAAAGATATTTTCAATGTCCCTAAGTGTTTTCTCATTAAAGTAGAATTGGCAAAAATGGGAACGTTTAATGTTCTACGGTTGAAGCAAAAAAAAAAAATCATTCACAGAAGGGTACTTCACATTTTAGAACCACACTGAAGGTATGATTAAATGTCTCTTACATGAGATCTCTAGCAATCTGTTTGCCATGGGCTAGAAATACAGGCATGCCAATTTTAATTAAAAACCTTATTTTTTACAGACCACTTAAGAGTTTACACTAGGGTGAGTTGTGTTCCTCACTGACTGAGCTTGCAGCTTTCTGAAAAACTGATGCATCTTTCTTTAAAGGAAGGCGAAGGAGGGGGGAAAAACCCAAAGCAAATGGTTAGCCCAGAAAGAAGGCCAATCAAAATCCAAGACTGTTCCAAGCCAACCAAGGCGTCTGGTTTCTCTAATTTGGTACACTTCATACTAAAAAGCCCAGTTTGTTTACACTGCATATTTTGAGTTATGTGAAATGCCTTGTCCAAACCTCTGGGTATGCAGTTTCAGGGGAGGCTGTTTGAATATGACATTGATATCCTATGGCAAAACTGATATGAAAAAAGGAGATGCATATTATTCCTATCAAAGAACTTAAAAATTCTCCCCTCTCCCCAATACAGAGGGCAACTAAATTGTTTTCTCCTTACAGGTACGTAGATCCACTCCCATAAGCACACAGAGATGTCTCCCTTTTTTTCACAAATACATCTGGCACCCTCATGTATTAACTCAGAAATCGTTCATTTAAGCACTCAAAGTGTAGAAGGAAGGAAAATATAGGAGTGTATCATGACTCATTAGAAGCCTTTCTGCTTGGGATGGTAAAAGCAAGACCTTAAACCTCTGTACATTTCTTGATACTCAGGGCTTAAATTCTATGGTGGTAACTACCAAAAGCATATCTTTAGCCCTCAGGGATGTATTCTTGATGAGTGGTAACTGGTTATTTTTTTTTATCTATTCAGATAATACCTAGTATAGTGTTTTACACATAGTAGGTACTTAATAGATTGTTGAATTGAATAGCCTTCAAACCTGTATTTCAGTGTGAGTTCATCTTAAGCATTTCTCTCCCTGTCTTTGTATTATATTTGATGAGGAAGAGCTTCTACTGGAAGTAGGGAGGTGGTAGGTTAGTGGGTATGACAGATACGCAAGAAGGATATGAAATTTTTTTTAATGTACAAAAAATAAAACCAAAAAGTACAGAAATAACCACAAATAGAATCGCTTTGATAGAACCTTGTTTAATTATGTACGAACATTATGTAAATGTACTTCTCAAAAATCAAACTAGATAATAGAAATTCACAAATTCTTTTTCAATCCTTTTTCTTATTCTTTGCATATTGAAATTCCTGTGATTGTTGAAAACTGTTAAGTTCACTAAAAATCAGAAAAAGTGGAAATATCAGGAGCAGAATTTACTTTGGTTTCTTTTTAGTTGGAATCACCACTTGTGTGGTCCAGGAACATGCCCACCCACAAGGATATATTAAAAAGATTAATAGAAGCCTATTAACACTAGTTTTATAGGATCTGGATCTGGTAGACACTTTAGAAGGCATCTAATCTAATCTCCCTCATTTTATAGATAAGGCTGAGAGAGAAGTTTAGTACCTTACTTAAAGTTACGCAGTAAATAAAGAGTAGATTAAGGATCTGAAACAAATTGATTCCTGAACTAATGCTTTTCACATTAGACTATAATTTTAAGCAAATAGCCTCTTCTGACTGATGAGAACTGACTAATCCTCTTAAAGTCTTGCTGAGTTTCTAATGGCCCAAATATGAGGTATCTGCATATTCTTTTTTGCCTTAACTAATATCTGAGAGTTTGGGACTTCCCTTTCTACATCTACCAACCCTGTTTTTCCCCCCTCCTGCTTGAGCAGGACTCTTGGACTTTTTGCGAACTTGGGCTTATAATAACTTTCTATTCCTTCCTGCCTTTGCTGACCTCCTTGGTATGGACCCCTTGTGTACTTCCAGAACCTGTCCTATTTTAGGTGGACCCCTACTTGTACAAAAATATTTATGGCAGCTCTTTTTCTGGTATCTGAGGATTGGAGATTGAAGGGATGCCCATCAGTTGGGGAATGGCTGAAAAAGTTGTGGTATATGATTGTAGTGGAATATTATTGTGCAATAAGAAATGACAAACAGGATAAGTTCAGAAAAACCTGGAAAGACTTACATGACTGATGCATTCTGAAGTGAGCAGAACCAGAAGAATGTTGTACACAGTAAGAGGGCAACACTGTATGATAAAGAACTGTGAATGACTTAGCTATTCTCAGAAACACAATAATTGAAGACTACCCTAAAGGACTCATGATGAAAAATGCTATCCACCTCCAGAAAAAGAAATGATGTTGCCTGAATACAGACTGAACCTTCCTTCCTTCCTTTCTTCCTTCCTTCCTTCTTCTTTTTTCTTTCTCTCTTCTTCCATCCATCCTTCTTTCTCCTTCTCTCTGTCTCTTTATTTTCTAGTCTCCTTGCACAAAATGACTAATATGAAAGTATTTTATATGATTACACATGTATAACACACATTAGATTGCTTACCATTGCAGGAAGTGGGGAGAGAGGGAGGGAAGGAGGGGGTAAAAAGTGGAATTCAAAACTTTAAAAAAAGTTGCAATTGGGGAAAGTGTTATTAAAGAAATTTTTTAAAAAAGAAAAAAAATCATATGGTTGCCCATGTCTGCTCTAGTAAGGTTGGTCTTCTCATTGTCCCCTAAATATTCCCCTTTCATTCATTAGAATGTAAGCTGCTTATTTCTTTCTTTGTATTTGTATCCCCAGAAGCTAGTACAATGCCCAGCACATGGCATATACCTAATAAATGCCTGATGATTAATCGTTTGAATATGTCATATACTTCCATCTCAGATGTTTCTGAGAATGTCCCCCCAATCACATCTCTGCCTATTCAAAGTTTAACCACCTTTAAGATACATTTCAACTATCACTTCCTGTACAAAACCATTTTCTCCATGAAGTCTTCTCTAGTTCTTCCAGTCAAAAATGATCTCTTTACCTGACATATACATTTACATGTGTATGGCAGAGATGGGAAAATATATATATGTATGTATAGATAAATAGATATATGACAGAGAGAGTATACTATCAAACAATTAGACATTAAAAGCTTTTTACTACATCTTTTTAGCTCCTTGTAGCTCTCTCATGGTCTGATTAGACCTTATAAGTGTTGTAGCTTTAAAAGTAGTCACCCTGGGAGACTATATGCTTATTTCAACAATACAATTATTGCTTAAAACATTTGGAATTGTGTTCAAAGTTAGTTTATGATTTACTTAAGAAAACCATTCATTTATAGTCTTGATTTTTTTTTGGGGGGGGGGAGGGCCAGGAACAGTTGTACCAAGCTTAAATATCAAGCCCCTTTACCAACGTTGCTGGTGGCAAATGATTCCTGGCAGCTTTCAGAAATCAAATCCAACCTCAGAGGATTAATATTTGCCACTACTGAGGATATTCAAAGAAATGTGTCAGAAGCTTTGACAGAAATTCTTGATTCCATATTGACTCAGAGGGAGAAAAAAACATTTTGGGATGTTTGTTAAAACAATCAGTCATATCTTAGACTTGTTTTTAATCTTGATAGTTTCTAACAGTGCTGAACACACACTAGATGTACAATAATAAATAGCTATTGAATTGAACGGTGGTATTATATGTATGCCATTACTGCTTCGAGAGATGGAGAAATAATTCAACAGGAAATAAGATTCAGCTGTTCTTATCTATAACATGCAGCAGCTGTAGCTTGTAGAATGATAGGGCTAAGGAATGGACCTGTGATTTCCTTGGTATAGTAGAAATGGGGAACCTGTGGAGCTCAAGACCACATGTGGCCTTCTAGGTTCTCAAGTATGCCTCTTTGACAGAATCCAAACTTCACAGAACAAATCTTTTTATTAATTAATATCAAGTCCTATTATTATTTGTTCTATGAAGTCTGGATTCAGTCAAAAGGCCACATTTGAGGACCTAGAGGGCCACATGTGGCCTTGAGGCTACATGTTCCCCCCCATAAAGATTTCTTGGGTGTTGGATTTCCCTCTACTGATGCAGATTGGCACCTTCTTTGCAACTTATTAGTCTTAAAGACCTTCCTAGAGCTCTGAGAAATTAAGTGACTTGCCTAGGGTCACACAGCTGGCATATGTCAGACCTATCTAGGTCTTTCTGAATTCAAAGATGACTTTGTAGACACTATGCCTTAAATTTTTGATTAAGGCTATTTTCATACCAAGAATTTTCCTAGGGAAGCCTGATGATAAAAGACAAGTCTTCATTTGCATCCTCGAGAAAACTCTGCTTTGCTCTCAGCCTTGCCTTACCAGCAAAGGGATTGCCTCTGTGCAAGTTGAATAACTCTTGATTAAGAAGTCAATACTAAAGAACGCCAGTATTGGATAGGACAGGGAAAGAAAGGTCAGAATGTGAGGGCCTACAAAATGCAGAGATTCTTATTATAAGCAAATAGGAGTTTTGCAGATGATAATTTTTGAAGAAGAGTAAATTTATAGGTAAGGAAATTGGTAAGTTGCCAAGTTCACAAAGCTGTCATAAAGCAGGGGATTTTTACTCCCTTGTTTCCTCCTGCCATTTATTTATCTTTATTTAGCACCAGGCTAACCCCATCACTGGTCCAGTGTTTGAAACTCTTCTAGCATCTAAAACCATTTGGCTACCTTCCCCTTCCCTCCCATAAAGATGATTCAGTGATTTGCAAGACTTAATAGACTAGTAGAACAGGCAGAGAAAAAAAAATGCTTGCTCCCAGATCCCTAGTCTCTCCAGCTGGGACTGTTTGATATCATCAAGAGCGGTAACTGCAGCAACCCAAGGGGTAACAGCAACAGCAGTGTCCAATGGGAAATGGAACTAAAAAACATCAGAGTAAGCCTAAGCAATGAGGTGTTGGTCATAAATACTTAAGGGCTCAACGTGACATCGTTGATGTATGTGTAATTCCCATTGACGTCAATTGGGTGTTATGGATAAATAATACTATAGCAAAGAGCCTTAAGGGGCTCCCTAAGCCAAAATTTTCATTTTGAATCACCCTTGTAAAGTAAAATAATAACAATAGGGACTTGTATTTGTTTAGTCCCTACTGTCTACTGAAGAAAGTTCAAACTCTTTAGCTTAGAGTTCAAGAGCCTTGCACAATCTGGCACAGTCCTACCTTTCCAGCCTTATCTTACAGCACTCTTCTCCATACACTCTAAGTTCCATCTAGCTAAGCAGCTAGATGGAGAATATTTCAATCCCCAAATATATTTTTTACTTACTATTTCTTATATCTAGAAGACCCTCCTTTTTCCTCTTTGCCTGTTGAATTCCTACTCATCCTGTAATACCAAACTCAAATTCCAGCAAGGTTCTTCTATCAGGGAACCTTTCCTAATTTCCTGATTAGTAACGACCTTCCCTCTCTGAATTCATGCTGTTTGTAGCTCTAACGTTTTGTCATGAAATATTGTGATCTATAGTTATCGGTGTGTATTTGCAACTAAACTTTTAGCTCCACCAGGGTGGTGACTCTAGTTTATCTACCCTCTTATTGCTTCCAGAATTTGAACTGAATTGCATTCAAAATATACAACCAAGTTTGCACTGCCTTAGATCTGTACTTTTCAGAGATATGTCAAGTTCGAGTCATAGAGAATTAACCAGAGTCTTCATTAAAAGACATGGGTAAGCCAAGCATTGACTTGTTTTAAAAAGGTCAAATGAAGTCTTTCCAGTTATCACTAACAAAGGCTCAGAATACTTCCTGGCACATAGTACAGGTGCCAAATGGAAACTTTAACAATATATTTTTAATAACAATAATAAACACTACCCTATTAGACTATAAATTCCATGAGGTCATGTATCTCTCTCATCTCACAGTATCTCTTTCATCAACTAGTATAGTTTTTTACACATGCTAGTCAATGAGTATTTGGTGAATTCAACTGAAAACCTCTTAAAAAAAACCAAACTACCATGAAAGACTAGAGCATTTTTGTTTGAGATTCTAGTCCTATCAAAGGTAGTACTTTAGAACAGAAAACTACTGGGAGTTTTTTGTCGGGCCAATATCCCCTCAACAAAAAAGGGGGTTGACAAGAAATGACTGATAAGTCAGTTCCTTCCCAATGAGGGACAATTCCAACTCTTTCTAAAAATCTTAAACTGAGCCTTTGTGGGAGTCCTAAGACACTTTTAGCATTTTTTCCCCCACACCTTTATTTTCTAGGTTCCCATTAGGACTGTAAGAATGCTGAAATGTTTTTTCCCCACACGACTTTCAAGGTATTCTTCCAAGTTAACTGGAAGAAGAAGTATCAGAAATCTTGTGAGAAAGTCTATTCTCATTGCCATCTTTTAAAGCCCAAGAAATGCAAAAGGACTTTGGATAAGACTAGAGTTAGCACATGAGTTTTAGATGCTCATCAAAATGGAACCCAAACTCTGAATTTTCCTAAGTTGACCTTCTATAAATGACTTGTGAGAGAATGAGAAACAGGCTAGCATAAAGTTCTGTAGCTGAGCAGATGATCCCCTTCTCCTATATTATGGTAGGCACCCAAACTGTAGCTGAGTGATTCAAATCCAGTTCACATTCCCTGATCCTCTTTACTTGTCTTTGTTTCCTTTATATTTGGATTCCAATATATTCTGATTGGCTTTCCCAATGCTTTTTCCAAGTTGGCTTTCCCATGCTATATGGGTCTCATGCTGTTGTAGAGGCACCAATGAGTCCTCTCTTCCAGCTCCATTTCCAGCTCCCACACTATTCCCACATCAAGAGGTAAGTAAAATGTTATGAATAGAGGACAGTGTCAAGAAAGGAACTGCTCTGGTCAAATGAACAGCTAAATGCCATGACTTGCTCTTTAGGAAGTCATCTGAATTGATGAGAACAATTTCCCCCACCCACCTCCTTCACCCCAATGACAGGACACTGAATCATGACAGTTGCCACAGGAGCTGGGATTTAAATCTCCAAAAACGGGACTGACCCTTTCCAAAAGAAGTTTGAAAATACAGAAGGATGCTTGAAATCCCAGGCCCTTTCAATGACCTCTGCCTGAAAACATCTGTCCTATGAGACAATTCTCAGGATATAAAACACATCCACAAAGAAGGTTTGAAGGAACAGAGTACAGTCATTATGTGACAGTGTCCTCAGAATGCATGGTAAAAGTCCACCTATTCAATGAAGGGGACACAGCTCCCTTCGTTTACAATTCTTTAATTTAAAAAAATACATGGGTTGTGGATGAGTTCAATTATATACCAAACAGTGCATACTTTGCTTTTTTACAAAAAAAGGTATGTGTAGATAGAAAAGGAAGGGTTTTAAAAGTGTAAATGGTACTTTGTCCACAAAGATAAATCAAAGTCTAATTCTTTTTTTCCCCTCTTCTTTTTGAGGTACCTGAAACTAGTCTGAACTTGGTTAAATTTAGTCAATTGGTTAATTAGCTTTAAATCTTGGTTAACCTTCTTTTCACACACACATATTTACTTCTACGGTTTTCTGATATACCATACTATCCTATGGATATTTTCATCCTATTTGAAATTGGAATGTATAGGTAACTAAAATCTTTGGGAAAACAACTATTATTTTTCTCTGTTTTACATTAAAGGTCATGGGACTTAGGAGTCAGAGAACCAGGGTTTATTTTCCAGCCCTCTACCACTTAGTGCCTTTCCAGGGCAAGTATGGTGACTTCTTTGAGCCTCAGTTTCTTTATTTGCAGAATGAGGGGATTGGACTCAGATCTCTCAGTTCCAGATCTATGAGCCTATGTTTATGTCCATTATTCCTCACAGGGCAATTGTGAAGAAAGCTCTCCTTCTAAATAATAATAATAAGAATGAGCACACCACCACCAGTGATATAAGCAATGTATGAAGAAGAAACATTTGATTACAGATATGGAGGAGCTTTTGAGATGATACAGGAGCAAGTCACTGCCATCAGAAATTACAGAAAGACTACCTTTAAGGAATCTTGATTTAAAAATTGCTGTGAATGATGCAAGAAAATGCTATTCATTGTGTAATATTATTGTAGGCTAAAAAATATAACATCAACCGAATACCTAGAAAGATACAATGAAATGAGCAAAAATGTACTTTAGAAGCTATGTATTATATTCTATATTATATATGCATGTTAGTAATGCAATAATAGATATTTATAATTATAATTATATATAGGTGACTATATACATTTATATAGATGACAATAATAGATGAAAAATTCCTTAATAAGTACATACGCCAAATTATCCTTAGGGCATTATTGACCCCAATTACTCCAAAGCAACATTGATCCATAAAGTTTAAGAACAGTATTTTTAAATAGCTTTTTTCATACTGAATACTCATAATTTTCAGACTATCTGGAATGAGTCTGTTTTAAAATATAGAGGCCTAGCAGAAGAAATCAAAATCATGTGCTTTTGGGGAAACAAAACAAGGTATAGGTGATTCTTATTTTTTGTACTACTGCGGTTGTTCTGAAGATGTATTCCATGAGTATGTGGAAGATGAGCTTACATCCTGGCACACTGTACCAGGAGTGAAGAACCTGCAGCATGAGGCCACATGTGGCCCTCTAGGTCTTCAAGTGTGGTCCCATGAATGAATCCAAACGTCACAGAACAAATTCTTTTAGTAAGAATTCATCTGGATTCAAGGGGCCTCATATGAGGACCTAGAGGGACACGACTGGCCTCGAGGTTGCAGGTTCCTCACCCCTGTAGGCACTTAATAAATATATTGATTGACTGACATCCCAATACTTTTATCCAATTACAAAAAGCAAGCATTTTATTCACTTACACAGAATATTAAATATAAAAGGAGAGCAACATCATTTCATAAGGGATAGAGAATAAAGTCTTGGATTCAGGAAAACCTGACCTGCCTTTAACATCTTCTACCTGTGTGATGATAAGTTGCCCTGGACAACTATCTCAGATTATAAGTAACAAAAGCATAGCTAAACTGGATCAGAGGAGGGACTTTCTACACATGGAGTTCCCAGAAGTGCTGGACCCAAAATAACAATTAACATTTATAGTGCTTTAAGTTTTGCAAAGCACTTTACCTACATTGTCTCATTTGATCTTCCAGTAAGTCTGCGATGGCAAGTGCAATTCTTAGCTTCATTTCACTGATGATGAAAATAAGTCTGAGGAAGGTCGGGTGACTTATTATAGGGGTGTGCTGAAACTATCGCTAACTAGATCATGATCATTTATACCTCAGAAACTGCCCCCTTTTAGAAAGAAGGTTGCTTAATCTATTATTTTGTTGCTTTCTCACTTTAAGAAAGTGTTAATAATGCTGATTAAACTTGAAATTATCTGCGTAATTTTTTTTCCTTCTGGTTTTTAAACATTTACCAGCATACTCCTGTAATGTTCCATAAACATTACTTGAACTCATCAGGACTGCAGTAGAAAGCTCAGGGAAGGAAATCACTAGATGGTAGGTTAATAATAATTAATAATAATAACAAATGACATTCACATAGTGCTTCTCATCCATTATTTTCTTTAAACCTCACAACACCCTTGCTTGTCCAAGGTTACACAACTCATCAATATCTGGATTCGGATTCAAATTCAGCTTTTCCTGATTTCTAGCACTAAAATAGAGATGAAGCCATTTGCTTCACGGGCCTCTCTTCCCTCCCTCTAGCAGCTGCCCCTGGGTTGTAGTGGACACATCAGCAACTCAGCTCTGAGTCTGAAATCCAAAGGCTCTTGGACACTTCACCTCTATTAAGCTCTGGATGACATCAAAGGATAGGGAGAGTCAGATAAGCATGTAACTCTGAGTATTATGTGACCCAGATTGGACTTTCCAATTTGTCATTAATTAACTCAGCTTTTCAGCTGGCAGTAGAAGAACAGCTGCTCTGTGGAATGCTTGAAGAGGATTAATAAACTAGAGGAAACCAGGATTGATAAATCTTAATTAAAAATAATAGTAATAATAATTTCACTGCAGCAATGATGTAAGTTTCAATGGATACAATTCTCTTTGAAACTCATAGATAATTGATATTTACAAATAGGTTTGAAATCTTTTGTTCCATTATTTAAAAAAAAACCCAAGACATTAAAGTATGTCCGATGTGTTGGCTAAATGCTTTTCAGCTATTTATTATATCCTTACAACAATGAAATTTATTATCTTTCCTGTATTCATATAGAAATGAAATCACAGAGTAACTGGACTAAGATCCAGCCTGCTAGTTAATGAACACATCACACAATTGTATCTTTGAGAGATACCTTTTCTGCTTTTATCTACCCATGCCTCTTTTTGAAGCATTATCACTTAGCCCTGTCAATTCTGCTTTGAAGTGGCTACCGCTCAAAGGGGTGGTGTCCTAAGAGTAAAGGCAGATTAAAGAGATGGGGAAAATCACAATAATAAAGGATTCACATTTGGGTTCTCTGAGGAAAAAGAAAGGAGAGATGTGAAGCCATGCTTACAGTTGGGACTCCCAATGGTTGCTCACCATGACAATACACCCAGAATTAGGTTTTCAAATTATATAGCAGTCCAATTGAAAATCACAACACACACACACACAATTCATAGAGTTAGGTTAGAAATGCTGCGGTGCTGATCATTGTTATAACCGGGAAAATTCTGAGAACATGATGTTCTTGAGAGTGTCACGGCTATTGTGACATCTTTAAAATACCTCATTTATTATTGTACAAAAGAGGAGATTTAATACGATAGATGCTCTGCAGAGATAGGGTAGGTCCAACATCCTTCCTCTTTTGTGTGGAAATTTGTAATGGGGGGTCATCTAACACTTTGTAATTGTTCTCCATTAGTAATGATTTACATGATACTACAGCTGTCACAGAATGTCAAGATAATTTCCCTGTTTTTTTCTTTCTTTAATCCTTTGAACAATTCAACTTTAAAGGAGTCTAAAGATATATTATTGCTAAAGATGTGGTTGAAGATGCAAGGAGAGAGAAGGGGAAAAAAGATTACTTGAAATTGTTTTCTCTATAGTGGAAAAATCCTAATCAGTTCCATGACTTCTATGACCATCTTTGGGAGTTTTTTTTTTTTCTTTCCACTAGGCAAATAAAGAAATTAAATGAGGTCCACTTTAGTTTGCCTTTTGAATGAACCCTTACACTAAAGTGTGTGTTCTGTTCAATAGAATAAAAACCCTGAATGCTTTCATTAATTTATATCAGGAACCTCCAGCAATAAGGAACTAATAGTCTCATTGTACTCTTTTGGTTAGATAGCATTTGGAGTAATATTTTCAGTTGGGGATGCCACAATTTCAGGAAGGACATGGATAAACTGGAAGGTAATCAGGATGATGAGGGGTGGAATCCACACCATAAAAAGGCAGTTTGAAGGAGCTGGGAATGTTTAGTCTGGAGAAGAGAAATACTTGGGTTGAGCTTTGGGAGTGGGTGGGGGATGGCCATGATTTGAAGGGTTTTTATATGGAAGAAGGATTTATTTGTCTGATGTTGTTGTTTAGTTGTGTTCAACTCTTTATGGCCTCATGAGATTTTCTTGGAAAAGATACTGGAGTGGTTTGCCAGCTTATTTTATAGTTCTCTAGCTTATTTTATAGATGAGGAAACTGAAGTAAACATGGTTAAGTGACTTACCTAAGGTCACACAGCTAGTTTCTGAGGTCAGATCTGAACTCAGAAAGATAAATCTTTCTGACTCCTGGCCCAGTACTTTATATACTGCACCACCTAGCTCCCCAGTTTAAATCAGAGAGTAAGTCAAACATGTAAGTACCACACTGTAAAGTTTTCAGAAAAGTCCAGCAAACAAGTAACATTACTCCCTGGGACCCTTCCAAACCAGGACAGAAAATCTGAGTGGAACTTCACTGTCCCTGCCAGAGTCCACAGGTGAATCAATAAAACTCAGAAGATCAACCTTATCAAAGACTGCTGACAAGTCTCAGAGACCCAGCATGGACACCTGACTCGTGTTGTCTGTTGTCAGGAGATCATCCTCCATGGTAACCAGGATAATTTCCATCTCTTAGCCGAGCCTAAAGTTAGACTTAAACAGATCAGGAAAGTCTTGGATTCAAAGTAAATACAACCCGACTCTGTCACAGACTCTGCTGTGACCTTTTCCTGAAAAGGAAATAGAATGATAAGATGAAAGCTAGCCAGGTTGAATGTGTCAAGAAGTGGCCTCTTCAGGACAGCTCCAACAGCTGCTGATTTGAAAGAGGTGAACTCCATATTCACTCTCTACCCCACCAAGTGTGCTGGAAATATTTTCCAATGGAAATCACATTATGGTTCTAAGTTAAAACATGTCAAGGCAAAACAATTATTCCTAGACCACTAATTTTTTTCTTAAGATTAAGAGACAATGAAGATAACACAAAATTAAAGTACCAACCAGTGCTAAGGCTTGGGATTGTCCTAAGTAATTTTCCAATGCTTAACTATTACTGCTGCAACTAAAAAGTCAGTATATGGTCTTATATTAAAAATATTGGAATCAAACTTTTAAAATAGGTATACCTTTCCTTACTTTTCCTCTTTGAATCATAAAAAAACCCAATTTTTATGGTCCATGAGCAGCAAGCAATGTTGGGATGGAGGATGTGGTTAACTGAAGCGACTAAGGGAATACAGCTACAAGGCAGTTGCTGTAATATTGTTTTCATTAGTTATTTACAATATATTTATTAGGCTGTTAAACTGAACTGTCTTCATTGCTCTCAGCCCAGGTTTCTTTGGGAGAAAAAAGGGCTGCATTAAACCTTACAGACCGTAGTGAAAGACTCTAATACTTGTAGGTGAAATCCTTAAACTAAATTACTGATGGGCAAATCATTAGGGGGTCAGAGGTTCAACACAATCTTTTCCAAACCTCTCTGGTTTGGAAATCTAACTAGAAACCTCCTGGGATCAAGAGTTCTGATGAGATTCCTGGAGCTTCTTGGTTCAAACATGGGTTTGGAATACTTGGAGAACATATACCCACAAGGGATTTCAAAGTTCCTCATCCCAGCTTACTGGGAAGTGCTGAGACACAGAAAAGTAGAAGACTTCTGGGGGTTGTGGAGACTTTTGTAAACCTCAACAAAACTTTCAAATTCAACTATTTAGTTCAAGCCAAATTTGGGGTTTGGTTCCTGTGTTATCCCAAATAGTTGAATTCATGATTTACTGAGCTTAGGGTTTCTTGTTGTGGGTCTATCATGGTGGAGTAAAACAATCAAAATATTAGTAATCATTTTGTTGATTTATTGATAACAAGAATTGTCTATTGAAAATTAATAGAGGTATCAAAATAGTGTTTTGTGAAGCATCCACTCTCACATGGCTGAAATGGCTATCCTTTCTGAATAAATTATTATCCTGTTTTATTTAACAACAAAATGTTAGTTTTCTCTAAAAGAAATTTCTCTTTGAACTTGTCAAAATTACACTATTTGCATTTATGATTCACTACCCTATGCTAATATTCTTCCTCTGAGAATAACATAGCAATACAATTATGTAAAAATGTGAAAAGATTAATTTTGAAGGCAGATTGGGGTGGATATTCGTAGGAATTAATAAGAGCAGACTCTACTAGGATCCCATTGTGGAAATTATAATGAATTTCCACTAATACCTCAAGGCAGAGGGATAATTATTCTAGTCACAAGGGAAGAGAATATTGTGCTTTATTGAAATTTAAAGCCTCAGTCCACTTCTAATTGGATTTTTTTAGAAGCTACCCGAAAAATCTGTGTATCAATTGATCAGTTTCCTGTCCAACTCCAGTCAGTTCTTCAAACTGATTTTGGATCTCACCTAACTTTCTTTTGTGCTTTGTTTTTTTCTTAAAGTAGAACTAAGGAAAGTTCAGACTCTTTTAATTGCTGAAAACATGGCCCCTATTTAGGAAATATCCTGAATGCCTACAACCAAATATGAAGCTGAGAAAGGCAGCTGATTCAAAGGGGCCTTCCTGGTTTGTGATAACTATCAGATTAATCACCCTCATCTTTGGGGCTGGATGGAGTCCCAGTTAACTAAGAGAATGATGGAGCTCTTTTAAAAAGTGACTCACAGATGATTAAAATCTCTTTCAGAACTCAGAGGCTTTCTTGGTCAGGATTAAAATTCTGGGCTATGCACATTCATAGTTCTGGATTTCCTTTTTTATTTCCAAACTTTCATTTTAGATATTTCTCTCTTTCCTCACCCTACTTTCCTTTCTCCCCTTCTCCCTTCTCCTCACCCATGGTTCCCATTTCAAGACTGATACAGTGTTATACACTGAAGATCTCTTGGCTTTGACTTATCTATTTAAAAGAAAAAAAAAAGGAATCTATTATTTTGTCAATGTTTCAGATAACTAATTTGATTTAGTGATGGAAACTTTTACTCAAAGGACTTAGGTTGGACTAGATAACTTCTAAATTCCTTTCCAGTTCAAAGATTCTTTGAGTCTATTCTCAGAGTTTTTGATAAGACGTAGAATTACTTTGTTAAAAATTTAGATAGATCTCCAGAGAAAGAGCAGGTGGAGCCTTAATACAGATCGAAGACACTTTTTTTTGCTGTATTTTTCTTGTTTTCTTTCATAGCATGACTTACATGGAAATGTGTTTTACATGACTATACATGTACAACCTATGTAAAATTGCTTGCCTTACCATTGAGGGAGGAGGGGAAAGAGGGAGAGAATTTGGAACTTAAAATCTGAAAAAAGAATGTTAAGACAATTTTTATATGTAATTGGGAAAAACAACATTACATTTAGAAAATATAGCAGTATTTCATCCCTCAGATTTCTAAATTTCTAAGCACTTACAATCTTAATCTAAGTAATATTCATTATTAGGAGTTTTCCCCAGTGAGTGACCAGAATTCTAGCCTTATCTTATGTATAGAAATGGCAGCTTAGGTGATGCAGTGGATAGAGCATAGGGCATGATATCAGGAAGAACTAAGTTCAAACCGACCTGAGACACTTACTAGCTACGTGACCCTGGGTAAGTCACTTAATTCTATTTGCCTCAGGTCCTTATCTGTAAAATTAGAAGGAGGTGGCAAACTACTTCAGTATTCTTGCCAGGAAATCCCAAATGTGGGGTCATGAAGAGTTGGATATGACTGAAAACTGAACAACAACAAATGTGTATTGAAATCTCATGAACCATGTTCCTTTCTATTGACACACTTGCTTTCTTGGACATTATGTGAAAAGTGATACATGTGTATCTATGTCCCTATGTGGGTTCTGCCATTTCATATGACTGATGAAGTAATCCTTGAATTCCACTTATGTATTTTTGTTGTTGGTGACAAATACATAATTTATAATTGTCACAGAGAAAGCATTTCAAAGTTACATAAAAATTCTCTCTTGCTGCATATATTAATGCTATGAATGTGACTTCCTTTTGAACCATTTCTCAGATTAAAAGTTTTAATTTATAAATTTTTCTTCCACATTATTTTTTTACCCTTTCTTCTCTCCTACAAATCAGGAATGAGAAATTATTCAAAATATCTATCATCTATCATTTTTCCTTTTTAAAGATCTTCTGTCTTCCCACCTCTCTCATTGTGTTTCTGTTCATTTCAAAGGAATGCTTGCAATTTTGCGGTATTATGCAAACTTCAGTTAGTGAGCCACAAGGTTTGTTGAAAAAACACAACTCGATATGTGGGAAACACTTGGTGGCTGACTTTCAGCAACTTAAAAAACACCTTTCTTGCAAAGAAATCCCCTCAAATGAAGCCACCTCAGTATCACTACAAAATTCTGGTAAAAAAAAATATATATTTCCAACGGTCAGAGAGGAAAAAAAAGCCTCTCTGACACTAGGATGGCTTTACACAAAGGCACTGGAAACCTGCAGAGTTGGTTTTGTCTGCTGTGTCTAGATTTGATCCTCAGAATTTAAATGACACATGGATTGGATAACTGAAGAAAGACAATGGAAACAGAAAATTGGGAGACAGATACAATGAGGAAAGGAAACATTTGGAAATAGATTTTATTTAACCTGGTGATAAGAAAGCTAAGGCTATCATGCGAAAGTATTTTGAACCATCTGTTTGTTGAGGTTCAGGAATATATTCGTGTTTGATAAAAGTTATAATTAAATATTAATAATAGCTATCATTTATGCAGCGTTTTAAAGTTGGCAATGCTATCTATCCCTTTGATCCTCAAAACAACACTGGGTAGTAGGTACTATTATTACCCCATTTTACAGATGAGGATGTTGAGATTGAGAAAGGTTGTGGCATGCCCAGGGACACAAAACTAGTTAGCATTTGAGATGGGATTTAAAGTCAGGTCTTTCTAACTCTACTGCATCTGCAAACTTCATCTCCTTATCTCCAGTTCATGAGAGGATTAATATACAGATAATTTTCTCCTTTGGTCAAATGAGGGGGTTGGGTTTGATGAGCTAAATCCCTTCTAGTTTTAAAAGTCTATAATCTATGGAGTGAGTATTCCAAGCACACTCCGGCCTCAATGGCAGAATGGAAATGAGAACCTACATTTCCCAAGTTCCAAATGAATGTTCCATAACCCTTTCTAAGCTTCTTCTGTTGCCAAGTGATGCCACGCAACTGCAATTTGGAGACTCTTTATCATGCTGTTTTATGTAATAGAGTGTATGTAGGTCATGACAATGAAAAAAATATTTTTTTTCTTCTTAAGTAGCTGTGCACCAAACAGATCTGCATCCTTACAATGAGGATGTAGGCCATCACATTTATTAGTTACCCAAGTTAACCATATTCTTTTAAATCATTTTGCATGTCATGGACCCCTTGGGCATTCTGGTGAAACTTATTCAGAACCCTTCTCTGAATAATGTTTTTAAATGCATAAAATAAAATATATAGGCGTTACACAGGGAATCAATTATATTGAAATACAACCATCAAAATATTAAAATAACAAACTCACTGTTCTCAGACTAACAACCCTACTCTAATCTAGTCAGCTTGTCCAAAAGGTAGAATTCCCTCAGGGTTTTACATTTCTGAGAAGTTAGGAGAATGTTTTCTATGTCCACATTCACAATGCTATCAGGTATGACCTTTTTTTTCATCATGTATGAGAAAATGACAGCTTTTTAATATGCAAATACAACTTAATACATCATCTGACTTCATTTCAAGGCAACTCCACCCCTTACCTCTACTCTTAATCCACACAGACGGTTTTTAAAAGAAACAAACCAAAAGGAGGAAAAACAAGAAATTCCAGTATGATGTTCAGAGGGATTGTTGAGAGCCAGACTCCCCAGACTTCAGCGTATAATCAGCAGCAGCATCAGGGCCCCGTGCTATAAAAGCTACGTCGCATCACTGACCACCGTTTATGGGGCTCTGGTGCCCCAGAGGTTTTTGTTTTTGTTCAGCAACAAAGTACAGAAGGTCTTCTTTCTGAATGACCCAATGTCAGGAAAGAGAGACAGACCTTCATTTCTGGATAAGGCTTTCTCTTTAGACCTGAACAAAGGTACTGAAATGTGAGAACCTTTTGAAGAGGCATTAGAATAGTCAAGTGTGAAATGACTATAAAATGGCAGTTAAAATCATGACAATTTCAGAGGATGGGAAGGACTAATTTCAGGTTATTATGAAGAAATAAGAAAATGTGAAATAATATAAAGTAGGATCTGAATTCTGAAACATTAGCTGGATGGTGAGTAATGATATTCTGAAGGACTATTTCTTGCCCCCACCTCCACAAAGTAATATCATGGTCAGAATCCCCTTTCCTTTCATTATTCAGAACAAAAAACATCTTTTTAGATTACAGCTCCACCTTTTTCTTTTATGACTTTTCTCCCCTGTTCTAACAGTCTATGATTCTATAACTGAGTTTCCTGAACTTAATGTACTGCAGAGTGCTGACTGTTCCCATCAGTTAAAGTTGAGGGGTAACAATAAATAATAAAGTCTCCCATTTATGTAATAATTTCTATATAATGTCTAATTTGAGCAGCAAAATTACCCTCTGAGTCAGATATTGTACTATCCCTATTTTACAGATGAGGAAAGTCAAGTTCAGAGAAATTGAATGACAGAGGGAGGGTTGAAGGCAGGATTTGAATACAGGCCTTCCTGACTTTAAGGCTAGTACTCTGTCCCTTATGCTATACTGTCTCTGCTGGAAAAGAAAAGGAAAGAAAGAAAAGGAGGTTTTATGAACTTTTGGATCTATTCTCCCTATTTTCTATGCACTATTTTTAAGGAGGAAATTGAGCAATTTTAGAAGTTATTCCAACTCTTTCAGATTCCCTAGGAAAATACTGACTGTGCTGGAAAAATTAATTTATTCAATCCAATCTGGTCCAGTGAGTTTAATTAGGGTGTTATTTATTCATGATTATATCTGAAAAGAAGTTGGAATTTTACTTTACCATATTATCTAGCCTTAGTATTTTACTTAACTTGCCTTAAAATGTAGTTTGGGGAAATATTCATAAGCCTTACTTTCTCCCTATTAAAATCTAAGATACTCAAGGGTAGGGATTACTTCTTTGTATCACCAGTGGCTAAAACAGTGCCTCACATATAGTAGGTATGTAATAAATGTTTGGGGCAGGGGATAGAACACTGGATTTGGAATCAGGAAGACTCATCTTCCTGAGTTCAAATCTAGCCTCAGACATCTACTCGCTGTGTGACTCTGGGCAAGTCACTTAACCCTGTTTGCCTCAGTTTCCTCATCTGTAAAATGAGCTCAGGACAGAAACTACTCCAGTGTCTTTGCCCAGAAAACCCCAAATGGGGTCACGGATAGTCATGGCGGAAATGACTAAACAACAATAAAAAGTGATTATTCATTGATAGTTTCTTTGAGGATTGTATTGAAGAAATAATTAATCATATGTTTAGCATTTTCTCTTCAAATAAATTGAGGGAATACTCAGCATGCCAAGAGCACATCAGCTTCTGGATCTGGGTTAGCTCTTGATGTTTCTTTTTTTCCCCTGGAGAAGGGCAAACAATGTAGGTCACTTACATGCCATCACATTTGACCAATAAGGTCATCCTCTGGTCTCATAGATGCTTTTTGATGACATCCAAACACACACGGATGACACAAAATCCTATACACTTTCAAAAGTATACTGTATTGATCTCTCTCTCTCTAATGATTAGTCTATAAAGAATTCAGATTCATTTACTCACTTTGAAAAGGTCCAGAAATGGTGCAACTAGCATGAGTAGACAAAAGGGAATTTTGCCCTCACTGCAGAGCAGAGGTCTTTCCTTTGGGAGTCAATAGGAAGAGAAGTTCAAAAGGACAAATGACTAATGGTGTTTTAATTAAGATTGTTATGAGGCACTCTAGGAATCCTGACACTTTGAGAGCTAAGGGAGATTTCTACAAAACCCCACTGACCTCACATCTCCAGAACTGCAGTAATTCTAAATAACAGAAGTAGAGTCTCCTTGTAGAGTGCCCATAACTGTGAGGTCCTAGGAAACTGACTACATTAACTAGAGCAGAGTTTTGGTGGTGCGGTGATACAAACATTGTATTTGGAGTCAGAGACCATAGATTTAAATTCAAGCTAGGCTATTTGCTACTTGTTTGACATAAGGTAAATTCCTTTACCTTTATGGGCCTCAGTCTCATCATCTGTGGTTTGGAATAGATGACCTGTGATCTAATAAGGTTACTTTCATTAGCGTAATATAAAGGACACCAGACAAAGTCAAAAGAGGTTGGTGTGGGGACCATTTATATTGAATTCATCATTAGTTGTGTGAATGGGGCAGAGGTGCTTAACTTCTCTGTGGCAGAAGAATAAAAATATCCTCTGTATGCACATCACCAGCTTAAGAAGACTGTTGTGAGGAAAGTGCTTTAGGTGGTTATGGAGATAGCATCAAACTTGGGGTCTAGAAGACCTGAGTTCAAATCTGGCCTCAGACACTTGCTAGCTCTGTTACCCTGGGCAAGTCACTTAACCCTGTTTGCCTCAATTTCCTCATCCACAAAATGAGCCAGGGAAGGAAATGCAAACACTCTAATATCTGCCAAGAAAACCCAAATTGTGGTCATTAAGAGTTGGGCATGACTGAAATGACTAAATGACAAAAAGCTGTCAAAAGCCATGAAACGACAGCCATTTGACAATGTATATACTGCAAGGACCTTCTGCAAACTGCTTTCTTCCTAAAGCAAAGCTGTGGGGATACATACATCATGACATATTCATAAGATGATGGAAAACTAAAGCTTTCTTGTTTTTGGCTCTCCAGTTGGATAATCCTCTGCCCCCAAATGTATTTAAGTTGTATATAAAAAGTGATTTACAAGTAAATGCTTTTCTTTCTTTTTAAACCATTTATTTAGATGTTTGCATTTTACCTTTACAGCTACAGTGTCAACATGGCTGTAGTACTAGAAGCAATTTCAGCTAGGATATCAGTCAGCTTTTGCAACCCTAGAAACAATGCAAAGAGCTGAGAATTCCCAGTTTTGACTGGAGAAATATTTTATCTTGTCACCATTTTGATGGATTCGTAAAAGTAGCATGTCCAATGGAAATTCAGGTGTCATTATAATGATAAGAATGATTATATGAGCAGTAACATTCACATAAATTCAGTACAAAGAGATAGTCTTGTTTATACAAGTTTATACACATAGTAACATTGGGATACTAATTTTTAATAATCTCTTGAGGGGGCTAGAGAAGATGTCATTCATGAGTGATTTGAAGTAACTAGAGATGTTTAGCTTAGAGAAAGGAAGGTGGGTGGAGAGGGCAGCCATGATAACTGTTTTAAAGTATTTGAAGGTTTGCCATGTGAAGAGGGATTACCTCATTCTGTCCAATGAACCCCAGAAAGCTAGAATCAGGAACAAAGGGTACTTGCTTCAAAGATATTAATTTAGGCAAAAGTTAGGATTAATTTCCTATCAAGTAGAGCTACTCCCAAAGGCAGTGATGGACTCCCCTTTACTGATAGTCTTTAAAGAAAGGTGCCATAATCATTCTCCAGGGTACAGGGTTACTGTGAGATACAACTTATGAGATGTGTGAGGGTACTTTGCAAACTAGAAAGTGTTTATAAATGTTAATTATTATTACTAGTAATAATTAGGAATTCTTAGGTAAGTGTTAGATGAGATGGATACTGAGAACCTTTCCAGTGATGAGATTCTATGATTCAATGAGGATTTTCCCTGTTTTGTTTTTTGGAGTGGGGAAGAGGAAAGTTGCAGGGGGGCAAGATGAAAAAGAAACTGACAAAGCGGTAACGAGTTTGACTCTAGAATCATACTCATCTCCTTTGGGGGTAATGGAGTTTTCTGAATAAAGAAGTTCTGAAAATAAAGCACCCTTTCTTTACTGGGAATGGGAGTGGGTAGGTAAAGAACATGAACTATTAAAGGAGAGAATATGACAGTTCATTATAAACTTCATGGTATTTACTGAGTGTCTACTGACCACAGGGTTCGTTCCCCTGACTAAAAATATTTTTCATCCACTTTGTATATATTTTGCATGTGTGTATAGGCATGATATTCTACCAGGGAAAAATATCATACCTCTACACGCACACAGTGCATACCTTGGCACTTTTGTTGTTCTAATTTCTAACACCAAGTACAGTACCAAGTACACAATAGGTGCTTAATAAATAAATACTTATTATTAAATTGGACACTACCAGAAGTTTTTCCCTCTTGGACCAAGCAGAATAAGTTTAATCTCTTTCCTACATTACAGTTGTTCAAATACTAGAAAACAATTACAAAAATCACATCACTTAGTCCTTTCTCCAGGCTAAATATCCCCAGGTCCTTTAAATGATCCTGTGATTGTGGTTAGCTTCATTTGTCTTTTCCAAAATGTGGCACCCAGAATTAAAAACAGCCCTTCAGACATGGTTTGACTAGGGTAGCATACAGCGGAACACTTCATACTCTGAACATTATACTCACTTACTAAAAGTATTAGGGAATTAGTTTTTTTTGGCTTCTGTGTTGCACTAAATAATCATAATTGTGCATGCAGTTCACTAAACTCCTCAGATCATTTTTTTTTGCTTGACCTGTTTAGCCACACTTTCTCCATCTTATACTTGCAAAGTTGCTTTTTTCTGAACCTAAGTGGAATACTTTACCTCATCTCTATTTAAAATACATCACATTACATTTGGTTCATCATTTTAACCTACTGAAACCTTTTTGGGTACCTATTTTGTCATTTATTGTTGGCTATCTTTCCTAGTTTTGAAATATCTACAAAATTATATGCATACATATATACATACACACACATACACACCCCATTTATTCCTCTTTTCAAGCCATTGATAAACATGTTATTGATGTTGGTACAGGGCCAAGGACAAATTCCCTGGGATATTTTTAATGTTGCTAATATATTGAGATCCTAAAAATATTCACCCATTTCTTTTGCAAAGCCAAAGAAACTTTTTAAAAATTTAAATTGTCAACTAATTTTTAACATTTTAATTTATTTTATTTTAAATTTATGAAATAAAATAATCATTCCCATAACGTAAAAAGATGATTGCACATGAAACTGCAAATCTTATTATGTACAACTTGCTATTCCCTTTAAATATATAATAAAATTATCGTGTAAATTTCTTTTTTCCCCTTTTTTCCTTCTCTCTTCTCTCCTGCCCTAGAGTTGGCTGTCATTAGACACAAATATGCATATATGTAAAATCAATTACACACTTTTAGCAGTTTATAATATAAAATCAGTTTACATTCTTTATTAAATCCAAAGAAATAAAAACTATTTTGGGAATGAAGATATAGGAAAGTTAATAGTCAGTGAAAGAAGTTACTGAAAGAAGGTAATTCATTATTGGTTTATTTTGGAATAAATCTGATTTTTCATAATGTAAAATTTATATGCTGCTACTACTACTACTATTACAGCTGCAGATATAAACCTATAATTTGAGTACTGAAACTTTGATGCTTAATCAAATCTTCTGTACTGACTGACTCAATAAGGGTCTCCAATGAGTACTAAAATTTTCTTTATGTGCTCTAAATGATCTATAAGAAAGCCTCAGGAACTCCATAAGGTGGAGTTCATTTTATATACATACATACATACACACACACACACACACACACACACACACACACACATTTTCTTTTAAAAGAAAATATTACCTTGAATATAAAATTAGAATTTATATTCCATGATATATTTTGTAATAATAGCTTTAAATTATTTTATTTTATATAGTTTTTTTAAAAAATAAAATAAATTCTAACCCATTTAAAATAAAACCTTCCTGGCAAAGACCCTTGGGGTATATCAACAGTTAATAAGTGTGGTTAAGAAGAGGGGCTAGCAAAAGATATAGAAAACAATTAGGAGAGCAGAATGACACCAATTGTGGAAGGAAAGTTTCTAGGAGGGAGTATTGTTAATGTGTTTTTAATGGAATTAATGTATTTTTAATTGAATTAATGTATTTTTAATGAAATGGGAAGGTCTTTCTAGGCCTACGTGACCTGCTTAAGTCACATGGAAGCCTACGTTTGAGTCACATGAAGCCTGTGGTGGGAGGAGCTTGCTGAACAGAAAGGGGCAGAACAGGAAGAGGTGGAGCAGAACTGAGAGGAGTTGGTCAGAGCAGTCAGAGCAGGGCAAGAGCAGGCAGCAGCTAACATGAGTGGGAGAGCCTGTGATTGGTGTAAGGGAGCCTGTTTGTTTTTTGTTTAAGGGAGCTGGTTTGTGGGAAGCCTAGCAGGGGAAGGGTTGGGGAGGGGGTTGCCCTTGGCATTGTTATTGTATATAGATGTCTTTGTTACTATGATGGATTTGGCTTTCTGGTGTCTGAATAAATGTTTTGGTTCTGTCTTCCATGTGGAGAATCTCTTATATTTCATGATTCAGAATTGTGCCAGCATGTTCATAGCTGTTGTAGGTGCTGTGAATGTTGCGTTGGTGCTACAGAGGGGCTGATAGGTAGTTTCAAAAACAACAGAAATATCAGCAGTGACAAGTGAGAACTTTACTAAAATTGCATTATGTAGCTCTCCTGCTCAAAAACTTTTCACAGCTACCTACTGTTTGTAGGATAACATTTTAGCATTGGCTAAACAAACCTTTTCCAAATCTTGCCCTCCCTTCTAATCTTAACCCATAGTTAAGCCATTAACTTAACCCATTCATCCTGACCTATGTCTTGCCACTGGACTTTAATGACTCTGGAGAAGAGAGTGAGGCTGGTGACTTTGCACAGCTCTGCCTCACTTAAATCCAATTTACTTGCAAGTCAAGACGTCACCCTCTTGATGTCATACTTCATTTCTTACTGGTCCTGCTACATATTGTTATTTTCTTATTTGTGCCTTTGTTTTCATCATCCTACATCCTGGAATTAATTTTCTAGTCTCTCTCTCTTCCCCTGTCCAAATTCTATCCATCATCCAAGGCCAACTGTCTCCAGAGTCTTTTCTAGTCATTCCTGTACACAGGAGCTTCAATTAAAAAAAAATCTCTTATAACACTTGTCTGAGTCATTCGTTCTGACTCTTATTTATACATTTCCTTATATGGTCACTTAAATTCTTCATATATATGTCTTAAGTTCCTGACTAGATTTTTTGGCTGTCTGAGGGGGAGTACTGTTTCTTGTAGTTCCTCCATGGTCCTGAGTACCCTGTAGATGCCCAATGAACAACTGTAAACTGGAGAATGAATGAAAAGACAACTAGATTTATTTAACCTTTAAGAAATCAGGGTTCAACTTGTCATTCAGTGGTTCTCAAACTTTTTGGTCTTGGGAGCCCTTTCCTCAAAGTTTCTGAGTACCCTCCAAAAAGATTTGTTTATGTGTTTTATACATAGTTATATTTACTATATTAGAGATTAAAACACTGTATGATGCATGAAGATAGTTTTGACCTCACAAACTCCTTGACAGGATGTTGGGGAGCTGCAGGGGTCCCCAAATCATACTTTGAGGACCATTTTTATAAGAGAAAGCATAAGGGCACAAGTTTTGTTGGTGCTCAGCACTGTGGATTTTCTTGTGACCATTTTCTTTCTTGAGTTAATAAAGTCCTACAATTATTAGTCTCTTAATTATGTAAGCACTTGCTGTATTTACACTGCTAGGAATTACGACTGGGATTCTGGAAATGTGAAACAGTTGTGACAGTTCAGTGGCATGGGCTCTGGGAGAACCCATTTGGTGATTTTAGAATATTGTCCAATCCATCAGGATGTTCTTGGAGTCTACAAAATTTCACCTTAAGGATTTATGGACACAATTTAAGATCCTTTCCTGTTCAAATGCAACAGAGCCTGAGAGAAGTTGCCACTCTGAACTTAAATCAAGTGTATTTAAGCATGGCTCCATTTCAAGTTACTGCGCATTCCTGGAATTGTTCCATCCCAGCTCAAATCTCTGTGGCCTCAATTTTGGCTGGTTTCTGCTACACAGAGAGAAGGTTTACATCTGCATCGCAAATAAGAAGGCGCCTTTTGATTCCATGTCCGCGGATCTGATTAATTCTGCATAATTACATTATAGAGCTGTTGAGGAGCCTGAGCCAGGAGTGAAGTCTGCTTTCAATCTCTATGTCTTCTCCCAGGCCCAGAAACCAAACACTGCACCTACCACACAGCATGAAGGCATGGTCAGACCACCTCTGATCCAAGACACAGGTCACCTGTGACACGTCAACACTGCTCACTCTGAACAACTTCTCGGAGTGGCTGATGCATAATTCATGCTTCCTTAAAGTGGCTTATGTAGGTTTCAGTTGCTGACTTTCGGAGACTGTTTCTGATATGTTGCATGGAAGGGTCTAAGTACCTGAGGCCCTCAAAAAGGAGACTGCATCCTTGTATAAATCACCATTTGGTCCAGTCTTACCCTGTGAAATCCTCTCAGGCTAAACCTCATTTAAAAGAATATGCACATCAGCTAGTGTGTTTTCCTCTGAATTCTTGTGGAAACCACCAAAGAAAATATGCAGCAATCGTTCCCAACTCCTTGCTCTCCCTTCATTTCTTTCCTCTTTTCTTGGTTATATTTTCCACCAAAGGAAGCTACCCACCAACAGTTAGTTAGCACTGACTTTTGGGGAGAGGCTAGTTGCTCAAATATTTTGAATCTACCATTGATAACGATTTCAGATACTTATAAACTGCTCCTCAATTAAAGTTACTGATAGTATAGCATTCCCATAATATTTGTCCTCAGAGCACAGATAGCTAGACTCTGGCACACTTGGCCATCTTTTCTACATTCATGTGATCTATGTTCTAACTAAATTTACCTGTTATTCTCCATCCTTAGTTCTCATCCTGTTCTGTCCTGTCTTTGTACCTTTGTTTGCAATATCTCACATGACTAGAATGGGCTTCTTCTCCCACTCCCACCTATTCCCCTCCCCCCTTAGTCTCTTTCTGTTGACAGAGTTGGGTCTTTATGGACCAACTCAGAAGCCAAGTCTCCCATGAAATCTTTAACTGGTGAAGATAATCTCCCTCTCCTCAAATGTTTGAACTTCTCCTTTGCATCCTTCTCAGTATCCCTTACAATACATTTATTTATGCATGTATCTTTCCCTTGTAAGTTCTAGAAGAGTAGGGGTGGTGTTCCTGATTTGTCAGACTCTACTGATTATAATAGGTACTTGAAAAATGTTTGCTAAGTGAAAGAGTAAAAAGTACTTTTCCCTAATAAATACTGTTTCCAAAGAAGCCATAGATAGCTTATGTGCTTAATAAATACTTATCAGGTTGACCTGAATGAAAACATTGTTACTTGGATCATGTTTGGGTTTTTGGAGGCCATGTCAGTGGAGTTCCAGTTCTGGAGTATTTAGAGCCAGTGGGTTTGAATCAGAACTCTCCTATTGAATATACCTGTGTAGCTGTAGGCAAGTCAGCTACTCTCTTTGACCCTCAGTTTCCTCATTAAATGGGAGAGTGTACTAGATCATGTTTAAGGTCCCTTCTCGTTCTAAATTTTATGGTCCTATAGTCCCATTCCACCAATCCAGAAAGTTCTCATATCCAACAGGGATAGATTAAAAGTCATCTTAGAACCAATATCATTAAATTCAGAGAGGCTGATCAGAGAAGTTAATCATCAGGAGATGAATTTTTCTGGTCCCAGCATTTTATGAAATAATCTACCAAGGTGCAGAGGAGCTGCTATCTTTACAGGTAGAAGAAACATCTATATTAATGAAATCATTAATCTTCTGAAGTATCTTCCAAACTCGCATAACAAGAGAAAGATAGATTTGTCAACATTGTAGGAGAAAAAAAAAAGAGACACCCTGGCAAACGGAAAGAGAAGTCATTTAGCCCTAATGTAGATGTATGTTGGCTGTGTGACTTTCAGCAAGTGTTACTTAATTTCTCAGAATTTCCAGGCAACTCTTCACGATTATATAAATTCTGCTGGTGAAAGGATTTTCCTCATCTGAATCTCATTTTACCAATAAAATCACAGGTTTGGCCACAAACAAAAAGAAAAAAAAAGACCCATTCAAAATAAAAATAAAAGTATAGAGATCTAGTACGTATTTAGTCAAAGTGCCTTCAATGGAATCCCCAAATGAACTATCACAAGCAAAGTATAGAGGGCCTATGTAACCTCTTCCTTTATCTATTTCTTTTTGCAATGAAACAGGAAGCCTAAGGATACAGAGGAACTTCTAAAAGGGACCATCAAAAAATAAAAGGAACAGTAGTCTAGCTTTTAATGCTGGAGTATCATATACAGTATGTTTACGTCACCATGTCTTGTGATCTGCTCTCAATTCAAGGCTGATTTCCAATGAATGGGCAAGGTTGTTCAATTTAGAGCAGGAAAAACTGTGATAATATGAGGGTACAGTGATTGTCGTTAGTCTGTGCCTCACCCTGACCTTGGCAAGCCAGAGGGGATAAGAGCAGTGTAATTCTCAGAAACAGAAAGATACAGCATGGAGCTAGTCTTTTCAAAGTCACCCAAATTCCTCCCCTTCAGTATTATTTTCAGCCTTAAAGCCTGTGTTACCTTGGGTGATTATCTGCCTCTAGCCTCCCCCACTCCTTTTTTTTTAGCATTACTTCCTCAGTTCCTCATCTTCTTTCACTGTCTTTCTCAAGCCCAAGGCATCTTCTTAATTCTGTCTTTACTTTCTGCTTTCCAAATTTCTTTTTCCTATCTTGCAAGATCTTTACCTGCTTTAGATGGAGTTAGACTGAAGTCCAAAGCTTCCTTCCCTTTCTAACACTAATATGGACCTTTTAAAAATCCCCAGCTGGTACCATTTTGGTGACTTCCCTCCCACTTTGGCATAAGTATCCTTTGGAAGTATTTCTGTCTGCCTGCATGAAAGGCACACTAGCAGCTGCTGTATGGAGACTTGGCTCCAAGGCTCTGTGCCATGGTTGTTCTGAAATGGGCTAAGTCCACTTAAAATCTTCACACTTACAATGTTTTCCTGCCTGTAGCATTTATGTTTTAAATCCAAACACACGCATTCTTTCTAATATTGTTCTGTCTGGAAAACTTTAAAGGGAGATGGGGAGGGGATGGTTTAATTAGGGAAATATCCAGAGACAATTTGAAAAACTTTTAAATTTAAATGAAATTTAAATTATTAAAATTAAAATTTAAATGAGATTATTAACTCAGGCTTTTGGATTCAACAACTAATTGAGTCACAGAGTCTTAAAGCTGAAAGACAGAAGTGGGAATCCACCTTAGAGGTCATCTCAGCCAACTCCTTTACTAATGCAGAAATACCCTTTATAAAATCTTCAACAAAGGGTCATCTAGACTCTGTCTGAAATACCTTCAGGAACAAAGAATTCATAACTTCATAAATCACCCTGCTGTGTGTGGGGGGCACTATGATGAGTTAGGAGGGGAGAAAGGGAGGAGAAGGCTGGTATGAAAGATGTACGTGGTATGATCTTTATCCTTCAGTAGTCGAGTGAAGCAATAGATAATGTGAGCAGAGTCACAGAATTTTAGAGGAGGAGAGCCCTTTGAAATAATCTATGTTGGGGTTCCTTAGAGGACTTGGGTTTATTTAGTAATTTATTCACATATTCAGCCCAATTTTTTTCCACCTAAGATATTATAGTATATGATGCCATACATACCATTCTTACAGAGGAATAGAATTATTTGCCAAAATGCATCATCCTGGGCAAGGCACTTAATCTCTGAGCCTCAGTTCCCTTATCTATAAAATGGGAGTAATAACAGCTATCCTAGATATTTAATGGGGTCATTGAGAAGATTACACAAGATTATACACATATGTGTACATATAGGTTTGTGAATGTATGTATATAAATGTACAGGAATGATACATGTGTGTATCTAAGTAAATATAGGTATTATAATGTGTAAATATTACACAAATCTAAGTGATAATGATTCATTTCAATTCAACAAGCATTTATTATCTATTATGTTTCAGGTACTATGCTAGTACTAAAACCTAATCAGTCCTTGCCCATTAGGAGTTTATATTCTATTAGAATATTAGAATTCTATTAGAATATAAATGCATAATTTATACATATAGAATATAAATGTGTAAAATATAAATTGTATGCACAGCATGCACACAAATAATTATAATACAAGGAAGAATAGGGAAGGTGAGTACACTAATAGTAGATTGGGGAGGGGGGGGGGAGGAACTATTAGATGATCACTAAGGTCCTTTCCAATGCTAAATGAGTGATCCAACTACCAAACCTTTCTATGACTGTTCCAGACCATGTGCAATTCTTCCTTTCTCTTAACTCTCAAAACATTTGGTTTGTACTTTTTATGCACTTATCATACTTTATTTTGTGTAACAGTTCTTGTGTATAAATCTTATTTCATCTACTAGATTGTAAATTTCTTGAGAGAGGAAGACCTTCATTTTCCATCAACACCCAGTTATGGTATCTGGATTTAATAGACTTTTGTTAAATTGAACTGAATTAACTTGATTTAGAGTCTTAGATCTTGAACAGGATACAGTAGAAGATACCGTTTGGTTAATTTTTATTGATTTTAAGGAAAACTTGATCCTAAAGTACAGCATGCAGGCCTGAAGGTTCTCTTCACAATTATACAGGATTCTATCACCAACATGAATATAGAGATAACCTTGTCCAATAGTCTGCTCAGTATATATATAAAACATGGTTTCCTATGGATGATAGTCTTCCAAATTTTCCTATTTACAGATAGCATATTACATATAATATGCATAATACATAATAATATAAAATTACCTAACCATCCATATTTTTCATTCAATAAAATGGATGAAAAAATACAAATTGCCCAGATTGTGACATGACAAAAATATTTATGTTTGATAAGTGCCTGAACTAAACCCAGAATAAAGGAAAAGGAGGAGGAGGAGGACTGTAGGCTTGATCAGACTTGGGAAATTGCAAAGAGTTTTTCATTGTAAACTGTTAATTATTGCAGAAATATATTTCTTTAAAACTGATATTTTCCTGGTGATGCTATATGGCTGTAAAACATGGAACACTATGAACTCAGAAAAATTACAATGAAAAACATAAACAGAGGTTAATAGAAAGCTAAATGACTGACATAAGTAGGCCTTAGTTTGTTACCACTGATAGCTTATATGCAAGAAGTGGCATAAAAACATTATCAAGGCTTCATATGACCAGGAAGGGAGGGCCAGGGTGTGTGTTGAGAACAAGATGGCTGACTGGAGTGGTACATTCACACTCCTGAGATATGGAAAGAATGAGATGAAGGTCTCCAATGTGTTAGTTAGCTAGATCTTAAACAGAAGGTTTAAGGAAAGATGTATAAAAATTGTATGAGACAAGAAGATGTGAAAGAATTGTGATCTCCTTAAGTGGAGGTAGTACTCATTATGATAACATAGCATTTTAAATATCTCTGTAAGAAACGTTCTATCCATATTTTGTAATGTACCAAATAAATGGAATTAGGTTACAAAACATTTCTTGATTACAGAATACCTGTATATAATATTTTTACATTGCCCAACATGGAAATGATATTCATAATTTAGAATTTCAAGATATTATTTTGGGGGGATTGGCAGAGGCTGTGGGAGTTAAATAACAACATATGAGTTCAAGAGGTTTGGAGATCCATTTTGGATATTTGGATAGGCACTCCAGAGTTCATAGGATGCTTATCTGAACTCTTCAAATCTCTGACGTCAAGAGAATAGTCTAGAAATCTCATGATTACAGTCTCTCTTGTGATCTTTTCTGGTATTTCCTGTTTCCCGTCAGGCCAAATACACTACAGGAGGAGGTTATTTCATGGTATTTCACCAATGCTGTTTCTGCTGATGTTTGGAACTCACAGATGCAGGGGAGCATGAAAATGAAAATAATTAGAAACAATACCACCACCAACACTGAAGATGTCCATGTTATGAATGGTCACTGACATGCATTTCTTTTTAAACATCTCAAAAATTTCTGTAATGGTTCAACACAGCATTTTATTTTTAATGGAATAGAGTTGATTATTCATAGAGAGAGAGAGAGAGAGAGAGAGAGAGAGAGAGAGAGAGAGAGAGAGAATGAGATCCTGTTGAAATTTGGGTGATGTTAAGTAAATGAACAGTGGTGCTCATTGGGAGAAAGGGTTAGAATCTGGCAAACATATTTGGCCAGGGGTGGGGAGAAGAGTATGGGTGGGGGAGGGAAGAGAACCTGCAATTTCCCCATGGTGCTGGAATTACTTATACCAGATCAAACTAAAAACAAAACAAAACAAACAAAAAATGTGTCTGCAGCTTCCTGGTGGAGATATCATGTGAGTTGGTGCCTTTTGTGAGTCTGGTTTGTAAAATCTAGTCTAAAAAGTTGCCAATTCTGCCACTTCCTAAACCAGGTTATGACAAGCACTTAACACTCCATTTCCAAAGAAATGCAAAGAGTTTCGGTGACATATTGGTAAGTGAAACCATGTCAACTCTCATTCTACTAATTCCTTCTTGGTACATTCTTGTCCCCCAACTTCTACTGTACCCACAAATTATCATGATAAAAGAACAAGAATATTGACCAAGACTGTAGCTGAATGAGAATCCTGTTAGTGCCCACCATTTGTTTTATTTGTGTGGCCTAGAATTTCCTGGAATCACAGAATTAATCAAAATACCTACTATGTGCTTGCTAGTCATTGTGCTAAGCACACAGTCATCCTGGATGCTAAGACTGGAAGAGACATTATACCTAGTCATAGGTATCACAGTATTTAAGATGAGAGACCTCTGATATCTAGTTTAGACCATTTTGTCAATGAAGGAGCTCAGATTTGTCCACATAGAGCTGACATTACAACTCACGTCCCTTGACTTCCAGTCTACTACTATTTCCCCTACAAGGCATCCACTTATCTTACAGAGAAGGAACCTATGGTTTGGCTCAAATAATTTGTACAAGGCTATCCAACCTTTTAAAGGCTGAGTAGATAACAATTTTCATGGTTAAAGTTTAACCTCTCTTATATATGATCAAAATCTTGTTAAATACATAAGGAAATACTATGTCAGACCTAAGAAAGAAGACAGCACTATTCATAGGTACCTCTATAAACAAAAGTTAAAATGTTCCATATATCACAGCACTCATATATTTAGATAAATAAATAAATGTTATCTACCATTTATTTACTTATCTATCTGCCTATCTATGAACATAACTCCAATCATGCCACTCCTTTCTCAAATACTATCCATGGTTCCTCACTTTCTTTAAAAAAAAAGTTAGGTGAAGTCTTTAGAATTCCCAGTAGTCAAGGCTGTTCCCAACATGAGCTCCTTTTCAAGTCTTTTCTCTCTCACTCTCCTCCTACAGATACAGACCAGTTAAACTGGATCACTTATTCCTTGAACAACCCCCTTCCTCTCTTGCCCTTCACTTTAGCTTAAACTATTCCTCCTTCCTAAAATAATAGCTGACATTCATATAGCATTTTGAGATTTCTGAATCACTTTACCTACATTATCTCATCGGTGCTCACAACAAGCCTGTTGAAGAACTACAAATGTTATTTTCATTTTATAGATGAAGAAACTGAGGCTGTGAGGAAGTGTGACTTGCCTATGGTCACCTAGCTCTAAGTGTCAGAGGTAGCATTTGAATGGAGGTCTTTCCTGACTCCAAAGTCAATACTCTTTCTATTATACCATGTTGCTTTTCAGCAAAGAACATTTTTGCTTCATCTGTAACCGTGAAATTCTACTTTAAATCTAGGACTCAGCTTACATGAAACTTCATTCAGCCTTTTCAACAAAGGAATGTGATTTCTCCCTTCCCAACTCAGTGTTTTGTCTCTCTCTCTCCCTCCCTCCCCTCCCTCTTGCCGTCCCTCCCTCTCTCTGTCTCTGTCTCTTTCTCTCTGTCTCTTTTTCCCTCTCTCTCTCTCTCTTCCTCTCTCTCTCTCTCTCTCTGCTCCTCTGTCTCCATCTCCATTTATCACATCCCATTATGTTTTTTACCTACCTGTCTTCTCCCTTCTACTCAGTGACAAGTTCCACAAAAGCAGGGACTGCTTACTAATCTTTCCATCACCTTAATAACCTAGTATAATACCTTATACATGGTAGGCACTGGACAAATAGTTGCTAAATTGAATTTAGTTGCAAAAAAAAAGCATGATACTTGTGAAGGGAGGTTTATAAAATGACTGCTTTTACTAAAATCTTCAAAATGAACCAAGAATAGAAGAGGTGCGATTCAGTAGAAAGGGCATAGGTTCTGAGGTCGGAAAAACTGACTCTGATAGGACTTGTATGATCTTGGACAATTCAATCAGTTTCCTAAAATCTAAAATGAGATGATTGAATTGGATGACCTCTGGGGGTAGATTTATGATCCTATGACCATAATATGAAAAACACTTATTTTCAATGAAACTAAATAAATGGCAAATTAGACAAAATTCCATAGGAACAATAATATTGCTCACAATGTGGTTTGTTTAGAGTAGCAGGTCAGTTTTAGTTGGGATCTACTGATTGCTTTTATAAAGTTTGTTGTTATTGCCCTGTTTTCTGTTGTGTCTGACTCTCTGTGACCCCATTTGAGGTTTTCTTGGCAAAGACATTGGGGTGGTTTGCCATTTCCTTCTCCAGTTCATTTTACAGATGAGAAAACTGAGGCAAATAGGGTTAGGTCACTTGCTCAGGGTCATAAAGCTAGTAAGTGTATGAGGAGAGGTTTGAACTAAAGAAGATGGGTCTTCCTGACTCTAGGCCTGGCACTCTATCCACTGTGCCACCTGGGCAGCCTTTTATAAAGTTAGAGAAAGTTAATTTTTGGATACAAGATACCTAGGAATGACAGCTCCCAATTCTTCAGGGAATGTTTGCTTAGACATTTTAAAATGTTTCCAATTATTTTCAGAAGTTTTGTGAAATTTTCAAAAATAAATAAAATCCCTCCAAACAAAATTAATTTTGTATTGGAATCTTTGAACATATTACCAACACTTTTAAATATGGGGCAAAGGTCTATTACACAACTGAACAAAGAGGGTGTCACAGGCCAAGTAGATGGGGAACCATTTTTGGAAAAATTTGGTGAATTCATAATCTCCAAATTCATGAGACTAATCAATGTGACAAGGAAATACTTTTAATCTCCTGTTATATCTTAACCAAGCAAGGTAGGAAAATGCGTGGTGAAAAGGTCTTTGGATTTGAATCTAAAAGACCTGGGCTGGGATAATGGCAGATGGGGCTCTGCTTTTTCCTAAGTACACTAAGTATATTGTTCAAGTCATTTACCTCCTTTGATAATAATAATTCTGTAAAATGAAGGAGTTGGCTTACATGGTCTCCAAGATTCCCTCCAGTTCTAAGTGTCCAATGTAAGGCTGGATTGGAAAGTATGAAGACCATACCTGAATTCACCTTGGGTCAGACACATGTTGGTATGGAAATCATAGTTTCAAGAGGGAGGTTAATTTTTAAAAAGGGTTTGGGGCAGAAAGGTACACAATGATGGGGAAGGGGGAAAGAAGAAGATTTCAGTCACCATGGAAGACTGCAACATAGACTTTTGGGGAGGCCAGGAAAAGTTGTAACATTTAGCTTGTATAATTTTCTCATCTCCTGTTCTCTCAAGGGGTCTGGGTGTGGAAAAGGAAAAGGAAAAGGAAAACCTTTCAGAAATTTCCAATGAGAACATTTACACATTGCCAACAAAGAAAGTGTATCAGACCCCAAATACTCCTTAAAAGTACAATGTATTGTGTGATTAGAATTATAGTTCAAGATTAGCAGGTTCCTAAGACATAAAAATTTCAGCATTCATAGTGAAACATACCAGACTGCAAGTGCCACACACCTTGCTGAATATCCTGTTTCATTTACTATCATCACTGCTGAACTTTTCAGGAAACCACTTCAGGGATGGCTACTGAAAATTGGTAAGAGCTTTCAGGGAGAAGAGAACAGAAGTAGAATGGTCTGGGTGCAGAATATAGTGTGTGTGTCCAAAATAATTGTTTCAATTTCCATTTTGTTTTTATTTCTGATTATACATCTTTCTCTTTTCATTTGATTTCTTCACTATGATCTCATCTCACTTTTCCCTTTACTGATGTGTTTATAACACCCCTCTCTTGTCCTCTCTTTCTATACATTCCCTGAAACAGTTTTGCTTTGTCTCTTGGATCATTTTTGGCTAAAACCTCCTAAGTTGATATGAACCTGTCAGATTCTTCAGAAATGGAATTTAGGCTCGTATCAAAGCATGGCATTGAGTGAGAGCTGAACAAAAGAGGGGATGAGAGAAAAAGGAGATACCTGTACCTGCAGAGTCTGGAATGTGGAAAATCCATTTAGAAGAGGTATGTGATGATGTGTTTTTTGCATCCTTCTTGAAGATCCACTGCCAAATGCATTATGCCTCCATGCGATTTTTATCCTAGTCCTCTTTCCCAGGACTTGCTAAAGTCCAGGGATTGCTATTCCACAGGGCTCTTCCTTTGCAGAATGGTGCATTTTACTTTTTTCTTTTTCCTTCTTTTCTTTTTCTAATTCTTTAGCTAAACATTTAAATTCAGCTCATTTTCTACTCTTACCTTGATGATTTCTTACTCTTTCCTGACTGCCCAACTTTTCATTTATCTTCTATCAAATTTATTAAAATGCCACATCAAAGATAGATGCTCTTGCCGCTTGGTCTTTTTTAATTTCTCTCTTCCCCTTCCCCTTTTGACGTCTGTCTCAGTCCATTTGCCACAAGCTGACCTTTCTGGTTCTCACTTTCAAGGCATTACCTGACTTTGCTTCTCTTTGTCTACTGTTCTTTTCAGTTGCAGACTGGTCAGACTTTTCTAATTCATTTTTTTACTAATGACATCACTGTGACTCATTTGCTGTTCCTGGTAATCAGTGTATGTCTGAAATCTAGCCTACATTATAAATTGCTTGGGGGCAAGGGTCTTATCTGTAATCCATAAAGCACACAGAATCCTGTGCAGGGGAAGATAACTTTAAAAGAAGAGGTTATGTCAGTGATGGGGGTTGAAATATAAGGAGGAGCTTAAAGATAAATGGGAAGTTTCAAGGTACAAGATGTCACTGATAGCCTCTTAGGGATCTTGAAGAAAGAAGTGGTCAACACTGAAGGGAAATTTATAAAAAGCAAGAAAAGGACTAAATAGCTATTTTAAAATACAGCAAAAAGAGGAACAAGATTTGCATTGCAAAATATGTGGATTTTAGTTTTTAAAAAAAATTTAGAAAAATATTTTTGATTTATGCTTATTATTTTTGATATTGTCATCTGTGTTCATTTGGTTGTGTTACATGTTTTTCACCTTCTAAAACCGTTAGAGAAAATTCAGAATGGGTGGAAAACAGTGCATATTTTCAGCAGCATGGATGAAATATAAGATGAAATCCAAACTTTCCATCTTCCACATAATGAAGTATCTGATGTTTTACTTTAAGGAGGTCAGTTAGAAGCAAAAGTCAATGTATTGCTCTCCGTCTCAAGCAGCTTTGCAGAAAACTGTCTCCAGACAAATAGCAGAAGGAAGAAGTAGGAACAACATCCTCCATTCACTTCAACCCCCTAAAAGCTCATTTGTAGAACCAAGTAAACATACACATTTCTGCACTATATTTTGAAATCACATTAAGGCCTTTCCAGACTAGCATCTGGAATAGGAGCTGCTTTTGAATATTTAGCCTTTGCAAAACATCAGAAGATGCAAAAATGGTTGAGTGCTTATCCAGGAATTTGCTGTCTCCCCCACCCCATGCAATATATAAAGATATAACGAGATGCATTAATTATAAAATTACATGATTGTAACTTCTTGGTACTTTTTAAGCATGATTCAGTTTTGATAGAATTCTTTTAATTTACTACTCTGTTTCCACAACGTTGTGTTGTTGTTTTCTGTAAAGACTAATTTTTTAATCTATTGCCTGTAATATCTAACAATTTTTTTCAATGGAAAGAAAGAATTAAAATTTGTTTCTGGAATAACAATTGACTAGAAAATCTGCTCATTAATATATTTAATGCCAAACTAGTCATTATTTTATTTATTTTTGATTGATTTGCTCCATTTTATCTTCTGCCACATTTACTGCAAGGAAACTTTTGTAGGTTAGTAATTACTGCTAAAGAATGAACAGGAGAAATTGTTAATGAGGCATTTTCATGAATTAAGATTCTATTTGCACATCTATTGTTAAGCCAATTTATTCTTTGCTTTAAATCAAAAGAGCTGCCTTTAGTAAAATAAATTAGGGCTCATAAGAAAATGAAAATGCATTTGAATTACAACAAGTATCCCGGAACATTACATTTTGCATTTCATAGCAATCATTCAGAATCTACTAACATTTCCTGACACCTAGAGTAAAAGCATAAATTTTATTTTAAATGAACAAATTCTTGTTCTTCATAGTACACTTTTAAACTGATTTTATTGATTTTCTAATTGTTCTTCCATGATAAGGTCATGATGTATTTGGTCCCTCCCTGCAATATGTAACCTCTTGGTTACATTGGCAGAGTTCTAACTGTCTTATTTGAGACACAAAATCATAGGATCATAGAGTTAAAGCCATAAGAGATCTTAGAGGTCATGATAAACCTTAATCAGAGGAGTCTTTTCTCTGATACTTCTCATACTTCCCATTCTTGTCTTTCTCAGGGTCTGATTTTCAGGGCTGAGTAAAAAACACATTTCTCATAGTTGCCTCCTCCTCAAAAGGAATAAGGAGTTGTAATGGCCAAGGAGGAGCGAACATTAGTGGGGTCTTTTCTTTCATGTCTTTTGTCTTATGCTCCTGAGAGCTACTGAAGTGGGAATATTACATACAAGTTTAACAAATAAATGAAATATATTAGAAAATTTAGATCACAATCACCCAAAATGAAAGATGATCAACATGACCACAGCATTTGGTCTGATCCTGAAAAACAGATTGCTTCTAGAACCAAGAATGAGCTCTGATCAGTACTGGCTAGTCTTAGATTTGCTGCTGATTGGAATCAGAGTCAAAACAGTATTTTTGAAATGCCCATGCACTCAAGTGATGATGCTTGATACTCAATATTATTTAAACTAACCAAGATGTGGCCCCTGCTCATTAGGAGCTAAAGTCATGTACTATCCAGATGAAAAAAAAATGGATGAACCTAGAACACAGGCTCAACAGAAGAGAGACTGACACATAATCAAGGATTCTATGAGCTTCTCATTTTATTTTGTTGGATGTAGATGGATAGGAAGAGAAAAGATGATGGTGGCAATGGTGAATTTTGGTTCAGACTTAGAACACATTCAACAAACATTTATTAAGCACTTAAAAAAGTACAGAGCACCATGGGTAGTAATGGGGACATAAAGATAGCAATGAAAAAGTTCCTCACTTCAGGGAGCTCATATTCTACTGGGCGGATACAGCATGCACAGAGAAAAATAAATGCAATGTAAAGTGAGGAGGGAGAGAACACTCTGAGGGAATGGAAGAGAAAGGCACAATTAAGGTTGAAGCAGATGCTAACAAGAAGGTAAGTTTCAAAAGGAGACAGTGTCCTGAAAGCACAAAATCAGTACAGGAAGGAAGGAGAAAGTAATGAGATTGAAAGAAAAGGTACAGGGGGATGATTAGCTACAGAGATCAAACCATCAGTCACATTCCTCTTGCTGCCATATAACAAAGTGTATCACACACCTGCTTCATCTTTGCTCTGCTTAGCAGATCACCTTCCATTTACTTTGTAAGTAATAAAGCAATTGTGGTGTAGGGATTAGTCTGCGATTTCATGGGCTGAGGAACTCCCAGGTGAGGACACTACCTCTCCCAAAGCAGGTTGGAACCTTCTCTGCAATCTAGTCCTAGAGAGTTGTCTAGGACGTTGAGAAGTGAAGGGATTTGAGCTGTCACATAGTTATAGCCAGTATGTATCCAAGGTGGGGCCTGAATCTAGTACTTGTTGAGAACAACTCTATCTCACCAGGCTGCCTCAAAAACCAAGCAAATTATGGTTAGTTTTGAATGAAGTAAAATAAAGTTAAAAACATAAGTATTTCACCATGAGCCAGTGCTGTTAAATAATGCTTAGCTAGAGACCCTTGCTGAGTTAAGGACATTTGACTTGTGAATGTCCCATATGTAAGAGTCATTTCCTCCTCCACCCCACTGAGGACACATTCAAAATCCTCCTCTCCCACAATCCCTGCCATAAATTGTTTTAAACTCATGGCTCCATCTGGTGGCCATGATGTGGAGAACTGTCTGACAATGCCTTCTCCATTATCTTTTTTCCCCAACTAGGGAAAGAGTGAACATGCCACAGCCCCATCTTTTCTTGATTTTTCACAATTCACATCTCTGTTCTACCTTATGAAATTCTGTCTGACCCTCTGTCCCTCAGTTACATACACACACACACACACACACACACACACACACACACACTCATACACACACACACACACACACACACACACCCTTCCTACTTCCTCTTTCTTTCAACTCTTTCCCTATGAGTAGGAAAATGTCTTTTTTCTTTCACTCTCTTTTTATTTTTCTTTCCTCTACCCTTCATTTCACTTATGAGATCCAACTGACCCTAATCATTGTTGGTAAGCCTAACTTTGGGACTAGTGGCACGTGTAGCAAGGAAAATGAAAGGTGGCAAACATTTATTAAGCTACAATTATGTGCAGGGCGATCTGTTAGGGCTGGGAACACAAGAACACAAATGAGGTGGATTCCTGCCTTCAGGGAACTTATAATCTATATAGGGGAGACAATACATGTACCAACGAGCATAATACAAGGAAAAGAGAGGCAAGAGAGAGAGAGTACTACACCTGAGGAATTGGAAAAATAGATTCTGTCAGGAGGTAGCATCTAAGCTGGGCCTTGAAGAAAGACAGTCCATAGCAAGTGCCCTGGATTTTACAGTCCAAGGAGCTGAAGTTTGAATTCTGCCTCAACAACATTCTAGATATGTGATCTTGAGCAAATCACTTCCATTATTTCTACCTCAGATTTTTCTTCTATGAAAAGAGGAAATTGTACTAAATGACCTCCAAAGTCCCTTCTAACCCTAAATTCTACCATGAAATTTTGAAGTGAAATTAGATGTATTAAGAACTTTCGATTTCTATAATTCTTGAAAATACCCTTTAGACCCTTTCTGAAAGTCATAGTGTGACACAGTAAAACTAGATTAGTATCATTGGATCATAGATTTATGGTTGTAAAGGGCCATAGAGGTCATCTAGTTTAACTCTGATGTAACATGCATTAATTAAGTGTATACTATGTACCAGTCACTATACTAAGTACTAGAGATACAAGTCCAAACAAAAAGAAAGATAATCCTTACCCTCAAAGAGCTTACATTTTTATGGGGGGACACAATACATAAAAGGGAGATGAAAGAGGGGGAGGATGATGGGAAGTGCTGAGAGTCAGAAACATAGAAGAATAAAGGAAGATTCCCATAGTCAAGTACCTAGAAGGAACTCACCCATCAGAGAAACGGACTGAAGTAAAGGCATATTCCAGAGTGTGAAGGCCCCATGCACTGAAGGAAGTTCCAGTGTGATGAAGCAGTTGAGGCATGATGGCAAAGCCCGGAAAGGTCCAGAGGGAGAAATTAACTTATTTTCATAAGGTAACACAAGTAATAAGTAGCAGAGATTGGATTTGAATCCAGACCTAGTCATCTTTCTGATTATCATGTTTCCCTATCCACTGGCTCTAATTAAAACTTATCCTTAAGCACCAACATCTACGCTACATAAGAAAACAATTTCTTAGTCAATTTGTTTCTCTACTTTCTGTGATTTTTTCATAGCAAACATGCAGTAGTATGGATACTCTCTCCACTGATACAGACTGCAACTCCATTATGGCTTGGTAGAACTGAACTGTGCTAAGGTGATCTGCAGATAACAGACATGCAGTCCACCACCAGGCCAAGGTTTTCCTAGTTTGGAAGGACAATGTCAGAACTGGTAAGTCCTTTGAGAATTTTACCATACGGTAAAGAACCAAGTAGGACATTCAGTCAGTCAAAAAACATGTATTAAGTGCCTGTTATATTACCAGGTCCTATGCAATCAGTAGATAATTTCTGTTACCTTCTTGGTGAAATAGATTTTGGTGGGCCAAAAACATAAACGCCACTGATTACACTATTTATATGGAGCTATGTTCTCAATTTCAAAACCATTTGTATGTTGGAGACTTCCTATGTCCTAGATATAAATGTCAACTGCCTCAGCTTCTTCTTACCCCTATCTATTGTATTATTTAAGTAATTAATTCCATTAATGACTCAATTTAGTTAAGTTTAATTCAATTCAGTTCAATTCTATTTAACTGAATGAGATCAAGGTCAAATTGCTTAACCTATATAGCACCTAGCTAGAATGTTAGACTTGGAATCAGGAACACCTCAAATCCAGGTTCAGATACTTATTAGCAGTATGACGCCACACAAGTCACTTATCTGCTTCCTGCCTCAGTTTCCTTATCTGTAAAATAGGGAAAATAATATCATACCTCCTAGAGCTGTTTTGAGGATCACAAGACATAATATTTGTAAAGTACTTTGTCAACTTTAAAGCACCATATAAATGCTAGCTATCATTGTTATTAATGACTAAACCAACTTTAAAAACTGTGATTCTAGTGTTTAAGACTATGTCTAACACCGTAAGGGAAAATGAGAAGTATAAGGCACAGTCCTTGCCTTTGGGTTGTTTATCAACACGGCTGGATAAAAGAGACTTACACACAGGAAACAATCTGCAAACAATTCATACTAGGTAGTATATAATTAAGTGCTAGGGTTGGAGGAACAGATTACTGAGTGATAGAAATATTCAGGGAAACAAAAATGCATATTAGGGCATTCAAAGAGGGTTCCACATAGGATTTGGGCTTCCACTTGGGTCCTAAAGGATATAGAGGATTCAGAGTGGTAGGGAAAGATACTGTAGGAAGGAGTAATGATCTAACAGAGTCAGTGCAACTTTGAAAAGTTTATAGTTAGGAATCTTTTAGGAACTAGGTACATGAAATTATGTATTTTGGTATTCAGAAGTTTAACTAGCTTTAAGAAGCTTTTTTGTATATCATTAATATTATATGGCATTGTCACTCTGGCAGAAATTTCACTGAGGTCTTATAGCTCATGTATTTTTTTTGTATTTAGGATCCAACAGATATTCTAGAGTTTCATTTACCTCATCACCTCAACTATGTGAAAACGTATACTTACAATTTTTTGTCTACTGACTTAGTTCTTCCTTATCAGTATAATGAGAATATTAATATTCACTTTTGACCTGTGTAGTTCAAATGAGATGATGTACAGACAGGTGTTTTGTTACTATCAAGTGTTATATACACAGATATAACATAGCTATATATTATATATAGCACTATACTTTTATATAGCTCTATAATATAGTGCTATATAATATAGGCATCAAGTGCTATATATAACATACATAGCTATATATAATAGAGCCATATATTACATATAGCATCACATTTATATATAGTGCTATATATAACATAGCTATCGAGTATTATATATAGTGCTAAATGTAATACACCTATTAAGTGCTTTATATAATACATACGTATATTGCTACATATAATATAGCCATATATTCTATGTAGCACTACATTTTGTATATATGGCTATATATATGGTGCTATATATAATATTGCTATCAAGTCTTCTATATAATACACACAAACACACACATAATGCCAAAGAGCTAAATACAAGAGAGTTTGGGAGGGAGACTAACCAATCTGAGGTGATCAGGGAAAGCAGGAGGTCTTCACCTTGCAGAAAGAAAGGGATTTTAGGAAGTGGGGTAAGGAGAGAGACATGGGGGAAAACCAGAGCAAAGATACAAAGATAAAAGAAACTGAGAAAAAATTTGTTTGCCTGGATTGTAGAGGATGGGAGGGGTGTAATATACAAAGAAATTAGGAAGGTAGGTTGCAGGCATGGTTGTGATGGGCTTTAATAGATAAACAGAGGAGTTTCTTTTTGATTCCGGTGGCAATAGAAGCCATAGGAGTTTTCTGAGTAGGGGAGGGACGATGGCAACACCTGCACTTGAGCAGAATGACTTTAGTGACAGTGCTGAGTCTGGAATGAAAAAGGGAGAGACTTCTGGCAGGAAGACCAATAAAGTGAGTTGCAATAAACTAGGTGAGAGTTGATGAGGCTGTGAGCTAAGTAGAGAGAAGGGGTCACACAGAAAGATGATGTAGACTGAGACGGAAAGAAGATTTGGCTATTTGCTGGATATGAGGAATTGAGAATAGTTTATGAACCTGGGAAACTAGAGGATGTTTGTGTCTTTGACAAAAAGAGGGAAGAGGTGTTTGGGGGGAAAGAAAGTGAGTTCTACTTGGGATGTACTGAGTTTGAGATAATACTACCTAATGAATATACAGCACTTTTAAGTTTTCAAAACTTTTGCCTTATATTATCTCATTTAAGCTTCACGACCTCTGGGTACTAGTTGTATGCCATCCCTGTTTTACAGAGAAAACTGAGGATCAAAGAGGTTAACTGGTGGGTAAAAAGTGCAAACGATGAATCAATCAATATGAAAGGAGGGTCATGGAGTTCAAGTATTCGTGAGGATCTTAGAGGTTATTCAGTCCAACTCCAACTTTTAACAGGTGAGGAAACTGAAGCCCAGAGAAGGCATGTTTGACTTGCCCAAGACCATGCTGGTAGCAGAAACACCTTTAATGTGAAATCTGGCCACAAGCTGATGCAACTTTTTGATTCCATGCAGGGTCGGTGTTGTGTACCAGAAAGACCCATAGGTTTGGAACTGGAAGACCTGGTTGTAAATCTTGAACTCTGCTGCCTTGCTACTGCGCCTTGTGACCTTCGACAAAGCTTTCAGTTTCTCCTCTATAAAAAGCAGTTTAGATGATCTCTAAAGTGTCCCTTCACTCTAATCCTAGGCTCCCTCCTCTCTGGTGTTTGGTGATCATACAGTCACATTCCTATTTTATTGCCTTCAAACATAAACAACTTGTTCCAGAAGGGTTTCTCACAAATGTAAAAAGATAGTCATCAGGAAGAGAAACAGAAATGCATTTTATGCTTAAGTGCAGTCTCTAAGGATAGATTTGAACTGGTCTCCTCATAGAAATAACAGAACAGACAGCACCTACTCTAGAAACCAAGATGACAGACAGTAAACAAGCATGTACTATGTGCTTACTATATGCCAAGCTCTGTGTGCCTTATAAGCATTGGGAGTTTTTTTTAAGGCCCAAAACAAAAAATCATCCCTACCCTTAAAAAGCTTACATTTTAATGTAAATTATATTTAATTTATATTCAACAGGTAAATCACTAAGTACATGCAAGATATGTACAGAATAGGTAGAAGGCAGTCTCAGAGGGAAAGAATAAACAGCTGACAATAAGTAGGGGCTGGAAAGGCCTTCAGGAAAAAGAGAGATTCAATTATTTGATGAACTGAGATAATATTTTTAAAGCATTTAGTACAGTGCCTAGTATATAGCTACTATATAAATGTTTCCCCCTTCCTTCTTCCCTTCCCCTTTCCCTTCTCTTATTTAAGAATATGCTATTGGAAAAAAAAAAGAGGTGATGGCCATGATGCATACTGAGAATGAAGAAAGTTTACTCCTACACTCAACCCAGGAAACTTCTCTCTAACCCCCAAATTCCTGGAGTTCTCTTTCCTATCTGCTGTTTTTTTTTTTTAAAACCAAGAACTTGACACTTAGTAACACACTGTATGAACAATACAAAAATACATGTACACATAGACATACCAACACTTGTTTGAATAGGTAGGTTTTCAAGGTGTAGTTTGAAATGTGACCTGTGCTCATGTCATCAGTTGGAATAAACCAAGTATGAGTTGTCCTAGATCCTGGGACATAGACTCAGTTTCTTGCCCTAGGCAGCTTTTTCAATTTTCCTTGCACTGCTCAGATGAAATATGTACTTGCTTTCACATTTGCTCATTTCTTTTGACCAAAGTCCATCTTCCTGGATCGGTCCACCTCCCCTTTGCCACACAAACCTCAAAATCTCATTGGTCCTTCTCTTTTCCAACCACTCATTCATAGTACAAATGAGGAAGTGAGACCTGAAAGGTGAGCAATTTGCCTAAGGTCACACAGGTAGTCAGTTACAGAGCTGGAATTTGAACCAAGGACCTCTGACTCTCAGTTTCATTAGAGCTCTAAGGTCCTTTTTCATTCTGAGAATTTGTGATCATATGTTCCTACCAGATGATATAATGGAAGAAAAAATATGAAATTGAGAGAAAGAGGTCTTGGTTCAAATTCCAGCTCTGTAACTGACTACCTGTGTGACCTTAGGCAAATTACTCACCTTTCAGATCTCATTTCCTCATTTCTACAGTGAAGAAGTGAAGGCTTATAAAGTCCCTCTGAGCTCTAGATCTGTGAACCTATGATCATTATATTCTATTAACCTAGTAGTCCTCCCCCTTGTGCCCACGCCCCTCTGACTATACCCCTCCCATAGCATCACTATGTCCAAATGCTACTGCACACACCCTACACATCCCAAAGAGGACACCTTTACTTTCTAACAATTTCAATCTCACTTCCTTTCACTTGTGTGTCTCAAGAATTTACATAAGACAAAGAACTTTTCAGCTGGTTGTAGAATTTTCAGTTGATATACTCTGGGTCACTTAAGTGATTTTTTTTTTTATAGAACCCAAACCCTAGCTAAAGTTGTCATAGTTCTCATTTTCTTTTCAAAGCTCAGCTCAAATGTTATCTCTTACATGAGAATTTTCCCGATTACCCCTGCTACTTGCACCTCCCGCCCCAGGTAATGATTTTTTTAAATCTAAATTTTTTTACATATTTAAATATGTATATGTGGTCTAATTTTATAGAATGAAAATTCACTGAAGATAGTGACTGTTTCATTTATGCCTTTTTATTTCCACTACTGAGCAGAGTGCCCAGTACATAGTAGGCATTTAATAAATGCTTGTTGATTGGTTGATACTTGTCAGCTTTTTTTTTCTGGCTGCACCTGGGGTATCCAAGTGGTGTACTTATTTTCCCAAAGGGGAAGCTAAGGAAAAGAGGATTAGCAACTTGCCCCCAAAGTATGTGGGCTCTGACTAGAATGAAAGCCAATATAAACTACTGTGGTTTTATATAATTATGGGAAAATACATTACTTTTTACATAAAGAACCTCCCCAAACAGTCGAAGAAGAAGGTTCTTTTCAGAAACTCACTTAACTTTCCATACTCTAAAATACATTCTGAAATGTAGTTTCCAATGGACTATAGGTCTCTCTGCTACACATCTGGTCCTTCTGCCTATTCCTCACCCCAAGCCCTTTTCCATCCTAGTCAAATTCCTCCATGGCAGGAATTGGGGAGTTGACAGATTTGCCCTTGTCACCTTTTACACCCTACAATTCAAGTTACCTGAGAAACTGGTGACAGCATCTTCGGCTTCCAGAAGCCCTCTTTGTTTGGTCCCCTGCAGCTCACTTTTGGATTTCCAGACAAGCTTTACCATCCTGATCATCTCTGGCAGCTCCCAGGTCAATGGTCCCTGCTGATAGTCTGGCCGGCTGCCCGTGGGAGAGGGCAGCAGACCTTCTCGTGGAGTCCACCTTCTGCCCAGCTCTGCCGAGTTAAAACATCGATCTAGCACAGGCATTCTGCCCTGTTCTCCAGAGGTGCTGCCGCCGCCGCCGCCGCCGCCGCAACCAGAGGGGTGCTTCTTCACAGACAGGGGAAGGCGAACGCGAGAAAAAGAAAAATCATGTCCAGCCACTGAAAGGGAGGGCTTCTCCAGCACTGCCCCTTTGGTCTCTCAACAAACTCTGAGGAGCGATTGACTCTCCAAGACTCCTCACTGGCCAGCGATCTCAAACAGTTACTGTACTTCTCCTTCCTTAGATATAGAACGCACTCCCCCCCTCCACCCCCTAGGCACCGAGTTCACAACACTTAATTAATCCCAGGCTACAGCTGGAATGACAGCAGGGGAAAAAAAGCCACTGAGGTTTCAGGATTTGCTTTTCTTCCTTTCCCCTTCATTTATCTAGTCCTTATTTCCTTTCGGCTCTTTTCAAAGATCCTCCACACTGCTACAAGGCACCAGAGAATTCCATGAAATGCAGTGGGGTTTTCTTCTCCTTCTTCGTCCCGTTTCACCGTAGAGGTCTGTTATCTGAGGTTCTCAGGTGAACAGCTGCTAATTTAGTAAACTGAAAAAACTCCACCAAACCATGCCCTGCAGCCTGAAGGAGCCGTCAATAAACAGAAGGAAGCTAGAACAGTCCAGCCTAACCAGTTCACAGCTGCCTCTCTCTGGATGGCCTGGCAGGGGGCCATCTCTCTCCTTTCCACTAATGACTGCACTATGATGAAGATATTAAGAAAGCTGTTTGAATTTATTCACAGTAACACAATGAAATACTGCAATTCCTTCTCCCCCTCCAACCCTTCCCGTTTCTTCTCCTTGCTTGTCCCTTGGTTTTCCAGCAAACCTAAAGGGGGTTTTGACCTATTAGTCAAATCCCTTTGTAACCTCAGCTGCCCTTCAGCTGGAAGGGGAATAACATTGATTCACATTCCTAAGCTAACTGTGAAAGAAGTGAGTTAGGGAAACATCAAGATCTGCATGCATAAGTCCAGTGCTGTTGTGTAATCTGAACAAAAACTCAGACAGTTTTAGTCCAGTTTCGAAGAAAAGTAGCAAGTTGAAAAAATATATACATATATAAAGGAGTCTGAAAAAGACCAAGGGGCATGTCTGGCAGGCAGTGAGAAGGAAGAAAAGGAGCTCAAGAAAGTCACTTTCCCAGGAGATAGCACTGTGGACTTCGGATCTGGGCCCTAGAACTATTGGGCCTCCACCTGAGACAGGTTCATCCGAGGACAGTCAGGATGGCTTTAACAATTTCCCTGCAGTTTAGAGATATAAGCACTAATTCTGGAAGTCAAAAGCCAATATATAAAAAAGGAACACACCCCTGTGGATGATTTGAAAGACCCTGGACATAAATGTAAATGAGGCAGTATTGTATTTGGCACTTCTGCCAGCAAGTAGGGTTTATAGGAACATTTTGAACCCGAGCATTCACATGGACATCCCTTATTTTCCTGTAGCATTTTACATCTTTCCCCTTGCATCCCTGCACTGCAAAATGCTTTATTTTGCTTGGCATTTTCTTCTGCTGATGTACAATCAGTTGTTCCTGATCTACATTCCTTTTGGGGCTGGTTTATCATACGAAAATCTGATGTTTCTTCAGGGGTGGAGAAGGAAATTTAGGGGAGAGGAGGAGGAAGACTGTCAGGAGACTGTGTTTTATTTTTACTCTCTCTTCTTTTTAAAGGAGGCTGCTGAAAGCTTCCTTAATATGTTTTCTTATTATTCTTATTACTCTCAACCCATGGCTAATAAGTTTGGTTTTTCCACACTGAATTCAGTGACTTGTCCCCTTTTTTTTCCAGATGGAAAAGTACACTGGCAAACAAATTCTATCTTTCCTCATAGATGAAGAAGATCCAAGTGAGTGTGCGGAAATATAAAAGTATAAACATATGAAAAAGGCACCTGGTGCCTTCCCTTTGTGAACTTTGTAATCAAAATATTAATAAAGCACTTATAATTATTATAACTAAGCATTTAGGTAGCCTAAATTTAGAATATTTAAAGATTTGCTCATAACAAAAACATACCTTTTCTCCTTCCTTTTTTTCCAAGCAGAGGTGAGAGGTATCAAGTACTAGTATGATACTTTCATAACTGTTTTTTTTAACAACCATTGCTACTTTTATTTTACCATTCCCATTAAAACTTGACATGTTAAAGCTTTCTAGAAAATAGATTTAAAAAACTTTTAGTTGTGCATGGACTAATGGAGCCTACTTGCATTTTATCTGGATAGAATCTTAAACTCATTCCACAGTCACAAACTTCCCTGATGATACCAACTGTAGGGCTTCCGAAGCATCTGCCTGTTTTTATTTTTGTTCAGTTATTTTGCCATAGTCATAAGTATCAGGATATCCTGACCCTTTGAACAAAGGGGTTAAGAACAAAGAAAACAAATATATGATTTTATATGTCACAAATACTAATGCACTAATATAACTCTCTGGTTACACATTTGCACAAGAATGGCATTTTCTTTTATCTAAGATTATATAATTTCCATTGTAATTATTTTTCATTATTTTATACATCTCCTCACAACAAAAATGGAGAAGTTATAAATTAATAGATCATTGAAGATGAGTACTTACTAACAGGGTTGAATGTGATGACTTAAAAAGAATCGTTATCAATTTCAATTATTACCTTTGAAGAGGGACCTAATCTGTTTAAAGTTTTGAAAAATGAAAATGCTCAACTTTAAGAATTCCCTTGTTATTTTGTGAGGATCAAGGAAAGGACTCTATATCGTCCTCATCCTGGACTAGAGGTTCAAAAATACCACGAGAAAGGTCATTCTCGTGGTATTTCTGGCTCATCTAGAAACAGGAAGTACAGGAAATCTTGCGAGAAAGTCTGGCTCAAGAGATTTTTTGGCTCAACTTTTCAGACCCAAGAGATTGGGATGGTTCAAATAAGCTTCAGATAAACAGACAGTGTTTCAGCACTTGTCTGAGTCTTCAGTTTCAGTCATTTTTCTTCTAATTAGTTTCAATGATATTGTATGGCTACCATCTTCTAAATTGTGATAACCAGTGTCTTAAAAAACAGCAACAACACACACAAAAAACAATCTCTTCTCCATTTATTCATCCATTGCTAGAAAAGTCTGTATCTGGAAACTTGGAACAAACACAAAGACCTTGGAGAAAGAAATTAATGGAGATGAGCTGTACGGAGAAGTAATCCCATTATAAAGGTGGTTTCTAATCCATGTGGCTGATTTAATCTCATTCATATTCTGAGTTCTGAAATTAAGATGCCATAAAATAATAAGATTTCAGATGGATTATATGAAGAATTTCAAAACAGACTCTTTTCTTTCCAGATACCATAAGTAAATTTGAGCACTACTTCTGGCAAAGAGTTGTTCCTCTTTCTCCATGTAAAAGAAAATAAAACTAAGTCCAGTGGCATCGATCCACCGCACACTCAGTTCTAACAAGGCTTCTTTCCTCTGATACTTATGAAGAGCTAATCCGTAACCTCAACATAACAGGGTGCAAGGAAGAAGAAAAAGTCCAGGCCATGACAGGTTTAAGAATCTGTTTTCTTGGCAAAATCTCTAAGATTTATTTACTTTCATTTTTCACATAGGATGCAAGGAGGAATGGTGTCTGCTATGCTCATTGTTATGTCATGAGTTCAACACCTTAAAAAATAGGCTCTCAGTTAGTATTATTTGATGATGGCAATGATAAGTACATTGATGTGATATACTTCTAACAATATCATTTTTCTTCTCTGGGAACATCACACCTGTATTTGTTTCTTTGCGTTATCTCTCTTTAGATTAAGTATAGCACATATCAATTTAGCTTTATCCAGAAATTTTCACAGAGCCCAATAACTTCTAGCAATTCAAACAAATATTCATATTAAACAATAGCTTATTTTTAGAAAGCATTTTAAGATTTACAGAGTTCTTCTATTGCAACAAGTCTGCTAGTTTTACAGGTGAGTGAACTCAGGGAGTTTGAATGATCTGCCCATGACCGTGTGGCTAATGTCAGGGTCAGAATCTGGACCCACTTCTGCTTCCAGTTTCCTTGTGCTCTGTGCTGCCTTAAATTGCCTCTCCCAGTAGATGGTGTGTGGGACAAACAGTGAAGATGCTCTGCTTGGCCAGGTTTTCCTTTCATAGTTGCAGCTCTCATCAACTCAGATCAGTAACGGGGAAAAAAAGTGAGTGCTTCTGTGTGACTGATGTACTCTAAAGCAAAGAAACCCCAACATCCTTCTGGAGAAACAGAAATGTAATCACTCTGGCCTTAACGAATCTCAAAGGACCAATGCCAGCAAGTAAGCAAAATCACTCTGTCTTACAGAGTAGAAAAGACTGCCTATCTCCACAGCCCCATGAAAACTGGGTGGGGACTGGGGGTGGGGGAAGAGGGGCAGGGGGCCCTGGAAGAAAAGAGGTGAAAGACAAGGGGACAGAGTCATCATTCCAGTTTCACAACAGGTGTCTCTTAAATATTCCTTCTTTTCTCATTCATTCTGAAGCTATGCATGAATGGCAGTAGCTGCAGGAATGCTGGCAATTGGTTTGGTGCCAGACAGTGGAGGAAGCACCTTACGGGTCTCTTTCCAGTCTCTTGGAGCTTGCCTGGCCTTCATTAACCCAGTGCTCTGGTTTTCCCTGCAGGAAAGTCTCTTTACTTTCCCTGCCTTCAACCTCAACACTCTGCCTCCCCCAACCCTTCATCCCAATCCACCCCTTTACTGCTCTTTCTTTCTTTAAAGAAAGAAGCCAGGGTTTTTAGCTGGCAACAGACCTTTCTCCTGGCTCTTAGCTTCCCTAACTAGTGCCAAATCTACTGTCTCCAATAGTTCTCCCACAACAAATCAGTCCAGTAACACAAAGGCTCTGGTGGGGAAAATGGCAAGAAAAACTCAGTTTGCTCTACTTTACTCCATTCTCTTCTATCATTTTGTTCCCCCATGTATATGGTCTCCCTTTCTGTTTCTATCCCTAACTGGTCATTTGTTAGTTTGTTCTGTGATGTTGGCATTACGCTCCCTGGATTTAGTTTTTTACAAGTGGTTTCTGGGTTTTCTTCTGATTGTAAAACACTACACATGGAAACACAACAAATTTCCCTTTGCTTCTATTTTCCTTATTTAGCTCTGGCACCTGTCACCGCAATAAAAAAAGCAAATCAACTTCCTCCTCCTCTCTATACCCAACATCCATATCTTCTTGAGCATGTGTGTCTCTAATGAGGCCCACAAATCTATCGATTCCTAATGTTAGGCTATTTTTTCCAGGTTCTGAAGAATGAATGTCAAACAAAATCTTTTTCTTTCTTTCTTTCTTTCTTTTCTTTCTTTCTTTCTTTCTTTCTTTCTTTCTCTCTCTCTCTCTTTCTTCTTTCTTTCTTTCTTTCTTTCTTTCTTTCTTTCTTTCTTTCTTCCTTCCTTCCTTCCTTCCTTCCTTCCTTCCTTCCTTCCTTCCTTCCTTCCTTCCTTCCTTTCTTTCTTTCTTTCTTTCTTTCTTTCTTTCTTTCTTTCTTTCTTTCTTTCTTTCTTTTCTTCTTTCCTTTCTTTCATATCTTTATCTTATTTTATTATTTATTTATTTTGTTTTTAATTCATGCAATATGTTTTATTTCCATAACACAGTGCAATAAAAAAGATGCAAACCTACCATGTACAACTTGCTATTCCCTCCAAATATGCAATAAAATGTTTTAGGCAAGAGTTACTTTATCATTCCATGTTTCCTACGAAAGGGCAGAAGTAGTGCATATATGAAGGGGGAAATTTCTTGGGAGAGGAGGTGAGAGGATAAACAGAGTTTTGAAAAATAAGGAATAGTGGGTAGAGTTGAAAAGGAGGAAAGACTATATAACCAGACAAGTGGGAAGTCAGTGAGGTAACCACAGCATGCTATGTATAACTGTTGTATAACTCATTTCAAGAACCATATCCAGAGGTTTGAGTTTGAATGAACTCTAGTAAGGATTTTTAGCCTCCCGATGACTCCAAAAATCTATGTATTAAACACTAATCATGGAATTCCAAAAGCATTGAATTTGAGGGTAGAAAGCAACATTGGCCACTTAGTCCAACCCATTCCTAAAAAAGGACTCATTTGATGATACACTGGTCAAGTGATCATTCAGCTTATGTTAAAATATAAGAAATGATGGAGAGCCTTCTTCTAGCAGAAGCTCATTCCATTTGTGGATACTCTAGTTGTTAGGAAAATTTTCCTTGACATTAAATCTAAATTTTCCTCATAATTCCTGCAAATTATTGCTAGTTCTTCCCTCTAGGAATAAACAGAGTAAGTCGAGTCATCTTCTACATGATACACCTTCAAATACTTGAATATGTCTATCATATCCTCTCTCATCCCTCTACTGTCTTCTTCAGGCTCAACTTTCCAATTTCTTTCAACCAGTCCTCATATAGAACATATGGACTTAGAATACCTTCATATCCATGGTTTTTTTTTAGCTACTAAATGTCCTTCTTAAAACTGGACTGGAATACAACACTCCAAATGTTGTATGATGAAGGCAGAATACAAGGGGACCATCATCTATTTATTCATGGAAAGTGTGCTTCTTCTCTATTATGCAGTTCAATTATTAATTGAGTCTAGCTCCACATCACCAACTGCTTGCTAGACATCTCCATCTAGATATCTCAATGGAATCTCAAACTCAACCTATCTAAGGTAGAACTTACTTTTTTCCTCCTCTTCTAAACTCACTTGCCCTTCAAATCTCCCATTTCTGTTGGGGGTGCCACCATTTTTCTAGTCACTCAACCTCATAATCTTAAGATTATTATTTTTTTGTCCACCTGCCTCTCCCTCTCCTTCCAATCAATTCAGCACCAAACCATGTTGATTTTGTCTCCATAGTATCTCCTGAATCCACCCTCTCATCTCCACTCATATTACCACTAGACAGTTCAAGACTTTATTACATCTGGACTATTGCAATAGTTTTCAAATCAGTTTCTGTGCCACTAGCCTCCCTCCATCTCTAAACCATCATCTGCATAGTAGTCAAATTGATATTCCAAAAGCCAAAATCTGACCCCCTCCTCAAAATCCTGAGTGGCTGGCTCTCTAGTGCTTCTAGAGTCAAAATCAAACTTCTCAGCGTGGCATCTAAAATCCTTCACAATCTGACTCTATACTCTCCCTTCCCACCTACCTAGCCTTTATTTGTTTTCATATTAATCCCCTTTATGACCATATACTCCAGTCAAACTGGTCTAATTGCTGTTTCTTAAACATAACATTGGCAGCTAGATGGTGTCATGGATAGAGTACTAAGGATTTGTCTTCATTAGTTCAAATCCCACCTTGGTTGTGTGACTGTGGGCAAGTCACTTAATCCTGTTTTCCCCAGTTTCCTTATCTGTAAAAAATGAACTGGAGAATAAATAGGGAACCACTCCTGTATCTTTGCCAAGAAAGCCCCAAATGGGGTCATGAAGAGTCAGACATGATTAAACAAGAACTAAACTCAAATTCTGTCTTTCTCTCTGCCTCTCTCCTCGAGCACTTAGACATTTTGCAACCCATGCCTGGAATGCATTTCCTCACCTCCTTGAGGGGAAGAACTATTTGATTTTTCCTTTTGTTTTGTTAGGGTCCAGCATTTAGGCTTTGCTGATTTGATGATCTACAGCTAAAAGCTGAAACCTGAATTTTCATAATGAGAATTGTTTATTATACTCTTGACAATATGTTCCAGTGCTTTAATTATTCTTATGATTCCCTGATGGGTGACTTGAATTTCCTTTACTATAACCATTATTTCTCAGGGAGTCCACAGTGATGAATGGGGATATTTGATTTCTGAGCCTAATATCATGTCTTCTACATATTTTTAGGCAGTGATCATGTCTCCCTAGGCCTCTTACTGTCATTGTTTCACCAGACTGAACATGGATGATTCTCTTAACCTTTCTATTAGAGGGTTTATTGTTCAACTCATTTTTATCACTTGAATTGCCCTTATGTATTCTCCCCTTAATTTATCATTTTCTTTCTTAGAACCATGGAGAATAGAACTGAATTTAATGCTCAGAGAGAAACTTAAATAAAGTCTGAAATTTGTGCTTTTTGTTGTTGTTGAAAAAGTGACTTGTGAATGCTGGGAGATGCTTAGAATTGCACTAGGCAAAGACCACCTCAAGGAGATTAGAAAAGAGATTACCTAGGCACCTCAATGAAGTACTAGGAACTGCATGAGAAATTTCTTTTCCCCTTAATATTAAAAAAAAATCAATGAGGTTACTAATAAGATAAAGACTGTCCATATGAACTACCAGAAAATAAATGAAAAGTAAATAAGCATTCCCATTGCCTTCAATTGATCAATTGATTGCCAGTCTTTTCATCATTCCAGTCACCCTCCTCTGGGTACATCCTAGTCAGTCAGTGTCCTTAAGATGTGGTACTTGGGAACTGAACATAGTACTCCAGGTGTGGTCTGACCAGAGCAGAATACAGTGGTGCCTCCCTCATTCTAGACACTATGCCTTTATTACTGAAACCTAAGATTGAGTTAGTTTTTGGGGGGGGGGGGGGAATAGGGAGATGAATGACATGTTGACTCACATTGAACTTGCAGTCCACTGAAACTCCTAAATCTTTTTCAAAGAAACTGTTGTCCAGCCATGCCTCTCCTGTCCTGTACTTGGGAAGCTGATTTCACTAGAGAGTAATTTATTTTGGGTACTATGATTTCACTGGTGTAGGGAATGTACCACGAGTAAAACCCCTTTATGAGTGTGGATCAGCACGGACTCTTCAACTTGGAGTTTTAGAGAAATTCCTGGCCTTGCAGAAAAAGGAAGTGGATTTTCCAGGGTAACCCAGTCAGGCCTTGAGCTGACTCTGAGACAGCTCTCTAGCCACTACATAACCATGCCTTCCTAAGAGTAATTTATTCCTATTCAATTTCATCTTGTTACATTTAACCCATCATTTTAGCTCATGGAGAACTTTTGGAATTTTCTTTTGTCAAATATGAGAGCTATTCCTCCAATAGTCCTTGCCCTCAATGAATTTATAGCCCATAAATTTTATAGGTACACGTACTTAAAAAAGAGCCCCCAAAATATTATATAGGGGAAACAAGGGACTCTCCTCTAGGAAGAAGGTACATTGGAGTTGGGCTTGGAGGATGGGGAGGAATTCATCAGGTAAAGAGAAATAAGGAAGAATAGTCAGAGAGGAAGGCAATTTTCAGGTGACACACTGGTAATGCATCATGGGGGAGGGGAGGGAAAGGAATCAGCCACTCTGCTTCACAAATATTATCTCACTTGATTCTCACAGCAACCCAGCAAGGTAGGTGCTATATTTTACAACTAAGGAAACTCAACTCCATTTTATAGTTGAGGAAACTGAGGTAAACAGGGGCAAGTGACTTGCCTGAGGTCACACTGCTGGTAAGGCTAGATTTGTACTCAGGTCTTTGTGATTCTAGGTCCCTGCTCTTGATCCACCACACCACATAGCTGCCTAGCTTGGTGATTGCGTAGAGTATTTGGAAGTAAGTAATATGAAAGAAGTCTGAGAAGAAGAGCGGTATTATATTGTGAAGGAGAATCTTATTCCTTTTTCTCCTTTTTTCTTCTTTTCATTCATCAAAAAAACTATTCTCTGAAATCTAATAATTGTAAAATAACAATTGTGAGTTATTATACATGCTACATAAAACAAATAAGAGATGGCTTCCACAAGGGTCACCTCTCCAATTTCTTGCCCATTAGATATGAATATTTTTAGTAAGAGTTGAGAAAGGTCCCAGTCTTTAAGGATGGATACATTGATATCTTTAGAGCTGAAATATCAAGGTTTCTATGCAGAATACCCCACAAAGGAAATGGGCATATTTTTCCCTTCAGGAAAAAGGTAAAGGCAGGGCTAAAGGTCTGTGCTGGGAGTGCTGGGAGTGCTGGGGTGGGGTTACTCTGTGGGTTTTACTTCAGCCTTCATACCTTTGATTTAGCTTTCATGTTAAGGTGAATGTCAAACCCAAGCCACTCTGGCGAATCAATATTTACGGTGTGGTCTCACCAGCCTACTGGCTAGATAGACAGTTTGGTAAGATTCTATCCACACCAAAGTTCTCTCGGATACACACACACACACACACACACACACACACACACACACACACACAAACATACATACATACATACACACACACACACAAACAGAAATTAGTTAAGTCTAGGTCTCCCTGCTCTGGCTTCCTTCAGCAATATTTTGTTGAGCTCCTGTAGCTATTTTCAGAGAGGGCGGAATTACAGACGCAATCCTGTCTCTTTGATCTCCATCACTGGGAACATTGCCAGCCAAGACCAGCCCCTTCATTTAATTTATTAAAGAGCTGTGTGAATCGGGCTCTGGATGAAGGCAGGCGATCTTTCCCACCGTAAGATTCCAGGCAGTAACAGAATGAATGGCAACCAGATGGCTCCACAGAGATAGAGGGATGGAAAGAAATAAAAGGGTCATTCATGGAAGGAAGGCCATAGTAGGTGGCCCATGGTGATTCTGAGTCATAGAAATGTGCTTCCTTGTCAGTCTTGTTGAAAAAAAAAAATCAGCTGGGAGAACCAATCAAGAGCATTACCTATTATCAGGTACAGCCTAGAATTCATGCGGCTGTAGACTTGTGATGGTTCAGAGAAAGGAACGCCCTGCTTGGGAATCAGTTGAAAGAAACTGGAAGAGAGAGAAAGCAAGGGCATGAGGCTGGAATGGCCGTACATTTAGATGATTAAAAATTTGCACTGTTAACTAAACAAGAATGCCCAGAATAAAGGAAAGCATCTGTTTTTAATTGGAAACATGGGAGTTTCTGTTGTCTTTTTCTTTTCATTGTATTTTCTGGTTTCTATAATGCTACAGGTAACACATAACCTATAGGAATGCTACAGTTATATGTTCAAAAAACCCATAAGTCTCAAATTTGTTCTCATAGCTTCTTGAGTGTTATTGTCCTCCTATCACAGGAAAAGAAGGTCCTGAAGACCTCCTAGGACTAGGTAATCTGGTGCAAGAGACATCTGAATGGGAACAGGAATTCCTCCCACAATACCCATTTTAAATGGTCTATTACATTCTGTTTGAAGACTTCTGGTGATGGGGTAACCCCTTACCTTGCAGGGCGGCCTATTCCATTTTTGGTTTAAGAAGATTTGCTTTGTATGGGGCATAAAAACTACTTCATTGTGATTTCCTGAGGCTCATTTGGAATGTGCTATATCTCCAGGCATTATGTTTGATTTGTACATTTGACCCATTTAATCAATCCTCTAGGGTTTCCTTGGATAGTGTGCCTGGAGTGGGGAAAACCTAAATTCAAATAGATACTTGCTAGTCATGTGACCCTAGGCAAGTCACTTAATCTCTTTTTTGCCTCAGTTTCTTCATCTGTAAAATAGGTATAATAATACACCTCCTCAGGGTTATTGTGAGACTCAAGTTAAATAATAATTATAAAGTGCTTAGCATGGTACCTGGCACATAGTAAATGCTATATAAATGTTAGCTATTATTATTATTAATATTATTATGTACTTCTTGAATTGAATTTTCTGCAGGTTTTCCCATAGGATCCTTAAAATTGGCCCCTCTAAGGATGATATTTATTTAATTAAATTAATCATTATTATTGTCTCAGTAAGGATATATTGAATGATGATATTAATGAATAAGTATAATATTTTCTTAATCTTCCAAAAAAGGCAATATTGACTTTTTTTTCAAACTTTCATTTCTATGTCATTGAAAAGCAGTTTTTCAGGGTAGCTAGAGAGCCAGATTGAAAGTCAGGAATACCTGGATCCTAGACATGCCTTGGACACACAATGGTCATATTACCTGGGACAACTCACTCAATCTTTCACTGTTCTGGACAACTCCCTAGGAATATAAGTTGCTCACTGGAATTTTCTCACCGGGAAGTTCTCTACATGAATGAAACTACAAGTATAATTACAGTTGCTTTCTATAATAGCCAGTATGTAATATGCTCTATATGTAGACATATATACTCAAGACACATACATATATCGCTTTGTTTGCAAAGTGCTTAACATGTTATCTTATTTGATCCATATTCAAATCTTTACTAAATTTTGAAACTTTCTTACAAACATTTCAAAATTTAGTATTTTCTTTTTCATGCTTAATGTTCTCTTTTATTCAATTCATTCAATAAACACTTATTAAGCCCACGTAGCAGGCTGGTCTGGGCACTAGGTGATACAAAATGAAAATAAGACATAGTCTCTCCCTGATAGCCTAGTAAGGGAGATAAGATGCACACAAGAATAATCATTATACAAACTAGAACACAAGTGCTTAAAAGAGGTATAAATATGATGCCATTCGAAATGTGCAGTTGCTGAGTTTGTTTTCTACTTCTTTGAAAGAGTCAGTTTGGTGGAGGTGGAACCAGCCTTGGTCTTGGATCAAGACTTAGGTTCACATGTTTCTGACACGTGCTGCTGCCTAATCTCAGGCAAGTCATTTAATTTCTCCAAGTTTCATTCCCTGTTTTAAAATAAAGAAAATTGTACCTGAGTTGCCTCCCTCACAGGTTTATTGTGAAGGTAAAATGAGAAAAAACAAATGAAAGCACTTTTTGAACTACAAAGGAGGAAACAAGAATTCATTAAGTAACCATTAGGTATCAGGCATTATGCTAGGCACTTTAGAAAAATTTCAATTGGTCCCCACAACAGTCCTGGGAGGTAGGTGCTATTATTATCTCCACTTTACAACTGAGGAAACTGAGGCAGACAGAGATTAAATGTCTGGATCATACAGCCAAGAAGGGTCTGAGGCCAGGTTTGAACTCATATCTCTCTGACTGTGGGTCTAGTTGTCTCTCTCTACTGTACTACCCAGCTGCCTCTAAAGACTATAAATGGTTTACAGCATTGATTGTTGACATTAACTTCTCTTGTCTTTTTAAATTAAATTAAGCCTGTTATATTTTAATATGTTATTCATAAATAATAAATTAGAAAATAACATATTTTATGATAGATAATAATATAGTCAATCCTTAACATTTATGTGTTTAACTTTTGTGATTTCTAACATTAGTGTGATTTTCTTAAACCTCATTTTGACTTTCACATTGGCAGCCACACATATACTCAGCTATGTGCAGTAGAAAAACAAATGAGAGACGTGATGTGCCCAAGTGTGTGGAGGAGCTGACAGCCTATTAGGAACTTCACTGGTCTTGTTCACCCTATTGTACGGAGCTCCCCATGCATTTGATGCACATTGTAATTGCCTTTAAAACTCAAGTTGTGTGTTGCAATTATGACCCTAAAGTGCAGTGTAAATCCTTTGGGATCTAAGCCCAAGTGTGCAAATTCAGTGATGAGGATTAGTGGGAAAATAAAGGTGTTAGATAAATTTCTTCCTGAAATGTCTGCAGTCTCTGTCTGCCATGAGTTTGGTGTTAATGAGTCAATGCTTAGTTTTACAGTACAATGTCCTCATACCACCGTGATCTGACACAGTAGAAGGTAAGATTCAAGTTAAAAAAGTTTTAGGTTTAAAGAATTTTATTTACTATACTGTATTTGTGATACTGTAGATTTCATGTGTTATAAAAAGTGAATATTAGCTGAAATAATTTTTTTTAATTGAGATGTTATAACAAAAGGTCACAGAATTCTAGAGCATTATTAGTGACAAAAAATGTTTTACATGGTAACAATTTTATTTTGTGTACTGCATTTTATATTTTATGTTTACTATGTTACTACTTAGGAAAGGTGCATATAATCAGAATTAATGTTCTGTTACAAATAATTGCATGCAGAAAACTGTATTATTTGTAATCTCTAGCAAAAGATTACAGGTGATCATGGGTACCCAACCCCCTATTTCCCAAAGATTTGATGTATCATTATTCACGTTTTTTACTTTCACATTGTTTTCCAGGGAGCTTACCCCCATGAATGCTGCAGGTTGACTATATTTTATAACAATATATAATAATAAATATATTATTTGTAAATATAATCTATAAACAAACACACATATACACTTACATACACACATGGGTATGTGTATAAATGCACACACATACGTATACATACACAATGAAGATCATGAAGTTCAGCCTTCTCTGAATAAGAAGAAGCTCCTTAAAGCTATACAATGCCAAGGCAGCTAAGCCTTTAATAAATAAGTGTTGATGTTGTCACAGTTTTACATTTTCATTTTCAGAACTCTGAGTAATTTGGAGGCCTTCTCTTCACTTCTATGATAGCAATTTAACAAATAGGTTGAATAGGGTACTTTATAAAGGATAGATGTTTTCAAGTTCTTTCACTACTGAAAAGGAGTCTAATTAATTTCTGTGAGTCTCGACTATAGCTTCTAAGTCTTTTTCATACAAATGTTGGAAGGAAGCTAAGGGGCTTGAGGCAGCTAGGTAGTGTAGTGGAAAGAGTGCTTGAGTTCGAGTCAGGAAGACCTGAGTTTAAATCCTGCCCTGGATACTTATTAGCTGAGGGAACTTCATTTAACTTCTCAGCCTCAGTTTCTTTATCTGTAAAATGAGGATAATAAAGCACTTACCTTTCAAGGATTTTGTGGAGACCAAACTAACGATCTGTGCAAAATATTAGCTGCTATGATTATAGTTCAATCTTGTCTTTTTCAGAAAGCAGTGTGGTGTCATGGAAAGTGCATTCTAGTATCAGAAGATCTGGCTTTGAGTTCTGGTTCTGCTGCTCAATACCCATGGAACCTTGGTCAACTGCCTTTTCTGGACCAAAGTTTTCTAATCTATAAAATGAGATCATTGAGCTAGATAATTTCTAAGGCTCCTTACAGTTATAACATTCTATGATAATAGACCCAAGATTGGGCATTACTTTCATATGGGCATGTAATGGTGTATGGAAAAGGGACAGCAATTTTTCACATTAATTGGACGATAACTGATGATTGCTTATAAGATAAAGTCCAAATTCCTTCACCTGGCATTCAAAATTATCCATAAACTTGACTTTACATACTTCATTTTATTTCCCACAATTCTACTACATGAACTCCTCCATTCCAGCCAAATTGGCCTCATTATTTCTCAGACATTAAATATACAATGCTTCTTTATCCTTAGTCATATTGTTTCCCCTGTCTGGAATGCCACTTGTCTGAATGTTATCCATTCTTTATGGCCCAGCTCATTTAGCATTTATCAGATGCTACATTATATTCTTATTTATCCTTTTGCACTTTTAGCCTGTATTCCTATCTAGATTACAAGCCCCTAAGTAGAGGGGACATTGTCTCATATCTCTTTGTATTCCTAGTACCTAGGACAGCATCTTACACAGTTCCACAAATGAACTATAGATAATAATAATGTATTTATTTTATTGTATTATTTTATGTATAAAGGACTATGAAAATTCTAAATAAAATGTTATGCTCTATTATAAGTCTAACTGAAATAGCCATAAGAATCTGGGATGATCTGGTTTCATAGGTGCACACTCTTTCTCATTTCCTTCCTTCCTTCCTTCCTTCCTTCCTTCCTTCCTTCCTTCCTTCCTTCCTTCCTTCCTTCCTTCCTTCCTTCCTTCCTTCTTTCCTTTCTTCCTTCCTCTCTGCCTCTGTCTCTTTCTCTCCCTTCTTCCCTCCCCCCAATATATATGTTGGTATGAAATCATATCTAAATAATGATAGAATTTTTACTATTTCTTTGCAGATTATAGGAATACTTTGTTTCTGACAAACTCTCATACTCTTAACTTAGGAGACCTCTATTTTCAGCAGTTTATCCAATAAAACTGAGCCTCAATTTCCTTTTCTGCAAAACAGTCAGTTGCACTAGAGCATCTTAATGTACTTTCTAGTTCTTAGTCTAGTATCTTGTGATACTATAAAAGTACAGCAGAGCAAGAATCAGAATTATAAAAGAACCTAGGAAATTACCCAGTTCAACCCTTTTAATTCATAAATAGGGAAAGTAAAGAGAGCTTTATTAATTTGCTCAAATCAATGTAGTTTGTTCCTGGCAAGACAAGATCAGAACCCAGGGTTTGTGAATCAAATGTAAATATTATGATAACTATATGACTATCTTAAGACCTGATTTTCTCCCATACTCGGAAATTAGAAAAGTGGCCAAGAAAATTTTACTGATATGCTTTTGCTTTGAGCAAGGCATTTGAAAAAATTATCATAATGTACTTGTGGAAAATTTGGAGAAATGTGTTCTGGATAGATATTAGTGAATTCATAGACAGTTGAATAGTACCACCCACACCAATGAACTATGTCAACCTAGGAAGTTTCTCGTGGAGTGACTAAGAACTCTGCCCATGGTTATGTCCACCTTATCGTTTTCACCACAACTTACAGAAAGACAAAAAAGTAATTCTTATCAAATTCATAGATGATATAAAATTGGGAGAGATAGCTGATATGCTGAATGGCAACCACAGAATTAAAACCTGGACAGGCTAGAATAGTATTGAAACAATGCAAAATTTAATGTAGACTGGATTTCTGTCCTCCTTTTCAAATAACTGCTTTTGTTCACTCCATCCTCTATGATTGGAATGTACTTTCCATTTCTCTATTGCCATGAATGAAGAACCTATCTTCCCCAAATCCTCACCCAGATGTTATATGTACAGGGCCCTGAAGGCCAAGATAAGGCTAGAATTTGTTCCAATGGGGCTGCCGTTGCTCAGAACACTTCTGGAATTTCTCTAGGAATTTCTTTAAAAATCTTTGGCACAAATGCCTGAATATCCTAAATAGTGGAAAATTTTTATCCTTTTAGGGTGGGTTTGATTTTTAGAAATAGCCCATATTTTTTGGGGGGCGAAAATCCCCAAACTATGGCTTTAACCCCTTCTGAGGCACTATCTGGATGTACAATATTGGGAAAGTTATTTCACCCCCTCAGCCTCAGTTTTCTCATTCATAAAATAAACAAATTAGCCTAAATAACAATTTAATCTAATCTACTAAATAATCTAAGACCTGTTCCAGTTCTAATAATCCAGTTCATTGATTTGTTTTCTCATAGGACTTTGCCTGGCCCACTCCTTTTCACTTACTATATTTTCCATTATATCTTAATGATTCATATATTCTCTATTAGATTTTTAAGCTTCCTGAACTCAGAAATAATGTCATTTTTCATCTTTGCTTTCCCATCACCTAACTCAGTGCCTTGCAAATGGTAGACATTAAAAATCTTTATTGAATTAAACAGCTTCCCCAGATAACTATTTTGAAGGGGAAAATATTCATTTGGATTAATTTTGGTATGTTTGTGAAAACATCAGAAATACTAATTTCCCCTGGCACGTGGAAGTTAGGAACTATTCTAAATAATATTTAGAGACACTAAAAGAAATGTTTCTTGGCTTTTGAAAAATGTGTTTATTAAAATTAGACATCACAACTTGATTTAATAAGCCAAGAGGATATGTTCATTCAACTATCCTCTTCCCAAGCACCCACTCAGTCAGAGTAACTTTTGTTGCTGTTTGCCCCAAAACAGCATAGCATTCAATTACATTCAATGTACATTTATTATGCACTTAGTATGTACAAGAAATAGTGCTAGTGACATGGAATAACAAGGTAAAAATGCAAAGTCTCAAAGCATAGTATCTATATTGTTTAAACATAGCTGTAGTGAGACCTTAACTTCTCCTGACCTAAATTCTTAGGCCTTCAGAGGCAGGGAATAAATGATGTGGAACTAGTGAATGGTTCTATTGGATTTGCAGAAGACTTTCTGAACAAATGTTGTCCTCTTGGACGCAATTGACAAGACTGCTTTCAGTCATCCTGCGTCAGCTGCATTCTCTACTATATGAAAAAAAAGACCTATAAATGTTTCTTAATGTTAAGGAAATAATTTGGGTTTCTCTTCAGCCATAGTCCACAGTACATGTGGTAAGTTCTGATGTGGTCTCCAGCTTTTTTCCCCTCTCTGGCTTGCTGTATCTTGGATGTAGAGCTAGGGGCTGAAGAAAACAATTTCTCTAATAGGTCTGACGACTTCTGTTTTTCTTCACTAGTTATACTTCTTGATTTTATTTTTATCTGGTAAATTTGGATTTATAACTCTTATAGTAAAATGCAAAAATTATAGATATGGCATCATTTTTTTACAGCACTTTATTTCTCTAAGAATACTATAAAAGTGAAGTGCTTAAGCCTTTCTACCACTGTCTTGGAAGGATTAAGCACCATTTTTAATTAGCAAAGGAAGAATAGAGCAGTGAAGAGATTAACTCCTGGCCAAAGGATCCAGGTGAGGATTGAAGAATTCTGGGTGCTCAGTTCCTCTGTTCTTAATGTTCCTTCATTATCTGTCCATCTATCCATCCAACCATCAATCAATAACTATATAAGTAAACAAAAGAACACGTTCCAAAGCCTTGACTAATTAGACCCAACTATATCCAGTCATTCTTCTTCTGCATCTGCGTCCTTGTGCACTATATATGCTTCTATGTAGCTGATAGACTAGACATTTTTATATGTTCTTTGTATGAAATATTATACTTTGTAAAGTTCTTTCTTCCCTATAAGACTGTAATGAAATTTCTCCTCTCTTCCTCAAAGCATTTATAAGCAATGCTCTGGATCCAACAGGTGTTAAGTCTCTGCCATTATTGCTGCTGTTTTAATAGGTAGGGTTGTGTAGATGTGTGAAACAGTCCCGGTTTTGCTGAGAAACTTAGGCTAGAACACGTAGGGTTGCAGAGTCTGGGCCTTGTCCTTAACCTAAAGAAATTTTTGAGTCTCTTCAAAATATTTATGGTCTGATTTTTTTCTTTTTCTTGAAATAGTCAATAATTATGCATTTCCTCCATTCTGGGAATAAAAGAGGCTGCTTAAAGAACCTTATGTTGGATTAATTTGGTTGTCAATATGCTCTAGGGATGAATCTCATGCTGGATTTTTTCAGTTCCTTCTTCTTTCTCAAGGAAACACTTCAGGAAAAAGTGCTGCCTGTTTGTTATTTCCAACGTGATATTTTCTTGAGTTATGTCCTCATGTATTGATATACTTCATGTGCAAAAGGAATTCCCCCAAATTGACTTTCTTTTTTAGTGGACCCAAGGGTTCTGGGAAAAAAAGTTAAACTGTATTCTTAGGTATGTCTTAGGTTTTATGGATATGTATATAAAGGGTAGCTCCCATATATTTGATAAAATATCAGTATACTTCATCTAATATATACCAATTTCTATCTACACCACAGGGTTATTATGAGAAAGGTCTCTGCACACATAAAGGTGCCATAGAAATGTGAGCTATTATTATTTCCTTGTTCTGCTTTCTGCAAACAGTGTTTCTTTAACATATTGACAAGCTAAGATCTCCAGTTTCCCCTTCTCTTTTACAAATAACCACAAGGTCCTACTGTCTCCTTTCTACAGTTGAGGTTAGCAAAATTTTTTAGTTCCTGGTAATTCTCAGTGAAACTAAACAGTGTTTGTGGAAGCCATTGGTTGTCACAGGAAGGCCTACAGACAATGGAATGTGGAAAAGGAAAAGAGACTAGAACATAGACCAAAAAAAAAAGGGAAGGAAATAGAGGAAAGAAAGACTGGGAGAAGATGAAAGGGAGTCTGACAATTATTTTGTATGATACTTATTGGTAAAAGCAGTGCAGAACTCCAACCACCTTGGTGCCATAGTACTTCTCTAGAGCTGCCAATCTTACACTCCCCATCCCTTACCAACTTACATGCTTTCCTCAGATTTGGACTTTCTGTCTAAATCCTGACATACTCTATGGGCTCTCCAGACTTTGTCCTTGAAATTGTCTTCATTTTTACTAGTCCTTCTTTAAAATTCCTCTACCTTACACCAACTCTAAATTTTGAGCCCATTTTCTCCTTATTCTATGAAAACTCCATTGTAATATCTCACTTCTTACACACTCTGGAATTCCTTTATAACATTGTTTAACTTACAGCATAAATCATTAAGTGGTTTTTCTTTGACTTGAATCAAGAGGGGCCAAAAGACTCCTTGAGTGAATAATATGGAGATATAGAGAGGGAGAAAGAGGAGGGAGAAAAAGAGGGGGAGGAGAGAAAGAAGGGGAGGAAGACATAGAGGGAGGGGCAAAGAGTTAGAAACAGAAACTTAGAGATGGAAACAGAATTAGAAATAGAGAAATATGGTGTGTGTGTGCATGTGTGTGTGTGTGTGTGTGTGTGAGAGAGAGAGAGAGAGAGACAGAGAGACAGAGAGAGACAGAGAGACAGAGACAGAGACACACAGAGAGAGACACACACACAGAGAGTGAGAGAGAGGAGAGACAAAGAGACAGTCAGAGAGAGAAGACAGAAAGAGAGAGAGAGAGAAAAGGAAAAAGAGACAAATTGACAGATGGAAGAGAGACAGAAAGAAGCTATGACACCTATCAGACCATCTTGTGGCATAATTTTTGAGGCCAGAAAGTTTTCATCTGATTGACTGAAGCGCTAGTGGAAGCTGCTTTGCTTTCTCAGGCCATAAGGATATTATTTAGCACCAAATTTCTAAATGATGCCCTTTTATCCCCCCTCCCCCAAAAGGAAAGCATCTCCAGGAGGATTTTACTTATTACTGGAGAATAATTTATGCACAGAGAGAATGAAAATGTCATCATCAAAGGGACTGCCAGACTTTCCAGATTGTGAGGAAGTGAAAGATGACTGGGCCAGGTGGGATCAGGAGAAGGACTTATTTTCATGCTTGAAGAATTGGTCCTGCTTTGTTAGGGAATGAGGATATGGGGTGGGTCACTAAAGCTTTGAAGTTGCCCACAGTTACCAGAGCTCCCCAGAGTTTTCTTCTTTAGGGCAGTGAATCAGCTGCAGGCTGTATGAGCTTTTGACCAGTCTGGAGCTTTTGGAGTATGCCACAAGATGGTCTGAGAGGTGTTATAGCTTCTGTCTGTCTGTCTGTCTGTCTGTCTCTTTCTTTCTCTCTTGTTCCCAGTACTGCTTAAAGAGTGTAGTTAGGTCTTGGGTAATGTGAGTGTTCTGGAGAGAAGGGTCTATTTCAAAAGCCAAGGACAGAGGACCCCAGAGTGAATAAAGGAGTTTTAACCTTCTCTGCTTCTTAAGATTCTGACCAGAGAAAAAGGTTCTTTGTTGTAGGCCTAAAAGGCTGGGCATACTAAAGGAATACTAAAACTATTCCATTAAATTGGGGATTCTTACCTTGGGATTCATGAACTTTAAAAAATCATGATTATATTACAATATAATTGGTTTCCTTTGTAATCCTATTTTAAATGAATTTAAAATTATTATTCTGAGGAGGTATCCATAGGCTTTGCCACACTACTAAAAGACTCCATGACACATAGATAGGTTAAGAACCCCTACTTTAAGTTAATAGGAACCTGGAGCTTTTCAGTTTTTTGTTATTTGTTGAAGGAATTAAAGACTCCATGAATGAATTAAATTGGGTCTCCTGAGCATCCTCTGTGTCCTCTAATTCTATTACAGGATTCAAGGGGTGACCAGGCAAACCCAGATATTGTCAGGTATTGCCAGGCATCATAGCTGATAGCTATTTGCAACATTAGATTCAAGAGACATGTAGAAGTCATATTATCATGGGGCTCTTCTCTGAGTTCTTCCTTCCTCTGTCTTTTTACCACAGATACTTTAATGTAGTTATTTCTTGGGAGTTCTTCCCATCCATCGTTGCTTCCTATTGGGACCAAGAAGCATTGTCCCTATGGGGCACTCATCTTTGCCAGTCAAAGGCCTTAACCACACTCTGTCTGAGATTGTCAGGAAAGCAGAACATCCTGTGGTGAGAACAGCCTGTGTATCGGTCACAGTAAGCCACTACAGCGCTGCTGGGAATGGGACAGGAAGGTCACCCTTCCTGATAGCTGAAAAGCAGTTGCTTCCACCTCCTGTACTGCGGGTATCACTGCACATGGTCAGGGCAATGGGGCAAAAGGGATCACTCTGGCTCTTCATGTGTCAAGATGAGGAAAATCAAAGTCAGGCCCCAAAGTTTGGAACTGCTGGGGACAAAAGGTTACTAAACATTAACAATCACCCCATGGTGTGGCATAACTAAGAGATCTAGAAGAAACCTACAAAGAAGAAAGGGGAAAAGAAACAGGAATCTCTAGCCTGTCTCCTAGAGGAAAAAAATCTAAGGAAAAGTTACATCGCATATCAGTTTGATAGGTGTGGTCCGCTTTTCCAGCAATGTTGCGAATGGTGGCAACATTCTCAAAAAGCCAGTGTTTTTATGCTAGCTGTGACCTTAAGCAAGTCCCATGATTTCTCTGAGCCTCTGTTTCCCCATCTATAAACAAGAGGAGTTGATCTCAAGGTCCTTTTAACCTGATCTTTCATTAATTCTAATTATAAGGTTTCCCTTTCTTGGCTTCATGACTGTGAGAGCTGGTTAAGCCCCTGTTCTTTCTCTTTTCCACTGGTGAAATAAAGATCTTATTACTACAAACATTCATTCCTATGAGTGGCAGCAGCTCTTATAAAGTACCACTTAATTCACTGGAAGAGAGAATTTGCTAAATGGTACTTTATTCTGCTTCAAGTGTTTAGTTTCACTGAGGCAAGCTATTGACTCCCACAGAGTCATTTATTCATCATAGGAACAGGTCAATTTTAATAACAGTACTTGGTATTTCTATAGCGTTTTTCTGCCTGTACTACTCTAAAGACACCAACTCAGTAATATCCCCATGAGGTAGGTACAGACAGTGGCTCTGCTCTTATGGGTAGGGAAAAGTAGCACAGAAGGGCCACTTATGAGACCCTTCAAGACTTCATAGAGCACCCTGAGACAAGCCTGTCTTGGTGAAGGTCATGGGCACCAAAACTGGTTTGGCATCTGTCTGTCCACAGAGGGAAGCATCATGGCCCAGGTACAAGCCAAGCTATAGGCAGAAGACTCTCCCAACTACCCTTCTCTTCAAGCTGAATTTGTACCTGGGCCTGCTTATTCAGCCATAAAACATTTATTTGATAACCTTTTTTGCAAGCTCATTGTATACAAAAAGCACTGTATTTGGTGCTATGAGAGAAGCTACCGCATGGTCTCTTATCCTCATGAGAATTTGGGCCTGGTCTCAAGCTTAGTCTTTTTTTTGGGGGGGGTAGGGGAGACTGAGAGAAAACTGTATACAATAGATGAAGCAGATTCTTTTAGACTTTTAAGAATTAGATTTAAGTGCCTAAGGAGACTAGGACTAGTTTTGAAGTCTCTATATATCCATTAGAACTCATTTTGCATGCATTCCATCCCAAAGACTGCTTTAAAAGTGACCTGACCTATTGTTATTGTTCAGTCATGCCCCCATTTGGAGTTTTCTTGGCTAAAATCCTGGAGTGGTTTGCCATTTCCTTCTCCAGATCATTTTAGAGATGAGGAAACTGAGATAAGCAGGGTTAAGTGACTTGCCCAGGGTCACACAGCTAGTAGGTGGCTAAGACCAGATTTGAACTCTGGTTTCCTGATTCTTGGCCCTGGTGCTCTATCCACTGTGTTACTTAGCTGCCCATGACCTGACCTGTGGGATGAGGATTTTTTTTATCTCAGTATATTTGGATGACTTGGGTTGGAATCGATGAACTTGGCATTTTACTTGTCTAGTTTTCTTCCTTACTTAAGCTAGGTAAGAAGGCAACATGGAACCATGGAACAAGCCCTGATTCTGGAGTCAGAGGACCTGGGTTCAATCCTCCTTCTGATGTTTAGCATGTATATGACCTTGGGCAAGTCAATGAACTTCTCTGAGTCTCAATTTCCTCATCTGAAAAGTGGGGCAGGGATTGGGCTCGATTATTTCTCAGGTCCCCTTTGAACCTTGGAGCTACGATCCCAAACAGCAGGAATCCTCCAGAGGAATTAAATTGCTTTTCCAAGGAAATATGAAAATTTGGAAATAAAAGTCAAAACAGAAACTTATACTTCAGGCAAGTGTCATGAAGTCTTTTCAGTATTCAACATCAATACCTTTACTTAGGAAACACTGGACTTGTCTCCATAATCAGAGAAGTGGTTTATGTGGGGGAACAAAACAGTAGAGTTTTGGATATGGTGCCTTGACATACTAGGTTGGAGTTCCCAGTCACTAAAACATGTAATAGGCACACAGAATATTTTAAGTTACTTAACAAATACTTAGCTAAGATGTATTTCCTTCCTTCCCTCTTCTCTCCATTTTCCTTCATAAATCTGGTGAATCTACTTTTTGTCTACATTTTAGATGCTGACTTCAATGGCAAAATTTAAAGTTTCTGAATTCTCCATGTGATACTGAAAAAGTGCCCTGAATCAATAGAGGGTGTTCAGTGATTTTCATTCATGCCCAACTCTTCATGACTCTATTTGAGGTTTTTGTGGCAAAATACTGGAGTGGTTTGCTATTTCCTTCTCCAGTTCACTTAATAGATGAGGAAACTGAGGTAAACATGGTTAAATGATTTGCCCAGGGTCACACAGGTAATAAATTCTTGAGATCAGATTTGAACTCAAGCAAATGAGTCTTCCTGACTCGAGGCCCAGTGCTCTATGCCACTTAGCTGCCCTCAACAAAAGACCTGGGTTCAAATCCCAGTTCTAATACCTACTACTTGCTCTTTCCCTCCAAGTCTGATGTCTTTCTTTTTCTTGGTGCCATTTAAAGGGCCATGGCCTGGATACTTCTTAAACATTCCTATTCAATGAATGGGAGTTGCCTCACCCTATGTGAGTACCTGCAAAGACCATGGCCTAAAGGGTCCAAGGTCTTCCAGTCGTCTCCAGTCATCCTGATGAATATCTGGTCACTGCATTCAGATGGCTCTGGAGGAGAAGTGAGGCTGGTGACCTGCACAGCCCTCCCTCACTCAAAACAAAGTCAAGTGCAAGTCATGTCACCATTTCTCTGAAGGCATGGTCTTCTTTGTCAATGAAGGACAAACACAATTAAATACCTATTGTGGGCAGAGAACTGTGCTACCACTGGAGAAAAATAGAAAGTATAGATGAAGTAATGCCACTGCCCTGGTGGAGCTTATAGTCTAGAAGAGGATAAGACACAGAATTAATTGTAATATACAAAATTACATACTAAGTTCATTAGAGAGGGTTGAAACAAAGCATTATGGGAGATATACGGGGGAAAGTAGTTATTGAAGAGGTAATTTTCAGAAGATGGGAAACTTGACGTTGACACTCAGATTGTCCTTCTCAAATAACTAATAGATATGAATTATTCTGCTAATTCTAGCTTATCTTGAATTTGGAATTTAGGAGTGGAAATTATATGGATTACAATTATATAATTCCTTAGCCAGTAACAGCTAGCATTTATATATCACTTTGTAAGTATTATCTCATTTTATCCTCTCAAAAGCTCTGGGAGATATATATTATTACCCCATTTTACAGATGAAACTAAGTAAGGGTAAGATACTTGATCCAGGTCACATGGCTAGCAAGTGCCTGAGGCAGGATTTGAATTCAGATATTGTTTACTCCTTACTCCAGTACTCTAACCACTGGACTTTTGGGGAGCTAATGAGAGGATGATGAACACCACTTTTTTTCTTAGTCATCACTATGAACATTAGTTATTGCATTATACTGTGATATAGAGATACCTTTGGCAACTGTTGAAGATGTATCTACTTTAGGTGACCTCAGAATGATGTGCTCTTTGAGTTTTTGTGGCTGCTTTTTATAGTTTTTCTGTCTCCTCTCTAGCTGTCTGGTCATTAACTACCTCTTCTTGCTGCTATCGATGTGTTTGCCCTGAGTAACTCCTCTATCCCTTGAATTTACTGCATTGAGTCTATTGGGAGATAGAGATAGCCAAACTTTGTAGAATTGTAGTCAAAATGAGTATTCAATAGATGTGCTGCTCATACAGAATTAGGTGAATGGGTTAGAGTACATACACAAAGGTGACTGCTACTTTGTCTATTCCACAACCCTGTCCTCTTATTTGGGAAGTCTGTGGCTAGGTTTTTAATCACAGATGCTGCCAAAAGTCTGACTGAATACATCAGCAGGGGCTTATTGTATTTATTTCCAATGAGATGTAAAGACCATTGAAAGACTTGTGTAAGTCTTTAAGAAACTGGGGGGATAAACACCAATTCTCTATGTGTTTTACATTTAGGCATCATGGTGGCATAGTAGATAGAGCACCTGGCCAGGAGTCACAAAGACTTGAGTTCAAATTCTGCTGTGTGATCTTGAGCAGATCTCTTAATCTCAGCTTCTTTCATTGTCATATGGAGATAATAATACCACTAGCTCCCAGGTGGCAAGGATCAGAGGCAATGTTTGTAGAGTTCTTAGTACAGTATCTGGCACATAGTGGATATTATATAAATGCTAGTTATGATGATGATGATAATTCATCCCATAATATCAAACAGGAAGAAGAGGGAAAGCCAATATTTATAGAACAAATTCAACATAAGGGGGAAAAATTCACATAATGTAAACCTCTGAAATTGAAATTAATATTCTAATCAGTCCACTTTGGCTTGTTAATGAAACATCTATCAAGTTATTCTTTTGAACCATTAAAATGGTGAAAAACGGAGAAAATTTCTTTTTAAAACCTATGAAAAGAGAGATTCTAAGTTATTATTATTCTTTGCTGTTTAACAGACAGATGCTTTTGTAGTTCTTTGCCTGAGTAAAGAGCTGAATTACTTTGGTCTAATCAGAATGCATACTAAGGTTTGTCAAAGTGTTTGTTTAGAAAATTGTTCATAGATCATACAGACACATTCCCAGAAAAGACACAAATGGAAAATCCCATGTGAAGATGTTCAAGCATTGCAACAAGAACAGAAGGTATCTGAGAATGTGGATCATATTTTTCACTGGTGAAAAGACAAGTTATCAAAATACCTGCTTCTGTATTTGACTTCTCTCTCTCTCTGTCTCTATCTCTCTCTGTCTCTGTCTGTCTGTCTGTCTCTCCCCCCTTTCCCTCCCCTCTTTCTTCCTCTCCCCACAACCTTCCCTTTGTCTTCACTAATCCACTTTATACACTCAATTTTACTTCCTCTCCCTTAGCAATAATACGTGACTGTTCACAGAAGGAAAGGGTCTTGGGAGCAAACTTCTATTTTGTTTCTATCTTTCCACAGAAAGGTGAAAATGAGATATAGTGGATTAATCTTTCCACTTCCATTTTTAAAAAGAAATGTCTCTCAGGTGTTGCCTTTTCACTCTGCAGACTTTACCTTGGAACACTGTACTCTTCTTCCCTAAACCAGAGACCTGATTCATCTGGTCAGGTCACTTGTTTTCTAAAGACTGATAACTAGCACTTCAAAGAAAGGCACCCTCCCCCGCCTTTGCTACATCCTCAGACCATTGTGCAAGTCTGTACTGACTGAAGAGTCTTTCCTGACCCCTGCAGTGAGCTGTATGTATATCCTGAAGCACTAGAGACTTGATGACGTCTGTTGTGGTTTGCTAACTCCCAGCAGGCTTGATTCTGCAGCCTTGATTCAGGGGAAAAAAATCAAATTGGCTTCAAGGGAAATTCTGCCCTAGTAAAGATTAGTAATAATAATATTGTGGAATTGGCTCCACTGTTCTTTTTGGTCATAAAAATGCTGCATGCTTTTTAAAAGCCCAACAACATTATTTCTTTTGATCTTCTAGAATTCCATAAGTTCATGGTATCCCACTGCCCCTAATCCTACCTTCAGGCATTCAGGCAAAATGTAGAGATGCCTTTTTCCAGCAAATATTCACATGCAATTGGCTTGGATTTCTATCGAAATGTATGAACATCTGATGGTCAGATTTTTGTTCTGGATTCATGGACAAATAATACAGCATAAAATATGTCTTATAGTGCTAGGCTTCAAAATGAAAGGATTTTTAGATAGAGGTTTAGCTGCCCAAGGGCTCTCTTTCTAGACCTGTAACTATTACACAATTACTACCTTCTTTTGATTGCCCCATCTATACTGCGATGATAACAATGCTTTCCATCTACATAATTTCACAGTGTTATTTTAAGGCTGAAAGGCAGCATGGAGTAGTGGATAGAGAACCAAGCATGGAGACAGGAAGTTCTGTATTGGGAGTCTTGCTTCTTTCTGACACATACTGGCTATGTGACTGAATCACTAAAAAATCTCAGTTCCAGACAAATTCCAGGCAGCTCTCTAAGATTATAAAATTACAAACAAATTGTTGATATGCATTGGTAGCAGAAGTTGAGAAGGGAGGAAGAAAGAGGAGGAAAGAGGGGAAGAGGTGAAGGGAGGGAAGGGAGAGAGGGAAGAAAGGAAGGAGGGAAGGGAGAGAGGAAGGAGAGGAAGGAGGGAAAGGAGGGAAAGGAGCAAAGAGGAAAGGGAGGGAAGGAAAGGAGAAGAAAAGAAGGGAAGGGAGGACACGAGGGAGGAAAGAAGCGAGGAAGGAAGGGAGAGAGGAAGGAGGGAGGAAGGAAGGAGTATGGGACACTAGAAAGGCCAACAGGATTTAAAGTCAGAGGACCTGGGTTCAAGTATTGCCTCTGAAGTTTACTACTTCTGTGGCCTTGGGCAAATCACTTAATTTCTCTAACCCTAGTTTCACCTGTGAAATGAAGAGTCCGACTAGGAACCCCATCCTATTCCCCCTGCCCATCTAGCTTTCCTAGGAAAGTAAAGAGGAAGAAACGTATACATTTGAATAGAATATTTCTTAAACTTTATGGATTCCAGAAAAAAAAAGCAAGGTTTCACAGTTAGATGTAACTAACCCTGGATAAGAAATAAAGGAAAACTTGTGTAACAGGTGATAGCTATAAAAAGTATTCTACAGTCACTGCTTCCAAGTACTGTAATCAAATTTCTTTGAACTTTAGAGAAAGGAATCCTTTGAGGAAGACACAAGAAGAATAAATTAACTAGATCTGTTTATTAATAGTAGGATACAGGTCCTATAGAATGTGGTTTTGAACAAAGTTTTGAATAGAAACAGTAGCTCAGGATTAATCTATGATTCAAGGAAACAGGGTGCTTATGGTGTGTATGATAAGATGGCAATAAGATTGTCTAGTTTCCTAACATCTCATAGATTTAGAGCATGTTTAGTCATAATCTGCAAAGAACCTAGTATGCTTCTCAAACTCAGTACATGGACTGTATTCCAAATAAAGAGATATTTGATGATTCTCATGGATTTCCCTTTTTACTAACCAAAGCCTTGACATGTGACATGACTCATGCCCCTCTTCTTGCACCATCACAGACAGTGATGTGGTGGGAAGACCAGAGGACCTGAGATTTTAATCTAAATTCTATCACTTACTTCTTGTGTCACCTTGGGTCAATCATTCCCTTTCTCTGGGACTCAGTTTCCTTCCTTTTCTAAATGAAGAGGATGGACTAAATGTACCTGGAAGACTTCTTCCAGCTCTAAATCCCACAAAATTGACTTCTATGTTGTTAGATTTCCATGGAATAGGACAAGGCTCTAGATTTGCCAAAGGTGGGAATAAGCAGAGGAATTCAGTCTTTTTGATGTTACCCTATCTTAATTCAATTCAACAAGTTTTTATTAAGATACCCCGTAATGTGCAAGACACTGTGGCAGAAATAATCTTTAGGAAAATTATCTTTGTCCTTATGGAACTTACAGTCTACTGGGTTACATCTAAGCTATTCTTGTTTTATTAGATAGCCAAAGGGGTAGACACATAAAATTTATTAATAATGAATCTAAGCTTTTAAAAAATCTAGTTTTGCTGTATACTTTGTTTATGATAATTTGGGGTTCCTAAATGATGCAATTATGACCCAGCCTGAGAGAAATGACTGCATACATGTAGGGTGTTTTAGAAAAAAAAAAATGGAAAAGAGCCATCTTTTTGTCATTGACTCTTGTAAGCTTCAAAAACAAACATTTGTGTTAGTTCTGCATATGTTACATCAAAGTTAGCATCATTTGTGTTTCTGCTTCTTTTGAAAACCCACTGTGTAAAATTTGGCATCTGTGAACCATCCATCTTTTTTTTTTCCTGACTCTGTGAGATTGAATTAGTTACTTGAACCCCATGTGTAAGTCGCTAATCCAAAGTCTCCATTCGTCCAGCTACAGAATGGAATTAACACCCCTTGTCACCTCCCTGAAGTGAAAAGTCATATCCAGAATAGAGAATTAGCGCTAAGAGGAGCACATTGAGTTTGTTGGTATTGGAGGACTGAATTCATATTATAGGTTGCTGTGATTATTTTTCTTTGAATCTGATCCAAACAAATTGTCTCTCTCTTTTTTTCTGACATAGGAGTTCTTTTTTTTAAAATATATATCTTTTGGAATATCTTGTTTCCCCTCAATGTACATCTTGGAGTCTTCTTTCTCTTCCTTGTACTACACAGAAAGATATAAAGGACATGTTTCATTAGTTTGATTTGATCACTGTATATAGATATTCAGGAAGTCCCTGACAATAATTAATAGCCCCTGTTGGGTGTAGGATTCCTACTTTACTTCCCACTTCAATCATTCCACCTTGCAGGAACTGAGGGCTTGCAGACTTCCAGAACTAACTCTGAGAAAGCACCTGGCAGGAATGAAAGTCCTCTTGGAGGGGGTGATCATCAACTGGGAAATGGCAGTACAAGTTGTGGCATATGAATGTAATGGAATACTATTGTGCCATGAGAAATGATGTACAGGTGGACTACAGAAAAACCTGAACTTATATGAACTGATGCTGAGTGAAGTGAGAAAAACCAAGAGAACATTTTACACTGTAAAACCAGTGTGCAAAGACTGATTTTGATAGATTTAGCCCATCTAAGCAAGGTAAGGACCTAAAACAATTCTAAAGGACTCATGATGGAAAATGCTATCCACATCTAGAGAAAGAGCTATGGAGTCTGAATGCAGAGCAAAACAGACTATTTTCTTTTTTGTTTTGTTTTCTTTCTCATGATTTCTCCCATTCGTTATAATTCTTATATTTAACATGACTAATATGAAAATGTGTTTAATGGGAATGTATGTGTAGAACCTATATCAGATTGCATGCCATCTTGGGGAGGAGGGGAGAAAATTTAAAACTTATGGAAGTGAATGTTGAAAACTAAAAATAAATAAATAATAAAGTTCTCTTGGAGAAGGATGGGGAAAGATGAGGCTAGAGATATTTATTCTGTCTCCCTTACAGCCACACATAACCATAACCCCTAACCACATGTGGACCATTACTTCTTAGGATTTTCCTACTCTCATCTATGCTTTGACTCAGTAATACCATTACTATGTCAATACTCCAAAGAGATCAAAGTGGAGAAGGACTCATATGGAGAAAAATATTTGTAGCTGCTCTTTTTTTGTGGTGGCAATGAACTAGAAATTAAGTGAGTATCTTTTTCTCTCCATTGGTTACTTACATGAACTATTTCCCCATTCTTTTCTTCCCTATGGTACATTCAACATGGGATCTCAATTCTTCAGGGGCTTATACTATGTATATCGTATAAGGTGTTAAGTTGCTGGTGAGGAACAGGAGAGGTATGATGAGAGAAGAATGAAGAGGTTCAGCAAGACACCTTGTGGATGAGACCATGACTGGGGCAAAGTAAAACAGAGGCAGGGGTTTGGGGGAGGAGGGGAAGGGAAACTAAATCCCATGTCAACTCCTTCCACCTTCTCTCTCCTCTGTCTCACTTAGCTCCAGCTCTGATCTCTTCTACAAGGTGTCTGGCTGTATTTCCTCACTCCTTATCCAAAGGGTCTGTCTTGTTCTTTATCTAGTACTCTGGAAACCCAGGATGTCTCTGGTGAAAGGCCCTGTATAGCCTGGAACTGTTTCTCCTCTGGAACTCTCAGTTTTTTGTGTAAAGGGGAAGAGTGATACACAAACATTAGCTGCATAATGTACCAGTTACCCTGCTTAAGCACTTTACATTTGATCACATTTATCTCATTTGATCCTTATATGAGACAGGTGCTATTACTACTGCCATTTTGTAGTCATGGAAACTGATATAGATGAAGTGATTTGTCCAGGGTCTCACATCTGGTATCTAGTCTGGATTTGAACTCAGATCTTCCAGAGATGAGTTGTACAGTGCTCTAACCATTGTATCCTGCAGCTGCCTCAATGTTAGAGTCAATTTTAGCACCTGTGTGTGATCTGGTGTTTCCCTACAGGATCTAGTGTCTTATTGATTTCTGTTCATGGGCTAAAGAATAAAGAAAAAAATCCTGGTCAAAAGCAATAAGTACAGGGAGTGGAGCCAAGATGGCAGAGTAGAAAGATGGACCTGCTCTAGCTCTCCCCACCATAGCCCATAAAATACCTGTAAAAAATGACTCTAAAAAAATTCTGGAGCAGCAGAAGCCATAAAATGACAGAGTGAAAGAGATTTCTAGCCCAAGACAGCATGGAAGGCCAAAAGGAAGGGTCTATCGCTATAGGCTCAGAATGGAGCATAGTCCAGACTGGGCCACATGGCAGGGACAAGACTGGAGCAGACTTCAGGGTGTGGAATCATGGGTAGCAGCTGCAGTTCCCAGATTTCTCAACCTACAAACTCCAAAGACTGCTTCAAAGGTCAGTAAGAAGGCTCTTTCACCTGGGTGAGAAGGGATCGCAGTCTAGTCCCAGCCCTGGCCCTAGGGCAATGGCAGCCACTGCAGCAGCAGCATCCACTTTTGGAGCCCTCAGCCTAAAAATCCTGGAGGAATGAAGTGGCTGATCTGGGTCTCAGTTCTGAATGGCGGTCCTGGGGTGAGGAGGGGCACTGGCATGGTGGAGCTGGTAGAGTCTCTGGAAAGGGAATCCTACTCACAGATTCTGGGCAGAAAAGAGTGCTTGTGGTTGTTCCCAGACCAGAGCACAGGCCAGGAGAGGAGTAAACTCCTTTCCTTTGATCGTGCCACCTTTGAGGAACTGAGAACTTACAGGTCCCTAGAGTATACCCTCCACTTGACAATGGATTTAAAGTCAAGTAACTGGCTGGGAAAATGCTCCAAAAAGGGAAAAAATAAGACTTTGGAAGGTTACTTTCTTGGTGGAAAGGTATTTTCTTCCATCCTTTTGGATGAGGAAGAACAAAGCATACCATCAGAAGAAGACATCAAAGTCAAGGCTTCTACATCCAAAACCTCCAAAAAAAAAAATGCAATGGTCTCAGGCCATGGAAGAGCTCAAAAAGGATTTTGAAAATCAAGTAAGAGAGGTGGAGGAAAAATTGGGAAGAGAAATGAGAACGATGCAAGAAAATCATGAAAAGCAAGTCAATAGCTTGCTAAAGGAGACCCCAAAAAATGCTGAAGAAAATAACACCTTTAAAAATAGACTAACCCAAGCAAAGACTGGAAATTGGGGGGATGTCCATCATTGGGGAATGGCTAAATCAGTTGTGGCATATGATTGTGATGGGATATTACTGTGCTCTAAAAAATGATAAGAAATTGATTTTAGAAAAACATGGATAGATTTGCACAAAATAATGAAAAGCAAAATGAACAGGGCCAAGGAACATTGTATACAGTAACAGCAATATGTCTGAGAACAACTTTGAATGACTAAGTCATTTTGACTATTATAAATACTCAAATTAACTACAAAGAACTTATGAAGGAAAATGCCATCTACATCCAGAGAAAGAACTGATAAATAGAAGTATGTATAGAATGATTTTACATATGTGTATATGTAAAAAAGAAAGTTAATCATAACTTTAATATATATTTTAAAAGACAGCAAAATATACATAATAGATTTGCAGTTTCATGTACAATCATATTTTTTTCCCCTATTCTATGATGTTATGGAAATTTCTTGTTTTATTTCTTAAGTTCAAAATAAAATTTTTTAAAAAAGAAAAATTGACTAAACCAAAATTGCCAAATGGCAAAAGACTAACCCAAATGGTCAAAAAACCAATGAGGAGAAGAATGCTTGAAAAAGCATAATTAGACAAATGGAAAAGGAGGTTCAAAAGCTCACTGAAAAAAATAGTTTTTTAAAAATTAGAATAGAACAGATGGAGGCTAATGGCTTTATGAGAAACCAAGAAATCACAAAACAAAACCAAAAGAATGAAAAAATGGAAGATAATGTGAAATATCTCATTGGAAAAACAACTGACCTGGAAAATTGATCCAGGAGAGATAATTTAAAAATTATTAGTCTACCTGAAATTCATGATAAAAAAAAGAACCTAAACATTATCTTCCAAGAAATTATCAAGGAAAACTGCACTGGTACTCTAGAACCAGAGGATAAAATAGAAATGGAAAGAATTCATTGATCACCTCCTCAAAGAGACCATAAAAGGAAAACTCCTAGGAATATTGTAGCCAAATTCCAGAGTTCCCAGGTCAAGGAGAAAATATTGCAAGTAGCCAGAAAGAAACAATTCAATTATTGTAGAAATACGATCAGGACAACACAGGATTTAGCAGCTTCTACACTAAGGGATCAAAGAACTTGGAATATGATATTCCAGAGGTCAAAGAAGATAGGATTAAAACCAAGAATCACCTACCCAGCAAAACTGAATATAATACTTCAGGGGAATAAATGGAATTTCAATGAAATAGAGAACTTCCAAACATTCCTGTTAAAAAGATCAGAGCTGAATAGAAAATTTGACTTTCAAATACAAGAATCAAGAGAAACATGAAAAAGTAAACAGGAAAGAGAAGCCTTAAGGAACTTATTAAAGTTTAGCTGTTTACATTCTTACATGGAAAGATGTTATTTGTAATTCGTGAGACATTTTTCAGCATTAGGGTGGTTAGAGGGAATATATATATATATATATATATATATATATATATATATATATATATATATATATATGTAGGTATGTATGGGTATGTATGTGTATATTATATATGTGTAGGTATAGATATATGTACATGTGTGTGTATATATATATATATATATATATATATATATATATATTCATAGACAGAGGGCACAAGGTGAGCTGAATATGAAGGGAGAATACCTAAAAAAATAAAATTTACTGTTGAATGGAATGTACTAGGAGTAAGAGAAAGGGAGAGGTGGAACGTAGCAAATCATCTCACATACAAGAGGGAAGAAAGAACTTCTACAATAGAGGGGAGGAGGGGGGAGATGAAAGGAAATAATTGAGCCTTACTCTCATGGAATTTGGCTTAAGGAGGGAATAACACACACTCCACTGGATGTGGAAATCTATTTTACCCTGCAGGAAGGCAAGGAGGATGGGGACAGGAGAGGGAAGATAATAGAAGGGACAGCAAATTGGGGAAAGGGATAATCAGAAGCAAACACTATTGTGGGAGGACAGGTCAAGGGACAGAATGGAATAAATGAAGGGCAGGATAAGACAGAGGGAAATGTGGTTAGTCTTTTACAACATAACTATTTTGAAAGTGCTTTGCATTGTTACACATGTATGACCTATACTGAATTGCTTATTTTCTCAATGAGAGTGAGTGGGGAGGGAGGGAGAGAATATGGAACTCAGAGCTTTAAGAATGAATGTTAAAAATTGTTTTAGCATGCAACTGGAAATTAAGCTATACAAACAATGGAGTATATTTTGCCCAACAAGAAAATAGAGGGGAAGGGGGATGGAAGAAGGGTGGGTAATAGAAGGAAGGACAGACTGGAGGAAGGGGTAGATGGGGTACATGCTGTCCTGGGGTAGGGGGTGGGGAGAGATGGGGAGAAACTTTTGAATTTAAATTCTTTTGGAAATGAATGTTAAGAATTGAAAAATAAATAAATTGTACATTAAACATTAAAAAAAATCAATAAGTACAGCAGTAGACAGGGGGCAGGAAAATTCCTGGGGCCTATGAAATAAAAGAAAAGGAGGGCATAGGGTTTGTGGGCTGCGGGACAGAGGGGAGTGACTTTCAGGGATCCATAGAGTAGAGGTCCTTGTTTTTCTGCTCTTCCCTCAGCTCTCTGTCTGATCCCTGATGCTCCTTCTCTCAACTACACCATGACAAATTTGAAGAGGGAAAGATCATTTTCAACTGCATTGTTCCATAAAGGAGTCAGGAAAGGCTTCTTATATACTTATTATAATATATACATGATATCTAAGCTACTTGAGAATAGCACTTGTGGTTGTTTTTTTTTCTTTTTTTTTGTTTGTATCCCCTTCATCTAATATAGTACCTGGAATACAGTAGGTATTGAATAAATGCTTGTTGATTGAGAATATATGTATAGAATCCACACACATTATGGCTTAGGTCTACAGTGTAGAAAAACAATTAGCTAATTCAGGATCTATTCTTCAATTCCAAATGTCTAAATGTAAGTTGTCATGCTTCACACATTGTATAGAGGTGTGCTACTGCAAAAAAAATGTTGACTGAACTTAGCTCCCTGATGTGAAATACAAACAGTTTTGTTGAATTTTGATCACTACTTCAATCGTGGCATAAACTATTAGGTATTTCCTTCACCAAAGCTGAACCTATTGGTACAGAAGAAACAATTAAACTAATTGCTTGAAGCTTAGAAGCTAAGTAACACATCTGTTCATTGTTTTTTTCTGTTGTCATCTAATCCTTAGCTTTTTATTTATATCCTAAATTATTTTATTTGAGCTATTTGGAAATTACAGTGCCTGTTCTCTCTTCTCTCACTTGAGGAAATTTGATTATTAACTATTCATTGATTATATGATTATATTCACATGATTATGTTAGCCTATGGCTAATTAGCTAGTTAGGTTAGATGATACAAATTTACTTCCTTCTATTAACCATTTTATATATCAAAGACCTTTGGGCAGATTAATATTCATTCTTTTGCCCATTTAGCAAACATAATAACTGATCAATCAGCTGCCAAGAATTTAACTGTCTGCTATGTGCCAGCACTATGCTAGGTTCTGGGGATACAAATACCTTTGATATTAGGAGTTTTTTTTTATGTGTGGAAAGCTATGTAAAGCACTATGAAAGATACAAAGTTTAGAAAATGTACATGCTCATGAATCTACATTCTCAGATGAGATCATGATACCTCATCAATAGCAAATATGGCATCACAGATCTAGAGAGGGAAGGGACCTTGGAATTTTTCTGGTTCAGTGATTCTTAACCTTTGTTAGTGTCATGGACCCTTTGGCAGACTGGTGAAGTCCACAGAAGTCCACCTTTTCAGAATAATGATTTTAAATAACTAAAGGAAATGTTAAATTTTAGGTAGAGATTAGTGAAAATAAAATCGTATATATGTTTTGTTTTCTCATCCAAGTTCATGGATCCTCTGAGATCTATCTGCACAGTCCAATCTATAATAAAATAAGGTAGCTGGACTAGATGACCTCTGAGGTCCCTTCCAGTTTAAGATCCATGATCCTACAAATGACTTACTGAAGGTCATATAGCTAGTAATTGGGATAGGAAAGCCCAGGTCATTACTATTTTCACTCTACCATTTTCAGGGAAGGTATAAACCGAGATCTTAACCTCTATCATTTAAGATATAGATAAGATATAGAGGTTTAACTCTACAAAAATTCTTTTCCTTTCTTTTAAAGGTAAAAATCTTTACAACCCATTTCTATAGATCTCTTTGTTACCATGAATTCAAGATATCATCAATCAAGGCTGAACAACATTAAAAATGAATCCCTCTTTGGGATTTGGCCTGCCAAGCTAGCCAATACCAACAATATCTGGCCAGTGTTAGTTTGGGGTACAATTTTGGCTAACAGACACAGGAACTCTCTCTCTCTCTCTCTCTCTCTCTCTCTCTCTCTCTCTCTCTCTCTCTCTCTCTCTCTCACACACACACACACACACACACACACGTAGATGCCTGCCTCCTGGGGTAGTTCCATTGGAAGCCTCTGGTCAATCAAGATAGCCAAATTTATATACAAAATGAGATCATAAGTCAAAATACCAATATCCACATAATGGACACAACAGGCTGCAAACATGTGAAACAGCTAATCCAAGACCAGTCAGTGCAGACAACCTATAATAATAAGAGATTTATTTATGAAATGTAAATAGTATTTTCCATCACTTTGGCTGCTTAATTCAATAGGACTGGTCATATTTTAGAGTAATAGTGATGAATGTGTCTGTGGAGACCCAAAGTCAGGCTCATTTTAATATGAAAGATGTTCCATGTTTAATATACAGTTAAACAGGGGTGACTCAAACACTTGGAATGGTTAAATATTGAGATTTAAGGATGGGTGAGAAAGAAAGCACATAACCCAAGGCACTTACTGTAGAAAATTTTGCTAGGAGGGGAAAAAAGAAGTTGTGGGACTCTGGTAGTCAGGACTGTGGGCAACATGTTACCATAAGAAGATAGCCAAACCATCTTATACTCTGTATCACCAAAGCTCTGAGTCAGTGTTTTGCTCTATGATCAAAGCTAAGTCAAAAAACCAACCAAGAACCTAAACTAAAGAAATAAAGAAACCCAGTGATATGGATGCATTAATCTATTACCAAATTAAAATTCTACAGGGAAGAAGGTGATCTGTGCATTTAAATCAAAGTAGGTGGTAGAAGATGCATTCTGCAAATGGGTTCTGTGTTCCATAGAACCTGGGGTGAATCAATGACTGAATCCCTAGCTGAGTGAAAGGGAAAGGTATCAAGTGTCTGTTGGCTCTCACGTGTGTCTGTCAGGTTACCTTGACCTACAAGGGAGCAGGGAGCAGGGAGCAGGTCTACTTAGGTACTATAGGACAGTCAGAGACTTAAGTTTTCAGATACTCTACTCTCTGATAATATCCTACACCTCTGTTCCTATCTTGTTCTAGATTCTGGAGCTTGATTGAAATTTTCCCACCTCTCCTGAATGTGAACACTGGAGCTCCTGACTTCAACTTAATAATTTGACTTTACTGCTTGTTTTCCTGTTTCAATTTCACCCTAATAATTTAGTTTCAATGCTTCTATCTACAGATTTAACACCGTAATCTCTTCTAACTCTAGAGTCTCTTCACAAATAAAGACATACTAGAAAGGGAAAAAGAAAAACAAGATCAAGGGGAGAAATATGCTAGGTTTAAAAGCTGACATTGCTCCTCTAAAACAGAGATTTATAACCACAGAATTTCAGAACAGTAAGGGACCTCAGAGGCCATTTTTGCCCAACCTGTTCTCAAACAAGGCACCAACAAGTGGATATGCAGACTTTCTTGATTGAAAGAGAAACTACCACTTCCAATGGTAGGTCATTCCACTTTTGTATAACTATAATTACTAGGAAATTTCTTTTACATCAGGTCTAAATCATATCATTAAGGATTCTGTCCTCTGAGACCTGCTAGAACAAGTCTTATCTCTCTTTCACATGATGGAACTTTAGACATGTAAGTATCTATATCTTTTTGCCGTTTGTTTTTTTTGCCTTTAATATAGTCAAGCAGTAAATGAAAGGGGAAGATCTGTAGTAGACTTCCATTACATAGACTCTTCAATTTATATTTATGCCAATTCTTTTGTATCATCTGATCTTCAGCAGGTGGTTTTAGAGAAGATTTAAAGGCATGCGATCATTGTGTATACTTTATAAATAGAACTGAACACGTGATTTATCCAGTATTATAATCTGCTTGTCCTATGCTTGAATACTATTCACTTCCAAACTATATGCCAATCCATACCTAGTGCCACTAATTTTTTTTTCCCTTTATTTGGTTGGTTATTGCTTTTCCCCCCTAAGTTGTACCACTCCACCATCTTTGTGTATAATCATATCTTTTCTTCCAGGAAAGGGTAGAACCATATCATTAGAGTGGATTGAGCTCATAGTTTAGTCCTAGAATGACATTGGCCCATGGAGACACAGAATCTCTAACCATCAAAGAGCTATAGCCTATAAGTGACCACTAAACTCTTCTAGTTCATAAAATGACTCAATGTGATTTGAGTATTTCAAGAGATACATGCTTTCCTCAGTGTGGGACACACCTTCCATAGATCTATACTGAAACACCTCCATTTCTTAATAGAAGGTACTTCATAAATTGTCATAGTCAAAAAAATTCATTACCTGGTGACCAACCCTCTGGTGGTTAACTTCTCAAGACTTCACTAGGCTGAATTTCCAACAAAAGACACTCAACACAATCCACTGATGTCTATATTTGAAGTCTAGAGCTCACTAGGACCTGCTAGAACTTGTGTTCCACAGCAAAGCCTTTGAGAACTCAGTGCCTCCATATCACAAACAGGTATCAGAATATCACTCTGCCAGTCCTTCAAAAACATTCCACTGCTAACCCTGTCACATCCTTCCTGTGATCCAAATACTGAGTTGTTTGCTCACAAAGAAAAAACACACGGAAGTTCTAATTCTCCCCTAGCAACCAACCATATTTACTACCAAAGATGCAGTGAAGACTATAGGTGAACCTTTAGTTGGCTAACTTGTACTATGCTAGAATAGAGGGATTTTTCTCCCTAGGACTGAGTGAAAGTTAAAGACTACATATTGGGTCAAATTGGGTTATTCTTATAGGGTAAAATTCCACAAATATTGAGGTCAGGAGATACAGTAAGAAAAACAAAAAGTTTCTCCCTTCAGCATAGGGGAACTCCTAAATTTAAACAAAACAAAACAACTCCCTACCAACGCATTGAAATTTATAAAGTTTATAAATTTCACGAGGGCACTGAGGTTAAGTGCCTTACTCAATGTCACATAGTAGATATCAGAAGCTGAACTCAGGTCTTCCTCATTCCAAGGTCAGCTCTCTACCACACCACTACTTATTCTGTATTGACAAAATTAGTACATTGATAGAGTACTTCTCTGACAGTATTTGCATTGTTTCCTTAGGGAAAGAATAATATCCTAGCATGACATATCAAAGGATAGGGTACTGAATGATCTAGATTTGATGATTCAGGGAATTTTTAAGGTGAAGTTTAATTTTTTTTCCCTGGAAAAATGTATGACTTAAGTTAAAAATAGGCCACCTAGGTGGTACAGTAGACAGAGGGCTGGGCCTAGAGTCAGGAAGACATCTTCCTGAGTTCAAATCTGGCCTCAGACACTTACTAGCCGTGTGACCCTCAGCAAGTCACTTAACCCTATTTGCCTCATTTCCTCATCTATAAAATGAGCTGGAGAAGGACATAGAAAACTATTCCAATATCTTTGACAAGAAAACTCCAAATGGAGTCATGAAGAGTCAGACACAACTGAGAAACTACAAAAAGTTGAAAAACAAATCTCAATTTAACTCATTAATGTATGAGACATATTTATTCTCTATGGTACATCCTTATTTAGAATCATCATTTTAATATATAAGTATGTAACTTTGCATTTTATAGCAATCTCCCTTGTACTGATTATTATAAAAATTCTAGCACTTTGAGGGATGCAAAGAAAGCACTTTGCAAATATTTTCTCATTTTTGTCCCTACAATAACTATGGGAGCGTGGTGAGTGCAATGATTACCTGTGATTTACAAATGAGTTAACAGGCAAACTGAAGTTAAGGTAACTTGTCTTGGGTCACACAGGTGGAAAGCATCTGAGGTCATATTTGAACACCTATCTTCCTGATTCCAGGTCTAGTGTTCTATCTACTTTACCACCCACCCAGCTAGTACACAGTATCTTCCCTAATAAAACAAAAACTAACCACTCCCACAAAATTTATATCATTGAATAGGGCTCAAAGATCAGGTCTAAAAAAGCCTTCAAGCTGACTATGTCCACATACTCAAGGAATGAACCAGTTAAGGCAGTTAACTGGTTTGTGAGAAGGAAGGCAGCAGATGTTGCAATAACTCTAAAAAAGACATACCATTTCTCCTCGCCATTTTGAGGCTAACTGAAGTAGGAGATAGTTCAAACCTCTGGATTAGTGTTAGACTGCCTTATTCCAGGGGGATGTGTTGACAAGAGACAGACAGACAGAGAGAGGAGAGAGAGAGGGGTGAGGCTTTTTGTGGCAGAACAGTAAAGCTTTAGGGAGTTTAGTTACCTGGGTGGATCTCCTTGTATGTATGTGTTTTTCCCCTGTGTTATGTGTATCCCTGTAGAAAATCTTTAGTGTTGGGCTGTATCACATCATCGTTGCTGGTTGTCCATCATTCTCAAAGAGAACCATGACATCAGGGTGGTGATGCCAGCACATGCAAGTGAATTGGATTTAAGTAAGGGAGGGCTGTGCAAAATCACCGGCCTTTCTCCTCTGGAGTCATCCAGGTCTAGTGGACAGATATAGAATGACTGGAGATGACCCAGAATACAGTGGGAGATGTTGGCCTTTAACATGCTCAAGGTCTCAGGAACAGGCTACACTTTGGCAGGCATGACTGTCAAAAACCATCAACTGCTGTGTCTTTCACAAGCCCTCCTCTGTTTTCTTGGTCATACCTGTGTTGGCAGCTGTGGGATCCTTGCAGTCTGTGATTGTGAGAAACTGACCAACTCCAGTTGTCCATAGCTACTTCCTTTGATGAAAATAATATTATTGGGGGGTAATTTAAGGATAGAACTTACATCACAAGGGTGGGTTTCTAGAAGTTGTTGTAAAGGTTGCCATCCAGGGCTTTGTTTATTCAAGATAATTATACTCCTCATCATATTTATTTGGATGGATCTGAAACTTTATAACAGTTGAATGCAGTTAACTTGTAAAATAAAGAAAGGGCCTTTCATACTACCATTAAAACTTTTCCTATGAGAGAAAGGAAATTCAAAGCTAAACCTGAAAATCTGGGGACTTCTTATTAGTCACCCTGGTAATCTACCTGTATTTTGAGGTTTGATCTGTTTTCATGTTTGCTATTAGTTTACCCCATCAGTTCACCATAGACCCTATAATAAAATCCCACAGAAATTCCTTACTAGACTCAACTCTATGGTTAGTTTGGAAATTGTACAAGGTCTCTCCATGGAAATGGTTGGAATTATAAACAAACATACTTTTTTACCCAGTTTGGTGGGAGCAGAAAAGATGCTTCACTTTTGCCAGTTTACACTGTCTGTTCCCTCTTCTTTATGTTTTAGTTCTCAGGACAAAGAGTTGCTCTCAAATCTCCTTCATTTGAAGGATGATGTAGCCAAAGGTTCTTTCCAGGCCACTGTGGCATTCAAACACTTTTTCCACCTTTCCTGACTGTATACACATGCATATTGAATTGCAGGCAGGGACTACTTAGTTCCCTCTTACAGAAGAACTTGGGGAATGTCACTACCCTTCTTGCCTCAAATTCTCTGCTGACCTTCAATCTAGCATCTCTAACTGCCTTGCAGACATCTTGAAGTGGATGTCCAGTAGACATCTTAAATTCAACATGTCCAAAACAGAACTCATTGTCTTTCTCCCTAAATCTTCCTCCTGCCCCCACCTTCCCTGTCACTGTAGAAGGCACACTATCCTCCCTGACAACCTAGAAGTTATTTTGGATTTTCCACTATGTCTGAACCCCCATATTCAATATTGCTAATTCTTGTTGATTTTTACCTTTGCAGTATCTCTCAAATATGCCTCCTCTCCTCCGATACTGCCACCACTGTAGTGAGGCCCTCATCACCTTATATCTTGATTACTGCCATAGGCTGCTGATGGTTCTGCCTGCTTCAGGTTTCTCCCCACTCCAATTCATTCTTCATTCAGGCACTACAGTGATTTTCCTAAACACAGGACTGATCATGTCACTTGAGTGGCTTCTTATTGCCTCTAACAGTAAATACAAAATGATCTGCATGGCATTCAAAGTCCTTTGTAACTGAGCCCCCTTCTCACTTTCCAGTCTTCTTATGCCCTCCTCCCCAACATGTATTCTTTGATCTAGCAACCCTGGCTTCCTGGCTGTTCCACAGACAAGATGTCTGTCTCTTGGTTCTGTACATTTTTTCTGGCTCTCTCTCATGCCTGGAATCTTCTCTCTTCTCCACTCTGATAACTGACCAGTCAAACTGAGACCTGATAAAGACTTTAGCTTGAAAAGGCCAATATCCCTGCGCCGTCTCCAGTTGTCCTGATCTATATCTGGCCACTGGACCCAGATGGCTCTGAAGGTGAAAGTGAGTCTGGTGACTTTGCACAGCCCTCTCTCACTTAAATCTATTTCACCTGCATGTCATGGCATCACCCTCCTGATGTTATGGTCTTTGAGAATGCAGCAGCAAGGACCAACTGAAATCCTATCTTCTACAGGAAGCCTTCCCTAATTCCACTGAATTCCATACTTTTCCTTTTTTGTCCTATTAAATTAGACCTACCTAGGAGTTGACAAGGATGGAACCTGGCACAGAATGACAGGCTCTTTCCATAGCTTGGTTGGCTTTTGCCAAGCAAATATATAACTTGCCATACATATATCTATATATCTATATCTATATTCATATCTATCTATCTATCATCTATCTATCTATCTATCTATCTATCTATCTATCTATCTATCTATCTATCTATCTATCTATCTATCTATCTGTTTCCATGTTGTCTTCTTCATTAGATTTTAAGTTCCTTGAGGGTAAGAACTGTCTTTTGATTTACTATATGTCTGGCATATAGTAGGTGAACAATAAATATTTATTGAATTGAATTGTCATATTGACCACAATAGAACCAGTATTATCTCCAGGAAGGATCAGGATGAAGAAATGCTGCTAGAATCCACCAAAGGAAGCAGGGCTTTCTATTTTTTTCTTTTCCACGTCACCCTGAAATTTCTAAATGTGCTGTAGCCAACCTGGGGTGGAAAGAAGCCTTACAGGTGGAGGAAAACTCATTTTTGTTTTGGTGGGGGAGTAATCTGTACTTATGATGACAAAGAGTAGGATAGCAGAAAAGATTAGGTTAGAAATTGAAGGTAATCCCCACCCAAGATAAATCGTAGCTGGAAAGCTGCGAAGAGACTTCAGAAGAAATCTAATCTAATCCTCTCATTTTATAGATAAGGAAATATCCCCAGGGAAGTTAGATAACTTGCCCCTAGTCACTCAGAGAAGTATTAGTATCTGATTCTAGAATTCTCTCCCTTCTACTTTCTCTCCACTAGGCATTAATTTAGAATCTTGGAGGAAGGACAATGGACAATGATGATGGATAAATAACAAAAAGGGAAAAGAATAAGCTTTTATATAGTACTTACTATGTGCCAGGCACTGTGCTAAACTTTTTACAAATAGTACTTCATTAGATACTAACAACAATCCTACGAGGTAGGTGTCGTTATTATCCCATTTTATGGTTGAGGAAACTGTGGTTAAGTCACTTGCTCAGGGTCACTCAACTATCAAACGTCTAAGTCCACACGGGAACTGAGTTCTGCCTAACTCTAGGCTAACCATTCTATCCACAGCACCACATAGCTGCCTCTGAGAGCACAGGAAAAGGAAACACTTGAAATCAATCAACGTGGCAGCCCATAAGTGGAAGAACATAGAGAATGAATTGGAGGGGAATTCTTGCCTTGCCAAAACAATGCTAGACCTTCCAAGGTAAATGTGAGGCTAGACGCAGTGGTTGGGAAACACTGGGAAGAAACAGCAACACTTCTCCTTAAAAAAAAAATTCAAATGAGAAACATTTTTAGACTGAGGAATTTGGAATTATTTAATTATAGCATGAAAGATTTTTCTCCTATGAAAGAAACTGTAGGGGTCAGCAAACACAGGTGAAAAGTGCTTTGTTTTGGTGGGGTTCATGGGGATTAAAATTTCTATTAGACCCACTGGATTGTTCCTAAAGAATAAAATGTCTTTAGTCCTTTTATGGTGAATAGGGGAGGGCTCCTGTGGATGGCAGTGCTTGAGTTGTAGGGCTATTTCTAATGATAAAATTGCTGGGATCTCAGTCTCAGTAACTTTTGGAGGCAGAAGAGCCTGCCTGCTTACTCTGATCTAGCTTAGATCTGCTGACGGACTCGTCCATTCAGAACACCTCCACTTCTCTAAATGTTACTGCTTGGTTCTTTTCCCCTTTGAGACTCTCAGATAAACATGTGTTTTTAGGTCCACTTACCATGTGACTTTTAGTTATTATTTAACCCCATTCCTTTGACGTCCTGGGAACACATCCCTATGCCTTATATGTTGTTTCTATTTCTGGTTATAGACCTGACAAAGAATTCTATTGTGGGAACATATCCTCTTTCATAGAATCATAAAATTACAGAGTGGAATAGACATTCAGAATTCATCCAATTTAACCTACACCCAAGGCATGGATCCTATCTATAATGTTTCTGCCAACTGGTCACTTACCTTCTGTTTGAAGACTTCCAGGGATGGCAGACTCACTGGCCTGCCTCCCCGTTGAGCAGCCATTCTTGTCTCTGCTAGCTCCGATAGCTAGGAGGTTTTTCATTATATTAAACTGAAATATGCTTCCTCTTAATTTCCATCCTTCTCCTTTGATGAAAGATTATGGACTTAAATACGTACAATGAGACACACTTTTGGACATGGTCATTTTGGTAATTTATTTTCTTGACTCTGCATATTTACTACAAGGTTTTGTTGTTTTGCTTCCCCTACTCCCATCCCCCAAATTGAGGTGGGTAGGGAAGGGAAACAGAAGAGAGAGAGGAAAGATGAAAAAAAGAACTCATTACAAATTTACCCATTTATATTACAGATGAGTCCAACCTTAAATCATCAACCTCTGGTGACCTGGCACTTGATTTTTCAAATGTCTAAATATAAAGCAACATTTGTTGGGTTTACATTCCCCAGACTAGTTTCCCTCTTCTTGGGATGCATTTTCTGTTCCCCATCTGGACAAAACTGGTTCCCATTTAGGAGGAAGCAGAGGTGAAGCAATAACTGAGGTGGGGCAATCATCTCAGGGCTTTGTCCCAGGACAAATTTAGGGAGCCTAACAGCAGTCCTTTATTGTGAAGAAATAACATACCTTAGTACCTAGGAAGCAAACATTGTGAAAATAGGAGGCTACCAGGTAGAGGTTGGATTGATCTCCTCTCATACACTGTCCTGCTCTCTACTAGTACAAATGGTCTCCCCAATGGTATCTCTGTCTCCCACCCTTCCACAATAGAGGAAACATTTTGTACCACTTGGCCAAGGTGGAAAAAGTTCTTAGTTTTGGTTCCAAGTTTAGGCGAGCAGAAACTTTCTGGAACAGTGGCCCATATGAAGGATCATAGGGGGTAGGTTCTGTACATACAAGCTTAAAAGGAAAGATTCCTAACCTTTTTTGAGAGTAATGGACTTCTTTGGCAGTTTGGTGAAGCCTATGGATCTCTTCTCACAATTACTTTTCAATTCATACAATACATTAGACTACTAAGAAAACCAATGATAGCTAAAATAAAGATGCATTTTTCCCATCCAAATTCACAGATCCCTTAAAAGGAAATGGGAACCCCAGGTTAGGATTGTTGTCCATCCTTCATTCTCAAAGACAACCAAAGAGATCAGGAAGGTGATGTCTTGACTTGCAAATGAATTGGATTTAAATGTGGCAGGGCTGTGCAAAATCATCAACCCCACTCTCCTTCAGAGTCATGGGGTCCAGTGGCAAGAGGACTACAGGCAATGGCCCCGTATACAATGGGAGACCTTGGCCTTTTTAAGCCTTTAAGTCTTTCCCAGGTTTCAGTTTGTGTCTGAGGCAACACCTGTTTAGTAGTTAAAGGCCAGGTAAGAATTGAGGTAAAAGATGTCCTACTTTGTCTTCACAAAAGAATCAACCAGGGAGGCAGAGACCCTCAGAATTTCTGGCCAGAACAGAAATAATTGCCATTTATCCTCACTCTTGCCCATAAAACCTTAAACAATGAGCAAGTAAGGCTTGGGCTGGGTCCTATTTTTGGCCAATCAGTGACAGTGATTTGGGTTTAAAAGCATAATCAAGTAGTTCCCCTTGCTTTGAAGGTCCCCAGGGTATGCAGCTTTCAAAGCATGCAAAATGTGGGATCTACTTTTCTTGGACCTAATTACGAAGTTTTCCTGGCCCTTGCTTGGACTTTAGGTGGTCAATTCTGCCTACACCCTCACATTTTTAACTCTTTAAAAAATTTAACTGCAAGGCAAGGTATTGACAGATCCATTTGCTCCTGGTCCTTTATAGACGTGATAACTGTCAGCTTGTCACTATTGCCCCTCCTCCTCACTCCCTTTGTATCATATGATTCACATCTGTCTTCTTTTGCTTTGTCTCTTCTGGGACTTAACGTTTGACAGTCTGGTCTTTCATCTCATCTTCTATGCATATGACTCATCTCTCTCCTTGTGTCCTTTATGAACTCAAAACACGAACTACCTCACAACTGACTCTCTTTCTCATCTAATTCTGTTTCCTTGTAACATAGTGCCCAATGAGATCTCTGTCAATACTATGGAAGAATTCCAGTCACTTCAGAATTCTGCTCTTGTCTTTCACCCCTGCCACCAAAGTTTCAGGTATTTTTAGAAGGGAAAGCAATTTTGAAGATGGTGCTAGCATGTCTAATCTATGGAATGTTAGAAAAAATTGAATTTCTATCACTTTCCAACAACAAATGACAAAATTAAGTGACACCACTCTTACAAAGCTCACATACACGTTAATTTCCTTTTTGAAATGAGAGGCCATTGACTAGGCTGATCAAACCTATGATTTTAGAGTTAGTGATAGTCTTGCAGAAAACCCTCTGAAATATATGCCAAGCCACACAATTTAATCAGTCTGCCCTTCCCAAGGGAAGAATATATGAAGAAATGAAACCAGCAAGTTTGGAGGAATTAACTTAGCATAAATTATTTTCTTTAGGTCAGTATCTTCCAGGGTTCCCAAACAATGCACTCTCTCCTGTCCCCCCACCCTGGCTCTAAAGAGAACTCATTGGAATGCTGCAGAATATTTTAAGTTTTGTGTAAAAACAGCAAACCTAGACAACTGTTGGACACTGGTTGAACTACTAACTCAAAGTGGTATACAGTTTCAACATTACAGGACACTATATTCGTTTTGATGACCATGATATCCTTGAATGTTTGAGAGGCTTTTTAAAATTTGTACTTCCCTCTGTGCCAGTAGCTTCTCAAGATTTCTTGTGACATATCTTTTCCAAGGTAGGTTTCCAGTGATCCCTGTGATTAAAAAGCAAGTATTTCATGGAAATCAACATAGAAAAAGAAATGAGGGGGTGGTCTCCAATATGATTTCAAAGCTTGGGAAGTTATGCAATGCTAACATCCCACTAATTAATAACTGTGGCTATTTAAGAATGAAATAAAATATTTTCCTTTCAATTTATGTATTTTTAAAAAAATAATTATGAAATTGTTTGGACTTAAATGCTACTTAAATTGTTTGTGCTGTTAGGAAATTCTAGGTTTGGGAACCTATGTCCTAAAGTGGAAATAAAAATTCAAGGTTTTTCTTGAATGTATTAATGTTTAGAAAATTGTCTTGCTATACTACTATTCCTAGAATGCCACATGCTTCTAAGTATGTTGAATGTTCTTTTCTATGATATGCTGTACAAATGAAAGGTGGTGAGGTATGGTAGAAAAAGTGGTGGACTTGGAATCAGAAGACCTAAGTGTCAAATCCTAGCTCTGGCTTTTACTTACTAGCTGAGTAAACCTGAGCAAGCGACATGACCTTTCTAAACCTTGACTTCTTCATCTATAAAATTACTTATAACATTACTGACATTATCAATCTCACAGAGTCATTGTGAGGAAAGTGTATCAGTCTTACAGAATGTTAATAATATTGTCAGGTTTCTACCATGGAATGTGATTGCTACTCTTTACTTGGATTTGACTTGCTTTGTAATAATTGATCCATGAAGGAATTAGTATTCACAAAGTAGAAACTTTTTCACTCTTGATGGATCTTAAAATTACACAGAACCTATGATATTACAAAGATGAATGTAATTACACTGCAAAGGAATGACAGATGTTAAGGACTTGGAGAAACATGAGTAGATTTTGTTTGAAGTAACGCAGAATGAAAAAAGTAGCACTGAAAGATCAGTATAGAAGATGAATCTAACAGAATAAATGAAGATAACAATTAAAGGGAGGAAAAACCCTTCAGGTCATAAATCATGTACCATGTTGTAACAAATTATTAAAGTTAAAGGACACATCCTTCTAGGGAATCTGCCTGGTATGAAAACTTCTTATCTAAATGGAACTCCTCTGTAACTTATAGTCCTAGAGACTTCTGGGTCTTAGAGACTTTAAGTGACTTTATAATAGCCACACAGTATGCATCATCACAGGTAGTTCTTGAATCTAAGATTACTTCTTAATTTGCTAAATCTTACTGCCTTGTTTGCCTTCCATAGAAGATAAACTCCTTGAGGGCAGACAGTGTTTCATTTTTGTCTTTGTATCAGCAGTACTTGGTTTAAAACAATTATTGATTTATATTGCTAAACATACCCTGAAAATGTGAAGTGATATTATATATTATCTAGTTATTTTTTTTATCATTTTTAAGAAATGTACTTTTGGAGAATTACTTGGATATTTATTAGGAAGAGTGTTATGTCAAAGTAAAATGAATCATTAAAAAAAAAAAAGATGTTATAGGCTGAAGCCTAAAGAAATGCTCAGAAATAATAATTATGTTTAGCTCCCAGATAAATATTTTGTAAGATTTGGACAATTATTCCCCAAACCAACAAACTTTAAAAAAAATTTGGTGGGAAAAATGACTTTTTAAAAATCAGAGAACACAATCCCTTTGGCTTGATTTCAAGGACAATCTTTTAAATTGCTTGTCCAGATAGAATCAGAATTCTCTCTGGGAGAATTTCAATCCAAAAGAATTTCTCAAGGAAGGAAAAAAATAGATATTTTTCCCCCCTTTGCTCTTTCTGCATCTTTGAAAAAATGTATTATTGATGTTCTTTTTCTTTGAAAAGAAGATATCACTGCTACTTCCCCCCTTGTCCTGCCCCTTCCTTTTTCCAAATAAAAAGGAAAACATAGATAATGTTATAAATCATCCTTTCATTTTCAAATGATCTAAAAGCTAAACAGTGTTAAAGGTAAGGTTACAGAATCAGTCATTAACTTTCATTCTCTCTCCTATTCCTCCAACTCACTTGATTAGTTATACTCTTGTATATTTATCACTTTTTATTATGGTTATTTATATGCCTACCATATCCTTTTGCTAAATTATGACCTCTACAGGGCAGGGATGATGTCTGATTTTCTTCTTATTTCTTGCCTAGTACATAAAACATGTAGGAGTTACTTAACAAATGCCTGTTGCAGGAATATTTGAAGTTGAAGAATCACAGCATTTAAACTTTGGAATCTAGCCATTATGAATTCTATGATGTCCAATAAATGTTAAATTCTTAGTAAATTATTGACCACATGGTTTGTATTTGTAAGTCTCACAAGTCTTCAAGTATAATCTCCTTTATGGTAAAGTAATCTCTTCTTTGATTTCCTTGACAAGTTTTTGCCCAGTCACTAGTTATATTCTGGGGTTATTGGAAGAACTTCAAATTATATGACATAGCCCTTTCCATTCTGAATAACTTATTGTTAAGAGTTTAGAAAAATTATGTCTTTCTTCAACTATCCAAAAAGCTGCCATGTAGGAAGAATAAGACTTGTTTACTATAACACCAGAGAGCAAAACAGAAGCAAATTTTTATTCATTATAAAGGAATTTAATCATGACTTTCCTTAATCTTCTTTTCTTTAAAATAAATATTAAGTTCCCATAAACATCATTCATGTGTTCATTTCTAGGACCTTCAACATTCTCTCTAAGCATCTGCAGACATGCTCTAGTAAAGTTTATGAAAGCTCCTCTTAACATGTCTTGTTGAGAGTCAGTCACTGCACTGCCGATCTCATTTGACCAGGGCAGAATGCTCTTGGACTGTACTACCCTTTTTCCTCTTTCTTGTCCTTGCACAAATCATAACTTATGTAAGCTTCAGTTTCCTTAACTGTAAAACTAAAGGATTTTATCTGATGACTTCTAAGGTCCCTTGAAGCTTTAAATCTGCTGGTCCTATGATCTAGTTTTCTTACCTATAAAATGAGGGTTGGACTAGAGGACAGCTAAGATCCCTTTCTGCTCCAACATCCTATGATTCTTTCACATTTGTTTAGTTGGTTTTTAAAAACCAAGTACAGGAATTTGTATTTATCCCTACATAAGTTGCTTCTTAGTACTTCCAGCCCATGAAGATCTTTCTGAATTCCAGTTCTGTTGATTAACATTAATCAATAAACAGATATTTATTAAGTACCTACTATATGCAAAGCACTTGGGATGCCAGTTCAAAGAATGAAATAATCTCTACTCACAAAGATCATATTAATAATTTGTCCTAGGTTTTCTGCCTTCCACAAATTTGATAAGCATTCAATCTTTACATTTATAAGAAAGAAACTAATGACATTATAGTGATGTCTACTAGGCAGCTCTAAAAGGATCAGTAGTAGATGTTGCCACCTATATACTTTCTTTTAACTATTCTCTGAAATCCCTTTGATTAATTTAATAATTCAATAAATATATCTCAAGTACCTGCTTTGCGGAAGATTAAGGTATTTTTCCTCTCTCTTATAGGTACAAAAACTCTGAAAATCTGATTGCCTTGTGAATGATAATTAATTTTTTACAGGTTTTTAAAATCTTGAAAACTGAAATTCAGTGAAGGAAAAAAGTCATTTTAGTGATATCCATGGTATTATAATTGTGTAAAGAAGAGTACATTTGACATGTAAATAATTCATATAGGAGAGAATTTCCTAGCTTTTGTTATTATCTATATTTGTTGTCTACTCATGAAATACTCCTCGTTTTACACATTCATTACTGTATCTAAACAAAAGTGAGTAGCCATGACTTAAAGAAAAATAAGGACCTTTATTTTACTAAAGGATCTTAATTCTTTCTTCTAGAGCAAAGAGTTATCTTTATCTATATTATGTACACCCTTATCTATCACAGCATAAGCATATGTTGTCTTTGGACTTGATAAATATCTGTAGTAATAACTGGGATTTGTGTCCTATAGGTTAGCTCAACCACCACTAACTGGCAATCAAAGAAAGCTCTAGTTTAATGGCCTCCATTTTTTCTACAGTCACAAATAGTGCATTTGTGTACACACACACATACACACACATATTACAAATTCACTGTTTCAATGTGGACTTAACTTTACAAACATTTTTATGTAAATCAGCTGGTTCTAACTCTTAGCTCCTTTTCCTTTGTAGATATGGGCAATGGAGGCATCCTTGATCTCCTGTGGGATAACCTGCTTTTGCCATATAACTTAGAAGATTACAGTCAGCTTTTATATGAGTAGTGGGCCCCTTGCCTTATAAATCTCTTCTGGAATGGAATCAGCACAGGACTCTTTGTCATACAAAAGGAGTCTAATGGCATTCAAAACCTCTTCAGCAGGAAGCTTAGCTAGAGAAGTATTGACTTCAACCTGAGGTATATGGTCAATGGCTTCAGCACTGGTTGATGATGATTTGCTGAGAACACTATGAAAATGTTCACACCACCTCTCCAGGATCATGTCCTTATCACTGATCAGCATGGCTCTATCAGCTCTGAGTAGTAGAGATTCACTATAGGTCTTTGGCTCATAAATAGCCTTCAGGGCATTGTGGAAATGGGTTCTTACTATCAGTGTAAAACTGAATTTCATCTGCCTTCTTACTGTGTCAAGAATTCTGCATCTCTCTTTGCATTTCACTTTTTAAAAATAATATTTTCTCCAATGTTAAAACAATTTTTAACACTTAAAAAAAGTTTTGAGTCTCAAATTCTATCCCTTCCTTCCTCCTTCCCCTTGCTCTTCCCTTGGATGTCAAGCAATCTGATATAGGTTATACATGTGCAATCATGTAAAATACTTTCATATCAGTCATTTTGTACAAGAAGACAAACAAAAAGAAAGAAAAGAAGGAAGAAAGGAGCAAAGAAAGGAAGGGAGGGAGGGAGAAAGGAAGGAAGGAAGAACAAAGAAAAAAAGTAGCAAGCTTTAGTCTGTTCTCAGACAATATCAACTCTTTCTCTGGAGGTAGATAGCTCCTTTTAGTCTTTTGGTAGACTCTGTGACCTAGAATCAGTTGGTCACATACATAAATAAATAGACCTCAGTGCCCAGACTCTAACTCAATCATTACCCAAAAATCCTAGGGCAATGTTCATCATTTTGGGAACCCCTCATCTTCTTAATCCCTGACTCAATACTTCCTTGGTCTTGTGAGATATTTAGGGTTATGGGGTCAGTGAACGTAGACGTAGACTTACTAAGAATCAAGGACAGTTACAGGCCATTAATAACTTTAAATGAGAACAGTAAAGAGTTTGCTTCCTGCCTTGACTACAGAATGCACACAGATACAGCCCTTCTAGCAAGTACATCCTTGATGTATGTAAAATTGTGAATGCTCTGTTCAAAGAAGCTTCAAATCTTTCTGTAGTGGAGGGATAGGAGGGAAGGAAGAGTGAGTGAGGATGAAGAAGGCATGATGGGTAAGTGAAAGTCTTCTACTACATTTTGCATATCAGATTTGAAGGAATTTACTACATCTGGGTAGCTTCCATCCCTTATTTCCATCCCTTATATAGTGTTTGTATATACTTAAGACTTCCTGAAAATTAGAAATGTTTGTTGGATAATATAGCAAATATGGGGTTAGCTTTTATCCACCATAACAACTCACATATCTGAAGGCCACCTAACCAATAGTCTCAGATACATAGAATGAAGATATACAAAGGAAGCAAAGATGGTTGAGATAAGCAGCCAAGTTAGCAATTGCAAAACCATTCAAGTCTGGATTCAGAGTATGTGGACTCTTATTTTACATACAATTTTAAGAAATTTAATTTGCCTGATTTCCTAGCCCATAACAGATCAGAAATACTACAAAAGAAAAGGAAGGCAATTAGAAATGAACATAGTGATAAGAACATGAATTCATATATGATGAACACAGAAAAATGGTAAGAGAAGACACAAAAACTTAAAAGGCAGAGAAGTCTGGAAGCTTGAGGGCAAATGGCCCTTTTGTACTTTAATAGGTCCCAAAGGTTTCACTGAATTACGATTTAGTATAATAATGGATGTTCCTAATGATCTCGAGTCATTAAAAAGTTTGACACCCTTTCTTAAAAAAGGCAAGAAGGTATACAATCTGTTTCAGCAAAATTTTCCCCAAAATGGCTAACACTTTTTTTTAAAAAGACATCTTCAGCACTTTCAGTTAACACTCAAAAGCAAAGTAACACATTTCAGTTATGGGCAAAATCACTTATGGAATTACTTCTTCCCTCATGACAAAACAGGATGCATAACCATCTTTTGTATGAATGCTCTCTTTCCCTAACACCTGGGGATGACAAATACACTTGCATACTAGATTATTTCCAACATTACTGAAATTCTCTTTCAATGGGAAAGTTATAATTTTTGGATTTGGATGTGAATGTAGAAAGATCCATGTCTCCACTTTACTTTTTGGTTCTTATATATTCTCTAACTTGGACAAGAATTAAATCAAGAATGTGGATATTTACGTAACAGGGAGAGAGATATTTTAATCTCTTCCCATGAAACACTATATGTTAAATCTTGCTAAATTCAAGAACTAGTAGATAGGTATTGTCTCTGAAAGGAGATAACTAATCATTCTCATGTTTATCATGCTGGCAAACTAGAAAATAATAACACTTGTCAAGGTACCCTGATTTACCCAGTTTCTTAGCATCTATTTATTTTCTTCGTACTCCCTTTTGTAGCTCAAGGATCATTTCTGAAAGTCACCCTAATACAAGTTGTCTGAGGGACAGAGAAGGTAGATTCAAAAGAAGTAAGCAGACGAAAAATCAGTGAATAAGGATTACCTTTCTATTTTCTCACTCTTCTGTGATTCAGATCAGGCACACTGAATTGACTATAGAACATAGTAAAGAAAAAATGATGAGATATCCTCTGGCAACTTGCTATGAGTTGTCAAGCCAAAAAGTTGTTTTTAATAGATGAGTTGAAGAAATATCCCAAAAACTGTTCTCTTGTATGTCTGTGAACTAGTTTGGCTCTTCTCTTTACTCTGTTTATGTATAAATCTGCCCAGCTAAATAGCTAATAACAGTATCTGAAAATTATCATGCTAAGAAAGAATAATCAAATATTTTGCTTTAGGTCAAAACTTACTTAGCATGATCAGAAAGAAGTCCAAGATATTTTTTGTAAAATTATAATGGACTTCCAGTAGAATGCTAAGGGGGACATTTCGTCACTTGTTAATTTACTAGTGTTCCAATTGTCTTATCTGCAAAACAAAGCAGCTAATACTCATCATGTGCCTACTGTGCTCATCAAGATAAAACTTACAAAGGATTATGTTTTCAGTGATGTGAAACATGGACTGGAAGAGCAGAAAAAGAATACAGCCTAATCCAGCCCTTTGGATTCTGACATCCCTAGTGAGAAGTATAGATGTTGTGCACAACATGCAGAGCTGGCATCTCTGCAGGGGAAGGAGTCAGTGAAATAATTGGATCCCCAGAGGTTTTGTTCTGAGTAGAAAAGCGATGGGAGTTGGAGTCCTTCTTCTGGGTGCCTAAGCAACAAGTGTAGCAACCACCATTCTGTAGGGATCATCTGATGGTAAAAGGAGAATGTTTCTCCTAGGGACTAAGTGGCCCAGTTATGTTGCCACTGGGTCAGGGGCATCAGAGGCAACCCTCCTCCAAGTTGTAAACATTAGAGATCACCATCACTTACACTCACACATGAAGGTCCCTGAGACAAAGTCAGCTTTGGGCCAACTAAAGGGCAAAATTTTTTGTTCTAATTCTCTTTGAACTTTAATTTTTCTGCAGAAGGGTACTCTTCTAAGAAAAGGGGGTCCCTTGCATTGCAAAGCTCGGGAGACTTCTAGGGTGCCAATTTATGACAAAAGCAATTGCTTTGTTCAATCTTTCAGAAGCATTCAACATTCTGCTTTTGTCTATGATTTGGACCTGGAATTTGTGTGTGTGTGTGTGTGTGTGTGTGTGTGGAGGGGGGTAGGGAACTCCCTGGAGAGGAAACTCCCCCCAAAGCAACGCAGATCTGCAATTTCTTCTCAATTTATAATCTGGGGAGCTCCCAGGGATATTGAGAGATTAAATGACTTTCCCTAGGGTTGCAATATAAGTCACTGGCAGGACTTGAATCCTAGGCTTACTGGTACAGAGACCAGCTCTTTAGGTACTGTATTATGCCACTTTTGAGGATATCTACACAATGGCTTTACAGAGGATTTTGATGGACCAAATTTGCAAAACATAGAACTGTGTCCAGAGGAAGTTATTTTTTGAGATGAGAAATATCTCAACACATTCCTCTCCCCTATTCTCACTCTTTTTCACATTCTTGACTATATAAGGGTCTTTACTATATACAGATCCCCATAGGATCTACAATTGATTCCTCTGAAGTCCAGAGACTTCATTCACCCTTTACTCACCCTTCACTCCTCTGGTAGAATCTTGAGAATAGAGACTGTCTCATTTTTGTGTTTACATATCCACTGCTTAACACAGTGCCCCACATAGAGCATATACTTAAATGTATGTTTACTGATTGATCAGGTCCCTTAAACCTTGATATTTTTCTCATTCTGGAGGTTCTCAGTAGCAGGGATATTCCAATTTCGATTCAGTAAACATCAATCAATTATAGTGTTCAGAGGATTGTACTAAATGTTAGTGGAGATACAAGGTTTAGATAAGACAAGTTCTCTGTCCTCATGGAACTTGAAATCTATAAATAACTATAATACACAGTATTACTCATTCATTCAAAATATTTATCAAGCATCTACTGTTCATCAAACTCTGCTGGATGTCACTGATACAAAGACAAAATCAAAAAGTCTAGGGCTTCAAGGAGCTCATGTGCTACTAGAACAGAGATTCTTAACTTGGTCCCGTTAACTTGTTCTTAAAAAATATTTTGATGACTGCATTTCAATATAATTGGTTTCCTTTGTAATCTTATATGTTTTATTTCATGTATTTAAAAACATTATTCTCAGAAAAGTTCCATAGGATTCACTGGACAGCCACAGGGATCCATGACACACAGAAATATTTATCCCTGTATAATGAAGGAAGCAACAGATTTTAAGGAATGAAGGTGAGGAAGAAATGCATTTCAAGCATAGAGGACAATCAAGATAGGCATAGAAATGGGAAATGGATTGTTGTCCATGAGGAACAACAAGTAGGCAGGTATGGCTGAAGTGAGATTTCATGAGGGAAAATAATGTGAAATCATGCTGGACAGATAGGATGGAGTCATATTATGAAAGGCTTTAAATGGTAACCAGAGGAACATGTATATTATCCTAGAGCCACAGGAAACTACCAGAGATTCTCAAACAGGGGAATGACTTTTCCTTTAAGGGGATCAATTGCAAAGGGGAAAGACTTCAGTTAGGGGCTATTGCAATAGCTCAGGTGAGAGGTAATGAGAATTTGAATGAGGCTGATGGCTGAATGAATGGAAAGAAGATAGATGGGAGAGATGGAAGAGATATTCTGAAGTCAGAACTGACAAGACTTACAAACAAATTGGATGAGGAGTAGGAGTCAAAAAACATAGAATATTGAAAGATAAGTATATTAGAGAGTTGCAAAACTGTGGTCTGAGGAGTAAAAAGTTATTGCCAGCAGTGGGAGGCCTCATGGAGGAAGTGGTGTTTGAATTGGCTTTTAAAGCATGAGTCACAGTTTAGCAGGTAAGGAAGGGGTGGGAGGGCATTCTAGAAGGAGAAAATAACATGAGGAAAAACAGAGGGAGGAAAGCATCAGACAACTGAAAAACAGCTTTGAAGAATGGTGTTGGCGATACCACTGAACTATATGAAGATCCCCAAATCTTTAAAGTAAGGGCTAGTTGGGTTGTTTGGAAGGATTGTATCCTTCCTCTTTCAAAGGTGCTCCCTTCTGGAATTATAGCCACATCTTGACATGAAAAAAATGTAATCACATTACATTACAAAATTCCAGGTTGACTGTACTATTATGTGACATAGAGCCCAAAGCTGATGAGGAGGATTAGAAATGGGAGTGGAGAGAGACAGAATAGTCCTCCAGATCTCTTCTGAGGGGATTTAATTTTAATTTTCCCCTTCTTAGTGGGAATTTCTGAATATTCTGTATAATTCTCTCCCCCTCCCTTCTCTCAGTTTCCTTCTTATTTTGCCTCCTTATCTCTCCTTTTTTTCTTTGCTATTTTTCCTCTAGAGATGGGGAGGGTGAGGCCAGGGCTGGTCTGAGCAAGAGAGACAATACAGAAACGAATCATTCCTGATATAATACTAGCTTATACTTATATGGCACCTTAGGATTTACCCAGCATGTTTCCCACATTATCTTTTACGTGACTAACATCTTCAATGCCCAGAGAGAGAGGAAGAAACAGAACAAGAAAGAAAGAAAGAGAGAGTATACACATATATGTATATGTATTGGTATATGTGTATATACATAGATATGCATATATCTATATATACATATACACACATATAGTTCTAATACCACAATAGGGAAAGGGATAGACAGAACCCAAGATTTCATTGGTACAGGGACCTCCCAGATGAAGGAACTATTGAGGCAGATCAGTGCCTTCTCTACAGCTTAAGTCTTAGAGAGCTGCCTAGAGTAATAAGAGATGAAAGAATTTGTTCAGGGTTATATATGACCCACTATGAGCCAGACGTGAGATCAGAACCCAGCTTTTCCTAGCTCTTGTGCTGGCTCTAAATTCACTATCTCAAGTTGCCTCTTAGGTGTCTAATAGCAGTCATCATAAATGGGATCTCTTAAGGCTTTTCTAGGAAATTTCATGATATAAGCATAAGGCCTGGAGAAAATACCTTATTTTGTTAGGCACTGTAAGCATGACTGTCTTATTTTACAGATATATACATTGAGACTCAAAGGAAGTAAGTGTCTTGCCCACAGTCACAAGGTTAATAAGTGTCAGAATGGTGATTCAAACCCATGTCACCTTAATTTAAGCCCAGCTTTCATTTTCTTATATCATACTGTCTCATTTCTTTTCCCTTAAGCCCTATTCTTAGTCGTATTTTGTAACTGAACATATAGTGTGCGCTAAGATCAGAATAGACCTGGTTTGGCCCTGTGCTATAGATACCACATGCCATGTGGTATAATAGAGCCAGTTAATTGATTTCTGTGACTGTCAGATTAACATAACCATTCACTAGTTCGGTCTTAGAATAAGGAAATTAAATAAACTGGAGATATCTTTCCTTCTTAAACTAGATTAAAACACTTTAAAAGATGAATAGAAACATGGTCTGGGGAGATATTAAGCTAGACACATAAGAGAATTATCATTGTTGACTGTGGGTTACCATCTGCATGGCATCATATCTTTAAAACTGAGATGAATACAATTTCCTTCCACATGATGAATAACCTTGGTGTCTAAGGCAGGGCCTCCTATATGCGTCACTCCTCACCACAATATAACTGTTTTATCAACAGCACTGACCGTTGAAAAAATCTTCCTTTATTGTTTTCCTCTTATTCAGAGAATGCTGCCTTCCAAACCATCATAGACATCTTAATGAACAGAAAGAGTGGCTTACATATGCTTTGCTTGATTTGACCATCTAAAATCATAAGAATGATTCCCTCCCCCACCCCCCAATGACTATTTATTTCATTTCTTTATTCCTTAGGAATCTCTCCACTTCCATATTTCTTCAGAATTTGAGATAAAATAGGAAAGTCTGCTCTGTAAGAAAGTGCTCCTGATGGAAGCAAGGACACAAATCAGTTTTTGTTACCTTTTGTAAGCAGAGAAGGCAGCTATTGATTTACTCCCAGATTTTCAAGCCGTTAGGTGCAAAGTGCAGCACAAACACTACCTTGCTGAAATAGATTCCAGGCTGTTTACCTAGAAGATCAATAACTTTTAGTTTTAGAAATCGATGTGATCCTTATTAGGCTACAGAGGATCAATGTGCTTCAAGGCTATTTCATGAGGGTGGCTATATAAATGCCCAAACCTGACACTAGAGAAAGCATTTAAAAATTTTTTTTAACACTACTCCCAGAAGTTAGAACATAATTTATTTGTACTGGATAGATTTCAAGGTGTTGTGGAAAGAACCCTGGATTTGGAGTTCAAAAAATGGTATTTGAATCTTAAATTGTCCTATTGAATTCAGCTGTCACTGAGTATTGTTTTAATTATGGTAGCCACTGTATATAATATTCTCCTATTTTTGCTTTCTTTGCTGCTTGGTATAGTTGTGAAGAAAGCTAAATTTAATTTTGTAGGATCCAAGATAGCATCCAGGCTCTGATTTTACCTGTGCCACTTTGGGTGAGTCATTTCATCTCTGTGGACATCAGTTTCCTCATTTGTAAAATGGGGGGAGGGATTGGGATTAGAGTATTTCTGAGGTCCCTTCCACTTCTAAATCGATGATCCTGAAATTTCAATAGAAAGCCTGTGATTATCAAATGGTGGCTAACCTGTGAACTAGGCACAGCTTTAGGTGATACTGGTCATTCTTCTTACCTTTCTACTAGATAATCCCTTTTTCATTTTTGCTGATGTATTATTTCAGTTATATCTGACTCTCGGTGAATCCTTGTTGATCATTATTGTTGTTGTTTAGCTGTTTTAGTCTTGTTTGACTCTTCATGAACCCATTTGGGTTCTTGGCAAAGATACTGGAGATGTTTGTCATTTCCTTCTCTATCTCATTTGACCGATGAGGAAACTGAGGCAAACAGGGTTAAGTGACTTGCCCAGGGTCACACAGCCAGTAAGTGTCTGAGGCCAGATTTGAACTCATGAAGATGAGTCTTCCTCATTCCACGCCCAGTGTTCTACCCACTCCACCAACTAGTTGCCCATTTTTTTTCCATTTAAATACACTTAAATATTGATTGTGTACTTCATGAGTTAAGAACAGAGTAGGGCTTTTCCTGATTTTAAAACTAAATAGAGAGTAGAAAATATCTCCATCATATCATTCAAAAAGGAGACAGTGTATTTTTATTTAAATGATCTGAAGGCTTATGAAATATGTAATCCACCTGGGTCTCTTGATTCTTTCTTAACAGCCTCACTCCCACCTCCTGCCCATCAATCTTGTCCGAAACTGAAAGAACTTCACTCAAAATGGCCAACAGATTGGACAGCAAGGATGTGCTTCTTTTCCAAGGACATGGTTATAGTTATTAAAACTAATTGGAAAAGTACATGGGAATATGCTTTAATCGTATTCTGGCATGAAAGCTAATATTAAAACCAAGCAGGTATAATTGAAAGAATGTTAGAAATACCTTCCCACTTGTCTGCCCTAGTGCCTGAAATTCCACCAATAAACATTAATTCTTGGGAGGAGGGAAATAAAAAAAGGCAAAAAAAGAGAAAGTTACGTGATACCTTTATTATATATTTAAAAATAATAGCAAGTTGTACCTAATAGACTTGCAGTTTCATGTGTAATCATCTTTTTTTCTGTTCTACTATGTTATGGAAATGCTTGTTTTATTTCTTAAGTTCAGGATAAAATAAGTAAAAATTTTGAAAAAATTAATTCTAGTTATTTAAAACCTCTAAGCATCCTTTTCAGACATGTGAAGACCTGTTCAAGAATTAAGGGCTGCTAGGGTTCTCTCTCCTTCTTAAAACTACCTTGTAATAATTTTGCATTCATATTTTTGTTCTCATATACTGAGAAGTCTCAAAGCTGGGAGAGCTTAAAACTGAAATAAGACTTTTGGGACACCCTGTATATGCATGTTGTCTCCCTGTTAGAATATATGCTGCTTGAGGGCAAAGATGGTTTCACTTTTATCCTTGTGGCCCCATCACTTGGCAATGTGTATGGAACATAATAAATGCTTGTTGATTGACTAATCAATTACCTTTGGTATGAATTAGTTCAAAAGATTCTAGTTTCTTCCATGACATCAACTGAGAATGACCTGAGAAAACCGAACCTTTAACAGAGGCAACAGTGAGGGAGAATGGGATACATAATTTTGTACCCTTTAAAAGGAACGCGCATGTGGGGTATCAGACAACATATAAATTCGGACAAGACATTAAAATGATTTCATATGATCCTTCAAAAAGAAAATCCTAGCAAAAAGAATACACTTAGTACTCCTTGTCTGCTAGCATTTCAAAATGGCAACCTATAAACATTAGTTAGGGAATGTACATTGTATATTAAGCAGGTAGGTGGCAGCAGAGGATAGAGTTCTGGGTCTAGAGTCAGGAAGACCTGAATTTGAATTTCACCTCAGACACTTATTAGCTGTATGACCCTGGGCAAGTCAATTAATTCTATTTTGGCCTTAGTTTCTTCAAGTGAAAAAGGGGATAATAATAGCACCTGTCTCCCAGGATTGCTGAAAGGACTAAATGAGATATTATTTGTAAAGTTCTTAATACAGTATTGGCACATAATAGTTACTCAATAAATCTTCCTTCCTTCCTTCCCTCCCCCATATGTGGCTAGCATCTTCAACGTTTTCCTGCCAATCCCTCTTTTTCCTTATTAAGTGTTCCTAGCAAAGCCTACCACAAAGCCCAAAATGGACAGTTCTAACTATGGCAATCTGAGGGCTCTCAGAATGTCTGGGATACAAAAGGTAGGTTCTTGCTATACAAGAGGGCACAATCGTAATAGTAGTAGAATAAGTATAGAGTCTTGATCTGCAATTTTATTGGTATAGGGAACTCTCAGGTGAGGGAACTCCTAGTAATGCATGCTCCCTGTAGGGGTAAGTCAGTCAACAAGTCAGACACTGTGCTAAATGTAGCGGTTACAAGGAAAAGAAAAGAACAGTCCATGTACTCAATGGCTTACATTCTAATGGGAGAAACAACATGTAAATATCACTTGCTTTAGAAAAAGCATCACCTTGGCAGCTGAGTGGATGATGGATTGAAATAGTGCGATAATTGAGACAGGAAGACTATTAATGAGTCTGTTATAGTAGTTCCAGTACAAAGATGGTGGCCATTATTTTGTTTGTGAGACTACTGGGGAAATCCTGACTAACTTCACTCATATTATCGGAATATTTGTGAATCATAATGAATTTGACTATCAATAAAAATAATTTGGTTATCAGACCAAAACCAAGTTCTACTCCAGATATAGGAATTATATGGAATCTTTGAAACATCTTACTGGTATTTATTATTTTAAAATTTTGAATACTGTCAAAAGATCTTACCCCTAAGGTCTTATATGAACTGGTGCAGAGTGAAGTAAATAGAACCAGGAAACTACTATTCATAACAATGTAAATGGAAAGAACCAAAAAAAATTAAATATTATATAACTATAATGACCAAGAAGCTTTTGACTCTTGGGAAAAACTGAGAAAATGCATTTTCTCTCTTCTTTGCAGAGGTGGAAGACTATGGATATGTAACATTGCATGTTCTGTTAGACTCAGTTGAGATGTTGGTTTAACTTGGTTGAACTTTTCTCTTCTCACCCTCCCCTTTTTTGTTATTCATTTTCTTTTGTTATCAGGAATGGCTTTCTGAGGAAGGGAGGAGGGAGAAGGATATATATGGAAATGAAGGAGATATAAAAAGAAAAGATAAAAAAAGAAAAAAATTAGGTTAACTCTGCTCTATCTACTTAAATCTAACTTTCACAGTATGATATAAGCATTCCCTGAATCAACTGTTAACAACAAATATATTCCAGAAAGTAGGCAGAGAGAGGTTGCAAGAAAACCTACAAGGCCTGGGAGTCCTGTTGTCTTGTTTTCTCCTAACCGGCTTAATAACTTGCACACCTCTGTGACTTTTTGTCAGTTAAAAGGCACATGAGCTTCAGAGCTCATCAGTGAAATGAGACTAGCCACTTAGGATCACCACAGAAGATGAGATCTGACTGTGATGTTCAAGGAATCTTTGAACTTCCTCTGATTCTCCTGATGCCCTACATGGCCCAGAAAACCCAGAGTAAATGAATGAAAATGCATTTAGTAAGCACCTACTATGTGCAAAGCCCTGTACTAAATGCTTGGGATACAAATAAAAAAAGCCAGACAGGAGTCTCACATTATTCTAATCAGGATACAATAAAACACAGGAGATTTCACTTGGAAGTCAATTAAGGAAGGGGGAAACAACAAGGGGTATCTGGTATGGAGAGCTCTTCTTCTGTAAGGGTTCAAACAAAGCAAAACTATGGATGAAAAGTGGAGAATAATCTGGGAAGTCCAGACACTGCCCTCTATAAAGGAAAACTTAGGAAGGATTTAGTGTTTCATTCCCTGGTCTTCCAATCAGAGGGGAGAGGAGACTGAGGGAAGTGGGAAGGAGATTCATCTTCAAGGCTAAGTCGAACAGCATCTCATCATGAGATTTCCAGCTAGGATACGAGGAGGGGAATCTTGTTCGTGAAGTTCAAATTAAGCAGAGTTGCAGATGGAAAGATTCCACGGTCCTTAGTGTACGTGGCAAAGTAAATGGTAATGCCTCTCTTCCTTAATGTAATTTCCACTGATAAACTCACATCAATTAGTGGCACTGAACTATTTTACAATTCTAAGAACTTTGGTGGCAAAAATTTTCCCTTCTGGATCTTCCATAGCTGTGGCCACAGCACCCTCCGAAGCAATTGCCAGACCGCTTTTCCACAGGGGTTGCTTTTCTTTAGGTGATGGCTGAGGGGGATAGACTAGATGCAGTGCTATTTCTAAGTCTCTTGCATCCAGGGTCCTGAGCCATCTCTCTCTGGGTGTGAAGAGAGGTAGGGGTGGTGATTTGACTCACCTGGCACACAATGCTTTCTGTGTTCCCTTTTCCTGTCTCCTTGTTGCTTCAGTTAGTCTGGCTTGCCTGCTCTAGAAACGGATATTAGTAGGGATGTCTGGCCCCTTCTCAACAGGAATTGTCTCCCCATTGTAGCATTCAGGGCCAGACAATAAAGAATTAACTTAGTAAAATAGCTTTGGGTAATGAAATGACATTGTCTTTACATCAACAGAGAATGAGATCTTTCATGTAAATAAATTTTCCAGATAAATGAAGTTGATTTAAATGACAGTTTTAAAAGGTAAAATTATTGATGAGAATTTGCTGAAGAATCATACTTTTTTTTTCTTTCTTGAAATAGGAAACTGAAGAGAATTTAACCTTTTCTTGATGGATAAAGGTCATCATTATGAACTTCAATTGCTGCACAATTTTATAACAATGTTGTAGCAGAGGCTATTGGGGTGAGTCTAAGAGTGGTTTGCTCAAGACTTCTATGACTTATTGAATTTTCATTTCTGCTTTTTATAGTGTTTGGTTCTTCCTCCCGCCAGTCACTCAGGCGATTGACCATTTGCTTGCTTTGTGATGTTGGTATGTCTGCATATATGACCCCGCACTGGGGTTAAAGTTAGGAAGATGAGTTCAAATGCAGCTTCAAACACTAGCTGTGTGGCCCTGGGCGAGTCACTTTACCCTGTTTGCCTCAATTTCCTCATCTGTCAAATGAGCAGGAGAAGAAAACAGCAAACTACTCCAGTATCTTTGCCAAGAATCCTCAAATAGGGTCATGAAGAGTTGGCCACAATTGAAAAATGACCAACAACACAGTGTTAAATTGTACAAGCGCATGTCTTTTTTCCTTATCCTTTAAATCAATTTCAACCGCCCACTCTGTCCCCAGTTTATATTTATGTTCAATATTCCTTTGTATATAAATAAAGTACTGCAGTGGGCTGCAGAAGGAGTTCAGTTTAGTATCTCATAAGTACTTTTGCTTGCATTTTAATGGAAGCCTATGCATTCATCAAATGTTTACTTTGAGCAAGACACTATGATAAGAATCATTCAAAGGCAGAGTTGTCCTCAGGAAGGATCACATCTAATAAAACAGATAAGAAAAATACAAACACAAATGAATTATCACACAAAGTCCAGTGAAATAGAGCTGCCAAAAGATAAAGGGACAGTGTATGGTAATGGTAGAAAGAACACTGCTTTTGGAGGCAAAGGACTTCAAATCCTGCCTCTGATACTACTTGGGTGATCTTGGGCAAGTTATGTAACCTCCCTATTTTCTTATCTGTAAATGAGGTCATCTGAATTACCTTCCAAATCCAGATCTACGAGAGATGAATTATGAAAAAATAGTATTATGAAGAGAGAAAGGTTATTTTCAATTGGGTGAAAGAGAGGAGATGAAGAAAGGCTCAGTAGGGAGGCAGAAAACATTTGATCTAGACCTTGAAATAAAAGAAGAATCTCAGTAGGAAATAAAGTGGAATGTGCTCCAGGCATGGAGGATGACCTTTAGGAATACTTGGAGAAAGGGTGTTACAGGAAGCAAGACCCTTGTTCCAAGATTCAGGAAAATTTCATTATGAATACTGTTTACTATATTAATTTGCCAAATAAAGATAATGATACCTGGAGTGCTTACCTCAAAAGGTGGTTTGCAAGGATCAAATTAGATGATGTAAGTTCAGGACTTTGCAAAACTTAAAAGGGCTACATAAATTTCAGTTATTATTATTATAACTTCTGGTGCTGTTGCAGAGTTAAGCGGTGGTGAGATTCAGGAACAGTAAGTAAATATACAGCCTAATTTGGTTGAAAAAAAGCATGCATGAAAAGGAATATTATGAAATAATATAGGTCAGGTAGGTGGTGCAATAGTTAGAGTTCTGGGTCTGAAATCAGGAAGTCTCCTCTTACTGAGATCAAATCCACCCTCAGACACTTGTTGTGTGACTCTGGGCAAATCACTTAACTATGCCTCAGTTTCCTCATCTGTCAAATGAGCTAGAGAAGGAAATGGCAAACGACTTCAGTACCTTTGTCAAGAAAACACCAAATGGGGTCAAGAAGAGTCAAAATGACTGAGCAACAACAAAATGAAATAGGACAGGAAAGGCAATCCAGAGACAGATAAAGGATCTTCAACTCTAGACTAAGGCATTTCTATTTTATGCTGGACTGAGATGAAACTGAGAGCTGTCAAGGTGTTTTGAGTACATGAGTATCATGGTTAGACTGGTATATTGGGAAGGAGAAGGATGGATTTGGAGGGGGTGCGGCAGATTGAATTCATTTTCTTATATTGAAGTGATGATATATTTTCTGGTGCCGGCTTTATCAGCTTGAAGATATATAGAACTCAGGAAGAGAGACATTATTGGTTTAGTGAAGCAAGCCCTGGATTTGGAATCAAATTTGAGTTCCATCAACTAGTTGTGTGATCTTTGCTAGACTGCCCGACCTTTCTGAGCTTCATCTGTAAAATGGGAGTAGGACCTTCACTACCTCTCTCAATGGGTTTTGATGAAAGTGTTTTATAAACATTTGTTGTTCAGTCATGTCTGATTCTTTGTGACTCCAATGGAATTTTCTTGGCAAAGATAATGGAGTGATTTGCCATTTCCTTCTCCAGTTCATTTAATAGATGAGGAACTGAGGCAAACAGGGCTAGTGACTTGTCCAGGGTCACACATCTATTAGGTGTCTGAGGCCAGATTTGAACTTAGGTCTTCCTGGCTCCAGGCTCAGCACTCTACTTATTGTGCCACCTCATTGCCCTGCTTTGTAAAGCTTAAAGCACTCTGAAAATGATTTATTAGAATAATTAAAAAATAACTTAATAATTTAATAAGTAAAATATTAAAAATTATTATTCTTATATTATTAAGGGAACCACAAATATAGTGGATGGATCATAATTCTTAAAGTCAGAAGACAAGATCAAGATCTCCATCTAATGATTATTAGCTGTGTATGATTATGAACAAATAATTCCAATTATATGAGCTTTAGTTTCTTCCTCTGTAAAATGGCTAGCTGTGAGTAAAAGGTCTTTTAAAAACACAAAACCCTATAGGAGAGTTACATTTTCTCTTATCATTAAATATTGTCTTTCTTTTCATACCACTCCATTTTTTCAGGTTTGTTTCCACAATGCAGGATGATGCTAAGTATTGTGCCTTGCCCAAACATAGGAGTGAATGGATTAGATTGAGATTGCCCACAATTTTGGGACGAGGAGCTCATTCCCATTTTCCTGAAGCCTCAGGAACACCTTGTCTCTGTGTGTGATTGGGTTGGGGAGCAGAGCCAAGGGTGGTACAGGGTTGCTATCAACAAAGAAGGTGATCAAAGCAGGAGAAGAGGAGGTACAAGCAGTAGCCCTTGGGGTACACTTGTCAAGGGGATATTGTACTTACAAACAATTTGGAGGCAAAATTTTAAGAAAGATCTCTCAGTAGTTAACTGACCTGGTTAGGGAATTTGGGGCTTTCAGTGACTAGAACAGCACAGTGATTAGTGATTGAATAGCTATAATGTGAGAAAGCTATGAACCTTAATTTATTTCAGGTACTTTAAGTGTGATTAACTGTTCTTCTCATTATTGAGTCATCTTTCTGGAATTCATAGACAGTACCATTTTATTTATTAGCTTCACAGCTAAGAAATGACATAATGTTAATAGTGGGTACTTATATAAGATTTTAAAGTTTGCAAAGCACTTTAAACATATTATTTGTATTTGATCTCATAATATAGTGGAAAGAGCACTGGAATTGGAGTCTGAGGTCTTGGGTTCAAATCCTTCCACTAATATTTAACTAGCAGCATATCTCTGGGTGAGTCACTTATTTTCTCTGAACCTCAGTGTACTCATCTTTTAGACTAAATCAGTGCTGTCAAACCTGAATAGAAACAGATCTCTGAAGGACAGATATTGACTTAGAAAACTACAATTATTATTATTATCTATATTGTATTTTTATTAAACATTTCCCAATTACATTTTAATCTGGTTCCTGTCCACAGACTCCTCTGAATTTTTAAGGCCCCTTTCAGTTCTAAATTTTTGATCCCATGTACACCTGCAAGGACTATATAAATGTCAGCTTTTATTATTACTATAATCCTCACAACAGTCTTGTGAGCTAGCCAGTATAGGCATCATTATGACCATATTTACGGAGGAGCAAATTGAAATAACAGAAGTTAGATGACTTTACAGAATATGACAGACTATTTAGTTCAGCCTTTGCCCAAAAAAGTTATATGCACTATCACATACTTGATAGTCATCCAACTTGTATCTGAAGCCATGCAGTAAAGGTGAACCCTATATGCTCAGAAGCAGGTCAGTTTCACCTTTTGACAGCTCTGAGGGTTAAGACAAGTTTCCTTATAGCAAACCTAAACCCATCTCTTTGGAACTGTGCCCTGGGGCCAAAAAAGAACAAGTCTAGCACTTCTTCCATGTGACAGCCTTAGAAGTACTTGCCAATGGTCACACAGCTAGTAAGGCTTAATAGAAGGATTTGAACCCTAGCCTCTCTGGAGACTAAACCCAATGTTCTTTCCATTGCACTACACTGCCACTCAGAAATGGACATTTACAAGATTCATCATTTTCCAGGTTAAGGTAAGGAATGGTTTTCTTTTTCCCTCCTTTTCTTTATTTCTTCTCACCTGACCTTGCTTTATGTATACACATATACATGTATATGTAGGGGTATATGCATATATATGTATACACATATACACATCTAGGTGTGTATAAATATACACATATGTGTATATAGATATATATGAGCATAAAGATGTATACACATACAAGTATATGGAGGCATCATGTATACATAAACAGTATATATACATACATATATCTATAGATGCATACACATACATATATAGATTACATATGAATACATACATAGATGTATATATGTATACCAATACATGCATCTATGGACATGTAGGTACATGTACATATATAAACACACATGAGTATGTTTACTTATAGATGTACATGTGTATACATTTATACACTGTTATCTATACATAGATATAATGCATCTAGATGTATGTCCATATAATATATCTATATAATATCATACATAATATATAACATAACATAACAATATAACTTATTTGTAGATATATAGATGCATATATATACACTATATATAGATGTATATATGTATGCACATATGTAGACTATCATATACACATGTCTATCTATAGACATTTATGCACATGTATACATGCATGCACACATATAGGCTATGTTACATGTATATATCTCTATAAACATACATAAGAAATAGAGAGAGGGAGAGGAAGGGGGATAAAAAGAGAAAGAGAAGGGGGGAGAGACTGTATATGTATACATATGGGCAACTAGGTGGCACAGTAGATAGAGCACAGGGCCTGGAGTCAGGAAGATCTGAGTTCTAATCTAGTTTCAGACACTTACTAGCTGTGAGAGCCTAGACAGGTCACAACCCTCTTTGCCCCGGTTTCTTCCACTATAAAATGAGCTGCAGAAGGAAATAGCAAAAAACACTCCAGTATCTTCGCCAAGAAAATACCAAATAGGGTCACAAAGAGTCGAACATGACTGAAATGACTGAATATCAAAACTGTTTACATATGCATGTATATATAAATATATACATATATAAAATGCATCTATAGATAAATGTGTGTACCTATGAGTGTGTGCGTGTAATTAAAACATTTTATCAAAGAAAAAAAGGGCTATGAAAATAGCTGAGTCCTTGGTTATGAGTTAGGATTTTTCTCCAATGTGAAATATGGTTGACCATCAGTGTCAGAGAATTAAAGATATAGACTTGATCTTACAATACGCAGAATTTCATATCTAGTACTCTGTTGATGAACATAAGGAGAAAGATATTAAGAAGAAATATGTGCTTAGTTAATTGGAACAAGAGGAATCTTATGGTCTTAAAAAATCAAATCCTCATCACCTTCAGGTCATATACTGTGAATAAATTCATGGCAGGTGTAAGTCTTCATTCTCAGCACTTGGGAAGAACATTGTGGAAGCATTAGTCATTGAGTGATCTGGAATGAGTTGGTAGTTTTACTCCATTTCCTTCAGTGACAAGAAATGCTGTCATACTTAGAATGTCAAGGTCTTAGCAAAGAGGCCAAGGATCACATCTGCATAGAGGCTAAATGGTCTCTTTGTCTCCAGGAGTACTGGGGCCCTCCAGGTCAACACTGAAGCACACTGGGGTGGGAATGGGGGGAGAAGACAAATCTGTGGAGCTGATGCCTGCTCAGTTCTCCACAATTGAAAAGAGACTATGTCTCTGAATTTGGGCTGCTATTACTCAGATATGGTGCACACCAAGAAAATTTTTAGTTTTTATTTTAGAAATAAAATAAAAATTTTTAAAAATTTAGTTTTTATTTTAGAAATAAAAGATAGAAATTAAAAAGAGGGGGGGAAAGGAGTTCTGTAAAATGGAACAAACACATTTAGAAGTTTGATATTATATATAATGTCCAGACTCAGTAAAGTAGGTGGAAGATGCCTTCTCAAATATCATTGTTAAGGTCAAGCTTGGTCATTACAATTTCACATCATTCATTTCCCCTCCCCACCTCTTTTTTGCTGCGTTGTTTCAATTACGTCTGACTCTCTGTGATCCCATTTAGGATTTCTTGACAAAGATACTGGAGCAATTTGCCATTTCTTTCTCCAGCTCATTTTTACAGATGAAGAAACTGAGGGAAAGCTAGGAAATGTCTGAGGCCAGATTTGAACTCATAAAGATGAGTCTTCCTGACACCAGGCCCAGCACTCCATCAACTTTGGCATCACCTAGCTGCCCCAATTCATTTTCTATTGTTATGCAACTGTATTTCTTTGTTGTGGTCATCATGTATATTGTTTTCTTGCTTTTACTTACTTAGCTTTATATCAATTCACAAAGGTCTTCCTATGCTACTCTGTATTCATTACATTCATTGTTTCATATAGAAGGGTAATACTTATTACATTCATTTTCTACAATTTATTTGGCCATTTCCCAGGCTAAGGGCATCTACTTTGTTTCTGGTTCTTTACTACTACTGCTACTTCTCCTCTTTTTATTTTAAAAGATAGTTCTTTTGGAGGGAAGACATAAAAACAAAAGATTGCACAATTAAAAAAAAGAATAAAGGACAGGATTATACATTTTATAAACAAGCCAAGGGGGAAAAAGCTAGTTTAGTATGCCTCTGTTTTGAACACAAATTCTTCCCCACCTTTTTCTTTCCCCCAATTTGAACCCGTTTCCTATTCATGACAACCCTTACATCTGCCTTTGCTTCCCTTTCTACCTATTCAGATGACAACTATCAGGAGTCTTCTTATTTGATTTCCATGCCCAGCACAACTTGAAGCAACTGTGGTAGCTGAAATGGTTCCTTTTTAAAAAACAAGAGCTACTTTATGACATAGATACTGGCCTTAATTTTTTTTAAACACAAATTCCTATAACATTATTTTCTTTCCAAAAAGTTCTAAGAAACAAAATGTGATTTTTTTTTTGGTAATAAATAAACACACTGACTTCAAAGGCCTCCAGCTTGTTTTCATACAATCTAAATGAGATTAGATGGCTTGTGATTTATGCTACCACAATCTCTCTCCTCTTCCCAATTTAAATGAAAATGTGGTCATAATTAAAATCACATGAACTTAAATTCTTTTAGCTCCTAAAATAATAGCATGGGTGACTTGAGTGCCTGCCTAAAGCCATCTTCTGACATCTTCCTAACATCAAGGATCTGAGATGAGTGTGTACTGGTATTTACATCTTTTTCTCCCCCGCTTCTAATTACAGCTCTGATTGACCCAGAGGATCAGAGCCTGTAAGAACACTCTTTGGTGATGTCAGAACTTCTGCACAACCAAGAATCTTCTTTCTTGATCTGAATCTTTTCATCATGCCTTCCATTGTAGTTGCGCCAGGCTACTACAGATACCAAAACATGGCATGTGCAAACAATATAGCCCTAATTATCCTCTTACTTTAATTTTCACTTATTCATTCAATCTATTTTTACTGTGTGCCTAGAATTCACCATGAAATATGCTAAGTTCTAGGAAAGATACACAGATAATTAAGATTTAGGCTCTACTCTCAAGGACACTGAAAAGATGTAGGATATTGGTAAGATGTAGAAGAAGGCCTTTTTGTCTAATGCCTTCTTATGGGTAATGAAAATGTAATGACTTCACCAAGGTCAGATAGGTGGTGAGATGTCAACCCAGGTACTCTGACTCTATAGCCAGTAACTTCTCTTTCTTTCTCTATCCCCTTATCTTCTGATGTATGTGTGTGTGCGTGTGTGTGTGTATGTGTGTGTGTTAAACATACAAGACACTGAAAATGGTGGGGAGTGATAGAATTTCCAGTTTGTGCCAAGCTTTGCAGAGGTTTATGAATAATACCTGCTTAATAATGGTTTTATTGTATGGCAGGTATTGATTGAAAACTCCCAATCTGAAGTTCTTAAAGTCAAAGAATCTTTTTAAAAAATTTACTATAAAATCTTGGTGGCCAAGTCAAGCCAGATTAAGGTAACATTTCAGGCTCTGCTTACAAATATAGTGACCTATCTCTTGAACCATAGGACCATTTTGCTGAAATAATGTTATTGACAGTTTCAGAAACTGGATAAGATGCCAGTGAACTCTTTTCAAAAAACGGTCATAGGAGATTAGATATAAATGTATATCATAAAAGCTCATTTGAAGATTAGTTCTTAAGTCATTTGCATCAATATAAATTTAAATATGAATTCAATCTGGTTGTCTTTCTTTAAAAGCAATAGCATTCTTGCAAAGTCTTTCAAGGAGAATACTTCCCTATAATTCATTGAATTTCTCCCATTTCAAGTACCTTGGTTTGGGAAATTATATTCACAGTGAATATTTAAGTACAGGCCAAGTGGCATTATCAGCTCTCTTTTGGTTATCTTTTGTGCACTGTTCACCATGACCTCACTTATTCTCCCTCATTATCCTTCTTTACACTCAGTTTCTTTAATGTCAATATGGATGTTGGAAGAAAGAATGGAAAGGCCAAGCCATTCATTCTCATGAGTTAAGTGTCAGTGATGTTAAAAAAAATGAGTGCTGCAGCAACGAGCCATATTAGATCAGCTAATTTATATGTTACTGTTTGGTAAGTGCATCTACTAAGGAGGGCAGGCATTAAATCACTTTTTATGACATCCCAATAATGTCATGATGATAGGGGAGAGGATAGCTCAAGGCTAACTATCTGTAGCAACAGGTCAGTCAACAAGTATGAGCTTCTATTCTAAACGAAATGGAATATAAATAACCAGGGACATGCAAAATGTGTATACACACATATATTTCTTATATGGTAGAAAGCAATCTGAGAGGGGAAGGCATTAATGGAAGGTGAGAAAACTGAAATATTTAACCCATTCAATTTTACAAGAAACCATTTCAGTAAAACCAAGCAAAAGCCAGAGCATCTATTTCTTGCTTTGCGGATCATAAGCTTATAAATCCAGAACTGGAAAGTACCTCAGAGACTATCTGGTTGAGCCCCCTAATTTTATAGAAGAGGAAACTGAGGTCCAGGGAGGCAAAGAATAGAAATGTGATCCACCTTTTCCCAAGACCAAAGAGAATAGTAGACAGAAATCTGACCTTGGAGTCAGCAAGACCCAGATTTGTACCCTGCCTGTGACACATACTGACTGTGTGACCCTGGGCAAGTCACTTGAATCTTCCAGTGCTTGAGCCAGTTCTCCAAAGCTATAAGTTGCAGAAAAGGTGCCTATGCATGTTGGCAGAGGGAGTTTCCTTCTCTGGGAGTTCCCTGTGCCAAAGAAATCATGGGCCCAATCCCTATCTCTATGCCTTCCTTTCGTTAAATAATAATTGAATTATTTTACATTTAATTTTGAATATTATAATTTTTGGATAACGACTATTAATAAGGGAGCATTTGTCTTTCTCATACTTTGGCCCCAAATAGGGGAAAAACCAAAGCTAAATATGCTCTTCTCCATGCTCTTCCAATCTCCATTTTGGGACTAAAGGAAATATCATTGTACCAAGACAACTCAGACAAAGACAGAAATCCAGAAGAAAGCAAAGCTGTCTGAATAAACACCTGGCAAACATTTTTCTTTTTCAAAGCTACTACTGCAACATGACTCGTCATCTTGTTGAAATTTCTATGCTCAATAAATATTCATGTCCATAAAATTCATAGCATATGTTGGTCATTGATACCATGCATCTAGATAGGATATGAGACTTTTCCCACCCACTGTTAGGACCCTCAGTGTTCACGGACAGTTGAAGTTTCTAGAGCAGACATTCTTCCAGAAGTTAATTAGCTGTTGTTTATTTTTAATCAATATTTATCCAGCACTATCATACAATGATGCCCTATAATTTCATATGTTCTCTACTCTACAATAACTAAATCCAGGCTCAGATCTTAGGTAACATTAAACTGTACCAGAAATACTTTTGAAAATGTACCAAAGGATTTCTCCCTCTGTTCAGTGGAGCCAACTTTTTTTTAAAATTCATCCTCAGAACACCCTTTTCTTCACGACCTCACTGTTCTTAATCATGATGGTGCTGTGAAGTTTAGAAGCGATATCCTTTTTGGAAAGTTACCGAAAATCCTTCGAATGTGATAACTAATATTAAACATTGACTCATGAAAGCTCTTGACTTTAGAAACAGATTAACTTCTTAAATGGGTCACCCCACATTTTAATTTTACTCAGAGAAAATAATAAGGGAGAAGACAGCCAGAATAAATGCACAAGGCTTTCTTCTTAACACTCAAAAATGTTCTCAATCCAGGGGTCTTGTCCTTGAACAACCTTTTGGTACCTCTTAAATATTCACAGACCCAAAACCAGACTTTCTTTCCCCAAATTTCTTTTAGTTCATTTTTTTGGGGGGAAGCAAAATTATAAGCAGGAATTTTCTTTTTTGAAATGATTAACCAGTGCCCATGATTTATTCAGACTCTACTATATACTCAGCATTATTTTGGGGGAGGGTGTTTTTAAAAAAAAGAAATAGAAAATGATGGTGATAAATGCTATCCAGAAGTATTCACCTTTTCTCTCAGGTCCCTGATTTGAAGCTACAAAAGTAAGTAGTCCAAATGTGAGTGGAAGAAAACCATCTACCTCCATTTTGACATTCCCATTTCTTGAGTCAAGAAATCATACCATGGGGTACTTTAAGACAGCACCAAAAAAAAAACCGAGGTAGATATAACTCACTCTGCTTGATGTACCCAAGGTAGTGGGCCTGGAATAATTTCATACTTGTGGGTTCCTGGGCTGTACGAGGGAGATAATAAGAGTGAAAGCTACAGCCTGTACTGGCATAATAGAAACACCCTGTCATTCATCCTCCATGGGGTCACCAAAAGCAGTCATTGTATGTTTTAGCTGTAGCTGCTTGTGAATTGAATGAAGTTTCATAATGTTTTGTTCTATATCATGACAGGTCATTTTTGAAACCATCCCTGGTACAAAATGATTTGGGTGTTTATGCACAAAGGCTGCTCACAAATCTCTAATTTCCCATGTAACCACAAGCTTCCATTACCAGAATTTCATATTGTTTTCTGTGTTATTTCATGAAATAGGTGGGGAGAGGTGACATTTCACTCAGAGACACAAACACAGAAAATCGTTTTGATTATCAGTGTTCTGCTATGGAGATGGTTCCCTGCAGGAAGTTTATTTGCTTTCCAAAAGGCAGATTCATTAGAAACAGTTCAATGAAAGCTAACCTGGGGCTGAGATTTTCAAAACTGGTTTGTGTATACTGTAGAAGACATATCATCTGGACCCTTTCTCTACGCTTTCACCTCCTCTCACTGTTAGGCCTCCTAACTGATTGGACACATGTCGTTTTCAACAACAACAAAACATACAAACAAGGCACTATGTGCTTTGTTTGCTCCTCCATGACACCAGAAAACTTCTTGGATGTTTGACAAGTACAATCCTCTCACTTACCTCAACTCTGGCACTGTCTGAAGGTGAGAAAAATAATAGTGTGCAGATGAAGTGATGGCAGGCCAAAATGGAAATGCAATATTTTTGTACCCCCTTAAGGATTATTTTTCTTTTTCTGTGGTAAGATTGAATTGGAAATACTTTACCATGTGATTTAATCATTTCAGAATGTGTGTAACTAATAAGATCTTCTCTTATTAGCTATATGATGTTCTAATTTGGGGTTTGGAACACAATAAATGTACTTGTTATACATACATATATACACTCTGATGAGTGTTCTTGTATGTACTTGTGCACATATATGTTATGAACGTCCTTGTATATATATACATTATCACAATAGAAGATAGAAGGGCCTGGTGTGCTATGATCCATAGGGTCATAAAGAGTTGGATATGACTCAAAAACGACTAAAACGACTAACAGCCTTCAAGAACCAAGGATTATTCTCTACATCATAGTGAAACATCAGAGTTGAATTTTGATGGAAGACATCATATATACACACACACATATATACATATATGTATATATATGTATATTGAAAGGTATATCTACATCTGTAATGGAGAATGTATCTTGATAAATATATTTATACAGGGGAGAATATCTATATATCCATTCATCTATCTATACATCAATAGTGGAGTATATATCTGTATACCTATAATGGAGATTATATCTGTCTATATGCCTATGTCTACAGGAATGTATCTTTCTATATATTTAATATCTGTGTGTGCTTACATAGCACCTAGGTGGCATAGTAGATAGAGTGCCAGGAGTCAAAAAGACTTCATGGGTTCAAACCTGACCTCAGACACTTATTAGCTATGCGACCCTGGGCAAGTCACTTAACCCTATTTACCTCAATTTCCTCATCTGTCAAATGAACTGGAGAAGGAAATGGCAAACTGCTCCAGTATCTTTGCCAAGAAAACCCCAAATGGAGTCATGAAAAGTCAGACATGACTGAATGACTGAACAACAACAAAATGTACATATGTAGAACTAGTCTTTATGTTCTATTTCAAACTCCAAATTAGAACTTTATATAGCTAATAAAAATGTCATTAGTTCTTATTAGAACATATATTCTAATACTATTGTCGCATGCTAAAGTATTTCTAAATCAATCTTTACACAGAAAAAGAAAAATAGTACACATAGGGGTACAAAAATAAAAGTCTTCATAAGTTGCTGTGTTCTGAAAATTACTTGTTGACAAACTTTCTGTCAGTGAAACTCTCCAAACTTAAACCTAGCTAGGCTCATTCTTACATGGCAGATACTGAATCTCTCACTGGAATCTTACTTGATCAAATCCTTTTCAATTTAAAGCCTGGTAAGACCTTCCCAAGATTATGCTTCACTGGTAGCCTCCAAGAATCAATGGTCACCTTTCATCAATGGAGTGAAACATCAGAGTTAGATATATCCTTCACTATTGTTATAGAAATATTAATTAATCTAATTATATCTACACCTATATCTAGATCCATCTATACATATTTATAGATCTTCCTATTTATACCTATATATAGATAGATGTAATTGAGTCTAGCAATCTGTAAATACATACACATTGAGAGAAATTATTATTTCTCTCTTGTACAAATAAGTAATTACTGAATCAGGACCAAAGTTTTTCCCTTTTTCTACTTCCTCATCCAGAAATCAACAAGTATGAGAAATCTTGCTCAAAGACTTATACAGCTAGGATGGCTAAAATTTAATCAAAGACAGTACAAGAATTCTAAGTTTAGGTGAATGGGTAGATTCCTAATCGTGGTGTTTGGTCCAAGTCTTGGGTAGAAGTGAATTCCCTTTTTGATACGTATATTGATGAGTTTCTTTGACCCAGATTTAAGTGCTCATTGTCACTTTTTCATGACCCTGTTTGGAATGTAACCCACCTCTCATTATAATATTCATTCTCTTACTAATTGTTAACAAATCACAGTTAATTGCTACTCTTAGTAACAAGGTATACAATTTATAAACTCACTGTCACGAGGGGTCGGTCTTTGGCATTTGAGAATGCCACTGACCTCTTACATTGATAACATGCTAGTATTATTAATGAAATGATAAATTACCCAGAAACTATGTCACAACACACATATAAGACATAAGTGTATGATCTGTGACATATACACATATAAGCTGTAATCATCCATATGTTTTATGGTACATATTGATTTCTAGACTTGGTACATATTGATTGTTTTCTATACTTCAAATTATTATAACTAGTCAGATTATAAAATTTAGATTTCCAAATGATTTCCTCATTTTATAGATGAAGAATCATAGAATTCTAGAGTTGTAAGGTGCTTCAGTGGCTGACTCTTTAATCCATCCCTGAAATAAAATCCCCACCATAAAATACCCAAGAAGCATTTGAAGACTTCCACTGAAGGGGAATCACTACCTCCAGAAGCAATTCATTCCACTTTTCAGTGACCCAATTGTTGAGAAGTACTGCTGAACATCAAGCCTAAATTTGCCTCTTTGCTATTTCCATCCATTGCTCTGCCCTCTGAGGGCAATTTTATACAAAGAAAGTATACTTTCTCTTCCACATGGCAGCCTTTCAAATACAGTACTTGAACACTGGTATTATATTCCTTTTAAGTCTTCTCTTTTCCAGGATAAATATCCCCAGTTCCTTCAAGTTATCATTCTATGGAATTAACTTAAAGCCCTTTACCTTTCTAGTTGCCCTGTTTTAGGCAACAAACTTCCTCCCTGCAGCAGTTATGGTCACCACACATAACTGGGATGACTCTCCTGTTCTCTCCTTGGGCAACCACAATGAAGGTTCCACAATGGTGGTACTTCCCTATCCTGGAGTTTGTTTCACTCATATTCCAACTGCCTTTGGGACAAAAATCAGGGGTTAGGTGCTGATAAACAGATCATTGGGCTTGTAGTTAGGAAGACCTGAGTTCAAATTCTGACTAGATACCTAATAACTATGTGACTGTGGACAAGTCATTTCACGTCTGTCTGTCTCATCTCCAGTTTTATCTTTGTGTAATACTTGGAATCAAGAGACTTGGATTGAAATTGATATTAAAGCTGATGCTCTAATATTTGTTATTTTTTGAACATAAGTAAGTCACAGCCTTGATGAGGCTTTTTATGATCAGTGAGATCCTCTCATTACCTAAGTAATTGAAAGGAAATTGTTTTAAATTCCATTTAAAATGCTACTAAAGTGTGTTACTTTAATTATTGCGCATTGGGTACATTATTGTTGAAAATAATTTATGAGTTTAGTTTAGACTCCTTTGCCTCAATACCTGATAGAAAGAGAAAATATGAAATTTAAATGTTTCTACAAATAGAATTAATGTAATAATTGTTGACTAAATATTTCATACGTCTTAGACCATAACTTAAAATATAATATCTGACATTATTTGGCACTTAGTCTTTACAAGTCATTTTCCTCACATTCCCATGGAGAATATGGTGGGAATAATAATAATTTTGTTTTATAAATTTGAAAAAAGAGGCTTAGAGAGTTTATGACAGGAGTGGCCTCGAGGCCACATGTGGCCCTCTAGGTCCTCAAGTGTGGTCTTTTGAGCGAATCCAAGTAAAGGGCGGCACTTGAGGACCTAGAGGGCCACAAATGGTCTCAAAGCCACAGGTTCCTCACCCCTGGTTTATGACATTACCTGGGGTCATACAACTAATCAGTTTTAGAACTGGGATTTGAATCTAGGTATCTTCATATTTCAAGTCAAGCACTCACTCTTTCTGCCACCCTAAATATCTGCAATCACCAAAGCAAAGCTCAGAGCATAAAACAGACATTTAATATTTACTGACTGATTTACTGTGGTTTACTAAGGAGCATGGATGGCAGTAGAACTTTGATTAAAAAAAAACCTTAAATACATCTAAGAATCTGATTTTGAGTATATATATGAACCACCTCCTAGAGGTAGCATTCAATTTTAGGGAGCAGTAGGAAACCTAACATTAACACCCCATACTTGCTTCTCTGTCACCCCTAGGAGAACACTGCAGCAGTCTTCAGGGAGAAAAAACTGAAAAACCAAACCTCTTCCACAGCCACTATGACGACTTTTTGAAATGCTTCTGACAGCTATTCATAGCTGTCAGCTTGCAAATCACACCTATTCAGTTCTATCCTCTTGTGATAAAAAGCTTTTTCCCTAAGGACAAAGAAGTGTGAACTTAGATTGAAGCAAGATAAGAAAACAGCTTGCCCCTGTACCAATTACCAAAATTTCATCTCAAGAGACTACAGGAAAACAAAGAAATTCACTTAAAAATATTCTTTTTCTTATGCAAATTTACAATTTATTGAGAGTGAAAAGCTGCCCTTTGTGTTTCTTAGCCTTGAGAGGAAAAGACATTTTATTAGTGCCCTCCTTGGAAAATTTTCAGCTCACTAGACTAGAAATATGGCCAAAATTTATTTTATGACCTGATTACATTCTTATATAAATCCTAGAAATAAAAGCACCTTGGGAATCCCCTTTTATTTTTAAGAGGAAAATAATTCTCTTCCAGAAAGGGTGTGAGGCATCTTGTTTTAATCACCACATTTTTTTTTCATGCAAGAACATCTCCATCTGCTGAAAGTTTAACATACTGACACAAAACTCTTTAAAATGTAGGTTAAAAAATATTACATTTTTACAACTACTGGCATAAATGAATAAAGTTGGCAATGGAAGCATAAACAGAATCTTAGTCAGCTGTTTAATTATTCTTCCTTAGCGCATTTACTAACATGTAGTCTTTTGTTGTAGGAAATATTTAGTAGTTAATATTGATAACATACCTTTTTATTCAAATGTGTCACCTGATAAATCTATCTCATTGTTGATAAGTCTTCTCCACCTTTTGATTTATTTATAGAAAAAGGATGGCTTTTATCTTTATGGGCTATTAACAACAACAATTTAAGTAATGACTAGAATTTATGTGACTAGTGCCAGGCACTAGTGAAGTACTTTACAAATATTTGATCCCTATAACAAACCTGTGAAGTAAGTTTTATTGTTGCTCTCATTTTACAATTGGAGAAACAGGCAAATAGAGGTTCAGCGACTTGTTTTAGTCCCAGCCTTAGTAAATGTCTCAGACTTCTAAGATTTTGCACCATTAGTTGCCTTTGCAACTAACATATGAAAGGTGGCAAAGTGGGGGAAAAATTTCCTTTTTTATACCAAAATAAATACAAACCTAGTTTTTGGTTTTTAAAATGTTTTGGATTTGGAAAATTGTAGGCAATGATTCTAGTGATCCTAAACACCTAGTGGCTGCAGAATCCCATCAATCAATCAACAATAGGCATTTATTTAAAGACCTACTATGCACTAGTTACTGTGCTGGGGAGGCAAAGGCAAAGATGAAACAAAATGGAAAATTAGTCATATTAGCCATCTGGGAAACAATATTCTGCCTATGGATGGCCTTAATCAATTTAATAGTGGGAGTTGTTGGTCAGGAGGTGAGAAATTGGAGGGCATGTGGCTTTTTAGTACTCCTCATATCACCTTTAAGTAGGCAGCCTCCTAATCTGCCTACACTCAGAATTGGCCCTGCCTAAAGAATCCATTTACAAAGAAGTAAATTGCAACTTGAAGAGAGAATTTAATTAGTAGTCCTTTCCCCCATTCTTTCTGATTCAGGCAAAATGAAACTTTGAGAACTGTTGTTTTGACATTTGCAGTGACACTTCAATTAGCAAATTCTCTGGGAACAAAGAATCTTTTAACAAATTTATTCCCTGATAAGGAGGGAGATGAGAGAATTTTCCCATCTTCTCCAGCATGGGGTTGGTTGCTGTGGTTGTTGAAGATAACCAATAAACAGTATTGACTCAGGTACAGGGCTTAAGGGATGTGCTGGATTCCCTGGGCTTCAGAGACGTGGAAGGGATGCCTCACTCCCCTTTTCATGATGTCTACTCCCCTTAGTTCTCTGCATTGTTGTGTGAGGAGACTCACTGGTCTGAGACAGGGTGAACTGCCCACTTTTGAGCCAAGAAGGTTATGGAATAATCTCTTTAATTGAATGGGGGTAGAGTCAATGGGATTTTAGTAATCAGCAGGTGATTTCCCCTAGGCAGGAAAAGAACATCTAAAACCTGACTGAATTCTGGGAAATTTAGTCTTAGACAGACTTTTTTCTTCCCACCCTTGGGGGACACAGCTGAGATGGCAACACTGTGGGCAACAAGAACTTGAGGGGCTTTGTCCAGACAGAGGGGGCCTTCTGATGGAAGAGGAATAAGAGAGAGAACTAGATGAATGGGACATCCTTGTTTCCAATGGAAATTAAGGCTAGGCTCTTGAGGTGGCAGCTCAAAGGGCCCAAATCTCTATTTAAATTCCCTGTGGAGAGATATAGTTGAATTATTTCTCTCCAAGAAACTGCTGAAGTACTTCATTTGCTTACTTCCCCTTTTGTTATTTTTCCTACCTATAGGTTGTAAGTAGTTACTACAGTCTGTTTATAATTTCTGGTTTCTTTGAAAGTCTCTTACTCTTGATATAAAACTATGACTGATCATAACTGTTTTGTGACACCTACATGGATATGAAGAATCAAACAACAGATATTAATTACCTACAAAGAGGATCACAATGAAGGAAGCCAGCAAGTAGCTTGCTGCACACAGAGCTAAATAGGTCAGAGGTTTAATTCTCTAAAACATTGATGCTTTTTCACTCTGGGGACTTTGAACTAAGTAGAGAGAAGTTCTCTATTTTTGATAAAGAATTCTTTTTAATTTTGATAAATAATTCTTGATAAAAACCCTAAAAGGCAGAAGTAGATGGAATCCAGTTTTTCTCTCCCTCAAAACTAGAATGAGTGTTATTTTTTTTTCTGTCTCAGTCTAAGAAGGGGTTGTCAATTCCTAATGTCCTCATTTATTCTTTTCGTCTTGTGGAATTGAAGATGTTGAATAAAAAAATCAATCCAGCTTTATTAAGCACTTAAGGTACATTATTCAAGTTGTGTACTAGGGAGTGAGAACCACTTAGTATGAGGAAAAAGAGGTGTGGCTGGATTTGGTTAGTAATTCCTAAGGGAGTGACAGAAGATTGAGTACCTTTTATTTTTGGTTTCTTTTATATAGCCAAACCTTGACAGATAGCTCCTCCAGGATATGGAATTACCTGAAGAATGGTGAGGAACATCCCAGAATGCATTTCTATGCCTCATTTGTTATTTCTACATTTTCCAACAAAGTTTGTAACCATGAAGTGGGCTATCATTTTAATAGAAATAGGATTGCAAACTCCTATTTTTTAAAAAGAGGACATTAGAAATTTTTTTTTCACAAAAAATTTCAGATTTCAGATCAGGAATAATTTTTTCATTAGGTGGATGTGTTTATGTGTTTTGTGAGAGGGATGATGAGATATGGAAAAGTCAAGTCAACAAACTTATTAAGTGACCACTAAATGGTAGGCATCATGCTAAGTGCTGCGGATAGAAAGAAAGGAAAAAATAAACAAAAAAAGTCCCCAGTCATTGGCCTAAAGGGACTTCCATTCTTGTGTTATGTTTTGTTTGTTTGGGTTTTTCTCATGGTTTCTCCCATTCATTTTAATCCTTCTATGCAGCATGACTAATGTGAAAATGTGTTTAATAAGAATGTATGTGTAGAACCCATATAAGATTACATGCCATCTAGAGGAGGGAGGCGGGAGGGAGGGAGAGAAAATCTAAGACTTATGGAAGTGATTGTAGAAAACTGAAAACAAATAAATTAATAATAAAAAAATATAAAAGAAAGAAAAAAAGAAATAAACTATATAAATCCTAGCTATGTTAAAGATGGTGATGATGATGATGATGGTGAAAAGGATAATGATAATAATTTAGTGTGGAGGATTTTGCTAAAGTCTCAGAGAATGACTTTCCTTCTGAAAGACAAGTTGGTTCACAAGTCGCACTTATCATCTTAGCCCTATCTCCTTATGCCTCTTACGGTGACAGCAAGACAAGGTGATCGTGGAATAATATTTCCTGTTGCCTTTGGACATATAATAAAACCAAACTCTATCTTCATTTCTTAAAGACATTTATTAGAAAGAAAACAGTCATCACAACTAAGAGATTAAAAGAAGTCAGAGAAATTCTTCACTCAGCATGTATTTGATCTCCTTGCCAAATGGAGAGACATAGCAACCAAAGGGAACATCACCGGTTTAAAGTACAAGCTCATTTGTGAAACATCACAGAGGAAGAAGATGGAAGACTACAAAGCAATGTGGAGTCACTAACAATGAAAATCATTTTAGGACAGAGAAAACAGCCTGCAGAGAACTTGGCATAAGAACAGGCTTAGACATCAGCCTGAAAGCATATGAAACCAGAAGGCCAGCATATGAGAAATGCAATAGATGTGCCAGTTTTTTTTTTAATAGTGATCTATTTTCATTGACAACAGAGTTAGCACTAGAACCCTATAGACTCTGTGAACAAGTAGTAATGACATTTAACAGGTTGAAATTGTGAAGAGAAGCTAGACCCAACCAAATACAAATAGAAGAAAATTCCTTTTGAAGACAGCACAATTTTAAAGGCATTAAGGGATCAACTTCATAGATATCTTTAAAAAGAAATTAGAAAAGAATGGAAAAGATCACAACTAGATTTTTCCAAAAAAAAAAAGTGACCAAAAATATGTCAGAAGTTATTGACTAACACCTATGCTTTCTTATCTTTAAAAATAGTTGTGGGAATTATCTATGTAAGTATTAACAATATTCAAATGAACATATGAGAAGGGAAGTTCTTAGAGATGATTTTCTTTAGCAGGGCACATTTTTACAAAGGATTGAGAGGGGTAGAAAACATATAATCCTGCTCTATCTGTTATTTATGGATTTTTAAAAAAGCATTTGATTCAATAAAACAGAATGTGACCTTGAAAGATGTCTTCAGAAAAGATTTTTCTAGTGAATATATTAACATTGTACAAGGCTCTATGACAGATGTTACTTTACAGATAACTTTGTTCAACTATCTACTAATATTGATGTGAGACATATGCTCACCAAAGGGATTTGCTAGGGTCATGGAAGAAATCTTCCACAGAGTGCAAGCAGGAAAAAAGGTGTGCCTGTTTATGACAGGTGATATTGTACTAATTGTACCAAACCTGAGAACACTCCCCTATAAAGACTCCTCAGAGAGATCTATAACGGTGTGAATTAGATTAATTTATCAAAACAGGAAAATGAAATTTCTCAGGCTATGAAATGCAGTTGGATGGAGCAGCTTATTAAGTCACTGCAATAATACATTTGAAAGGCAGTGTGGTGCAGTGGGTAGAGCACTGGTCATGAAGTCAGGAGGATCTGGGTTGAAGCCTTGCCTCCTTTGGCACATATGAGCTATTTGAGCATGGGCAAGTCACCTGATTTAGACAAACTCTTAAAGACTATAGTGTGTAGATAATATGAGGATCTCCATTAGGAAGTTGCTGATCTGTGGAGAGAGTTTTGACACCAGAAATTTTTCATATTGATGAAATGATATGCCTGGAACCCAGTCAATATCTTGGCATCCTTTTTGGACAGCACCTGCAATTTCTTTGATTCAGGGAAATCACAAATGGGGATACTCAATCTACCAATGCATGTCAATACCTTCTCTGCAATATCTTCTCTGCAACTTCTAGTCTAGAGAGTTATCTTGAAAGCACTGAAAGTGTGAATGGCTTGGCCATTGTTATGCATTGAGCACCCCTTTGAGGTGGGAGTGGAACCCAGGTCTTTCTGGTTTCAAGGTTGACTCCCTATCCACTAGGCCATGTCCATCAGTCAAGTGACACTTATTAAGTACTTACTATATGCTATGGTACCTCTCCTTCTTCAGTAGAGGGGAGACATTTGCCCAGCAAGCAAATTCACTAGCTTCATAACCCAACAGTTCTGTTATTAGTATAACACGGGGTAAGACAGGTATTTCTAGACCAATGTGATAACAAAGGGACAGTGAGTGGCCTGTAAGAAACTAGTTTTTCACAAATAATATATATTTACCTTCGGTTTCCACAAACAGAAATTTAAGTTGATTGCCTTAGCTGGTGAAGAAATCAGCCAAGTTCTGGGCAGTAGCACTGTCACCAGAACAGTCGCTACGAATGGTAGCCTATGCTGTTGAAGAAAGAAGCTCCTCCTTTCTGCTGGTCTGTTCCAGTACAGATACAGTCAAACAGTCAAGCAGTATTAATAATAATTTGTTGCTGTTAGTTCATTTCAGTTATGTCCAACTCTGTGACCCCATTTGGAGTTTTCTTGTCAAAGACACTGGAGTATTTTGCCATTTCCCTTTCCAATTCATTTTACAGATGAGAAAACTGAGGCAAATAGGGTTAAGTAACTTGCCCAGGGTCTGTAAGTGTGAATGTCTGCAACCAGATTTGAACTCAGATCTTTCTGTCTCCAGACCATGGGGTTCTATCCACCATGCCTCCTAGCTGCTTCTATTAATAATACCTAGCTTTTACATATTTTAAGGTTTGCAAAGTGCTTTACAAATATTGTCTCTTTTTATATTCAAAATATCCCTGGGAATTAAGTGCTGCTATTAACCCCCTTTTACAGAAGAAAATAAATTGAGGCAGACAAGGGTTAAGTGACATGCCCAGGGTCACCCACTTGGTAAGTGTTTGAGGCTGGATGTGAAGTCAGCTCTTACTGACTCCAGGACCAGTGCTCTATCTACTCTACTGTATCACCTGGCTACCTGAGGGAAGGAGAATGTTTTAAGTTCATTTGTAGGGTTATATGTAAGACCTTTGTATTTGCACATTCTTTAAGGTGAAACAAAGGCTATCCTGTATTCCATCTATTTTATAAGCCAGAGTGCTTCCATATAATGTATGTGTTTGGAGCCAGGGCTACCACAAGGGGAATGAAAGGCTGAGAAATCTTTAACCTTTTCTGGAGAGGCCTGGGCATTAGCCCCCTCCTTGGGTTTGTAGGGAAAAGCCAGCATGACCTAAGAGCGATTTTTGGGAAACCTGTCCCCCTTTCCACTGAGACTGAATTGAATCAGTGGAGACCCAGGATTTGGGACCATGAAGTACACTATGATCTTCTCTAATAAGAATCAAAATAATAAGTAATGCAATAGAAAAATGAAAAGATTCACGATAAGTATCCATTGTTTGCAGCATATTAGTAATAATGTGCTCACCAAAAACACTATTAAGGACAAAGTACGACCAGAAAAGGAGGTGAGATGGGAATGAAAGACACTAGCGAGATAGCCTGTGTGCCCCACTGGTATACCTAAGACATTAAAAGAGCACTGGGAAGGTTTTCAGTGCCATTAGGCAAAGTTTCTATGGAATATTTATGGAAAGACAATTGAGTTACACAGGATGAGACGCATTCGGTTTGTATGTTATACCCATGGAGGGACCACATTATCAAAGTATCAAAGTGAGTAATAACTGAGTTAAAAAAAAATAAACTTCTGAAAACAAAATAGCATTCCTTATTCAGGTTTCAAAACATAATTTCTTATTAATAACTAAATTGCAGACAAGCGGCTTGGCAAAGTAAGTAGAAGTCTGAACTTAAAGTTAGGAAGTCTTAGGTTTAAGTCCTTAAGGAAGTCCTTAGGTTTAAGACTATGTGACTCTGGGCAATCCATTTAAATTCTCAGAATCCTAAGAAACTCTTGATGACAATAAATTGCAGAAATTACCAATCTACATTGTCTTCTTAGAAAACCTCTACACCTATGAAATTACAGGTCCAATCTCAAAACAAAACTCTATTATAATCTCTATGAAGCCAGGGACTATATTTTATACTTGATATCCATAAGGTTGCTTAGCTCATCTTAAGAATAATCAATGTTTGCTGATTGGCAAAGTCCAATGGTGAATACTGAGTGACTATTTGGTGGGAAACAGATATATTTGAGACTTTACCTAGGGTGATCAGTACTGGAAACCTGTTTGCCTCAGTTTCCTCATCAGAAAAATGAGCTGGAGAAGGAAATGGCAAACCACTCCAATATCTTGGCCAAGAAAACCCCAAGTGGAGTCATGAAGAATTAAATATGAAAAGAATGAATAACAGCCATTAGGTAGTTGTGTGGTGTATTGCAACATGTACCAGATTTAGAGTCAGTTTTCATATTTGGAAAATGAAGAATTTGGGTGTGGTGACTTCTACAATCTCTTTTAGCTTTGAATCTATGATTCTGTGACCCTCATTTATGGCCAAAAGAAGTATCTTCTTGGGTGAAGGATGATTTGATGATTATGAATCTTGTGCCCAATACAGTCAGGATACAGGGAAGAAGGCACATGGAATGGAGTGACATGGTTGTTACCGACTCTATCACTCTTTATCACACTCTCAGGATGAATCCCTTCTTCTCCATACCACCCCCAGCACTTTTCAGTTTCTTTTCATGTACTGTTTTCTTCTAGCATGTATCTTCTAGAGGGTAGGGACTCTCTTTTCTGTTCATATTTGTTTTCCCAGCACAAAGCAGTGCCTAAAAACATATTAACCATTTAATAAATAGTTGTTAAGTGACTAACTGATACTGTTAGCCCCAATATGGAGGAAATAGTTATTGGTGGAGTTGTAGGCTTTCATACTTTCTACCCCCTACAAGTCTGAGGGCACATAAAGGTTGGACGATGTTTGGGGGAAATATAGAAAAGTGTGTGTGTGTGTGTGTGTGTGTGTGTGTGCGCGCGCATGCGCGTATGTGTGTGTGTACATAGTTGCATACATGTGTATTGGAGGTGGGGTATCTTCCAAACTTTCAGAAGTACTATTTGGAAGAAAACAATGACATGTCATCTAGCATCTACAGTCACAATTTCTATTGGGTATCCCTACCCCATCCTTGAGCCCCTTATAAAGCCCCCCCTTTAGTTATAGGACTCTGCACATAAAAGATCTGGAAGTCAGTCTTTATGCCTATACGTGTGATCTTAGCCTAGACTAAAGTTTGAGAACAGTTTTTCCCAAGAAAAATTGACCTTTAGGTGGTGCTTTATGGTTATCTCAAGTGTAAACAATCATATTCTCACCACTTTAATATTCGGAACCCGTGTAATTGAGACTTCCAAATAAATCACCACATTGATGAGTCATGGAATTTTTTTTAAAAGGATGGTAGACAGAAAAGTAGTAAGAGATAAATGTACATACATATTTACTAATATATTTGTATATTATATTAACATATATGCACATATATAATAAAAATACTATCACACAATGTACTTATGTGTGCTCCATTGGTATCCACAAGAGAGGTGGAGCAAGGCCCCAACATATTGGATAGATACCTTGTAGAGTAATTGTGGGGGGATGATGGATAATGGATAATTTCAATCTATTTCACTGTAAGGAAATGCCCACATGGATAACATCATAGAAAAGTGTCAATTATATGTACAATTATATGTATATAGCTAGCAACAAGTTGCCAAAATAGACCAAGTATCATGAAATAAAGTTCCCATTATATTTATTGATAACAGCAAAAGCAGCTCACACTTTATCAGTTTAAACTTTACAAGGCACTTTCCTCGCCAAAGTTCTGTAAGACATATGTTATTATTACATTTTGCAGGCTATAACAGTTATACAACAAATAACAGCTAACATTTATATGTGAATTTGAGATTACAAGTAGTTGGTATTGTAGAAAAAACCCCACTAGGTTTATAGTCAGAAAACCTGATTCTGCTTTTTGGGGGAAATATAGAAAAGTGTGTGTGTGTGTGTGTGTGTGTGTGTGTGTGTGTACATAGTTGCACAACCTGAACCCTGATTCTGCTGTTTACAAATTGTGTGACCTAACTTCTCTTAGTCTCAAATTCCTCATTTGTAAAGGGAAGCTTATACCCAATTCTCTCTCAAGTCCTATGTAGTTATAGCTCTGTGATTCTATGATGTCATTTAAGCCTCACAAAACCCTACAAAGTAGATATGAGAGGTATTGTTATTCCCATTTTATAGTTAAGGAAATGGAAGATCAGAATTTGTGACTTACTTCTAGTCACAAACCTAGTGTCAGATATAGATTTGAACCCATGGCTCCTGGGTCCAAATTCAGCGTTCTTTCCAATATCCCATTCTGTCCATACTCCAAAAATGATAATAATTAACCACAATAATAATAGTGATGATAGATAACTCACAGTTCTATAGTGTTTTAATATTCACAAATGTTGTTCTCGCAACAACCCTTTGAGGTAGGTTGAGCAAGTTTTATCATCTCCATTTTACATTTGAGAGAGCTAAGACTCTAAAAGTCCAGGGTTACACAGTCTGCAAATATCAGAGTCAGAATTTTAACTCAGGTCTCTAATTGGTTTCCCTTCACTAGGAATGTTTTTTTCAAAGAAAGTCTATATCCTTATACAAAGTAAAATGACAAAAAAAAGGATGATTATATATGAAACTGCAAATCTCTGCTACTTCCTTTTTAAAAAGTATGTCATAAATTCAACATGCTTCGTCTCAAAGCTATTCTGCTCGTCTATGCCTCCTTCTGAATTTTCTTGTTTTCTTTTGTGCATTTTCTTTTAAATGCTTCAGTGACCTTTTCCTTTTCTTTTTTTCTAACACCATTGCTCTTTATTCTCTCCTAAAATCCCTGACCCCTCAAGTGATAAAAGCAAAACTCTTGCTACAATTAGCACAATCAAGCAAAAAAGAAAATCCCTATCTCAGCCATGTCTGAAAATTTGTCCCATCCTGCACCTTGAGGTCATCAACTCTCCCTTAGGAAGTGGGCAGCATGCCCAGTTCTCTGAAATTGTGGTTGGTCATTGCATTGGTAAGAATTCTTATGTCTTTCAGGGTTGTTTTTCTTTGTAATTAAAAAAAAAACTGCATAAATTTCTGAGTTGTACTCACTCTGCATCGGTTCTTACAAATCTAGGTTTCTCTGAAACCATCTCTTTTGTCATTTCTTATAGCTCAATATCTTTCTATTGCATTCATATAGCATAATTGATAGGTACCTCCTCAGTTTCCAATTCTTACCTACAACAAAAAATTTAGAGGGGCTCTAAAGATTTTGGCATAATGAGTCCCTTTCCTCTTTTTATAGTCTCTTTAGCATATAAGTCTAGTAATGGTATTAGTGGTTCCAAGGAACTGTACGCAGCTTAGTGACTTTTTGGGAATAGTCCCCAAATCACCTTCCAGAACGGATGCACCAGTTCACAATTCTACCAATAGTGCGTTCGTATCACCTGTCTTCCTGCAGCCCCTCCTACATTTCTCTCTCTCTTTTTTAGGTCAACATTGCCAATATGATAAGTATGAGACAGAACTACAGAACTGTTTTAATATTTCTATCATTATTAGTGATTTGGTACATTGTTTGTTTGTCCTTTGAGAACTATCTGTCCATAATTTTCCACTATTTATTTATTCGGAAATTTATTTTTTTATTTATCTATCTTTCCAGGAACTTTTATTTATTTTTGTTTGTTTGTTTGTTTGCTTATTTATTTATTCAGGAACTTGAATCAGGTTCCTCTATGTCTTGGAAACGAGGCCTTTATTAGAGAAAGTTGCTGCAAAGATATCTTATTAGTTCACTGTTTCCTTTCTAAGGTTAATTGCATTGATATTTGTGTAGAAACCTTTCAGTTTTAGGTAATCAAAATAAACCAGTTTATCTTCTCTCTCCCTATCAGTTCTATATCCCTTTTATCTCTCTATTCCTTGTTTGGTCATGAGCTCTTCCTTGATCCACATTTGTGAAAGGGATTTATACCCTTTGCCTTCTATTTGTTTATGATATGAATTTATTTAGGACGTTTTCATTTCATCCTCCTTCCTTCCTTCTTTCCTTCCTTTCTTCCTTCCTTTCTTTTTTCCTGCACATCACTGGTAATAAGCCACAACCCACATGCAGGCAACCTTTTCAGAATGAGTGATAATTCTACTGTCCCACTTTTGAATTGTTTTCCTAACAGTAGTAGTGATGACATTTCACTGAGTCACCCGTATTTTCCTATTTGATCTAGATTGTGACCAGGAGCACGTATTTACAAGGTGGGTGGCCTGTGTTAAGGGTTCGGAACAGTCACAGAACAGAGCTAACTGGCACACCTAGGGATGGAATGACAACCCTGGTCTTGTTCATCCAGCACTTTCACCACTAAACTAACAAATCAGACATATATATCCAAGATAATTTATTCTATTGTCAAAGTCAGTCAATCAATAAGCATTTATCAAGTCCCTACTATGTGTTAGACACTGTGTAAGCACCAAGAATACAAAGAATGGCAAAAGATGGTCCTAGCCCTGGAGAAGCTCACAATTTAATAAGGTCTTCTTGAAGGGAATCTCATATTCTCCTTTAGTACCTTTTTGGTTTTAAGTACTTTGATTTTCACTTTGATAAGCCATGGTATAGTCAGGAGAATAATCAGATCTGGGTTCAATTTCTGTCTTTTGCATTGACTCATCTTTTAACTTTGGGCAAGTCAATTTTCTTTTTTTCTTTTAAGCCTCAGGTTCATTACTTCTAGAAGTAATGTGGTGCAATGGAAAGGACACTAGGTGGTGCAGTGGATAGAGTACAGGTCCTGAAGTAAGGAGGATCTGAGTTCCAGTTTGACATCAGACACTTGATACTCACTTATTGTGACCCTGGGCCAAATCACTTAACCCCAATTTCCTTGCACAAAACAAACAAAAAAAACCCCCACTAGACACTAATCAGAGGGACCTGAATTCTTACTCTCTGATGTTACATAAGATATCGAATCTTGCTATTTCCTAGTTCATTCACATCTGTAAAATGAAAATGATAATATATATCTTCCCAGTCCCTAGAAGTTGTTGAGAGAAAAGTATTTTCAAATCTAAAAGCTGTATGTAAATATGCATTGTTATCTCTGAAGCGGGTTTGGACTAGGCTTTTAATAAAGTCAGAACTATAAATAAGATGTTTTGTACCTGGGACAAGTATCAGAAATAGCTCAAACTCCATCTTTATCATCACTCGATTGAAAGGTATAGAAAGCAAGATACTACTCTGCTTAGAGTAATTTCATTGACTATTAAAAAGAAAACATTTGAACCTATGGATCAAAATGGCACCTTAAAGGTTCTTTTGCAATAAGTTGCATACCCTGCATGTGTTAAAATTCTAAAAATTCTTTGAAAGACATAACAATAGACACATCCTTATTATTAATGTAAGGTAAGGTATAAGCAGGAGTCAAAGGAGTTTACTGTTGTTATGGGGTCCGAGACAAGGTGAGGTCATATACCTGTTTCTGTTTGTGACTGGCACTGTGTTCCTACTTGTATCAAGGCCAACAGCACTGCATATACTATACCTACACACACATACACTCATATATTTATAGAGATGCATATATGGGGTATCCCAAAAGATCAGTTAAAGCTTAAAACTACACTAAGATTTTTAGGATACTCTGTTTGCATATACATTTTGGATAACTACTGCAAATGGAGAAGGAAATAGTTCTAGATTTGAAAAAGCGGAAAGAAACAGGTGGAATTAATTGTCTCTGTTAAGTTTCTAGGTTTATCAAATGACCTTAAGCTTCTCCCTGAAATAATGTTTTTTTTTTTTTAAAGACACTCCTAGCGTTGTCATAGGATAATCATGGGATACTATAATCTCTGAAGATTTGAAACTGAAAACCATCCAAAAGGCAATGGAAGACTTCTTGGTGGGTATGAGGAGCTCTACCCCACTGTATTTCTGACCTGCCACTGATCTTCCCCTTTGCCTTCTTCCTTAGAGGATAATAAATGCTTTGGGGGGGAATCCTGAAAATTTTCTTGCCCTGGAGCAAATTTCCCAGCTTGAGGTAAAGCCACAGTTGTTCTGCTCTGTTATGGTCCTATCTCAAACTAAGCCCTGTGTGAAGTCTAAACTGTGCTGATCTAAACCTAATTTAGACCCATTTTTCTTTGGCAAAATCAGAAAGTTCATCATCGAGAACACAGGAAACATTAATTATCCTTTCCATATCTTATGAATGAAGAGCTTAATGACCTTGAAAGGATTAATTTGGACTCCTGAGATGTTTTAACTCTTGAGGGAAACAGAGTTGGGTACAGTTTTTTTTAAGGCATCAATGATATTAACTACACTAACTGTAAAAGTTACATGTATAATGTAACATATTGCATGGGGATTTCATTCTTAGAATCTGCAAGAATCTTTCTTTAGCAATTTACATGAGAAATATTTATAAATTTTATAATTTGCTGATATGTATGTTGAAAATATTCATTGATCTGCACTGATTGAATAGAGAGTATCCTACTGGAAATATGTTGAAAATGATGGTGAATAAAATAGCTGAGGCCAAAGGTGAATTGAATATCAACATGACTTTGAAAAATTATAAAGATTTTTAGCAGATAACTATAAGTTTTCCTTATGTTGTCATGTATGATTCTCATTTTGGTTTAGAGATCATTAGAAAAAATAATTTATTAAACTCTTAAAAAGTCCACATTCAAAATCACAGGATGATGATAGCAATACTAGAAAAATAATAAACATTTCTCCAGTCTCCCAAGACGACAAAATGATATAAGCCAAAAAACAGATAAATTTTCTTCACTGTAATTAATGATATTACTGTTCTGTTTCAGAAATGAAATATTGGGGAGATGTGATCTCTTGGGGAAAAAGAATTGTTGTTTTTCTGATACTGACTAAAGTAGAAAAATCCCCCAACCTAGTTAATATTGTACATAGAGAATTATGGGATGAGAGATTTGAAGCTTGAAGGAAATTTAGAGATTATCTAGTCCTGTCATTCTTAGACTTTTTTGTGTTATGGACCCTTTTTTTAGCAACTGGTGAAGCCTATGCCTCCCTTCTTAGAATAATATTTTAAATGCATAAAATTCAATACATAGGATTACAAAGGAAACACTAGATAGAGATAGAGTTATCAAAATATTTTTATCAAGTAGTTCATAGACCCCAAGTTAACAAACACTGATCTAATACAATGTTCTTATTTTACAGATGAGAAAACTGAGGTACAAAGAAGGAAAATCCCAGGGTTACACAAAATCTAGGGCAATCAACAAAAATACTCTCTTGTGTACTTTTACTTCCTTTTCTTAAGTAGCAGTGCTGAGGTTCTACTGATGATCTCCTTTGTGATTGTGTGTATTTATGCGATGGTTGGTATGGGTTAGGGACACAGTCTACCAGCAGGAGCATCTGATGAATTTGTTCTTCAGTCATATCCAACTTTTCATGACCCCATTTGGAATTTTCTTGGCAAAGATACTGGAGTGTTTGGTCATTTCCTTCTCTGGCTCATTCGACAAATGAAGAGACTGAGGCAAATAGGGCTTAGTGATTTGTCCTGGGTCACACAGCTAGTAAGGGTCTGAGGTTGAATCTGAACTCAGGAGAATTCATCTTCCTGACTCTAGGCCCAGCACTCTATCCATTGCATCGCCTATCACCATTATTGCTACTCCCAACAAAAAGTTATTGAATCTGGGCTACATGTTGGGTGCCATCTCACGGGATGTTTTTATTTTTATCTTATTTATTTATTTATACCCTATTTATTTATTTTATATTTTTATATTTATTTATAAATATTTATAAATTTATTTATTCATAGATATTTATAAATATTTTATATTCATTTATTTATATAAATTTATAAATATTTATAAATTTATTTATTCATAAATATTTATAAATATTTTATATTTATTTACATAAATTTATATTTATTTATTGTTATATTATATTTATTTATATTTTTATTTTGTCTCCATAACAAAATTGCCAAGTAGGTAAGAAGACTGTTTCAGTGGTGTGCTGGCAAAAGTTTAACAACTGGCACTCCTCCCCCCAAAAATTAAAAATTCAAGTTTAATTTGAATTATTAATATTTTCTCCATCACTACATAAATTTAGACACTCAAAATAATAAATCAAGTGTTTATATGTATGTTTGCTGATTTCTGAAGTATAAATGGTCACACTAAAAATTTAACAATCAGGTCTAAGGCCTGATTTAAGTTGGTTATAGCACACCCTTGGTTATTATCCTAATTTTATAGTGGACATGGAAATTGAGGGCCAGAGGTCTTCACAAACTTCCTCAACATCACAGGATTGGGAGAGCTGATATTGGAATCCATGCTCCTTGTTTTAGTATAGTTATAATATTGACTCTTGTTTTATTATGCTCTGATGTTTTGAAAATTAATAATCAACCCTATCTTGGTTGAGTCAATAGACTCTCTTTGAGATATCATTTCTCTTCGTTCTCTTCTGAACTTATTTATTAACAGATCAAATTGCCCACCCACAGGACAAAGAGTATGTACGAGAATGTGTGTTACTTCTACAATACCATCATCTCCGAGTCCTGGGAGCAGTCCAGAAGACACAAAAGCAAGCAGTAAGCAATCTGAAGACATGGGGGCAAGATTTGGGGCTGACTGCTACAGTCAGGGCAACCTAGAAATACATTTAGGTGCTTTGTTAACATCTAAGGAGCAGCATGACTCAGTCTATAAACATCAATCAACCCATAGTACCAAATAATGACCCTCTAAAAATCAAGCCTTGGAGTGTAGGTAAACATAAAGGCTTGACGAATCACAGCAGAAGAGTGAACTGTATTCATTAGGTGACAGAGTGGATAGAGTTCTGGATCTAGAGTCGGCATAAGGCTAAGTTCAAATCCACTCTCAGAAGTTTAGTAGCTCTGAAACCCTGGGAAAGTCTTTTAACCTCTGTATGCCTGTTTCTTCATCTGTAAAAAGAGGATAAGAATAGTACCTACCTCCCAGGGTTATTGTGAGGATCTAATGAGTTAATATATGTAAAACAGCTACATGGTACAGTGGATAAAAGGCTGGGACTAGAATCAGAAAATTCATCTTTCTGAGTTCAAATCTAGCTGTGACTCTGGGCAAGTCACTAAACCCTACTGGCCTCAGTTGCCCCATCTGTCAAATGAGCTGCAGAAGGAAATGGCAAACCATTCCAGTATCTTTGCCAAGGAAATACCAAATGGCGTCACAAAGAGTCAGGCATGCCTGAACAACTTAATCACAACATATAAAACACTTTGCAAATCTTGAAGTGATACCTAAATATTATCATGGTGATGAGCTTTATAAGTAAGTAGGTACACACAAACAGTCCAAAGCTTGTAAAATAATGGCAGTCTTCTGCAAACCATTCACAGTATCTTAGATCATAGATAGAGTCAGAGCTGGAATATACCTTAGAGGTCATCTAGAGTTCTAGACCAACCTCCCTCATTTTATAAACAGAAGAGAAAACTGATACCCAGAGAGGCTGTGGCTATTTCAAAATCACATAGGTATTAAATGAAAGAGCCTAGATTACAACCCAGGTCCTCTGGCTCCAGATCTAATATTTTTTCCTCTGCAGTATGCTTTGTTGTTGTTCGGCTGCATCAGTCATATCTGACTTTTTGTGACCCCATTTGGAGTTTTCTTGGCAAAGATAATGGAGTGGTTTGTTACTTCCTTTTGCAGCTCATTTGACAGATGGGGAAACTGAGGCCAGAAGGTTTAAGTGAATTGCCCAGGATCATACAGCTAGTAAGTGTCTGAGACCAGATTTAAACTCAGGATGATGAGTCTTCCTGACTTCAGGCCCAGCATGTTATCCACTGTGGAACCTAACTGCTCTTGTACTATGCTACCTAACCATTTGCATAGGTTTCCAAAGTGGGCAATACAGCCCTCTGTGGGGTACTGGAATGATCCAGGGCATTGGTAGTAGTCTTGGGTGCAAGTGGGGAGGTTTTGAATAAAAATAAGAGGGTGGTAGAAGCACAAGGAAAGAAAATAAGAAAATTTTGAAAAATTACTAGTATGTGTTTCATCTGTTGATTAATAGAGTTAAAACTGTAGTGGTTATATTATTTTCCAAATAATCACACAAAATGCAATAACCAGTCAGTCAAGTCCACCAACAGGTCTCAACAAGCAAGCATTGGCAGGTCAGTGTGTTGGACATTGTTGGGAAGTCCAGCGTGCATCAGCAGGAATATGTGCATGGGATGACTTGCTTACAACACAGTACCATACAGTTACATGATGCAATGTTGCAGCATCAAAATTTCAATGCAGGAAAAAAGTCACAAATTTATAATAAATTATTAAATTTAGGATGAATCATTTAAGATATATTTTATATATTTTTTGAAATGATGCAAATTAAAAAAAAAACTAAAGGAGTTAAAGTAGATTTCCAGGAGGGCACTGAGTAATTTTTTTGAAAAGGGGGTGGTAGACAGTATGTGAGGAATTTTTCTGGTAGACTTAGTACTTCATTGAAATGCATGGACTTAAGAAATTTCCAGTGGACTCTTGAGGCAAAACACCTTCCACCTCTAGAGAAAGAACTATGGAATTGGATTGTAGACAGAAATAGATCATTTTCTTTTGTATTATGTTATGTTTTGTTTTGCTTCATGGTTTCCCCCATTCATTTTAATTCTTCTATGCAACATGCATTTAATAGGAATACACGTGTCGAACCTATATAAGACTGTACACCCAGACTCAGGGAGGGAGTGGGGAGGGAGGGAGGAGTAAAGGGGAGGGAGTGGAAAAAAATCTAAGATATATGGAAGTGATTGTCAAACATTGAAAACAAATAAAATAATTCAATTTTAAAAAAAAGGGAAAAGGGGTGGTAAACCAAGTGAGTTTTGGAACCCCTGATTTAGAGTTCCACACCCTGTGCTAGACAGGTTCTCTGAACTGGTACATGTAGTAACTCTCCAAGAGACACTGAGTAATCAGAATATCCCATTACAATTCATGACAGCAAATAGAGAGTTCAGTGCATATGATTTTAAAGGATGATGCCACAGATCAGAGATGACATTACAGATCGGTAATGGACCTAGTGTTAAGAAGCTCTGAGATCAAATCCTGTCTCAGACACTTAATAGATTTGTGATCCTGGGCAAGTGATCTAAACTGTATGTCTCAGCTTCAGTTAATTCATATGTAAAGTCATGGAGTTGGTCTTTATATAATCATCCTATGGATTATGGGGAAATCTGAAAGAAACAAATCCTTGCTGTCAAAATAATAGAAGGGGGAAAAAGGTTTGAAATGAGGAAATGAGTACACAGATGCCTATGAACCACAAATTCAGGCTTACTGCTCAAAGCACTCCACTATAACAATTATGAATAGAGGGGAAACAGCAGCAAGAATCAACAAGTCTAAGCCAGAGCTTTCTTCTGAAACCTTTAATTAAGTGTTTGAGATAGTTCAGATTAAATTTCTTTTCTCAGGATTTATTATTGTTTCACATGGCTTGAAAAATAAATTCATCAAATATGCTGAGAAATGAATTAGAACTGCCAATTTTTTTCTTTTACCCCATTTGTTCTCAGTATCTAGATCCAAACAAGTATTTTGTATTTTTAGAGAATAAGATACATAAAATCAATCCTTGGACCTTATGTGGAAACTGTGATTTGAGAGACCCTTTCCCCCTTTTCCTCTCCCAAAGACTATGTGAGTCATATCTCATCACAACGCACATTCTTTCTATGTGATTGTATGTACTTAGATGTGAATCTGAAATTGTAAGCCCCTCTTTAAATGTTCTTGAGATCAAACTCATGACTGAACCAAAAGAATTCCAAACAGTGCTGCAAATATGAACAGTTTTAAGAAGCAAAGAGTTAATTCCCAGTACACCCTTGTTTACTTTCCTACCTCACACTAATTACCCTCCTGAAACCATGTATTTCCCATAAGACTCTTTCACCACAGTACTTTGTCCCCACTTCCAAGCATGTAGAGTTGAACGATTCAGAGGAACTTGTGGGGAGTTTAGAATATGCACCACTTTCAATCAAAGCCATTGTTTAAGGAAGCAGAATTGTGGACTAGGATGGTTGGAAATATGATGCTTGCAAGGTAGACAGCCTAATGTACAAAAACTAATCTTTTTAGAATGACTGGGGGAAGACCTTTGGGATAGAATACTGCAAATGATGTCCCTGACAGCTGGCTTTCTCTTTATTTTTTAACATGAGGACAAAAAAAAGGAAAAAGGAAGAAGGAGGAGGAGGAGAAAGAGGAAGAAGAGGAGGAGGAAGAAGACTATAACAGATTAGAAGTGTATTTGGGCAGAGATGATGAAATAAGTTTAGCTAAAAGCTGGACATGTTGAAGCAACAGGATATCTCAGACTGGTTCCCATCACTGCCTTCCACATTGTAATTATCTAATTGGTCTAAAGGATTAGATTAGAAAATTCTGTGAAGCTGATTTTTCTGTACATTTGATTTCTCTGACTAGATTTCACTTAAAGGAAATCTGGGGAGAAAATGGTTTATTGTGCTACAAGCCCCATGTAAGTCAATAGTGTGACCTAGAAGGAAGCAAAGCTAATGTAATCAAGGTCTGTATTAGTGAAAGTAGAACAAGAGACGAGGCAGTGCCCTGTTGAGACCACATCTAGAGGATTATGCTCCTCATTTTAGAAATATGAATGCCACATTTTATAAAGAATCCTGAGAGCTGCTAAGGCAACTAAGTATTGAAGTGGATAGAGTACTGAGCTTGGATTCAGGATAACCTGAGTTCAAATCCTACTTCAGACATTTAGTTGTGTAACCTTGGTGACAAGTCACTTCATTTCTCTTATCTTCATTTTCCTCATGTGTAAAATGGGGATAATTATGCCTGCTTCACAGGATCAAATGAGAATAAGAAATGTAAAGTGTTTTGCAAACGTTAAAGTGCCACATAAATGCTAGATGTTATTAGCTATAAATGAGTTGATCCGAAGAAGGATTTAGAGAATGATGAGATAACTCAAAACCATGGAATAAAAGGATTTATATAACTGGAAATATTTTAGTCCAGAGAAAAGAAGATTTAGGGGTGAGGATGGGATGTGATGGCTAGAGCAACAAGTCCTGAAGAGTTATCATTAGCAGTTCTCCAAAAAAAATGCACCTAGGACACACTTTTAAGTTTAATCTCCATTTTAAACATTTTCTCCATCACTTTATTGTCTACAAATCAATAATCAACAAAATAATAAATCAATCCCTCCCCAGTTTGTAAGTTTGTTGATTTCTAAGATGTGAATGCTCCTGCTGAAGATTTAACAGTTGGCTCTCACAAGCTGGGTCGATCTGGCTTCAGCACACCCCAGTTCTCATGGAGTCACAGGATTAGATCTATTTTGTTTTTGTGAAGCCTTCTCCCTCTCCATCTCCTCATCGAAACAGAAGCAATAAGTGGAAATTAAAGAGAGGCAGATTTAGGATTGACATAAGGAAAAACTTCCTAATAAATAGTGTTGTGCAAGGCAGGATGAACTAACTGCCTTGAAAGATACTCAATTTCCCAATGCTGACAATCTTAAAGCAGAGGCAAGTGGAGCACTCTGAAGGGAACATGGCAGATAAGATTCCTGTTCAGCTACATCTAGATAAAATAATTTCTGAGGTCCTTCCAACTCAGAGATATTACGGTTCTTTGATTCCTATTTATGCTCTGTTTGAGAGATGACTTATTCTTCAAAGTTATAGGAAATTGACAGCAATAGAAAAACATTGCATAATTAGTGTAAATAAACACTAAAAGTTAAACGGGTACCATGGGTACCAAATCATTGGTATTCTTTAAAGACTTTGAGAGGTTTATTAACCCTTATTGTCCTTGGTTAAGGCTATTTATGCCAACTTGGAGTTCTCTGTTCAGTATCAAGTAGATTTATCCCCTTGGCAGGGATTTATTGGAGTGGTTTTGGTATGGTAGAACTATGTGGGCCTCAGAGTTAGAAGACTCATGTTAGCATCCCTTATTGTGGAGCAGTCACAAATTCTTTAAGCCTATTCACTGGGGATATTTTTGTGCTAGGATGCAAAGGGTAGTGGAAAACTTTCTTAAAATGAAAAATCCTTGAAGATTTGGATTTCAATCCTGTCTCCAGCACTTATGAACTGTGGGAACCTGGGCAAATCACTTAACTTTTCTAGGTTCCAGTTTCAACCTCTGAAATTGATAATAACAATACTCATAGCATGGTGTGAGGGACAGAGAGCTGGTGTTTGAGTCATTACACTATATAGGTGGATCACAGAAGAGATTTTAAAAACTATAACCAACTCTTGGCTATTCAATAGGTAATTGTTCTATATCATATTATTCCTGGAAATCCATTGATCTCCATTTCCCTCCCCCCATTTTCATCTTTCTCCCTGGTTTGGAAGTCATTTCAATGGGTACTAAGTCTGTTATGTTATAAATCTGTTATAGTAAAAGGAAAGGAAATTAATTATTTAGTTCCTTTGTCAAACTCCAGTTAAAGGTTTAATGGAGAATTCAATTCATTTCAATTTAATTCAACAAACATAATTGTGTTTCCATGGTGTGAGGAAAAGAACATTGTACTAGGAATTAAGTTAGAGAATCTGTGTTCATGTCCTGGCTTCATCATTTAGTACCTGTGCGACTTTGGGCAAACCAGTTAATCAAAATATTTGTAAAATGCTTAGGAAATCCTAAAGCTTTGTGGAAATGCCAGATATTATTTTTATCTGAGATTCTCTATTTCCTAAATTATAAAATAGAGAAAATGCTAGCTTGTGCTAACTACCTCTTAGACTTGTTATGAGAAAAGTATTCCACAAACAATAGAGAATGAAATGAAAGTCAGTTTTCACTATTCTTATTCTTATTATAGAATCAATACATCTTAGCTTATAGAATGCTTTACTTCAGGTCAGAAGGACCTAGATTCCAGTCTTGGATACTTATCAGCTACTTCCTACCCATGGTCCAATGTGCTTTTCTCTTTCCTCTGATTTTTATTTTATAATTTGAATTGTTCATAAGGTTACATGCCATGACTTCCCACCATAAAGTACAGGGTTTGTACCTAAGCATTGTCTAAATTCTGTAGTAATTAAATGAGTTTATCTTAATAAGGTGAATATGCATTTGATGTCTACTGATCATAGACTAAACACACTTTAAAATACAACACACACACACACACACACGCGCTGGGCAAATCTCTTAACCTTAGAATATCTTAGTAGCTCCGTCTACTAGGGAATAAAATGGATTTCAATCTTGTTTCAATGCGGAAACTGATAAATTCATAGCACAATATTATTTAGGTAGCACAATATTATTATAACTGATATTTGTCTAGAACTTCAAGATTTATGAAGAACATTACATTATCTCATTTTATCCTCACAAAAAAGTGAGGAAGGTACCATAGATATTTTTATTTTACAGAAGAGAAAACTGAACTGTGGAGAGACTGATGTGTTTAGGCTCACATAGTTAATAAGAATCCGAGGCAGGATTCAAGTACAGGTCTTTCTGGTTCTAAAACTCAGCACTCTATATAAGCAGGATGCTCTGCTGAAGAAATTGTAGACAGATAAGAACTGGATAAGTTTTTCCGCATGGAATTCAAAATTTAGCAAGCAGAACAGAGAAAGCAAAGTGCTATTTGAATCTGAAAAAGAAAGTATCCGTTTATACTGGGATGATCAAAGATGACTTCATGGAGAAGATAATATTTGAATGGGGTCTTAGAAAATTATAGGAAATCAACTAATAAAGATGACCAAAACACAGGGAAGACAGTTAGGTGGTGCAATGGATAGAGTAATGGCCCTGGAGTCAGGAGGAACTGAGTTCAAATCTGGCCTCAGACATTTACTAGCTGTGTGACTCTGGGTAAGGCACTTTACCCTGTTTGCCTCAGTTTCCTCATCTGTCAATTAAGCTGGAGAAGGAAATGACAAACCACTCCAGTGTCTTTGTCAAGAAAGCACCAAATGGGGTCAGAAGGAGTAAAAAATGACTCAACAACAACAAATGAGAACAGGGAGAGGATATTCTAGGTATAGGAGACGGAAAGAACAAAGGCACAGTTAGAAGAGGATAGGATTTATAACAGGAGATGATGGTAAATAGCTGATTTTGGCAGCAAAAAGGGAATATGTGAAGGGGAAGTAATATGAAACAAATCTGGAAAATGTAAAGTGTCTTTGGGCCTGGGCCTAATCCCTGTCAGTTCAACTTCCTGTGATTCGAAAAGTAATCTGGCAGCAGAGGGAAGTATAGATTGGAGGGGACAGGAACCAGAAGAGAAAGTCTGGTTGGGTTGCTCCTATGATTCAGGCTGGTAGGAGAAACTATAGTCTAGGGTTTTTACTGGAGAAGAATCAATAAGATTTGAAAACTGACTGTAGGAGGGAAGGAAGAAAAGAGAATCAAAGATAAAACCAAGGATGAAAGCAGTAAATAAGTAAGAAGAAGCAGATTTTGGGGAAAAGAGAGTAAGTTCAATTTTAGACGTGTTAAATTTAAAGAATGAAGCAGTATAGTATAGTAGGTAACCACCTCCAGAGCCAAGTAAACTTAGGTTCAAGTTCTTCTCTATGACCCTAAGCAAATCCCTTAACTTTTTGATGCTCTAGGTAAGGGGCAGAGATGGCACTAACACGAAATGGTAGAGGGAGTTTTCTCACCTGGAAGTTCCCTATCTGGGTTAAGCCTCTATCTTAAGTTTGGGGTAATGGCTGGTATCCAGGTAGATATAAACAGCAGACAGTTGGACATCTGAGACTAGTGGTGAGGAAAATGATCAGGACCATAAATTTAGGTTTAAAGTCATCTGCACAAAGGTCACTTTGTTGGAGCTATAGCAATGCATGAGATGGCCAAACATTGGTAGGTGAAGCTTTGGGTTAGAGTGTGATTTAGGATTTTTGGTGTTTTCTATTTTTCTGTGCTATCTTCTTAGCACAGATAACTGAGAGTTGACTGGATACAGTCTAGTGGTTGACATATAAGCCTAGACATAAGACATCTAGAATTTTAATCACAGTTTTGACAATTATTCACTCTTTGGAATTAATAAAACACTTAACCTCACTGCCCTAGTTTTCTAATCTATAATATAGGAGGGAAATAAGAAATACTTCTTTCCTAAAAGCACTTTATGAATATTAATGAGTTAATGTGAGCAAAGTGCTTTGAAGACGACATTACAGAAAAGCCAAGAATTATTCATTACGACACTTCTAATGTGCAGTTGCAAATGCTATATGTGGTAATTGCTGGCTGTCTTCAGAAATTTATAACAGATTTACTTAGTTATGCATTTCTCCCAGGGGATGATTTTGTAATTCAGGGATATGCTCTGGAATGGGAAGCAATAATATATCACTAATCTCTCCTTTAAGCCATGCCTTGTTAACTGTAAAGATGATGGTTGTTTTTTTCTCAGTACACTTGCCAAGACCCCCGCCTCCCCCCAACCCCAACAACAAGAACAAGAACATTGACTGGGTTGAGTTAATGCTTGACAAAGTGAATGCTTGACAAATGCTATTTAACTGAATGAGGAATTAAACTGTTAATATAATTCTTTTTAAAAAATCAATTAAATTACAAAGGAGGTTCAGACCTTCATTGGCAGAGGATTTCCTCATCTGACATTCCCCTGTATCAGTGAAATCACAGGTCAGTCCCTCTCCCTATAATTAAAGAATAAGTTGTAGTCTATCTCCTTCAAGCACAAAAACCAGTGGTTCCAAATGATTATCCTTCAGTGTTTATCCTTCAGAATTTGTGATGCTCCACTACTTGGAAAATACTGGTATGACCAACACTAAAGATCCATCAAAGTATCCAAGTATGGAAACTATGTTGCATAACAGACCTCCTTGTTTATCATCAAATGATTCACCTTTCTGTTTATTACAGGCGACCAACTGCTCTTACTTGGCTGGACACACAAGCCTTCCTTTGCCAACTGCTTATGGGCACAATGAAACAGAGTAGTATAGTGCACATGCTTCCTTAACTGCTCAAAGAAAAGAGACATCTTACCTAGCATGCAAACACATTTGGCATTCTGATCAGGGTTATCAAACGAGATTTCGCCACACCTCTGAAAGAGAAAGATGATGATTAAATTTAATTCAGGATTCAATATAAGTGTTTCTAAAACAATACTGTCTCACAATTATATAGTGCAGTAAAGTTTGCAATCTGCTTTTCTCACAAAAGCTCTGGGAGGTAGGTATGGCAAATATTTCTATTCCTACTTTATAGAAGAAGAAATTGAACCTGTGAGTAATTTGTGACTCGCTTGTTGACTGAATGATGTATGGCTATGCATATAATAATAACAATAAAAACACATTTTATAGAAATTTAAGATTTGTCAAGTACTTTACCTTCATTATCTGATTTGGTTCTCATTATAATCCTGTGAGGTAGGCGCTATTATTTTTCCCATTTTATAGATGAACAAATGAGATCCAAAAAGGCTAAGTGATACACCCGAGGGTGTATTGATGCTAAATTTCCAAGGAAGGTATTTTCTGTGTACAAGTCCAGTATTCTGGTGAGAATAGGAAGGCTGCCATTATAGATTTTGCTTCTTAAAATCTCCACAAAAATGATGATGATTTCTATGATGACTTCTGTTCCTCTTATTTTCATTGACTATTTGAGTCTACCCCCATAGGTCATTGTCAAAGAGTAAAACCTCTGGGATGGGTAAACTAAGAATGTTTTTTATTCATCAAGAACAAATTATTCCAGGGGCTCTTCTTGTTACCTGCACAGAGTTAATTCTGTATGTTATCCTGAGGGGTCATGGCCAGACAAGCAATCAGCTGAATCAAATGCTTTTCATTTTAATGGAAGGTGTGCAGCCTACTTGGAAGACTCAATGGTTTGGTACTAATTTCATTCAGTTTTGGATATCCTCCAATACCTGGCATATTCAAAAAGGAAACCTCTCAGAGCTACAACCAACTGTCCAAAATTACCAAAAAAACCCACAGGAATAGCATCAGTCTCACTGACAATATGAACAGTGAGATTCTAAAGAAAGAGAGGTCTCTTAAGGAGTCAGGGGACATCTACTAAGACAACTAAGTCACGTCAATAGTAGTACTTTTATTCAACATCATTAATCATTAATTTAACTCACTAATTACACAGTACTTATTAAATGTTTTGAATAGAGGTGCTAACAGAATGGTAAATATCTAATTTATGCCAACCTCATGCACACATCCCATGTATACTGCCTCCCCTCACTAACCCCATGATCATGCTGTCTTGGGATACTTGGAATTGAGAAAAAGAACTATCTGACTCAGCATTATTTCCCCATTACCTTTTTTCTTTCTCCTCAGGGGAATCATACAATATGATGTGCCCTTTTCTTTCTTCTGTCTTTCATGGCTCATGGTCCAGTTAATTTCATCTGAAATGCTTTCTATCTCACACATGCACAAACGTTCTCTCCAAACACCTTCGTTCTTCTCCTTTCTCACCTAACCCTTGATATCTTACATTAGGCCACCACAATAAGGAATGGGATCCGGAGGTCAGGTCACCAGTTTGGTCTGATTCCAAAGCCATTCAGCTTCCAGGGTAATATTGAGAGCTCTCTCAGTTAGTTAGTGATAGCTAACTCTTATATAGCACTTGTAAAGTATTTTCCAAGTGTTATTTTATCCTCCCAACAACATTGGGACATAGGTGTTATTATTATCCCAATTTTTAAAGTGGGGAAACTAAGGGACAGGGAAATTAAATGACTTTTCCAGGGTCACACAGTTAGTAAGCACTCAAAACCACACTTGCACTTACGACTTCCTGACTCCAAGTCCACTGTACACTACATAGATGATCTTTGGGGCCTCAACTCTGAATCCCAATGCTTCTGATCATAGAATCTTAGCTTTTGAAGGAAACTTAGGGGTCATCACTAGCCTTCTATCTGATGTTGCTTTACTCCCTTTCCTAATATTTCCACAAGTGATCATCCATCTTCTCCCCAAAAAAACACATTCCATTTTCTGACAGTGTAGCAGAAAGAACATTGGACTTGTAACCAGAGAACCTAGGTTGTGTTCCCAATGCTAGTACTTACAAATGGCATGAATCTGAGTTCACCACATCTTTTCTGCACTTCAGTTCTTAAAACACAACATCTTATAATCTTCCTGAATCAGGGCCCCTTCACGCGAACTGGTTTCATCTACATGATGATTTACAAATGGACTGATTTATATTCAGTGAAAAGGCATGTCAAGGAATAGAAAGTAGGTCAATGACAATGTGTCTTAGAGTGTGTGGAAGGGAATAAAGTGAAAACAGACTGGAAAGTTAGGAAGTGGCCATGCTGTAAATAAATGTTTGTTGAACTGACTTGTACAGACTACACCACAGGATTTTTTTGTGAGGAAAGTACTTCATGGTCCTCAAGTACTATGGGTTCATCTTAGCTATAACCATTTTTTTTACCATCTTGTTGTAGATCTTAGAAAATGTTAAGCATTATTTTATCTCCTTTACATTTCTTTTTAAAAATGTTTATTTCTTTTATTTCTCATTTATGAAATCAAACAAACTTTTCCACAACACAATAAAACAACAAAAAGGTGGTTGCACATGAAACTGCAGACCCACTATGCACAACTTGCCATTCCTTTTAAATATATAATCAATACATCAAGCAAATTTTTTTCTTCCCCCATCCTAGAGATGGCTACTGTTGGATAGAAATATGTAAGTATATGTAAAAGCATTCTATACACGCTTCTATTTATCAGTTCTTTTTCTGGACGCAAATACTTCAAATGTCCTTAGTAGTTAATTTGGATATTTAAAATAGTCAAAATGATTTAGTTGCTCAGAGTTGCTCTTAAAACACTGTTTTTAGTATACACAATGTTCTCTTGGTTCTACTCATTTCATTCTGCATTATTTTGTGCAAGTCTGTTCTAAAATCAATGAGCTCATCATTTCTTATAGCACAGTAGTATTCCATCATGATCATATATGACAACTTGTGTAGCCATCCCCCAGTTCATGGGCATCTTCCCAATTGTCAGTTTTTTGTCACCACAAAGAGAGCTGCTATGAATATTTTAGAACATATAGGTTCTTTTCCTTTTTTTGTGATCATTTTTGGAAACAGACTTAGCAGTGATACTACTGGGTCAAAGGGTATATACAGTTTTGTAACTCTTTTCCAGACTGCTTTCTGAAATGGTTGGATAAATTCACAATTCTACCAACAGTGAATTAATGTTCAACATTTGTTAGATTTGATCTATTATTCTAGTTTGTTGATATCTTTTGGGATCCCATTTAATTTATCCAACAAATTAATACTCCTTCTTGCCTCTCAACTGTATGTCATCTTCAAATGTGATATGTATGACATCTATGTTTTTAAACTAAATCATTAATGAAAATATTGAAGACAAGAAGTCTAAGGATGGAAACTTTTGTTGTGCCAGTAGAAACCTTCCCTTGTGGTCCTACTTGTGCCTGGGATTGTACTAGTTATTAGGGATACAATGACAAAAGTGAAATAGTCCCTTCCTTCAAAGAACTTAGATTCAAATGGGGGAGATAGCATATGGATACATTGGTATGCAGAATACATTTAAGATAACCTGGGAATAGACACTAGCTGCTTGTGTGGGGGAAAGAGAATTAAGAAAAATCTCATGGAGGAGGTAGCACTTGAGCTGAAACCTGAAGGAAACCAGGGATTACAAGAGGCAGATATGGTCCATGGAAGTCAGACAAAGGAAAGGCATGAAGATAGGCTATGGAGTATCAGATACATATGAGAAACAGTTGGATGGACAGTTGGCTGGAATGTAGATGGGAGAGTATGAGGAGGAGAGTAATGTATCATAAAGTTGGAAGATAGGATGGGTTCAGATTGAAAAGGTTTTAAATATAAAACAAAGGAGTTATATTTGATCTTGGAGGAAACAGGGAGCCTTTCAAGTTTTATTGGGCCAACTAGTTGGTTCAGAGGACAGAGCACCGAGTTTGGAGTTAGGAATACTTAACTTCCTGAATTCAAATCTGGCCTCAGACACTTCCTAGATATGTGACCCTGGGTAAGTCAGTTAACTCTGTTTGTCTGAGTGTCCTCATCTATCAAATGAACTGAAAATGACAAACCACTCCAGTTTCTTTACTAAGAAAATCCCAAATGGGGTCACAAGGAGACGGACATGATTGAAGGATGACTGAACAAAAAGAGTTTACTGAAAAGTAAGTTGACATGACCTTCAATTTAGGGAAATCACTCATGACTATGTCAATCAATAGTTAAATAGAGTATGGATTGGAGAGAGAAATTTCAAGCAGGGAAATAATTAGGAAACTTTTTCAATAGGCTGGGTAAAAGCATAAAGACATGAATTAGGTTTCTGTGTGAGTAGATAGAAGGGGAAAGATGTGAGAGATATTGAGGACATCATATTCATTAGACATGGGGACTTATTGGCTATGTCAGGTAAGCATAGAATCAAGGATGGCACCAAGATGGTAAACCTGAGTAGCTAGAATCATGGTGTCTTTGACAAAAATAGGGAGATTCAGAAGAGAGGTCTTTTTTTTTAAATGAAAGTTCTGTTTTGTAAATGTTGAGTTTGAGATGGCACAACATTCAAAATATCCAATACGCACTTGGTAATGTGGGTCCAAGGACAAAACCTTGGGGTACATGTCATAGATGAGGATGCGGCACTCTGAAAGGGGGAGATCAAACAAGAAGAGAACCAAGAAAATACAGTGTCATGAAAACCAAAAGAGAAGAGAGAATCAACAGCGCCAAGTATTGCAGAAAAGTCAGGAAGGATGAGAATTGAGGAAAGGCCATCAGTATTGGCAATGATGTCATCTCAACCTTCCTTAGGTATAGCTATTTAATCTAGTATTAAGCCAATTATGTTACAATGCAGTCTACACTTACCATATCAGTTTTATCCTCAAGAATATACAAAAGGGAAGATTTTGTAAAATGTTTTGCTGAAATCTAGATACCCCATGTCCACATAGTATTTTTATGCTATGTAGAGAAGTAGATTTCTCTATTTTACTATATCACATCATGCACAGATATTCTGAGAAAGCAATTTGACCTTCCTGTCAGCAACAGCGGAATCAATTTAATTTGCCCCAAAGCCTAAGTGCTATGAAATTTGGAATATTTTATTATTTCTGTCACATAGATGCAACCCTAGATTTGTGAGTATCTGGGTTACAAATGAATCTTTCTCTTGGGAAGCTTCTATTAGATTTTTTTTCTGGCTATAGCTAGCAGGTATATGATGCTTTACAAATATTTCATTTGATCCTTACAATAGCTCTGGGAATTAGTTGTTATTATTATCCAAATTTTATGGATGAGGAACTTGAGGTAAGCAGAGGTTAAATGACTTGGCCAGGGCTACCCAGTTAGTAAATTTCTGAGGTCAGATTTAAATTCAGGTATTTCTGAATCCAGGTCCAGTGCTCTAGCCATCGTACTACTTAGTTAACTATATCTAGTTACCATCTAGATATTTGGAAGGAGAAGTAATAATAAAGTTCACTTTCTAGCCCCTCCTTTTCCATCTCAGTTCTGTCTAGGAGGCTGGATTTTCAAAAAGGTCCATGATGTGCCTGAATTAAATAGTCAGTAACAGAGCAGGATCTTCCCAAGCCAAAATTGGATTGTCCCTTAAAATGAGATGACTTTCCCAATTAGATTCAGCAATGAACTAAATGTACAATGTGTAATTTTGTCTACAACCTTCAGTGGGAGGAGCAAGGCAGGCCACAAAAATGTTAAAAGTAATAATAGCTGATATGTATCACTTTAAGATTTTCAAAGTGCTTTTAGAAACTCTAGCAAAAATAACTTTTAAAAGACTTTAAAATCAAATGAAAGAGATGGAGGAAAACTAAAAAAATAAGAATAATTCAGAAAAACAAGATGATATATATAAATATACACAAAAGAAAGTCAATCAAGTAGAAAAGGAGATTCAGAATCTTAAGGAAGAAAATGATACCTTGAAAATCAGAATTGGGCAAGGTGAAGCCAGTAAAGTTATAAGAGATCAAGAAAGAATTAAACAAAATATGAATAATGAAAAAAATAGAAAAGAAAGTGAAGTAACTTATAAGAAAAACAACTGATCTGGAGAACAGATCAAGGAGAGAAAACAAGAATAATTAGACTATTTGAAAATCATGATCAAAATAAGAATCTTGATACAATAATATAAGAAATAATTAAAGGAAATTGTCCTGAAGAATTAGAACAAGGAAAGGAAAGTAGAAATAGAAAAAAGTCTATCAAACACCCCTTGAAAGAGATCCTATGAGGAAATCTCATAGTAATATTACAGCCAAATTCCAAAACCCCCAAGTAAAGGACAAAATATTTAAAGAAAAATCAATTTAAATATGATGGTACCACAATTAGAATCATGCAAGACCTAGCAGTGGAGACGTTAAAGGAACACTATATATCAAAGAGAAAAAAAAAACTGGGACTGTGGCCAAAAACTTCATATCCAGTAAAGTTAAACATAATGATGAATGAAAAAAAAATGGACATTTGGTCAACTGTCAGACTTTTAAGACTGTTCAAAAAAAAACCAACCTGAACTTAATAGAAGGTTTGACATACAAAAGCCAAGAGAAACATAAGGTACATACTAAAGACTGATTACAAGAAGTTCAATAAGGATAGACCGTTTACTTTGTACATATGTAAAATGTATACATGTCTAATATTGTCATTAGTAATTGGGTAGTTCGTAAGAAAAATTGGGTTAGACCTGAGTATGATATCCTTTAAGAAGTAAAACCATTTTGGAACAGCTCAAGAGAACAATTATTTTATACAAATGAGGTGCACGAGGAATAACTGATAGAGAGGAATTAGATGGGGAGGAGGGCTGGTAGTTCTGGTAACCTGCTTTCATTGGGTGTGGGTTTAAGAAGGAACAATGTATTTACATCTAAAAGAGTATAGAAGTCTTCTAAAATCAGAAGAAATAAAATGGTAAGGGGATAGGGAGGGAGGAGAGGACAAGGGAGAAATCTTTAGAGGGGAGGATGAGGGAATAGGTTGAAGGGGCATTATAGAAGGGTGCATAGATCAATGGGAATGGGAAGATAAGGGAGGGATTTCTAGAGAAGAGGGTGAGGGAATAAGTTATGGGGACTACAGAAGGGTGGTTAGATTTATGGGACTGGGAGGATAGGGGAAAGATCCTTGAGGGGTAAGATAAATAATAGGAGGGCAAAGTAAAGGATAGAAGCAAAGTAGAGGAGTCAGGAGGGATAGAATCAAGAGATATGTACAGACATAAAAACAAAGATCAAGAATAGAATTTGTTAAGGAAAGTATATCTTTATATATGTATGTAAATTTGTATATGTATGTGTATGTGTACATTTACATAGTAACATATCTGCACTTAATTGTAGCCTTGGGGGAGAAAGAGGGAAGGAAAGGTGGGAAAAAAGAATAAAATAAAAAACGCACAGTAGAGTACAAAAGAAAACTTATGAGGAAGCAAAGAAAAGGACAGCTTTCAGCACAACTTATAGTATTTATCATACAGACTTTCATGAAATGAAAATTTACTGTTACACATTCTGAATCCTTTCTTTTGTTCTGCTATGTACATGGCATTTTTTTCTTTTTCTTACTTTGAATATGTTTTTTGCTTCTTTTCTCTATTCTGTATTTGTGTTCTGGTATTTGAGTATAGAATAAAATTACACCACCACTTCCCCCCAAAAAAGAAACTCTAGCAAGAAAGAAGGTAATTACAAATGACTGGGCTCTATACAGGAAGTAGTAAGAAGGCTATGGTAGATACATACTGAACTTTTACTCTGTAAGTTTTTTGTCTTTCTTTTCCTTCTTCCCTCTCATTCCTTTTCCTTTTCTTCTTCTATTTCTTCCTCCCCTCCCCTCACCAATAGGGTGCATGACTTCATATCAAGTAATCCTAATAAACTCTAAGAAAGTATTAATTTGTAAATTCATTCCAGTTTTGTAGCGATGCTTGCATCTATGTATTTAGGATTATCATGAAAAATATATATCCTTAATTTGTCACTGTAAAAATAGATGTACATGTTTTCTACTGACCTAGAAATTTCCTTGAACATCCAAACACTTACTAATCCTCTTTAAGTAACACCTTCTCCTTGGCCCTCTTTCGTATCATCCCAGGACTGTGCTAAGTGACATGAAACTCACCTCTATCTTCTATTGGGCATTTGTTTGTCTCAAGAGTTGGAGGTTGACAAGTATTAGTCACTATACATACTACCCCAAGTGCTGCTATTGCTGAAACATCTATTTTCTATTTACCTTTGCCCTACTCTCTACCCAACCTTGTTACCTCACCCATCTGGTGACATAATCCCTGCCGAAGCCCTTGAGGGACGAACACTAAAGGTAAGAAAATCCTAAATTATTCCCTCTACCCACCTATTCCCCTCAACTATGACTACCAGTAAAAAAAAAAAAAAAAAGTGAAGTCAACAAATCAATAGGCATTTATTGAGATTTACTTTGGGCCAGGCATTGTACTAAGAACTGGGGATACAAAGAAAGGCAGTGTCTGTCCTCAAGGTGTTTACAATTTAATGGAGGACACAACATGTAAACAACTATGAAAAAACAATATATATTCAGGGATAATTTGAAGATAATCTCAGAGGGAAGGTTCTAGCATTAAACGGGATGATGAAAGGCTTCTTGCAGAAGGTGAAATTTTAGCTGATCTTGAAGGAAGCCAGAAAAACCAGGAAGGAGAGACAAGAAAGGAAAGAAGCAGAGACAATAATTCTTGTCTATCTATCTTACAAGGTTATTATGACAAAAAAAGTGCTTTGTAAACCTTGAAGTTTGCCATAGTGAATAAAGTTCTGGACTTGGGAATTAGGAAATTCTGCCCTTGAATCTTATTAGCTATATGTAACTACTTCAAGCCTCAATTTCCTCTTCTGTTAAATTAGGCGATTTGACCAGATAGTCTACAGGGTTCTTATAAAGAGTTCCTTCATTGTCTGTGAACATCAGCTACTACTGTCAGAGTAAAATCAACGCTAAGGTAGAATAAGTTAAAACAATAAAAATGAGAAGATATGGCATGCCACTAAAAAAATAAATCCAACTTACCTCTTTTAAAGAAATTATTAATCCCCCCAAATGGCAAACAGATACAAGGACAGATAAGCAGTGATTATCATTATTCCTTGAGGAAGTTTAATCACAGTGAATTGATCATTATCACAATGAGAATAAGAGAATGTTATCATCTTGTAAGTAAGCATCATTTCTTGGTGCTAGTGTCCCCAGCACCTAGCACAGTGACTGGCACATAGTAGGTCCTTAATAAAAGCATAGTGATTGGCTGACCAAAAAAGTCTAGAAATGGCCTCAGAGGCAGCAAGTGCTTCATGTCTTTGCCAAGACAAGTGCAACACTACAAACAAATAATATAAACACATAAAATTATGGTGGCTGATATTGGAAGATCATGAGCAGTTTTATTTCATGAGAGAATGAGAAGTAGTAGAAGGAGCAATAAATTTACAGAAAGTTGGATGACATACTCAAGTCAGATCATCCAGAGTACATATAAGGAAGAAACCACAGCCAAAACAGATTCACAATGGAAAAGAATGATCAAGTTTGCTACCGCAAACAACTTTCTCCATTAATGAAAATGGAACTAACATAGTTGGACTTTTACCATCATAGCTCCCACTGTACTGCATAAAGAAAATATAGTATTGAGGGATGAACAAATCTGTTGTCCAGACCACAATATTCAATAGGAAAGACAGTTCATAAAGCTCATTCATTGGTATGAATTTTGGAAAGAAACTAAAAAAGGGTAATGCACTTAACTCAGAATAGAAAAGAAGGGTGACCGCAAGATAGGTTGCATTTAGGAAACTATGCTGTGTTTTAATTGACACCTAGTCACTCCCTGGACTTGGTATAGGAAACTCCCAAGGGAAGAAACTCCATCTGCCAATGAAAGCAGCTTAGTAGTGTAGAAATTGTGCTGGACCTGGAATCAAGAAGACCTGAATATAAATCTGGCCTCAGATATTTTCTAGCTCTGTGACCCTGGCCAAGTGACTTAATCTGCTTGCCTGCCTCAATTTCCTCATCTGTAAAATGGAGATAATAATAAAGCACCTACCTCCTAGGGTTATGGTAAGAATCAAATAAGAAAATGATTGTAAAACACTTGATAAAGTGCCTTATGTTGGCTATTATTATTTTCTGGAATATATGGCCTTACACATTTTTGTAGACTTGCACTGAGAAGTTAGGTGCACAGAGTAACACAGCGAATTATGTGTTAAAGGCAGAACTGAGAATTTCTGGTTTTGGGCCATTATTCCACATGTCTCTCATCATTATATTATTAGTATTATAAAACCTCTAGTGTTATGAATTTTATAGTTTTATTCATGAAGTGGCTCAGTTACACCATAGACCAAACAGGCTTCTGTGAATGAGTTTAGAAGCCTCAGCATTACTAATGACATAATTTCTATGGAAAAAATATGGTGTAAGTTCCAAACAACTGAATTATGGGTTAAATTTTGGAATGTAGCCAGACTATAAGTAGGGTGGGGCCTCTGAAGGTAAGACTGAATTTAGAGGATGCCAAATTTAATGGGTACTTGTAGTTCTTCCCCAGTGGAGAAACAATAGCACTTAGCACTTCATTAGCAAGTATAAAGGTATTTATGATAATTCATTTTAAAAGGAAGTTACCAACTATAGTTGTATGAGAAAAGTTCTGGATCAAAATTTGTGGAAAGTGAAAATTATCATTCTATGTATACAATCTGAGAAGCTTTTCTACTATTAAGAAATTTAGGGGCAAAGGGGATTTTAAAGATCAAATTTAATCTTACAAATCTGGTCTCTGCTATACACAAAGACAGAAGGGAAATTGAACTTCCATTTTTCCTGAATCCTTTTTTCCACAACTGGACTCAGAGAAAGTAGCCAGGAACCAGGGGCCAGGATGGCTCAGTCCAACAAAGGGGATGGTGGAGAGAGAAGAGTGGCAATGTATTTGGGGGCAGACTGACAAAGAGTCCTTCAGAAACAGCCTGGAGTCAGTCATCCTGGGTTTTATTTTTAGCTCTTCTACTGACCTAGTAGGGTTCTTTTTTTTGCTCATCAAGTTATTTGATCTCTTTATGCTTCATTTTTCTCATTCGTAAAATGAAAATAATATATAATGATATATTATGTTAATATAATAATATAATTAACAATTAATACAATATAATCAATATAATAATATATAATATAACATATATATAATATAATAATAATATGTACCACATAAGCAAGTATGGGGTGTATATGAAGATTAATGATCCACTGAGTCTGATCTTATTTCCAGGGACAGAGTAAAGTGTTCCTTTTTGGGTGGTGCGTTAAGTGCTTAAAACCCTTTAGGGATCACTAAGATCTATTTATTGAATTACTTCTTCCACTAATTTATGCCTTTCTGATTTAAAAGAGTTAATTTTTTAAAAAGTCAGTTATGTTGTTCCAGACAGGAACAAATCAAGAATTTCTAGCATGCTTTCAGTTCTTGGTAAAATGATAAAAAGGAGCACTGGATAGTCATACTTTGGCCCAACAAAGGAAAGTTTCAGGAAGAGTCGTTTACCTGCTATTAACTGCAAAATAAGGAGGTCTCTTTTGGTGGTCTCCCCTTCTTTTTTTTAAACCCTCTTTATTGCAAGGTCAGTGTGGGCTGCTAGTAGCCCTATGGGATTCTGAAATGCTAAGCGCTGCATTACGTAACTGATCTTTCAGAGCACTGTGGGTGTTGAGAGCTGTAGAGAGGGCTCGTGCTTTAATTCAGGCTCACGAAGAAATCTGAGGGCAGCTTCTACCACATTCACGGAGCACGCATTCCTTAGCATTCCTTTCCTTCTCAGGTTCACTGAACAGTCAAGCTAAGGGGGAGTTGGGGTGAATCACTGCTCCGAATAAAGATACTTTTCTCTTCCCCTGTCACAGGAGCTGCAGAAGTGACTGCTCATCTCATAACGAGTTCCTATCCTGTGAATGCATTGTGTTATAAAGTTACCTGATGACGGTAACAGATTTTCATTCAATGCCCAGAAGAGAATCTGATTGCTTTGCAGACATCAAAGTAACTAGATTCTTTCCACCCTCTTTTCTCATCAATCCTGGCATTTACTCAAGCCAAAGCAGTGAGAGCCCATCAGCTGCCAGACCTAGAATGGCCTTACCCTTGCTGTGCAACTCAGGGGCATGACCCAAGTTAGGAGATTAGCTGGGGCTGTAATCTTGGCTCAGAGCAAATAGAAGACTCTAAGATTTGCCATAATGGAAAGTCAGATGAGATGACAGAAACCTACCAAATTCTGTCTGCCAAATTCTAAACCTGAGTGTTGAGCTGTAGTCCCAGTGAAGAAGCAGAGGAAGGAAGCAGATCTGAACTTTTAAATGATGGCCAGTAAGACATAAACAATTAGTGCTGGAGTGAGGAAAATATGTCATTCGTGAGAAGCTAACTTTTCCGTATTCCTCTTGGATGGAATATATGGCTTCTGAGTTTCACTTCAGCTCTCCCTTCCATGTTTTTATTGCCTTGGTTTTGGAAACTTAGTTGAGTGGAGTCAACACAAGCAAAATAGGGGGAAAAGAGCTTAGGCAACTATCTGGATAATTAAGGCCCTGAACCTTGTTAGTTCAAATATAGAAGTATTCTTATTAATACCTATCTAACTTGTCTAAATTGATAATATTTTATAGGGGCATGAGACTTTTCAACTTTTAAAACATGTTCACTTTTGTTATTTTATTTCATCACTACAACTGTGTAGATTGGGAAAATATTATCTCCTTTTAACAAGAGGAAACTGAGGCCCAGAGAAGTTGAGTGAATTACCTACAACCATGGACAAGTGAGAGGTAGAGTTAGAATTACTACGTTTACTGACTCCCCAGGTCTTGATTGCACTAAATCAGATATCTGAGAAAAATGACTTTGCTTCACTTTTGCCCATGTAGACACAAGCTGATAGGTAGGAAAGGAACCTCAGAAGTCTTCCAGCTCAACTTCTTTATTTAACAGACAAGGAAATGAAAGTCTACAGATCTAACTTGACTTGCCTAATGTCCCACAGATAGTAAGTCAGGCAGTCAATAAGTAGGCCATATGTGTCAGGCACATAGTAGGTGCTTAATCAATGTTTGTTGGCTGACTGATTGCCAGACACTCTGCTAAACACTGGGGATACAAAAAAAGAAAAGTTAGTTCCTGGCCTCAAGGGGCTTACAATCTAAAGGAGGAGAAAACAAGCAAATCAATATATAAAAAGTACATCCAAGATAAATAGGAAATAATGAAAAAAGGAAAGGTACTAAAATTAAGAGAGGTTAGAAATGGATTTTTGTAAGAGATGGGATCTTAGTTGGGGCTTGAAGGAAATCAGAGAAGCCAATAGGCAGGCAGAGATGAGGAGGAAGAGCATTCCAGGTAGGGGTGGGAGGTGGGGGAGTGGGGCAGATGAGACGCAGCCAGAGAAAATGCCTGAAGCCAAGAGATGGAATGTTTTGACTGCAGAACAGCAAAGTGGCCACTGTTACTGGATGGAAGAGTAAGGTTGAAGAATAACATGTAAGAAGACTGGAAAGGTGAGAGAAGTAGATTATGAAGGACTTTGAATGCTAGAAGATTTTGTATTTGATCCTAGAGGCAATAGGGAGCCAGTGGAGTTTACTAAATGGTAGGAGAGGGAGGGGGTAACACCATCAGACTTAGACTTCAGGAAAATCACTTTGGTGGCTTCATGGAGGATGGATTAGCATAGGAAATTACCTGAGGCAGGCAGACCCATCATCTGGCTGTTATAGTAGCCCAGGAGTGGGATGATGAAGATGTGCACCAGAGTGTTGGCAGTATTCAAGAACAGAATACATTGCAAACTGGCAGAGCTGGGATTCAAACCCAGGTTGTTTGAGGCCAAATCCAAAAGTCTTTCCACTGCATCCCAAACCATCATGAATGCACTGTATCTTAGGACATGGTACATCCATCTTTTCTCAATAAAGAGAGCAATGAGAGGAGGAAGGAAGGCAGAAAAATGGAGAAGGAAAGAAAAACTGAGGATGTGGAGTGGATGGTGATGCCTCAGACCCATAATTGGCTGGTCCTGCTTGAGACCTTTGTAAGTATAAAGTTAGCCAACAGATCTGTCATAACCTTTTCTGAAAGTAAATTTCTCAGCAGCTCCTTTCTACAACAATAATTTTAAAAAAGAAGAAACAAAAAAAATGAATAAATCAAACTCTAGACATTGAAATAGTTGCTCTAGAAATTCTAAAAGACAAAAAAATTCTAAATTAAAAAAAATCAACTAAGATTATTTGCTTTCCATTTTCTCTTTGGGGAAATGCGTAAGAAACATTCCTGAAATAAATAATTTGAAGGCTCCTTTTCCTAAGAAGTTTGCAATTGCCATTTCTTTTGGGCACTGCCTGGCTACAAATGACTTTTAGAAATTCTCTCCATTTTCTAAAGGCTTTCAAATAACACTCTGGAGATGAATCTGCCAGTGAGGAAGGCCTCTGTGCACCTTGAGAGGGTGGGGTCTCACTTCCATGGCACTTACAGTGTATTTTCCAAGAGCACATTTGCGGTTTCTTGACGCTTTTTCTGTGGTAATAAATTTTGCTCCTGTTAATGGGTAAAAGGTAAATGTTTTATGCAGAATGAAGCTAGCTGTTTAAAAGTCTTGTGTCTTTCTTCATTTTGCAATATGTGCTATTTGGGGTTGAACCAAACCTAGAACAATTCCTGCTTTTAAAAACAGCTTTGTTAGACTGTTTAGTGTGGAAGCTAACAGAAATATTTGTTGCTTTTCTGGAAAACTGACAGGTAGTGGAGAATCTGGGAAGGAATAAGTCATTCCTTAATTCTTTTCTTTCTTTCTTTTTTTTTAAACAGTGGTTGCTATTCATTTTAAAGTCCCATGGAAATTTTCAGAAGAGAAAAAGTACAAATAAAACAAATTTGTGCCACACACTTAAGAAAAAAAACATTCTACAGGTTGGGTTTCAAACTTATTGTCTTGATTATTCTGAATAAGAAGAGATCATCGCCTTAATTATTTGCATATGAAAGTCAATCAAAAGACGGGGACAGAACTGCCACAAGTCCCTTAGCTCTTTCATTGCTCATGTTAACCTAAGGATCCCAAAGCAGAAAAACAATGAAGATATCTTGGTACTGGGAAAATAGAGCTGAAAAATTTTATAAAAGTTGATGCTAATTCTTCATAGCAAAGGGAATTTCACTAATTAGGTTACAAATGTTGCTTTCTCATAAGAATATGCCAGCTTTACATGCCAGTTTCAATTCACATTTACTCAACAAGCATGCAACAAATATAATGGTTCTATCCTAATTTCTAAGGCTAAGGGTTGAGGCTGTGATTTTTGTTGGCAAAAGAAACTGCTTCTATTACTGTAGGTCAGCACTTTCCCTGCAACCTGTCTAGAATATAGAGAGGTTAAGCCCAATAGCACACAAGTATGTAAGAGATGAGGGTGGAACCATGGCTGACTTTAAGGACAGCTTTCTACTCATCATGCCATTCTGATTCTTGTTAGGGATTTAAATACCTGACCTATTGGAGTTTGTAATTTACTTTTCTTCAGTCATATCTGTGACCCCTTTTGGAGTTTTTCTGGCAAAGATATTGGAGTGATTTGTCATTTCCTTCTCCATCTTGTTTTACAGATGAGGAAACGGAGGCAGACAGAATTAAATGAGTTGCCCAGGGTCACACGGCTAGTAAGTGTCTGAGGCCAGGTTTGAACTCAAGAAGAAGAGTCTTCCTGAGTCTAGGCACTGTGCTACCTGCTTGGAGGTGATTAAACATACATACAAATAAATATAGTCCATGGCAAAGTATGGTGGGGAAAAATATTCAAATAAAGTGGCCAAGGCAAATTTGAAGAAGGGATTGCTTTCAGTGGAAGAGAGCCAGGAAGTCTTCAAATTACACATGAGTTGGGCCTTGTTGTTTATTCTTCCTTCTGGAAGAGGACCAATGACATCAGAAGGGTGATTATCTTGACTTGTGAGGGAAATGGGTTTAAGTGAGGCAGAGCTGTGCAAAGTCCTCAGCCTCACAATCTCCTCCAGAGTCACCAGAGTCTAATGGCAAGACAGGAATCAAGACAACTGGTGGTTGTATTTCATTCTATACACAATGGAAAGACACACTATAGGTTGATCAACTGAATATTAATTACATGATTAGACCTGTGCATTAAGATTATTTTGGCAGTTGAGTGAAAGGTAGCCTGGAGAGTAGAGAGATTGTAGAGAGGACAACCAGCCTAAAGTTGATCATTGTAATTTAGGTGACAGATGACCAAGGTCCAGACTACGGCAAGTGTGAAGGGAGACTAGGGGATGACTGAAAGTGATGTCATGGAGGAAGAATGAGCAGAGATTGACAAAGGATTGGATGTGGGTGGGAGGAAAAAAGTGAGTCAAGACTGATTCTAGTGTTTTGAACCTGGGTCACTGAGATAGTAGCATCTTGCTTGATTATTTCTATTTACCATCATAAAGAAATAATGCAAATCTACCAAGAGCACAAGTACCTCTCATTTGGGTTGGAGCTCTGATTTCATTGGTTTAGGAAACTAATGCAGAATAATATCTGGTCTGAATCTCAGGGTCTTACCCAGAGCACTTAGAGGTTAAAAGACTTGCCCAGGGTCACGCAGTGAGTATGTGTCGGAGGTAAGACTTGAACCAAGATTTTCTTAACTCTGAAGCTGGTCTCCTGTCCTATGCTATGATACTTTTTTCTTCATTTATCTAAATATAATTGTTATAGTAGGATTTTTAATCAAACGAATTTCACTTACAAGACTTCTATTTTTCCATTCATTTTCATCACACTACAAGTCACAATAGGTAATAAAAACCACTTGAGAATTTAGGAAATCTTTTTTCAGATGATCTAGTTAAAGAAAGAGTACCTACTACTATTGCTACCTGTTGGGGGTGGAAGCTCAATTCCATGTGGACAGTCTCGGGCGGGTAAAGGTGGGAACTTCTAAATCTTAGAGTTCTCATGAGGCCCCCCAGAAAACAGCAGGGAATTGAGGAGTGAGACTGAGCTATCTCGTGGATTTCCGCCTCTTCCTGTGAGAAACATGATGGGAGGAGCATCCCCGCCCTCGAGACTGACCCGGATCTGGGCACACCTATTGTCATCTAACAGGCACGGTATTCAGGTGCAAACTATGCGGCTGGAGAGCTTAATTAGGGTCAGGAAAGCCTGAAGGCACTCTTAGCGCTGAGGGGCCCTTACAGGACAGAAGGCCCCTTTTCCTCTCTTCGCTCTTCCCTCTCCCCTCTCTCCCCACTTCCACTTCTGCTTGTAATCTCTTACTGTAAGATCTTTGCCTCCTTGGGAGATTTCTCTCTCCCTCCTAAGGAAGAATTCCCCCTGCACAATTAACCAGGACCCTGAATAAAGCCTAACCCTTGTTCGACTCCGGAAAGTCTCTTCTCTCATACGTTTATCCGGTTTGGCCAACCGAAGACCTGGGACAGGTAAGGTAAGACTCGGGTAGCCCTCAGGCCTCTAGGCCTGGCAGCTACCAATAATACTCCACTATTTAAATTGTCTTGTTCTGTACTCAAACACAGATTTCAAAACAAAATAAAACTGAATGGGAAAATATACTAGGGTCTCGGAAAGTCTGGTAATATCATCTGTGTCCTTGCCTTACGTTTCCCTGTAGACATAACATTCCCCAAAGCTTTCTTAAAATGTTTTTTTTAAAACCAGCTCCAAAGAGCTTTACCATTTCCAAATGTATTTTTCTATACTTTTCTCCTTACTTAGACTTTGCTTCTTTTCAGACAAAATGTGATTTTCTTCATTAGGATATAAGCACCTTAAAGGCAGGGGGTTGTTTTATTTTTTATCTTTGTATACCCAGCGCCTAGCAGATTGCTTGGCCTGTAATAAATGCTTAATGAAAGTTTCCTGATTTATCAATTGAGGGCAGGGATTGTTAAGCTGTTTGTATTCTTAGCACAGTGTCTCCCACATGTTAAATTCTCAATAAATACTGGGTTTTACAGAACAGTAATATGCATTTATATGGCATTCTGTGATTACAAAGCACTTTCAAGCCTTCTCTCATCCAATTGTCATACAAGGCTTGTGAGATTGATAGGTTGGGCATTACTAACATTATTTTCAATTTACAGAAAAGGAAATTTAGACTCTATGTAGATTACCTAAGGTCACATAGCTGCTAAGTGTGACTAGTTTTAGGACTAAAATTAAACTCAGGTTTTCTGATTCCAAGTCTGGTGTTCTTTTCACTAAAATATCCCACATTTTTCTGTAGAATATCATAGGATTCCAGAATCACAGAATGTCAGACCTGGAAAATCGTCATGTAGTCCAATTCCATTACTTTACCAAGGCTCATAAAGTTGAGTGGAATTGCTCAGCATCCCACGGCTAAGAAATGACAGAGCTGAATCGTCGAACTCAGGACTTCTGACTCCAAGGCCTGATCTTTTTATAGTATAACAGTTTTCCATCTGACAATATCCTCAGTTTGTTGCTATGTCCATGAAACAACTTTCAAGATGCAGCAGCAAACAGAGCTAAGGACTGAAATCCTTGCTTAATTAATGAAGGCTCTCTCTATTGCCTGCTGAAACAGCAGTAGTTGCCCAACTATTAACGAATGATTGACTAGGATCTGAAAATTAGTAGATTGTGCATGGGTTTACCATTTCGTTCCCAGCCTAATAGCTTACTATCTATTTAAATTTGTAGCTGTCCCCATCAAGGATAAACATAGCAAAATACTATAGAAATTGGCTCACCATTGTCAGTCAGTCAATAGACATTTAATAAGTGCCTACTATGTGCCAGGCACAGTGCTAAGAGCTGGAGCTTCAAAGAAAGGCAAAAAACAAAACAAAAAACCTCCCAAAAAACAGGTCCTGCTCTCAAGAAAGTAACAATCTAATGGTGGAGAAAACCCAAAACAGAAAAAGCAAAGGTGGGGAAAAGGGGGAAGGGTATTATGCTTAGGACATGATTAAGTCCAGAGGCTTGGAGGGGAAAGTCTATGGAAATGAAAAGATGGATGTCCTGAGAGCCCTCTTTAAATAGAAGATCTGGGAGGAGTTTTTGGCTGTATCCTCCAGTCTCTCATCCAAGAGAGTAAAGGGCCTCAAGTGTGGGGGTTGCGGGAGGCACTAACAAGGTATGAGTTCTAGCATTGTAAGATCATTCTTACAGGATGATGAGGTTCCAGGGGACCTCATGAAGTCGAAAGGAGCCCAGAAGGGTGGAGAGTAAGGGGTCATTGTTAGACTATTAACTGCTTGTGAGAATTTTGCCATAAACTATCTAGTATGAAAAGTCTATTCTAGCTGGCTAGAGCAGTAGGAAAAAAATGGTGGCTCTGTTCCTTCAAGTCTATTAGGGACACACTTCATAAATTCCTTATATTAGGTTTATTGTTAGATGTATCTCTGTTAATAGTAAGATTACCTGTTTTCTAATACTTCCATTTAAAAAAAACTTGCCTTATAATACTCTGAGTAAGGTAGCTTGCTGTCATGAACACAGAGGGTCTCACATCCAAGAAAACCTGGTGTCATGTCCCTCCTCTGACACATATTGGCTCTGTGATGATAGGCAAGTCACTTAACTCTCAGTATCCTAGACAACTCTATAAGAGTATAAATTATAGAAAAGTGCCAACCTATAAAAATAGAAGGAATTTGCTCATTTTAGAATTCCCTATACTAACAGTGGCACTGCAGATAGAGTGCCAGGCCTGAAGTATCCACTTCCTGACTTCAGATCTGGCCTCAGATACTTAGTATGCTGTGTGATCCTGGCAAATTATTTAAGCCTGTTTGCCTCAGTTTCCTCATCTGTAAAATGAGTTGGAGAAGGAAATTGCAAACTACTCCAGTATCTCTTCCAAGAAAAACCCCAAATGGGATCATGAAAAGAAGTCAGACACAACTGAAACAATTAAACAACAAGAAATACTAATAAAATCACAAACCACACTGCAATAACACCTTACCTGGGTCCAGAGTTTTACAACTGACAAAGAACTTTTATATGGGTACCTGTGTGCATCCATTACAAGTCTCACAATAATTTGAAGTGGGCAGGGAAAATATGATTATTCTTACTTATAGATAAGGAAACTAAACTAGTAATCAATGGAATAAAAAATTGGAATTCTAGAACCCCAGTCTTTGGACAGGCTGGTACTCTTCTCTTTACCATACTGAAAGCAAAGGCCTCAGCATATGCCCTTCTCCATGTAACCTTAGGCCTTATGTCCATTTCCATGGGAAGTTCCACTGGTCATCAGATCAGGGAGATTCTCTGGTCACACCAATGACGCATTATTGAAGTGATCTAACATACAGATAAAATCTGAGGTAACATGAATCGAGGAAATATTCTCTCCCATGAGACCACCTTCCCACATAAAATATAACTTCCCACAAGCTCAGGCCTGGCCTTTGAAATGGTGACAATTGTTCAGGATGGTATCTTGGCACAGAAAATGAAAACTAGAAAAATAACCTGGGTCAATGCCACTTCTACTTTCCCTACCCTTTGTGGTTCTAACCAAATTAAAGCCTATATGAGGATTCTGAAGAGTATAATCCTCTGGATGGGGAAAGTATTGATTTGGTCTGATGCAGTTTAAGGAAAATGTCTACCTTGAATGGAGAATTCTTAGGAAACAGGACAACTAGTCAGGGAACAAGGAGAAAAGATGGCAAAAGGGATACAGGAAGAAAATAAACTAATGAGTATTTACAAGGAGTGTTGAATACAGCACCAAGCCTCCTCTTCTTGAGTTCAAATCTGGCCTCAGATACTAGTTATGTGATCCTGGGTAAGTCACAACCCCATTTACATCAGTTTCATCACTGTAAAATAAGCTGGAGAAGGAAATGGCAAACCACTCCAGTATCTTTTCCAAGAAAATGCCAAATAAGGTCACGAAGAATTGGACGTGACTGAAACGAATGAGCAAGAGCAGCAGCATATACCCAGGTATTTATCCTGGTGAATTTTCTAATGTTGAGACACAAAAAAATGAAAATAAGATAAAAATGAATGGGTTACAGATAAGCCAAGGCTATAGATCCCTGGCTCTTCCATCTACTCCCACCCACAAACAAGTCTGAGGTCATAGTAATTTTTTCCTCCTCCTTTCTCCCAGTTTTAGCTACTGGATGGCCAAGGAAAATAGAATTCCCACTAAAACATCCTGCTGGGATCATATGTGAAGCTAGTTTGTGCTACTGCTCAAACTGTTAGCACCATAGTGTTGAACACATCACAATTTCCCCCAGCTCCTGGTGAATGCTTTTTCTGGGTTGTCTATTTCACAGTAGCCTAAGTACAGATGCTTCATTTTCTCTCCACTATGTGGGTGGCACCGAGGGGTTTAATCTCTAAATGATGTGGTAGCCCCTGGAACTCTTGTTACTATAGGACAGCCGATTTGGAACTGGGGCTGATCTCAGTTTGAGCTCATGTTTTCTTTCTAAGCTTTTCCAATGAAAGAGCAGATTTCTATCCCATTCCAGGCTGTTAAAACGTCAGGCTAATACTTTTCAACAATCTGTCAGTGCTGATCTCCAGCAGCAACCTGGCACTTCGTGGCTCTCCGGCTCTTACTGTCTAACTTAACCTCAGCCAGTCAAAATAGAAGACACACCAGCAAAAAAAAAAAATAATAATTGCTTTAAACTGAGGGGAAAATTCCTAATGAACCTATTGTTGCCAGTAGTCAACAACTAATCTATTGGCTAAATAGCCTGAGCTAACCTTCAGGAAGGCCAGGTACTCATAAACCTCTAATTAGCTTTGGTTAGGAGGTACTTGAGAGATATTAGGATTTTTGGAAGATGGGCCTTCTAGTTTTTATTTTTTAAAAATTATTATTTTAAACAGCCTTGTTTTTTTCTTTGGTCTAGGAACAAAATATTAGCTTAATGTTGTATGCTTTCTATTAGCAAAGTGCCAGGAGTCAGAGAGTCTCTCAGCATTTCACTACAAATCCCTATTTTTAAATGTTTAAAACTCAGTTATTGTGAGGTAAAATTTGGAAAACCAAGTTTTTGCTCAAGTGATTTTTCTTCTCTTTTTTTTTCTCTTTTTCTTCCCTTTTTTTTTTCTTCATGAAATTGTTCAGAATATGTCCCAATCCATGAGTGCAGATTTTGTCTTTTTTTGCCACTGGACGGTAGAGGGCATTGGCAGTAGGGTATGCTCAGAGTGCAAGGAGACACCCTCAGGAAGGAAAGAAGGCATTTAGAATGGGGCGGATGCCAGGAGGCCACTGCAGTGACTGCAGATGTCTCTAGTTTTATCCAGCCACATTTCATGTACTAGTTTCATTCTTGGTTTCTACTACACCCAGAAATGACACACGGCAACAACAAACACCACAGTTAAAGAGACCAACGTTTCATTGGCACAGAAGCAGGGACTGCAGACTAGTGGAGTACTGTAGCCAACATTTTAGGAGGGGGTGTGGAATTTGTTCATTCAGAGGCAAAGCGTATGCTGGCCTGTCGTAAGGTTTATGGACTGTAACTAAATCATCCCTGGGGTATTTCTTAAGCATATTTCAGATTTCTACTGTACAGCAGGTCTGTCTGTCTTGGTCTGAGAAGATTTATTGCTTTAAAAGACAGAAGAGTCTTGTGATAATACTGTTTTACTTATAACACCAGACAGTGTTATAGACTCTGAGGATACCAATGCATCAGATGAAAACATTTGTGCAATCTTCTAAGAGGGAGAAAAAAATATCAGAACTGAGAGAGCATGGCACTAACTAATTCTATTTTTGTTGCTGTTTAGTCATTTTTCTGTCATGCCTAACTGTTTGTGACCCTATTTGAGGTTTTCTTCCCAAAGATACTGATGCAAAGATACTTCCCAAAGAGTGGTTTCCCATTTTCTTCCCCAACTCATTTTACAGGTGAGGAAACTGAGGCAAATGGGATTAAGTGACTTGTCCAGGGTCACATAGCTAATAAATGTCTGAGGCCAGATTTGAACTCATAAAAATGAGTCGTCCTGACTTCAGAGCCATGCTATATCCTCGGCACCACCTCACTGCCTTGTGAATTCTATATCACATTTCTACTGTTCACACAATCTTCACAGAGGATTAGGTCATTCCCTCCAGGAGGAGAGCCCAGCTGCCTTACAACATAGTAGGGAGCCTCAGGGAAATAAATGATGTGGAGAGATGGGAGTCAGATAGTGCTGAAGGGGCAAGGACAGAAGATACTAGTATCACTAAACATCTAAGAAATAGTCAAATTCCAGAGAGGAACCAAAAAGTCTAGCCTATGAGGTATACAACTTGGTTGATGGGCAACTTTCATTCTGGAGCTGATCAGACCAATAAGTGCTCAGAAGGCTCTACCACAGGTCAGACATAAATAGTCCCTGTGAACATTTCGAGTGGATTCTCTAAATTTGCTCATCTTACATTTCTTTTAAACTACTTTAATTCATTTTTGCTTACAGACCACAACACCTTCTCTGATGAGGGCATGCCATGCTGTGTGGTCCTGTGCCAATGTCTTCTATGTCACACAATCAATTCCAAAGTTCTTAAGAGACCTTGAGAGTGTCCTTGTATTACTTCTTCTGACCACTGTGTGAGTATTTGCCCTGGGTGAATTCTCCATAAAATAGTCTTTTTGATAAGTGCACATTTGCCATTTGAACAACATAGCCAGCCCATCATAGTTGTGCCCTCTGCAGTAGAGTTTGAATAGTTGGCAGTTTAGTTTGAGAAAGAACTTCACCGTCTGATATCTTATCTTGCCTGGTGATACTCAGAATCTTTCTAAGACAATTCAAATGGAAGCAATTCAGTTTCCTGGCATGGTGCTGGTACACTGTTCAGGTTTCACAGGCACACACCTATGAGGTCAGCATGATGGCTCTGCAGACCTTCAGTTTTATAGGCAGTTTAATACCTCTTCTCTCCCACACCAAGACCAAAGTGGAAGGAGTATTGGTGAGTGCTTTTTTGTTTGCAGATGATTGTGTGCTCAATGCAACCTCTGAAGCTGAGATGCAACAAAATATGGATCAGTTCTTTGCTGCTTGTGCTAATTTTGGCTTGACAATTAACACCAAGAAAATGTAATTGCTCTATCAGCCAACACCACATCATCCATAAGTGGAACCATTGGTTACAACAAATGGAGAAATTTTGAATGCTGTGGATAAGTTCACTTACCTTGGCAGTATACTTTCCAGGAATGCACACAGTGATAATGAGGTTGATAACATTCATCACCAGAGCAAAGTCAGTGTTTGGGAGGCTCCAAAGGGAAGGTGTGGATGTAAGTTCAAGGAGACATCAAATAAATGTCTAGGTCAGCTTAGCCTACACTGGGGTCAGTGTTGGTTCTGGGCCAATACATTAAAGGGAGATTTTCAGAGTATTGAGTATTGAGTTCAAAAGTCAGTTTAAATCAGAGACCGTGGGGATAATTGGTGTTGTTCAGTTGTTTTGCAGTCCTTTCCCACTCTTTGAGACCCCGAGGTTTTCATGTCAAAAAATTGGAGTGGTTTGCCATTTCCTTCTCTGACTTGTTTGATGAGGAAGTGAGGTATACGGGGTTAAGTAACCGGCCGGGATCACATAGCTAATAAGTGTTTGAGACTGGATTTGAACTCATGAAAATGAGTCTTTCTGACTCCAGGACTGCACTGTAGGCATGTGCCAATGAGCTGCCCTTGGAGATGTTTAGGAATCATTAGACTGTAAGCTTTTTGAGGGTAGGGACTGTTTTGCCACTTTTTGTATCCCAACCACTTGGTACAATGCTTAGCACATAATAGGTGCTCAATAAATGTTTATTGATTGATTGAAGGCAGGAATTTACCGAGTGTTAGCAACTACAGGCAATTTGCTTCCCAGGATTTGCTGGTTCATGCTACTTCGGTTTGAAACTAGTCCTTCCCTTCTGCCTGATAAATCAGAATGGTGTTATTGCTGGTGACAGTAGACATTATGCTGCCTGCAGGGATCTAATGAATATTAATTAATGGTAAAGATGAAAATTGATTCTTTGTTCTATTAAGTCAACATGTTCTAGGGAAAGATAAATTTTCCTAATGGGAGCTCCAAAGATCTGGGTTCAAATCCTTCTTCAGACATTTACTAGTGGTTTAGGCTTGGGCAAGTTCTTTGGCCTCTGTTTCCTCATCTTTAAAATAGGGAAAATAAGAGCACCTACTTACTAGGACTAGTATTTCAAGTGCTTTGTAAATACTAGCTCTTATGCAAACTGGGGAAGAATTTCTTTTTTCATTAAGGGCAGATAAATAAATTATTTATTAAGTAGCTATTTGATGTGCTGGAAGCCATCACCTTGCTAGGCGCTGAACATAAAAAAACAAAAATAAAAATAGTCCTTGTCCCCAAAGAGTTTCCAGTCTAGCTAAGGGAAACTTGCCCATATTTAGGTATAGATATATTTAGGTATAAATAGATAATTTGTCAAATAGATACAAATAGATGAAAGGGGAAGCACACTATCACCTGGGAAGACTGAGAAAGGCCTCATGAAGAAAGTGGTCCTTGAGCTGAATCTGGAAAAAAAGTTAGGGATTTTGGGAAGCAGACATGAGGAGGGAGTTCCAGGCATAGGAGCACAGCTAGTATGAAAGTATAGAGGAAAGAAGAGATAGTCTTGTATATAAGTAGCAGCAATAAGGCCACTTTGACTGGACATTTCAGTGCAGAAAGGGAAATAATGGGTAGTAAGAAAGGAAAGGTAGATCGAACCCATGTTATAAAGAGCTTTAAATGCCAAACGAGGAGTTTATATTTGATCTTAGAAGTAAAAGGAAGTCATTTTGTCTTACATGGGAGTCCTATTGGTATATATAAAGTCATAGAAATGTTATCTGATAAGACCATAGATTTTGAGCTGGAAGGGAACTTAGAAATCATAAACTGCAACATGTCATCGTGCAAAGAATGCAGAACTCAGTGACAGGAAGACACTTTGCCCATTTGATTCTCAGTATTTAAATCTGTAAAATTCAGGTGTTGGATTAGATGGCTTACAAGAAGAGGCCATTGGAAGAAACCTAAGGAATCATCCAGGGTTCTATAGATAAGAAAGCTAAGACAGAGAACAGTAAGGTGACTCCGTCAAAGTTACACATTCACATAATTCACGTAAATTTTTTAATGGGATGGCACCTCTATTTCCTCATCCTTTAAGCTTCAAACTTGTGTGAGTACAACAAAGGGAACAGGGAGATAATTCCATGTCAATACACATACACACACACTTTCTCTCTCTCCTTCCCCACATATGTATGTATATATACATACATATATGTATATACATATGTACACACACACATATATATATTATATACATACACATAAACAGATCCATCCACCCAAACATATATATATACACATACACACACACACACACACACACACACACACACACACTTTCCACATCTGTTCAGGGATATGAAGGGTAGAGGAACTAAATGACTGAGGAGTATGTAGAAGCTCGTTGACAGTGGGGCAGTGTAGAGTGCCCCAACTTTGACCTGGAAGAGGTATAGAAACTTTCGCAATATTATGTAACAGAATGAGACTGAAATATGTTTGAGAATTTTTTCAGTTTAAAAATTTCCAATTCTTCTTTAAGGTCTAAAATTTATTTTATTGGTTGAAGCAGGAGGAACTGCAGGGAAAGATACTTGACATCTTACCACTGTTTTTGTTTCTTTAAAGGCTAGATATTAAAAATTGCTTGTCAGTTTTCCTTGTGGTTTTACTTCAGTTTCACTTTGAGATTCTTATACATGGCAGACATATTGTTCTGTTCAGGTCTTTTGACAGTGCAGGAGAATGTCTGAATAATTTTTAAAAAGGTGATTTTTTTTAAAGTATTCATGAAGATTCTTCATTTAGATTATATTCCTACTCTTGCCCCCTTTTCAGTACTCATACAGTGAACTCTGATCCAAAATTATGCTGATAAAATCTCTTTTCAAGATAAAAGTATGATTTCCATCATGGCTAGGGAAATCACTGCCTAGAGAATAGTGAAATAAAAAGAGACTTCTACCCCTACCCTGCCCTTACCATTCCAGGTAATAGATCCAGACTTGCCTGTAACTAACTCAACAAAAACCAGAATTTTCCTCAACTGAATTATGAAATTTCATTTTTTTGAGTAAATTACAACTGTTACAATGAAATGGATTTAGTCAGTAGAAAGCTTTCTCTCTGTGTTTTTTGCTCCCAAGACTCCATATTGTAATTTCCTATGGGGCTAGTTCTGCCCACAACCCCACATCCGCTGCTCTTAATGAAGTCACTCAGAGTTAGAGGCAGCGTGCCCAGAACAGGACTGGACCCAGAATACTCTTGGAACGCAATTTGTTACAGGAGTTGATCACAGAGATGTGTGCTGAACCAGAACAGTTTTTAACTGCTAAACATGGCAGTATCCTTAAGCTGGCAGTAGATCGGACAAGCTATACACCATGAGGTACATTGGCTATGACCTCACTGTAGACCATTTAGTTCTCCCAGATCTCATGAAGTGGCGTAGAGTAATTCATTCCATATTTGGCCTACAGTATGCTGAATTCTGACAGTCATTCACAGAGGTATGCTTATTTAATTCAATTCCATACATAATTATGTATCTGTATACATTTCTAAATAGACAATGACAGATAGGTAGGCAGACAGGGTATAAATCAGTTTGCTACATTATAGAGGAGATCATAAGTTTATAACACAATACTTTTACAGGATGTAGATTAGCCAGGTTTCATTCCCTTATAGGAATGTATATAAAAGAATATGGAAAGATATGAGAGACACATAAATAACTTCTGTATAAAAGAAAACATGATAAGTGCACCAGGGGCATCTAGGTGTCACAATTTTCTGGGCCTGGAGTCAGGAAGACCCCTCTTACTGGGTTCAAATCTAGCCTCAGACATTTAACTAGATGGGTGACCCTGGGCAAGTCACTTAACCCTATTTGCTTCAATTTCCTGATCTGTAAATGATCTGGAGAAAGAAATGATAAACCACTGTAGTATATTTGCCAAGAAAATACCAAATGGGCTCATGAAGAGTGAGACATGACTGAACAGCAGCAGCAACAACAAAGTACATAAGAGATATAGAAAATGTAAAACTACACAATGCTCAAATGTAAAAGGTTATTTATTGGAGAATTGATCGGGGAATCATCAACCAGTAAACGTTTATTATAAGCACCTATTATGTGTCAGGCACTATGCTAAATGATAAGTGGTAAGGACACAAAAAGAGGCTCATAGGAAGCTCACTAATAAGAGAGATGAAACACAACAAGCAAACAAACATGTACAAACAAGCTATAGGATAAGTAAGAGAGGGAGGACACAAGAATTTCTTGTAGAAGATAAGATTTTAGTTGGGAATCAAGGACCACTTCATGGAAGAATGGATCCAATCCAATTCAATCCAGTCTAAGAGTAGTTATTCATAGCCAACTTCATGCTAGATACTGGAGATACAAAAGATACTACAAAGAAACAACAAAAATAAGAAAACGAACTGTTCTAGCCTTTAAGGAGCTTATATTCTACTGGATGATACAGTATGTAAATAAATCAGTGTGATCATGAAAAGATGAAGAGAAAGAGAGCAGTAATAGCAAGACAGGATGAGGAAAAACTTTCTGTAGGAGGTAACAAATGATCTGAGTCTCAAAGAAAACTAAGGTTTTTAAGTGGCAACGGTTAAATAAAGGGGAGTGTATTTCAGGCATGGAAGGCAGTCTATGCAAACGTATAGAGAGAGGAGATGGAATACCTAGTTTGGGCAACAGTAAATATATTAGTTTGGCTAGAACATGGAGTGAATGGAAGGATATAATGGTCAATAGGACTGGAAAGGTAGAGTGGAGTTATCCCATATTGGGACAGCAATGGGTACTGGACCTGTGATTTCATTGGTGTAGGGCAGAGGTACCCACTACTTGAGACATATTGCCCACAACACTCCTGAGTGTAGTCGAACCAGATTAAAATGAAATTGGGAAATAGTTAACACACAAAAAAGTCCAATAGAATATAGAATATGCCAATATATGTTTTTCTAAGTCATTATGCAGCTTGTAGGGATCTCTGTTTCTATTTGTTTAACACTATTAGTAGGGAACATTTGGACAAAGAAACTCCCTTTCTCCCAATGGAGATCATCACTTTCTGAAAATGTAATGTGTTGGAGATTTTCCTCATTCAGAATCATACAGCTAGTATATGTCAGAAATGGGACAGGTCTTTGGGGTTGAGTCTCTTTCCATGCTATGTTGCTTCTGTGCAAAGCTTTAAAGCCATCCAGGATGTCAAGTTCATATTTTATAGGCAACTAAAAGTTCTTGAGCAAATGAGTGGCAAAATCAAATGTGAGCTGTAAGAGTATCATTTTGGCAGCTCTGTGGAGTATGGATTGGGGAAAGGGAGAGACTGGGATGTTCTCATCCAGGCAGGAGGAAATGAGGGCTTGAATTATAGTGATGACCATAGGGGTTGGAGGAGAGAGAAAAAAAGAAAAACATTGGCCAAAGAGAAATTAATTCACTAGTTAATCTGGCAATGTTTAAGATGAGAGACAGACACAAAGACAGAGGCAGAGGCAGAGAGAGAGAGAGAGAGAGAGAGAGAGAGAGAGAGAGAGAGAGAGAGAGAGAGAGAGAGAGAGAGAGAGAGAATGAGATAAACTATGGAAGTAGATGAAGAAAGGAGATCTTCAAGGCAGAGAGAAGACTGTATGTAAAACAGGGCAAAGCTGAGAAAAACAAAACAAAAAACCCAAAAGGGCATTCATTCTCTGAACAAAAGCTGTCTGGTTTGACTGTAGCATAGACTATATGATGGAGAATAATCCTTACAGGGTTTAGAGTAGGAAAGAACCTTAGAAATCATATAGTTCAACTTTCTCATTTGGATGAATTGTGCCAGCCAGATGGGACAGTGAGTATAAAAGATGATGGACAGGAAGACCTGAGTTCAAATCCATCTTCTAACATTTGCATGGCCTTGGGCATGCCACTTAACATTTGTTTGCCTGCCTCAGTTTCCTCATCTATAAAATGGGAATAATAATAGCACCTATCTCCCAGGACTGTTGTAAGGATCAAATAAGATATTTGTAAAGTGCTTAGCACAGTGCCTGGTGCACAGTAGGAATTTAATAAATGCTTATTTCCTTTCTATACATAGGAAACCGTAAGAGTATTCAGTCTAGATTCAGGAAGACATGAGTTCAAATCTAATCTGTGATATATTAGCTTTGTGAGTTTTGATAAGTTCCTTAACTTCTCAGATCCTTAGTTTTCTCATCTGAAAAATGGAGATAATAATAACTTCAGTGCCTACCTCAAAGGCTAGTTGGTCTATGAATGAAATGAAATAATGTGTTTATTATGTTAACGTTATATTACGTTAAAGCACTAGAGAGATGTCAGCTATTTGTACTCAAGTTTACACGGGTATTAAGTAAGCAGATCCAAAATTCAGATCGAGAGATCTTTTTTTACAACGCCATGTTGTGTTATAAAATATAACAAGAAACATAAATTGGTACCAGATTTTGAAAGTTTTAAATGTTAGGCCAAGATATTTCAATTTTTACTCAGTAGCTAGAGGGAGCCACTGAATATTTTTGAGCAGTGTAATGACATGAGCAGATCTATCCACGTGGATGATTAGTCCGGGAACAGTATGAAGGATAGTTTTAAGAGTAGAAAGGAGGCATTAAGAGCTGACAGGAACCAGCTTGAACTGGTGGGCTGATTGTTAAATTTTTAGTGTGCATATTTGTAACTGAAAAATTGGCAAATATTACAATCAGGGTTTGATTTCTTGTTTTCTTGATTTTTTCTAGACTGAAGAAAGTGATAGAGAAAATGTTAAAAATGAAAATTGAACTTAAAAGTGCTTTATGTGCACATTTTAGGGGGTATGTGGGGAGTGAACCTAGTTGTTAAATATTTACCAGCGAAACTGTTGCCTGTTTAGGATCCTACTGTACTAGTTCAGAAAAGTGAGAAAGAGGACCAGAGATTTAGATTTGAAATTATTGCATCAAAACGGTAGCTGAAGCAATGGGTACAAATGAGATTACTAAGGGAAAGTAGGGAAGAGGGATTGAAACAGTTCTGGGCAACACTCAACTTACAGGCTCAGGAAGTAGACAAGGATTCCTCTGGCACTTATAATCACTTTCAAAATGCTTTGGAGGCCAAAATAGGCTTTAGTATTCTCATTCTTAAGCTCCTTCCTAACATTAGACATTGTGTAAGGATGTCTCCAGATTGCTGACACCCATGAAAAGCTTAGACAGTGAAGTCTGAGAAGGAATTATTTAGAATAGTTGGCTGAGAAGCAGGGAAATGCATTATTTATCAAGCCAAGAAAGTATACAGAACGCAGAAGTGGTCAACAATGGCTAATGCCTTTGCTGGATTAGGAAGATGATTACTAAAAAAAGTTACGGTTTTTGGCAATTCATTAGTTAATTGTCAGTGACCTTTGAGAAGGCAGTTTCAGTGGAGTGGTGGTGTGCAAGGGAAATTACAAAAGGGTTGAGGAGAGAGGGGACAGAAGAAGAGATATTACATGAAATACAGCTTTTTCCAAGAAGTTCAGTAGTGTAGAGAGAGATGGGGTGAGTATTCTAAGGAGAAACCTTTTTTTCTCTTTCAAAGCTTTTGCTTCTTGTCTTCACCATTATATTATGAGTTCCTTGAGAGTAAGGTCTGTGTTTTGCCTTTTTTTTTTTTTTTTGTATTCCCAGCACTTAGTATAAGTGCCTGGTATATAGTTGATGCTTAATAAATGCTACTTGCCTGACTGAGTATATTTCTAGATAAGTAAAAAATACACTTACTAACTGCATGATTCTAGGATCTAACTTCTGTTTGCCTTAATCCAATGGAGAAGGAAATGGTAAACCACTCCAGTATCTTTGCCATGAAAACTTCTCGACATCTTTGACCTGCTATGGTCTATGGGCTTACAAAGAATCAAGTACAACAAAAAAGGGAAGGAGTGAGGAAAGAAAGATTGAAGATGTATGCAATACAGGAAAGAAAGGTACCAGAGGAGAAAGCAAGGGGATATGATCAAGATTAAAAATGAGAATTATTAGTCTTGTCGAGGAATAAGGATAAATTTTCTTCTGAGACCAGAGAAAAGTGGGAAAGATTAGGTAGAGATGGATATTTACCATTAAAACTCTCCATCCATAAAGACATATTTCTTTTGCATGCTTACCAGAACTGTGAAGTTATCAATAACTGGGTTATAGTTAGTCTGAGAGTGGACAACAAAAGATTAGAGAGATTACCAGATAGAGTAGTTCTGTAGTATCGTTAAAGGAATGGTTATAACCAAAATAAATATGCTTGATTGCCTTGAATCTGAGTGACAGTGGCAGGAGCAGACTATTAAAAGGGAAACACTAAACTTTTCCTATTTTCAATCTTACAGAAACAGGAATAAAAATCACAAATGAAATCAGCATAGAATAGCTGAGTCTGAGCCCAAGTTTCACTACTGTTCCTTAGACCCCAATATGGGAGCAAAATACTCAAGGGCCAGGGGAAAAAATCAACCATTTTCCCAAAAAGCTCATTTTCAGTCCATCTTTTCTCAGAGAGCCTGCTAGGATGGTGCCTTATTTCCAGTAAGCCATTCTTCTAGCACTTATCATCACCTTCAAAAGTGATTTTGAGGCCAGAGTAGTTTTCAGTGTTTTCATTTCTCTCTCTCTCTCTCTCTCTCTCTCTCTCTCTCTCTCTCTCTCTCTCTCTCTCTCTCTCTCTCTCTCACTTTCTCTGTCTCTCCCTCTATCTCTCTGTCTCTTGTAAATAATATTTCATTTTTTCCAATGACATGTAAGGATAGTTTTCAACATTCACTTTTTTATAAGATTTTGAGTTTCAAATTTTTCTCCCTCCCTCCCTTTTCTTCCCCCTCCCCAAGATGGCAAGCAATCTGTTGTAGGTTATATATGCGCAATCATGTAAACATATTTCCACATCAGTCATGTTGTGAAAGAAGAAACAGAAGTGTTCTCATTCTTTAACTCCTTCTTTCTACTAGAGATTGTATAAGGATGTGTCCAGATAGCTGTTACCCATGGCAGGCTTAGACAATAACCCATCTGACCAGGTGGCCAGTTATTTGATGGGATGGCTGCTCTCAGCTAATACACATTCACAACTGATAGACTGTACATAACTATAACTTTTCCATTTCTAGCCTTTGGGGTGACTTGAATTGCACTATAATTTGTAGCCTGCTTTGAAATCCTCTATAGGCAACCGAAACTTCATAGATACCATCAGCATTATCTCCAGATCTTTTGTACAGACATCATGATATGGAGCTTCATGGGATCTGATTTGGCTGTAACTGAATGAATATTTTTACCCAGTACAAAAGAGTTCTTGTAATGTATGCTTTATATCTCAGTGCTACGATGCTCCTGTATGTACAACCAACAATTAAATGTAATCCTACACACTTAGAGTTTTAAAAGAAATTTAAACCAGGCCTTGGAACTAAATAACCCCAGTTCAAGAGAAAATGATTTCCAGAACTTTCAGTGTAACACAAATACTGGGTTTCTCTGAACAGGGCCTCTGGAGCCACAAAAGAGCAAATGCTTTCCCATAGGGATTAGAGCTTACATTTTAACCATTCATGAGGTCAAAGATCTGGGTGTTCTCATCAGGCAATCAAAAAAGGATTACTGACTAACTAATACTGACCATCTCCATATGTGAAGCTCTTCTGCACTGGCCTAGGCAAGCCCAACATAGCACCAAGAAAAGAGATTTGTGTAATTTCTATGAGATTAAGCAAAGGAAAAAAAAATCCTCTATATTCTAATAATCCTGGGATTGCAGTCCAGAACTGGAGAACTATTATTTTTTTCTACTGTCATAGAAGAATGATTGACAAAATATGAAATTGTAAGTGAAAACTGGCCTTCTGTTTCATTTTCCTTTAAAAGTTCAACTGTAGGGCGGAGCCAAGATGGCGGAGTAGAAAGACGCACATACACATAGCTCCGAACCCACAACCCATTGAACATCTGTACAAAGTAACTCACGGCGAATTCTGGAGCACCAGAGGCCACAGAACAGTGGAGCGAAGGAGATTTCTGTTCCAGAGGGACCTGCAAACCTCTCACAAAAGGTCCTCTGCGCCGCGGACTGGCCACCGCAGACTGGGAGCCCAGCCCAGCCCTGCCGCGGCCACGGCACCAAGAGGAGCAGATCCGAGCAGGCTTCAGGGACAGAATCTCCAGTGGCCACGTGGGTCCCTCCACCCACAGGTGACAGGGGTCGGTGAGAGGGTCTCTTTGGCGGGTCGAGAGGGGAGTGGGGTGCCCCCATAACTCAGGCCCCCTTGGGAGGCAGAAGCTGAGGCAGCAGCAGACCAGGGCTCCCCAAGCAGGCAGGAGCCTGGATCCATTGTTGAAGGTCTGTGCACAAACCCCCTGAGGGAGCTGAGTCCATGAGGTGGCCCTGCCCCCACCTGAGCACCTAAACTTAATCTCACACTGAATAGCAGCCCTGCCCCCGCCAAAAGCCCTGAGGCTGGGGAGCAGCATTTGAATCTCAGACCCCAAACGCTGGCTGGGAGGATCAGGAGGCAAGGTGGGTGTGAGGAGAATATTCAGAGGTCAAGTCACTGGCTGGGAAAATGCCCAGAAAAAGGAAAAGAAATAAGACTATAGAAGGTTACTTTCTTGGTGAACAGGCATTTCCTCCCTTCCTTTCTGATGAGGAAAAACAATGCTTACCATCAGGCAAAGACACAGAAGTCAAGGCTTCTGTATCCCAGCCCACTCAATGGGCTCAGGCCATGGAAGAGCTCAAAAAGAATTTTGAAAATCAAGTTAGAGAGGTGGAGGAAAATCTGGGAAGAGAAATGAGAGACATGCAGTCAAAGCATGAACAGCAGGTCAGCACCCTGCTAAAGGAGACCCAAAAAAATGCTGAAGAAAATAACACCTTGAAAAATAGGCTAACTCAATTGGCAAAAGAGGTTCAAAAAGCCAATGAGGAGAAGAATGCTTTCAAAAGCAGAATTAGCCAAATGGAAAAGGAGGTTCAAAAGTTCACTGAAGAAAATAATTTCTTGCCACTAGGTGTTGGGATTGGAAGTTCAAATCTGTGTGGATGGTCTCAGGCGGGTAAAAGTGGGACTTCTAAATCTTAGAGTCTTACGAGGCCCTCCATTAACAGCAGGGATTCGAGAAGGTCAGACTGAGCTAGCTCGGCTAGCTCGGGTATTTCCGCCTCTCCCTGGGAGATACGTGATGGGTGGAGTCTCCCTGCCCTCGAGGTCGTCCCGGATCTGGGCACACTATTGTTATCTAACAGCACGGTATTCAGATGCAAACTGTGTGGCTGAAGGTTAAGTAGGATTGAGGAAGCCTGAAAGCTCTCTTAGCACGTGAGGAGCCAAGAGGACAGTAGGCTCCGCTTTTCTTCTTTCCTCTCTCCCCTCCCCCTCTCTTCCCACTTGTACTTCTACTTCCAATCCCTTAAGATCCTAGCCTCCTTAGGAAATCTCCCCCTCTTCCTCCTAAGGAAGACCCCCCTGCACTTGTAACCGAGACCCTGAAATAAAGCTCAACCCTTGTTCGACTCTGGAACGTCCTTTCTCTCATATGAGCATCCGGTTTTGGCCAACCGAAGACCTCGGAGGTGAGGTAAGAAGACTTGGGTAGCCCACACAGGCCTCTAGGCCTGGCAACTAGGAGATAAGAAATACAGGTAAAGGGGTAAAGAAAGCTATCTGGCCCTACAGGACAAAAGAGAAGATGGAGACAAGGGCAGAGAGGGATGATAGAAGAGAGAGCAGATTGGTCATAGGGGCAATTAGAATGCTTGGTGTTTGGTGGGGGGGAGGGGATAAAAGGGGAGAAAATTTGTAACCCAAAATTTTGTTAAAATGAATGTCAAATAAATAAATAAATAAATAAAAAAGAAAGAAACTCTCTAAGACTATTTGTTGGTGCAAGTGGAATTTCCTCATCAGGAATTCCCTACACTGATGAAATCATACATCCCAACTAATAAATCACTAAGTTGCTCTTATCTTTGCTGTTTAGTCTTCAGGGCTAATTGTTGTTTTCAATATGGCCCTAACATACTAAAACTCCTAGTGAAAAAAAAAATTTTAAAGCATCTGTTTGAGAAACTGAAGTACAATTCCAATTTACTTGCTATTTAATGTCTTAATCTCCTTTGCTGGTTCATCATCCATATCACACTCCATGTCTGTCGATGTCTCCAATGTTCTATCCCAGGCGCACTTGTTACTCTTTACCCTCTCTTGGTAATTTCCTCAGATTCCAAGAGTTTAACTATCATTTCTATAAAGATTCTTCCTTCCTTCTCTCCCTCCTTCCTTTATTCCTTCCTTCCCTCCTTCTTTCCCTCCCTTCCTTTCTTCCTTCATTCCCTCCTTCCTTCCTTTTCTCTCTCTCTCTCTCTCTCTCTCTCTCTCTCACACACACACACACACACGTATACATGCATACACATAGACACCTCTCCTTGTCTACTATTTTTTTCCTACAGCCTTCAAAAATGTCCAATTCTTCCTCATCCTGTAAAGAAACAAAACCAAAACTTCGCTAGAGCCTAGAATCCTGTCATGCTAATGTCCTATAACTCATCCTATATCTTTCCTTCCTTTTTCAACCAAATTACTTTAAAAATCTATTTACACTTGCTGCCTTCACTTCTTTAGTCACTCCTAAGCCATTTTTTTTATGGAGCTTCCAACCCCACCCCTCAACTGAAACTGCCCCCTCCAAAGTTACTAATGATCTAATTGCCAAATTTGATAGTCTTCTCTCGGTTCCAATTTGTCTCAACCTAATCAACTACATTTGAAACTCTAAACCACTCTTTCCTCTTGGGTACTTCTTTCCTCTCTTGATTTTTAGACACTACCTTCTCCTGGTTCTTTTACATCTTCCTTCATCATCTGTCACCTAGGTTATCACCCAAACCTCATCATTGATCTCTTGACCTTAAGTCTCTCACCATTCCTATGCATTCTGCACGATGGTACCAAAGTAACTTTCCTAAAGTGCACACCTGATCATGTGACTCCTCTACTCAGTCAGCTACAGTTGCCTTTAGAATAAAATATAAACTTTTCTATTTTTTTAAGGCCTTTATAGCCTGACCCTAGACTATCTTTACAACCCCATTGGCTATTATTCCCTCTCTAATCTATTTACCTAATTACTTTGTATTTAGCTACTTTGTTTCTATTTGTATTAATTCATTTTACAATTATGCTATATATACTTATATGTATTTCTTGTCTACCACATTAGAAAGTTGGCTCCTTGCAAGAAAATATTATTTCATTTATTTTACTTGTATCCCCAGCAACTGGACCGGTTATATAGTAGAGCCTTAATAAATGCTTGTTGATTTGATAAATAGATAGATAAATCTTAATTATTCTGGGGCAGGTAACCTAAAATGCAGAGTTTAAAGGTTCTCTCTTTCTCACCCTTGGTACTTAATTTTTAGTTATTTCACTACATTTTAGTACTCATACTATGGAATGTGCAGAAAATATAAGAGGATCATAAACTCAAAACAACTTTTGCACTAGTTAGAAGCATGGTGGCTCAAACTATTTAACTATATTGTTTCTGCCTTCTATTACTACAAATAATCTAGAATTGGTCATATAATATCATCCTTCTTCCCATCCCAATGATCCACAGTCATTCTCTCACATTAATTCTCAAAATATGCTTATATGCATCTATGTATGTATGTTCATAGAGGTATGTATGAGATTTGCATATGTACATATGCAAACATGCATATGTATGTATAAGTAACTTCCCACCTTGACCAGACCTATGATTTCTTTGGAACTGTTGGTTGATCTATAACTTCTCTTTAAATTACAGAATTCTAGCTTTGCCCAGACATACAGCCAATATATGTCAGAAGTAGTACTGTAGAAGTGAAACCAGTCTTCCTGATACCCTGACTAGTTCTCTATCAACTATAACACCTTGACTCTCCAGTAAAAATACAGACGTTTTAGTAGAGTAAAATTCAATCACAACCTCTACTATACCAAGAGAGATACCAGTCCATAGGAAAGTCAAATGAAATGGTGGTGTTCGTATAAACCAACTGATGTGGAAATAGAACTTATAACTCCTGATTCACAGTCAAAAAGACCATACAAGCAGCATCTGTTTCCTTTCTCATCAAAATCACCAAGTGCTCTTAAAATGTGACCAAAATTTACTGGCTCTGTCCTTAATGGATTCCAGTCTGAGACCTTTGTCTCTAGGACCATACCTGAAGTATCCCAGGTAGACTGTCTGTTTTTGTCTCATCAGCTGAGAGTTAAAGTTCCTATACAAAGTGGGTCATCTGACATTCCTGATCATTGGTGATTTGAGCACTTGCAGGGTTCAGAAGTGATTTTCAATAATTTCCCAATTCTACTTACATTTCTACTGTCATAAATGGGTAACCTATTTGAGTATATTTATATCAGCATGTGTAAATTAAACAGTGGATTTTTTATCATTGTCAGCAAACTGTACTTGGGCAGGATGTTTTTGGTTGTTGTACTTCATTCTTGAAAAGAATCAAAATGATATCACTATGTTGGAGTCAAGGTACATTGTGTCCAGCTGTGGCTGATCAGACCAGTAAGAGCTCTGAAGGCTCTACCACAGGTCGGGTACAAATAGTCCATGTGAACATTTGGAGTGCAGTTGTATCTAAATTTGTGCATCTCACATTTCTTTTGAGCTACTGCAAGTCAGCTTCACTGGTAGATCACAGTGCCTTCTTTGATGTGGGCCACCATGCTGGGCAGTCATCTTTGCCAGCATCTCTTATGTCACACAATTTATTCCCAAGTTCTTGAGAGACCTTAAGAGTGTCCTTGTACTGCTTTTCCTGATCTCCAGGTGAGCACCTTCCTTGAGTGACTTTTCTGTAAAATAGTCTCTTAGGCAAATGTAGGTTCAACATTTGAACAACGTGGCTAGCCAATTGGAGTTGTGCTCTCTGTAGTAGGATTTGAATGCTTGGCAACTTAGCTCAAGAAAGGACCTCACCCTCCATTACCTTATTTTCCCAGGTGATTGTCATAATCTTCCTAAAAGTAATAGAAATATAACGAAAGAGAACTATAAGGAATGTCAGAAGACCTGCCAATTGCTAACTATGAACAAGTAACTGAGTCTCAGTTTCCTCATCTGTAAAATGAGAAAAATAATCATTGTATTACTTTAAATATTGCCTCACAGTGTTATTGCTAGGAAAACATTGTATAAATCTTATTATGTATGCTATCATGTATGTTATTATGTACTTTATCATATATGTTAACATGAGCTATTGTTGAATTCTTGAAAATACTTTTTTTCAAAGGATGTTTAAGGGAATAGCTAGCCAGAGACCTAAAACAGATGTAACAAGACCAGCTGGACTAATGATTAAGAATAATTATTTTACCTTGGTACAGTTGGACTTTTTTTTTTTAATTAATTAATTTATTTAACTTTTAACATTCATTTTAACAAAATTTTGGGTTCCAAATTTTCTCCCCTTTTGTCCCCTCCCCCCCAAACACCAAGCAATCTAATTGCCCCTATGACCAATCTGCTCTCTCTTCTACCATCCCTATCTGCCCTTGCCTCCATCTTCTCTTTTGTCCTGTAGGGCCAGATAACTTTCTATACCCCTTTACCTGTATTTCTTATTTCCTAGTGGCAAGAACATTACTCAACAGTTGTTCCTAACACTTTGAGTTCCAAATTCTTTACCTCCCTCCCTCCCCACCCCTTCCCTTTGGAGGGCAAGCAATTCAATATAGGCCAAATCTGTGTGGTTTTGCAAATGACTTCCATAATAGTTGTGTTGTATAAGACTAACTATATTTCCCTCCATCCTATCCTGTCCCCCATTACTTCTGTTCTCTTTTGATCCTGTCCTTCCCCATGAGTGTCGACCTCAAATTGCTCCCTCCTCCCCATGTCCTCCCTTCCATCATCACCCCCACCCTGCTTATCCCCTTATCCCCCACTTTCCTGTATTGTAAGATAGGTTTTCATACCAAAATGAGTGTGCATTTTATTCCTTCCTTTAGTGGAATGTGATGAGAGTAAGCTTCATGTTTTTCTCTCACCTCCTCTCTTTATCCCTCCACTAATAAGTCTTTTGCTTGCCTCTTTTATGAGAGATAATTTGCCCCATTCCATTTCTCCCTTTCTCCTCCCAATATATTTCTCTCTCACTGCTTGATTTCATTTTTTTAAGATATGATCCCATCCTCTTCAATTCACTCTGTGCACTCTGTCTCTATGTTTGTGTGTGTGTGCATGTGCATGTGTGTGTGTGTGTAATCCCACCCAGTACCCAGATACTGAAAAGTTTCAAGAGTTACAAATATTGTCTTTCCATGTAGGAATGTAAACAGTTCAACTTTAGTAAGTCCCTTATGACTTCTCTTTGCTGTTCACCTTTTCGTGCTTCTCTTCATTCTTGTGTTTGAAAGTCAAATTTTCTTTTCAGCTCTGGTCTTTTCATCAAGAATGCTTGAAAGTCCTCTACTTCATTGAAAGACCATTTTTTCCCCTAAAGTATTATACTCAGTTTTGCTGGGTAGGTGATTCTTGGTTTTAGTCCTAGTTCCTTTGACTTCTGAAATATCCTATTCCACGCCCTTTGATCCCTTAATGTAGAAGCTGCTAGATTTTGTGTTATCCTGATTGTATTTCCACAATACTTGAATTGTTTCTTTCTAGCTGCCTGCGATATTTTCTCCTTGACCTGGGAACTCTGGAATTTGGCCACAATGTTCCTAGGAGTTTCTCTTTTTGGATCTCTTTCAGGCGGTGTTCTGTGGATTCCTTGAATATTTATTTTGCCCTCTGGTTCTAGAATCTCAGGGCAGTTTTCCTTGATAATTTCATGAAAGATGATGTCTAGGCTCTTTTTTTGATCAAGGCTTTCAGGTAGTCCCATAATTTTTAAATTGTCTCTCCAGGATCTATTTTCCAGGTCAGTTGTTTTTCCAATGAGATATTTCACATTATCTTCCATTTTTTCATTCTTTTGGTTTTGTTTTGTGATTTCTTGGTTTCTCATAAAGTCATTAGCCTCCATCTGTTCCATTCTAGTTTTGAAAGAACTATTTTCTTCAGTGAGCTTTTGAACCTCCTTTTCCATTTGGCTAATTCTGCTTTTGAAAGCATTCTTCTTCTCATTGGCTTTTTGAACCTCTTTTGCCAATTGAGTTAGCCTATTTTTCAAGGTGTTATTTTCTTCAGCATTTTTTTGGGTCTCCTTTAGCAGGGTGCTGACCTGCTGTTCATGCTTTGACTGCATGTCTCTCATTTCTCTTCCCAGATTTTCCTCCACCTCTCTAACTTGATTTTCAAAATTCTTTTTGAGCTCTTCCATGGCCTGAGCCCATTGAGTGGGCTGGGATACAGAAGCCTTGACTTCTGTGTCTTTGCCTGATGGTAAGCATTGTTCTTCCTCATCAGAAAGGAAGGGAGGAAATGCCTGTTCACCAAGAAAGTAACCTTCTATAGTCTTATTTCTTTTCCTTTTTCTGGGCATTTTCCCAGCCAGTGACTTGACTTCTGAATATTCTCCTCACACCCACCTTGCCTCCTGATCCTCCCAGCCAGAGCTTGGAGTCTGAGATTCAAATGCTGCTCCCCAGCCTCAGGGCTTTTGGCGGGGGCAGGGCTGCTATTCAGTGTGAGATTAAGTTTAGGTGCTCAGGTGGGGGCAGGGCCGCCTCATGGACTCAGCTCCCTCAGGGGGTTTGTGCACAGACCTTCAACAATGGATCCAGGCTCCTGCCTGCTTGGGGAGCCCTGGTCTGCTGCTGCCTCAGCTTCTGCCTCCCAAGGGGGCCTGAGTTATGGGGGCACCCCACTCCCCTCTCGACCCGCCAAAGAGACCCTCTCACCGACCCCTGTCACCTGTGGGTGGAGGGACCCACGTGGCCACTGGAGATTCTGTCCCTGAAGCCTGCTCGGATCTGCTCCTCTTGGTGCCGTGGCTGCGGCAGGGCTGGGCTGGGCTCCCAGTCTGCGGTGGCCAGTCCGCGGCGCAGAGGACCTTTTGTGAGAGGTTTGCAGGTCCCTCTGGAACAGAAATCTCCTTCGCTCCACTGTTCTGTGGCCTCTGGTGCTCCAGAATTTGCCGTGAGTTTCTTTATACAGATGTTCAATGGGTTGTGGGTTCGGAGCTATGTGTATGTGCGTCTTTCTACTCCGCCATCTTGGCTCCGCCCCTCTAGAGAGTTTCTTGAGGACACTGAGAAGTTAGACAATTTGCCCAGGGTCACATAGTCAGAGACAAGGCAAAAAGCCAGGTTTCCTCTACTCTTGAGATCAACTCTATGCCTTATCCAATCTTGCCTCTCTTTCATATAGGTGATATTTACTAAACATTTATTTAATTTAATTGAACTATGATTTTTCAAAGAAAGCCTATGAAAACTGTTACTTAATATTTCTTTCTGTACTTTAAGAACCTAAAAGATCTGTGGATTCATGGTTGTAGTTATTCCATTGGCATAGATTTTGACTCCTCCATGGCTTAGCAGATTGTTTCATGTGTTGCAGCCTCTGTCTTCCCCACCCCATCTCTCTCCCTCTCTCTCTCTCTCTCTTTCTCTCTCTCTCTCACTTTCTCCCTCCCTTCCCACCTCCCTCCCTCATCACTTACTGGTGAAACCGTCTCTGATAATGGGCTTCTCTGAACTTAGTTTGGATAATATATTTTTTGTTAGCAGAACCAAACTATATGCTTCTGGGACTTACCAAAACTTATGTTCTACTAATCTATCCCTAGAGAATCAAGGGTAAGCTTTGGAGGAGGGAATTCTCATTTATCACAAATGCAAATGTTCAGCTTTTAGGGTCAAAGAAATAATCTTCTTTACATTGTTAATCTTCTGTTCTTCCTATCTTTCACCTTTTCCATTGCCAACATTATCAAACCATTTTTCATAGTAATTGCAAAGTAATGTGTGTTTAAAATTTTTGAAAACAAACAAGTCTTGTATTAAATAAGAATATCTAGTTGAGCTCACTAGATTCAGAGGCTAGAGGTGATATGACTTGAACTATTACACAGAGAATGTTGTGCAATACATTTCAAAGCATTGCACAATGTACCCCGTGGCATTCTACATCAAAGTATATGGTATTGTTCTCAGAGCAGTCACTCAGAACACACACTGGTCCTTAAAGCACTGCCACCATGGTGGAAGGAGAAGAACTGATTTTTCCTAATTGATTTTCTATTTAGATGGAGGAGGAAACACATTTCATACTCTGCAGCACACCACATAAAAATAAATTTAATAAAAAGCCTCAAATAGATTGTACTCAGTACTGAGAACCACCACTAGATGAGAATAAAAAGATAATATAAGTATAATACAAAAACACAAGACATCAGTTTTTTTAGTCATCTCTAAATGTTACATTATCAGTGACAGTTGTACTGCTTCTGGCTAATATGAAAATTCTGGGATTTCTTGATAGTTTTTGTCCCAAGAGAAACTCTATCAACCTATTCTTACATATTCTTATTGTCCAAAGTCTACATCCTGGCTTCCCCAGCATGTGACATGTTTATTTCTACCTCATCCTCTTATATATGACTTCTGTTTTCCTCTACTAATCTTCCTTTCTGTCCCCACTGCTTTAACCTTAGTATGTGCCCTCATTATGACCTTCATGGACTACTTTGGTGTCCTCCTAATGGAAGCGAATCTCTTGCTTCCATTTTTTCTTGCCTCCAATTCATTCTTCAAATCATATCCAGCCAAGATCTTCACCTGCTGGTGATTTGGCAGACAGCAGGATCTAAGGGAGGAAGGGCAATTCTCTTAAGGAGAGGAATGGGGTCTAAATCAGTATCTATATAAACACTACCAGTATTAACATCCTCATTTGTAGAGCTTCTCTTTACATCCTCAAAAATGACTTCCTATTGTCTGATGAGTAAATTTTAAGCTCCTTAACCTGACATTCAAGGCCCTCATAAATATAGCTCTGCCCAATCTTTGCAGATAATACTCTATGTATTAGTCAAACTAGATTAGTCACCAAGCCTGCCCTTTCCCATTTCTATGTCTCTGGAGTACCCCTCATATCCTGCCTGCTGAATAGCAATGTGATTTTCTAATTAATTTCTATCAATATTAAACAGATCTCTCTGTGTATATAACACTGTGCTAGGCATTGGGAAAGGTACAAAGTTGAAACACGCACAGTGGAGCTTACAGTTTTCTGGGGGATGAGATAAAAATATAGATAACTACAAAATACAACATTACATGACAAACCTATTAGAGGGGAGCAGAAAAAAATGTTAATGAGGTTGAGTTTGTTGGTGTTGTTATTTTTCCTTCATTTTCAAAGAGGACCAATGACATCATGGGGTGAAGTCTTGACTCATGAGTGAATTGGATTTAGGTGAGGCAGAGTTGCACAAAAAAAGCCTCACTGTCTCTGTCAATGTCATCAAAGCCAGTGGCAAGATAAAAGTCAGAAGAATGGGTGATGGCCTGAAATGCAGTGGATGACCTTGGTGTTATCAATATCTGACCAACCTCTAAATACTCTACCATGCCTGCTTCAGCCACCTTCATGGCTGTTGTAACAAATTGTTTTCATCCATTCATTCTGCTGGAGTAAGTCTTCACATGCTTGGAGTAGACATTCCCCTAACTGATCAATGGGCTTGAGGCCCCTCAGTTTTACCCTCAACCTGTTTTTTTGAGTATGTTTGCTGGGTATGTTATAGCTTCTAGGAGCCACAGGTGAGAGATGAGTGCCAGGTAGACACTAAAGTTGGATGAGCAGCCCTGAAAAGGGCTCAGCAAGCCCTCATACCAGAGGTGCTAGTTCTCCTTGAACAGTGACCTTTCCAAATAAAATGTTATCTTTTTCATCAAGGAAACCCTAATTTCCTTAGTTAGTGACAATCTTCTTTCTCCTCCTGATTAGACCTCAAATACCACTTTGTTTTGCACTTCTGCATTCTTCCACATACTTATTTTTAAAAGGATACTATCATTTTTCATATGCTCATCATACTTCCCTACCAAATTGGAAGCAATGACTATGAATAATCTTAACTTTGAGTAGCCCTTGTTATCTAGCAGAGTGTTCTGCATGTAGTAAATGCTAAATGGTTGTCAAATTCGGTTTCAGTCAAGGGCCATCGCTAACTTCAATGGTTCAACTGGCTTCCTCCAAGAAGCCTTTCATGATTCAATCTACTTGACATAGGTCACTTATTCACTCTTCATGTCTCTGCACATGTTTTATTTCCTATTATTTTGCATACGAAATATATTTTTTGCATTTTTCTTTTTATTGATATCTTTTGTTTTTGTACCATGTTCATTTGTTTCTAGATAGCTATAGACATAGGTATATATATATATATATATATATATATATATTTATATATATATATATATATAAATATATATGATATATATATATATATAAATATATATGATACATATAGATAGGTAAATATATGTATATAAATTTAGATCACATAGATAGGTATATGTATTGATATAGATACAGATAGATATACATATGTATAGAGATAGATATGTTCTTGTTTAGTCATTTTTCAATCATGTCAAACACTTCATGAACCCTTTTGGGATTTTCCTGGCAGAGATAAAGGAATGATTTGCCATTCCCTTTTCCTGCTCATTTTCCAGATGAAGAAATTGAGGTAAACAGGGTTAAGTGACTTGCTCAGGGTTGTGTAGCTGGTAAGTATCTGAGGCAGGATTTGAACTCATGAAGATTAATGTCCTTGACTTCAGGCCTGGCACCTTATCCATTATGCCAACTAGCTGTTCTAAAGATTTACACACACCCACATATTTATGTGTGTGTATATATGTACATATACACACATATATACATACTATATATATGTAGATTAAAACCTATTGATATATATGATGGCTATAGATATAAATATTTATAGATGCAGGTGAGATACAGATATAGCAGTAGATGTAGACATGTATAATACAAATATAGCTATAGATAGATACAGATTATAAATAGAGATGCAGATATAGATACAAATATGGATCCTGTCTCTCCCCCCTTCTCCCCTCCAGAGTCATCCTTGGAAAAAAGAAGGCAAACAATTCACCCGAACTAACTGCTACACTCACAGAGTTTGACGGCACATACGATGTCCCGCACATGCAGTTCTCTACTTCGGCAAAGAAGGAGTGGAAGGATGTTTTCTCCTATTTTCTTTGAGCTCAAGCTTGGTCATTGTAATTTCATAGCATTCAGTTTCAAGCTGTGGTTATTATTTCTATGTATAAACCATTAGAGTCATTGGTATATTATTTTCTTGGTTTTACTTACTGTATTTTTCCTAAGTCATTTCATGTTTGTTTTTGTTTTACTATTGTTTTTGCTTACCCAAATGTATTACAAAATGGGCTTCGGATGTAGTAGAAAGAACTCAGTACTAGGAGTTAGAAGCCCTGAATTCTAATAGTCTTAGCCCTATTACTAATTGCGTGAGCTTAGATAAGTCACTTCTTTGGACCTCGGTTCCTTCATCTATAAAATGAATAGTATAGGCTCTAATATTCTATGGTCTTTACCTCATAATTCTTCTGTTTTTTTATTTTATTTTATTTTATTTTTTTAATAATGCTGACTACTGTTCTGGCCATTTTATAGGAACTAAAAGGATACTATGCTAGTGAAGTCAACAAGAATTTATTAAGGACCTACCACATGCCAAGTATTATACTCGAGCTTAAGTTCCTGCCCTCAAGGTGTTTATATTCAAATGGAAGTCAAAACACCTCCATTTTAGTCCCAGATCTGCCCCTGGAAACCCATGTGAACCTGAGTAAATCATTTAACTTCTGTGAGCCTGAGGTTTTGGGTTTTTTTGGATCAAAGAGGTGTGAATTTAGGTTCTCAGTTTCCTTCCAGCTCTAAAAAATATGAAATACTTACTAAATTTAAATGAATTCATTATGATTTTATAGCCTTAACCACAAACAGGTTAAGTATATAAAAAATTAAGATGAGACTACTGCCTCTAGTCACCACATGTCCTGGTACTTTTCAAAAGCATTACTATTTATTAGAGATAAAATTCTCGAATTTGGCAGCCTTGTGAAATTCATTTAAATATTAAATTGCAGTGGTACACTTCATAGTCGGTGGAGTCTGTATATCTTAGGACAAATGTAACATGACAATAGTTATTTTCTTAACATTATTCATATTGCTCGTCCTTGTTATTTCAGGAAAATAATCAAAATATATTCTCAACTGACTCTTCCTTCCTCAAGATCTTTTGTAAACAAACAATACTAATTTGAAGGAGCATAAAGCTATGTACCTATCCTTATTTTGATATGTTCATATGTGTATTGTTATACAGATCTATTGAGAAAATTCTTCTAAAACATGTCTGGTATTACTTGTAGTCTAGTGGGAATGCCTGGTATTTCAAATCTTATTCCACCTTAGGAAGAGAAGTCTTTTTCAAACCCATTCTATATTTAAAACTGATGGACAAATGCAAACCACTGAAGACAAGAAGTTTCTAAGTGAGGCTACCCTTTCCATCTGGATGTAATAGACTCCAGTGGAACGATAACAAAGTTTCGGTTTGAGTTTATAATTTTTGTGTGTTTTATGTGGTATTTTACCGCCCTTTGGGGCTTCTTCTATTTGACTGTTAAGAAGCATGCAGTGTTGACATCCAACGCCCTGTGTTAAAAAACATCCCACTAGTAATTTGGTTCTTGAAAACTAGAGGCTTACTTCTTTCGCATTTAAACACAGACTTTTGATAGATGCAAGAAGAACAAAACTGAGAGGGTTCCAAAAGATGACGATTTTGGCCATTCATATATAAATGGTCGTAACCGGGAATGCATCACCTCTTGGTAGTAAGTATGTAGTTTATACATACATATTATACCCACATATACATACATACAAGCATACACACACACACATACACACACACTCCTGATAGAAAAGTTCCAGGTTACGTTATAACAGAGAATCTCTTTTGTTTGTGACAGCTAGCTTTTCTGTAGATGTGGGATCTCGTTAAAGGTTTACTCCTGGGGGACATAGCCCTCTATGTTTTGCACAAGAACTAGGTGGCACAGTGAGTAAAGCACTGATGTGGAATCAGAAAGACTCATCTTTCATGAGTTCATATCTGGCTTAGATGCCTATTAGCTGTGTGACCCTGGACAAGCCACTTAAACCTGTTCACCTCAGTCTCCTTATACATTAAATAAGCTGGAGAAAGAAATGGCAAACCACTTCAGTATCTTTGTCAAGAAAACGCCTCTACCAGGTCTTGAGATCCAGCTATGAGAGAAGTATCAAAAATAGCCCTTTGGGTAGATTTTGTTTCAAACTATCATAGGATGAATAATAATAATATTTCATGCTTATATACTATTTTAAGTTTGGCAGAGTGCTTTATATACATTTTTTCACCAAACCTTTGCAAAAAAAACCCAAAAACCCAACTTTAAGTGGTCGCTGCTGTAGGCATTATTATCGAAGTTTTACTGATGAGGAAACTGAGGCTTAGATGGTTAAGTGACTTGCCCATTGTTACACAGTCAAGAGGTAGCAGAGGCAGGGTTTAAAACCAGGTCTTCCTGGCTCCAAGTCCAACGTACGTCACTGAGTCATTTTCTGCTCCAAGATGCCAGACTACTCTGTAACACAAATCCAAGTAGTTTTCTCGGTTATATATAGCTTATCATCACCACCACCACCACCACCACCATCATCATCAATTTAACATGACTACAAAATGTAAGATTAAAACATGATGCCTAGTTGCTGATTCTTCAAAAGAATTACATTTGAAATGAGGATAATAGATTAGCTCCTGACATCAGGAACCATGGGTATAGCTCAGACATACAGCAGGCCTTCCTAATTTTGTACTAATGAGCTGAAGAACAGATTCATAGCACATTAGAGTTGAAGGATCCCTGAGAGTTCTGACTTTCCATGCAATGGATTAAACTCTTCTGTAGCATTCTTAACAGATGTTCTTCTAAATTCTTTTTTAAATACCCACAGTTACCAGCTTGTGAGCCAGCTCCTTCATTGTTGGACATCTCTGGTTGCTAGAAAAATTTCTTGTTTTATTGAACCAAAATATGTCTTTCTTTGTAACCTGAACAATGTACAGTGCTTGGAACTTAATAAATGCTTAACTAATTCCCTGGTCCTTTGTACTGGGACCTGGAGCAATATAAAACAAATCCACTACTTTAGTTTCTCTCTTCGTGTGTTTCTATATATCTATCTATATAAAATTTATTATATCTATATATAAAATTTATTATATACAATCATATATATGTATACACACACATATATAATTTTTCTTAGTCTGTTAAATAACCCATATTTCTTAAACCATTAGACTTAGTTTCCAAATCCCTCCCTATGTTGATAATTTTCCTTTTGATATACTTGCTTGCCACCCTTCCTTCTAAAACATGTTACTAAAAACTGAGCACAAAATTCCCAATGAGGATTTATTAGTAGTGAAATTGGATCTATTCATAATATAGCTTACGACAATGCTGTTTTCTAATAGCCACATTCCTCTCCTCTGCTCAAGTCTCTTTAATAGCTCCTTATCACATACCATAGGAAGTTCAATCTGCTCATACTAGTGTTCAAAGCCCTCCACAACTGAATCTACTCTACCCTTTCAGCCTAAAGCTATGTCCTTTCATATACTTCATGTTTCAAACAAACTGGCTAAATCTCTTCTCTCCCTCCCCCACCTCCAAACTCATATCTCTATTTCCTTGCTCATGCTTTGTTCAGTACAGCTAAATCTTCCGTAGATGGGGGATCTCGTTGAAGGTTTACTCCTGGGGCTCACAACCCTCTGCATTTTGCAGAAGAGCTAGGTGGCACAGTGAATACAGCATTGGTGTAGAATCAGGAAGACTCACCTTCACGAGTTCAAATATGGCTTAGACACTTAGTAGGTGTGTGAATGCTTAGAATTCTGTCCTCTTTCTGATTGCTGAATTCCTACCCTCAATACCAGCTCCTCCTGAATCCTTCCCTAGCTGATAATGGCCTTTACTCAAACATCTCAAAACACTGCATTTCTCTTAAGCTCTTACTTTATATTATTTTGTACCACAGTTACTTGTGCTATTTATCAACTCCAATCTCTGTTTCCTCCAAGACAAATAAAAAAAATCTCTGTTTGGCTCTTAAAGTCCTTCATAATTTGGCCCCTTTTTATCTTTCCAGTTTTTTTGCGCCTTACATGCTTCTCCCCCCCCCCCCCCCCCAATATACTCTGTGATCCAGTGACTCTGGCCACCTTGCTGTACATGATATTCATATCTTTCAGTTCTAGGTATTTCACTGCCTATTACCCTGCCTAGAATTCTCTTCCTCCCCATGTCTGCCTTTTGACTTCACTGGCTTTCTTCAGCTCTCAGCTAAAGTCTTTCCTTATACAACGAGTCTTTTCCAGTCTTCCTTAATCTTAGTGCCACCCTTTGAGATATTTCCAATTTGTCCTGCATATATATTGTTTATATTTGATTTCAAGTAGTTTCCCTTATTAGACTATAAGGTCCTGGAGAGCAGGGGCATGGTTTTTGTTTGCTTGTTGTTTTTTTCCCTCTTTGTATCCCTAGAGTTTAGCACAATGCTAGGCACAGGTGAGGTGGTTTAATAAATGCTTGTTAACTTGATTTGTGTATTGTTAAGAGCCCTCTCACAGGAGGAACTCTCTTATCTGAAGTTCTTGCTACCAGCACTCAACAAAATACTCTGCATGTAATAGATACTCAACAAATATTTGATGAAATTGTTGGGATTATGATATTGGTTCACAAAAAACCCAAAAATAAAACTAGTGATTAATCAATACCACTCACCACCCACCCCAGTATTTTTTTTGTTATGAAACACATTTATCTTTCTCCCATCCTTCATGGGTATGTTGACAATTTTGAACTTAAAGGTAGGATATCACATTTATATCTCTCATATGTCATCTCACTGGTTTGGATCTCATGACTTGGTCTTTTGAGTTCATTATGAATGAATCCTCAATCTATCAGCCAGTATGCTAGCAGTGCCTCCAAGAATTCATCATCTGCCAATTTAATCAGCCATTTCAAATGAAAGAATATATATAACTTGCTTTGAAAATAATATATTAATATTAGTTATCATTTAGGTTTTCATTGAGAACTTTTCTTTTGAGAACAATCAGAAATGGACATTTTAATATAACATGTGTGGTTTCTGCTTGCTGAAAATCTTGACAAAAATACATTTGTTGTAGGAATTTGATTGTTTTTCCAACCCAATGACTCCTATAAGATACTTTAATTTGCTCAGTAACTTTCTATACTTTAAGAAATTTTCTTAATATATCTATTTCAAAAATCTAAAGTAGAGCTACTGAGATGCTCATCTTCCAGATGAACAAGACACATCTTGAGGACTTTGGAACTGCTTTTTGCTCATCCTGGCGCCAACAGAATTTGTTAATCCACTAGGAGCCTTCTCTATAAAGGTGGCATCCTAGGAAAATAATTGGCTGTTTTGGCCCTGATTTGAGATGATTCTAAATAGTGAACTCAATGTGAGGTTAGTAAAATGCCTCCACAGTTTCTTTAAATAGTTCTGTTTGGATTTAAACATTCCTTGATAGTGCCGGAATACCAAATGTGGCAGCTCTGTGCCAGGCCTCCAGAACTAGAAAATGAAGTCAATTATAAACAGACAGTGAAAAGCACCATTATCTTTTAAGTTGAGTGAATTTTTTAAAGACCTAAAACTTAAATAGTTTATGAGACTGTCAAGCCTTTAAGAATTATCCAGTAAGAACTTGATATAAGGAAAAGAGAGTATTGAATCTAGATGGGAGAGGTTGAAGCACCTGAGCTCCACTTCTGCTTCCTCCCTGGGTGACTTTGGCCAAGTCACTTAACCTTTCAGTTTTCTAATCTGTATAATAAGGGGGATGGAATGGAGGACTTCTCACATATCTTTTTCTTCTAATTCTGGGATCCTTTGAGTCTAACCACTGAATTTGTAACTAAAGGACTTGGAATGGTTTGCCATTTCCTTCTTCATCTCATTTTACAGATGAGGAAACTGAGACAGACTGAAGTGACTTGCCCAGGATCACACACCTAGAAAGTGCTTGAGGCCACATTGGAACCCAGATGCTCCTGACCTCAGCATGGACACTCTATCCACTGAGCCACCTAGCTTCATCACTCGCTATGTAACTAAGCACAAATCACTTAACCTCTTTAGGTCCCAGGTTCTTCCCATGTGAAATGATGTATTGACTCACATGATCCAGCTCTACATCTCACACCCTGTGGTCTAGGTCAGGAGAGATGTTTTACTTCTATGTCTTAAGTATATATACTATTTCTTACATTTAAGAGGTAACAATTTTAAAAGTTATTTTGTACTGCAACTCAGCCCTGATTGGTGAATCCCATGTATCGAATTCATTCTACTCTTCTTTACTCCCCACAGCCCTTTATGTCACATATCTAGGATCAGATGGTTTAGTGATTCAAGGAACCTTAGAAGCCCTAGTCTGAGGTTCTTAACTTGGGGTCTGTGTGTATTTTTTCTTAAATATTTTGACAACTTTATTTCAGTAAAACCAGATTCCTTCATAATCCTATGTATTTTATTTTATGCATTTTAAGACATTATTCTGAGAAGGGATCCATAGAGTCCATCCATCTGTGACATTAAAAAAAGGTTAAGAATCCCAGAAATGAAATCTCATTTTATAGAATCAGAAATGGATCTCCCTCCCTAAAGGGGGAGATGGCTTGTCCAAAGTTATAAAAGTAGTTAAGTTATAGAATTAGGACTGGAAGTTTGTTCCAAATCCACAGCTCTTTCAACTATTACCCATTGTTCTTTTCATCAGAAAAATTCATAATAATCATAATCCCAGTAAGTCACATTTCTGTGTCACTTTAAGGTTTGCAAAGGATTTTGTCACATATTTATACAAGAAAAGAAGGAGCATAAAGCAGCCCCTGTTACAGCATAGGTCATGCCATCCTGTCTACGTCAGTAGTTTCTTTTATAGAAAGCTAATAAAACAGGATTGATGGCTCTTAAAAGTAGGAGGTAGAACAAGGCTCCTCTCCAGGACATAGCTGGATTCCATTATTTAAAGTATCTGTGCCCTACTCTGTCCTGTGGCAGAAGCCCAAATACCCCAGAGTGGTTGGAGCAAGCTGGGCACAGACCTACAGTTTACAGCCAAGTTTTGTGATGGAACAAAGTGTAAAATAACACTGCATCTTAATTTCAGGACAAACAGGAAAGGCCTTTCTGTCTCATCAGATGATATTAGGCAAGGAGATTTATGAGGTCCTAGCGTGTCTTGGGTGTTTCTAGTGCTGATAAAAGCTGTAATGAGAGATATTTATAAATGCTATTATATAGTCTTTATATAGCATTTCATTCCTAAAATTTTCACAATCAAAGTGATTAGTCCCGTTCTCTGCATATGTCAGCTTCTATTGTCCAGGACTCCAGATATCCATCTGCAGTCAAATGAATTCTATTAGGGATCACATGTTTCTAAAGCAGAAAAAAAATACCCCAACCCCTCTTAGTAAAGTCATTTGAGGGAAAGGGAATGTTATTGTGCTGAATTTTCAGGCTAATGGATTCCTAGTCATACATACCTCAGAAGGTCAAAATGAATGCCATACATTTATTCTAAACTATGCTCAATAATTACTTTCAACCAACTCTTGATTACATATAGTAATGCGTGGCAACAGTGGTAGACAGAATGGGTAATCCCAAAGTCATTTCACTTTTGAAATGTGTGTGTGTGTGTGTGTGTGTGTGTGTGCGCACGTGTGTGTGTGTGTGTGTGTGTTTTACTTAAATTTAATATGGCTGTGATGAATCTTCTGGGAATTCAGAATCCTTCAAACTACATTTTAAAAGCCATGTGGTGAAGGCTTGATTCCAGAAGAATTCAGAAACTGTTTAGCATTTCCATCTAGCCTTTTTTCTCTGAATTGTGTTCTGACGCCCTTTCCCCTGTGGAAACAAGATCACCTTTCAGAAGATGGCTGAGCTAGAGATATGCTTGGTTTACCTTCCCTGAAATTTGCAGGGGGTGAGAGAAAGGTGATTAACTAGTTGAGTTATAGAGGCTTGCTAGTAGGTTACACTATGTGCCCCGGAGTAAAAGAAAACCTGAATTAGAGGAATGGTGCCCTAGGTACTTAATTATATATAGGAGAACTTGGAAGTAGGATTGTCTTTACGTAAACCGCAAGGTAGATATTTCAATACAAAGTCATCAAATTGTGTACATGCCTCTGTCTGAGGCCTGGGAATGTAAAAGTTAAAACAACAATAAAACCAACAGAACACTGTCTCTGCCCCCCCAAGAGGCTTACTCTCCAATAAAGAGATTCAAGGTTATAATGGCAAAGCAGAGATTCAAGCCAATTGACACAAGAAATTTCAGAGGTGAGATAATAGAATTTAAATCAATTTTGTCTAACATTTAAGGTCCTGTTTAAATCACTTTATCTTTCTAGCCTTCTTATATTTTTCCCCGCCATGCATTGTTAGAGCCAATTTAATCTTTGTCTGAATACCTCACATATCTCACAGCTCCGTGAGAAACGCTTGTCTTCCTTTGAGGCTACTCTATTTCTACATATCCTTTAAAGCAGGGGTTCTTAATCTCTCTCTCTCTCTCTCTCTCTCTCTGTCTCTGTCTCTCTTTCTGTGTGTGTGTGTGTATGTGTGTATGTGTGTGTGTGATAGACTGCTTTGGCAGTCTGGTGAAGGCTTTAGAGCTCTTCTTAGAAGAATACTTTTACATGCATAAAATAAAATGCATAGCATATAGCATCATATTGAAATGTAGTTAATGAAATTTTTAAAAGTTTATGGATTTGGGATTCAGAATTTTTAAAAAAAGGTATCCTGGTTAGATCACATATGTAGTACTGTATTTAGTTCTTGGGGTTACATTTAACAAGGAGCCTCAATATAAAGAATTATAAACAGAATGATAAGGGTTCTGGAGGTCATGGCATATGAGGACTGATCAAAGGAGCTGAGATTTGCGTAGCCTAGATAAAAGGAGATTTTTCAAGAGCAGGTGAGCATGGGGGTGAAGGAGGCAGGATAGTTGTATTAAAGAATTCAAAGGCAGGGGTAGGTAGGGAAGAAAGAATAAACTTGTTTTGTTTGGTCTCACAAAACAGAACAAAGAACAATGATCAGAAGTTCAGAGCATTAGATTTTGACTACATGTGAGAAAAACCTTAGGAAGTTAAAAGTCTCGCCTCATTGGAGGTTTTCAAATGGAGGCTGAATGATTAATTCATTTTGTAGGAAGGATTTGTTTTTCCAATTCAGGCTAGACTTGGTGGCCTCTAAGAGTCTTACAACTCAAATTCCATGATTCTGAAAGAGGTATCTTGTTTTATTTGCTAATTTCAGATTTATTAAATTGGAGAAGCAAATACATCTAATTTGGTTAGTTTGTCATAGTAAGATCTAGCACCTTAGAACAAACTAGTACATTTTAAGATGAATATTGAGGAAAAAGTTTGGGTGAGAGAGGGAAGGGTACCTAACAACTTTTTGATAAGAAGATGAAATATGTCCTGCCTTTATCTAAAGGCAATGAGAAAACAATGAGATTACGTGAAGTACATTTCACTTATTTTTTCTCAACAACAAATAATTTGTTTTATCAAAGAATAAGAAAATTTCTTTCCTAAAATGTATTTCAGTACTTTTCAGAAGGAAAATTACCTTTCCCTTCAGAATTCCAAGATGGTATGGCTTATTCTGCTTTGAAAGTTTAAAATACAAGGATATATTATAATGGGAACAACTTAAGAAGCAGGAGTTTACATCCATTCATTTAAGGACAGCATTATTTTGATTCCAAGTTTAGATACAGTAGTATGTCTCCTGGCTTCATTGGTAGGATAAACTGTGCCCAAATTGCCTGGAGGATTCATCCATCGTTGTTATTGATGCTAGAGGGAACTTAACCACCAACATGTTACCCTACTAGTTCCTGAATGCAACTATTCATCTAAGAGAGTGAAATCCAAGATAACCTTAGCCATCTGGATCTTGCCACAGGGCCTTCTTTAATTCTTATTTTTTCTTCCTGAATTCTCTGGGCAAGATGGAGACTGAAATAGGAGACAAGCAGTGGTTACTTAGAAATAGTTTATTTTTCAAGAAGCTTCATTTTTTTCTCATTCTCTCCCCCAACCCCTACACAAAATAGAGTTAAACTGAACCAACACGTCTTGCCCAGGTCTTGCTAATCTTAGTAGGAGATCCCTCCTGGCCTTTGCTTACATTTTTCTGGCCATGCCTATTCTTCCTCTGTTATCCCAGATTTACGCAAAGCATTGTGATGAAGGAGGGATTTCACTGGCAATCCCTTAGAGGAAAAGGCTTAGCCATGGCAGTAACCACCACTGTATTGTTTATAGGAACAAAAAGTACAGGAGAAATCCCACAGCTACATTACCCCTCAAGCTCTGAGACATTTCCAAGATGGTTGCGATGTGCACTGGATATCCTGAACAGGAAATAGTCAATTGCTTTTTACTTCAAAGATGCTTCCTTAGTTGGTTGCCTTTTCAAAAAAGTAGAAAGTAACAGACATAGGATGAGGTGGTACTTAGCAGGATCCTCAAGGGAACTCTCAGAGATGTTGGATAAATGTGTATGTTTTTTTGGCAGCTTGTTATTTTTCCCAATAGTTATAGCAGGAAATATGCCATTAGAAACACTATGAGAATGGCTGAGCCTTATTCCAGGTGCAGAAAATGGCTTGAAGATATTATAGCAGACCAAATGCCAGGGGATGACCTCAAAAATGTTTCTGAGGCTGACAAAAAAGGTCAAGCCACTGAAAGAAATAGAAGGAGCTTAGCTCAAACTATACAATGACAAAGTTAGGTCCAAGGAGCCATCCTCTACGGAAAGCTAATGACTGAAAGGAAAAAGATAAAGGAATGACTACCCACAAGATTTATTTATCAATTCATTGATACCCCGCTTCATTCATCAAATACTTACTTAGTAGTTGCTATGTACATGCCACTGTGTTAGGTACTGCGGAGAATAAAAGTTGAATGTGGCATGATATCTATCCTTATATGCCATGGGATTTAGAGATATAAGAAACTTGAGAGATCATCTAATTCAACAACCTCATTCTGTAGAGAAGGAAACATTTAGGTTGGGAAATTCAACCTAGAATATTAAGGTGGAATTAGAGGTATAAAGTAAAGGCTTTGCTAGTTCAAAAGAGGAAAATAGAACTTACACTTTTTCAGTCATGGAAGACTTAATGGAGGTTGTATACTGAGCTTGCATAGTGAGAAGGGCTGAAGGAATAGGATATTCTAGGAAGAGGGAACAAGGGAGGGAAAGGCAAGAAATTGTAAGGTGTACTTAGGGAGGGTCCAAAGTCCATTTTGATCAGAGAATCTTTTAGATCTTGAATTTAGGGCATTTACTTGGGAAGGGTCATTAATACTAAGTATAGTGATAGTTGGAAAGAATATCAGAAGGAATGAAAATCTATTATTAATTTATAACAGCTATTCATGAGAAGTCCATGTCATAATTTTGAGCAACTATTTGCCAAAAAACTTTTCTAGAATCATAGATTCTTTCACATGGTAGGGACCTTAGGGATCAGCTATTATAATCTCTACTGGAAGCATCAATTCCTTTCTATAGCTTAACTGACTTGTAATATTATAGCCTCTGACTGAAGCTCTCCCAATGGCACAGAATTCACTCCCTCTTGAGGCATCCCCCTCCATTTTTGGGAAGGACCTAGGTCAATTACATTTTATTTTCTTGACTTCACTACCATGCCTCAGCTGCCTTATCTATCCATTTCTGTAATTTCCTTCTCCTATTGGTGAGTTCTTCCCAGAACCAGCCATCTTTCATTCTCTGGCTCTGTCACCTCCCTGATGTGAGTACAATCTCCTCCCCATTTTCAACTCCCTTTTCCATGCTTTCTTCTAGCAGAATGTAAGTTCCAGGAGGGCAGGGGCTGTATCCTTTTGTTTTGTAGTATTTGCACTGCTAACACTTAGTCTAGCACTTGTCTCAGAGTAGGTGCTTAATAAATGCATGTTGACTTGGTTCTACTTATAAATATGCTTTTCTTCCTATTGTTTAAAAAACTCTCTCTCTGAAGCTTTTACTCATTGGCTCTGATTCTGCAGCCAAGCAAAAAGGCTAATTTGCCTTTCATATGATGACGATTCACATATCTGAAGACAGCAATCATGCTAGCCCTAGTATTTTCTTCCCTAAGCTAAACATCTTCAGTTCCTTTAACTAATCTTCATACTGCAATAATTTCAAGTCCCCTCAACATCCTGGCCATTCTCCTCTGGACATAATTGGTCAATGTCCTTCCTAAAATGTGATGTGCAGAACTACACATAATAATCTAAGTTTTTATTAAATAGAATCAAAGGATCATGGGACTGTGGCCACTAGGTTTTGTATTTTTTTTTTTGCCTTAACTTGACAAAAATACTTTTTGATTGAATCAAACAATCAGAACTGAGTGTGAACAAATCTGATGTACTTCCTTCAATGGTGAAAACCATCATGTGAGAGATGGAGTGACACCCTAAGTAATTAGTTTAAAAGAAAGAACTATCACAGAAGTAGGCAAGAGATTCTGAGCAACTGGATTTTAGAAATTAAAGAAAGCATGACTCTTCTGGCATGTTTTTGAGGAGCAAAGCACTGAGCTGTGATAGAGAAGGGAGATATTATTGACCATCATTGATTCTATGGACATCTTGGAGTTGAGGACTCAGACAGAAGGAAGTCCCCAGAAAAGTTTAGCTCTTTCTTTAGCCTCCTTTCCTATCTATCCAAAGACATTATAATATAACTCGCCATTTCATTACCCAAATGTTTCTGGTATATTAAATTTTGCCTCAACTACAAAGAGACTAAAGTTTAACTAGAGGTAGATAAAAATGTAAGATTAGGCAGAAATCATGACCTCTTCATAGTTGTTAAGAATTTTCTTAACTAGAGGTCAATTGTGACTGAACTCTGAACTTTTCGTCTAAAAAAATCTCAAGCCAACGAGAAAGGGATGAAGTTGACGTTAAGATCATTAGAATGGTAACTCCATTTCCCATCAACTGCTGAGTTTGACTTTGACTTCATGGCACAACAGGCCCTTCTACTGGGTACCCACTGGTCCTCACCTTCTCTATCTCTCCCTGCTTTGACTTTCTTTTTGGCACAGTGCTGGGCACATAGTGATATTTAATAAATACATATTGAATTGAATTATACTACCCCTTCAGTTTAAAAAGAGCTAATTATTATAAAAAGACACTATACACATAACATTAACTAATGGAGCACTAAGCGTTCATCACAGAACGATATTATATTAACCACTTTTTTGTGAAGATATAAACATATCTATGTATATATGTTATTACATGTATACACAGGGAAATGTACATAATATGCATATATATGAATATATGCACATGTGAACAAGTTATAGTATATGAATGTAATAAAAAATGATGAAGAGTATGGTTTCAGAAAGACCTGGGAAGATTTGTATGAACTGATGCAAAGTAAAGTGAACAGAACTAGGAGAACAAGTTCTATAATAAGAATAATATTGTAAAGATAAACAACTTTAAAAGGCCTAAGAACTCTCATCACCACAAGTCAGAACTGAAAATCAAATCAAATGAATCAAATTTAAAAATAAAATAAAGACAAAAAAACTAGTAATAAGAAAGCTTATTAAACCATGGTGGCAGGACCTGATGAATTATTTTTTGTAAATCCTTTATACAATTCTCAGCAGCATTTTATGCGGTCGCATATTAAGGCTGAGATAAGGTGGTGGGGGAAGTCTTCCCCTCACAAAATCTGAGGTATAAGTAAGCAATAGCAGAATTTAGGAAGTTCTATTAGTAATATCACTGTAGAACTAAAATCTAAAGGACTGGGTCCTTACGTATCTGCTTCTTAGAAGTATCCACATTATGCCAAGGAGAAAAAATTTTTTATTACATGGGTCTGAATGATTTTGAATTTCAGCTAAAGTTAAGAGGGTTTGTGTACCTTCTTCTTTTATGCTTCAGCATTATGATTGGAAATATTCCTTAGGAGACCTTGAATTGTCTGGATTTATCAAAATCACTATTATTATATACTAAATTTCCTTGGTATCTCTGGGTTTATACTCATTATCTTTTCTTCTTCCTCTTTTATATATCACACCAAGAATGTATCTATAGAAGTCAGGAGACAGTATTGGAGAAAAATATTTCTCATTCTTCTTTTTAAAAAATGGGAGGGGCATATAATAGGATTTGTTTCTGGGTCTTAAGTCAGGAAAACCCGAATTCAAATCCAAACTCAAATGTTTCCTAGCTGAGCAAATCTGTTTGCCTCAGTTTCCTTATCTGTAAAATGGGAATAATAAATAGCAACTACCTCCCAGGGTAGTTGTAAGTATCCAATGAGATAATAATTGTATAGTATTTAGCAAAATGCCTGGCATTGGAAAACTGCCTGCATCTCTTTTGTGCTTTTACGCCTTTGTCTTACACCTTTGAATCCATTTACTCTGTATCACATTTATATATGTATATGTTATATCTTCCCTGGTCTATTGTAAGTTCCTTCAAGGCAAAGATGGTTTCATTTTTGTCATTATTTCCTCAAGGCTTGAAGGACAGCATGACATAATTGTTAGAGGTCTAGCCTTAGTCATGATATTATAGGATAAGGTTGAAGCCTTCACTCCTAAAACCTATATTAGCTAAGTATGATCATGGGCAAGTCAATCTCTAAAACTGCTTATTCTAGATGAGGTAATGAACAGAATTGTTGAAGGCAATTTCCACACTTAGGAGTCCCCCACACTAATAAAACAACAAATTCAAATAATACAAAATCAAACAAAAAAATTAGTATTTTGCACATAGTAGGTGTAAATAAATATTTATTGAAATGATTTCAACAACCATCATATCACCAATAAGTAAACAAGTAGGAGACATAAGCTTGCCTACATTCTAATGTACCAAGAATCGAGGTCTTAATCTTTACTATCTCAATAATTGAGTTCCTAACCTTGGGCAAGTTATTTAACTTCTTTGAATTTCTGTTTCCCTATCCATAAAACAACACATCTACTTGAAAGGAATGTTGTCTGAGTCATCTGGTTAACATTTACAAAGTATGTTGGAAATGTAAATATTCTTTCAATGTTAAACATTATTATGGGAAAATAATTTTCTTTGAAAAAACATGCTAGGCCTCATTCTCCCCTATTTCTAGAAGTGAATCATTCTTACAGACTTAAAGGACAGTGATATAAGTCTAAATTCTGGAGCAAACAAGTAATATTTTTCAAACAATCACTACTAGACTATCCTTTCTTTCTCCTTAACCCTAAGGTACTTTTCCCCTTTTATGCTTTAGCCATAAGATTGAAAGTATTCCTTAGGAGACCTTGAATTGTCTGAATTTACCAAAAAAATCACCATTATTGTATACTGAGTTTCCTTAGTATCTGATTTTTTTTTATTCATTGTCTTTTCTTCCTCCTCTTTAATACACCACACCAAGAAACCATTTTTAGATGACAGGAGACAGTATTGAGAAGAATAATTCTTATTTTTCCTTTAAAAAATTATAAAGTGTCTAAAAGGAGGTCTTCCATAAAAGTCCTACTCTTATGTTTCATTGCACCCTGGATTCTTGAAGACTATGCAAATTCCTATCATGCCTGGTGGTAGAGTACATTTTCTCCTTTAATTAGAGTCCATGCTCCTTGAGATCAGAGACTCACTTTTTCTTTTTCTTTTTCTTTTTTTGTACCCTTATAACTTAAATAAATACTTTTTCTTTCTTTCTTTCATTCATTCATTCATTCATTCATTCATTCATTCATTCATTCATTCATTTATTCTCTGAGGCCTAGGCTAAGTAACTTTGGTATGGCTCATCATTACATTACCTAGACAAAGAATAGTGAATTTTTTAACCATAGCAATGTTCACATGTCTTCTACTAAAACCCAGAAGGATTGTGATCTGCCAATGGAGAGAAAATACTCAGTGACAAAATCACAGATCCTTGACTATTGACATATGGTCAATGGAGCCAAAGGAAACAATCAATCACAAGCATTTAGTAAGTACTCACTAGGTACTACTTGATACTGTGTTAGACACTGGCAATATATGTTACAGATATGTTACAAAAACCCAAAGAGTTTCTACCCTCAAGGAACTGAGGGGAACATGTACTTGCATAGTTATTTAGGAAGAAGAAAAAAAATTATTTGAGGGAGAAGCCCTAGCTTCAGGGAAGATACAAAGAACCTTGGATTTGGAGTCAAAAGACCTCTGCTATTTACTAACTGCATGACCTTGGGAAGCCACTTTACTTTTTTGGAGTCTAGTTTTCTCATTTCTAAAATGAGAGAGTTCAGACGGATGATCCAAATCTGGCTCCACACCCTATTATTCTCTTGTTGACACATTCGAGCACCATTGGCATATTCCTCTTGAGGCATCCAAAGCACTTTAAATACACTGTTCTATCTCCTCCTCTGGCATAAACATGGAATGACAGCGACAGCAGAAAAGGCTAGATAGACCAGCTATATTTTTCTGAAGAGGCTGAATCACTGCCCTTTCTGCTAATTCATTTAGACACTCTACTGCTCTGATCCCTCCTCATCCCTTTTAGAGTGGCCACCTGTCTTAGAGTCTCATCACTGTGGTTATTAACTTTGTCAACCTATCACATGGATTGGGTATATGTCTAGAGAACACCTAAAAGCTTCACCAGATACTTTTAACTACAGCTAGGCTGTTTTCCCTATTGTTCTCAGCATTTGTCAGATTTTGTCATTTGTCGTGCCTTTATTTTATACTGTTCTCTCTCACTGGAACGGCCCTCTCACTTCTCTTTGCCAACTCTCTTCCTACCAATCCTTACCTTCATTTTCTTAGTCATTTTCCCTCCCTTAACTCCCTTATTCAAACACCTGGTAGGGAGTAAGGAAGTGCTAGGTGAATAGCAGAGCACTCATCCACTCTGTTAGAACAGCTCTGCAATTAAGTGGGACACAGTGTTAGATTCACTGTAATTTTGGTGTGCCCTGAACACATAAGTAGTTACACCCCATTTACTTTCCTTCTCAAGATATTCATAGGCATGCTCTTGGCACAGTTTTACCTGTAAGTACATAACTACATACTTAGGAGGATTTATGACCTTGATTCTTCAACTAATCCCGTGCCACTTAGGAGTCTTTGATTTTCACAAGAGGGATGCCCTGCATGACCTGCAGTAATACTAATTACTAATACTAATACTAAAACATGGCCTTAATTTGGGTGGCAATGGGGGATGGGAATAAGCATTTATATAGGACCTATTATGTGCCAGGCACTGTGCTAAATGTTGGACAAATATTATCTCATTTGATCCTCATTACAAGTCTGAGAGGGAGGTGTTGTTATCTTCATTTTTATAGCTGAGGAAACTGAAGCAAACAGAGGTTAGTGACTTGCTGTAAAAGCAAGCACTCTGACATACACAGGAGGGCCTGCTATCACAGGTTCTTTAGTCTGCTTGTCTAAAAAAAAAGGCAACTTTTGAGGGGTCAACAATCACTTTAATCAAGCACATGTATCATTCACTTGGTTCAGGGAAAAAAGTCAGCACCCTGAACTTCAGAGAAAATACAGAGAAATCAAAGTCAATAGACAGAGTTTCCAACTGTCTGACGGTAAGCAATACATACATCACAAATCAATAGGCAAATAACTGTCTGATCATACATACGTAGTTACCAGAGAGAGAGAGAAGCACCAAGATTTGGGTTTTCAAAGCTAAGGGGATATTTAGCGGCTTCCCAGAGTCTCATCTGGCACATAAATCTTCTTACAAAAACCAAGCCCCAAAATAAAACCTCACCTCAGAGTATTTATACATTTTTAGAGCCAGATGGCATCACAGCCCTTGAGAACCAGTGCCTCATTAACAAAAGTTGTGGGCTTTCCCCCAAATCTTCCCAGACCCATTAATGGGTGGGGAAAATCTTCTTTAATCACATCATTCAATCAGAGGCACTTGATTATACTAAAACAAAAAAATGCATTATCAATTCACTTGCTCAGGGTCAAATAGCTAGACTGTATCTGAGGAAGGGGACAAATATAACATGATAAAGTCATATTCATATTCAAATTTTAAGATGAGAACATCTGATTAAAAATAGGATTCTGGATCTAGTTATAAGAATTAATTTGTTAATTAAATTCCAAATCCCCATAAATTATTTTACATTACTTAATAGGTTAATAATGGAAAGACTCTTTATTCAATATAAAGAAATAAAAAACTTATTGAGTATTTATTGGTGCTGCGGTGATACAAAGTTTAGATCAATCACAGTCTCTATCCTAAGGGAATTCAGTTTAGTAGGGGAATAAGACACCAATAGTACTGGCTGGACTATAATCAATCTATAGAAATCCACAGTTTGGTCTTAATTACTGTCAATAATGAACCCCTGATATAATTATATTATTTGAATTTGAACTAGATATTTCCACTGGATTGGAAACAATAATGATCACCATTATTATAATAATTGCAATTCTGAACTGTGTGAATTAGAATACATGTGACCACTTTAGTAGATTCATTATTTACACTAATTGGAACCTACCTGTATTAAGTACCAAAGTGCTAGGGATATGCAAACAAGAACTAAAAAGCTGAATTCCATTAGGGAGACAACATGTGCAAAAATATGTTTCTTCAAATATGTGGAAGATAGAAACAAGGTAGATTTTTGCATAATATGCAGTCACATGAAAAGTCCACTTTAGAGATACAAAACAAAGCAGTGCATATGTGTTGTGTGGTGTGTGTGTGCGCGTGTGTGCATGCTGGGCATGAGCCATTATTCTTGTCTCTAGGATAAATGAATGTTGTTGAATTCTGAGAAAATAGCAACTCTGTTGTATAACATGCAACCAAAGACAAAACAATGCAGCTAATTGACTAACAGCAAACCATTTCCCTGCAGGCATCTGAAACAACTCAGGAGGCTTACTTAAACCTACCCTGTGTTTCTGTAGTTGTAGCAGCACTCTAATGGATCACCTTGAATTTTTCAGCCATAGTGAATTATTCATGGAGACAGTTTATGAATTAAATCAGGGTACCCACAGCCCTTTTGGGGAAAAAAAAAGGGAGTAATGAGACACTTCACTGCAATTTCTTCATCTCTTCTTTCAGCCAAGTTCTCTTTTTTAACTGTATTTTTTTCCTTCTCTTGCAGGGTATGGTGTATATCCTGAAGCTTTGAGGGAATCATGCAGCCAGAAAACATTTATTAAGCATTTAGTGTATGCCAGTCACTGTCCTAAGTGCAGAAGATACAAAGAAAGGCAAGAAAAAAAAACACAACAATCCCAGCTCTCAAGGAACTCACAGTCTAAGGTAGTAGCCCCCCTATTCCCTTTAAAATGATCTTTTACCTATTTTTTATCATGCTTAGTCAATTTTAAAATTAATTTAATTCAATTCTAATTCATAAGATTATGGGATCATAGATTTGGAGTTGGAAACTTAGAGACCTTTAAGTCCAGTCCCCTAATTTTCCAGGCAGGAAAACTAAGAGGTCCAAGGAGTTTTAAGTGAATCACCCAAAGTTATACTGGTAGTATGTGGGAAACTGGGATTTGAACTGATGCCTTTCAAGCCAAACCACTTAAGCTGTTAATCCTATCCATGTAGACAAATGTGTACCATTTGCCTCCTAAATCTTCCTTGTGATACTATTGCTTGATTTCTGTTATCTATTATGCCACACTTCCCAGGAATCTGGAGGCCTTGAAAGGGATAGCATACTCATGCCATAGTAAATACCAAGACCATGTCTTCCTAAATTTTGTAATTAGCCCCAGCACCTAGCCACATACTCAATAGCAGAACATAATGTCTTGTACAACAGAGACATTTATTGCTTGTTGAAACAAACTGAATCTTCAGGTAAGACCTCTGTCCCCAAAGTAGATACCTAGGGCATAAAGGATACCAGTTGGGATTTGCCTACTAGCCTTTCATTGGTGCAGTGGATACAGCACCAGTGTAGGAGTCAGGAGGACCTGAGTTCAAATATCACCTCAGACACTTGACATTCACTAGCTGTGTGACCTTGGGCAAGTCACTTAACCCCAATTGCCTCATCCTGGGTCATCTCCAGTCATCCTGATGAATATCTGGTCACTGGATTCAGATGGCTCTGGAGGAGAAGTGAGGCTGGTGACCTGCACAGCCCTCCCTCACTCAAAACAAAGTCCAGTGCAAGTCATGTCATCATTTCTCTGATGGTGTGGTCTTCTTCGGCAACAAAGGATGAACACACACAGCAAACAGCAGAGTGAGTTTGTGATAAAGGAGACAGAAGTTGGAAGGAATATTGAATGTGGAAGGAGAATAAGCATTAATATTATCCTACTATGTGCTAAAAATATTATCTCATTTAATCCTCACAACCACCCTCTGAGGTACGTACTTTTACCATCCCCATTTTATGGTTGAAGAAACTGAGGCAAGTAAAAGTGAAAGGGTTGGCCTAGTGTTGGAAGCCAAATTTGAACTTAAGTCTTTCTGATTCCAGGACCATCATTCTATCCCCTGCATCACCTAGTAGCCTCTTAATGGAAATGGACTTTTCAGGAGAAATTCAAGGTGAGAGAGAATAGGCTTATTCCTAAAATTTTTGCTCAAAATATTATTTTAAGTTTCAAAATAACTAATAACTATACTCTTCTTTACATGAGTTAAGTATATGCAATTCTTTTAAAACAGATATAGATATAAAGTATCTAGATATTCAGATACATGTATATTCTCTTCATACACAATGAATTTTAAGGAATAATAATAACAGTTAACATTTATATAGCACTTACTGTGCTAGGTACTGTGCTAAGTAATTTCCAATTATTCTCTCATTTGATCCTCACAACAGCCTTGGGAGGTAGGTACTTATTTTATCCTCATTTTATAGATGAGGAAATTGAGGCAAACAGAGGTCAAGTGAGTTGCAATACAGCTGGCAAGTGTCTGAGGTTGAATTTGAACTTAGTCTTTCTGTCCGAGATCAGTAACCCATTATTCTTTGTGCCACTTAGCTGTTACTATCATAACCACTGACATTATTTATTTGTATGGAAATTTTAATTGGTCCTTTTAGATTCATCTCCTGTATTTCATTGTTGAAATATATTACACTTTTGTAGTTAAATTAGGACAAGAGAACTAATTGAACCAGTTAAATAGATTCTTTAATGCCAGTGACATGAAAAACTTAGCTGATGAAAAGTACCTGGTGGCTCTCTTGGGAAGATCAGAACATAGACAATTAATCAATGAATCAATCAATTCATTGGCACTCTCCTTCACCTGAGCTACAGGACCAAACTTGTCCTCCTTCTTCCTTTAGCTCTCTAAATTGTTCTCATCCTGGCATTAAGAATAGAATTTCAGGGGAAGAAAAAAGAAATCCAACAAAAGTGGCAAAACATGGAGGTCTTCCTTGAAATAGCTTAGTACAAAAGAAAGAACAAAGGAGTTTAAATTACAGGCCTTGGACTGAAATCCCTCTAGAACTTAGTACCTTTTGACTTTGTACAAGGCATCTCACCCATTGGGGCTCTCAGTTCCCTCATCTGTAAAAGAAAGTGGTCAAACTTGTTGTCTTCTAGGTGTCTTTCAATTCTCAATTTACTAATTACCCCCCAAACCACTAGCATTATATTGTTGGTAGTATCTCCTTTTGTATTATGAATTTCATCATGGCACTTCATCATTACACTGTGATCTCATATTATGACATCAAATCAGGCTACTCCCTGCCTCTCACCCCACATATACCTTGTGTTTTCTTGTCTTTTTGTGCTCATGTTGCAACCCGTGCCTCAAGTTCTCCATCTTCCTCTTGGTCAGCTGCATTCCCACTTATCCTGCTCAAATTCCCTTCCAGGAAGCTTTTCCCAATTTTCCCTTACTGGTAATAACTCCGTGCCTTTGGATTTCATGGGAGAATTTTGTTTTTCACTTTCCCTAGTGAAGTTATTTAATATTATGTTTTAGAGTTCACTTTGTAGATAATCTATCATAATCCTCCATCACCACTACGATGAGGACAAGCACCTTGATTTATCTAAATTTTCTATGTCCTCTAGAACCTGGTTGCATGAGCTCTGTGCACAATAGGCACTTCATAAACATTTTAAAAATTGAAATGAATTGAATGAATGCCAGGAACAATGGGGAACAGAGGTTCCCACAGCCCCATAATACAATGAAGACTAAGGCAGAAATCAAGTGATTTGCTAGAAGTTAGATAGGAAAGGAGTTTTGTTCCCTGACATCTGATGGACAGGATGATAGGATTATAGATCTGAAGCTGAAAGGGGTCTTGTAGGTGATCTAGTCTTCCCCCTTCTCTGCCTCCAAACCCATTTTACAGATGAAAAATCTGAAGTTCAATGAGAAGTGACTTATCCAAGGTTGTATAAGTAGTACGTGCCAGTGGCTGAAATATAAACCAGTTCTTTTGACTACAGAGTCAATGGTTTCTCCACTATATCATAACTTTGTAAAATTATAGGCAATGGTTCAATATGTAATTAAATATGGTTCAGTATGTAATAAAAATAAATTTTTTTTTGGCAAACAATTTAAATTTTTGGTGAACTTGGAAATGTGAAAATAAATTATTCATAAGATTGTAGGACCATAGAATTGGAAAGGACCCTAGTCCAATTCTCTCATTTTATATATATGAAGACAATGAAAGCCAGAGAAATGAAATTATTTCAACATTTCATGGATGTAGAGGCAAAAGGGACCACAGAGGTAATCCAGCAACTAATTCAACCTTCTCATTTTACTGATAAGAGATGAGCGCCTGGAAAAATAAAGTGACTACTTCCAGTGCGTAGCAAGTAGTAAGTGCTTAATAAATGCTTACTAATTGATTAATTACCTAAGGTCACACAGGGAGCAACTAGAAGGGACAATGAATCAAACTCAGGTCTTTTGACCCCAAGTCTTCTTTTCACTGTCTCACACTGTCTTCATGCCCACAGCGAATAAATGGAGCCAGATCCACTCTTCCAATACCCCATGCTGATTCACTGTCCCCTTATCTTCCTACGCTAAATCTTTATATAACATTATTTGCTATAAAGAAGAATCATCTCAAAGGCCCTGTGCAGAAAGGTTTAATTCCTGAAGTGCCTAAAAGACCCCATTAGATGGTGGTCTCACCAGTAAGACATCCATAGAACTAGGACCTGTGGATAGGGTCCAAGAGAGGATCTAGAGTAAAAATATTTGGAAATCTTATCTTACAACATCATTCTGGTCATAGAAGCAGAATGAAACTGCTTCTAAAATGGAAGAAGCAGAGGTATTCATTTCTGAAACAACAGCATCTAATTGAGAAAACAATGTTGAGAAATTCTGAACACATTGAATTTTCCTCCCATTTACTTCTTAAACAAAGAATAAGGGAAAAACCAGGGGGCAAGCTGAGTACAGGTCAGTCGAGTTCTTCTCTCTCTGCCATTATTTTGTTGCTTCTCTCGAAATACATCCAAATGAAGACTGCTAACTACGAATGAAAGTGACTGACACACATTCCAGTTGCTTATCACACAATCAGTCCATTCTATAAACAAAAAAAGCCTGAGATTCATGTCGACATTTGCATAGTGCCTTCAAGCTTCATAGTGGCCCACTTCCCACCCCTTTGCACCCACACACAGAAAGAAAGAGAAACATGGCAAGACTATTGGTTCATGCCCAGTAATCACTACAAAGAGATCCAGTCCTCAGGCTCCTATGTGGTTAGTCTGTCTATGCTGTTCTCAAGTTTGCTGACATTTTGCACATCTGCAGTGCTTATGAAAAGTATAATATCTCACAGATAATGAAAAAGATGATTCTGAAATTTTTGAAAGTGAAAGAGACAATATAATCAGTATCCTGAAAAAAAGTCCTTATTGAAGAGCTAAAGAGTTTAATTGAGTAAGTTGGAAGAATTAGAATGTATGATTTATTTTCAGCCACACGTTAATTCTCCACTTCTCCAATTTGTTTTATTCTATGCACATTTCTACCAGAGGCCTCTGGGCTCAGGCACCCAAAATAAAAATACATAATAAATTTCAGTATTTAAAAAACAGGAAGCAGTTTTATGTTGTTCTTGCTCAATAGAATGCCTTAATTAATGAGTGAAATCAGACTGGTCAGTTTTAGTATCTGGTTCTCATGCCTTAGAACAATGAAACTGACTGCTATATTCATAACATTAAAGGAGTATGTTTGTATTGCCACAAATCTACAAGAGAAAAGGAACACTATGCCCCCATTCTATGAAGAGAAAAATAGCAAATAGCAGCAATAAAAGGTGAATTACATCCCCTAAGGTCTACTAAGTAGTGTTCATCTAGAATTTAGACAGTCTGAAACATCAGCTTGTAGACCAAGGGTCACACATGACTCTTCTGATATTCTTATCTGGTTTTTGAAGCAGGTATACATTTTGAAATATAGTTCCTGTGAAAGAACAACTCCACTAATAACCAAAAAGAAGAAAGTTAAAGCAACTCTGAGGCACCACTTCACACCTGTAAAAATGGCAAAAATAATGCAAAGTTCCATACTCAATGACAAGGTTGCAGAAAACCAGGTACACTTACTCACTGCTGGAAGAACTGCAATCTAGGATAATATTTCTGGAAACTCTCCGGGAGTACGTAGCAAAAGTTGCAGAAATTATCCCTACCCTTTGATCTTACAACTTTTTTTGTTGAGGCTATATCCTGATAGTGTTTTTTTTAAAAACAAAACTGTATGTCTAAATAGTTTTATAGTAATAATCAATAACATTTACACAGCACTTTAAAGTTTGCAAAGTCCATGACATTTGCCATCTTATTTTATCCTCACAACAGTCCTGTAAGGAAAGTATTAATATTCTTGTTTCACAATTAAGGAAACTGAGATAAGCCAGAAGTTTAGTAACTTCTCTAGAGTTACACAGCTAGCATTTGAGGCTGGATTTGAACTAAGATCTTCCCACTTCCAACATCACAATGCCCAATGTGCTATTGGTCGAGACAGAAATGGCTCTAAAGAAAAGAAGGATGTGATAAACAGCTGGACTTGACCAAGTACATATGGAGGAAGTTTGTATTGGGAAGGGGGCAATCTACACAATTTTGAGGTCCCGAAGATCAATTATATCATGATTTCTGACAGAAAGAAGGATAACAAATGATCAGAAAAATTCATGGCCTTTATTATGACAATAACAAAAATGATGACAGAGAAAATGCCAATTAGCTTCCTTTCATGTCTCTACAAAATTTTTATGAGAATTACCTACATACAAATCAAGGGCATCCTTAATAAAAGTATGAGAATGGAATAGGTAGGGTTTTGCAAATGATATTCTACAGTAGATCAAGTCTTTAAAGTCACTTAATTGACCAGAAGGAACATATACTATGATGTCCACTGTGCTTATTATTTGTTGGCTATTATTATTTCTTGATTCAGTAGAGCAAGATAGTTCCTTAAAGTTTCCCTCCCAACAGCATGTTCTCCCTTCCTCATGCATATGTCGAAAACGTACAAGATTCCTTAAAAGGTCTAACAAGAGAAGAAATTATTTTAGAGAACCTTCTGATTATTGATATCAAGTGATGCACAATGCTCAAAAATATAAGTGCTCCAGTGGTATTTTCTATTGTCATGGAAGGTATTCAGCAGAGTTCAAATGAAAGAGGTTTTCCATATACAACAAGGGTTCTTTTCCTGGGATCAAAAACTTGTTCTTTAAAAAAATATTTTGACAACTATATTTTAATCTAATTGACTTCTTTATAATCCTATGTATTTCATTTTATTCATTTAAAAACATTATTTTGAGAAGGAATCTAGAGGTTTCATCAGAATGATAAAAGGGTCTATGACACAAAGAAGATTATAAAAAACCCTTCTATAGAAAGTGAATTCCTCCAGGTGCTCATTTGTAGGTGACATGGTACTTATTTTGTCTGACCACACCATAGTGCAGAACCTCCTAAATATGATTCTCCAAAAGGTTTAAATTTGAAGAGATTCAGTCTAGCTATTCACAAAAGAAATATTCAGCCAGTGAAGAACACTGATTGTCTAAATAAGATAAACAATTACGTGGACAATCCATCCTATATCAAACAGTACACACATAACAGTCTTCCAGGAAGATTTAGACTGGCTGTCTTGCACGGGCCTCTCCATCATTCGAGACTTACTAGTTTGGGAAAATGGGAAAGCTAATACAAAATCAGAATTGGAGATCAGAGTTTTCTGCTAAAGGGGCATTTGAGAAAGATCTTTCTCCTGAGGAGAAGGAACACATACAAAGAGGAGATGGTGATGGAGGGAAGTGGCCTTTCCTTCCCTTGGAATATGATTGGGTCAAGGATGGTGACAACAGTGACTTCCCTCCTCAAATTCATGGCTCCAAGGAGACAGAGGGTGAAAGCTAAAAGAACCAAGTACTAAGGGATGACTTAAAAAAAATTGTGGCTGATTGCTCTAGTGACTGGACTGTTGAGGGAAAAAAATATGTATACATACATATAGACAGATAGAGAGATAGATAGATAAACTGGGAGCAGAATATTTAGTAACTGGCAGTCCTGAAGTCCTTGTCTCCTCCCTCTGCATTATCTTAGCTGCTTTCAATTGGCACTTAGTTTCTAAGACTGTTCTTTTATTCAGTTAGAGAATACATCCGACTGATCTAATCGTGTTTCTCATAAACAGTTGTGGCTGACCCTATTCCTTGCATTCTCTTGTGTCTCTTTGTTCATGGCATGAGGGCATTGGATAGCTCCAGGAGCCACATGAGAAAAAAGTGACCTTTCCTAACCCTAGGCTGGCTTCTCAATCCCCTTCCCTCTCCAGTCCATTGTTAGTGCTCCCTAACTGTGGGCATAATCACTAATGACTAATAAGTTTCATAATTATATCCCCAAGGGTGGAATTCCTACAAACTTGGACTTTTCCATCTGCCCCATCAGACCACAGGCTTAAACCTGCAGCAATAATATCTAGTGTTATTCACATATCATGAACAGAAACACTAGAGAGACAATGGACTGGGACCAGAATTGAATAGGAAGAGGATGAACTGCCTTTGGGAAATTGGATAGTGTTTAAAATAATAACAGTAATAAGGTACAGTACTTTTAATAATAATAATCATGTAAATAATAACTTCAAGTAATGTTCCAGCTCTTATGCTAAGCACTTCACAGTTATTACAACAACCCCAGGGAGACACATGCTATTGTTATACCTATTTCATAGATAATGAAATTGAGGAAAACAGAGCTTAAGTGATTTGCCCAGAGTCATACATCTAGTAAGTGATTGAGGTCACATTTGAATGCAAGTCTTTCCAACTCCAGGCCTGGCACTCTATTGACTGTACCAAGTAAAAGTCTATCAAAGAGTCCTAATATCCTTCTGTTTATACATCAAGCTATGGACTAGCTCCATCATTATAATGATAATAGCTAGTATTTGTGCAGCACTTTAAGGGTTATAAAGTGCTTTTATGACTATGATTTCATTTTATTTTCACAATAAACCTGAGAAATAGGTGATATCATTATCTTCATTTTATAGATAAGGAAACCAAGGCAAACAGAGACTTGCCTGGGTTACCTACTTAGTAAGATTCTGAGGGAGGATTTGAACTCAAGTCCTCCTGATGCCAGGTCCAGCATTCTATCCACGATTCTACCTAGCTACATCTTTGAAGAATTAAAGTTGGTTGTCACCCAAAGCTGATAATGAAGAGGACTAAGATGCCTAGACAGATACATTGTGGGCATAAATTGCCCACAGTATATTGCCAATGAAAAGTTGTGCAAGGCATCTCTCTTCCATATCTGTAAGGTGTATGTGTAGGGGTATGAAATACTGCTTAAAGATCAGGATCAGGGGATGTGCTGATTGGTTTTATAGAATTGACTTTTTTTTCTCTTTTTGTTTGGTATAAAGGATAACTTACTGGATAGGAGAGGGAGACAAAATATATTTAGGAAAAAAGGTGATGTAAAAACAAGAGATATCACTAAATATATGTGCATTTTGGAATACTTGCTCAAGAAAAGCATAAAACATATCATTAGAGAGTTGTGTATACCAGGTATGCAGGAAGAGAAAGCCTAAATTATGGATAGTCCAAGTAGTTCAATGACATACATAATGTCAATAGTTCTAGCAAAAGCCCCCAAATATGGTGAGCAGACTGTGGATCATTTGTGGGAAAACATAGATAAATGTGGATGAAATTGTGTATGAGTTTCAACCTGGAGGAAGTACTTAAACTGAGAAGACCACAGATCCATTGAAGTATTGAAGTAGATGTGAATTATTATACTTCAGTTAAAAAATAGTTGGGTTCAAATGCATATTGTGAGAATGGGTAGAAAACAATTTACATGAAAAAATCTGTGAGTTTTAGTATACTGTAAGCTCAAAGACTAAAAATGTATCATATGGTTCACAAAACTAATGTGATCTGGGTCTTAAAAGAATATATTACATTATATTATACATTAAAGAATATATTATACATTAAAAGAATTATATAATGTCTAGCCCAAGGAAGATGAGAGTCCTACTGTACTCTACTTTGGCCAGATAACATCTAGAGTTTTGAATAATGAATTTTTAAAAAGGATCTTGACAAGACTGCAATATACAGAGAAGGGCAATCAGAATGATGATGTGTATGGGGACCATGTCAGATCATTTGAAGAAACTAGGGATATTTATCTTGGATAAAAAAATACTTGGGTATAATGGATAGAGAACCGAGTCAAGATAGACTAAGAGTCAGGAAGATGGATTCAAGCCTTGCCTCTGCCATAATGCTGGCTGTATGACCATGGGCAAGTCACTTAATTGCTCACTGCTTCATGCAGCTTTTAAGATTAAAAGTTATAGAGGAGCTGTAATACTGCATATGAGAAAAGGAAATCTCTATAATCAGACAGAATTCCTCTACAGCAGGGTTAGAAGAACAAAAGAGAAGGGAAGAAGAAAGAAAAGAAAAGAATAATTTGTTAGAGAAAGAGGAGAGAGAGAGAGAGAGAGAGAGAGAGAGAGAGAGAGAGAGAGAGAGAGAGAGAGAGAGAGAGAGAGAGAGAGAGAGAGAAAGAGGAGGGAGAAAAAGAGACAGAAAGAAAGGAAAAAAGAAAGGAAGGAAGGAAGAAAGAAAGAGAAAGGAATCCTCCATGGATAAATCATGGACAAGGATCACATCACATAGGAGAAGTCTCAGTACAGCTTTCCCCCCAAATACTTAATGCTTTACTTTATTCATCTCTAATGCACTTAAGCTTCATTAGTTGGTTATATCATTTGTCCTTGCCTTCTACTGGACTCTATGTTCTATGAGGGCAAGGAATATGTTTTATCCAAACTCTGCATTTTTCCCAGTTACTAGCACAGTGCTCAGCACACAGTAGATGTTTCCTGAATGTTAGTTAAATGAATATATGACTAGAAGGACCATCTACATTGATGAAATCAAAGATCTATGAAAAAAATGAAAGCATCTAAAGCCAACCTGGCTATTCTTTATCTAAAGAGTGTTAAATCTTCATCAAAATAACTAGTTGGACTGTGGAAGTTGGACTAACATGGACCAAGGAAGTCTGTTCTTCTGTAATCATATTACTGGATTTTCCAGATATCTCCAAGTCAGAGTTTATAAGAGTTGACTTGTAGACACCATAGATCATATGTTGGGGAGCTATTCTTTTTTTTTTTTGTCTTCTTGCCTTTCTATTGTTCTCCATCCACAAAATGTAGGGTCAAGGTTTGTCAATATAAAGGATAAACATTTTCTCCAATCTGGAAAAAAAAGGTCTTCTGACATCTTGGAAGCTCTTCTTTCCTTTGTCAGACTGAACTACTTATTCATTTTGACTCATCACTATCAGGTGAGTCATTCCATTTTTGTAATAATTTAGTCTTTGGCAAAGGACATGTTCTGGCCATAACAAGGCATGGAGAGATCCATTCAAAACATACAATTTCTCATGCATTTTGTGGTATTTGGAAATAAACTATACATTTGTTATGATGTGAACACATTTCAAAAGTACTATATAAAGTCCCAATTACTCTAATTTAATGGACAATTTCTTTTGGAGGAAAATATTTCTACTCAAAGAAAATGGCAATATAAAATCTTTGGGTTTATATAATGTCTTTCTATGGAAATGAATAGCACATTAATTCCTTATTCTTATCTTATGAAATTCACAAAATACTTTCTGGAGTGATATATACTCAAATTCATAATGCACATGACTTCAGTTTTGCATTTCTGAATCAATACTGCCATTTTATTTAATTACTTCCTATTAATTTTTTGGGAAAATTTCCATGTCCGTAACATAAAACTGACTTGTATTAGGGAGAGGTGTTATAATAGATGACTTCTAACAACTCTACAATTTATATTTAGAGGCAGAGAAAGATACATGCATTTAACCCCATCTTATAGAAGAAGAAACTGAGGAACAAGGAAGTTCAGTTACTTGTCCCCACACAGCAGTCAGTGGAGGAAATAAAAAAGGCAATAATACAAATTTTCCTTGATTTTAATTTGCATTCAAATTTTTCAATAGAAAAGAACTTTAAGTGGCAAAAATGCAGAAAGATGCAATCCCATGTGCACTGAGTGATCTGACATTTGATATTCTTTGAGGATAGTATCTAATATAATCACTGGAAGAAGAGTAAAAATGTAAGGCACCTGTATACAAAGTGGGTACCCATAGGGTGTAAAATGGATGAACTAATTGTGGCATACTTGTGTGATGAGATATTACTGAACCATTTGGAATGATAAACATGAGGAATTCAAAACAACATAGGGAAATGTGTTATGAACTGATACAAATTTTAAAAAAAGTAGGGAAGAACAATATATACAATTGAAGATAACAGTATAAATGAAAAAGATCACTAAAAGGAAGTTGAATTGGATTTGGACGTAGGGACGTTATCTTACCTCTGCTACTTACATATGTGACATAATCCCTTTGGGCTTCTTTTCTCATCTGTCAAATGAAGAGATTAGTCTAGATGACTTCTAAAGTCCCTTGGACTTTTAAATATGTGATGTTGAAACTATCTTGATTGTTTTTTAGCTATTTTATTTCTTCATAAGAAGGTATGATTTAATTCAAGTAAGGAGAGAGGGGGCACGTTCAGAAATGACTGTGATAAAAACATAAACTTAAAATGATGGCAATAAAACTTGATTAAATTAAATTCTAAGTTCAGTCAGAATGATATTATGTCACTTCTCCTTTGTAAAAAAAATTATTTAATTATATTTTTCTTTCTGAAATGTGGAGCAAAGTTCCTGAAATTTGACTAATAAGATAAAAGTAATGTACCACAAGTAGAGAGTACAACACTAACTCCGCAAGGTTGAAAGATGTAATTATATATCAAATTGAACTCATTCTAGCCACAACCTCAGTCTTTTCTTCATTTGGCTTCTCTTTAGTTTCATTTTAATTCTTCCAAAATTACTGGACCATTTTTAATTTTAATTTTACAAATGATCTTCAATGAATTCCCTGTGCATATTTTTTCAATAAACAATTAATTTTAATCTTTCTCTTTGGGCACCCACCTGAGATTTATTAGCTCTTTGCTTGATGGGAAGAAATTTCAAATATTTATTAAGAAAAATGAGAAGCAGGAGAAGCTGTCTCCTCCTCTGAGCTTTCCTCAGTGATGTCTATGTCCTTTGTTCATCTTTTTTTACTTTTAAGAAAATGTTCGGAACAGACAGATAAACTCATGGCCTGAGACTCTAAAAGGGAATTAGGTGCAAAATGAAACTGAGGGCTTAAAAATGGAAACTGACTATGATCATGAATAATTGCACTGAGGAAGAAAAAAGGGATTCCTAGAAGGAAACAAATGGAACTGTATAGGAATTGTATATGTTTTCTGCAAGTTTGATTTTAAAGGCATGGATCATGGGGTAATGGCTAGTGCCCCAGTCTGTGGAGTGTATGCAATTGTTTTGCCTCCTTCAGACCTCAGTGGACACTTACAGAGCCTATTTCAAGGAGTGAAAAATGGAAGTTCCCTTACCTTGCTTCAGACCATGCTCATGTATCTCCCAACTGTTTTCTCTCAGTTTACTGTATAATGACAGTAAAAAACAAATTGACTGCTGAGCCAGAACTGAAGGTGCATACAAAAGGTGTGGACAATCTTTAGCTCTCCATCCTCCAGTTTCCCTTTGGATAAGGAAGGAATCTCCAGTTTTGTTTCCTCACTTCAACCACCTCTGAATGTATGGTGCCTTTGCTTCTTATATTTATTTTTTCCCAATCTTAGGATAATGAGTATTAGGAGATGAAACAAATCAAGTTATGACCATGTGGGATCTGAAAAATCAGAAGAGCTGTCGGGAGTGTAGCTATGGAAACAGAAACAGAGTCTGCTGACAGTCATAATAACTGACTGGTAAGGAGCCAGAGCTGAGGAACAACCTCCTTGACCCAGGCCAACCGTGACTTGACCTTGCAGTAGAGACACCATGCCCTGTAAGCGGGGAAGCAACTTATCCACTGACCACACCAGACCCAGAAGTAAACTTGGCTGGAATATCATGAAGGGAGAAGAGAATATTATACTCAGGAAATGCACCTACTGTCAGGTTGGTTATGGAGGCTAGAATTTTTATACAAAAACATTTTAAGTTTGAGACTGTTCTCTCCGGTGACCAATGATGTGGTAAGAGGTGAGAGTGTATCACCTACTTTTTTTTTGTGCTATGATCTTTGCTATACATTTTTACTAAATATCACTTTATAAGAGTAATTGATATCTGTTACTAAATTGATATGGGGGAGATGTTAGCTGATTAATCAATATTGAAGACCATGTTGCATGGAGGTTCATGAATGATGAACGTTAGCTCCTCAGAGTTACCCCTTGAACCCAAAGGGAAAAAGTAGAAAGCCATCCTACAGGGATCTGGATTGTCAATGCTTTTGAGAATATAGGGAAAGCTACCCTGGAGGGACAGGCTACAACAGTACCAAAGATTAGACTTGGAAGAGACTTTAGAGGTCATCTTTAAGAAGGACTTTAATTTTACAAATGAAAAAATACTAATATAGAGATAAAAAGACTTTCTGAGGGTCATACAGCTAATAAAAGGTGGAGTGAATATTTTAAGTCAGCCTCTCAGCCTCAAAAACCCTTTCTTTGGTATCACTGGAGAAGTATGCCACTAATGACAAATAAAAATAAATGAGAAAAACCAGTATGAACAATATCAGGAAGGCTAAAGACCTGAATCAGCTAAGGTGGGTAAAAAAATGCTAAGGACAACGAGAGGGGTTTTCTTGGCTATGTTTGGAGCTAGATGAGTCAAGAAGGGTTAGGTCCACTGTTCGGGGTTAAGGTAACATTAACAGATAACACAAAGAAAACAAGGCCTCAATTCCTATTTTGCTTTCATCTTCTTCTTCAAAAGCCAAGATCTTTAAACTAGGAAACAGATTATAAGATGGAAGGGACTTAGATATCATGTAATCCAACCTTATTTTTTCATAAATAAAGAAAATGAGACTCAGAGAGGTTAAGTGACTTATCCTGACGAGGGAGTTCAAACTCAGATAAAGTAAATGAATTCCCTTTGTGCACATAGCTAGTACATGTCAGAGGCAAGATTCAGATCCAATTCTCTCCTGACTCTGTCTTTCCTCTATACCCAGGTAAATATTTAACAACCAATTCTCTTTAAAACAAAACAAACATCACTACCACCGCCAAAGAACATTTAGATTTGTTTGAATTTTTTTGTATCATATTCTTAAGTCTAGATAATCCATAAAACAATAATTAAAGACATTATTTGTAATATTTCTCGGTTTCTGAGGTATAAATAATCACACTGAAAAATTTAGCAATTGACTCTTAAGAGCCAGTATGAACTGGCTCCAACATGGGTAGGATTTCAAATATTATATCAATATTTGTTTAATTTTATTTAATCTTCTGTTGCTTTAGAGCATAAACTTTGGAGAAATAGGGGTAGAACATGGTTCAATAAAAGGATAAACTTTTTAACAGTTAGTTGTCCAACCTTGAAATGGGCTAGATAGTGAGTTTTCTTCTATAGGAAATGTTCAACTAGGTGCAGTAGAAGTTATTCCTGAATTGGGCAGAGGACTGGGCAGCAGACTAGAGGCCTCAAGGATCACTTCCAACACTAAGGTAACTATTTTTAAAAGAGTTGTTTCTCCTATTCGTTTATTGCTAAAACTCACAGTTTTTGACCAGTGGTCACATAGGCGTGGATGTGGAAAGGAAATCTTATGATCACACCAGAAATCCACAGGTAGAACACAGCCAGATAATTGCTAAACCTAAGGATTGTTGAAAGCAGCTCCTTCACATTGGCTGCTAGTTAGACTCAACATTGAAATGTAAAAAAAAAAAAAAAGGTTATTATGGACCAAATTCCTGTGAGTTTTACCCTAGTGGGGTTTTTTTTTTTTGAGTGAAAGGAATTTTACTGTTTTTCTTTATTGTCTTCCCCCTCCCCCCCTTATTTTGTATCTGGGTCTTAAAAAATGGAATGGAAATAGGCGAGGGCTCCATGGTTTCCATGCAAGTCAATGAACCAACTACCAATAATAGGAAGTTGAGCTGAATATAAAACAGTTGATCTGAGAGATTATGTCTAATATAAATTGTGAGCTTGATCCAATGGCACTTGATTAAAATGATTACCCCACTCCCTTTAAGATTTTCTGTTTCTGAAACATGGAAAACAAAAAAATCACTATGCTGTACTGGGTACCAAGTCATTTTATTAAACTGACATGCTTTTCTGTAACATATTTCTCTTTTTTTCCACCCTGCACATAATTGTGGTTAGTGGAAGATTTTGAGAGAAGTATTCTAGGAGCATTTGTGGAGAATAAAAAGATACAATTATTGACCATATTTCTTTACTTCCCCTTCTCTCCCTGCCCCCATATCCCCACAAAGGCTAGTGGTAAAAGGTTGTATCCATCTTCACTTAAAACAATCAAACAAAACACCCCCACCTCAACCCCAATCCTACAAGCCAGTGTAGAAGGTTCACTGTGGATAGAGGATCAGAACACCACAGACCATGGGAATGTGACATTTGAGTCTGTGGTTCCCCACGTTCAGTAACTCTGAGAGAAGTCAAGGGAAAGGATCTGAAGAGTGTTTGATGAAGGCTACTTTGTAGTAGTGTCAGGCACCAAAGCAGTAGCTGATGAGGTAACTGGGACTTAGATTGGGAGGCATCTTATGAATCTCGTATTGGGTGCTTTTGAGAAGTTACTAAAGCAAAAGACATTCAGAGGAGAAACTGTGGTCAAAATAGTCAAGAGAGGATTCATGGAAGATATATTAAATTGTATCATGAAATAACTGTAAGAAAGAGATTTGTAATGATTAAAAAAGCTCATTATTCTAACACTGTTGTGCCCAGAAGGCTAGAATACTCCACTCATCCTTCCCCAAGAAGCTCTTCTACTTTGGAGTCATCAACACTGGTCCAGGACAGATCAAGACCTTGGAGAAGTCTGGATTCTAATAAGCGGGGAGATGGGTTTCCTTTTTTATATTTTTCAATGAATTAAACCTCCAACCCAGCATCCCAGGGGCACATTCTTAAAAGCTTCAGTTTTGGCTCATGTTCAAGCTTCCGCAAAGTGAAGAGTAAAAGGTATTCAATATACAATATGAATGAGGTGTTATCATGTATAAGAGGCAACTAGACTTAAAGTGAGGAAAACCTGAGTTCCAAATTCAGCCTCAGATACTTAGTAAATGTGTGATTCTGGGCAAACCATTTAACTTCTTTCTGTCTCAATTTCCTATTCTATAAAATAAGAATAGTAATAGCACCACCTCTTATTGTGAGAACAAAATGAGATAACATTTGTAAAGCACTTAGCAAAACCTTAAAGCTGTATATAAACACTAGAATAATTATTAATAATAGTAGTAGTGGTAGTAGTAGTAGCAGTAGCAGCAGCTGTATCAGCAGCAGTAGTAGTAATAGTATGGGACAGGTATGAATATACCACTCACAAAAGCAACATTAAAACACCAAAAACATTCACAAGCATGCATTTACAGAACAACTTAAAACAGAATTTAGTACTATATCTTATATAGGCTGATTTTTAAACATAAAGCAATTTACAGGACCGCTACTTAGACAGTGTTTATTTCATCTCAGCTTTTCATCCTATCTCTCAAAATTCTTGTATTCTGGCAAGTCAGGCCATGGTCACAGATTACTTCTTTCATCTGCAACTATCTTCTCTAAGAAAAATGCTTTTCTTGACCCCAGGTAGAATCCCTAAAGGGGCCATGACCCCTAGATCTCCTGAACTAATAAAGTTATTTCCAAACCTTCACACGGCCACCTAAAGAACAATGTGTGATTACCCACCCAGGAAAGGAAACATAAAGTAGAGAAGTGTCTAAGGGCCCAAAGCCCAAGCTGTCTTAGCTGAGTCAATGTTCCATCTCAGATGAGCCATGGACTCAGAGGAAAGAACACCACTCATTTCCACATTCCCTGCAAAGTAAATCTAGAGACAGAGTATTACTTGCCACACAGGAGAAATGAAGCAAGAGAGCTAGCAATAAGCTATCTCTTCTTTTTAGCTAGTTCAGCACCCCTCTTTCTGCTATCACAGGTTTAAGAAACACCAAAAGATCACCCATGGTTTGCTGCATTATACCAAAAACCAACTCCTTTTGGGGCCAAGTCACTACAAAAAGAAAAAGCCATCACCTTGGGTGCACCCAGTTACAAGCCTGGTCATCAGGAAGGCAATTTTGCACACCTACCATTGATGATCAGTTCTAAGGTTTTGGTGATTAACTAATACTAACCTTTTGTTTCCTTTCTGATTAAAGATGTATGCCTGTGATGGTGATTTATTTATAAAAGATGCTTAATAAATATCTGTTTAATTTAAATTAATCAACATTCTTTGTGAGTTTCATTTGTCTCATTTATAAAATTAAGGGGTTGGACTAAATAAAGTCTATCCTAAATCTAAATCTATTACTTTAGCTGTCTTCCAACCCAGTACATTCATTTTTGTAAAGGAGGAAATGGAGGTCTAAAGAATCAATAAACCAATCAATTAACAACCATTTATGAAGTATTTATTATGTGCTGGACACTCTGCTAGATAGAGGAGGTGCAAAGACAAAAACCAAAATAGTCTTTGCCCTCAAGATAGTATTCTAAGGAAAGGGAAGAAGGGCAAAGTGTAACATTACACGTATAAGTAAATACAAAACATGCTAATGTCAGGAGGACACTAACCGCTAGGGAGAAGTATCAGGAAAGGTCTAAAGTAGGATGTGTCTCTTGAGATGAGCTTTGGAGAGAGCGAAGCAGTCTAAGAGGCAGAGGAGAGATGGAAGTGTAATCTAGCAATATTTCTATGTGTCTTGTGTGTTTCTCTATATATTTAAGTATATACACAAATATACAACTTATGTTACATATTTGTGTTTTACCTTTATGCTGAGTATGTATGTCTGAATGTATGCAGGTACATATATATATACATATATATATATATGTATAGAAATGTTTATATATATATTTACTGTCTCTCCCATTACAACATAAACCCATTGCTAGTAGGGATTACTTCGTTATTTGTACACATATCCTCAGCTCCTAGCATAATGGCACATAGCAGGTGTATGCATAATATGTGTGTGTAATGTATATGTATATATAAATATATATGTGTGTGTATGCATATGCATATATAATACATGCACACATTAAGCACATCTATATGTGTATACCTATCAGTTTTCTTCTATGTTTTCCTACCACTATTTAGCAATGAAAAGTAGATAAAGCATCTTGGGGAAAACACCAGCTCCTCCATTCCAGTCCCTCCAATCTTAACCCCAAAAGAACCTAAAAATCTTTGGGCTTGCTTGGTCTTTGGTTACAGAAATACCTTCTGTCCTCTTCTGTTAAATTAGTCTAGTCTAAATTTTGGGAAATCATGTCTGTAAACTCTAGCAGTTATTTAAAGTAAATAAATGAGTAGATTTTCTGCTAATTTCTTGTATATTCATTGCGCATGTGTGCTTTGCTATTTGTATTTTTTTGGTCAGAAAATAATATTGGAGCATAAGGAAATTTATATTTTTACATAGATACATACATATTTATTCATACTTATTTTTGTTAAAACTACTCAGTGGTCTCTTTTATCAAGGTTGAGTGATCTCTGCATTGTTTACAAAAAGCTATCAGCTCATCAATATCAACACATCAAAAGACCCTTCTATACCATCTAGGGCCTAGGTGTCTCTTCATAGATGCATATCCAAGAGCTGGGACAACAAAGAATTATTAGAGATAAATTTTAAATTTGTCTGTTGATGCCCTTTGGGGCTCCCTTTTGAGCCCCAAATATATAAACATCCAATATTACTACTACCTAATAGACATTGAATTATAGAATCAATGGACTCATAGAATATTAGCATTAGAAAAACTTTAGACATCATCTAAGCAAACTTCTTTTTTGAGAGGAGGGAATGAAGGACCAATGGATTGCCCAGGGTTACAGAGCTAATTAGCTATAGTTATAGAAATACAGAATTTGGTAGTTTGAAGGGACCTTAGTGGCCATTTAGTATGCTGGATACACAGAACTAAATAGATTTCTTTAGTTCTTGTGGGGGTATCTAGGTAGTACAGTGGATAGAGCTCTGACTGCGGAGTCAGGAGAATCTGCGTTCAAATCCAGCCTTGAACACTTATTAGTAATGTGACCCTGGGTAGGTCACTTACCCTGTTTGCCTCAGTTTCCTTACCTGTAAAATCAGTTGGAGAAGGAAATAACAAATCACCCCAGTATCTTTGCCAAGAAAACCCCAAATGGGATCACAAAGAGTCTGACACTATTACTTGACCAAACAATGACAACAACCTTTCCTATGATACCATGATCTCAGTGCAGTACAATAGAAAATGTGTTGACTTTGGAGTGATGTGACTTGAGATCATACTCCAGCCCTACTATCTATGACCCACACAGGTCACAGTTGCATGACTTTTGTTTTGGCAAGTAATTTTATATGGAATGAGGAGGTGGAGAGAGATGAGCTCAAATCTCCCTTCTGATCTGAGTATGTGACTCTATGACTTTGTCATTGAACCTGTAAGATGAAAATGGTTTAACTTAATGACCTCTAAATGCCCTTGAAGATTAAAAACTCATAATTCCATGATTATAAGAACACTCAAAATAAGTAAAATAAAGAAATAATTTATAAATAATTTAACATACTATCCTTTATGTAAAAATCTGATGCCATTAATGAACAATTGTATACGTCTCTATTAGATTGTAACTCCTCACAATCCCAACCAAGGCTAAAGCATCTTTTTATTCACCACTGGATGTTGCACAGAATAGATGTTAAGAATTGTTAAATGAATGAATCATTAATTAAACATGTGTTTTAAGTTACTCTCTCTCATTGGTGGTGATAAATTGTATTGAATCATTCACACTCTTTCATTAGACAATGGGTATATGTTGGCAAAAGAATTATTGAGATTATGGGTGCTGTCTGTCATTAGCAAGACTATTTATTTTCCTCTCATTTGATCAAACCTGTGGCCTTGGTCTCCCTAAATACCATGCTCTAAGCACCAAAGCTGAGTCTTGATATTTACTTATTGGATGGGATCGGTTAATTCACATCCAAGGCAGCGAGGATATTATCACATGCTATTTACTGTGCTGTAAATAATCACGAAATACTGTTCATAAAGCCAAAGTAATTACTTCAAAGAGGGATGTTGTGTGAAAAGTGGTGTTTCTCTCATGCACATTGTGTGTCACACATTTCTGGCTGTAGCACAATCATCAAATCACATGGAAAAAATTTGAGGCACAAAAAAATCCAAGTAGAGAGCTTTCCTTGTGTCCATGAGGAGTTGAGTTGGGGGAAACAGAACAAAAAAAGTCACTGTAGTGGTCACAAACAATGCAGAAATAGCATCAGTCTAGGTAGGAGTCAGGACTCCTAGGTTGGAGATCTGACTTCTTATCAATCTGCTGTGAGATCTTTTTTGTTTATTTGTTTTGTTTGTTTTTGGCTCATGAATTTTTTTTTCTGTTTTGTCATTGAAATGTGGGAGTGGAATGTTAACACATTTCAGTTTACTTCTGTAATGTCAAGAATTAAAAAAAAATTAAAAGATGGATCAGAGCTTTAAAAAAAAATGACAAGTCACTTAACCCCTCTGGGCTTCTGTGTCTTCATTTGTAAAATGAGGGGACTGGAGTAGGTTAATTCTAAGTTCCCTTCTAAAGGAAATATGATTCTCTGATATACATAAATCATAAAAACAGATTCTCTGAGGTGTAATGTTAATGAGAGTTAAAGGTCTTCTCCCATTAATAGGTCTCAGGTGGAGCCTATTAAGGGAAGCTTGATGGGGGGGTGGTTTTATACGAAGGACCACACCTTTTCTTAATTTCTAATGAAGCACAGGGTCATGAGGGTCTTGATGCCCTCTGGCTCAGAAAAGTGTATATATTCTCTGAGATGAGGTTTTGCTTTGGGGCTTATTCTTTGGAAGAAGGTTCTTGAGCCAGATGAGAGTATGGGTAGCTGTTAAGGACCCCCTTGGCTTTGAAAACCCAGAGGTTATTGCTTCTCTCTCTGGTAACTATGTATGTATGTAATTGTCAGACAGTTAGATCTGTCAGTCTATAATGTATGTAATGCTTATAGTTAGAAAAAAAATACCAAAACTTGAAGTGTATATACCCAAGTACAAATACTTCCTATATTACCTCTCAATTATGACTAAGAGAGGTTAGATGAATTGCCCAGGTTCATATACCTAATAAGTGGCTCCCAGTGAAGCAGCATCCAGTAACTCATATTCCGTGTTAAGAGAGTCAAAGGCAGGATCACATGTGGAGGGAGAATAGAAATAAAAGAATATAGAAAGAAAGGGGAAAATGAGAGAAAAAGTAGAGAAATAATATGGTGTCCTTATCTTTTTCTATTGCCAACAGAAGTGGGCAGTTAATGCTACTAATAGTTATCCTACTGACAGGAAACTCAATGCCCCTCATATGATAACACTTGCTGAAGAATATTGTCTTTTTAAATGTCCAAATACACAGCACATGCATGAAGCTGAAATTCAGTCTTCTATAGAAAGAAGACAGGACGGTCAAATAGCAGAAGAGAGAACAGGAAATGTAAGCCTGCAAAGCAACCTTCCTAAGAGCAACCCTGGAATATTGAGTGACAATTTTTAAAGAGACGATTGGTTTTATCTGCTCTGTGCAAATAATGGCATCTCTACTTGGCAGTTCTGCCAGACACTTGGAGGGAAGAAATGACGAATAACTTCACATACAGTGAACAACAGGTGCCTCTTAAGAGAGAAGCCTGGGAGAGGCCCCTTTGTAAACTCAGTGCATGCACCAAATATTGATTTTTAAGGTCTTATCCTGAAATACTCTGCGTGGTAACTGGAAAGGTAACTGGTTTATTTACCTTTAGCTGAAAATGTCAATGCTGAATTTTTGCTGATGGCAAACCTCAGAATCCTGAGACTAGCAGGAACTGGAAAAGATCATCTAATTTCCTTCTACTGTGTTCCATACAAATTGGAATAGACTTTGTGTCTGTCAACCTACTTATTCCTCTTTCTATGTTATTTTTGATCATTCTGTTCCTCTTGTCCGGAATGTCCCCCAGCACCCTGGCAAATGCCACCACCACCAATTTCCATCAGCTGAAGTATCTCTTGTACTTCAAGATCCCCATAATCTCTTTCTTCCTACCATCAGTTGAAAGTGATCTCTCTCCTTAAATTTCCCATGGTACTATGGTTGAATCTTTTGCTTTGTGTTTATCTCAAATTTGTTATGTATATTTCTCCTCGTCACTCACACTCCCTTATTAAATTACAACTTTCTGGAAAAAAAAAGAGCTTGAGTCTTACCTATCTTGGAATTTCCAGTCCCTAAGCATGGTGATATAATCATAGCAGGTTAGGTATTTAATAAAGGCTTAATGAATTTAATTTGAGTTGATTTAAATTGAATTCAATCTAGGCCACCATCCTTCTTTAGACCAAGGGTTCTTAATCTGGGATCTCTGAGTTGGTTTTTCTCTTAATACTTTGATAACTGTGTTTCAATATAGTTAATTTCCTTTATAAGTCTATATTTCATTTTATAAATTCATACTGTCTTGAGAAGAGATCCATAGGCTTCACTAGCCTGTCAAAAGGATCCATACTGTAAAACAGGTTAATGACCCCCACTTTAAACATAATCACTTCTAAAGTATCCAGAAACTACCCTTTTTGTAAAGAAACCCAAAGAAGTTCCAATGTCTTCCCTTCTGAATCTTCAGAACCTTTGTTGGGAGGTGATTCTTTCTCATATTTAGCCAGTCTGAATCCACCTTTTCTGTTCTGCCATCAGTCAAAATGGAAAAGATTGATTTACCTTATTTGAGATTACCTTATGTGAATACTTCTTATATTCAAAGACGATTATTAAGTCATCAACTCAGTATTTTTTCAGTTTAAATTATCCTACTTGTCATCTAAAGTTTCAATTGAGGAAATCATTCTTAAAGACAATTTACTGTAGTTTTTCATGATGTAGAAAGGTGACATGGGAGAAAAGTAGCATAAACATGACGGTGTATGATTATAATAGCCTTGCCTTCCTAATCCATGAGTTAAAGGAAGTTTTAACCTTTACAACATGCCTCCCTCTAAGGTTGCTGGTGCTGTTCTAATGTCAAGAGGACTGAATCCAATTTATTTTTCTAGTGATGTGAGAGATTATGTAGTCTAATGTTCTTCAGTCATAAGAGGGTATGAGGGCAGTACTTTCTGTGCTGATGTTAAGTTGTTTCATTTGTGTATGCCTGTGACTCCATTTGGAGTTTTCTTGGCAAGGATATTGGAATAATTGGCCATTTCCTTCTCTAGCTCATTTAAAAGATAAGGAAACCTAGGCAAACAGAGTTAAGTGACTTGCCTAGAGTCACACAGCTAATCAGTGTCTGAGGCCGAATTTGAACTCAGAAAAATGAGTTTTCCTGACTCTAGGTCTAGGACTCTAAGCACTGCACCTCCTTGCCCTTTGTGCTGAAAGAGCCAGGTTTACTATTTTTAATTTCAAAGAATCTACAAAATTATGACTATAAACAGCTATAAGGCTGCAAAACAGATAAATATTACGCATATAAAAATATAAATATTATATATATATATATATATATATAAATAAATAGTCTAAGAAGGAATGGAACATTTTGGTACTCTGTTCAATATTGAATGTAATACAAATAAGAAACATTTATGGATTACATAGGAAGATATTTCATTCATTTATTAAATTATTGAGCACCTACAAGGGGCAAAGTGTTGTGCAGAAGAAAGAGCATTGGACCTGAAACCTAGATTCAAATCATGGCTCTGCCACTTACTTACTTGCTTGCCATGGGCAAGTGAGTTAAACTCTTGGTGCCTTGGAATATCATAAAATTTTGTATTATTACTATTGCTGAGGAAGCTGGAGGTACAGTTGACAGCCTGGAGTCAGGAAGACCTGAATTTAAATCTGGCCTCAGATACATATTAACTGTGTGACCATGGGGCAAGTCACATAACTTATGCCTCAGTTTACTTAATTGTAAAAGAATTGTGAAGATCAAATGAGATAATATTTACACAAAACACAGTGCCTGGCACATACTAAGCACTATATAAAATGCTTATTTCCTTCTCTCCCCTTCCCCTCCCTCTTCATTCCCCCCCCCCCCTTCTTTTTCTTGTTATTACTACAGAATCACACAATGTCAGAGCTGGATGGCTCCTGGGAGTCTATCTACCTACCTGTTTAACCTGAACAGGAATTCCCTCTGGAACATCACTCACCAATGGCCGCCCAATTGGCAATGGAAGACCTACAGTGATGAGAACCCACTACCATCTGAGGCAGTGTGTTCTACTTTTGTATAGTAATAACTGTTCAGAGATTTTTCATTATATTAAGTAAAAATTGGGTCCTACGCACCTAGCTATGGTCTTTGGGGCTCAACCCTCTCATATATGAAAGTCCTGAAGAAAACTATTACATTCCTTCAAAGTCTTGATATGAAGTATTTAATCATGTCTAAATAACAATGTCTCACATTTTTTTGTAGTGCTTTATACCTGGTGTATAAGGCATTTTCTTCAATAACCCTGTGAAAAATATACATATGTATATTATATAGATATATTATACAAATATACTATTATATATCATAAATATGTGTTCATAATCTATAAATATACTATTATATAAATATATTATAAAAACAAGTTATAGAAATATGCTATTATATATTGTAAACACATGTTTATAATATATTAATATACTATTCTATAATTATAAACAAATACACCATTATACATTATCTAAATATACTATTATATAAACATATGTAAATATATGTAAATATATGTAAATATATACACATATAGCTATAAATTTAACATTTACATAAGACCTTAAGGCTTGCAAAGTGCTTTACAAATACTTACAACAACCCTTGGAGGTAGGTGCTGCTATTACCCCCATTTTACAGATGAGAAAACCAAAGCAGACAGGGATTAAATTATTTGCCCAGGGTCACACAACTTGAAAGTGTTTGCAGCCAGATTTGAATTTAAGTAACATTAATACAAAAACAACAACTAAGTGCTTACTATGTGCTAGGTAGGCACCATGCTAAGTTATTTACAATTATTATCTCACTTGATCTTTACCACAATCCCGCGAGGTAGGTACTATCATCATCCTCATCTGTATGAAGATAATGAGGCAAACAAGAGTTAAATTACTTGTCCAGATCATACATCTAATAAATGTGTGAGTCTGCATTTGAATTCAGGTCTTCCTGACTCCAGGTTCAGCACTCTACTGTGTCCCCTAGCTGTCAACCAGTGTGTTAGACCCAATTTATACATGAGGAAATAGTCTCAGAGAGTTTGATTTGTCCATAGTCTGACAGCTGAGTTGGATTTTGATAGAACAGCATTTAAACTCTAGTCTTCTGTCTCTAAGTTATATTTCCACTAAATTATGCTGTCTATCTTATACATCATACATGCTGTTTCTCTGATGGCATGATCTTCTTTGGTAACGAAGGATGAACACACATATACACGCTATATATGCATGTTATATCTATTGTATATGTATTTTTCTTGAGTTAGAGTATTAGCATTTTAAATTGATTAGCTAAGATTAACTTAATTGGAGGTAAGAAACTCTTTTTTTAAAAAAAAAACAGACAGGCAAAAAGTTCTTTGATGTGCTACATATCCACCTATTGCATGCAACACTACATACATCTGACCAAACCCTGGATTTCTTCACATAAGTGAGACCATGGAATAAAATAAGATGTAGTCTTATACAGGAATAGGCTCCTATGTATAAGCATCTGGCTGTTTAGGACTCAGAATCTGGAAGGTAAGTTCAACTCTGTGACCCTGGTTAACCTCTACCTGCCTCAATTTCCTCATCTGTAAAGTGTCAATAATAATAACACCTTGCCCCCAGGGTTGTTGTGAAACTAAAACACTTTTCTTAACCTTAAAATGCAATATAAATGCTAGTTTTTATTAGCTATAAATTCAGGTCAAGTTGACTTCTTACTCATGAAAAACACAATCTTGATTTATAGATAATCCATTGTTGGAGCTAATAGTAAAAAGACTAGCACAAACCGTCTGTTTGGAGTCATTGGATGCTAAAATGATGACCAAGAGCATCATAGGTGGTGACTAGTACCATTAAGCTGCTATGTACCCTCATCAGCATGCTCTCTTCTACTTCTCTGTCTTTTCTTCTGGATTCCACTCTAAAGTGAACGATACTGAGAGGTCATGCTGCATCACTTTTATCCACCCCACTCCAACCCCCACCTCAGTGATACCAGCCACTTCTATTACTTTGACATTTAATGCAAGGATCTCAACTGGGAGTGTAACATCAGAAGGGCTTAAATTTTACTATAAAGATGAAGACAGTTCTGTGGTTCCTACAAAATAATAATTATGTTAACCATTGTTACTAAGTAATAATTTTGGCACACTACAAGCTTCACACTATGTGAATGAGGCAACCAACAAAGAAAAGCACTATCAAGTCAACTTGTTTTGGTTGAGATTCTTGGGGTAGAGTAGCAGTGGAGACCAGAGAACACAAGGCATCACTCTGTGTTGGGGTGACAAGAGATTCTAAATACTGGTCTCAATGGGCAGGCACCACAAGACATTATGAGTTAATAGCCATTTAGACTGCTAATGAGAAAGGGCTCACCTTGGGTACAGCCTCTGAAGAGTACCTTGAATTCCCTATTTTAGTTAATTATTTTTGAAAACTAGGTGTTAAGCTCAGTTGTTATATGTTGTTGATGGAGTGTAAGAACAATCAGCACCCTTTAAATCTCAGTGCCCTAGGTCAAAGTCCTGCTTACCCCACCCTCGTGAGAGCTCTCCTTATTTAAGCAACTTTTATAGTAGTAGCTCTTCACACTAGAAACAACTACACAGTTCATATGCTCTTTTCTTTAGAGTTTATATATTTGTTCTAACATGAAATTACAAATAGATTATTATAACTTTAGCATGACTGTTCTCCATGTTTTTTGAGTAGCTTTTCACTTTATAGAATAAATGATTTCTTGCCAAAGTTGGTCATAAAGTTAGCATTAGTAAAATGAATCTTATTTTTCTATGAACTGACATAATAAAATCAAAGCTATACTCCAGTGGGGAAATATCCCTCAAGAAACTGAGTTGACAGTGTTTCACAATGAAGTGGATGAGATAACAAACAATTTAAGTGGTAGATGAGTATTGAAGTACAATCAAGGTTATGTATATGGGGAATGACAGAAATTGAACTATATAGATTACAATGGACCTTTCAAGGTCACACTTGCTTTGGGATCAAGGAATGAAAAAGGCAAAAAACTTACAGACTATTTAGATGTCTGTGAGACAACAAGCATTTATTAAGCACGTACTATGTGCCTGGTATTGTGTTAAACACTGGGGATATCAAGCAAAAAAGATGACAGCCTCTGCTCTCAGGTAGTTTACTGTCTAATGGGAGAAGACAATTACCTAAAAGCAAAGCTAAAAAGTCCAGAGAAAGGGTTAGGGAGGGAGATACCCAGTACAGGGGTATGAGGAAATTCATATTGTGGCCTGATGATATTGCTACCATGTAATTAGAGGGAGGAAGAGCAGAGGTAGAGGATATTTTCCTCTCCATGCATATACATTGTAAACATTTTCTTCAACAAGAAAATTGGAAGGACTTGGTAAGGAACAGATGTTATTACAAAAAAATGAAAATGACCATATTTTAACAGACTGAATGGTTATCAATGTAGTGGCCCTCTCAGAAGCAAACAACTCTTGTGGTCACATCATCAACCAGCAAAAATTTGATCTCCTTATCAAACAGAAAGATGTAGCAACCAAAGGCAACACCAATTCAGAGTACAAACTTATTTGCAAATCATTATGAAAGAAGACAGAAAATTATTAGCATTATTCGCTCACAAAAATAGCAAGACTCAGTTAAGTGGCAAATATATCTCCTAGAAAATTTAGATATTCTCAAGAGCAGTGTGCAGATGAAAGTAGAAGGAGAACAAAATAAATATGGAATGGAATAGATCTGCCAGACTTTCTACAGTGATCTTTTCTAAAATGTTGGAAATACCACATATGAACTCTATCACCTCAAATATAAGACTCAAGAGAAGCACAAAAAGGTAAACAGGAAAGGGAAATCACAAGGGATTTTAGGTTAAACTCTTCATATTCCCACAGGGGAGATGAAACTTGTGACTCATAAAAACTTCCTCACTGTTAGGGCAGTTAGGAGTATATATAGACAGAGGGCACAGGTGAGAGTTGAATATGAAGGGATGATATCTAAAAAAATAAAATTAAGGAGTGAGAAAGAGGAATGCATTGAGAGAAAGGGAAAGGGAGGGGTAGAATGGGGTAAATTACATGAAAGAGGCAAGAAAAAGCTTTTACAGTGGAAAGGAGGATGGAGGATGGGGGTGAGTGAGTAAATCTCACTCTCATCAGGATTGGTTCAAAAAGGAAATAACATACATACTCAATTGGCTATAGAAATCTATCTTGCCCTACAGGAAAGTAGGAAGGGAAGGGAGAAGAGAATGATGTGATAGAAGGGGGGGCAGAAGGGAGAAGGGGCAGTCAGGAACAAAACACTTTTGAGGAGGGATAGGGTGAAAGAAAGGAGAGAACAGAATAAATGGGGTGGGGGAATAGGATGGAGGGAAATACATTTAGCAATCTTAACTGTGAAAAAAATTCTGAAGCAAGTTTCTCTGATAAAGACCTCATTGCTCAAATATATAGAGAACTGAATCAAATTTATAAAAATAGGAGCCATTCCACAATTGATAAATGATCAAGAGAAATGGACAATTTTCAGATGAAGTAACCAAAGCTAGCTATGACCATATTCTGAGAATGTGCTCTAGATCACCATTGCTTGGAGGAATGCAAATTGAAATAATTCTGAGGTACTACCTCATACTTATTAGATTGACTAATAGGACAGAAAAGGAGAATGACAAATGTTGGAAGGGATGCCAGAAAAATGAGACTTTAATGCACTGTTAGTGGAGTTGTGAACTGATTCAACCATTCTTTAGAGCAATTTGGAACTATGCCCAAAGGGCTATAAAACCATGCATACCCTTTGATGTAGCAGTGCCTCTACTAGGTCTGTATCCAAAAAGAGATAAAAAAACAAAAGGGAAAAGGACCTATATGTGTGGAAATATTTATAGCAGTTCTTTTCTGCTGGCACACAGTTAGAAATTGGGAGAATGTCCATCAATTAGGGAAGAGCTGGACAAATTACACTATATGATTATTATGGAATACTATTGTGCTATAAAAACTGATGAGCAGGGTGCTCTCAGGAAAACCTGAAAAGACTTACATGAGCTAATGCAAAGTGAAATGTATCTGTGCAAAGTACCAGCAATATTATAAGATGATTAGCTGTGAATGGCTTAGCTACTCTCATCAATACAATCATCCAAGGAGTTATGATGAAAAGGGCAATTCATCCCTAGACAAAGAACTGATGGTGTCCGAATAAAGACAGAAGTATACAATTTTTTAACTCTATTTCTTGAGGGTTTTTTTGGTTTACTTTTTTCACAACATGACTAATATGGAAATATGTTTTGAATGACTACACATGTATAATCTATATTGAATTGCTTGCCTTCTGAATGGAGTGGGAGAGAGGAAGGGAGAGAATTTGGAACTCCAAGTTTTAAAAACAAATATTAAAAATTATTTTTACATGTAATTGGGGGAAAATAAAATATTAAATAAATCTTAAAACAGCTTATAGTTTAATTTGTTAGTTAAATGGTTTTCTTACTTTCAATTTTATTAATCTCTCCTTTGATTTTCAGGATTTCCAATTTGGTGTTTAACTGAGAATCTTTAATTTCTTTTTTTCTAGTTTTTTTAGTTGCATGCCCAATTCATTGATCTGCTTCTTCTCAATGTTATTGATGCAAGCAATTAGAGATATAAAATTTCATCTAAGTATTGCTTTGGCTGTATCCCCCACACATATATTATGATTATATAAGGTTTGATGACAGATGCAATTTTGTACAAAGAACAGTTGAGTATTGCAACCAAATAGAATGCTTATGGATGTGTCTGAGTGCTGACAAGTTTTATGGAGGATGTCTTGCACATAATACAAACAGAAGAGGGATTCCTTTTTAATACTGAAGTTCTATAAATACTTTTATTTGCAGATGACATTATTCTAATTACATTGGCTCTTGAGTATTACAAAATCTTTTTAATAAAATTGTAGATTCTTCAAAGTGACTGGTTTAATCATTCACAAGAAAAAAACAAATTGGATGAAAAACAAATATTAGTCAAATAATAACATAGTCTATGGAGTTAATCCATATAGGTACATCTGAAGGGAGCTCTAGATAGATAGTGAGCTTGATCAAAAATTGAATAGCAGGTGACAGACTGGACTGGATTGAATTGGGGAAGTTGTGTAGCACTTCATTGATCCCAAGTTGTTTGCTATCTTTTTGATATCAACATTTTTCTAGCAATGCCATCTGGCTGTACACAGTGTACACAGTGATCTCAAAGTGTACAAAGATACACAAAGTGATCTTAGCATAACTGAAACTCAAGGTTACCCAAAGGGAAAGATTAAGGGTGGGAGTAAATAGGTTCTGACCCCAGAGACCCATAATCCTCTGTTCCTTCCATCTCCAACCAGAACCTAGATGAAGGTGCCATCTGGTGAAGATGGCAGTGGCCGTGGTTGGAAACATAGGCTGCTGGCTCTGACTCTGAGTTGCTCAGCTGCTCACCATCCAGACTGTTTCCCATGGCTCCACGATTGTCACCTGACACATTCAAGTTATGCAGTTTGAACAACAGAAGCTGATGGCACTGACCCAATATTTCCCCCCCACCCCGCAACCTGCCATTTTTTCATGTTGTTTTTCCTTTCCTCCCAAGCCACCCTTGGAAAAACTGGACTTGAATTGACTGCTCAAGAGGGATGGGACAGAAGTTTTCAGAAAAAAAAGATGGAACGATTGCTATCTGTCAGAATATGGCCTTGAGTACTGAGGAAAAAAGGCTCCTTGTCAGGCACCAGTTTTGGAACAACATCTCTGTGAAGGTTTTTCCCAATTCAATCCTGAAGCCATTCCTGGCAGAATCCAAGTACTAAAACCTTCTGCCTCCCTTTGTCGTGCATAACATGCCACTGGTGAGGTCAGAATTCAAGGCCAAGGAGATTCTTTCAGTCTTGAAGACCATGCCAGTCTGACCCCTAGTTGGTGGCTGCTTTGATGAAACCATCCTTAGCTATCAAGGTTTCCTGGACTATTGAAAACTACCCTGGAAATCTTTGAAACAGTGGAAACTGACGGGGGTGGCCTGACCCTTCTGCTATCTCAGATCCTCTCCCTCCTACAGCACCAGACCCTTTAGTTAACTGTTGGATAAGTACATCAGACAGCAGCCCAAAGATGACAACACAGTACCCAGCACTGGAAAGCTGGGTCCCCTGACCCTGTAACAAACACTTAGCTGGGGGAGCCTCAGCATTCATAAATGTACTTTGATTAAAAAAAATACAATATCTCCTTCTACACACACACACACACACACATACACACACACACACGTGACTTTATTTCATGGCATGAATAATAGCCTAAAAGTTAACATGGGAAATCCTTATATTCTTTCTTCTGTCATCACATGCCCAAATTTATATCACCAACAATGACTTGTAACTCATTAAGTGACAAAAAAAGATTTCTTCAAGACTGCTCATAAAAAGAACAGACAATGGAATGGAATATATATATATATATATATATATATATATATATATATATATATATATATATATATATATATATATATATATATATATATATATATACACACACACACATATAGTCTAAGGACCACATTATACATGAAATATTTAAAGAAAAAACAGAGGAAGATATCTAGAATGTTGGATATATAAGGGATTTATGGAAAGACATAAGCAAGAAGGAATGTGTTTGGGTATTGGGGAAGGGAGTTGGAAGGAGAGTTTGCAATCTACAATGGTGGAGAATTTTTGATGTGATTGCAAATCCACTTAAATATTGAAGAAGAAGACTTCTTCACAGTGTAGAAATAATTATGAGGATCTGAGGACAAAAATGAAATTCCTTCCTTCCTTCCTTCCTTCCTTCCTTCCTTCCTTCCTTCCTTCCTTCCTTCCTTCCTTCCTTTCTTTTTTTTCTTCTCCTCAGGCAGTTTGTTCCATTAATCTTCAGAGAGGTTAATTAACTTGCTGGGGATACACAGCAAGGACAGTGAATATGTTGGGAACCAAACCCAGGACAAAATAGAATGAATTAGTAATGCTTTTTCCCAGTAGTCTCTCAACCTGTGAATTATCAGGCTTTTAGAGTACTGTGAAATGTTACACTGAATCTATTTAAAAAAAACACCCCAGGAACTCCCGTGCAGAAATTGCCTGGGAATTAAAAAAATCAGTGCTTAATATTCTTATTTCCATTATGATCCTGTTTTTGAAGAATCTCTCGCTTTATTTTTCACATTACGGCTATTGCTGACTCAGGACGCAAGGAAGAACAAATTGTGTAATTTGAGTTGAGAGGAATCTTTTCTGCAGTTGTTCTTAAATAAAAACACATATAATGAGCCAAAACCTGCCTAGAGATCTGTGTGCACAGCTCCCATTGACGTCACTTGGAAGTATGTGTGGGCAGAAATTGGCCCACTTACTCAAGCATAATCTTTTGAAAACTGAACATTTTAAATCCTTTAATCTCAAGCTACAGTAGGTAGAAAGCAGCTATCATATGGAACTTTTCTTATTTACTTGGAAATAAACTTATTTAGAGCTCTGCAAGGAATAGTCTTATAGGAATCCTCTCCATTTGGAGACTAGTTAGCTTTTTTTAAAAAACAGATTCAAATACAAGAGGCCTTAAAATAGTTCATGTAGTCCAATCCTCTTGTTTTACAGATGAGGAAACTGAGTCTCCAATATATTGGGTGACTTAGCCAGGATCACACAATGAATTAGTGAGAGAGTTGGCACCGATGTCCATATTCCTAATCAAGGCTCTGTCACGACAGGACAATACAATAGGACAAACATCTCCATTCTGTTTCCACGTAGATTCTCAGTCTTACAGTGATTACCTAATGGAGTCTGTTCCCCAGAAGTCGCTAAGGGCTACAGATATAAGGGGCTGACAATGGCTCACTAAAATAGAAAGAATGTGGGCCAGAAGGTGGCGTGGAAAGCAGTTGAAACCCACTAGAAACACATTCATCCCAAGGAATTAGAATGCCAGACAAATTAAAGAATGTCTTGAGAGCCTTTCTCAACTGTGAGAACTCAACAGTTCCAAATGTACTTCAAACATAACCCATACAGGCAATATCTAGGAATGAGAAAGCAGCACCCTTACTGCGCCAGGTTCATTTTGGCAAGCATGTTTTTCTATATTATATGACCACTCATTTATTACACATAATTCCAAATTCAGTTCACAATGAGCAACTAACTAAAAAGAAATCAATTACTTCTTGCGTAATTATTTACATATTTATAGGTATATATCTGTATTTATGTCTGTGCATATTTCCATGTATCCACACGTGTATATGTGTATGCATGTACATATGCATGCATGTGTGTGGGGGGGGGCGTGTGGGTGTATGAAGAAATAGAGAGGCAGCATGGATAGAGTTGTTTTTCTGAGCCAGGAAGACATGGGCTCGAGTCTAGCCTTTGACATATGCTGACAAATATGACCTTGGGCAAATCACTTATCTATTAGTATTCTAAGAAATTCTTTAAGATACAAAGATGCAGAAAAGATGTTTGTTGGCTTGCATTGGTAGAGGGGGTTTTCTTATCTAGAAGTTGCATGTGCCAGTGAAATCACACACATACACAAATATACATGTATATTTAATGTACATGTATAAATATATATTTCATATATATTATATGTACATATGATATCACACATAGATATAGGTATGTACCTATATCTGTATTATACATCTATCATAGGTATATTTATAATAAAGCATATGCTTCTATCTATCTTTCTACCTAGATATAGGTATATACCTTTATTATAGAGACAATAGATGTCTATATATAATGGATATGTTATATATATTATATATACATATATATACATGTATATGTATAAATACATAAGGGATATGGTAATGTTATATATAATAGATATGTCTATATATATGGATATATAATGGATATATGTATATATATCCAAATCTATGATAAATGTGTGTAAAACTAATCATGAATTTGGAACTAAAAGTGAATTTAGAGGTCACGTGGTCCAATCAGATGAAGAAACTGAAACCCAGAAAGGACAAATGACTTTCCTTATGTCATACAGATAATAACAAATCTAGAGCAAGAACCAAAGTCCTCTGGCACCAAATGCAGTACTCCATTACACCACATTGCTTTCCTATATAGGCGGATTAAAGGTTAAAGACTCTATGTACCCTATATATTTCATATGCCAGAGGTCTTTTTCTTTTTTTAACCTATTTTGTGTCATAGACTCCTTTGGCAGCCTGGTGAAGTCTGTAGACCTTATCTCAAAATAAATTTTTAATGCATAAAGTAAAATACATAAGATTATAAAATAAATCAGATATACTGAAATACAGTTGACAAAAATGTGTGTTTGTCCTTCATTGCTGAAGAAGACCATGCCATCAGAGAAATGATGACATGCCTTGCACTGGACTTTGTTATGAGTGAGGAAGGGCTGTGCAGGTCACCAGCCTCACTTCACCTCCAGAGCTATCTGAATCCAGTGACCAGATATTCATCAGGATGACTGGAAATGATCCAGGATGAGGCAACTGGGGTTAAGTGATTTGCCCAAGATCACACAGCTAGTGAGTGTCAAGTGTCTGAGGTGAGATTTGAACTCAGGTCCTCCTGACTCCTGCACTGGTGCTCTATCCACTGCACCACCTAGCTGTCCCCAGTTGACAAAATATATATATTTTAAAAGGTGCATGGATCCTTGGTTAAGAACCCCTGCTCTGTATGACAGACTGCTACTTATTTCAAAAGCCATCAAGTTTACCTACAGATAAGAATTGACTTTGAAGATTCTCACCTTAATGGAAATGATCTTCTTTCCTACCAGCCTTGGAAAATATCTGCCTATCAGAGAGCTTTTCTCTACCCTTTAATAATACTTTGCTCTTCCTACTTTCTCCTTGTCTTGCTTTGCCTCTGCCTAAAAAGAATTACTACCCACTGGTAGAATGTGTCATCCCCCCATTACCCCCACCTTTTTTTCCCTCCTTGAGGACACTCTGTGGTAGTTGGTCTCTTTCATTTCTTCAGTAAATGTTTGTGGTGGTCCAAGTTACAGAAGTGTTGTAACTGGACACCCAAGTTTTTGTTTTCTTCCTCTAACCACAAGTACAGCACAGACTGTGGGGCTAGAGTTTTGTGGGGAAAGGCATGGGCACATCATTCTGTACAGGAAAGGTAGTATTCAAAAACCTCCTCACTGGTTCAATCTTATAAGCTTATCATTTTTAGTGTCACCAGAGTAGAACATTACAGAGAAAAACAGTAATAATGGTATTTTTCATTTATAAAATGCTGAAAGGTTTCCTCACAACAGCTCCAAGAAGGAGATGGTATGAGTATTATTACCCATATTTGGCTAAAGAGGAGAGTGAGCCTCAGAGAAGTTATGTGACCATCTCAAGATTCTAAAATTTATTATTAGAACTATGATTTGAACCTGAGTCTGAAGACTGTGAAGTCAGTGCTTTTTCCATGATGCTAATGAGATGAGCAATAATGAAAGCTAATTTGGATATAATAGCATTTCTTGAGAAATTTCTGGGAACAAAGCTTGATTTATTTTGTTATCACTTTTTTTCATAATTGAAAAGTGATCCTTGCTTTTCCATTTTAGTCTCAGAAAATTTTATTTTCCTTAAAGAGAAAACCAAGCAGCAGCCTGACTGTAGAGTCTTGATGGGATCAAGTAGGCTAAACATTTAAATAAAGGCTTTCTTCTTCCAAAATATGTATGGTTTTGAGTCCCTGATTCATTCTGAAAATTTACTAGATGATGCTCCTTGGCAGATATAACCAAATGCATGACTAATAAGGGACAAGAGGGCAATTCTATTTATTTTGTATATTAAATTGGCTCTCCTTCCTATAAGTGTACTTTTGTATTCACATAAAATAATGATTTTAACCAGCAACAACAATATTTTGTATTTTGGTGGAGTCTTTTCATGAAAAGAAATAAAGAAACCTTAGATTTCAATAAGTTCAACCAATATTTATTGATTTATTACCTACTACATGATACATTATGCTAGGTGATAAAGAAAATCCAAGATAAAGTCCTGCTCAAAAGGAGTGTGCAGTCTAGTAAGACAGACAAGATATGCAACACCCCTTCCCTCCAAATCACCCAACATTCACACTACTAAATAGCATATGAACAATTAGGAGAGGCAGGGAGAAAGTAGCTAAATTCCTAGAAGGACCAGCTCACTGGGGGAATTTTATTTGCATAGTCCTCTAAACTTCTTTTTTTTAACTCATTTGTTTCTCCATAATCATGGTGGAAGGTACATATAAATATTCATACTCCTTTTTTCAGATAAGAAAATTGAGTCTTCAAGGGTTAGTCAAGAGGCATTAACTGTTTGTAATATTCTGGGCACTGTGCTAAGGAGTTGTCATTCATCCTTCACTTTTTGAAGAAGCCTAATGACATCATGATGTTGGATCAGAGTACAGTGTGTTTGGCTGTGGCTGATCAGTCCAATACAAGTTTGGAAGGCTCTACCACAGGTCAGGCACAAGTAATCCATTTGGCATGGAGATGTCTTTGGATTTATGCTGCTCATGTTTCCTTTGGGTTATTGCAATTCTGCTTTGCTCACAGAGCACAGTGGTTTCTTTGATGTGGGCATGTCATACTGGGCAGTCCTGTGCTAACATCTCCCATGTCTCACAATTCATCCTAAAGTTCTTCAGAGAAATCTTGAGAATATCCTTGTATTGCTTCTTCTGACAACCAAGTGAGCACTTGCCTTGTGTGAGTTCTACATAAAATAGTATTTCAGAAGTATGTGTTTAGCATTTGGACTATGTGGCCAGCCCATCAGAGTTGTGTTGTCTATAGTAGAGTCAGAATGCTTGGCAGTTCAGCTTGAGAGAGGACCTCAGTGTCCAGTACCTTTCCTTGTTGGGTGATCTTCAGCCTCTTCCTAAGACAGATCAAGAGGATGTGGTTCAGTTTTCTGGCATGGTGCTGATAGACTGCCCATATTTTATAGGAATGCAATAATGAAGTCAGCACAATGGTTCTGTAAACCTTTAGTTTAGTTTGTACTTAATATCTCTTCTCTACCACACTTTCAGAGCCTCACAATGCTGAGTGAGCTCTGACAATGCATGTGTCAACCTCACCATCTATGTGGACACCCCTGGAAAGTATACTCCCAAGGTAAGCGAACTTATCCACAGCATTCAGAATTTCTCCATTTGCTGTAATTGATGGTTCTACATATGAATGGTGTGGTGTTGGATGGTGTAGAACCCCTGTTTTCTTGGTGTTAACCATCAGGCCAAAATTAGCATAAGTGGCAGCGAATTGATCCGCATTCTGTTGCACCTCAGTCTCAGAGGCTGTATTAAACGCACAATCATCTGCCAATATAAAAGGCATGTATCAACTCTCCCTTCACTTTGGTCTTGGCTTGTAGGCTTTTCAAGTTAATATTTTAGCATAAGTGCAGTAGCTGACCATGATGTCATTTTTTGTCTTTGTTGAAGGATCTGACAACACCACAGAAAATAACATGCTGAAAAGCAATAGAGCAAGCACACAGTCATGATTCAGTCCATTGGTGAATGAGAAAGCATAAAAGCATCATCCTATATCCAGAACTTGTGCAAGCATGCCATTGAGAAACTGGAGTATGATACTGATGAACTTCTCTGGGCAACCAAATTTTGCCATGATCTTCCACAAGCCTTCACAACTGACAGAATCAAAGGCCTTGGTTAGGTTGAGAAATGCTATGTACAGACCTCTGTTCTGCTCCTGGCATTTCTCCTAGAGCTGTCAGGCAGCAAACACCATGTCGACTGTTACTCAGTTTGTTATTCAGTCCTTTATGTAGCCACCTTGGCTCTTAGGTTGATAACCTTCTTTCAGGTGAAAGACTGGTCCATTAAGGAAGATTCTGCAAGAATCTTGCCAGCAATAACTAAGAGAGAGAGAGATCTCTTTTTGATTGTCACAGGACAGCCTGTTTCCTTTTCCTTCATAGAGTTGGATAATGGTGCTATCTTTATCCCCTAGGGAATAATTTCTTCTTGCCATATAATCCAAAAGATTTGTCAGCTTCTGTATGAGCAGTGAATCTTCTGCTTTGTGGATTTCTGCTGGGATGGAATCAGTACTAAGTACTTTGCCACTTGAGGGGGGCCTGATGGCATTCAACACCTCTTCTTCAGTTGGAAGTTTGACTAGAGAGGGATTGATTGTATCCTGAGGCTTATGGTCAATGGTTTCAGTACTGGTTGATGATGGTCTGTTGAGAGCACTATGGAAGTGTTCAAACCATCTCTCCAGGATCCTGTTCTTTTTACTGATCAGTGTGACTCCATCAGCACTGAGTAGTTTAGATGTACCACAGGTCTTTGACACATAAATAGCCTTTAGTGCATCACAGAAGCACTTTGGATTACTATATCAGTGTAAAACAGAATTTTATCTGCTGCCTTCTTTATCAGCCAAGAATCCTGCATCTCTCTAAACTTTGCTCACACTTTTCTTTTAGTGGAGTTAAATGCTCAGTAGTGGGGGCAAAGGAAACCTCCCCCCCAATATAATCCATCCTCTGAAGAAGAGTACCTTCTAATGAGAAAGAAAGTATGTAATTGTATGTAAATACATCCAAATGTACAAGATTTTATATATATATATATACATATACATACATATATATGGGTGTGTTTGTGTATTTTATATATATATATATATATATATATATATATATATATATATATATATATATATATATATATATATACACACACACACACACATAGAGAGAGACAGACAGAGAGAATAGATTAAATAAATTTGAAAGAGAAAGGCATTAATAGCTAGAAGGGACTGGGAAAAACCTTTTGCAGAAGAGATTTGAGTTGAGACTTGAAGGAAACAGGGGAAGTTAAGAGATAGAGGTGTAGGAGTAGAACATTTAGGCATGGGGACAATCAGTGCAACATCACAAAGAAGGGAAATGTAATATCATCTTGAAGAAACTGCAGTTAGGTTTATGTAGCTAGAGATTGTAGAGTGTATATATAAAAGAGTAGGGTATAAGAAGGTTGGGAAGGCAGTAAGGACTCAGGTTAGGTAAAGTTTTAAATTCTAAGCAGAAGACATTATTTTTTATCCTGGAGACCTAGGGAGCTATTGGAACTCATTGAGAAGGGATGGTAGGGGGCAGACAAGGGGAGGGATATATCGAGACCCACACTTTAGAAAAATCACCTTGGCAGCTAAGGGAAGAAGAGTTGGGAGTAGAAAGAGACTTGAGGCAGGGAGCCCAGTTAAAAAAACTCTATGACATTAGCCAGGTAATACAGGAATGAGCTAAGGTGGAAAAGAACATAGAGATGTTGTAAAGATAGAAAGTCGAGATTTGCCAGTAGATTAGATAAGAGTTTAAGATTGCACCAAAGTTGAGGGGTGGGTGACTGGCAGTACCCTTAAAGTGATAGGGAAGTTTATAAGGGGAGAGAGTTGGGGTGGGGAGGGAAGAGATGTCTTATTTTGTATATTACAAGTTTGAAATGCCTACACAGGAAATCTGGTTTGAGATATCTAAGAGGCATCTGAGATGTAGGAAAGAGACAAAAGATGGATATGTAGATATGGGAATCATCTGCAAAGAAATGATATTTAAACAAATGAGCTTGTGACTTGTATCCACACAGTTACTAAATTGCAAAGACAGAGATGGAAATCAAAAACTCAATCTATGTTCTCCTCCTATAGTACTTACCTTAAAACACCAAATCTCATCTCAGCGAGGCAGATAGGGAATTAAACATACAGCAATTTAAATATGTTTGCTTCTAAGGTAGAATGAAGCAACTGTTACAGAAACACTACCAGCCAAGACATAGGGAAGTTCTGGTATCTAATATTAATTAGAGTTTATGGGGGCAGCATCTGATTGACTGAGTTGAAACATTCAAAATTACTATGACTAAAGCTTACAAAAAGATTCGTGGAAATGATTAACAGGTGCAACCTATTTTTGGTTTTAAATTTCATTTGTGAAATCATACTTTATTAATTATCCTGGTTTTAAAAATAATACTTTCCATTTGTATAATACTTTTAACTTTTTAATGTGACTTAATATACTTTTTCTCCAATGTGCATATCCTGGAGATTGCAGAAAAAAATATGTCTGGTGGTGGGTGACCTATTCCTTCTTGTGCAAAGATGGCACACTTGAACAGCATTTAGAAGTCTTTTGTAAAACTGAAGAAACTGTCCCTTATGTTACCTAATGTTCTGTATACAAGGACTTACATGATAAATTTCTGCTGGAGCTTATTTCCAGGAAATGATTTGTTTCTACAGACACTGTCTACTTTCTATTGTCAAACAATGAAAACTGTGCCTTAGCCATCAGAAAACTTACAGCCAAACTCAGAATCCAAAGTAGCAGTAAATTCATCACAGATGCCTGGTAATAACTATTCCCTTCCCCAAATTAGATCATCTCTGTTTTGGTTTTTATCCTTGATTGTCCAATATTACTTTTTCAATAAATACTTTTAAAAATTTTTTTCCACCACCACAAATCACAAACCCTTCACAACTTAATAGATTGTCTTCATGAATTGCTGTGGCCAAAAGAATCATATGATGGTAGACACAGAGTGCATTGATGGGCTGATATTTAAAGTTTTTCCAGCTTATTGGGACCTGGCAGAGCTTGTGTTAGACCAGAATAGTTTTCAATAACCTGAGGTCACATCCATGCCATGATGAGGCTTTAGTGCAGATCTTCAGTGGCATAATATAGCTTACACTATGTTTAATCTTGGTAGCTGACTCCCTCAAATTCTTTTGGAAGTAGGTATAAATCTTACACGCATATACATATCCACATACACACATGAGGAATTGAGGGTATTAGAACAGCAAGAGGTAGTGTGAATTGAATGAACCACATTGACTCCATCTTGTGACTCAGTTCTGGAGCTTGCTCAATTCCTTTTCTATTCAATTATGGGTCTAGTCCAAGTTCTGTCTTGTGAGAAAACTTTATTCAATTTTGGGAGTTGTGAGAGGACTTTGTTGCATTGTTTGAACCTAGCCCTGTATGGCTGGGAAGCTGAACCATCTCTACTTATTGCTTAGAGACATTTAACTAAGAACCTAGATTATTCTGATCAGAAATCCAGTCATGTCTGAAGACTGATGAAAGGAGTTTTCTCACAGTTAGACATCTCAAGCAAACCATGTCTTATCTGAAAACTGGCCCCATACTAGTTAGTCAGTTATTATTTCCATGTTCCTTTGATTGAATACAGGCCTGTGGAAGAGTAGGACACCTCTTTTTCTGAATTCAGGGAATTGCACCTCTTTGCTCTCCCCTTCCCAACTTGGAAAGTCTCTAATATTTTCTCCAATTAAAAATTAAACTACTTAATTTTTTATCTTAGTTAATTGTTTTCTTTTAATTAATTGGTCTTATTTAGTTGCTTGTAATGTATAAAAATCTGTCACCCTCTATATTTGGAGTCTAGTGCCAAAGCTGAGAAAGGCTGCTGGTCATGATTTGTTATGCAAGTAGCATGCATTGCTTAATATTCTCAGAAGCTTGAATCTTTGTTTCTTTCATCTTTCACCTGACACACACATACAGATGGGTCCATCCCAAAAAGGACTTTAGAGGTCATTGAATCCCAACCCTACTCACCATTTTACAGAGGAGAAAGCAGGCCAAGAAAGATTAAGTGACTTGCACTGGATCACACAACTATTAAATGTCTGAGTCAGGATTCAAACCCGGGTGTGACTTGCTGACTCTAAGTCCAATGTTTTTTCCTCTGTACCAAGCTTCCACTTACTACTTTTCTTTTCCCTTTTCTTTTCAACAGTTTGTATTTATGTATATATTCAAAATATAAGAATTTATTGAGTATGTATTGTGTATATAGAACTATATTCTGCTTGGAGGGACTGCAAAATGGTGTGATAACACTGAAAAAAGCAGAAGATTCTGTCTCTACTCTCAAAATGCCTAAAGTCAAATTGGGGAAAGTATATGACTTCCCTTCCACAGCTATCCCTTTTACCTTTACATTGTTCTGTTTCAATTACTTTTTTCTCTACATATTAAACAAATGTTAGAGATGAACAATGAGCTAGACCCAGAAGTGAGCAGGAGAAGACTGAGCTTTGCCATATTTGAGAAATGGCACCCTGCTTTCAAGTATCCCAAAGAACTCCATGTCAAAAAAGCTCATCAATTTAATTTCTATGATGAGGATGGCAGGACTGAGAAAAGAAAAAGGGGCAGGGGGGAGATGTTGATGGAGAATATTAGGCACTAGGTTTTGTCTCTGATAAACCTTCCTTTTCCTCATTCCTTTTATTGCCTTCCTCTCTCAGTTCCAGTGGAAAAATATAACTCATAACTTGTGAACTACTATTTTTTAAACTTATTTTTTAACAGAAATCTATCTCTTCTTTTCCCCATCTTATTGGAAAACAAAAAAGAAAAACAAAAACCTCATAACAAATATACATAGTCAAACAAAAGAAATTTCCTCAAATGTCCAAAAAAATATGTTATTCTGTTCCTTAATTTTACCAGCTCTCAGTCAGAATACTTTATCTTTAGTCCTCTGTAATTATGGATGGTCATTGCATTGATTAGAGTTCTTAACATTTTCAAAGCTATTTGCTGGGTTTTAAAAAATTATTATGTAATTTTTTTTATACAAATGAAGAAATTGGAGGGAGATGGAGCCAAGAGGTGGAGAGATGCCAGAAAGTTGCCTGAGCTCTCCTCGGAAATAACATGAAATCAAGCCTCTAAACAAAGTCTGGAGTGACAGAACCCACAGAAAGACAGACTGAAACAATTTTCCCAATTAAGATAACTTATAAGGACTTCAGGAAGAGTCTGTCTCACTTCGGTAGAAGGGGGGTACAGCCCAGTGCAGACGTTGTCCAGGCAAGCCAGCAGGAGGCTCTTAGTCATAGCACAGATCAGCAACCGAGACCCCTCATACCTGGCTTAGCAGGCTACTGGCACAGCAAGCCAGCTGTGAGGCCTACAGCCCCAGTGCAGAAGGCAAACTGCCAGTCCCTAAATTCCAGCACAACAAGCATGACAAGGCCAGGCCACCCCACCGCAGTGAGCAAGGCTCTAGCACTTGAGGACCCAGCATGGAAAGACAGTTACCAGGCCCCTGGGCTCCAGCACAGGAAACTTGGGACAATGCCTCCTGTGCCTCAAGAGAAAAGCTCAACTTTTAAAAATGAACAAAAAACAAAAAGGAGCCCTAACCACAGAAAGCTGCTGTGATGACAGGAAAGATTAAGGCACAGACTCAGAAGAGAACAACATCCAAATGCTTACATATGAAGTCTCAAAGGGGAATATGAATTCATCTCAAGCCCGAACAGTCCTCTTAGGGGAGCTCAAAAAGAATTTTAAAAAGGAAGTTGGAGAGATGGAAGAGGGATTGAGAGGGAAAATGAGAGTTATGCAGAAGAGTTATGAAGGAGGAGTCAATAGCTTGGGAAAGGAAGCACAAGAATTGACTGAGGAGAGCAACTCCTTGAGAAGTAGAATTGGCCCATCAGAAAAAAAATCCATCAAATAAAATAACTCCTTTAAAAGTTGAATTGGCCAAGTGGAAAAGAAGCTAACTGAAGGAATTAATTCCTTGAGGACTGGAATTGGGTAAGTGCAAGCTAATGACTCTATGAGACAGCAAGAATCAGTCAAACAAAATCAAGGGAATGAAGGAATGGAAGGAAAAGTAAAATACCTTATTGGAAAAGCAACTGACCTGGAAAATAGATCCAGGGGAGATAATTTAAGAATTACTTGGATTACCTGAAGGCCATGATCAAAAGAAGAGCCTGGACAGCATCTTTTAAGGGATTATCAGGGAAGACTACCCTTATATCCTGGAGCCTGAGGTAAAATGGTAATTGAAAGAATCCACAGATCACCTTCTGAAAGAGATCCCAAGGTGAAAACTCCAGGGAATATTGTAGTCAAATTCCAGAATTATTGGGTCAAGGAGAAGATACTGTGAGTGGCCAGGGAGAGACAATTCAAATATTGGGAAGTCATGGTCAAGATTGCATAGGACTTAGCAACTTCTACATTAAAGGATCAGAAAGCTTGGAATATGATATTCCAGAAGGCAGGTGAGTTTATATTATAGTCAAGAATAAACTACCCAGCAAAATTAAACATAATCTTTTAGGGGAAAAGATGGAAATTCAGTGATAAAGGGGACTTCCAAGCTTTCTTGATGAAAAGACCAGAGCTGAACAGAAAATTCAGTCTTCAAATACAGGACTAAAGAGAAGCGTAAAAAGGTAAACAGGAAAGGAAAAGAAACATATTATTCAATAAGATTAAAGTGATTGCATCCCTACATGGGAAGATGATGCTTGTAACTCTTGAGGACTAGATCTCTGTTAGGGCAGTTGGAGGGAGTATTCATGGACAGAAGGTGTAGTATAAGTTGATTTTAATGTGATGATATTAAGAGGTGGAAAAAAAGAATTGTACTGGGAGAATGGTAAAGGGGGAGGAAAAATAGGGTAAATTATATCACATGAAGAGGTACAAAAGACCTATTAGAGTAGAGGGAAAGAAAGGAGAGGGTGATCATTGTTTGAATCTTACCATCATAAGATTTGGGTCAAATAAGGAATAATATGTATGTACTCTGTGGGAACAGACATTTAGCTTACCCTGTAGGGAAAGAGAAGGGGAAAGAAAAGGGGGGCTGATAGAAGGGAGGGCAGATTGAGGGAGGCAGTTATCAGAATCAAACACTGATGTGGAGGGACAGCATGAAAGGAGAGAGAAAAGTTTAGACAGGGGGATAATAGGATGGAGGGAAATACACAGTAATCACAACTGTGAATGTGAATGTGAAGAACTCTTCCATAAAACAAAAACCAGTATCCTACAATAAATTGTTTACAACAAACACATTTGAAGCAGAAAGGTACACATAGAATAAAAGCCTGGAGCAGAATATATTATGCTTCAGCTGAAATTAATAAAAAGTAGGGATAGCAGTTCCGATCTCAGACAAAGCAAAAGCAAAAATAGATTTAATTAAGAGACAAGGAAAGAAACTACATCTTACTAAAAGGTACCACAAACAATGAAGTAGTATCAATACTAAGCATACTGCATCCAAATTCTTAGAGGAGAAGTTAAGTGAATTACAGAAAAAATAGATAGCAAAACTGTACTCGTAGAGGACCTCAACCTTTCTCCCCTCAGAACTAGATAAATCTAACCCCAAAATAAACAAGAAAGAAGATAAGGAGGTGAATAGAATTTTTAGAAAAGTCAGATATGGTAGATCTCTAGAGAAAACTGAATGGGAATAGAAAGGAATATACCTTTTTCTCAGCAGTACATAGCACCTACACAAAAATTGACCATGCATTAGGGTATAAAGATCTCACAATCAAATACAGAAAAGTATCCCTTTCAGATTATGATGCAATCAAAATTCCATGTAATAAAAGGCCACGGAAAGATAGATGAAAAATTAATTGGCAGCTAAATAATCTAATACTAAAGAATAAGTGGGTCAAAGAACAAATCATAGAAACAACCAATAATTTCATCAAAGAGAATTATAATAATGAGACAACATTCCAGATCTAATGGATCTAATAGCCATAACAGTTCTTAGGGGAAATTTTATATCTGTAAATGCTCACATGAGTAAAACAGAAAAAAGAGGAAATTAAAGGGCATGCAACTAAAAAAGCTAGAAAAAGAACAAATTAAAGGTCCCTAATTAAATACCAAATTAGAAATTCTGAAAACCAAAAGAGAGATAAATAAAACTGAAAGTGAGAAAACTATTGAACTAATAAATAAAACTAAGAGTTGATTTTATGCAAAAAAGTAGATAATCCTTTGGTTAATTTGATTTACAAAAGAAAGAAGAAAACCAAATTATACATATCAAAAAATGAAAAGGGTAAATTCACCACCAATGAAAAGAAAATTAAAGTAATAATAGTAATAATTAGGAGCTATTTTGCCCAACTGTATGACAATAAATTTGACAATCTTAGTGAAATGAGTGAATATTTGCAAAAATATAAATTGCCCAGATTAACAGAAGTGGAAATAAAATACTAAATAACCCTATTTAGAAAAAGAAATTCAATAAGCCATCAATGAATTGTCTAAGAAAAAATCTCTAGGGCCAAATGGATTTACAAGTGAATTCTACCAAACATTTAAAGAACAATTAATTACAATACTATATGAACTACTGGGAAAATAGGCAAAGGAGTCCTATCAAATTCCTTTTAGGACACAAATATGGTGCTGATATATAAACCAGGAAGAGCCAAAACAGAGAAAGAAAATTACAGGCCAATTCCCTAATGAACATTGATGCAAAAATTTTAAATAAAATATTAGCAAAGAGATTACAGCAATTTGTCACAGGGATAATACACTATGACTAGGTAGGATTTATACCAGGAATGTAGGGCTGGTTTAATACTAGGAAATCTAATATCAATGACCATATCAATAAGAAAACTTACAGAAATCATATTATTATCTCAAGAGATGCAAAAAAAAACTTTTGACAAAAGACAGAAAATATTCCTATTAAAAAACACTGGAGAGCAAAGGAATAAACGAAATTTTCCTTAAAATGATAAGTAGCATCTATCTAAAATCATCCACAAGCATTATTCATAATGGGGATAAGCAAGAAGCATTCCCAGTAAGATCAGGGTGAAACAAAAATGCCCATTATCACTGTTGTTATTCAATATTGTTGTAGAAATGTTAGCTTTAGCAATGAGAGAAGAAAAAGAAATGAAAGGAATTAGAAAAAGCAACGAGGAGATAAAACTATCACTCTTTGCAGATGACACAATACCTACAGAATCCTAGAGAATCAGCTTAAAAACTACTTGCAACAATCAACAACTTTAGAATAGTTGCAGGATATAAAATAAACCCCTATAAACCATCAACATTTCTATATATTACCAAGAAAGCCCAGCAGCTAGAGATAGAAAGAGAAATTCCATTTAAAATAACTGTAGAAACAATATAAAATATTTGGTTTCCCTGCCAAGACAAACAAAGGAACTATACAAACACAATTACAAAACACTTTTCACACAAATAAAGTCAGATCTAAACAATTGGGAAAATGTCAACTGCTGATGGGTAGGCCAAGCTAATATAATAGAAATGGCAATTCTATCTAAATTAATTTACTTATTCAGTGCCATACCAGTTAAACTATCAAAAGATTATTTTATAGAGTTGGAAAATATAATAAACAAAATTCATCTGGAAGAACAAAAGGTCAAGAATATCAAGAGAACTAATGAAAAAAATGCAAAGGGAGGTGGTCTAGCCATACCAGATCTAAAACTATATTATAAAGTGGCAATCATCGAATCTATTTAGTACTGACTAAAAAACAGAGTGGTGAATCGGTGGGATAGGTTAGGTGCGCAAGACATAGTAGTCCCTGACTATAGTAATGTACTGTTTGATTAACCCAAAGACTCCACCTTCTGGGAAAAGAACAAAGACAAAAGACAAAAACTGTAAAGAAAAATTGGAAAATAGATGGCCAAAACTAGACAGAGAGCAAACTTTCATACCTGATTCCAAGATAAGGTCAAAATGGTTACATGACTTAGACATAAAGGATTGTGTCGTAAGTAAATTAAGAGAGGAAAGAACAGTTTACCTGTCAGATCTACAGAGAAGGGAATAATGTGACCACACAAGAGATATAGACCTTATGCAATGCAAAATGGATAATGATTACATTTAATTAAAAAGGTTTTGCACAGACAAAACCAATACAACGAAGATTAGAAGGAAAGCAGAAAGCTTGGAAACAATTTTTATGGTCAGTGTTTCTGATAAGTACCTCATTTCTAAAATATATAGAGAACTGAGTCAAATTACAGGAATACAAGCCATTCCCCAATTGATAAATGGTCAAAGGATATGAATAGGCAGTTTTCAGTTAAAAAAATTAAAACTATCTATAGTCATATGAAAAAATGCTTTAAATGACTATAGATTAGAGAAATGCAAATTAAAACAACTCTGAGGTACCACTTCACACTGATCAAATTGGCTAATATGACAGAAAATGAAATGATGGGTGTTGATGAAGATGTGCGGAACACTAATATATTGTTGGTGGAGTTGTGAATTGAATCAACCATTTTGAAGAGCAATTTGAAACTATGCCAAAGGGCTATAAAACTGTGCATACCCTTTGATCCAGGAATACCACTATTAAGGTCTATATCCCAAAGAGATCATTAAAAAAGAGAAAAGACTCACATGTAAAAAAATATTTATAGCAGCTCTTCTGTGTTGGCAAAGTATTGGCAATTGAGAGGATACCCATTAATTGGGCAATGGCTGAACAAGTTGTATGGTATGTGAATGTAATGGAATACTATTGTACTGCAAGAAATGATAAGCAGGTAGATTTCAGAAAAAGCTGGAAAGACTTATATGAATTGATGCTGAGTGAAGTGAGCAGAACTAGGAGAACAATGTACATGGTAATAACAACATTGTGTGATGATCAACTATGATAGACTTACGTCTTCTCAGCAATGTAATAATCTAAGGCAATTCCAAAAAACTATGGAGTCTGAATACTACTTTCAGTTTTTTTTGTTTTTTGTTCTTTCTTTCTCAAGTTTTTTTGTTCTTTCTTTTGCTCTGATTTTTCTTTCACAATATGACTAATATGAAAATATGTTTAACATGATTGCACATATATAACCTATATCAAATTGTTTGCTCTCTTGGGGAAGGGGGGGTAGAAGGAAGGAAGGGAGAAAAATTTGGGACTCAAAGTCTTACAAAAAATGAATGTTGAAAATCATCTTTACATGTAATTGGGAAAAAAAAATAACCCTACCCTTATGAGCTGTCATCTGGGCCTTGAATTCTCATCTAAAAATCCTGGGGGAGAGGGAGGAGAAGAACGTTTGACTAAATGTTTTCTGAGTTCGTTTATAACTCTTAAGCTATGATCACATGAGCCTAAGTTTAGTGAATTACAAATGGTCCAAGGTTCATGGAGTCAGTATTAGAGAAAAACCTCATGGAAGCTCATGCATCACTTAGTACCAGTGATTTTAAGGAAACACAAAGAGACACAAATTCAACTAAATATGAATTCATTTTCTAGGATTTCAATAGGTAGCATTCAACTTGAAAATGAGTCCTTTCACTCCAATGGTTCACTCTAAGAACCACTGAATATTTAGACTCCTAAATAGTTACGTGGTGATAAGACATAGTTCTACTTATTATAGAGGTACCTTTTGCAAGGTGGCTGACTGATCCTCCTCATCTCTAACATGTAGCCAGTGGAAATGTGGGTATCAAAAAGGTTTGTCCTCATGTCTAAAACAAATTGTATCTCATTGAATTACTTAATTTTATTCTTCTATAGAAAAGGCCAAAGTTTTTCATCTAGCAAATTAAATCAAAATTGTATTTTGCATATTGGGAATAATTGCATAATTGTCTCCACCTGGCTTTATCTTCTATCTTTAGTAGGATCCATATCTACTTGATGTGTCAAAGTATTTCACATTCAATTTAAATGAGATGTTTGAGACGCACATTTTAACAGAACTATGTGGGCCATTTGGAGCATTTGCCACATGACTCAGTACAACACGTTAATTGTGAAGCTAATTGGTATCATGCAATTTGGGAAGTGCACTTAGGTGAAGGAAATGTAGGAGGCTTTTGTCTCCAAGGTCGCCTTTTTTCTTCTTGTCTATCACTTTTAGCACAAAGTTCTTATGTTTACTTAGGAATCTTCACCCTGAATTACCTTTTTAAGAAAATGGAGACAAGTTATAAGTCCTATCATGGAGATTTTACTAATAACTTACATTTCCATAGCGCTTTTCCAAGTGTTCTCCTCACCTCCACTCTGTGAGGTAGGTAGTACAAGCATGTTTGTCCCCATTTTCTAGATGAGGAAACTGAGAGTCAGGAAGGTAAAGGAATTTGTCTAAGGTTACAAAGATATTAAGTGTCAGAATGGAGATTCAAGTCCAGGGGTCATACACTTTCTATGAATCCTTTGATGCTTTCTCAATAACAACATCCATCATTATGTATATATACTCATTGGAAGCTAGAAATCTTGGTATTTTTATTCCCTCTAACTGAATGTGACTTCCCCCCATCCTTTCACTTCTTTTACTAAATTTCATTGTGAATTCAAAGCATATAAAGCATTTATGTCTTCAAACAGGTCTAGGTCTCATTGATGAGGGTATTCTAGTAGTACAAATAACAACCTGTTTATGCCTTCTCATCCTAGTTGACTCTTGTCCATATTTCCTGAAAATATTAGGTGTAAATTACATGGAAAGAATTTAAACAGAAACCACAAAAATGACATGTTTCTAACATGAGGCCATGAGAAACTAAAGTTATATAAAAATATTGAATAAACCGACTACTCCAAAACATCTTTAACATGGAGAAACTGAAACATAGTATCACCAATCTTTTAATTTATAGTCATTAAATAATGTTAAGCAGTCACAAAGAATGCTTCATACTGTAGCACGTCCAGATTTCTTGACAAATGGTTTTAGACAGAAAAAATAACACAGATAATCAACACAAGTATGTTTGGGAACACCAAGTTATTGTCAGTATTAATTTTTGGATGGCAAATATAACTAGCCTTACATGGATTTTAAAAGAATGATAGAGTAACAGGTTTTTATTATCTTCAATCATCAATATACTAGACCCAAAATATTTATTTAAATAACTATCAGATGTAATGGAAATATTAAACGACAGCAGTATTTGGCTGATGATAACTGACGTGAAGATAACTAGCTGAGCACTTGAATTTTTATTTTTGAGATATCGGAGTGATTCAGTGGTAACACAGATTTTACTTTGATATGTCTCAGCATTCTCAGTGATTTCTGGGTAGAAGTAAATGGCAATCTAAGCATTAGGAAGAAATGGGATATAAGAATGGTCCATGTAGGGGACTGGATAGAGTGTCATCATTTTATAGCCCTCCTTCCATATACTTTATAGAAAAGAATGAAATTAATTGGATAATAATAACCATGGTAGAAAAATTGGAAAAACGCTTTGAATTTATGCTATCATTATTATCATTAGCATAATTATTAGGAAACAGCAACTTCCTAAAAAATTTGAAGACATGATAAAATGTGTTCCTGTTATATTTTGGTATCAATAAATGATTTATTCCCTATAACTGTAAAATTAACTACACTTAATTATTGTTGTTACTGTTCATCCTTAGATGTAGAAGAAGATAAGTGACATCATGGTGTCTTGGTGCAACAGGTGAGAGTTACGCTCATAAAGTACATAACTGGGGAATGGGGGAGTCAGAGAGGAGGTTGTATGTACAGAATGTCACATACACTGCTGGGCATGACTACTGTGTCATTTGGCTTTGTAGAATTTTTGGGAAGTAATTGGTATAAAAGCCAAATGAGATTGATAAAATTTTATAAATAAAGATGTAGAAAGGGCAGTGATGTAAAATGTATAAGTAAAGAAGTGAGACAATGTGAGGTGTGACTATGAGACAGACTTCTACAGTAAATGTTCAAAGAAACAATCTCTTCGTATCATGGGCACACATAAAATGAGGGTCAAATGGATTTAAAATATTTATTATTTGTTAAGCACTTACTACTTACCAAATTCTGTGAAAAGGGCTGTGGATACAAGTAGGGGAAAAAGAGGGCAGTTCCTGATCTCAAATAATTCACAGTCTAAAGCAGGAGACAATATATAGGAGGGCTCAGGAGCAGGGAACATGGGCAGGAGAAAAGAGAAAGGAATAAGTATTTATTAAAAGTCTACTATGTGCCAGGCACTGTGCTAAGTGCTATTACAAACATTGCCCATTTGATCCTCATAACACCTCTGCGAATTAAGTACTATTAATATCCCCATTTCACAGTCAAGGAAACTGAGACAGATACAATTTAAGTGATTTTCCCATGGTCATATAGCTACTACGTGTCTGAGGCTGGATTTGAACTTAGTTCTTCTTGATATCAGGCCCAGTGCTTTATCCACTGTGCAGCTCAGTAGTTCAGGCACATGGCGAAGCCCAGGGAGAGTGGGATAAGACTTCTGGGGAAGGGACCAGAAAGGAAGCCAGTCTTCATTCATAGATTCTAGACATGAACAAAAAAATTTAGGGATAGGACTTTGTTGTTGTCCAGTAGTTCAATAGCGTCTGACTCTTTTTGACCCCTGGCACATCAAGCCCTTCTACTCTCCATTATCTCTCAAAATCTGCCCAGGTTCATATTTGTCATTTCCATGACACTATCTATGCATCTCATCCTCTCCCATCCCCTTTTCCTTTTGCCTTCAATCTTTCCCAACATAATGAGTCTAGATGACCAAAGAATTTAAACTTCAGCTTCAGTATTTGTCCTTCCAATGAGTAGCCTGAATTAATTTCTTTAAGTTTTCATTGATTTGATGTCCTTGCTATCCCAGGGACTTTCAAAAGTCTTTCAGCACTACAATTCAAAAACATAATTCTGTTGTATTCAGCTTTCCTGATCTTTCCCGTTAGGATGGGACCTAAAGGACCACCAAATTCAGTGCCTTCAATTTCCTGAGATCCGAGGAAAGAAAATGTCTGGTTTTCCCAGGCAAGTTACTGGCAAAGCCAGAATGGAAGATCTCGAAGGAAATTACTATTAAAATTACAACCCTATTTTAAAGGTAAGAAGTGAGGTGACTTGTATGAGGTAGTGAAGACAATATTAAAAACACTCAGGTTCAAACTCTACATCTGCTTCTTATTAGCTATAATATAGATCAAGTTACTTAACCTGATTTTCAGTTTTGTTATCTGAGAAAGCGAAGACTAAGAGATGGCCTTGGAGCCAGGAATCTTATGTTCAAATCTAACCTCAGAAACTTTACAGCTGTGTGAGCATGGGCAAATCACTTAAACTCTCTCCGTCTAGTTTCCTCATCTGTAAAACAAGGATAATGATAGCACCTACCTCCCAGGGTTGTTGTGAGGATCAAATAAGATAATATTTGTAAAATGCTTTGCAAACCCTACTGTTGCTATTATAACATGACATTTTTATATAGTTGGTAATATAGGGATATAGGTTTCTAGGTGTTGATGTTCTACTGGTTGTCTTTTTCCGTGTTAGTAGGATCCAACTTTTTCCCATATCTTAGACATCTCCTTCAGATGCCTTATGAATTCATTTCGCAGTGTTTTCACAATAGTAGTAACTCCAGCATGAATCTCTTCTTTGTGGACTTGTTTTAACCTGGTTGTTTTTATGTCTTTGTTCTTTTTAGAACAATTTCTACCTCCTCTGTAAGCACTGCCATAACTATGAGTCCAAACATGGTAGCTCATCTGTCCTTAATGGTAAAAAAGAGATTGTTATAAAAATCTTCACATTTCCCCATTTTTCTTCTGCTTCCTTTATCCTTAAATGCCATTAGGATGATTTTGCTTAGTTGAGTCTCTCACCAAAGCACTCCTTATGGTGATTTTACCCTTCATTGCTTCAATCTATTTTATGAGGTGATGTTGCTCATAATTTTCCATCATCCTTTTCCATATAGTTTTACAAACAAGGTGATATTTAAAGTAGTGTTTCCTTTGGCTCTCATTTCTCAGTGGTTGGCATGTAAGCCAAGTGTTTGCTGATTAAAGTACTTTTGGGGATTTTTTTATCACCTTGTTTAGCAATGTAGTTACATTAGTAAACTTCTACATGAAATTATCATCAGTATGTAGGTCCTTTCTTCTATGCATTACCCATTTTCTATGATCAATAATTTATTTGAATAGGTGTCAGTATCAGATTATTTCTATTGTACACTATATCTTTTTTTCTCATTTTTATTCTTTCTCCTAGCTTTGTACTAATTTTGGTCTTTGCTTTAACAAATCCGTGATTTAACTCCACATAGGCATCTAGCTAATTTGGACAAATGACTCCTATATCATTAATAAGTGGCTCTCTTCTGCTAAAATATAAGTAATTTCATTTTATTGTGATATTACCAATTTCCCACCATATTAAGCACTCATTAATCCCTTTCTCAAAGAAGATATTTAAGTGTAAAATGAAGCTTCAATGTAGTCTACTCAGCGGTATGCTTCTAAATATTTAATTACCATCTCAGTGAAAAAAAAGGGGTCCATAGGAAACTTAAGTTTAATCTGCATTATTAACTTTTACTCCATCCCTTCTCAATGCTAGAGAATTGACACAACATTAAATGAAATCCTGATTTGCAATTTGTTAAGTGTAAATTAAAATTTAACAAATAGTTGTGAATAGGTTCAAGCTAGTTACAGCATACTCTGGATTCTACCATTCTTTGACATTTCATTTCTTTTTCTTGATTCAGCATTGGAGTTAGGATAATCTGGGTTCAAGTTCTGCCTCTGACACATTTCAGAGGTTATAAATTGCAGATAGGTTGTCAATCTGCATTGGTGGAAGGAGCTTTCACACACAACTAGCTGTCTGTACTGGTTAAATCACAGGTAAAGGTCAAAAATAAAAATGAAAGCCAATTTCTCTTTAAGAATTACTAATGGGAGTACAGAAAGGCAGAAAGAGTCAATGCATCCTTTCCAAATCATGATGCAATAAAAATTATATGTAATAAAGGGCCATGGAAAGATAGACCAAAAATTAACTGGAAAATAAACAATCTAATCCTAAAGAATAAGTGGGCCAAACAACAAATCATAGAAACAATAACTAATTTCATTCAAGAGAATGACAATACTGAGATAACATACCTAAATTTATATGATGCAAGGAAAGCAGTTCTTAGGGGGAAGTTTTATATCTCTGAATGTTTACATGAATAAAATAGAGAAAGAGAAGATCAATGAATTGGGCATGCAACTGAAAAGGTTTAAAAGAACAAATTAAAAATCCCTAATTAAATACCAAATTAGAAATACTGAAAACCAAAGGAGAGATTAATAAAAGTGAAATAAAAAAAATTTTGAACTAATGAATAAAACTAAGAGCTGGTTTTATGAAAAAACAACTAACATTTATAAACCTTTGATCAATTTGATTTAAAAAAGAAAACCAAATTACTAGTATCAAAAATGAAAAGGATGAATTCACCTCCAAAGAAGAGGAAATTAAAACAATAATTAGAAATTATTTTGCCAAACTGTATGACCATAAATTTGACAATTTTAGTGAAATGGATAAATATTTACAAAAATGTAAATTGCCCAGATTAACACAAGAGGAAGCAAAACACTTAAATAACCCCATCTCAGAAAAAGAAATTGAACAAACCATCAACAAACTCACTAAGAAAAAATCTCCAGGGCCAGATGGATTTACAAGGGAATTCTATCAAACATTTAAAGAACAGTTAATTTCAATACTACATATACTACTTGGGAAAATTGGTGGAGTCCTATCAAATTATTTTTATGATACAAATATGGTGCTGATCCCTAAACTGGGAAGAGTCAAAACAGAGAAAGAAAATTATAGACCAACTTCCCTAATGAATGTAGTTGCAAGAAATTTTAACTAAGACGTTAGCAAAAAGATTACAGCAACTTATCATGAGAATAATACACTTTGGCCAGGTAGGATTTATACCAGGAATGCAGGGCTGGTTCAGTATTAGGAAAACTATCAGCATAATTGATCAAAACAACAACAAAATTAACAGAAACCAGATGATTATCTCAATAGATGCTGAAAAAGCTTTTGACAAACTACAACACCCATTCCTATTGAAAACACTGGAGAGCATAGGAATAAATGAAACCTTCCTTAAAATAATAAGTAGTATCTACCTAAAATCATCAATAAGCATTATATGTAATGGGGATAAGCTAGATGCATTTCCAATAAGATCAGGAGCGAAACAAGGATGTCCATTATCACCACTGTTATTCACTATGGTACTAGAAATGTTAGCTTTAGCAATAAGAGAAGAAAAAGAAACAGAAGGAATTAGTATAGGCAAAGAAAAAACTAAGTTATTACTCATTGCAGATGATATGATGATATACTTAGAGAATCCTAGAGAATCAAGTAAAAAATTACTTGAAATAATAAACAACTTTAGCAAAGTAGCAGGATACAAAATAAACCCTCATGAATCATCTGCATTTCTATACATTACTAACAAAGCCCAACAGCAAGAGGCAGAAAAAGAAATCCCATTTAAAGTTACTGTAGACACTAGGAAATTTTTGGGAATCTACCTGCCAAAATAAACCCAAGGACTATATGAACACAATTATAAAACACTTTTTTTGCACAAATAAAGTCAGATTTAAATAATTGGAAAACCATCAGTTACTTATGAGTAGGCTAAGCCAATATGATAAAAATGACAATTCTACCTAAATTAATTTACTTATTCAGTGCCATACCAATCAAACTACCAGAAATTTATTTTCTAGAGCTAGAAAAAATAATATCAAAATTCCTCTGGAAGAATAAAAGGCCCAGAATATCAAAAGAATTAATAAAAAGAAACACTTGGGAAGGAGGCCTAGGCATACCAGATCTTAAATTGTATTATAAAGCAGTAATCATCAAAGCCACTTGTTACTGGCTAAGAAACAGAGGGGTAGATCAGTGGAATAGGTTAGGAACTCAAGACAGAGTAGGCAATGACTATAGCAGTCACCTGTTTGATAAACCCAAGGACCCCAGCTTCTGGGATAAGAACTCACTGTCTGACAAAAACTGCTGGGAAAACTGGAAAATAGTGTGGCAAAAACTGGGCACAGACCAATTTCTGACACTGTATACCACAATAAAGTCCAAAGAGGTAGACGATTTGGATATAAAGGCTGATACTATAAACAAACTAGGGGAGTGAGAAATAATTTATTTGTCAGATTTATGGAGAATGGAGGAATTTATGACCAAATAAGAGATAGAGAACATTATGAAATGCAAAATGGATAACTTTGATTACATTAAATTGAAAAGATTTGCACAAACAAAGCCAATGCAACCAAGATTAGGAGGGAAACAGAAAACCAGTAAAGAATTTTTGCAACTAGTGTCTGTGATAAAGGCCTCATTTCTAAAATATATAGAGAACTGGGTCAAATTTACAAGAATACAAGCCATTCCCCAATTGTTAAGTGGTCAAAGGATATGAACAGGCAGTTTTCAGAGGAAGAAATTAAAGCCATCTAAAATCATATGAAAAAATGCTCTAAATCATTATTAATTAGAGAATCGCAACTCCAAACAACTCCGAGGTATAACATCACACCTATCTGATTGGCTAACATGACAAATCAGGAGAATGATAAATGTTGGAGAAGATGTGGGAGATTTGGAACACTCATTCATTGTTGATGGAGCTGTGAGCTCATCCAAACATTCTGGAGAGCAATTTGGAACTATGCCCAAATGGCTATAAAAATGTACATACCAATGTGTATCCCAAAGAGATCATGAAAATGGAGAAAGGACCCACATGTACAAAAATATTTATAGCAGCTCTTTTTGCAGTGGCCAAGAATTGAAAATCGAGGGGAGGCCCATCAACTGGGGAATGACTGAACAAGTTGTGGTATATGAATGTAATGGAATACTAATATGCTATAAGAAATGTCAAATAGGTAGACTTCAGAGAAACCTGGAAAGATAAATATGAACTGATGATGAGGGAAGAGCAGACCCAGGAGAACATTATACACAGTATAATACACAGTAACAGCCACAGTGTGCAAAGACTGTTTTTGATAGACTTAGTCCTTCACAGCATTGGAAGGACCTAAAACATTTCCAAAGCACTCATGATGCAAAATACCATTCACATCCAGAGAAAGAACTATGGAGCCGGAGGGCAGAATGAAGCAGACTATTTTCTCCTTTGTTATGTTTTGTTTTGTTTTTCTCATGGTTTCTCCCATTTAATACTTCTATGCAACATGACTAATGTGAAAGTGTGTTGAATAGGAATGTATGTGTAGAACCCATATAAGACTGCATGTGGTCTTGGGGAAGGAGGGAGGATGAAGGGGCAAATAATTTGGATTTTATGGAAGTGATTGTTGAAAACTGAAAATAAATAAATTAATAAATTTGGGGAAAAAAAGAAATCTACAGTGGTGAAGAGCTCCTGACTTACCAATGCAAAGAACAAACTGTTTGGTAGTTCTTACTCATTTTCACCCTAAATATGCCCTTCCATAATTTCTTCCTATTTTTCCTACTTCTATTCTCCATGGCCACTAAAACAAATAGACAAAATAAATAAATAATCCATTTAAAGGATTTAAAAAAAGAATTACTAATGGGAGATTATATAATTTCCCAAAGTAAAATGGCTCTAGAATTTCACCAGTCTGTTCAGAACTGGTTCTCAATATATTAGATGTCTCTTTTCATAAAATTAAAGCCTACCTTGAATTCTACTGCACAACTCTTCCTTCAGTTTCTGTGAAGAAATGTCTTCTTTAGAGTCTACTAATTTTCACCAGCTCTCTCTGTATCTCTCTGTCTCTGTCTTTCTCTGTGTGGGTGTTTGTCTCTGTCTTTCTTTGTCTCTATCTCTCCATCTCTGTCTCCTTCTCTCTGTCTCTTTCTGTCTCTCTCTTTCTCTCTCTCCTTAAAGATAAATGACCATTCTTTCACCCTCCTCTCAATGGCTGCTACAGGTTCATAATTTTCAGGGGTCTCTTATTGAAACAGAGACAACTATTCCTTTCTCAAAATACAGGGATGCAAACAGCAAATACTATTCTACACAAAGCTTTAACAGATAGAAGATATTTCTATCCAGAGTACTCCTGCAGATTGGAGATGGGAAAAGGTGGATTTTGGAAAGCATTAAACAAAGCCCATCCTCAGGAGAACTGTGACATACAATTATAGGGAAGCACAATTTTCCAGCACTGTCATTTAAAAGGCTAAAAGTTCTTGGTTGTATTCCTTTGATTATAACTCACAGAAACAGCCTTTTGGCCTAAATTCATAAACTGAGACAGGTTAAGTAGTACTCCCAGATTTTGAAACTTCTATGAGGATAAGTTGATTATTGTCCATAAATTTAGAAGGATAGAATTCTATCTACAACAGCAGCATAAACACCTTTCTGCCAGGTTGGCCAAGTCTCTCCTCCTGTTGGCAGTTTCTGCTATTCTCTCTGCAGATATCCAAGAACTTACTCTTATTCCCTGTAGCTAAGTCAAGCCACTTCCCTCCCCCAGACAAAAGTGAAACTGTAGGTACTTCTTCTGGCATTTCTCCAAGGGCCTTTCCTTTCACTCGTTTTTCTGAGATCTGTAAGAATCTCAGTGATGATGGTACTGCTTCCATGGAAAGTTTATGCATATTTTAAAATCAGTTCCACTGATTGACACGGTGGGCTGCCAGCAGAGTCAAGCTATACCTTTGAAGCTCTGTACATTTTATTCCTTCTGTTTTATCTCTTTCAGGACATGTACTACCAAACATAAATCATTTACGTTCAACAGAGTAAAACAAATCAATGGCAGCACTCTCTGATCTGCTACTTTGAACTGTTCAAGGGTTTAAAGGAATCCACAGCTCAAATTCACAATAGGGATTGTCTAGAGCCTACCTAATAAAGCTCCAGAGCATTAATAACATTAAAAGCTAAGGACAGCTTTCCAAAGAGAGCAGAAGAATTTTTCACAATCCTTTTTATATTGTTTTTCTCAGCAATTTCTAATCATAATATTTCATTTTCAGAAACACCCTTCTAGTGCTCACATCTAAAAAAGAAGTATGATATTGCGAGTTGTATCAAATGTGAAAGTCCAAAAATACAGCCAAATCCATCCAGGGGGAGGGAGAGAGAAGAGTGGTGAAAAACCTGGCAAATGACATCCCTAAATACCACTCTAATTTCACTCTGACCCTGGGGCTGATGTGGGTCCAGACAGGGAGCAGAGATCTCCCTTTGGCTATACTGATACTAGTAAGTCTGGCATAGCCTCAAGTCGCTCCTGAAATCCCCAGAAGATGGTTCTATTTCATCCCTACCCTTGAAGGTTTAGAAGCATTCTAATATAAGCCAAGGAATACTATACTTAATCCAGATCTTCAGTTCTTCCCTAAAGGGACTCTGATGACATAGCACCCTCAGGTCAATCAGTCTCCCCCAGGAGGTTGTCCAAACTGGGCAGGATGTAGAACCAGGTTTCAGGAACATCTGTAGGACTGCCAACGAACAGATCCAGTCTCTAAGTGATGAGAGAAACTACATGCTCCCTTCCTCTCTAGATCTTGGACACAAGTGTAGTATCTATTTCTATCCTTTATTGAGGAGAAGCTAAACAGGTAATCAAATCTTATCGAATGAATGGAAAGGAAAAAAAAAACCCAAAACATGTACTTTTCTTTCCCACCTGAAAGGAACATATTAATTATGAAAATAATGAATACTCATAAGAATTAATGTATCCTAATGATCCCTAATCTGTGGATCTTAAGAGGGAAAGCACTATGGAGCTGTTTCAAGGACTCTTCAAATCCATATCCATACTGAACATTTTGATGCTCCAACAAAATAGCACAAGTAATAGGGTTGGTCTTGAGCACTGCATATTTATTAATGCTTCCTTGATAACTGATAGGAAACCATTATTTAAAACTAATCTTCACAAAAAGTACCTTGCTGACTTCTGGATACATGCTTTTTCTAGGCTCCTGGAACTGCATGAGAAAACTATGAAAGAAATATTGGATGCCACAACATATTTTTGTGATTTTTTTGTATTTGCTGAATCTAAATGAAAATACAAGTTGAACATGAAACCACATCTAAGGATAAAGTTTCCATCTTTAACAAGACTGCTGTTCTCTGAAAACCATATAGCAGCTATCTCGTTAAAAAAACCCTCAATATAATAAATAAGCAAATATAACTTCTAAGATTGAATAAATAATTCTCACACATAGATGTGTCACTATTTTAAAAATATATGCCACTCATAGCCCAGAGGTCTAAGCTCTGAGACCATATGGACTGGTTTCAATTTTGGGAGCAGCCCCGTTTAACCTCCAGTCATAACTCCATGCCTCTATCTAGAGATACTTCAGGAAAATCTTAGAATATATCACATATCTAGATCTACATGTGTGGACAACAGGATGTTCATATTCCAAACAGGAACTCAAAGAAACAGTTGCATAAACTGGATACAAGAGAGTCTTTACTTTTCTCCACCGAAACTGAAGAGAACATATAAGGGACTCAAAGTATCCCACAAATATTTTTTAAAAATTCTCTCTCCTTTCTTGAATACCTCTTTTTCTCTACAGGTCCTATTCGTTCTTCAAGCTTAAAGACCAAACTCAAAGACCACCCTGAATAACCAATCTTCTCATTATCCCTCTCCACATATACATTGTAGTGAATCATACTTTGATATCCAGGGTCCCACACAGGTATTTAGGCTTTTGGTACTACCTTCAGATTGAGATTTCTCCAAAAAGAAAATGCACGTGGGGTTGCTAGATATGTCATTTTCTGATACTCTGGTGAATCTCACTCTTACAGAAACATTAGCCTTACATTCAGCCTTATGGTACTGAAAGCTTAGATTGCCTCTAGATGGAAAACAAATTCAGCGTTGCCAGAGGCTCAAAACCTGTGTTATATAAATAATTCACAATAATAGAGGAGATTAAATTTCAAATCTTTTGTTCTCTCATGTCATGCTTTAGTCCCTTTCTGGCTCTTCACTTTTTCAGTTCTGGAAGCCATATGAACAATCTCTTCTCCAGGAGAGACTGGTCCTTCCAAGGAGTTCCCCTTTCTTTTTCTAAGAGGTTAGACTTTCAGAACTTGCAGTCACTGAACCCTACTCTTGGACTTTGTTGGTTATATCACCCACATGCAAAGAAAGTAGAAAAGGCAAAAAGATAAAATTCAAAAATTGGTTCCTTTGCTATAGGTCATCACAAAAATGTGACCTCCAACTTATAGCAGTCTGGACCAATCAGTTTATCTTAATCAAAACAGAAGTTCAAGCTAATTAATTCATCCCCAATAGATGAGGGAAAATGAAAGTCACACAGGCTCTCTACCCACTAAGATGATCAGAGAATTTCCCTCAATCAACCCCCTACATGTATATAGTTGCTGATGTGATTAATATGTAATTCCCTGTAACGCTTGTGAACCCTTTCCTAGTGCCCTGCTACCTAGTTCAAGTTCTACTTTCCTGATGACTACAGAAAGACAATTCATTATTATTAATTATTCAGTATTAATTATTCAGTAAGAGAGTACAAATCTGAGTTGCCCACAAGGTGGTGCTCTACTTGAACCAACTACTTGTTATAACCATGCTGACGAGTAAGTGAACCAGACACCTGAGATTCCTCAGCCTGCAGATGCTGACATCTTCTACTGCCAAGACCTCAGTGTTTATGGCAGGGTTGGCCATACCTAGAATTAGTCTAGGGGAAGAAATGAAATATTACTCAAATATAAAATCTACAGTCTGTACATAGCTCTAGAATCCTTAACCTGTGCCAAAGCCTTCCTCTCTTTTATCATGGCCCTAACCCTAAAAGCACACATACACAGGACTCAGGTGTTTAGCATCTGTGTGGTTACACAGTTTATTGGACAGAGGAAAAAATGGAAGAAAATAATTTACATGCTCCTGTATAGATCCATATTTCTCTTTCCATGTTTTACAACTCCTCCTCCTTACCCTCCCAGATCTTGAGGCTTGGTTGAAGAAGAGGAAACTCTGAACCCACATACCCGTAGCTCATGAGAAAGGAATGAAGAAGAATTGTGTTTAGAATCTCCTCTCAGGATCATGGACTACAGAAGGGGAAAGCAGGGAAAAAGTGATTGGAGAAAAGTCTTCTTCCTCCAGATCACCAGTCTGGCAGGAATCACCTTAAGTGCTAGGCTACAACTCAAGAGTATCATGCCTAATGAAGGACTCCTGTGCCATTCTCCACTTTCTGCTCCAGGGTTTGCAGAACAGCTGTAGCTCAACTCCAGCAGCCACACTCCCAGCCATGCCAATCAATTAGTCCATCAGTAAACATTTATTAAATACTTACTATGTGATGATACTGTGCTAAGCACTGGGCAAAAGACAACCCCTACCCTCAAGGAACTTACAAATTAGTGGGGGTGAACAATCTAACCTAAGACCTCCCAGAAGCCCACAGCCCAGGGTAGCAACCCCATACTTATGCATGGTGACCAGGTAGTCCAATTTTCAAGAGCAACAGAAGGGAAAAATAGGTATCCACCTGGGGCCACAGATTTCATACCTTTCTCTCCTCTATTTGCTAACCACTTGCCCTTTGCAACTATGTCCTCTCCAAGGTTGGGGGAAAGGTATATTTATGTGTGTCAGGTTCATCAGAAACCAGTTTAGTCATGTCCCTTTCTTTGAATCATCATAACTCCAGATCCTGAGGAAAGTAATACCTTTTTTTTTTTTAGCAGGGAAGTCACTGCACAGATTAAAATAAAATTTCTGAAGTAGCTTTCTGTCATTATCCGTTTTCTAAATCTATGGATAAAGAGTAGTGCAACTATCATAATGTGGATGTATGTGAAATTTTTTAAAAGTATAGAAATATTGGTGTACACCATAAACTATGAGTAGACTTGCAGCAGGCTGGTCATGGAAACACTATGTAGGCATTCTCACTAAGTAAAAGAAAATGGAGACCTTTTCTAAAAAAGAACTTTCCAATGAGCTCTTGAAAAGTCATTCAACATAAAGGGTAGAAGTGGGATTCTTCCCCCTTAAGGTCTAGAACTGGTTAGTTACCTTCTCCCTGCAATGAGTTCTCTACACCAAGCAACTGAACTTCTCTGACTTAGCTAGTGTAGGAAAAGACAACCATCCCCATGGTATTTTAGTAACATGCCATTCTTTTTAAGATTCTACTCAAGAATACCAAGAAAATTTCTCTCAAAACTATTTTCAAACTAGTTTGTAACCTAAAGGTAACAATCTTAAAGAACAATCAAGGGAATTGAGAGGTTAAATGACTTGGTTGTGGTTTAACAACAATGGGAGACAAGCTATTAAAATAATTATTTTACCTAATATGTTTTCAAGATACTATAGTAGACTAAAAATAGATATAAAAGGGTTTAAGCTATGTTTTTTGTCCTCTAGGTTCTTACAATCTGGTTGGGGAGCCGTGACAGACACACATAAAATGTTAAGTAGCAATACAAGGCAGTATTTAATTGAATGTTTAAAAAGTGGGGAAAAATAAATGCTAATAGGATTTAGAGGAGGAAGAGATTCCTATGAATTGGAGCAGGTGCAGAATGCCTCATGGAGAATGTAGCACTTACTAGAAATGATAATAATCATTTGCATAGAACTTTATTTATAATTTTCAAAGAGCATTCACATATATTTTCTCATTTAATCCCCATAACAAGCCTAGGGGGTAAGAAGAACAACTATCACTTTTCCATAATGAAGTTAGTTCAACCCATTAATTTTATAGTGGAGAAAATTGAGGCCAGGGAACCCAAGCTCACCTGGGGAAGAGTCAAAAGTCAGATTGAAATTGACTCCTCTGATTCAAGAGCCAGTCTTCTTCCCACTCTAACATGCTGCTTGCCAGATAAGGAAATGGAGGTAGAGAGTTGTTACCTGGACTACCCAAAGTCACAATAGATACTTGCTTATATACTTATATATTTGCTCTCCTCCTCCCACTCTACCTCATTTAAGGTAATCACAGAAGGCCCCAGGCATCTCATTTGAATCAGTCAACAAAGTGAAGTTTTAAATGTAGAAATGAGATGGCTTGCATCCTGTAATCTCTGTCTATAGCGTATGAACCCATTTGACTCGGACAAAAAGGGAATAACTCATTTACTACCCAAACAAATTAACTATGCTTCTGAGAGCTTTAAATAGCCAGAGGAATTTAAGCTGTTGGTTACTCAAGCAGTCAGCCAGTCTAGCAGTGGAAGATTCTTAAGTTTTGGCAATTGAGGATTCCAGACGTGTTGGGGCCAGAACCCTGAGGAGGAATCATTCTTGAGGGAAGGTGAGAATTTCTACCTCTTTCTTTTTGTTTTTCCATGCTCCTCCTAGAGGATGCTAGATAATGTTCAGTGGATAAAGTGCTGGGCCTGGAAACAGGAAGACCTGAATTCAAATCTGCCCTCAGACACTTAACAGCTGTGTTCCCCTGGGTAAGGCAATCTACCTCAGTTTCCTCAACAGTAAGATGGGGCAAATAATAGAACTTAGCTCTCAGGTTGTTGTGAGGATCAAATGAGATAATATTTGTACAATGCCTAGCATAATTCCTAGATGCATGGCAAGTGTCTAATAAATGCTCATTTCTTTCCTTCCTTTCTTCCCCTTCCCTGACAGTTCTTCAAAATGACCATGTCATTGAAAAGTCCAAACCAGTAGCAGGTAATGCATCTAGTTTGGATGTGAGACATTAGACCAGTAAGATAAAACATGAAGCCAGAAGCAGAGAGATACATTGAGAACAAAAGGATGTGCACAGAGAGTAATCCAAGGAAGGAAGGAACTTCAAGAACCATGATCCCTGGCTCTAGGGAAGAATGCAGGCTTTGCATTCAAGAAAGGACATCCATTTACCAATGCCTCATTACCACTGCACACTGTACTCCCATAGATCTGTGTGTATCTATGAGGCAGAGTGCCCCATGCTTTGGGGAAGAATGCACTGACCCTTCTTACTATTATATGCCTATTACATATCATTAAGCATATTCAAAAAGCTAATTAAGGTTGCTAGCTAATTGGTAATGAGAAGCACTCTGGTTGAACTTGTGATCTATGGCAGATCTATGTGATCTATGAACTTACAGATCTATGATCTGGATGGTTAAAATAAAGAAGATCCTTAGTGCTTAAAGAGTCACTGGCAAAAAAAAAAAAATAAAGTGGGAAGATGGACTTGGTGTTAATGTGCAATGTGGCCTGAAGCTCAGAGGCTGAAGTGAGAAGAACAGTTAGGCTATTATAATAACACAAAGGTGGCATGTGGAGTCTAGTCCTGGACTAGAATGATGGAAGTGGTAACGGAGAAGTAGGTCAGATTCTAAGACGATAGAGACATTATTAAAAACAATCAACAGTATTTAGTGACACATTAAATGGGAGTTGGGAGAGGCTTGAGGTGAGGAAGGGAAAGATACAAGGATGCCTCTGAGGTTTTCAACCTGAATGATTGGGAGAATGATGAAAAGAAATAAAGAAATAAAGAAGAGATCCATTTTGGAGGCAGAATATATGAGTTTCAGCATGTACAGATATTTTGAGATGCTATAGCCATGCGGAACCTGTAGCCTCGAGGCCACATGTGGCCCTGTTGGTCCTCAAGTGCTACCTTTTGAATCCAAACTTCACAAAACAAATCCCCTTGATGAAAAGATTTCTTCTATGAAGTTTGGATTCAGTCAAAGGTCCGCACTTGAGGACCAAGAGGGCCAAACATGATCTTGAGGCCTCAAGGTCCCTACCCCTGCTATGGAGAGCCTATCTAAAGCAAGGCTTATTAGGTTCTCACAATCAGTAGGTATCATAGGAGTGTATAGGGAAAAGGTTGGCAAACTATGGCCCAAGGCTCAAATCTAGCCCACAGATATTTTTGTTTTTACATTTGAAAATAGAATAAAACTCTATTCTAAAGTATAAAAAACCCCAAAACATTCTTAGCTTATAGGCCATACTAAAGCAGGTGGTGAGTCAGATTTGACTCACTGGCCATAGTTTTCCGATCACTGTCATACAGCATAGGCTGGATGTGTCAGCACACCCTATTTCCATCAATTTTTCCTTTCCCTCTTCTCCTTAACCTGTCTAAAGGATCTTGCAAATTTCAAAGGGCAAGAGCCAAAGGGAACGAGCACCGAAGGTACTGCTGGAACATCTAGTCCATATTCTGTGCATGACTATTGCTATGACATATATCCTATAAATGTCTAATTGAATACTGGAGTAGAATCTCTTTTCCAAAGTTCCTTGTATCATTGTTCCCTTTTTTTCTTCTCCTCTCCAAGTCCAGACACTCTATCCACTGCACCACCTAGCTGCCTCTTGCCATTAAATATCATACTATCTATTATCATAGAAGAGCTATAGCCTGAACCATCAGATAAAATCATGGATCCTGGAAATAATGACCTATAATAACCCATAAAATACATAACCTTTGTAGGTGATGTACAATTTGAACTCTGCATTTTAAAACTAGTTCTAAATAATGTCCTTCTAGGGTATTGGTGAATCTCCAGTGAGCTGCCATGGTAAGACTTGGAATTCTACAGAAGATACCCATTGCACACTGTTTTGGTTCTCTTAGTGCTTTCCAAATCTTTTCAATTGGTAACATCTTAGACAAATGACTAGAGCCTAGAGTGGGGGGTGGGAGATGGAGGATTAGGGAAAAAAAATCTTCCTTCTTCATTACTTTACCTCTTATCCTTGACTGCATCTACCTTTTAGTTTAGACATTGCTTTAGCTACACCCACTGCTGCTACCCATCTAGAGAAAATGTAACTGGGCACGGTCATGTGCCACAGGTAAATCTTAGAGATAACTTAAGTAGACAATAAAGGAATGTTTGTCTCTCAGATAAAGAAGAATCCTTTTTTAGGTAGGACTAGAAGGAACCCAGAAAAAAGTTATTCATGGATGAATGAATACACATTCATTCACTTTATCTCATCACTTGGAGCTATCGCATTCTAGAGAAAATATTGGTGTAATCTAGAAGACAACCTAATAAGAGATGTCATACCTAAAAGGAGTGATTTACATATGCTTTTCATTTGAGCCTGTATCTTTGCTTATAACGTAATTTTGGCTGCAAATGCTCTAGGATTTGGCCTTCCACAATAAGCTGTTCCAAAAACCAGGGGTAGGCCAGGAGAAGCTAATGGCTAGCAAGCATTTGATTACTGCCTTAAGGTTTACAAAACACTTTAAATATATTATGCCAGTTGATCCTCACAACAGCCTTCTGAAGTTGGTACTATTTATTAATTCCCTTTTAAATATTTGTCAGCTGGGGCAAACAGAGATTTAAGCAACTTGCCCAAGGTCACACAACTAATAAGAGTCTGAACAGGATTCACACTCAGGTCTTCCTGACTCCAAGTCCAACATTCTACCTATCATGCCACTTAGCTATCTAAGATGAATTATCCTCCTTTTTTAAAAACAATGTTCAATGAACAAACATACTTTTCTCTCCCACCTATGCCCCCAAATTGAGGGAAAAGGAAAACAAAATCCTTATAAAAATATGCAAATTTAGCAAAATAAATTCTGACATTTTTGGTCATTTTTTTTTTGCCTTTATAAAAAGAACTGATATAGCTAGGTCTAGATCTCTATTTCTATCTGTATATCCTTTTCCTCTTCTGCCTCTTTGGGCTATGGGCCTAGTAATCCTAAAGAATTGGTCAGTCAAAGAAGAAATCACTGAAACAATAGATAATGTGTCAGAGTTATTCTTTGATGGTTTGTTTTCTCCTGCCATTCCCTTATTCTTGTCATTCTGAATGCACAAAAAAATCTCACAAACTCAGATGCTTTCAGTTATGTTCTGAAGCATCATGGGCTCTTCAGAGGAAACATGATATAGGAATACAACATAAAGTGATGAAGAAGAAAAAAGATATCCGAACTATTAGGGGCTTGCAATGATTGATTTGGCCCTGTGTTTGGGCAGGCTGTCTTATTTACAGGAAACTTGGATTTTGTTTTATTTTGGTTATGGTTCCTGAGGGTCTTCAGGCCTGGAATGGATTCATATAATAAGGCCATTACTGTAGATCTTAGCTATTAAAAAGCAAATTGTAGGACTGGGCCATTAAAATGCAGTCTACATCACTGACCTTCCTATATTTTTCATAGAACTCTGTGACTTGAATACAGACTATTCATCAAAGTCTAACAGATCTGTTCCTGCGCAGCCAGCTCTAATAGCAAAGGCAACTTCCATGTCCCAGAAATTAAAAGTGATAAAAATAAATGATGTGTGTCCTCCCTGAGGAGCTTCCCTGTGTATTTCAGACTGGGAGTTATACCAGAAAAGAAACACATCAAATCAGGTCTAAGAATCACCTTCCAAAGAACTTTATCAGGAAAGGAGACCTCTCTGAAATACTGAATGAACAAATTTTGTTCATTCTTCTGTGTTTTGCAGACCTGAACTCTTTAGTACAGTATTTTCTTGGGTATAAAAGAAAGGTGCTAGGTTACTGCCTCTTTTCACCCTTGTCTTATCTTACACTGATGACAAAATAAAATTAGTCAAAAAATATGCAGCCTACTTTGTTAAAGGATATCATTTGTGTTTTGAGTCCCTAGGATAAAGAATTCATCTTTCATTTCTGTCCTCATACTCCTGATTATGGGAGACCAACACCAAATGATCACCTCCTTCAAAGGCTTTTCACAACACAAAGAAGGGCTAACTCTCTTTATATCCTCATTCTCCCCCCTCCTGGACAAATTTATTGAATGCCCATTCATTCAGTCATCTACTACATCTACTTTTGAGCCTTCAGGTTGTGAGCATTTGCCTAGACCACTCCTATAGGTCTAGATTTCATTCAAATAGTGCCTAAAATCAGGTAGCATGTTCAGCAGCCACATTCCTGTAAACCATCTCAGCAGCCAGTCTAAGCCAAGTTGAGAGTAAATGACAAGTGACTTAGGAGGGTGTCTCCCCGAAGCATATGGGTGCATAAGAACAATTTATTGCAATGGCCATAAAGGCAGGTGAAGCAAGTGCTGTGGAGTGTTTAGTTGATCAGACATCAAAGATGCCAAGATCATCCACTGCCTCCTGGGCCACTGTCATTGTACTGACTTTTGTATTACCACTGGACTTTGATAATGCTGGAAGAGATAGTGGGGCTGATGATTTTGTGCAATGCAGCCTCACTTAAATCCAATTTATGTGCAAGTCAAGACATCACCAGTGATGTCATTGGTCTTCTTTGAAAATGAAGGATAAACAGCAGCCTAAAATTAAGTGCCTGTTATGTTGTCTTTCTTGATAAACTGGGTAACAGGTGATGTTGTCATTGACTCCATCAATCTAAATAGGCAACTCCCTTTAGATGCAATTTTAACATATGCATTTATATCTTGGTTTACACTAATATGATATACACTAATATTCCTTTAAGATTCACCTCAAAGGCCACCTTCTATATGAAGCCTTTTCTGATTCCACCCAACCCCCATGACTAATATCCTCCCTCCCAAATGAGCTTATATTTAATAAGTCTGTTGTACTTGTATCCCTAGAACCTAGCCTAGTCTCTGGAATATATTAGAAGCTTAATAAATGCCCCTTTAATTGATATGAATACACTAGAGTCAATTCAATTATCCATAAATAGATTGTCTGTTTGGGGGATTATCTGTAACCTCTTTTCTCTATTTCTCTTCCCATCAGTTTCTCAAATTGCTGACGTTCAGGTCAAGAGTGGAAGCTATCACACTTGGAACAAATGAGTGGACAAATTACTTAACCTCTTCGAACTATGTTTGCCTCATCTGGGTTAAAAAGATTGTTGGACAAGGTGATCTTAAAGGTACTTTTCAGTTAAAATGTTCTGTGATTTAATAAAAGTAAAACTATTTTCTGTTCCACTAAATTAGTCTGGAAAACCAAAGATGCTTATCATTATTCACCTAGGTCATGTACTTAAGTATTTTTTCATGTTTATTTTTCCTTTTGTGCTTTATATTTTGGATTGAACTGCTGATTGGAATTCCACAAGAGGGAAGGAACCTGCCTAATTATCACTTTGCTCATCACCTAACACAGCATGGTAGTTAGGTGGTGTAATGGATAGAGTGGAAGGCTTGGAATCAGAAAGATTGGAATTCCAGTTTGAATTTAGATACTCCCTGTGTGACCTTGGGAAAGTCATTTAGCTTCTGTCTCAGTTTCCTCAACTGTAAAATGAATCTCATAATAGCACGTACATCCTAAAGCTGTTTTGACAATCAAATGAGATAATATTTGCTAAGTACTTAGTATCTGGCACATATCAGGTGCTTGTTTAATAAATGTTTGTTGCCCTCTTTCCTGAAACAGTGTAACAAACATATTGTTTAATGAATGCTTTTCGAGGATCACAATGACACTAAGCTTCTCTGTTAGCATAGACCTGAAGAGCTATATTTTTCTTTAGGGTTAATTGTTCTATTTTTGTTTAACAAATTCATGTTCTTCTCACCTATAATCTCTTCAATAGGAGGAAGCGAGTCTTATATAGTTATAATTCCATTCAATTGGTTAAAAGAAACATTTCTTAAATATCTATTACATTGTAGTTGAGAATAGTGCCAGGGATGAGATATGACCCTTGCCTTCAGGAAATTTAGAGTCTAGAAAGAGGGGATATGATACTATACAAATGAATTTGGTATACAATAATGCATAAGAGTTATAGTAAAAAGATAAAACAAAATGCTGTAATAAAGGGTTAAATTTTCATACTGTTTTACATAACACTTGCCAGATAATATCCTTGTGAGGGAGTTGTATGTGTTGTTAGCTTTATAATTTTTTCTTTGTTCTGGACTTTTAATTTCATTAATGTAGGCAATTCTCTGCGTGGGTGGAAACTCTCTCAACCAAGACACAACAGCAATTCCTCTGTAACTTGTATTATTAAACAGTTGTCTAGGGCAAGGAGAGGTTAAAATGGCTTGCAAACAGGCACACAGCTGGTACATACAGAAGTAGGGTGTAAGCCCAGGTCTTTCTGACTTCAGGGCCAGCTCTCTATACAACACACCGTGTTATTTCTCCTATTCCTATTTTATAGATAAAGAAATTGAAGATGTGTTACATAATAGAGGTAAAGTCATTTGGCCAAAGTTAGATATCCAAGAAGTGTCAGAACCAAGACTAGAAAACCCAGGTTGTCTGACTCCTACTCCTTTTCCTTCTATAACACTATTTCTGCCACTACATTGTATTCTTACATGCCTCACAACATTTTACATAGTACCAATCACATATTAAACACTTCATGAATACAAAGGGAACATTCAATCAATCAATAATCATTTATTAAGTACCTACTATGTGCCAGGTAAAAGCTACACAAAGAAAGGTAAAAGTTCCTGCTCTTGAGCAACTCAAGATCTAATGGGTAAGCAAACATGAAAATAACTATGTACAAGCAAAATATGCACAAGATAAAGTGAAGATAATCAATAGAGGGAAGGGACTAACATCAAAGGAGATCAGAAAAACTTTTCATAGAAGGTGGGATTTTTGTTGTTGTTTAGGGTTTCCAATTCTCTATGACTCCATTTAGGATTTTCCTGGCAAAGATGCTAGAGTAGTTTATCATTTCCTTCCCCAGCTCATTTTACAGAAGAGAAAACTAAGGCAAATGGGTTTAAGCTAGTAAGTGTCTGTGACCAGATTTGAACTCACGAAAATGCATCTTCCTGACTCTAGGCTAGACACTCTATCCACTGCACCACCTAGCTACCTTTAGGAAGCCAGAAAAGTTAGCAGGCAGAGATGAAAAGGGAAAGAATCTTAGGCATGGGGCACAGTCAGTGAAAATGCCTGGAGTTAGGAGAGGGAGTATTTTGTACAAAGAATATCGTAGAGGCCAGTCTCATTAGAATATAAAAAAGTATTTAAAATGTCTGTTACTATTAGTATTAATAACCTGATTCACCTAATGAAGAAAGCAGCTGTGCAACTAAGGCTCACCCTAATGAACTTTGAATCTTGAGCTCTACTTTCCTGCAGAGCTATTCTAATGATTTCTATTAGGCATATTGATGCTTTTACTAATTCAATGATTTTTTTTAAAAAGAAACACTCATTAGGAAGACAAATTTTATTTTTTCCCCTTTATTCTTCAAAAGAATGCCTTTTATGTTCACTAAAAGAGAACTGAATTATATTATTTATAGTATAAATTCATGGGCAGCTAGGTGGTGCAGTGGATAGAGCATCAGTCGGGAGGACCTGAGTTAAAATTGGGCTTGAGATGCTTCCTAGCTGTGTCACCCTGAGAAAGTTACTTAACCTATTTGCCTCAGTTTCCTTATCTGTAAAATGAACTGGAGAAGGAAATAGACAACCACTCTAGTACCTTTGCCAAGAAAATGCCAAACTGGGTCAAGAAAAGTCAGACATAACTAACTAACAAACAACAAAATAAATTCTACCATACTTATTTGATATTTACTTAGTGTTCTGACTATAGAGTGGGATATCAGAATTACCACACTGCCATTACATGTATTACCATAAGACTTTGTAGTACTGGAATTTTGTTATAATGAATATATATAGCTAAAAATCATATTCCAAGTCTGTGTAATGAAGAGGTCAAAAAAGATTTCATATACAGCCTCCTTATGTTGAAGCATTAAATATAAAGAAGTATAAAGAAGGTCCAGTGGGGAACAGTGGGCAGTACTGGTATTTTTTATTCTTACTCCTAGATCATTATGTCTATTCATTTATTCATATGTCTGTAATTCAAGGTTGTTGTGATCTCATCCATGAGGGTACTCCTTCCATTAACTCAGAGAATAACACACATTCTCATTTTCTCATCCTATGTAATTATTGCTCATGAATTCCCATAAATTCTCCAGAAGAGATCTAATCAATGTGTTGGAATTCTTTTCACATTTTGTGGGTACGAGTAGAGTACTTGGTCTGTCTAGTTATTATTTCTTGCTTTCACTTTGTGGCCTGTCCACCTCTTTTGCTGATCATGAATTTTCTGAATTATATTACTGATACCACTTCTTCCATCCAAGTGACCACATGTATTCTGCTGTATCCCATTAACCCATCCATTCATTCATCCATTTCCAACAAATATTTCTGAAAAGGATAATTTGGATGTCTGAAAATAGGCAAGGATGAAAGGAGTTGAAGAATTCTTGCTTCCTAATGATAGAACAACAGATCTATGAGCTTAGCTACAGCTCAGATAAGGACCATTTTCTCCTGTCTTTTTCCACATGAAATGTAAACACTATATTCTAGTTATTTTCATCTTAGGAAGTGATTATTCCATGAGCTAGAGTCAATATTGCAGAATCTCATGGTTGTATAGGACTTCAGAAACCATCTAGTCCAACCACCATACAAGTAAGAATCTCCCTATGAGACACCTAATGTGGTAGATTAGTCTTCTTAAAGCCTTTGAGATAGAAGAAGCCCACTACTTCCTGACATGTTCTATTCTACTTTGAGATAACTCTAACTGTTAGGAATTTTTTCCTTATGAAAGGTGAAATTTCCCTTGTGAATGAATCGAATTCCTTTGCCATTATATAACCCTTCAAATATTTGAAGAAAGCTATCATGCCCTAAGTCTTTTCTTCAATTTAAGCAATTCACAACAACTGTCTATTGAAGCAAGAAGAGGTTGCCATTTGCAATTTTAGAAGTGGTACTCAGTGTGATGAAATCATGGGCGTAGGAAGTCCTAAAGTTCCAGTAACTAGACACATCTTCAGAGTAGAAAGAGCCATTTAAGTAAGAGTACCCAAACTGATATTCCATGAAGAGAAAAAAATGTTGCTTGAGAGCTCTAATATTTAAATGGGTGCCACTTGATGACCAGTCGAATATTCTGATTAATTTACAACCACACTCAAATAAATACTCACCTTTTGGGACCAAATGGCATATATCCAAGTCATTAATAGATGTGTAGTGTTTTATAACATACACTTGGTCAATGTGTTCTCTTTAGTGTAGTCCCAGGTTGAATCATTCAAAATCCAGCATGCACTCTCAATATGTTTTTATTAACTTGTCAAGTAGTGGTTTGTTCAACAGAAAAGTGGATTAACTGGTATGAAGTTACATAGCAGTTAAAAATAAACACTCTGCTAGAACTGTCTCCCAGACTCTGTTGACATAATTCTTTGTAGTAATCAACTAACCAGAGAGTTCTACTGTGACCCAGTGGTGCAAATTTACAATTTGTTCTCCTTATGAGAATGTGTTAGTAAGAATGGACCCATAAAGTACAGTTTCATTCTGAAACATTTCTTCTCTGTGAGCTCATCCATAATTTAGATGTAGCCATAACCTGCTTAAGGAAACTACCCAGAATGAAAAATGAAACCATTTTAGGGGCTTTAAAAGTTCTTGATACACTACATAGGAATGGGTGAGTTAAGCTCTTTGGATACAACATAGAACTATTTTTTGCCTCCTTTGCTTCAGAGTCTAAATTAGAACCCAAACTCTACAGTTATGCTTGCAAAGCTAATTTGACATACTTGTATTCCCTACCTCCCCAAAGTTTAAACCAAATAATCGATAAGGAGAACATTGGTAAAAATCTAGGGAGGAAACAATCAGTTATTTTATATAGTTTTTCCTTTGGATCATTTTTCTTTTTACTTTCTTATACTTCTCAAATCCTGTCATTCATCTTTTTAAAAAAAGCATACTAGACTTATTTACACACAAAAAAATGAGAAGTTGCTAAACTTGTATTAAGACACAATTGGGCAGGGAATAGTGGCCTTTTGTTTTATTCTAAAGACTTTTTTTTTGCATATCTCAAAGCAAATGGAAAGTCTAAAACCCCTGGTTATGAGTTGGGAGAGGAAAAGATGCTTCATCTTGTTTGCCCGACCTTAGAATCGTAGGATGATAAATTGAGAATTGTAAAACATGCTCTCCAGTCTAAACCTTTCATTGTATAAATGAAGAAGCTGGGGCTAGGAGAAACTTGTTACTTGCTAATATCAGATGTAGTTAAGTGTCAAGATAGAATTTGAACCTAACCTCTCTGTCTCTAAATCTAAAGCACTTTCCACTAGATGTTGCCATTTGATACTACTATTCACAGTCCTTATTCTTAGATAGATCTTTCTTCCTTTTGTACTCTACCTTCCCCTTTTGGACATGCTCATAGCACGATTTTCATTATCATTGAGTTTCTTACACACTGGTACCATTTCCCTGGGTTTATGTTCTTGACAGCAATATGCTGGAAAAGTGGCCTGACTGGTGGATAGAGTCAGGAAGACTAAGTCCAATTCCTGACTGACATATACTAGTTGAATGATCATGCATAAGTCACACAAGCCCTCAGCAGCTCAGGAAATTCTCTAAAAATATAAATCACAGATAGAGAAATTGTTGATATACTTAAGGAGCTCCCATATGAGGAATTCTCAACACTGATGAAATAATAGGTCTAGACAAAAAATGTTACAAAGCAAAGCACTTTCACATCTGTTCTCCCTTTTTATCCTCATATTTCCCAAATTATCCTAGACAAAGCCATAATGATTATCTCTGTTTCACACATACAGAAACTGTGGCAAAAACATTAACAGAAATCTGTGGAGTCACACAGCTAATTAGTGGCAGAACCAAGATTGGAATCTGGGTCTACTAATTCAGAGTGTAAAGTTGTTTCCATGATGCTACCAATATTGGTTTATACAGGTATATCTTAACACACATACATAAGTTAATTGCTTATATCCAAATGATTGGATCTAAAAGAAGTTTTCTTCCCTTCATACCTTAGATCTTGTGGTTCCCTTCTACCCTTCCTCTACTTCCTTAGCCACTCAATCCTGGTCACCGATTCTCCTCTTTATATTTGACCTAGAGATAATAGAACTTATTGAACAGGAAGAGTAACATGATCAAATCTATGTTTTCGAAAAAAACATTTTGCCACTTGTGGAGAAGATGGATTGGAGTGGGGAGATATTTGGAGACAGTGAGTCCAGTTAGAAAAATACTATAGTAATCCAAGCAAGAAGCAATGAGGGCTTGAATCAGGGTGATGGCTCTATCAGTAGAATCTGGAACATATACACAAGAGATAATGTAGAAAAGGAAATTATTAGATTGGACAAATGACTGTGGGGGTGAACAAGAATGAGTAGCTAAGGATAACATCAGATCTGATAACCTGAGTGATTGGAAAAATAGTGGTACCCTCTCTGATAACAGGAAGATTTGTCTGGTAAGATAATACGGACAATGTCCAAGAGAAGACAGTAACAGATGATATTATGGGTATATGTACAGAGGTTAGCTTTGACAAGTATAAAGGCTACTTATCATCAGAGATTGGAATATAAAGCAATAATGGGGGATGATGCCGGGGGTGTGTGAAATGAGGAAGAAAGGAGAAGAGAGAGGTATTGGTCAATGGCCTCAATATTTTTGGCCAAGGTCCTCAGTTGAGAAAATGAAGAGTAATTTAAAGGAAGCAAAAATGGTTTCGAACAATTGCTACAGTGAGTGGAAACAGGGGATCAATTAGGGGGGAGAAGGAGGACTGACACTGTAGTGATGATGCATTGGAGATTAGTGAGCATAGCGAGGACCTCTCAGTTTAGCTTCACAATTTCCTCCAAATCTATTCAGCAGCATATGAGTTGAATTGGAGGACATGGATGGTGGGAGCATTCCAGGGCTGGAGTTTATCAAGGCAAGACAAGAAAACAAGGAAGGGTTAGCATAGAATTGAATTGATTGACAAATGTGTCAATATTAGGAAGGTGGGAAAGCTTAGCCAGCACAAGGGTGATGCATTTTGATATTCTTGAGGAACAGAGAAACGGGAAATCATGGTGAGGACAGAGAATAGGGTTTAGGATGAGTAAAGCCTATGCTTTACATCTCATATCATTCATTTATATATTTTCTTAAGAAGAGTTGGATAAAAGATAATGAGTAAATAACATAATTTCATAATTCTTAAACATGGAAGTAAAAAATTTGTGGATGATGGCAAGATCAAGAGTATGATCATTTTTGTGTGTATGTGAGATAGAGAAAAGGTCATGGAGGTTGTGCGTATTGGGGAAATGGGAAGTTAAGAGTATTTGAGAGAGCATCAGCATGTGTGTTTTAGGAGGTGAACTCCCAGTTATTTATGCATTTTATAGAAATTTTGAGCAGGCTTACTTTTTCCTATCTTTTCCCACTGGATTCTGTGAATAATTTACAGAAACATGATAATTTTGTGGGTTTATTTTATCCAACTACACTGTTGTTATTGCTATTTTAAATTACATTTTTTGGTTGAATTCCTGGAACTCTTTAGATAAAAAGTGACATCATCAGGACATAAAGATAATTTTGCTTCCTTTTTGTCCAAAAAAGGTTAAGTCCTTCAATTTTTTCTCACTTTATTTATACAGCTAGCATTCCTAGAACGATATAAATGATTACTGGTAACAATGGACATTCTTGTGTTATCCCCCATCTTTTGAATAGCTTTTATTGTTTTTCCGTTATAAGTAATGCTTGTTCTTGGTTTTAGATAGATAATGTTTATCATATTAAGAGAAGGTCCATTAATTCATATGTTTTAGTGGCTTTTTTTTTAACCATTAGTGCTATATTTTACCTTGGACTTTATTGATAAAATCATGTGATTTTTATTTTGTTAACATAAACTGTCCTTTATAGCTTTCCTGACGTTGAGTCATTTCTTCACTACAATATGAAATCCAATCTGATAATTAAAATGAATTTTAATCTCTAATCTTTTTGCTAATTATTTAACATTTCCTTATCAATATTCATTAGTGATATTGATTTATAGCTTTATTTATTCCCTTTATCTTTCCCTGGTTTGGCTGTCAGTATAAAGACCATCTTTGTCTCCTTCAAAGGAGATTGCCAAAATGCATTTTATTTTAGTAAAACAATTTAGGTTTGATATAGGTTAAATAGTCTTTGAATTTTGGATAAAATTTATTTGTACTGTAAGTTCATTTTTAACTTAAATTTTTATTTTTCTTTGGAAATGCACTTACAACTAGTTCAGTTTCCATTCCTGAAACCAAGTTGTTTATATTCTCTATTTTTTATATTTTTGAATATAAAATATGTACTATCTTTATAAATATTCATCCATTTTGTTTAAGTGTTCAATGTTATTGGCATATGTTTGGGTATGACAATTTCTTTCAGTCTTTTTTATTTTCTCCAATTTGTTATGAATCTCTTTTCATTTTTGATTTTGCAATTTGATTTTCATCTCTTATTTTCAATTAAATTAACTGTCGGTTCTTTGTTTTAAATAATGAAACCTCTTTTAGTTTTAATTGCTACTTCAATAGTAGTTTTTAATTTTTATCTCCCCTTTGATTTTCAGAATCTTATTTTGTTAACTTTAAAATTGTTAATTTGCTGATTTTCTGTTTTTTACTCATATGCTCAATTAATTGACTTCTTCCTTTTTCTCTTTCACTGATATAAGTGCTTAAAGACATCAGTTTTCTCGTATGAACTGCTTTGGTCATATTCTATAAGTTTTGTATAATGTCTTATTGATATCTTTCTTTGGACAAAAATATTTATTTCTATTATTTGATGTCTGATTCATTCTTTAAGGGTACATTATTTAGTCTCTAGTTAAAGCTAATTCCTTTCTTCAAATTTCTATTATCAATTGCATTTGTTTTCATTGTGGGTTATAAAGTATACATATATGTATATGTCTTTGTGTTTATGAGTAATTTATGCCTTAGCATGTTAATTTTTAAAAACTAATGTGAAATGCTTAAAATAGGTATCCTTCTGCTTTTTATTCAATAATCACCAGAAGTCAGTCATTTTAAAATTCTGTAATAATTCCTTAATTTATCACTTATTTTTCTTTGCCTGTTAGATCTGTCTAGGTCCTTTTAAATTTTGTTCTATCTAATTCCTGCTGTGGTTCATTTAGCTTCTGCTTTAAGTACTTTGAGAAAATGCCATACATAATGCATTTTTATTCAATGGTGATTTTTTTGGTTCTAAATATATTATTTCATTTGTTCAGGAAACTCCCTACGCCAATGTACAACTACAACTGTTCTTTAACTTGTAGTGCTGAGGGCTGCTAGGGGAACTAGGGCTTAAGTGACTTTCTCAAGACCATAGAGTCAGGCTATATCACAGGCAGGACATGAATCAGATCTTCCTGACTCTCAGGTATTCTATCTTCTATGCAACACTGCCTTTCTTTATAGTGACACTTTTTAATTATCTATGGTGCCTTTACGCATAATTACAGTTTCTGTGCTTAGCACTCTTAAATATATATTTGTATATATATACACATACATATATATTTACTCTTGCATTGTCTCTGAGATCATGATTACCAGGTTCCTGGTTCATTATCTATCTATCCACCTATTTCTCTATCCATTTATCTATTCATCTATCTGTTCATTTATTTATTCATCTATCTATTCATTTATGTATTCATCTATCATCTATTCATCTATTTAATGATCTGAAATGTAATACATTCTTTACCAACCCTTACTTTAACTTCATGAATTTCTATGTCCAAGTTTATTTTTTGTAGACAAAAATTGTTGCATTTTGATTTCTGACCTATTCTATCACCCTCTTCTTTTAATGGGCCAAATTATCTCATTCATTTTCATGGTTATGATTGTTAGTTCCCCCCCGCCCATATACAATTACAGTGTGTCCTCCCTTTGTTCCTACTCCCCCCTTTGAAAAAGAGAATAAAGCTGGGCAGAGGGAATGAAATCAACCCTACATATCTTCACTTCAAAAAGTCTAACCGTATTCCTTTCTTCTCTTTATCCACTACATCACTGAATCTTATCTGTTTCATTCTCTCTCTCTCCTTGTCTTTCTGTCTCTCTCTCTCTCTCTCCTTGTCTTTCTGTCTCTTTCTCGCTTTCTCTATCTCTCTCTGTTTCTCTCTCTCTTTAACTCTCTCTCCTTTTGTAATAAACTTTTCATATTTGAAGCTTGTTTTGCTTGTGATTAGTTTCTCCCCAATTCTACATCTCTCATAGACTCAACAACTCCTTTTCTTTGTCCCATACTACTTCCCTATTTAATTCATTGCATTTACACACCACTCTGTTTCTCCTTACTCACTAAATCTTCCCATGTGTGGTCCATATTAGAATCAGGTCCATAAGACCCCACTCCATCCTTACCTCATATTTATATAGTCTACTCTTTTGTACCCCAATTGTGAAAAATAATTTTATACCTCTCCCTTCTCCTCCTTTCCTTTCTTTTCCCTTCCCCTGTTTTTTCCTTCCTATCTTCTCATCTTCTCACCTTCATTTGCTTCTTGATTTCCTCCCCTCCCCTCCCTTCCTCTCCTCTTCTCTCCTCTCCTGTCTTTTCCTTTCCTTTGCTTGTCTTCCCTTCTCTTAAAAAATGGGTCTGTTTTTATCTTTCTTTATTCCCTCATTGACCCTTAGACATAATGATTTTTCTGGCCTCTCTCCTACTTTTAGGACATAACCACTTGATTGTCATTTAGAACTTTCAAGTTGTTTAAACTCTACTGTATATTCGAATAAGGTTAGAGGATGAAAAGAAAATTTAAATGTGCAATTGTAAAAAAAAGATTGAATTGTGTAACATGAAAAGACTTATAAACCCTTTAATCTAAATGTATATCTAGATATAATTAGATACATCGCTTTCATTTTTCTCACTTAAAAATATCCCCTTTCTTCAGGCAATGGTAATATAAAAAAGAAGAAGATCTAGAATTAATAAATATTCTAAAGATGGCTCTAATACACACCAAATACAAGAGAAAAAATTGAAGGAGAAAATATGAGGGGACTACAAGGGATGAGGTAGAAGAGGAAGCAAAAAGGGTAGATTATAAATATGGAATATAGCTTCATGATAGCTCCCTTTACTTATAGAAAACCATTCTTATACTTTAACAATAAAATATAAGTTTATTAAAATATCTACTATGTGCAACTGACTCCAAGTTTATCAGCTTTGGTGAATAGGATCACAGTAGTGCTTTTAAATGAAAAAGGGAAGTCCTGAGGAGAGAACATATATTTAGAATTAGAAATGACCACATAAATAATGTAGAATGACCTCTTCATTTTACAGCTGAGAAAACTGAGCGAGATGGAGAGATTAAGTGATATGCCCAAAGTCATACAATATTAAGTATCAATCAGGATTTGAACGTGGATCATCTGATCTGACTGCAATATCCAGTACCTTTTTTCCTACTATGTATGGTTACAGAATACGATGAGTTTGCTCTTGTACATTTCAAGTCAAAGCAAAAAGAACCAAGTGGAATATATCTAATAGTTTGAAATAAGGAAATGAAACTCAGAGGAATGCTAGGACCTGGATAATAGATTTAGAATTAATTTGAATGCGTGATAAAAATAAAGTCATGGGGTCAGATAAAGAGCGTACAGCTCAGATTCAGTCTAGCTCAGATTCTGTTTAGCCCGCTTGTCAATACAAGCATCACAAATGGGAGACTTCTTAAGAGTCAAGCCAATATGATGGATCTTAAATAAACTTTGTTTTTCTTTGGATAAAAAAATACAAAGAATATACAACGAGGAGATCAGAGGGTGGAAGAGAGAGTTTTTGAGTATACCCACACTTAGAGAGGAGCAATTGGAAACAGAAGGAAATTGAATATTAGCACAAGAGACAGCCAGGAGAAGAATGAGGATGGACAAGAGATTATTAAGAAAAAACTGGTCAAAAGTATCAAATCCTGAAGAAAGTTCCTAGAAGATGAAGACAGAGAAATAAAAGTAATTGGATTTGTCAATGAAGAGTTTGGTGGTGACCTTGGAGAGAAGAGTGGTGGAGAGAAGCCAAATAGGAAAGGTCTGAGGAATGAGTGAATGGTGAGGAAGTATAAGTGGTAAAAACAGACTATTCTTTTTTTTTTTTTGATGTGTAGCAGCAAAGGGAAGATAGAGTGAATAATAATTTTAGGGGGTAGCAAGGGAAGAATTTTGTTTTGAGATGGGGGGATCAGAGCATGCAGGTATAAGGAAGGAAGGAAGGAAGAAGACAAAAGAATCATCTCCATAGAAGACAAATCCATAGAAGTGGATAAGACTGTGAAAGGATTGGTGGGATGATGGCGGGAGCAAAGTCCCAGAGAAGAAGGGAGGAGAAGGAAACAAGTCGAAGATTAGCCTGAGCAACGAAGAAGACTACCTCATGCTACAGAGGTGAGGGAACTTCAGAAAGCAACATCAAAATGAATGATTTCATTCCAAAATCAAATAAGGTTAAAATAAAAGGAGGAAATAGGAACCCAAAAATCAAAAGGGAGATAACTTTTTATAATCTCATGAAAAAAATTTAATTTTTTAATTAAATCATAGTAATTTTCTTAATGTACAGGTCTAACCCCAATACTCCCTTCCTTAAACATAAAATGCTTTATGGGAAATAAAATAGGAAAAACCTTTACTTAGGGTACAAGGGAAGATAAAAATATGGAAAATGATCCCCTATGGCTACCTGAATGAAATACTAATTCCTTAGCCTGGCATTCAAAGTCAATATTCTGGCTCCAATCTACATGTCTAGTTTTATATCATGATTAAAGTTCATAAATCAGATCAAGTGGATCACTTCTTGTTTCCTAGTCCCATCTTGGTCTTTCCTGGAACTGACTTTTCATTTTCCTTCTTGTATGCCTAGAATATCCTCCCATTACCCACTCACCTCACCCCACTCACAACTCTGCCTATTAAAATCCTTCTTTTTCAAGACCCAGCTTAGGTGTCAGCTCTTTCATGATGCTTCCCTCATCTTTCCGGATGTAGGTGAATCATCTCTCCTTTAATTTCTCATGCCTCTTTATTCCTTGTTTTCTATGCAATATTTTCTCATTTATATTATAGTTATCTGTTTTCAAACTTCATCATCCTAGTAGATTAACATCCTTAAAAGCCTATAAAATGTCATTTCATCTTGGTAGCCAAAAATAGTGCCTTCCATAGAGAAGACACTTAATAGTAATTAGTTTGTTGAATTCTATAATCCATGCCAAGTTTCATGAAAATAAGTGTTTATAACACGAATCATGCCTTTGTTTTTATTCTAAGGCATTAAATCTGTTTGTGTTGAGACTAATAAAAGTGTAAAACAATTTGGATAATGAAGAAAGTTGTTAACATCACATTGTGGCTAATTTTTGCCTGCTACTATGAGAGAATACATTAATTTCCATGCCTCACATCTAGAAATTGAGTTGCAAGAGAATGTGTTTTTGCATAAGTAAAGGGAAAAATTGAAATGTTTTGTAGCAAAATGTCTTGGAGTTCTGCATTTCAAACAGTCATGAAGGTGCCCACTGATCTAAAGGATAAGTATAGCACTTGTCAGAAAACTACAACAAATGACGATTTGAAAACAAGGACATTATCCAGTGGAAAGAATCTCAATTTCACATTGTTTCCAGGTTGTGAGAAATACAAACTCTTCCAAGTGGATGGCCATTTGGAAATTTAGGATGACCCTGTAACTTCCAAAATGACCATGACAACCACAGTAGAGGGCAGAACAAGGAAGATGAATGTACTGATTTTTTATTTATTTGAAATCAAATTTGATTGTATTTGAAATTTCACAACTGGAACTTTTCATTTGGGAAGCAACAGGCATAAACTGTTAGGATGGATTTGGAATCAGGAAGTCTAAAGGTCAAGTCTTGACTGATACATAGTGTGTGACCATGACCATGAGCAAGTGTGTTTGCCCTTCATTGCCGAAGAAGACCATGCCATCAGAGAAATGATGACATGACTTGCACTTGACTTTGTTTTGAGTGAGGGAGGGCTGTGCAGGTCACCAGCCTCACTTCTCCTCCAGAGCCATCTGAATCCAGTGACCAGATACTCATCAGGATGACTAGAGATGACCCAGGATGAGGCAATTGGGGTTAAGTGACTTGCCCAAGGTCACCCAGCTAGTGAGTGTCAAGTGTCTGAGGGGAGATTTGAACTCAGGTCCTCCTGACTCCTGCACTGGTACTCTATCCACTGCACCACCTAGCTGCCCCCCATGAGCAAGTACCTCAAGATCAAGGGAGTGTGTATTTATTAAATGCCTACTGCATGCCATTGTGCTTATTATTTTATTTGATGCCCATAACAAGTCTTTGAGATAAAGCTATTACCATCCTCATTTTATAGCAGGAAACTGAAGCAGACAGAGGTTAAATGACTTATCCAAGGTCTACACAGCTAGTTAAGTGTCTGATGTTAGATTTGAACTCAGCTTGACCTTCTGAGAGCCCCAGTCAATTCTTCAACATAATAGTTCCACACCTTACTGATCTGAACCTTAGACTGATGAAATTACAGGTTCAAACAAAAGCAAACAAAAGCAGACAAACAAAACTTTTCATTTACTTCAAGAGCAACAGTAAAGTTAAAACTAACAAAAGAAATTTGGTGGTCCACTTCTGCTAAGTTCCAGAGAATTCTAAAGTAATTTTTGTGACTCTGAATTCCCACTTGCCCTTCTGCTCTCCATTCTCCAATTCTCAAAGATAAAACCTCACAAGCACCAAAGGGTAATCTGAGGAATATCTAATTAAGAAGCCTTAGATGCAACATATCACAATAGTGCTAGACACATAAAAGTTACTCAATAAATAGTTATTTATTAAATACCAGTGTACTCTAAGAAAGGCAAGAGAAGGGTAAAGTTATTAGAGAATTTACCTTTCCATGACTGAAAAACTTCACATTTTATATAATATATTAACCAAAATGGAAATAGCTTAAAAAAAAAACACAATGTTGCCATTATTTGGGCTTGAAAGTCCTTTGAAAAATTCTATCCCACAGACTTCTCTAGAATCATTCTTATGAATAGTTACATATTTCATGGCAATACACATTTTATATAAACCTTCACATTGTTAAGTCATTATATTGCATACTCTGACTGTAGCAAAGGTAGGCAATTAGAAATGGTCCCAAAGCTCTAAGATTGCAATAGGGCAGGGAGGGAGATCCTTTTGGGAGATTTCCATTGGCTTGCCATTACTGAATTTTATAGTCTGCTCCCTCATTGTTTTCTGAGACACGACTTTCTATGGTCCCCATCACAGTAATGTATATGTCTCTTAATCCAACACCAACATTCTGCCCAGAGGCATGTGCCCAGGGTTAAGGACACTTGACTATGTCTTAAAGGTTCAGGTCAGACTCTCTGAGATCTCATTTTTTCTAAGGGGCAATTGATCCCCTCTCTAGGCACAACTTAAACAAGAGCATCTTCACCACCACAAATGAATTTGTTCTAATTAAAAAATTCACAATTATGGCTCTGTGCATACTTATAATGAATCAAAATTCACAATATTTTTGAAACACAAAATAGTAATAGGGGTGCTATAATTAGTTTCTCAGAAAGTGTTAAACCTCACGTGCAGAAACTAGCTTATTTGGCAGATGCAATCAACATAAATGCAAGACTTAAAAATAACTTAAGTATTTTTATTTGGTTTACATGCAGTGAGTCTTTAAAAAGTCAATGAACATTTTCACCATTAGATTTAATGAATATATTTTATTTTATTTTTAAACTTGCTGTTAACTAAGTAAAGATGTTTTCAATTGAAAGGTATTTTCAAACTCATTATGTGTATATGCATATATATGCACATTTATAAAAACACAGATATACATATATATGCTTTTCAAATTAGTCTGTCTAAAATGTGTATAGAGACATATATAATGAAAGAGAACATTTTTTCAGAAAAGGATGTAATGTAATTTTTAATAATTTATCCTTTTTTTTCAATTATCACATGGATCAGGAAGGGACTTGAGATGCCTACAAAAACAACTCCCGTATAAGAATTAAAAAACTGAGGCACAAAGTGGTTAAAGTAGCTTGGTCACTCACACAGTTATTAAGTAACAAGTAGAATTGATACCTAGGCCTTCCTGACTCTAGGTTCAGTGAATACCTTTTCTACTGTGCAATGATACTTCTTGCAACCTCTCTATCCACTAAATATTGAGTAATTGATAGAAAAATTTTAAGTTAAATTACACCATAGTGTCAAACAACTATTAAAATGACACTAAGCATAAATCTGTTTTATCATTTTGTCTTCATTTATTTTAAAGACTTCTTATACTTAGAACAAAAAATGAGCCTAGGAAAATAAAAAAAACCCGTAAAAACAAAGAATTTATTGAAAACACTTGTCAAAATATATGAAGAATAAGAGTAAAATATTTTTAAAAATACAGATATCAGGAATACTTGTTTTTTAAAAACATTTTAGAAATAGATTTTCTCCCTCTACCAACACTCAGTAATTGTTATTTTATTTTGTGGACAAAAGAATATGAAAAAGAAAAAAAATCTTAAATTTTCAGCTTATAAAGGATGCTTATCAACCATAGGCTTGGCATTTTGAGAAATATAAATCATGACTACCCTGATAGCTCTCTTACAAAATTAAGCTTTCTGTTACTAACATAAGGATAACCACAATTCAGAAAGAAGTTAAAATCTAACTTTCTTCCATTGCAGGGAAAATGAAGTTGCTTTTTCCCTGTAATGATGTTTCCCGACTGTCCATGAAAATCAAAACTTGCTTTAGAGCTCTGTATTGCTATGGCATCTCCTTCATGGGGATGCTTTCAACACTTTTCTGAATGACTGAGTTCTTTCATCTCACTGGACACAGCTGGGATTTGGAATACCAGGAAAGGGAACAGAAGGCATTTTTCCCCCCAGAGGTCAAAAGTGTACAGATCACATTGGTATTGTAGGAGCATCATTTTCATGCATTAGTACACACACACACACACACACACACACACACACACACGTGCACACACGTGCACTCCATTTTCTTCTTTGTAAAATGGGGATAATAATGTATGTTCTATTGAGCGTGGAACAGGTCATAAAATTCTAGTCGTCTTGCAGGTTGTTACAAGGACCGAACAAGACCATAGCATTTCTATAGGGAGGACACTTTGGAGATCATTCAGTCCAATACTCTCAGTTTGGGTAAAGTGATTTACCTGAGGTCACTTAGCTAGTAAGTGGGAGAACTGGGATTTGAGCTTCAATCTCTTAAAATTAGATTGATCTTTCAAGAGTCCTATGCAAACACACATGATTTGCTTTTTAACTGTAAAGGGATATACAAACATCCCTGTCTTTTCCTTTTCCACTATATTCTTAGCATTGAGGTCAGAATAACCTTCATAATGCATAGGCTAAATCATATCACTTCACTTACTAAAAACTTTTTCTCATTGTCAATAGAATAAAATCCAAATTCCCTAGCCTGGAAGTGAAGGCCCTCTGCAATCTGGCTTCAATCTATTCTCCCATCCTAATTTTAGTCTCCTCCTCTGTTTCATCCCTTAGCCACATATCCTACACCAAGCCACAGTGAACAAGCTCCCCAGGATGTCCTGGACTTTTTCTACTACCCTCACATGGCCATATAATTCTCCCCATCACCCCAATGCTGCCTCAGATGTTGACATCCAACCAATCTTTCATGACCTAGACCCACTGTCATAAAGCTTTCCCTGCTTCCTCCAAAGAGGAGGAATCTCTCCCTCTCCTAATTTCACAGCATTGGGAAATTCTGTGATACATTTATCATAATATAATTTTTACTTACATTTTGATTTTCTTTCACTGGAAAATTTATGACTGAAACTTTTAATTTCTTTCAAGACTGATAGTAAAATTGGAAAAAAGGAAATGAGTATGATAGTCTACTCCTACTAAATGCCACAGACTTTTCAAGTCACTTTTGCAGACCTGAATTTCTTGACTTCATAATCCCCCAAAGACAAAACAGTCAAAGGGGGAATGTGTAGCTAAGTGGTTTTCTAAAACTAAACTCAAGCTCTCAGGGAATGGGGAACCTGCGGCCTCAAGGCTTGTGGACTTATCCTTATTGCATTATAAATTTCTTGAAGACAGGGATTATGCCTAGCATGTTTGAATGTTTTTCTCAGGGGCAAGTCTAATGTGTTGCACATAAGACGGTTCTTATACAAATGAATGGAAGTATGTACAAATAAATGAAAAGTTTTAGTACTTAATGGGTTTTTCTGTCAGCATATATACATCAATTAAATGCACCCTGTAGATGCATAGGGTATACCCAAAATTGACTAGGAGAAGAATAACAGCTTGGGCTCCCTTTGGGAAACTTCACAGAGCTTATTATAATTACTCCAAGCTTCTTCCTGAAACAAAGGCTCATCTAACATTAGTATTCTTCCACTGATGCTGAAATTCATAAAGTATTACAGTCTCTGAAGAATTAGAATTATGGGTTTCCCAGGAAGCTATGAGGAGGCATATGATGGAAGCTATAATGTATTTCCAATGAAGAACTGTGAAGAAAGAGTAGTGTAAAAATAATGGACAAAGAAATGTAGAATGAGATATATATTCTCAGAAATGGCCAATGGGTTGATTTATTTTTCTGGACTTTACATATCTGTTAAAAAGGAAGGCTTCTATGTGGAGGTGGGTGACGGTGATGATAGCTTAATGGGAAGTAAGAAGTATACAAAAAAAGAATATTAATAAGACATTGTTTTTAAAGAGCAGAAAAAAGTAATGAAATATAACAACGAACCCTAAAAGACAGAACAACTTTACTACTTTATTAAATTTACTACTTCATTAAATGTAAAACATATACATCCTATATGTGTATGTATATACATATACCTGAACAAACTAATGGGTGTTCATTTTCTAATGTAAACTTGCTTTTTCTTTGTATATGGATGTCTTTATGTTTGTTGATCATTGCTGAGTTCATAATAAAAAAAGGAATTTAAAAAATAAATGTCATGAGAAAGTTATAGGACCATAATTTATGCAGCAAGCCTTGAATAGCAAAAGGAAAGGATAACCAATGAATGGCCTCCATGTTCCACCGAAAGTCAAAAATATCAAGAAATGTAGAGAATGGCCTCTGGTATATTGGATGGACCTTTGTGGAAGTCCATGGACAAGATTCACACACAGTATGAGAAGACACAAACAGAACGTAGAATACAGATTTAGAGCTGGAAGAGACTTCAGAATTCATTGAGATGAAACATTTACCCATCCCCCTCCCCACTCCACTCGTTTTAGAGATGAGTTAACTGAATCCCAAAGAGGTTTACTCATTCAGGTTGTTTTCAGTAAGTGACAGAGTCAGGAATCCAAATACAGAACACTCTGGATCCAAATACAACACACTTTCCACTGCATCATGCTGTGTTTTGATCTGCACCTTTGGAATAGTATGTACACCGAAGAGATTACAGATACGTCAAGGTAAGTATCAAAAAAACTAATTAGCCATCACATAGCCTAAGAAAGACTCTAAATGCTCCAGACCCTAAAGTCTAGGGATTATCTTAACTGTACTTTAATAAAACTATTTTTCACATACTACCAACTTGGCTATTTTGACTAGACTATTATTAGTCAGTTTAGTCAAAATGGTTAAATCAACTGCACATACAGACAGCCTTTGGAAGAACTCAGATGGGTCTGGGTAAAGCCTGTTGGTAAAAATCCACTACAGAATTATAGAATATTAGGCCTTGAGGTATCATTCATATCATGCCCTTGATGAATGGGGAACATGAAACAAAGAGTAGCAGGGCCAAGGCTAAAACCACATCTTCTGGCCTAATTCAAAATGGTTTCCATGCTGTTCTAGTTATTTGCTCATTCGGCTAAAACTAAGTTCCTTCCTCCCATTCTATTCATATGTCTACTTTCAACAAAGGAAATTAACTAATAAATGCTCTGAAATCCTGAAGATCAATACTCAGTGTCTTCAAAATATCAAGTCCTTACTAGTCCAGCACTATTGGACTTTTCAAGTACTTGATGCTGTCTTCAGTGAGAAATCTGTGTTTAGGTTTGGTTAAGGAATAAAAAAAATAGCATTTTTTTCCTTATATAAGAAAGCTCAGCAATAATGAATTTCATCATTTAAGAAATATCAATATCAATTTTGTTGAAGACAACGTAACCGATAACGTATCAACAGGAAAAAATCATAGTATCTGGATTGGAAACCATCAAAATACTAAAGATAAAACCAATTCTCAATCTTCTTTTTCCCATCTTCCCAGTAAAAATTCATAAAGTAGAAATTTAAAGGAGTAACATGAAAATTTCCTTTGATTGTTAATTGATGAGAGATTATTTTCATACTGAATATAACATGAAACAATTGCATGTAACCATAACCCACCTGCTGAAAACTTTCAAATTTTGAAGAATTTTATTGTAATTCCTAATAAATAATCATTTATAATGATGAGAATTTTTGCTTAAAAATTTAATTGAAAACTGAAAACAAACAAACTTGATGGCCAGTTATTCACTCATGGATAGAACAAGCTATCCCAGTAAAGTGGGGATTTCTAGGAGCAAGGTTCTCAAGTCATCCAGTGGTCATACGACTTGGTTTGGTCAGAGACACTGAGAAATCCTAAGGCTTGATGCATGACTCTGAGCTAAGAGTGTATATAGCACACACAGCTTTAGATTAGAGAGGACATTATGATATAATGAAATCCACACATAAGCCTGGGTCCCCAAAAGACCTGTCTTCAAGTCCTGAATTTTCCATTTTTAAGTTATGTGAACATGAGCAAGATACTTGACCACTCTGATCATTAATTTACTCAGCTGTGAAATGGGTTGCCACCCTTTATAATACACAGTTGCTGTGAAGAAAACGCTTCATAAACTTTAAAGAGCTATATAAAAATGAATTATCATTATAATCTATGTCTCAAAGGGTTTTATTGGAAAATACTACTGTGATTTTAATTAGTATTATTTATGATACATTTTCTGCCACTGATCCAAGGGCTCAATAGTTGACTTTATTAGATCTATATAACAATTTTAACTAAGGGTATAAAAATTTCTGAGCAATGTTTTAAATCATTTTCCTTCACTATCTATTATTTGGTACAAGTAGAGCTTAAGGAACCTTAAAGGCATTGTTCAAGTTCACAAGACAAATTAAGAGGAAGAAAAACCGGTGGATTCCATCTGCAACAGTGAAGTACCACAAACCCTAATGTCCTGAATAACTGACTTTGTAGTCAGTATAAATATTAACCCTCTAGTACTGGAAATGGGTTCAGAATGCCATAGGTATTATTTCTATTCTCATTTATTGGAGGTGGGTTTATTCAAAGGCAGAAAATTTTCCCATAGCAGCACTTGTGTGGTTGGGAATCTTTTCCAGATCCATGTTTTCAAGGAGGAACTTTGTGGCAAAATGATGGAAATCTGTGTCCTATATAACAATAGTGATATTGGGTTAGGAAGTAATGGCAATAAGGGCTAGGAGAGATGGAAGAATGAACATAATTGTACATGAATGAGTTAACAAAAAAGTCATCATTCTCAGAGTAAATTATTAAAATTTAGCCCAGGAAGCAATTTTGTGGATGCCTTCAACATTAGCTCAGGAATTTCAGAGACACATCCACCTTGTTTTACAGATTGGTAAACTGAGACTCCGAAAAAGTAATTTGCCAAAGTTTACAAAGACAGTAACTAAGTCAAGATGTGAAGCAGGTCATCTCTAACTTTAGATCTTGCATGCTTTTTGTTATATTATTTCACTATGTATTCAAACATTCCTATATTTTAGATAAGAAAACTGAGCCCTGGAGAGGTCAAGTGACTTGTTTGTGGTGACGTTGCCAACTGATGACAGAGAACTGGGACCAGAGATCAGATGCTTCCATTAAAGACTAGATCTAATGTTCTTTTAACTGAATCACAATGCCATATTATTTATGTCAATAAAAGCTTTATGGGTCATCCTACCAGGAATGCAAATGGTTTTGGGGACTTGGGCTTTTTTCAAACCTCTCTGAATTCTGGATTCCTTATTTACACAATTCTTAGAGAGCTGTAAGCCTGCTAAGATGGTTGCAAGCAATGTAGCAATTCACTAATTATTCAGTTTACCATTGAATACCTAATGTATTTGAAATAGTCCAGATGAAAAGCCTTAGCTCTCTTTTATAGAACTTTTCTATATAAAATATTCAAACTGTACTTCTTTAAAAGATATTAAAACCTTTAATTAATCATAGCCATAAAACGAACTTATTCCCAAGCAGGACAATCATATATATATATATACATATATATATATATATATAAAATATATGCATATGTGTGTGTACTATATATATATATACACTCATTTAATGCACAGAAATACACATATATAAAACTATGGATAGTTATATAACTATAGTTACATGCGTATGTGTGTTAGATGGATAGATGTGTATACACAAACATATCTGTGTGTATGCATATATATATATGTACACACACACACACACACACATACACACACATAATTTGTTCTCTATAAAGCTAGACTGTGAGCTCCTTGAAAACAGGGACTGTATTTTGCATTTCTTTGCATTCCTAGCACTCAGCACAGTGCCTGGCGAATAGTAAACTCTTAATAAATGTTTATTGACGGACTGACAAGGCTGTATTGCTATCACCTTCACATTCCCATTTAAGTAACTTCTTCATAGATTGATTGATGGAAATTTTTAAAAAATTACAAAGCAAGGAATTAGCCCCTTGATGACTCAATGTGAAAATTAAATTAATTAGCTAAATGGGCCTCCTAGTTTCTGTCATAACTATGTGGCTGCAGTGAATTAAAATGTGACAAATTTGAAGAAAAAAGCTAGATAAGCAGCCTGAAATACGAAAATTCAGACATTTTTAATTTGTTACATTTTGTACAATGAACACATCAGTTTGCTCTTATATGCTACAGTGGTGATTAACAAAGAAATTACACTAGTAATAATGTTAAATTTTTGTTGTAAAGGAAAGGAAGTGGGGTTAAATTAAGATGTTAAGTACCTCAATTAGATAATGGAATTTGACTCTTCCCCTTTTTTTCCTCTCCCCTCTCACCCCAAAGTTTGGGGCATTTTCATATGTAACCTTAAAATTCCAGGTTGCCTCAAATAGATTTCTCTTCCTACAAATAAAATTAATTTGGTAAAAAAGACTAAATAGAACAGCAAAGGAAGCTAAGGCTAATGATCCAGAGGATAAGTTCCATATGTTCCTATAATGTTGCTACAGTAATTATCCAATTTAGGGGAAAAGATGGGTCACAGTGGGAAGATCTAGAAAAGGAAAATATTGGGGGATTAACAAATTCCCCATCATTTTGATTTTTTCATCTTCTGTCATATATCTCCATGCAGTGTACTTGGTGGAAGATATAACTATATCTATGTATACCAGTAGAGATTCTGCTGGAATATGAGAGAAGTTGTTGATATTAATAAAATGACAAAATTCTTCAGACATGGATTTCTATTCTCAGACACATCACAGAAATCACAGCCATGTACTTTATACCTAACCTACCTATTAGCAGCTGCATTGTTAGCATTTGAATATCGCACTAATATCTAATTTTGTTAATCTCTTTCATCCTAACTATGGTTTAAGTAAAGTCTTGAGTGGACTTCCTCCCTGGCTAGTTTCCTTCCAAACCTGTGTCCCATGATTCTATAACAAATAGTCTTTGCTTTGACTTGAACCTGGCTCACACCTAATTCAGACTTTGGCAGATTAATTAGCAGTCAGGGAGGCTTTGCTAAATGGAATGTTCCCACTGAAAGCAAACTTGGTCGATTTACTTTCACCATTTTCAGAGGCAGATCTGTTTCTGAATGAAATGTCCTCAAACTGCATTGTATACAATGTCTATGGGAAATTCCCTAGATATGCAACACTAGAGGAGATTCCAGACTAGTCTTATCACAAAAATAAACAAATGAATCATGCTATATGAAAATGTCTGATGAAGCAAATATATTTCACTATTTTCAATCCATAAATTATTGCCCCTAGCATGGAACTGATTAAATAAGTACTCACCAAGCACTCCTATAGCATTGTGTTGGGCACTGGAGATAGTGGAAATAGTAAAAAGATGTATTTTTTATAATTACATGCCCCCCCTTTCCTCCCAGCACACACAGGCAAAGTTTAAAGTCTATGCTTTTCTCAGCCGGGATTTTTTCTCTCTTCCTCACCATCAGGAACATGAATTTGTGTGTGTGGACATGGTTAAGGTGTCTCCACTAATTCACCACTGGTTTTTGCCTCCTGTGGTTCATCTGAGTGAGTATTCTCTGAGATCAGATAGTTCCCAGTTTCCCAAAAGTAAAAGAAAAGCCCTTATAAAGCAGCTTAAAGGTTAGGAAGCAGCAGCTAATAAGACCTAACTCTGGGCTACCACTTGACCCAAAAAGATGCTGTGATTTATCAGAGAAGATGCCAGTGAAGACTTATTACTGACAGGCTTCTTTGTTTCACTAGACAGGAGTGAAAGATAGAGCAGAGGAAATGGAGGAGCTGTAGCTATGCATTTGCAATACACAAAGTCCTTGTTTTCCCACTAGGCACTGCAGAATAGCAATTGTCCATTCACAGCACATCCTCTGCATTTCAGAGCTAATATTTTTGCAGTCCTTAACTTAGTACATTAGAGTCTAGTGCACTTAATTTTTTTTTAACCCTTTGTGATTCACTGAGTGAGCTGTACCCTGCCTGGTACTGCTGCTTACATGACCTGATTTTAAAGGCTTCTGTTCTCTGAAGTTCAGAATGGAAACCAAATAAATAAATAAATAAAGCGAGTGCTATTTTGCAAGCACAGTAACATATTTAAATAGTTTTGCCTTATTTATTATTGCATAAGTGTGTGATGGGGGTAGGATCACTCCCTAAACATTACCATCCCTTAGTTGATACATATTTACCATGCATTACTTGAATTTCACCGGATGGATTTAATATTAGGATAGGTTTTTTTAAAGCAAAGTCCCTAGCAACAGTGTCTCCCTCAACACATATTAATACTGTGCCACTGAAACCAATGATTCTAGTCCTGAGTTAACAATCATCCCAGATTCCTGCAGTACTTACTGTGTTTCTTATACTTGTATGTATGCACTCTCTGTCCTATACAGAGATGTTTACTGTAACACTGCAATAGTTATTCAGGCCAGACCACATGATGGATTGGATCTATATGTCATTAAAAAGCCATCCGGCTCAATCATTTCAGTCCCTAATTCAATTTCCTACTCTGTCTCCAACTATTGTAGGAAAGGACTATTTGCAAATTTGTGGTATGAGAAAGGAAGCTGCTTTTTCTATTTCTTTTAAATAAATAAACCATTTGTCATACACGAAAATGGTTGGATCTTGCCTTTTGACTTATCCATTCAAAACATACTGAAAATGCAACAAGGTGAGGAGATGAAATCTGACATCAGGTTAATTATTCTGACACACTTTTTGAAGGCTGGTTGTTCTCTGTCTTAGAGCCCCCATCCCCTTCTTTCCATTCCAAATTTAAGCTTATGGCTGCAGTGAAAACCCCCAATCAATGGGGGGACACCTCTTGCTTCCCCATTTTTTCTTGTTGTGAGCCTCCCCCACCTCACTCTTCCCCCCTCCCCACTTTTTCCCCCACCCCAACTCCCTTCCCTTCCCCCTCCCCAGCAAAGCAAAGAACTCAACTCCAGGGTTTCTGCTGTTGCCTTTGAAAGAGACCTTCCAGGAGGGAAGTCACCCCTTTTCCTCCAAGAGGGTTCGTAGGGCTGCTGCCAGCATCTCCCTTGACCCCCTCTCTCACTTGGCCAAGAATCTTCCAGAAAGGGTTAATTCAGGGGCAAGTAAAAATGTTCCAGTCAGTTTGCATGGGGGTGGGGAGGGGGGAGAAGGAAATTCAAAAGCTTGTTGCTGTAGTAACAATCACAGGCAGAAGTGTGTGTGTGTGTGTGTGTGTGTGTGTGTGTGTGTGTGTGTGTGTGTGCAACCACTTAAAATACAAATGCAGCGCAGACCCCTTGCAGCCCCAGTTGTGTGACTCTCTCAAAAACAAACACACACGCATGAAGAATGCCGCCTGCAGTGGCAGTACGTACCTCAACCATTAAACAAGACATTTAACCATAGTGGCAGCTCTGTGACCTCGGGATGCCGTGAAATCTCGGAGCGGTGCTGCTCGTTCATGAAGACTTGTGCTGCAGGATCCAGAAACTTCATCCAGGATTAGGAGTAGAATGCAGGTTTAAAAAAAAAAGGAAGAAGAAGGAAAAAGAGAAAAGAAACCCGCAAGCCAACCAAAAGCCCGCGCGCACACGCACGAGATGGGAAGGAGCAGGGGAGGGGGCGAGGAGGCGCGGGGAGCGGGGTTCTCCCTCTCTCCTCTCTCTCTCTCTCTCTCTCTCTCCCTCCCTCTCTCCTCTCTCCTCTCTCCTCTCTCCTCTCTCCTCTCCTCTCCCTCTCCTCTCTCAGTCTACTTTTCTCCCAGGCGAGCGAGTGCTGGGCTTGGAGGGTGAGCCTTGGTGCAGTCCGGCTGCCGCCGCCGCCGCCGGGCCGCCGGGCTGCAGGGTTGCTGCCTGGCCCGCTTCGGTTCCCCAGCAGAAGGCCCTGCTAAGCTGGGAGCTGCTGCTGTCAGTGGCCACAGGCAAGGAAAGTCAGGGACCCAATCCGCTTCGGCACTGGTAGCTCTCACTGGAGTGGAGCCTTTAGTGTTTATGTTTCCTCATTTCAGGAGTGACGTCAAAGGCTTTAGTTTTTCCTCGGCATGTGCTATTAATTTTAAAGTACTGTACTATGGGAAGAATTTGGGACAGTGATTAGGCAGGATCCCCCACACACTAAGCAGCCCAGGAAGCCTTGGACACGTTTAGGTTTAAACTGTACGTGCGTAGAGAAAAACTCAGAGATAGGCAAAGGGACGGAAACAGAAATATAGGTACAGGACATCCATAATATATGTAAATACACATATACATAGAAACAGAAAAAGACAGGAGAATAGGCAGAAGCAGAAATACAGATACATACATACATATGTATAGAGATAATTATAGATATACATATGTACAGAGACAGAGACAGAAAAAGGCAGAGAGACAGCGATAGGCAAATAGGCAGAAACAAATATAGATGCATATAGACATAGAGAGAGATGGTTGTAGATATATACATATACACACGTATACATACAGAAAAAGGCAAATAGATATATGTATGTATGTGTGCATATACATGTGCACAGAGACAGAAAACTCAGATGCAGAGATAAGCAGAAACAGAAATATAGATATGCAGACATGTATGTATGCATAGCTATATTTCTCTATTTATCTGTTATCTATCTATCTAACTTTTCAGTGACCTTTTAGGTACAGACTAAGATAGGGGTCAAAGCAACAATTAAAAAAACCCTAAAAGGAATAACATCCTAGTTTACATCTATTACAGGTGAATGCATCTAGACACATCGACACTTCGCTAGTGTTGCTCATTTCATGAGCAACTGCATCTTCCCTTATTTTCTTCCCTAAATAAAGGGGATTATTTCAGAGAAAAATCCCCTGACAGGTAGGGAGAGGGCACAGAATCAGATGGCTGGGGTTCAAGCCCTACTTCTGATTCTACTGGCTTTGTGACCCTCAGCAAGTTATTGAACCTCTCTGAGAACCCTGACAACTCTGTTAAAACAGTAAGCTGTTGGATAGTCAGAGATGTACATTGATAGAGGGAGTATTCTTCAGTGGGAGTTCCTTCCACTAACAGAATCCCAGTCTAGTCCAAACACACACACACACACACACACACACACACACACACACACCACGTGTACACTTAACCTTGCTTAACAGGAAGTCAGCATGATGCCGTGGAAAGAGTATTGGGTTAGTAGTCAGAGTCTACTTGTTTAAATCTGTTGCTGCTACGTATAAGCTGTGTGACGTTAGGAGAGTCACTTCACTTCTTTGGGATAAATTTCAACTGTAAAATGAGGAAATTGTGTTAGATGACCTTTGAGATCCTTTCTGATTCCAAAAATCTATGAATTGTGCAAATCAGCTGAGGGTCTACATTACCTGGAGTGAAAATATGAAACAGAATATTTTTAGCTTCTGGTCATTTTTTTTCTGTCTTTCACTCATACCTTGAGATGGACAGTAACTTCTGAGCTGGGGAGATAGTGCAGGACAGAAAGGCCTGGTATGCTGTGGTCCATGAGGTCAAGAAGAGTCTGTCATAACTGAACATCTGAATAGCAATAATAGAATTATCCGAGCTAGGGGACTTTTATTATTTGGGACATATTAGCAATTTTCCCAATTACCCTATCACTCATATTTTATTAGTTACAGGATAATATTCCACAACGCGTATATAGTCCTCCCTTCAGGCCTCCCTGTTCTCCTCAGTTCCTTCTTCATAACATATACATCTTAGAAGCCACCACTCTAAAGTCATTTTCTTCCCTTTCTAATTCAACAGTCCTTTTCTTTAATAATGGACTAGAAATGAAGGAGAAAATTATATTCCTTGCTGTAACTTGTTATGTTCTGGATAATGGGTGCCCCAAATTATTCACAGATGTCTATCTACTTTTAAAATGTGCTCAAAAGTATTGTTGCTACTACCATAGTAGTGTGGCTAAGGTTTTGATTCTTAATCAGGGAAAACTGAGAAGACAATTGAATTCCCTTTTGACACATTTTTCCCTCTATGGCACCCAACTGCCCAGTGCCCTGGCTTTCTAGAACCCCAATAGTGGTATTCCATTCCAGGTGTCTGCTTGTAAAGGGCAGAATGCTAACAGCCAAACATATCTGTCAACCCTGCCAGTCATCAAAATTTCCTTGTCTCATGCCCCATTCCTTTGGAGTCCTGCTTTCTTCCTTCAACATAACAACTAGCTTTGTGATAAACTGAACTTTGCAAAAATGATAATGGCTGGTACTTTTATGCATCTGTTCCTTCCTGTGATGTAGATTGTAACACATCTACTTTTTCTCATCCTTCAGATTCTTGTCCATGTCCTTTCATGAATCTTCCATAGAGGACCTACCCAACGCATCAGAGCTTTTCTTGTAGCTTTTTAAACATTGTTCTTCCTCATCCCCACCCCACTTCCAGTACCACAACAGTCTTGGACCACCCATTTGGTTTCCATCCTTCTCACTACATGACTGATCCACCTATTTTTCATGATGCATTTTATAGGTTATGTCCCTTACATTCCTTACCTTTAAGTACTGTTGGAAATATACAGCAGCCTATTTATATCTGCCACGTGTCTCTTTATCACCCTTTCAGTCACCTATAATTTTGATTCTTTAGAGGTTATGGTGTTCATTATTCATCTTCCTTACAGTATCATAGGGAGAATGCTGGTATTAAAAATATGGAGTTTTGTGGCAATGAACAACTTGAAATTATTGAAAGGGTTGCGCAATTTCTTACATGTAGCCTAGCCTATTTTCTTCTTTCTTCTGCATAATTCTGGGTTTGGCTTATTGTTCATCTGTAGTACCTATCTAAGGGCTATGTCCTGATGGAGTAAAGGAGTGGCTGCCCAATCAGTTATGTGTCATATATTGGCTAATAGCCATATTTTATCAATTTATTTTTTTCTTCTAAATGGACTGCTGGGCCAATCACTTCTGACTGGTAATGTTTTCATTAAGGAGGATTTGTGGCATTGTAGTAGGATCATAGCTGGAATTGACCTTAGAATCCATTCAGTTCCATTCTCTCATTTTGTGAATGAGCAAAGTTAGGCCCAGGCAGGTTAAGTGATTTGCCCAAAGTGGCAGAGATGGAATTTCCACTGAGATCACCTGACTCCAAATCTACCACTTTTTCTATAGAACCACTTTTCCTCTCACAGTTATTCACGAACAGGAGCATCCCAGACACCACCATTTATAGAGAAAACCTCTTGCATTTTTTGGGACCATGCAGGATATCTTCCATAACAATGAAAGACACTTTTGGCAAGGATGTGTCCCATGTTCTATACTTCTGTTGATACTGTTGATCAGAGGATTATGAAACAAAGCTTTCCCTGCAGGCATCTACCAAAGAATCTTATATCATTTTAGCATCTACATTGGAGAGATAATGCTGGAAGAAATCCTTTAAGATTGTTTTCCTCTACTGAGTCAAATACTTTCTGTAACAAAAATTACTTTCAGTGAGATCTTGAATTCTCTGTTTCTTTTGGTTGAATTTGGCTATAAAGCAGTCTACTATAGAAAACTGCCTATATGTTCCCTCCACAAATTTTTACCAAAAAACCTTCTATGCCTTGTGTAGATTATTCTTACAAATTTTTATAGAGGTAAGAAAGTAGACCAGTGTATTGATTGTCACTAGTATCTTCTCGATCACCTTTTATTTTATAGAGGCTCATAATGTTATATACATTTTCCCCAGTTGTTCAATATTTTTCATCTTTAAAATATGGGAAAATTGATTTCTCAAAGTTTTCAAAATTTTGTTGTCACCATCACAGATTTCTTTAGTGTGAATTTATTCTTTTCTATCTTCTCTTTCTGGTTTCATCTTCTTAAGATGCTTTTCTGTTTCCCCATGGAAAACTATAGAATCACTAGCAAATCTATTCAATTCATACCTCTTTATGTCCTTCCAGTTCCATTTAAAAGTGTTCTTGGTGTGATCTGGTTTAGTACAGATTTATGTTAAACTTCCAGTAGATTCCACTCCTTTTTGCTGTTTTGTGAACTGCTACTACTTATAACCTTCCACCACTGTTGTCCATTTTGTGTTCTAAACTACCCTTGCCTTTGGCCACTCACAGATCTAATCCCCAAACTGAACAACATGGAAGCATTAGCCTGCTCAATTTTTTCTACCTAGAGTCCTCAGGCTACCTGATGATCTCTTCCCTCAGAGACTTGCCATATTTCTGCTGGATATAGTATGGACACCCAATCAGTTTTAGCTTTATGGAATTCAGAACTCCTAAACTCAAACTCATTAACAGTTTCAACCTCTCTTAGTAGCAGAGATTATTAATTATGTACAATCATGTCTAGCGATCTCTTCTTATACACAGATAAGAGGCTTGTGAGTAGTTTGCAATCTTTTGATACCTTTTGCTAATCTCAATAAATGACTTATAACGTATTTTTCCATTGTCATCTCTTGTGCCTATCTTCCATCAGCAGTAACTGAGCATCAAGGTATATGGTGACTTATTTTGAAGAATATTGTCAAAGTCCTTTTAGAATTTTCTACTAATGAGTAATTTGTTATTTTTCTAATGGTTTTGTTTGTTTGTTTTGCTAATGTTCATCCAGAACAGAAGAGTAAGAAAAAAGAATACAAGAAGGTAAAATGAGACTTCCTTATTGCTTTGGGCACATGATGGAAACAATTTTGATAAATGCTTATATTTTTTCTATAGGAAAAGACTGTGTGGCATGCCTCCATTTAGATGTAACTACATAATGTTTTCAAGTTTTATTTATAGTAAGAATACTGATATTGTTGTTCCCTCAGAAGCATATTAACCAATTGTGTATTGGACAATGAACTCAGATTGAGAGTACGTTGATAAATCAGTGTTGACAAAGCCAAAAACTATGATCCTTAGAACCTTCTCTCTTTTCCATAATACTTTGTCATAATGAAAGAAATAGAAGGGAGATATACAAGACTGGGGACTATTTGGGATTTCTCTTTGTTTTGTAGATGCATTTCATAGTGGATAACCTATTAGTAAGGAGCCTCTCTGTTTTTATCTAGTTCTGACCCTTGGACATCAGATACAGTCAGATACCAGGTCTATGCTCAGAGCCTTTCCAACCTAGTAGCACCTGCCAAAACTTGTGCTTTATTAGTATAGAGTTTAAGAACTCAGACTAGTCACATCAAGTGTAAATGAGGTCTCATAGAAGCCTCAGGAGGCAATGTCATGGTATGGTAGAGAGAGCAATGATTTTGGAATCAGAGGACCTCATTCAAAGTCTGCCTCTGATGATTATTACCCCTCTGACTTTAGGCAAATCATTTTCCCAAATCCTCAGTTTCCTCATCTGTAAAATGAGGGAGTTGGATTAGATAACTTCAGAGGTCCCTTGTAACTTCATCTAACTCTACAGCTGATAATGCTTAAACATTCCCTATCTTAGGGTCTATCTCTCTGAATAGAGAACCTCCGGGCACATGATGCCTTATCCCATAAAACTTACACTTCTACAGTTAGAATCTGAGACAATTTGGTGAATGGATAGAAATATTTGGAGTACCTTTTGGAATATTTCAAATCACACTATGTGGGTAGCTGACACTGTTTAGTTGGTAGTCTCAATCCTCTTTTACAGTGTGGTTTAGATCTCCAAAAGCTGAAGTGGCCCCAAGACATAAATGCTAAAGTAAGGCTGCTATGTGCTCCAGTAGTGCGAGCTCTCTCTCTCTTTCTCCCTGTCTGTCTGTCTGTCTCTGTCTTTTTTCTCTTATTCACACACTTATTGAGTTTAACACATGACATTTATATCAATTTATTAGGCTCCATCAAAGAGCACATTATATACAAAGCCTACTTCAGCTAGACTTTTAAAATTTTATTTTATTTTTAATTTATGGAATAAAACAAGCATTCCATAACACAGTATAATAAAAATGCACATGAAACTGCAAATCTGTGCTATTTCTTTTAAATATATAATAAAGTTATCATGTAAATTTCTTTTTTCCTTTCTTTTCTTTCCTCCCTACCACCAGTCCTAAAAATGGCTACTATTAGACATAAATATGTATACACATATATACATGCACACATTATACACACACATACTATGTATGCATATGTAGGATCATGCATACTTCTATTTGTCAGTTCTTTCTCTGGATGCAGATAGCATCTTCTTTCATATGTCCCTTTTTAGTTAATCTATTTATAATAGTCAAAATGACTTATTCTCTCAACATTGTCCTTAAAATAGCATTGTTGCTACTATATGTAATTCTCTTGGTTCTGCTCATTTTACTTTTCCTTATTTCATGCAAGTCTATCTATGTTTTTCTAAGATCACTGAGTTCATCTTTTTAAAAAATTTTCACATTAGTCATGCTGTAAAAAAGAATTGGAAACAATGAGAGGAACCACGAGAAAGAAAAAACAAACAAAAAAAGGACAAATAGTTTGCTTTGATCTGCATTCAGACTCCACAGTTATTTTTCTGGATGTGGATAGCATTTTCCATCATGAATCTTTTGGAGTTGTCTTAGATCCTTGCATGGCTGAGAAGAGCTAAGTGTATCAAAGTTAGTCATCCCACAATGTTGCTATTACTGTGTACAATATTCTCTTGGCTCTGCTCACTACACTCAGCATGTAAGTCTTCCCAGGTTTTTCTGAAATCCTCCTGCTCGTCATTTCTTATAGCACAGTAATATTCCATCACAATCATATACCACAACTTGTTCAGCCATTCCCCAATTGATGGGCATCCCAGCAATTTCCAGTTCTTTGCCACCACAGAAAGAGCTGCTTTAAATATTAAAAAAAATATGGGTTCCTTTCCTTTCCCTCTAAACATCTTTGGGAAAAACTTAGTAGTAGAATTGCTGGGTCAAAAATTATATGCAGTTTAATAATTCTTTGGGCATAGTTCCAAATTGCTCTCCAAAATGGTTAAATCAGTTCACAATTCTACAGGCAACGAATTGGTGTCCCAGTTTTCTCACATCCTCTCCAACATTTTTCGCCTTTCCTTTCTATCATTTTAGACTATCCATACTTGTAGGAGATAGTTTGAAGAGGCTTAATTAAATCATGTGGCTCTAATATATCCGAAGAAAATGCAAGAGTCGATGAACAAAGAACAAAAATCAACCCAAGGGACAGAGCCTTGGGAAAGTCCCTCTGTTCCCCTCTCTAACAGCAGCTAGTGATTAGACAGAAGAGTTAGTACTAAGGAAGGGAGGAGGCATGAAAGAAAGAACTCTTTCCCCTGGAGAAACTGTTTTTCAATTAGGAAATTTTGTGAATTGTGAAATTTTTGTTTGTGAGCAAGGAATTAAATTTTCATTATGAGGACCTAAATAATACTAAATCTTGATTCTCTTTGCATCGGGTGATAAAAGCCAGATACATCGATGGGTGAATGATGAGGATTTTAAGAGTCTTATTACATTCATAAAGGAAGAGTTCATAGGATCACATCTTTAGAGCTGGAAAGGACCAAGGAAGTCATCTAGTCAAATCCTTCATTTTAATGACTAGGAAATATACTTAGAGAAGTTGTGACTTGCCAAGGGACATACTATAATGTTACACAATATACAAATCATTTGTATCTACAAAACTAAAAGAAAAAAGATGGATGGATTTTAAAAGCAATGGAAATAGCAGAATTAGTGTAACTGAACTACTACAAATATTCACCAGTTATCTATTTTTGTTATTCATCATCTACTTGTAAAATTTGTTCTATAACTCCAAAATTTGGGGTTAATATAAGATTGCAAGAAAGAATTCTAGTACATTGACTGTCTATCTAGTACTGGACTTGGAATGAGGAAGACCCAAGTTCAAATCCTGACTCAGATACTTACTTGCTATGTGACTCTTGGCAAATTACTTACCTCTCAGGTTAAGCCTCAGTTCCCTCATCTGTAAAGTGGAGGGGGTTTGGATTTGAGGACCTCTAAGTTCCTTTCCATCTGGGATCTGAAAACTCTATGAATCTATAGGGTGACACAAACTAGAATTATATAGAATAAGTTGTCATTTACATGTTTAGGAATACTCATTTGCAGAGATTGCATAATGTATTTTTATAAAAATTTCTTGTCTTTGTTTTTCCCATTTTGATCTAAATTTCCCAATGATGTTTCATTCTTTAAACCACCCCATTCTTCCAGTTCAAATTCCCTCCTTCATCTTTGATTCACTTACCTCAGTGTCCAGCCTTGAATCCATCATCTTACACTTTTGACATTTTAATGCTTTGTTAGCTACTGCACTAGAATCCTAAAGCCTCCTGAGTTTTCAACATTTACACTCAAGTGTCTATGTGTCTATGCCTAGTTTCTGCCATATTATTTTTCAGTTTTCCCAGCAGTTTTTGTTAAATAGTGAATTCTTTTCCCAGAAGCTAGAGTCTTTGGATTTATCAAACAGTAGATTACTATAGTCATTGACTACTGTGTCTTGCATATCTAGCCTATTCCACTGATCCATCATTCTATTTTTTAGCCAGTACCGAGTAGTTTTGATAATTGCTGCTTTATAACACAGTTTAAGAACTGGTGTGACTAGATCACCTTCCCTAGCATTTCTTTCCATTAATTCCCTTTATATTCTGGATCTTTTGTTCTTTTGGATGAATTTTGTTATTATTTTTTCTAGCTCTATAAAATAACTTTTGGTAGTTTGATTGGCATGGCACTGAATAAGTAAATTAATTTAGGTAGAATTGCCATTTTTATTATATTAGCTCAGCCTACCCATGAGCAACTGATATTTTCCCAAGTATTTAGATCTGACTTTAATTGTGTGAAAATTGTTTTGTAATTGTATATAGTTCCTAGGCTTCTTTTGGCAGGTAGACTCCCAAACATTTTATAATGTCTGTAGGAACTTTAAATAGAATTTCTCTATCTCTTGCTGTTGGGCTTTGTTAGTAATATACAGAAATGATTTATGTGGGTTTATTTTTTTATCCTGCAACTTTGCTAAATTTGTTTATTATTTGATGTAATTTTTTACTTGATTCTTTCGAATTCTCTAAGTATACCATCATATCATATGCAAATGAGTGATAACTTTGTTTCTTTGTTTATTCTAATTACTTTAATTTCTTTTTCTTCTCTTATTGATAAATCTAACATTTCTAATACCATATTGAATAGCAGTGGTGATAATGGACCTCCTTGCTTCATCCCTAATTTTATTGAAAATGCTTATAACTTATCTCCACTATATATAATGCTTGTTGATGGTTTCAGATAGATACTACCTATCACTTTAAGGAACACTCCATCTATTCCTATGTTCTCTAGTGTTTTTTAATAGTAATGGGTATTGTATTTTGTCAAATGTTTTTTCTGCATCTATTAAGATGATCATATAATTTCTGTTGGTTTTATTGTTGATATGGTCAATTATGCTGATAGTTGCTCTAATATCGAATCCCTGCATTACTGGTATACATCCTACCTGATCATAACATGTGATTCTGGAGATAAGTTGCTGTAATCTCTGTGCTGATATTCTTTTAAAAAATTTCACATCTATGTTCATTAGGGAAATTGGTCTCTAATTTTCTTTCTCTGTTTTGAATCTTCACAGTTTAGTATCAGCACCATATTTCTATCATAAAAAGAATTTGGTAGGACTCTTTCTTTGCCTATTTTCCCAAATAGTTTATATAGTATTGGAATTAATTGTTCTTTAAATGTTTGATAGAAATCACTTGTAAAGCCATCTGGCCCTGGAGATTTTTTTCTTAGGGAGTTCATTGACAGCTTTTTCAATTTTTTTTTATGAAATGATGTTATTGAAGTATTTTATTTCCTCTTCTGTTAATCTGGGCAATTTATATTTTTGTAAATATTCATCCATTTCACTAAGATCATAAAATTTATTGGTATACGGTTGGGCAAAATGACTCCTAATTGTTGCTTTAATATCCTCTTCATTGGTGATGAGTTCACTTTTTTCATTTTTGATACTGGTAACTTGGTTTGCTTCTTTCTTTTTTTAAATCAAATTAACCAAAGGTTAGTTTATTGGGGTTTTTTTTTTCATAAAATCTGCTCTTAGTTTTATCTATTAGTTCAATAGTTTTCTGGTGTTTCATTGGGGATTTTTAATTTGTTCTAGAATACTGTTTTTAACTACATCAAATAAAAACATACAGGTTACAAAGGAAATCAGTTATATTGAAATACAGTCATCCACATGTATAATACATGTGTATGCATACATATGTATACATATACATGCGTGTGTTTATGTGTTTATATACATATATTTTTTTTTTGTTAAGGATTTTATATTATCCTTCTTATCCCTTTAAGACGAGGATGGCTTGTGACAAACATAACAAGTACTTTAAATAACTGGTATATGTATGTGATAAATTTTAGCTTTTTGACATGTGTCAATTGTTTAGTTCAGTTGATACATCAGAACTTTAGGATTTTAAATTATGTAATGGATGAGTCTGAGTGTTGTGCTGGGGATCTCAGGTCAAAACCCCCTGGTACAGAGGATATGGTACTGGGATTTTAGAGACCTGAGTTCTCCCTAATGACTCCTGGAAACATCATACTCAGTCATGAGTCAGTGATTCAAAATGTAAAACTACTTTGCAAAGAAATCCTGCCATCCTGAAACCTAGTGCATAAGATCTACAGTTAGATAATTTACAATTCAATTCGATGATTATTTTTCAAGTGCATGTAAAAAGCCAGGAACAGTACTAGTCTTTGGGGCTACAAAGAAAAAAATCTCTGCCTTTAAGGCATTCATATTCCACTTTGGGGCTATAACATTTAAATTATATAATTCAAAAAAGAGTTCATTTGAAGAGGGAAAAAACTGTGTGTGGTAAGATTGGGGAAATCTTCTTGGCAGAGGTGGCACCATAGGTTGCTGCTGCCATTTGTTCTTCATTCTTGAAGAGGACCATGACATCAGGGAGGCAATGCCATGATATGGTACCATAGGAGAGCCTTGAAGGAAAAGAAAGATTCCAGAAAGCAGAGAAGGTAAGGGTTTAAGGACAGTTTGTGCCGGTGGACAGACCTGGGAGATGGAAATTTCAATTCAGGTTACAGCTAGTCATCCAGTTTGACTGGAACAGAGAGTGCATTATTCTTGGAATCTAGCTTGACTCAGTTTAGCACAACACTCAGGCTTTTACCACGTTTTCTCTGTATGCTTCCTAGTTCTAGCCTTATTTCTGGCCCCAATCTAAGCCAAGGTCCTCTTTCTTAGCTCCCCTGTCTGGTTTTTCCAGTTTTCTTATTCTCAAGTTGGGGCTGGACTGCACCCCAGGCAGCTCATGACCTCCCAGTGGTAACATTTGGCCTCCCACACAGAACTCTCAGGTACTAGTCATCTCTTTCCTTCAGCACATCCTCTCCTGCAACCACTTCAGTTTCTTTCTGTAGATCCTTTTTTTCAAATTTTAAAGAACACTGAACTTGGAATCATAGCACCTGAGTTTGGATACAGGTTCTACCACTTGTCCTCTATGTGACTTTGGAGACTTAATCTCTCTAGGACTCAGTTTCCTAATCTGTAAAGTGAAGGGGTTGGGTTATATTATCTCAAATTATCCTTCCATCTTTAGATTTCTGATGTCATGGTTCTTAACTGACTTGCCTCTAGTCGGTTGGCATCTTCTTTCTTACTGCCTACTGAGGCATCTTCATCCTTGAATGAAACATTATGCTTCCTGGAATGTTTTTTTTTTTCAACTACAGTGGTGTAGACATTATCAGTGATTCAAATCAATAAATATTTATTAAATACTTACTATATTCCAGGAACTATGTTAAATTCTGGGGATACAAATAACAAGAAAAAAATTCCTGCCTTCAAGGAGTTTACAATCCAATGGGGAAAGACAACATACAAAATAAAGCTGAAAAAAATTGCAGGGAAGGTGGAGGAAGAGGGGCATAATAGAAAAGCCCAAAGGAATATAGTAGCTAGACTAGAAATGAATCCTTGGTTCTAATCCTGGCTCAACTTTATTTCGTAACCTTGGGCAAAACACTTGAACTTTATGGGTCTCAGGTCCCTTTTTTGTTAAATGAAGAGCCAGACTCACATTACATCTAAATTTCTTGCCAGATCTAACATTTTATGAATTCTATGATTCTAGTAGTAGATTCTAGATTGGAGCAGCTAGATAGTTCAGTGGATAGGCTGCTGAATCTAGGATCAGGAAGACTCATCTGTGTGAGTTCAAATCTGGCCTCAGACATTGGCTGTATGACCTAGGGCAGGTCACTTCACCCTGTTTGCCTCAATTTTCTCATCTGTCAAATGAGCTACAGAAGGAAATGACAAACCCCTCCATTATCTTTGCCAAGAGAACCCCAAATGGGATCGTGTGGAGTTGGGCATGACTGAGTAACAGAGTACCTTTTTTCTATATCTCTTCCCAGTTCTTGGTCATGGGTCAGTATGGATGTTCAATCAAGCAAACAATAAGCACTTATTAAGCACTTACTGTATTCTCGGTACTGTGATAATCACTAGAGATAAAAAGCAAAATTATTATTGCCCTCAAGAAGGGAAGAAATTATAGATTCAACATGTATAGAAATAGGTAGATAAAAGAATTGATCTTTGACATCCCAGAAGCAAATTACAGAAAAGGGTCAGCAGGGTAAAGGGGAGCAGAGGAAATGGTTAAACAGTCTTACCACTGAGGAGTATGCTGGGACCTGCTCAAATAAACTCTAAAGTCAATTGTTAAATCTTCAGTACGAGCACTTATGCTCAAGAATCAGCAAACATTATAAATTATGACTTGATTTATTATTTTGTTGATTGCCTAGACTTAAAAAAGTGATGGAAAAAATGTTATTAATGCAGATTAAATTTAAAGACATGCTCTGAGTACATTTTTATTTTTCAGACAGTCATTTGTTAAACATTTACTAGTACGTTCCTGTCAGCACCCTGCTCCACCACTGACTCACTGCCTAGATGGGTAGCCTGGTATAAATGCTCCATCTCTCATTCTCTCTCTCTCTGTTTCTGTCTCTCTGTCTCTGTCTCTGAATATTTTTCTTACTGCTTTGCCATGAATACTCCTCAATTCTTGTGTAAAGTTAGAAAATGGAGGTAGACCTTTTCAGATGAAGGGAATTATAAATCAAGTTCAATTGTCCTTGTTGTTAAATTTCTGTGAATGAGAAATTTATGAAAAACATTTCACTGTCCTGACTCATATCCTCATCTTTTTTCCTTCCCCATTCTTATCTTTTCTCTTTTTTATTAAAATTTTTATTAAAAGAACACTAAACATCAGTACAAATCGTTGTTGTTGTTGAGTCGTTTCAGTTATGTCCGACACTTCATGACCCCATTTGGGGTTTTCTTGGCAATGATACTGGAGTGGTTTGCATTTTACATATGAGGAAACTGAGGCAAACAGGGTCAAGTGACTTGCCCAGAATCACACAGCTAATAGTGTCAGGCTGGATTTGAATTTGTGAAGATGAGTCTTCCTGACTCCAAACCCTGTGTTCTCTCCAGTATGCCCCCTAATTAACTTGTTTAATAACTTTTAACATTCAAAAGAATTAATCCCATAGCATAAAGTATCAGAACATTTTTTTCAAGGTTTCCTTGTCCCTTCAATTCACTTTATATTTTTGTAGTTAGTATATGTTCTATTCTTTTGGTTCTATCTTTTTTGCTTTGCATTATTTCATGAAGATCGTTTCAGATTTCTTTGTCTCTTTTTCAGACTTGTCCATTTTCATTTCATTAGGGTATTGCATTATATTAGCACATTGTAATTTAGACATTCCTCTATCGGTAGATATGTATTTTGTTGTTTTTTTAATTCTATACTGAAACTCTTTGAACAGTTAGCTCTTTTTTGTTTGTTTTTGACAATACTATCAGGATGTGTGATCAACAATGAAATTAGTGGGTGAAAGGACACGTTTATTTCTTGTAAATTTAATGTATACTGCCAGATTGCTCTCCAAAAAGATACTGTATATATTATAGTGTTGTAGGAAACGAGGAGGGTGGTTTTAGAGAAATCTGGAAAATCTTGTATGAACTGGTTGATTCTGTGTGAATAGAATGAATCAAGCAGAAGCAGTAAAACAATTTGTACAATAACAATACTGCAAAGACAAATAATTCTGAAAGTCATAGGAACTCTGATAAATACAATGTTCAACTATGATCCCACAGAACTAATGATGAACAAAGCTAGCCCTCTCCTCACAGAGAAATGAGGGACTTAGGGTAAAAATTGAATTTTTTTTAACATGGTCAGTTGGTGAACTTGTTTTGCTTGAATAAATATGTTTGTTACAGGGGTTTTGTGTGTGTGTGTGTGTGTGTGTGTTTGTGTGTACATGTGTTTTTTGCTTTTTGGTTTTTGTTTTCACAGGGTGGGGAAGTAAGAGGGAGACAAGGCTGAATTTTGTTTGAAAAAAAAAACACAACTTTAATTAAAATATAAAATAAAAAGATCTCCCAAGCACAATTCCACCAATAATGAAAAAATAGATTTGTTTCTCCATATTGCCACCAGCAATGAATTTTATTACTTTTAATTATTTTTGTCAATTTGATGAGTGTACCTTATTTCAACTATCTCGACTTGTGGTAAGAATTATGCCACCTCCTTTTTTTTATTTAGCACCTAAAGCAAGGTGCTAAATCATTATTTTTCCCCTGACATGTTGACTGTTTCACATTTACCCAAAGGGCAACTGAAAATACTGCAGGGGATTAAGAGGCATAAGATCAACTCTTTCCTTGTTGTACCTTGAATTTTAATGTTATATTTTGGATGTTAAAGCTTCCTCTGAGGAAAATTCATACATTAAAGAAAAATGATGACTAGTATGTATTTTTGTTCACTGTTTGCTTCTAAACTTTGTAATAACAATATTCAACCATATTAATTTTTGGTCCCATTTAGAAAATCACATGAAGCTGGGAATTTAAAAGGTTCCTCCCCTTTCATAAAAACAGTGCTGTTCATGTTGAGAAATGACATCACCTGTGACTAATAACTATTGGTGTAAAAAGCTGAAAAAAACAGGAGAGAGATAGTTACCAGAGACAATGTGGCAGAGTGATAATTGAAAGACTTGCATCTGAGTTTGGGCTTCAACACTTACCTGCATGACCCTGGGCGCATCATTGGATCTCAGTGTCTTCACTGATAACATGAAGATAATAACACTTGAACTCTTTACCTCATGGAGTTATTGTGAGGAAAGTCTCTGTTCTGGTTAGAATTTAGTCAGTGCCTCATTCCATGTCCATGCCTCTTACTTGGGTGAATTCAATTTAATAAATATTTCTTAAGGACCTGAAACGTTGCAGGCACCGCTAAGTGCTGGGAGTACAAATAAGAAAAAGAGAAAGCCCCTCCTTAAGGAGCTTAGAATGGATTGGGGGAAGACAATCTACAAAAGGAAGCTGAAAAGAAGGGTGTACTGAGGGCAGGGAAACAGGGGTTCCTTAGTGGTGGGGGAGCTTGTGATTTTGTGGAGTCAAAGCCAAGTAGAGCAGCTGATAGAAAATGATCCAACTGAAGAGGAGGGGGGAAGCATTGTCGAAATAATAATATTCTTTAAGCATTATTTCGAGCATCCTATCCCTTCTCTGTTGAAGAACCATTAATGGCTCCCTGTCTTAGGATGTCGTACTTCTGGACCTGGTGTCTTTCTACATTTATTGCCTCAGTACAACACTACAATACAGATATACAATATCTTCCCTTGTTACTTTACTTTAGACAAATCAGTCTTCTTGCTGTCCATTGCATGACCACTGCCCAACTCGCTTTTTGCCCGCTATGTCAATCACCACCTTCATGTCCTGGCTCCGTGGCTCAGGAAACCTTCCCAGAATGTTTCTACTCCAGTTTCATGACTCCTTTATTCCACAGTCCCCTCCTCCTACTTACATATTTAATTTACACTCCATCATTTTCAAGTTGCGGATAATGTTATATAATTATTCTTATGTAATTGTGTGTGGACATTCTATTGTGAATTCCTTAGGCATAGGAACTCTTCAGTTTCTTTTAAATTCTCTCCCCTTTCTTTCCCCAGCTCCTTCTTTCCTGCATGTTCTCTTCATTACCCTCCCCCTTTCTCCAAGTCAATAAATATTCGTTACCTGATAGTCCTTTATATCCTGTTCTTTCATTTTAGATTCTGTTGAAAAGGAACAAACTCTAAATGTAATAAAGATCACAGAATGTCCTGACAGGATTGCCTATATTTTCATTCACGACTCTCTGAACTCTTTCACAGACATCAAGGTTCTCAGAATGAATCCGCTGATCTTTGTGATTTCTCTGAATTTGCAATTTCTAGAAAATTCATATTGAATTGTGCCCTCTCCCAGTCCTTTACACTTTAATCATGAGAGGAAAGAGCATCCTGTTTGCAGCAGAAAAGGGGTTGAAATGAGTAGAAGGATACCTACGTATAAAAATGGTTGGGGTGAGTTTGCAAATCCCAATAAGTCAAGACTATATAAACGAGGCAAGGAACTGGGCTATACACCTGTGTAGATGCTGGCAGAATTCCCAGCTGATGACTGACCATAGGGAATTGAAACCCAACAACCCTAGGCTAAAGCAGTAGTAATAGTAACCTTCAGCATTTGGGGGTGAAAGCTGAAAGTAGCATATAGACTTAGCAGGTCCAGAGTTCAAAGAAATTCTGTCACCTTCATCCTGAGTGAGACATGAAGCAGTCTCTGGGCTGACATTTGCTTCAGGGATTTTTCTGTGTTTGGGCTAGGGGATATAATTATAGTTTATGGTCCTATACTCTCCTGTTTACAGGAATACAATTAGATTCTTTTCAATCCCTCCCTCTCCTCTCCCCTTATTTACTGAAAAGGGATAATGTCTTTTAAAGGGGCAAAAACTTCTGAAATCTTTTTATCCTCATTGTCTTTAATCATGCAATACGAATTTTGGCAACCCCCCAGCACCCCCGCCTTGATTTTATATTTGTCAGGCACATGGGCACACATAAGAATTCAAAGGAGTTCATTTAGGAAGCTATCAACAGAAGCATTGGTTGCTTTGCACTGGTAGCCATGAGGGCAGATACCTATCTCTCACTTCTTTCTCTCTGAGATGAAGGCGATGTAAAGTGGGGTTGGTAACAAGAATTCCACATTTAGGCTGGAAATTAGGGGATTTTGAGCTATTCTCCTTAATATTCCCACAATACATTGTGGGAACCACAATGCCTACTCAGTGTAGCAGTTCAAAATTTGATGGTATATATTCAGCTATACCTGCCACCCTTCCTTCACATAGAGTGCACATTGTGATATCCTACAACTTCTCTTTCTGAGAAATCTCCATGCCAAGTTCAAAAAAAGTCACCAAACATGTGAATTCTGGGACAGAATCTATCCATTTCAGTTGTCTGACTTCTCTATAGCAATACTCTCAACTTGAAGATCTGGGAACTAAAACATCTGCATAATCACTAAAAAACACAATCCATTTAGGGACTGTGTTTGGGCAGATTATTATATGATCTGAAGATAGTTTTCCTTGATCTTGAATCTCATTAACAAAAAGTGATTTCATTGTTGCTAAGAGTAGGCTTTTCTCATTATGGGATTATAGATTTATAGCTAGGCCTGTAGGAGATCATTTAGTTCTGCCTCCTCTTTTGTAAAAGTGGGGAAATTGGTATCTTAAATAATTTAAGTGACTCAAATAGAAGATGGAAGATCTTGGATTCAACCTTGTTCCTCTGACTTCAAGTCCATACTTCTTTCCACTTTATCATGTTCTTTCTAATGATGGTACTTAGAAACACTCCTTTTTAATATCTTTTCTTTATGCAACTCAACCTTCCTAGAATACAATGAACATGATGCAGATATCTGTGATGGAGGTTTCCTATTTGCCTCACCTTGTGTTTTGTTTTCTATTGTTTAATTCTCTGATCCCTCTTCTCTGCTTTCCATCTTCAGTTGTAACCATGTCATTATCATATGTCCTCTGGGTCATTGACCTTCCAGCTACCATGATGTCTGAGTTGCTTCATGTGCTCAGTTTTGGAATTCCTGGGGTCCAATGTCCTGGGAACTAATGTCCTGGCTAGGGAGTGCAAAAATACAAAAAAATTCATGTGGCTCATAATTTTCTAGCCAGCCCCAGCTATGCTTCGTATTCTATCTACCCCAACCATCTTCTTACCATCTAGCCTATGCATAAACTTCCCTTTTCCCCCAATATACTTTCTGGCTTTAAAACTTTAATCCAATCAATACTGTCAGTACTACTAATCAGCTCCATCCACTGTGACTCCATTCAACATCCTTATATGTCCTAAACAAAAAGAAAAAGGAAATGAAGCAAATAAACAAAAAAAACCTACACCAGCACCATGAACAAAACCCCTCCATTGCCAGTGTTACCCCCATACGTAGTGCTATTAAAAGGTGAACTGGTTAAGGACAGGGGAATTTAGTGTAGTTCTTAGAACACAGTAAGTGTTTAACAAACACTTTTAAATTCATTCATACGTTTATTGAGAAGAGGAAAGAGGAGAGTAAGAGATTAAAGAGGGAATTAAGAGCAAAGAGAGCATGTCACCTTCCCAGGGAAATCTATGGAAGAAAATTGCTCAGTGCCTCAATGTTAAATACAATTCTCCCATGACCTTCTGACAGGCCTAGGGTAATTTGGATCAGGTTGACACAAAAGAAAAAATGTCAAAGGTATTCATTATCTAGACAACACAAAATGCTTGATGGAGGAGATACATAAAGATAATGAAATAGCCCTAATGCCTAATAGCCCTTAGCCTGATAGTAGCTTGTGGTAATTGATCTCAAGAATGTGGATTATCCTCTTCAAAATGATATAGCAAATAGATTTAGGGCTAAAGGATAGTTGAAATAAGCATCACCATCTGCCATTCTCATTCACTCTTGCACCAAAGGCATAAATTTCATAATATTTAATTCAGTTTTGCAAAGAAATATGAAGTCACTACTCCCATTGACCACCTTCAGCAAAAAAAAAAAAAAGACAAAATCTTGCACAAGAGGTAAATGAGTGAAAAAAAAGTCATTCCTTCGCTATCAATCAGCATCTCTGGTTAGTCACCCTCAGAGACAAACAAGATTATTGGTTAGGCAGCCTAATTAATAGGTCATTTTAAAAATTTTCTAACTGAGAACAAGTAATTAATTTGGCAACAGGACGTGTGTAGGAGCAAGGAGATGGTAAAGCCAGTTCAGACCAAACTAGAGAGTTAATAGTTAAATTTTCAGAGTAAGAAACTCTATCAATCAGGGCTTGGTTTATTCTTTTGTTGATTGTCTAGATTTAAGAAAGTGAAGGATAAAATGTTAGTATTGCAGATTAAATTCAGAAGTATGTTAGGTGGACATTTTCCCCGCAGAGATCTGGTTGTTACACATTTACCAGCACACCCTTGAGCAGAAATCACTGGAGTATTGCAAATTGTGGCCTGCTGGGTGTTAGCTCCAGCTCCACTAACTAGTCACACAACCTTTGGAAAATCACTCTGAATGAGAGATGAAGGAGTGATTTCAGTGAATAAACATTACGTCTTCTATGTTCAGTGGAAAGGATTATGTCTTAACCATGTACCTTGTGGAGTTTGGGTGACAAAAAAGGATAATGTGTGCAAAAATTCTTGAAAAAGTAAAAATGATTCTACAAATGAGATGCTAAGTATAGAAAAGAAAGAAAATGATATATTTAGTATACAGGTATCTGATAGTATATAGATGCTCTATCAGTGAGTCAAGTGAAGGTGATTTGGAGGAGATGATCTTGAAAAATCTTAGCTAAAACATAATGAGGATAGGGGCTGGAACTATATGTTTCATTAGTATTGGGAACTCACGAATGAGAGTACTTCCTCTATTAATGCAGATTAGTACCTTCTCTGCAACTTGTAGTCTTAGAGGGTTGCCTTGGGCACTAAGAGGTCAAATGACCTGCTGAGGATGGCATAATTGATATATAGGCTCATGGGTTTATACGTTTGTCTTTGGAAAGGACATTACAGTTCATCAAATCCATCCAAATCCATCATTTTGGAGATGAGGAAATGGAATCCTAAAGAGGTTAAATGATCTGCTTGGGGTCACTAGGAAGCTAGGAAGATTCAGAGATAGGTCTTCCTAGTCAAAAGGTTATCTATCTATCCACTGCCATGCTCTGTCTAAAACAAGATGTGACTTTGCTATTCCACACTCCTCATATTTTTTAAGCTCTCCAGTTCTTCTAGTTTATTCTGTCAAAACCAAATAATATTCTAGTAATCTTATTTGGGACAGCTTTTTTTTGTGGGGGAGAACTCTGGTTTCACTTAAGTCCCTAAGCAGCAATGAAATTTCTATTATGTATGCATTGGGAAACTTGAAAATAATAGAAATAAAACAAAGAAAAAATAAATGTTCAGAGAAATGACATTCCCCAATTATATATGAAGGAGAAAAAGATACAACTGACCAAGAACCCAAACATTTGAAATTGGCAAGACTCAAGGGAGAAAGAAACACACTCTGCAGTAGCTTCCAGTCCCAACTGATGATTTTGATGCTGTCAGCATCTCAGGAGCACAACAGCACATTTATTGCAAAAGTTCTTTGGAACATAGTGATGGCAAGACTTTCTGAAGGTTGGCCAGAGTTACAGAATGTAACAAGTACTAGCCAAAAAAGAGGATAATGACGGAATGTCAAAGTGACAGCCCATAATGAATCTTCAAATAATGCTAGTGTTTTAGATGAAGGCTTGCGAATAAACCATTGTAGGTATATTCTAAATAACATATGTGATACATAAAATATGTTATACATTATATTTTATGTTGATAAAAACGTAGCAATATAGTATAATATATGATATATAATATGCCTCCCCTTAGTCAAGCTACTTCTAGCTCACAGAAATAATTAGTGTTCTATAACTAAATACTTAAATATATATCAGAGGAGCTCCCATTTAAATGATCTCTATGATAAATAGGGGAGAGGAAAACTATATTTACGTAAATAGTTTATGTGTAATAAAGTATTTTTCTTTCTAATTTCTAACCGTTGCCAACTAATACTTAATTTAATCCTGTTTCTCTCCTCATCTTTACTAAAATTAAGTTATCTTGAATCTCTTTTTGACTTTGTGTTTGGACTAGTAGGGACAGAAAACCAATAACTGGTTAATGAAAATATAAACAAAAGATAATTAAGATGTAATGAGATTGTGTGTATATGTGGTTGCATTTCCTCAGTTTCCTTATTTTTATATTGTTATAGTATGTTATATTATTTCTGACATGCACACACATATATATATTATTTAGGAAAATATACCTACAATGGGTTTATTTGTCATATATTAAATATACCTATTTGACATATATTATAGCAGGTTGTAAACTCCATGAAAATGGAACTACGTCTTCTTCCTGGATTCCCCAAAACAGAAGAGCAAAAGTCTATTATTGCATATGGCAGAGCCCAATAAATATTAGTTGACTGGAACAACAGTTTAAAAAATGGAACCCTATTTTCATGTTGAGTTCTGTTATCTACAATTATATGGACATATATATGTATATATATAGTCTTCATTTCTGATTACCTCGCATTTGACAATCCCTACTGATACTTTAACCTTAAATACTCACTTCCCCTATCCTTGTCAAGTTGTCCCTAGCCCATTCAATTCATTAGTGTTCAATAAGTAAATACTTATATATAACAGAAGAGCTCCCATTTAAATGACCTCTATGAAAAATCTTTCTGTAAAGTGAATAATTTTACAATGAAAATTTTCCTTTCTAATTTTGGGCAACTTTACGTAGGTTTTCTGTGCATAAGTTTTCTTTAAGCAGGAAGTAGTCATTGGATTCTGTTCCATGTTAGGTGGACCCAGTGATGTAGAAAGAGCACAGAATTTGGAGTCAGAAGCTCTGTTTCTTCCTGCCTGTGTGCTCTCTTTTTGTTTGTTCTTCTTGTCCTGAATTCTGCTACCTTTACCAATTTAAGACCTTAAGAAGTTCAGCTGCCTCAGATTCACTTTGTGAATTGTGGCTTGACTCTGTGCACCTTGGAAATCTCTTACTTTCTAGTCCTATATCAACACTAGTTGTTGATTATTATTATTAATTATTATTGTTGTTATTTTTACAGGACAACTATGCATATATATATAATTAAGTATTTTTCTTATTAATTTTCAACTGTTGTCAATTACTACTTCATTTAATTCTGTTTCTCTCTTCATCCTAGTAGAGCTAAATCATCTTAGATCTCCTTTTGGTTTTATCTTTGTCCAACATGGATTAAAAAAAAAATTGGTCAACAAAAAATGTAGCACAAAATAAATAAGATGTAAAGAAAGCGTGTGTGTGCGTGGACATGTGTGCGTGTGTGTGTGTGTGTGTGTGCTCACATGTCTCCTCCGGTAACTTCTATCTGATCTTCTTTTACACACAGCAATAGATAAACACTGAATTTTTATATTAAAGATGAAATAACCCTTTCCCTAGAATATGACATTTTAAAATGTCTTTCGATGTAACATTATAAGGTTTTAGAGCATAAAAAAAGTGACTTCTCCTTAGGTTCTCCAGATCTAGTAGTAAAAGTGCTTTATATTCCTGATGACAACTGCTAAGTACTGTGCTCTAGGATTGGAAAATAATGACTAAGTTCATATGATACAGTATAGATAGGCAGATCAAGGCTGACTCTGCTCATACGGTTCATTATCACCTTCTCTGATCCTGTATCATACTGTATATAGACACCTGTGGACCCCACTTGCTTGCTGAATCCCTCTTCCCTATGGGAGATGAGAATGACATTTATTACTTATCAAGAGCCTATAACAAGGCCTGAGTCAAAGAACCTTCCTAGAGAAAGAGGACATGGTCCAAGTGATGATACAAGAAAGCAGACTAGATATTATACCAGGTCAAGTCATGACTCACAAGGTGAATCTGAGATACTTGATGTTTGTAGCAATAGTCCCAAACCAGGCAAGTCAGTTGAATTCAGGACAAGAACAAACCATAAGGAGTCACAGAAGGTGCTGGCCAGATGATGGATTGTGTCTTTAAATATCAAGAAAGCATAATTAAATGAAGATGTAAATGAAACAAATGAAGGAAGAGAAGAGAAGCACGGTGGACCAAAGGAAAGGGGGAGAAAAAAATAACATTGTTATGGGAAAATGCAATAGACCATTTGATGAGGAGGTCAGAAAAGAAATTACAAACCTGACATGGAGGCAGGACAACAGTAGTATTGGAGCTTCAGTTATCTGACTCTCTGCCACCATAAGTGTGGAATAACTAACAAATCCTTGACTTAATCATAAATTCATGCCTTTAATGGTGGAGGAAAAAAATGGGAGGAAGAGGGCTACTGGATCTAGTTTTGACCACAGATCATAAACTTCAGATGATGTTGAAATGGTGACAACCTTGGGAAGAAATGATCACTTCAAGGTAAGGTATATTCCTATATATACCTCTGATTTTATGAGAGTAGATTTCACTGAGTTTAGCCCACAGGGCCACTTGATTTAGAATTGGAAGGTGCTTCATAAGCTTCTTCAAGTAAGGGTCATTTTGTTTGTTATATTTTTTATGTGCAATGCCAACCATGGTACCAGGCACACAATAAACATAATAAATGCTTAAAAATATTTCTTTATTGATTGATTTCATTCAGTCTGATTTTCTTATTATATGGATACGTAAACTGAAAGTCAGAGAGGTTATGACTTGATGGAGTTCACATAGGTAGTAAGTAGCAGAGCTGAGCTTTAACCCAAAAAGGACAAGTAGATTTCACTTTTTTAAAACTATATAGGAGTAGTCAACTCAAGAACAGAAGGATAATTTCAAGGATGTAAGTCTGATGAAACAAATACAAAGAATGAAGGGGGAAAGGAGGAACAGACAAAGAGACTGATATAGAATTATATAAAAATCATTAACCACCCTAGAATTGAAGATGAAAGTAAAAGAAGATACCTGAAAATTCAACAAAATACAATGGTAACTCAACAAAAAAAGGCACGGACCATCCCTAAAAAAATAACGCCAAGAGTGTTAAACAAGCTGATGCAATTAAAAAAAAATCTTCTTGCAAAAGATGAAAAACCTTTTAAAAAGCTATGTTGGAGTGGACTCTAGGAAGTTGGAGGAGTAAGTCAGAAAATTGTAAGCTCTCTAGAATTTCCTCCAGAAAAAAGATAAAATAGTGCCTCTGGGCAAACATAGAGAGATTTCCTCCTTGTGAAGAGTAAACACCTCCAAGCTATGGTCCATTTCAACAACCAACAGCAAGCTACTTAAACAATAAGCCCTAGGGTTAGTTGGTTTGAGAGGCTGCCTGGGGAAGTTGGGCATCTGACCTGGGGAAGGTCTAGGGAACCTCTGTTGACAAGGAATGCCAGAACCAGCTGTGCTGAGGAGAGAGGTGGGGGTGAGAAGAACCAGCACACAGCCAGAGATGCAGAAGCAGTGGTGCAGAAAGACCCTGGCTGTTGGCACTTACAGGAGGTTGGAGGTCTTGATTTGAGTTCAAGGTCATAGAGGAGAACTGAAGAGGATCAGAGGTCAGAGGCACCATCTCCCATATCCCAGGACTAGAGGTGATTATAAAAGCTAAATTATTGCAAAAAAGAAATGCACATGCAAAGGAGAAAGAATCCAACCATAGAAGCTACTATGGGAATAGAGAAGACCAGAGTTCATCTCCAGAGGAGGACACTAAAGCAAAGAAACCTTCCTCTTCTCCAAGAGTAATGTCAAATGGTCACCTGCCCAAAAAGAATTCATTGAAGAAATTAAAAAAAAACTTTAAAAATCAAATGAGAGAGATGGAGAAAAAATTAAAAAGAAAAATAAGAATAATACAAGAAAAACAAGAAGATTATGACAAGAAATTCAAACAATTAGAAAAGGAGATCCAGAATCTTAAGGAAGAAAATGACTCCTTGAAAATCAGAATTGGGCAAGGAGAAGCAAGCAAAGTTGTAAGAGATGAAGAAATTTAAAAACATATGTATATATATATATAAAGAATGAAAACAATGGAAGACAATGTGAGGCATCTCATAAGAAAAGCAATGGATCTGGAGACCACATCAAGAAGAGAAAACATAAGAATAATTGGACTACCTGAAAGTTCTGATTTAAAAAAAGAATTGATACAATAATACAAGAAATAATTACAGAAAATTGTCCTGAAGCATTAGAACAAGAGGGGAAAGTAGAAAAAGAAAAAATCCACTGATTACCACCTGAAAGAGATTCTATGAGGAAAACTCACAGAAATATTGGAGATGAAGGACAAAACATTATGAGCCACAATTAGAATCATAGAAGACCTAGTGCTGGCAACACTAAAAGATCACAGGTCTTGGAACACTATATATTGAAGAACAAAAGAACTCGTCTTCTGGGTGAAAATATCATGCCCAGCAAAGCTAAGCATGATTCTGAATTTAAAAAAAAATAGACATTTGATAAGCTGTCAGACTTTCAGGTCACTGTTAAAAAACACAAAAAACCCTGAACTCAATAGAAGATTTGACATACAAGAGCCAAGAGAAATAAAGGGACATACCAATTGAGCAAATACAAGGGATGAAATAAGCATAGAATAAGGTAAACACCTTATATGTATGGAAAATATAAAACCTATGTCTAAAATTGTTACTAGTGATTAGGTAGCTTGTAATAAAGATTGGGGTAGACCTGAGTATGAGATGACTTCAAAAAGTAAAACCATTCAAAAACAGCTAAAAGAGTAATTATCTTATACAAATAAAGAGCAAGAGGAAGAACCAACACAGAGCAATTAGATGGAGGAGGGGGGCTGTTAGTTCTGGAAACCTACTTTCATCGGAAACTAAGAGGGGAAAATACATATACATCTAGAAGAATATAAAAGTCTTCCAAATTTAGAAAGAAATAAAACTCTAAGGGTATAGGGAGGGAGGAGAGGATAAAGGAGGTATCTTTAGAGGGGAGGGTAAGGGAATAGGTTAAAAGAAGAATATAGAAGGATCTTTAGATTTAGGGGAGTGGGAGGATAAGGGAGGGATTGCTAGAGTTAGGATAGGTTAAGTAACAGGAGGGCAAGGTAGCAGGAGGAGGAAAGTGGAAGAGTTAGGAGAGATAGGAAAAAAGATGTGTACAAACATAAAAACAAGGCTAGGAGTAGACTGTCTTAGGGAAAATATATGTTTATATACGTATGTATGTACATATTTATATAAGGGTATATATGTATACCTGTATGTATATATCATTACTGATACATAAATATATTGGTGCTCAATTGTAGCCTTGGGGTGGCAGGTAGGGAGTAAGAAGGGGGAAAAAGAGCAAAGTAAAAAATGTGCAGTAGAGAACAAAAGAATATCTACAAGGAAGCAAAGAAAAGATGGAAAGCTTTCAACATAATGTAAAGTGTTTAATATAGAGGCTTTCTTGAAATAAGTTATTGCTATATATTCTGAATCCTCTCCTATGTTCTGCTGTGCACATGATATGTTTTCTTTTTTCTCTTATATTTAAGTTTTGTTTCTTTTTTCTTTTATATTTAAGTTCAATATATGTTTATAATGTTTGTTTTTCTTTTCTTATCATGTATTTAAGTTTTAATCTTTGTCTAAAATGAAAAAAAAATAAAGCTATGTCAGAAGCAACAGGAATATCAAAGAAAGGATAGAACCACTTTTGAGGATAAATGGATGATGAGGTGGAGAGGAGGCACAATTATGCAACTGTATTGGGGTTCCCCTTTCTCTGAAAAAGAGAATGATCTTTGGACAAGGACAGATAGATCCAAACTGGCTAATGGAATTTAAGATCAAGATACATTTATCTTAACGGACCATTAAGTAGCACAATGGATGTGTTGGAGTCCCTTAGATCTGAATTTAGTTCCTGCCTCAGCTGCTTCCTAGCTGTATGGCTCTGAGGAAATCATTTAATCTCTCTCAGCCTCAGTTCCCTTATTTGTAAAATAGGGCTGATAAAACATCTCTATCTTTTATGGGGTTATTGTGAGACTGAAATGAGATTATATATGTAACATATATATATATAGAGAGAGAGACATACATATATGTGCACATATATACATAAAGTACTTTGCGAACTTAAAGTGCTATTTAAATATCATCTGTTTGTTGTTATTATTATATGAAAGGAGAAGTAAAGAGAGTACCTGAATGCACTATGTCCCATAGTGTTGAAATAACTTGTGAATATGATTATTGAACCCTCATTGATCTTTGAACAGAACAGGAATCACCAAATGGAATGAAGATTAATATCCTGACTTTTTCTTTTAAATCAGGGGAGGTAACAAAGAGGGAATATTCTTCTAATTCTAGACTAGTGAATTTGAATTTGATTTCTAGAAAATTGTAGAATGTTATTTTTTCATTATTATCTTCTCATTCATCTTACCATTTATGAGGTTCAGATAGAAATTATCCTGGGTCCAATTCCTATTCTATGATTATTCCTTTATATTTAATGTCCTATGGACTGTTGAACAGATGGATAAAATAACTACCTTTTGTGGTTGAGTAAAAGCATTAGACGAGAAATTTCATTGTCTGCAGGTTCAATGAAAACATATTTGGTACAACTCCATTAGCAGACACAGACACGTTAGCAGGTATGAGACAAACCCCATCTCATTCCCACATGATTTTGATATCCTCTGGTAAGTTTCTAACTTGAAAGCATTTTGTTCCATGTATTTGGCATAGCAAGAGTTATTAAAATTTTGTTCTGAAACTTTTTGTATCAATTTCACCTCTAGGAGTGGTGGGCAACAGTCTAATCTTTGATAATGGTCTAGTTCCAGCATGGTTCATTGGTTGAATTTTCCAGGATATTCTGACATAGGTATTTATGGCATGAAGTTTTGTCATCTCTCAGGACCTAAAAAATAGTGAATGTCTGATATATATATTTCTACCCACCAGATTGAGGTAGGTTATGTATTTGGGAGGTGCTTAGTATTGACAACCTGCATGGGTGAATTGCACAGTCATTAATGTTTTCTTGTACAGTCTGCATTTATCATTGTGTCCAGGATGCTTAAGTATAACACTTCTGTAATTTCTGGTGGCAATGACCTGGTCTTGAATTGCCATCAAAAACACCTCCATTTCCATAAACAAACACGAATGAATCAGCCATTTGTTTGATGTTTCTTTGTTAACATATTCTTGGATTAGTTCATGCAGATGTCACCTGCGGAAGGCCTTTACATTTAGTTGTTGAAGTTTAGCCATTTCATAAGATTGATCTGGAGGTAAATCACTTCTGGTTGCAAGCTGCAGATCAAATAGCATATATATTTGATTAACTTGAACTACTGTTAAATGGAAAAAGGTGTTAGTTTGTTCCAAAAGTATTTCTGTACTTTTTTTTTTACTTGTTTATCATGTATTCTAAGATTATCTATTCATTTTCTTCTTCCTTTTTGGTAAGGATGCATTAGGGTGATGACCCTTATATTTTACTAGTTTTATATTGGTTTACTTTCTGGATCTTTTATGGTCCATTTTATAGTTTTGAAGTGGATGTTGAATGGTATTGCTTAATGGCTTTAAAGGTGTACTTTCCATTCAGCTTTGACTTTGGGATGCCAATAAGTCAATATAGGGTATTGCAAAAGAAACGTGGAATATGCAGATTTAGAGACATCTCTACTCTAAATGTTCCTATGAAGTATCTATGCCCGACCTCTGGTAGAGCCTTTTGGGCTGACCAGCCGCAGTCAGATGCAGTGTACCTTGACCCTAATATAGTGATGTCATTTGGATTCTCTTCAAGAATAAAGGACAACAACTAACCAATCAATTACTAGGGTGTCCCAAAATTCTCAGTGTGGTTTTAAGCCTTAATGACTCCAGAAGCACAAATGCTATTACAAACTTTTAAAAATGTGAAAGGTTAATTATTTAAAATTTTAAAATATTGATGTTTCTTATAAAATTCAACATAACCCTTATTTGTGTCATATTTCAGTTTAGTTGATTTTTTTAACTGTGAAAAAATTAATTAGTTGCTACTCTGTGACTGAAACAATTGCATCGGTAATGCTATCCTTAAATTCATATAAGTAATGAGGTTTTGATGTATGCATGCTGATTTTTGCTTGATGGCACCCCCCTCCCCCGCCCCGAAGACATCTAATGGTGATGGCAGACAATGGAGGTAGCCAAGAAAGAGGACCTCCTCTACCAGACCAACAGTCTGAGAAGGTGTCATTCATAAACTATCTCCTACACAAAATGCATGATGAAAGGGTTTCCCATCCTATTAAAGTTAAAACAAAAATGTTATTCAACCTTCACAAAACATAAAACAAATATAAATGAATTTCCACATGATGTTTTTTGTAAGTTTAGAGTGTTTATACTTCTGAAGTTATTAAAGCTTAAAACTACACTAAGGTTTTTGAGACACCCTATATCTTCATCTGCAATCTTCTCTTTGATGCATAATTTTTATACTTGATCTGTCTAGCCTGGAGGAAAACAAGACATTTATACATATCACTTTTATTTACTGGTTCAGTGTGACTCAAGTTTTAAGCCTTCAGTCTACCATAATAATGATAACAATTCTTATCATGTCATAAATTAGATTTGGAAAGGATTTTAGAGAGTATTTGGTCCAGAACCCCAATTTTGCAGAATAGGAAACTGAAAGCTAATGAGAGCGACAATTTACCAATAACTATGAATAAATAAGAAGCAAGTACAGGATGTGAACATAGATTCACTAACTTCAGATTAAGTGCTCTTTCACCAGACCACAGAAATTTTATAGGCATTTAAGAAGGGAAGTGGTGAATATTAATAGTATTTTTATCAATAACAAATCAAATTGTACTCTCCTCATTTCCTTTTTTGGCAGTCTTACTCAGCTAATAAAAGAGAGGAATGCTTTTAGTTGTGTATAGAATGTTGTGCCAGGTTTAACAGGGACACCCCCTGCAGTGGACATTCTCAACAGTTCTCCCCTTTCAATGCTCCTTATTCTCCAGGAAGCAAAGTGCTTCATAGGGTGTGAAGGTACATCTACCACACCCTTCTAGTCATGCCCATAGGAATGCCATAGACCTACTACATCTATATTTCAGGAAGGCATTCCACAAAATTTCCCATGATACTATCATAAATGAGGTGGTGAAATATGGATTAGATGATAAAACCTTAGGTGGATTTAGAACATGAAGAATGATTTAATCAATTAGAATAATGACAGATTAATTTCAAAGAACAGTACAGTTAGTTGTAAAAAGATCTATATTTAGCAAATTGCAATGGCAGTATAAAATAATAGTTTGACTGGTTGTTGTTGTTTTAAAGTAATGTGACCTTTGGCTACCTTGACAGAAGCAGAGCATCTGGAACAATAGTCCTGTTGTCCCATGAACTGGTCAGATCACATGTGCACAATAGTGTTTATAATGAAAGAAGCAGTGGTGAGTAGGGTTAAGGAAGGGCTTGAGCAAAGTGTGGAGACGACTGCGTACAAAGAACAGCTGAAGCCATTTTGGCCAGAACACAGATTGCATGAAAGAGAGTAAAGTGAAAGAAATATTTTGAGGTAGAATGTGAAGGACTTTAAATAGGAAAAAGAGAAACTTCTATTTTATTATAGAAACTTACAGATCTAGCAAAATTTCTTGATTAGAGCAGTTGTGTGGTGAATGATACTTTAGGAATGCCTCTCTGACAGGTAGGGGAAGCTAGACTGAAGAGGGAGAGACTGAGAGGAGGGAGGCTAATACAAAGGTGATGGGGGCCTGAACTAAGGTCATGATGCGACCTATTTTTTCCTGCTACTGTATAGAAAAGTAACATTCAGTCTGCCTTGAATTTTATCTGTCATTCTCCCTGCAAGACTGGCCCATTCACTTTTCTGTTCTTACATCGCTTACTAGTTTTTATACCACTTTTTGCATGGAAGTCATTGTTAGTAAAATTCTATAGGATTTTGATGACAATTACATTTTTTTCCTCCATTTCCAATCTCTTTGTACATTACTCTGCTTCCTGCACTCTGGGATCCAACCATAATGACACCCTCTCTGTTTCTCATTCTTTTTAAAAATTTAATTAATGTATTTGTTTTCAGTTTTCAACAGTCACTTCCATAAGTTTTAAGTGAGAGGAAGCATACTTCAGTCCCTTCCACTGTTCCTCCAAACTGGAATAGTCTCCTCACCTGCTGAGTGTCTGCCATGCCTGGAATTCTTTCCCTTCTCCTCTTTGCCTCCTGGTTTCCCTGGATTCCTTTAAGTCTTCTCTAAAGTCCCACTTTTCCCAAGAATACTGGGATCCCTGGGTGGCAAGAGCTCAACTGTACCTAGAGTCAAGAACACCTGAGTTCAAATTCAACCTCACATCCAGTGTGACCCTGGGCACTTAAGTGACTTGACCTCTGCTTGCCTTATTTTTTCATCCATAAAATGGGGGTAAAAATAGCACCTACCTTCCAATGTTGTTATGAGAATCAAATGAGAAGTCATCAAACAATTATTATACCATCAAATATTACATTGGATGATGTATTGATATATTATTATTTTATCAAATAATTAAGTGCTTTGTACTATACATAGTAGGCATTATATAAATGTTAGCTATTATTATTGTTAGTTCTAGTACTTTCCCTCTGTTGATTACCTACAATTTACCATATATATATGTATATATATGCATGTATATATACACATACACACATATATCCTTGTACTTGTTTGCATGTTGTTTCACCCGTGATAAAGTGAGCTCCTTGTGGGTAGGAACTGCTTTTGCCTGTCCTTGTACTCCTAGCACTTAGCACAGTACTTGTACATAATAAATGCTTGCTGTTTACTTGATTGATTGATTGGAATCCCTAGCCCCCTTCAAAGCTCAGCTCTAGTGTTATTTCATAGCTGAGACCTTTCTTGATTTTCCCAGTCATTAGTGTTCACACACAGAAAAATATATATTAAAATTGCATAAACATTGATACATTTTTAATTTCTAGTTATAGATTATATACTCCAATATGCCAATACTTCAATGTATCTGTGATTTCACTGAAGTGGAAATCCCCTCCAGTGACGCAAATTATAATCCATTTGTGCTTGTCTAGTTTATGCAAATCTGGTACATCTCCTCCTATGTAGCTGCGAATTTGAAGGGGGAGTGGAAGTGTGCTTCCTCTCCTTACCCCCTGGCATTACAGGGAAACCAATATAGAATTGACTGTCCTTCACTCTCATTATTTATCCGGTCCTCTTTTATTTCATTTCTACATTTCTCTGATGACATCCTTCATGCCATTTCTCCTGTATAATTGCCCATCTGTAATATTATAGTGTTCTCAGAAAGCTTAAAGGCTTACAGTTTTTTAGGTAACTGCTCATTGATGTTTCAGGAAACTAGGTGGCCTAGGATAAAGTGCAGGGCTTGGACTCATCTTACTGAGTTCAAATCTGGCCTTAAACACCTACTAGCTGTGTGACCCTGGACAAGACACTTAACTCTGCCTCAGTTTCCTCATCTGTAAAATGGGCTGGAGAAGGACATGACAAACCACTCCAGTATCTTTGCTAAAAAAACCCAAATGGGATCACAAAGAGTCAGTTACAGCTGAAAAATGACTAAAAGAATGACCATGTCATGCTTTCTCTTTCTTTAGCACACCTTAAAATGAATGTGCATCATTTTCACAAGGATTTTACCTACATAGAACAAGCTTTCCAAATCCAAACTTCAGAGTTATGCTAAAGTTACAGAGGGGGAAAAATAGTAAGTGTGCTTTAAATAGTGTGTAGGGGAGAGACACATTATCTCCTCTATACAGATATTTGGTTACTAGAAGGGTATGTTCTATAATTAAGCAGACATGGTTAATCGGGTCCAGAAAATGTAGAAGAACTATCCCCTGGAGGATCTGACTCCATTTGCTTAGTTTCTGTTCTTACCAATCAACCTTATTCTCACAAATTCAGTTTCCCAAGTGGCTTGTACCAAGAAAAAGATGTCATACATAGGAACTGAACATATTTCTTCACTGGAAAGGTATAGTCCACTCTGTAAACTATTAAGCTGGCTTTCTGGTACAAATCAGTCTCTTGTGTATTTGGGCAACACAACCCAGATTTTCCAGTTCCTGACCACATTCTAGATTTTTAAGGTTCCAGATTTATTTATTTATTTATTTTATTTTTATTTTTTATTAATTTATTTAACTTTTAATATTCATTTTCACAAAATTTTGGGTTCCACATTTTTTCCCCTTTTGTCCCCTCCCCCCATCCCAAAACACCGAGCGTTCTAATTGCCCCTGTCTGCCAGTCTGCTCTCCCTCCCTCCCCACCCCTTCCCTTTGGAAGGCAAGCAATTCAATATAGGCCAGATCTGTGTAGTTTTATGACTTCCATAATAGTAGTGTTGTGTAAGAACTAATTATATTTCCCTCCATCCTATCCTGTCCCCCATTACTTCTGTTCTCTCTTTTGATCCTGACCCTCCCCATCAGTGCTGACCTCAAATTGCTCCCTCCTCCCCATGCCCTCCCTTCCATCATCACCCCCACCCTGCTTATCCCCTTATCCCCCACTTTCCTGTATTGTAAGATAGGTTTTCATACCAAAATGACTGTGCATTTTATTCCTTCCTTTAGTGGAATGTGATGAGAGTAAGCTTCATGTTTTTCTCTCACCTCCCCTCTTTTTCCCTTCACTAAAAAGTCTTTTGCTTGCCTCTTTTATGAGAGATAATTTGCCCCATTCCATTTCTCCCTTTCTCCTCCCAATATATTTCTCTCTCACTACTTGATTTCATTTTTTTAAGATATGATCCCCTCCTCTTCAGTTCACTCTGTGCACTCTGTCTCTATGTGTGTGTGCGTGTGTGTGTGCATGTGTGTGTGTGTTATCCCACCCTGTACCCAGATGCTGAATAGTTTCAAGAGTTACAAATATTGTCTTTCCATGTAGTAATGTAAACAGTTCAACTTTTGTAAAGTCCCTTATGACTTCTCTTTGCTATTTACTTTTTCATGCTTCTCTTCATTCTTGTGTTTGAAAGTCAAATTTTCTTTTCAGCTCTGGTCTTTTCATCAAGAATGCTTGAAAGTCCTCTATTTCATTGAAAGACCATTTTCTCCCCTGAAGTATTATACTCAGTTTTGCTGGGTAGGTGATTCTTGGTTTTAGTCCTAGTTCCTTTGACTTCTGGAATATCCTATTCCATGCCCTTCGATCCCTTAATGTGGAAGCTGCTAGATCTTGTGTTATCCTGATTGTATTTCCACAATACTTGAATTGTTTCTTTCTAGCTGCTTGCAATATCCTCTCCTTGACCAGGGAACTCTGGAATTTGGCCACAATGTTCCTAGGAGTTTCTCTTTTTGGATCTCTTTCAGGCGGTGATCTGTGGATTCCCTGAATACTTATTTTGCCCTCTGGTTCCAGAATCTCAGGGCAGCTTTCCTTGATAATTTCCTGAAAGATGATGTCTAGGCTCTTTTTTTGATCAAGGCTTTCAGGTAGTCCCATAATTTTTAAATTGTCTCTCCTGGATCTACTCTCCAGGTCAGTTGTTTTTCCAATGAGATATTTCACATTATCTTCCATTTTTTCATTCTTTTGGTTTTGTTTTGTGATTTCTTGGTTTCTCATAAAGTCATTAGCCTCCATCTGTTCCATTCTAATTTTGAAAGAATTATTTTCTTCAGTGAGCTTTTGAATCTCCTTTTCCATTTGGCTAATTCTGCTTTTGAAAGCATTCTTCTCCTCATTGGCTTTTTGAACCTCTTTTGCCAATTGAGTTAGCCTATTTTTCAAGGTGTTATTTTCTTCAGCATTTTTTTGGGTCTCCTTTAGCAGGGAGCTGATCTGCTGTTCATGCTTTGACTGCATGTCTCTCATTTCTCTTCCCAGGTTTTCTTCCACCTCTCTAACTTGATTTTCTATGAGCTCTTCTATGGCCTGAGCCCATTGAGTGGGCTGGGATATAGAGGCCTTGACTTCTGTGTCTTTGCCTGATGGTAAGCATTGTTCTTTCTCATCAGAAAGGAGGAGAGGAAATGCCTGTTCCCCAAGAAAGTAACCTTCTATAGTCTTATTTCTTTTCCCTTTTCTGGGCATTTTCCCAGCCAGTGATTTGACTTCTGAATGTTCTCTTCACACCCACTTCGCCTCTGGATCCTCCCAGCCAGTGCTTGGGGTTTGAGATTCAAATGCTGCTTGCCAGCCTCAGGGCTTTTGGCGGGGGCAGGGCTGCTATTCAGTGTGAGATTAAGTTCAGCTGCTCAGGTGGGGGCAGGGCCGCCTCACGGGCTCAGTTCCCTCAAGAGGTTTATGGAGAGACCTTCAACAGTGGATCCAGGCTCCTGCCTGCTTGGGGAGCCCCAGTATGCTCCCATCTCCGCTGTTGCCTCCCGAGGGGGCCTGAGTTATGGGGGCACCCCACTCCCCTCTCGACCTGCCAAAGAGACCCTCTCACCGACCTCTGTCACCTGTGGGTGGAGGGCCCCGCGTGGCCGCTGGAGATTCCGTCCCTGAAGCCCGCTCGGATCTTTTCCTCTCAGTGCCACGGCCGCGGCAGGGCTGTACTCAGCTCCCAGTCCCGGCGCCCAGTCCGCGGCGTGAAGGACCTTTTGCGAGAGGTTTGCAGTTCTCTCTGGAACAGAAATCTCCCTCGCTCCAATGTTCTGTGGCCTCTGGGTGCAGAATTTGCAGTGAGTTACTTTTTTGTAGATGTTCTATGGGTTGTGGGTTTGGAGCTATGTGTATGTGCGTCTTTCTACTCCGCCATCTTGGCTCCGCCCCTGAGGTTCCAGATTTATAAAAGTAAGAGACTAGTTCTTGAAATGTATAGACCCCACCAACGTACCATCTCCTATTGTAGGGTCATAGGATACTAGAATAAGATCTTGACAGGAATGTAGAGGACATCTAATCCAACCTCTTTATTTTACAGGTGAGAAAATTGAGGCCCAGAGAGATTAAGTGATCTGCCCTTAGAGTTGTTTAGTTGTTTTTCAATTGTGCTTGACTCTTGGATTTGGAAAACTTGTTCCATATAGGTTGATTAATTCCTCCTCAGTACTCTACAAAATTCTTGAGAAAATGAAAGACATTCATTTTAAAGTGTACTCAAGAAAAAGAAAATATTAACTGGTAATGTTGTTGTTGAGACATTTTTTCAGTTGTTCCTGACACTTCATGACCCTATTTGGAGTTTTCTTAGCGAAGGTACTGGAGTGATTTGTTATTTCCTTCTCCAGTTCATTTTGCAGATAAGGAAACTGAGGCAAACAAGATTAAGTGATTTGCCTAAAGTCACATAGCTAGTAAGTATCTGAGGCCAGAATTAAACTCAGGAAGATGAGACTTCCTGATTCCAAGCGCAGTGTTCTCTTTGATGTGCCACCTAACTGCTTGCCCTTGGGGACTCAGTTTGAATACCCAACTCATTCTCATTCACTATTTTATCTGTTCTATCTAAAAATGTCATTTGATTTCTTAGTTGTAGGCTAGAGTGAAGAGTCTATCCCTTAACTTCCCCAATCTTTATCCTTTATGCTGGTCTTTCATTTTATGCCCACTCTGAATTTCCCTGAAACTTTTTTTATGACACAATATACTTCATTTATACGTATCTTGCCTATATCAAGGAAAATATTTGTTTTACAATGCATATGAACAAATAAACCAGAATGGGATAGTACCCAGGGAACCGTCTTTGGATTTAGGAAGATCTAGGTTCAGTTGCTGTTTCTGATATATACTGGCTGTATGAACCTGAGCAAGTTATAACAGAAAAAAAACTGGGTTTTAGAGTCAGAAGACCTAGGCTTGAACACTAGCAATGCTATTTGCCACCTGTGTGACTTTGGGAAAGTCACTTCACTTCATGTAACTCAATTTGCTCATCTGTAAAATGGAAGTGAGGTTGGACCAGATGATTTCTGAGATCCCTTTCAATTCTAAACTCTATCTTCTATATATTTTAATTATATAATGACAGAGATGGAACTAGCAATTTCTACAGCTTAGGTAAGTAGTAGAGGGGTATATGATGGTCTTCAAAGGGCAATGAAGAACATCTTGGAAGAAGTTGCCAATGCCATTGCAGGATGCAATGGGGAAGGAAGGAAATAGTCCTGATAGCGACTGTTGCTTTCTGCTACTTCTGAGGGGGATACGGTGAACAGCAGAAGGCCAGAATGACTCTGTTAGCAACTCTAAATTCCCTGCCTGTGACAAAGATCCATTTTCTGAACCCTGGTTGCTATTCTATATAGACATACAATATTCTTAGCTTCAAAAGAAGGATTTTTGCTCAGTTCACCAAGATTATACAAGAAGCAACCTCCAGCCTTCTACATGCCCCTGGAAAAGACTTATTGCAACTGCTCTGCTACTTGGAAGGAATGAGATATTTGTGCATAGAAAAACATGCTGTGGAGGAGAAGGAGTAAAATAAACTTGTTCTAAACAGATTCCCCCCCCTCCCCCCCCCCGTTAAGATAGTAACGCCATGGTGCTGAAGCTAAAATTCATTATCTGAGAACATTGTGACATGATTAAATTGGGACCAGAGTCCTGTAGTCACCATTTTATAGTTTTAGATTTGATGATACATGTTTCAGTCTTTTTATAACCTATTGCAAAAATTCTTTTCCTTTCTCCTTAATGCGTGAGCATAAAAATGTAGCTAACTCAGAAAATTTAGATCTAAATTCTTGCTTAGGGAAAGCTAGATGAGTCAGTAGATGGATCTTTGGACCTGGAATCAAGAAAACCTGAGTTCAAATCCAGCCTCACACTTACTAGCTGTGTGACTCTGGGTAGGTCACTTAACGTCCGTTTATCCTGGAGAAGGAAATGACAAAATGTTGCAGTATCTTTGCCAAGAAAAGCCCATAGACAATAGGGTCCATGGGTCACAAACTGTCAGATATGACTGAACAACAAAGTTCTTGCTGACATCTGAACATTTCAGTCTGTTACTTTGTCATCTTTGCCATCTTTTCATGATACTACTTATGTATGTAGCCTAAATGGCATCCATCCAGATTACTCAATTCATAGACTTTACTCTCCTAAGTGTTTCTATGGATAAAAGTTAATGGAGAATTAACAATGTTCGATGCACTTTATTCTATAGTCGTCCGAAAAAATGTTTAACTGATTATTTATTAGGAAACAGAAAATAGCAGGTCTTTTGCATGAATAGTCCATTCAATATTGTTGGATTTAATAAAATTTCCACTGAATTTTTACTGTTTCTAATTTATTAATTTTTAATTAAAGAATCCCTCTCATCCTCTCACCTTCCCTTCCTTTTCCTTCCCCTCCAGTGCTGTGTTAAAAACCTACCTTGGGAAAGGTTACCTTGTTCTGTACCCCAATATACATTTTGAGAAAGAAGAAACTCCTCAGAGACTTATCTATGTCACTGACTGGCCTCTATGGCTCAAGAATGGGAAGTCCTTCAAATCCCACAGAGTGGCCCTCGCTATTTTTGCAGGTCCTAGGCTTAAAGAGACCTGTTTTTACCTCAGAACATGTTAGTTACGATTCATCAGTATCTTACCAAGGGAACAGACTTGGAAAGCTCTGCATGTCCCAGGCTTGAGACTGTTGATTGCTGAAAGAACTTAATATTTCTCTGTCAGTCTAACTAGTAGAAAAGTGTCTTCAACAGGAGAGTGGATAGGACAGGAAGAAAAGTACTATTGCCCTCCAGGTGACATATGATTTATTTTAGACTCTTCCCTAAATAGATTTAATCTAGGTTCATAGATTTGGCTAGTCCATTACTTGATTACTAGGTTTCTCTAAGTTTTTTTCCCCCACTCCTCTCCTTATCCATGAAGAACATATGCATTAATGGGAGAATATGGACTATACGTTTTTATTAGAATTATATTTTGATTAGATTATATATAGGTATATAAAAATATATAGACTATATACTAAGTGATTTGGGGAAAAGGCATTAGCAACTGAGATTGGCATAGACTTCATTTTTAAGTGATGCTTGAACTGAGCCTTGAAGAAAGAAAAGACTTCTAATAGAAGTGGGGGAATGTAGGGAGATAGCATATTTAAGTTTGAGGTAAGAAAAATCTTCCAAACAAGCAGATTTGTCCAAAAGTAGAATTGGCTGCCTTGGGGGATATGAGGTTTCCATTCAATGGAGGTCTTCAAGACCAAGGAGGATGACTACTTGGAGTATAGTGTAGGAGGTTTCTTCTTCCGATGTTGGTGATTTGGATGACCTCTGAAGTCACTCTAACTTCTGAGATTCTGGGCTTCTACCTTTTATGTGAAAAATGACACCTTAAATTACCTTGTCCTGCTTTTCATTTTCAAAAATTAGGCAAAGAAAAAAATTCATAAATTCACATAACCATGAAAATTGCATTTTTAGACTCTTGTCACCAAATTGGCCGCCACTGACATTTCCACCGGCTTCTATGTGGTCTTTCCAGCTGTCAAAAACCAAACAACTTTTCCATGAAAATAAAACACTTTCCAAAGAAAGACCTCAGAAGTTCTAAAGCATCTGCAAGGAATATCCTAAATTGTTATTTTTTTCCAAAGGTTCTAATGATTTCACAATCTTGATGGAGGATCCAAGTCTTCTTGTCCCTAATTTGTTCTAGTGGGTTTTTGTTTGCTTTCACATAGAGCATTTTCTCAACTGTGTTCTTGAGTTCAAATCTTTAAAGAGAAGCAAAAAAAAAAATTCTTACTATGTGCCAAAAGAGTGGTTACCACATAAGAACAAGATGTAGTTGCTCAGTAGCATTTCCCTTCTGCAGAATCCAAAAAGCCAGCACAATACCTGGGAGGTAACCAAATAATCAGACACCAGGGAAGAAAATTATTCAGTTTAAACAATATCAAGGATGTGATATTCATCATGAAAGACAGGCCACATACAGGTGTTTAGCAGGCTTTCTACCCAACTGACACTGGTCATTTAGATGAGACACGTCTGACAAAAATATTGTTTGGAAAAAAGTACCCACAAGTATGTTCTGGAGGAAACAACTGTAGGGAATGTACACAAAGGGAGGAATGATTACTAGGTTGGAAAAGCAAACCTCTATGAAATTGTTCTGCATCTAAAGCAGATATAAACACCGTCCCCTAACCGTGCTCCTCCCAATTCCCCTAGCAAACCTCCTACTACTTTGATGGTGTTTACACAATAACTACTCAACTGAGTTATTCACTTGGGGAAAAATCAGACTGGCATGTTTTTTACTATATAGGATCCCAGAAAGAATCCCTGTGGAGATTTGACGGATTTTTTTATTTTTCAACCCATTGTGTTATCATTATGTGGACCTTGCCTTTGAGTCAGCATCTAATCATAGCCCATCCTACGTGGAAAAAAATACTGTGTTTCCCCCTCTTTGGGTGGCTTTTTGTTCAAATTGTGTCAACATTGCTGAATGTGCTTACATGTAAAGAGGAGGGGAAATGTCCTTTCAAAAGTCATAAGATTGTCAACAGTTGCCTTTGCTCCTACCTGCAAAAGGGGAAAAATTTCTTGAAATGTTGCTGATTTGGAGTCTTTGGGGTACACTCAATAATTACACAATTTTGCCACCTTATTGTGGGTATGCCCTAGGGCACTTTCCTAATTGTCCTTCTTTTAGTATATTCTCTCTTTTGTTGACCTCAATTTCTCCAATGGGTTTAATTTTCATATCTATGCAGATGACTCCCAGATACATCTATTTATGTATATATCCTGACCTAATCCTACACTCTAAATCTGTATCACTAACTGCCCTTTTTGACATTTGAACTAGGTGTCCTATAAGTATTTAAAATTCATCAGATCTAAAGAAGAACTCATGATTTTTTCCCCCTAAATCTATCCCTTTTCTGAATTTCCTAATTACTGTTGAGGGCACCATGATCCTTTCATTCAACGTCAGCATCACATATAATCCCTTACTCTCATTCACCTCACATTCAATCTTAGTTCACCAGAACTTTTCATTTCTGTGTCCACAACATCATTCGCACATGTCCCTTTTGCTACACCCACACAGCCACCATCAGTCAATGAAGATATAATATTTACTCTGTACCAGGTAATGTGCCAAGGCTTGCAAAAAAAAGAGTCTCTGACATTAGGGGGAACATATCCTAAAGGGGGGACAATATATAAATGATTGGGCACATATAAATATATCTATGCATATATATATTCAAATACACATGTGTGTCTATGAATGTATATGTATGTATGTTATGTGTGTATAATAGTTACCAGATAATCTGAAAAGGGAAGGAAGCTGGGTAGGGTGGAGAATGATGGGGGAAACCAGAAAAGGCTTCCTTCAGAAGCCAGCTCTTGAGCTGAGTCTTGAAGGAGGCTAGAAAAACTAAGAAGCAGAGTTGAGTTGACAGAGTATTCTAGGAATGGGGAAAACCAGCATAAGTACAATGACTAGAGGTGGAATGTTGTGTAATTACATTGCAGAGTGTGTGCAGAATAGTAAAATATGAGAAGCCTGGAAAGATAGGAAGGAGGCAAGTGACAAAGAAGTTTAAATCTTAAATGGAAGAGTTTATATTTTATCCTTAAGGTATCCTAGAGAGCCTCTAGAGATAAGTAGGGGGAGGTGACATTATTGGATCTATCATTTAGAAAAATCACCTTGGCTACTGAGTGGAAGATGAATTAGAGTGGGAAGAGACCTGAGACAGGGAGAATCTGTTTTACAGATGCAGAACAATTTCAGAGGTTTGCTTTTCCAACCTAGTAATCATTCCTGACATCATATACATTTCTTACAGATTTTATTCTCCAGAACGTATTTGGGGCTACTTTTTTCTAAATAATATTTTTGTCAAGCGTATCTCATGTAAATGACCAATGTCAGTTGAGTGGAAAGCCTTCTAAATACCTGCATATGGTCTCTCTCTCATGATGAATGCCAGATCTGTGACATTGTTTCACCTGAGTATTTTTCCGCCCTGGAGTTTTGATTATTTGTAAAGGAGACAGAAGGCTATTGCTACCACATAACATCAATTTAGGTCTTGCCTTTACCCCTTTTCACCTAGACTGTTGCAAAAACCTTCTAACTGGAATCCTTGCATGTATATGTGTATAGTATATATAACATGTATAGTATATATAATATATGCAAATCATATGTGTGCATATATATGTATATACATAGTATATATGCACATATACTATGTATATATATATGTATATATACATATAGAATAGGTATATGTGATTATAATATTTATCTGCATGTGTATTGTTTGCTCAAAATAGAATGTAATCTCTGAGGACAGTTATTATTATTTTTTTACCTTTGTATCCTCAGTGCCTACTTGAGTGTGAGGCACATAGTGGGTACTCAACAAATAAACAATTGCTAAATTGAATCAATGCTCAAACATTCAAATGGATCTGTGATCTTATTGCTTTGGAAACTCTCTTCTACGATGTAGATTACAACCCTGCCATACCTGTCCAAGTGACTCGTGTCCTTGTCTACTGATAAGTCCATCATAGGAAGTCCATCAGTATTCTAGATATCTTCTTCCTTTTCTTCTGATATAATGAGGGTACCACTGGACCACTCATGTTGTCCACCAATCATCTCTCACTATTGCCATGGGACCAGCTTTTCTTTTCTTTTTATCATAAATTTCCTTGATTACTTCTTTGACTTCTGTAGCTCAAAGCTCCTCATTGGTTACTTGTTCCAGCTTGCTTACACCAACAATGTACCTCTTGCCCATTGTGTGAGATTCATTTTTAATTCTTTAGATATAGTTGTATTGCATTTATTACTGTGATGCATCAACAGTCATTCTACTCATCTCTTCCTATAAGAAACTTATGCTACAGCCAAGTCAGATTCTTCCTAAATACCTGAACACACCTTAGTTGAACACCTACATATTAAACACTGACCTGTTTTCCTTTCATTAGAGGGGTGAAGCCTATGTTCAGAATTGGGCCACAAGAGTCCCATATTTCATTCTTAGTTTTTGTTTTTGTTTTATAAATGTGCATATGCCTTCTCTCCTGAATTAGATTATATAGTTCTCCAAAACAGGAATTATGTCCTACTTGTCTCTCTCAGTACCTACCCTGCTCCTAGTGCTTTGAATAAAGGAATAACTGAAAAGATAAACTTTTTTTTCTTTTCAAAGTCTGTTATAAATGTACTTTACTTTTAAAAAAAATCATACACACTGTTCTTTCATGAATTACTTGCTTTATTCTGCGGATCAACTTGTGTGAGCATATGTGCACACTTCTGTGTCTATGAAATACCTTATCAATGAAATGGAAGGTACAATATACGCCTTTGGTGTCTACCTTTCACCCAACTCTCACCTGTGGCTCCAAGAAGCTGTAGCATGCACAGTGGCCACACCCCATCATAACTATCTTGGCAGACAGGGTAAACCAGGTTGATGTCTACCCCAAGTATGTGGAGACCTCCCCTAGCAGAATAGGCAGATGAGAACAATTTATTCCTATAGCAATGAAGACACCTGAAGCAGGTGCTGTGAAGTGCTCAGAGCTTGATCAGGCATTGAAGATGTCAAAGTCATCCACTGTATCCTGGACCATCACCAGATATCTTGACATTTGTCTTGACACTGGACTTTGATAAGTGTGGGAGAGAGTGAGGCTGACAAATCTGTGCAACTCTGCGTCAGCCTTGTGATGATATTGGTCCTCTTTCAAAATGAAGGAATACCACATTAACACTGGTAGAATATTTATATCTAAGAGATGGGCTTTTGTTATGTAGAAACTTTGGATATACTAAATGAACTTTATAATTTTCTAAAGGCAAGACAGTCTGTTCTCCTCATGCTTATCTCTGGACCCAACTTGCTGTCATTTATACATTTATGTCCATTTATACATTGTGGTTGTTGTTACTCAGTTATGTCTGACTCTTCTTGAGCCTGTGGACCCTACTGTCCATGGGGTTTTCCTGGCAAAGATGCTGGAGTGGTTTGCCATTTCCTTCTCCAGTGAATTAAAGAAAACAGAGGTTAAGTGACTTGCTCAGGGTCACATAGCATGTAAATGTTTGAGGCCAGATTTGAACTGAGGTCTTATTGACTCCAGACCTAGCATTTTATCCACTGAACCCCCTAAGTACCTGATGGAAATACTGTAAATTGTCTATCTAAATTCATGTCATTACTTGAGTCATATTCTCCATCCATTTGATCTTTCTTATGTTGATGTTCAGACCAAACCCTTTTAAGTGGTTAGAAATCAATTCTAGTATGCTCTGTGATGTTTTAGGGTTTGATGGAATCAGAACAGTGTCATCCATAAACACAAAGATGTCATCGTTTGCAGAGAAACCCTCTTTGATATGTATGCTGTGCTAGATCTCCATGACTATGAGATACATCTCTAGCAAATATACATCTGCCTGTTTTATCTCTTGACTGATGTCTATAATCAGACATTCACTGAAAAAAGTTATTTCTGTTGTTAGGTCATCAAGAGAATTTGAATGATTTTGCTGTATGAATAGGAAATACATTGTTGGAAAATAGCCTGTAAGGTCATGTTTTACTCTGAGAAATCAAATGCTTTTCAAAATCAATGATCATAGTAAGATCTTATATTTCAACGTATTTCAGTCAATTGTAACATGGTAAAGATATGGCTCACTGTTAAGTATTATTAGTGAAAGCCCACTTGTTCTTGACTAAAACCCTTATTGAAGATGCCTTCAATTTTTATGTAGATGACTATTATAGATATTTGTATAGAAGGAGCAGTAGGCATATAGATTTATAGTTATTGATTTTTTGGTCAATTTTTGACTATTACTAAGGTCCAAGATTTCTTCTGTGTCTTGGGAATCAATCTCTCCTTCAGATACCATGCATACCAACTCTTCAGTGCATTCAAAAATCACTTCCATCACACATCTCTATGTAGACTTCATCCAGTCTGGCTGCTCTTCTGGTCTTAGTTCAGTTTGGTGACATTTTTACCTAGCCTAAGCATTTTTACCTAAGCAAATCTGGGACTATCCTATCAGGATTTAAGCAAAATGGTTAACTGCCCTTGATGATGCCAGTTTATTACAGTAAATGTCATAGATCTTTTCAATTTTTCTTGTTTGCTGTCCTCCTGTCATTTTTTGTTCTTAAAGACCCTCAGGATGACTTTACTTAATTGGATCTTTTTCAAGTTTTCTTTAAACTGATGTTAACTATCTATTACTTCCCTTTGCTTTATAAGACAACATTATTTATAATTGCCATCATTTTAAAATAGTGCTGTTTTTGGAAGCCAATTCTATTCCCAGAAAATAAGGATCGAAATAAATAATACAAATTTGCTTGAATATGTATGTTTTCTGACACCAGAGTACTTTTACATACACTATGTCATTTGATCCTTACAGTATTTTAGGCAAGGTAGGCATTGTTATTGCTATTTTACACATAAGGAAACTGAAGTCATAGAGATTCAGTGATTTGTTCAAGGTCAAACAATAAATGTGGACACACCCAGACTTGAATTATAGAAATTTCTCTTGACTAGATAAAAGCCGCCTATGTATGTAGTCACCATAATATTAATTCTAAGCTGTAATAAATGCATTTTATAAATATGAATGCAAGTTCTGTTTCCTTACTAATGAAATTATTATCCATGATCCTAAGATAATTACTGAGAAAGATGTAGGTCCTATTCCAATAAAGAGAATAGAAATAAAATGAATTTTCATGCACCTTCCCAGAGATTTTTCCCACAATTAAAATAGTTAATGGGAATGTTTATGTTGAATCAACATACTTTCCTTTGGCATTAATATGAATATTTAAAAATTAGAACAATATGGTTTTTGACAATATTTAATGTTTAAATTCAGGACTCTAAGCAAAAATTTATGAAACAGTTTGTAACCTTTTTAAAATTAGAAAATAAGTAGATATTGAATCCTCCAGCTATGCAGGGCTACTCTGCAGTATTTTTGTCTCTGTAGGTGTACTACATTTCTCATAAAAGGTGACAGGAAAACCAACACCCAAAGCCCAAGAAGTAGAACTAACACAAATCAGTACCATAAAACTAGTCTAGAATTGGCAGTGCAAAATATGATGCATTAATTCCAGAAACTCCCAGACTCACCAATATCCAAGTCATTTATTAATCAGTTTTAATAATTCAGAGGTCTTTTTGGGTAAAAATAAAATTGATTTCTGTTCATGCTGTTTCCATTAATTCTATTCTTAAAGAAGAAAAGTCAGGTTCCTTTAAACTTTGTTACCTTGAAAAAACTTTGAATATTATCTTGAAGTAGATATTTTCTTCAGTTCTACATTGAATCATTCCCCTTCTGTCCAGTGCTGTATATGACACAGAGGGTCTAGGAATGGCTCATTACTTTCTTCAGCCATATATATATTATATACACACATATATATAACATGCATATTATATATAATAATAGTAAAGACATATATATAAAAATATATATATTGAGAAAGAGAGAGAGAGAGAGAGAGAGCGTTTTGAGGTGTGCAAAGCACTTTACATATGTTTATCTCACTTGATTCTCACAGCAACCTTGTCATGAAGATGAAAAAAGGTTGTGATTTGGCCAGCATCACATGCCAATGAATATCTGAGGTATCTAGTATTGTAATAGGTCTTCCTGACTCCAAGTCCAATACTTCATCTATTACACCACTTACCTTGGGGGAGGACCATATGCTGTTGTTTGCTCAACTTGAGTTTCAAAAAATAAAAGCTTTCATGGTTTGGGAAGACCAGAAGTATTATTCTGGAGAAGGTAGGGACCAATGAAACTTATAATCTTCCCCAAACGAATTCAGACACACCCCAAACACCAAATTCTCCTAAGGGCTGACACTGAACCTACTCTAACATCCCAAGGAAGTTGTGTAACGTTAGGTTATGTGAACCACTGCCCCAGGTTTAATTGCAAAAATGTCCTTTTCCAACGTCTCAAAACTTCTTTCCCTTGGGCAAGAGGAATGAAAATAAAACAAGTTCATAAATAGCAACTGCAAACACAAAACACCCACTCTCTACGTGACACTGGTCTACATACTTAGTGAAATGTGTTAAAGGGAAGGCATGTTTCCCTGATATCACAAAGCCTATAATCTAATATAAAAATCTTCATGGACATGAATAGACTAGAATGAAGCAAGGGATTTAGCAACAACAACTCACACATATACATCAATAAGGGCAAGAGTTTTGCACTGAAAATCAGATGTTCTGGATCTGAAAACCAACTCGTTGTGCAATCATGTGTCTATGTGACCTTGGACATATGCTTCCCTCCTCTAGCCTTCAGTTTCCTTACCTATAAAATAGTGACAGGTAAGCCTTGGTGATCTCGGAGTTTCTTTCCAGATCTAATATTCTATAATTACTTTTTTATCTTTCCTTTTTTTTGTATGTGGAAAACTAGAGACATATATATATATATATATATATGCCATTTTGCTATTATTATTACTATTATTGTTATTGTATAGAAGGCTGAGAAAACTGGGTCAGATATCACTTTAGATCTATATTTAAAAATTATATGTTTGGTTATTTTTGAACTTAGATAACACATCAAAGTAGAATAATAGAAGCTTAGAATTGGAAGTAACTAGGGCACCTAGGTGGAGCAATGGATAGAGTACTTGACCTGGAGCCAGGAAGACTCCTGTCCCTGAATTCAAATCTAGCCTCAGACACTTATTAGCTGTGCAACCCTGGGCAAGTCACTAAACCCTGTTTGCCTCAATTTCCTTATCTATGAAATAAACTAGAGAAGGAAATGGCAAACTATTCCAGCATCTTTGGCAAGAAAACTCCAAATGGGATCATGGTGAGTCAAACATGACTGAAAAACAAGAATATGAGTTGGAAGAGCTCTCAGACATTATCTAGTACAACTCTCTACCTAAAGATGAACTCATGTTACCCTGGCAAAAATCACCGAGTGTCTACTTGAAACCTTCTGTGATGGGAAATTCACTAGCTTCCAAGGGAGTTCATTCTATTTTTGTGTAGTTCAAATCATTAGAAATATTTTCCTTATGTTGAACTCACATCTGCTTCTATGTAGCTTCCACTCATTGGTCCTACCTCTGTCTGCCCTCTGGGCCCACATAAAGCACATTCAATCCATTGTGACATATAACAAGCCTTTAAATATTTGAAGACATCTATCATTTCTCTCCATTTTCTTCTCCTACAGAATAAACAATAGTTCTACAAACTATGCATACTTATTTTGGTCTGCAGACAACTCCATACTCAAGTTGCTCTCTGTTGTTCCTGTAGAGTCATCCACAATTTGTCTACAAAGTACTTTTCTAGCTTTATTTCTTTCTTTTGTCCTTGAATTCTGTATTCTGGATAAATTGGTTCACTACCTGTTTCCTAATCTCATTCTATATTTACCTGTGCCTGTATATCTGCACAGATGATTCTCTCCACCCCACCAATACTTAGAATATTTTCTGTCCAAGGGACATCTAGGTGGCTCAAAGAATAGTCAAGAAGACTCATCTTCCTGAGTTCAAATCTGGCCTCAGACATTTACTGTCTGTGTGAGCCTGGGCTCAATTTCCTCATCTGTAAAATGAGCTGGAGAAAAAAATGGCAAATCACTCCAATATCTTTGCCAAGAAAACCTCAGATGGGGTCATGAAGAGTAGGACACAACTGAAGAATGACTGAAATTCCATCCAAGTCTCTGTCTGTAGAAATTCTTATCTTTCTTCATGGTCTAGTTCAGGTTTCACTTCCTCTTAGAAGACTTTCTTGATTTCTCAGCAAAGATTTGCCTTTCACTCCCCAAACTTCCTAGAGCACATTGTCTCTATCTCTCCCTTACACTTAGGACACTGTGCCTTGTGTCACACTCATTTGCGTGCATATCTTATCCTTTCTGTAAGACAAATCTCATAAGAGACAGGAACTCTGATATTTATCATAATTTAATTTCTAGGACTTATAACAATGTCTTGTAAATGATATGTATTCAATAAATGTTTTAAAATTAAATTCAGTTGTTGAAATTTGAGGTTTAATATGTGCTTTCAGCTTGTCAGGATCTTTATTCATCTTGATTATATAACCTAGACATTAGCTGTCTTTTATAGCTTTGTTTTACTAACATATTTGATAAATACGATTCATTCAAATCTTTGATAACAATTTCAGCCAGACTTTGACAAAGGTCACTAGTTCTGAACCCACTGTCCGTGCTATTATTTAGCCTGTTTATTTCCATATTGTCCTCTTTGTCAAGTGGCTCACTAAAATCCAGTGTCTAGTTACACTGTCAAAAAATGACCATGAGGTTATTCTCACAGGATTGTTCTCACTAAATCCAACCTATCTAGAGGTGATCATTGTTTCCCTTCCTGAATATTTGTAATGCACACTTTTAATAATTTATTTTAGTATTTTTCCAGAAATTGATGCCAAACTTGAGGTAATACAGTTTTTGCTAAAATTGGAGTATATAATACAGTATTGATGCTGTGGTTGTTTTTCCTTTGTCCTCAAAGAGGACAATGACATTGAGTAGGTGATGTCATGACCCGCAAGTGAATTGGATTTAAGTGAGGCAGGGATGTGCAAAGTCACCAGCCTCACTTTCTCCTCCAGGGTCTAATGGCAAGATAGAGATCAGGACCCACTGGAGATGGCCCAGTATTGTATAGTATTGACACCAATCCTATGGAAAACTTGTAGGTTAATTAATATTGCTGAATGGGAAACATGAACTAGAAATGTTTATTCCTTCTCATAATTAAATAATTCATGTGGGCATTTGTATTTTAGGTGTTTATCTATACTGACCTGTACTATCTCATTTCTAATCTCAAAGTAATTCTGGATGAATATCTGAAGACAGCATGATTGTCTCCAACATAATACATTGTGTATAATATGGCTTTTCATCCTAGCCATCTGGGAAGTGCCTCTTATTGAGCTTTGGGGGAATCTATAAGACCAACAACTTAAGTGCCCTAGAGAGGATAGTTATTCTAAGCCCAAGGTAATTGAAGAAGTTCTTGAGGTATCACAGTATGTGGTTTGTGAAGTATGGGGTACTGGGTCAGATATCACTTTAGATCTATATGTGTCTTCACAGGTCATCATTACTGGGGATAAAAAAAACTCCCAAACAAGCAACAAACTGTTGAATCTAAGATCTGTGAGAGACTTTAGAGTTCATATAGTCCAACCTCTGCTCTTTGTAAATGAGAAAATAGGTTTGAAGACTTAAAACCTCAGAAGTAGTAAGTGGTGGAGCTGGCTATAAAATCTAACTCTCTTGACTTGCAGTTCAGTATTCTTTTCATCACATCATGCTGTAGGGTTTAGTGGACACCAAAAATCAGTGAGATGAAATTTATCCTTTACACTTATTTGAGATTGGTTCATTTTCAGTCATCTTTTTTTTTCTCACCTGAATGTCAATTTTCTCAGGTCCCCTCTATCTCTGAGATTTTATTATCCAGTGAGTCTATACGCTTTATTGGTGACTTGTTCAGTCATTCATTTGTGCCTGGCTATTCACAACCCTGTGGATCATATAATACCATCCATGGGATTTTCTTGGCAAAGATACTGGAGTGGTTTGCCATTTCTTTCTCTCTCCAGCACATCTCCAGGAAGAGTTATCAGTCACAAACTCTCTACAAATCATAGGGTCACAGATCTACATCTGGAAGGGACATCAGAGATGATCTAGTTCAACAACTTCATTTTACAAGGGAAAGTGAGCTCAAAGGAGATTGTAGGTTGCACAACATCAAATATGTGGAAAACATCAGAGATGAAATTTGAACCCAGGTCTTCTGAATCTAAGATCAGTGCTCTTTCCTCTGTACTATACTGCCTTACAAACTGCCTTCACTTGTCACTGTTCATCATCACTATTAAGCAGCTACAGATCCATAGTGCAATGCAATGGAATAAAGCAGAACTCATTCCTAACTTCTAGGGTTTATACTTTGCCACCTGGGTTCCTGGTACCTTTATATCTCTGTAAGCCACTTTACATCTCTGACCTTCAGGTTCCCAAACTTTAAAAATGAGGAGCCCAATTAGATGACCTCTAGGTCCATGATCCTAAGATGTACCATAGAGTCAAGTCAAATCTCATTAGGTCAAATACTTTAAAAGCATGATTTTGAAAACTTTCAAGATATGTTCCTTTGTATTTTGGTCAGAATGATCATTTTCTGTCTTTTTCCTCTCTTCTGAACAGTTGACTTGAGGGGGCTTCCCATAAGAAAAGTAGATGGGTATTTTTTTTCCTTCTTTCCTGGGAGCAATGCCCTATACTCACACATGCTAGTAAGAAGGGCACATGTTTCTTTAGGTGAGCCTAAAACTGGATCTCAGGGTTCTATGTGCTCCTATATTTCTTTCCCTGAATACAGGTAATTGAATAATGAACCTGAGAGAGAGATTTCTAGCTTCAACATCACCTTTATGAATCAGAGAGACAGAAGTTCTGTCACAGCCAGTATCGATGTGACTTGGCAACAGACTGGATATGTAGGATGAGTGAGAGTGGGAATTAAAAGATGACACCTAAGTTGTAAACCTAGGTAACAGAGAAGATGATGATGTCCTGGAGTTCAGTAGATAACAGCTGCCAGAATCTTGATTGGGTGATAAATATGGATACATATGGAACCTCAAAGGAGCAGGAGTTGCTAAGAGAGGAAGAGTGGGGAGCATCACACTTCTTCCACTGGGACTAGTGAATCAAGAGTATGACTAAAAGTGCAGCCAGTACTGGAAAGAGTGGCCAGAGATGATCTAGCATGAAGAGGGAGCCAGGTCTCCATGAGAGTGAGTGACGGATTAAATGGGAAAGGGGAAAGCTTAAAATGAAATTTATGGAGCAGACAGTATAGAGAGCACAGTGGAAAGAGTGGGGGAGATGTGGAGTGTGGCATCAGGGGAGGGGAGTAAGATTGAGGGGAAAGAGAGTAAAAGAGTTGCAATGGAGGATGGAGAATGGGCTTTATGCAATGACAAGTAGGGTTCAACATCACTGTGATGGGGTGGGAGTATGCTAACTGCTGAGGAATAAGTCCAAGCAGATCATCAGTGGCTAGAGAGAAGTTCTTTGAAGGACCGGGGGGGTCTCCCTTTATGTCCAACTTTGTGGTGTGTCCTGTGAGGTCTAGGCAGGGAAGAAATAGGCTGGGTAAGTTTAGATGGGAGGCATATGCTGGCATTTTTAGACAGATCTGATCCTAGAACAGTCTCGAGAGTATGGAAAAGGCCTTGGGACAGAGGCAGAAGCCACAGACAGGTGAGCTGGATCCAGGGCTAACATTATACCAGCCAACACTTGTATCTAGTTTTTACTGAGTCTGCGGCTGGTTCTCCATCATACCATGCTGTTTCTCTAATAATTTCTTACTCTAACAATTTAGCATCTTTGACAGAATTCAAGACCTAAAATCTGAAAATGATTTTGAGAAAAAAAATATGCATTGTATTTTTCAAGACACCTTTTCAGATGCATCATTAAGGAATTCTAGTAACAAATTACAAATCTGGTGACATCTGACAAGATGGCTTATAGAATTTCCAACTATTATAAAAATCTACTTATTTTTTAAAATTGCTTTTTGTTATGAACTTCACAAGCATCATCAAACAAAAACATTTCACCATACAAAGAAAAAAAAGATGATTGCACATGAATCCATGAAATTTCTTTTAAGCACGGTTTTTAAAAGGTGGATATTACATATAACAAAGTGGTAACAAAATTGTTCAGTTTGAATTTCTACCTAAATGTTTTTTCTTATTCCTTGTTACTTAAATTCAATCTTTTGTTGAAGGTTTTATTTTCCTTTATTTACTTTTTTGCTTTTACTTTTTTCCCTTTCCTTTCTTTATCTTTCACCTTCATTTCATTTCATTTTCCCCTTCCTTTTCGTTCTCTATCCTTCCCTTCCCTTCCCTTCTCTTTTCTTTCCATCTTTATTAGTATCCATTAACATGCTCCCCCATTAGAAAATACACCACATGCATATTTTTAGCCATCTAGAGCACAAAATACCTGATTTATTGAGAAATAAGGCACCAGATTAGCTAACGGCATTCCCAGAGCCCATCCATGTCCTAGCACTTTACTTTCTAGACAAACTCTTAGACTCTCATTCAGGGTACATCTCCTCCTACTTAAAACACCATTCTTAATAAGCTTGGTTAGCTGGTCTACCAGCCTATAGTATTTTAGAAGCAGCAATCTAGAGAAAGGCTTTCTTGGGACATGATTGTTAGAGACAGACACAATGACAGCAGAATTAGAGAATGCTGAGGAATGACAGCTCACAGCTTGGCAGTGAAATAGGAAAAATAAAAACTGAAAAGGAGAACCTGAATCATATAATACAACGACTGATGGTCATCACATCAAAGTGTGATATTATCAAGGAAAGCTCAAATCAAGTCTAATATTCTCTCCTTAAGAGGGCTGGCATATGTCCGACATTTAGAAATATTTCTCAACTTATCTGAGACTCAATTTTTTTCCATCAGTAAAATCTGGATAATATTGCTTTCACTATCTACTTGAAAGGGGTATTTAAGAAAAATACTCTGTAAACCTTAAGTTGCTTCTTGTTGTCATTCTGTCAGCCTGACTCTTTGTGACCCCATTTGGGGTTTCTTGGCAGAGATACTGCAGTGGTTTGCTATTTCCTTTTCAAGCTCATTTTACTTAGAAGGAAACAGGGTCACACAGCTAGTAAGTATCTGAAGCTGAATTTGAACTCAGGTCTTACTGGCTCTGGGCAGGGCCCTCTATCCACTGTGCCATCTAGCATCTCTCTTAAATTGCTAGATAAAAAGCTATTAATATTATTATTAATTGTTAATATTGTTATATTTCTTTCCAAAATGGCTGGACTAACACTTTTAATAAGTAGGCTATACTTGGTTGACTTGAGAAGTTCACTTCTGGGTAGCAAATAGGCAGTTATGTGCCTAAAATGGAAAAATAGAATATGCAGTAGAAAGTCAATGCTTGAGAGACAGTATATAGTAAGGTGGGAAGAAGAGTAGATTTAGTGTGAAAGGACCTGGTTTCAAATCCTGACTCTGTCTACCACTTGTATGAGTTTTGACAAGTAACTAAAAGTCCCTGGACCTTAGTTTCCTCTTGGACTAAATGAACAATAGACTCACTTTCAGAGCCAAACATATGATGCTAGCAATGGATAAAATTCAAAGGCACATCATGATTTAAATCTCCAAAGCCCTCTAACAATAAAACTTGGATTGAGGTGGTAAGGTGACTTCATAATATAGTGTCAATAATGCTGTAAAATCTTTTTGAGCATTTCCAAAAGATTTTTATTTTATTTTTAAATTTAAATTTTATTTTATTTCATTATTCATTTTATTTATTAGTATTATATGCTATTTTTGTCAGAGTGAAATAGTAGGGTACCAAGACTATTTTGCTAAATTCACAATATACCATAGGTGTCACTAAAAGATGAAAAAAATTAAAAAGATGAAGTCTTACATGAAAATAAAAGATACTATGTAAGAGAATTAGTCAGTGAGTCAACAGACATTTTAAAAATGGCTACCATGTGCCAGGCACTGTGCTAAACACTGGGCCCTAGACCAGAGTCAGAAGACATGAATTCCAGCTCCAACACTGATCCATATATCATGACTTTGGAAAACATCTTACCATTCTTCCTGTCTCAGTTTTTTCCAGCTGTCTAAGGTAAATAACCTGTTGGTCAAATCATAAGAAATATCTCTACAACAACAAAACATTTTATAAGAAATATTACTGGGCTACAACCAGTGATGTATGTATTTGCTTCAAACAATATTCAGTACAGTGGAATTACATGAAAGGGTAAGAATTTAGGTATTTTCCTGATGTCTGACCCAGAATGGCATTGTGATTAAGGAATCAGATTTAATTTAAGATCCAGTAGCTGTAAGTCTGGAGGTGCCTAGCATATATACATATATGTATAGATACATATGGATATATAAATAAATGTTAGCTATTGTTGTTATTGTAACCTGTGTAGCCCTGGCCGGTCATTTAGCTTCCTTCAGTCCGAGTTTCTTTATTGTAAAAGGAGAAAGCTGGATTAGATAGTCTCTATGGTCCCTTCCAACTCTGAATATATGATCCTATGATACTTCTATAGTGAGCTTTAAGGGACTGGCCCAAAATGTATTTTCTTATTGGAATCCATTTATTATAAAGGCTTCCCAACCCAAAGTGGCTCATTAGTCTAGAAACATTTTTGTGTAGTGAAATGTTTGTCCTAATGGGATTTGACCTTTCAGATCACTTGTTTTTTATTCTAATTCACTTGCATACAAAAGGGAGCATCAACGACTAGTAAGGCTGTGAGTGATTGTTGGGAAAAGTCATATATCTACCACGGGATTTTAGATTTAGAGCTAGAAGGGAACTTAGAGCCTTAAGTTAAAATTCTGACATTTTAGGAGTAGAATGCATTGGATTGGTGATTTTCCTTGACAGACAGGAACATTACTTTTTTACATGCTTAATCTTAGGGTTTTTTCATAAACATTTTTTTTGGCTGGCAAACATTTTGTCACATTCTGGAAAGGATGCTCAGAATATGCAACAGAGGCCTTCATAAAATTATAGGAACTTAGACCATAGACCTAGTTTTGGAAGGGATTTCAGAGACCACCCCATCTAAATCCTTTATTTGGCAGATGAAGAAACTGAGACCAAAAGAATTTAATGACTTGTCCAGTCATACAGATAATAAATTGTAATGATAAGTAAAATAGAATCTTTTGCTGTTTTTGTTTTACTAAAAGTGCATCTGATTGAATAATTGATTAAGCAGAATCTTTTCCATCCACTGATGGGCCTGTCCATTGTGAGAAACTTGATTAGGGGAGTTGTTTTGTAGGAGGTCCCAAGTACCTTTGTTGTTTTGGTTTTTTTTTCTATTGAGGCACTGGGTCAGAGGGTTATGCCCTCTGGCTCTAAAAATAAATAAATACTCTGAAGGTGAGGTTTTACTTTGGGGCTTACTGACTGGAAGTGTTTGGTCAAAGAGACTCTGGGAAGCCACTAAGGAGCACCCCCCCAAAAAACCCAGAAGTTGATGCTTCCCTCTCTGGCAACTGTGTATGTATGTAATGGTCAGACATGTCTGTTCACTTTTAATTTCTCTGTATTTTCTCCAAAAATTTTGATTTTGATTTTCTCTAATACCTGTGCTTGATTAAAGTGATTGTTAACCCCTTGAAAGTTGCTTTCCTTTTATGAATGCAGATCTAAGAACCTGTGGTAGCAGGTCCCCCTGTATATGTTGGGGTGCTTACTATTATCTAAGTGTAAGAAGCAAGGTTGTGAACCCAGGTCCTCTAACTGCAGAGAAAAGAAAGAAACAAACATTTTTTTTAATTCGAGAAGTTACTTTATTTTTATTTAATATTTTTAACAATATTTTATTTATTCCCAATTATATGTAAAAACAATTTTAAACATTTATTTTTTAAAAATTTGAGTTCCCTCCCCCTGTCCCCTCTCTCTCCCTGAGATGGTAAGCAATTTGATATAGATTATACATGTGTAATCATGATAAACATATTTCCATATTAGACATATTATGTAAGAAAACAGACAAAAATGAAAAAAAGTGAAAAATAATATGCTTCAATTTGCATTCAGACTCCATCAGTTCTTTCTCTGGAGGTGAATAGCATTTTTCATCATAAGTCTTGGACCATTGTATTACTAATAGCCAAGTCATTCACAGTTGACCATTGTACAATATTACTGTAATTGTGTATAATGTTCTGGTTCTGCTCACCTCACTTTGGATCAGTTCATATAAGTCTTTCTAGGTTTTTCTGAAATCACCCTGCTCATTTTTTTACATAATCATATACCACAACTTATTCAGCCATTCCCCTGTTTATAGACATCCCCTCAGTTTCCAATTCTTTGCCATTGCAAAAAGAGCTGCTATAAATGTTTTTGTACAAATTGACCCTATTTCCTTTTTTAAAAAAATCTTTTTGAGATACAGATCTATTAGTGGAATTGTTGGGTCAAAGGGTATGCACTTTTATAGGCACAGAGAAACCATGCATTTTAAAGCACCTACTGTGTGTGTTACCTTCTGCACTGAGTGCTTTATGAATATTACCTCATCTAATCCTCACAATAACACTATTAGGTAGGTGCTAAGAAACTGAGACAGCCAGAGGTTGTCACTTGTCTAGTGTCACACCATTAGTAAGCATCTGAGGCTAGATTTAAACTCACATCTTCATGACTCCAGGACCAGCACTCTATCTCCTGTGCCACTTAGCTGGCTCTAGAGCTAGTGGACTTTCTGCTGTTCCACAATGAATAATTCCCCAGTGCAGGCAGAGGAGATGGTTCATTACGTTGTTTCATTGAGAAATTTTTGGAATTTTGATACTTTTCAATATTTGAAATATTGTAAATTTTTATTTCTCAAGATGTGCCAGGGTGGAAAGACAGTCTTCCTGAAAGTCCTAATAGACAATAGAACCAAAAATGGGACAGAACATATTGTTGGTTGTGCACTTTCCAAAAAAAAAAATGTCTTATCTTTCCCATGCTTTAAAATGTCTACTTCTGATGCCCTATTCCAGGGACTGTGTTGTCAGTAAATATTATCATCCTCAGTACAGACCAGATTTGGGGTCAGGGTAAGTACCTGGCATGAATAGGGAGATGGGAAGTAAATAGACTCATTCCCGATAGAGGCTGGAGTCAGCTACCCAATGAAAGGAAAGATATAGGATTTGAAAGACAAATCCTTATGAAAGTGGCAGTGGGTATAAAGGAAAGGAATGAATGTGGGCTTTCAAGCAATATATACAGAGGTCAAAATGATGTGGAATTGTTGGCACATGATGCTGTTTTTACAGTAAATGGTCCAGATAACCAAGGAATGCTGACTAGTTGGGAAAGCTATACACTGACCTATATCTGAGGTCAAACTATTGTTTTTTAAATGTTTTGTATAAATATAATGATAATGATGGCACCCCACAGGGATGGCTCCAGACCCTTAAGTCTTCCACATAGTAATAGAGTGTGTAGGAGAGAAAGGACGTTGGGGGTTCAAGTAGGCCTTTGCTGGTCCTTCAACAATTCAAAATAACCAAGAGATAGGAGTGTGTAGGGGGTTGCGGTGGAGAGAACGCTACTCTTGGGCCCATTTAATTTCTCCACTTATTTACTGAAACTATCAATTAGTGGCAGTTGTGACAGGATTGGGGGTAGGGCTGGAGGCATGAGGCCTTTTCTCCTAAGAAGCAAATTGCTAGATAATATCATATAATTCCCCCTTTACTGACCACAGAATGGCTAATTGTTACATGGCAACAGTTTTTAGGAATTATTGTGTTTTTATTGTTATTTATTACCATATGAATATAAGATACCACAAGTTTTGGGAAGGGGCTTTCAAAAGCAAGTCTCAGGGTTAGAGCAACTGGTCTGGCATATGAAACAATTCCAAAGGAAGAAAACATGGGACTTCAAGGACACATGGGTTTTTAAGGAGAGGGAAAGGAGATGAAATGGAGGATGTTATGCTGTTGCTAACACAAGAGTGGAGAAGAAGGTGTGATGAAAAAACTTGCATCTCTCTTTTTTTTTTTGCATTCTCTTCTCAACAAATTAGTCAAAATTGTGAGTCAAGTAAAGATTTTCTTTTTTCCCCATACTTCCCATTAACACATCCTTTCTCTTCTTTAAATAGAATTTTCTCCAACCTCTCCACAACCAGTTCCAACCAATGACTCAATGGTCAAAACCTATTCTCAAGAAATGATTTACTAAATTTATTCTGTTATGATTATTGTAATTTTTTATAGGGCAGTGGGAGGAAAGAAGAGATGAGACAGGGCATGTGAGGAACAACTCACAGTGTAAAGACTCTTCATTGATGTACCTTGGGTAACTCATTGTTACTTCTCATCTTAGAGAGATATTTGGGACATTGAGAAGTTGACACGCCATGCTCAAAGTCAATGACTTAGTTTTGACAGATAGGGATGATCTTTTAGCAAGGATATGCCAAAGGCAGGGTTTGAATCCAGACTCTAGCAAATCTGATGTGATCTCTCACTCATTCAATAAATAATTAATTAGAAATAATTTATTGATGGCTTACTATGTGCCAAGTACTGAACTAAGTGCCAAGAATATAAATAAAAAAGTCATATAATTCATCATGGATACCTTAAACAAATAAAAAAAGCATTTCTAATTCTATGATTATAATTGCATAAACTGAGTGAAATCTGTCAGTCAATAAACATTTTTGTTTCTGGAATTATGCTAAGGCCAGGAAGTATTGATTAAGGTGCCTTCCTGCCACCTCTGAAAATACACCACACAGGCAGTTGGCTTACTCTAGTTACACATCAACAACCAGATAAGAAAGATTATGGGGCTCCAGCAAGCTACAATCTCAATCTGAGTCAAAAGTGTCCTATGTGCAGGGGACAATTTCCCCTGACATCTGGCTTACTGTGTTCAGTTTTGAATGTCACATTTTATTTTATTTTTTTCAAAGAGCAACAATTTAATTATTTGACTTTGATATTAAGAATCTATAAGAAACTTATATGAGCAACCAATATCCAGAATTGTAAAAGTAAAAAAGCACATTTTACCAAAAAAAGGAAAAGACAATTTTTGAAGATGAAATATTCAACATTATTTTTGATCAGAATATCACTGAAAACCATTTTGGACCTTTTCCCAAAGTTCCTCCTTACTGCTGATTTTTTTCTACCTTTGTCAAATCCTTAAGATTTTTTTTTTTGGAATTGTAAAAAGAATCTATTTTGTTTCAAGTGAATGCAATTGGTATATCAACTTGCATCTCCCAATGCTTCTCTGGAAAAAGAATATCGTTTATAACTCAGCTAGCCCTCACAAAGTTTTGCAAGACTGTGATGAAGACAAAGAACGTTAACATTTTCCTTAACATACATTATCAGGTAAGTATTAGTATAGTCCCCATTTTACAGATGAGGAGATTTAGGATTAGAGGGATGAGAGCTCTGGTCTCCAGAGAATATTCTGTAGTTAAGAAGATTCTCAAGCATTTTTTAAAAATTTAATTGTATTTATTTATTTATTTAGTTTTAGATTTCAATATTCATTTCCACAAAATGTTGAGTTCCAATTGTTGTCCCCATCTCTCTCCTCCTCCCACCCCATAATACCTTGCATTCTGATTACCCCTTCCCTCAGTGTACCCTCCCTTCTATCACGCCCCACCCTTCCCTTATCCCCATCTTCTCTTTTCTTGTAGGGCAAGATAAATTTCTATACTCCATTACCTGTGCTTCTTATTTCCCACTTATATGCAATAATAATTCTCAACATTCGTTTCTAATACTTTGAATTCCAATTTCTCTCCCTCTCTTCCCTTCTCCCTCCCTCCCCATCCCCACTGAGAAGGCAAGCAATTCAATACAGGTTATATATGTGTCATTTTGCAAAAGACTTCCATAATAGTCATGTTGTGTAAGACTAACTATATTGCCCTCCATCCTACCCTATGCCCCACTTTTTTTATTCTCTCATTTGACCTTGTCCCTTCCCAAATGTATTTATGTCTAGTTACTCCCTTTTCCCATTTGCTCCCTTCTATCATCCCCCTCAGCCTATTTGTCCCCTCCTCCCTTACTTTCCTGTAGTGTAAGATAGATTTTCATACCAAATTGAGTGAGCATGTTATTCCCTCCTTAAGCCATATGTGAAGAGAGTAAGTTTCACTTTTCCCCTCTCACCTTCTCCCTTTTCTCCTCCATTGAACAAGATTTTTCTTGTCTCTTTTATGAATTATAGCCTGCCCCATTCCATTTCTCCCTTTCTCCTCCTAGTATTTTCCTCCCTTACCCCTTAATTTTTACTTTTTTTATGGATATCATCTCTTCTGATTCAACTCAACCTGTACTTTCTGTGTGTGTGTGTGTGTGTGTGTGTGTGTGTGTGTGTGTGTACAATCCCTCCACCTACCCAAATACTGAGAAAAGTCTCAAGAGTTGCATATATTATCTTTCCATGTAGGCATGTAAACAGTTCAGCTTTAGAAAGTCTTTCATGATGTCTCTTTCCTGTTTACCTTTTCATACTTCTCTTGATTCTTGAGTTTGAAAGTCAAATTTTCTATTCATTTCTGGTATTTTCATCATGAATGGTTGAAAGTCTTCTATATCATTGAATGACCATTTTTTTCCCCTTGAAGTACTATACTCAGTTTTGCTGGGTAGGTGATTCTTGGTTTTAATCCCAGTTCCTTTGGCTTCTGGAATATCCTGTTCCAAGCTCTTTAATCCCTTAAGGTAGAAGCTGATAGATCCTGTGTTATCCTGATTGTATTTCCACAATACTCAAATTGTTTCTTTCTAGCTGCTTGCAATATTTTCTCCTTGACCTGGGAACTCTGGAATTTGGCTACAATATTCCTAGGACTTTCTCTTTTTGGGTGTCTTTCAGGAGGTGATAGGTGGATTCTTTCGATATTTATTTTGCCCTCTGGATCTAGAATATGAGGGCAGTTTTCCTTGATAATTTAATGGAAAATGATGTCTAGGCTCTTTTTTTGATCATGGCTTTCAGGTAGGTAGTCCCATAACTTTTAAATTGTCTCTCCTGGATCTATTTTCCAGGTCAGTTGTTTTTTCCAATGAGATGCTTCATGTTATCTTCTACTTTTTCAAACTTCTGGTTTTGTTTTCTAACTTTTTAGTTTATCTCATAGTCATTAACTTCCCTGAACTTGATTCTCTCTTTTAAAGAACTATTTTGTTCAGTGAGCTTTTGAACCTTCTTTTCCATTTGGCTAATTCTGCTTTCTAAAGCCTCCTTCTCCTCACTGGCTTTTTGGACCTCTTTTTTCCAATTGAGTTGGCCTCTTTTTAAAGGTGTTATTTTCCTCAGAATTTTTTTGGTTCTCCTTTAGCAGGCTGCTGAGATGCTTTTCAAGCTCTTTTATGGTCTGAGCCCATTTCATATTCATTTTGAAGGTACTGGAGACAGAGGCCTTGACTTCCTTTGACAGTATGCCTGGTTCTTCCTCTTCTGAAAGGATGGAAGGAGACACCTGTTCACCAAGAAAATAACCTTCTGTGGTCTTATATTTTTTCCCTTTTTTGGGCATTTTCCCAGGCAGTTACTTGACTTTTGAATCCTTTGTCAACAGGAGAGTCCTAGTGCTCCTCTTCTCCCCAGTACCGTGCTCAAGGCTGAGATTCATATCAGCTGCTCAACTCCCCCAGGGGCTTTGGGTGGGGGCAGGGCTGCCACTGATGGCTGAAGTTTAGATCAGCTGCTCCCTACTGCCAGAGGGTTTAAGTTGAGCTGCCTGGACAGTGAACCCAGGATGCTTCCACATAGCTGCATGCTGCTGCCGCTGCCTGAGGCTAGTGCAGGGGAAACCCTGTTCCCTCTTGTCCAGTTGGGAAAGCCCTCCCACACTGACCTTTGGAGCTTTCTTTGTCACTTGTGGGTTGAGGGATCTGGGACTCTCCCTGTTGGGAACTCTGCCCCAGAGGTCTGGTCAGGTCCTGTTCCTCCCAATGCTATGTTACCAGAGCTGGGCTCCACTCTGCTCAGTGTCCCGTGAGATAAACCTTTCCTGTTGGCCTTACAGGTTGCCTTTGGCTGGAAATTTCTTTCACTTTGTTGTTCTGTGGCTTCTGCTACTCTAGAATTTGTTGAGAGTCATTTTTTACAGGTATTTTTTAAGCTGTGGGGGAAGCACTAGATATGCATCTTTCTACTCTGCCATCTTTACTCCATCCCAAGATTTTTCTTAAATGGAAAAAACGAGGTGGTATTTGTTGCATTAAGTAAAAATGGCACTCATTGGAAGGATCAGGGGAGCCATAAACCAGACATTATGAATTAATGAAAAAATTATTTATTGAATTCCTATTCCTACTAAGTTCCTAGTGCTATGCTCAGTACTGAGCATGGTCTACAACTACAGAAAGACAATCTATGGTCAAGTTCACACTTTGTTGGTGGAGGTGGGGGGAAGACAATATATTAGAGAGTTCAGTTGCTGGATAAATGAAAATACTTTTAAAAGTTCTAAGTCCCAAAAGTCATGAGAATGCACCAGAGAGGCAGATTGCATGGCCTAGACAGGTATTTTTATTGTTGGAAGGTCAGATGATATTGGGACATTGTAGGGCATACAAGCAGAGTAAATGATAAAGCCAGGAAGTCCTTAGAAAGCAGTATCAGGGCAGATAGCAAGGTTTGTTTCACAGTCCATTTTACCTAAAGGAAAAATTGGTGACTCCCATTAACCCAAAGTCACATGAGCAGGCAAGCAGTCTGGATTGGTTTCTAGGTGGTTTGGGGCAAGAGTTCAACAAGTCAAGAGTTTGGTTGGATCTGACAGACATGAAGATATCTGCCTTTTTCTTTTTATTATTAGCACATGTGAAAAATTTCTACAGTTATTTATAGTATGTTTATAGTATAGTATGTAGTATTTTGTTTATATTATTGGAGAAAAATTAAATAGCACATAGAAAAAGCAAGAAAGCAAAGAAAAAAATGACCAAAGATAGCCATGGAAGACAGCTGAAGGAGGGGAAAGGGTAAAGAGATTGATTTGGAGATTATATTGCAAGGTTAAGAAGTGTGACACTTTAAATTTCACTGTCTGCAAAGTATTGATCGAAGCTTCTCACTTTCTATTTGATTCACTGGATAAGTTTTGAGCTTCAGAATTGCCTTCAACTTTTGAACAGGCAGGTACATACTTCCACTCAGCATTCATGCCACGAGTCATAGTATCCAGCTTAATGAATTGGTCTTTGTGGACAAAATCTTTATTTTTACTTGTTTTCCAGCCATTTTCTTTCCAGTTGCCAACCTACTCATTCATCCCTTTGGTGATAAGTTGATTATCTGTGTACACAGTAAGTCTGTCCTTATTTTAGCCTTTGCTTGCTCAGTCTCTTTGGTAGCTGCTTCTAAAGACGTTTTCTTTGCTGTATGTGATCCAGAATGTGTACCACTTGTGATTAGATCATGATCTGGTCCCCAGTAGACACCAATACCTCCTTGTTCTCCTTCTTTTCCATTATTTTTGCAGCCACCCTTGATATACATAGTGTTAGGGTCTGATGCCTGGTGTGGTTGCCTATATCGACCAGAGCCTCTAGTCTCCCAGCCATAGTCATAACTCCTTGGACTGTGTTTCTAACTCACATCTCCAAAAGCCTGGTATGAAAAGAAAATGAGTTCGACTTCAGAGATGATCTGAATGCCACATTTTAGAAGGGTCATAAGAAAGGTTATTAGGGTGATGAGGAAAGTGGCAGTCATGTTCTTTTATCATAGGTTGATGTCTACTAAGATTTCTTCCAAATCTGAAATTCTCTGATTCTGATTATGTCACTGGTGGTGATTGGATAGGAGAAGAGAAAACTTGGGAGTAAGATGATGAAAACAGTCTTTAAATATCTTAAATTTTGTCATGTCGGTGTGGACTAGATCTACCTGGTCCTATAGGGCTACTGGGTGGGTGCTAAAATAGAATGAAAAACTTTCTAAAAATTAGAGCTGTACTCAAGTGACACAGGTTATTTTAGGGGGAATGGATTCTTCTCCAGCTAGATCACGCTCTCTCAGAGGTAGCTGGTGATGCAGGGGATAGAGCCCTGATTCTGGAGTCAGGAAGACAGGAGTTCAAATTTGACTTCTGGAACTTACGAGCTGTGTGGCCCTGGACAAGTCACCTAACAACTCTCTGTTTCAGTTTCCTCATCTCTAAAATGAGCATCTCTGAACCCTACCTCAAAGGGTTGTTGTGAAAATCAAATAAAATAATATTTGTAAAAAAACTAAAGGGATCTAGTAGGTTCCATATAAATGCTTATTCTTCTTCCTTCCTTCTCTTTCCCCCCATTTTAATAGGATGCCAGTTCCTTGAGAAGAAGGATCATTTCATTTTCTGTTGTTATCCCCAGCACCTAACTTAGTGCCTGGAACATAGGAGGTGCTTATTACATGATGGTTATATTGGATTATCAGGGATGTTATGACAAAAATCATGATTTAGTTAGGTATAGGACCTCTATGGGCCCTTTGGTTCTGTGATCCCTTCCATAGTCCTTACCAAAATGTCAACAAGCTGAGAGTACATTGCCAGGGTATAGAGTAACAAAATAGGTTTAGAACATTGGGTACTTCCAAAAGACTTGATCAAAGATGGGATGAGATGGGGAAAGATCCTTAATCTGCTAGAGATTAACACAAAAGAACTAAGCATTTTAAAGATATACAGCATTTTAGGATTCTACTGAATAATAATGCTTAGGATCAAGACAGGTGATAATCGTGTTTAGACTAAATCTCAGTTTTCCTGATTCCTCATCCAATGCTTGAGTGATATTAGAATAAGAATCTAGAACTACAGCTGGAAGGGATTGTAAAGACCATCTAGTCTGACCTTCTCATTTTTGAGGTGAAAAAACTGGGGCTCCAAGAGGTGAGTTAATGGTTAATATAACATAATATAGTTAATATATGACAGAAGTGGGATTCAAACTCAGGTCTTCTGATGCAAAACTGGTACTCTTTCCACTATACCTCTTTGCCTTTCTATTTAGTATCACAACTCTTTGGCTCCCTTCACTTAGAGGGTAGAACAAATTCCCATGTTTTTACGATACTGCATCAACCTTCTGATAGTAGGATTTTCTTTAAAAATTTGTATTTAGTTTTCAACCTTCAACATTTCGTTTTCAACATTCAACACTTTTATAAGACTTTGAATTCCCAATTTTTTCTTCCTCCCTCCCTTCCCCTTCCCCAAGGTGGCAGTCAAACTAATATAGGCTTTACATGCAAAATCATGTTAAAAATATTTCACATTGCTCATGTTGTGAAAGAAGAATCAGGATAAAAGGAATAAAACACAAGAAAGTGAAAAACAACAAAAAAGTGAAAATAGTATGCTTTGATCTGCATTCAGACTCCATAGTTCTTTCTCTGGCTGTGGATATCATTTTCCATCAAGAGTCTTTCCAAATTGTCTTAGATCATTGTATTTCTGCAAGAGTTAAGTCTATCAAATTTGAACATCATACAATGTTGCTGCTACTGTGTATAATGTTCTCCTGGTTCTGCTCACTTCACTTCAGTTGTGGTAAATCTTTCCAAGTTTTCCTGAAATCCAGCTGCTCATCATTTCTTATAGCACAACAGTATTCCAATACATTCATATATGACAACTTGTTCAGCCATTCCCCAGTTGAAGGGCATCCCCTTAATTTCCAGTTCTTTGCCACCACAAAAAGAACTGGCAGTAGGAATGCAGGGAGAGTTGATACCCTATATGATGTCACTTTGGCATGGAATTTCAGAAAGAGTAAAATGGGAGCTTGACAGGTGACTGCTACTCCATCTTGGACCCTTGAATGAATTCAGAGAGGTCAAGTAGAAACAATTTATAAAGGTTCTTGGATCCATTTACTGTCCTGAATATGGTATTTAATTGATTTGGGGACTGAATGCAATTTAATGTATTTGCAATTTTCCTTGAAGGGCAATTTAGTATGGAGGATACAGAATCTTCCTCAGAGTCAGGATAAACAGGGTTCGAGTCATACCTGTGACATATAGCATCTCCTGACCCTGAGCAATTTCTTTAACCTCTCAGTATGGTAGGTAGCCCTCTCAGACTCTAAGTAGCAGAACTGTTTTCAATCTGCATGAGTAGAGGGAGTTTCCACTTTAGGTAGTTCCTTACACTGAGGAAATCATGTCTGTTTTGTCACTGTTGTTGTTTTTAAGGAGCATGTGTTAAGCATCTCAGGTAGACTGCTAGATACTAGGGATGCAATATTTAGGAATTCAGTGTGTTGTCAGGAAGAGCATGCTGTCTTGGGAGTCACTTGAACTGGGTTGGAATCTCAGTGGTATTGTCTGTTTGATTACGGGCAAGTAACAACCTCTTTGAGTTTCGTCTTCCTCATCCGTTAAAATAAGGGTTTTGAATGAGGTAACTTTTGACACCTTTTCTAGCTCAAAATCTAGGATATACTAATGGAGGAAATTTAGCAATATAAAGATTTAACTTTCTTCTTTCTCTATGCTAGGTCAACTTTTCCCTTTGGAAAGGTATATTAATAGAGTAAACTTCTGATACTTTGGCAGATCTGTAATCCCATCAATGGGGGTACCTTCTTCCAGTGACTCAGATCGTATCTCATTCCTCCCTTCCCATCCTATGTGATGGACAAAGCAGTTTTTCAAGTCCTGGATATACAAAAACATAAAGCTAATTAGACTTTACCTTCAATGAACTTAGACCACTTTCACACTTTGCCTAACAAACCTTCAAAATATTTTTGTAACAAAAATTGTTATCAATCAAATTTGCCAAAAAATTAAAAAAAATTTCATGTCTATCCAAAGCATTAGTCATTTACAAATTTTTCTCAATGCTTCCCACACTTACCATAACTATTTTTTAAGCAGACCTATAATTTCATCAGTGGGTAGAATTCCCAGCACCAGTGCTGATCAGCAACAATTCTGTAATTTAGAGTCAGATATTTCTGTGGGTCACTGGGAGTTTAATAGGTACTTTTATGTTCACACAGCAAGATTGTCTGAGAGGTGAGACCTGAATTCAGCTCTTCTATGAGCAGATCACTTATATTTGTAAGTTTATCTGTAAAGTGAGATAAGCTTGATGGCCTCTGACATCCTTCTCAGCTTCTCCTATCTACTATACCATTCTTACATCACTGAAATTATGGGTTCTAACCATTTTTTGGTGTTTACCATGATCCCCTTTGACAGTCTGGTAAAACCTGTGGGTTTCTTTTCAGAATAATGTTTATTGCCTACATTCTTAATTGAAGGAAATGTTAAATTATAGTTAGACATTAGTGAAAATAAAGATGCATTTTTTCCCTATTCAACTTCACAAACCCCCTGAAATTGAAGAACCCTTAATTTAAATAATGAATAAGTGAGTACTTGTACACTAAACTGGTGAGGCACTAGCATAATAGATGGTATTTTTTTAAATACTCTTTTTCAAAACCCTTCTTCGAGTGATATTTTTTAAGACCTTGGGCTTCTGATCCAGTCATTGCTTACATGAATGTCTGTTCACTGGATAAATATTTTCATCCCTTTTTATATTAAAAAACAAAACAGAGAACATTGTTTTTCTGACAAGTCAGGTGGGAGCTTGACTATTAAACATCACAGAAGGATAATGTTCCAAAAATGTAAACAACAGAAGGATGTGCCTCCAGGTACCTAGTTGTTGAATGAATGCATATCTTCACTCAGACTCCGTTGGTTCTTTCTTTGGAGGTGGGTAGTATTTTTCATCATGATCTTTTTGGAATTGTATTGGATCTTTGTATGGTTGAAAGTAGCTAAGTAATTCACAGTTAATTATATAATATTATTATAATTATATAATATTGCTGTTACTGTGTTCTCCTGGTTCTACTCATATCATTTTGTATCAGTTCATATAAATCTTCCCAGGTTTTTCTGTGACCACTCTCTTGCTCATTACTTATAGAATAACAGTTTTACATCACAATCACATACTACAACTTGTTCAGCTATTTCCCAATTGATAGGCAGATTTGAGAGGATCTTCAATTTCCAATTCTTTGCTAAGACAAAAAGAACTATAAATATTTTTGTACATATAAGTTCTTTTCCTTTAATTTCTCTGAGATTTTGCTGGGTCTAAGGATACATACAGTTTTGTAGACCTTTGGGCATAGTTCATAATTTTTTTAACCTATTGATCTTGTGCTCTGAAAACATGTACTTATCTTTTTCTTACTTTTTGATGAAAACACACTAATCTTTCTATAGCTGCCTGAGGATGATGGTCTCTCTATTTCATTAGTTTTGTATAAGTTCTGATTTAAAAATTTCCAAATTCGTTATGTTTCATTTTGTAGTTCCAAAAGTATATTTTAAAGTTGCTGTGGCATATATATCAATTATTTTAAACATATATCATTCCCATTGAGGTCTGATTTCAGAATGATGATGGTTCTCTTAAAACACATGATCACAATTTTTGCAATAGTCATTTTGTGTTTTATATGCCTTGAATGGAATATAAACAGATATTTGAAAATAAGATTTTTGTTCATTGGTTCTCATTGACCTCTAGATTCAAACTCACAGTCTTTAGTCTCTATCATTCTTGGGTCACTTATTATTATTATTATCCTTGCATGACCTAGGAAAAACTTTTCACTTTTAGAAATATTAACAAATCGAAATAATTTAGATTATAAAGTAACAAGTTAAAATGTATAGTTAAGAATATCATAAATACTTATGGTAACATTTTACATACTGAATTGTATATTAGATTTTAACTTTTAAGAAGAAAAAGAAACACTGGAAATGCAAATGAAAAATATTCATTTATTTGAAAAGATCATATGATAACTAGTGACATTATTTAGTTGTTGTTGTTTTAGTAAGAAACTATTCTAATACAGTGATACTCAAACATTCTGAAGCTTTTAACTATTTCTTAATACCACTGCTCCCTAAAACGGAAACGTGTTGCAACCAATTTTAAGAATGGGGAAGAGCACTACCTATAAACTTCTGTGGTCATGAAGGCACAAGAATGTGTTGCAAAAGAAAAATAAATCAAATTTAGCACTGGATGATTGTAATGACCAAGTCTGGCCCCTTAGGAGAGGTATGAGATTTCTCCTCTCCCTTATTTGCAGAGATGGGAAACTATGGCTTATACTGTTGAACTTCCTTGATGTTTTATTTACTTTTGATAAATTACATTAAAAAAATATATTATTTGTTACAAAGGATGACTCTCTGGCTGGGCAAGTAGAAGGTTTTATAAGGAAATAAAGGCAATATAAATTAAAGATATCAATACAAACTTTGAAAATTAAAAAAGTCAGCTTTAGAGATATTCTATAACATGCCGTGGTAACACATTGTATTTTTTCAAAATCCTTATAGTCAACCAAGAAAATAAATTATATATCTAGGTATGTGTAGGAAATATTCTATATGTTATTTATAATGCAAAAATGAATAAAATGTGGGCCATAGCCTTCAGGAACTTACAATCTAATTAGAGGGGCCAGAGATAGGCTTCTTACTTCAGTATGGTATCTTTATTCTGTAGATACTCACGTATGTACACGTTATCTCTCCTGATAACATATGTCTTGAGACTTTTTCTTAATTATATATTTGTATTCCCAATGTTCAGCACATAACACACACCTGATGCATGTTGAATGTGTTAAAAATACAAAATCAAAAGCTATTGAATAATTCAATAGCTCCATCAAGAGTGGCAAAATGGAGTGGTGGAAGGGGTTGGATTTAATATGCTCCTCAAGGGATGACTTCTGGAAGGAAAGAGGACAATTGAGCTGGCAGAATGTCATGAACCAAGATGTAGAAATGGGAAAGCTTATTTGGGAATGATATACATTCTCTCTGCCTCCTTAATACTTTCTAAACCATTTTTGTGTCATCAACAAACAAGAATTCAGGGATACTAAATTAATTTTTAAATATCATTCTAAGTGTAAAGTGGGCAAGAAGATTCTTAAAATTCTATTTCATTTAAGGGCATTTCTTATTTCTGTAATTTCCATGTCAAATAAAAATGTGGCTGTGGTTTTTCTTAAGCCTTGTATCTAACTAGGCTTTATGTTATGGAATCTCAATATGATCCTATTCACTACAAAATAAAATCTAGTATGAAGCATAGCTATTTTGGAGCCATTCCAGTGAATTGATTTATGTAAGTGCTGTAATTTTTAATAATTCATTCTTAGAGCATGAATTCAAAGAGTTGAAAAAATATGGAAATTAGTGGTAGGAGACATCAGCTTGATTTGTGTAAGAGTACATATCACCCCAGGCCTTGGAAATGTTTCTAAATTACAAGATCTCAGACCTAGAAAGGTCTTCAGATGCTATCCAGTGCAACTCATACCTAAACAACACTATCTTCTCCTACATACCTGACAAGTGGTCAGTCTTTGCTCAAAACCTTTGAATGAGGTGAGATGGTATTAATCCATTATTGCGCAAGGCATTGCATAGAATATTATTAGATAGCTCTAATTTTTAGGAAACTTTTGTTTTTTAAACATCAAGTCAAAACCTGCCTTTCTGTGGCTTTTGCTGCAGAAGTTATTATCCTAGTTCTTCTCATGGAAAAGAATAATTCTAATCCTTCTTTGACATGAGAATCCTTAAAATACTTGCAGTCCATGATACTGCCCATCATCCTAAATCTTCTCTCTCAATCCATCAATCAAGAAGTATTTATTACATGCCTACCAGGTGCCCCTGTAGGGGTAAAAATAAAATGAACCAAACTTAATAGTGAACTGCCGAGCATTAAAACTCTATGGTGGAGAATGCAAGTCAGATGGGCTGGCTACATTGCTAAAATACCAAACAAACATTTGCTTACAAGACTATTTTACAGAGAAAGAAGGCACTCACATGGTAGTCAGAAGAAGCAATACAAGGACATTCTCATAGTCCCTCTGAAGAACTTTGGAATAGATTGTGAGGCAGAGGAGACACTGGCATAGGACTGCCCAGCATGGTGGGCACACATCAAAGAAGGCACTGTGTTCCATAAGCAAAGGAGGATTGCAATAACTCAAAAGAAAAATGAGGTGTGCAAATTTACTACTCCAAATGGTCTTATTGACTCTTTGTGCCTAACCTGCAGTAGAACCTTCTGAGTTCTCAATGGTCTGATCCGCCATAGTCAGATATGCTGTACCTTGACCCTGACATAATGATGTCATTTTGGTTTTCTTTGAGCATGAAGAATACCATTTTGTATTTGGGGAGATACACTCCACATATGTACATACACAAAAATATAAAATTAATACAAAGTCATAAACAGTGTAGTCAAGGAGGAAGGGCAGTGATGCAGAGATGAGATGGGGATGGATTACATGCATGATGGAATGCTGTGTCTAAGGAGCAGAGAGAAAGACATTTTAACTGGACCACAGAGTGTGGGAAGGTGAGCTCTTTTAACCAATTTTAATATAGTTAACATTTCAGATAGCTAACATTTATACAGGCTTGATCTCATTTGATCTTCACCATGACACTATAAGGTTGGCATTATTATTATCCCCATTTTTATAGATGAGGAAACAGACGAAGAGAGGTTAAGTGACTTGCCCCAAATTTCAGAGCTAGTAAGTGTTGGAAGAAGGATCTGAACTCAGATCTTCTGACTCTTAGTGCAATGTTCCATCCACTGTACCACTTAGCTGTTACCTTGAGGTTTTTCATCATTGTGGTTCCTTCCTTTTGGACACTTTCTAATTAAACACTAACCTTCCTAATATATGGCACCCAGGATACAGCATTCCAGTTCTGGTCTGGTCAGGACAGAGAACAGCAAGACTGTCAGCTTGCTGATTGTGGATACTGTATATCTTTAATTACTAGGAAAGCCCAAAATGGTTTTTATTGGAGGCTAAAGCACAATGTTAACTCATATTAAACTTTCAGCACATTAAAACACCTAAATGTTTCATACAAACTGCTACCAAGCCCTGAATCCCCCATCTTTTATAGATGAAGTTCATATTTTCACCTCAAGCCTACAGCTGTACATTTATCCCTATTTAATTAAAGTTTTTTTGTTCAACCTGTCAAGATATTTCTCAATTTGTATCACCTATAAATTTTATGAACATGCCCTCTATGTCTTTATTAAACAGCCCAATGAGTTAATAGAAACCTCTCTCTAAACTGTCATAGATCCATTAATGGCTATTCTTTGGGTCTTACTCTTGAGATCCAACCAGTTTTGAATCCACCTTATTGTACTATCAGTTAGCTCCCATTCCCATATTTTTCACAAATGTAATATTAATGACTTCATGAAATGTTTTTCTAATAACTAGGTAAATAATATCCATAAAATTACCTTGAGTTATTATTCTTGTAATTCTGTTTTAAAAAAGAAAAAAGGAAATCTGTTTAGTCTGGCATGATATGGTTTTTATAAAATCACACTGAATCTTTGTTTATTAACTATGCCTTTAATAATTCTTACGTGGATCTGGGATCTTATCGATTTGAAATTCCCTTCAAATAATGCAGATTATGACCAATCTATTCTTGCTTATCTTGTCCAACTCTCATCCTTATCTTCCCATAAGTTTGCATTAGGGAGTTTACCTACAGTGTTGGGGGCCTTGAGTTGTCCTGATATCTCAAGGGTACTAGTGGAACACTTCAGCTGTCTTCTATTACTTTCCCTTACTGCATGAACTTTAGTAATGTGTTTTGGAATATTTCCAAAAATTGAATTAAAACTTAGTAATTTGTCTATTACATTGTCTTTCCTTCTTTGGGAACAGGGACATTTGTGCTCTAGTAGTCCTGTGACATCTCTCCTATTCTCCACAATCTTTACATATATATACACACACACAAAACCACATATGTAGCATGTATACATGTATGCGTATGCATGCATATGCACACACAGGTATATGCATACATATTACAAACATGTATATGTATACATATTCATGCATGTATATACACATGTGAACATATGCATATATGTATATATTTAACAAAGATGAATATTTCAGTAGAATATTTCAGTATACAAAGAATAAAAAAATAAGATTGTAAATAAAATTGATTTTGTTATATGGGTTTTGAAAGTGAACATTAAATATAGCACAATGGTGATAAAATGTCATGGTTTCTTTATGAGCCCATGTAAACCTTATTTTGTTTTCTTCTGAGGATTAAATTTTTTAAAATTTCATTTTTAATGACAGAAACCTATTTTTTCCCTCTTACCTGCATTCCTTCCACTTTAAAAGAAAAATAAATATAGTAATCAAAACAAATCCTTGCGTTAGCCATGTCTTCCCCAATATATCTTAATCTGTACATTGTGTCCAGTCAAGTTTTTTTTTCCACTTTGTAATTGAATCTCTAGGATTTTCTAAGTAAACCAATTTATCATCTGTGTAAAGTTACAATTTTGTTTGTTCTTTGCTTATGCTTATTTCGTCAATTTCTTTTGCTTGTCAGTTCAAGCAACATAGCAAATAATAAACAACTTTGCTCTACTCCTTACCTTGTTATAAAGGTCTCTGGCTTATTCCCATTACATATAGTTCTGGTTTTTGGTGTTAGATATTATTTGTTAAGTGCTTACCATGTGCCAAGTACTGTGCTTAGCCCTGGAATATAAACATAAGAAAAAAAAGACAGAGAGGAGTTCCAAAATTTGAGTTCGAAGGCTGAAATTTTTGAAACATAATGGAAAAGTTCAGAAGGTTATAGCTTGGTGAGGTAAACGAAGAGATGGCTGATCTCAGCGCTCTTCTTGAACCGAAGTTCTGCAAGGAGCTCTCTGTCTTTCAACACAAAATGAACCATTTATTCTCATATTTTCTCTAATTGTTGTTGTTTTTAACAGGAATGATTATTATATTTTGTCAGGTTTTTTCACATCTATCAATGTATGATTTTTTGTTATTTTTATTAATATAATCTATTATGTAGATAGTTTTCCCATTATTTAACCAATCTTGCATTCCTGGGATAATTCTAACCTGGCTATAGTGTAGAATATTGATTATATGTTACAGTAAGCTCTTTGCTAATATTTTGTTGTAAAATTTTTGGGTGAATATTCATTGAGGATATTGTACTGTAATTTTCTTTCTCTGTTTTGACTCTTAGGTTTGGGTATCAGGAACATTTTTGTACCATAGAATAATTTTGGTAGATAGAACTCTTTCTTTTCTTACTTTTTAAACAATTTGTGTAACAATGAAATTAATTTTTCTTTAAATGCTTGAAAGAATTCATTTATAAATCCATATGATCTTGGGTATTTTATCCTTTGTGATCTCCTTTATGCATTTTTCCATTTTTTTCTTACATTGATTTATCTATTCTCTATTGTTTTATTTATGTATATTTTTTAATGTTCCAGATATTCATCATTTCATTTAGATTACCAATTTTATTAGCATGTGATTGCCTAAAATAGTCTCTAATAGTTCACTTCACTTAATTTGTTGTAAATTTACTTTTTTGTTTTAGATACTGTTAATTTAGTTTTCTTTTAAAAAAATCAAATTAGCTATGAGTTTATTTCTATTCTATTTTCTCTCCTCCAAGGGAAAAACATTTCCTACTTTCATTTGTTAATTTGGTATTCTTTTTCTTTTTGCTCACAAAGTTGTTAATGTTTTCTTTGGTTTGTATTTCTATTTTTGTGTTTAATCAGATTTGTTAAAAAATTTCATTGATTCTCTATATTTTAAAAGTGATTTTTAAGTTTTTAGTTGCTCACCCATTTTTTCTTGTATTAATGAAAATATCTAGAGATATAAATTCTTTTCTAAAGACTGACTTAATGATTCTCCAAATTTGATATGCCATATCCTCATCATTATTTTTTATGAATTCTACCCATTTTTAGTATTAGAATATTTAGTCTTCAATTAACTTTAATTATTTCTTGTAGGTAATTTATTGAATTTCATTTTTATTGTATTGAGGATTATAAAAGATATATTTTAACTTTTCTGCTTTTCTACTTTTGTTTGAAGTTTTTTATATACTAATCCTTGACACTTTTGTAAAGGTTCCAAGTATAGTTGAGAAATATGCAAACTTCTTTATGTTCCAATTTAATTATCACTGGAGGTATATCATATTGAACTTTCCTACAATTCTGTTCAGGTTTTTAAATTCTTTCTCTTTTGTTGTTGTTAGATCTTTGTAGATTTAAAAGAGTACATTAAGGTCCCTCACTATTACAGCTTTTAGGTCTGTTTCCATTTAACTTATTCAACTTTTTCTTCAAATATTTAGATTTCAGTGCATATATGTTTAGAAATGATGTTGATTCGTTGTTGATAGAAGCTTTCAGTAAAATGTAGTTTCCCTGATTATACCTCCTTTAATCAGATCTTGTTGTGACCTTGTTGAATATCATGATTTCTAACTTTTTTTTTATTAGCTGAAGCATGAATAATTTGGCTTTCCCCTCACTTTAATCCTGTGAGTTTTTATGTTTACGTGTTTTACTTATAAATAATATTGTTATGGTCTGCTTTCTAATCTATATGCTATTTTCCATTTTATGAGTAAATTCATCTCACTCACTTTCACAGATAAGATAGTTAACTGTGTATTACCTTTTAGTCTATTCTCATATTTCCCCCTCTTTTGCTTCCTTCCCTCTTTTTATTAAGAAGGGAGCAGTGAATGAGAAGTATGCTCAACAACAGTGCATAGGTAAGGGTGTGCTGGAGCCAGCTCTAACTGATGTGTGAGAGCCCACGTACTTTAGAAACTGCTACAAGTCAGAGTGTAATTTACTGTGTTGTTGATGGTCTTGACTTATGGAAGTGTTAATCATATAAATTAAGCTTAAAAGTGAATTTGAATGCATTTTTTTTCTCTTGGAGAGTCATGTTATTGAACATTTACCAGCAGTCTCCTCTATTGCTTTATAAAACATTGATTGAGATCATCAGAAGTGCAGCAGGAGGTTTAGAGAATGAAGTCATCACCAGACTGGATGCCTGGTGATTTTAGGCTGATGATGGTAATAAAAACTGACATCTGTATAACGCTTGAAGGTCTACAAAGTGCTTTACATGAATTACCTCATTTAAACTTCACAATACCCCTGCTGCTAGGTTTAATGCAATTTACTGCCTCTACTCCTCTGCCTCTGTTTCCTTTCCTTCATCCAGAGCCCAATTGAAGGATCTAACTCCTTCCTGCCTCTTTTCTTCAGTTCCTTCCTTCCTTCCTTCCTTCCTTCCTTCCTTCCTTCCTTCCTTCCTTCCTTCCTTCCTTCCTTCCTTCCTTCCTTCCTTCCTCTCTCTCTCTCTCTCTCTCTCTCTCTCTCTCTCTCTCTCTCTCTCTCTCTCTCTCTCTCTCTCTCTCTCTCTCTCTCCCTCTCTCTCTCTCTCTCTCTGTGCATGCACACATACCCTGAATTAACCAATTCAGGTGAGTGTAAGGTACAAGTATCTTCCATCATTTCTGCCTTGTTTATATATCTTCATTTATTTTCCTAATTATCTGAGGCAATTTCCCTCACTCTTCCTTACTCTTTCCTTTCCCCTTTTAAGATCTCCCAAACATAACAAAACCACCACAAGTCCTCATCTTACTTGACTCTTTGACCACTGATGATTTTAGGGTTCTGAGGAGAACTCCCCTTCTATTAGAAGGTAAACCCAATACTTGTTTACTCCTTTATGAAATCTCACTTGTATTCCCTTTTTAATGTATTTCTTGACTGCTGTGACCATATTTCAGTTTCTACTTATCTCTGGTCTTCATCAAGAATGTTTGGAAGTCCTCTGTTTCGTTAATGGTCTGCTTCCATCCTACACTCTCCCATATGGTTATGTTTTTCTGTTAAAGTTATTCTGACCACTTATGGTGGTTTTTTTTTCCTTTGCCCTGGTAACACATAGTTTTAGCTCTAATGTTCCTAGAAGATTTCATCCTGGGGTTTTTTATAGGAAGTATATGACACAGTCTTTTTATTTTTTTATTTGCCCTCTGATAAATGAGATAAAATTATTTCTCCTTACCTGTCCTTCACGTCGGTTTTGTTTAAATGATACTTTATATTTTCTACTATTTTTCAGTTTTATCTTTTAATATTTCCTGCTGTCTTATGGAACCATTACCTTCTTTTTGGTTCATTTTGAATCTTCAAGGAGTCTGTTGCATTGGTAGGATCTTATACCTCTTTTGCTACATTATTAATACTCTCCCTAAGAATTTCTTCCATTTTTTCAAGTTCTTTCTTTACTTCAATCATTTCATTTACCAAGTCATTTCAACTTAACTTTTAATTTTTTTTTCAGAAATAATAGTTGAACTCATGCCCAAGTTGTATTTTTTTTATAAATGTTTCAAAGTCATTCTCTTTTTCTAGCATCATGTTTTGAGCATGTCTGTCACCTGTATAGCTCTTTATAGCAGGATCCATTTTTTATTTACTCCTTTTTAAATTTATTTTCCAACTTTGAAATTTGTGTTGGGGCCAGTCTCTAAACACTTCTGGAGGGATGGTCTGGGCCATACTTTTTCCTTTTTGGTGTTCTGTTGGATTTTTTTTTTAATTTTTTTTTTTTTTACTGAGTGTTGTATTTTTCAAGGATTTAGAGACAACTTAGATATAGGACCTGCAGACTTTCAGTGTGCCCAAAAGTGTATCCAGGGTGAATTTTTATTGCTGCCTGTTTTGAGTCTGAGCAACATAACTGTGAGCTGACCCCTGGTTGGAACTCCAGTAGAATGCTACTGGACCATCATCAATTATCTTTGCAGGTTCAGAGTAACAGAACTGTATGTTCCCTTTCTGGTCTGAGCTTCTTCACTGGTTGTTTCAGTACAGGATTAAGAAAGAATTGGGTGTGGATCTGATATTGTGCTCCACTTTCTATGTCAGTCACACAACAGCTGCTTGCTTGTTACTTCTTTCTGCACAGTACACATTCTTGGATTGCAACCACTACTTGCCTTGTTCTACCATTTTCCTCTGAATATACTGCATCTATTACTGAATTCTGTGGTATGAGTGACAGTTGGTACCTATTCCACTCCCTTACATGGTGTCAGGCTTCTCTGTGCTACATCTTGGTATCTTTTCATGCCCTAAAACACAGTGATAGCCTCTCTATTAGCTCCAAACTAGAAGGCTCTTTAGCACCCTTTTAGTTAAACCCCATCTTGGTTGTCCACAGATCTTTTTCCCCCTATGTCTACTTGTGCTAGAAAAATGACTCACTGTATTTTTTCCCTGAATTTTGGTAGTGCCTTTGTCAATTCTTTCAATGGCCTAGGATATAGTTCAACTGTGCCAAGTAACTTGAATTTATCTAACTGCTTTCTGAAGATGATGATTCCATACATGACCATCAGAATTGCTATCATTAAAATCTTTTGGAAAATGGGACTTTGCCACTTTAACAAATACCCAATGGTTCATGCTATCATGTGTATTTTTCCATATCATATGAGCATTTTGTGAAAGATTGATGCTATGTGTCCAATACAATGAATAATATTACAAATTTTACAAAATTTGTAATATTACAAATATTACAAAATATAGTACAAAGATTAATGTCAATACGAAATCAAAACACCTATGGTTTAGTTATACAATGCTACCATTTCAATGGTGATGGGTAGTCATATCTCAGATGAATTATTTTTATGCTCATTTCTTATCAGTTCTTTACTAGAAACACATATAGGGAACTATTGAAAGAGCAGATGTTACTCGTATTTTATTTCTGCTGTAGAGTACTTACATATTCACTGGCTTAGGACATGTTTAAAAGTCTGGCATTCAAAGCTGCTACTACTTTGGGGAAAAAACACCCACACAGCAGGCTGATGTTAATCACAAGTGTATTCTTTCAGCAGGATAATTGAAAGCTTTAGTGGTTATGTAAATAAATTTTACCCAAAGTAAATAATAGAGATTTATAGTGGATAAAAGAGAAGAATCCAAAGAGAACAAACAGAAAATGGTAACTATTATTCTAATAATGTATTCTAACAAAAACTTATGGACTTAATAGTTTACAAAAAAAGAAACACATATCTTTTCCACTGATTTAAAAAGAATAAATGTGAGATATTATAAGCTGATAAACAGGAAAAAAAGTGTACAGGCATTTTTCCTATATTTATGTCATGTGTACTCTTGCATATAATTTCTATAAGATCTCCCCCAAAACTAATGGTAAAGTGCCAGATATATTTTTTAATGATTATTTTCTAAGAAAATTCAGTGGACTTAGTGACAACAAAGACTTCTGTTGGAAAAATTGTAATATGATTTTGTTGAAAGAGGACTGTACTTGAAGTAAAAAGAAATGTAGGTTCAAATCCTACCCCAGATATTCACTGTCGTTTATGACACTGAGTAAGTCACTTCTCCTCAAGTGTGTTTTGATTTCTGCCTCCCTGGTCTGAGCTTTGCAAGCCCCTTACCAATTTTAGACTTCAGTAATACAACTGTGAGCTTGTCCCTGAATGGAACTCCAGTAGAATGCTACTAGACCAAACTACCATCAACTAGCTCAGCAGGTTCAGATTACAGAACTATATGCTCCTCTTTGGTCTGAGCTTCTGCCCTAGTTATTTCAGCGTAGACTTCAGAATGAATCTACCAGGCCTGCATCTGAGTACAAGTTTGCTTTGTATTCTAGGTAAGAGCCACACAGTAGCTGCTACTTCTATTACTTTTTGCCCATTACACATTCAATTTCTCATATATATAAAGGAGGTGTGTGTGTGTGTATGTGTGTGTGTGTGTGTGTGTGTGTGTGTGTGTGTGTGTGTGCGTATAGGCCAATAAAAGTATCTATCTCGTGGGGTTATTTTGAATATTAAATGAGATCACCGATATAAAGCACTTTGACAACCTTAAAGCCCTGCAAAATGGTAGCTATTATTATGGTCCTGGCCATGCTAATGAATTGCCTCTTTTCCCTTACTTTGGACACATTTTTTTCTGGTTTTTCTGGTTCCCTCTTTTGTAAAATGAGAGTTGAGCTAAAGGGTCTTTATGGTCCCCTCCACTTCTAAATTCTCTGATTAACATATTGTAGGTAAAGGGTTTCAAGTCCTTCTATATAATAATAATTGACATTTACATAGTACTTAATGGTCTTAAAAATGCTGTCACCTGCCTTATGTCATTTGATCCTCTAAACCACCCTTAGAAATAAGAGCAGGCTGCATTACATAACCCATGTTCTTTGAAGTTCCTTCCAACTAAAGTTCTATGATTTTGTAATACTGCAATTTTAGCTAGACTTTCACTATTGCCCTGTAGTCCCTTATAACCTTTGACTTTCTATCATATCCACATCGCCAGTCCTTAACCTTAATCCAGTCTCGCCATTTTTTTTTCCTCTAGCCCCATTGCTGGCCTTCCTAGCACTCCTCATTGGTTACACTCAAATTCATATTATCTGATTTTGATGACCTCTTACTCCAACTCCCTTTATCCACTTCTTCGTTACACTTTCTTTTATTTCTCGCAGCAATTGCTCTAAAATTTTCCCTCTCTCTTCAAGTTCTCATCCTTACTTCAATTACTTTCAGCTCCATTACTGATAAGATAGAGCCCTTTCAATGTGAACTTTCTCCACTCTTCCATCTCCACCTCAAATTTGTCTAAAGTTCCACCTATCTTCTTTTCTCAGGGCTCAGAGAATGAGGTTTTCTTCTTCCTTGCCAATGCTAACCCCAATGTCTGCACCTTACATCTCATTTTTTCTCCTTTAACCATATGAGTTTAGTCTATTAATCACTTTTTTCTTTCAATTTCAATCCTTAGATCTTTTGTTGACTCCTCTAGTTGTTTATATGTCTTAAATATAAGGCACTAGCAACCTCATCGACTGACATGACTATCACCTCTATGAAGATGCTCCCAAATCAGCATTGCCAGTTGTGAACTTTCTGTCAAATTCCCAGTCTCTATTTTCAATTATTGGTTGGAATTCGCCAGTTTTCAATGCTGACACATTTACATGTTGAAAACTGAATGTGTTATCTTCTAGCTCAAACACTATTCACTCAACATCTCCCCAAATTTGTGGATAATATGATCATCTTATATCACTCAGAAATGTAGTTAACTGTAGTTATCTGTCACTGTATGTTTGGAACTCATTTTTTGAACCCATGTATAAGAATTTATATTTCTCTTTATATTTTATCTTATTAATTTTGGTCCATTGTTTTAATCTGTTGGTTAGCATTACATTTGTATCCTGACCCTCTTATTCAATGTGTTAGGTATCCCTCCCACAATCTGCAACCTTGACAGTCTCCCAGTATTCCCCTGCTTTCTGTTTAATGGAGCTGGAGACTATCACCAAATTTTGCTGACGTGGTCTATTGTAAATTATTGTTACATAATTTCAACTGTGGCTATACTTCAGTAAGAAATTCATTTTACATTTCCTTTATTGATTCACTATTACTTTCACACAGAGACAATAACAAACCTTTTTATCCCTTCCTCCCACTTTATCTCTCCATCCCACCCACTCAGCAGAGACTCTCACCTCATACTTCACCAAAAAATTGAGGTCATTTTCTAAGACATCCCTCTTCTTCCCTCCTCTTCACATCACTCAAATGTCTTTCTCCAGTCAATCAATCAATCAATCAGTCAATCAGTCAATCAATCAATCAGTATTTGTTAAGCACCTGTTAGATCCTTCTTTACCTCTAACACAAATAAGTAGTCCTTCCTCTTGTTAAGGAAAACCCCTCTATCTGAACCCTTAATTTTGCCTTCTTTTTTTCTTAGCAAATTGATCCCACTATCCAAGGATAAAAAATAAAGGATGTAAAGCACATTTTAAACCTTAAAACGCTATATACACACACATATATGTATGTATGTATATATATATATATATACCATTTGTAATAATAATGACAGTGAAGATGAGTATAGTGACCAGCCTACAAAGTGAAGACTTTATTCACTGAATCTTCTATTGAAGTCCATCTGAGATTAAGCAATGTCTATAGGGCAACACGGGGTATGTCAGCAAATATTTCACATCCTTACTCTTGGGAGGAGGAAATGTATGCATGATGCACTTTTAAGTTTAATACGCATTTAGAGTTTACAATTTTTGGCATATTGTCTCCATTGTTAGAATATGAGCTCCTTGAGGGCAGGACCAATATTTTTGCCTTACTTTGTATTCCCTTCTTAGATCAGTGCCTGACATGTAATAAATATTTAACAAATACTTCTTGACTGACTAAAAATAAAAATTGAGTGATTCTTCCTTCTCATCATCATTTGTTACTACCTTTCTGTCCATCACACAGCAGCGGCACCTTCTTTAAAAAAAAAACTTAATAACTCGACCTTGTATATTGATGTGTTAAAGAAAAAATGCATTACTCAATTACAAGAACAAATTAAAAGTGCATATGGATAATACCTAAAGACAGCAACATAAAGTACAAGACCATCTGTCACAAGATGTTTATATTAAACAATCCTGCTCTATAAGCCCATAAATCTGGCTTTTATAGGTTTCACTTTTCTTATAAAGTGGTTTATTAACTTTGAAATAGATGTGTTTACAGATTAATTGTGAAGATTTTGACTTTTTAAAAAGGCTAATTAATACTACAAATGAATTGTATTCAAGGATACATATATACATATATGCATATATATAAAACATTGATTTTGTGTTTTGATACTTTTTAGGTAACTTTAGAAAGCTATTGGATGTTAATTAACATGTAATATGAAAACATGAGATTCAATGTATCATCATGGCACTGCTCTTAGTGACAGAAAATCATGTTTTAAATCCCAACATTGCCATGTTCTGATTGCACGTCACTTTAAGCCTCAATTTCCTTATCTGCTAAATGAAAATCATTATATTACTTCCCAGGGTTTGGAGAGGGAGGGAAGCATTTTGTAAGTCTTAAAGCTCAATGTAAAGTTGAGTAATTTTTTAAAAAACTTCTTCGATTCACAGAAACTGTCATCTTTAAAGGTCTCATCAAACAGTTTTTTCTAATTCTCATTGTCCTAGAGTACACTCATTAAAACCTTGTAAAATATCAGCTTGAAGCTATTTTTACATCAAAATTTAATCAGATATTTTATCTAGTTTGGTCTATTAAAATGTGCATTCCACTACCATGTAAAGAGAAAGTGAAAACAAAACAAAATCCGAAATGAGAATGAATGCTGTTTAACTTTGACCAACTTTGGTCTGAGACAATAATTGAGAAAATGCATCTTTTCCCTTCAAGACAGAGAAAGGAGCCTACAGGTATGGAATCAATCAATTCTCAAGAATTTATTTTCTGTGGACCAGGCATTGTCTTAAACGCTGGAGTTGCAAACAAAAGCATATTGCTTATATTTTCAGACACAGTTCAAGTTCTGGTTAGTCTTGCTGAACTTTTTTTTTTCTTTTTGCAATTTTTTTTAAGGAATAGCTCACTGGATAGGGGAAGATGGAGGAATATATTTGGAAAACCGAAACATCAATAAAAATAAGATGCAATTTAAAATAGAGATAGAAAAAGCAAAGTAGGATAAAATAAAATTGAAAACTTGTTTAAATACTTAGTATTTCAAGTATTTATAAACAAGTCAATAAAATAAACAGCATATTATAAAGAAAGCCTTTGGAACATCCTTTGACCAATGGAAAACCTATAGACTGGCCTCCCGAGTCACTGATTTATACAACCTGCCTCCCCCTGGAATAGGGTTCTACTGAAAAGAATTATTTTCTTCATGTTTTCTGGAGTCCCCCAGGACACCTTTGCTATCTCTCTGGCTGTTTTGGCCTTCTTCCCAGGCATAGCTGTTAAACCTTGCTGAACGGTGCACTGACGTATATGTTCCAGAAATTTTTACTGGTTTGCTTTCTCTGTTACCCAGTTTCTCCACCCTTTGGCTACTGTGCTTGTCTATTCCTTCTCTCAGCTTTTTGTGCTTTCTTGTGACAGGGTTACTTCAGCTCAGCACCTGCACCTGAGACTAAGTGCCTTTGTGGGTATTCTTACTCAGTATAAAACTCCACTTGTGGGCCATATCCTCTCACCACACAGCTTAACAACCATGTAGTGTCTAGGTTCAGAAACTGTCTGAACGCAATTGCATGGAGGGCCCGGCAGCTTTCCAACTCCATGCAGCTGCTATTTTTGTGTGTGTCAGTTCTAAGAAGCAATTGTTTTCGCAGGAATGAGGTACTTAACTTCTCTCCGACAACATTGGCAAATTCCTCTTTACGACTTGAATTTCTCTGAGGAAATTATTTTTTAGATGTGTTTCTTTTTTTCCCCATGCTTTCTACACACGTCCTCTAAAACTTGATTATGGCCTACACTTTTTGAGTCAATAATGAGGATTTGTGCTTTTTCAGACCAATATCTATCCACGTTAGCCCTAGTTGCCCTTCCAGGGCCAGGTCTGCATGGACAAAGTTAGGGCTGGAACAATTCTAGCTCAAAGTCCACTTTTTGTACTTATAACAGAATTTCCTCAGAATCATCTTTATGGGGCATATCTCAAATTTTTTGACCCGTTTACACTTCTAAAATTTATTGAGGGTATTTCAAAGAACTTTTGTTTATATGAGTTGTATCTTGCAATATTTACCATATCGGAAACTAAAATATATTATCATTATTATGAAAATAGTTTTGACCTTGCAGACAGACCCCCTGAAAAGCTCTTGGGGACCTGTGGTGCTCCCTAACCACACTGCTCTATATGTCTATTATCTTCATATATTCATATATCTTTGTCTATAACTATCTCTATAGCTATATCTATCTATATATCTATAACTATCTATATTTACATCTATATGTACATTATATCTATATCTGCATCTATTTATATCTTTCTATCTCTACATGTATCTATATATCAATGTCTGTCTATCTATCTCCTCTCTATTTCCATCTCTAACTCTATATCTATCTGCATATTGATATTATCAATATCTATATCTGTATACCTATCTGTATTAATATCCATATCTATAGGTGCCCTAAACCTCAACTTCATTATAGTCATGAAGACATGTTCTATATGAGTCCCTCTACTTTCCTCAGAATTATATTTATGTAGTGTCTGATCACATTAGTTTTAATTCTTTGAAGATTTCACTTTATAAAGAATATGACTTGTTGAGGAAATATTCAACACACTGATTCAAGGATGCTCTCCTCTCTTTTATTTGGAAGGTGATAAAAATCATCTGAGGTTTTATAATTATCCTTCCTTATCTTTAGGACTGATTCCTAGTTAAAGAATAAGTAATTATTTAATTAATTTAATTAAATGTTTTAATTTAAAATGAATTCAGTCATATATTCAAATCTATCATGGTTCAGCACTGGTATGAACATGAATCCACCTGCAATAAATAGCAGCATTTAATTAACTCAATTAATGTTAGTACTGAAGGCTCAGAAACCTTGACTGAGAAAATCAATCCAAATTGTAAACTAGGTTTACAATTTTTAAAGGATTATCATGCTTCAACCATTGGATGAAGGTAGATGATTATCACCTAGGAACTATTTTATGATTAGTTGAAAGAACTAGGCATACCTCTCAGTTTATGTATTTTTTTTAAAAGGCAATCTATTGTGGTGAACCCCATATAATTCTGAAAGAGTTTTAGTGCAGAAGATTCCCATTCAAGAGATGGAACCAAGACTCTGAGAAGGAAGCACTCTTGAGGTGGGAGATGAGAAGAGGAAAGTTTTTATCCCCACCCTTCTGTTGAATATGTCTACTGAGAGGTCAAACAGCAGAAGCAGTGCATCCAGCTGAGATCAGAAAGTTGAACTAGTAAGAAGCAAATGCAACCATATAGGACAAGTACTCACCTGAAGAAAGGTAGATTCAGGGAACTCAGAGAGAAGAACCAAATCAGGAGAGAGCTACACAATCTATCATTCCAGATTCTTCTATGAGACACCTTGGTCAACATCAATAAAGTAAAAAAAGCTCTAATATTTTAGTTTAATCATACTGATTAAAATTCTAAGTCTACTCAAACCTTGACTGTTCTTGCTAATTGAATGAGTGAATTATTGGTCATACAAATGTGACTGAAACTAATCTAAAACATTTTTTGTCTTCTGGTCCTTTCTTCCATGTTATTATGGTGAGTAAGGTAACAATAAAATATTAGAGAAAAAAGAGATGAAAGAAAAATATTCTGTGATCATTAAATGGTCAGCAGGAGATTGAGGCTGAGGATGAAATTTGAAATAAAATTGCTTATTTTTGAAATAAGAACAATGAATAAATGTAGGCAGTTACCAAGACTGACTCGAAAAAAATGTTATTAATAAGGGCAAACTGTTTATATCCCTACAAGAGAAGATGACACTTGTAACTCTTGAGAACTGCATTATTATGCCATTTAAAATGGGAATACCTAGACAGAAGACATGGGTATACATTGACTTTGATATGATGATAAAAAATCTTTAAGTGGTGAAAAGGGATTGTATGGAGAGAAAACGAAAGGAGGAGTCAGGCAAGCAGAAATTACATCACATGAAATGGCATAAAAACCCATTGCAATAGAAGGACAGAAGTGGGGGGAGATGAGCATTATTGTGAACCTTGCTCTCATCAGATGGAATAACAATCAGTTAACTATAGAAATCTAACTTATCCCATGGGAAGTATGAGGGGAAAGGGGAAAGAGGGGGAGGGAGTGGGTAGAAGGTAGGGCAGATTGAGGGAGGTGGTGGTCAAAAACAAAACTTTTATGAGGAAGGAAAGGGAGAAAGAAGGGAGAAAAGCAGAAACAGGGTGTGTGGGGGAATTGGATGCAGATAAAGACACAGAGAGTAATTATAACTGTGAGTGTGAATGGGATAAACTCTTTCACAAAAGGGAAGTTGATAGCAAAGTGGATTAAGAACCATAATCCTGCAATATGATGTTTACAAGAAACACATTTGAGGCAGAGGGATGCACACAGAATAAAAGTTAACAGCTGGAGCAGAATATATTATGCTTCAGCTGAAGTGAAAAAAAAAGGGGGGGTAGCAATCCTGACATTAAATTGAAAAGTTTTTGCACAAAGGAAATGCCACCAAGGTTGGAAGGGAAGCAGAAAGCTGGGAAATAATTTTTACGATCAGTGCCTCTGATAAAGGCCTCATTTTTAAAATTTATTGAGAACTGAGTCAAATTTATACAAATACAAGTCATTCCCCAAATGATAAATGGTCAAAGCATATGAACAAGCAGTTTTCAGAGGAAGAAGTTAAAGCTATCTCTAGTCATATAAAAAATGCTCTAGATCACTATTGATTAGAGAAATGCAAATCAAAATGACTCTGAGGTACCACATCACACCTATCAGATTGGCTAACATGACACAACAGGAAAATGACAAATGTTGGAGATGTAGGAACATTAATGCATTGCTGGTAGAATTGTGAACTGATGCAACCATTCTGGAGAGCAATTTGGAACTATGCCCAAAGGGCTACAAAACTGTCCATACTCTTTGACTCAGCAATTTCACTTCTAGCGCTGTATGCAAAAGAGATCATAGAAACAGAAAAGGACCCATATGTATAAAAATATTTATAGCAGCTCTTTTTTTGTGGTGCAAAGAATTGGAAATTGAAAGGATGTCCACCAATGGCGAAGGACTAAACAAGTTATGGTATATGAATGTAATGGAATACTATTGTACTGTAAGGGCTGAGCAGGCAGGCTTCAGAAAAACCTGAAAAGACTCATAAACTGATGCTGAGTGAAATGAGCAGAACCAGGAGAACATTATATACAATAACAGCTACATTGTGTAATGACTAGCCTTGATAGCTAAGTTCAGCTTTTCTCAACAGATCTAAGACAACTCCCAAAGACTCATAATGGAAAATGCTGTCCACATCTAGAGAAAGAACTTTGGAGTCTGAATGTGGATGGAAGGATACTATTTGCTCTTCTTTTGTTTTGTTTTGTTTTCTCTTTCATGTGGTTCTTCCCATTAGTTCTAATTCTTCTTTACATCTTGACTAATGTGAAAATACTTTTAATATGAATGGATAAGTAGACCCTATCTCAGATTGCATTGCATCTTAGGAGAAGGAAGAAGGAAGTGGAAGAGAAAATTCAAGATCTTATGGAAGTGCATGTTGAAAACTAAAAATAAATCAATTAATTGTATTTAAAAAAAGCAAAGACATAACACAAAATAAAACTGAAAGTATAGAAAAAAATTTACTATGCATCAAGTGAATCCAAAAATGAAGAAACTGCCACCATACTCTCTGACAAAGCAAAAACAAGCTTTGAAAAAAATGAATAAACAAGGAAATTATATTATATTGAAAGGTACAAATATTACAAACTAGTATCAGTAATAAGCTTATGTTCTCCAAATACCTTAGCCTGCAAATTCAAAACAGAAACATTATTTGAGCTATAAGGAAACATAGACAAACAAAATAGTGATATCTAAATTTTGGATAACTCTAGCAGAGAAACTGAAAAGGAAAATACAAAACTAAATAAATTGCTGAAGAAACTAGATTTAAAAGACTTATGACATCTTTTAAATGTGATACCAAAAATACACATATTTCTCAACGTTACATGGAGCTTTTATAAAAATTGACTGTGGATATAAAAAACAATGTAAAAACGCAAATATACCTACAACATCCTTTACAGATCAGAATCTATAAAAATAGACAGTGGTCCAGGGAGTACAAAAAGCTATAAACCCAAATAGAGACTTAACAATGAAGTCCTAAATAATGAGTGGGTAAAAAAATTAATCATAACAACAATTTACAGCTATATAAAAGAAAATGATAATTATCAAAGAAACAAAATCCTGGCATGCAGCTAAACAGTCCTCCAGGAAAATCATATCTTTACAAACATATGTCAACAAAATTGAAAAAAAGAGGCTTAATGAAATGAATATGTATGCTTAAAAAAATAGAAAATCAAGAAACAAACAAAATAAACACAAAAGAAAAGTTATAAATTTAGAAGGGAAATAGAAAATTGGAAACAAAAAAGAATTCAATAAAAATAACAACCAAAGTAAAACCTGGTTCTTTGAAAAGACTAATGAAATTGATAAGCCTTTAGCTAATATGATTAAAAATAAAAGAACAGAAAAATCAAATCAATTAAGTAGCAAATGCACTAGGTGGAATCACAGTAAAATCAGAATAAAAAGAATAATCAAATCCTATTGTGCAGTTATATGCTAACAAAATTGAGAACCCCAAAGAAATAGAATACTCAAACTATGAGATTAGTAATCTTTGAAAACTAAATAACAGAAAAAGAAATAGATATACATATGAAGGAAGTACTAAAGAAAAAACTCCTGCTCCTGATGGATTTACAGAATTCTAGCAAACTTTTAAAGAAGAGTCAGTATCCATATTTCACAAGTTATTTTCAAAAATTGAGAAAGCACCTTTCCAGAAACCTTTCATTAGACAAGATAGTCTTAATAACTAAATATAGAAGGATAAAACACAGAAATAAATCTAAAGACCAGTAAGATTAATGAACATTGAGCCCAAAAAATTAAACAAACTCTTATTTCATAGACTACAGAGAAATCCAAGAAAGCACATATTGTGATCAAGTGAGATTTATACCAAGGATACAAGAATGGTTCAACATTGGAAGAACAATATGCATAATTAATCATATTACAAACCCAAACATCCTAAGACCACATGATAACCTCAATAAATATGAGTTTACATTGTAATGAACATAAATATGCATTCAAGATACACTGACTAGATGAAAGGTAACATTACAGAAGGAGTACTAATTGTTGCACTTGATTCTTTGTAGAATCTTCACAATTGGAACCATTAGATGAAAACTGGCAGATTAGAAGGTATAGCCTCATATATCAATCTCAGGTCACAACATATTATGAATAAGTTTTGTCGTGGAGTAGAAATGGCGTATCGTAGGTGAGTTTTCTGAGTACTCTCAATGATGTGAAGTCATATGGAATTCCATTCTACAGGCTTAAGTTTCATCCCAGTGGTTATAACAGTCATGTGTGTTTAAGGAAAATATAATCAAACTATTCAAAAGAAATCTAGTTACTGAAAGGTAGAGGAGGGCTTTGAAGTGGAAATATTGGCAGCATTGGAGAAAGATACATTTTTCTGTTGCCCAAAGAAATTTTTCTTGTCACTGTCTCTGATGTAGCACAGTAATTTTTAAGATGTGTTTACCTTCTGAATTATTTTAATTTGACCAAGGAATGAGGAAGAGGAAAGACACTGAGGAGACAATATGGGCACTGCTTCAGAAAGTTGAGCAAATTGTCATTTTGGAAATCATCTTTTCCTGAGATAATAGTACTTGGCGACCCTAGCAGGCCAGTGGACAATGATTGTGGCCAAAGAAAGCTGAGAAAAGAGCCAAATCCAAGGTCTAACTTGGCTGTATTCTCTGAGGCTAAAATATAGTCTTAGCCATTGCAGCTGAATGTACATGAAAAAGAAAACACATAGCATGACCCATAAAGTTGCTCTGGCTGTCAGGAAGGCATGCCAGGCAATTTCTAAGTTTGGCTTTCTTCTACTAAGATGCTCCAAGTTTAAGCCCAGAGGAAAAGAGTGTTCTTGGACTGCCCAGCCTTCTCAGGAAAATTATACCCTGTCAACGGTCGTTGTGTATATGTATACTGGTTACCTTTAAATCACTCAACCAACAAGCACTTATTAAGTGCCTCCTACATACCAGATTCTCTGATAGGTGTGGGGATGCAAACTCCTAAAATTAAATGGTTCAGCTGAGGTTTGAAGGTCATGAGGTATTCTATAAAGTGGGTGTAAGGAAGTAGTGGTGATTCTTTTTGATATTTCACTTGTAGGCAATGGGGTTTAGCATCTAATGTAACATTTGTATCTCTCTTTTCTCTCTTGATGGGTTCATTCACCCCAAATTATAAGAGAAGAGCAGTTATGATTGTCATAGTGCTACAACTCACTCTTAGGATCCTAGGAATAACCTTGGTTTGGGGAAAATTCATATCTATACTTATAATTGTAGCAGTTTGCTTGCTTCCCATTTACATAAATCAATCATAATATCACTATTAAAGCAAACACAAAATAGCTACTAAATGAGGAAGCAAAAGCAAGGATAATCAAAACACGACATATTAAATAAAAGGTAAAATCAAGAATAATCAAACCATAGAGTTCACTTTTAAATTTTAATTATATATCCCATCAGTATTGGTTGGTTGTTGCCCTTCTTACTCAGAAGATCAAAATGACATTACTCTGTTGGGGTCAATGGACAGTGTGACTGACGTGGCTCATCAGACCAATATGAGCTTGGAAAGCTCTAACACAGGGTGGGCACAAACAATCCATATGAATGTTTGAAGTGGAGATGTCTAAATTTGCACATTTCATGTTTCTTTTGAGCTACTGATATTTTTCTCTGCTAATAGAGCACGGTGCCTTCTTTGATGTGGGCATGTCATGTTGTGAGCAGTCTTGTACCACTGTCTCCCATGTCTTACAAATTATCCCAGAGAGTGACCTTGAAAGTGTCCTTTTATCACTTCTGATCACTGTGTGAGCACTTGCCTTCTGCGAGTTCTCCATAAAATAGTCTTTTAGGTATACATAAGTTTGGCATTCAATGTGGCTAGCCCATCATAGTTGTACTCTCTACAGTAGAATTTTAATGCTTGGCAGTTCAGTTTGAGAAAGGACCTCAGTGTCCAGTATCTTGTCAGAATCTTCCTAAAACAATGCAAATGGAAGCAATTACTTACAATTCACTTGTGAGCTTTAATTATATGATCCCACCAGTGTATACAATGTCCACAGTTATTTGAGAAGAGAAAGAAGCATTACCAACTCCTAGAAAGAGCAGTGAGATATTCATCTTCAAATTCATCTTTGGCTTGAAGGCCCACATGTCTGTGGTCTGTTTAAGGAAAAGTCTATACTGTGTGTCACTTGCTGACCAGGACTTTACCTCTTCTGAGCTTCCCTTCTGTTCTGCTGAAAGATACAACTTTTCTGGTATTCTTAATTTAATATACAATTTTAGACATTAAAAAAAGATTCCAATCCAGGTCTTCTTCCCTGACTGGATGTTAAGGTGGTATAAAATTCTTTCAGTAAGAAGAGTTTCTTTTTAAGACTGAGATCTGCACATTTATTCAGGTCAGCTTTCTAACCCTCTCAAATCATGCAGGAAAATCACATCTAGATAAACATCTGTCAAGCTAAAGATAGCAGTAGAAAGCAAGGCAGCCTGTCCTTGGTCAGCTCGTTCCACACCATAGTTAGTATACTACTTTTTTCCATTAGCTCCCAGAATCAGTATTCCTCCAATCATATTAGCTCTCAGTATCTACTCAATGCCTAGTGATTTCTAGTCATCTTGTCTTAGCTGTGTTCAGTTTTTATCAGATTTTTGGTTCCATTGGCTTCTACCATCTTTTCTCAGCTTCTTTTCTCCAAGGTCCTCAATGCCATTAGCTTCTATGTTTTACCTTCTGTAAATAGTTTCTCAACTGACTTCTGATCTGGCTGATATTGAGAATGCCCAAATCTAAATTTCCACCAGATATAACACAAATATTAGAGAGGCTGCACGAAACAGTGCACATAGTGTTTGTGTTGGAGTTAAGGAGACCCTAAATTCATTAACGTCCTATCTCTGACATTCTATGTATGTAACGCTAGACAAGCCACTCAATGTCTTAGTTCCACTGACAACTTTTAAGTCCTTAGTCACATGTAAATTGCAGCTATCTTTATAATCAACTGGTATTTTAGAGGCTTCCTTTCATTCCCGTCCTCTCAGAACTTTATGTTTTTCTCCTCAAACACTTTTATCAGAGGTATTTCTTTTCTCTGTTTCTCTCAGTAGTCTATGTCTTTCCTCAGGCTGCTTTTCTGTGTATTTCACACACAATGTCCTTTTTAAGTCTCTTTTCCATTAAGCAAATGACCATATAAGAAAGGCACAACACCTTAAACACATTCCACAATAAAAGGCAAGCTCTTTATTCAGTGTCAAGGGGTCAAAGTCTTTATATTTTATAAATTAGCCTCATTTTCTTGGCGGGGGAGGGTAGAGGGTGGAATGAGAAAGAGAGCCTAGAACTGTAACTTCACTGGTTTATGGAAATCCCGAGGTAGAAACTCCTTCTCTATCACTGCAGATCAGCACCTAGCCTGCAACTTATAATCTTAGAAAGTAGTTTGTGTACATTCATGCAACTTGACCACAGTTGTGCAGCTAATATCATTCAATTCATCAATCAATAAGCATTTATTAAGAACCTCCTATGTGTTATGCACTATAGCACGTGTTGGGGAATACAAAGGCAAAACTGACATTGTCCCTACTCTCAGGGAACTCATATTCAAAGGGGGAAGGCAATATGAATATATGCTGTTCCACAAACTCAATATAATAATTATATCAAGACAGATAAAAGGAAATTTGAGATAAAGGTATTAGTAACTGTGGGGTGGGGGGGAGGTGGTGGTGAGGAAAAGTGTGTTGTCAGAGCCAGAACTTGAAAGAGTTCTTCCTAACTGCAAGGCTGACCCTCTATCCAACATGCCGCATTTCTGCTCTTGCTTCAGGTTAATGAAGGAATGAATCAATTAATGAATTCATTTCAGCATCACACATGCGCATGCACACACGTACACACACATGTACACATACACATATGACATCTATATAACTATATTTGTCACATATAACATTTATTGATATAACCTATAATATCTGACAGAAGAAAGTAACGTTAACTTTCTACTATATACCAGACACATAAATTAGCTCTCTGTCACTATACATAAAGGTCCTTTCCTAAGCAATAGATTCCTGGTTTAATGTTCTGGATGGACAGTTTCACTGGTTTCAGACAATATTTTGAAAATGTGCTTTCCTTTTTAAGGTTGATCATTTAACAAGTACCATTTTTTGAAACATTATTTGATTATTTAAAAAGTATTAATTATTTACTGTGAGAATAAAACAATACACATGCTATTGTTTCTGCCCTGAAGAGCTTAAGATGAGAGATTGCACACACACACACACACACACACACACACACACACACACACACACGCACAAATGCCTCTAATATCAAGGAGAAAGAAGTGGATACATAGGGAAGGTACACACATGATGCTATAAGGCCACACAACTTTATACTTTAAAGTACTATCACATGTGCATAGCCTATATTTCATCTGTATGAAGTTCTTAATGACTAAGAACATTATGAATTTGCAGGATATGTGTGTACATATGCATGTGAATGTGTTAACCATAATCTTTTCCATTCTGTAAGGGGTCAGTTCCATTGTCTGATATCCATGCTTCAGTTAAATATTAAAGGCCAGTTCAAATTGTTTTGCAAAGATTTCTGGAGTGCATTCATTGTGATATACTCACTTGGGAGTTTAACATCCTTTAATACAGATGAACATCCTTTAATACAGAGAACAACGTGTCTTAAAATAATATGTGTTTTGGATGCAGTAGAGACATCTCTTTGGAAACATGCCTAATATACAGTTATTGACCCATAATCAACAGCTGGAACTCTTGGCTATTTATCTACAGTGATGCTAACATATGATCTTTTGACTTTTAAAAATATATGTGTCTTTCAATACATGAGAGCTTAAAACAAAAAATAAATGCCATTTGAATTTTATGACAACTAGTTGAAATGCATAACAATTCTTTAATAATTAGGAGATTTTTAGGTTTCAAAATGTGGCTCACTTCACTTATGTTCTTGGAGAAAATTCTTTGGAACTGTTACTTCCTAAGCTCTTAGAAAAAGATTTGCCTTCAGTGTTTTGAAATACCATACCTATCACATTGTAATATCATTAATTATTAGTTGTATTATGCTTGTAAAAACTTGAGAAGAAAGTGATAAAAAAAATTAAGTTGATTTGTATCAGGATTATTTTAAGATGACAAATCCATTCTTTGTAGATAATAGTTCTTATAAAGTCAAGAATTTGGTCAGAATGCCTTCATGAACCATAACATTCTGAAGAGAGTAAATCAGAGGATATGATTAAAGTTTAGACATTTAAAATCACAGTTTACATGGGTGTCTCACCCATACAACTCAGATATACATAGAATACATTTCTAAACAACCTTCCCCTCCCCCACAATTCAGCAAATTATACTTACTTATTTCTCACCAGGACAGCTTAGGTGACAAATAAATATGATTATCCACTTGATTAGTAATTTTGGTGACATTCCTATTTTTGTATACTGTGAAACATTGTTAACATAAAAGGTAAATAATGATCTGAACACAGTTACATGAAACTCTTTTTTAATATAATATTTTTAAGACTCATTGATCATCTTCTTAGCTGGCTAACAGCAATTATTTTGTAGTGTGCAATTTTGAATAAACAGATACAAACTTAACAAAATTTTGTTCTACATCTACCCATGATTTAAAGTCATATACAAGTAAACTGAAATCAAATTTCTCTTGGTCTAAATCTGATAAATGAGATAATCTCCTGTTTTCTATAAATCATTTCCTTAGATCCCCTCCATAAATGTATTTTTGCAAAGTGAAGAAAACTAGCATAAAATGAACTAACTTCTGATAAGAGCATAAACATACAATGCCTGGATCTTTAATCTTCTAGAACGTATTTTCTCTCAGACAGATTCACTTTGGAACAATTCCTGCTTTTGAGGTCAAAGCATACAATGACCCTTGAACATATATCTTTCGGAACCTCTTAAAAATTCTCCATGATTAGTGTAATTAATGGAGGATAGTATTTCAGCCTATGGAACTAATTTGATAGGTCTGAAATCATAGTCTAAATAATCTTGGAATTTTACTAAATCCTTGGGAAAAATTGGTGAAAAACTGTTGGGATTGGAAGTTCAAATCCTTGTGGACGGTCTCGGGTGGGTAAAAGTGGGACTTCTAAATCTTAGAGTCTTACGAGGCCCTCCATGAACAGCGGGGATTCGAGAAGGTCAGACTGAGCTAGCTCGGCTAGCTCGGGTATTTCCGCCTCTCCCCGGGAGATACGTGATGGGTGGAGTCTCCCTGCCCTCAAGGTCGTCCCGGATCTGGGCACACTATTGTTATCTAACAGCACAGTATTCAGATGCAAACTGTGTGGCTGAAGGTTAAGTAGGATTGAGGAAGCCTGAAAGCTCTCTTAGCATGTGAGGAGCCAAGAGGACAGTAGGCTCCGCTTCTCTTCTTTCCTCTCTCCCCTCCCCCTCTCTCCCCGCTTGTACTTCTACTTCCAATCCCTTAAGATCCTAGCCTCCTTAGGAAATCTCCCCTTCTTCCTCCTAAGGAAGACCCCCCTGCACTTGTAACTAGACCCTGAAATAAAGCTCAACCCTTGTTCGACTCTGGAACGTCCTTTCTCTCATATGAGCATCTGGTTTTGGCCAACGGAAGACCTCGGAGGTGAGGTAAGAAGACTCGGGTAGCCCACACAGGCCTCTAGGCCTGGCAAAAAACAATAACAAAAACCCAAGTTTCTTATTCTTTTGATTATAGTTATAAAATGCCAACTATGAATTATAGTAATGCCAAAAAAGGGGTGCACCCTGAAGACCAGGATTAAATTCATCTGTTTCTAATATCTTGTGTCCAGATCAGAAAAAAAAAATACATTCATTATCAGATACTATTTTGCATTCGGGTTTTTTATCCATTCTCTTTTTCTGCAAGAGCGCCATGATCAATGAGAGCCAACCAGTATCATGGCCATTCTAATGATTAATTGACTCTAACTTGTGTTTATTCTTTTAAAATGAAACAAGCACATATATACCTGAGGAATGGGAAATAATTTGCTTCTGTGGTAACAAGGTCTCTGATAAATAATAGATTTCAGTTGCTGGGACTGTTAATATTTCACAAGAACTAATTTTATTGTTGATGTAAAATAAATCTAGACCAGGTTCAAGTTCTGACTATGACACTAATTAGTTGTGTGACCCTGGCTAAGTTACTTAATCTTTTTGTGCTTTAATTTTTTCACATAAAAAAGGGTATAATTATATTGGCACCATTTGCCTCACAGGATTGTTATGAAGAAAGTGTTTTATAGTCCTGAAGGAGACATAGCTGGTAAGTAGCAAAGTAAGGCTTTAAATCTAGGTCTTGTGATTCAGATTTCCACACCTTTTTTTCCAACCCATGTCATACTTCCTCCAATATAACACAACTTGTCTGGGAATCATTTAAAATGTTATTCAATGCCAACAAAGCCCATCCTTTTTTATAGCCATATAATCCTGGTCTTACAATTATATAATCATAGATTTAGAACTGGAAGGAACTTGTGAGTTCAATTTCCTCATTTTACAGATTAAGAAACTGAGACCAGAAGAGATTCTTACAGGTAGTATTAGAATAGAATTTGTGTATTCTGACTTCAAATGAAGTCCTCTTTTTCCCTGCTTATAATTATGAATGTTGGAACAGCCCAATCATAAAAGAATTATGGAAAAGGCAATAGAAATGGATATTTGCACAGTGGTTGTAAGTGGACTATAGCATGTTATCAATTAACATCCAAAATTTACATAAACTTCAACCAGAATGTATCAAAAAAAAAAAATGAAGTGGCCAGTCACATATCTAGAAAGAAAAACAAAAGATGGACTATTAAAGTGGCTCATTGACACACTCAAAATAATAAAGAAAAAAAGAGAAATATACAGAATCTAGAGTGATTGTTCTATGGCACAATTATGGAAAGATATGGATTAGAATAACACAAAAAAAATTTCACATCTATACTGATGAAATCATGTATTCACATCAGTATAAAGTACAAATTTATACATCCAAATAAGTATTATCTTTCAAGGTTGCCACATTGGGAGGCTATGAATTTATTCTCTGAAATTGCAATTGGTCAAAACATTTTTGAGACTCGTTATTAAGAATGTTTTCATGACTCATTTAACAAAGTAAGTCTATTTTAAAATTAAAAATTAAGTCTCAATCTTGATCTCCAGCACAGTTCATGGAAAGTGGGACAAAATGATTTTTGGCTACTCCAAAAATTAAATCCATCTTCAAAAGAAGAATGTTTGCCACCAATGAGTTCAAAATAAATTAGATTGTAGAATCTGAAGGAAATTCCAAAAGAAAAGTTTCAAAAATAGATTGGACCATGGCAAATTTATTGGAATAAGGTGACTGCTTTAAAGGATACAGTACTTATTTTGATTTGTACAATCTGATGTATCTGTTAAGTAAATTATATTACTTTATAGTCACACCCTATAATACAGTTCCTTTAGATGTAAAATCTTTTTTTTTTGTTTAAAGTTGAAAGAATATAAAATGTAGTCAAGGTAGTATTTAGTTAAATCAAAGTTGCCTTTCAGTTAATTTTTATTTTGTTTTGTTTAAAGGGGCTAAACACAAAAATTATGCAATCACATCTTTATGTTCCAAAAAAAGCTGAAACATGAGAGTAGTGCTATGTAGGAACCACTTCACATATAATTCTTTGAAGGATTTGGTCTTTAGACAGCCAGCTTCCAGAACTCCCACACATTGGGCAGTGTTACTGCTCAAATGAGAAAAGGAAAATGGGCTATGAAGTATAGTGCTTGTCATTCAATGAAGCGTAGATACCAGAAACACACCTTTCATTAAGAGTGCTCTTCTTGGAATTCCTTCATCATAGCATGAGGCAATAAATATTTCCACTCTGCAATGCTAGCTGAGAAAGCATGCTGCTCTTGAAAATTCTTATTTCTGACCTATGTGGAAAAGAAATAAAAACATAAAAACTATGAAAAGATGGTCAAAGTGAAGCAGAATTGATGAAACAAGTTTTTATTTTGGGATCAAATTTGTTTGTCCACTCCAATTCTACTCTGATGCCTCTTCATGACATGGAGATTACCCTAGGTTCCCAAAATCAATACCAGAGGAGTACAAATTCTGTCGTGTTCAACGAATCTGGCAAAGCTTCAGTTATGGTCCCCATGACAGATTGTGTCTGCTGTTTGAAGAATAACTTAGCTGTGAATAGAGAAACTCATTATCTATGGCCTATTACCTAGGTAATAAAGTCTTTGCTTATAGTGACCCATGAAACAAAGAATAATATAAATAGCTCTCAGTCTTCATCAGTGAGGGTGGCAGAGTAGTAGGCAAAGAAGGCACAGGGTGTTAAGAATTACAGTTTTCAAAATGCTTCAAAGTATGAATTTAACTTTGATACTCCAGTCCAGTATGAAAGCACTGAACCATGTCAGTATCAACATATTCTATAAATGAAACAAGTGGACAAAAAGAAGTTGCAGCTAAATAAAAAATGGTGTCCTTGGAGGGGCAAAAGTGAAGAATTGCTGGAATTGATTACCTCACATACCCTAAAGTAAGAAGATGCATCATTCAATGAGAATGTACTCATATCACTTGGTTATGTCCATGAAGCAGAAAAGCTACAGTGATATTTGCATTGTATATACCGATCTGTTACAGGGGATAAGCAAATAGAAAAAGAACTGAAGAAGTTCCTCCAAATCGAGTACATACATACACAGATACACACACATGTATGTATGTGTTCATAAGTATGTACATGTATGTGTGCATGAATCATGATGTGCCTGCAACTGTACTAAGTGTACTAAGGGAATACTAAGAAAGGCAAAATAGTCCTTGACCTCAAAGAGTTCATATTCAAATGGAGGGGACAACATACAAATAACTACATATGTCCAAAATATATACAGTCAATTGCAAGCAATTCTAGAGAGAAGACATCACAAATGAAGAGACTTCCTGGAAAAGGCAGGATTTTAGCTAAGAATCAAAGGAAGCCAGGGAAAGCAGGAAGAATAGAAAAGGAGAAAGAGATTTCTAGGCATGGGGGACAACCAGTGGAAAAGCAGTCAGGAGAGGGGTTTTCATGTGCAATGAGCAGAAAGAAGGCCAGCATTGCTGGATCATGGAGTAGATTATAAGAAAGTTGGAAAGGTAGGAATGGACCAGGTCATGGAGTTCTTTAAAAGTCGAACGGAAGACTTTGTATTTGATCCTGAAGGCAATAGTCAATTGCTAGAGGTACAGGAAAGACATGACATAGTCAGACCTGTGCTTTTGGAAGTTTACTTTGGCAGCTAAGTAGAAGACAGACTGGAATAAAGCATCAAGGTAGGGAGACCAATATAGTAGGCTCTTTCAGTTATCTAGGAGGCAATGAGGGCATGCACTGGGATGAAGGCTGTTTCAGAGAAGAGAAGATACATTGGAGATGCAATGCAAAGGTAGAAATGATGAGATTTGGCAACTGACTGGCTATGTAGAGTGAATGAAAGTGTGGAGTCAAAGATTATATTGAAGTTGCAGAGTGAAGGAGGAAATAGTGGGAGAACTTAACCTGAGTGTTGTAAGATGGGGAGGACAAGAAAAGAGGGAACTCATAGTGTAGAACCTCAATTTTTTCCATAAAATATGAAGCCCAGTCAACACCATTTCATGCATTTCTCCAGTTGTGCTCAGTAGCAAATGAACAGAGTGAAGGTGATATTGGGAATAATCCAGGGCTGAGAGTCTGCAGGGAATGATTGGTGATAGGAAAGGGAGGCAAGGAAAAAAGTTAACCAATATAGTAATAATAATTACCAATTTATGTGCCTATTTTGAACCTCTAAAATTTTAATTAAAAACCTATGCATACATAGAAGATGTCTGATAAATATATGAGAAAACAACAGATAATTTGTCATAAATAATAATCTACAGCATATGATATCTTAAGGTGTCAAGAATAGGTGATTCTATCCATTGAACTTATTGTTTCTTAACTATAAAAAAACATTTTATTTGGTAGAGCAAAAGAACACCTAAACTTTGTGTGTGTGTGTGTGTGTGTGTATGTGTGTGTGTATGTGAAGTCAACAAGCAATTTTAAAAGTACTCACCATGTGACTGGCATTGTGCTAAGCCTTGAGAATACAAATTTGCATTCTAAGAGAATAAGATCCCACAGAAATGATGCTGAAAAGCTAGGGGTAGTGAGAAGGTACCTACAGAGGCCTTGTGGTGAAATCTGGAGAATCAGGACTGGGGCCAGAAGAGAAAGTGTCATGGATTACTCTGATAACTTGGTGAAGCCTACAGATCCTTTCTTAGAATAATGTTGTTGTTGTTTTAGCTCATTATGGAAAGATGTACTACATTTCAGCTAGAGGTTAATGAAATAAAGACATAGCTGCTTTTCTTCCCCATCTAAATTTACAGATTCTGTGAAATCTATTCATGGATCTCTTGGAGGATCTCTTGGAGGATCTCTTAACCCCAGGTGAAGACTCCCTGACCTAAAGTGTTCCCCATGCCTATGTCAAAATCATAAAACAACACTTGAAAGATGTAACTTTATTATTAATTCATAGCTACATTATTAATTCAATAGGGGCAGCTAGGTGGTGCAGTGGATAGAGTACCAGTGCAGGAGTCAGGAGGACCTGAGTCCAAATCTCACCTTAGACACTTGACACTCACTAGCTGTGTGACTTTGAGCAAGTCACTTAACCCCAGTTGCCTCACCCTGGGTCATCTCCAGTCATCCTCATTAATATCTGGTCACTGGATTCAGATGGCTCTGGAGGAGAAGTGAGGCTGGTGACCTGCACAGCCCTCCCTCACTCAAAACAAAGTCAAGTGCAAGTCATGTCATCATTTCTCTGATGGCATGGTCTTCTTTGACAATGAAGGATGAACACACATTAATTCAATAACTCTCTATAAACGGTAAGCAAAAAATAAAACAAAGAAGCATTAAATGAGTACCATTCTCTGAAGCAATTGGAATGAGGACTCTCTGAGTTTGAGGAGTTAAGCAATGAAGAGACTTGATCTGTTTTTCCCATTTCAATTTCTACATCTTGCATCAAATAACTCTCTAAATTAGTGATATGTGGTAACTCAGTGTTTGCCCAGAGAAAAAGAAAAAAACCCACAGACAAATCTTATGCATGTAAGAGATTTATTCAAAGATGTTCTTTACATCCAGCTAGAGACAGAAATTGGATGCTACAGGACTCTTAATCTGTATATACAGATTGGGAGTGATGGTGTGGTCATTTCCCAAGCTAGAGTGATGTGGTAGCTCTCAAGATGACTTCCCAGACTTCCCTTTTTGTATCAGAGAAGTCCCATCTCTGATGTGAGTTAGAGATGTCAATAAATATTTATTAAATGCCTACTATGCCAGTTATTGTGCTAAATGCTTGGGAAACAAAAAAAAATGAAAAAAGATAATTCTTGCTCCAAGGACCTCCTAGTCTAAGGGGAAGAATTTTAAGATGGTGATTCATGGAAAGTAATGGACCTCCTTCCCACTCGGCTTTCTGATCTGTACCTTAGGATCTGTCCTTTTGGAAGAAAATGAGAATATGAGATCTTAATGTTTCCTGATCTACTCAATTTTAGCTTTCAGGGGATATGGAGGGTCTTATACATGATGCCATATATTTGGGGGCTGTTTGGACCAAGAAGGATACTTATCTATGAAGCTATTGTTTGTCTTTCATTTTTGAAGAGGACTGATGATATCATGAAGTGATGTCTTGACTCATGTGTGAAGTGTGTTTAAATGAGGCAGAGTTTCACAAAGCTTTTCTTTCTCTTCCAGAGTCATTAAAGTCCAGTAGTGAGACAAAAGTCGGAATGACAGGTGATGGCCAGAGACACAACAGAGATCTTGGTATCTTCAATATCTGACCCAAGCTCTAAGTGCTCCACAACATCTGATTCAGTCACCTTCGTGGCTATTGGAACAAATTGCTCTCATTCATCCCTTTTACCAAGAAATGTCTTCACATGCTTGGGGTAGATACCCTGCCTAACTCACTGATGAGTTTGAGTCCTGTTGGTTACCCTCAACCTGTCTTAGACCATCTAGCAAGAAAACTTGTTTCTGTGCATGCTATAGCTTCTTGGAGCCACAGGTGAGAGTAAGGTGAAGGTGGATGCCAAACATGGATGAGCAAGCCTTCATATCAAAGGTGCTAGTCCTCTATGAGCTCCTGGTAGACCCCGATGAAGTTGCAATTTGAGAAAGAAGAAGTCTTCTTAGTTGGTTATAGGACTGAGAGCAAAATAAAGTAAATGATAAGCCCTTTCTTTCTATGGGTAGTCAAAAGAGTTTGGCTTAGGAATCTGTGCTGGAAAAACCAGTGGGTAAATAATATTTATTTCTCAAATTATGAAATGCAGGTGGATAAGCAGCCCATTGCATTAATCCATCAGTGCATATATCTTGGACAGATCACTATAGATTAGTGAGTTGGGCCCAGGATTGAACTGAAAGAAGAGAATGAGATATTGTGTGTTACATATTACATAAGCTGCTTCTTGCCACAAAAGAAATTGAAAAAATTTTTTTTAACTTTAAACATTTTTGATTTAAAGTTTTGAATTTCAAATTCTATCTCTCCTTCCCTGACATGGCAAGCAATCAGATATAGGTAATACATGGGCAGTTATATAAAACACTTCCAAATTAGTCATTTTGTATGACAAGATTTGAATAAAAGAAAAAAATGTGAGAAAGTGAAAAACAGCATGCTTCAGTCTGTATTCAGATAATATCAGTTTTTTTCTCTGGTGGTGCATAGTATGCTTCATCATTACTCCTTTGGAATTGTCTTAGATCATTATATTTCTGAAAATAGCAAAGTCATTCGGAATTCCTCATCATACAATATTGTTGTTACTTTATACAACATTTTAGTGGTTCTGTTCACTTCACTACTTATCAGTTCATGTTTTTCCAGGTTTTTCTGAAATCATCCTGCTTGTCATTTTTTATTGCACAATAATATTCCATTACAACCATATACCACATCTTGTTTAGCCATTCCCCAGTTGATGACCATCCCTTTGATTTCCAATTCTTAGCCACCAAAAAAGGCTATAAATATTTTTGTACAGATAAGTCCTTTTCCTTTTTTTTATGTCTTTGGGATATAGACCTAGCAGTGGTATCATTTATTTTTCAGCATAGTTCCAAATTACTCTCCAGAATGGTTGGATCAGTTCACAACTCCACTAACATTGTATTAGCATCCCAGTTTTCCTACATCTCTTAAAACATTCAATATTTTCCTTTCTTTCATATTAACCAATCTGATAGGTTTAAACTTTTTAAAAACAATATTCTCATGTAAATGATCTCAAGTTATGAATCATGGAACACTGTGATCTCAGAATAATTAAATTGGAGATGATGTAAAGGATAATTGAAATATATAGGATGGTTTTAAAGTAGGCTAAAGCATATTACTAATAATGACATGCACATAAAGGAGTTTGGAAGATATCATAAAGGAAACATAGTATGGGAAAGTTAATTGGGCATGTCATGTCATGTAGCTGAATTCAGTTCAGTTAAATTCACTACATTTAAACTATTTGCAAGTCATGGTACTAGGTGCTGGGGATACAGTGGTAGAAATGAAAGGTCTCAATCATCAGAAACTTTACATTTTCCTGTAGTAGTGAGAGCATGAAATAGCAGCAGGACAACTCAGATGTTGCCCTTCTTTCTCTAATATGTTAATTGACCCAGGGAAAGGCCCCCAATCAATCAGTCAATAAGGGTTTATGAAGTATGTGTCAGGTACTAAGTGCTGGGGAGACAAAGAAGGAAGTAAGATAATTGCTACCTCAAGAACAGGGGTGGGTGGGGAACCTGTGGCCTTGAGGCCACATCTGGCTTTGTAGATGCTTGGGTGTGGCCTTTTGACTGAGTCCAAGTTTTAAGGAAGAGATTTTTTTATTAAGGAGATATGTTCTGTGAAGTTTGGATTCAGTCAAATGGCTGCACTTAAGGCCACAGGTTCCCCACCCATGCTCAAGGACCTCATAGTCTAATAAGGAAGACAAAAATGCACAACACCTATGTACAAGCAAGATCTATCCAAGATAAATGTGCAGATATGAGTGTTTACAGGAAGATGTGGACAAGAATCACAGAATAAGAAGACTTGGGGAGATAACACTCAGGATGATAAGAACTTAGATTAAGCAGCTCTGAAGGATGGTACCAGGGAAAAGCAGTTTAGTTTTGGTGTAAACATAATGGACCAAAGAGAAGCAGGGAATTGACCAGAAAAAAACAAAATGAACTTTGGGTAATGAACCTTAGAAGGACAGCACTCCTGACACATTTTCGGTGAGGGTCAATACACCTTACCTCATATAGTTCAAGGAAAAAGAGCTTTTAGGTGTGTTTTTAATTCAATCTATTTTCCCCCAGAAGTAGTGACATTATGAAAGATAAAGAATAGTTTGACCATTAAAACAATAATCATGACAAAAAAGTTCTCACTGAGTAGGACTTCATTATCTTTAGCATTCTTTCTGCTTGTATTTTAATATCTTATCATTTTAACTATGTTTCAACATTGCTTTTCAAAGTGCTTGTGTGCTGAGCTTTAGCAATGATATTGTCTTTAGGAAAATATACAAAATAGATATATGCCACAAGAACAAACTGAAAGGGGAATTAAAAAAATAAAACACTTTGAAAAACTTATAATTTAATGACAGGTTTTGAGATGGAAGGAGTCAAAGATCATCTCCAAGTCTACACCCACATTTTGTGGATCAAGACAATGAGGTTCAGAGAAATGTTAACAAGTTGGAAGTCTAAAATTGGCTTTAAGATAAAAAAATTCTCAGGAACTGAATTTCTTTCCTGAGGGTTAAGATCTTTTTTTTCTTAGAATCTTGAAAATTGAGATGTTATTTTTAATGAAACTCAAAATAAAGTCCAAAGAAGAGAAACTCTGACATGCTGGAGAAGAGAAAAATACTTTGATTAGAGAGAAAAAGGAAATAAGTATGGAATAAAGACCATCATTTTCCTTAGCCTTCTTGGTTTTGCCTCTGCCCAAGAGAACAAGAAAAATAACTCCAAGAATATTGAAAATGAAGAATATCAGGAACAGTAACCACTTAGTGTGAAATCTTCAAGACAGCTGGTAAGAGCAGAACATTATACAGATTGTTCAAAAAATACTGAGTAAAAAGACACAGGTCTCTGTGTCACCTAGTGATAAATGTAGTAAGAAGAAAGTGGAAAAATGTATGTATAAAATATAAATAAACATGGGAAGATATATGAAATGATTTGAAGTGAAGCAAACAGAACCAGGAAAACAAAATATACTCTGATCAGCACTATCTAAATGAAAACAGCAACCATCATCACAACAAATGAACCTGAAAGCTGTATCATAATAATGGTCAAGTTTGGCCCTGGAAAAAAAAAATATGAGAATGACTTCCCTTGCTTGTTTGTAAAGGTGGGAGACAATGGTTGTGAAACATGACATATTCCATCAGACTTGGTTGATATTATTGGTTAATTTTACTGCACTGCCTTTTTTTCTCTTCATTATAAGGAATGAGGAATTAGGGTGCAATATGTTACGGAATGAAGACAAAATGTCTTCAGTTCTCTTCAGGAGGCTCTGCTTGGTTTCCACTCCAACTTCACCATGCTCCTCCTCTCTCTCTCTCAGAATAAGCTCAAAACCAGGAAGCTCATCATAATGAAATTGCTTCAACTTTGGTGATCTTGCCTCATCACTACCCTCAGTTGCCTCTACACCTCCAATTGCAGAGTGGAAGAGTGAAGCAACAAGAATCCCATCCCCACCCCAAGACTTCCTTCATAGAGAGTTCAGAATTCTCAGGCATCTCTTATTTAATCCCACCAACTGTTCTGCTTGGTTTTGACTCAAACATCATCACCCCCACCCCCATACCAAGTACCGTTTGCTTTCCTCCCCGTGCTTTCTTGTATATTGTCTTCTCCCACTAAATTGTAAACTCCTGGAGTGCAGGGACTCTCTCTTATTTGAATCCTCAGAGCTTAGTCCAATACCTGGCACAGAGTAGGTGCTTCATAAATCTTTATTGTATTGTATCTATGTGATATTTTTAAGATAAGCATGTATGATAGTGAAAAGAGCGGGGAGTCAACACATAGATTCCTTAATCTTTTCAGTTCCACCTGAGCAAAAAGTATTCCATTGTACTCAAGACTCCTAAAGCAGATTGCTTCAATTTCTCCAAGGGACTATCTTGTTTAATCATGGAATCATAGATTTTAGAGTTGGATGGGACCTTAGAAATTGCCTTGTCTAGAGGAGACCTTAAATGTAAGTGTTTAATAAATGCTTGTGGAATTGGAGAGAATTGAATGGAATGTAATTGAGAACTCTCCCTGTGTAATTCTGGAAATTTAGAACTCACTGTACTGTGGTGGGAGCTGTGAGTGGGGGATGAGTGGGGGAAAGATGGAGCCAGCAAACGAGCACTATGAATGAGATCCATTTTCCTTGTTGTTTGTGACCCAACATTCACAGTAATAAGATGACATACTGGCTCTCCATGGGCTGGATGATGCATGGATTAGGAATAGGGGTGCTATATCAGAAATTTGATATTTTACACAGACAAGGGGAGTCTTTGCGACTTTTAGCTAGAAATGACTCCTGAAATTTAGGATGAGACTGGAACAAGTGGTTTTGGAGTCTATTTAACCATAAAAGAAGAGCAACCTTTGCCTGGAACTGCAAAGTTGTTCCCCAAAGCTCTGTAGAAGCATATTTTCAAATGAAAGCTGATAAGTCAACTTTTAGCCAAATGTTAAGTAAAACAGTAGACTGATTCTTGAGCATGAAAAGACACAAGTGCCACGATTTCACGTATATTGCACACAGTTATAAACAAAGCCAATCATGGAAACCTTGAAAGTTGATACACAGTGTTGAAGGAATTCTCAGTGAAAGCTCCAAAGTGGTCTCTACCCTGAAAAAAACTGGGACCTGAATAGAGCAGCCCCACTGACGATTGTCAGAAGGTGAAAGGTTTGCTTAGATTTGGATTTCCAGATGTAGGACTATGGTTAAAGGCTAAACATTTGAAACCTGAGGTAATACTTGACTGGAAATAAAAATGGGGAATAGGAAAGCCTGTTTCTGTGCAGCTGTTAGCATTATTTGGCTGAACATTTTAGGATATTTCAAAAGTTCTTTCAGTTTGGATGTACCATGAATAGCTAATGTGTGCTTTTAAATTTTTAAGATGAACAATGATTAAAATGTTCCTGGTTTACTTAGAAGTCAAATGTAATTGAAGAAAATATGAAAGAATATTTCTATGTAAGGTTGATTATTTGACCTTTATAACATCTGTTCTATAAACTAATGTTTATACTCATAAACTCTCCACTCTCTCCTTCTTCTGGGTCTTCTCCTGAGTCTCATAATCATCTTATAATCAGAATTTTAGGGTTGGAAGAGAGAGAGATCATCTGGTGCACCTTCAGCCAGGACCACCCAAAATCTTCTAAACAGATAAGAATCTGTCTATTTTCAAAGTCCTTTAGGAAAGATTCTACAGTCTCCCCTGGTACTTTATCCAATGTTTTAACAACTCTCCTTACTGGGGAATTTTTCCTTATACTTAACTTAAATCTCTGATGGTGATTCTCATTGTCCTACTCTCAATGGAGATTTAAAACAGCTGGTTTCCATGTTGCATGTAGGAACTAATCATATACTTGAAGCTATTATTAAATCATTTTTTCTTTCTGGAGGTTAAATGATTTTACTTTCTATAAGCTTTTTTCATACCATATTTTTCCAATTGGCATGAGCTAGTTAAATATTTTAAATGAGAGAAAACAGAGGGACACCCTGATACCCAAGTATACCCCAAAATATTTTAAAAGGGGGAAGGTAATTCCTCTAGTATATTCAGTAGATTCTTTACAAAGGAACTACGGGACAAAAATACAACATGAATATAAATCACAGAAGATAAGGAATTGTTTAAGCAGTAATCTACATTGGTGGAAAAAAGACTACAGTAGCAACTACTATTATTACCACTACTAATTATAATAATTAAAATTTACATATTACTTTGCATGTTTTATCTCATTTAATTTTTATTATAGGTCCATCAGAATAACAAGGACCTGAATAACATTCATTTAATTCAATTTATACAACATAGAAAGTAGAAGTTACAGTGGACTACAAAAAATGTTTAGTTCAAGTCCCTTATTTTATAGATGAAGAAATTGAAGATGAATAGTGATAGTCAAATGAATAGTGACAGTTAAGAATCAATTGAATTGAATTAAATTCAGCAAGCATTTATTAAATGCCTACTCACTTAAAGGCACTGGGTGCATGGGACATAAAAATTTTAAATGACACACTCCCTGCCCTCAAGAAATTTACATTATTTTGGGAATGGGAGGAGGAAATAATGGTTTGATATAATAGTAATTCAAGGTAGAATATAAGAGAATCACAAAAATCCAGTCAGACTACCTTAGGAAAATCTGATGAGGAAAAAACACTTCCAAGTTGAGGGCATCATGAAAGTCTTCAAGGAGCAGGTGTCTCCTGAGCTAAGTCTAGAGCAAGGATGGATCCTACTTGGGGTGTTAGACCATTGACAGGATCACCTCTTATGGACAGAAGAATGCAGCAAAACAATCCCTCCATTTGCATAACTGATTTTTAGTTCTTTTCTTACCATATCTGCTTAAACAGGAAGGTAATTAGAAATTTTCAGACTTCCTTGCAGTGACAAGTCTCTAGTCACTTTACTATATGTGCAGTCAAGTTGTCACATTCATTTTAATATCAGAAAGATTTTAAAATCACATAACAGAAAGCAATACTTAAATTATAGCTGGTCTCTTTTCCTACTTTCAGGTCAGAATGCATTTACCATTGGATTGAGAGGATAAGGTGCTTTAGAGAGGAGTTCCTAATTCAAACCCTTCATTTTGTTGATGAGAAAAAAGAAACTCAGATAGGGTAAGTGACATGAAAATATCGCACAGTGAGTCAGGGATAGAATTTAAATCATGGCAAGATGAAAAAAGAATCTTATTTCTGAGCCTAGAATTTAACAAAATCTCTGGCTTGAAACCCTTTTTTTCTTAATATAAATCCCTCATGCTGCAACCCTTAAGTCTACTTCTCTTAATTTGTTATTGTTGGAGACAGAGTTGCCTTGCAAATGCTTTTCTCAAGCTGTAAATATTGTCCTCCAAGTTATTAAATTCGTAGAATGTCAGACTTAGAAAGGACCTCAGAAGATATCTAGTCACAGATGGCTTTTATTTTCTTCTTTGTAATCCTAGCATCTGACCCTAGCCCACAGTGGATGCTGCATAAATGCTTGTTTTCGATTGATGGGTAAGGAAAACTGAGGCCCACAGAAGTTAAATAATTTATTCACTCTCCTACAAGGGTATTGGAGCAGGATTTGAACCAAGGTCTCTTTATTCCAAGTCTAGAACTCCTTCCACTACTACCTTTAACTTTAATGCCAGAGCCAGAACTAGGAATGAGCAAGATGGGCAGCAGGAAGGTGATTTTGCTCTTTAATAAATGTACATATCTCAGCATTGTAAAATTATTCTCTCCTCACTGTGAAGGTATTTATTTCGTGATAACTTGTATGTGCTAGAGTGAAGGCTAAAAGTTTCTGGCGGATGTTTAGCAGAGGAGGGAAATAATTTTCAAAAGCTGAAGGGAAACAATTTTCAGACCTAGCTCTATGCACACAAATGCCTCTTTCTCCTCCTGATTGGCAGTCAATAAATATTTGTTGGATGCTCTATTTTGAGTTTCTAATTTCCTCAAAAGCACTGACATCTCTCCCACCCTATTTCTTCAAAGTGGATTCTGACCTGACCTTTGGCAAAATGAACTGGAAATTTCACAGGAAAGTTTACTCTTAAAAGATTTTGATCCTGGTATGTAGACAAAATAGGATCAAAGTAGCTTTGAATAAATTTGCACATTTGGAAGCATTTAACAATATAAAACCTCTGAACCTTGGAAGCTGACCCATCCCTAATTTTGGCTTCTTTGGCTCTGCAGCTGTGTTACCCAAACTTACTTCAGGCTAACCACCCTCCCCCAGCCTCCAATCTTCTCCTCAGTAGAAAGCTGTCCTAACCCATTACCATCCATGAAGAGCATTATATTCTAATGTTTAGATTGTGTTAGATCTCTTTGGGTCACAAATCTAAACCTTGACTCTGTGGCTTTAATATAATTTTCAAAGTAGCATTAAGAACAGAGGTAGGAGCCAATCAGACAGCAGAAAATTTGTAAATATGGTAATTAGATAAGAATAAATAAGGATTCATTCAACATTTTCTTAATCACCAATAAAGGGGGAGGAAATTTTGCAGTTTTTAACTCATTGGGATGAAACATTTCATAAATAAAAAGTAAAATAATGTACATTAACCTATATTTTTAAAATCTTAATTTTGGGCATCTATAGACATTATAGTAGTCAAAATAGTTAAGTTCTACATTTCAGTCCTCCAGCATTATAATCACATCTTTTTAGGTCTTCTATCAAACAATACCAATCTTACCCTAGGATTCCCATATCCTCCTTGTCTAAGTTCCCCTACAAAGCCTCCTTCCAAAGTGTTAGGGAAGCACACAGTGTATAGGTATGTTCTTGATATCTTAAGAATCCCAATGGTTTTAGACCATGAGTTGTCCATAGGTTATCCCTTGCTCTCATCATTGGGACAACCCATCTTTTCTTAATTTTATATTTCTTTGATGACATCCCTTATTTCACTTGTCCTGAGTAACTCCACATTCATTACAACCTTTCCACACCCACCATGTGCCTCATCATTGCCTTTTGAGTGATCCTACATTTCCATTTTCCTGTGACTCACAGCTACATTGCATCACTGGAAGAAGATTGATATTAAAAAGAGGGACTTGTGTTTCATGAACAAACTTGAGATAATCAAAAGCACGTTACTATTTCCCAAAGGCAATGCAACTGGCTCTATATTAAATAGCATAATTCTAAGATAGCACCAAGCAAATTCACATTTGTTCTTGCTAGGCACCATAATCAATCTGACTTCCAATACTTATTAGAGAAGTGAGTATTGGCAAATCACTTAAACCTCCCTATTTCTAAAGCAACTCCCTTGTGACCTATCTATTAAGTTGTAGAACTATTTCAATCTGCCTTGGTGGAAGAATTCTCCGCACTGGGAGTTCCCACACAATGACAAAGTTATTGTCCTCTGTATGTGAATGTAAGTGCTGTTAATCATTGCTTTCAAAATTTAAAGAGCTTTACATAATCCCCAAATTATTTAAAATATGTAAATTTGTTTGAAATATATACTTAGGAACAGCTATTTGTGATGGCCTGATAGGAGGCTATGTTGATAATACTTTTCTCTATTTCTGATAGATGAACTACACGCTACACTAACATCCTTTCATAATATAGACTTGGAATATTAATTGAACGACAAATAACCATTTATGGACAGCGGGGTGGCACAGTGGCTAGAGAGCCAATCTTGGAATCAAAAGGACCCAAGTTCAAATCTGGTTTCAGATATGTACTAGTTGTGTGACCCAGGCAAGTCACTTAATCCAATTTACCTCAGTTTTCCATCTGTAAAATGAGTTGGAGAAGGAAATGGCAAACCAATCCAGTGTCTCTGCCAAGAAAACCCAAATGGGGTCACAAAAAGTCAGATATGACTGAAACGACACAACAACAGTAACCATTTATTAAATACCTACTATTTGCCAGGCACTATACTATTATTATAGTTGGAGAAGACCTTAAAGACTATTTAGTACCACCCTCTCACTTTACAGGGGGATAAGTTGAGTCTTAGGATGATTAAGTGAGTCATCCCAGGTCATAAAACTAGCTAGTAGCAGAGCTGGGACTAGAATTTGGGTCTCCTTCTCCCTAGTCAGAACTCTTTCCATTCCTCATTCTAGATCTCTGCCATTTGGCTCCCACCTACCCCAATATTCTGTTTTCATAGTTTTCCCATAGAAAGAGCACTGAGTTACAGAACATGAGTTCAAATGCTGGCTCAGCTACACACTACCTGGATGACCTTAAGCACATCATTTAACTTGCATTCAGACTAGATAACTTCTAAAAGACTTTCCAGTTCTCTGAACATATCACTTTATTGTATACTCTTTTCAATCAAAGCAGAGCTGGCTGTTCCCGTTACTGTCAGTGACTTTAAACAAGTTATCCTCTGTGTCTGGGATGCACTCCCTCCTCACATTGCTGTGAGTCTAACTGGATGATTGGCTATTCCCATTACAGATGGTGGCTTTGAAGAAGTGGTCCTCTTTTATCTGATTCTCACAATATCTCTGGGAGGCATAGCTGGTATTATTATCCCTATTTTACAGATGGAGTAACTGAGGCAGACTTTTCTGGGTCAGGTTTTTCTGATTCCAAGTTCAGTGTTGCTGTGCCTCCTAGGTACAATCCAGCCTCTCCCTTGTTTAGTAATAAGTTTTCTCTTAATCTTAGATCTCCCTCCACTTTCTTCTATAAAAAAATGACCTTATTCATCTATTTGGACTTTACTGTGGCATGATTAAATGATCTAAGGGTACTTAGCTTGGAGCAAAAAAAATATAAGATGGAAAAGTGTCTTCAAAGGGTTTTTTCACAAGAAAGGGAAAAACATGCCACAATTAGTACTTTCCAAACTGAATGGGCTGCCTTAAGGGAGCAGTGAATTTCCAGTTACTGGGGATCCACAAGTTGAGGCTGGATAAACATTAGCCATGGGTGTTATAGGTAAGATTCATCATTTGGGTAGGGGCTAGACTATATGAATTCCGAGGCTTCTTCCAACTCCAAGATTCTATTACATAAGCTATGGTTAATATCAGAGGCTTGTTTCCATTGAATATTTCCAAGTCAAATACTCTATGGTACCTTTGAGATTATACATACATAAACATATATGTGTATTTATATGTGTATGTGTATATACATACGTGTATACATGTATGTGTATGTATGCATTGTGTATACATATATATAATCCTTAGTTAGAAAGTAATAGCGTGTTTCATAATATTGACTGCCCATATACCTCCCAAAACAAGCTAGAAAATCTGATATCTGTTAACACAGAGAGACCCATATTCCAATTTATTTGGGACAAATGCTTTGAAGCTCTTTGTTTTCAGTGTCTAGTATAAATGTGTTGACCTATTTTGTGTCTGATGTGTATGGCATTGTAGTGAAAGCTAAGTTCAAAGTATCAGGTAATGCTGACCTATACTATTTTTCTTTTGTATTTTTTAAACTGAAATCCTGAAAATTGGATACACAATAAGGAAAGAAAAAGAAACATATTATGAACTTAAATATTAAAACAAATACAAAATAAGAAGAGGGGAAAAAAGCATTGCCCATGTGCACAGCAGAACATGAGAGGATTCAAAATATATAGCAATAAATTTCCATTTCAAGAAAGCCTATATGATAAATACTACATATTGTGTTCAGGGCTGTCAGTTTCTTTTTTTTTTTTTTTGCTTCCTTGTAAGTTTTCTTTTGTTCTCTCCTGTGCTGTGGAATACCATAGTGGCTGTCCATTGATCTCTCATCACTTCCATTTGTTAACCCTCTCTATTAGCTTTCTCCATTGGTGATATTTTTCATTAGTTAATTTTCACATTTGAAATGTGCTTTAAAAGAAGTTAGGAATTCTAAAAGGCATTCTCAAAGGAATTCTAAATTATAAAAGCTAGGAATTCAAAAATTCTGAAGGATTCCAATACAAAAGCATGTTGATGTCATTAATAGCAAGAAGGTCAATTTAGCAAGAACATAGAGTTCATGTATTATATCATGATTATATCATATTTATTATTATTATATCATAATTATATCATATATATTACACATACCAAATAATAACCTGGAAAAGGAACCAGCTTGTGATTGACTTTGTGAAGATCAAAGGAGATAATGGATATCAAAGGCTTTTCAGACTTTAAAGTTCTGTAATCTGTGAATGAAATGAACTATAGTCTTATGTCACCTAGAAAACTTGGGAGAAAGTATGCATGATAGCCATACTCATGCCCATTTGTTAAAACCAACTTCCCAAAATATCTGCCAATACCAAGAGATACATTACTGAGTTTGAGAGTTCCTCCAACCCGCTCTTATGAGTCCTTTATTAGTCTGTTGTTATCTCTCTGTTGAAATGGGACCCAGGTAAGATTTTCCCCATTACATTCTTCCTGATGTTTCTCATAACTTCACAGAATGCATGCTAAATACCTTTAAAGCAGGTTAAGGTGAGTTTCTGCAATGTTTTCCAATCTCTCTCTCTCTCTCTCTTTCTGTTCCTTCCTTCCTGATTTTTTAACATAACAAAATTTATCCTAGTATTCCTGTCCCTTCCAAGAGGGACATCTATATAACAAATTATTTTTTCATGCAAAACATATTTCCATTTTGGCCATAGCACAAAAAAGCAAGAAAAGTAAATGAAATGAGAAAATTAGACTTTAATATGTACTCAGAGTTCATCAGTTCTATCTCTGGAGATGGATAGCATTTCTTTCACCATCAGTCCTTTGGATCATTGTATTGATCAGAGTAGCCGAGTCTTTCATAGTTGATCATTAAAACATTGCTGTCTGCGCACAATGATCTCTTGGTTTTTCTCACTTCACTTTGCATCAGTTTTTCTGAAATCACTCCCACCCCAAAAATGTCTTATAATACAATAGCACTCTATCACAATCATATACCATATCTTGTTCAGTTATTCCCCAATTGATGAGCATTCCTTCAATTTCCAATTCTTTGCTATGACAAAAGGAGTTGCTAGAAATATTTTTGTTCATATAGGTCCTTTCCTTTTTCTCTGATCTCTTTGAGATACCAACCTAGCAATCATATTACTGGGTGAAAGGGTATGCACAATTTTATAGCCCTTTGGGCAAAGTTCCAAACTGTTCTCCAGAATGATTGAATCAGTTCACACCTCCACCAGTTGTTTATTAGTGTAGCAACTTTCCATCATTCCCTCCAACATCTGTCATTTTCTATACATGTGAGGTGGTATCTCAGAGTTGTTTTAATTTGCCTTTCTCTAATCAATATGATGTATTTTCTCATATGACTATAGATAGCTTTGATTTCTTCTTCTGAAAACTATTTATTCTTTTCCCTTGACCATTTCAATTTCATTCCATTTCCATTTCAATTGGGAAATGGATCTTATTTTTATAAATTTAACTCAGTTTCCCATATATTTGAAAAATAAAGTTACCCAAATGAGTGTATACACACATGTTGAATGTATGCATACATACACACACACATACACACACACGTTCATTCCTTTCTGAACCAATTCTGATAGTAAGAATGAGGTTCATGTATTGCCCACAACCTCCCCATTTTCTCTTCCACTATAAAAAGTTTTCCTTGTGTAGTTCTTTTATATGAGAAAGATTTCCCCATTCTACCTCCTCTGTCCCCCTCTTTTACTCCATCCCTCTTTCTCACGCTTCCTTTTTTTGTTGTTTTTAGAAATCATCCTAGTATAATCCTCTCCCACTCATGTCCTCTGTGTATGTATATTCCTTCTAACTGTTCTGATCATGGTAAAGTTCATAGGAGTTACATGTATCATCTTCCAAGAAAGAAATGTAAACAGTTTAACTTTATTGACTCCCTTATGATTAATCTTTTATGTTTTCATTTTAATGCTTCTCTCGCATCATGTTTGAATGCCATGGGACAGCTAGGTGGTGCAGTGGATAGAGCTCCAGTGCAGGAGTCAGGAGGACCTGAGTTCAGATCTCACCTCAGACACTTGACACTCACTGGCTGTGTAACTTTGGGCAACTCACTTAACCTCAATTGCCTCATCCTGGGTCATTTCCAGTCATCCTGATGAATATCTGGTCACTGGATTCAGATGGCTCTGGAGGACAAGTGAGGCTGGTGACCTGCACAGCCCTCCCTCACTCAAAACAAAGTTTAGTGTAAGTCATGTAACGTTTGAATGCCAAATGTTCTATTCAACTCTAGTCTTCTCATCAGGATGCTTGAACGTTTTGTGTCTCATTAAATATTCACTTCTCCTCCTTTTTTGTAGGTCAAGTGTTCTTAGTTGTTAGTGTTCTTAGTCCTAGCTCCTTTGCCTTCCAGAATATCATATTTCAAGCCCTCTGCTTCCTTAATGTGGAAGCTGCTAAATCTTATATGATCCTGGCTGTGGCTTTACAATATTTGAATTGTTTCTTTTTTGCTACTTGAAGTATTTACTTGACCTGGGAGCTCTGGAATTTGGTTATAATATTCTTGGGAGTTTTCATCTTGGGATCTCTTTAAGGAGTTGATCAGTGGATTCTATTCCCATTTTATACTCCTTGTCTAATATGTTGGAGCAATTTTCCTTTATAACTTCTTGAAATATGATTTCTAGACTCTTTTTGTATCATGACTTTCAGATGATCCAAAAAGTCTTAAATTGTCTCTCTTCCATCTGTTTTCTCAGTCAGTTGTTTTTCTAATGAGATATTTTACATTTTCTGCCATTTTTTCATTCGTTTGGCTTTGTTTGATTGTTTCTTGAAGTCTCATGGAGTTGTTAGCTTCCACTTTTCTAATTCTAATTTTTAAGGAGTTCTTTTCTTCAGTGAGCTGCTGTACCTCTTTTTCATTTGACCTATTCTGCTTTTTAAGGAGTTTTTTTTAACTTCAGTGTCTTTTTTGTGCTTCTTTTACCAAGCTGTTACTTCTACTTTCATAATTTTCTTTCCTCATTCTCATTTCTTTTTCCAAATTTTTCTCTACCACTTAACTCTTCCTTTAACTTTTTAAGGAATTCTTGCTGACCTTAGGTCCAATTAGCATTTTTTGAGGCTTTGCTTGTAGTTGTTTTTACATTATTGTCTTCTTCTAAGTTTGTTTTGGTCTTTTCTGCCACCATAGTAACTATTTATGGTCAAGTTCTTTTTGTTGTTGTTATTTATTTCAGTTTATTTCTTGACTTTGAGCTTTGTAATGAAATTGAGCTCTTCTCACTTAGGGGTGGGGAGGCACTGTTCCAAGCTTCAGGCTTTTTCATGCTGCTGTTTTCAGAGCTAGTTCTGGAGGTCTACAAGCTTTCAGTACTTCCAAGGTGATGTGATCTGGGGAGAGGTTTGGTCACTGCTCTTCTGGTATGGAATCTGGTGTTGTACTCCAGAAGTGCCCTTGCTCCTCTACATCTTCAAAGGACAGCACTCCTCTTGGCTTTGGAACTGTGCCCAGGTCCCCTGCTTGGTTGTGACCAATCACAATTGCCCTTTTCCACCCCAGAACTGCATATAGGCAATAGAGTTGTCTATCAGTGCCAACTGCACTCAGTGCCAGCAAAGGATCTCCTATAATCTCTTTCTGACCAAATGTCCAACCCATTATCAGTTCTGTCAAGGTTGTCTTTAAAGCTCATAGCTGGTGCTGCTGCACATGCACTCTGAACTGGCTTTTATCCTGGCATGTGTCTGTGTATGTATATACATATGTACACATATGTACCTTAAAATACTACATATAGACTATAGATCTGTGACACAGTTTATTTATATATTTACTTATTATATTGATAATAATTATATTATATTAATAACACGATTTATTATACATGAACATAGGTATTTGGTTGTCTGTATATCTTATATAGCATAAGTATATCTTATATTACATAAGAAAGAAATTTGATATAATTTTCCTCCATTTGGCTATTTTCTTATCATAGATGAATTAATTTTGTTTGTATGGAAGCTTTTTCAGTTTCATGTAATCCTGGCCATTTTATCCCTATCTTTATTTTACTCTCTATCCCTTGTTTAATTAAAGTTACATCTCCTACATATTCTGTGAAAGATATATGAACTATTTCTAATTTTTTATGATATGATCCTTAATATTAAGTTCTATAGGTTTTCCACTCTATTAAAAAAAAAAAGATGAGGGCAAAAACATATCAGACTCTTCTTTTCTCTTAGTTTCCATAACTCTCCCCTTCTAGGATCTTCCTCCTATCTACTTCAATTCTCTGACAGTCATCAGTGCTCTTTTCACTACTACACACAGCTAGTATCTATATGTACTTAAAATTTGCAAAGTGGGGGGGCGGAACCAAGATGGTGGAGTAGAAAGACGCGCATACACATAGCTCCGAACCCACAGCCCATAGAACACCTGTATAAAAGAACTCCCGGCAAATTCTGGAGCAGCAGAGGCCACAGAACAGTGAAGCGAAGGAGATTTCTGTTCCAGAGAGCCCTGCAAACCTCTCGCAAAAGGTCTGTCACACTGTGGATGTGGAGTCCAGCCCAGCCCTGCCATGGCCGTGCAGCACTGAGAGGAGCAGATCCGAGTGGGCTTTGGGGATGGAATCCCCAGCGGCCGCACGGGTCCCTCCACCCACAGGTGATGGGGATTGGTGAGAGGGTCTCTTTGGCAGGTCGAGAGGGGAGTGGGATGCCCCCATAACTCAGGCCCCCTCGGGAGGCAGCAGTGGAGGCAGGAGCAGACCGGGGGTTCCCAAGCAGGCAGGAGCTCAGATCCATTGTTGAAGGTCTCTGCATAAACCCCCTGAGGGAACTGAGCCCTGTGAGGTGGCCCTGCCCCCAACTGAGCACCTGAACTTAATCTCACACTGAATAGCAGCCCTGCCCCCACCAAAAGCCCTGAGGCTAGGAATCAACATTTGAATCTCAGACCCCAAGTGCTGGCTGGGCGGATCTGGAGGTGAAGTGGGTGTGAAGAGAATATTCAGAAGTCAAGTCACTGGCTGGGAAAATGCCCAGAAAAGGGAAAAAAAATAAGACTATAGAAGACTAGTTTCTTGATGAACAGGCATTTCCTTCCTTCCTTTCTGATGAGGAAGAACAATGTTTACCATCAGGGAAAGACACAGAAGTCAAGGCTTCTGTATCCCAGCCCACTCAATGGGCTCAGGCCATGGAAGAGCTCAAAAAGGATTTTGAAAATCAAGTTAGAGAGGTGGAGGAAAAGCTGGGAAGAGAAATGAGAGACATGCAGTCAAAGCATGAACAGCAGGTCAGCACCCTGCTAAAGGAGACCCAAAAAAATGCTGAAGAAAATAACACCTTGAAAACTAGCCTAACTCAATTGGCAAAAGAGGTTCGAGAAGCCAATGAGGAGAAGAATGCTTTCAAAAGCAGAATTAGCCAAATGGAAAAGGAGATTCAAAAGCTCACTGAAGAAAATAGTTCTTTCAAAATTAGAATGGAACAGATGGAGGCTAATGACTTTATGAGAAACCAAGAAATCACAAAACAAAACCAAAAGAATGGAAAAATGGAAGATAATGTGAAATATCTCATTGGAAAAACAACTGACCTGGAAAATAGATCCAGGCGAGACAATTTAAAAATTATGGGACTACCTGAAAGCCTTGATCAAAAAAAGAGCCTAGACATCATCTTTCATGAAATTATAAAGGAAAACTGCCCTGAGATTCTAGAACCAGGGGGCAAAATAAATATTGAAAGAATCCACCAATCACCTCCTGAAAGAGATCCAAAAAGGGAGACTCCTAGGAACATTGTGGCCAAATTCCAGAGTTCCCAGGTCAAGGAGAAAATATTGCAAGCAGCTAGAAAGAAACAATTCAAGTATTGTGGAAATACAATCAGGATAACACAAGATCTAGCAGCTTCTACATTAAGGGATTGAAGGGCATGGAATAGGATATTCCAGAAGTCAAAGGAACTAGGACTAAAACCAAGAATCACCTACCCAGCAAAACTGGGTATAATACTTCAGGGGAAAAATTGGTCTTTCAATGAAATAGAGGACTTTCAAACATTCTTGATGAAAAGACCAGAGCTGAAAAGAAAATTTGACTTTCAAACACAAGAATGAAGAGAAGCATAAAAAGGTGAACAGCAAAGAGAAGTCATAAGGGATTTTACTAAAGTTGAACTGTTTACATTCCTACATGGAAAGACAATATTTATAACTCTTGAAACTTTTCAGTATCTTGGGTACTGGGTGGGATTACACACACCCACATGCACACGCACATGCACACACACATAGAGACAGAGTGCACAGAGTGAATTGAACAGGATGGGATCATATCTTAAAAAAATGAAATCAAGCAGTGAGAGAGAAATATATTGGGAGGAGAAAGGGAGAAATGGAATGGGGCAAATTATCTCTCATAAAAGAGGCAAGCAAAAGACTTATTAGTGGAGGGATAAAGAGGGGAAGTGAGAGAAAAACATGAAGTTTACTCTAATCACATTCTACTAAAGGAAGGAATAAAATGCACACTCATTTTGGTATGAAAACTCATCTTACAATACAGCAAACTGGGGGTAAGGGGATAAGCAGGGTGGGGGGGATGATGGAAGGGAGGGCATGGGGAGGAGGGACCAATTTGAGGTCGACACTCATGGGGAGGGACAGGATCAAAAGAGAATAGAAGTAATGGGGGATAGGATAGGATGGAGGGAAATATAGTTAGTCTTACACAACACGACTATTATGGAAGTCATTTGCAAAACTACACAGATTTGGCCTATATTGAATTGCCTGCCTTCCAAAGGGAAGGGGTGGGGAGGGAGGGAGGTAAAGAAGTTGAAACTCAAAGTTTTAGGAACAACTACTGAGTACTGTTCTTGCCACTAGGAGATAAGAAATACAGGTAAAGGGGTATAGAAAGTTATCTGGCCCTACAGGACAAAAGAGAAGATGGAGAAGATGGGCAGAGAGGGATGATAGAAGAGAGAGCAGATTGGTGATAGGGGCAATTGGAATGCTTGGTGTTTTGGGGGGGGAGGGGACAAAAGGGGAGAAAATTTGGAACCCAAAATTTTGTTAAAATGAATGTTCAAAGTTAAATAAAAAAATAAAATAAAATAAATCGCAAAAAAAAAAAAAATTTACAAAGCGATTTATGTGGGTTGTCTCCTACAATCTTCACCACAACGCTCTGAGGTAGTTGCAGGAAACTGAGAAGGAGAATATAAGTGTCTTGCCTAGGATGACATGATTAGGAAGTATGTTAATGAAGATTTGAACTCGTCTTCCTCACTCCAAACCCAGCACTCTATCCACTATATCACTTAGCTGTATGGAAAGCACCAGGACAACCTTGGGGAGTTGTAGATAAAGAGGGGTTTCCCGCTAGGAGGTCAGTGGAAGACTATACAACCTCTTTTGGTCAATTAATGGTGGTGCAACAATCTTGGGAAAGGAATTTGATTAATGACTTTCCTAATCATTCTGTAGTTCTTGGGTCTTGAGAGAGATTTTTAGCTTAATCCTTACAATTAGTGACTTGTGACTATTCATCTGATATATCTCCACCTTCTGGAAATTTCCACTACAGTGTCTGGTCATTTAGTGTTGTACTTAATACAGATATTTAAAAAAAAATACTCCAGTAGCCTTCTCTCCCTTTCCAGTTTGAGTATGAAATGTATTTTTAACCAAACAAGGGATAGAAGATAAAAATAGGGGCAACTAGAGGGCACAGTGGTTAGAGCTTCAGGTCTGGTATCAGGAAGACCTGAATTAAAATCTTACCTCCAACATTTATGAGCTGTGTGACCCTGGGCAAAATGAATCCCTGTTTGCCTCAGTTTCCTTATTTGTAAGTTGGGGATAATAGTACCTACCTCCAGAGATTGTTGTGAGAATCAAACAGATAATATTTGTAAATCATTAAGCACTGTGCTTGGCACATAATAAGTGGTATGGACTGTATAATCTCCATGATTTCTTCCCATTGCATGATTCTAAAATTAAAGTAATTCCTTCAATGACTTTTTAGTCAATTAGTTAACCAAAATCACGTTTATTATATCACATATAGTTGAAGGTAATAAAATCACCTATTTTATCATTCAGACTGACTTTCTGATGAGTTCAGTTGTCCAGATATAACTTTATCCTCTCTTCTATTCTTTTTCCCCTCCTTCCTTCTGTCTTCTCCTGTCCCTTCCCCTCCCTTTCTTTCCTTTCTTCTTCTCTCCTTTTCCTTTTCTTTTTTTTCCTCTTAAAGAAAACCTCTTGCATAAACTTGATATCAAGACAGTCATACTCCATTCTGCTTTCAAAATGAGAAAATTGAGGTCAAGGAAGATATGACAATATGCAGGTTCCAATAGTACATGTCCTTTGGCTTCACCAGGAAAGCTGATCACCAGTTTACTTTTTATTTATTATGTCCATCCACATGGCGTCCCTTTGTATGTGTCTCCTCAGTTTTCCCACAAAGACATAAAAGAACTGAATAAAATTATCAAAGACTGTCTAATTTAGATCACTTTAGTCTCCTGTCAAGAAAAAAATTCTACCTTATGTTTATATGTAAAGCAATTCTATTTAGGCAACTGAAAGGTCTTAAATTTTGCATACTTCACTTTATTCATGCTGTACTGATTGTAGTTGAAATCTGAGTAATATGACTTCTCCTTGACAGAAATCTCAAGACTGGAGACCCTAAAGCATTTTCCCCTAAAATTATATGTTGAAATATCTTTTAAAATGTTATTTTCTAAGTATTTTTAAATCTTATTTTTATTAGTAGCGAAATCATTCATAATACTAAAATGTCTCAATTACAAGAGTAGGAAAAATATTAAGATACTTGTTATTATGCCAAGGACTTTTAAAGAAAATTCCTGGGGCAATTTGGGGTTTCTATTTTGATTTTTGATTCAGTCTATTAATATCTTTTATAAGGTGTCTTTTATTGTTGCGGCATTGGACAAATAATGGTAGATGAGTATATATTTAAAGAACATCTGGTAATATAGTTCAGGGCAAATTATAAATAATAGTGACTTATACTATTTTATAATTTACAAAAATATATTTTTCTTTAAATGCATCTATTACATTAACTGATATTGCTTCATCAGATTGCTATATCTCTACTTTAAATCCGTTATAGATATATGATTTTCATGAAGCCCTACTGTATTTTAATAGAAAGATCCAAATAAATGAATCTTTAGAATTAGAGGATTAAAAGTTAATGCTCTAGTAAACCTGGAAAAATTATTTAACTTCTGTGGACCTCAGTTTACTCATCTGTGAAATTATAAGATTGCACTAAGATCTTCTGAAGGTCCTTCCTACTCTAAATCCTGTGACTGATTTGAAGAAGACAGGTCAGTGTCCTCATCTCAGATTCAGATAAATTTATTATTAAATTGTACTCAATACTTATATATGGTTGAAGTAGAATGCTTTGCTTTTCCAGGGTTTAACATCAAAGGTTCAAAAGTGGCAAATGGCCCCACTAAAGCCAATATTCTCTCTTTTTTATTGCTTTTATCTTTTTTGAACATTCTAATACCCAATGGACATGTGGTCTCATTGATAAGGGTCCTCTCATCAATGATGCCAATCTCAACTACCCTTGCTGGCCCCATCCTGTGGGACTCTTGCTATGGCTTCCCTAAAATCAACCCAAAGGAGTATATTCAGTGATTTGAGGTCCTTCCTTGAGTTCTCTTGATATTGTAAAAATAATAATGGAGCACATGGGCTGTTCATTATTAATACCTTGCTCTTAATCTGTGGCCCCGTCCCCATCTTCTTTCTTAGTCATACATTTTTTTTTAATGACATTGTTTATACCACATCCCAGATGCAATTCCTTGCATGCAATGTGTTGCAAATATTTCAAGCCCACCAATTATATCTGAAAAGCTATGGAATATTAAATGTCAGCATTCAGCCAGACTCTCTTGGGAAAGTACTTTACAGAAGTTATTTCATTTGATTTTCACAACAGCTCTGTGAGATAAGTGCTATTATTATCCCTCTTTTACGCATGAGTAAACTGAGACTGAGAGAGTTTAAGTGATTTGCCCAGCTCACGTAGCTAGTGCTCATACCTAGTTCAAGCTAGGATTAGAACCCAGGTTTTTATGATTCCAGGGTCAGCGTACTATTCACTAAGTTATCTAGCTGCTGATTTGATTTGCAGTTTTAGATCAAGGCTTAGGTCTGCTATCTGGTAGATTCTTATTTAAGCTATTTTATTTTCATTTTAACATAACATTTACTTAAAAGAGAAGGCAGAGTATATCACAAGGAATTAAGTTCAGACAGTAGGCACTTCACCACCACATTTCCCCCCAAACTACCCCTTCTACCAAAAAAATTAGACTAGTTTTCAAGTCACTCACTCAAAGTCAGCAGCAGCAACAGTCTCTTCCTGCCTAGTCACACCAAAGTAGCATCATCTTTGTGTATAATGACTGCTTGGAGCTGCAGAAGCAAAGGAAACCAGGCTTAACTAATTTTCCTTTTTAACAAGTTAATGAGGTCTGTTGGTTCTACTTTGTTGAAGAATGGAAAGGGATATCAGAATCCTCTAAATATGGTGCACTGGAGCACAGCCCCATTTCAGCAGCCCTAGTTATGGCCCTGGTTGTATCTATCTTTGTGCCCCACAATATTTAGCACAGCTGCTCAGTGTACAATCAATTAATTAATCAGTCAATCAACAGGTACTTATTAATTGCTTATTATGCACCAAACACTGCATACTAAGGTACTAAGGATATAAAAAACAAGAAATAATTCCTCCTCCCAAAGAACTTATATTCTCTCCGGGGAGACAACGTGTGTAGAATAAATTTGAGAAAATAAGGAAAGGTACCAGAAGTTGAGGGCATTGAAAAAAGCTTTGTGTAGAAGGTAATACTTGAGATGAGTCTTGAAAGACACAGGGAATTCGTTGAGGCAGTGATGAGGAAATGCACCCCAGTATTGGGAGATGATGGCAAGTGCAAGTGGACAGAGGTAATAGATGGAGTGCTGTGTGTGAGGAAGAAAAAGAAAGTCACTTTGCCTAGACCATAGACTTTGGGAAGGGGAAGAATGTATAATCAGTATATGTTATACTCACTAATGTATAATGAGTCTACAGCCTCCAATGTACATTGGAGCCAGGTTGTCAAAGGTTTTTAAAGCTAAACAGATGAGTTTCTATTTTATCCTAGATGCAATTGGGAGCCATGGGAATCTATCAAGTAGGAAAGTGACATGGTCAGACTGTGCTTAAAGAAATTACTTTGGCAGCTATGTGGAAGATAGATTGGAGTGGAAAGAGTCTTGAGACAGGGAGACCAGTTCAGAGGCCTTTGCAATCGTTCAGGTAAGAGGTGCTTAATTAATGTTTGTGGAATTTGACGAAATTAAATTTGCCTTCTTTTTCACAACACTTAAAGTCTATAGACACATTTTCTGTTGCATATTAAAATGATTACTTTTGATACTTATAAAAAAAATCTCCTAAAGCCTATCTCAAGACATATGATCATTTCTTCTAAATTCCATATATATTAGATGAAGTGTCATATGTAATTTGCATAAGAGTATCCCAAGGTTTTGATAATGGAATAGTTATTCACAATCTTCCTATTTTATCTTTTTCCTCTAAGCAGAAGCCTATGGAATTATAATAACAATAGAATTCTCTCACTAATGGGGAAAGAGATGCTTGTGTCCTATTCCCAAGGGCCCTTACAAATTTTCTTTTTCACAAAAGGACTGAGTTCAAACTTGACTTTTTCTTTTTAAGCTTCAAAGAGGAGTACAGCAAATCCTTTTTCTACAAACAATGTGTACTAATTTACTGTCTTTGAGAAGAACCACAACATCTCCTGAACCATTTATAGTGTTTCTCAAAGGCTTAACACAGGCGCCAAACAATCCTATGGAAAAAAGGGAGGGGATGTTCTTTCTTTCTTTCCTTTTTTTTAACAGAAACAAACATAATGTCGGTGAATTTTTCTATGTTTATTTAATGAAAATTAAAACCACAGCATAAAAACTCTCTCCTTCTGCCATTCCTTTGATGATTCTAAATGCACCTTAATCTTGAATTTCAATCCCCATTGGAAATAAGCTTCTTCATTCCTTGGCCTGATTGCCAATGGAATGTCTAATGCTGGAACATTTGAAACCTATAAGCCTGTTGATGACTAATGGAATCAAACCTATTTATTGCATCATACAGTTTCTTTTCCCCCCTCCTTATCTCTAGTTATAAATTCAATTTTTTTCTTTTTCAATTTTTTAAATTTATTTTTAGTTTTCAACATTCATTTCCACAAGATGTTGCGTTCCAAATTTTCTCACCATCTCTCCCCTCCCCCACCCCCCAAATACAGTGCTTTCTGATTACCCCTTCCCACAATCTGCCCTCCCTTCTATCACACCCCTCCCTTCCCTTATCCCCATCTTCTCTCTTTTCTTGTAGGGCAAGATAGATTGCTATACTCCTTTACCTGTATTTCTTATTTTCCAGTTGTATGCTAAAACAATTATCAACATTCATTCCTTAAACTTTGAGTTCCAACTTCTCTCCTTTCCTCCCTCCCCACCCATTCCCACTGAGAAGGCAAGGAATTCAATGAAGGTTATATATGTGTAGCTTTGCAAAAGACTTCCATAATAGTCATGTTGTATAAAACTAACTATATTTCCCTCCATCCTATTGTGCTCCCCATTAATTCTATTCTCTCTTTTGACCTTGTCCCTCCCCAGAAGTGTCTATTTGTAATTACTCCATCCTCCCATTTGCCCTCCCTTCTATCAGCCCTCACCCTACATATCCCTTTCCCCCCTACTTTCCTGTAGTGTAAGATAGATTTTCAAACCAAAGTGAATGTGCCTGTTATTCCTTCCTTAAACCAAATGTGATGAGAGCAAGCTTCACTTTTTCCCTCTCACCTCCCCTCTTTTCCCTTCATTGGAAAAGGTTTTTCTTGCCTCTTATGAGAGATAATTTGCCACATTCCATTTTTCCCTTTCTCCTCCCAATATATTCCTCTCTTACCCCCTTAATTTTATTTTTTTAGTTATCATCCCTTCCTATTCAACTCACCATGTGCCCTGTCTGTCTGTCTATCTATCTATCTATCTATCTATCTATCTATCTATCTATCTATCTATCTGTCTGTCTATCTATATCTATAGATATAGATGTATAATCCCTTAAACTACTCAAATATTGAGAAAAGTTTCAAGAGTTACAAATATTATCTTTCCATGTAGGAATGTAAACAATTCAACTTTAAAAAGTCCTTTATGATTTCTCTTTCCTGTTTACCTTTCCATGCTTCTCTTGATTCTTGTGTCTGAAAGTCAAATTTTCTATTCAACTCTGGTTTTTTCATCAAGAATGCTTGGAAGTCCTCTATTTCATTGAATTCCCCTGAAGTATTATACTCAGTTTTACTGGGTAGGTAATTGTTGGTTTTAAATCTAGTTTATTTGACTTCTGGAGTATCATATTCCAAACCCTTCGATCCCTTAATGTAGAAACGCTAGATCTTGTGTTATTCTGATTGTATTTCCACAATACTTGAATTGTTTCTTTCTGGCTGCTTGCAATATTTTCTCCTTGACCTGGGAACTCTGGAATTTGGCTACACTATTCCTAGGAGTTTTTCTTTTCAGATCTCTTTCAGGAAGTGATCAGTGGATTCCTTCAATATAATTCTTTTCAATTCTCTGGTTCTAGAATTTCAGGGCAGTTTTCCTTGATAATTTCATGAAAGATGATGTCTAGGCTCTTTTATCAATCTTGGCTTTCAGGTAGTCCTATAATTTTTAAATTGTCTCTCCTGAATCTATTTTCCAGGTCAGTTGTTTTTCCAATGAGATAGTTCACATTGTCTTCTATTTTTTCATTCTTTTGGTTTTGTTTCATAATTTCTTGGTTTCTCATAAAGTCATTCACTTCCATCTGCCCGATTCTAATTTTTAAAGAACTATTTTCTTCAGTGAGCTTTGGAACCTCCTTTAACATTCTGCCTTTTAAAGCATTCTTCTCTTCATTGGCTTTTTGGGCCTCTTTTGCATTCTAAGCTAGTCTACTTTTAAAGGTATTATTTTCTTCAGCAATTTTTTGGGTCTCCTTTAGCAAACTGTTGACTTGCTTTTCATGATTTTCTTGCATCGCTCTCATTTCTCTTCCCAAGTTTTCCTCCACCTGTCTTCCTTGATTTTCAAAATCTTTTTTGAGCTCTTCCATGGCCTGAGGCCATTGCATATTTATTTTGGAGGTTTTGGATGCAGAAGCCTTGACTTTTATGTCTTCCTCTGATAGTATGCATGGTTCTTCCTCATCTGAAAGGATGGAAGAAAATATCTGTTCACCAAGAAAGTAATCTTCTATAGTCCTATTTTCCCCTCCTTTTTTTGGCATTTTCCCAGCTAATTACTTGACTTTTGAGTCTTTTGTCAATAGGAGGGTATACTCTGGGGACCTGTAAGTTCTCATTTCCTTCAAGGTGGCACAGTCAAGGGAGTTTACTCCTCTTTTGGCCTACGCTTTGGTCTGGGAGCAATTGCAAGCTTTTCTGACCAGGATCTGCGAGTAGAATTCTCTCTCCAGAGCCTCCACCAGCTTCATCATGGCAGTGCTCCTCCTCACCCCAGGATTGCCACTCAGGACTGAGACTCAGATCAGCAGCTCGATTCCCCCAGGGTCTTTAGGCTGAGGACTCCAAAAATGGACACTGCTGCTGCTGCCTGGGGCTAGGTCTAGGGGAGGACTCTGCTCCCTTCTCACCCAAGTGAAAGAACTTTCCCCACTGACCTTTGAAGCTGTCTTTGGCATTTGTGGGTTGAGGGATCTGGGAACTGCAGCTGCTTTGGGATGGCACCCTGAAGCTTGCTCTGGTCCTGTCCCTGCCTCACCATGTTACCAAGGCTGGGCTGTGCTCCACTCCAAGCCTGCCTTTCTTGCCAGCTTTCCAAGATGCCTTAGGCTGGAAATCTCTTTCACTCTGTCGTTTTGTGGCTTCTCATGCTCTAGAATTTGTTTAGAATCATTTTTTACATGTTTTCTATGGACTGTGGGGAGAGAACTTCTACTCTGCCATCTTGATTCCGTCCCATATAAATTTAATTTTAAAGAATATTTTCTTACATAAAGTCCTGTTTATCTCCATGAATGTCCCCAAGGATTTTCCCTTGACTTTTTTTCCCCCATGCAGAGTAATAATATTTCCATTTGATCATTAGAGTAATTTTGAACCTCCAACCTTCACCACAAAAGCTTGCTAAAGACTCCTTTATAATGGGTACTTCTGGTTTATGTAGCCTCCTGAAACAGCAGCCATCACAGTCCTAAGTCATTGACAAAACTTCCTCAGGCATAGCTTGCTCACCAACTCAAATTTTCCTTCCATTTCTATCTCCTTTGTCCTTATATTCTATTCAATATAGGGACAAACTTCTCACCATGGAAATACTGCCATTGCATTTAATAGCACACATCTCCATTTAAATGATTTGTGTATGATCTCTTCTTCCCTTTGACCCTTTCAACAGGGTCAAAAAGCGTTGAATCTGGGAACAGCAATGCTAGCACAAAATAGAGATTGAACACATGTCTAGTTGTACTGGGAATAATCCTCATTTTCTGGTTTCACCCACTTGAGGTTTTAAAGGAATGGTGGATCTCAAGAAAGGTATGTCAGAACTATGGGCTTGTGTATCACATAGTGATTTAGGTCAGTGGAGAACCTGTACCTCAAGTGAGGCATGGAGATAACAGCTGAACTGCGGAAGAAGTATGCTATCACAGGTGGACAAATAGTCCCCTTTACTATACATCAGCAACCAGTAACAAATCTGTTTATTCTATGCTAACTTCAGTCATATGTTCTGGTCACATATGTCCTAAATTATTTCCTTTGCTTCAAATGCACACAAGTCATCACTGACAATATGCATCAGCCTGCATATGTCCACCATGTGTTCATCCATTGCCCTCTGGGTCACCTATAGTTTTGAAGCCAAGTAAATAGAAAAACAAATCTATCCTCCATCTGTTCTTGTAGATGGTATAATGGCAATTAGATCTAAATCCATCTAAGAAGTCCAGAATATTTCCCTCTTCTAAAATGAAGTTTCAACTGATTTTTCAAAATTCAATTTTACTTTTGTAGCATGGGTTATGTAGATGAGTCCAAAATGGATTTATATGCAAATGTGTCAGCCATCGACTTGCTAATAAATATGTTTTAGTTTGTCTTTCCAACCTAGACACTAGAGAGATTAAGTGGTAATTTGGGATACAAATCACTTGGAATATCTAGGTTTTCTTTGTATTAGAAAATCCTTTATACTAGTGAAATATACACTGGTTGTGTCATATGGACATAATAAAGTAATTTGCATGTCCACTTAAATAACTAATAATTTTGTATTTTAGGCAGAAATCAAAGGTTTCCAAATCAAGTACAGCTGATTAAATACAATAACAATTTCCTTTTCACATGCAGTTTTTGTTGTTCAGTCATTTCAGTTGTATCTGATTCAATGTGACCCCATTTGGGATTTTCTTAACAAAGACACTGGATTGATTCACCATTTCCTTCTCCAGTTCATTTAAAGTTGAGGAACTGAGACAAACAGGGTCAAGTGGCTTGCCTGGGGTCACACAGCTAGTAAGTGTCTGAGGCTGGATTTGAACTCACGAAAATGAGTCTTCCTGACTTCTGGCCTGGTACTCCATCCACTGCACCTCCTAACTTCCTATTCTCATGTCCAGAGCTACCTTCAATTTAAAAAAAGAAAAACAAGCTGGGGAGGGGGGAACAAAACTATAGAGGTTTAGAGGAATGAGAATATAAATTTATATTTTGTATTTAAAGCTTAATGGGTAGTGATCATTATAAAAGAAAATATTTAGTGTAGTTTTCTGCATATAGAATCATAGGGTATTAGAATTGGAACAGACCTTAGTCATCCAGTTCAACCTCTATATTTTATAGATGAGTACATCATGGCCCCAGAGAGATTAATTAACTTGTCCAAAGTCACAGAGCTAACTGATATAAAAGCCTAGTCTAGAACCCAAGTGTCCTAAGTCTCAGTCCAGTTCTGGCAACAAAGTCCTGCCAAACAATGAGTAGAAAGGATGACCTTCATGAACCTTTAAAATTCTGGTAAATAGTTAATAGGGACCCAAAATCCATGTAACTAATCATCATAAGATATTTAAACTTTCTATCCCTTTTCAGTTCTGCTACACTGTGGGATACTATTTGGACTCATTATAGTAAGAGGATTAAAAAGTATGAATTAAAACCTGAACTGGCACTACAGTTGGATAGGCTCACTTTGGAATAAATTCTTGGAAGTAAGGGCCAAATTAGGTGCCCAGCTACTTTTGAGAAGATGTCTGCATTGTCTACTTTGGGAAACACCAGTATTTTCTGGGTGGATTAAGAATGGAAGGACTGGGACATTAAAGTGATAAAAATACCCCCTTTCAATGATGAATCCATATTTATAATGCAGTTTGCAATGTCTTTGCCACAGTGATGAAAGTAAGTCCAGCATATATGTTCATAACTGTTGCAGAAAAGGAGATAGGAAAAATTAGACAAAGAATTTCTTAGATCTCTCCAAAATAAATCAACACATCCTTAGATACTTAGTGACTTCAATTTTGATGTAGGCATAAGGAAGGATGGAAAAATAGTTAGGAAATATGTTGCTGATGAAAAATCAAGAGGCTTGTAGAAAGCACAAAAGTTTCACAACATATATCACAGATACTTTTGTCAATAAGATAGTCCAGGAGCACTGGACCTGGTGATCACCAAGTAACATAACAAAAATGAAATTGATTATATTTTAACAGACAGGGAATTACTCATTAATAATGCACTAATTATTCCTAAATCATCTATCTGTAGACAGTGAGACTATCCACTTTTTTGAGCAAAGATCAAAATTAATACAGAATTAGATGAAATAATAAAATTGGGAAAATTATGTGATATATGCTTAGAATATTCTAATCTGAATTATTAAGATAATCCATTGATATAAAAATGTAGCATGGATAGAAGAAAAAAGAGTTACATAGAATATAGTCATTCCTAATATTTACCAAATGTAAATCAATTGCTGCGACAAGAAGAACAAAAGAGCATTGAAAATAACCCAACCAGCAAACATTTTATATTCTTGCCAAAAATCAAGCTATGGTAGCAGAGGGCAATGCCAGTTTTGAATATAAATTCATTTGTAAAATCTTAGGGAGAAGAATGGTGAAGTATCAAGAGTCATACCACCTCATAAAATAGCAAGAAGCAGTAAAGTAAAAAACATGTTTTAAGAATACTTGGCAAGAAGTACAGCTAAGCAAGTTGATCCCTCGGGTATTAAATGAAAGAAAATAGAAGAAAGATGACAAACATGTGAAAAATGGAAAAGATCTGTAAAGGTGTTTATAACATACTCTTTTCACCATAAAGGACAAAGAGCCTACCACATTTAGATTTTTATGTCGCAGTTCCAGATGTGCTTTATGAGGGAATTAAAATGGTATCAAACAAAAGAAAGAAGAAAAAAACAGCAGGGCTTGAACAGCAAAGAGATTCATGCTCTAGGTGGCAAAGTTTTGAGACTATGGAGGATCTATTCTCAAGTTATCTGACAGAGGAGAAGATACCAAAGGCATAGAAAACTCAAAAAAAAAAGAAAAGAAAAAAAAAATAAACCTCAGACATTATGGGAAAAAATGACCAAAAGAATATTAATGACTACTACTGACTATACCTATTTTTAGTCAGTTGAACAATGAGCATTTATTAATTACTTATTGTGTGTCAGGCACTGTACTGAGTCATAGAGATATATAGATAAAAATGAATTAGTCCCTGTCCTCAAAGAACTTACAGTTGAATGTGAGTGACAGTACATCAGCAAGCACTTTTCTGAGTACTCATCAGGTACTGTGCTTTATTTATTATGTGTCAAACACTATGCTAAAGACCAGGGCTACAAAGAAAGGCAAAAACAAAAGTTTGTCCTGAAGGAGCTCACATTCCACTGGGAGAAACATATAAATAGCTGTACGTACAAGACAACTTTGTATACAGCAAGAAATCTTAGAGGAAAAAGCACTGGGGGCAAAGAAGGGGACTGATAAAAGCCTCTGGAAGATGGTCATGGTCATGCTCATACACAGGAACTCTTTTATTAATGAATTTATAAAGGTACAAAAATCTATAGCTCTCAGGCTCACCCTAGAGGACCTTAATTTGGTGACTGTAGGGAGGAAGGATGGAGGGTAGGAAACAAGGATTCATTGAGTACCTACCATGCATATGTACTCTGCTAAGTGCTATATAAATATCTAATGTGATCCTCATAACAGCTCTGGGAGATAGATCCTAGTCTTATTCTTATTTTACAGTTGAGGAAACTGAGGCAAACAGAAGTTAAATGACTTGCTCAGGGTTACACAGCTAATAGATTTCTGAGGCTGGATTTGAATTCAGATTTTCCTGATTCCAAGTACAGAGTCTTCTTTACTCTGATACCTATCTGAGCAGAGAATTTGCTGCATGCTGAACAATCTCTGGTATGAATATGATGGAAATCTCACAACATCCTCATTTCACTGAATAACGTGAAAAGTATCAATGGATGTCAATCAAAAGATCCCTGTATATTAGTAAATGTCTTTTCCCATTGGTTTTGAGACAATCCTGCTCTTTTCATTCCCAGATGCTGCTGTGTAGTAACCCTCAGGAATAATAATATGAGCTCACATTTCTACAGCATTGTATCACTTAAGAGGCACCTGGCTCCTAAAAACTCTGCGAGGTAACTAGTGCAAGTATTAATATGTCTATTTTATAGATAAGTTGTGGCTCAGAGAGGGGAAGCATGTTAGCCTAGCTCACACAGCTAAGGATACAACTGGACCTCCCAATCCAGGTGCTTGGATTCTGGTTTCATTGCTCTTTGATTACTTACCACAATGATTTATGACTAGAGTGATCCAATTCTTCTTACTGGCTTTGTAGCCTTAAGCTGGAATGATTCTCTTTATTATGGATGCTTCTGCACAGTGCAGTCCCCAATGCTTCAACTACCGATGACTTCAACACATGATTCTTGCTTCAGTAGGATTAATCAGTCTCATCCCTGCAGTTTAATGAACAATTTCTTAATGTAACATACATTGTGTACTGCTGCATACTGTGATACTGTATCACTTCGCTTATTGGAAGTACTGATACATCATTTTACCACACAATGAAAGGGAGACCTATACCTATTTGTAGGAAGAGAAGGAGGAATCTGTGAAGAGAGGAAAACAGGAAAAGAAAAAGACAGACCAAGGTTCTGAAAATGACAGCAAGGAGTGAAATCAAGTTCACAGGAATAGGGACTGGCCTTGGTCACAAGCAGAGCCTCGGAGATAATGGAATCAGTCAATCAATAAGCATTAATTAAGCATCTACTATATGGTGGGAGGCACCATAGCAAAATAGATAGGGTTTGAAGCCAGAAAGACCTCTGACATATATACCTATACTGGCTGTGTGACTGGATAAATACTAACTCACCCAGGATCACATAGCTATTACATGTTAGAAACAAGACCTGAACCTAGATATTCTTGGCTGAGAGGTCAACATTCTATTCATGCTACTTCTTATGCAAACAAATACAAACAAAATAAATGGAAGATCAATTATTCGGAGAAGAAGACCACTACCTTATTGGGATGGCGATGGAGTAGGAAGATCCACAAAGGATTCATTTAAAGAACAATATTTGGGCAGTTTTAAAGGAAATAAAGTATTCTAAGAGGGGAGGGAAGGTGGGAGAACATTCTAGCCATGGACAGTAACCAATACAAAGGTTCAGAGGTGGGAGATTGAATTTTGTACATGATAAAAACAAGAGAGCCAGTTTGGCTGTACGTGTAGAGTGAGGGGAAGGAAGGGAATGAGAAATAGCAAAGAGAGATTTAGAGGAGAAGATGAGGGGAGTTGAAATGGTTCCCATAAGTTGCCTTTAAAGTTTTCAGTAAAGTGGAGGGCAAAGTCATCAACTGAACTTGGAGCAAGGATGGGCACAGACAGTTAAAGAGAAAGTTTAGAACAGATAGTGGAAGAAAGATGACACAGAGTAAATAAGTGATAGAGAAAAGGTTTGCAAAGCAACAAAAAGGGCCCAGTTGACATTAGAGGTAAGTAAGTGATTAGACCTTGAGTCAGGAAGACCAAATTCAAATCCTCCCTCATAGACATTTCATCGCTCTGTGGACTTGAGCAACTGCTGTCCAACCACACTTCCATCATCTTGTACCTGTGAAATTGAAGTTTGTTTTTTGTTTGTTTTTTTTATGAATTATTTTACATAGTGAAAATATAATTTTCATTATATCTTTGCTGAATTTCATCTTATTAGATTCAATCCAATTAATCTGATAATAATTAAGGATTAAATAAAGGATAAAAGGGAGATTCATAGCTGTGGGTAGATGACTGTTACAAAGTTAGAACCAAAGTGGTATGGCTCAATGTTAATAACTTTGGAAGAGAAGAATTTGATGGTTGACAGGTCTCTTCTACCTCATCTCTCTTATAGCAATCTACTTAGATTTCTTCCTTATCTCATTCTTCCTTGAACCATGGTTATTTGTATGCATGCCTTACTTCCTTTTTAGATTAGAGGCTAGGGGAGTGCAAAGCCTCAGAGAAGTAAAGTGACTTGTGAGATATTATTGAAGTGTCATTTCTAACTTCACCAGTGCCCAGAATATATAATAAATATTTTTAATTGAAATGAACCATTGTAGTGGTTCAGAGAAGAGGCAGACAGAAAAGAAATTCGGATGTAGCAGTAGGTGGCTGAGTGAATCATTCAATCCTCTATACACTGAGAACTGGGTGTGGCTGATGGAGAGACTTCCCTTGTGGTATTCTAGGTCAGTACTGTTCCCTTTGTGATTGAATTTGACAATTTCAGTGCCAAAAAAAAGAAATCCAAAACGAACTCAAGCAGTTGGTTGTCAATAATTGCCACTGATTCCTCCCTCCCCTAAGGGAGGAAAATTCTTTATTAGAACTCTCTTTTTCTTATGTAACTGAGTTACTAGTGGTGGATTATCCCTCTATTTATTCTTGAATTTGCTGTCAGCCTTTGCATCCATAGGAACTCTCAAAATGGGACTACAATGAAATCAGCGAGAAAAGATCTTGACAGTTCTAGAAAAATCTGGTTATCATTATGTGACCATCTCTCCTAAGATGAGTAATTTTATTCATTCAGAGACAGATGAAAAAAACATGGCAGTACATGGTAAATGAAGCCAAGATCAAGATGTTTTTAAACTACAAATGAAATGATAGTGGAAAGATTTGTTCTTTTAATAGATAAAATAGTAAGATAGATAGAGATAGACATAAAGAGACATCTAGGTGCAACAGTGGATGGAGTGCTGACACTCATTTCAAATCTAGTCTAAGACACCATGTGACTATAGGCAAGTCACTTAACATCTCTCAGTCTCAGTTTTCTCATCTATAAAATAGGGATTAATAATAATTAATAATAGTACCTATCTTCCAGGGTTGTTGTGAGGATAGAGGAGCTAAAATCTGTAAAGTGCTTCACAAAGCTTTAAATGACATATATATGTATATATGATTGCTGTTTTTATGAGGGAAATAGAAAGAATAATAAGAATCTTCCTTTGATGTTTCCAAAGATGCATGATGTAGATGTCCACTCTGCTGACATAAATCACAGCTTCACCACAGAGTAGTTGGCCTTCGTGAGTTTCTGTGGCCAAAATCAAACAAAATAAACAACCTTCATCACTCCTGCCCCACCACTCTTATTCTGGTGATAATCACCCTTGAATTTACCAAAGTAGAATTTTGGATGACATTTTCTAGATCCATGCTTTAAGTCTTTCTACCATTGTAAGATCTGCTGAAGCTTTATAGTCCAGTGGAATAGCCTTAGAGAACCCAGAATTGTCTTTAGAAGAGTGATAATATTAAGAAGCAGCTAGGTGGCATAGTGGATAGAGTATCTTGGAGTCAGGTTCAAATCTAGCCTCAACCATGGGAAAATCACTAAATGCTGTTTGCCTCAGTTTCTGCTTTTATAAAATGAGCTGGAAAAGGAAATAGCAAACGACTCCAGTATCTTTGCCAAGAGAACCCTAAATGGGGTCACAAAGAGTCGGACACAGCTGAAATAGCTGAACAATAGCAAGAATAAACCTTATGCCATCTACCTTATAGGACTGTCTTAAGGAAAGTGCTGTACAAACCTCAGAGTTCTATTATTATTCTCTTAGGTGCTCCGTGTGTATCTGAGTGCATGTATTTGTTAGTGGGTACAAAAACAACACATTTCATAAACTTTCAACTAACCCTCTCATTTCCAAGACTATACCTCTAGCCCCAAGCCCCACTTCTGAATCTTTAGCTTTTTTTCTGAATATTTCTATCTGAATGTCTTATCATCATGTCAAATTTAGCATATCTGAAACTGAATTTCTTAAAATTCCCACCCCTCCCCAAGACTAGTAACTCTTCACAGTTTTCCTTGTTCTGCTAGTAGCATCATCATTCTCAGTCCTCAGCTCAAAATCTTAGAGTTATCTTTGAGTCTTCCTTTCTCCCATATTCTCTCAGATACCAAGGCCTGTCAAATCTTCACAATATTTCTTATATATTTCTCCCTTATTTTCCATTCCCATTGTAATCAGCTGACTTCAGGACCTTATCATCTCATGCAAAGCTAAAATGATAGAATCCATCTAATGTCCCTGCCTTCAGTACCCCCTGCTCCAATCTAGCCTGTACATAGATGGCAAATAAATCTTCCTAGAATGACATCCTCTATCCCTCTCATCACTCCTCTTTAAAAAATAAAATGAGTTTCCAGTTCCTACAGGCTAAAGAGGTCTGGTATGGCTCTCAGAAATAAAACCCCAATCTAATATTTCTACTTTACCTCCTTCTATTTCCCTTTATGAGCCATCCATTCTACCCAAATGGATTTATTTACTATCCCCAAAACCTTTCTTGCACTTTTCTATCTTTAAGATTTTTTTCACAATATTCTGCTCACAAGAAATGCCCTTCTCATTCCTCTCAACCTATCCAAATCAATAATAATATCTAATATTTATTTAGCACCTTAAGGTTTGCAAAGCACTTTACATATGTTAACTAATTTGATCTATGTAACAATCTTATGGTTAGGTGCTATTATTATTCCCATTTTTGATGAAGAAATTGAGGCACATAGAAGTGGATCACAATAGAATTTAAAAGGTTTGAGAGAAATAATTTCTGGGCAATAAATCATTTTATCATTTTAATAAAAGGTCAGTGGCACTCTCAAATGCCAAAGACAATCATGATGGTGAGATTGCTACTTCTATGTCCTTGGTAGAGGGGTGTTCCTGAGGGTGGCAGTCAACTCTGATTGGTTAACACTTAATGAGAGAAAGAATATTATAATAAGATGCTGAGAGTGACATCATGTCATTCTTGGCCAGAGAGACTATCTCTATATCCAGACCAGTCTTAGTCTTGGGCAGTCTAGACAAAGGATCAACCTCTACCCAAGCTTGATTGAATGGAACTCACCTTAGATTAGAGATTACTTATAAGGTTGGGTGAGGTCTGATAGAGGAGAAAATTCAACCTTCAGAGACTGAGTTTTTGAAGGGAAGACTTCAGAAAAAAGGGGGAACTCTGGATCTCCCCAAATCATTGGTTATTAACAATCATTTCTGTCATGCTTGAGGTGAGATAAGAACTTAACTCTTCCTAAGTTCAATTCCTATAGTCTATCTATCCCAGAACCAACTGCCTCAATCAATACTGGCCTTTCAAAACTAAATTTTCAATCTTTATTCATCTTCAAAATTAGGATGTTGAACTAGGTGGCTTTTTTTCAGTTCTAGATTTTTTTCCCAGTTCTGGAGCCACATTGTATTATCCCAGGATCCTCTTTGAAATCTATACATTTCATTTTAGCCCACAATTTTGTAGCACCTTGTATGTCATTTATTTAGCTATTATCCCTACACTATTTTGAGATGTTGCTTTTATTATGTGTTATACCGAACTGTTGCTTATCTCTCCCATTCATACTTAGTGTTTGTCTTATTTTCCCTAAACAACGTCTTGTACTTACATCTCCATGGTGTTGGGCACATGGCCTTCTCCATAGCTGTTTGATAAATATTTGCTGATTGATTGATTGATCTTTTTTACAGAGACCACATAGCATAATGAGAAAACACTCTAGATTTGGCATCAGGAAGACCTAAGTTTGAATCCTGCCAAACACTGTCACTGACTAGCTATGTGGTACATTGGAAAGAATGCCAAATTTTGAGAGAACTTGGGTTCAATTATGGCTCTTCCGATGATTTCTTGTGTGACCTTAGGTTAGTACCTTCATGTCTGTGGGCTTCATTTCCCCCACTTCCTCACCTGAAGGGGATGGACTCAATGATCAATCTCTAAATCCATTATGATACCACAATTTTTCTGAATGTTTGTTTACTCATCTCTAAATGGGAACAGTAATACTTATAACAACAACTTCCTCCAGTTGTTATGAAGACAAAATAGTAGAACTTTGCTAACATTAATGTGTTCTTTCAACATCACTTACTTTGTCCTCATCATTATTTAAATGCTAATCTGAAAACACCCTCAAATTTCATCATTTTGCTGTAATTAGGGCTCATTCTCAGACAGGGTTGGACCCAGTGCACCTGTAGTAAAAAGCCAGACAGTGGTAAAGTTTAATGTTTTTCATCTAAAACTTGACTGTGAACTGGGAAAATAAATTTTTTTACTGCCAACTGCTCTGTCCTCCGAGGCCTCATAGCAGCTCTCAGGGGGCAAGGACTGGTTGCTAAGAAAGAAGAGGGAACAGGAAGTAGGAAAAAGGAAGAAAACGAGGCACTTGTTCAAGATTATAGGTTTTGAGAAGTAAGGACCTTTTGTAATAACATTTTTTTCTCCCACCAAAGGCAGGGAAATGGTGTTATCATTCAAAGAGGAACTCAGTATGGAGAAAACATAGGAGGTAGAAATGATGCAAGACAGCTAAAGGGATCATCCAGGAATAATTAGCCTTAACTAGAAACAGGTAGGCGGCACAGTGGATAGGGCACCAGACTTGGAGTCAGGAAGACCTGAGTTGAAATTTGGTTTCAGGCACTTACTAGATATGTGACCCTGAGCAAGTCATTTAGTCCTGTTTGACTCAGTTTCCTCATCTGTAAAATGAGGTAGGGAAGGGAATGGCAAACCATTTCAGTATCAGAGTAGGACATGATTGAAAATGGCAAAACAACAATTTAAGCTTGATCCAGTAACATGTTAGGGTCGTCCAACCCAGAAGTTATTTTTTTGTTCAGTAATTCATAACAACTTACAAAATATCAAGAGAAGTGAATTTGGATTTTAGTTTTAATACTGGTCTGGCCACTTACTAACTATATGATTTTGGAAAAAAATATTTAAAAAGAATTGGACGTGACTGAAATGATTAAACAATGACAAAATGCAGTTAACTAATCAATCAGATTTATTAAGCACTTTATGTGTGCCAGGAACTATTAGGTACCTGAAAGACAAAGATGACAGGAAGCAGTCATTTCTCTGTTGAAATGAAATAGGAAATAGTTCCTGGCCTGTAAGAACTAATATTCTATAGAGGAAACCAAAGGTATGTATACAAGTAGATACAGAATATATATATATTCAAAATAAATGCAAAGGTTTTTTTTTTCCTCCCTTTTTTCTTTTCCTTTTTATTTTTGAGGGTTGGAAGGTAACAGCACTAGCATATGGAGGTATCAGGAAAAGTTTCATGTAGAAGTAGAATTTGAAGACAGCTTGGAATGAAGCTAAGAATTTTAAGAGTTTATGATGACGAGCTCTTCTCCAAGAATGACCTTTTACCTTTAGACCACTGGGTGTTTTATACAGAAGTTCACCCTCTGTCTGTTACATTTAACTTTCAGCCACACTTTCAGAAAATCTTGATTTACACCAAAAGCAGTTCAAAAAGAGAGACTTTACTCACCTGTGTTTTATTTACATGAACCAGTGCAGAAATTAGACTGTAATGCATCTATTTTGAATTTATGGTGGAATACAATGTAAGATGTGAGTCTAAGTATAATTTTTGCCAGACTATTTTCCAATTTTCCCACAGTTTTTATCAAATAGAAAGTTCTTTCCTAAATAAAATTTACATTTCGGGGGGTTTATTGAACACTAGCTATTTAAGTTCCATTGTTTCCCATTCTTCTTTTCCCAGGCCTCTTCTGTTTTTAACTGATAACAAATTTTTTAACTGATAACAAAAGGCTTTGATGATTACTGCTTTATAATATCCTTTGAGGTCTGGAAGAGCTTTCTGTCAATCAAACTTTTGTTTTCATTACTTCCCTTGATGTTCTAGACTTTTGTTTTCCCAAAGGAATTTTGTTTTTTTCTTATCAAAATCTATACAATTTCCTTAAAGAATTTAATTGGCATAACATTAAACTATAAATTAATTTTGCTAGTATTGCTATTTTATTATATTGGCACAGCCCAGCCCAGTACTGACTATGCCTCCAGGCACTTAAGTTGTCCTTTACTATAAGAAACATATTGTAACTGAATCCATTTTAAGTTTTTGCGTGCTTTGGCAGGTTAATCTCCAATTTTAATTCTCTATTATTTGCAATAGAGTTTTCCTTACTATCATTGTCTCTTGGATTTTATAATTGAAATTATGTAGAAATAATATTAATTTCTGGGAATTCATTTTGCGACCTGCAGTTTTGCTGTTTTTAATTGTGGCAATGAGTATCTTTTCTGATTTCCTAAGATTTGCTAAGTAGTAGATTATGTCTTAAACAAATAGGGATAATTTATCTATTATCTGTTATCTTCCTTATCTATACCTCTTTAATATATTTCTTTTGTCTTACTGCTATGGCCAAAACTTTTAGAATTCTGTTAAATAGTGGTGGAGAGACTGGGCATTCTTGATTCACTCCTGCATTTGTTAGGAAAGCTTGTAGGGCATCCCCATGGCATATACTTGTTTTTGCTTTTAGATTTTTTTTTTTAATATTTAAAGAGTTTCTTTCTGCCGATACTATATAGCGTTTTGCGGCATAAATGTATGTGGTATTTTGTCAAATTTTTATTGCTTTTTTAAACTATTTGAAATAATTATGTGGTTTTGGATGTTGGATGTTTTTATTTTTAATATGTTATATTGATTGTTTCTCTAATGTTGAACTGTCTTTACATCCTTAGTATAAATATATCTTGAATCAAAATTAATTTTTTTATGAATTCATTGCTCTAGGCTATTTGACAGAATTTTGTTCAAAATTTTTGAATTGATATTGTTTTTGTATTTTTTCATAGGTCTTTGCTTTATTCTCCCTGTGGGTAAGTATTTTGACTAGATTTTCTCATAAAAGGAGTCTATTGAGTCCTTTATTTCCTCTACTTTTTTAGAATAATTTGTGTAGTATTCAAAATAATTGTTCTTTAAAGTTTGATAGAATTCTCTTTTGAATTCATTAGAGACTGAATTTTTTTCTTATTTATAGTAGTTTCTTTGCATCTGGTTTTATGTTCTTTTCTGAGACTGGATTATTTAAGATCTCTATTTGATCTTTCATTAGTTTGGGAATGTTATATTTTTGATAGTATCTTCTACTTCTTTTGTTTTCCTAGTTTTGTTAGCATAGAGCTATGTACAGAAGATTTGGATCATTTTTATTTCTTCTGCTTTTGTTCTGATTTTACATGGTTCATTTGCCATTTTGTTGATTTGATTTTCTCCCTTGGCTGACTAAAAGGTTTATCAGTTTTGTTAATCTTTTAAGATTACCAGCTTTTAATCATCATTGCTATAGGCTTTGAGATTTCCTTTTTCTATTTCTATTTTCTATCTATTTTTCCTTTAGGAATTATTTTGGTTTTACCTATTTATTATTTGTTGGCTTTCTGATTTTTTTTAAAAAAAGTATATTTAGTTCATTAATTCTTTTAAAAAGCTTATTTACTTCATTAATTCTTTGTGTGTGTGTGTGTGTGTGTGTGTGTGTTAGGAACATAATTTTCTCTCTTAGCACTGTATTAACTATAGTCCAGAATTTGAAATATTGTTTCATCATTATCTTTTTTATTTTACATGATATTCGTTTCTATGATTTATTCTTTGACTCCTTCACTCTTCAGGATTTTATTGTGTAGTACTTTTTGTTGTTTTTTAATCATTTTAGTCATGTCCAATTCTTCATTTGGGGTTTTCCTGGCAAAGATACTGGAATGACTTGCCATTTCCTTCTCGAGCTCATTTTACAGATGAGGAAAATGAGACAAATGGGATTAAGTGACTTGCCCAGGATCATGCAGCTAGTAAGTGTCTGAGGTTGGATTTGAACTAGGGAAGATGAAGTCTTCTTGACTCCTGGCCCAGCACTCTTTCCATTTTACCACCTAGCTGTCTAAGTTTTCATCGACTAACCCTTAATTTGCAGTGTCACATGAATGAGACACCTTTCTGACTGTTTGGAGGGAAAAACCAGGTTGAAAGTTTTTTTAGTTTACTTTTGGAAATAACCAAGAGGAAATGAATTTCCTAAAGCTGCTTGACTTACTTGGGATTTGTTGCAGGAACTGTGTATGTCAAGAGCTAGGGAAGCTTCTATTTGAGAGTAGTGGTATCAGCTTTACTGCCACTTGTCTGGTAAAGTTTCATATAGAATATGTACGTATGTACATCTACATATATACAGATATACACATCTACATCTACATATACATATATAATAAATGACAATGACTTTGTATATGGATAGACTATAAGTTCCTTGAGGGTAGGAACTGTTTCACTTCTGTGTTTGTAAATTTAGCACATAATACAGTACCCAGCACATTATAGGTCCTTAATAAATCTGTAATGGGGGTAGATGGCCTCTGAAAGCCAGTCTTTAAAGTATGTACAGATATTTCCTGCCCCGTTTCAGTCCAAGAGACTAGGGATCTGTTTTTAACCTTTTGTGACTGAGAAGCTAGTACTATGTGATGGCAAAGTCTTCTAATTGGCTATGATGTCAGAAGAACTGGTGACTTGAAGGCTATTAAATAGGGGCTGAAATGTTATGCAAAAGGGAAAACCAGTCCCTTTTTCAGTTTCCTTTTCCTGCACAGTTTTTAAGAGGCAGGACTACTTAGAATTACTGAGAGTCATGTGGGAAAGGGCAACCAACCTGTCTTCCGTATAGCCATGCCTGTCTCTGTCTCTATTATTTCCTGATATTAGATGACTGGATATTTTGAGATGGAAATGTCTAAGAGACCTTGTAAGTTTGAGAGATCCAGAGTTCCATCAGAATTCCTACTGGTAGCCAAAGCCGAGTAGTAGCTACAGCTGCAGTGCCCAATATAGCAACAGTGGCTAACAGCAGACAAACAGTAAATTTATATTATGATGGAAAAGCTCCAATTTGGAGCCATGTTCCTGAAATGATGAACTGTTAATGATTTATGGTGACCCAGTAATGAGGGAGTCCCACCAAAAATGGGGCATGAGGTTCATCTGTTCACCCTTGTGAAAGAAATTATTATTAATAACCAATGATTTGGGAAGATTCAGATTTCCCCCGTTTTCTTGACTCTTCAAGACCTCAGTCTTTGAAGGTTGAGTTAACCTTTAGACCCCACTCAGGTGGGACAAGTCATTGTGTTCCACTCAGGTTTGGGTGCAGATAAATTTTTTGAATAGATTTGAATAGATTGCCCAATGCTAGCGGTAGGTAACTTGAGAAGTAAATGACCTAATCAAAGTTCAGATCCAATCCCTCATTGTAATATTCATTCTCTCATTAATTGTTAATTAATCAGAGTTCATGACATCCTCAGGAACACCCACTCTTCAAAGGGCATATAAACTCTGAGCCTGAAACCATGATTATCTTTGGTCTAAGAGAGAGAAAGCCAAATGACAATTCTTTTATTAAAATGCTGGCATTATTAATAAAATGAGTAAATTACCTAGAAATTATGTCTCTCAGAACTTTTTAAATGACACACTTGCTTTCCACCGGTGGATCTGTAGCACTATGCTTGTCCACAATACGGGGTGGCTGTGACATGCGATAAGTCTCAGCCCTAGTGCTTTTGGTTTATGATCCAAGGGAAAAGAACTTCAAGGAGATTCAACTGGGTTAGGATGAGCACATACTTTGGACACTTGCTGGGAAAGACCATGATAGCCAGGAATAAGAAATAATGCTGCAATCACACTTTAATAAGGCACAGAGAATACATGTGTCAGGCAGCTGACACCAGGATTACAGAGGCAGATGGTTTGGGGACAGGGGACAGAGTGGTTCAGAGAGGCAGACAGTGGGGGAAAGAGGATGGAAAGGAAGAAGGGCACAGAGAGAAGCTTATGTAACTGTGGATCAGAGTTGGAAGCACTCAGAGTTGGAGGAGTGCTCAGGGGCAGGAATTTGGGGTCCCTGTTTTACAGGGTTTTGGTGGTGGAGAATGACTAACTCCTTACCATCCTTACCACCAAGAGCTCAGTTCATTAACCTATCAATACCATCTCAAAGTTACCAATACCACCTTAGTTCATTTGCATAATGTTTTGCTGGTTTTATTATGTATGTCCAGAGCTTTTTCTGCAAACTGCAGACCAACTGCAACTAGAAGGACCAAAGAGTCATGAAGGTGAGGCTTAGCTGGCTTCCCCTAATTTAGCACATAATCTCAGGATGTGACCTCAACAGTTGCCAAAGGTTCTTATGCTCCCCTAATTTTTAAGACAACTTTCAAGTAATTGTTATGTCCCCTTAATTTATGGGAAGAGTTTGTAAGTGACTTTTATATTCCCTTCTTTTTACCTTACACTAGCTACTTTTAAATTTTCTGGCTATATACTAACTGGGGGTGAGGGTGGTCAGGAGAACCAGAACAAGATACAATTTCAACCCTTAAGGAAATCCTTCTACCCTCCCCTAACTGTAATTGATCCTGTCATCAGAGAAACTGGACCAGTTGCTGACAGTTCATTGAACAGGGTTTGAGAATTTAGACCAAGAGGGGCAATACATATACCTGGGAATGATAGTTTCCCAACAATGATAATTTCCCAAGAAAAAGTACCCCCACGGTAAAGAGAAGTGCTAACTATGGAATTTAGAAAGGCACTGATCCTTGGAGTCCAGTAGAGAGCCTCACAAAGGGGAACATCATAAGTATGCCACAAAGAGAGTACATGGGTTTTCTGGATAAGAGTTGAGTTATCTCTTTGTCCCATATGTATGCTACATGTATACATTACTACCTTAATACTCTTGAGTTTGAACCCACTCTTCCCAAAGACCTTGTAAAAGGCCATGAAAGAGAACAGCTAAGGTGTTGAGGAGAAATGTTTTGTGCCAACTAATCTTGCTTTATTTTCTCAGTAAATCTCTCTTCCAAAAATTTATGGAGACAACTGGTTTATTGTTGATGGGGAGCACAACAAGCAGGAACCTTAGATATAACAATACTAGAAGTTTAGCCCCTCAGGCTTACTGATCCCAAGAACCCTGGAAATAAGTGTAGTACTCAATTGCATCTCTAGGGATCCCAAACTGAAAATACAAGCATCAGCTGATGTGAGTCACATTGATGTTGAATAAATCCATAACAGATGAATTCTCTCTTTTACCACAAATACCCTTATATTATACAATGCTTATTGATGGTCATGTTGTATTCCCCTAGAAGAATGTAGACTCTCTGAAGGAAGAGATGGTTTGGGTTGGTTTGAGTTTTCTGTTTTTGGATTCTCAGATTCTACCATTTTGCCCTGCAAATAATAGATGCTGGAAAATGTTGGTTATATTGAATTAAATTCAATTTCATTCATCCTAAAGCATGAGAGTAAAGTGCAATTTATTCAGTTGTTAAAAGATCTCAATGGGTGCTTCCATAATGACACAGATAAATATTATGGCCAAGTGAAATTTCAATCCAAGTAATCAACATCTGCCACTCATTCTCCTAAAGTTTCTGTGGCAGAATTCCTTCTCTCTGTCACTCTTCCTATTTTATACCTGCTGAGTTCTCATTGTTCCAGGGGCTATTTATAACAGAGAATGACAAGGGCCCTAGGGCCTTTAGACAATCATGTTCTTTTCTTGGCTATAGTTGTGTGCCCTGGGGCGGTTGAGTGTGGTTAGAAGGGCTATAAATGACACTCAAGATCTCGTCCTGCTCAGAAGCTGTACCACCTTCCATGGTAAAATTTTGTTCTGGGGGAAAGGGAAACATATGCATGCATATAGGTTTTGCGTGAAAATTTATTAGTGTATTCATTTTCCTTTGATGAACTTGAAAATCACAGATTTAGAGCTAGAAAGGACCTGAGATGTCATGCAGTTCAACTTTCTCTCTTTACAAAGGAGGAATTCAGATCCAAGAGATTCAGAAAGTAGATCAATGTTACACAATTAGTCAACAATTAAGTTGTGATTTAAATCTATGTCCCTTGATTCTAATTTCATCAGTCTTTCTCTTGTACCATGATGCCTCTGTTGCTTGAGGAGAGGGACTGTTCCATTGTGCTTAATATCCCTAGCCTTTAGCACAGTGTCCAGCACATATTTTTCTGAGAGGGATTAGGTCTGTGATATCATCTCTGCTCGTGCAGATCAACACCTCCTTCATAAAGTATAGATTTAGAGAGATACTTAGGACATTGGGAGTTTAAGTGATTTGCCCCAGGTCACCTAGCCAGTATATGTCAGAGGGAAGATTTGAACTCATTTCTTTCTGACTCAGAGGCCAATCCTCTTATATGATAATGCCCAGCACCCATCAGGAATATAATAAATTATTGTTGTATTGAATGTATCACCTACCTAGCAGTAACATGTTTTGCCCCTTCTAGCTTCCCAGTTCTTTTATTAGAACATAATTGCTGACCCTCATGCATGACTTCAATCAGAAATAAATCATATTCCTGTGCTTGTCAGATTTTCATCCTTTTCTTCCTGCTACTACATCTCTGGAGTTAGCCAATGTAATACAAAATTCTGTACTTCCAGAAACCAAACAAAGCCAGAAAAAACAACTTCTTCTGAATGGCCTGTCCTCTGCTGAAAAGGGGAAACAAAAGAAAACAAAAAACTAAAGAAAGGGATACAAACAAATCAAACTGTGTGGTTATTAGCTTTTCAGATTATATGTGGAAAAACAAACCACATTACAGAAATGTACAGTTTCTCCTACAATTTTCTTTGTCAAGTGAAAAAGCATTTGTTAAGTGCTTTTTTATGAACGGGGCACTATGCTGAATTGTGGGGATACAAAGAAAGAGCAAAACAGTTCCTTGTCTTAAGGAGTTCACATTTTAATGGGGGTAGTGATATAACAGAGAGTTCACTTATAGGACAAATGGAAAATCCCAGAAATCCTGAGGGTGCAGCGGTGGACAGATGGCAAGGCTTCTTAGTCTGCATCAGCAGGTCAGATGACAGCGTTTAGGGGCTTGAAAAGGGCAGAGAAGGGGTTTTTAACTTTTGTGCATGTGTCACAGATCCCTTTGGCAGTGTGGTGAAACCTAGAGACCTCTTCTCAGAATGATTTTTTAAAAATATACAGCATTACAAAGGTAACCAATTACATCAAAATAGAGGTTATCCCCAAACAGTGCAGTTTTAAGCTCTAATGGCTTAAAACTGCACTAAGGTTTTTGGAATGCCTTGCACAGTTATCAAAATATTAAGAAAACAACTTCACAAAGCCCAGGCTAAGAATCCTTGGGGTAAAGGCAGGAAAGATGGCAAGGCCCAGCAAATCTCTATACATAGTGAGTGACAGATGGAAGACCAGATTCCAGTTGGGAATAACTAAATCAGACAAGAGATATGAAAAGTCCTATAGCCTCTCCTATTTCTAGTAGAACTAGTAATCTTATATAGGTGTCAGTTACGAATAAATGAAAAAAATTCATTAAGCACTTATCATGTGCCAAGCACTGTGATATGGGAATGAATTTGAAGAGGTAGAGGCAAAACATACACGCACACACACACACACACACACACACACAAAACAGCAACATATGGAAGATTATTAAAATAGTTTAGGTAAGAAGACAACTCTCCCTCCCTCAAAACAAAGTCAAGTGCAAGTCATGTCATTATTTCTCTGATGGCACGGTCTTCTTCGGCAACAAAGGATGAACGCACACGGGTAAGAAGACATAAGGTTACTTTTCGTACTGGTAAAAGTGAAGTATTACTGAGCTCTGATAATGATTTAGAAACTGAAAGAAGTAACTGGAGGAAGAAATAACTGAACAAATTTTAGGGTTTTTTTTAAAGCAGTGATGAGAAAAAAAGGCAATTAGAGAGGGGAGAAAACAATTAAGAGGCAGCAAAAGGAGAGAGGAGAGAAGAGGAGGTAGAAAAGGAAGCTTCGTCTTGTGTCTCCTGGCCTGTGAGTTCTTGGTCTGCTTTCTACCGCCTCCTCTCTCTTCCAAGTAACATGTGGCATGATCTAATTCCCTCTTCTCTCTCAGTCCTTCTCTCTGCCAGGAACTGAAACAGAAAATTTCCTTCAGCACTTTGTAGTTTCCATATGCTGTATGGAATGTGTCATCGTTAAAGGTTTCCACAGCTCTCTGGGCCGTGTGTACTCTCTGCCAGAGAAATTAGCCTTTGCAAGTGCTGGGTTACGTTCTATGAAGGAAAGGTTCACCTGACCTCAATTTGATTTAATTCTTTGGTAATGAAGTTAAGGATCAAAGTTGGAAAAATATATATCAGCCAGAATACATAGGAGGGAAAGAAAAACGAAATTTCAAAATCACCTTTGGGAAAAATATCAGTCTATGCCAAAAAGAATGACACGGAATGAGAAGTTTCTTTGGAATTACTGACAACATCATGGGATGAGGGGCTCATCTCAGCAATCAGAAGTTTTCTTAAGGGGTTCTGGGAATACTGGCAAATAGCAAATATGAGTGGGAATTTGTAAATAATTTTTTCTTAAACCTACAAAGCCCAATCAATTATTATATGGAAATGCATATATAACTTCTAGGGTTTGAAAATATCTTTTCAGCTTAATCCCGTACCTTGCAAATATACAGCAAATGTTAATCTACCACAATATTTTTCTACTTAATCAAAATGCCCTGCCAAATGGAGTTGTTTAGTAGTCAAATGAATGTAGTTACTTGACTAGCATAACTGTTTGGGCTAACTAGCAATTAAGTGTCTTCTCCTAAATTGCTTGCTCCATGAATAAAGTAGTTGTTACAGCTCATATTTACACATTGTCAGTCTCTGATTTGTAAAGGGATTGTACTCCCAAAGTGGCTCCATAATTTGATTATTAGAAATGCAGAAGGCATTTTCCTCATATTAATGATGTTATAAATGATGCATTGATTCTCAAGCCAGTCCACAAATGTCTAACATAATGTAGCTGAATTACATTCAATTGATAGTGCATGGAGCTTCCAGGGGGCACTAGGACCAGTTGTCTGACTTTATTCAGTGGTCAATATCCAGTACAATCAGTGAGTGTTCCTCTCCAGCTGTCATGGACACCACCAAACAACAGAGGTCACTCTGGGGAACAACTTTCGAGGCTCTCCATGACTCTCAGAGAGCTGTTTGACTCTCTCTTCCGAACTCTGCCCCTTTGTGTGTGGCAATGCTTCATTTCTTGGTCTAAAGGTGTGGTGGAAATTAATCCAATCAGATTCCAAGGGTTTTAGCTTCCATCCACTGGCTTCTTCTCTTCATTCTATCACTGGCAGTATACTTCATTGATTCATCTGAAAACTGTATCACATAAAACTTTAATCATAAAATTAGAAATAAAAAAAGTGGGCAACATTAACACACCTAATATGGCCATCTCCCACATTAGATCAAACTGTAATCCTCTTTCTGGAAGTTAAGCTAGAAAACTGAAGAGTCCCTTTCTTCCCTTAGCTGATCCTATAGAGGAGCTAATAATACCTTCACCATGGGGCTTTTCCACTCAAGAAAAAGTTTTCCAGAGGATCAGTGCTGTTTGTTGAATTAACTCAGGAACTCCAACTACTTCTACTGACTCTTTTCCAAGATGACATTGGGATTATACCTCACAGATACACTGTAATTCCTCATCCAAATGACTCTTAGTTCCCAGTCTTTTTCAGGTGTGTCCATTTAATTTTTATCTGTCTATATAGTACTGAAGGGCAGCTAGGTGGCTTAGTGGAGAGAGTGCAGGGCATGGAGTCAGGAAGACTCATCTTCTTGAATTCAAATCTCACCTCAGACACTTACAAGCTGTGTGATCTTGGGCAACTCATGTAACCCTGTTTACTCCAGGTTCCTCATTTACAAAATGAGCTGGAGAAGGAAATTGCAAATCATTCCAGTATCTCTGCCAAGAAAACCCCAAATGAGGTAATAAAGAGTTGGACGCGAGTGAAAACGACTGAAAAACAACAAATGTACTCCTGACCAAAGTTCTGTTTATCTAAGTGGTATAGTGGACAAAGTGGTGGGTCTGGAGCCAGGAAAACCTAAATTCAAATCTAGTCTCATATGCTTACTAGCTTTGTGACCCTGGGTAAATCATTTAACTTCTGTTTGCTTCAGTTTCCTCAGCTATAAATTAGGATAATAGCACCTACCCCACAGGGTTGGAAAGATCAAATCAGATATTTATAAAATCCGTAGCATAGTGCTTGACACATAATAGACACTATATAAATGCTGATTTCTTTCCTTTCCCTTTCTGGCGAAATTCCCCTATGCACTTGGACTACACAATCACCATAATCCCTGCCCTATGTATTCAGAAGGAAGAATGGGATGGTGCTGGTCCCTGCAACTGGGTTGCTGTTTTTACACTTATTTCAGTCCCTTATTTAGTCTGCTGGCCCAGATCATTTTACACTCTTTCATTTGAGAAAGAGAAACACTGTCACACCTCCATTATGTATGCATCCACCTAGCCTGTGGAGGCAGAGTATAGTGGGATACAGAGAACCTAGGAGTGAAGCCTGGCTCTTCTCCTCTGCTCCCTCTGTGGCCATGGACATGTTATTACCCCATCTGGGCTTCATTGTCCTCTTCTGAAAGTGATAGCTTTATATTCGATGATTTTACGGATACCTTCTAGCTTTCAGCTTTTGATCTACTTTCCTGGTTCCTGGGAGTCATTTGCTATAGAAGAAATGAGGAAAGAGAAAAATATTTCCTTTGGGTTTTTTTGGTATTCATTTCAAAAAATGCGTACCAAATACACAAAGTGTATCTTTGCCATAACCCATCTGCTTTTCTGTATTCCTCTTCTAACCCTAAATGCTTTCCTAAGTCCCTTGCTACAGCATGCTACCATACATGACAAAGCGTTTGTTGTTCAGTCATTTCGGTCATGTCTGAGTCGTCATGACCCCATTTGGGATTCTCTTGGCAAAGATATCAGAGTGGTTTGCCATTTCCTTCTCCAGCTGAGATGAATTGAGTTAGGTGACTTGGCCAAGGTTATACAGCTAGTAAGTAGGTGAGGTCAAATCTGAACTCGGGTTCTCCTGACTTCAGGCCTGCTGCTCTATTCACTGTGCCACTTAGCTACCCCACCACAAAGTATGCCCTGCTCTAACTTTACTTACCTCTTCTTCCATAATGAAACTTTAATGAACTCTTATTATATTAATAAAACAATCTGATTAAGCTAAGTTATAGCTTATTGTAATGTACACTGACATCCCTGGGCCTAAAAAAGGAGTAGGGCCAACTGACCTCCAAAATGCAGAACTCATGGCCAGTGAAACAAGTAGTTCAAGTATTGAATTTCAGATACACTGACATTCTGCTTTGGTCTGAGTTGCTTAATCTTAATTCCCTCACATCTCTTTTGTATGTATCCTTTCAAACTCCAATGTATTTCCTCTGCTACTACCCTACACTCTATCCCTACACTGTGTGTTTCAAGCCCCATTGGCCACCATTTTGACTACCTATATTATCTTCCCATGAGTGGATTCCTAGTTGGTGGTTCTTTTGCCCCAATGGTCAAAACACAAGTAACTGATAGAATCAAAACTTTTCATGAAGTATTTGCATTTTTAAAAAAGGATGTTAGTTAACCAAATTTAATCTCTAGTAATGGAATTTCAGGCAGTAAGCTGAAAAGAAAAATTTCAGATATTATGGGGAAAATGTTTTGGTGCAAGGGACCTGGATATGTAATCAAGTCAGCCTAGAGACTGCCACAAAGATCTCCTCACCTAGACTGCCTCTAATTTTCACAGAATTTTTTCCCTTTCTTCACTAGTGAAGACGCAGGTTTTCTATACATTCCAAGTTAGTTCATGCCAGTTCACTTCTCAATAGGACAAAGAACATGTTTGGGGACTCCTCAGAGGAATTATTTGTCATTTTGCTTCCTTAATAAAGTTGAATCTCTAACTCCTGAAGTCAATGTTATTTTGAAGTCAATACATATGGGACTTGCCAGTCACCTCTGCTAGCACTTGGAAGTGGAAGGTGAGCATAAGAAATGATATGGGAAGCATCAGGACTGAGAAAACCATATCATTTATACCTACTAAATATTGATTTTGCCTTGAAACAACTGGCAGCAAGAAAAGAAATAGATCAAACACAGCTGAACTATATGAGAAATAGGATTACTCTCATCTGTTGTTCAGAGACATTGTAAGAATTCTCAGGAACTCTCAATAAGGAAATATATTGATGAAATAGAATATATTAAATTGGTTTAGGCCCCTCTGTTATACTTATCTTAAGACCTAGGGAAGGAAGATCAATATTTATTTTTATGGCTTAAACTTATTACTATAAATACTACTTCTTAGAATCAGACATGACTGACTGATAAGTATTATCCTTCTCAGGGGTATTTTTATTTCAGCAAGAGACAAAGTATTAAGTCAAAGAAATGAAAATATAAGAGTAGAATTTCAGGAAGCATAGAAGTAGACTTTGGGAACTGAGGGACCTGCTAGCAACCCTAAAATCATATCAGTCAGGTGGCTGCCTTCTCTACCTATTCATAAGACTAGTGCTACCTTTAATATTGATATATTTTATGTATGTGCCTTAATGGATTGCCAGGAGTGACCTATTCAGTGTACAGATGCTTTTTGCTCTTTTTTATCCTTCCTGGTTCCATTGCCAGGTCACATACCAATGCAACTATCATGTTAAACCACTAATACACTTCTAGAGAGGAACTGCTCCCCACATGCTCTGGCAGAGGAAGGGAAGTTAAAAAGTGGTCCATGTACCAAGGAGCGAAACTGAAATGTGTACTTGCTCATTCCTTAGTGAGGATTGCTTTGAGATATCTTTTAGTTTCATCCACAGGAGTACTATTCTTTATCCCAAAGAAAAAAGGAATTTCAATGGTATCTGTTCCTAATGAAATTATTTTACATAGAAGATATTTGAAGTTATTCAGGAGTAGAATTCTTCTAGGAGTGTTTCATCACTGTGGTTGTGCTGTTGTCATATGTTATTCATCAGATTTCAGAAGAAAGCAGTACCTTACCACAATCACATTTTTTAAAAAGGAAGTTCACCTGTAAATTCCACTGGGCACTGGAAGCTTCATTCCAGGCAGCCTCTCCATTTCCTGTTCTGCCTGCTGACAGCCAGACTTTGCTCTCATCTTCAGTGCCTTGTACTGGTAAACATGACAAACAGCATTTATTTTTCTGTTTTTCTCTTCCATTGGTTGGGCCATTGGGTCCTTTCTGAGAATGAAGGACCACCACCACCACCAACATCTTTTCCCCAATGAATGAGACTATAGATATAAGTAAACAGGAATATCGCACAAAACTTCCAAACTGTTTATAGGAATGTGCTCAACTATTGTTTGGGCTAGCTTGCTCGGTCAATCAAAAAGCATCTAACCCTGGACCTGGAGTCAGGAAGACCTAGCTTCAAATCCAGCCTCAGACAATTACTGGTTGTGTAAGCCTGGGAAAGTACTTAACCCTGTTTACCTCAGTTTCCTTATGTGTAAAATGAACTGGAGAAGAAAATGGCAAAATATTCTATTATCTTTACCAAGAAAACCCCAAATGGGGTCACAAAGAGCCAGACATGACAGAAAAATGACTGAACATGTGCCATGTACTATGCTAAATATGAAGGATCTTCAAGAAATTTATATTCTAATGATGGGGACAACATGCAAATCAGGGGGGCACAGAAGATATATTCAGAGTAGATGGGAGATTATCTTGGAGGGAGAAAGCATTAGCAGATGGAAGAGATCCTATCTCCTAAAGGAGGGATTGAACTGAGCCTCACTAATGAGTTTATTATAGCCTGGTAATTTATGACAATTCTATATTGAATGAGCACTAATAATATGAGGATGGGAGGTAGACACACTTAAAAATAGAATGAAACATGGAAGCATCATAGTATTGTAGAGAGATTAGCAGATCTCCTAATTAGTACTTGTGTGACATTCAGCCGATCACTTACCCTTTACGAACCTCAGTTTACTCATCTGTAAAATGAGGGAGTTGGACAAAACATCCTCTAAGTTCCTTGCCAGCTTTAAAGCTGTGATCCTTCCAACATCTCCATATCTCATCTGCATAATTCTATGTCCCTTATCCTCAGAACCTGAATGAATCCCACAGACAAGAGATGTTTAGAAAGGTAATTTGAATCTAGAAAAGGTTGAATAGTTAATAACAACTCTTCATATTCTAAATCACTCACCACACCACAAAATTTATTAAAATTTGGGAAGGGTCTCTAGGGAACTTCCTGCTCTATTTTTAATCTTTCCTTTTTGTATTGATGTCCTCCAGATACATAGGATGGTTTAATCAGAATCCAACTGATTGCAACTGAGAGGCTGAAAGTTCTTGACATTTTTCCCTTCTCAAGAGTAGTTGAAAACAGCTTCCTTTCCCCTTTTCTTCTACTGACAGGACTCATTCCATGCTAAGTTTATATCAGCTTTAATAATTGTAGGATTCAAGATTGTAACTGTCTTAAAGTACCAGGGGGGATAAGGAAGAAACAGATAATTTGCCAAATAAGCTGGACAAAGGTACCTGCTATTTTGTGAGAAAGTCTGCTGTTACCCAAATAATTATGGCCTCATCTTCTCCTATCACTTCATTTACTGAATGGAGCTTTGCATGTGGGAGACAAACCACACAACTTCACATTTTTAGCTGTAATTCTCTCAAATCAAAACAAGGCACAGTAAGTTGCAAAGGCATCTTTAAAAGGGAGAAACTCCCAAAGAATAATGAGTTAAGTTTCCAATCTACACCATGACACAGTGTATGTAAAGACTGCAAAATTTACCAAGGAATTAAAAAACAAACAAACAAAATACTTTATAGGCTCAAACTCAGAAGGGCATCAGTGTTCTCTGGGTAGCATGGAGTGCCAGAGACCAGGCTGAAGACTGGAATTTCAAAAGAGCCACAAATAGAGTATCAGCTCCCAACTGGGTAATAACAATTTTATTGAATAATAAATTAGAAATGAATCCACTTCTTTCTACTTATAACCCAGTAAGTGCTTATGATGTGGCCTTTGTATCCTGAGTGTAAGACTGTACCACATAATGAATGAAAGGAGTATGTGTAGGATTTGCGTGTAAGATTTCCCTACACATATGTGTAAGAACAAGATGAGAAAGAATTTCAAGAAACTTAATTTGTAAATGAAAAACAAACCACTGCCCTGCTGGGGCTACAAAATGCCCATAATATTGGAATTACTTCCATGTGATTTCAGTTTGGGGGGCCCAAGGACCATAGGTCATATGTTATTTACTCTTTATGTCATTTTACAAGAAGAACACATAAATATATTTCCAAAGGTCAGGGAAGGATGTTATTGCTTTTGACCGAAGGCTATTTCAAGATTTAAAGAGTAAAGAGTAGGGACAATGTGGTCTTTAAAATTATAATAATCAACAAGAGCAAAGTTTGAGTGTTTTTCCAAGTGCAAGAGTAAGGAATATTTTGGGGTTTACTCAATAAAGATTTTGTCAATCCAACATGCTTCCCATCCTCATCAAAGACTGATCCTGAGAAGACTGAAGACTTCTCTTTGGCCTGAGATCTTATCACTCTACAGTATAAACTCTTGAGGATAGAGGCTGCTATTGCTTTTGTATCCCAGTGTCTCATACATTACCCCACATATAGAGCACTTAATAGATGTTTGTGGAATTAGATGAAAAGTGTACCAGTTAACACAACAAAATGATTGTCCTTGATATCAACTAGTCTTCTGCCTTCTTGGTAGTCTTTAGAACTCAGTAGGTTAAATGGCATCCAGTGATCATTGCCAGTCATGACAATAAATATAGTCATTAATCTAGAAATTTGTTTACAATGCTATTGGTCCCTCTCCTATGCAACACCCTGATAGAGGGTCTCAACCCAAACCTGCCAATGAAGTTCTGTGAAAATTAGAAAGCTGAACCCAATACCTCCAATTACCTTTATTACTGTGCTACTAAGGCTGACACCTGAAGATTGGATCTTGGTGGGATGCAGTTATATATTTCCTCATTAAGAGAGAATGTTTCTACCAAGAGTTCACTAAAGTCAGTCTGTCAAAGATTCATCCATTTTCTCATCTGGAACCTCGCTTTTCTTCCATCAGACAGCTAAAAGTAGACAGATAGATGATAGATAAATAGATGGAGAGATAGATAATCTCTATGTAGACTGTTTTGTTCATTATTTCCTATTTCTATTTCTATTCTGTATACAGCTTGCTTTGTATATATTTGTTTGGATGAATGAATGACTATATTTCACTCCTCCATTAAATTGCAAACTCCTTGAGGGCACAGGTAGTCTTTTGACTCCTTTTGTATCCCTAACTTTTAGCACAGTGCCTGACACATAGTAGGCACTGTTTACTGATTGATAGATGAATTTATCAATATGTTGGTGTATAGATCCAGATATATATATTTGATATGATAACTATAAAGATAAAGAGATATAGATGTAGATATAGAAAGATGTCTATGTATCTACCTATGTATCATAGATATCTTGATGACACCTCAAATTTAATGTTCCCAAAATAGAATTTTTTGTTTTCCCCACCAACTGATTCTTCCTTCTGACATCCCTACTTTTGTTAATGATTCCACCATTCACTCAGTCCTTTGTGCTCAGAATCTCCCTGTGTATTATTTACCTTTCCTGAAAGGTTCTCAGGTATAGGGTCAGAAGACCATGATTCAAATCTGTTGTTTATCTCATAGAGAAGAGGAGTTTAAGTGACCTCTGTTCCTAATGAAATTACTCTACTACTTGATACCTGTATGATTTTGAAGAAGTCACTTGATTCCTGTGGCCTTTATTTTTTCATTCTCATAAGATATAGGATTGGGACTCAATAATTTCTAACATCCCTTCTAGCTCTAAATCCATGAATCTTACTCACAGACAGTTGGAAGTGCAATGGACAAAGTGCTGGGCTGGAAAATCAGGAAGACCTGAGTTCAAATTTGACCTCAGACATATAGTAGCTATGTGACCCTGGGCAAGTCACTTAACCTCTATCTGCCTCTGTTTCCTTAACTGTAACATGGGGATAAAAATAGTACCTACTTCCCATGTTGTGAGGCTCATATGAAACAATATGTATAAAGCACAGTTCCTGGCACATGGTAAGCACTTAGTATATAATTGTTCCCCAGCTCACCTCTCATATGTAGGAGGCATGTAAAAGAACATTCTCCCTTTCTCCCTACCCATCAAAGCAGAATGGTTCATGGAGTATGGGAATAGAGCAAAGAATATACTTCCTTGGACACCATGAGTCAAAGGGCTAGAGGAGAATATGTAGACCACTAGCACTGATTACAGGCAAGTGGAGGCTGGTAGAATCTGGAAGAAGAGGTGCTGACAGGTACATATAGGAGTAAGGGCAAGTAGGACAAGGTTACCAAGGAAATTTAGAAGCAGAGGGGACCAGGGTTGTGACAGGACACTGATACAATCTTCACTCAAGAAGCTCCAACTCCAGCCATTTTGCAGGGACTTCCTTATTCATGTACTTGTACATGACTTATGTACAAGTAATGGACTCAGGTCCAAGACTTATTTGTGACCTTACATGTTTCCTAATATGTTCATATTCATGATGATAACCGTAGGCCTTGGTTGCTAGAAGGTGAGCCAATTTGGAAAACCTACAAATGATCTAAATTTAGATGCTCTCATAGGAAAAAGGAAAAAAAAACTGTGTTGAGTGTGGGCAAGATCATCTTGAGCTACCTCTCCTCTTCTCTCCATCTTCAAACCTCTTGACATGAATTCTGTTCTTTATTCCAGTCTCAAAGGAAGTGATAGCCCTTATAATTTCCAAGACCAAAACCTATCCTTCCACTCTTGATCCCATCCTTTCCTTTCTCTTCTAGCAGATTGCCTTAAAAAATATTCTCTCATATTCAGTTTCTCCCTATCAGCTCACTCCTGTCACTTGCAAGCATGCTCAGGTTTTTCCCAACCTTAAAAAAGCTTTACTTGACCTTACCAAACCTATAAAGTTATCATTCTATATCTCTTCACCCTTTTGCAGCCAAGCCCCTAAAGAAGCAAAACAAAACTGTATCTGTTCCTATTTTCTCTTTCCCATTCATTTCTCAACCCCTCACAAGGTCCTCCAAACTCAACAAAAACTTCTTTCTCCAAGGTAACCAGTGACACCTTTATTACTATTTCTAATGACCTTTTCTCACCTCTCATCCTTCTTGACTTCTTTGTGACATTTGAGACTGTTTACCAACTTCTCCAAAATATATTTTCCTATCTGAATTTCCATGACATAACTTCCCTGGTTTTCCTTTTACGTACCTGACTATTCCTTCTGTCTCTTTTTTTTGGCTCATAATTCATATTTTTTTTGATAAATATGGACATCCCACAAGGCTCTGTCTTGGGTTCGTTTATCTTCTCTCTGTGTACTTTCTCCCTTTTCCATCGGTTCAATTATTGTCTCTCTACAGATGACTCTCAGATCTAAATAATCAGTCTCTCCCCTAAGCTCCAGTCCTACATTTCAAAATGACTTTCCCACAGGCATATCAAACTCAGTATCTCCAGAGGAGAACTCATTATTTTTCACTTCAAATCAACTATTCTTCCTGACTTCTCTGTTTCTATTAAGAGCAACATAGTCCTTCAAGTCCCTTAGGTTTACAACCTTAGAGTCAATCTTGACTACTCACTCTCCCTAAACACACATATAAAAACCATTGCCATATCTTCATTCTCTCTCTATGTCATCTTATCTCTTCTTTGAAGCTGGTTGAGGCCTTCATTCCCATTTGCCCTAACTACTACCATCTCCTCCTGATTGTTCCCTCTGCCTGGAGACTCTTCCTTTTCCAATCCACCCCATACACAGCTGCCAGAAAGATTTCCCAAAAGAGCAAGTCTGACAGTCACTTCCCTGTTCAATAAACTGGAGTGGCTTCCTATTGTCTGTAGTATCAAATGCTAACTCTTCTGCTGAGTATTTAAAGTCTATTACAAATTGATTCTACTCTTCCTTTCCTGTATTCTAACACTTTAGTCCCCTTCAAAACTCTGTGAAAATGGTCCATCATAACCAGTCTTCTTATTATTACTCAGATGGGACATTCCATCTCCCATCTCTACACTTTTGCATAACCTATTCCCCAATGCTTAGAATACATTCCCTCCCAAATTCTAGTCAGTCAAAAAGCAATTATTACATCTTGGCTATACGCCAGGCAAAGTGTTAAGTACTAGGGACATCAATAAAGGCAAAAATAATCCCTTCCCTCAAGGAGCTCACATTCCAATGGGGAAGACAATGTATAAAGAAATAACCAAACAATGGAAGAACGAATGCATAAATAAATAATGTTACATGATAATTTTATTATATATTTAAAAGGAATAGCAAGTTGTACATAATAGATTTGCAGTTATGTGTGCAATCGTTTTTTAAAAGTTATATTATGTTAGGAAATGCTTGTTTTATTCCATAAATTAAAAATTAAATAAATCCAAAAATTTAAATGACTGGGCACCTAGAAAATATATATACAGTAGAGAGATTCTCTTGGAATTCTTCATTTCTATCAAAGCTTGGATTTCTATCAAAGCTCTTACATGAAATGTTTCCTGTTTTTCTCAGCTGCTAGTGTTCCCTTACTAAAAAAAAAATTTCCTTGTATTTATTTTGTATATAGGCATGTGTCAGTCATCAGTCAGTGAAAGAACACTTACGAACTATGTACTATGTGCCAGGCACTATGATAAGCACTGGAGATACAAAGAAAAGTCAGAACAATAGTTCCTGTTCTCAAGAAGCTCAGTCTTACAGGGGAGACAACATACAGGGGAGACAGCAAGCTACATACAGTATAAACTGGAAATAATTGATAGAAGGAAGGAGTGTCAAGGAAAACCACCAGAATTAAGAGGGATCTGAAAGAACTTCTTTAGAAGGCAGGATTTTAGCTGAGACTTGAATGTAGCCAAGGATGCCAGAAAGTGGAGATGAGGAGCAGAAGAATTCTGGGCATGAAGGAACAGGCAGAGAATTAGTACAGAGACGAGAGCATCTTGTGTCAGGAATACCAAGGAAGTCACTGTCATTGGATCACAGAATACATGGGTGTGAGTAAAATATAAGAAGACTGGAAAAGTAGGAAGGGGCTAGGTTATGAAGGGCCTTGAATGCCAGAGAATTGGTTCTTGAAGGTGATAGGTAGCCACCTGAATTTATTGGGGGTAGAGTGGGGGAGGTGATATGATTAGAATGTTCCTTCCTCTTTTTATGCTGCTGAGCACACTTTTGATTCATAGTTATTTGAAAAAGTCATATCTCCTTTAGTAGATTATTAGTACCCTGAGGGTAGGTTCTTGATCTAATTCATCTTTTTATTCCCTACAGCTCCTAGCAGAGTTTTACATATAACAAGCAATTAATAAATATGTGTTGAATAAGTGAACTTCAAATTCAGTCAGAGGGTGTGGCTCTAATTTCTGACATATATAGAAGCTAATGGCCTAATGTGTAAACAATTTTCTACCTCAAAGGAATATAAGAAGATATTAATCAGTCAAGAACCTTTTTATACCTAGAGAGTTATACCTTAGAGGTTGGAGGCAAAGATTTAGTTTTGGACTTATTTTAGATAAAAGTCCCTGGTAGGACTCTATGGTTCATTAAAGGGTGGATGTTAATAGTATAGTTTTAAGCATAAAATTAACAGTATTAGAAAATCCAATCTCTTTATCCACATGGGTATACAAGTTGGGTTAGTTTTGCCCGGGCACAGTCTCAAAACAAAGTTTAGTTATCTTTTTACTTTTTTAAAATTAAACAAAACAGTTGTTAATTTAAAATTTTAAAAATTAAATGGAGTAGAGTTTTAGATTTCTCAGTTCATTTGATAATAAAAATGTTCTTTATGAGTGAATAATTAATGTGCTCACTTTAACATTTTTTAAAAATTAAATTCTTTGGGTGTACACCTTAATGAAATGTGCTGTGTATGCCAGTGCCTTTCTCAAAGCAACAGTTGGTGCAGTGCTATCTTTGGTCTTGCTATGATCTCTGTTTGAGTTTATTCCAATCCAATATAGTCCAATTTAGCAAGTATTTATTAAGAACCTCATATTTGCAAGGCATTGTGTTAGAAGTTGAAGATACAAAGATAAAACAAAAAATAGTACCAGGCCTCAAGGAATGAGGGATCCAACAGGTTCACATTTAACTATACCATACTTACTTATTTCAATAGGAAAAGAGCACAGGTACGCTGGAAAGATTATGAAGCTTCCTTAACCAGTGGCACATGAGATGAAGGAATGAATGAATGAAGAAGGAGCACTTATTAAACACTTTCTATGTATCAAGAAATATTATAAGGACTGGGAATACAAACACATGACACTTTTCCTGATTTATTCCTATTAATTGCTCAGCCCCCTCCTTCCTTAATTGCCTTGTATTTATTTGTTTTATATTTACTTATTCTATACATGCTAATACATATTTGCTTTTTCTGCCATTAGAATGTGATTATATGATTGTACTTCTCTAAAAGTTAAACCACTGGTAGAAGTCTCTCTCTCTATGTATAGCTGTACTTATTTTATACATATTTACAAGAGACAGCTAAATGATATAGTGGAAAGCATGCTGGAGTTTAAGTCAGGAAGACCTCAGTTCCAGATACTATCTGTATGACCCTCCCGACAAGTCATTTAACCTCTCTCAAATTCGATTTCTCCTTCTGTAAAATGGGTATAAAGTAGCACCTACTTCTAAGGCATTGTGAGGATTAGATGAAAGTATTACATGCAAAGTGCTCTGCAAACCTTATATCCTATAAATGTTAGTTATTATTATCATGTATGCCTGTTCTCTTCTCCTCCTTCTTCCCCCACTCCATACAATAGATTTCTTCATGTTTATGTTTATATATACAACAGTTAAGACAATGCCTGGGGGGTTAAGCCAAGATGGCAAAGTAAAAGCAGGGACTTGCTAGAGCTCTCCCACCAAACTCAGTCAAATAACTATAAAAAAATGACTCTAAACAAATTCTGGAGCTGCAGAACCCACAGAATCATCGAGTGAAGCAAATCTCTAGCCCAAGACAGCCTGGAAGGGGAACAGGATGTATTTGTCATGTAGGGCTAGGAGCAGACCTGAGGAGGCCTGGGTGGGGGGGAAGGGCTTAATCACTAGCACCTCTGGTGGTTTTCAGACTTCATGACCCCAAAACTAGGAGGACAAATTGGAAGGTCAGTGGAAAAAATCTGTCTGAACTGTGTGAGAGAGTAAAGTGATGAGGCCCTAGCACCAGGGCAGGTAAGGGGATAGAAGACCCAACAGCAGCACTGGGAGCAACTGCAGAGGCTGTTTCTGGAGCACTAGGCCCACAGATTGTGGGGAAATCAAAAGGCTGACAGTACACCCCACACACACCTCCACTGGAAGCAGAGAATTACCTTGACAAAGAGCTCAAAAGTTCAGTAATTGACTGGGGAAACGAGCAAAAGCAGGAAAAAAATCAGACTATAACTATAGAATCTTACTTTTATGACAAGGAATATCAAAACATACAACCAGAAGGACATAAGAAAGTCAAAACTCCTCCATCCAAAGCCTTCAAGAAAAATATGAACCAGTCTCAGGATATGGACGAGTTCAAAAAGGATTTTGAAAATCAGGTAAGAGAAGTAAACGAAATATTGGGAAGAGAAATAACAGTGATATAAGGAAATCATGAAAAATGAGTCAACTACTTGCTAAAGGGAACCCAAAAAATGCTGAAGAAAAAAACACCTTTAAAAATAGACTAACCTAAATGGCAAAAGAGATCCAAAAATCCAATTAGGAGACAAATGCCTTAAAAAGCAGAATTGACCAACTGGAAAAGGAGGTCCAAAAGTTCACTGAAGAAAATAATTCCTTCAAAATTAGAATGGAGCAAATGGAAGTTAATGACTTTATGAAAAATTGACAAATAATAAAACAAAACCAAAAGAATGAAAAGGTAGCAGAAATGTGAAATATCTCATTGTAAAAACAAATGGAAAATAGATCCAGGAGAGACAACTTAAAAATTATTGAACTACCTAAAAGCCATTATCAAAAAAATTGCTTAGAGATCTTTCAAGAAATTATCAAGGAAAAATGCCTTGATATTCTAGAACCAGAGGGTAAAATAGATATTGAAAGAATCCATTGATCACTTCCTAAAAGAGATCCCAAAAGGAAAACTCCTAGGAATATTACAGTCAAATTTCAGAGCTCCCAGGTCAAGGAGAAAATATTGCAAGCAGCTGGAAAGAAACAATTGTAGCATTGTGGAAATACAATAAGGATAATATTAGATCTAGCAGCTTCTATATTAAGGGATCGCAGGGTTTGGAATATGATATTCCAGTGGTCAAAGGAGCTAAGATCAAAACCAAGAATCACCTGCCCAGCAAAACTGAGTATAATAATTTGAGGGGGAAATGGTCATTAAATGAAATAGAGGACTTCCAAGCATTCTTGATGAAAAGACCAGAGCTGAATAGAAAATCTGACTTTCAAACACTAGAATCAAGAGAAGCATGAAAAGGTAAACAGTAAAGAGAAATCATAAGGGAATTACTAGAGCTGAATTGTTGACATCCCTACATGGAAAGATAATGTATGTAACTCTTGAGACTTTTCTGAGTATTAGTGTAGTTGGAGGGATTGTATATATAGACAGAAGGCACAAGGCAAGTTGAATGTGAAGGAATGATATCTAAAAAATAAAATTAAGAGGTGAGAGAGGAATATATTGGGATATGGAGAAAAGGAGAAATGGAATGAGGTAAATTATCTCTCACATCAAAGAGGCAAGAAAAAGCTTTTTCAATGGAGGGAAAGAGGGGGGAGGTAAGAGGGAAAGACTGAACCTTACCTTCATTGGATTTGGCTTAAGGAGGGAATAACATGTACACTCAATTTGGTATGAAAATCTATCTTACACTACAGGAAAATAGAGAGAAGGAGATAAGTGGCAGGGGGATGATAGAAGGGAGGGCAAAAGGGAGGAATGGGTAATTAGAAGTAAACACTTTTGAGGAGGCACAGTGTCAAAAGAGAGAATAGTATAAATGGAGGACAGGATAGGATAGAGAGAAAATATAGTTAGTCTTTCACAACATGACTGTTATAGAAGTGTTTTGCATGACTACACATGTATAAGCTATATCAAATTGCTTACCTTCTCATTGGGAGTAATTGGGATGGGAGGAAAGGAGAGAAGTTATAACTCAAGGTTTTAAAAATGAATGTTAAAAATTGTTTTTACATGCAACTGGGAAATAAGACATACAGGCAATGGGGTATAGAAATCTATCTTGCCTACAAGAAAATAGAGGGGAAGGGGATAAGAGAAGGGAAGGATAGGATAGAAGGGAGAGCAGATTGAGGGAAAGGGTAATTAGAATGTACACTGTGTTGGGGTGAGTGGAGGGGAGAGATGGGAAGAAAATTTGGAACTCAAAATCTTGTAGAAGTGAATGTTGAAAACTAAAAATAAATAAAAAGACAATGCCTGGCATATAGTAGGTGCTTAATAGATGTTTCTTAACTGACCCCGAAAGTGACACCTAGTGGCATCGCATAAGAATTTCATAGGCATTTTGGAGCCAGACTGTCAGAAAGTACTTTTCTTTACATTCCTTGTTTGCCTCCTTAAGCTGTAGGACATGCAGTATCACTTAGACAAATGGCCTCAGGCTAGCAGTATTTGGAGATTGGTTTTTATCTCACAGAAAACAAATAAAATCAAACAAAATCTCCTGGGATGCAGTAAAGGGATGCATCAGTTGCCAAGTCCTTATTGAAAACCTGCTCTCTTGCTTGCTTTTCCCTTTCCCTGAAATTCATTCCCATCTCTTCATTCCTCCCTATGGATATGAGTTTTGACCACCCACCTTGCTTGTCTGTTCCTCTTGCATTCATGTCTTCCTGGCTCTTGTTCGTCAGACTGGATTCTGATCCCTTATTTGTCCTGACTCTCACTACTCACATATGCCTCAATTCTCCTTTCCGAGAACAGTTCTGACCTCTGATACCTATTGGATTTTGAAATGACTTGGTCCAACTTCCCCAGTCCCCAACTCTAACCCTAATCCTCAACACTCTAGACAAGGTGTTCTGAACCTGGGTCCACAGACATGGATAGAATCCTGTGGGGGTCTATGAACACTGAAGGGAAAAAGACAGTTTTATTTCAATATAATTGCTTTCCTTTAAATCTTATTTTATTCATCAAAACATTCTGAGAAAGGGTGCATGGGCTTCACTAGACTGCTGAAAGTGTACATGACACAAGATTAAGGACCCTAGTCCCACTGTCTGGAATAACCTAGCATGATACATCCATCCTGAGCAAACATTTCAGAGGGCTATAGGAAGTCCTGAGGATTGAGCCTATTGACTATTGCTCCCTCCTTACCCCCCAAGCATTTAGGTCCATCACTTAGGAATTTGTGGATTTAGGAGCAAGTTCAAAAACCACTAGTTATCATGCAATTAGTTACTTTCACCTCATTTGTTAGGACTGAAAAAGGGAATGAAGAAAAAAGTGTCCTAATGGACTTCTAGTAATCTCTGCTTTCAGATTTTTAATGGGGACACCTTACCTGGACTCATTCTGACCACTTTGTCAACATGTGTGTGAACACAGCTACCTAGCAGAACAAACTCCCCAAGGATTAGGGAGGAGTTAAATGGAAGATCTAATGGGTTTGTATGAGTGTGTGTGTATATATGTGTGTTAGTGTTGTGTATATATGTATGTATGTGTGCATATGTACATGCATATATATACATATGCATGTATGTGTATGATGTTTATATGGGCTTATTTTGATCATTGTTATTATAATTCAAAATTTTATTACTTTTATTATAATACAATCAACTTAGCTGAGAAAACCAAAGACTATTGTGATTTTACATAGAGAGAAAGATGATAGGTAGTAGAGATTAATGATAGGAAAATATGTGAAAAATAAAAATGGAGATAGAGCTTGATACATATATATATATATATATATATATATATATATATATACACACACACACATACATATATATGTGTGTGTGTGTAGTGGGGTTTAGTATACTAAGGAGCCAGCCTTAAAACTTGGAAGACCCAGGTTCAACTTCAGTCTCTGATATGAACTTGATGCATGACCTTGAGCAAGTCACTTAACCTCATAAGTGCTCTAGAAAACCCTTTAAAATTCCAAGTTACAAAGAAGGTGTACTGGTACAGTGCATAGCACATAGTAGATGCTTAATAAAAATTTATTGTTTGAATGATTGGTGAGGAAGTTTCCTTACCCAGGAATTTTTTATGTCAGTGAAATTGCAAATCATGTCCTTAACACTATCATCTGTCCCTATCATTATCTCTATCCATCTGCCTCTATCTGTGTCTGTGTCTCTGACTATCTCTTTATCCATCTCCATATCTATCTGTCTCTACCTCTATATCCATTTCTCTCTTTATCTCTATATCTGTCTTTATATCTCTGCTTCTGTCTTTATCCATCTCTCTTTATCTCTCTCTCTGCTTCTGTCTCTAAGTATATCACTGTCTCTGTGGAGATCAGCCTACTCTCTCTCTCTCTCTCTCTTTCTCTCTCTCTCTCTCTCTCTCTCTCTCTCTCTCTCTCTCTCTCTCTCTCTCTCTCTCTCTCTCTCCTTTATAGCTCTCTATCTCATCTATCTGTCTATCTGTACATGTATATAGACCAATCAAACCTCAGCCTAAATGTTATTTGGCTTCCCTGCCTTCCCACCTAGAAGTTTGATAATTATTCCATCAATATAGAAATATATCCACACATACATATGGGATAATTTTATAATTTGTCCACACTGTATACATGCCCTGAAGGGACTTTCCCTCCAATTATCCATCCTTCCTCCCTGACAATTCTTACAAGAAAACTGCCAGCAGCCTTTATTTTTCTCTCTCCCTAAAGCGGAACGCGCCAATGTTCAGGCATTTGCTAGGCAACAACAGAGTCCCTCAACTCACTGGGATCTAAGCCATTGACGTCACTGCACATTAGCCAAAATATTTTCCCCTCCTCCATAGCCCTGAACTGTAAACACCCAGCTCACACACAATTAGACTGAATATCGGGGGAGAGCCAAAAGGAGAATGTGAAACGCCTGCGCCCAGAGTGGGGGCTGGAAATATAAGGGCTGCTTCCTGACCAGCAGCTATGTCTGTTCCTTCAATTAGTGCCCAGGGTCATCCATGTCTACTTGGTGCCTAGCACGTAGCTGAATGGCAGAGAAAGAAGTAGTCTTACCTGACATATCTGCAGGAAGCTCCTGCAAGTGGAATGTCTGACATACCCTGAAAAAAGATTGCCTGCCTTGTCTGGTGGGCAAGCATAATGTATTCATGTATTCACTGCAATTTTCCTGGGCATATCAACCAGCCTCACTGCCTGGCAGATCTTCAGGAAGTCTGCATTTAAAAGATGAGCATATTATACTGCTCTGCAGCTAAAAGAGTCCTGGTACGGGTAAAAGGACCAGTTGAAGCCTGGAGACATGGGTTTTGCCACTTAATAGCTGTAGGCTCCTGGGCAAGCCACTTACTTCTAAGAGCCTCAGTTTCCTCATCTGCAAAAAATGGGGGTGATTGTGTTTGCACTATCCACCTCATAGGGTTGTGAGGGAAACACTTCCCCCCCAATTGCACACTATAGAAATGTAGCTACTTTTGATATTTATACTGTACCTCGCAATTCAAACCAAGCAGAAACGCAATCTTTTTGCATATGCTGACACAATCCTTGCTGAATGAATAGAATGATAGATGGATGGATTAATATACAATAGCCAACAAAAATGAATATATTATTCTGAACTGGTGCAAGCTGAAAGCTAATACTGTGTATTATTAATTATTTATTGTCAATTACACCTACCTATTGCCAGGGACCACTTCGAGCTGCAACAGAAAAGAAGATTGATCTCTATCAACACAAAAGGGAATTACTAATAAGACTTCTTCCCTAGGACCAAGTTTGACCTCTGATTCTTGGGTCTAAACCAGAACCTCTTAGAAAGAGAAAGCAATGAAAGAAAAAAATCAAGAGATGGGAACATTTTCTTAAATAATATAGATCTGGTCCTTCCTTCTTTCCATTCAGGAATGGGAACATGCCCACAGTATTTTCTCCCAGTATTCATCAAAATGCAGGACTGTATAGAAAAGCAGGACATAAATCAGAGAACTGAAGACAATCTATACAACTTCATTTCAGCCTGTAGCAGGTAGAAAAATGGAAGAATTTAAACCAAGGGTCAGTCAGGTTCCCATCGTTACCCAAATAACTGTGCTGGATGGCAGGATAAGAAGAACAAAATATTCAATGACTTCTTTCGAGTCCCAACTAAATTCCCAACTAAAAAAGAAGTCTTTTTCTTTTTCCCTTTAAAGTTCATCCCTCCTCTCTGAGATTATCTCTGATTTATTCTACATATATCTCATTTGCTCATAGTTGCTTTCATGCTGTGTCCCCCTTAGGTTGTGAGCTTTTTAAGGGAAGGATCAATGGGTTTTTTTGTTTTCTTTTTTTGGTCTCTCTTTGTATCTCTCCTGGTTAGCACAATGCTTGGCACATAAGCATTGAAAAATATTTGCTGATTGATCAACTAACTTATACATAGAATTAAAATATTCTAGCAAACGATTTTAGATTTACTAAGCTCTCAACTAACCCTGCAGAAAACCCATAAATTTATTGATGGTATGGATTTTTGCACATTCATTCACCACCCTACAATGTAGCTGAGTGATGCTGCTGAATGTTGACTTCCAAGAAGATTCAGACATTTACTCTCTTTGCATTGATTATTTTGGGACTTGATGCACCTCAACAGAGTATCATTAATGAATGGGTGCGTCTGGAAGACCTCCTCTTCCACAAGTTATTCTTCTTCTATTTGGACTTTACTCAGGACATCCTCCATTAAAGTAGTTTGGTGAATTTCAGTTCCTCTCTTTCATGTCTCACTTCCCATTAATCAAAAAAGGGTCACTGACCAAAGTCACCCCCATGATTATATTTAAGAAAGAATCTCTCAGGATTTAAGCATAGGCATGACAGGGTCCTTGTTGAAAGAGAACCTTCAGTATTATGTTCTGTTCTATCAAATTAAATGGATTTTTTTGGAGGGGGTGTTGTAATTAACAATAAACAGTGGAATTTTAAAAAATCTCACAGTATAAATGAAGTAGCATGGATTATACTGCTAGATGAAGAAATTCAACGGTGTTTGTAGTTTGTTCATTATTGAAGAAACATAGATTACAGTGTTAGAATAACAAGAAAATGTTGTTTTCCCCTAGTAAAATATAAAGTACTTGAGGGCAGAGACTATCTGTCTCACTTTTGTATTTCTATCCCCAAAGGCTAGAACAGTACCAAATACATAATAAATGCTTAGTAAATGTTTGTAGATGGATTGATTGATAGTACTATGTGGCTGTAGACCATGGGGCACTACGCTCTGAGAAGGATCAAAATTACACTGGAAAGAATTGTATTGGGTCAAAGTAGACTATATTGTATGAGAAACCAATATTGATTGAGAAAGAGAAATTATATAAAAGACATATGTAACAAAAACTGAGGTTATAAAATAAGAATAATAGATGATATATACACAGCCTGAGCATTCCACTGGCATACATGAAATGTTAAAAGAGACAAAGGAAAGCCTCTAGTAATTTGGGTAGAAGCTCTCTGGGGGACTTCTAGAAAGACAAGGAGGACAGTTGCCTAGGAAGAGAAGGCATGCATACATGGGCTGTGATATACAGGTTGAGAGGAAGACTAACAAAGATAAGTCACAGAAGTATAGAAATAAGATCTTTTCTATCAGTAGTTCCTCTAACAATGCATTCATCTGACTTGCCTAACTACCTCTCCCCACTCTGAAAAGAAGTTTCTATGATTGTCCGTTATGCAGTAAATTCTAAATCTGTTTATTCTCAAAGAGTGATTATAGATATTCTAGGGGGATTTTTTACAAAACAAATTTTGAAGCAAAAAAGAACAATATTCACTTCTTCTACCCTATACCTCCAGATTCAGGATTTTCTGTATTCTCATTCCAAGTCTAACATCATTGCAAACACCCCCTCTCCCATTAGATTGTAAATTCTTTGAAAGCAAAGACTGAAATATATTTATCTATATATCACCCTCATCTCAAGTATAATGATTTGTAGGAAATAAGTATTCAATCAAAATTTGTGGAAAGAAGGAACAAAAGAAGGGAATGGGAAGGAAGGAAGGAATGGAAAGAGGGAGAGAAGAGAGGGAGGGAAGGAAAGAGAAGAGAAGGGGAAAATGGAAAGATGTAAGGAAGGAAGGTAGGAAGAAAAGAAGGAAAGGAAAGGAAGAGAAGAAAGGAAAGGAAGGGAAGGGACAGATGGAGAGATGGAGGAAGGAAAGAAGGAAGAAAGCTAAGGAAGGAAGGAGGGAGGAAACTCTATTAATAATGTTTATCATTGAAAGATAATTCATTCAAAACTTTAGAAAAGATACACATCTGCATGAGAAAAGAACTATATCAATCTTGGGTGAAATTTTAGTTAAGATCACAGGAAAGAGTTTCATTTGAAATGCTTTATTTTTCAGTTGCTCATTACAGTTTGGAAGAAAGATGTTTTGGGGGCTGAAATGTCACATTTCTAATTTCTGGGCTGTGTCCAAAGATGAATTGTTTTGGAAAGTTTGAGCAAGTTCCGTTCAGCAGTTTTCAAATAAGCCATGGGCCAAAACAAAAGGGGGTGGAGGGATGGGGAGTGAGACAGTATACAATAGGGTGACTCAAAGATAGATAATTCCCAGACAGTTTTGAAAAGAACATTTTCACTGGGAAATGTTCCTCCCTAAGGAATTCTCTTGTCTCCCAAGAAGAGATTTTTTTTCCCCTTAAGGTGAGCTTGCACAGAACTGGAAAATTTGCCTCTGAATGCACTCTCTAAGAAGCTGAATGGGACAAATAACAAAGCTGCTGTTGTTCCATCTTTGTGCTGGGGAAGCAGTGAAACTTTGAATATTTATTTATTTTTGCAGCCAGAAGCCCTAGTATAAAGTGGTCAATGCCTATGACCAACAGGTTTCCTCTAGTTCAAAACAGTCATGAACATTTGAAATCAGTTGAATCTTTAAGAACAAAACATGAGAGAAAGAAGGGACTCAATGCTGAGTGAGTTAAATGATTCATTTCACAATTAAGTGAGTAGCAAAGTCAGATTTTGAACCTAGATTCCTGGCTAGGTACCCTTTTCCAATGAAATGCACTGAAGGCCCCTCTTTTCTCCCCACCCCCAAGTTACAACTGTGTCATTTTCCTTGCAAAATAGTTGGAACTCAGAGGAAATAAGTTGACTTCTTTCCCCCAACAAAATTCTTACTGTTTCACTTTAAAGGTTTTGAAGCAATTCAAAGTGTGGGAAAAAGCATTTAGGCACTGCTTGGGATGTTTTGCTTAGCCATCATTCGTCGATTTCTAAAGCTGGATTTCACAGCTTCATTTTGGCTTTGGTTCTAATTCACTATAAAATGCCATATGTTGTGAATTGCATGGGAAGTCTGGTAGGTCCCCACCATGTATAATTCTGCTCTTAGTGATCGAGAGAACCAATCACATGATGACTTTTTAAGCTATAGACTTGTAGAATGTTATTTTTGCCCTTTCTTTACTACTATCCCTACCCTACTGCCCATGACTATGATGTGTTATTACCTGGAAGAGAAACGGGAAGGAAATGTTCATGGTAAGTGGCAGCTGTTTTTATTATCAATCCTGCTTCTGTCAAATGGATGGCTAAGGAAAGTGGTCTTTGTCACTAGAAATAAAGTTAAAAGACTGAAAAAGCTACCTGAATCTCTTAAACTTATCCCAGGAGTGGAAGAGTTGGTGAGAGACACTAGAAATGGCAGAGGGGAAAATGTTTGCTACTATCTTTCTAGAAGTGTCTCCAGAGAAATACTACTGCAAGGCTTCATCATAATATGGTTCTTATATATTTATTTTATTTTTTGCCAATGAACAAATTCTGGAAAGACTTCAAATATGAGTCTGATGGCAGATGGCAGACTAAAGACAAAAAAAGCTTATTACCAGAGGTTATTACCACCAGGAGATAAATATTTTCCACCATAGATGGACTATTTGCTACTGAAAGACATGAAGAAGTGATATGGATGAATTGAAATTTCAAAGAATCACAGAATTTGAGAGTTGGAAGGGAAATTGGAGGCCCTCTAGACCACCTAGTATATGAAAGGAATCCTTACTATACAGCATATTCAACAAGCGGCCCTTCAGTATTGAAGGAAGGAGGACCCAAGGAAGGAGAACTGGCCACCTCCCAAGGCAACCTATTTCAAGTTTGGACAGCTCCAGTTGCTAGGACTTTTATTGTTTTTTCTGCTATCAAACCTAAATTGAATTCTTTGCAAATTCTACCCTCACCCCTTCCTGGTTTTCCAGGGGTGGGGAACCTGAGGCCTGGGCCTCAGGGCCACAAGTGGCCTTCTAGGTCCTTGGTGTGGCCTTTTGACTAAGTCCAAGTTTTACAGAACAAATCCTTTTATTAAGGGGATTACTTCTGTGAAGTTTGGATTCAGTCAAAGGGCTGCACTTGAGGACCTAGAAGGCCACATGTGTCCTCAAAGACCTAGGTTCCCTACCCCTAGGTGCAGAAAAACTTACTTACCTATTGAGTTTTTCAGATACTTGAACACAAGTATAATGGTACACACACCCTCCCTAATTTCTCTTTTCCAAGTTAAACATCACCAATTTCTTCAACTGATCCTAGTCATAAAAATCACAGATTCTTGAAGAATATGCTCTTTTGTTGTTGTTGCTCAGTCATGTTCAATACTTTGTGACCCCATTTGGGGGTTTCTTGGCAAAGATATCGGAGTGGTTTGCCATTTCCTTCTCTAGCTCATTTTACAGATGAGGAAACTGAGGTAAACAGAATTTAGTGACTTACTTGCACAGGGTCACACAGTAAATGTCTGAGGCATATTTGAACTTGGTTCTTCCTGACTCCAGGCCCAGCACTCTATCTACTGCACCATTGGCCTGCCCCAAGTATATAGAAGAATATACTATAGTGTACTAGAAAAGAGAGATTATACCTTTATACTTCAGTCAGAGGCATACATAGAGTGTGGTCTAGATATGATAGAATATGCTAGTCTAGAGGATCATTCCAATTAGCCCTTTTTCTTCTGTCAAAGATCCATTGGAATACTCCCCAGAGTATTCTAGCACACTCATATTGCATTCAAATCTCAGATAGAAGGTGAAACTAGTAAATCACAAAGAAGTGAATATAACTGTTGGATATTAAACCACCTTGGTTACACATCTAGTCTACAGGTCCATTTTTAATAGTATGTTGATTGAATTTTTAATAGTCTGCAGTATGAATGCATGTCCAGCATGTGTGTATCCATAATCTAAAACCAATCAAAAATGTTCACAGATACACAAACTTATTCATTATAATCATTAAACCATATATTGATCACAGGATCATGGAGATACAGATTTGGAAAAGACCTCAAGAGGCCATCTATTTTGATCCCCTCTGTAGTATCACTGGTAGGGATAATCTAGCTTTTCTTTTTTCTTTTTTTTAAATTAATTAATTTATTTAACTTCTAACATTCATTTTCACAAAATTTTGGGTTCCAAATTTTCTCCCCTTTTGTCCCCTTCCCCCACCCCAAAACACCAAGCATTCTAATTGCCCCTATCACCAATCTGCCCTCTCTTCTATCATCCCTCCCTTCCCTTGTCCCCATCTTCTCTTTTCTCTTGTAGGGCCAGATAACTTTCTATACCCCGTTACCTGTATTTCTTATTTCCTAGTTGCAAGAACAATACTCAACAGTTGTTCCTAAAACTTTGAGTTCCAACTTCTCTTCATCCCACCCTCCCCACCCATTCCCTTTGGAAGGCAGGCAATTCAATATAGGCCAAATCTGTGTAGTTTTGCAAATGACTTCCATAATAGTCGTGCTGTATAAGACTAACTATATTTCCGTCCATCCTATCCTGCCCCCCATTGCTTCTATTCTCTCTTTTGATCCTTTCCCTCCCCAAGAGTGTTGACTTCAAATTGCTCCCTCCTCCTATTGCCCTCCCTTTCCTTATCCCCCCCACCCTGGTTATCCCCTTCTCCCCCACTTTCCTGTATTGTAAGATAGGTTTTCATACCAAAATGAGTGTGCATTTTATTCCTTCCTTTAGTGGAATGTGATGAGAGTAAACTTCATGGTTTTTCTCCCACCTCCCCTCTTTTTCCCTCCACTAAAAAGTCTTATGCTTGCCTCTTTTATGAGAGATAATTTGCCCCATTCCATTTCTCCCCTTCTCCTCCCAATATATTTCTCTCACCACTTAATTTCATTTTTTTAAGATATGATCCCATCCTATTCAATTCACTCTGTGCTCTTTGTCTCTGTATGTGTGTATGTGTGTGTGTGTGTGTGTGTGTGTGTGTGTGTGTGTGTGTGAAATCCCACCCACTACCCAGATACTGAAAAGTTTCAAGAGTTACAAATATTGTCTTTCCATATAGGAATGTAAACAGTTCAACTTTAGTAAAATCCCTTATGACTTCTCTTTGCTGTTTACCTTTTCATGCTTCTCTTCATTCTTCTGTTTGAAAATCAAATTTTCTTTTCAGCTCTGGTCTTTTCATCAAGAATGCTTGAAAGTCCTCTATTTCATTGAAAGACCATTTTTTCCCCTGAAGTATTATACTCAGTTTTGTTGGGTAGGTGATTCTTGGTTTTAGTCTTAGTTCCTTTGACTTCTGGAATATCCTATTCCACGCCCTTCAATCCCTTAATGTAGAAGCTGCTAGATCTTGTGTTATCCTGATTGTATTTCCACAATACTTGAATTGTTTCTTTCTAGCTGCTTGCAATATTTTCTCCTTGACCTGGGAACTCTGGAATTTGGCCACATTGTTCCTAGGAGTTTCTCTTTTTAGATCTCTTTCAGGCGGTGATCAGTGGATTCCTTGGATATTTATTTTGCCCTCTGGTTCTAGAACCTCAGGGCAGGTTTCCTTGATAATTTCATGAAAGATGATGTGTAAGCTCTTTTTTTGATCATGGCTTTCAGGTAGTCCCATAATTTTTAAATTGTCTCTCCTGGATCTATTTTCCAGGTCAGTTGTTTTTCCAATGAGATATTTCACATTATCTTCCATGTTTTCATTCTTTTGGTTTTGTTTTGTGATTTCTTGGTTTCTCATAAAGTCATTAGACTCCATCTGTTCCATTCTAATTTTGAAAGAACTATTTTCTTCAGTGAAGTTTTGAACCCCCTTTTCCATTTGGCTAATTCTGCTTTTGAAAGCATTCTTCTCCTCATTGGCTTTTTGAACCTCTTTTGCCAATTGAGTTAGCCTATTTTTCAGGGTGTTATTTTCTTCAGCATTTTTTGGGGTCTCCTTTAGCAAGGTGTTGACCTGCTTTTCATGCTTTTCTTTTATCTCTCTCATTTCTCTTCCCAGTTTTTCTTCCACATCTCTTACTTGATTTTCAAAATCCTTTTGGGGCTCTTCCATGGCCTGAGCCCATGGTATATTTATTTTAGATGTGTGGGATACAGAAGCCTTGACTTCTGTGTCTTTCCCTGATGGTAAGCATTGCTCTTCCTCATCAGAAAGAAAGGGAGGAAATATCTGTTCACCCAGAAAGTAACCTTCTATAGTCTTATTTTTTTTCCCTTTTCTGAGCATTTTCCCAGCCAGTGACTTGACTTCTGAGTTTTCTTTCCACACCCACCACGCCTCCAGATCCACCCAGCCAGTGCTTGGGGTCTGAGATTCAAATGCTGCTTCCCAGCCTCAGGGCAGGGGCGGGGGCAGGGCTGCTATTCAGTGTGAGATTAAGTTCAGCTGCTCAGGTGGGGGCAGGGCCGCCTCACAGGGCTTAGTTCCCTCAGGGGGTTTATGAGGAGACCTTCAACAATGGATCCAAGCTCCTGCCTGCTTTGGGAGCCCCTGTCCACTGCTGCCTCCCGAGGGGGCCTGAGTTATGGAGACACCCCACTCCCCTCTCGGCAAGCCAAAAAGACTCTCTCACTTACCCCCGGCACCTGTGGGTGCAGAGATCTGCGCGGCCACTGGAGATTCTGTCCCTGAAGCCTGCTCAGATCTGCTCCTCTTGGTGCCTCACGGCCAAGGCAGGGCTGGGCTCTGCTTGGGTCTGGTGCATGACAGACCTTTCATGTCAGGTTTTCAGGTCTCTCTGGAACAGAAATCTCATCTGCTCCGTTGTTCTGTGGCTTCTGCTGCTCCAGAATTTGTTGGGAGTTCTTCTTTACAGATATTTTATGGGCTGTGGGTTCGGAGCTAGCATATGTGTGTCTTTCTACTCCGCCATCTTGGCTCCTCCCCCTGACTTAATTACTTTCAAAGGTGATACATTTTACTTTTGGACAATGCTAACTGTCATATTTTTCCTTTACACCAAATGTAATTCTACTTCTCAATAACTTCAACTCATTGTTTCTAGTTCTGTTCTCTGGAACCAACCAGAACAAATATAATCCCTCTTGCACATGACAGCTCTTCAAATACTTGAATCCAGTTATAATTTTCCCCTTAAGCTGTCTCTTTTCCAGCTTGCAGACTGTATTCTCTTTCCTTTAAAACAATCAGGTTAAAATTTGCCCTTCTCCAACCCAATAACACCTCTTTCATTAACTTGGAATGTAGCTTGTTTGGGTCCAATCAAGGGCAGTTAAGCACTTTCTTATTATCTTTATGAATGAATGAAAGAATGGATCTATGGTTGGATTAAAAGCAAAAAACTTAAGTGCCTACTGTATGCCAAGCCCTGTGCTAAATGTTAGGGATATAAATTCAATTTAAAAGAAAAACAAGTTTATTTTACTTGCATTTATAACCTAACCCTTGTCTTATCCAGTTGAACAACAATTAAATGGGGGAGGGGGAAAGGAAAAAGAAAACCTTCACTATAAATAGACCTGAAAAACAAATTATCATATTGGTCATGCAAGAAAACATGTTTCCCTCTGCATTTTAAGTTTATTACATCTCTAACAAGAGGTAAGTGGAATGTTTCACCTTTGGTATTCTCGATTCTTGGTTTATCATTGAATTGATCAGAGTTCTAAAGTCTTTCAAAAGTGTTTTTCTCTACAGTGTTGCCATTATATAATTTGTTCTCTTAGTCTTTCTCACTTATCTCTCCTTGAATTCATAGAGTTTTTTTCATTTTCTTCTGGAAGAGGCCATTTTGTTACATGATAATATTCTATTATATTCATAAATGATAATTTATTTAGTCTTCTTTTCCAGTTTTTAGTTACCAGCTAAAAAAAAGCTGCTATAAATAGTTTCATACACATTGAATTCTTTTATCTTTCCTTGGTCTCCTTGAGGTATAAGCATAGTAATGCTACAGCTAAGTCAAAGGGTATGAACAATTTTGTAACTTTTGGATTGCAGTTTCAAATTGTTTTCCAGAAGGTCTATACCAAATCATAGCTCCATCAACAGCATACTAATATATCTATTTTCTGGCAGCCCTTCCAAAGTTGGCCATTTTATTCTTTTGTCCTCTTTGTGAGCCCTATGAATGTGGGGTGGAACCTTTAAGTTGCTTTAATTTGCATTTCTTTTATTTGCAATAGTGATTTGGAACATTTTTTCACAAGGATATTGATAGATTAGATTTCTTCTTTTGAAAACTGACAGTTCATCCTTATGGTTTTCAGTCTTATAAATCTGAATCATTTTTTACATTTTTCCTTAGCTTTTCTTGCAAGCTTTAGCTCATAAATTTGATATTCCTGACACAATTCTTGTAGGATTTGTTTTTGTATTTTTCTTCAGTTATCTATTCCTATTTGCATCCAAATGACCTATTACATAGGGAGAAGGAGGAGTACAAGAAGGCAAGAAAGAGCTTTGTCAGTGGTAGCCAAGGGAAAAAAGAATATCTAGGAGGGGAAAGTACTTAGTAGGATTGAAAGTTACAGATCAAGAAGGATGAAGACAAATGAATGGCCACTGGATTGACTGGCTGTCATGAAGAAATCTTGGTTGAGTGGAGGGGTTGAAAATCAAATTAGAAGAGTGTGAGAAATGGCAGAGAGGTGAGGAAGTAGAAGATTACTAATAGATTATTTTTTCTAGTTTGGCTATGTGAGGGAGAAGAAATACAGTACTAGTTAAGTTGAGCTGAATGTTATGTATGTTTCATATCGGATCAAGAGACAGAAGTGATTTTTATTACTGTTCCAAATCCTTTTATGTGTTTTAACATCATCATATAAAAGAGGTGAGAATTGGTGACTGAAAGAAAAGAGTTGACCTCTGATTTCTTTGCTGGCTCTCAGTTGGAGGTATTAATAAATAGTGAACTGGTCAAAATTGGGTAAACTTGAAGGAGAGGAAGCTGGTTACTTCTTTTTTATACTGTAGAGAAAATTAGTTCTCATAAAATATAAATAAATTTAATAAATTCAACTAGATGGCCTTTTAGGTCTCTTCCAATTCTGAAATCCTGTGATTTTGATTCTTAATTGCTTTTTACTATATCTAAATAAGCTTGCCCATCTCTATACTTTGCCATGTGGCAGAAGAAATAATTTTTTTAAAAAAAAATAAAATTCTTTGAATTCTTTTGAAAGCTAAAAAAAATTATTTGGACAGCTTTATGTGTTTTGTAGCATAAACTGAATAGCAAATAAGGTAACTAAGAACTACATAAATAATAAATATAATAAATGACAAAATAATACTTATTTTCATTGACCTGTACAAGCCAGTGTAGTACAGTGGATAGATAGTTGGGTCAGAGTCAGAAATACTTGGATTTGAGGATGCCCTGTAACATACACTTACTGTGTCATCTTAGGTAAGTCATTTAACCTCTCAGGGCTCTAGGCATGTCTTTAAGACTATGTAGAATAGCTGTTGATCTTCATTGAAGGAAGTTACCTTTCCATGTATGAAATCATAGGACCATACCAAAAAAAAAAAAAATAGATCTTACTCTCTGGCCTTCAAAATTCTTCTAAATGTTTATTTTGTCATCTAGAAGAATAAGTTTCTTGAGATAAAACATTTAAATAAAAGTTTTTTTTTCTTTTAGAACAATATTTCTACTAGAATTGTATTTTGTAGTTGGGTCTCATGATGATCTTGGCTGTTTTGGCACACAAGATCAAAGAACAGGTTCTCAAAGACTTATCCTTCCAGGTTATCTTGACATTTTCAACATTGTTTATTGTCTTACCAATGGGTAAGAACAGTAATTTGCTTAAATTATGACTTACTTTAGTATACCACAACTACTTTTACAAGTACTGCCTTTGGTACTTATGAATGGTTAAATAAATACAAAAAATTCTGTTCCTCAACCTTGACACTTAAAGATAAATGAGAACTCTTTTTGGCCAGAAGTGTATTATCTTTTTACACTAAAGATAATAGCTAACATTTCTTCGGTTAATTTGCAATCATTGTACTTATGGAAACATTTGGGAAACATTAAGAAACAAAAATGTTTTTCCTTTCTATAGCTTTTGTAGAGTCTTTGAGTAAATCTTGATTTACAAATCTACAGGTATTGAACCTTCAAAGTAACTAAAGTATAAGTCAAAGTTCATTTGTTTATTAAGGTATAGGAAATTTTTATAGTACCTTTTCCTCTGATTTATTCAATGTTTTCTTTAATAAGAATTATTTTATTTCTAAGCATTTATTTATATGTTATTTAATGGCAAATGTGGTAACTTAGAATGACCACACAATGATGTACATTTGGTCTTTGAACACATGATCTTTGACCCTCCATGCCAAAATAGCTGAAATTCTCATGAGGCTAAACTTCAAAATAGAGTTCTAGTAGAATCTTTGCTTTTCTTTTCTCCAGTAGTTATTCTTCAGTACAATTTTGATTTAAGATAAGTATATGCCTCTACTTATTAAAACATAAACTAAACATAAAACTCAAGTTCTCCTATGTGTTTATCAAAATGCTTGCTAGGGAGAAAGAAAATGAAGAATTTTATTGGGACAACTCCTATTTAAGTATCTTAGATAAATTTTAATCAAATTATATCATCAAACAAGACTTAGCCGGCAAAAAGAAATAGGTCCATCAGTGTAGTGAGAATGAGGTGTAACTAAAGGTTAGCCCATGAGTTTCATTAATATTATGCACTGTCAGGAGAAAGTGAGGTACACCTCCAGCACAATGTAGGAATTCCTTTAATGAATTTACGGAAGGACATGTGTAAAAGGATATAGTTGGGTGAGGAGCTGAATCATGGTAGAAATTATCCACGTTGATGAAATCACATGTATACTGGAAACTTATGTATTTCCTACATAGGAAAAAGTTAAGAAAAATATTTCTTTTAAAAAAGAATAATTATCGTTGTATTATTCATTATTTTCTACTATTATCCCTTACTAGACTATAAGCTCCACTATTAAATGATAAGGTTGATAAAGGTAGGAAGCATGCTTTATCAATCCCTTACATTATGTGGTCACTAAGCATTTTATACATAATGTCTTAACTGGTCTATCTAATGACCTTGTGAGGTAAGCAATGCAAATATGATCATTCCCATTTGGCAGATGAGGAAACTGAGCCTCTGCTTAGTGACATGGCTAGTTAATGGCAGAACTGAGTTTGAATCTAAATCTTCTGACTCTACACTCAATGCTCTTTCCTTTATGTCTTGCTCTATCTCACACAGCACTTCAATGAATTAGAGAGGTGTCAAGTAATTGAGGGGCTATATGATCTGCCCATGGTTGCACAACTAGTGTATCTAAATGAATAATCTTCCAATCTCTTCTTTTGTTGACCAGTGAACTTGTGCTCTAATCAAGCATTGACTGGGGTTGGTCTTTCTTCTTGGCAAGAAAATTATTTGTTGGTTGCAACAGTCTCTGACATGGATTTGCCCAATGAGTGGGAAAAGGCAGTGGAGTGAGATAAGGATGCAATTTGGAACTGAAAATAAAATTTAAAAGTAAAGAAATTACAGATGATGTACTATTATAGTACATAATTGTCATTTGTATTATGTATAATACATAGTATGTATACATATATATATATATACACATATGTATGTGTTAGGGTTAGGGTTAGTACTATTATAGTATATATATATATATATGTATGTGTGTGTGTACACACATATGCATATATATGCATATATACTATAGCATACATATATGTGTATATATACATATGTGTATATATATATATATATATATATATATATAGTATTATAGTACATTATGTACAATTGTAGATGAGGTTTCTGGTCCTTTTTCATTTTTTTGATCCTGGACCGTATTTGAAACAGGGTTTTTGTTTTCTTCCCTGGTTCTTATGACCTCTCCCCATGCCCACCATTGCACTAAGGTCATCAAATGCCAGTATATGTTAAATTTAGCAGGAACTTGTCCAACTCTTCACAGAATTTCTCTGAAGGCATGATAGATGTAGTGATGTTGGTACATAAAGTATAATGTTCCTTGTGATTTATTTGCTTAAGCTCAACATGAGCACTGTTAAGACCAGATGATCAAGTATCCCATGGAATGGTAGTTCCTATTACCTTTAGCTACAAGATAAAACCAACTCTACTATCTATATTATTCACCTCTCTGAGGAGAACATCGGAGTCATCCTATTCAGATGCAACTATTTTTTGTCTTCTGGTTTCATTTATGGTGAATGTATCAACAGGTGTTGTTTGGGTCTTTAAGCAGAAGATTGACATATTGCTTGTGGCACAAAGACCACACATTAAGATTACCAGTATTGAAATTAATGTTTGTAGACAATCTAAAAATGGTGTGATTGTTAACATGGTCTACCCTGTTCCTTGCCACGTTGCCACCAGCACTGTGGAGACAGGAGGCAGTCACGCAGGACTATGAGTCATTCTGTGTTTTGTTCTATTTCATGGAGTGTCATTGCCCTTCCTCCCAAAAATCATCACAAAGTGATCAATCTTTCAATGATGAGGATCTCCTGATTTTGCTAGGTTAATCTTCAGACAGGAGACACGATGTATTACAAAGACCATACTCACAGTCACATATTTAGTTTGGTAGAACTTCTGAATTGATGATTCCATTAATGCTGATAGATCCAAGATATGCTTTGACTATCATAAGAAGGCATCGAAGTAGAATTTTTGTGAAAGTGCAAGTCATGGCATAGTATCATAATTGCTAATTTCTCTTTGTACTTTTCGAGCTATATAGTAACAAGTCATCCTATCCTTTCAAAACATATTGTATATAAAAATAGGAATCAAAGCCATAGGAGGAACATTTAAAAAGTGTTTTGCAAACCTTAAAGCACTATATAAATGATGTTAGTATTAATATTATCAGTTATACATGTGAAACTTCAAACTGAGAGTAGATAACTCAAGCTGTGCATGGTTATCTTTGGTGGGTTGTATTTGAATAGAGACATGTTGGCTTAAAGAAGCCCAGATAAAATATAGTAAAGACAAAAAGTATCCCTCTAGGTGATGGGTTACTAGGATAAAAAAGATGATGTCATGATATTTCCTGAAATGCTTGCCAGTTAACAACAACCGTGGGGCTTAAAACCTTTCCATCATTGCCAGCTCTATATTCAAAGGCACCACAGCTAGACTTTCCCTAACCACTCTTGGCTATGCTGAAAATGATGTAGCCAACAAAACAAAGAGTGAATTTTTAGGTTTTATATTCCCATAGTGAACAAACCAAAGGGAGAAAAATACTATTTGCATAAAAATAGCTTTTTTCCAAGCTATAGGATACAATAAATATGTTTATAATGGTGCTTCCTACTGGAGTCAATAAAACTGCATTATATTTCATATTACTTTACACATTAAAATTCTTTGCATCTGTTTTATCAACATTTTGATGTTTTGATTTTTTTCTTTTGTTAATGAATTTGGGACACATTTTCAGTATCATTCTTCACTTAAATTTAACATTTATTTCTATCTAGTAAAGAATTTTTGAAATACCATAGCTATTCAGATAAAGTTTCTCATGACTAATTTGTCACCGCTTTTACCTCTCCACATAACTTATTATCTTGATTTTTATCTTTTCTCACATGATTTTTTTCTCCTTTTGTCCTTCTACAAACTTCAATACTTGGCAATAGTCATCGTTCACTTTCATATACATCCATTTTGAATTTTTTTCCCCTCTTTTAAACTTCTACTGTTTTACAAAATCTTCTGTGTTTGGGCTCTTTTCAACTCCTTACCTTTTACTTCTACACTACCCATCCTGGTACTAAACATCCCCAAAGTGGGAGATTCAATCATTTCATTTAATGAAACTGCTCTGCTTCTATACTATAGTCTTACCTCTATTTTTGTCAGGTTTATCATTTGCAATTCTACTAAACTCAACTTATCAAACTTTTATTTTTCCTCCTCTCAACAAAAATGAATCAGACTCTGCCTTCATGGAACCTTACTCCTTACCAAGGCAAATCCCTTTACCTGCATAAACAATCCTATTCCATCCCATTTCCTCCAAGAGGTTGCCTTCTCTGTCATATTCACTCTCTCACTTATCCTCTATCTCTCCATTTATTGGTTTCTTTCCCACTATAGAAAAATATGCCTTGTCTTCCCCATTTTCTAAAAGTTTTCATTTGATCCTTCCATCCCTGCTAATTATTGCCTTATTTTTGTCTAAATTCCTTTCCTGCTCCAGTCTCTCTGCTGAACTCAATTCTCCTATCTCCAAAGGCCTTTCCAACATCTCAAACTGAATGTCCATTAAATATCTTAAACTTAATATGTTCAAAACAGAACTTGTTATCTTTTCCCCTAAACCTTCCCCAACTCCAAACTTCCCCATTACTATCAAGGGCAACACAATACTTCCAAGCCTCCAAGCTTGCAAACTAGGTGTTATCTTCATTGTCTCTCACACTCCAGATCCAATTTGTTGCCAAGGCTTATCAATTTCACCTTTCCAAAATCTCTTGAATATGACCCCTTCTCTCCTCTGATACTGCCACCATTCTGATGCACAGCCCCATCACCTCACACTGGTTGGTGTGCCTACCACAAGTCTTTCCCCATTCCTATTCATCCTCCATTCAGGCACAAAAGTGATTTCCTAAAGTGTAGGTCCAACCATATAACCCTTGACTTAATAACCTCTAGTAACTCTGTCATCTCGAGGTTCAAATACAAAATCTCAGTCTGGCATTCAAGTCCCCTATCATTTAGCCCCCTCCTACCTTTCCAGTGTTCTTACACCTTATTCCTCATCACATACTCTTAGATCCAGTGCTACTGACCTCCTTGCTGTTGCATAAACAAGACAAGTCATTTCTTGACTCCAGGCATTTTTTTCAATCTGTCCTCCATGCCTGGAATGTTCCTTTATCTTTGCCCTCTGGTTTCTCTAGCTTCCTCTCAGTCTCAACTAAAATCTCATCTTTTACTGCAAGCCTTTCCTAACCCTTCAACTCCAGCACCTTTCCCTTTAAAATTATTTCCTAATGATCCTGTACATAGCTGTTTGTACATATTGGTACATATTAGTGATTGACTCTGTCATTATATTATGAGATCCTTGATGGCAGGAACTATCTTTTGCCTGTTTGCATATCCTCAGCATTTAATATGGTACCTGGAACATGGTAGGAGCTTAATAATGCTTATTAACTTACTGACAAAAGGAGAGAAACCATAAGCAGGAAAATCAAATAGGAAGTTATTGCAATTAGTACAGGTGAGAGATGTTCAAGGTTTGGACTAGGGTGCTGACTGTGTGGATGAGGAAGACAGAAGTGAAAGATGTTTTGTAGTAAGACTCAGCAACTGATTGATATAAGGGATCAAGGAGAAGGAAATGCCAAGGATGATTTCTGAGTTATGAAACCAGGTACCAGAGAGGGTGGTACTACCTTCAACATAAATAGGTAACTTTTGGGGAAAGATAGGTTTAGGTGGGAATGATAATGAATTCCATTTGGGACACATTATGTTTGAAATTCTCATCAGTGAGAAAGGAAGAGATATCTAGCAAGCAATGGATGATGACTGACTGGTGTTCAGATGAAAAGCTAAAGGTTCTGCCAGTGGGACACAAGCTCCAGCAAGTCATACCAAGTTGGAAAGGCTTTGAGTACAGACCTGGAAACAGATTATGTGTCTGATCATCAGTTTAGTTAAGTTGGGGAGAACATAAAATTTAAGACTTTTCCTTTACAATTTTTAACTTTAACCTATCTTTCTAGCTTTATTCTATACTACTTCCATTCATGAACTTGGTTTCAGCCAAGTTGTCCCACCAAGTATTCCTTAAACTCAACATCCCATCTCCCTCCTCAATTCCTAGAAAGGATATATTTTTCACCATTGCTCCTAAGAAGCTTGATCTTACTTCAAAATTCAGTTTAAACATTATCTCCCATGACAAAACAGGAAGATGAAAAATGTGGGAGAAGATGTGGGAGAGTTGGTACACTAATTCATTGTTGGTGAAGCTGTGAGCTGATCCAACCATTCTGGAGAGCAAATTGTACCTATGCCCAAAGGGCTTCAAAAATGTGCATACCCTTTGACCCAGCAATATTGTTTCTAGGACTGTATCCCAAAGAGATCATAAAAAGGTGAAAGGGTCCCACATGTACAAAAATATTTATAGCAGCTCTCTTTGTGATGGCCAAAAACTGGAAATCAAGGGGATGCCCATCAATTGAAGAATGGCTGAACAAGTTGTGGTGTATGAATGTAATGGAATACCATTGTGCTATAAGAAATGATGAACAGGAAGATTTCAGAGAGCCTGGGAAGACGTATATGATCTGATGCTGAGTGAAAGGAACAGAACCAGGAGAACTTTGTACACAGCAACAACCATAGTGTGCGAGGAATTTTTCTGGTTGACTTAGTCCCTCATAGCAATGCAAGGACCTAAAAAATTCCCAATGGATTTTTGAGGCAAAATGCCTTCCATATCCAGAGAAAGAACTATGGAATTGGATCACAGAATGAAGCAGACCATTTTCTTTTGTATTATGTTTTGTTTTGTTTTATAGTTTATCACTCTCATTTTAATTCTTCCATTCAACATGACTATGGTGAAATTGTATTTAATAGGAATGTATGTGTAGAACCTATATAAGATTGCACGCCATCTTGGGAAGGGAGTGGGGAGGGAGAGGAAAAAATTTAAGATATATAGAAGTGATTATAGAAGACTGAAAACAAATAGCATAATTATAAAAAAACATTATCTCCTATACAGCCTTGTCTTTCCTGATCCCCCTAGCTGCTAGTGTCCCCCCTCCAAAATTGTACTGTTTATTTGTATATGCTTTATATGTATGTCTTCCCCAAATAGAATAGAATCTTTGAGACAAAGATATCTTCATTTTTGTCTCTGTATTTGTATATCAGGCACAGTGCCTGATATACTCTGGGACCTTAATAAATACTTGTTAATTAATCAATTGATTGATTAATTTCTATCCTTCAATCTTCTCATCTTCCTCCAAATCTCAACTCATGTGCCAATTCTTCCCAGGAGTCATTTCTCACCCCTCAGTTGTTATTGCTCCCTCTACTCAAATTACATGATATTTATTTATTTGCACATTCTATCCTTCAATAGAAGGTATACTCCTTGAGGGCAGGGATTGTTTCCTTTTTTGTCTTTGTATCTCTTGAGCCTCGCATGGCTCCTTGTACGAAATACACGCTTAATAAATATAGTATGAGTGTGGGGGCATAATTTACCTTCTCCTGGCCTACTTGATAAAATTAGAGCATATAAAGGGCAGATACCTTGAGAAGTGATGTATTAATGCCTTAAAGGAAGTATAAGAAGTGTTTATGCTTCTTTGTTCCTTTAGGAGGTGTGAAGAAGTTCCTCCATCAGTTGGATGGAATTATAAGATGGTTATCAACTGGCTAAAGGATAAGCTATACTTCTAATGGTCCTTAAAAAGGCAGGCAGCTCTATACACAAGAAACATAGCCTGTAAGGATTCAGTCAAGAGAGACATTCTGTCAGGCAAGAAGAAAGTTTAACTAGGGAGTCAGGTTAAGCTGAGGAGAGAAAGAGTAGGTCCAGGGAGTTAAGGAATCAGCATACCCAGCAGATGTGTCATGCCAAACATATTCAGGATGAGCACACCATGAGAAGAGAGAACATATTGTGGTATTTCAGTGCCTTGGCCACATGTGTTTTCTATATGTGTACCTACCTCTCAAGTACAATACTCTGTGATATATATATGATCTTCAGCGACAAAGGATGAACACACACACACGCACACACACACACTATTTCAAGAAATACCTTTACTTTGATCTAATTTATGTCAATTGCCTGAATATTAATGGTAAACATATCATTCAGGGTTTGCAAACTATAATATGAGGAATACAGAGATAGAGTATTTTTACCTTGGGGTAGTTGTTCCCCCAGAATACCCAACCTGAAGGTGAGAGTCAAGTGGGCCAGAAGAAGCACCATATAAATATTTGTTGAATTTAACAGTTAAATTCCCCAAAATTCATCACTATAAAGTTGGTCAGTCAAGAATGTTGGGTTTGGGGTTTGTTTTTGGTGGTTTTCTTTTTGGTCACAGGAACACATTAAAGTATTTACTAAGGCATGGAAGGGGCTAAAATCTGCATCTACAAAATACATCTACAAAGGATGTATTTTGCAATGCTGAAATTAATCTTTTGGTTATTCAAGTAATGTTCCAGTATTGCTATCAGAAAGGATCCTTTTTTGTTGTTGTTTTTTTTTTTTGTCCAACCTCAATCTCTCCTGCTGCAATTTAAATTCACTTTCTTATTTAGTAATGAATACTATCCTCTTTAAATATAATCAGAATAGTGTATCTGGGTACTAAAAGGAACTTCAAAAGATCATCTGATCTGGTAATCAATCCTTTGAAACCTAAAAGACAGTCATTAAGAAAAAGATTAGCCATCTTTTCCACTGATTATATAATCCCAGTTCCTATAACTTTCCTCTTTAGGGCTCGTCTTCCAGTTCTTTAATCATTTTTGTTGCTTATTTCTGGACCCTCTCCAGTTCTCCAAATTTTTATTCATATGCTCAAAGTACTCTACTAAGGCTGTAGTTGGAAACATTTTTTTTATGATGTGTCATATCACTAGCATGTTAGCATTTTAAACAACATTACACTGTTAAATCAAATTCAGTTGTGGTCTGCTGTAACCACTCAGCATTTCTTGGTTTTTCTTGTGCCTTCTTGTTCCAAAGTACAATGTATTAATTAATTATTATGGGTGACATGAAAGATAATCTGATATAATTCATTTTGGTTAAATATTTTAAAAATCCCCACCTCCTCTTCACTCCTTGATGCCACCATGCACCTACCCCTCACCAAACCATCTATTGTCCAGACATTTAGACATAGGATGTATTAGTAAGTTATATGTACATGTATACACATAGATAGATTTTTAAATATTTCTTATCATTATAATAGCTGATATATTGCATCTTACAAAGTATTGGACCTATATAATTTCATTTTCTCCTCTCAACATTCTTGTCGGATAATCAGTACTGCAACACTTGAGTCTAGAAGATAGGGAGAGAGATGAGTCAAAATAGATTATGTAGGTTCTAAGCATGAATAAGAGAAGAAAAGTACCAAGTCAGAACCTTGTGGGATACCTACATTAAGTGGTCAGGAGACTGATGATAATCTAGCAAATGAAATTTAGAAGTGGCCAAATAAATAGGATCAAGAAAAAACATTGTTATAGAAGCTGAGGAATGAAAGAATGTATATGAGGGAGGAGGTGGTTGATAGGGCAGAAAGCTCAAATAGAATGAGGACTGAGAAAAGTTGATTGAATTTAACAAAATTGTTTATAACATTAGAGAGAGTTTCAATCAAGTACGCTGAAGGTGAGGGAAGGTGGGGATAACAGACCAGTTTGCAAAAGGATTAGACAGAGGTAAAGAAATTAAGGCAATAAACGTAAACACTCATTTCTAAGAGTTTGTTACTGTTGATTTATTTCAGTCAAGTCCAACTCCACTTTGTGAGCCCATTTGGAAAAGATACTGGACTGGTTTGTCATTTCCCTCTCCAGCTCATTTTACAGATGAGGAACTGAGGCAAACAGGGTTAAGTGACTTGTCCAGAGTCATATGGCTAGCAAGTGTCTGAGGTCAAACTCGAACTCACAAAGATAAGTCTTTGTAACTCCAGGTCCAGCATTCTATCCACTGTACACCCAGCTGCCATAGGAGTTTGATTATGAAAGGGAACAGATATAGGATGGTAGCTTGAGAAGTGGCAGGGTCACATTAAGGGTCGTTGTTGTTTTAATTTGTTAAGAGTGAGGAAGACTTACATATTTATAGGTGGCAAGGAAGAATGCAACAAATAAGAAGAGATTGAAGTCAAGAGATAATGAAGAGATGATCAAGAGAAAAAGCTCTTGGAGGAAAAAGGAAGAGATGGGGCCAAGAGAATGATTACAGCTGGGTGGGCCTTGATGAGAAGTAGGTCCACTTCTTTTTTAAAAGCTAGAGAAAAGAAAGAGAGAAAGTTCTCTCCCTCCATCCCTCCTCCTGCTCCTTCTCCTCTTTCTTCTTCACTTTCTACTCCTTCTCTTTCTTTTTCTTTTCCTGTTCCTCCTCTTTCTCTTTTTTCTTCTCCTCCTTCTCTTTTTCCTCTTTCTTCTTCTCTTACTCCTCTTTCTCCTTCTGCTTCTCTTTCTTCTCCTTCTTCTTCTCCTCCTCCTCCTCTTCCTCCTCTCCGCCCCCCTCTGATTTAGAAAGATTTTATGGAATAGGGGAGAAGTAGTTCAAGAGAGAAAGCCTACATTTTCTCAGTGAAGTAGTAAGCAAGGTTCTCTACTGAGAGAGATGCATAAGAACACTGAGAGAAGAAAAAGCTTGAAATACTTGGAGGAGATAGTGTGGTGGCTTCCATTGTGAAAGAATAAATGGATTGCTCTGCAGTAATGAGGAAGGGCCGCTCTTTGATTCTTCTCTTTTCCTCAATAAATCAGTACATTAAAAAAATATGATTTCATGGCACGGAAATCCAGCTCTATTGACAGATTATCATTAGACAACTGCATGGTGAGCAAGAGAACTGGATTTAACATCAGGAAGCCGTAAATTCAGATCTCACCTTTGTCACTGGCGAGTCAGTTGGCATCTCAAATTTAACTGAAAATAGTTTTAACAATAGCACCTATCTCACATGGTTGTTGTCAGGAGTAAATGAGATAATATACATATAGGGCTTTACAAACCTTGAAAGCACAATATAAATGCTAGCTATGATTAGCATTACCATCATTCTAATGGATCTCAGTTCATGTTGAACTTTAGTACTCCAAGATATTATTCTTACTAAGTCACATCATATTGCATTTTCTCTCTTTGGTAGTTCTCCTTCCTCTTCAGTTTGAAGCTTTTCTGATTAGATTTGCAAGGTTGTTGAAAAATGAATTCTTACTAGTCATGGTAGATGAACTTCATTCCTGGCCCAGTGCCAGTCAGAGTCGTGAGGATCAAATGAAATAACATATCTCAGGAAAGCATTTTTCACACTGTAAAGTAGTAAATAAAGGATAACTGTTACAAATATCATCTTTATATTTTAAGCCATGATCTGAAAATTCAAATTTTGTAATCAATGTCTTCCTAACCTCTTGTGCCTCTTAATGAAGATCTTCAGTTTCTTACTCTGGATTTCACCAAGTTAAGTAATTCTTTGTAGATTCCTTCTAGAAATAGACTTTGCAATTATATGGTAAATATGGTATATGGTAAATAGGTAGTATTCCTCAAATAGGACAAACCTTTAGGAATAGTCTCTTCCTATTCTGAATATATAGCATAGGAATACAGCCAACATATCTTTTATTTCATTCATCAATAAATTCTTGGCCCATCGCATCTCAGAGTGGGGAATCAGTCACCAATTCCCAACACTGGTTTCTTATTATTTCTTACCTGATTGATTTCTCACTGCCAGCACCTGTGGATCTAAATGACTATTTCTTAGAAGACAGGCAGCTATTTCCTCGCCAGATGAACCATGTACCTCACTTTACAAAAAACAAAAAAATAAAATTTTTCCTTAGCTTCAAACATTCAGTGGTCCTTCTACCCTCTTATCTCCTGACGTAAATTTCTCTAGAGTATATTTCTTTTTTCTTCTTTTTTCATCTTAGAGTTCTTTCTCCTCCTCCTCCTCTTTTTTATTTCTTCTTCCTCACCTTTATGAATCAAAGGCATAGGGAGGCATTTTTAAAGTTCTTTACTCTCTCTTCTAGGATGGAAACTAGCTGCACTTTGAACATGTGGTAGAGAGACAAAGCTGTCACACTCTCTAGAGGTTACTATAATATTCTCCCCATTTTTCATCCCAGAAGCAAGAGATTTCAGGCTTTCTTGCTTGTAGCACTTATGACAGACTCCTCTGAAGAATCCTCCTTACTTGCTTAACAACCTCTTACATCTTTGGCATCTTGACAGGCACACATAATTTCATTTCTTTTGTCTTACCAATTTCCTTCTCATCTTTAAGTACATTTTGTTTTCATTCTGTTCTTCATTCTACATCTTCCTTCTGCTCATCCTTCAATCTTTATCCTTTATATAGGTCCTTTTCCTCCATCATTTTCTTCAATTCTCTAAAATTTTGCCTACTTAAATTTAATCTCTTACATTTTTTTGTAGTCCCCAAATCCTACAAATCTTGCAATTCAATTCCTTGTTCTTTTCTTTCTCTGAAAGAAGATAGGGTGGCACAGTGGAAAGAGTACTAGCATTGGAATCAAAGAAATTGAATTAAAATCTTGCCCCTGCCACTTAGTATATGTGTCACCAAGGACAAGTGACTTAGTCCCACTGGAATTTAGTTTCCTCATGAAATGAGGCAAATGAAGAGGTGGGAGTAGCTGGGGAGTGAATTAAGAGAAGACAGAGAATGAGTAGTTCCTAGGCCTGAGTAAACGTTTAGAAGCAGAAGACGAAAATGCCTAACAATAAAGTCAGTACTCAAGATTGGACCTATGATGGACCCCAGAGTCTATTTAGTTCCAACCCCTTCATTTTACAGAGAATAACACTGAGGCCTAGGGAGGTTAAGTGACTTTCTCAAATTTACATACTTAATAAATACCAGAGATAGTATTTGAACCCAGACCCTCTGATTCCAAACCAAGCATTTGCTCCAGTGTACCATGCTACCTCACATTAGCAATCCATTTTCTAAAAGTTAGATATGAGCAATGGTGTCAAATACTAAGAAAAATTTTGCTTTAAAAAAAGTACCCCTCACTTCTAATTATGTATTTTGCTGTTGTTGAGTCATTTCAGTTGTGTCCAACTCTTCATGACCCCATTTGGGATTTTCTTACAAAGGTACTGGAGTGGTTTTACCATTTACTCATTTACCAAATGAGATGAGGGAACTGAGGCAAATAGGGTGAAGTGACTTGCCCAGGGTCACATAGTTGGTAAGTGTCTGAGGTCAAATTTGAACTCAGAAAGATGAGACTTCCTGACTCCAGGCCCAACTCCTTATCCACTGTGAGAAGACAACGTAATTAGAAATGGTGGTAGGATGGGCAGTAAAGAAAGAGAAAAACTAAAAAGAAAAATAAAACAATAATGATTTTTGCCTACCACAACTGTAAGACAGGTAGCATTCTTTTCCGATGCAAGTTGCACCTCCTTATTAATTTAGTCTCAAAGAGTTATCTGAGGCACTGGTGGGTTAAGTGCCTTACTTGTCCAGGGTCACTCAAACCAGTTTGTGTCAGAGGCAGAATGTGATTCTGGGGCCAGATTTCTATTGACTCGGGGCTATGCTGGAACCAATTTGATCCAGTTTGCTTAAGCCAGTTTTATTCATTTATACCTTGGAAATTAATAAATAATACAAATAAGAACTTGATTTACTATTTTGTTGAATTCTAGACTTCAGAAATCAATGGAGAAAATGTTCATAATGTCTATTAAACTTAAAAGTGGCTAGTGTACATATTTTGGGGGGGAGGGTAGCTTCTTGTTAAACCTTTCCCAGCAAACTCCTACTTGCTAATGATAATGGTGGTGCAAACATATCAAGTTGTCCTTAGAAGACAGTCTTCTAATCTTTGATTTATCTATTATATTGTGATTTGTCTCTCCTATTTCAGGTGTTTTGTGTTTTGTTTTGTTTTGTTTTTTAGTGTCATAGACCTAGAACTGGTTGTCATCTAATCCAACCTCTCAGTTTAAGAGAAAATTGAGGCCCAGATTGTTCACACAGGTAATAAATGGAAGTCAGATATTAGGACTCTTAAGTTCAGTATTCTCAGATGAAAATACAATAGCATTTGATGTTATTTATTTAAACACTGTATCAGCAGATGAAATGCCAATTTACCTAGTTATATGAAAAGAATTGCATCCTCTACAGTATTTGCAAACATAAATTATCCAGTGATGAAATTTTTTTAAAAGATGATAGAAATTCAGAAGTTTAATAATTCACATTGATGCAGCCAAATTTCAGCAACATGTATTCAAAAGCTTTTGCTCCAGACAAAATCTAGCATTCAAAACCCTTTTACGCATAGCTTCTGTTCTTAGCTTTTAATAATGGTTCTTCTCTGCCTCTGACCTAAATGTACCATTTTTGAACATCTATTCATCCCCAGCTAGTATTTTACTTGGAAACATGTCATGCACAGAAATGCTTCCAGAGGTCATCACCAAAAGGAAGATATATCACATTGTCAAGATTCCTTCCAAACATACATAAAAACACAGAGAGGGAGAGAGAGAGAGACCCTTACATTTAATCTTTTTTTTGTCCTACTGGTCATTATTGTCAACACTAATGTTTTTCCTGTTTTAGTCTCAATTTTTGAATGGAGCTCACATTTCCCAAAAAGTAAGCTTATTCTGATAACTGTTTCCAAGCAGGGATATGACTTAGCTTTTCATATTAACCTGCATGTCAAGAAATCTCCTAAGAATTCTCTGAAACTTTGGAAGAGGAAAAAGCATTACAAACAAAGAAGAAGGAGAAAAAAAAGGGAAGAAATGAAACGGACTTTAAATAAAGTCATTTTTCTTTGGCATTGCTGTAGAGCAGTGTAGTTAGCACCAAGAGCACTGGTTCTCGAAATGTTTTGCTCTCAAAAAAAATAGTATTCTTTGTTATGAGAAATGGAGCCTACAATGGGAATGTCCAGGGACTCAAGGCTACATGTGATTGCAAGCTTAAGTTCTATACAATTCCCAATACACCCTGTGAGACCCACCAGCCTACAAGTATGCTACATGCAAGTGTGGAGATAATCTAGGATGTCAAGAGAAAAGGAACCACAGTGGGGAAGAGCATTGAGTTTGTGTCACATAAGAATTTGCTTACAAATGGTTAGTCTGGAGAAAAGAAGACTTAAAGGGCATCCAACAACTGTCTTCAAGTCACAATTCTGGCCTCAGATACATACTAGCTGTGTGACCCTGGGGCAAGTCATATAAGCCTGTTTGCCTCAGTTTCCTCATGTATAAATGAGCTAGAGAAGGAAATGACAAACCACTCCAGTATCTTTGCCAAGAAAACTCCAAATGAGGTCATAAAGAGTTGGAGATGACTGAAAAATGACTAAACAACACCACATGAAAGAGGGACTAAACTTCTTTACACAGAGAACAGAACTAGGAGCATTGTGGGGAAACAACAAAAAGACAAAGCTAGGCTTGATAAGAAAAAACTTCACGATGATTGGAGCTATTTAGAAGTGGAGAGAATGAGTTCTTCTTGTAGAATGTCTGAATATAGGTTGGATAATAATATGTTTACAGAGGTTCATTCCAACTCTGACATGTTGTGATCCTAAGAGTTTACCTCCATAACTTTGTGAAGAAGTTAAAAAAATGTCACTTTCTGATTTGATTTGTAAGTACCTACCTGATGGAACTGAAGAGACTTCTGAATCTTGTCAAAGAAATTCAAGTGCCATAAATGAAATACAGCTTTATCTAATTATTTGTAACGTATTTTAAGTAATGTCATTAAAGTAGTGGTTTTGGGGGGGGGGGGTGGAGCCAAAATGGTGGAATGAGAGCAACTACTCACCTAAGCTATTAGACAAACTCCTTCAGATACCTCTAAAAAGAGAATCTGATCAAATTTTGGAGGTACAAAATCCAGTAGGAGACAGACTGTGGAAGATTTACAGACCAGGACAGACTGGAAGGTCGACAGGAAGGATTTGTTCCATGGGGATGAGCCTACAGCATACATCACAGTACATCCTGTGGGTGGCCTGGCTAAGCAGGAAACCTGAGGGTGGCCTCAGGCAGCAGCAGAATGGCAGAGTGGCAGCCCAGGGCAGGAGACCAGCAGAAGCTGAGCAAGTGACATCTGCTGACCCCCAAGTATCAGCCACAGCTGCTCCTGAGACTTTCAGCCTACAGATTAAATGTCTGTAAGTCACCTACTTGAACTTCCATGAGCCAAAATGGCAGAGTGATGGTAAATGCCCTCTATTCCTCTCCCCTTATTGACCTCAAAAGAACCATAAAATATTTCCCCAGAAAAATCCTGGATGAATGGGATCAACAGAAGGGGCAAACAGTCTCATAGCCTGAGGCTAGGAAAATCACTAAAGAATATTCCTCTTACTGTGGCAGAGGTGAACCAGAAGGAGAGGAGCCCCAGGGGGTGGAAACTCCCACTAGGACCCAGGTGTGCCTAAGCCCTCCAGGGGAAACAGGAAGAAAATAGAGCAGCAAGGATCCCCAACCCTGAGCTTGACTTTGCCTCAGTTCAGCTGACCACCCCTCCCCCACACTTAACAAGCTAGCTCCAGGGCTAATTTGGGGAAAAACAAAACAAAAAGAAATAAAAAAGCACTTGCCTTTTCCTTTCTAACACCAGTAGCTCAACACCAGGTTCTCCAGCTTCTAAGTGAAAGAACCAGAGGCCCCAACACACAAAGCCTCACCATCATGAGCAAGAAGCAAAGGAGGAAGGAAAAGACTATAGAATCTTTCTATGGGGACAAGGACCAAAACATGAATACTGAAGAGGTCAGTATTGAGACTGTACTCCCATCTGAGACTTCAGAAGGGACTATGAACTACTCTCCTGCACAAACAGCTCTCCTGGAACAGCTGAAGAAGGGAATAGAAGAAAAACTGGCTAATGATTTTAGAAGTATGAAAAAAAGAATTCTATGAAGAGAACAGCTTGCTAAAAAGGAAAAACTGAACAAATGGAAAAGGAAGTACAAAAAATAACTGGAGAAAATAATTCCTTCAAAGGAATAATCGGACAGATGGAAAAGGAGATGCAAAAGTTATGGGCAAGTAGAAACTAATGACTCTATAAGACATCAACAATCAGTCAACCAAAATCTAAAGAATGAAAAGAGAGAAGAAAATGTAAAACTGGAAAAACAACTGACCTGGAAAATAGATCCAGGAGAGAAAATTTAAGAATTATTGGCCTATCAGAAAGCCATGATGAAAAAAGAGTCTGGACAGTATCTTCCAAGAAATCATCAAGGAAAACTCCCCAGAAGTGCTAGATCCAGAGGGCAAAAGAGTCATTGAAAGAATCCACCATTTACCTCCCTAGATCCCAAACTAAAAACACCAAGAAATATTGTTGTCAAATTCCACAACTACCAAGTGAAGGAGAAAATACTGCAGGCAGCTAGAAAGAAACCATTTAAATATCGAGGAACTGTAGTGAGGATCACCTAGGACCTTGGAGTTTCTACATTAAAAGATCAAAGGAATTGGAATATGACATTCTGTAAGGCAAAGGAGCTGGGACTACAACCAAGGATCAATTACCCAGCAAAGTTCAGCATAACATTTCAGGCAAGGAGATGGACATTCAACGAATTAAGTGATTTCCAGACCTTCCTGACAAAAAGGCCAGAACCCAATAGAAAATTAAATCTTCAAACACAGGTCTCAAGAGAGGCATAAAAAAGGTAAACAGGGGAAAAGAAAAACTTGTTACTCAATTTGGGCAAACTGTTTACCTTCCTATAAAGGAAGATGATACTTGTTAATCTTGAGAATTTTACATCTATTATGAAGTATAAAAGGGATATATGTAGATAGAGGGAGAGTATAAAGTAAATGATGTGATGATAAAAATGTGATTCAAGCATGCAAAGGCATTGTAACAGGAGATGTGAAAAGGAGGAAGCAGAAAATGATAAATTATATCACAGGAAGAAGTACAAAATTATATTATAGTAGAGGGAAAGAGGGGAGGGAGATGATCATTGTTTGAGAGGTACTCTCATCTGATTTGGTTCAAGGAGGGAGCAATAAACTTAAGTATATAAATCTAACTAGCTCCATAAGCAGTAGGAGGGGAAGGGGGAAAAAGGGGAGGGGAAGCTAAAAGGGAGGAAAGAAGTAGCAAGAGTAAAGGGAAGTGAAAGGGAGGGGGAATGAAAAAAGGAAGGGAAGACTGTGGGAGGTGGTGGTCAAAAGTGAAAATTCTATTGAGGAGGGGAAGGGAGACAGGAGAACTAAAACCACAAATGATGGGAAAAAGGATGGAGTGAAAGACACATATTATAATCATAACTGTGTATGTGAATGGAATGAACTCTCCCACAAAACAGAAACAGATAGAAGAATGGATTAAAAGCCATAATCCAACAATATGTTGTTTACAAGAAACACATTTGAAATGGGGGGGATATACACAAGGTAAAGGTAAAAGGTTGGAGCAGAATATATTGTACTACACCTGATGTAAGAAAACCAAGGGTAGCAATCCTAATCTCAGACAAAGCAAATGCAGAAATAGACCTAATCAAAAGAGATAAGGAAGGAAACTATATCCTGCTAAAAAGACACCATAGACAATGAAGCAATATCATTACTAAGCATCTATGCTCCAAGTAGTATAGCATCCAGATTCTTAGAGGAGAGGTTGGGAGAGTTGCAGGAAGAAATAAACAGCAAAACTATATTAGTGAGGGACCTCAACTTCACCCTCTCTGAACTTGATAAATCTAACCTTAAAATAAGCAAGAAGTTAAGGAGGTGAGTAAAACTCTGGAGAAGGTAGATATGGTAGATCTCTGGAGAAAATTAAATGGGGATAGAAAGGAATATACCTTTTTCTCAGCAGTATATGGCACATATCCAAAAATTGACCATGTTCTAGGGCATAAAAACCTTACAATCCAATGCAGAAAGGCAGAGATAGTCAATGCATCCTTCTCAGATCATAATGCAATAAAAATTATATGTAATAAAAAGCCATAGAAAGATACACCAAAAATCATTTGGAAACTAAATAATCTAATCCTAAAGAAGGAATGGGTTAAACAACAAATCATAGAAACAATCAACAACTTCATTCAAGAGAATGACAATAATGAGACAACCTACCTACCAAATCTTATGGGATACTGCAAAAGCAGTCCTTAGGGGAAGTTTTATATCTTTGAATGTCTACACGAATAAAATAGAGTAAGAGGAGATCAATAACTTGGGCATGCAGCTGAAAAAGCTAGAAAAAAAAAAACAAATTGAAAATTCCCAAGTAAGTACCAAATTAGAAATACTGAAAACCAAAGGAGAGACCAATAAAATTGAAATTAAGAAAACTATTGAACTAATAAATAAAATTAATAGTTGGTTTTATGAAAAAACTAATAAAATTGATAAACCTTTGGTCAATTTGATTTAAAAAAAGAAAAAAGAAAACCAAATTACCAATATAAAAAATGAAAGGGGTGAACTCACCTCCAATGAGGAGGAAATTAAAACAATAATTAGAAATTACTTTGTCCAACTTTATGCCCATAAATTCGGTAATCTAAGTGAGATGGATGACTATTTTAAAAAATATAAATTGCCCACATTAACAGAAGAGGAAATTGAATACTTAAACACCCATCTCCAAAAAAGAAATTGAACAAGCCATCAATGAACTCTCTAGAAAAAAAACTCCAGGGCCAGATGGATTTACAAGTGAATTCTACCAAACATTTAAAGAACAATTAATTCCAATATTATATAGACTATTTGGGAACATTGAGGAAGAAGGAGTACTCTCAAATTCTTTTTATGACACATATATAGCTTTGATACCTAAACCAGGAAGAGATAAAACAGAGAAAGAAAATTATAGACCAATTTCTCTAATGAATATAGATGCAAAAATTTTAAATAAAATTTTAGCAAAAAGAATACAGCAACTTATCATGAGAATAATACATTATGATCAGATAGGATTCATACCAGGAATGCAGGGTTGGTTCAGTATTAAGAAAACTATTAACATTATTGATCATATTAACAACAAAGCTAACAGAAACCACATGATTTTCTCAATAGATGCAGAAAAAGCTTTTGACAAAATACAACACCTATTTCTATTAAAAACATTGGAGAGCATGGAAAAAAAGGGACATTCCATAAAATAATAAGCAGTATCTACCTGAAACCTTCAGCAAGCATTATATATATAAAACTAGATGCATTTCCAATAAGATCAGGGGTGAAACAAGGATGTCCATCATCACCACTGTTATTCAATATGGTACTAGAAATATTAGCTGTAGCAATTAGAGAAGATAAAGAAATTGAAGGAATTAAAATAGGCAAAAAAGAAAGTAAGTTATCACTCTTTGCAGATGATATGATGATATGCTTAGAGAATTCTAGAGATTCAAGTAGAAAACTACTTGAAATAATAAACTACTTTGGCAAAATTGCAGGTTACAAAATAAACCCGCACAAATCTTCTGCATTTCTATATACTAGTAACAAAGCCCAACAGCAGGAGATAGAAAGAGAAATCCCATTTAAAGCTAGGGTAGACACTATAAAATATTTGGGAGTTTTCCTGCCAAAACAAACCCAGGGACTATATGAACATAAATTACAAGACACTGTTTACACAAATAAAGTCAGATCTAAGTAAATGGAAAAACATCAGTTGCTTGTGGGTAGGTCAAGCCAATATAATAAAAATGACAATTCTACCTAAATTAATTTACTTATTTAGTGCCACACCAATCAAACTACCAGATAATTATTTTCTAGAGCTGGAAAAAATAATATCAGAATTCATCTGGAAGAACAAAAGGTCCAGAATATCAAGAGGATTAATGAAATGAAATGCTAGGGAAGGTGACCTAACCCAACCAGATCTCAAATTGTATTATAAAGCAACAATTACCAAAAACACTTGGTTTTGGCTAAGAAACAGAAGGGTAGACAAGTGGAATATGCTAGACACTCAAGACATAGTAGGCAATGAATATAGCAATCTACTGTTTGATAAATTCAAGGACATCAACTTCTGGGATAAGAATTCACTGTTTGACAAAAATTGCTGGGAAAACTGGAAAACAATGTGGTGGAAACTAGGCATGGACTAATGCCTGACATTGTACACAAGAATAAAGTCCAAATGAGTACATGATCTAGGTACAAGGACTGATTCTATGAACAAATTGGTGGAGCAAGGAATAGTGTATTTATCAGATTTATGGATAAGGAAAGAATTTTTGACTAAAGAAGAGATAGAAAGCATTATGAAGATCAAGATGGATAATTTTGATTACATTAAACTGAAAAGTTTTTGCACAACCAAACCCAATGCAAATCAAGATTTGGAGGGATGCAGAAAACTGGGAAAGAATTTTTTCAGCTTGTGTTAGTGATAAAGACCTCATTTCTAGAATATATAGAGAACTGAGTCAAATGTGCAAAAATACAAGTCATTTCCCAATTGAGAAATGCTCAAAAGATATGAACAGGCAGTTTTCAGAGGAAGAAATTAAAGGTATCTATAGTCATATGAAAAAATGCTCCAAATCACTATTGATTAGAGAGATGCAAATCAAAAGAACTCTGAGGCATCACATCATACCTATCAGATTGGCTAACATGACAGAATAGGAAGATGATAAATGTTGGAGAGGATGTGGGAGAGTTGGAACACTAATTCATTGTTGGTGGAGTGGTGAGCTGATCCAACCATTCTAGAGGGCAGTTTGGAACTATGCCCAAAGGGCTATAAAAATATAAATACCCTTTGACCTAGCAATATCGCTTCTAGGACTGTATCCTCAAGAGATCTTAAAAATGGAAATGGGTCCCACATGTACAAAAATATTTATAACAGCACTCTTTGCAGTGGCCAAAAACTGGAAATCAAGGGGATGCCCATCAATTGGGGAATGGCTGAATAAATTATGGCATATGAATGTAATGGAATATTATTGTGCTATAAGGAATGATGAACAGGAAGACTTCAGAGAGGCCTGAAAAGACTTATACGATCTGATGCTGAGTGAAAGGAGCAGAACCAGGAGAACTTTGTGCATAGCAAGGACCACAGTGTGTGAGTTTTTTCTGGTAGACTTGGAACTTCATTGTGATGCAAAGATTTTAAAAAATTCTCAATGATCTTTTAAGGCAAAAAGCCTCCACCTCCAGAGAAAGAACTATGAAATTCAGTTTCAGAATGTAGCAGATCATTTTCTTTTGTATTACGTTTTGGTTTGTTAAATGATCTCCCATTCATTTTAATTCTTCTATACAGCACCACTATGGTGAAAATGTGTTTAATAGAAATGTATGTGTAGAACCTATATAAAATTATATGCCATCTTGGGGAGGGAGTGGAAAGGTAGGGGGGAGGGAGGGGGAAAAATATAAATTATATGTTAGTAATTGTAGAACACTGAAAACAAATAAAATTAATATAAAAAAATAAAGTAGTGGTTTCCATGAAGTCTAGATAAGGAGGAGTCAAAGAGTTAAAATTTGTGAGTGTACCTCTAGGATGCAACACAGCAATTCCCTAGAAATAAACATTCCTCAACTGAAGAATAAAAACTTGGAAAGTTATTACAATGTGGTAGAAATATCCCCCAAAGCATACCTACCTCACTTTCCTCAAGTTCTATGTTCACCAACCAATAGTATGTTTTGTAATTCTGCTCTTCATGTAGATGAACCCCTTGAAAGGAGGGCCTTGCATAAATGACTGGTCATTACTGCAAATAAATTAGTGAAGTGGCACTATGATTTATTAAATGTATATGTTTGGTTAATGTGAATCTATCTTGTATAGCATGTTCTGTCTGTCTGTGTTTGTCCTTTGTTTTCGAAGACCATGACATCAGAGAAATGATGACATGATTTCCACTTGACTTTGTTTTGAGTGAGGGAGGGCTATACAAGGTCACCAGCCTCACTTTCCCCTCCTGAGCCATCTGCATCCAGTGACCAGTTATTCATCAGGATGACTGGACTTCTTTGACCCTAGTTTTTTTTTTCTTCAGTTTGTAAGCATTTCTTTTCTCTTTTCTGAGGGTTGTGCAAGTCTGTTGGAATCCAGATGAAAGAATAAGGTGAAAATATTGAATCTAAAAGGCAAAGGACCAGACTTTTGCTAAGGACATTTGGGCAACTCTGTCAAAGTGCAGACACTCATAAGACAGACATTTTACATTTAGTCACCCCACTACCTTTCCCTTTCCTCCCCCTCCTCCTTTCTCCTCGATCTCCTTTTTCTCCTTTTCTCCCTTCCCCCTAGTCCTTCTCCTTCTCTCTTTCTATCTCTCCCTTCCCTTCTTTCTCTTCTTCTCTCATCTGTACTCCCTCTCCCACTCTTCTTCCCTCCCACCCCTTTTCCTGCAACACCACCTCTTAATTGCCACCAACAGGAGCCTCAGTGAAAAAGTATTAGGCACTTGTATTATAACACTTGTATTCAACTTCTAAGATGTCAGAGAACAGAAAGTAAAAACAGGCCAAGGATGAGACCTCAGGTTTAGACATAAGGGTGATCCTGATGTTAGTGAGTGACTGAACTTAGCAGTGCAACCTGCCATCATGAAAGGGTTCAATCAAGTAAGACCTCTGGGACCTATAACTGCAATTTCAAAGCACAAAATGCAGTAGAACTCTTTCAAACTTTTATTTGGTTTAAATAAGTCAATTTGACATATGCCTATCTGACCTCGGAGATATCTCAGTATTCTAGATAGTCCACTACAAGCAAAACTCTCCCCCACTCATTCTGGCAGGATTTATGCTTTTTGCATCTGGTATTTGGCAAAAAGAGTTTTCTTCTTTTCTCATTGAACTTCTGCCCATCCTTATATACAGGACCTCATTTTAATAGAAAGATCATTCCCTGTGTATTTAAATATACAAAAAAACAGGAAATCATCTGAAAGCACATAGTGACCTCATAGTCATGGCACTTTCCCCCTACGAGGTCATTTGACTAAGACAAGATTCTGAAGCTTCTAGCTTTCAGATTTCTCAACCTGAGAAAATGATTGTCCTTAAGTTCGCTTTGATGGTTCTTAACCTCACACAAAGTAAGCTATGAAGAGATGGTGCCTTGCCTCAAAGACTATTAAGGAAGGAACACTGTCAGTCGTTGATAGCTATATATGCCAGTTGGAAAGAAAGAAAGAAGGAAGGAAAGAAGGAAGAAATAAAGGAAGGAAAGGAGAGAGGGAAAGTGAGAAGGAAGGCGGAAGGAAGTTTACTGTCAGAAGATCTGAGTCCCACTCCTACCTCCAATGTGTGTGACTTATGTGATGTTGGGCAAATTATTTTGCCATTCTGGGTCTCAGTTTCCTCATTTGTAAAATATGAGGAACTGGTTTTTGTTGTTCAGTTGTTTCAGTCATGTCTGACTGTGATCTCATCTGGGGTTTCTTTGGCAAAGATACTAGTGATTTTTCCATTTCTTTCTCTAGCTCATTTTACAGATGAGGAAACTGAGGCAAACAGGATTAAGTGACTTGCCCAGATTTGAACTCAGGAAGATGAGTTTTACTAGACTCCAGGCCTTCACTTTATCCATTAGACTACTAGGTGCTCCAAGAAATTGTATCTCTCTATAAATTACCTCTAAGGTCCCTTTCCATTCCAAGTATATGAACCATGATCTTTGAAAGCTACAACCATGGGAATAACTTTGTTCAAGGATGCTATAATTAACATCAAGCAAGGCTTAAAACAGGAAAACATTGTGTTTATCAAAGGCGTTTGCCACTTTCATACAGAATATTTTTCAAGCAGTCCAAACAGAAAGGATTTCTTATAATTTATGAGGTTTTCATAATGCTTGTGTTTCAACAACCAATAGTCACAGTGAGGGGCCTCCTCAGTGAGATCCATGGTCCTTCTCAGAGATAGAATTAGCAGTCCAAACAAGATAAACTAAATAGATAAAGTATTTTGTATGAACTGCTCCCAATCTACATTTAGTGGACAGAGTAACTACACTAAAGATTCATCAAAGTTCTAATGTTTTAGTATTAAGGAGAGTTAACCTTTCCACATCATGAGTTTCTCCATAGTAGTTTCGAGGTATCATGGATCAGCATAAGAAAATAAATGGTAATTTTGGGGGATTTTTGCCGAAGCCTCAGATGACTTGCAAAGATCAGCAGATGACACCGAAACAGTTAAGAAGTGTATTACATATATATATATATATGTATATATATATATATATGTTTATATATGTTATTGTATAACATATTTTGTCTTTTAATACTATAAAAATTAAAACTTCTTCTCTGATACAAAAGGGGGGGCCAAAAAGTTTTACACAGGTTTTCCAGATCTAGGAGGCACGAGGTCCCTCCCCCCATGAAGTTGAAGGGATAACTAATTTATAAAATATAATATGTAAATATAATTAAGCATAATGTATATGGTTTCATATTAAATATAATTTATTTATAATAAATATAATTTATCCTATGCAAATATGATGTAATTAAAATTTGTAACTTAGTATTAAACAAAATTTAATTATTAAATATGATGTATAACTTAAATGTATTTTAATTAGTGTTCCCTTCTTATGTGAATGTTCTATTTACCGATTGGGGGAGAATGAGGACATTTGTGTTAGAAACTGAGAAAAGCAGCTTGAGGAAAAACAGACAGTTTTCAGGGAACCTGAATGAAAGCAACCCCTTCAGAGGCAAAAGTTTGATTTTAAAAATTAATTGCAGTACAATGTTTTCTAGTGGCTAATTTATATATAACTGTTTTTAGGACTATGAGGTTTATCTCTGGGAAACGCTAAATCAAAGAACTGTTTGGAGATCACAGGAAAATTAAAACTACATTAACTGTGTTATATCTGAGAGAAATATGAATTTGAAGTTTCTTAACCTAAAATGGAGGTAGTTCATTAAGGAGATTTGGTTTGAGGCAGGAGACATGGGAAGTCATGGAATTAGAAGGTGTGAGTCAGTATTAGATGCTGAATACAAAGGTCAGAAGCTGATGGAACTGAGAAGCCATCAGATGTGAGAAACTTGACAGAAAGAGATAAGCAGGGCAGAATAGAGGCAGAGCACAGCTGAGACCAGTTGACTAGACAGGCTGTGCAGTTAATGCAGGGAACTGATTTGTTTAGAGTAAAGTTCTGATGCTGGAAACTGATTAAAGAAAGCAGAATGCTCTATTTGGAGAGCTGATGAGAAAAGCTGCATTTCTTAATAATAGCCTGAGGGAGGGGCAACTTCTCAGATGCATACCTACATTGCCCTTACTGATCTTTATGGTTTGAGAGGGGAAAAACCTTCTAACCATGGAGAGTATACCTATATAGTCTTGAAGATGTAAGGCTTGAGGGAATTGCTTTTCTTTTTTTCCCCAAAATTATTAGTTTATTTGTTTTCATTTTCAACAAACACTTCGGTAAGTTTCAAATTTTCTCCTCCTCTCTCCCCCCTCCACAAGAAGCCATGCAATCTTATATGGGCTCTACATATGCATTCCTATGAAACACATTTTTATATTAGCCATGTTGCACAGAAGAATTAAAACGAATGGGGGAAACCATGAGAAAAACCAAACCAAACTAAACATAACAAAAGAAAAAATAGTCTGCTTCATTCTGCCTTCTGACTCCATAGTTCTTTCTCTGGATGTGGATGGCATTTTGCATCATGATTCCTTTGAAAAAATTTTAGGTTCTTGCACTGCTGTGAAAGGCTAAGTCTATCAAAAACAGTCCTTGCATACTGTAGCTATTACTGTGTATAATGTTCTCCTAGTTCTGTTCACTTCCCTCAGCATCAGTTCATATAAATCTTTTCAGGTTTTTTCTGAAGTCCACCTGTTAGTCATTTCTTAGAGCACAATAGTATTCCATTCCATTCACATTCCATAACTTGTTCAGCCTTTCCCCAATTGATGGACATCCCCTGTGATTGGCCACCACAAAAAGAGTTGCCATAAATATTTTTGTACATTTGAGTTCCTTCCCACTTTTATGATCTCTTTGGGATACAGCCCTAGAAGCAGAATTGCTGGATCAAATGTATGCACATTTTTGTAGCCCTTTGGGCATAGTTCCCAATTGCTCTTCAGAATGGTTGGATCAGCTCACAATTCCATCAACACTGAATTAGTGTTCCAACTCTCCCACAACTTTTCCAACATTTACCATTTTCCTGTTTTGCCATGTTATCCAATCTGATAGGTGTGATGTGGTACCTCAGAATTGTTTTGATTTGCATCTCTCTAATCAATAGTGATTTAGAGCATTTTTTTCATATGAATATAGATACCTTTAATTTCTTCCTCTGAAAACTGTATATTCATATCCTTTGACCATTTATCAATTGGGGAGTGACCTGTATGCTTGTAAATTTGATTCAGTTTTCTATATAGTTTAGAAAGGAGGCTATTATCCCAGATATTAGATGTAAAAATTATTTCCCAGTTTTCTACTTCCCTCCTAGTCTTGGTTGCATTGGGGGTTTTTGTATAAAAACTTTTCAATTTAATATAATTGAAGTTATCCATTTTGCATTTCGTCATGTTCTCTGGTTTGGTCATAAATTCCTCCATTTCCATACAGCTGACAAATAAACTATTTCTTGCTTTCCTAATTTGTTTATAGTATCATCCTTTGTACCTAGATCATGTACCAATTTGGGCTTTATTCTGGTACAGCGTCAGGCATTGGTCTACACTCAGTTTCTGTGACACTGTTGGCCAGTTCAAGGGAATTGCTTTTCACTGAAAAGATATAATGCTACCTTATCCAAGGGAACAGAGTGGAAAACTCTGCAGATCCCAGTCTTAAGGTGGTTGTTTCTTTAAAACAGTTATAAAATAGTACATGTGTGTGTGTGTGTGTATGTATATATATATATATATATATATATATATATATATATATATATATATATATATATATATATATATATATTCTATGTTATGTATAAGACCTCTTTGTTAATCAGAATATTTTTTTTCTGTCAAGATAAGGTAGCAAACACTGAGGTCCTTTTTTCAGGCAGAACTGCCAAACATTCAAACTCTATTACAGAGAGTACAACATTGATTGGCTGGCCACATTGTTCAAATGCCGAACATACATTTGCGTAAAAGACTATTTTATGGAGAATTCACACAAGGCAATATTCACATGGAGGTCAAAAGAAGCAATAAATACAAGGATACTCTCAAGGTCTCTCTGAAGAACATTTGAATTAATTGTGAGACATGGAAGACATTGGCACAGGACCACCCAGCATGGCATGCTTGCATTAAAGCACGTGCTGTGCTCTACAAGCAAAGCAGAATTGCAATAGTTCAAAAGAAACACGAGATGCACAAATTTAGAGACCTTTCCATTCCACATATTCATATGGGCTCTTTGTATTCATATGGACTCTTTGTATTCTGGTACAGTGTCAGGCATTGGTCTATGCCCAGTTTCTGTGACACTGTTTGCCAAATTGAGGGAATTGCTTTTCACTGAAAAGATATAATGCTACCTTATCCAAAGGAAAAAAATGGAAAACTCTGCAGATCCCAGTTTTAAGGTGGTTGTTTCTTTAAAATAGTTTAACATTGCAGCAGAATTCCAAGAGTAACTGAGAAACAACTTCATTTATCACAAGGGTGCAGATGCCCAAAAGAGAGCCTTCTGAGTTTATACTGGTCTGCTCAACCATAGTTGGATACATTGTACCTTGACCCCAACATAGTGATGTAATTTTGGTCTTCTTCAAGAACTAAGGACAATAACCATTTGTTTAACAAAATCATCTCTTCTTTAATCATATTCAATAAGTGAACTTGCTGTGGTAAAAAAAAAAATTTCTCCTCAATCCCTTTTTATTTTCTAATAACAACCCTACTTCCAAACCTAAAGAATTTCAGCCAATTAACACATAATTATTGAACATTTATTATAGGTATGACATTTCCTTAATTATCTTTATAATTTCTTTCCTATTTTCACCTACAAGTTCAGGACAATTGGTTAGTTCTGTCTAGCTATTTCAGAGTACATGTGTTCACCTTTCCCCATGAGTGAGAAGACCCAGAATGCAGTGACCCTGTTCATTTCCTATTCCTAATACTTCTACTAGCTCATTGTGTGTGCTTTGATAAATCATCTTTACTTCAGTTTTCTCACCTGCTAGATGATGCTAACAACGTCTGTGACTCCCTCCTCCATGTGGGTATGAGAACTTATCTGTATACAACCCAACAGGTTGCCGCAATGCCCTGATATATTCATCAGTTGATGAATATTAGGAAATCTGAGGTTCAAAGAACCCCTCACAGACATGGCTGGCATTGCCAGGCCACATATCAGCCCTGGTCATCACTTTGAACTATTAGAGTGAATCTGGGGATGTCCCAAAGGTGTGCTTGTATCAAAGAGAGTTTCATTCATATAATCCAATTCATAATCACCTGAGATTATCTCTAGCCTTAGATTACTTCTACATATCTGACTTCCTTTTCACTCAAATAGACACAAATGTCCTCAGAAGTCCCCAAAGCTTCCCAAGTGTCTTTAAAAACAAGTGACTTCAGAGCTGCCAGGTACAAATCAAGCTTTTAATGTTTTTGTAGCAGGGAGTTGACAAATAATTCTTCATATACTCGTACCATCTTTTCATTTAATTGATTTAAATCAACAAATTTAATTAAACATGCATTAAACCACCTATTTTGTACAAATCTTTCACTAAAGTTTTAATCAAATAACTCATCATAGCACAAAGGTGACCACAGGTTCTCAAATGATGAGTTAGTTAAATATAAACTGTAGTAGATCCTACCAAACATGAAAAGGTTTGAATATAAGTCTAGTAATGGACTATATGTCTGTCATTAGAGAACCAGCCTAGATTCAGAGACTCTTGCCACCAGGTAGGCCAAAGGGTGATGAATTTTTCACTCACAAAAACTAGCAAAGACTATTCATTAGATTCCAACAGAGAGAGTACCCATATGTATTAGCAAGTACCCTAGCATACCCAGGATGGTTCTTTGATTGCTTTATAAAGGAAAGACAGCTTCAAAGGAATTAACAATCTTTTGATTAAACATATATAAGTCATTCACTAGTTCAGGGCAAAGGTTAACACCCTGAATGTAGAGAAAATACAAGCAGAGAAAATAGCACAAAGATTCAACAGACAGGGCTCTTACAGTCTGAACAAAATAATACGACCGCCTATATGGGAGAGCACAAACCTCTGAGTAGCTGAGGGACTCTTAACAAGTGACTACTCAGAGTCCTGTCCAGGAAATCAAGAGGTCTTTTTCTTGTGAGTGAATCCCCTGTAAGTGAACCCCCCAAAGCCAAATGCCAACCTCCCGAAATATATAACAAAGACTTGGCTACTAATTGGCTCAGAGTCAGTAGGCACAAAAACTAAGTGACTCAGCACAGTTGTAAATTATCAGGGTTCAAAGGAGATTAATCCTTCAGAATTTTTCACTGAGCCTGGGAAACTGAACTCCAGAAAGAAAAGAACAAAAAATTCCACTTTGGACTTACACCATATTAATGAAATCACAATTTCTCAGAGTACTCAAGCAAGTATGTTCAGAGTTCTGTGCTATGCTTTGTTGATAGAATGGTAGAAAACAACATTCTTGCCCCTCAAAGAGCTTATAATCTAATTAGGATGTGATCAATCAATCAGCAAATATTTATTTTTCGCTTAGTATCTTCCATCCAGTGTTCTAGGTTCAGGAGATACTAAGACAAAAACATCAATCAGTCCTTGCCCCCAAGGAGCTGAAATTCTATTGGGAGGCAGAAAAATATGTGTATAAACAAGTATATACAAAATATTGATAAGAACTAAATATTGACAGAACTCCCTTCTTTTTCTGGTAAACTGATAACTCCAGCTGCTCTGCTTTCTGTCATCATTGTTTTTCTTCTCTCTTTTCTTTCTTCAGAGAAACTCCAAAAATCCCTGATTTCTCCATAATTCTGAAAGCAACTCACCACAATGGCCCCCAAATACTCCTTCATTAGGAGGTAATGCAATCCTTCTCACTATATCTCTAGGTTCTTGTTGAACAATATATCTATAAAGCCATAAAACATCTGCATTAACTTTCTTCACTCCAACCAAGCTAATCATCCCTCAATTTACCATGACTTCTGATGAGAAGGTACTAATGAGAGAGAGAGAGAGAGAGAGAGAGAGAGAGAGAGAGAGAGAGACAAAGACAGAGACAGAGAGACACAAATAGGCAAACAAAGGGAAAGAAAAATAGAAAAAATATTCAAAATCACTATCTGCTTATATGCTCTCATGGGATTTAGAATATTTCCCTTGGGTGATCATGTTTTTTATTCATTGGATGATATATTTAAAGCTGTACACTTCATAACATCATCATTTTACAGATTAGGAAATTGAGGTCCAGGGAAGCTAAGTGATTTGCCCAAGATTACAACAAGTAATGTCAGTGGAAATATTTGAACCTACGTCTTCCAAATTCAAAATCAATGTTCTTTCCACTTAACCTAGAAAAGTGCCTGTTATTCAGTCTAATTCAATTTAATTCAACAATGATTTATTAAATGCCTGCTGTGCACTGGATACTTTTTTGGGTGCTGAAGGTAGAAGGATAAAGATATTGAGTTTATCTAAACAAAGTCTTTGAAATATGTGGATGTGATATCTATTACATATATATGATGGAATAAGTGAGTGTATTATGAAATGCTCTTATACTACTACAGATGTCACATTCAGTGTCATCAGGTTAAAAAGAAAAAACCTTGATTCTGTGACGTTATGATGATTATTAATAACAAAAGTAACAATAATGACTGGCATTTTTATAGTACTTTAAAGTTCACAGAATGCTTGACATACCTGACACAACGTACACGGCTAGTTTTAACATTATGCCATTTCTTTCACTCACAATAGCATTCTTTCCCTTGTTCCACCTTCCATACACCAATCCATATATCTCATCTCTTTTCAGTAATTTTTTGATTGTCTTCCTCCAAAAAAGTTTCTCCTATTAGTGTAACTTGACTCAGTTTACTCTTTTATTCTACAATTAAATTCTTTTGAGTTATATTATTTTACACGTATCTTAAAGATGTACAATGGGCAAAAGATTTTGGTAGGCACTGAGAAATCTATATAGTATTCTTTTTCTCAATTAGAATTGGTATGATTATCAATTGTTAGAACTCTTTGAGGGAAGGAACGGTCATTGATTTTTTTTCAAAGCCACAAATCCAGCATAGTTCTTTGTTTGCAGTAAATAAAAGGCATAATAAGTACAAATTCAGTCAACCTACAAGACATACTATATGTGTACCATGTGATGAAACAGACTAAGGATTAGGAATGCAAACAAAAAAACAAGCAGTCCTCATTCTGAGAATGAATCGACATTAATTTACCGACATTCGCTATAATATCACTATTGTGGAATGTTCATCGCATATCATAGCGGGATCATGGCCAACTGGATAGAAAGCCAGACTCAAAGCCAGAAAGGCCTGAGATTAAGTCTCCTTTATGATATATGCTCACTCTGTGAGCCCGGGGAATTCACTCAATGGCTTAGTGCTCCAGGCCAGAACTCTAAGACTGACTTACAGAGAAATGAAGATCTGTCTTGGTAAGAGATGTGGGGATTGGGGCAAGATTCTCACCTAGAATTCCTTATACTACTGAAATCAGAGGTCTTGTTCAAAGAAAATCATCTTTGTTTGGCATGGGCTAAGTTCACACATATTCATGGCCATACATAAAGCACATTTCCATCAATGTGCTCCCTGTGCTATAAAAGATGTTGCATTCAGACTAATTCTATCTTAAAGTTGTCTTCCTCTGGTGTCTGAATGAGAAAGAATGCCCAAAGTGCAGTGTGGCTGTAATCTTACAGCCAAGTTTTGAAAATCTGAAGCAAAGAGGTGCCCCCATAGCTTGAGAAAGCCTGGAGCTTCAGTGTGTAATTTATTAAAGCCCTGAAGTAATAAAGGAAATGCAGGGGAGGAGCAGACATGCCAGGAGGAAGAAATTTGTTCCAGAGAGGGAAAAACTTCCCTAATTTCCACACATGGCCTTGATATGCTTATAGCATCAAACACTCAGAGAACATGAAATCTAAGAAATTTCTAAACCAAAGGCCATAATTAAGAAAACATCTGTAAAAACTCTTAGTTAATGACTTCTCCAGTTTTTTTTTTCAGTAGAAAAAAAATTCACAAGGGTTTATGTTCTGGATAAAGAATAATGAAACCCAGCTTAGCTGCACAAAGTGTGTGTTTGTCCTTCACTGCTGAAGAAGACCATGCCATCAGAGAAATGATGACATGACTTGCACTTGACTTTGTTTTGAGTGAGGGAGGGCTATGCAGGTCACCAGCCTCACTTCTCCTCCAGAGCCATCTGAATCCAGTGACCAGATATTCATCAGGATGACTGGAGATGACCCAGGATGAGGCAATTGGGGTTAAGTGACTTGCCCAAGGTGACACAGCTAGTGAGTGTCAAGCGTCTGAGGTGAGATTTGAACTCAGGTCCTCCTGACTCCTGCACTGACTTTCTATCCACTGCACCACCTAGCTGCCCTTAGTTGCACAAAATATTTTGTCATTGAAGTATATGATGGATGTATTTGAAATTCCATTTTCACTTGAATATTTACAAATGTACAATTATATTTATAATGGACTCTACTATGAACTTTTTTCCCAAGATTATCCTTAAGATCAATATTGCTATGACTAATAATAACAATAATATTTAGTATTTTAGTGAATTTGTAGTAATAAAACAATTTAAATCTCAACTTTTCCATTTCTTGCCTGTGGGAACTTGAGCAAGTCTTTCATGCCTTTGGTCCTCAGTTTTCTCACCTGTAAAATACAGGGTTTGACTTACATAATCTCTAAGATTGTCCCCAATGTTGTTTTCCATCATTCCAGGTTATTCTCTGTTCCCAGCTGTACTCCACATTGGCTTTTGAATAGCTACTCAAAATGTATTTTTGGAATTAATCTATTCAAGGAAAGTTTAGATGAAGTCATATGTGAGAGATATGTCACAAGATAATCCTTTACCTCACAGGATTTACATTCTGGTAATGAATATAAGATGTATACTCAAATAATTGGATTTTCAAGGCAGTGCCATGGATAAGGCAGAAAGTAATAAAAGAGTTTGAAGAAAAGAAGGGTTAGTGCTAGCTATGGATTTGAGGGGTAGAGTTGGGAAGAAGGGGAAGAAATTCAAGGGTGACTTTAAGAAGAAGATATTCATTTTTGTTCTAATTTCTTTATGTCACCAATTCCATTTGTTTGCCTATACCTGTGAGAACATGCTTAAGTTGGTAAGCAAAATTTGATGAAAATTTATGAGCTGTATATTTGCACTGGTGTTCCTAGATTTGGTACAGCAGTCTGTATTTAGCCTAGTTATAATAAGGAGACAGTGGTATCATGGCAAGGACAGTGGTTTTAAAATCAGGATGCATGTATTCAAAGCCCAACTCTTATATCAACCAATTGCATAATCATGGTCAAGTCATTTCACTACTATAAACCTTAGTTTCCTATAAAATGGAAACAAGAATACTTGTGCCTTACAGAGCTTTTGTGAAGAAAGATCTTTATAATGTCTGAGTTCTATTTGCATATGACCCATTATTATCCTTCATTATTTTTTCAATCATCAATTATATTTCAGCTTTCATGGCTCCAAACTGAAAAGCTCTAATCTTTTTTGACTGTCCTCATATAGCAACTTTTCTATTTCCTCCCTTTGAACCTTTTCCATTTTACCTTTTTGGACCTGTAACCAGAATGGCATCTGATTTTTCAAGGTATGCATGTCACTGTTTTTGTGTGAGGGGACATAATATTTTTGGTTATTTGCATACATTTTTGAATAATTCTCAGGATGGTGGTGATCTCTTTGGCCAAAGACAAAGGTTGAATCATTGTCTTTAGGAATAAGCAAAAACCTAGTATCCCTTTCAGTTCTGTCTATCTGAACTGGAGGTATTCAGTTACTGATCTGTTACTCTCTAAGTATGTTACTTAGATTTGCTGACATTGAAAGTTCTCCACTAACTATATTCTTCTATTTGTCATTAGATCGTATATTATTATGCTGCATTGTAAAAAATTCTTCTTTTCAAAATATAGTCACTTGACAAGATTTTATCCCATAATGTGTAATGTACGTATTCAAAATGCTCTTCAGACTTTTATTGTGGATATTTAAGATGTTTCCCAATAAAAAGAATGCTCTGATTTCCCTATTACAGTATGTATATATGTCTGGGGAGAGGGGATATTGTATGACCCCTGGATGGAATGGGCCCCTGTTTTATTTTTCATTGTTCATATGCTCAATGCTGAAGCAAAATGCATTAGACTAAAAAGTAAATAAACCTCTCTCATTTTTCTCTTTTAGTCATGAGAACCACCCCCTTTACCAGGACCCACTGGCTACAGTTTTTATTGAGAACTCATACAAGGCAAGCACTTATGTGAGGGTCAGAAGACATAATACAAGGACACTTTCAAGGTCTCTTGGAAGAACTATGGAATCGGTTGTGAGACATGGGACACATTGAAATGGGACTACCCAGCACAGCATGCCCACATCAAAGAAGGCACTGTGCTTCATGAGCAAAGCAGAATTGCAGTAGCTCATAAGATGTGAGATAGGCACATTTAGAGACATCTCCCCTCCAAATGCTTGCGTGGACTATTTATGCCCATTGACCAGTGATAGAGCCTTCCAAGTTCATATTGGTCTGATTAGCCACTGTCAGATGCACTGTACCTTGACACCACCCCCTTCCCCATAATGATATCATCTTGGTTCTCTTTAAGCATGAAGGACAACAGCCAACCAACTGGCTACACTGTGATTCGCTTTTCTAGGAGAATCCTCTGCTAATTGTATGACTAAAATGTCATGATCTCTTTCTAAAATAACAGTGATCTCTCCAACCTTTTGAGCAAATAATATAATATACAATCATATCCATTGTATATCATGTCATAGAGTGGCATGATGTTTCCCCTTACACATACCTAGAATATGACAGAAAGCTTCCCAAGACTGTTATACCTGACAATCACTACCTACCCTTGAAGATTCACATGGAGACAAATGACGCTCCTAGAAAGATCTATGGAAATATAACTAGGTCTTCTGATGTTTGGGGCAAGAAATTAAAGAAGGACAGAGGTGTCAATGTTATCACTAATGACTGAAGGAAGGAGCTTCAGAAAAGAAATAAAATTTGTGAAATTAACAACTATTTATAAAGATACCTGAGAATATGATTTGATTTTTATGCTGTGGCTTAAAATAATGAGCTCTTGGTAAGGGGGTAGGGCATATAACAAAGGTTTATGAAAATACATCTGCCTAGGACTTTCAGATCTGATCAAGAGAGTTTTAATCTGTGACCATATAATCACTTAGAGGGATTTTTTAAAAGAAACCCCTGTAGTACCAATAATCAACTTTGCAACTTAGTATTTTAAAACTTCCTAAGAGCTTCTCCAGTGAAAATTTATGTTGTTGAGTCTTTTCATTTATGTCCAACTCTCCATGACCCCATTTGGGGTTTTCTAGAGTGATTTGTCTTCCATGACCCTATATCTTTGACTGGAGTGATTACCATTTCCTTCTCCAGCTCATTTTACAGATAAGGAAGTAAGGGAAACAGGGTTAGGGGACTTGCCCAGAGTCATCAAGCTAATAAATCTCTGAGACTGTAATTGAACTCATGAAGATGAGTCTTTCTGGTGACAAATCCAATGCTCTAGCCACTGTACCCACCTAACTGCTCTCAATGAAAACTAAAGAAAAGAAAGGTGCTTTTTTTTTTAAAGCTTTAGTAGGACCAAGAGGAAAAACAATTGAGAATGAGAGTGAGACTAGATGGTGTGGATACTAGAGAGAAGGAAGAACTACTCACCTCTTTGTTTCTTTTTTTTTTCCTACTCCAGGAACTCAAGATGGGTGACAGGATGCTATAAAATCAATGCAATATCCATAGCAGCTGCTATGAATGTGCATACATATTTCCAGGGTTTGTTCACAAAATATAATAAATTCTTCTCCTCCAAGACAAAACCAAAATATTTATTTGGAACATTGCTTTTAGGATACCAGAAGGCAAGATTTAGTAAGGTACTCATCATCAATCTAGGAAGCACTGATGTTTCTCTCTGTCAAGCCTCCCTGAAAACAAGTTTTCCTAAGTCTTCCCTTAGCCTGTTTCTCCCTCCACCTGCTTCTCCCTCCACCTGCTTCTCCCTCTGCCTGCTTCTCTCTCTGCCCACATCTTTTGCTCCAAGCAATACAAAATATACTGTTTCCAATCAGACTGGGCACTTGATTGACATAGAGAAGCTTGGAAATCAGCACTTAATTTGGAAAGATGTGGGAATCCCTGTGGATTATAATCCAGAGTCTAATAGGCTCCATGTAAAGCCTATTGATGGGGGGTGAGGGGCAAAAACCTTATACCCCATTAAAAATGTCAAGAGATACCTTATCTGCTTCAATGACTCTAAGTCACCAAATCTGGATGAATTAAATCCTGAAATTCTAAAAGGACGGGTAGATATGATAACTAAGTCATTGCTAGAAGAAGGTAAATATCTGAGTTTTCAAAAGTGAAGGAAGTATGTTTTTTACAATATTCTGCTCAACTTGGATTCTTGGAAAAACTCTATTATGTATTACTAAAATGATGACTTTGTGAGTACTTAGAAATAGAAGCCACAATAACTAAAAGTCAGTGTTACTTCATTAAGAACAGATTATGCCATTCAGATATTGTTTATTCTTGGCAAGACTGCTAAACTGTTAGATCTGAGAAAGTCCATAAATGTAACCTACCTGAATCTTACTTTATTTTTAATATTTAATATTTTATTTTCTCCAATTACATGCAAAAATAATTTTAAACTTTTTAAAAAAAGTTTTGAGTTTCAAATTCTATCCCTTTCTCCCTTCCCTCTTCCTTTCTGAGGTGATAAGCAATTGAATATAGGTTATATATGTGTAGTCATGTAAAACATTTCCATATTAGTCATTTGTGCAAAAAGATTGGAGAGAGAGAGAGAGAGAGAGAGAGAGAGAGAGAGAGAGAGAGAGAGAGAGAGCATATGTTTCTGTCTGTATTCAGGCAAAATCAGTTCTTTCTCTGGAACAGATAGCATTTTTCATCCTGAGTCCTTTGGGGTTGTCTTGGATCATTGTCTTGCTGAGAATAACTAAGTCATTCACAATTCATCATACAGTATTTTTGTTACTATGTACAATGTTCTCCTGGTTCTACTCATTTCATTTTGTATTGTCAGTTCATGTAAGTCTTTCCAGGTTTTTCTGAAATCATCCTGCTTGTCATTTCTTACGACATAATAATATGCCATTACAATTCTATACCACAACTTGTTCAGTCATTCTCCAATTGATGGGCATCCTTTTGATTTCCAATTCTTAGCCATTACAAAAAGAGCTGTTATAAATATTGTTGTACAAATAGATCCTTTACTCTTTTTTTGGATGTCTTTGGAATATAAATCTAGAAATGGTGCTGTTGGATCAAAGAGTATGCACGGTTTCATAGGTTTCATTTTTGAGTATAGTTCCAAATTGCTCTCCAGAATCACTTACCTGCATTTTAATAAGGAATTTGATGTAGTCTTCTGTGTCCATCTGTACAAGTTGGAAAGATTAGACTAATAGAAGTTAAATGGATATGAAATTGTTCTTATGATCACATGCAAATAGGTATTGATTAATGTATCAATATCAATTTTAGGGAAAAGTCCTATTAAATGACCTAAGAATCTTTCCCTCAACCTGCTATTTTTAATATATTTAAGTTGGATTCAATCAATTGTATGAAGACATAGAGGGAATACTTAAGAAATTTGGAGATGACAAAGCTACGAAGACTAGTTAGTATATTGAATGATTAAAATCAAAATATAACAAATATTCACAACGTAAAATGATGGAATGGGTCTCAAAAGATGCAATTGAATAGGGATATAAAATGCTACTCAGGTTCAAACATCAGCATTATAAACATAAGATGGAGGAACCATGGATAAACAATTGTTCATGTGAAAAAAACTGGAGATTTTATTGGACTACAACCTGCTGGGGATGGAAGCTCAATTCCATGTGGACAGTCTCGGGCGGGTAAAGGTGGGAACTTCTAAATCTTAGAGTTCTCACGAGGCCCCCCATAAACACCAGGGAATCAAGGAGTGAGACCGAGCAATCTCGTGTATTTCCGCCTCTTCCCGTGAGAAACGTGATGGGAGGAGCATCCCCCTCGAGACTGTTCCGGATCTGGGCACACCTATTGTTATCTAACAGGCACGGTATTCAGGTGCAAACTATGCGGCCAGAGAGCTTAATTAGGATCAGGAAAGCCTGAAAGCGCTCTTAGCTCGGGAGGGGCCCTGACCGACAGAAGGCCTCTCCTCCCTTTCCCTCTCTTCGCTCTTCCCTCCCCCGCTCTCTTCACTTACACTTCTACTTCCAATCTCTTACCGTAAGATCTTTGCCTCCTTGGGAGATTCCTCGCTCCCTCCTAAGGAAGAATTCTCCCTGCACTTGTAACCAGGACCCTGAATAAAAGCTTAACCCTTGTTCGACTCTGGGAGGTCTCTTCTCTCATACGACTATCCGGTTTGGCCAGCCGAAGACCTGCGAGAGGTAAGGTAAGAAGACTCGGGTAGCCCTCAGGCCTCTAGGCCTGGCAACAACCTCAACATGACTAAGCAGAGTGATGTAGCTGTCAAAAAACTAATGCAACTTTGGGCTATATTGATAGTAAAATACAATTATTCCTTCCACATCATGGGATTAGAGGCATAGAACCCCCAAAATCTGGAAAATCCTAGTAAAAATTTTTGACCCTCCCTTCATAGCAGAGAAGAAGTCTGCACTTTTTCCTACTCTTTTATGGACTGTTTAAAATACTTTATTTTAAAATTATTTTAAAATTTTAAAAAATATGTACAATGCTGTACATATATTTTACACATTTCTGAGTTTCTAAACCTTTTCTGTGTTGTCTGCCAGTCTTTGCACATCATCCATGGCTTTTACAAAATTCCCCCCAAATTCCCATTCAATTCCTTATGCCAACCTACAATATATTGAAACCATGATGGGGCAAGTCATGGTGTGGAAGGAATAACTGTAATATTCAGGACAAGGCAAGTGAAATCCCCATTCTACTCTACCTTATTCAAACGACATGCAAAAAACTAATTTTAGTTCCATTACATATTTTATGAAAGGCAATAATTGTATTCTAGGTCATATCTGTAGGAGAGGGAACAGGATGATGAGGGGACTCATAACTATCTTAAATGAGGATCTGTTCCAGGAACTAGGAATTTGGGGTATAAAGAAGACAAAGGACGTCCATAACATTGTTTTCAAATATTTGAAGTGCTGTCATTCAGAAGAGGAATTAAATTTACTTAGCTTGGCCATAGACTACATAATTAAGAATAACATGTGATAGCCATAGAACTGTATATTTCAAATTAATTCAAAGAAAAATATTCTAATAGAGCCATGTGAAAGTGGAATGGACTGCCTCAGGCAAGAGTAACTTCCCTATCACTGGAGGTCTTGAAGAAATGGCTAGATGACCACTTATCACAGATATCATAGAAGAGATTCCTATTCAGATCAGGGTGAGTCTAGATGACCTTCTGAGAGTTTATGATTCTACAACTATAAATTCAACATGGTAGAGAGGATATTGGATTTGGCATCATAAAAGCATAGATTTGTAATTAAATGGGATCTTAGGAATTATCTAGTTCAGTTAGAGACCCAGAGTGGTAAAAAGACTTGCCTAAGGTACATAAGCAGCAAGTGGCAGAGCCTAGTTTCAAACCTAGCTCTTCTGTCTCCAAAACCACAGCTGCTTCATTAAATCATCGGTAGTTATTAAAGCCTTTGTGTTTGGAATTATCATGTTCCAAAGTTGTGGACTGGGCCAACAGCCAATCTTCCATCATTTCCTAAGGGCAAGAAGCCAGATGGTTGACAGGCATTACCATGGATGGAAATAATGAACAGTTAGATTGTGGCCTGAGGTTTGGAACCGAAGATCATGAGGAGAAATCCAAAATCTAGTCAGAACCATGGAGAGCTCCAAATGGGCAAGTGACTTGTTATTGCCTCAATACTAGCCTTACCAGGAGTTTGAGACTTTGATTGTATGATGTAAAAGAACTCTGAGTTTATCATGGTCTATGAAGCTTTCTGGTTCCAAATTGGTCATTGGTTCATGAAATCTCACTATTTTCTCCCTTCCAGAATGTCTTATGTCTGAAGCTGCAAGTATTCCTCCATGGATGCAGAATTTGAGTTCTCACAATATTTGAAGGGGATTTCCTTCAGAAAAAAAAAATCTGAGTTCATTGAACTTTTATTTTTGTTTCTTTCAGGTTTTGAGATCATACTATTCATTATTTCAAGGATAAATGATTTTCTTAGTGTTTGTGTTCCTTGTACCAGAGATTATCACAGTCACTCTATCTGTTGGCAAGCATTAATCAAGCATTTCCTACATGCCAGACACTGTGCTAGATGCTAAAAACACAAACACAAAGAATGAAACGGGGTGCTCAACTTTTGCCTAGTAAATGATATTCACTTTTTTCTTGTTGACTATTCCTGTGATTTCATTGATATGAAGAACTCCTGATGAGGAATCCTCTCTACCAATTCTGGTGGCACATTCTCAGCAACTTATCAGTTTTGAGAGCTGCCTTGGGCACTGAGATATTAAATGAGTTGTCCACGATCACATTGCTATATGTGATAGAGGAGAGATTTGGTCCCATGTCTTCACGACTTTCTATTAACCATGTATGTTGACTCATACACAATTTGCTGTGGCCAAAACCGGAAACAAACAAAACAAAAAAACCCCATCGTGGTCAATCAGGATTCATGAACAATAATTTTAAAGGTTGACTCTAGAGTGAGTGCTAGAGGGCAGATGATTCTCCCTCTCCTCCTTACAGTATATTTGGTATTTTCTTTTGCTCTGTGGTACTTGGCCATCTTCTGAAGAAAGTGAAATGAAATGGCCATTAAAATTGGCAGTTAAAGAGAGAAGAAGGCAAGTCCCATCGTGGTCCCTTCCAGGGAAGTCCCTTCCATATCATGACTGTGAATAAACTCATGGGATAATAATTCTGCTTGAAAGTTGCCTATGATGATCCCATGACCATATGTAGGTATATAAAGCACAGGGATTAGATTCTGGAAGAATTGAGTTAAAACCCAGTCTCAGATACTTACTAGTTATGTGACTTTAGGCAAGTCATTTAACCTTTCCTGTCTCAGTTTCCTCATCTGCCAAATGAGTAGCTTTCACCTCTATAGTGTGAGGACAAAAATGAAACAGTATTTGTAAAACACTTTGCAAACCTTAAAACACTAAATAAATGCTAGTTCTTATTGTTATAGCCTGTACTGGTACAGTTAGCACTTAAGTACTAAGTATTTTTTTACTCCTTGCTTTCAATGATACTATTTCAGCTTATTAAAATTATTTAATTTCCCAAACAAACCACTTTCCTGCCCCTTTCTTTTCTTTGCTGTTCAAAACTCTACTGTTGTTGTTGCTTTAAACCAGTCTGACTGTTGTTATCACTACCCTCGTGCCGAATCCTTTAAGAAGTAAGACTGATCACTAAGTCCAAAGGATGAATCGAACCGGGACAGCTCTGGAAGAAAATGAATTCTTGCCCACTGGGCCACTGAAGGCTCCTTCCAAGACTATCACAAGGATTGACCTTTGGTTCTGACTCTGGATATGGAAAGGATGGACTTGTTGCCTATCCAATGTTGGAGTGAGATCCCTGCAGCAGCCACTATGGATATGCATGTGTATTTCCAGGGTAAATTCACAAAATATAAATTCTCTTCCTCAAAGACAAAACCAAAATATTTATTCAAATATCAGAAAGCCAAATCCATCAAAGTAACAAAGAAATCTCTACACATTATCAGTGCAGGGAGAATGACCATCCCCAAAGTCTTCCCTCCCTCAGGCCTCCCCACAAACAAGCTCTCTTAGGCAAAATCATTCCCTCTCTCACACTAGCTATTCTGCTCTGCCTCCTCTCTCCCAGCTCTGCTTCACTCTCTCTTTCTCAGTTCTGCCCTTCCTGCTCCACCCATTCAAGAAGCTCCCCCCCACCATCAGCTACCTGTGACTAAGGCTGTGGGCCAGGCCAGAGCTCAAAGTAGGTCACATGGAACTATTAAAGGGCAGGGAAGATCTTCAAATTCCCTTACCACTACAGGAAGGAAGATTAAGGATCTTCTTAACGCATCCACATCTTACACCAAGATGTCCTGCTTGACTCCTCTCCTACACACAACTCCACCCAATTTCCCACGTTTTGTTGGTTTGTGGAGTGAATTTTATATCTATAAATCTATAGTTAACCATCTTGTCCTGTGGGTGGGAATATATATGGCCACATCCCAGTTGGCAGTGAATATAAAAGGCATGTCTGATGTAAGGGCCTTGTGGAAAAATTTCCTTTGTAATAAAAAAAAAGTCAGGAGAGGAACTTCTTCTCCTTCTTCTTCTCCTTTCCTTCTTTGTCCTCTAGAACATTGAAGGAGTAACTAAGATGGGGCTTTTCCTGACTCTTCCTTCTCTACTTTAACTGAAGTGCAGTGCAGTGGAAGGAACATAAAGGACCTGGGCTCTGCCACTTACTGTATGACCTTAGACAAGTCACTTAAATTCTCTGGACCTCAACTTCTTCATCTGTAAAATGAGGGAACTGGATGATATAACACCTAGGTTCATTCTACCTCTAAGTCTTACAGCCATGAGATTCTCCTTCTATGCATAGCTAAGGACAAAATCCAAGTAATCAAGTTGCAGGCAGTCACTGAAAGGAGATGTCTTCACATTTTGAAAGTTCTAGCCTCTCCCTAGTGGTACCATGGGATCAAGAAATGTGAACCAACTCCAGGGTGCCAGAAGCCATCTTAAAGGATCCCTGAAGGAGGGCGATGAATTGAAGTTGGGGAGAGGAACAGTTTCTTGACTGGACCCAAAGTGAAATGGGAACTTTGTGAGTGGGAAGGAGCAGGACTATGGTCAACAGTGCCCCAGACATTAGCCATGCGTGAAGGAAGTAACAACAGTAAATACTGAGGAAGTAGTGTAGGAAAGAGTTTAAGGAGATGAGCTTCAAAGTAAGTAGGAAGTGCTGAGAAATGATTGGCCCAAGGGGGTCAACTTTTCTCATTCACTGAATGTTCAAACTGGAGGAGACTTTAAAAAATCTTTCATTTTTGAGAGGAGAGAAGATTGACTGGATTAAAGCCACATAACTACTTTATGGCAGAGATAGGACTAGAATCTAGGTCTCCAAGTTGACAGTTCAATGTTCTCTACACTGTAGCATGTTGTCTTTCCACCTGAACATGGATTCTCTTCTCCCTTCTCAATGGTGACTGGGGATGTCTGGGGTGTCCTCATGTAATCTATTGTGTACTCATCAAGTTGAGAATTTTCAAAGTCATACCTTTGTACAGAAAAATTTTGCCCCAAATGGAAAAGGATGTGGAAGCACATTGGAAGTGGAGGATGTTATGTAGATTCTGTCCTTATCCTCTCAATATCTGTTGTGATCAAATGCACTAATGTTTGTACATGCATGCCAGACCTAGAGGCCTGTGGGCTACCCGAGTCTTTCTTACCTCACCTCCCGAGGTCTTCGGCTGGCCACGCCGGGTGTGCATATGAGAGAAAGGACGTTCCAGAGTCGAACAAGGGTTGAGCTTTATTTCAGGGTCTCGGTTACAAGTGCAGGGGATTCTTCCTTAGGAGGGAGAGAGAGAGGGATCTCCCAAGGAGGCAAAGATCTTACAATAAGAGATTGGAAGTAGAAGTATAAGTGAGGAGAGAGGGGGAGGGGAGAGAAGAGAGAGGAAAATGGGGAGCCTAGTAAGCTCACAAGTGGCCCTCCGCCCAAGAGACTTTTTCGGGCTTTCCTGGACCTACTTAAGCCCTCTGTAGAGTAGTTTACATATCAATATCGAGCCTGTTAGGAGACAACAGATGTGTCCAATCCGGGACAGCCTCAAGAGCAGGGAGGCTCCACCCATCACGTATCTCCCGGGAAGAGGCGGAAATACCCGAGCTAGCCGAGCTAGCTCGGTCTGACCTTCTCGATTCCCTGCAGTTTTCCTGGGGGGCCTCGTAAGAACTCTAAAATTTAGAAGCTCCCACCTTTACCCGCCCGAGACCGTCCACACGGAATTGAACTTCCAACCTTCACACATGCACTTTATGATAACATCACTAAATAAAGGTAAGATGTTAATATTAGCATCACCACAATTACAGGATCAAGGGCAGAGCTAATTATGTCTCTGAATCAATTATGAAGTAGGCAGCAGTAGAACCAGAAGAACATTATACACAGTGTGCGAGGGCTGTTATTGATAGACTTAGCCCTTCACAGCAATGCAAGGACCTAAAACATTTCCAAAGAACTCGAGATGCAAAATGCCATCCACATCCAGAGAAGGAACTATAACATTGGAATGCAGAATAAAGCAGACTTTTGTATCTTTTGCTATGTTTGGTTTTGTTTAGTTTTCCTCATGCTTTCTCTCATTCGTTTTAATTCTCATATGCAACTTGACTAATGGGAAAATGTGTTTAATAAGAATATATGTGTAGAGACCATATAAGATTGCATGCCATTTTGGGGAGAGAGGTTGGAGAGAGCGGGAGAAAATGTAAAACTTATGCAAGTGATTGTTGAAAATTGAAAACAAACAAGTAAATAAACTTGGAAAATAAAAGTACAAGGAGAGAAAAAACCAAAACAAAAGAACCAGGCAGCCGCAGTAATAATAACTTGAGGAAAGTAAGTTGATGGTCAAGAGAAGCCGCAAAGTGGCTATGACTATTCTCCACTCCAGGTTTTAAGGTCTGGATGGCTGGCTCCTCATGCATAGTGGTTAAGACTTCAGAAAAACTAATTTTCACTGATCAAATTCACATAAGACTGATTTTTACTAGAAGGCCAATTTAATAGTTTACAATGAGCAATAGCTCTTTCTGGTTAGGAGAACCTAATTAGTAGAACCACATTAACGTAAAAAAAGACTCTCTGTTGTGTAAATAGTGTATGAAGTCAGAGTAAGAAGCAGATATCCATATAAATAAATTAGTCCATCTCACTCAAGGACTCTTATAGGTTGTAATGGTCCAGTCTTCACCCTAGCCAATGAGAGAGACAGGCTCAAATTTTTCTTCCATTCTCTCCTCTTCAAGGTTTCTACTTTGGTAAAATGCTTTGAAGTAGGATACTTTGCCCTTCAATTATTCTGATCATACTAACATTTACACCAAAAAGTCTCTAAAGGCTTCAGGAAGAAAACTTTTGACTTCTGATTTCTTGTATCAATTCAATGTATGAAATTTTGAAAGCAATTAATTAAGAACCTATTGCTTAATCCTGAGGAGATCTCAAATTTAAGCAAGATATTGTTTTTGCTCTCATGGAAGTTATAGTCTAGTGGAGCGACAATGTGCCAACCCAGATTGTTTTGACACTTAGTATTGAAGAATAATTAGATTAGAGAAGTTTGCCTAGTTGGTGATTGGGAATTGGCAGGTAGGTGGGGGAGAGAGGCACAAAGGGAAGAAGAGGGAACATAACTAGCCAGTCAAGTTCTATCTCTAAATATATTTTTATACATTATATAAATTAGATATCATATGTAAATTATATACATATATATAATTTATATATACATTATTTTATACAAATGTTATAGCCTACATATATTATTCTATACATTATTCTAGAAATAATATATTATAGAAATATATATACACAAAGATATGATTACACACAATATTTAGGTTTTACATGACTATCAAGGTTATCAAGGTGCATTGTAATGACAGTTTTATATATGTAAGTACCAAATAGGATATTACACAAAATGTGCTTTGCAAATCCTAAAACTGTCATCTAGTGTCTGGAATGTTACCCTTGGAAAAATGTATATAAAGCACTTGGAAAACTTTGAAGCACTATAAAAATTTGAACTTTTATCATTTTATTATGACTTCTGTCAATAGATATTTCTCTTCCCCTTAAACAGGCTTTTGAGGGTTACATCAACATGTGCAATATAGTCATCATGAATGGCTCTGACTTTATGCCAAAAGGCCTTGGGTTCCATACAATTGACTTATTGATCAACTTTCAGAACATAATTTGTTAAACTTCAGACCTGCATAGGTATGCTATAAACCCTATACAAGACTGTTCCAAAATAAATAGTTTCCAAATATAATATGATTCCAAAATAAAAAATAGGTCACATGAAGATTTGGAAGGTTTAATTTCTCCCTTTTTTAAATGAATGGGGCAATAATAGAAGATGTAATGTTCATCCCTGTTATCTCTACGTAAATAAAATGTTTTTTTCTAATGACGAATTAGTATTATGCACAGCTCTGAGAAAAGCTTCTTTCTGCTTGAACAACCCTCTCTTCTCCAGAAACAAGCATGCTACACATGAGCTTAAAACTAAGACATCAGTATTGAAAAGAGTAAGTATAGTCACAGAGATTTTGTTCTGCTTCTTGAGATATCATGAAAGTGAAATGCTCAGCTTGCTTGAGTGATATCAAAAATGTTTGATTGGCATCATTTGTAAGAACGTTCTGATTGATATCATTTGTTAGAATCCATAAGAGAGACTTCTCTACCTTTAGGTTGATTGAACATCTATAAGTGTATTTGGGGAGGAGTTCTAAATCTCTTATCCTCTTATCACACATCCATGAAAGTATTAAAGATTTGTATATTTTTTTAAGCATTTATGATTTTGTAAAATCCTTTGATCATTGAAATAATGACAGGAAAATGAGCTTGTGAAAATGAAACTTCTAGAGAGAAGGGAAAATAAAATGAGAGTTCATTTTACTTTTCACAATTGATGTACTTAGTTAAGAAGCAGCATGAAATAGTAGATAGAGGGGCAGAGCCAAGATGGCGGAGTAGAAAGACGCACATACACATAGCTCCGAACCCATAACCCACAGAACAGCTAGAGGGGACCAACTCACTGTGAATTCTGCACCCAGAGGCCACGGAATATTGGAGCGAGGGAGATTTCTGTTCCGGAGAGACCTGCAAACCTCTCGTGGGGGGTCCTTCGCGCTGCGGACTGGGCGCCGGGACTGGGAGCAGAGGGCAGCCCTGCAGCGGCCGTGACACCATGAGGAAAAGATCTGAGTGGGCTACGGGGACGGGATCTCCAGCGGCCACGCGGGTCCCTCCACCCACAGAGGGACCTGCAAACCTCTCGCAAAAGGTCCGTCGCGCTGCAGACGTGGAGCCCAGCCCAGACCTGCGGCGGCCGCGGCTCCGAGAGGTACAGATCTGAGCAGGCTTCAGGGACGGGATCTCCAGCGGCGGCACAAGCCCCTCCACCCACAGGTGACGGGGGTCGGTGAGAGAGTCTCTTTGGTGGGTCGAGAGGGGAGTGGGGTGCCCCCATGGCTCGGGCCCCCCCGGGAGATAGAAGCTGAGAGGCGGCTGCAGACAGGGGCTCCCCAAACAGACGGGAGCCTGGATCCATTGTGGAAGGTCTGGGCATAAACCCCCTGAGGGAACTGAGCCTGAGAGGTGGCCCTGCCCTGACCTGACCACCTGAACTTAATTCTCACACTGAATAGCAGCCCTGCCCCTGCCAAAAGCCCTAAGGCGGGAAGCAGCATTTGAATCTCAGTCCCCAAACGCTGGCTGGGAGGACCAGGAGGCGAGGTGGGTGTGAGGAGAATATTCAGAGGTCAAGTCACTGGCTGGGGAGAATGCCCAGAAAAGGGAAAAGAAATAAAACTATTGAAGGCTACTTTCTAGGAGAACAGACATTTCCTCCCTTCCTTTCTGATGAGGAAGAACAATGCTTACTATCAGGCAAAGACACAGAAATCAAGGATTCTGTGTCCCAGCCCACCCAATGGGCTCAGGCCATGGAAGAGCTCAAAAAGAATTTTGAAAATCAAGTTAGAGAGGTGGAGGAAAAACTGGGAAGAGAAATGAGAGGGATGAAAGAAAAGCATGAAAAGCAGATCAGCTCCCTGCTAAAGGGGAACCAAAAAAATGTTGAAGAAATTAACACCTTGAAAACTAGCCTAACTCAATTGGCAAAAGAGGTTCAAAAAGCCAATGAGGAGAAGAATGCTTCCAAAAGCAGAATTAGCCAAATGGAAAAGGAGATTCAAAAGCTCACTGAAGAAAATAGTTCTTTCAAAGCTAGAATGGCACAGATGGATGCTAAGGACTTTGTGAGAAAGACAGATATCACAGAACATAGCGAGAAGATTGGAAAAATGGAAGATAATGTGAAATATCTTATTGGAAAAACAACTGACCTGGAAAATAGATTCAGGAGAGACAATGTAAAAATTCTGGGACTACCTGAAAACCATGATCAAAAGAAGAGCCTAGACATCATCTTCCATGAAATAATCAAGGAAAACTGCCCTGAGATTCTAGAACCAGAGGGCAAAATAAATATTCAAGGAATCCACAGAACACCGCTTGAAAGAGATCCAAAAAGAGAAACTCCTAGGAACAATGTGGCCAAATTCCAGAGTTCCCTGGTCAAGGAGAAAATGTTACAAGCAGCTAGAAAGAAACAATTCAAGTATTGTGGAAATACAATCAGGATAACACAAGATCTAGCACCCTCTACATTAAGGGATTGAAGGGAATGGAATAGGATATTCCAGAAGTCAAAGGAACTAGGACTAAAACCAAGAATCACCTACCCAGCAAAACTGAGTATAATACTTGAGGGGAAAAAATGGTCTTTCAATGGAATAGAGGATTTTCAAATTTTCTTGATGAAAAGACCAGAGCTGAAAAGAAAATTTGACTTTCAAACACAAGAATGAAGAGAACCATGAAAAGGTGAACAGCAAAGAGAAGTCATAAGGGACTTACTAAAGCTGAACTGTTTACATTCCTACATGGAAAGACAATATTTGTAACTCTTGAAACTTTTCAGTATCTGGGTACTGGGTGGGAGTACACACACACACATGCACATATGCACACATACATAGAGACAGAGTGCACAGAGTGAATTGAAGAGGATGGGATCATATCTTAAAAAAAAAATGAAATCAAGCAGTGAGAGAGAAATATTGGGAGGAGAAAGGGAGAAATTGAATGGGGCAAATTATCTCTCATAAAAGAGTCAAGCAAAAGACTTATTAGTGGTGGGATAAAGAGGGGAGGCGAGAGAAAAACATGAGGTCTACTCTCATCACATTCCACGAAAGGAAAGAATAAAATGCACACTCATTTTGATAGGAAAACCTATCTCACAATACAGGAGAGTGGGGGACAAGGGTACAAGTAGGGTGGGGGGGGAGGATAGACGGGAGGGCATCGGGAGGAGAATGCAATCCGAGGTCGACACTCATGGGGAGGGAAAGGATCATAACAGAATAGAAGTAATGGGGGACAGGACAGGAGGGAGGGAAATATAGTTAGTCCTATACAACACAACTAGTATAGAAATCATTTGCAAAACTACACAGATTTGGCCTATATTGAATTGCTTGTCTTCCAAAGGGAAGGGGTGGAGAGGGAGGGAGCTAAAGAAGTTGGAACTCAAAGTGTTAGGATCAACTGTAATGTTCTTACCACTAGGAAATAAGAAATACAGGTTAAGGGGTAAAGAAAGCTATCTGGCCCTACAGGACAAAAGAGAAGACGGAGACAAGGGCAGAGAGGGAGGATAGAAGAGAGAGCAGATTGGTCACAGGGGCAATTAGAATGCTTGGGGTTGGGGGGGAGGGGATAAAAGGGGAGAAAATTTGTAACCCAAAATTTTGTGAAAATAAATGTTAAAAGTTAAATAAAAAAAAAAAAAAGAAATAGTAGATAGAGCGCTGGCCTTGGAATCTGGAACACAGGTTTGCAGTTCCTTTTTTGAAAAAATTTCCATATAGCAGTTAAGTCATTTCAACTTAGTTAAGCAGAACTATAAGTTGCAGAGCAGGAACTAATCTGTGTTGATTAAAGGGGTTTCTCTTTGGGAGTTCCCTTCACTAATGAAACCAGAAGTCCAATGTGAAAAAAAAAAATGAGTCCAATTACAAGAAAATGAGTTCTTTATGTGATACCCTGCAATTTCTACTTGCATGTTTAATAAAGGTGAATGGGCACATTATAAAGTGCTGTAGAGGGCTCACTTGGTAACTACAGGATCCACAGAGAGCAAGTAAGATATATTATGAGTAACAAACTCTTATTTCAAGGTGATGTGGACCCATGGTACTCAGCTCTGACCCGCACAGAGCAGGGAAGTAGCTACCATTGCCCATGTAGAACACTAACCATGATAATGTTTGTTGTCATTGGTCAGAACTGGCATTATGGGAGAGAAAGAACTAACCCAAGTAAGTTTTGTAGTGTGCAATACAATCTCAGTTATATTATATCCTGAGAAGTCTTTCCTTACATGGGTGTTTCTGTGAGATCCAGTGCTTTGCTGATCCACTGGCAATACAGGCAGGAAGCATTTGTACTTTATCTGTGTCTTTCTTCCCCAACTCCTGGATTCAGGTTTCTTACATAATTAAGTCATGCTTGACACCTGCCCCAGAATAGGAGATCCAATTGCCATATTAACTAGGTAATTCAGATAGAGCCCAGGTCTCAGATACATTGAGGGAAATGACTGATATTCTACTCCATCCCCAAAGGGTGTGTGTTCAAGAACCCCAGATGTTATCTAACATGCATCTGTGTATTATGAATGGGGGTACTCATTTCCTTCAACATTTTATAAAGGTAAAGTAATCCAAAGTACATGGTCTTCCGTTGCAGTGGGAAGGTTTACCTTCACCATGGCTTCTCATGGGACTTCTATATTTGTAGGAATCGATAAATGAATCAATAATGAAGCAATTATTAAGCATCAATCATGTGCCTAGCGGTCTCCTAGATACTGAGCATACAATGACAAAACATTAATTAGTCTTTGCCCTCAAAGAGCTTATATTTTATTAAGAGAGGGGTACAAACATAAACGAATACGATTTTGTTGTTGTTTTAGGAAAGGGGAGCAGCTGGTAGGATCATGAAAGGCTTCATGTAGATGGGGGAGTTTGAAAAATATGTTTGCACATTTTGACCAGGTTTGAGAAGACTGAAGTTGGGTGTTGGGAACAGGAAAACATGAATTCTGACCCTCACCAGGTCTACAATTCTCCCATCATCTTCAGGCCTTCCCAGAGACAAAGGAATATGTGATTTTTAAAGACCTTCAGAGGACATTTCACAAACTTTGCCTATAGCACATTTCAATGCAGAACAATCCTGGTTTTTCTAAATAACTCCATTTTTAAACCAAGACAAAATTTCTATCCTCCTCTCTTTCCCACCTCCCTCTTTCCTCTGAGCCTGAAATATTGATTTAATTAAATATTAAGCCTGTGGCCTAGAAGAACTTGGGGGGAAAATCTGATTCATTGCAAAAATAGAAGAGCATTAAATTCAACTTTCCCATCACTAACCTGTTCCAAAGAGATTATGTTGGAAGTCCTTTTGGCTGTAATGGTATCCATTTTTAAATTTATCTTTCACATTCCAGATACAAGCCAACAGATCACAGAGAGAAAATGTTTTCTTTCCTTGAGAAAATTTGCATCAAACTTATCTGTTTCTAGAACAATAACCACAAACAATGCTGGCAGTGGCAAGACTAATGTCTAAAATATGGCAAACTTAACTAGGATCAATCATTTATTAAGTATTTATTAAGCTCCTACTATTGGACAGACACTGTGATAGGTGCTGGAAGAACAATTTTTTCCTTAAAGAAACAGTACCTATCCTTAAGGTAGCATATAGGGAGCATAAGCAAAATGAATACAGGTTAGTTTGGGGACAGAAAGCACTAGGACCTGGGAGAATCAGGAAAAGTTTCACACAGAATGTACTGCTTGAGCTGAGTTTTGAAGGAAAGGAGGAAATGTAAGAATTGCAGGCCAGGAAAGGGGCAGGTCTGATTAAAGTGCATCTAATGGATTGCTGGGAAACACTTGGTCAGAATTTCATATTTAATATAGAGCATTGATTCCTAACTTTTGTGAGTATTGAAGGGTCCAAACATTTCTTGGACTTCCCTCCACTAGGGATGGCAGTTGCATTCATTTTTGGTTGGAGCTAGATAAAATTCAAAATGGCAATGCTTGGTGCACACATGGATTTGAAGTTTCCTTGTAATAACTCTTTGGACTCCCTGAGAGGGTATGTGACCTTCGCTTGAAAACCATTTCAAGCTGGGAAGACACTCTAGATGTGACTGACATCCTCTCTGTTCTGTGACTGGTGGTGAAAATGGAGAGATTTGGTTTTTTGTTTTGCTTCAGGGTATGAAGGTAGGAACGAGAAACTCGATTCTTGGTGAATCTATATGCTGCAAACAAGGTGTGTTCCCACCTCTCCAGGCAACTGAATAGTTTCAGAAGCAAGGCTCCCAGGGAATAGGTATTGTCCCAAGGTAACATCAGGATGGGGCTGGCCTCAGGGCACGGAGGAAACAGAGTCTAGGACACTATAGCTGTTTTCTTTTTTAACCTCTATGAAAGTGCAAAAAAAGGTAAATAATCTCTTGAGCAATCCATGAAATTAAAAATCAAAACAAACCTGGGCAAGAATCCAGCAAGAGATCACAGGTATGAGATGAAATAATATTCAGTGCCTGCAGATACGTATGGTATCTTATTTGCTTTCAACCAAGAGAAGAAAAAGGTTTCAGAGGATAACCTTAAGTTATACAAGTCCTAGTTAGTAATAGGAGAACGTGAATGTCTTGCTTATTTTACAATTCTTTATTACTTACTAAGAATTTCTACACAATATATTGGGAAAGCAATCTAAAAATGTTTGGGTATTGTGGAAAAGGAGAAAATATTTTCCCTGTGGGAAGAAATCAACATTACCTGAATTTTCTTTCCTTTTGTTAAAAAGCAAATAGAATCTGCTAACCATAAAAAGTCATCCTTTAATTATTTCCCAAACTCCCCACTGCAATTCTCTTTAATGCTGTATAGTTATTCTCATGCTGAAGGTGCCCTTGCTCTCATGCTCCCAGACAAAACTGGAGTTCTCAAGAGCTTTCTGGGTCTGATTGGTCAATTCAGTGGTGGAATGTATTTTGCATCCCATACCTTCCCAGGCTCCTGTGAACTGGAACTCAGGAACATTTCAGTAGAGAAATAGCTCTGGGGATCAACTGCTTGTTTGTTCAGTCAGCCTGCTACAAATTCTAAGCAGATCTCCACAAATAGAGCTCTTGCTTTTCCTGATGTAAAGAGAATTCCTTTGTTGATATGAAATCCCCATCCTTACAGACTTTACCGACATATTAATTTCAAACTACTCCCTCTTAACACCTTCATGTTCTCCTACAGTGATTGGAGTTTGGGAGAATGGATGAGGTTCAGGCCTGGTGTGAAATCACTCTGATCTGGCATCTTCCTAAAGTCCCAAATCACTCGTTAAGCATGTGCCTAGCATGTTTAGTGAACATCTGTTGTCCTGAATGGAATTATTGAAAATAAAGTAAAAATGAAATCACACCAAATCCTTCTTCCTGGTCATGAGACTTCTATCAACTAATAGCTAAATTGTGTATAAGACCTTGTCCATTCTCTGAAAATAAATATTTTCTTTTATCTGTTCTTTCATTCAACAAATACTTATGAAGTATTTGCTATTTGCCTAACTGTGTGGCTACAAAGTATTAAATTTATCTTTGTCCTGAAGGACATTGTAATCTCACTGAGGAGACAAGACAACCTACACAAAAAGTTAAATGTACTTATATGAAGATTCCATGCAGCGTGTCATAAAGTGCTAAGTTGATGCTATCCAATTTTGAAGGACCATGTTGGGCTAGTATACTGCAGAGGTCTTGATATTCGATCATAGTTCATATGTATAGGGCTTTAAGGTTCACAATGTGCTTTACATAGATTTTCTTATTTTATTCTCAAAAAACTTGGGTGAGGGAGGTGATTTATCATCCATACTGTAGGTTACATGCCTTGCCTAACATAACACAGCTTAAGTGTTTGAGTCAGGACTCAAGCCAAGGTCATTTTTACTCAAATTTCCAGTCTATACTATGCCTCTCAGAAGAAGCCAAAGCCAAACAATTTGTAGGATTATTTCAAAAGGTTCACTATAAGACACAGGAATGATTAGGGCACATTTAAGAAGGAAAGAAGCAGTCACTTATTAAGTACCAACTATGTACCTGGCATTATGGTAGGATCTTACAAATATCTCATTTACTACTATTAATAGTAACAGTGACTAACATCTACATGGCACTTACAATGTGCCAGCACTTTGCAATTATTATTTCATTTAATCCTCACAATCACCCTGGGAGGAAGGTGCAATTATTATCCCCATTATGTAGTTGAGGAAACTGAGGCAGAAAGAGAGAAAGTGATTTTCTCAGGGCAACACAACTAGTTTATGAGGTGGGATTTGAATTCTGGTCTTCCTGAATCCAAGCTCAGCACTCTATCCACTGAGCCACTTAGCTGCCTCTAGGGAAAAGTATGAGTAGATTAAAATGACTGGACTGGATGTGGGGTTTTGTGTTGAGGAACACAAAGAAATTAGGTTTCAGGAAGGCCTTGAAAACTACAGTAAGGAATATGAAATTCACATTGTGTAAAATCTGAAGGCTTGTGAGCAATGTCCATGTACGTTGTACAAAAGATGTACATGACAAAATCAACATTTCAGGACCATCATACTGGCAAAAGTGGAGAACTGAAAGGAAGACTGGAAGTTCCATGCCAAGACCTACTTTTTTGAGCTATACCTATTATTTCATCAGTTTCATTAATATGGGGGACTCTCAAGATGGAAACTCCTTCCACCAAAGTAGATCGGGAACACTTAGAATTGATGATCATGGAGAGTTGCCTAGGAAACTCCAAAGTGATTTTCTTGAGAGTGACACAGTATGTGTCAGAGACAAGACTTGAAACCAGATATTCACTTTTCTGGGTCTCAGCTCCTGCTTGACAAATGAAGGAGCTGGATTAGTTGACCTCTAAGCTCTCTGCCGGCTCTAAATGCTGAATGTCCTAAATAACAATGTGCCTAACTGGTCCTAACATCCTTTTAATGGCTGACTCATTTTGGATGAGTTTTTCTCTCAGTTTCATGAAGGGGCAGATTTTTCAAAAACTAGAGCCAGGAAATTTCCAAGCAAGATCTGCACAAAGTAAGCTATATCTTTAGACCTAACTATACCATAGACAAGTCAAACAGATGCAAATTCCTTTAAAAAAATTTCTTCCAAAAAGAACATTCCCCAAACTTTTAGTAACAGACTCCAGTTTTTAATAACTTGCAGTATCATGTATATAGCTAGCCTGAATTGCCTATGTCTAACTTAAGCGTATTCCCCCTTATCTGCAACAAGATGTAGGTAAGAATGTTGGACTTAAGAGTTAGGAAATTGTTGTTATTGTTCAGTTATGTTCAATTCTTTGCAACCCTCTTTGGAGTTTTCTTGGCAAAGATATTGGAATGGTTTGCCATTTTCTTCTCCAGCTTATTTTATAGATGAGGAAACTGAGGCAAACAGAGTGAAATAACTTGCCCAGGGTCACACAGTTATTAAGTCTGTAAAGCCAAATTTGAACTCATGAAGATGAATCTTCCTGACTCCAGGAGCAGCACACTCTCCATTGTGTCACCTAACTGCCCCACAGCCTTTGGAACACCTGAGTTTAAATCCTCATTCAGACATTTGTTAATTATGGGACTTCATACAGCCTTAGTTTTCTAAGGAAAAAAATGGGATAATAATAGTAGCTGCCTCACTTGGTTGTTGTAGGGATCTGATAAAACAGTGTATGCTAGGTAGGGCTTTGAGGACCCTAAAGAGTTATTTTTTATCTGTTATAGGCTTAAAGATGAATTTTCAGTATTTTTTAAAAAAATTTTACTCAGGTATCTCTTTAACACATAAACTTGGATGATAACACTTTCTCTACCTTCTGCTGCCACGGGTCAACAATTAGTCCATTAGAATCTTGTGCTGACAGACATTTTGACATTTTCTTTCCTGTATTCAGTCTGTATATCTAGAGATATCCATATCTGGCCTATATGGTATTGATTTCTAATCTGGATCTAGGAATGGGGTCGGGGGGGAGGGATTACATCATAATTTCTAACTATGTCCTGACATTATTACTTATCTCTTCATGGAGAATCTTTTTCCAGTGAGTTAGTTCAAATTCTTCCCATTCTTCTTCCATGGTCTTTACTCCGTTACCTACATGTGTTCATAGAGGTCTCACAGGTGATAGAAAAAGCACTCAAATCTAGAATTTCTGAAAACAAAAAATATTATTTATTACAGGAGATATGAAACAATTGAAACCTAACCTAAAGATTCTGAATGGTACTATATTGCTCTTTCTACATGCTGTTAGACGTCTATCTGTCACTAGATTTGTGGTCTGCAGGACCCTGAGTTTGAATTCTGTCTCAGGTACTTAGTTGCGTGATCCTGGGTGAGTCATTTAACCTTTCTAGACCACAGGGTTTTTTAAAATATATTTTAAAAAATATTGTCTTCCCCCATTAGGTAGGGGTTGTTTTTTGTCTTTATTTATATCCCCAGAGTGTATACAGTGCTTGGCATATCAGAGATCCTTAATAAATGATTATTAACTGATTGGCTCTGTTTTCACATCTGTAAAAAGTTTTAACACTGAAAAACTTAAGACTTCAAAGTCTTCGCAAGCTGTATGTTCACACAAAACAAAAGGGCCCAGAATAAAGAAATTTTTAAAAATACCAACCAAAACTTAGGACTTCAGAGGCCTGTTGATAATCAAGAAAATCAGATGACACACAAAAAAATGGAGAGGAGAAAACTTTAACAATTTTCTTGCTAATTACCCTAAATTAGCAAAATTGAGTTGTCTGGAGATGGGGGAATCCCTTATTAGAGAAGGTATTAGCCAATGAAAGATACTTGACCATTTGTCCTGGTCACCAATACGCCCCATACCCTGCCAACTTGGTTGATTATTTTGGTGTCGATCCAATTATTTTCTGTCACATAAATAGTCATTCATTCAATATGATTAAATAAATAGTTACTGTGTGTTGCTACATTACTGTTCTTCAGCTAGACTGAGTTTCTTGAAGGCAAGAATCAGGCCTAATCTAAAGGTTTTAATCTGAGGCCCAGGGCTCTGTAAAGTAAACACTTAATAAAAATTTGTAGTTTGTTAATTCTGTGGCTTAAATATGACTTGGCATAATTGGAGTTTAGAGTAGTTTCTTGGAAGAAAATGAATGTCTATTTAAAATGTAAAGCAGTGGACTCAAGATGGGAGAGTGAAAGCAGAGACTCACCTGTGCTCAGCCACAGGTTCTCTCAGAGAGCTCTAAGAAGTGAATCTGAATGAATTTTAGAGTGGCAGAATCCACTGGAAGACAGTGTGGCAGATATCTGGCCTAGAACAGCCCGAAAGATCGAGAGGAAGAGTCTGTTACACTGGGCTGGGGGAAGGCAGAGTGCATAGAGGCACCGGTACAGACTAGGCTATAGCAGAGCAGGAGCACCCCAGGGGGCTGAATCTCCAGAGGCAGTTCAAATTCCCAAACCGCTCTGCACAGGATGGGAGTTCAGCCGAACTGGGGGAGAGAGAAGTGCAGGCCCCACAACAGCTGCAACAGCTACACCCATAGACCAAATGTTTGAAAGTCACGTACTTGAACTTCTGGGATCCAAGACGGCAGAGTAAACTGTAAGTGCTCTCACCCTCTCTGATTAACCTTGAAAAACCCAAAGAATATTACCCCAGGAGAAATCCTGGAATAGTGAAGTCAGCAGAAGGGGTAAAATGTCTTTTAGCTCAGGAGGCTAGGGATACCTCTGAGAAGGGTCCCTCTTGTGGTGGCTGAAGGGGACCATTACAGGACCAACAAGACCCAACTGAGGGGACCAGCAGGAGATCCTGAGCCCAAGGGAGGCGGGGGACGGTGTGGAGCCAGTAAGTGCCAACACAAGGACCCCAGGTTTGTCTTAGCACAGACAGGGGAATTGGGAAGACACCAGGCACACACAGATGGAGTGAATGCAGCCCTAGGGGAAGAGAAGACCTCCAGAGACCAGACTATCCTTTCCCACATCTCACACTGTGAGCTTAAGTGTAACCCCAGGGAAACTCAGACTTCACCTGGCCTCAGCCTTGGCACTTGTTAGCTAGCTCAGCACTAAATAAGCTACAGCACTCTATAACTTCTAGTTGAAAGAATCAGAGGCCACAGAAAACAAAACCAGTAAGTAGGACCCTAGCTCTCAGGACAAGAAACTTGGGACAGAGCCCCCTGTGCCCCAGAAACAGAGATCCACTTGAAAAGCCAGGAAAAAGGCAATCATCATGAGCAAGAAGCAAATTAGAAAACCAAAGACCATAGAATCTTATTATGGGGACAGGGAAGAACAAAATATGAATTCAGAAGAGAACAGCACTGACACTTCACATCTGAAACCTCAGAAGGGAATATGAACTAGTCTCAAGCCAAAGAGCATTCTTGGAAGAGCTCAAGAAGGATTTTAAAAGCCAAATTAAAGAGATAGAAGAAAAATTGACCAATGATTTTAAAAATACATTCTGCTCCTTAAAAAGCAAAATTGGCCAAATGGATAGAGAGATACAAAACTTAACTGGAGAAAATAATTCTTTAAAAAAGGAGGTACAAAAGCTAACTGAACAAAATAATTCCTTAAAAATTAGAATTGGACAAGTAGAAACTAATGACTCTATGAGACATCAAGAATCAGTCAAGCAAAATCTAAAGAATGAAAAAATAGAAAAAAATATAAAACATAAAGCAATCATTAAAGCATTATTTCAACATTGTTTAATGGTCAGATGAAAGAAACAGTATCAGGGCAGAGAAATGGTGAAACAAAAAGCACATGGTTCAAGGACAAGCGAATTCTGGGTCATTGCCAGTCCTTCCTGCACCAATATTGCAGTTCCCTGCCTCCCACCCACCCACCTAGAGCCCCAATAATGTTTTATATTTTTTACTTATCTACATGTAATTTTAAGAACTTTCTTATTAGCTTTGGCCACAATGGCAAGTTTATTTAAGAGATTTATGATCCCCTATTTTCTGCCCCACTCCCAATGCTTCACATTATACTTTGTACCCAACAAATAACCCACCTCCAATACACAATAGTGATGACCTCAAGGTTAAATTCAAGCAAATATGGAGACAGTTGTTGTAAGAGGAAAAGAGCCCAGAGGAGTTGGTTGGAAGAAGGAATCACATCTCCAGGTTTTGCCTCTCATTTTGAAGTCTCAGCAAATGGAACAGGCTTCAGAGAATGACAGTTGCCAGATGGCAGCCAGCATTGCTTTGTGGAATACGGGTCCCTTCCTTGGATCGTTATCCCCTCCATCCCCAAAGCTCATTATACATTTCACTCACTTGGCTGTACTTAGCTTCCATGGTGTTCTGTTTTCTTCATTTTAGCACAAACGGAATCCATTCCGAAAATTTACTCTTCATATCATGTTAACTTTATTCTGCCACTGATCTATTTTCTTGTGACTTATATTTCTGTCAGAAAATATAATAACTAAGTTTCCACAGGAGGTTGGAGTGTTGATTTGTTTCCACTGAGCTCTCCATTCCTGTCTAATTAATCCCAGTAATGTTCACAATAGGATTACGTATATATGTGCATATAATATATATGTGTTGCTACATGTTGTTATTTTGTACCTTGTCACTTCCTTTTCCCACTAAGACTATTTTTTAGCTGCTTGCCGTCTATACATGAAATGGATTATTCCCTATAGAACATGATATCATGCATTTTTTTAGACATGTGAAATATAACTTAGATCTCTTTGGAAACAATACTAAGATGACTCCATTACCAAGGAAGCTCTATTTACAGCAAAATGATTCATTTCAAGCTAACAGTAAGGAGTCAGTAGAGATGAAGATCTCGCTGACCCATTCAAGAATCTTCTTTGGAAATGAAAATTTTTGCAAGTGATACAAAATGCTGCTGTCTTCATCCAGGTCATTGTCCTGGCCTGAACCAAATAGCCACAAACTTATTTATTTCTGAAGATTAGAGTCTATGGGAGATTTTTCTCATCTTTTCTTCTTTCATTGTTCATAATAATAATAATATTTTGTTGTTTAGTCATTTAAGTTAGGTGATCTGAGTTCACATCCTAGCTTGGTATGTGCTACCACTTGAGTGACCTTGGACAAACCACCAAAGCCTGAGTAGACTATTTTCTTGTCTAGAAAATGAGAGATTTGTCTAAATCCAATGATCCAACAATCAAAAAGTGGCTCCTAGGGATTTATAATTTCAAAAGCCCTATTTTCACATAATTATTCACTCCAACCCTAAGACACCCAACCCAGACCCCATCTTTCTGGGATTCTTAGCCCAAGTCACCCAAGCGACCATCAATGATTTATTGCTATGATAATCCCTGCTCCCATTACCTACAAAGTAAGAAGAATAAAGGGGAGTTCCAGCTACCACCTCAAGGGTTAGAGGTCATGGGTGTTTGACCCCTCAAGTTGGAAATCTGCATGCATTTTTACAACAAAGCCCTGTAACAGATGTCAGTTTAATTTTATTATTGTATGCATGTTGCTTAATTTAAGATGCGTTTTAGTTTAAACAGAATGTTACAGGAGGATGTGGGAACCTCAGCATCAGGTATAAGAAAGAAAAGGTACCAAAAAGTAAAAGAGGAGAATAGAAAAGGACACAGAAGTGCATCAGACATAATTCATTTCCTTCAAATCTCCCCCTTGGCCCCTGCCAAAGACAACAGCCAGCATTTTACTGAAAAACATTTTAATAAACATCCTACTATGTATGTTCAATTCTATTCCCTTCAAAAACAGTTATTAAGTTTCTGGGAACTTGACATTCAGACACCAAAATTAAAATACTGCCTTTAAGAAGCTTATATTCTAGTTGGGGAAAATAAGATGAACACCAATAGGTAAATACAGATGTATACAAAGTAACTGGGAGTAAGGGTAAGAGGAGCTGATGGTAAGATCAAAAAAAGCCCTATGATCATCTGACTATTCAACAATGTTGAAAAAAGCTCAAAGTGACTCTTGAGCTGACCCTTGCAGGAAGCCAGGCAACCAAGCAGGAAGAGATGAGGAAAGAGAACATTTCAGGAATCGATGGGGAATATCTGTGCAAACCCATAGATGCAGGTAAGGTAATGTGGTGTCTGGGCAGTAGTAAATAGATCAGTTGAGCAGGAATGTACTGTGTATGAAGGGATAAAATGTAAAATCAATCTAGAAAGGGTTTGAAATGCCAAACAAAAGAGCTTATATTTTATATTTTATGTAGGGAGCTACTGAGACTTTGCAACATAATCAGACCTATGCTTTGGCACATGTAACTTGGCATCAATATGGAGGAATTAGAAAGGCAAGCAGGGAGATCCTCTCTGGAGTGATGGTATAGATGACTTGAGTAGAAAGAAAAGATTTGGAACTTTACTCTGTGAGGAGTCAAAAAAGAGAATCAGTTTGGGTAAGAATATAAGTATTGTTATGAAAACTCCTTGAGATTAGGTGATACAAATTTCCAGAGGACCCAGACATCACAGTTGTGGGCTTCAACATCACAGTAGTAGAATTTGAGCAAGTAGATGGATAGGAGGGATTCAGGTTTGGGATTTGGATGATGAATGGTAACAGGAAAAGGGGGAAGAGAGTCAACTCATAAATTTCAATAGGCTAACCAGAGTATTAAAATTATGAAGGCAGAAAAATTAGGCTAGAACAAAGATGGCAGGTTGGGAAAGCAGGGAAAGGTGTGTAACGCCAATGCAATGTTCACAGAGCCCACAGAATTGCAAAATACCACAGATTCTCCATATGGAAGACAGAACTAAAACATTTATCCAGACCCAAATCCATCACAGCAACAAAAATCTATATGCAATAACAATGCAGAAGGCGACACCATCCCCAAGCCATGAGTTCACATCACCCTGGAATAAGAGATTTTCACTCACAATCACAGAATCACTCACACTACCAAGGAGCCTGCATCCTTCCTAGCTTTGGAGTGCTCTCAAGACTAACTTCCTCTCAGCTCTGCTGTAGCTCTGCCTCTTCCTGCTCCACCCATTCAGCAAATTCCTCAGGCTCCATGTGACTTAATGGGCCTATTAATGAATAGGAAAGATTTTCCAATTCAAATTACCATTACAAGGTGGAGTATCAAGAATTTTTAGTGAGGATTAAGCATAAGTTTCTGAGGGCAAGACACAGGACGAGGAAGTAGTGTAATAATGTGGAATCTACCCCTAGCTCCAATTAATCAAGAAATGCCCAGACATCAGGATAGAACTAATCACTCAAGAATAAGCTAGGTGCGAATGATTGATTCCTTAATTGATTTGAAAGAATCGTAGTGGCTTTGGTCATTGGAAGAAAGCATATGATACCCTATAGGAAATATCTTGAATGGACGAAGAAAATAGTTCCTACCCAGATGAAAACAGATGTCTGAAAACAGCAAGCTAGTTCAGAGTTGGCAGAGTGGTGACAAGATCAATCTTGAGAGAGAATTGCTGGGTGGGTGCAACAGATGGGAAAAGAGCAACTCCCAGACCCCATTAATCAAAGAACATACTTATGAACTTCAAAAGGGGCACAAACTGGACACCTTAAGGAGGCTAATTCTTTAACCCCTACTCCCAGTTTGGAGGGATTGTTTTTGTTTTGTTTTTGAGAACCTCTCTTGTTACTTCTTTAGTAAATATTTTTAAAAGTTAAATTAAGTCTGGCTGATAATCAATGGAAAACACACTGGTGGGAGCTCTAGAAACCCCAGAGATAACTCATTACCAAGTCTTCTGAGCCTGACCTGCCAGTGCGAGTAGGAACTGAAGAAGTATCTTAGAGCAGATACTGAATCAGGATAAAAAGGTGTTATCAGAGGAATTTTAAAGTTCTAGATACTAGAGTTGGAAAAACTATGGGTGATAGTGAGAGGGAGCATAACGCACTTTGAGGGAAGTCAAGTGTTAGTGGTTGAAAGATGTAGTTGTTATTCATTCTCAGAGTATCATGACATCAGGGAGGTGATGCCATAACATGCAAGTGAAGTGCATGTAAATGAGGGAGCACTGTCCACTGGACCCAGATAAAAGAAGATAGAAGGCATGTGAGAAGAGGAATAGTTTGTTAAAAATGAGAATGAGAATTCCCAGGGTCACAATGAAAGGAGATGGTAGAAAAGAATGAAGACAAAAGAAGAATGGGATTAAAAGGTGGTTCTATGGTCCAGTTAATAGGGTACTGGGCCTAGAGACAAGATGTTCTGAGTTCAAATCCTACCTCAGATAATTGCTAGCTGTGTGACCTTGGACAAGCCTCTATCTGGCTCAATTTCCTCATCTTTAAAATAGAGATAATAATAGCACCTACTTCCCAGGGCTGTTGTGAGGATCAAATGAGATATTATTTGTCAAATATATTACAAACCATAAATAAGAGAAAGGAAAGGGACAATCATTAATTAGGTGCCAACTATGTGCCAGGCGTTATGCTACTGCTCTACACATATTGTGTCATTTATGCTATCATTATTGTTGTTTTTGCTATGATGATGATGACGATGATGATGATGCAAAGGGGGAGTGAGTGGTGACAGGGAAGGGAACTCATCAGTAAATTACAGGAAGTGTTTTACCAATTCATCTAAGCACATAGGATATGATGGTAACATCCAACACAGCCTTATAACATCGAACACCAACTAACCAGTTTTGTTTCCAGCCATCTTCCCCAGGAACCACCTATGTAGAAATTTCACTGGCAAAGTGTCAGATTCTATGCCCCCCCCCCACCTCCTCAGCAACCACAGAGGGTGAAGACCTCATCCCCAATCCTTGGTACAATGAATGATCCAACAAAAAACAGACATGATTTTATCAATGGAAATGACACTAAAAGAAGGTACATTCCCAATGACTTACTACTGCTACCCAAAGAAGATTGGATGGAGCCACTCCATCCAACTTGCCCTGAAACTTTGATCTTATATGCTTTTCTCCCCATTCAATTTTATGCTACTTGAGAATAAGGTTTGTTCTATTTGTATCTCCATCACTTTGCAAGTTCTTATTGTTCAGTTATTCAGTGGTATTTGATTCTTTGTGACCCTATGGAATATACTGTCCATGGAATTTCTTGACAAAGATATTAAAGTGGTTTGCTATTTCCTTTTCCATTAGATTAAGACAGAGATTAAGTGGCTTGCCCAAAGTCATGTACCTCGTAAGCGTCTGAAGCCAAATCTGAACTCAAGTCTTCCTGATTCCAGGTCCAGCATTCTATCCACTGATCTACCTAGCTGCCACTTTGCACATAGTAAGTGCTTAATAAATGCTATTTCATTCATTTGATCGCTCAAAAGCAAAAAAAAAAAAATTCAAAAAGAAATTCCAACTTTATGTTCTTCATGGGCATTTAGGTAGATAGAGTGCCTGGCAAGTCACTTAACCTGTTTGCCTCAGTTTCTCCACCTACAAAATGAGGATAATAATAACACTTCCCAAGGTTGTTGTGAAGATCAAATGAGATGGCATTTGTAAAGTTCTTAGCATAATATTTTGTGCTAAGTGCTATATCAATGTTAGTCATCATTATTATTACCATAGCTCAAAATTATCATTTATATGAAACTCATCGCAGCACAAAGGTCAACAACAGTAGTTGTCCTTAGTTTCCCAGTTGTTATTCCTTGGCATTTTGATTCTTTTCTTTTCAGACCCTATGTTTGCCAACCGAAAATAAATAAAACAGCAAAAGATGCCATGGAACATTATGCTAATATGTTGGCACAGACAGCTATGTTTTCAGAACTAACAATAATGAAAGGTCAAGAATGGAAACAAGAAGATTGTGTTCTTGAGAAATGATCACCAGGGGTAATGGACAAAGACTTCTGCTCAAAGGAACTGGAGCAACGTGATCACATTGAACTCAATGCCTGACCTGAGCCGACCACTCTTAATAAAGCAAAACATTCCAGGCACAAAATTAAGCCAGGCTGACTTTTGTTTCTAAGGTAATGCTTCTGGATATTGTTTTCCTTTGCACTTGTCTTCATGCCAGCATTAGACTGTAAGCTATCTGAGGGCAAAGGGCATGGATTCCACTTCCTCCATATCTGCTGAAACATTTTACACAGTGTTCCATACCCCAAAACCACCAAATAAAGCATTGTTGAATGAATTACACACTTAATGAACTTAATTGACCAAAGAGGATTGACTGAACATATCATGCCCTTATTAGTCAGTGGTGGAAGAGGTTACTCTTAAGAGCATTTCTTCATTGTAGTGAACAACATTTTGTTATTCTTATTGTTGTTGTGCAGTCATTTTCGGTCATGTCCAAGTGACCCCATTTGGGCTTTTCTTGGCAAAGATAATCGAATGATTTACCATTTCCTTCTGTAGCTCCTTTTACAGATACTGAGGCAAGCAGGGCTTAGTGACTTGCCCAGGGTCACCCAGTTAATAAGTGTCTGAGGACAGATTTGAACCCAGCAAGATAAGTCTTTCTGACTCCAGGCTCAGCAGTCTATCTACTGTACCACCTAGTTGTCCCCCTGAACTTATTTCTAATTTTGACTTCCTACTATACAGTCTTTGAGCCATGGTTGATTCTTTAAAACACTAGATAAATTTCAAGTAATAATGGGACAATTTATTTTGTTATCATTTAGTTAGTCATGTCTCACTCTTCATGATCCTATTTGGGGATCTTGTTTTCTTGGCAAAGATACTGAAGTGGTTTGCATTCAACTCATTTTACAGATGAGGAAAATGAGGTAAATAGGATTAAATGACTTACCCAGGGTCACATAGCTAAGGCTATATTTGAACTCAGATCCTCCTGATTACAGGGCTGGCAATTTAGCCATTGTGCCACCTTGTTGACACTGTTTTGCTAATTTGAAAGTTATTTGTTTTGTTTTCCTTTCCTATCAGTATGGTTTACCAGAATTTATTCAAGGAAGTAACACTTGAGCTGAGCCTTAAGGAAGCTAGACATTATAAATAGTGAAGGTGAGAAAAGAATACATCTCAGGTATGATATATAGCCCCTACAAGGAATTATAATGAAAACCGGAATATTATGTGAGGAAAGCAGCAAATTATCTAATTTGGCTACAATATAGAGGGTAAGAGGGAATAATGTACAATAATAGGCTTTGGCCAGACTGAAAAGAGGGTTAGATGTCAGACAGAGCAGTTTATACCTTGTAATAGAGATTATAGGAAGCCACTAAAATGTCTTGAGTTGGGGAGTAACATGCATTCTTTTAAGAACATTAATTTAAACTGTGCATACCCTTTAATCCAGCAATAGCACTACTAGGTCTATATCCCAAACAGATTATAAAAAAAGAGGAAAGGAACCATATGTATGAAAATATTTATAACAGTTCTTTTTGTGGTGGTCAAGAATTAGAAATCAAAGGGATGTCCATCAACTGGGGAAGGGCAGAACAAGTTGTGGTATATGAATGTAATGGAATACTATTGTACTATAAGAAATGATGCAGACTTCAGAAAAACCTGGAACGACTTGTATAAAGTGATGCTGAATGAAGTGAGCAGAACCAGGAGGACATGTAACAGCAACATCGTGAGATGACTGACTTTTAGACTTAGCTCTTCTCAGCTATGCAATGATCTAAGACAATTTCAAAAGATTCATGATGGAAAATGCTATCCATATCCAGAGAAAGAACTATGGAGTCTGAATGCAGATTGAAGCATACTATTTTTTCTCTCTAATTTTTTTGGTTTTTATTTCTAATGGTTCTTCTCTTTTCCTCTGATTCTTCTTTCACAACATGACTAATGTGGAAATATGATTGTACATGTATAACCTGTAACAGTTTGCATGCCATCTTGAGGATATTATGGGATAATAATTGCAATCCATCTTAGAAAATTTAATGTTGAAAACTAAAAATAAATGAATGAATGAATAAATAAATAAATAAATGAAAGAACATAGATTTAATAGCAAATAGAGTGACTAGGGGAGAGACTGGGGGCAAGGAGACCAATTAGGGGGCTATTACTATAGTTCAGGAGAGTAGGGACAAGGATCACTAGGATGGTGGGCAAGTAGATGAAGTTTAGGGGACACGTGAAAGAGATTGTGGAAGTAGATGCAACAAAACCTTATCAACCAACAAGATGGAGGAACAAGGAATAGGGAAGAGCTGAAGATGGTACTACCTGATGATGAGACACCTGAAAAAGACATTAGTGGCAATTTCAGGATATATAATAATAAAAATAATAATTTACCTTCTAAGTATTCCTAATCAGTGTCAAATTCAAAATAATAATTACATTCGATACAACAAAAAAGTCATCCTGCATTGCCAACCCTTAAATATTTTAAGGGCTGTCATATAGAACATAAATTAGACTTATTCCATTTGGCCCCAGAAAAGAGAACCAGAAGCAACGAACAGAAGCTGTAGGAAACCAGTTTTTGGCTCAATGTAAAGGAAGTGGTTACTAATCATTAGAATTTCTTGAGAATCAAATAGGCTCCTCAAGAAGTACTAAGTTTCCTGTCAGTGGAAATATTTGAGCAGAGGCTCAATAAATAATTGTCAGGGATGTTGTAAAATGGATTAATATTTCAGATGGGAGAGCTTGGATTATATGGCCTCTACAGTCCCTTCCAATTCTAAGATTTAATGATTTTTTTTGGTTCATTGTTAGCTAATAAACTGGTTGAGATACATCATATGAAACACATCCAGCATTCAAGTTCTTTTCAAATTTCATATAAATAAAACTTGGCTGCTCCAAACTTATTGATCCCTGAGGGTTAAATTAAATCAATTTTCTGGAGTCTTAGTTATAATTAATCTTTATTATAAAAGAAATGCATTGTCATTTGCTTTTAAAATGAAAAATAACTTGCAGTCAAAATTGCTTTTGAAAAACGTACAGTTCAATTAATCAGACTAATTAAATGGTTACTTTGTTTAGTGCACTATACTAGATATTGGGCATCCAGAGAGGAAAATGACATTGTTTTGGCCTTAAAAGAATTTACAGTTTTGTAGGTAAACAAGACATACATGCAAATAATATAGGTTTTAACATCATAAGTGCGCACTAGAAGTTAAAGAAAAAGTGATGAGATATCAATAAGGAAAGAGTTACTTCCAGTTGGGGGAATCAGGGAAAAGTTTGCAATTGAGGTAGCACCTCATTTAAGTCATGAAGCTAGAGGTATGTTTATTTCAGCTATGAAAGCCTGCTTGTACAAACATGCAGATTTGAGAAAATTTAGGATGAGATTGAGAAATGATTCATTTCCAATTTTCCTAGAACATAGTTAACAAAGTAGTACGAAATAAAATTGGTTAGATGCAAATTGTGTCAAACATTCAAGGAGTTTGTATTATTCGGTATGTAATGGGGAAACAACATTGATCTTTAAGCAGGGAAATACCGTGATTGGAAACATTTCCTTGGAAGCATTGTAAAGGAGAGAAAGGAAAGACAGGTGGTGAGGAGACCAGGCAGTAAGCTGTTACAGCAGTCTGACAAAGAGGTCTGAATTTTAGTGATAGAAATGGAAGTGGAAAGGATAAGAAAGAACAGAGGTTCCCAGACTTATTTGACTTATCATCCCCTTCTCAAAAAACATTACTCAGCATTCCCTGTGGAAATCTACTTTCTTTAACCCTTTAATGATTTTTTTATTTGCATCATTTCAAAAATGTGTATTTTTTAATGACATCTTAAATTTCATAATTTATTGTAAATTTGTGGGTTCTTTCCTGTATTTAAATTCTGATGACATAATATTGTGTCATGTAACTCTATAGTATTGTACTGTAAACAAGTTGTTACACACACATAGTCCTGCCAGTGAGTGCTAGACTTCCCAAAAATGAGCTACGTGTTCACCTGCCAACACCTTCTTGTTAAAACCTATTGGTGGACTTGACCACTGATAACTTGCATTTTGTGTATTTATTTGGGAAATAATGTAATCACTGTGTCCTTAGCTGTTATACAACAGATGAAACATGTGTGAATGGTTTTTCAAAATTTTCTTCTCTTCTTTTCTTTCCCTATGCTTCCATTGTCCCCTTGTTTTTTATTCAATATCCCTCAGTTGCACTAGAGGCTACTACCACCTCTCCCCTTCCCAGATAGGTCCAGTGCCACTCATTAGGTGGTATTGCCCACTTTGGGAACCTCTGATGAATGACAGAGGCAACTAGGTGGCCCAGTAAATAGAGTGCTAGGCCTGGAATAAGGAATAAGGAAGACCTGAGTTCACATCTGCCCTCAGATATATAGTACCTATGCAAACCTGAGCAAGTCACTTTAACCTCTGTCTCCCTTAGTTTCCATTAATTGTGAAGAGGGGGAAATAGCAGCACCTACCTCAAAGAATTGTTGTGAGGATCAAAAGGGGTAATATTCATAAAGCATTTAGCCTACAGCCTGGTACATAATGGGCACTTAAAATGATTTTTAAAATAAATGCTTATTCCCTTTCCTTCTCTAGGGATACTACAGATACTTACAGAGGTAAGATCAACTGGATTTATCAACTAGTTGGATATTGATGATGGAGAGCAGAGTCCACAATGACACCCTTATTTCCAGTCTGGCTGTTTTAATAGATGTTGGAACATCAACAGATAAAATTTGGGGAAAAGGGTTAATTTCAGAGAAGCAACAAAGAGTTCTGTTTTTGATGTATAGCATTTGAAGAGCTAGAAGAATATTTAAGTGAAAATACTTATGGTTCAAGAAAAATTCCCAAGAACAGAGATATAGATATTTTGGATTCATCATCCCAAATGGGATTATTGAAACTATGAAAATTGATGTGTTCTCTAAGGTGGTATAGACAGGATGATTTGGGAGATGTGTACAATTGGTGGGAGACAGAAAGATGCAAGAAACATTAGAAGAGAAGATCCATAAGGAATGATCAGAAATAATGAGAGCTAAGGCCCCGAAGAGACAGTCACTGTGGTATTTATTCTGACTGTGTTCCCTGGAGTTGAATTTTCAAATAGCTTCTTCCCAATCAACTGTATTAGTGTGATAAGTTAATGGATTCTGTTCTAAACATCTTATAACTTTTTCATGCATATATTCCCTTCCTATGTGGAAATAAACTACCTTTTCTATAAACCTTCCAAAAAACCCCAGCAACACCTGAACAACTAACTATTAAGAAATTATCAAATACAAGAGATACATCATAGGATATTCAGGGTCATGGTCGGTAGAGCAGTAGAGAAATAAAGCACACTGTAAGGAGACAGCAATTCAGTTGTTGGTGAAGTATAGGTAGAGAATTCTTTCCAGAAGTTTGGCAGTGAAAAGTATGACAGTTACAAGGAGTGGGAGTGATGTTTAGAAGTAAAGTGGTTGCCGCTACTATCATTGTTATTATCCCTTTTTAGGAAGCTTTAGTATACTTGTAGGTAAAAGAAACATGGACTACACAAAAACTCAAAAATATGAATAGCACTCACCAAAAAGATGTAATTTATTCAGTACTTTGTGGGTCACTTATTACCAAACAGCTTGAGCACTACTTTTACAGCTATCTTACTTTGCTCTAATATCAGTGCTGTGATGGGTAAGGATTGAGTTGCCTTCTAGGAGAAACAGTTCAGCATATCTTACATGGGAAGTCTGCTCTGGAGACCTGGATGAATGAGAACACTTCCATAAGTTATGTTACCCACTCTGTATTTTAGGGGAAGAAATACGTGTACCCATTCTGTCATGTTATTGAGAGAATGATCAGGCAATTTAGTCAATAAACATTTAAGCACTTATTAGGTGTCAAATACTGTGCTAAGCAACAAGGATGCAAAGACCTATGAAAGATAGTCCCTGTTCTCAAAGAGCTCACAGTTTACTGGGGAAGACAACATTCAAACAGCTATGTACATTAAAGCTAGATGCAGAATAAATTTGAAATAATCAAAAGTAGGAGGGCAGTAGAATTAAGTGAGGTTAGAAAACATTTCCTGTATAAGGTAGCATTTTAGCTTGACCTTGAAAAAAGTCAAGGAAGCAAGGAGGTGGAGATGAGGAGAGAGAGTCTTCCAGGCAAGGGAGATAGTCCATGAAAATGCCCAGTTAGGAATGGAATGTCTTATTGAAGTAAGGAGACCAGTGTTACCTGATTGCATAGCATATGGAGGGGGTGAAGAGGGAAATATAAGATGTAAGAAAAATGGGAAGATGTGGGAAGGAAGGACTTGGAATGCCAGATAATTTTATATTTGATGTTGGAGGTGATAGGGAGCCACTAGAATTTATTGAGTAGGGGAGCAATATCTGAGGTATGATCCTCAGTGGTAGTTAGGGTATAGCAAGCTGGCACTAAGGTTGTGTCTTCAAAATCACCTATCTTGTTTGTTCATTAACAAAATTCACTGACATTAAAAAAATAATCTCCTATATCTAAAACTCAGGCCGAGACAAAGAAAAATCTTAATAAAAGCTTCAGCCGTATCATCCTTTAATCATAATTCTGTACTTTTTCAGACTTCCCAAAAATTCAAAAGGTGGTCGACCAGACATTCTCATTCAGTCTGAACATTTATGGTACTGGGGCAAGAACATATGTACATAAAGCCCAAACTATTGGATTCAGGGGATAAATCTGCTGTCCAGATGTTTCATGTTTTGTAGACTAAGCCAACCAAGTGATTGCCTGAATTTTTCCACTTTTTAACTGGTTGTTTTGGTGTTCTAAAGACACGTCAAGGTTATATGAGAGACGGACAGACTGAGACAGTATATCACTGAGAGATAATGATGTGAAAATACCATCTGGTGGAGACAGGATACATAGTCAGAATATGATAGTATTAAAGCCTTTGAAATTCTCATGTTTCTACTCTGAATGTATCTGTGGTTTCATCAGTGTGGGTACTTTTCCCAATGTACAGATCACAACCCATCTGTACCTGCTCATCCTGAAGAACTCTTGCCCATATTCTCCTGTAAATCCTCCACAGGGTTCTCCCCACCCCCAATATTTTGTTGGTGTTCCTTTAAGTCTCTTTACATGATGTGGGTACCATTATAACACATATGTTGTCCATCTGTTTCTGTTCATTCCTAATGCATGACAGGCCCACCTTCTTTTCTGGTCATACATCTCTTTGATGATATATAGTTTATGCTTTTTGGGGGACACAATTTAATATTGGCAATATGTTGTAGCCCATTTACATCTTCCATATGTTTCTCCATTGCCCTTTGAGTGGCGAACAATTTTGAATCCTTGAAGGTTATGGTATTCCATGATGTGTAGGGCATCAACTAGAAGAATATTAGTATTAAAAGGATGTGATTTTGTTTCAATGGGATTCTTAGAATGGGTCAGGAAGAAGAGGCAGAGTAACAGCAAGGACTTTTTAGAGCGCTCCCACCAAGTCCAGCCAAATATCCATAAAAAATGACTCTAAACAAATTCTGGAGCTGGAGAACCCACAGAATGATGGAGTGAAGCAAATCTCCAGCCCAAGACAGCCTGGATGGTCTCTAGGAAGTGTCTATCATGCCACGCAGGGGGCAGAGTGCAGTCCAGAGTGGCTCGCGCTAGCACAGATAGGACCTGAGCAGGCCTTGGGGGATCTGAATCTCTCACACCTGTGGCAGTTTCCAGACTTCAGGACCCCAAAAATGCTGAGGACAAACTGGAAGGTCAGTGGAAAAAGCCTGTGGGACTAGTGTGGGACAGGAGAATAGTCTGGCCCCAGCCCTAGGGTGGCAGAAGGGGGAGGAGACAGAGGAATCTGTGGCAGCAGCAGGGGTAACTGCAGCTGTTGTTTCTGAACCTCTAGGCCCACAGATTGTGGGGGAATTGAGCAGCTGACAGTACACCCCCTATCCCCACTGGAAGCAGAGATCTACCTTGACAAAGAGTTCGAAAGCCAAGTAAAAGCCTGGGAAATGAGCAAAAACCGAAAAAGGAACCAGACTATAGAATCTTACTTTGGTGACAAGGAAGGCCAAAGAATGCAAACAGAAGAAAAGAATGGGTCATGCAATTTGCCAAATGCATTCTAGCCTGCTCTCTTACTCCTACTCAACTGTGGACCTAATTCATTGTATATCTGTGTGTAAGATTTATTACTGATGGCTCAGCTCTACGGCCTGCCCATATAACTGCATCATAGGCATTCTGCATTTACTTAGGCATTCTGCATTTACTTGCACAGTGGTCCAGTTGTGGTCCAGTCTATGAGCTTCAGAGTGAACTGGATGTAAGGTTTTGTGTAAGAGGGAAGGGAAGAGAAGGGAAGGGAAGGGAAGGGAAGGGAAGGGAAGGGAAGGGAAGGGAAGGGAAGGGAAGGGCCTCAGGACAGTCATCTCAGGTTGGGGAATGCAACAATATATAAACTCTAAACAGTGCATAGCACAGGGCCTGGAACATAGAAGGTGCTCAATACTTTATTGTTGGTTGACTAAACACAGCATGATCTTGTTCTCACTGTCTTTTAGTTAATCATGACTGACTGTGAAAACATAGTCTACTATAGAATATTATTTCAAAAGTTGGCCTGTTCCTTTCTCTAATTTATAATGAAAAATGAGACATATGCATCAGTTGTTATTGATATTTTCTCTACTGTAATTTTTTAGTAGTCCTTGATTTTTCCCCCATTGGTCAGCAGTTTCCCTTTTATTTAAAGAAAAGGGATCATTAACCCTCATAAACCTTCTCCTGGTGAATTTTTAATATTTTCATAATTGATCTTCTTGACTTTTGCCACTTCCCTCTTCAATCCATCCTTCCTATAGCATGGACCAGATTTTGTCTCTCTCCCTGTCACTGACCCCTGACTCTGTAGCTCCTCTGCTTAAAACCTTAGAGTCTCTATTGCCTCTAGGATAGAGGCAATAGCAATTCCTTAGCCTGGTCTTTAACACCCTGAGCAATCTGGCTTCAACCTCTCTTTCTAGTTTTAATTAATAACTGTTACTCTCTCTATGGCGTGGCCAGACTGAACTACTGGCTAGTCCCCAAACCCAAAGTTCCATTGTCTGTCTCTGTGCTTTCATGGAATCATTCCCCAAGACTGCAGTGCACTTCCTCATCGTCATTTCTGAGTTCTTATCATAGAATCACAAATCAAGAATCATGATATCATAGATCTAAAGTCAGAAGGTATCTCAGAGATCATCTAGTCCAACCCCTTGAAACTGGGGCCTAGAGATAACTAAGTGACTTGCCCAAAGGTCATAGAGGTAGGAAGCTTACAAGGTAGGATGTGAACCCAGAAAGGTCCTCTGGAAGTCCCCTCTCTAGCTCCCATGGTACTGCCTTTGAGACGTTTTCCTTGATCTCCCCAGTTGTTTATTTTTTCTCCCATCTAAACCTGTTTCATATTTACTTACCTAATATATATTGTGTGCCCTCCATAGAATATAAGATCCTTGAGGACAGGCACAGTTTTGTTTTTGGATTCCCAGTACATTAGTTGCAGAATGTTGTTGCATCCTCCAGTTTTTCCAAGGCACTTTCTTACACATCATTATTATCCTACCAGAAGTTAGCTTCCTGGTATGCTCCACATGGAAAAATTGCATCAGTCAAGGAGATTAATGGAATCTGCCCCTGCACCAGAAACCCATTACACTATCATAAAACCTTGCACAGAGTAGATATTTAATAAAGGTCTCATGAATTGAGTTGAATTACCTCCCTTTAAGGTTGAGACCAGATGTCACCTCTTCTGAGGGTACCTTTCTCCCCAGATGGAAATGTCCTCTCCCTTCTCAAGTTTTCCTATAATGTTTTTTTCTAGGTCTCTCCCAAGGCCTCTATTAAGAACTTTGGAATTGACTGTGTGCTATGGGAGACACTGACACAGGACTGCCCACCATGGCATGCCCTCATCACAGAAGGTGCTGTGCTCTATAAGTAAAACAGAATTGAAGTAGCTTAAAAGAAACACAAGATGCACAAATTTAGAGAATCCACTCCAAATATTCATAAGTACTTTGTGCCTGACCTGTGGTAGAACATTCTGAGCTCATATTGATCTGATCAACCACAGTCAGATGCACTGTAACTTGACTCTAACATAGTGATGTCATTTTGGTCCTCTTCAAGAGCAAAGGACAGCAACCAACCAACCAATCAGTGTATGGTTTTATCAGGGTAGGAAGCTTCCCATATGGAATTCCCTTTACTCTTCACCAGTGCAGAGCAACACCCCCGAAATTTGTAATCTTAGAGAGTTGCCTGGGCTACCAAGATTTGTTCATGATCATGCAATGAGTATGGGTCAGTCGTGAGACTTGAATCCAGGTTTTCTGTATTCTAAGTCTGCCTCTCTAGACACTATTCCACATTGTATTTGATCCTGACCTCTTCAGCTTGTTCTCTGCATAGTTGTCTTCTACTTTCTCTGTTCTTTTCTTTGAAATAAACAGAGAAAACCTCACCTATAAATTGAAGTTTTTCCCCTTGGCATGGAGTCCATTTTTGCCCTTCACGACCATGACTAACTTTCCATTCTTTCTGCTTCCTGGCACAGTCCCAACATCAGAGAGACTTCTGCCCAAGAATGGAGCTCTTTGAGATACATTTGTTTGTTCTGCCCTCCCTTTTTCTCCCTTGTGCCCTTTGTTCTCTTTATTACTTATTTAAATCATGTGGTCTTTAATTTCTGTGACTTCCCCTTCTCTCCTTTTCATCCTGTTAACATTTTACTTTAAGTGTTTACTCAGTTCCATGGATTGATTGCGTCGACTAAAATTCCTGGTGTTTTTCTTACCACAGAGTTCTCCATTTGGGTCTTCCTTGTCTGAATTATCCACTCATTCCATGTATTCTAAAAAGGGAGCACGGTTTGCACATCCTTCCAGTTAGCTTCTCTTCATGGCTTTCTTTAACCCTTCCTATTTTAAGGAACATACTCAGACTTTTTACACTTTATATTAGTTTTTGGTTTTCCAAAGTTAACAGCCACTGTAGCTATCAAATGATACAAAAAGCATAATTTATTTTCCTGAAAATTATTGAAGATATATGCCCTTATGTTTGGTTTTACACTTTTAAACAACAACAAAACTTAAGTCTGCTGTGAGTTTAAACAGCAAAACACTTAAATCTGTAGTGACTGTCAGTTAAGAGGAAGCTTAAGTCTGTTGTGAGTTCCCATTTATACAGTGTTTTGTGATGACAGCACAATTTTTCATCCATCATCTCAATGGATTCTTGTAACAACTCTGTAAGATAAATAGATTAATGCTATTTTCTCATTTAATTGTCATGAGAATTATGGCTCAGAAAAGCTTGTTAACTTGCTCAATATTACATAGCTACTAAGTGGTAGATAAGAAACTCAAATCTAGACATTTTTTGCTCAGTGTTCATGACTCTGTGAAACACCCTTTGATGCTGTTACATTCTATCATGTATCCTCAAGATACTAACAACCATTTCTCTTATGCAAATGTTATCTTATGCTATGTTTTCATTTATATCTTGTCATTTATGTACACTCCTGATACATTAACCTGAGTTCATTTTCTTTAAATTATCTCTTACCCAAATAAGACCTTATCAACTCCCACAAAATCAATAATCATCTTTCTAGAGATCACTGCCACATTTATATATCTAGCCCTAATCTCTCTAAACCTAGCCTCAGATACTCACTAGCTGTGTGACTCCAGGCAAGTCATTTAATCTCTGTTTGACTTAATCCACTGGAGAAGGAAATGGCAAACCATGCCAGTATCCTTGCCAAGAAAACCCCGTGGACAAGTTCATGAAGAGTCAGACATTACTGAAAGATTGAGCAATAACAATGATCTCTCTCCTGAGCTTGTCTCAGTTCCTAAGTTGCTAATCTGACAATTCAGACTAAATTTCCCAAAGACATCTACATGTCTGAGGTAGAACTTAATAATTTCCCTCCAAAATCTAGCCCTCTTCTAAAATTTCCTATTTGTATCAAAGACTATACTATTCTTCCAATCACTCGGGTTCATAACCTTGGAATCATCTTTAAGTCTTCACTCTCCCTTACCATACATATCCAACAAGTTCCAAGTCTTATAGATTCTACTTTCTCTTACATCTCTTACATATGCCCATTTTCTCAATCACACCCCGCACTGCAATAGTCTCCTATTTTGTCTAATTGCCTCAAACATCTCCTTTCTCAAATTCTACCTTCAACACAACAGCCAAATTAATACTTCTGAAGCTCAGATCTGATCACGTTACTTCCCTGATCAGTAAACTTCACTGGTTCCCCAATGAAGCCCTACTAGAACAAATACAGTCTCCTCTCTTTGTCATTTCAAGCCAATAACAATCTACATCTAGTCTATCTTTCCAGTTTCATTATACATTCCTTTTAATGTAGCCTATAGGGGTGTAGGGCATCTTCAGGGAAGACCAGTTCCTTTGATGTGATGGCTGTGGAGCCCTTCTTGGGGCTCTTTCTACCTTTAGTGTCCACCTGTTTCACCTAAATCTCACCTGTGGCTCCAAGAAGCTGCAGCATGTGCAGTGGTCACAACCCATTAAATCATTTCAGCAGATGGGTCAAACCAGGTTGAGGGTAACCAAGGTGCCTCAAACCCACTGGTGAGTTAGGCAGGTGTCTGCCCCAAGCATATGAAGACTTTCTCTGTTGGAATGGGCAGATGAGAACAATTTGTTCCAACAACCATGAAGGCAGATGAAGCAGGCGATGTGGAGTACTTAGAGTCTGGTTAGACCCCAAAGATGCCAAGGTCATCCACTGCATCCTGAGCCATAGCCAGCCATCTTGACTCTGTCCTGCCACTGGACTATGATGACTCTGGAGGAGAGAGTGAAGCTGACGATTTATAACTCTGCCTCACTTAAATCCAATTTGTGCATCAATCAAAAGATATCATCCATACCATTTCACTATTATTCCTGAAAGTCCTGTGGTGACAGGCAAGTGAGGAAGCAGCAGGTACAGATATGATGGGATCTGTAGTCACAACCCTGCACACAGGCAGCCCAGACCATAGAGTTGTTTCTCACTGGAAGCAGCAGTGGGACTTGGCAGCCCCCTGGGTGTCTGAGCAGCCTTCTAAGGCTGCTCACCTCCTGGTGTGAGGAAGGAGGCTAGAAAAGGTGCCCTAAATATTCTCTGCTTACCCAACCATGGCCTGATTACTGTGGCAGGTGGAGAATCACACTATGTGGTCGAAACACAAAAAAATGTACAAAATGTACAAAAAACATCTGCAAAGATGATTCCACTCACCATCAGCACATGGAACATGCATACACTTGTAGACAACACAAAGTCCAGTAGACCTGAAAGACTTACTGCTCTTGTTGCAAGAGAACTCAACAAGTATAGCATCCAAATAACAGCCATGAGTGAAACAAGGTTGGCAAATGAAGGTCAACTTACTGACGTTGGAGCTGGACACACATTTTTCTGGAGTAGGTGCAACGAAGGGGAGTGCCTTGAAGGTGGTGTGGGTTTTGCAATCAAAACTAATCTAATCAGCAAGCTGGTATGCCTGACACAAGGAGTGAATGACAAATTCATGACAATGTGATTGCCACTCACAGGAAAACGCCATGCCACCATCATCAATGCCTATGCTTCCACCATGACAAACCCTGATGAAGTAGAAGAAAAATTTTATGAAGACCTAGAGATCCTTATCATCAATGTGCTAAAAGAGGACAAGCTTATCATTCTAGGTGACTTAGTGCTAGAGTAGGCTCAGACAACCAGATGTGGCAGGGAGTCCTAGGGCGGAATAGAGTTGGAAACAGCAACAGCAATGGCCATTTACTGCTGAAGACTTGTGCATCGCATGACCTTCTTATCACCAACACTGTTTTCCATTTACCTAAATGCAATAAAACTTCATGGATGCACCCTCGCAGCAAACATTGGCATTTAATAGACTGTGATTGAAAGGAGAAGACACAGACAAGAAGAGAGAGTGACAAAGGCAATGTGTTGTGTAGAGTGCTGGACTGATCATAGACTTATCCTTTCCAAGCTAAATATTCACATTCATCAAAAGTGCCATCCCCAAGGCAAAAATCTCTACCAGAAGAGTTAATGTCAACAAATAAGAACTCTTCTCTGAGTGTGAACAGTTTGGTGCTAACTTGGAGGGAAAGTTGAGCCAACACACAGTTGGCAACAGTAGAGCAGAAAAGGAATGGGTAGCTTTCAGAGATTTGAAGTGCAGCACTGCATTTGCTCATCTGGTTCAGAGCACTCATAAACACCAAGACTGGTTTGATGAAAATGATAAGGAAATTCAGAAGCTGCTAAATGAAAAACAAGAACTCCACAGAATTTACCAGAAGAATAGTTCATCCACCTCTAAGAAGGCAGCATTTAATTCCATCAAAAGAAAAGTACAAATAAAGCTTACAGAGATGCAGGATTCCTGGCTCAGTAAGAAGGCAGATGAAATTCAGTTTTATGCTGATAGTAACAATCCAAAGTGCTTTTATGATTCCCTGAAAGCTATTTATAGATCAAAAACCTATGGTGCATCACAACAACTCAGTGCTGATGGAGTCACATTGATTAGTGATAAGGACATGATCCTAGAGAGATGGGCTGAACACTTGCATAGTGTTCTCAACAGACCATCATCAATCAATGCTGAGGCCATTGACTGTTTACCTCAGTTTGAAGTCAGTTCCTCCTTAACTGAAAATCCAACTGAAGAAGAGGTTTTGGTGCCATTAGGCTCCTTTCATGTGGCAAAGCCCCTGGTGCTGATTCTATTTCAGCTGACATTTACAAGGTAGGGGGACCACTGATCACACAGAAGGTGACAGGAATTTTCCAGGTCACATGGCAACAGGACACTATCCCCCAGCAATTCAAGGATGCTTCCATTGTCCATCACTATAAAGGTAAAGGAAATAGATTGTCCTGGTACAATCACAGTGGGGTCTCTCTCTTAGCCAATGCCAGCAAAATTCTTGTTAGATTCCTCCTTAATAGGCTGATCCTTCACCTGGAAGATAGTCATATACCTGAGAGGCAGTGTGGCTTCAGAAAGGACCAAGGAACAGTTGATATGATGTTTGCTGCCTGACAACTCCAGGAAAAATGCCAGGAGTTGAAAAGAGGTCTCTACACAAGGTTTATAGATCTGACTAAAGCCTTTGACACTGCTAGTTGTGAAGACTTATGGAAAATTATGTCAAAATTTGGTTGCCCAGAGAAGTTCATCAATATTGTACATTAATTTCATGATGGCATGTTTGCCTGGGTTCTGGATAATTGACAATGGTCTCGTGCCTTCCCAGTCACCAGTGGAGTGAAACATGGTTGTGTGCTTGCTCCCATGCTTTTTGGCATGATGTTTTCAGCCATGTTGTCAAATGCTTTCAATGAAGATGAACATGGCATCAAGGTCATACTGATGGTAAGGTCTTCAATTTGAAAAGGCTACAAGCCAGGAACAAAGTGGAGGGAGTGTTGGTGCATGATTTTCTGTTTGCAGATGATTGTGCACTCAGTGCAGCCTCTGAAGCTGAGATGCAACAAAGTCTGGATCAATTCTCTGCTGCCTGTGCTAATTTTGGCCTAATAATTAATACCAAGAAAACACAAGTGCTCCATCAGGCACCTCCACATGGAACCATTGGTTATGACAAATGGAGAAGTTTTGAATGCTGTCGATAAGTTCACTTACCTTAGTAGTATACTTTCTAGGGATGTACACATTGAAAATGAGGTTGATGTACACATTGTCAGAGCTAGCACAGTGTTTGGGAGGCTCCCAAAAAAAATCTGGGAAAGAAGAGGTATTAGACTGACTACCAGACTGAAGGTCTACAGAGCTGTTGTGCTGACCTCGTTGTTATATGCTTGTGAAACATGGCCAGTCTATCAGCGCCATGCCAGGAAACTTCCATTTGAACTGTCTTAGGAAGATTGTGATGATCTTCTGGCAGGATAAGGTACCAGACACTGAAGTCCTTTCTCCAACTAATCAGCCAAGCATTCAAACTATGCTTTGGAAACCACAACTCTGATGGGTTGGCCACATTGTTCAAACGCAAAATGTGTGCTTGCCAAAAAGACTATTTTATGGAGAACTCGCATGGGGCAAGTGATCACATGGTGGTCAGAAAAAGCTATACAAGGACACTCTCAAAGTCTCAAGAACTTTGAAATTGACTGTGCAACATGGGTGATACTGGCACAGGACCACTCAGCATGGAGTACCCATATCAGAAAGGGCGCTGTTCCCTATGAGCAAAGCAGAATTGAGACAGCACAAAGTAAACATATGTGCAAATTTGGGGTATCCATCCCAAATATTCACAGGAAATATCTGTGCCCAACCTGTGGTAGAGCATTCCCAGTTTGTATTAGTTTGATCAGCCACAGTCGGACACACTGAAATTTCACTTTATCATGGTGATGTCAATTTGGTCCTCCATGAATACGAAGGACAACAACTATGTAGCCTATAGTTTGCTCAAAATAATCTACTTATTGTTACTCACACATAATCCATTTGCCATTTCTGTGCCTTTGCAGACTATTCTTCACGTATTCTTCACTTCTGTCCCATTGGATCCCCAGCTTATTTCAGAATTCATTTCAAGGGTCATCGTCTACATAAGGTCTTTTTTTAACCTGTTAGGACTATTACCACCTCTCCTATACTCTTACTGTTTCTTTACTATAAATACTTTGTATATACTTATATACATATTTTTCCCCCACGAAAATGTAAATCCTGTGAGAACACGGATTTTTTCATTTCTGACTTTGTATCCCTAGTACTTTACAATGTTTGGCATATAGCAGGTGATTGAAACCAATGCTTGTTAATTGATTAATCAATTATAATTTCCTCCAAATGATACATATATACACATATGCAAAAAAATCCAAAGTGTTTTTAGAGGAGATTTAAAAAAAGATTTCATTTGAGCTGAGTTTTGAAGGGAACTAGGTATTCTATTAGACTCAGGTGAGGAAGAAGAATATTCTAGACATGAGGGACAGCTGGTGCAAGTCAGGGAGCAACCTGTATGAGGAATGAAAAGAAAGTCACATTTCCTGGACTATTGGGTGAGTGAAGGGAAGCAGTGTTTAATAAGACTGGAAAAGTAGGTTGGAGTCAGGAACATTTTGTGATTTTGGGAGTAGAATTAAATTGAATTTTTACCCATAAAAAATGCAACACTTCAGAATCAATTTGATAAAATGACTCAGTATAGACATCCCCACGTTGACTCAACTCTAATATCTAAAACAAGATTCACTTTTGTTTTTATAAGGTATACAAAGATTAGTGGCTGAAATATATGTATGGCTCCAGGTCAGAGTCCTTTAATCTAGGCAGCCTGCAGCTAAGCATCTGGGGATATCTGAATGGAGCCAAAGGGAAACAGATTGCCATGTTTTTCATAGTAGTGATGTAATAATGTTGATTTGATTATTACACCCTAAAAATATATATAAGAGGTACGGATACTAGAGTGGAGACAAGGATAATTAGACTCTAGACCTGCCTGACTGATGGTCAAGGCAGCAGGGTGAGTGGCCTCTTGGGGCTTGGATACTTATGGAGGGTTAAAGCATTTGTAAAGTACTCCCAGCTCCAGGGTTGAGTAGATTTTCTCTAAGGTAGGGGAAAAAGGAAAGCATTGACCTGGTGCTTAGGATGGAAAGAGAAAAACAATAGGGAGGCAGCTAAGAGGTGCAGTGGCCCCTGAACTCAGAAGGACCTGAGTTCAAATGTGACCTTAGACATTTAGCTGTGTGACCCAGGGAAGTTTGAAGTTTGTCTCTGTCTTTAGTTTCCTCATCTGTAATGAGCCAGAGAAGAAAACAGCAAACCACTCCAGTATCTTTGCTAAGAAAACCTCAGATGGGGTCATGTAGAGTCACAACAGAAAACAACTACATAGCAACAATAGGGCAGATGTAGCATTCCAGGTCCCTCCTGCTGCTTGTCAAGGCAAGAGATGTTTCTTTGTAGAATTATGCTTCAGGTTCTAGTATTTGAATTTGTGCCACTGCTAGAGAGTGGGGACCACCTTCAGTTCCCTTCACTTCTACCCTCATTAAATTCCAGTGAATCTCCCATGCCAAAAAGAACCCTCTAAAGTCATTTCTAACTCAAGGCTAGTAGACTCAGGTTGCTAGGTTAGGAATCTAACTTTCCTATTGCTGTTTCTTTTTTTTCAACTGATGACACCTTATCATTTTTAACTCACCACACTTCTCTAGGTCTGAGTCATTACTTTTGATTAATTGCATATAAACAAATCAAGTACATAAAAAAGACCAGGATTTTAAAATGGAAAGGAAAGATATCTTTAAAATCCAGCCAAGATTGTCAGGAAAAGACCATTCTTTCTCCTTAATAAACTAGATTTTCTGTGAAATGTAATCAAGCAGTTCTGATCTTTGAGGTTTTCTATTTGAGAAATTATCTTAAAAGAATATGTGTAAGTAAAAAAAAAAAAGAGTTGAGGGCAGATGGGGTAATTTTTTAAGCAATGTAGTCTCACAAGATACCAAATATGTTAACTAATTTAAAAAAGACCTGGTATGGACCCATTCTTGCAGGAAGAGAGCCAAAGTGAACATCCTATGAACTCTGGATGAACAGACTATTTACATCTGGATGTTCCGGGTTAATTTGGAGAGTACATTCTTGAGTCCCAAGAGTGAAACTCAGGTCTGTGATCTCCTTTTTAGGCATTGGAGGCAGGGATGGAAACTAACAGCCATTTTGGCACAGTACATAACAAGAATTATATCTTATGAGTTCCTTTTCATAGGAACTAATGGCCTCAGTTTGTTTCCCCCTAAACAATAGCAAAATGGTTATTTCAGTGTGTTTACTTGCAACAGAAATACATGAAAGATATTCACAGTACTTTGAGATACGGTGTCAGGCACTTGGAGAGTTCTGCCTACAATATTTAATAGCCTCTGAATCATTCGACAGCTGCAAAATAAAACTCAAATCACTATCTGCATTTGATATTAGAAATAAATGGTACTCCTGGCCTTGTTGGTAAATTCCAGCATTCAGTGATGATAATGATAGTACTTTTTATTTGCCTGCTGCTTTTAACTCTACCAAATATCCCTTCCTATATTACCACATTCAGTCCTCGCAACAACTCTAAATCTGAGGTAGAGAGGGCAGAAATCATTATCCCTGTTTTACAGGTGAGAAAACTGAGGTACAGGGAGATTAAATGATTTCTCTAAAGTTACACAAATTAGAGGCACGTAGCAAGCGAGGGCTGGAGCCAAGTTTAGTGACTCCTAATCCAAGGCTCCTACCACTATACCACACCACCTCCAACATAAAATAAAACTAAATTCTCATCTCGGACAAGACCTAATCTTATAATATTCTCATATCGTTTCAAAGCTATAATGCAGGATGATTTTAAAAAGTCTAAATAACATCTAGCGTGACAGCAATTACATGAGATCATTATAGGAGAATTTTGTTGGAATGGGTACATTGATCAAAATAACATTTCTAATCTTCAACAGCCACAAATCACTGAACTGATTCCTGATCTTTCTGTAATGGTCAGTCAAATAGAACATCAGGAATTGTCTGAATTAGAGGAAATGGAAAGGTGACATATATATGACATTTTATCCTTTGCCTATCTTCCTCCAATTTTGTGGTTTTTTTAAAAGTGTGCATGTTGCTTTCTTTCAATGGGTGGTATGAAATTAATAATAATCACATTGATATATTTATTTAATACTAAAAAGTATTGGGAAAGCTAGGTTGTGCAGCAAATAGAGCACCAGCCCTGGAGTCAGGAGGATCTGAGTTCAAATCCTGCCTTAGACATTTGACACTTAACTAGCTGTGTGGCCTTGGGAAAGTCACTTAACCCCAATTGCCTTGCCTTCTCCACTTAAAAACAAAAGAAGTCTTATAATTTAACCCACAACTACAAAAATATTTATAGCAGCTCTTTTTATGGTGACAAGGGATTGGACATTGCAAGGATGCCCATCCATTGTGGAATAGTTGAACAAGTCATGCTATGTGAATGTAATTGAATTATTGTTCCATAAAAAATGATGAGCAGGCAGACTTCAGAAAAACCTGGAAAGACTTATATGAACTGATGCTGACTGAAGTGAGCAGAACCAGGAGAACATTGTGCACAGTAACAGTAACATTGTATGATGACCAAGTTTGGTAGAGTTAACTCTTCTCAGCAACGCAAGAATCTAAGACAATTCCAAAAGACTCATGATGGAAAATGCTGTCCACATCCAGATAAAGAACCATGAAGTCTGAATGCAGATTGAAGCCTACTACTTTCTCTGTCTCTTTTTCTTTGTTTCTTCTATCTTGTGTTTTTTTCCTTTGGTAGTAATCCTTCTTTACAACATGACTAACTTGGAAATATGTGTAATATGACTGTACATGTACAGCCTATATCAGATTGTATGCCATTTGGGGGAGGGGGAAATTTAGAATTCAAAATCTTATAGAAGCAAATGTTAAAAACTAAACATAAATAAATTTTTTTTAAAAAAATAAAAAGTATTTTACTATACTATTTCATTTGATCCTTATAACAATTCTGGGAGGTAGCAAGGGTCTCAGAAAAAATTCAAATTCAGGTCTTCCTGACTCTAGGTCCAATAAGATTCAGTCGTTTTAGTCATGTCTGACTCTTCATGATCCCTTCTGGGGTTTTCTTGGCAAAGATACTGAAGCAGTTTGCCATTTCCTTCTCCAGCTCATTTTACCAATAAGGACTCTAAGGTAAAGAGTTAAATTGCTTACCCTGGGTCATATAGCTAATAAATATCTGAGGTCAAGTTTGAGCTCAGGAAGATGACATCCACTACACCACGTAGTTGCATATGAGATAGGTTTTCCTGGGAGATGTAGTTGCTTGGTATATCTGAAGATAGAAAAGATGAAGGGAATTGACAGGTAATTCCCAAATTCTATCAATAACAAAAATTTAAGAAGAAATCAATCCCAGTTCAGCCTTATGGTGTTTCAAGAGTGAATTAGCCACTCAGATGTGCTCTGCAAATATACACCATCAGGTGCATTGTGGAGAGCGACTGCTATTTCTACAGGAATTAGAGAAAATATTTGTTGACCAGGATTGCTCATCATAGAAAAATGTGTGCAATGGGATGAATAAAGTAATGTTACCGTGTTTCAGCTCCCCAAACAGGAAAAGAACTCATTATACAGAACTCTTTTTGACCTCTAGAATTCTTTATGTTAGTTGCTGTAGTTTTTCCATTTATAAGCTTTGAGTAACGTTATCACAGATAATTCTCACATGCATCTACTACCACTTAGGGGAAATTTGGCATAGGAAAGGCCCAAAACCCATACCAGAATCCCTTTTAATTCTAAATCTAGGTTCCTATAACCCCAGCTAAGATCAAAGTGAGATCCTAGTTAGATCAAAAGGTTATTTGGAAGCCAAAGACAGCAACATATACAACTGTAAATAAATGGAAATTATTGAATGGAGTGTTGGATCTAGACTAAGGAAGACCTGAGTTTGAACCCTAGCTGAAGGACTTACTCTCTGTGTGACTGGGGCAAATCATTTCATCACTCTCAGCCTCAGTTTTCTCATCAGCAACATGGGGATAATAATGGCATGTCTTCATAGGGTAATTGTGCTCAAAGGAGAAAATACATTTAAAGCATGTCATAAATTTTAAAGCCATATATAAATGTTAGCTAACTGGACTCACATGGAAAAACTTACCAAATGCATTGTAGCAGAATAAATAAAATTTTGGCTTTGAAGCCAGGAAGGCCTTTGTTCAAGACCTGACTGACATGTGATCTGGCTGTGCAATCTTGGACAAATCATTTAAATTCTTGTCACTGTGGGTCAGAGGTGTCAAATACACAATGGCTTCCACACCACTCCTGAGTGACTGTGAAATCAGATTAAAATGTAATTGGGAAAGAGTTAAATAAAAATATAATGGATGCTATATAACAATATGCTTTAAGACTAAGTCCTTAATTTAAGACTGTGGCCTGCAAATATGGGTCCTTATGTATAGATTAATGGACCTTGTTTCTATTTGTAGTTTGGCACTGCTAGAGGTAACTTTCTAGTCTAAGATCATGAGTTGCAGAAAAGAAGTTGATCTGTATTATCAGCTGGTAAACTATATCAATGAAATGACAAGGTCAGTTTTTATCTCTACCTACATATGAATAAATATGGCTAGCCAAAGGATTCTAAAGAGATACTGAGTGCTAGCCTGAAAGAAAGAACTTGGAATAGTCCAGAATCAATTTAATCTAGAAACGCTAGTGTTAGAAAGGTCAGTCATACCACAGAGGGAAAAATTCAAGCTTTGAAGCAAGTACTTTCAATCACTAAAAATAATTTTGCTTTCCCGCCCCATCTCATTCTCAAATAGGTACAAGGGAAACGAAACAAAATTTCATATGACCAAAAACTCCCCAAAAGTTTTTAGTTCCTAGGGGAAAGATGAATTTATATTTGAATGCCATCATGCATGCCCCTTGCTGGTACCAAAACTGGATGTATTTGGTAGAGCCGTCTTTTTAATTTAATCTTAATTTTTGATGAATAGATACCATGTAACTATGAAATTTCAAGAGAAATACTGCCTGGAGAAAAAGTTTTTCATTAAATAAAGGAAGTAGTGAATTAAAAAGTTAATCAAGGAGGAAGCAAAGCTTATAAGCTTAGAACTGAAAGGTACCTTAATGATCATGGAGTCCTGGAGCCTTATTTTATAGAAGAGGAAATTAATGCTTACACAGGTAAGGTCCCTTAGTTAATAGTGGAAAAGACAGGATTTAAATCCAGTCCTTGGACCTTTCTTCCAGTATGCCATGATACCGTTCTTATGGAAAGCAGGGGGTTGTCCTGCAGTCAGAATTGGGCTCAGAATCTGCCTCAGACACTTTCTATCTATGACACCCTTAAATTCTATGTGCCTCATGCAACTTGGCAGGAGACAAGTGAGACTTATCTATTAACTCATAGGTAAAATGTAATTTGTGTCAGTAGGTAGAATTCCCATACTTGTCCCATACTTGTCCATATTAATGAAAGTACAGATAATTTATAGCCAATTAATAAAGGAGAAAAGGATATTAACAGAATCCAGTTTCTAAAACAATAAGCTCATTTACTGGCACCATTTGTGAGAACTTGTTTCATAGGTTTTTAAAAGCATATTCGATAGAATTGGGGAAAAAAGGGAAAAAAAGGTGACATGTTAGTGAAAGTTGCTTGATTAGGGGAAACTTGTTTTGCAGGAAGTTAAAGATCTTCCCCCACCCATTAATAAGCCTCTAGTGGAACCCATTAAGAGAAGCTTGATTAGGGAAGACTTGTTTAATAGGAAGATCCACACCTTTCATTAATTGCTAATGAGGCTCTGGCTCACAAGAGTAGAGATGCCCTCTTGCTCTGAAAAGTACATATACTCTGAGGTGAGGTTTTGCTTTGGGGGCAAAGGTCCATGTGCTAGATGACCTTCTGTGTAACTGTTAAGGAGTCACCCCTCCCCCTTTGAAAACCCATATGCTGATACTTCTCTCTCTGGTAACTATGTATGTATGTAATGGTACAATGGTTGGATCTGTCTGTTGATCCGTGATGTATGTATTGCTTATGGTCAGACAGTTAGAAGCCCTGTCTGTTGGTCTTTATTTCTCTGCTTGTATTTTCTCTGTTGGTGAATAATTAAAGTAGATTGTTGACCTCTCAAAAGTTGCTTTCCTTTTTAGTAAAGCAGCTCTAAGAACCTATGCTAGCAGGTCACCCTGGATATGTGTCAGGGTGCTTGCTGCTACAAAAGGGGAAAAAAAGGGGAAAAAAAGCAAAAGTACATCCAAGGTATCATATTTTCAAAGACTGACACATAAGATAAGCAAGCTCCTCTTCACTAGCTCCAGAAATTAAATACATAGTGGACTGTAAGTTCTTAAGAGAAGGGAGGGTTTTATTCATTGTAGCTGTCTTCAGCACCTAACACAGTGCCTGACACATAGCAGATTCTTAATAAATACTTGCTCCATTGATTAAGTAGTGAGTAGTGGTTTGGATAAGATTAGTCTTGTTCCCCAACTTTCCCAACATAGGTGGTGGCACCACAATCCTGCCAGTACCCCTAAGATCATTTTTGCCTTCTCTTTCCATCTGCTCTCTGTTTCTCATCTCTTTTCCCTTCTTCATGCCTGTAGGTATAACCTTAGTTGTCATTGCTTCTCCCTGTTCTAAGTTACCCCACATGCAATAGCCAACATCTTCCTTTCATGTTACTTTGATATTTGATACTTTTTATTGGCACTCGAAAGAGGGCTAAAGTGGCCTCTCTGCAGCCAGTTAAAGCATTTTCTCTCTTTCTAGGGCTGTCATTATTTGAATACTACTTAGAATCCTTAGATCTTGGGACATCAGATTTGGTATATTAGAGTTAAAATACCATTGCAACAACTGGCACAGTGGAAAAAACATTGAATCTTGGGTCACAGATCCCGTTTCAAATTCCAGCTTTGCTTACTTGGGCAAGTCACCATAAGCATGTATAGAATGTGGTCCCAATGTATGTTGGGCATGCCCTCAGGTAAAGACCTAATAGTAATGTTCTCTCTAGGTTGTGCTGGTAGACCTAGACTGCTTACATTTTCCAGATGTATGATCCTGGGCAAGTCACTTAAACTCTTTTTGTCTCAGTTTCGTCATCGGTAAAATGGAAATAATTGCATCTACCTCCCAGGGTTGTTATGAGGACAAAAAGATATTTATAAAGTACTTTGCACAGTGACTGGTACCTAGTAGGTGCTTAATAACTGCTTTTTTGGTTTGTTTTTACACTCCATACAAGATTATGAAAGTGATAAATTCACTAGGTCTCAATTTCCTCAATCTACAAAATGAGATGTTCCTTGAGGTTTCTTCCAACTTCACAACCAGATAGAAACCTTTAGAGCAATATCCACAGAAACAACAGCAAGTTTATTAGAACAGTAGAGAATGCTTTAAAAACAAGCTAAGAAGCTATTATACAGCTAAGGATATGCAGATTAGTCACCCAGAAAATATTTAAAAGTACAAGTGTTTTTATGATTTTGGCAGGGAATGAACCTGTGATTTCATTGATATAAGGAATTCCCAGTGAGGAAGCTCCTTTCAACAGAGAACTGCAGATTCTCTGCAACTTATGTTTTAGAGAGTTACCTATGGGCACTGAAAGATTCATTGACTTGTCTTGGATCACACAATCAGAAGAATCAGAAATGAGATTAGAACCCAAGTCTCCCCAGCTACAAGGCAGATTCACTATCCATTACGGAATTCTACCTCTCAGTCATTGATGCAGAAGGCAAATACAGCAGCAAAGAGAAGAATGGTTTGAGGACTTGTGTTAAGGAGACTTGAACTGATTACATATTTTTATTAATGAAGGGGCAGCTAAGTGGTGCAGTGAGTAGAGAACCAGCCCTGGAGTCAGCAGGATCTGTATTCAAATGTGACCACAGGCACTTGATGCCTACTAGCTGTGTGACCTTGTGCAAGTCACTTAACCCCGATTATCTCACCAAAAAAAATTAATTCATAACCCATTCCTTGCAAAAGGTCCTTGGGGGACACTTCTGGATATTTCAAGAATTCACAGAATGGTAAAAGCCCCAAGTATGTTGGTGAAATAAATTCTGAGTTCGTGGGGAGTTCTACATTGATGGGAAGAGATATCAAATTCTTATTCTCTAATACAACATTGTCTGTGGCTTCCAATCAGTGGCATAAATGAAATTTCAGCCTCCAAAGAATTCTGATGCAAGGTCTTCTACTCTGTTCTCTTACTTTTTGAAACACTCAACCCTTGTAGAAATATTTCAAAGCCTCCTTCTTCTCTTCATTATATCATTATGGGTTCCCTCTTTCATATTGTATGTCAAGATTCACCAATACTATGAAGCTTTTCTGAAGTAGATTCAACCAGTTTCCATCATTTTAACTTTTTTTCCTTCCAGTAAACCCCCTTACAGACATATATAACTTCAAGATCAGGTGTGCTGGCACACCTTAAGAAAAATCCCCATTGGTCCTTCCTTTCTGGCCAAGAGCCAATAATAATTCTCCCTGCATGCCTGATCTATTCTATGCACCCTTTTGAAGCCCTTCCATCTTCCATCCTACTTTCCAATAGGTAGCCAGCTTTAGTTTGATATATGAAGGTTTCTTCCAGCTAAATACATCTGTATTTATCATATCTCCTTCATTAGCCTGTCATTCTCTGAAAATACAATGTTCTACATCCAGTGAGAACTCAGTAGGTGGTAATGGACTGATTCCAAAGCATTAAATTTAGAGGAATCTGACAAGTGAATGTGTCATCCTGTTGAGAAGAAAAATTCTGTACTCAGAGTCACCAAATTCCCTCCTGCTTGGTATGTTTGCTTTTACTGGCTGCTCTACATACTGTGCCACCTCTTAAACCAGGAAGCACATGGAGTTTCCTGTCCATTCAGCTTCTGAACAGGAAATGCTTGACTTTGGAACAGGCAGGAATGCACTGAGTGGACAAGTAGTGGAAGAGACAAAGGAGGAAAGAACACTGAATCAATACCAGAGGTACATTAACAATTTTTTTCCTGGTTTCACATTCAATATTTTTAAATTCTCTGTGATTTTACTAGGGTAGATATTCTTTTCATTGGTGAGGATCATGACCCATTCACACCTCTTACCTGTGTCCTCCTGAAATTCTCCACCTGAGGTTCTGTCTGACATGCTATTGACCTTCTTTTAGATACTATAATACAATAAAGGTACAAGCAGAAAGCACAAATTCACCCTTCATTTATCCCTTGCTTTCATTACATGACCAGCCCACCTCCTTTCCTATTCTAAGTCTCAAAGAAGACATGACTGTTGCTGTTTTCCCATGTGGTGCTCAGGTCTTCATTGATAATATTCAGCAGTCCATATATGTGCATCTCAATCTCTCCATCACCTTTTGGACTACCTCAATCAATCAGAAAACACTTATTAAGCTCTATACTCACACATATATAAGTATATGTGTGTGTTAATATAAAATATGTATTACATATAATATATCCACATGTGTGTATGTGTATTAAAATAAAATATATATTAATATATATTATATACAATATGCATATACACATATGTGTGTACATATGGTACACAATTTAATATGTATGCTATATATAATACACACATGCATATATGCCATAAACTCTCCTAGGGACTGGAGGTACAAAAAAAAGCAAAGAGTAGCCCCTCAAGGAGCTTACAATCTAATGCAGGAGACAACATGCAAACACATATGTAAAAAGCAAGCTATATACTGTATAAATAGGAAGAAATTAACAGAAGGAAAAGGAGTTGAGGAAGGCTTCCAATAAAAGAAGGGATTTTAGTTGAGACTTACACGAAGCTAGGAAGGTCAGTAGGCAGAGCAGAAGAAGAAGAGAATTCCTGGCATAGGGAATGGTCAGAGAAAATCCCCTGAGCTTAGAGATGGAGCATCTTGTTCCTGGAATGACCAGGAGGCTAGTGTCACTGAATGGAAGAGTATGTGTCAGGGAGTAAGGTGTAAGAAGACTTGCAAGGTAAGAAGTGTTGTATAATTTTGAAATAAATGTAAATTATCTGATTATGGACAGTAGATTAGAGGGTTTTGGGTGGAGAAGGTGGTTGCTGTTTTTGTTATTGTCCACTGAACTTAAGCTAAGGTGAAGCTGTTTACAGAGCCAAAGTATAACCCCCCAAAAATGAGAGAGGTGAAAAGACAGATTTCAGAAGGCTGTCATACAAGTCTGAAGCTGTTAGTGATAGATACTAGAGCTATTGTTGATGAGCAAATCTACCTGATCAGGAACAGTTTACTAGTGGAAACAGTTTAGCAATGGAAACATCTATTCAATTCAGCTTAGTAAGGTAAACATTTATTCAATACAGGAGTTACATCATTAAGGACTTTCACAGAGAGTTCCTCAGACAGAGAATTAGCGTTCCAGAGCTATGAGATGTCTTCAGCATTTTGGTTTTCCTCACTCGAGTTTTCTTGGCAGGTTTCTGTGAGTGCTCATTCCTCCTCACAGTTTCAGAGTGTACTGGTAGGGGAATGTGGCCCAGGTTTATGTATTGTTTGGGATGTCCTTTATTATTAATGCATTTATTATGATCTATGACTAAATGTTATGTTGTTACATTTGATTTATTGCTAAGTAGATGGTTATGTTTAAGATGTTAGAGTAAGTATTGTGACTATCTAATAGTGTAAATAGAAAAATATTTAGCAGGAACTCAACAACTGGAAGAATATTTTCCCCTTCAACAAAGTTTTGCCTAGGATTTATGGGATTTGAGGATAATTGAATGGTGGTAGAACTTCGCTGGGAACTTAGACCTGCCAGTGTAACAGCAGATTAGAAGCAAGCCAAATCAAAGAATAAGAGAGTAAGTAGGTGCCCACACGCCCAGGTGAAAGATGAGAGGTGTTATGGTGCACCCATTACAAATGCATTACCTTTCTTAGCAGCCATATGACACTTGACTCATTTTGACCTTTTATCCAACTCTACCAATCAGATCCTTTTTATAACACTTGTTATTAAGCAAGGAATACCTTATCCCACAGCTGTCATTTCTTTCCTAAATTACTATATAGGATTTTACTTTTAATCCTATTCAATTTGGGATTAGTTTCAATCTCTCTAGTTAGTCTTACCATTTTAAATTTGATGCATGACACCTTATATCTATATCTGTCATTTAAAAATTTTATGTTCAATTCCTTATCTAAGATGATGATTAAAATTTGTAAAGGTAGAAATCATTTGTGACCATATTTTCAGAAATTAGTTTTAAAAACTATGGTTCATACATCTCTTTCATTTTCACTTCTCAGAATCTGCTTTCATAAAGCCTAAAGATCGTTTCTGGTTATTCTTAGCTTTTTAAAGCTATTTTAAACTATGGTTCATACATCTCTTTCATTTTCACTTCTCAGAATCTGCTTTCATAAAGCCTAAAGATCGTTTCTGGTTATTCTTAGCTTTTTAAAGTTATTTTAAACTGAATTTTGATTTCAACTTACTTGTTACACAGTTGAAAACAACATGGTTACTTCTCATAAGATTCTAGTCACTTTCATATACTTAAGTAGTTATTCATCTTCATTGCAATAGCCAGCAACAATGAGCTAAATGATCTTTAAACAGTTCTTATTTAGTTTCTGATTCTCCATAAATAAGAAAATTTATCAGTTCAGAGAATCAATTATTCTGTCCAACAGATGTGGGATGCGTATGCCTTATATTTAATATATATATATATTTACATGGGGTGTAGGATGTGTTCAGGGAGGACCAGTACCTTTGGTGTGATGGCTACTAAGCCTTTTTTTGGTGCTCTTTCTACTTTTGGTGTCCACCTATTCCACCCAACTCTCACCTGTGACTCCAAGAAGCTGCAGCATGTACAGCGACCACACCTGGGTAAACCGCTTCAGCAGATGGGTCAGACCAGGTTGAGGGTAACCAAGGCTCCTCAAACCCATTGGTGAGTTAGGTAGGTGTCTTCACCAAGCATCTGAAGACTTTCTCTGTTGGAATGGGCAGATGAGACCAATTTGTTCCAACAACCATGAAGGCAGATGAAGCAGGTGATGTGGAGTACTTAGAGCTTTGCTAGACACCAAAGATGCCAAGGTCATCTACTGCATCCTGAGCCATAGCCAGTTATCTTGACTGTCTTGCCACTGGACTATGATGAGTCTGGAGGAGAGAGTGAGGCTGACTACTTCATGCAACTCTGCCTCACTTAAATCTAATTTGTGCATGAATCAAAAGACATAATCCATACCATTTCACTATTATGCCTCAAAGTCCTGTGGTGACAGGCAAGTGAGGAAGCAGCAGGTGAAGATACACTGGAATCTGTAGTCACAACCTTGCACACAGGCGGGTCAGGCCATAGAGTCATTTCTCATTGAAAGCAGCAGTGGGAAACAGTAGTCCCCTGCGTGCCTTTTTAAGGCTACTCACCTCCTGGTGTGAGGAAGGGGGCTAGAAAAGGTGCCCTAAATATTCTCTGCTTACCCAACCATGGCCCGATTACCATGGCAGGTGGGGAATCACACTATGTGGTCGAAACACAAAAAAAAATGTACAAAAACATCTGCAAAGATGATTCCACTCACCATCGGCACATGGAACATGTACACACTTGTAGACAACACAAAGTCCAGTAGACCTGAAAGACATACTGTTCTTGTTGCAAGAGAACTAAATAGGTACCGCATCCAAATAACACCCCTGAGTGAAACAAGGTTGGCAAATGAAGGTCAACTTATTGAAGTTGGAGTTGGATACACATTTTTCTGGAGTGGGTGCAGTGAAGGGGAGTGCCATGAAGCTGGCGTGGGTTTTGCAATCAAAACTAATCTAATCAGCAAGCTGGTATGCTTGTCAAAAGGAGTGAATGACAAGTTCATGACAATGTGATTGCCACTCACAGGAAAACTCCATGCCACCATCATCAGTGCCTATGCTCCCACCATGACAAACCCTGAAGAAGTCAAAGAAAAATTTTGTGAAGACCTAGAGACCCTTATCATCAATGTGCCAAAAGATGACAAGCTTATCATTCCAGGTGACTTTAATGCTAAAGTAGGATCAGACTGCCAGACTTGGCAGGAAGTCCTAAGGAGGAATGGAGTTGGAAACAGCAACAGCAATGGTCATTTACTGCTGAAGATTTGTGCATCGCATGACCTTCTCATCACCAAAATGTCTTCCATTTACCTAAATGCAACAAAACTTCATGGATGTACCCTTGCAGCAAACATTGGCATTTAATAGACTATGTGATTGTAAGGACAAGACACAGATAAGGAGAGAGTGACAAAGGCAATGTGTCCCTGGACTGATCATAGACTTATCCTTTCCAAGCTAAATATTCACATTCATCAAAAGCACCACCCCCAAAGCAAAATGATGACCAGAAGAATTGAATTAGAGCTCTTCTCTGAGCATGAACAGTTTGGTGCTAACTTGGAGGGAAAGTTGAGCCAACACAGTTGGCAACAGTGGAGCAGAGATGGAATAGGTAGTATTCAGAGATTTGGTGTACAGCACTGCATTTGCTCATCTGGTTCAGAACACTCATAAACAACAAGGTTGGTTTGATGAAAATGATGGAGAAACTCAGAAGCTGATAAACAAAAACTGAGGACTCCAAAGGATATGCCAGCAGGATAGTTCATCCATCTCTAAGAAGGCAGCATTTAATTCCATCAAAAGCAAAGTACAAACAAAGCTTAGAGAGATGCAGGATTCCTGGTTCCGTAAAAAGGCAGATGAAATTCAGTTTTATGCTGATAGTAACAATACAAAGCCCTTTTATGATTCCCTGAAAGCTATTTATAGATCAAAAACCTATGGTACATCACAACTACTCAGTGCTGATGGAGCTACATTGATTAGTGATAAGGACATGATCCTCGAGAGATGGGCTGAACACTTCCGTAGTGTTCTCAACAGACCATCATCAATCAATACTGATGCCACTGACTTCAGGTTGAAGTCAGTCCTTCCTTAGCTGAACTTCCAACTGAAGAAGAGGTTTTGAGGGTCATTAGGCTCCTTTCATGTGGCAAAGCCCCTGGTGCTGATTCTATTCCAGCTGAGATTTACAAGGTAGGGCGACCATTGCTCATACAACAACTGATTGGCAAGAGGAAGTTATCCCCCAGGAGTTCAAGTATGCCTCCATTGTCTATCTCTATAAAGGTAAAGGGAATAGGTTGTCCTGTGACAATCACAGTGGGGTCTCTCTCTTAGTCATTGCTGGCAAAATTCTTTCTAGAGTCCTCCTTAATAGGCTGATCCTTCACCTGGAAGATGGTCATATATTTGAGAGCCAGTGTGACTTCAAAAAGGTCCGAGGAGCAGTCAATATAGTACTTGCTGACTGACAACTCCAGGGAAAGTGCCAGGAGCAGAACAGAGGTCTCTATACAATGTTTGTAGATCTGACCAAAGCCTTTGATGCTGTTAGTCATGAGGGCTTATGAAAAATTATGTCAAAATTTGGTTGCCCGGAGAAGTTCATCAATATTGTACATCAATTTCATGATGGCATGTTTGCCTGGGTTCTGGATAATGAACAAAGCTCTCATGCCCTCCCAGTCACCAATGGAGTAAAACACGGTTGTGTGCTTGCTCCTAGCATGGTGTTTTCAGTCATGTTGCCAAATACTTTCAATGAAGATGAACATGGCATCAAGGCCAACTACCATATTGATGGTAAGTTCTTCAATTTGAAAAGGCTACAAGCCAGGACCAAAGTGGAGGGAGTGTTGATGCATGATTTTCTATTTGCAGATGATTGTGCACTCAGTAGCCTCTGTAGCTGAGATGCAACAAAGTATGGATCAATTCTCTGCTGCCTATGCTAATTTTGGCCTAATAATTAACACTAAGAAAACACAGGTGCTCCATCAGCCACCTCCACACCATCCATATGTAGAACCATCGATTACAACAAATAGAGAAGTTTTAAGTGCTGTGAATAAGTTCACTTACCTTGGTAGTGTACTTTCTAGGAATGTACACGTTGACAATGAGGTTGATGCACTGCATTGTCAGAGCTAGCACAGTGTTTGGGAGGCTCCCAAGAAAAGTTTGGGAAAGAAGAGGTATTAGACTGACTTCCAAACTGAAGGTCTACAGAGCTGTTGTGCTAACGTCATTGTTCTATGCCTGTGAAACATGGACAGTCTACCAGTGCCTTGCTAGAAAAATGAATCTCTTCCATTTGAACTGTCTTAGGAAGATTCTGAGGATTACCTGGCAGGTTAAGGTATCAGACACTGAAGTCCTTGCTCAAACTGAATTACCTAGCATTCAAACTATGCTTCAAAGATCACAACTCCGATGGGTTGACCACATTGTCCAAACGCAAAATACATGCTTGCCAAAAAGACTATTTTATGGAGAACTCGCATGGGGCAAGCAATCACATGGTGGTCAGAAGAAGTGATATAAGGACATTCTCAAGGTCTCTCAAGAACTTTGGATTTGACTGTGCAACATGGGAAAGGCACTGTCACAGGACTGTTCAGCATAGTGTGTCCATATCAGAAAGGGTGCTGTACTGTATGAGCAAAGCAGAATTGAGATAGCACAAAGTAAACATAGAATGCTCAAATTTGGGGTATCTACCCCAAATATTCACACGAACTACCTGTGTCCAACTTGTGGTAGAGCATTCCAAGCTCATATTGATCTGATCAGCCATAGTCAGACACACTGAAATTTCACTTTATCATGGTGATGTCATTTTGGTCCTCTTGGAGAATGAAGGACAATAATCAATCAACATATATTCAAAGTAGTCTCTAGGGTACTGTATAAGCAACTAAAGAATAAAAAAAAAACTTTCTATATGAGGTGGTATCTGAGTTGCCCTATGAAGAAAATTAAGAATTCTAAGAGGCAGAGGTGAAAAGTGAGTTATTACTGCCAAGGGGCAACGGTTTATGAAAAGGAACAGAAAGAGAGATGGAATGGCATATATGAGGTGCAGCAATTGGACCAGTTGGGTCAGACCATAAAGTTTGTGAAAGGAAATGATGTATAACCTTCTAAAGGTAACTGCAACCAGATTTTGAGAAATTTTAATTGCCAAAGCAAAGAGTTTGCATTTTCTCTTGGAGTCAGTGAATAGTCACTGATACTTCTTGAGCAGAGATGTGATACAGTCAGACCTGGGCTTTAGGGATAGCCTTTAGTTAGTTGTGTGGTTGATACATTAGAGTGAGAAGAGACTTGGAGCAGGAAAACCAATTAGGAGTCTTTGATCAGTCGGTGTTAAGGGCCTAAACTAGGATGTGGGCTGTGTGAGTGGAGCTAATAGAATGGATAAAAGAAGATATTGTAGAGGAAGGATTGACAAGACTTGGAAGCTATTTGAATAAGGGTAGCTAAGAAGTAAGAGCCAACCAGGGAGTAGAAAGCTGTGACTAAAAAGATGGCGGTGCTTTCATTGGAGGCAATATTTCAGGAGGGAAATTAGGAAGAGGGAGGGTTAGAAGATAATATAATGACTTCTGTTTTGGACATGTTGAATGGATATATTCAGGGTATTATCCAATAGTTGTACCTGCTGTTTTATCTAAAGTATAGCCTATAGTATCTTCCCAATATACTTTGGGAAAATCTATATTTGGGGTAGGCAAGGGAAGAAATGTTTCTAATCTGCTGCCACTGGTATGGCTCATCCTTCTACTTCCACAAAATCTCTTTCATCCTTTTCTCTCCATTCATACTGCCATCAACATAGTTCTAGTCAAAAATGGGCATAGGAAGTGGACCTGGACTATGGCAATTGTCTTCTAATTGATCTTGATGTATCCACCCTTTTCCTTCTTCCATCCATATTCAAATTACTGCCAAATTAATATTCCAAAAGGACAGGTGACTGTGTCACTTCCCTCCTTAAGAAGCTTCAATGGCACTATAATACCTTCAGGATAAAATACAGACTCTTCTGTTTGGTATTTAAATTCCTTCATAATCTACTGCTAGCCTACCTTTCTAGCCCAATTGTACTTTATACTCTTTAATACACTGTTATGTCCTAACTGACTTACTTGCTGTTCCCTGCTCCAACCTCTTACCCTTTTCATAGGATGTTCCCCTTGCTTTGAATTCACTCCCCCCTCACCTGTGATTTATCTTTGATTTCCTTCAAGGCTCAGCTCCAGGGTCATCTCATTAATTAGGAAACCTTTCCTAATTAATCCAGTTTTTATATTTTCTTTCTCTCCTTGCTGAAATTATTTGTATTAATTTTATTCTTGTTCCGAATTTGCTGGTCGGCTATGTCCATTTTGCTTAATTGAAAGTTAAGTTCCCTGAGGGTAGATATTATTTCATTTTTGTCTTTGTGTCTCCTATGTCAAGTACCATGCTTGGTCTATAGTAGATATATAATAAATGTTGGTTGAATTAAATTAAATTGACTGCATTTACACTCCTAGAATCTCTATTGCATACATCAGAATCATGAGAATTTTTTTTAATTTCTTGCATAAAATTAAATCTGTTAAATCCCTGGACATAGATATACCTCTTGAAAGTAAAGAGGTAAGGGGCCACATTGGACTAAAACTAAAACTTAGATAATACTAGCATTGTCCTCTTTATGGATACAGAATAATAACACTATAATATAACTCATAAGCCATTGACTTATAAAGTCAATTTGATCTCAGAACACATTCACTATGAAAATCTAGGGAATTTTCTCTGGCCAGAGAAGATGTTATATGATTGTGAAGCTAAGTAGTCAGAACACAGTTTATTATTAACTGTGAGAAACATGCTGGCATTGAAGTGTCTACTATCAGTGATGTGTTTTTTATAAATAAAACTAACTGGAGAAGTGAGATAATTATTCAGTACCTATGAATCAGTCCTCACTTTTCTTTCCCATATTACCCACAGAAAGTAGTAGAAGAAGGCAAGGGGGAGTGGGAGGAGGATAGCTTAACTTATCCCACACCTTTTTCAACTTTCTCCTCTTTAAGTTTGTCATGATGATCAAATGAAAAGATGCACATAAAGTCTGATTAATGTTAACATGTTATATAGATGTGAGTTATTTTAGGCAAGTAATGGAATGGAATGGAAAGAGGACTCCAAATCAGAAGACCTAGTTTCAAGGTTCAGTTTATTAGCTGTGAGATCCTAGGCAAGTAAATTAACCTCTCTTTGCTTCAATAACAAGATGAGAAAAATTATACTATGTACCTCATTGAGCTGTTGTGAGACTCAAAGAAGAAAATGTAAGGGGATGGGGACTTTTAGCATAAGAGAGGCCCCAATTGCTTCCTGTGAAATCTTACCTCTTCTGTTCTATGATCCTTATTAAGGATGCCCTGGACAAGTACATAGAATTTTTTTTTATACAGATGCCATATAGATGAGAAAACCAGATTATAGGTTAAAAATTATTGTTTTCTCCACTATCCTTTTTGATGATAACAGTCAGATTTTTCCAGTTCTTTGGTATCCTCCATTCTTTCAGATACCTCAAGAATGAATTCTTCAATTCCCTCAAAATTGTGATTCCTTCAGTGCAGACCTCCTATGTGTATTTGCTCCAGTCCAACTATTTCCACTTCTTCTAGTAGCATGTCTAGGACTGTGAAAGGAAAGCCCAAGTAGGGTGGCTCCATTGTCTATGAAGGTGAAGATTTATTAAGGAGATCTCCTGCCCACTTCCTCTTTTGTAATATTTGTAATGGCAACCATGCATCTCACTATTGTTCTTTAGATCACCCTCAACTTCAGTTCTGCAGATCCTGCAAATTCTATAGTATTTCATAACTTACATTCATGCAATATCATTGGAAGAATCCTATTAGAAATATAACCTTTTGTTTCACACAAAAGTTTAGAGTCCCTAAAAGTACTTTTCAGCTTTCTAAAGGCAATCCAGCCTACAGTTTTCACTTTTAATTGTGAATCCAGTTCACTATCCATTACAATATCTGTCCGCAACATAGATAAGCTCAATAGGTTGTCCAACCTATGGTAACTTATTATCTGAACTGGGGTCTTGCTATATGGATAGTTAGCTCAAACTCTTGAATAGTACAAATAGCACTTAGGAGACTGCAATCTTCTTGGGCTTGAGTCCATTAGTGCAATGGCATCCACAAATAGGAACATCTGGAAGACTTCACCATCTATAGGGAAATTCTCTTCAGCTTGGGAGAATAAAGTTATCTCTTGTTACATGTCCTTTTTAAGTCTCACTGATATGAAACAAAGTTATTTCTGTTCTTACATCTTTCAAGGTATCTTAGATAATTATACACGTATACATAAGATACCTTCTTATAGGAGAACTCTTGAAGAAGTTCGTTCTACTGAGTCAAATTTTTTTTGTAGTTAACAAATTATAAATCAGTGGAATCTTATAACATTTATACTTCTCAGCTGTGTGATCATAAAGATATGGACTCCCCTAGAACATTACTTGTGCAAGCCTTCAAAAACCCAGGGTTCCTTAGGTACCACAATGAAACATTAAAGTAGGACTTTGTAGAAGGTTAATTTGAACTATTCAAAATTAAATACTTATTTACTATGTGGAGAGGAATTTTCTGGATTTAAAAATATCACCGATGTCCCATGTTCTTCGGGGGGGAAAGATGCCCAGAAGATTCTGGATGAGTTAAAAAAAAGTATTATTAAAGACACAGCTACTCTTGACCTTGTGACACAGTCACCTCCATCAAATTTTTTTATGTGTTCTTTGAGCTGAAAACCTTTGGCAACTTGTACAATAATCTACCATGAGACATCTGCAAAAACACACAAAATACAGGAAAATACAAACAAAAAAAGTCACACATGAGCACCAGAACCCAGGATCTTTTTGACATGAAAATGCTTTATTTGACTGTCTTCTTCCTCTACTAAAGTATAATGCGGGCAATCTAAACATCCTCTTAAAAGGCTGAGGATTTCCCTGCTTTTACATACTGCCTCCAGGTATCCTCAGAGTGGAGGGATTCTTTATTAGATATATTAACAATAACTGCTGTATTGCTCTCCTACAGACCAACCTCCTTGGGATTATCATAATGAAGATATACAATTACAAACATAATATTTTAAGAGTTCTCTTCCTTGTGCACCTTACATGTTTTTCTCTAGGTAGCTGTTTGACCTTTCTCTGATTCTTATTCTAAGTGATGGCTTCCAGCAAAAAAAATTAACAGTTTTGGCATGAAAGGGAGAATAGATAGAGGATGGCACCTCAGTGGTTGAGTGAAGGTTTTTATGATAAGAACTGACTTTGCTTGTAAGTAACTATGAAGGGACCAGTCAAGAAGGAAAAACTGAAAAGAATTGAAAGATAGAAACTGATCAGTGGGACTGTCTCTAGGCTCAAATTAAGGATCCAAAAAAAAGGATCAACCCTGGTGAAAAGTAAGAGCCACCTTTTCCTCTGAAATGAGAAAAGGAGGACAATATGGGTTAAGATTCTAAGAATTTTAGTTGTTGGAGGTGAGAAAGTTGAAGGAGTTCATGAAATATGGCTTGCTGGATCTCAGTAAACTGGGAGGTGAGGTCTTTTGCTATGGAAAAGGAAAGGAGAGGCAGGGTAATTGGACTTTAAGGCATTGTTGAGAAGAGAGAAAAAGGATTTTAAGAGTCAATACCAAGAACAAGATTGGGAATCATGGTGCAACACAAAGATTTCCAAGTCATAATCCAGCTGCAATTACAATGCATTGGTTGATGTGAATGCAATCAGCTATTTTTCAAGATTTTTCCTAACAGTGCTCAGCTGCTTAGCTGCAAAACCAGAAGTTCCCTAGGGTTGTAGCCAGAGCTGCAGATTAGATGGATGAGAATTACAGAAGGTCAAGGGGTGAAGGGATTCATTGAAGCGGTTGACATGGGATCAGTTCTGGGCAAGGAGCTGCTGGCGGCAGCCTTAGCGAAGGGACTGGCCTTTTTTTTCTTCACTTTGAGACTGCCTTTGTCTAGTCTATAAAAAGAGAAAGCTCAGATCTGAGCTGATCTTGCTTTCTTTGGAGTTGATATTATGACTGAGTGTTAATTAGAGGAAAAAGTCAGTCATGCATCTTAGAGGGGCTTGACTTGCTAAGTGTTGGTCCCTGCATCCTCATATTGTGTTCCCCCCATGCTGTACATGTACCAGGGAAAGTCTTTCATACCAGGCTCTGAGCCAAGTTGCCTGATGTCTTAGGCACAGGGGTTGGCCAAAGCATTGAATAATGATGACTCTGTTACAAGATCAGTGATAGATGGGTCTCTTAACAAAACATTGTGAGGCTTTCCCAAGTCTTGAGAAGGGCCTGTGTTACAGAATATGGTCTACTGGGGTTAAGTCACATACTTTGAGAATAACTGCAGATTCTTCATGTTCTCACCTTAAACAATAACATTAGGAGATAAATGGAGACAATGTATAAATTAGGTGAAAAGCATCTAGAAATGAAGCTCGGCGAGGTGTGAAATCACTCTGTTCCTAGCCCCGGTGTATTCCATATTGTTAGTTCTTTCTTCCCCTTCTTGGATAAACTCCTTGAGAAAGTCATCTACAAGTCTGATCTCAGACGCTAGCTATGGGATCCTGGGTAAGTCACTCAACCTCAGCTTCTTCAACTATAAAACAGGGATGATAACAATAATAACACCTACCTTGAAGAGTCAATGGGAGGATCAAATGAGATAATAATATCTATTAAATCCCATAGCACAATGCTTAGCACATTTGTTGTTCAGGCGTTTTAGTTTGTATCTGACTCTTCATGACCCCATTTTGGTTTTTCTTGCCAAAGATTATGGATTATTTTGCTATTTCCTTCTCCAGCTCATTTTACAGATGAGGAAACTGAGGCAAACAGGGTTAAGTGACTTGCACAAGGTCACACAGTTAGTAAGTGTCTGAGACTGAATTTGAACTCAGGTTTTCCTGACTCCAGGCTCAGCACTCTATCCACTGCAATCCCTAGCTACCCCACCCAGCACATAGTAAGCCCTATATAAATGCTTATTCCCTTCTCCTTCCATCCCCTACCAATGATCTTTTATTTGTCAAATATAATGACCTTTTCTCAACTCCCTTATCAACATTCTTATCAATGTCTAGGGCATGCAGTGGAATTCCATAGGACACAATGAAGGGGAAAGGAGGTGGTGGAAAGGTGGAAAGGTAGAAGTTGGCCTGGGAACGACTGGGATATGAGGCTAATTTGGATAGGATATAAAATAGGAAGAAAGAATTGGGTCATATAGCTTGCACCTACAATGATGAAAACAGATACTGGAACAAGTAGGTGGGGATACTTATTAGCATGCCATTAATTTATCTAAAAACTTAAAAAATCTTTACCTTATAATAACTCATTCACATAGCACTTTATGGGCATGAAACGATTTATGTACATTGTCACATATGTATTATTTTACCCTGTAGGATCCGAAAGTGAGATATAAATCCAATGTAAAATGCACACTAGGATCATTTCCACCACTATAGGATGTCAACTTACTTAGTTAACAACTTCATAGCAACATAATATGCCAGTTTTCAAGAAAATAAAGGTCAATACATTCGACTGAAGCCTGTAAGAGAAAGCTCATATTTCTGGTAATTTTGCTGGCACAACAATAAAAATCTCAAACATTTTCTTCCATTCATATTTGAGTTTTATGAAATCATCCAGCACATTAAGCACAACTTAATCCTCAAATCTTAAATAAAAGAGGAAAACGTTATCTAGGACCATTATCTACCTTACAAATTCCTATTCAATATTCAGAATCCAACCAATCAAGATAAGTCTGCCCAGAAAACTCCCTAAGAAAACTTTTCTTTTCCAAGGGGCCAAAACAATGAAACAATGCAAGACTGCAATAGCAACTTAGATTTGTCTAGCAGAGCTGAAAGCAGACTCACATGTTGAAAAGGTCCAAAAAGAAGAAGTTTAATAGAATAGGGAAGTCTTGGAGTGAATTTTCCATGTCAGTTCCTGCACAAAAGATAGGGTTTCCTTTTATGTTCAAATTTAGACATTGTTCAGAAAATTGAAGCCAAAGGAGAACTGAAAATGTGCTGACATATTAGCTCTGACATGTTCAGTGTTTCTGTTGAACCAACCCATGCCGAGCATGATGGAGAAAAAGTATACTTGGTTTGGTGACAGAAGACCTAGGTTTAGATCCTGACTCCAACATTTGCTATGTTTTACTAAAAAATTCTTTACTAAGCATTTACCTGTTTGCCCTTGGGGAAGCCATTTCTCTCTGACCTTCATTTTTCCTAAAGACTTCAGTAAAACACTAAAGGGGAGAAGCAGCATGGTATAATGAATAGGGGAGACAACTTTAGAATCAGGAAAATTTAAGTTCAGATCTTGACTATGTGATCATATGCAAGTCACTTAACCTTTTGGAGACCTAGATAACTCTAAAGCGGTAAGTTGCAGTACAAGGCTCAATCATCCCTTCCATTTCTACTCCTACAAATCTGAGCCCTTTAGTAGAAAAAAGTGAAGCAGATTTCTTTTTTCTTTTTTAAATACATTCTATTCATTGATGTCAGGTCATTAGAAGCAATTTAAAATATATATATATATATTCTTATTTTATTAAATATTTCTCAATTACATGTAAAACATTAACAATCTTTTAAAAATATTTTGAGTTCCAAATTCTTTTCCTCCCTAACACTCTGTTCCCCCTCTTGAGAAAGCAAGCAATTTGATATTGATAATACACGGGAAGTCATGGAAAATGTATTTCCACATTAGGCAAAAGAAAACAAAGCCAAAAAAAAAGTAAAAATAAATATGATTTAATCAGCATTCAGAGATCACCAGTTGGAGATAAATAGCATTTTTCATCATTGGTCCTTCAAAATTGTCTTGAATCATTGTACTGCTGAGAATAGCTAAATCATTCATAGTTCATAATGATGCAATATTGCTGTTAACTGTGTACAATATTCTTCCTAGGTTTTTCTGAGAGCACCCTGCTTGTCCTTTCTTAAAGCACAAGTATATTCCATCCCAATCACACACCACAACATGTTCAGTCATTCTGAAATTGATGGGCAGCTCCTTGATATCTAAATTTTTGCCATCAAAGAAGAGCTACTATAAATATTTGTGTACACATAGGTCCTTTTCCCTTTTCCTTGATGTCTTTGGTTTGGGCCAAATGGTATGCACAGTCTTCTTTGAGTATCTTTTGAAAGTGTTCTCACATATGGTTAGATTAGTTTACAACTCCATAAACAGTACATTGTTGTTCACATTTTTACACATTTCCTCCAGCATTTGTTACTGTCCTTTTCTATCATGGTAGCCAGTCTTATAGGTGTGAGGCAGTACCTCAGAATTGTTTTAATTTGCATTTCTCTAATCAGTAGTGATTTAGAGGATTTATTCATGCGACTTTTGATAGTTTTGATTTCTTCTTCTGAAAAATACCTGTTTATATCCTTTGACCATTTATCAACTAGGGAACGATTCTTATTTTTGTAGTTCACTATATATTTGAGAAATGAGACCTTTATCATAGAAACTTGGTGTAATTCCTCACGCCTACCCCTAGTTTCCTGTTTTCCTTTTAATTTTGGCTGCATTTGTTTGATTTGGACAAAAGCATTTTAATTTCACATAATCAAAATTATCTCTTTTATTTTTCATGATTCTCTCTATTTCTTATTTTGTGATAAACTCTACCCTTATCCGTAGATCTGATAGACTGAATTTCCCATGCTCCTCTAATTTATTTATGGTATCACCCTTTAAGGTTAGATCATTCTCTTTAAAGTAATTCTATGATTTGTTCTTTGACCCATTCATTTTTAGGATTAGATTATTTATTTTCCAATGAATTTTTTATCTGTACTTCCATGGCCCTTTATTAAATGTAATTTTTATTGCATTGTAGTCTGAAAAGAGTAGCTTTAATATATCTGCTTTTCTGCATTTGGTTCTGAGGGTTTTATGACCTAATACATGGTCAATTTTTGTGAAGGTGCTACATACAGCCAAGAAAAAGGTAGACTCCTTTCTATTCATAGTTTTCTCCAGAGGTCTATCGTATCTAACTTTTCTAAGATTCTATTCGCCTCCTTGACCTTTTTCTTATTTATTTTATGGTTAGATTTATCTAGCTCTGAGAGGAGAAAATTGAGGTCTCATACTAGTACAGTTTAACAGTTTATTTCCTCCTGTTACTCATTTAACTTTTCCTTTAAGAATTTGAATGCAATGCCTTTGGTGCATATATGTTTAGTCTTTTTACTGCCTTATCTACGATTCTTTTAAACAATGTTTCCCTGCTTATATCTTTTAATTGTCTGTTTTAGTTTTTGCTTTGTCTAAAATAATGATGCTCCTGCCCTGTATTTTTTTTAAACTTCAGCAGAAGCATGATAGATTCTGCTCCAACCCCTTATTTTATCTTCCTCTGTGGGTGTTTTTCTTTGTTTCAAGTGCAATTCTTGTAAGCAGTATTTGGTTTGATTCTGGTTTCTAATCCATTCTGCTATCCTCTTTCATTTTATGAGTTTATCTCATTCACATTCACAGTTATGTATAATAACTGTGCATTTCCTTCCATCTTATTTTCTTCTGTATTCTCTCTCTCTCTCTCTCTCTCTCTCTCTCTCTCTCTCTCTCTCTCTCTCTCTCTCTCTCTCTCTCCCCTACTTGTTCCTTCCCTAAAATCTGTTTTGCTTCTGACTATTACCTTCATTTATCTGCCCTCCCTTTTACCATCTCCTGCTTTATATTGCCCCTTTCCTTCCTACTACCCTGTTGAGTGAGATAGATTTCTATTGCCAATTGAGTATATCTATTTCCCTCTTAGAGCCAATTTAGATGTCAGTGAAATTCAAGTATTATCTCCACTACTACCATTTTCCTTTCCACTGTAAAAACTCTTCCTTGCATGCCTCTTCTAAGTGAGATACTTTCCCCCATTCTCTTCTCCCTTCATTCAAGAATCCTTCATTCTTGTCTATCCATTCTTTTTACATCACCCCAATATAAGCATGTCATTCTCATACCCTCTTTCCTTGTAGAATCCTTCTAACGGCCCTATTAATAATTAAATTCTTAGAAGTTAAATGTATGATCTCATATAGAAAGGATAATAGCTTAAATTTATTGAATCCTCTTTGATATCTCTTTCGTGCTTACCTTTTTATTTCTCCCTTGAGTCTAGTATTTGAAGGTTAAATTTTCTATTCAGCTTTGATCTTTTCATCAGAAATGTTTGAAAGTCCTCTATTTCATTAAATTTCCCCTTGAAGAATTATACTCAGTTTTACTGGGTGGGTTGTTCTTGGTTGTAAACCCAGCTTTTTGCTTTCTAAAATATTATATTCCATGTCCTCCATTACTTTAATGTGGAAGTTGCAAAATCTTGTGTGATATTGACTCTGTCTCTGTGATATCTGAAATATTTCTTTCTGGGGGCTTGCAATATTTACTCCTTGACCTAAGAACTCTGGGATTTGGCTATAATATTCATAAGAGTTTTCATTTTGGGACCTCTTTCAGATGGCAAATGGTGGATTCTTTCAATTTTTAATAGACTCTCTAGTTCTAGGATATTGGGGCAGTTTTCCTTGATAATTTCTTGAAATATGATGTCTAAGTTTTTTCTTTGATCATGGCTTTCAGGTAGTCCAATGATTCTTAAATTATCTCTCCTTAGTCTATTTTTTAGGTCAGCTGTCTTTCCAATGATAATTTCATATTTTCTTCTATGTTTTCATTCTTTTGACTTTGTTTCTTAATGTCTCATGGAATCATTAACTTCCACATGCCTGATTCTAATTTTTAAGGAAACATTTTCATCAGGGAGTTTTTCCTCATTCACCCAAATCTGCTTTTTAAAGAGTTATATTCATCAGTGAAACCAATAAAATTTTTGTACCTCTTTTTTCCATTTGACCACTCTGTGTGTGTCTTTCCTCAAACTGTTCATGGGGTTTTTTTTAAAATAATTTCCTTCCTTTACTCTCATTTCTTCACCTAATCTTTCCTCTACCACTATTTCATTTTGGAAATTTTTTTTAGGTCTTCCAGTAACTCCTGTCAAGCTTATATCCAATTCACATTTTTTGGAAGTATTTCTTATACCTTTTTTTGACTTCATTGTCTTCTTCTTGGTTTGTGTCTTGATCATCCTTGTCACCAGAGAAACTTTTTGTGGTCAGGTCCTTTTTTTGTTGTTGCTTGCTCCTTTTCCATTCTACTTCTTGATTTTTAACTTTATGTTAAAGTTGGACTCTGTTTCCGGAATAGGGGAGGTGGATGCCTCAAGTTTTAGGCTTTTTGTCACTGTTGTTTGTTGTTTTCGGTGCTTTTAGGGTGGTGCGATCTGAGGAGAGGTGTGGTCACTGTTTTTCTAGAATCCGGTTCTTACCTAGGAATGGTCCCTGATTTCTTGGGACCAGAAATGATGCTGTTCCTCAAGGTCTCTGATCCTTTGTCACCAAAAGTGATACTGCCCCTCAAGGCTTCTGTTCCTTTCTGATCAGAAGTGTTTCTCTCTGTCCTTGAACTATGATCCAGAAGTGCATATCTTGACCTGCATCCAGTACTAGCACAGTTGTATCTTGTTTCCAGGCCCCCTTACTGTCTCTGGCTTGAAAACTCCTGAAGTTGATGCTTTTTCTGTCCCATCTAGTCCCATCACTGGTGTTTGATTGATGTGGGTTCTGGGTGAGCATCCACCCTTGTGACACATATCCCTCTTTTCAACCTCTTAAGATGTCTTAGACTGAAAGAATGTCTCACTTTGACCTTTTTTTGGCTCTGCCACTCTATAATTTGATTTGAGGTATTATTTTAAAGTTGTTTGGATGGGAATGCTGGGAGAATCCAGCTAAGTGTTTTTTCTACTCCTCCATCTTGGCTCTACCTAGAAGCAATTCTCATATCAAAATCTAGCACTTTTGATAAAAGCAGACTTTGTTTCTCTAGCAGACTAATAATTTGGGTGATAAAAGTGTGCCACTAATTATAGTTGAATAAATATTTGAACTACAAAAGAGTAAAAAAATTAGTCTCTCCAAAAAATTGCTATAAAAGGGGCTAGGATAATATAAAATTATCCAACAATAATAGTTCATATCTCTGTCTTATTTTCAGGCTCCCATAATACTTGCTTGAAACAATTAGGTGAGGGAAGAAAGGCAGGCATCATCATTTCCATTTCACAGAAAAAGCATGTAAAGTTTAGAAGGATCAAGTAATATACCCAGGATCAAACAGCTTATGACTCTACATTGTGTATTTCTTGACTCCAGATTCAGTGCTCTCTCAACAGAATCAGAGAATATCAGATTTTTAAGGAACCTGAAAACCCATCCTGTACATTTGGTGTCTGAACAGGAATTACCTCTATGAAAACACTGGCAAATAGTCTTTGACTGGAGATGTCTTGTGAAGGAATGCCCAGTGCCTCTCAAGGCTATTCATTATTAGACTGCTGTAATTGTGAAGAAAGTTTTTTCCTGACATCATCCCTAAATCTTCCTCTCTCTAGTTTTTACTCAGAGTTAGTAGGTTTGTACTATAGGGCCAAGCTGAACAAGTCTATTCCCTCATCAGTAAAACAGCTCTTCAAATTTTGAAGATAACCTTTATGGCCCTGAGTCTTCTCCTCCCCAGTTTAAAGATCCTAATTCCAGTGACTCATTGTTGAATTGCATGGTTTCTAGTCCTCTTTCCATCTTGGTCATGTTTTCCTACATGCACTCTAGTTTCTCAGTGTCCTTCAAGTTATTAAAAAACACATTCAGCACCTATCTCATGCCACACATTGTGCTAGACTCATGGGTGAAGAGTCAAAGAAAGTTTCTTGAGACACTTCACTTAATTCTAACCTCCAAACTGACATCAACTGACATCACTGACAACTATCTTGGAGATCTAGACATTAAAACAAGTTAGAATTGACATGGGAGACTCAATAGATAGAATGCCAGGCCTAGAGTCAGGAAGATTCATCTCTCTAAGTTCAAATCTGGCCTTAGACAATTTATTATTAGCTATGTGACCCATGAAAAGTCACTTAACCCTGCCTCAGTTTCCTCATCTGTAAAATGAAGCAGAGAAGGAAATGGCAAACCACTCTAGTATCTTTGCAAAGAAAACCCCAGATGAAGTCACAAAAAATTGGACATGACTGAACAAGACAATAGAGTAAATATTATTTATTTAGGTGGCACCTAAGTGACTTAGTGGATAAAATTCTGGGCCTGGAGTCAGGAAGGCCTGAGTTCAAACCCAGCCTCAGACACTAGCTGTGTGACTTAGGGCAAGTCATTCAATCTCTTTTTGCTTTAATTCCCTAGAAAGGAAAATGATAAGCCATTCCAGTATCTTTGCCAAGAAAACTACACAGACAGTATGGACCATGGGGTCATGAAGAGTCAGACGTGACTCAACTGAACAACAAAAAAGTATCATAGGGTCACAGTTCTATCACCTTTGACTTAGATCTAAAACTATTAGCCCCTAAGACATCCTTTTAGTATCTCCACTATTGGGAAAGTTGCAATGGCATTCAATCACCCAAACAAGAACATTTTATGAAGCACCTCTTGGGAATCAAGCCCTGACCAGAAACAAGATCATAGAGATATTTGATTTAAAGCTTGAAGGGATATTTAGAGATTACCAACCCCTTCATTTTCAGATGAGAAATCTAAGGGCCATAGAGGAAAATACGATCATTTAACCTCACTAAGATATAAGAGTCAAGATCTGAACCCAAGTCTTCTAAGTCTAAATCTAGAGCTGTTCGTGTTGCAAATGTTTTAGAGACATGTTTGGTGGCTTCAGGTGCCACCTGTGACACACTGATGTAAAGCTTGTTCATGCTTCAGTTCAATTTAAAGATGGTTTGAAGTGACTACATGAGAAAGATTTGTGGTTACCAAGACTAGAGAGATAGTTATTGCAGAATAAACAAGATCAAATCCATCCCCATTAGCCTTGAAAGGGCAGCCCTGAACAGCATAGCCAATCCCAGACCTCACCCTGTACTCTGTGGAACAGTTTGAGATGGCATCAAACATACACAGCAATAATAGGATGCCTCCCAGCCTGAGCTGACTCATGCCCCTTTGTTACTGACCCTTTGTATGGTCCTTTGAGCAAGAAGTGTCTAGGGTAGTATCACCTAAACCACTTGCTGCATTCGAGATTGGTCTATCTCAAAGAAGCCCTATCCTGACCTCAATCCTTTTGTGCTGACTCTCTATTCTTTTTCCCAGCATTTCTCATGAGCCATAGGCCAATGAAGAGAGGTGGATTCTTTTTCTCTCCCTGTGTTCTAGGAATTGGATATGTCCACAAATAAATTTTGACGTTGATGATTCACAGGATGTGGACTGTAACTGAGAAAGGGAAGCAACATATAGCACACCATTCATCATCCTGAACAGAGTTCACTGTCCACTTCATGACCTTGTAGAGATGCCAATAAATTTGTCCCTAGCCTAAGTATATGATTTACCTCTCCTGACACAATTCTGTGAGGTGTCTCTAAGGGGAAACAATAAAACATGAACTGAGGGAACAGTCCATGTCTGTCTTATCTCAGAAGAAGATAAAGTTAGGAGGTAGGCAAGATTGGTCCCTGGGAAACACAAGCCTAAGCATAAAGGCAGAGCACATATGTCATATATATGTCTATCACAAAGGAGATAAATGATGTCAGTAGAGGATCTGGGACTTCCAAGCCAATGCTGAAGCCAAAACTACATGACTACCCTAGAGAACTCAATGACAAGTTCAATAAATATTAGCATGTGGGTCAGTTACTGGTATAATAGAGAATCAAGAAGACTAGAGTTCAAATCATGCCTTTCCCATTTACTAGTCACATGACCATGAGTAAGTCACTTAAACTTTCTGAGCTTCAGTGTCCTCATACGTAAAATTGGAATAATAACATATTATTGTGTTACTTCTAGATGACCTCCTTCCTTGTCACTTCCAACTGTTACCCCTCATGGCACAGAAATCCACCTAGTCCCCACCCTGAAATCAGTGTAATAATGGCCATTTTAGACATTCCAGGAAAAAGAAATCAGTAACTAGACCCCAATGTTTGAAGAATTAGTGATCCCTGCTCTGAATGGTATGTACCAAAGATGTGTACCTCATGGGGCAGAGTGCTTTGGGAAACCAGTAGATGATGACTTCAGATGACAACTAACAACAAATCAAACAATACCTTGCATCTACCTTGTTTCCACAGCCACAACAAAGCCTTTCACTACTTACGTCCTAAGTGACATTTTCAAATGTAGGTCACAGAACCAGTGACCAAATTCATTGAGCTTTGTGTGGAATGAGGAAGGGAGAAGAAGGGTGGGAGTAAGAACAAAAGGAGAAATGCTGTAGAATTCTACAATACCATTATACTTCTTCACACCACACTGGGCAACTTAATTAATGTATAATTATTACAGGAAAATAATGTGAAATGAACTTCATGTTTCACGTGTCAGTTCTCAATAGTACTGTGCTCCTATTCTGGAGCTGATGATCAGCAGTTGCTTGTAATGAGTCCTTTTAGGCACTGGGCAAGTAATTATCCTTAATGATTAAATAGCTAGTCCTAGTTAATACGTTAGAATCAACAACTCACAGGATTGTGTTTGCCCTTCGTTGCCAAAGAAGACAACTAACTATTCTCTGAATCACAGCACCATGTAATAGACACAACTGTCCAAAGTCATGAAAGTTAAGAGTAAGGAATTTGGAGTTCTGCAAAATTAATTTTCCATCACCTTAACTTACAAACAGAGCATGTGTTTCAGTGATTAGAGAGCCATCCTTAAAACCAGAAAGACCCACGTTCAACTAATACTTCCACACAAAATGTATAACCCTGAGAAAGTTATTCAACTAATTCTCAGTGGCCAAGTCAAGTCTCTCAGGCTATACATTGAGGGAAGAGTTAACTTGCATCGGTAAAGGAAGTGAAGAATTCTCTACACCAATGAAATCACAAGCCCAGTCCTTCTTCCTATCCTTAAAACTCCCATATCTTATTTCCAAACAAGTTTTCTCTGCAACAAAACTAGTATAGAGTTAAATATCCTTCAAGCTACTTAGCACTCAGACCAAGAATCAAGACTCATAAAACCCTTTAGAGTTCCTTTGGGAAGTCAAGGTGACCTTTCAAAAAAAAGTGCCTTCCAGTGTCGCACATAATCTTTCAGCAAGACAAACAAAGAGTCCATTCAAGATTATTTGTATAAAACCTGATTTGCAGCTGGCGAGATAAAGGAAAGCCAGTTTGTGTCAGTCCATAACATTTAGCAACATTATTAAGCTTTCAGATCTGCTATCCTCTTGTTCCTGCCCTTTATCAGCATATGAAAGGAAAACAGAATGAACAGAATTGATCTTTAACAAAAAGAAGGGGGAAAGCACACTACCTTTCACTTATCAGAGCTATCAACAAGGCTGCCAAGTGCTGCGCTTGAAAACCCTGACAATTATCTGCAGGGGAAAGGGCAGAGAGAAATAGCTCAGGATCCAACCTACCTTTCCAGCTTCCTAAAAGTAGCTTAACTCCTTCTCTCCTGTTGTCAGGTGTTTATACCAGGAGTTGAAATATTTTACTAAGGGTCGTGGCTTGTATTTTTCTGTGACCATCTTCTACAACCCCAAAAATTCAAGAAGAGGGGAGGGAACACAAAAGGGTTTATTACCTGCCTTCTCTAGTACCACTCTGATACAACATTGGGCAGCTAGGTGGCACAGTGGTTAGAGTGCCAGACCTGGAGTCAGGAAGACTCATCTTCCTGAGTTCAAACCCAGCCTCAGACACTTACTAGCTGTGTGGTCTGCCATTTCCTTCTCTAATTCATTTTACAGATGAGGAAACTGAGGCAGACAGGGTTAAGTGATTTGCGCAAGGTCACGGAGCTGGTAAGTGTCTGAGGCCAGATTTGAACTAGGCAACTCAGTGGCACTATGGAGTCAGGAAGACTCATTTTCCTGATTTAAATTTTGCCTCAGATATTTACTAGATGTGTGACCCTAAGCATGTCACTTAACCTTGTCTGCCTTGGTTACCCCATCTGTAAAATGAGCTGGAGAAGGAAATGGCAAACCACTCCAGTATCTTTGCCAAGAAAGCCCTGAGTGAGACTACAAAGAGTCAGACACAACTGAAAAATGAACAACAAAAGATGAGAATTCCTGACTCCAAGTCTAGCACTAGTCAATTTCTGGTTATTTATGACTCAACCATTGAAAGTCTGCTATTTGGCAGCATCTCTAGAAGTAATGACACAGCATGTCTCTTGGTGAAAGAAGAGGCAACTTCTGGCTTCTGGGGGCCCTCTTGGATGGAGCCTAAGGAAATGGGTGAGGGACATGGCCAGAACTGCACTCTCAGAAAATCACTTTGGCAACTAAATAGAGGATAGATTGGGGCAAGAAGATACTTGCTGCAGTGACCTATACCTTATTAATGGAGAAGCTTTAGGAACATTGCAATATTATATAGAATAGTATTTCCCAACCCAAACTGTAATATCAAATGAACCCTCCCCCAAAAGTTTAATTTCTTTACCACCCACCATTCTTTTCCCTACAGTCTCTGCATAGCACTTTCCAGAAATCAGGAAAATGAGAACAGAAATAAAGAAGGGAGCAAAACTTGGAAGAAGTAGGACATAAAGAATTGGAGGGAGAAGAGTGGGGGAAAGTGAGGAAAGCATTTTTAAAATGTATAGCTTTTAAGAAGTAAAAATCTGTGATATAAAAAGTTTAGCTGAATGCCTAGGGAACACTGTAATAAAATAGCTACCTGAATTCAAAATCTGCAACTTTGTTTCCTAACTCAGAGTCTATCATAATGGACATTTATATAACACATTAGGGTTTGCAAAGGGTTTGGGGAGGAGTGGAGGAGCTGGGGTGGAGAAACATAGGTAAAAGGGTTTGAATTCATGATTTCATCTGTTTAAGGAATTTTCAGTAGGGAAACTCCTTCAGTGGCTGCAAATGCCTAGGGCATTGAGGGGTTAAGTGATTTGTCTAAGGTTATTCATCAAGCAAGTGTCAAACGCAGTGATTTTCCATTATCTACTACACCTATGCCATGTTGCCTCTCTCAAAGAGCTGGGAAAAGTTAAAGGCCTTAGCCATTACATTTGAACTTCACAATAACCCTGGTGGGTATGCACTACAGGTACTATCATTCTCATATAATAATAAGGAAATTGAATATCATAGAGGTTAAATGACTTGCTACACAGTTAATAACTGTTAAAGGTGGAATTTGAACCCAGAGCAATGCTGATTCTGAGTATTTTACTTTTTTCTTAGAGACTCCCATAACTTCCTAGAAGTTTTATCTCCTATCAGAAAAAACAAAATATCAAGGAAAATTTGATCAGACATACTTAGGATCCTTATATTTGGAGCTGGAAGGAAGAAGATCTTAGGTATCATTTGATCCAGGGGTTGGCAGACTGAGACCTGAGGTCCATTAGGCTAATTCATTGCCTCTTTTTGTAAACCTGGTGAGCTAAGAATGTTTTGTACATTTTAAAGTACAATAAAATTCTATTTAAAATGTAAAAAAAAAATGCTTCTCAATTTGGCCCTTGGGCTGTAGTTTGCTGCCCCCTGACTTAGTCCATGCCCTTCACTTCACAGACAAGGAAACTGAGGCCCAGAAAGGTGAAGTGATTTTCCCACGGTCACACAGGATGTTAGAAGGATTTGAATCCCTGGTGTACTAACTCAAAGCTAAGGAATCTTTCTAGTGAAACATTCTGCCTCATTTGTTTTCTTAGAAATGATAACCTAATTCTTAAATATTCTCTGTTTATCTTCTTAATCATGCAGAAGATAAATACCAACTGCAGCCCTGGAATAAAACTGTCTGCCAAACCATGTCAAGCCACCATCTACAAAGGAGTTCAGCAACAGAATTCAATTTCCCCCAGAGGATTCAGGACCACTAAGGAGGCACTAACTAGTCTTCTGATTAGCAAATAGAATCAATATTATGATCATTATCATGATTACCAGTATTAATAATAGCTCAAGAGCTCATCTCTAGACAGTATGCTTATAAAGCATGTTGCACAACTCCTGTGAAAAGCATGAGATCATTTTCATTCTCGTTGCAACCCTGCAAGGCAGGTAAAACAAGCATCATTAGACCCAACATGGATGAATAAACTAAGAGATAAAAGGGTTGATTGCATTCCCCACTGTAACATATCTAGTTATTAATGGTAGAGACAAGTCTAGACCGTAGGTCTTTCAGTAAATTAATTCCTTTTTCTTTTTTTTTTCCTGATTAAGCAGTTTCCCAAACAATATTCAGGACAAGAAAAACTACTATAGTTTCAGAGGAGAATCTAAGCTGCTGGGTTAACAGGGTAATGTAATAAAAAATAAAGTGGATATATCATGAATGATTGCCTGAAAGGTTGCCTTGATTTAGAAATCAAAGAAATATTAGACTATTTTTCAGCAACATTGCTTCAAAATGGATAAAAATGCATAGGCAAAAGAGAAAGAATCATAGAAAACTACTATGGGAATAGAGAAGACTAGGGTTCATTTTCAGAGGAGCTTAATGAAGTAAGGAAACCCCCAAAAGAGTAACGTCAAATGGTCATCTACCTAAAAAAGAATTTATAGAAGATTTTTAAAAATCAAATGACAGAGATGGAGGAAAAACTAAAAAAAATATAATAATCCAAGAAAAACAATAAGATTATGAAAGGAAAGTCAACGAGTTTGAAAAGGAGATCCAGAATCTTAAGGAAGAAAATGACACCTTGAAAATTAGAATTGGGCAAGGTGAAGTTAGCAAAATTATAAGAGATCAAAAAATAATTAAACAAAATATGAATAATGAAAATGTAGAAGAGAAAGTGAAGCATCTTATAAGAAAAATAACATCTAGATAATAGATCAAGAAGAGAAAGCATCAAAGTAATTGGACTAGTTGAAAGCTATGATCAGAAAAAAATCTTGATACAATGATACAAGAATCAATTAAAGAAAATTGTCCTGAAGCATTAGAACAAGAAGGGGAAAAGTATAAATAGAAAAAAATCACCACTTTAAAGAGATTTTATGAGGAAAACTCATGGGAATATTATAGTCAAATTCCAAAACCTCTAGCTCAAGGATAAAATAAGGATGAACATGATTGAGCAGCAAGAATAAAACCATTTAAATGTGACAGTGCCACAATAAGAATCACACAAGACCCAGTAACAGAGACATAAAAGGACCAGAGGTCTTGGAACACTATATATTGAAGAACAAAAGAACTGGGACTCCAGCTGAAAATATCATGCCTGGCTAAGTTAAGCATAATCCTGAATGGAAAAAAAAATGAACATTTGATCAACTGTTAGACTTTCAAGACTTTGTTTAAAACTAAACAACAACCTGAATTTAATAGAAGATTTGACACACAAGAGCCAAGCAAAACATAAAGGTACATACCAAAGATTGATTACAAGGGATTCAGTAAGGACAGATCATTTACTTTTTATATATGTAAAACAGAAAATGTATGTCTAAGATTCTTACTAATAAGAAAGATGGGAATAATCTGAGTATGACATGAATTTAAAAAGTAAAACCATTTAGAAACAGCTAAAAAGAGTAATTATTTTATACAAAGAGGTCCAAGAGAAAGAACTGATACAGAGGAGTTAGATGGGGAAGGAGGGCTAGCAGTTTTGGTAATCTACTTTCATCAGAAATGGGTTTAAGAGGGAACAATACATATATCTATTTGGAAGAGTATAAAAGTCTTCTAAATTCAGAAGAAATAAAATGTTAATGGGAGGGGGAGATGACAAGGGAGGGATCTTTAGAGGGGAGGGTGAGGGAATAGGTAAAAGGGGGCTATAAAAGAAGTAAAATAAAAGAGGGAAGAGGGATAAGAAATGAGATGTGCACAAACAAAAACAGTGATCAGAAGTAGAATTTGTTTGGTAAAGTATATGTCTATATATGTATATGTGTATATATATATCTATAGCTATAGAGAAGTATGTCTGCACTTAATTGTAGCCTTCTGGGAGGAAGGGAGGAGGTGAAAAAAAGAACACAGTAAAAAAATACACAGCAGAGAGCAAAAGAAAACTTAGAAAAAAGCAAAGAAAGATGGACAGCTCTCAACACAATGTGTAGTATTTATCATACAGGTTTTCTTAAAATGAAAATTTATTGTTACATATTTTGAATCATCTCTTATGTTCTGCTATGCACATGACATGCTTAAAAAACTTAAAAGAAAAAATTTAAAAATACTATTGTATTTTTCCCAGTTACCTGTCAAGAAAATTTTTAGCATTCATTTTTACAAAATTTTGAGTCCAGATTTTCCTCCTTCCCTCCCTTGTCACCTCCCCTTTTCTGAAAATAGCAAGCAGTTTGATATAATTTATACATGTACTATCATGTAAAAAATATATCCATATTAGTGACAGTTGTGAAAGAAGAAACATAAAAAACCATGAGAAAGAATAAAGTAAGTGAAAAATACATGCTTTAATCTGCATTCACAGCCCATCAGTTCTTTGTCTGGATAGCATTTTCCTTCTTGAGGACTTTGTATTTATCTTGGATCGTTGTGTTGCTGAGAAGAGCTGATCAGTCATAGCTTGGTCATCACACAATGTTGCTGATACTGTGTATAATGTTTTCCTGCTTCAGCTCCCTTTGCTTTGCATCAGTTTGTACAAATCTTTCCAGGATTTTCTGAAATCTTTCTGTTCATTATTTCTTATTGCACAATAGTGTTCCATTACATACATATGTTCAGCCATTCCCTAGTTGATGGACATCCCTTCAATTTCCAATATTTTGCCATGAAGAGGGCTGCTATAAATATTTTTGCACATGTAGGTTCTTTACCCTTTTTTATGATCTCTCTGGGGTACAGAACTAGAAGTGGTATTGTTGAATTAAGGGGTATGCCCTTTAGGCATAGTTCTTGTTGGGGGTGTAAGCTCAGTTCCATGTGGACAGTCTCGGACGGGTAAAGGTGAGAGCTTCTAAACCTTAGAGTTCTCATGAGGCCCCCCAGGAAACAGCAGGGAATTGAGGAGTGAGATCTCGTGTATTTCTGCCTCTTCCCGTGAGAACGTGATGGGAGAGAGCATCCCCGCCCTCGAGACTGGCCCGGATCTGGGCACACCTATTGTTATCTAACAGGCACGGTATTGAAGTGCAAACTATACGGCAGGAGAGCTTAAGCAGGGTCAGGAAAGCCTGAAGGCACTCTTAGCGCTGAGGGGCCCTTACAGGACAGAAGGCCCCTTTTCTTCTCTTCACTCTTCCCTCTCCCCTCTCTCCCCACTTCCACTTCTGCTTTCATTCTCTTACTGTAAGATCTTTGCCTCCTTGGGAGATTTCTCTCTCTCTCCTAAGGAAGAGTTCCCCCTGCACATGTAACCAGGACCCTGAATAAAGCCTAACCCTTGTTCGACTCCGGAAAGTCTCTTCTCTCATACGTTTATCCGGTTTGGCCAGCCGAAGACCTACGATAGGTAAGGTAAGACTTGGGTAGCCCTCAGGCCTCTAGGCCTGGCAGTTCTGAATTGATCTTCGGAACAGGTGGATCAGTTCACAGTTCCTGGGTTTACCTTGGCAGGCAGACTCCTAAGTATTTGTTTACAATTATTTCAAATGGAATTTTTCTGTCTATTGTTGCTGGGTTTTATTGGTCATATAAAGAAATGCTTTTGATTTGTGTGAGTTTATCTTATATCCTGCAATTTTATGAAAATTGTTAATTATTTCAAGTAATTTTTTAGTTGATGCTCTAGGGCTGTCTTAGTATATCATCACATCATCTGCAAAGAGTGATAGTTTTGCTTCTTCATTGCCTATTCTAATCCTTTCAATTTCTTTTTCTTCTCTTATTGCTATAGCTAACATTTCTAGTACTCTATTGAATAATAGAGGTGATGATGCACATCCTTGCTTCACCCTTGATCTTATTGGGAAGGCATCTAGCTTATCCCCATTATAGATAATGTTTACTGATGGTTTTAGATAGATACTACTTATCATTTTAAGGAACATTCCCTTTATTCCTGTCCTATCCTGTGTTTTTAATAGGAATGGGTGCTATATTTTGTCAAAAGCTTTTTCAGCATTAATTGAGATAATCGTATGATTTTTGTTGGTTTTGTTATTGATATGGTTAATTATATTGATAATTTTCCTAATATTGAGCCAATTCTGAATTCCTGGTAAATCCCACCTGGTTGTCATTTATAATCCTTGTGATATATTGCTATAGTCACCTTGCTAGTATGTTCAAAATTTTTACATCAACATTCATTAGGGAAATTGGTCTATAATTTCCTTTCTCCATTTTAGCTCTTCTTAGTTAGGTATCAGTACCATGTTTGTGTCATAAGAGTTTGGTAGGTCTTTTTCTTTGCCTATTTCCCCAAATAGTTAATATAATATTGGAATTAGGTGTTCCTTAAAAGTTTTGTATACTTAACTCATGAATCCATCTGGCCCTAGGGATTTTTTTTCCTAGGAAGTTCATTAATGGCATGTTCAGTTCCTTTTACTAAGATGGGGTTATTTAGGCATTCTGTTTCCTGATCTGGTAAGCTAAGTAATTCATATTTTTGCAAACATTCATTCATTTTTCTTAGATGATCAGACTTATTGGCATATAATTGGGCAAAATATTTCCTATTGATTGCTTTAATTTCTTCATTGGTAGTAGCTTCATCTTTTTAATTTTTGACACCAAACATTTGATTTTCTTCTTTCTTTTTCTTTAATCAAATCAACTAATGCCTTATGTATCTTATTGGGTTTTTTTCATAAAACTAGATTCTAGATTTATTTACCAGTTCAATAGTTTTAAAAATTTTCAGTCTTATTAATTTCACCTTTGATTTTCAGGATTTCCAATTTGGTGCTTTTAATTTGTTCTTTTTTTTTTTAGGTTTTTTTAGTTGCATGCCCAATTCATTGATCTGTTCTTTTTCCATTTGGCTGTTAAAAGAATTTAGAGAAATAAATTTTCCCCCAGAGTACTACCTAGGCTGCATCCCATAAATTTTTATATGTTTTCTCATTGATGTCATTCTCTTTAACGAGATTGTTGATTGTTTCTATGATTTATTTGTTCTTTGACCTACTTGTGCTTTAGGATTAGATTATTTAGTTTCCAATTAATTTTTAATCTACGTTTTCCCTGCCCTTTGTTGAATTTAATTTTTATTATATTATGATCCAAAAAGAATATATTTAGTGTTTCTGCCTTTTTACATTTAATTTTGAGGTTTATATGCCTTGTTACATGGTCAATTTTTTGTGTTGGTGTCATGTGCTCCTAAGAAAAATCTATATTCCTTTCTGTTCCCATTCTTGGAGAAAACATTGAAGGCTTTGTCATAGCTAAATTTTCTAATATACTATTTACCTCTTTAGTCTTTTTCTTGTCTGTTTTTCAGTTGGATTTGTCAAGTTTTGAGAGGGGAGAGTTGAGGTACCCCACTAGTATTATTTTGCTGTCTATTTCTTCCTGTAATTCACTTAACCTCTCCTTTAAGCATTTGGATGCTATACCACTAGGTGCATATATGTTTAGTATTGATATTGTTTCATGGTCTATAGTATCTTTTAGCAATACGTAGTTTCCTTTCTTACCTCTTTTAATTAGGTGTATTTTTGCTTTTACTTTATCTGACATCAGGATTGCTACAACTGCTTCCTTTTTTTTTTTTTAATTCATCTGAAGCATAATAGATTACCTTCACCCTGTAGGTGTGTCTCTCTGCTCCAAGTGCATTTCTTTAAACAACATATTGTAAGATTCTGATTTTGGATCCACTCCACTATCAACTTCCATTTTATGGGAGAGTTCATCCCATTCACATTCACAGTTATGATTACTGTGTAATTTCCCTCTATCTTATTCCTCCCCTTGTTTGTCCTCTCTCTCTTTTCACCCTTTCCCTCCTCACTAGTGTTTTGCTTCTGTCTATCACCTCCCCTGATTTGTCATCCTTTCTGTCAGTCACCACCCCCCCCCCCAACCTTCCTACTTGATTTCCTCCCCTCCTACTTCCCTGTCAGGTAAGATAGATTTCTATATTCAACTGATTGTGTATATAATTTCCTCTTTGAAATACTGATGAAAATAAGGTTTAAGAGGTGCTTGTCACCTATCCTCCCACCATAATAGGTCTTTAGTACATCTTAATGTGAAATAATTTACCTCATTCTACCTCCCCCTTCCTTTTGCATCCATTATACTCCTCTTTTCTCATCCCTTAAATTTTTTTTATCATTCTCTTAAATTCACCTTATACCCATACCCTCTATGTGTATTTCTTCTGGCTGTACTATTAGTAATACAGTTTTTAAGAAATATAAGTAACATTTTACTATGTGGGGATATAAGTAATTTAGTTCTGTTGAATTTCATGTTTTCTTTTCTCTTTTTACCTGTTTATGGTTCTCTTGGATCTTGATATTGGTCAGTTTTCTGTTTTAGTTTCAGTCTTCTTATAAAAGCTTGAAATCCTTCTGTTTCATTAAATGACTGTTTTCCCCTTGATATGTTATGCTTTATTTAAATTTGTGATTCTTAGTTGTAGTCTTAGCTCCTTTGTCTTCCAGAATATCATGTTCCATGAACTCCAGTCCTTTAATATTGCATCTTCCAAGTCCTATGTAATCCTGATTTTGACTCCATGACATTTGAATTGTTTCTTTCTGGCCACTTGTAGTATTTTTTCCCTGACTGGATAGTTCTGAAATTTGACTATAATGTTCCTTGGAGTTTTTATTTTGGAATCTCCTTCCTGAGATGATCAATGGATTTTTTCAAGCCTATGTTGCCTTCTTGTTGCAGGTATCAAGGTAGTTTTCCTTAATTTCTTGAAAGACGCTGTACAGGTCCTCTTTTTGATTATGTTTTTTCAGGTAGTACAATCATTCTGATATTGTCTCTCCTAGATCTATTTTCCAAGTCAGTTGTTTTTCCCATGTGGCATTTTACATTTCCTTCCATTTTTTCATTCTTTTAATTTTGTTGGATTTATTCTTGATGTCTCATAGAGTCATTAGCTTCCACTTGCCCAATTCTAACTTTAAAGATGTTGTTTTCCTCAATTAGCTTTTTAACTTTCTTTTCCATTTGGCCATTTATACTATTTAAGGAGTTGGGGGTTTTTTGGTGGATTTTTGTATCTCCTTTTTCATTTTGTCAGTTCTGTTTTTTAAGCAATTTTCCAAGCTGTAGACTCTTTTCCCCCCGTAATTTTCTTGCATCACTCTCATTTCTTTTCTCAATTTTTCTTCTACCTTTCTTCATGATTTTAAGCTCCTTTTATGAGCTCTTCCATAAGTTTTTTCTGGCTTTGAGACCACTTCTTATTTTTCTTTGGGGTTTTGCCCATAAGTACTTTGACACTGTTGTCCTCTTTTGAGTTTGTGTCTTGGTCTTCCCTATCACCATAATAATTTTTTATGACCAGATTCTTTCTTGTTCTTGTTGCTTTTACTCATCTTTTTCTTTTTGCCTTTTTCCTTTCTTTTAAATTTGATCTCTACTCCCAGGGTGGAAGGAGCATTGTCTTAGGCTTCTTGTGCCAGTGGCTGCAGGCCCTCACTGTTTACCTGGTACTGCACTGATGTTGCTCTGAGGCCCACAGGGACCCTTTGTCTGGTACTGTGTTGAGGAGATGGGACAGGGCATGGCTGGTACTGCTGGAGGCTGGAGAGTTCTAGAAGCTTGCCTGGTCCTGAGCTCTGATCATAGTGGTGGTGTCTGGTATGTGCTGAGGTCCCCTGGGGTTTTTATGCATTTCCTGGGGCTACACTAAAGCCCAGGGAGATCTGGCTGCTGGAGGGTGCCTATTTGCCCTGGACTTCGCTGAAACACAGGGAGGTCTGGCCCATGGAGGATTCCTCTTTTCTCTGGGCTGGGCTGAAGCAACTGGAGGTCTCCCTGCCTCCTTCCCACACTAGTCTCCCCCCACCCCCACTGGAGGATGCCTGCCAGCACTTGGAGGCCCAGCCATGGAAGGATGCCTGAGGCTATGCTGAAGCACCTGGTGGTTCTTGGAACTGGAGTCTGTTGGTTTCCCTGGCTATGTTAAGGCATGTGGCAGGGTCCTGGTGTTGGCATTTGCCAATCTGAGATTCAGAATCTCCTCTTGGTTTGTTGAAGTGGGGCTTGCTGCTTTCTTACTGGGACACTTCCTGTCCTGGACTGTGTTTCCCCTTTTACCTGAGTAAGACAAACCTTTCTTGTTGATCCTCCAAGTGTCCTGGACTAAAAGACCATTCCAGCTCATCTTTTCACTGGCTCTGCTGTTCCAGGGTTGTTCTGGGGTACTATTTTATGGTTGTTTGGATGTGAATGTGGGAGAGCTACAATGATTTACTGCTTATTCTGCCATCTTGGCTCCTGGAAGTCTCTCAATATTTTCATTTATAAAATGAGAGCATTGAATTAATATTCTCAAAGGTTATTTTCAACCACTAAATCCTAGGACTTCATAAAATGCAAAGAGTAGAGATTTATGGTCACCAAACATTCAATTATTAAGTCAAAAAGCATTTATTGAGCACTTACTATATGCCAGGCGCTATACTAATTACTGAGGGTTACAAAAAAAAGGCAAGAAGCGTATATAGTCCAGTGGGGAAAACAACGTGAAAACATTGAGGTACGAACAAGATATTGATAGGACAAAGGAGATAATCCACAAATGAGAAAGACTAGCATGAAAGGGGGAACTGAGAAGGCTTTTATAGAAGACGGGATATTAACTGGGACTTGAAGGAAGCCAGAGGACAAATGGAAGTCAGCGTCACTGTACTGAAGAATGGTTTAAAATGTTGGAAGACAAGAAAGGTATATTGCGAAGGGAATTTGAAGATCTTCCCTCCCCTTCAGTAGTCCCGTGTGACCTGTTTGGGGCTTTGGCCCAGCCCACAGCCTGAGTTGCATGGAGCTGATGGTGGGAAGAGCTTGCCCAATAGGTAGAGCAGGAAGGATGGGACTAAGAGAGAATGAGGCAGAGCTGTGGGAGAGCAGCAGAGCAGAGCAGCTAGTGTGAGGGAGAGAGGGAGTGATTTTGCCTAAGACAGCTTGTTTGTGGGGAGGCCTGAAGGAGGGAAGTCTTGGGGAACAGCCATGCTCTCTGCATTGATAATGTGTAGAGATTTCTTTGGTACTATGATGGATTTGACTTTCTGGTGTTTGAATAAATGTCTTGGTTTTGTCTTAGAGGAAGAGAGATTATATTTTGCGAATTTACCTTGGAAATATGTATGCACATCCATAGTGGCTGCTGTGAGTATCACATTGGTGTTACAAAAGGTAGGAGGGGGACAAACTGTAAAGGGCAATTATAAAGCTGATGTTCAAAATCTTTGAGAAGGATTGTATGACAGGTGAAGGATGATGCAAATAGTAATGACTGATAAATGTATCTGAGATAGTCTTTTATATTGAAGTAATAGTAACAATAATAATAGCTGGCATTTGTTTTAAGGTTTCCAATATGCTTCAGATGTGCTTCATTGGAACTACGTTACATATGGAGGATGACCTAAATCAATAGACTGTCCAGTTATCATATTGGATTTTTTGAGAACACAAACTAATTGGGAGACCAACGACCTAATAGTCAAATTGTGTCAGATAGAAAAGGAAGCAGTGAATATGAAATGTTTGATTTTTATATTCAATAAGTTGTAGTCTCATTCTGATGAGAGACATATACCAATACCCAACTGACCCCTGAATATCAGAGAAAAACATAATACTTTTTCAGACTTTATATTAGGTTTTAGTAGTGCTATAGCAGTAGTATCTTGAGAGGATTATGAAATATAGGATACTTATATACATATATGATATATATAGTGTGTGTTAAATCTGTCTGTATGTATATATGTGTATATGTACATATATATATAGTTCTTTTAAAAAATTAAAAATTATATGTGGAAAAAACACATCATCATTTATTCCAGCAAATAATTCAAGTAAAAATTCTGCAATGTGGCTTTAATGGGAAGAAGAGTTAAAGAATATTGAGGTCCAGAAATAATTGCTGCAAAATCCCTGCACAAAAGTCATACTATTTCTGAGAACTCACTCAGAACTCTGTTAGGCAATCTACCAGAAAAATGATTACCTCAGTTTCTGTCAGATGTTGCTTGCTATACCCCCAAATTTGTTGGGGATTCTAACACTTCTGGAATCTTTTAGGCCTCAATCATAACATGTCAACAAAGCATGAAACTTCACAATGTTTACAGTTTTTCTTGAGAAAAAGAGCTAAATTTAATGTATTTTTACATTTAAATTTAATGTACATAAGCATGTAAACTATCCCTGCCCTTGGTCTTTACCAGGGAAATAGGAAATTCTTCACTGAGGAGCAGAGATACCTATTTAATGTAAGTTGAATTACCAAGTATGTGGGTAATTGGGTGAATTATTAACTCAACAATAAATTTATCCGTCTATACAAAATAACCTATATGATGAAAATAAAGTCTTTAACAATAATCCTAAGCACAGAAAGCACACAATTATTGCTGTAAAGAACATTGCAATGGTTTGCAACAGATACTTGTCCTAAGACTAATAAGGACTGCTTGAATATTGAAATGGATGGATTTCCTTAAATCTTGGAGAGGATAGAGAGGAGTAGAGGAAGAAGAAGAGAGAAAAAAAAAGAAAGGGGGGAAATTGACTTCTGCTTCTCCTTCCATTCACCAGAAGAGTACAATTCCACCCATCTCTGCCAACAGAGAATTTGGGGGGGGAAAGGGGGCTCCTAGTGTTGTACTGCTCCATCCCTTTGTAGATGGAAGGAGTAATAAATGAAAGAGGCTAAAGAATTATGCACTACACAGGAGCCATCATATCTATACATCAAAGATAAAAATATAAAGAAGTTTACATTACGTTTCTCACCATCAGGGAAAATAAAGCCACTCACATTTAGACTCTAAAATTATAGCCCAAGATGTACTTTTAGATGAAGTGGAAATGGCACTGAAGGAAGCATAGATGGAGAAAGTACCTGGTCTAGACCAAATATACCAAAAAGAAGTGCTACACTATAGGTGATACAATTTTGAAAATATTAAGAGATTTATCCTCAAATTATTTGCAGAAAGAAAACATTATTTCTAAAAGCATGGAAGATATTAGTTCTTAATATTAACAACAACAGCAATAAACCAATCAATAACTACCAACCCATCTATAAAATTTTATGATTATAATAGACACATATGATCAAACATCTACTTGATGAGGCTATCACAAAGGAAAAAGTAGTTTCACAAGTTCTATTCCACAGCAGACCACACATTTACAGTCACATAATTAATTGAAAGATGTAGAGAATGTAAGAGCTCACTATGATTATTTTTTGTTTTCTATTTTTTAAAAAAACATTTGATCTGATAGAGCAAAATATAATCTTAAAGGCTCTTGTTCCACAAGGCATCTTCCATGCCTATGTCAAAAACATACAAAATTCCTTGAAAGATATACAAACAACAATAACGTTGTTTAACAACTCTATGATCGTTGCTATCAAATGAAACATAATATAGATAAACATTTGTAAATCAAAGGTCTTTGTCACTGTAATGAAGTTTGATTATTAACCAATCAACAGGTGTTTATTAAGTGGTAGATATTGTCTTATTTAAATTAAAAAACAAAATAGTCCCTGTCTTCAATAAGCTTTTGTAGTTTTATATATAGTTTTATAATTTTCTGAACTCCAGTGCCACATTGCAAGCCTCCTGAGAATCTCAACTGGATCTTTGATAATGAACTCAAACTCAACATGTCTAAAACGAAATTGGTATCTTTTTCTCTTGATGATAGACTCATCAAATAGATGTTTTGATTATATGTATCTTTTATAATCATAATCGCTCCCCTCTTCCCAATTTTCCTATTACTACTGAGGGGGCAGCTAGGTGGTGCTGTGGATAGAGCACAAGTGCAGGAGTCAGGAGGACCTGAGTTCAAATCTCACCTCAGACACTTGACACTCACTAGCTGTGTGACCTTGGGCAAGTCACTTAACCCCAGTTGCCTCATCCTGGGTCATCTCCAGTCATCCTGATGAATATCTAGTCACTGGATTCAGATGGTTCAGGAGCAGAAGTGAGGCTGGTGACCTGCACAGCCCTCCCTCACTAAAAACAAAGTCAAGTGCAAGTCATGTCATCATTTCTCTCATGGCATGGTCTTCGGCAATGAAGGACAAACACACACACATTACTATTGAGGGCACCACCATTCTCTGAGTCACTCAGGCTTGCAACCTTGGTGTCATTCTTGACTTAGACTCATTCTACATATTCAGTCTGTTGTCCAGTCTGACTGTTTCTATGTTCACGACATCTCTAACATACATCCTCTTCTGTGACGTATTTGGTCACATCTTAGGCCAGGTCTTCATTACATCGTGCCTGGATTATTGCAATAGCCTTCTTTATCTCTCCCCATTGCAATACATCCTCCACTCAGCTTCTAAAGAGTTTTCTTAAAGTACTGGTCTGATCATGTCATCCTCTACTATATAAACCCTAGTAGCTTCTTACTATTTAATGATCAGATACAAAATTCCCCACCCTCCTGGATAATCTGTCCCTTTCTTCCTTTCCACTTCTTAGGTTTTATTTCTCTCTGCATACTCTATGATTCATAAACACTCGCCTACTTACTGTTCCTTGCACACAATAATCTATTTCCCAATTACCTTCCATCTACTCTATCAGAGTAGCATAGTTAATTGCATGTTGTATCTCTTATCAGATTATGAGCTTTTGGAGAGCAGAGATAGCAGTGATTAACACAGGTCCCCACACCCCAAGCACTTAATAATTGAGTGTTGACCAATTGGTCTCCACTTCTCAGGATTAGTTGGCCTTGGATCTTAGAGATTCAGAATGTTGGAATCTATGACATCTTAGGACAGAGTGCTGGGGACCTAAGCCCTTCTGGCCCTGAGATATCTTCATTTGAGCACTAATGTGTCTGGACTGGTTGCTCCTACTCACAGGCATTTCCATCGTTTCTGCTGTGAATTTCTGAACATCTTGAGGGTTTCTCAAAGAAAACTCTCTCTAATCAGTTTTACTAAAGTATATTTGTTAAATAACAAATTTTCTCACAGGTTTTCTTTGTTAATGTATTTCTCAACCATTAATATTTTGTATCTGTTTACTTGGAAGTTTCGTATTTCTTGTATTTCTAACTTTGAATATTTCAGGAATGCCAGTATGATTCTTGGGCTATTATCCATTTTTATGTTAGCCTAATAGCTCTTCAGATGAAAGAAAAATTATAAATTTAGAGTTCATAGGAATCTTAGTGGTTATCTGATTTTTTTTCCTGTCATTTTACAGTTGAGAAAACTAGGGACTGAAGAGATCATTGAGGTAGAAAATGGGAGAGTTAAGATTTGAACCCAACTCTTCTGACTCCAAATCCAAGGCATTTTGTACTATACCATGATGTCTCCCTCTATCAATCCTTGTGCCTATTATGCAAGTGGCAACATGTTTGCCCACCATGTATCCTTGCATTGTCTTCTATTTCATCTGCAACTTTGATAATTCTGAGCTCATGGTATTCCATGATTCAGAGCATCACTGGATCCAAGAAAGTGTCAGACAAGTGACTTAGTAACATTAAAAAGTTAGGGAATTTCATACATGGTATCCAGCCCAATCTTCCTCTTTTATTGGGCTCAGCTATTATTTACATCAGTGAACAAAGCTAACAGGCAACTTTACAAATTCATGTCCTAATGTGGGGGCATAATAGATGCTTAATCTACTTTAACTTTATCTGTGTAAATTGCTAGACAGATTTCTTTGGAATAATTGTTTGCTCTAGGACAGCATTTATTATGAACTCTGGCAGAATCTTAATGTGTGTCAAAGACACCATTTTTAAAGGAGAGTTTTTGAGGTTAGGGTTTGGTTTCTTGGTCCATGGGATAAAGCACTGGACCTGGAGTCAGGAGACCTGAATTTAAATTCAGGTTTAGATACATGCTAGCTATGTGATCCTGGGCAAGTCATTTGGCCTACTTCCTAGGGATCTTGTGAGGATTAAGTGAGCTAATATTTGTAGAGTGCTTTGCAAACCTTAAAGATCTACATAAATGCTATTGTTATTCATTTTAATAATAATAAACACAGAAAGACTTTTTGTCTTTCTCACCACTTTTTCAACTCTATCACTGAAGATGTGGCATGCTATGGAAAGCTATCTGGGCAAGCCTTTTGATTTTCTTTGCATCTAGAACAGTATCTGGTATGTAGTAGGCACATAATACATGATTGTTGATCAATTCTTCTTTATATCTGAATTAAGGATAATCGAGACATGCTCACAATATTCTAATAAAGATTTTATGAAGCTGAGCAAACAAGCAAATGAATTAAGAGTTATGCTTGCCTTCTCCATCTACTTTTTGGGGTATCAATAGCACCTGTGATTCTTTTTTCAGTTCATTTATAATTTTTTACTTTTGTAGCTACTTGAAAAGTTTATCTGAGTGAATTTTATATTGTGTCACCTCTATTATTTCTTACTTATTATCTTATTATGTATTCTGGATCAGCTGCTTTTACTGACTTGAACTGTTTTCATGCCATTTCCCCTTCATCACATAAGGCACTGATGTAGCAGAATCTCAGTGTGTGGGTTCTGCTATTGTTGGGATGAAAATAGATCCTAACAGAGAATGGACAATTCTGTTCATGCCTATTTGTCTTTCTTTCAACTTCATTTATAAATGCTTTGGGGATGATCACATCAAGCTTTCCATGGGCTCTTTTTCTCCACTGCTTTTCACTCTTTGTAAAGCAATAATTTTCATAATCTCCCATCCCAAGATGTTTCCCATGACTGCCATATGTCTTTGCTTGGCAAGAGACCAAGTGTTTGGTGGATGAGGCAGTTTCTGTGTTCTTTTGGCCCCTTCACTTTGGTAACTCTTATTTACACTAGTTAAACTCCTATGAAACAGTAATAATCAGAGGACATGTCTTTAAAACGTTTCCAATTTTTGAGAATCAATCATTTGTTCAAATAGCTTAGGGTATGGACAAGCTTTTGTTTAAAAAAAAATTCTTTTTTTTTTTTTAGCAGAAGAAATGAAGGAAATAAACATTTACCAAATGCCTAATATGTATCAGGCACTGTGTTGAGTGCTATGTAGATATAATCTCAGTTTATCCTCATAACTACTCTCTGAAGCTGATGCTATTATGACTCATTTAAAATTTGAGGAAACTGAGGTAGACAGAAGGTAAGTGAATTGCTCAAGATTACAATGCCAGTAAGACTCTGATGCTAGATTTGAACTCAGGTCTTTCTGACTAGACCTTATGCCCTATCTATCCACTGTGCCACTGAGCTGCCCTTACCTGCCTACGTCATGATATTAAGGACCTAATCATCAATAAACAGAAACATTTCAAGATACAAAGTCATGAATTGTAGTCACATTTTTAAAAAGTAATTTTATAGCTGCAGAAAATATTTTCTCAATCATTTGAATCCTGATTTCTAATCTATTATTAATTTGTACCTTTGCTGATCAAATAGATTCATAATGAAATGAAGATGACATCAATATGCAGTTTCTTTTTTCTTAACTGTGAGTCAGTGAAATTCAGTTCAGCTGGTTTAGCCATAGTCCCCAGGATACCTCATGACCCAGGTACCAGGCATTACCCATTTCACCTGTTCCCCACTTGCTTAGTGTAGCATAGAGTTAACCTCCCTGCCCCTCATTCCTTGTTCATCATTAGACATTTCAGAGACTCTCCTCATCCAAGTGGCACAGACCACTCCTTGCCCCAGTGGTTACAGGGCATTGCCTTATTGGTGACATGTCACGTTTTGGGCTTAAAGCAATATTTCTCTGAGTAGCTCTTTGCCAATTTATTTATTTACATGGTTGAGGTTGCATATGATAAAGGAGAAAATTGAGAGAGCTCTATGGGTGGAAGGCCTTAAGGAGAAGGTAAGAGTTGAGCTAAGCCTTGAAGAAAGTCTCTGCCTTTTACTAGGGAATGAATTAGACCTGGGATGAAGAGTCCAATCTTAATACAGTTAATACATTAGCATACTCTTAGTCCAAGACCCTAATTTAAGAGATGAGGAAGCTGAGGATCAGGAAGATTAAATACGACTTGACTAACATCACAAGGGCAGTAAGGACAAGTAGCATTCAAACTCAGACTGATCTCAGAGTCAATTTTCTTTTTTTCTTTCCTTTCCTTTTTTTCTTTGTTTTCTCTTCCCTTCTTTTCTCTTCTTCTCTTGCTCTCCTTCCTTCCTTTCCTTTTCCCTCTCTCTTTTCCTTCCTTCTTCCCTTTTACCTTCCCCTTCCTTCCCTCTTTCCTTCCTTTCTTTTTTCCTTCCCTACCTCTCTCCTTTCTTCCTTCCTTCCCCCTTGCCTACCTGCCTTCCTTCCTTTTTTCCTCCCTTCCTCCTTTTTTTAAATTGACAACCATTTTTAAAATTTTCTTACTTTTACTTTCCCTTTCTCCTATTGAAAATAAGGAAAAAAATATACACAGTAAAGCTAAACAAATTCCCACTGTTTTGACCATGTCCAAAATTTGTGTCTTGTTTTGTATATTGAGTCCATCACCTCTGTGTTTCCTGATAAGGTGTGTAGCATATTTCCTTTTCAGTCCACATCTCCTTGTACTGGATGTATTGCTCAGGCAATATTCACAGCATTAAAGACAACTATGAACATACTGGCATAATTCAGAATTGCAAAGTATATCAGGCTCTCTACATGGAAGGGAGAAGAAAAACCTTTATCCAGACACCAGAAAGCCAAATCCCAAAACCAGAAAGCCAAATCTGTCATAGTAACAAAGAAATCCATCATAGTAATCAAGAAATTTATACACATCATCAGGCTTTTCCACATCATCAGGCTTTTCCACAAGCAAACAAACACTCCTGAGCCCAGCTGTCTGCTTGCCTGTATCCTTCCCAGCTCTGACTGCTCTCTAACTTCCTCTCAACTCTGCACTAGCCCCACCTCTTCCTGTTCTACCCTTCCTGCTCTACCCCTTCTTGTTCTATGTGACTTAGACTCATGTGACTCAGGCTTCCATGTGATTTAAGCAGGTCACATGGGCCTATTAATGAATGGGAAAGACCTTCTTTTAAGCAAAAATACATCAACGTGTTATGCAAAAATATGGTAACGGTACACTGGATCACATACCTGTCTATCTTCTAGATCATTTTCTTTTCTGCCTATTGTATTCCCACCCCTCACCAACCACCTTGGTTTCAAAGGTTCCTTCCAACTCCAAATCTATTACCTGATGATCCAAGAATTTTTGGATTCGTAGTCAGTTTTCCTTTATGTAAGACACAGTTCAACCTGTGTCTTATCTAATCTCTTAATTTTAGAAAAGAAAACTGAAGGCCAAACAAGCCCAATGATTTTCCAACTTCACCTATTTAGTAAGTAACAGATCCAGGAATGGAGCCCATATTTTTAATTCCATAGCCTATAGTTACAGCAATTTTGCTGCCAATGAGTGCAGAGACTATTGTATATTCAACTTCTGACAGAATTTTGAAACATTAATCCCTAAAATTTTATCTTTTGGCCATAAATAGAGATCAATTTAGTGGACTATAATTTAGAGCAAATAAAAAGAGAATGATTTTGATTGACTGTAGGTTCCTTAATGGCAGAAATTGTATTGGATTTTATCTTTCATTTCCAGTGCTTAGCATAATATCCTGGATATAATAGGCACTCAATAAACATGTACTGATTTCAAAGTTATTTTTATTCAATTCCTTGTGCAACTTAAACCATGTGGCACTGGTATATAGCACCAAGGAGCACCATTACTAAGAAATATACATTAGAAAATTGGTTTCTTCATTTATAAAATGCGGCTAATCATACCTGCCTCACTTTGTTGTTTGAAGACTTAGATGAGAAAATTTGAAACTTCTAAATTGTTGAGTACTATGTAAATAAGTGAAAATTATTATGACTGCAGTTTTTGTTGCTTTTTTTTAAATGGCACTTCATATCATCCTTCAGAAAAATCATCTACATTCTTTTAGGATATTCAGGTTCCCTAGGAAAAATATTTCCTAACCTTGTAGGGATAGATATGTGACTGTTCTCATGGCTAATGTGAAAGCACTGAGGTGCTTCAGATAATTAAGTATCATCAAAATGAAAATTCTGCAGAGGTTGGGAATTGACAGGATATTAGGAGTTGTGAATTTCATAAACTAGTGCCAGAATCACTTCTTCTTCTGAATTTTTTAACTTGGAGTCAGGAGAAAGCCTTCTATTCATATCCCTTTCTGACATATTCTAGGTGCATGGTCCTCACCTAGTCACTTCAGTCAGTGAATTAATAAACATTTTAAAGTTCCTACTATGTGTCAACCACTGTGCTAAACACTGAGGTTACAAAGAAAAGTAAAAGAGCAGTCAATATCTGATCTCAAGGAATTCACAAGCTAATGAACAACATGGAAACAATTATCTACATACAAAATATATACAGAATAAATTTGAAATAATCATCAGAAGGGAGGCATTAGAATTGAGAGACTGGGAAATGTTTGTTGTAGAAGGTAGGTTTTGGGCTGGGACTTGAAATTAGCCAGGAAAGCCACAAGGTAGAGATGAGGAAGGAGAAGACTTCAAGTACAGGGGACAGCCGGTAAGAATGCTCAGAGTTGAGAGATGTTGTCTTGTTCAAGTAATATGAATGAGGCAAGTGTCACTGGATTGAAGAGTTGGGAAAGGAGCTTAAGGTATAAGACTGGAAAAATAGAGAGGGATAGGTTATGAAGGGCACTAAATGCCAAACAGAGAAATTTATATTTCACTCTAAAAGTGATAGTGAGCCACTGGAATTTAATAAAAAGAGTTCCGTTTATTCCTATGCTCTCAAATTTTTAAAAATAGGATTAGATGTTGTATTTTGTCAAAAACTTTCTGCATCTATTGATATATTCATATAATTTTTGTTGTTTTTGCTATATTTTCCTAATATTGAATCAGTCATACATTCCTGTTTTTAAAAAATTCCACTTGTGATGTATCATCGTAATCTTCTTGTTAGTATTTTATTTAACTTTTTTCCATCATTTGTTGGGGAAATTCTTTCTCTGTTTTGCTCTCCATAGTTTAGATATCAAAACTATATCTATATCAGAGAAGGAATTTGCTAGGATTTCTTTTTTTACTTATTTTTCAAATAACATCAGGATTAATTTTTTTCCTTTAATATTGGGTAGATTTTATTTGTAAATCCATCACCTCAGCCCTGAATTTCTTTTTCAATGTACAAGTTCACTGTCTATATGATTCTGTCTCCTGTTGTCTACTTGTTACTCTCAGTGCAAGACCAGAAATGTCCTGTGAGGGACCAAGAAATCAATAGGGCCAGCAGGCAAGGAAATTGGGAGATCTGAAGCTTATCAAATTCTTCAATGGTGAAATGGCAGAGGAAAAAAATTATACTACTACCTCACAGGATAGTCACAGGGTTATGATGAGCAAAAACTTTAAAACCATAGAGAAACGTGTGCTGTTATTGTTGCTGTTATCAGTCTTTAAAATTCTGATTTTCTTATTTGAAAGAAATTCTGACCAGGTTAAACAACTGAAAATTAGTTTAAACCAGAGCAGACCAGTTAAACAGATTTAAACCACCCTAGACCAGCTAAAACTAGCACAAATCAGCTAAAACCAGTTGAAATCAGTTAAAACCCTCAAAAACCAGCATAAAATGGCCAAAATCAGTTTAAACTGGCTTGGTGTAGTAAAAAAAAAATAACAGTTTAAACAGGCTAAAATGAGTTTAACCCAACTGAGAGGTGTTAAAACCAGTATAAACTGGCACAAACCAGTTAAAAGCCAGTCAAAACCAGTTTAAACTGGTACCAGTTGAGATTGACTAAAACCAGTTTAAACTGGTGTAGCATCAATGTGATATTCACAGCACCTACGCAGCCATGAATATCCCTGCACAATTCTAAATTGCAAAATACAACAGACTCTCCACATAGAAGACAGAACCAAAACATTTTTTTGGACACCAGAAAGCCAAATCCCAACACCAGAAAGTCAAATCCATCATGGTAACAAGAATCTATAAACAATAACAACACCATCCCCAAGCCTTCCCCCTGCTAGGCTTCCCATAAACCAGCTCCCTTAAAAAAAAATCACAAGCAAGCTCCCTTAAACAAAATCACAAACAAGCTCTCTCACTCACTAGCCAGCTGCCTGCTTGCCTGCATCCTTCCTAGCCCTGAGTGCTCTCACCAAATTTCCTCAGTTCTACTCTACCCTTCCTGTTCTGCCTGTTCAGCAAACTCCACCTAATACATGGGACTTAGACTTTCACGTTATTTAAGCAGATCACATGAGCCTATTAATGAATAGGAAAGATCTTCTCCTTTAAATTACCATTACAACCGATTCAGACCAGTTTGAAGGATTGGGAAAAGAGTAGGATCACAAGTATTATACAATGATATTTTCCACCTTTCATTTAGGTTTATTTCTCACCATTTTCCAGATTCTAAGCATCTAGAATCTGTTATAGTTGTCAAAGGAGTTGAGAAAATTTCCCTATCTATAAAGTCTTTTTGCTGCTACAAATTATCTGAACATTCTTATTGGTAACCTTTTAACTTAGAAGGCTTTTCACTGTGGTGGTCACATTAAATATCTGTAATATAAAAAATGTTATTCAAAACTGGCAACCTTTACAAGAGCAGTTATAACTATGTGTTGACACATTATCATCTTTGGTCAGCTATGGGGAAAAACAAACAACCCTGAAATATTGACTTGATTTATTTATTCATTCCTTCATAGTTTTTGTGTGGTTGTTTTTTTTAAATCACTCATCAGTTGGAATGGTGGTATGAAGCAAAAAAAATGTAATTTCATAGGAAAAATGTAATTTTTTGCATTTGGATTTTAAAAATCAGTTGTAAAAGATGAGGAGATGTTGTTTAAAAGTAGTTATTAGAGGAAAAAATCTTCAAAGTTTCATAGGACTTCAAAGCTCAATATAAAACAACAGTGTGGTTTTATGAAAAAACCAATAAAATTGGTTAATTTGATTTTAAAAAGGAATGAAAAAAATCAGATTAATAGTATCACAAATGAAAAGGGGTGAATTCATCACCAATGAAGATGAAATTATAACAATTATTAGAAGCTATTTTGCCTGATTACATGTCAATTAATCTGACAATCTAAATGAAATATATGAATATTTATAAAAATATAAATTGCCCAGGTTAACAGAAGAGAAAATAGAATGCTTAAATAACTCAGTCTTAGAAAATGAAATTGAACAAGCCATCAGTAAACTCCCTAAGAAAAAATCCTAAGGGCCAGATTGATGCATAAGCAAATTCTACCAAACATTTAAACACAATTAATCCCAATACTATTTAAACTAATTGGAAAAATAGGCAAAGAAGGAGTTCTGCAAAATACCTTTTATGACACGAATAAAATGCTGATATTCTGAAACTAGAATGAGTGAAAACAGAAAAAGAAAACTATAGTCCAATTTCCCTAATGAATATTGATGCAAAAATTTTAAATAAAGTTCTAGCAAGGAGATTACAGCAACATATCACAAGGATCGTACACTATGACCAGATGGAATTTATACCAGGAATGCAGGACTGGGTTAATATTAGGAAAACTACGAGCAGAATTGACCATATCAATAGCAAAAAGAGCAGAAATAATAAGAGTATCTCAACAGGTACAGAAAAAGCCTTTTTGAGAATATAATACCTATTCTTATTTTAAAAAAATTAGAGAACATAGGAATAAATGGACATTACCTTAAAATGACAAGTAATATTTATGTAAAATCATCAGCAAGTATTATCTGTAATGGGGAAAAGCTGCAAACCTTCCCAATAAAGTCAGCAGTGAAGCACTACCATTATTATTCAACATTGTACTAGAAATGTTAGCTATAGAAATAAGAAAAGAAAAAAAAATTAAAGAAATTAGAAAAGGCAATGAGGAAACAAGCTATTACTCTTTCCAGATAACATGATGATAGAGAATCCTAGAGAATCAACTGAAAAAATCACTTAAAACAATGAACAACTTTAGTAAAGTTGCAGGATACAAAATAAAGCCAAGTAAATCATCAGCATTTCTACATATTACCAACAAAGTCCAGCAGCAAGAAATAGAGAAATTCCCTTTATTGACTGTAGACAATATGAAATGCTTGGGAGTCTACCTGCCAAGACAAACCCAGGAACTATGAAAAAATTACAAAACACTTTTCACACAAATAAAGTTCCATTCAAAAAGTTAGGAACATATTAATTGCTCATGGGTAAGTTGAGTCAATAAAATTTTTTAAATGACAGTTCTACCTAAATTAATCTATTTACTTAGTGCCATACTAATCAAACCACCCAAAATTATTTTGTAGAGTTAGAAAAACAATAACAAAATTCATTTGGAAGAACAAAATGTTAAGAACATCAAGGGAATTTATGGGAAAAAATGTGAAGGAAGATGGTCTAGCCATACCAGATCTCAAACTGTATTACAAAGAAGTAATTATCAAAACAATCTGGTACTGGCTAAGAAATAGAGTGGTGGATCAGTGGAATAGATTAGGCATGCAAGACTCAGTAGTAAATGACTATAATATTCTAGTGTTTGATAAACTTAAAAATCTTAGCTTTTGGGACAAGAACTCATTATTTGACAAAAACTGCTGGGAAAATTGGAAAACAGTATACCATCAATTAGGTAAAGAAAAACATCTTACACCATATACTAAGATTAGATCAAAATGTGTTCCTGATTTACACATAAAGGATGATACCATAAGCAAATGAGAAGAGCGTGAAATAGTTTCTCTCTCAGATCTATGGATAAGGGAAAAATTTGGAACCAGACAAATTATAAAGAGCTTTACAAAATGTAAAATAAATCATTTTGATTATATAAAATTAAAAAGTTTTTTGCACAAACAAAATCAAGTGTAACCAAAATTAGAATGAACACAGAAAACTGGGAAATAATTTTTATAGCAAGTATCTTTGATAAAGGCTGAATTTCTCAAATATATAGAGAACTGAGTCAAGTTTATAATTCCCCAATTGATAAGTGTTCAAAGAATATGAACAGGAAATTTTCAGGCAAAGAAATCAAAGATATCTGTAGTAATATTAAAAAAAATTCTAAATCACTGTTGATTAGAGAAATACAAATTAAAACAATTCTAAGGTACTGCCTCACACCTATTAGACTGGCTGCTGTGATAAAAAAAAAAAAAAAAGGAAAATGTTGGATGTTGCAGGGGATGTGGGAAAACTGAGACACTAATGCAATGTTGGGCGAGTTCTGAACTGATCCAACCATTCTGAAGAGCAATTCTGTGCCCAAAGGGTTATAAAATTGTGCATACCTTTTGATCCAGCAACACCACTTTTAGGTCTGTATCTCAAAGAGATTTAATAAGGGAAGGAAAGAATCTATTTTTACAAAAAAATATATATTTATGGCATCTCTTTTTGTGGTGACTAAGAAATGGAAATTGAGGAGATGCCCATCAATTTACAAATGGCTGAACAAGTTGTGATATATGATTGTAATGGGATATTATTGTACAATACAAAATGACAAGCAGCATGATTTCAGAAAAACCTGGAAAGACTTCTATGAACTGACACAAAGAGAAGTGAACAGAACCAGGAGAATATTGTATACAGTAACCGCAGTATTGTACAATGGATTGTAAATGACTTAGCTATTTTCAGCAATACAATGATTGGAGACAATGGAGAACTCATGATGAAAAATGCTATCCACCTCCATAGAAAGAACTGATGTTATCTGAATAAAGACTGAAGCATACTTTTATTCCTTCCTTCCTTCCTTTCTTTTTTCTGCTTTTTCTTGTTCGAGTTTTCTTGCACAAAATGACTATGTATTGCACGATCACATATGCATAATCTATATCAGATTGCTTACCATCTGAGGGAGGGGGCAGGGGAAGAAAGGAGGGATAGAATTTGGAATTCAAAGCTTTAAAAACATATTTTAAATTGTTTTTACATGTAATTGGGGAGAAATATATACAAAGAGATATCAGTTTGATGTGGTAATGATGTGTGATCTCTGGATGAATTAATAGAAGCATAATATTTACAGCATGGAAGGTAATGGTTTCATTGTCATATGTCTCGATGAGACCAAATCTGGAGTACTCTCTCCAGTTCTGGGCACCATAAAATGTTATTGACAACCTAGGATATCTCCTGAGGAAGGCATAGTGAAGGATGAGGTGACCACACACTATGTCAAAGGTAAATGGTTTAAAGAAACTGGAAATACACTTCTTTGTGTTTCTATGTGTTTTCTCCTATAGAATAAAATATCTGTTAACCTAGAAAAGAAAGTACTTGTTCAGGTAGGAGTGGAGAGAGTCTGGTTAAAATAACTGTGTGAAAGATTATAATGTAGAAACAATATTACTCTTATTTTGCTAGATTCCAGAGGACAGAACCTGGATCAGGAGATGGACATTACTTTGAGGTAAAATTAATCTGATACAAGTAGAAATTTTTTAATAGTTAAAGTCATCCAAAAATTAAATGAACTGACCCATAAGTTAATCACTTGTAATCTTCAAATGGAAGGTGGGTGATCACTCACTGGAATATTGTCATTAGAATTCATGTCTTGAGTAAGAGATGGGCTATATAACTTCCATGGTCCCTTCTATCTCCACAATTCTGTTAGTCTGTAGTTCTTTCAAATTCCATATGAACATTTGGGGTGGATTCTCCAAATTTGAGCATCTCATGTGTCTTTTGAGCTATTTTAATTCTGCTTTGCTCATAGAAAATAGTACCTTCTCTGATGTGGACACGCCATGGTGGGCAGTCCTGTGCCAGTGTCTCCCATGTCATACAACCTAAGGGAGACCTTGTACCACTTCTTCTGACCACCGTGTTGACACTTGCCCTGTGTAAGATCTCCATAAAATAGTCTTTTTGGTAAATGTATGGTTTTGCATTCAAAGAACATGGCTAGCCAATTGGGGTTGCACTTTCTGAAGTAGAGCTTAAATGCTTGGCAGATTAGTTGGAGAAAGCACTTCAGTGTCTGGTATCTTATCCTGACAGGTGATCTTCAGAATTTTCCTAAGACAATTCAAATAGAAGCGATTCATTTTCCTAGCATGGTACTGGTATACTATCTGAGTTTCATAGACACACAACAAAGAGGTCAGCACAACAGTTCTGTAGACCTTCAGTTTGGTAGTCAGTCTAATATCTCTTCCCTCCCACACTTTTTTTCAGAACCTCTCAAACACTGAGCTAGCTCTAGAAGTATGTGTCAACCTCATGATCTATGTGTACAGTCCTGGAAAGTATACTACCAAGGTAAATGAACTTTTCCACAGCATTCAATATTTCTCCATTGGCTATAACCAGTGGTTCCCCATATGGATGGTATAGTGGTGGCTGATGGAGCACCTGTATTTTCTTGGTGTTGATTGTTAGGACAAAATTAGCATAACCAATAGAGAATTAATCCATGTTTTAATGCATCTCAGCTTCAGAGGCTGGATTGAGTGCACAATCATGTGTAAACAGAAAATCACGCACTAATACTCCCTCCACTTTGGTCTGTGACTAGTAAGCTTTTCAAGCTGAAGAATTTAGCATCAGTGCAGTAGCTGACCTTGATGCTGTTTTCATCCCCATTTGAAGGCATTTGACCGCATGACTGAAAATATTCTAAAAAACATGGGAGGAAGCACACACCTTTGTTTCACTCCATTGTGACTGGGAAAGCACAAGAACATTATCCATTATCCAGAACCCAGGCAAGCATGTGGTCATGAAATTGATGTACAATGCTGATGAACTACAGGCAACCAGATTTGACATAATTTTCCATAAGCCCTCATGACTGACAGTAACAAAGGTCTTGGTCAGATCTACAGACATTTTGTAAAGACTTCTGTTCTACTCCTGGCATTTCTTCTGGAGCTGTTGGGCAGCAAACACCAAGTCAACCATTCGTTGGCCCTTTCTGAAATCACACTGGCTCTCAGGTAGATGACCGTCTTCCAGCTGAAGGATCAGCCTATTAAGGAGGATTCTGGCAGGAATCTTTCCAGCAACAACTAAGAGAGAGACACCTCACCCCCACCCCATGATTGTCACAGGACAATCTATTTCCTTTGCCTTTATAGAAATGGACAATGGAGGCATCCTTGAACTCCTGAGGGACAACCTCTTCTTGCCATATAACCTAGAAAATTTCGGTCAGCTTTTGTATGAGCAGTGGTCCCCTTACCTTGTAAATCTCTGCTGGAATAGAATCAACACCAGGTAGTTTGCCACATGAAAGGAGTTAATGGCATTCAATACCTCCTCTTCAGTTGGAATTTCAGCTAGGGAGGGACTGACTTCATCTTGAGGTAAAAGATTATTCATTGATGATGGTATGTTAAGAACACTATGGAAGCATTCAGCCCATCTCTCTAGGATCATGTCTTTATCACTAATCAATGTGGTTCCATCAGCACTGAGTAGTTGTGATGCATCATAGATCTTTGACCCATAAATAGCCTTCAGGGCATTATAAAAGAGCTTTGATTGTTATTATCAGCATAAAACTGAATTTCATCTGCCTTCTTACTGAGCCAACAATCCTGATTCTCTTTAAACTTTGCTTGTACTTTACTTTTGACAGAATTAAATGTTGCTTTCTTAGACATGGATTTGAACTATCTTGCTAGTAAATCCTGTGGAATTCTTGTTTTTCATTTAGCATCTTCTGAATTTCCTCATCATTTTCATGAAATCAGTCTTTATGTTTGCAAGTGTTCTGACCCAGATGAGTAAATGCAGTGCTATACACAAAATTTCTGAAAGTTGCCCACTCCTTTTCTGCTTCAAATAGGACTTGGAGCTTGAATGAAGGCAACTTTGAGAGAAAAAAGATTCCCAGTGGGAGAGAGATTCCTTATAGATGTTGGGGTCTTTCAGATGCCTCTGCTTATAGATATGACTTTGTACTGATTGTATCAATGCTCAGAAGAATCAAAAGGTGAAAGGACAGCTCCTTTTTTGCATAGGAGAGTTGAGCATATAGAGTGTTCCTAGCATCTTAGGGAAATTTTAAGCTATTAAGGCTTAATATTCATAATATTAATATCAATAATAGCTTAGGTTATTAGAAGTTAAAACTGAGTTAAGACTTATGGAAACCTATATGCATAGAAAGAAGGGAAACTAATAGAAAGAGATTGGTAATGCATGAAAGGGGATGATTGGTGAGTAAGGTCACAAAACAGATGACAAGAGGTGTAATCAAGTACAAAGCTGCTAGGTAACCAAGTGGATAGAATGGAAGACCTAGAGTCAAGAAGACTCATCTTCCTGAGTTCACCTCTGGCCTTAGATACTTACTAGTTGTGTGACATGGACTTGACCTTGTTTGGTTCAGTTTCCTGATCTGTAAAATGAACTAGAGAAGAAAATGGCAAATCACTCTAGTGTCTTTGCCAAGAAAATCCCAAATGGGGACACCAAGAATCAGACACGACTGAAATGACTGAATAACAACAAAGCAGAAAGGTTAGTCCAGGCCGGGAGGAGAGCTGTATCATTCTATGAAGTTAGAGGAGTTTATAAGCTGAGTAAGGTCGCAGAGACTTTTAGAGTGGAGAAAGGATTATAGGTGCATTATGGGTGTGACATTCTCTAAGCATTATCCCTCCAGATTCACACTGGAGAATCTAGTCTAACTCCTCTTGACTCAACGCACAGATAAATCATAAAAACAGTACAAAAGACAGCAGTAATATAATCAATATCACTACAGGAATTAATTTCCATTCCCAACACTGTCTCTACTAGGATTTTGTTTTATATGTATCCCTGCATTAAAAAAATGCATAATTTTATTTTTAAAAAAGCATCGACATTTAATCATTTATATATGTATGTCTTGCTATCACTTTATTTTACCACTTATAGATTATTAATTCAATCAAAGTAACCAAAAGTCAAATCATGAAGTCAGAAAGATAAAAGCTTTAATATCATTTTACATTAGTCAGACTCTTACTTGATATTACAAAAACATCTATCTACACTTGTCAGGTTTAGAATTTCAGGTAACAGTGACCAAATCTCAAACACCGTTTATCTAACTGTAGTGTTTATTGATGTATGAGGGATTAGACTTGCTCATATAGGAGGCTGCAAAAAGACCCATGCATTTCACCTCAGTCTCCTCCCCTGAGTCCCTACCTCTTTCTGGCCTGGGAAAATGAAACCATACAAGAAAGGCCCAGAAACGTGACTCTATCCAGACTGGATTGTTGTTAGAAGCTGTGAAGTTTTATTCTAAACAAAAGAAAGGAAATTGGAGCCTCTTCAGAAATGCTCCAATCAAGTATACGCATGCCAAAGAAGTCAAAGATATCAATAGAAATGAAGAAATAATATATATTCTAAATTGCTAATAATAAGAGAAAATCAAGTTAAAAAAACTCTGAGGTGCCATCCCACAATCATTAGATTGGCCAAGATGATAAAAAAGGAAAATGGCAGATATAGGAGGGGATGTGGGAAAATAGATAACGCTAATGCACTGTTAGTGGAGTTGTGTCCAACCATTCTGAGCAGTGATTTGGAGCTATGCCTCCAAATCTATGAAAATGTGCCTGACCTTTGACAGCAACACCACTATTGGATCTATACCACAAAGACATAAAAAAGTGAGAAAAGGGCCTCTGTGTACAACAATATTTATAGCAGTTCTTTTTGTGGTGGCAGAGAATTGGAAACTGAGTGTATAGCCATCAATTGGGGAATGGCTAAACAAGTTATGGTATACAATGTGCTGAAATCTAGTGTGCTGTAAGAAATGATTAAGGCAATGGTTTCAGAAAAATCTGGGAAGATTGGTATGGTATGGTACAAAGAGAAGTGAGCAGAAATGAGAACAATTTACCCAGTAACAGCAATATTATGAAGATAATCAACCGGGAAAGATTGAGCACATGTTAATACAATGGTCAACCACAGTTTTAAAGGACTCATGAGAAAACATGATATCCACCTCCAGAAAGAGAAATGATGAACTCTGAGCACATATTGAGTATATTTTTCTCTTTCTTCTTCTTGTTTTGGAACATGGATAATGTGGCAATATGTTTTTAATGACTTCATATGTGCAAAAAATGTTGCATTTCTTACCTTCTCAATGGAAGTGAAAATGGAAGTGGAAGGAAGGAGAGAATTTAGAAATGAAAATAAGAATCATGTTTTAAAGAAAGAGTAAGCATGTTTCCCTTAGGACTGTGAAACAAACACTGGCTCTCCATGGGAGGCCTGGAGGTTCAAACCTTATCTCTGATACTTGCTTGCTACCTGTACAAGTTACTTGACTTCCCTGGATCTCAATTTCTTGATATGGAAAAAGAGGTGATTGGACTAGAGAGACTTTAAAGCCCCTTATGGCTCTCTATGATCCTGAATGTACTCCAGCTGTTTTTGTGCACTTGCCACCCTTTTCCTTCTGGAGAAAGAACCTGGTCTAAACAGCATTCATTATCAGCTTTTCACAACTGATCATGTTATTTTAAGAGAGACAGAGATAGACAGAGACAGAGATAGAGATAAAGAGAGGAAAAAATAGACAATTATAAAGACAGAGAAGACTATTTTTTTCATTCCACAAGAATTTATTGCAAACTCACGATGGACTTGGTTGTGTGCTGGATATGAGGGAGGAGGTATGGTGGAGACAGGCTACAAAAAAATAAGTCCTCTGCCTTCCAAGAGCTTACAGTCTTTGAAGGGAGACAAAATTTTCACACTTGAGACAATCAGGCATGAAACTATAGTGAACAATACAAAACAAAATATTAAAACAATGTGTTAGACTGAATAATCAAAAGATTTAAAACATGGTACAGCAAAAACATAGGACCCTTCACAAATTTGTGTGGGCATACTATTCTTAAGATATTTTTCCAAATAAGATGCTTTTTGTTCAGTTTTGGAGTGGTTTAAAGAATGGTTTTCAAAATGACACATGTTTCTTGTTTTCTTTAATATTTCATTTGAGAATTTACAAACAAGAGGCTCTAGCTATAAACCAGGCCTGTAATTCAGTAGTTACCTCCAACCCTAAAGAGCTATGTTGCCTAATATGGAATTTTAGTGTTACTGAAAGATGCTAGATTGGCAGTGGGGGAGATCGAAATCATCTGCTTTTCCACAAACCACAAGCCTAAGCAATAGCAATACAAACTTCCCAGACACCTCATCCACAAAAACAGAACCTTGCAGGCTCTTTTTAAAAGATTAGGAAGTTAAGAAAAACACAATAAAATATTTTTACAATAAAACCTATGAGCAAAATTTTACAGTCAAGACTGAGACAATGTTTAACTGTTAGAGTATGCCCAAATGATCCTATCAGAATCAGACCAGACTTTTAAAAATGTGGTTGGTAGTCGACTTATAGATTCTGGTTGTCTTGGTGTGGTTAACTCCTATTTAGGTCTCCAATATAAAAAGTAAAATGTGGGGAGAAAGGGTTCAGAAAAGGTTTCATATAAATGGTCATATTCAAACCATGTCTTAAAAGAAGAGAAAGAGTCTATGAAGTGGAGGTGATTAGTGAGTGCATTATAAGTTCAAAGACATGGAGAGAGTTGATACATGTTATGAGAGAGAAAACCAGGGGCAGCCAGATCACAGTCAATAGGGCACCGATCCTGGAGTCAGGAGGACCTGAGTTCAAATCTGTCCTCAGACACTTGACACTACCTATGTGACTTTGGACAAGTCACTTAACCCCAATTACCTTGCCTCCCCCACCACCCCAAAAAGGGGAGGGAAAACCAGTTTGGCTGGATCACAGAGTGAAGAGGGGGAAGTCAATTGTAGTGAGCCTGGAGCAAGGTTACAAAGAGCTTTCACAGCTGAACAGATTTCTATTTTGTCCTAGAAGGCAAGAGGAGGTATTAGAGTTAATTGATTTAGGGGAGTCTGACATGGCCAGATTTCCATTTAAAGAAAATCATTTTGGCAACAAAATATAAAATGACCTGGAATGAGGAGACGCTTGAGGCAGGGGGACCAATTAAACTGCACTCCGCATCATAAAGTCCAGCTACATGGTTATTAAAGATTTACTGATAAAGAAGATTTAACTGTTGGGTGATTCAGAAAGATTGTATGAGTTCCACAGGGCAGGGACTTAAAGGGTATTTCCAGACTTCAAGTTCTTTTTTGAAAGTTTGCCCCCAATCTACTGTCATATAAGAGTTTCATGAAAGAGAAATCATGAAACTTTCATCAGGAGAAATAAAATCTAAAGCCAGCAAAAAATTGACCTATGAAAAACTACAGAATGGATCAGAAAGACATGGTTGTTTCAAAGCAGATGCACAAAAACCACTGACTTAAAAGACAAATAAGGTTCAAAAGTTCAAAAATATATCCCAATTTCTTGTGTGTGTGTGAGTGTGTGTGTGTGTGTGTGAGTGTGATCACAATGATTCATATAGCAGTAGTAGACCAGAGAGAATTCTGCTTCTGCAAAGGACACTTTCAAGAATGTTTTAAGGCATCAAGGGATGATATGGAAATAATCATCCAGAATATAAAAAACATAGGCAGGATAGTGAATTTGGGTGATGTTACACTCAAAGTTCACATTTATAATGAGCTGTCAAGGGAAGCCCCCTCATTTCACAGGAGTTGGTGGAGACTGATTCCAATTTTCAGTCAAGCTTTCAAATCAACATAGCATGCCTGTGTGTGTCTTGGAGCCCAGAAGGATTTATGGGGTAAATAGAAATGACTGCGAATCACTGAGTTTTAGAGTTGTAAGCAATGAGTTTCCCAAACAAAACATTACTAGGAGATTTCCTCAAATTCCAAAGCTAGCTTGGAACAAAAGTCTAAAGGAAGGCCAGGCAAATACTCCACTGAAGCTGCTTTTATGAATAATGTGATTTTAAGCATGCAAAAATAAGAGTTATGTATTATACCAACAAGGGAAAGTGAACTCATGAGAAGCATAAGAAAAAATACTGGTATCCTCACAGCACAAGGGGAAAAGATAAATGGTTACAGAGCTGTAAACAGGAATATTTTCAACTGAAGCAAAGCAGTCAAAGTTGCTGCTGGGGAGGCATGGGTACCTGCCCAATGCCACACAATAAGAATCAGAGCTGGAACCTGAATCCAAATGCCACCTTTCATATGAAGCCTTTTCTGATCTCAATTACTGTGCCCACTCTCCCTAAACTCTTGGTGTTTATTTTGTATGTACTTAATCATCTATCTATCTATCCATCTCTCTATCCATCTATCTATCTATCTATCTATCTATCTATCTATCTATCTATCTATCTATCTATCTCTCTATCTATCTATCTATCTCTCTATCTATCTATCTCTCTATCTATCTCTCTATCTATCTATCTATCTATCTATCTCTCTATCTATCTATCTATCTATCTAATTCACCCCCAATAGAGCATAAGCTCCTTGGAAGCAGAGCCTCTTTCATTTTTTTTTTGTACCTCCAGCACCTATCACAGTTCCTGGCAAATAGTAGGCACTTATTAACATTGATTGATTGATTGTCTCCAAATGCAATTTATTATTCCATTTTCTCATTATTTCTATTATTTGGTAGTTTCTTATTTTACAGATATGGAAACTGAGGCTGAGAGATCAAGTGACTTGTCTGGATTCACAGTTTCTAACTGAAAAGATCTAGTATGGTGACTATTGAAGGTCTATTGGGTAGGATCAGATTCAATCTGCTTGGTCCCTGATGGCATCATAAGGACCATTAGGTACAGAGAAACCAAGTCAAGCTTGAGGGAAAAAAGCTGTTAGAAGTAGTGAGGTCCTTTTAGGGAAGGTTTTCAAGCAAAGACTTTATGACCACTTGTTGGGGACATTGTAGGGGAATTCTTATTCAGATACATGTTGAACTAGATGGGTTTTGAGATCCTTTTCATCTCGGAAATTGTACAGTATAACCTGAACACCATATGAGGCATCAGAGAACTTTGGGGAGAAAAGGGCTGAAGATTTTAAAGGAAGATGAGAGAACTGAACTAACTAACACTGAGAGCTGAGGTAGAAGTGAGGATGAGTCAGATTTGGGGGATAATCAACCTGGGAGAAGGAGTAGTCCAAGTTTTGACTCCTTGAGTGAAGATTGAGAGAGATCATAGTATCATAAATTTATATTTGGAAGGGTCCTCTAAAGCCATCTAGTCTAAAATTCTCATTTTAAAGATAAGGAAACTTAGGCCTAGGGAGGTTGCTTAACTTGTCATATCAAAGGAAGGCCATCTGTAAAGAGTCCTTAGAAATGGGAACCCTAGGGGTAGTGGTTGGAAGCTTCAAAACTGATAGAACTGATAGAAAATTTAAGGCAATTTTTGGGGGTTACAGTTGCTACAGCGACAGATCCTTCTAAGGAGAAAGTATGTCATCCTCATCTTGGTAGGTAGCCTGAGTCACAGCTCCATTATCCCTATGGCAGGTACAGCTCTGAATGGTTGTATAACCATAAAAAAAAAAAGATTAATTGCAAGATGACCAAAATGAGAATTTGGGCCCCTTAGGTATCATTTATGAGTTCTGGATTTGCAAGTACAATGTATTATATAGAACTACTATTCCAAATCCCTTTCTTACTGGCACTCTGGGTCTCCAGAAAAGTGATTACTAAGTCCCTTCAAGGTTCTAAAGTTATGGGCTGGGGCAGGGGGGCTTTATAATTCTATTGCTCACAAGCCCCTACTCATGCACTAACCTCCATTATTACCAGTTGGTTAGTCAGCTAGCTTTAATTAACTTTTAGAAGAAGAGGTTTGCAAACCTCTTCTTAAAGCAAAATGACTCTTTGGAAGTCTATGATATACTCTCCCACAAGTATATAGAGTCCTAGGGAAAGTGGGCTCAAGCTGAAAATACATGTTGCAAAGAGAGTAATGCAAAGCTTTAGGAATTCCCTTTTCTGGAAAACTGGAGATATTTTCTTAGGTTGCATAGCTTTTATGCCATGCCTAAGGCAACTGTCTGAGAATCTAAGTTGTAAAGGTGTTCATCTACTTTGGTGATAGTATTTCCTTCCCAGGAGCTCTTTACATTGATAAAAGCTCAAGTCTGGGTTAAAAAAGGATATTTTCAATAGAAATAATTGATATGGCCCATTGTCATTGACACTTATGAAAGACTACAGGTAGTAAATCAGCATTTATCATGGCCCTACTGTGCACAGGTCAGTAAGGAAACAGATTATAGGAAAACAATATGGATTTGTTACATAGCATAAGTAGAGGTGCTTAGAGGTGGATAGTCTGAGTGCTCCACTGGAATCCATCTTGCCAAGAGAAAACACAGAAGGCCTCCAACATGTTTGGTGGACTCTCAGATGTGAGTTTATAAGAGAGCATGGAGAAAAGGCAAGAATGGACTTGATAGACATTAATGAGAATAATGAGAATATCCATTCAAAACATCAAAGATCCATTTGAGTACTGTACACTAAGCATTTCAGGAGGACAGTGGTTTGATCTAAGGTGGAAAGAGCATTGGATTCAGAGTCAGAGAACTTGGAGTCAAACCTCTGTTTCAATGCTTAGCAGCTGGATCACTATGGATAACGGTGGACAACATGTCCTGATCCTCAGTTTCTTCATTTGTAAATTGGGGTGCTTGTTCTATCTCTATGTTATGATTGTGAGGAAAGTATTTTGTAAATATTAAAATACTATATAATTGTGATCTATTATTATTAAATGTTATGGGCTTCAGTCAAACTGGGATCTGTTAAAGATCTTAGCACAAAAAGGCCAAGGTTCCCCACTGCATCCTGAGCCATCTCCATTCATCCTGATCTATATCTGGCCCCTGGACCCAGGTGGTTCTGGAGGAGAAAATGAGGCTTGTAACTACACAGCACTCCCTCACTTAAATCCAATTTAATTGTATAGCATGGCATCATCTTTCTGATATCACAGTCCTCTTTAAGAATGAAGAACAAGGTGATCTGAGGCAGCAGCCAAACTGTGATATCTCAGGTATAACAGCCCAGGCCAGGAATCCAGCAGAACCAAGCAAATGAGAGCCTAGAGCCCCAGGTAACTGCAACAGCTGCTCCTGAGACTATCAGCCCACAGATTAAATGTCTGTAAGTCACTACTTGAACTTCCAGGAGCCAAGATGGTGGAGTAATTGGTAAATGCTCTACCCCTCCCCTTGTTGACCTTGCAAGACCCATAAAATATTTCCCCAGGAAAAATTCTGGAACAGTAGGATCAGCCAAAGGGGCAAATAGTCTCTTAGCCTGTGAGGCTAGGAAAATCGCAAAAGGGGAGAGGGGGAGTCCATCTTGCTGTAGCTAAAGGAGACCAGTGCAGGTCCAGAGTTGTCCCAGACAGCCCCACCTCAGCAAACCAGGAGAAGATCCTGAGCCCCAGGAGGGTGGAGCCCACAACCTCTAATACCAAGACCCTAGGCATGCCTTAGCAACCCAAGGGAATTGGGAAGACACTAGCACAGACAGAATCACCAACCTCTGAGCTTGCCTATGCTCTAGCTCAGCAGAGGAGACCTCCTGTGGCCAAACCACCCCTCCCCCACATTTAATGCAGCTAGCTCCAGAGTAACTCTGGGGAAACTCAGAAAGACTCCACCTGACCTCTGTTTTTTCACACCAGCCAGCTCAGCACCAACTAAGCTGCAGAATTTTTGTGTGTGTGTTCATCCTTCATTGCTGAAGAAGACCATGCCATCAGAGAAATAATGATATGACTTGCACTACACTTTGTTTTGAGTGAAGGAGGGCTGTGTAAGTCTCCAGCCTCATTTCTCCTCCAGAGCCATCTGAATTCAGTGACCAGATATTCATCAGGATGATTGGAGATGAGCCAGGATGAGGCAATTGGGGTTAAGTGACTTGCCCAAGATCACACAGCTAGTGAGTGTCAAGTGTCTGAGGTGAGACTTGAACTCAAGTCCTCCTGACTCCTGCACTGATGCTCTATCCACTGTACCACCTAGTTGCCCCCATGCTGCAGCATTTTAGCTTCTAGCTGAAAGAACCAGAGGCCACAACACACAAAACTTCAAGTTCAAGGCAGAATAACTGTGGAACAAAGCCCCTTGTGCCCCAGTAGCAGAGATCTACTTTAAAAGTCAGGGAAAAGGTGATCATCGTGAGTAAGAAGGAAAACAGAAAAGAAAAGATGATAGGATCTTTCTGTGGGGACAAGGACCAAAACAGAAATACTAAAGAGGCCAGCATTGAGACTATACTCCCATCTCAAACTTCAGTAGGGAGTATGAACTGGTCTCAAGCACAAAGAGCATTCTTGGAAAAGCTAAAGAAGGATTTTAAAAGCCAAATTAGAGGAGTAGAAGAAAAACTGGCCAATGATTTTTAAAATGTGAAAAAAAATCACAAAATAATTTAAAAGGAAAATTGGACAAATGGAAAGGGAAGTATAAAACCTAACTGGAGAAAATAACTTCTTAAAAGGAACAACTGGACAGATGAAAAAGGAGATCCAAAGTTAACTGAAGAAAGCAATTTGATAAAAATTAGACTAGGGCAAGTAGAAGCTAATGACTCTATGAGACATCAAGATTCAGTCAAACAGAATCTAAAGAATGAAAAGATAGAAGAAAATGTAAAATATCTAATTGGAAAAACAACTTACTGACCTAGAAATTAGATCCAGGAGAGAAAATCTAAGAATTATTGGTCTATCAGAAAGCCATGATGAAAAAAAGAGCCTGGACAATATCTTCTAAGAAATCAAGGAAAACTGCCCAGAAGTCCTAGATCCAGAGGGCAAAACAGTCATTGCAATAATCCACCATTCATCTCCTTAAAGTGATCCCAAACTAAAAACACCAAGGAATATCATCACCAAATTCCACAACTGTCAAGTGAAGGAGAAAATACTGCAGGCAGCAAGAAAGAAACCATTCATATATCAAGGAGCTACAGTGAGGATCACACAGGACCTTGCAGTTTCTACAATAAAAGATCAAAGGAATTGGAATATGATATTCTGTAAGGCAAAGGAGCTGGGACTAGAACCAAGGATCAATTACCCAGCAAAGTTGAACATAATATTTCAGGCAAGGAGATGGACATTCAATGAAATAAGGGATTTCCAGACCTTCCTGATAAAAAGGCCAGAGTTCGATAGAAAATTTGATCTTCAAACACAAGTCTCAAGAGAGGCATAAAAAGGTAAATGGGGGAGGGGTGTGTGTGTGTGTAAAAAAACACTTGTTATTCAGTATGGGCAAACTGTTTACATCCCTAGAAGGGAAGACGATACTTATTAATCTTGAGAATTGTATATTTATCATGATACATAAGAGGGATATACATAGATAGAGGAAGAGGGTATAAAGTAAATGACATGATGATAAAAATGTGATTTAAGGATGTGATGTGATGATAAAAATGTGATTTAAGGGTGTAAAAGGATTGTAACAGGAGATGTGAAATGGAGGAGGCAGAAAATGGTAAATTACATCACAGGAAGAGGCCCAAAAATATATTACAGTAGAGGGAAATAGGGGAGGGGGATAAGCATTGTTTAAGATTTACTCTCATCTGATTTGGTTCCAGAAGGGAACAACAAACTTGGTTAAGTATAGAAATCTAATTAATTCTCTAGGCAGTAGGAGAGGAAAGGGAAAAGAAAAGGGAGGGGAGGCTAAAAGGGAGGGAAGAAGTAGTAAGGGGAAAGAAGGGCAAAAGGGAAAGTAAAGGTAAAAGGTTGGAGCAGAATATATTGTGCTTCATCTGATGTAAAAAAAAGGAGGGGTAACAATCCTAATCTCAGACAAAGCAAAAGCAGAAATAGATCTAATCAAAAGAGATAAGGAAGGAAACTAAATCCTGCTAAAATGCACCATAGACGATGAAGCAATTTCATTACTAAACATATATGCTCCACTTTCTTTTGTATTTTGTTTTGTTTTGTTTTGTTTCATAGTTTCTCCCATTCATTTTAATTCTTCTATTCAACATGACTATGGTGAAATTGTATTTAATAGGAATGTATGTGTAGAACCTATATAAGATTACAAACCATCTCAGGAAGGGAGTAGAGAGGGACAGGGAAGGAGGAGGAGGGAGGGGGAAAATATAAGATACATGGAAGTGACTATAGAACACTGAAAACAAAAAAAAGAATTATTTTTAAAAAAGAATGAAAGACAAACAGCAACAAATGTTATGGGGAATAACATGGGGAGGAAAGGGTTGATTCCTGTCTCAAAGAGGCTACCTGGGGGCAGGGAAGACATACATTAAGATTAGTGATAGGTATAGAGCATACCTATTGAAATATGAATGATGATTTGATAGATAGTAATCAGGAAAGAAGGAATTGGCTCTGTAAGTTAGCTGAGGCTGAAAAGAGTCACAAAGCTTCACTTTAAATCAGCCCCAAAACCCACAGTTATCACCGAGGAAAATCATCTGGGACGACCCCCTTCTGAGCTTTCCCACACACTCAGCCTGCCCTTTTGTGTTGCTTTCCCTTCAAAGCTAACCTTGATGTTCATTTTATCATGATTTTCCCTAGGTGTTGAAAAAAACATCATGGAACAAGTGAATAGGAAGGAAAGTCTTTGCATTTGATCAGACATAGGCCAGGAATTTTCTCGAAGGAAGCCCTAGTCTGATATTTGAAGGATTGAGAGAAAATAAGGGTAGGGAAACACCTGGAAGGGACAGTGGAGTTGTGAAAGCTTATTCAGAATGGGAGAATTCTCGGTTGTTTAACAAGAGTGAAGAAGTAGCTTAAAGAGAAAGAGACTGATGATGTCAGAAAGTGAGGGATGAAAAAGGAGAGTGATGAGGCAAGAAGGTCCCGATATAAATACAGACGCTAGTATTGTGTAGTTTTTGTCACAGTCAATCATATAGAAAATATTTCTTAAGCACCTGCTATGTATGGGGCACCACCTCCACAAAGGTGTCTCTGAGGATGAAAATAAAGGAAAAAAAAACAAAGTTCGGAAGAGGGGTATGGAGGAGAAGGGGTATGGGGGATGAGTTCTACTTTAGATATGTTGAGATGAAAAAGATAACAGAAGGTATTAGGTAGAGCTGTTCAGAAGCAGCCAACTGATAATATGGGACTAGAATTCAAGAAAAAGATTAGTGTTAGATATGTGAATTTGTAAATTATTTGCACAGAGATAATAATGGAACCTCTGGGAGGAGGTGAGATCCCAAATACAGAGAGAAAAGGAATGGGCTCTGCAAGACACCCATTTTTACAAAGTGGTTTGATAAAGGAGAGGCAATAGGGTAAGGTAAATAGAATGCTGAAGTTGGGAGTCAAGAAAATCTGGGCGAGAATTTATTAACCCAGGCATTTGCTAGATGTCACTTTCATTCTTTAGGTCTTAATTTCTCAACTGTAACATAGAGATAATAATTGCATCAACTTTTCAGAGTATTTAGTGAGAACCAAAGGATATAATGTGTGTAAAATGCTTTGCAAACCTTAAAGAACTGTATGAATGTGAGAGAATGATAATGATGATGGTGATGGTGATGATGATGACCATGGCGCAAAGCAAACAGAGAAAGAAGAGTCAGATGAATAGGAAGAGAAGAGTACTCTTCTCAGAAGAGATGAATAGGAAGAGAAAGAGGTGGTCAACAGTGTCCAAAAAAACCCGAACAAACTTGCTTTAGGTAACAAATCAATCCTCTGAAACCAGTATCTCGTAATGACAAGGTTCATGTTAGAGCCCATTCTTTGAATTCTTAATGAAAAGCACTGATAATAAATAAGAATCCAAAAAGAAGGAAAAGAGATGTAAAACTAAATTTCACCTGCGGACTTTATCAGTACATTATGGACATATCTCCTCAGTACTTCTACATTTTAAATCCCCATATTACAAAATCATTTTGGGTAAAGGATTTCTCTTGTTTTAGTCATCTTTGTAGTGTCCACAGTATCTAAAACATATTAATTAGTAACAATTTCTTTTTTTAAATGAGTATGTTTTTGTTTCATTTTTCTCAATACATGTGAAACAATTTTTAACGTTCATCTTTTATGATTGTTGAGATCCAAATTCCCTTCCTCCTTCCTTCCTTTTCTCCATATTTCCATGTTAGCCATGTTGTAAAACACAAACCAAAAAGGAAAAGAAAGATTAGAAAGTAAGCAGGAAAAAAGTATGCTTCAGTCTGCCTTCAGACTTCATCAATTTTTTCTCTGGAGGTGGATAGCATTTTTCAACCTAAGTCTCAGAATTGCCTTGGATCATTGCATTGCTGAGAGTAGCAATTGATAATATTGCTGTTACTCTCTACTCTGTTCTGGTTCCGTTCACTTCAATTTGCATAAGTTTGTATCAGTCTATCCAGGTTTTTCTGAAATAATCCTGTTCATCCTTTCTTATAGCACAATAATATTCCATCATAATCATATTCCTTCATAATCATAATCACAACTTGTTCAGCCATCTCCCAACTGATGACCATCCCTTCAATTTCCTATCCTTTGTCACCACAAAAAGAGCTGCTATAAATGTTTTTGTACATATAAGACTTTTCCTTTTGTTTTGATCTCTGTGAGATAGAGATCTAGTAATGGTATTGCTGAGTCAAAAGGCATGAAGTTTCATCCTCCTCTGGGCATAGTTCCAGATTATTCTCCAAATTGTTTGCATCAGTTCACAACTCCACCAAGTGTCCCTATTTTTTCACATCCCTTCCATCATTTGTTATTTTTCTTTTGTTATATTATGCAATCTGATGGGTGTGAAGTGCTACCTCAGAGTTGTTTTAATTTGTATTCTTCTAATCAATAGTGATTTAAAACATTTTTATCATATGACTATAGATAGTTTTGATTTCTTCTATAAACTCTCTGTTTATATCCTTTGACCATTTATCACCTGGGGAATGACTCACATTCTCATAAAATTGACTTAATTTCCTGCATATTTGAGAAATGAGGCCTTTATCAGAGAAATTTGCTGTAAAAAAAATTCTCCATTTTCCTGCTTTCCTTCTAATCTTGACTGTATCAGTTTTGTTTGTACTAAACCTTTTTAACTTAATGTGTCAAAATTATCCATTTTGCATCCCACAATGCTGTCTCTTATTTGGTCATAAATTCTTCTCTCAACCATAGATCTAATAGGCATTCTATGTTCCCCTAGTGATATTACCCTTTATTTCTAAATCATACCCAATTTTGACCTAATCTTGGTATATGGTATGAGATGTTAGTCTACAAGTAGTTTCTGCCTCAGTAACTATTTCTTGAATTAAAGTAGCTTTCTTCTCCATGCTTTGAGTTTCCACACTATTGCTCTGTGAGATAAGAACATGTTCTCAAACCACAGTTTGTTCTATAGCCTGTATCAAACACAGGCTATGTTTAAGGTTAGTGTTCATGGAGTTTTACTCTGATAAGTTTCAGAGGGAGTCAGATTTGGCTTGATCATCAAGATGATAAGAAAATGACTAGGCTCTACCCCATTCTAAAAGAAAGAAGCTTTACCCCAGGAAAGTCAATGCATGTTATACCCAACTTTACAGTACAAAACAAACTTTGAGAGGCTATTGAATGCTTTGGGAAATTAAATCAAAATTGGGTTTATTTATTCATAGTATCTGAACATAAGCTGAGTTGTTCTCATCCTCCCAGAATCTTTCCTAAATTATGAGATTTCCATGAATTCCTTCTAGTCAATTGAAAACCTGTAACATGCTTTCCCTTCTTTGCTTTCACAGTTGCAAATTAAATCAATAAAGATTTATTGCTTGCTTATTAAGCTACAAAGCAGAATGGATACAATGGTCAATGAAAACATAGGACATGTTTCTGCTCAAAAATATCTTAGAAATAATAATAAAAGATATTCCAACAAAAAATGGAACAATTTGTTATGCTTTTCTGATACTCTGGTATCTCATGTAAAACGTTGCTTTCTCTCTCAAAGCATCATTTTTCAGGTTCAAAACTAGCAAAAGAAGATAATTAACAAATAGCTCCATATCTTGACTACATTCCATCAGACAGAGTTAACCATAGCATTGCAAAGTCCTGTATCTGACATACACCGACTGTGTGATCATGGGAAAGTCATTTAACCACTCAGACCTCTAGGCAACTCTCTAAGACAGGGGAATTTAATTTTAACTGTGCCATACATTCCTTAAAGACTCCTCAGAATCACTTTGCAATGACTATAATAAAATAAATATTATTACAAAGGAAGCCAGTTAATACAAAGGAAATATGCTTATCAAAATATTTTTTAAACATTTTAAATTTTACTTTAAAAATATTTTTAAAACAAATTCACAGACTCTAGATTATGAATCCCTGCTCTAAGACTTTAAGTTGCAGAGCTGGTGCCAATCTACAACTATCAATGAAATCACAGGACTCCTTCCCTCCTATTCCCAATAACTTTTTAAAAGCTGTCAGATGAAAGAAAGAAAAGAAACTAGGATATTGGAGGTTTATATTTTTACCACCAAATGACTCATCTCTGATTAGATATGGGGTACCCCAGTATGATTCAGGTGTTCAATTTGTATCTGCAACTGTGATATCCAACTTGACTTTCAAAATTGGAATAAAGCATTCTGAAAAAAATGTTCAGAAGGGCATAGACATGCAGTGCAGTGTTGGTACTACTGTGTTAAATTTCATATATACTTTTAAAAATATGCTGCACCTAATATAAATTCATGGTTTCATATAAATTCTATTTCAATTCTTTGTTCATGGAAATAGGTATGTTCAATAATGTTTGTCAAGTTTAACTTTTTAAAAAAGTTATATTTTTCAAAAGTGCAAAAACATCCAAAAAAAATAAAGCATATTCCCTTATCTCAGGGTCTTCAATTCCCTCTTCATATGGAATTCTCTATAATCAACTTTCCTGAGGGACACCATCAAGGAGGGAACACTTCTGAAAAACATACAGTATAGCAATCTTAAAAGAGTAGCCTACTCACAGCTGAGCAGATTAATCAATTGGTAATAATCCCAACATCTGCTTGCAACTTCAGAAGTAAGATCTGAACCTGAGTCCTTTGATTTCCGAGCCCCTCTGCTTCCTGCTGCATCATGTTATTTGAAAAATATTTCAGTTTTTAAGGCTAGGGATGGGACTGAACCTGTGATGTTGTTGATGTGGAGAATTCCCAGGTGAGCAAAATTCCCCTACTAGGGGTAGGGTCAGGTAAATCACCTTCTCTGCGATGTTTACTCTCTGAAAGTTACATAGAACATTGAATGGTTATATGATTGTTTTTCCTGAGTCACACAGCACTTATCAAAGTGCCTAGTATATAATGGGCATTTGATTAATGTTTATTGAATTGAATATGTCAAGTGGGTCTTCCGACCGCCAAAGTGAACCCTCTGTTCACTATGCCATGCTGCTTCTTATTTCAACCTTATCTCTCAAAATTACATTTCTTACCATTTCATCTGGCAGGATCTTGGAATTCTCTTTTGGTTGCTAGTACCCTGGTATTTTCTCTCTTTTTAATCTTTTTTCATCTTATTGGGTTTTTTGGACAAATCTTACATTGATTTCTAAATATATCCCCTTTCCATGACCCAGGAGGGAACCATTCCTTGCAACAAAGACTTTAAAAGAAAGAGAGGAAAAAGGCAGTTCAGAAAAACCAATAAACATCAGCCTGGACACATCAGCTGTGTCTACCAGTATATATAATATTCCACACCTAAAGCCTGCCACCTGTGTAGCAAAGGATGAGAGGTTCATTTTCTCAACTCTTCTCCAGGGTCAAAATTGATCATTATCATTATTCAGTGCTTAGTTTCCTTCTTTGTGGTTCTTTCCATTTACGTTGTTGTGGCCATTGTATATATATTGTCCTGGTTCTTCTTACATTACCTCTCTCAGTTCATTTAAGTCTTTCCAGACTTCTTTGTGTTCATCATGCTTGTCATTCCTTGAAGCACAATAATATTCCATTGTGTATGTTCATTTGTCGTTGTTGAAGAGGACCATGCCATCAGAGAAATGATGACATGACTTGCACTTGACTTTGTTTTGAGGGAGGGAGGGCTGTGCAAGGTCATCAGCCTCACTTCTCCTCCAGAGCTATCTGAATTCAGTGACCAGATATTCATCAGGATGACTGAAGATTTCTAATTACTACCTCCTTGGGATATTTGCCTGGGTCAAAATATATAGGTGTTTTAGTCAATTTTTATCACAACTTCAGTTGCTTCACAGAATAATGTGCCGGAACCAGCTCAAGAGAACTGATTGTTACATTTTTATTGTGAGCTTTTACATCCTGAAAGTTGTCAAATCCTTAAGAAAGTAATGGAGAAAGTGATATTAACAGAGTAAAAAGTATACCCTATATATATGTGTATACATACGTATGTTTACCAGGTGTTAAATATTTACCAGGATATGCCTATATTAATCCACAGCAAAATCAGAAAGAAAGCAGAAAATTGACATTTTCTAACTATTATTTATGGTCATTACATATCCAAAATTTTGTATTTTCAATTATCTTACCTTGGAGACTTTTTAAAGTCCAAATGAATAACGCCCTGAGCCAGGAAAGCATTTCCAACACTGCCATTCTTAATTATACATTATATGTATGTATGTATAAAATACATACATGCATGCATGCATACACACATACATATGTAGATGTATATGTATGTGTATATATATACATATTATATATATAAATATACATATATATAAAATCTCAAGTTCTGAAACACATATTATCCTACTTTTGCCTCATTTCTTAGGCAACAGAATGCTTATGAATTATCTACTTGCAAAATAATTCTCACTCCAACCTAAAACTGTTCTGAAATATTGCCATCTGGTGGCAGTTTGAAAGGAAACAGAGGAAACATTTGTTCAATTAATTACCCAGAGGCATTTGTTTTACAAATAATAAAATAAACTTCTACTAACAAATCTTTTCACAGGAAATAAATGAAAGTGTCATTTCAATAACACTGCCTTCCATTCCAATATCAGATAATTATGTTCCTCTGTAGAAAATATTAGTTTGATGGAGACAGAGTATTATGGGTCTGATGACATTAGAATTAAGGCATCAAATAATCCTCTGTATGATTGGTTTGTCTACTTCTTCACACTTGTTATAGTTATTTCAATCAGTTGTTGCTTTCATCCCACATGAGACTGTTCCAAAGTTTGACCTCTCCCTCCCCCCCCCCTATAGTAATTAGAAACAACTGATGTAAAGAATTAATGTAGTTGATCAAGGTTCCTCCCAAACTGAATAGATTAGCCAAAAAAAAAAGTTTATATTACCAGCCTAGTTTTTTCTTCTTCTTTGTCATCTCATTCTTCATTAAACAGGTAAAAGAGATTATGAAATCACCAACAGCCTATATTACCTACTGTTAAATGACAGGAGAAGGGGGATAGGAAGGAAGGTTAATGGTATTACCCAGGAAGTTATAGGATGAGAAATTAAGAGCTGGAAAGGACAATAGAAGCATCCAATCCAATCCCCTAGTTTTGCAGATGAACAAACTGAGGTACAGAAAAGATAATTAACGTGCACAAAATCACACAGGTATTATGTGACTCAGGCTCCTTTCACTTCAGAACTAGCTTCTTTGACTTTGGACATCCAGCTCCTTTGACTTCAAAGATACTATTTTTTCCAATGTTTCAGTCTGCCTCTCTGTCTGCCCAGGACCACTTAATTTCATTTCAACAAATATTTATTAAGTTGTGCTGAGTACAAGGCATTATGCTAAGTACTGAGAACACAAAGTAAGATGTGGTGCTCACCCACTTCTTGAAGCACTTACAAGCTAGTCTAGCCTAGAGAAGGGCTTTCACCAATCTGTAGCATTATCTTTGTAATTATTCCTATGCCTTGTTTCAATGAGAGTCTGGTGGGCTGAGAGAACAAAAAGTCACAGGAAGCTGAGGAATAGGGGGGAAGCTGAGTCAGTGTCTCACTGGCACGATCAAAATCAGAGAGAAAGGGGAGCCAGAACTGACAATGGTGTAGCTCAACTCCTTGCTGGAGGCTGCTGCCAAATCCACTCTGCTTTGTGAGGTCCCTTTCAGGACAATACTGTCAACCTGGAGAGAAGTGCCTATTATGACATATAACAAGTTTTCTTAGTTTCTGGGTAATTAATAATTTTATTAATTATGGCTAGTGAATAATTAGTTAAAGGATGGTGATTAGGCTTTCTCTCATAAACTAAAGACCCCTTCATGGAAGCCTCTTGACACTTAAAAACCCTTGGAAGGGTGGGTGTTTCCAACAGGCAAGAATTAACTCTTGTTAACAATTAATGAGGAAATGAATATTATAATGGCAGGTGGGTCTATTCTAATGAGGGGCTGGTTATAAGACTCTGATTATGTACTCATGGACAGAGAGACTCATCTCAAGCCAGACTACTCCTACCTCGGGCAATCTATACAAAAGGATCTATCCTTCACCCAGTCAGTGAACAATGAATGGTGATGGGTTAAGAATTCAATTTAGATTAGATTCTCCTTGTAAGGTCTTTTAGTTGGATGGGGAGAGATACATGTACCCAGAGGATTTGGGTAATCTCATCTATTTACAATGTCCTTCTGTCTGAATTACTTGCAGGGCTTTATTTCTGATTGAAAGAAATAGTAAGGAAAAATCTTAATTTCAATAACTGGTTATTAATATGAGAGAAATAATCACTTCTTTCACTGTCCAACTGAGTTCTCTACTTTCATTCTGTGAGTCCCAGGTTCATGGCTCTTCTAATGTTTCTGTCTCCTCATCTAGTGAATCAAGCCTCAAGAAGGTTTTCCTTTGCCTGTGGCAAAAAAAAAATGTAAAGTCTTTAGTCAGGATGGGATGATGCACATAGTTTTTTTTTTCTTTTTTTTCAACACAGCTTAAATGAACCTTATATATTTTCCTGGAATTCTACAGACTTTCTATAATGTTAATGGAATGGGAAGATCCTTCCCACCCATTAATAGGCCTATATGACCTGCTTCGAGCTCCGACCCAGCTGGCTGTTATGATGGAGCCTGAGTCTCACAGAGCCGAGTCACATGGAGGAATGGTGGGAGAAGCTTGCTGAACAGGTGGAGCAAGAAGGGTGAAGTCAGAAGTGAGAGTGAGGCAGAGCTGGGAGACAGTGAACAGAACTGAGGCAGAGCAACCGGCCTGAGTGAGAGAGGGAGGAATTTTGCCTAGTAGAGCTTGTTTGTGGGGAGGCTTAACAGAGAGAAAGCTTGGGGATGTCAGTGCTCCCTAGATTGGTGTTACCATGGTGAAATTGGCTTTCTGGTATCTGGATAAATATCTTAGTTTTATCTTCGAGGAAGAGAGTTTGTTATATTTTGTGATTCAACCCTGGAAATACATCTGCATATTCATAACAGCTGCTGTGGGTATCGCATTGGTGGAATACTTGCCTAGAATTTTATTTTGAATAAAAATTTTGTGATTTTTTTTGGAGACTGTTTTTTGCTTTGTTTGTCTGTTTGTTTTTGCTGCTGAAAATCCCTTCCTAGTCCATGAGAACACAAACTTCTGGATTTTTTGGTGGCTTGCATTTATGTTCATTTCCAATATCAAGCTATAGAAGTGTCTATGCCATACTTCATTGCACCTGATTTTATTCTCTTGTTTTAATTTTATGCTGTTAACATATATGTAGTTTATCCATGATGTTTTTTTTTCTTGAATTTTGATTTTACGCCAAGGAAATGTGCCTATTTGTTTGAATTGCTGAATGGTATTTTGAATTCATGCTAATGATGCAAATACTTAAATGGGAGGAGCGTGTTAAAAGGATTGATCAGGGAAGTCACTGATAAATTTGATGTTCCCCCCCTCCACTCCCCATTTAACTTGACAAGACGGCAGGGTATGGGACTTTTGTTTGAATGCATAACCACTATCACTTTGAAGAGAAAAAGGATGGAAGTCCTATTAACCAGCTCCCTTGAACTCAGGCAGATTAACTCTCATCAGAAAATGTTGACTCTCCATCATGATCTATAAGAGTAAGCTAAGCTGTCTAGATCTCTCTTTCTTTCTCTTTGCATAATTTTGTCTTTTAGAGTACAAGAAAGGACATGAAAGGAATCTGTCTCACACTTTCTCTCTTTCACTCTCTATCTCTTTCTCTGCCTTTTGCTCTCTATCTCCCCTCTCTTCTCACTCTCTATCTCTCCCTCCCTCCCCTTTATCCCCTAAACATACACCCTCACCTAGTTAATGGCATGTGCTTGCTCTAGGTATCCTGAGATGTTAGTTTCTAGACATCAAGTTTCTGACCATGCTTTACCTTTCTATTTCCTTTACAGAGAAGTCAAAAACCAGAGAACTCATGGACTTCCCCAGTGAGAGACTTGGCAGAAACTGTGGGCTATACAGAGCTGCTGAAGGGGCACTTGGCAGAGGCAAACACATGCATATCCAATCAGCTTGTGTGAGCCAGAGGATCACAAAACTACAGTGTTTGAAGGACTGGCATACAGAATGGGTTTAGGTTTCTTCTGTTTGGTCCCAGAGAGTAGAACTAGGAGCAGCAAGTAGGCATTGAAAAATACCACTTTAAGTTGAGGTCAGGAAAAATAGTAGTGGTTGTTGTTGTACAGTAAGTACAGTAAAATACATAGAGCAAGAACACAGATTCCTAGATCCAAAAGATGTGAGAACACAGATAACTCATGGATTAAGTGCTGGACTCAGAGTCAAGATGATCTGAGTTCACATTCTTCCTCAGACAGACACTAACTAGCTGTGTGACCCTAAGCAAGTAAGTCACTTATTTCTCAGCTTCCCTTTACTCACCTACAAAATGAAGGTAATAGTAGCATCTGCCTCACAGAGTTGCTTTGGGTACTAAATAAGGTTAAAAGATACGTTAAGCACTTTAGAAGGGTGTCTATACAAAGTGGTTCTTTAAGAAATCACAGTCCTCATTTCAGTTATTCCCGTCAGGAATAACCATAGGAACTGTGTGTCCCCTGGTCCTATGGCCAAGTTACAGCCCTGATATTATCAATTATCCTCTCTTTGAAAATGAAGCTCTCAGCTTTAAAATCTACAATATGATTCATTTGCATTGGACCAACACGGAAAACTTAAAATGTAGACAACTGACCAGCTGTTTTCATCCCAATTTATATATCTTCTTATTCAGCCCTTAAGTGACTTAATAGCTAATGATCCAGTTTAGATGAGATGGAGAATGAAGTCATGTGACTAAGCAGTTCTTTATGATATTTTCTGTCTGAAGTGTGAATAAGAAAGGATATAAGAAATGAGATTTAATGTGACAAAAAGACAAATGAGAGCACCAGAATGAATAGCAACTTATTCTGTAGACTTGAACTTAATCACACAGAAATAAAAACTATTTAAGGCTATTTCCGTTGAAACTGATGGGCTGATTGATACCATGACTGACACTAAATGGAGATTTCTAGACGTTCAAAATCAAAACCATACTTCCTCCTCCAATTTTGACAATTTCATTCATTCAAGAAATATTTTTTCAATGCTTATTAGGTACATATTGTGATGTGTGCTAGGGAGGGATACAAAAATAATAGCACCATGGGAATGACTCTGATTCTTTTACCTGACTGTTCCTTTTCAGTCTCCTTCTTTGTATCCTTGTCCATGTCACCTCCTCCAATAGTAGGTATCTCACAAGGTATAGACCTGAGCCTTTTTCTCTTCTCCCTCTATACTGCTTCATTTGGTTATCTCATTGGCTCCCATGGATTTAATTAGCATCTCTATGCTGATGATTCTCAAATCTACCTAACCTGCCCCTATCTCTCCACTGATCTACAATCTAGTATCTCCAACTGTCTTTCAGATATCAAATGGATGTCCAGTAGACATCTTAAATTCAACATGTCCAAAATGAAACTCATTCTCCTTTCCCCCAAACCCTTCCCCCACCCCATCCCACACCTCTTGCTGTGAAAGACATCACCATCTTCCCAGTCCTTCAGGTTCACAACCTAGAAGTCAGCCTTGAATCCTCACTATCACTCACCATCCCTTCCCCTCCAAAAAAATCTGATCTATAGACAAGATACTCTGTTTCCTGGCTCTAGTCATTTTCTCTGTCTATCCCTCATGCCTGGAATGTTTCTCCCTCCTCATCTCAACCTACTGGCTTGACTGGATTTCTTTAAGTCCCAACTAAAATTCTATTTTTTTTTACAAGAAGCCTTTCCCAATCTCTTTTAAATCTAGTGCTTTCCCTCTGTTAATTACTTCCTATTTATTCTGTATTATATTTGCATAGATTTGTCTGCATGTTGTCTCTCCCACTAGATTGTGAGTTCATTAAGGAAAAGAAATGTCTTTTGCTCATTTTACATTCCCACAGCTTAGCACAATGGCTAGCATATAATAGGTGCTCAATAAATGTGTACTAATTGATTGATAGCACAGGCCTCTGCCTTCAAAGAATTTACAGTCTAGTAGGGAAGAAATAACCATAATAACAGGCAGAAGCAACATGGAAGATATAAATTATTATCTGAATTCAGATGATAATATTTCCAATCACATAGATCAATGAATGTTTCTGGTGGTGGTATCATTAGAGCTAGATGTTAAAGGATGAGCAGGATTTCAACAGAAGGAGAAAATGTGAGACAGAAGAAATAAAATGAGCAAAGGAATACAGATAAGAAAGCCATCGAGAATGTTTAAGAAACAGCTGGTAGCTTAGGTTGGCTGAAGTAGAGGGTAGTGCCAGCATTTTCCATTCAGTATGTTCATTAATTTTTCATGCTTGGTCTCACTCTAAAGATGAACTAACTACTTTCAAAAGTTCCAAGCAAACTTTTCAGTGTTTGCAAAAAGCAAACTTTTTGCATTTTAAGCTAAAACTTTTGCATGGGGATGAGGGAGAGGTGTCCATTTTTATCAGTAACTAGTATTTGAATGTTCACAAAGTACATGGCCGCATTGTAGTAACCAGTTTGGAGAAACTAAAAATATTAAACAATTTTTAAGAGAACAGACTTTTGTGTTTTTAAAATGGATTTAAATAAAGTGGGAAGATAATGTCTAAGTAGACTATTCCTCCTTTAAACTAACTTACCAATTGTTTTGGAGAAAAAAATTGACATATTGCACAAAGAAAAAGCTGAGGAGAATTGAATCCAAATAATTTTTTAAAACTTCAAATATGTGGACATCAAATAAATGAAATTTTATAGTAACAATACTTGGAATGATACATTTTGTTCCATCAGCATATATTTATTTTCTAACTCAGTGCAATGCAAGTCAATATAAATTTATTAAGTGCCTATTATGTGGAGGGTACTATGTTAAGTACTATGTTAAATATAGAAAGATTTTTTTAAAATGCTTGCCTTAAAGAAGCTAACAGTCTTTTGGGGGTGGGGAAATTTATATTTTCACAGATAAATGCACATTAATTGAGACAGAACAAAGGATTAGCAATAAGGGGAAAGCAGGGAATGTTTACCAAAGTTAAGATTTCCTTTGTCTATTTAGGTGCTATATATTTTTAACATAAGTATTGTTTAGTTAGCAATGTTGTCTTTAAACTTATAGTTTTCTCTGCTTCTGTCTCTTAAAGATATCTGTTTCTACAATCACCTTGTTTCAGGTCACAGTTGCTACTCTGCTTTATTTTTACTTAATCTAAGGCTTAATAGATTCTATTTCAACACCTCTTTTAACTTTATGTGAATCTTCATAGTTTAAGTGTATTTCTGGTAAACAAAATTTTGTTGGGTTCTTCCTCTCAGATCCATTCTGCTACCATTCTCCATCTTATTGGGTGAGTTTTTCCCATTCACATTCATGACTGTTAAATTAGTTTTTCTTCTCATCATACTCTATTACTATCTTTGTTCTCTTTATTCATTTTCCTAGCCTTCCTATTTAAATGGAAAAATAAAAGGAAATGAAGGAAATTGCCACCAGTTATCTGTAGTTGGCACTGTGTGATTGCAACTCTCATACCTCCCCCAGTTCTTCCAGAATTGTCTCAGATCATCATATCTTGCCCTTTTTGAAACCTACTTTTTCTTCCCCCCTTTTATAATCAATTTTATTTGCTTGGGGTTGTTCCCTTCTCAATTGTACCATCTTTTCCTGTCTCTTAACAGTTTACCTGTTTACTTCCTTCTTTTCCTCATTGTACATCCTCATTCTGTACCACCAAAAAAAAAAAAAAACTTTAGATGCCAGGCTCATACAAGAATGAAATTCTTAAGAACCTCTCACCTCCATGCTTCTATAATCTTTTAAAGTACCATTAATCAAAACCAAAAATAAATTCCTCCCCATTCCATCCCATTTACCTATTCTTCTCTTAAAAAAAAAAAACAGGTCTTGAGTTTGTCTTTCTCATTTCTCCTTAACTCAAGTCTTTTCTTTCCATTTAAAAAAATTAGCACTCAATTATATAGCTCTTTCAAGTTGCTAACATGTACTTACTTTTCTGTGTTGCTCTTGTCCCCTGAATTTCCTTTTCAAAGATTCTCTGACTTCCATTTTTTCCAAAAAAAATTACTGTTATTCAGTGGTTTTAAATTTATCTTTTCTCCCCTATATTTATCTATATTAAATTTCTATATGCCTATGTATTCTATATATGTATAATATGTCTATGTTAAATGTATCTTATCTCCCCTTTACAGTTAAGTTCAGCTTTACTGGATAAATTTTTATTGAGTATGGTCCTTTTTTTCATCTTTTGATCTATCACATCTCAATCTCTTCTTTGTTTTCTCATATTTACTGTGTAATCTTATATGATTCTGAGTAGAGTAACTTCGTGTGTGAGTTTCCTTTTCCTGACTATTCTTTTTTCTTTAATCTAAAAGCTCTGCAGGTAGCAATTCTATTTCTGACTTTATTCAATTTGAAGTTTCTTTAAGGTAGTAATTTATGGATTCTATCATCTCTTTGTTATCCTATTCCAATAGTTCTAGACAGTTTTCTTCTATGATTCCTTGAAATAAAGTACTAAAGGATCTTTTGTTTTGTTTTGTCATCCTTTTGAATTGTCTCTACTTATCCTGCTTCCTGATCAGATACCTTTTATAATGGATCACATGTTCAGTTGATGTTTCTATGTTTGACTTTGCCCTGATATTCCTTTTATTATGACTGAATTTTTGAGTTTTCATTGTTTTACTTCTTTTTTTTTTTTAAAGGGTGCCTCCTATTTTGAAAAGGTTTTAAAAGGATGTTTGGGGTTTTTTTTGCTTCTGTTTTAGGTTGTTTATTTTCTTTCCAAATTTTCTTTCAAAGGTTCTAATTTGAGTCTTTATTCCTTTTTCATCTATTCCTTTATTCCTCCATCCAGTCCTTTTATCTACTCTCTGATTCCTTTTGACTTTTCTTTTTTAGTATTCTGCTTTTAATTATTACAGAATTATTCTCTTCTGATATTTTATCCTAGTGTTCCATTAATTCATATTATTATTTTTTTCATTGTATTAGAAGTCATAAGATAATTTTTTTTTCTATCATTCTACTGGGAATGGCAGGCATTTCTCCCCATTCCTTGCCATTTCTTCTGAACTGTCTATTTGTTCTCCTGTCTATGCACCATAAATTATGTTAATTCCTTAGGTGCATGGTAGGAATGAAGGTCTTCTAACAACCACGTAGAGATCTGAGTCCTTGGTCTAGAAAAAGGCAGCTGAAAGTCCAAATAATAGTAGCTTCTCAGCCTTTCCCTCCGGATGAGGCAGAGTCCAGCCACTGTGGTCATAGCTGCCAAGGTCATAGTGTTGCAGAGAATAGATATTGAAAACAATTGTCACTGAGGGTCCCAGAAGGGGCATATACCAGGCAGATGATCCGGATCTTCTGCCTGATCTTTGGGCTCTTCCCCCTTGGCACAAGCTCAGAGTTGAACCAGTGGAAATCCAAGGCCAGTACTGTGGTCTTTTTTTTTTTTTTGTCCTAATCTTAATGAAGGTTATTGAATTTTTTATGAATGTTATTGAATTTTTTTTCCATTTATCTCTTTGGACTGGTGATGCTTCATTTTACAATATTTCTCATAAACCTGAGGCAGCTTTAGAAGGAGCTGGGAGTAGCTACAACCATTAAAATTACCACATTTTATCAAACATCTTTTTCCATTCTTGAAGAGTATAGCCGTATTCTTTTGGTACTTTCACTTTCTTCCCAGGATAAAGATCAGCTATAATTGTGCATTCCTGGCTGTTTCTTGACTGGCAGAAAAAAAAAAAAAGCTCACAGCTCTTTGCATGTCACAATCTCATTTCTCTATTATCTATGTGCTAGATACAAGATTGTCAGTCTTCTGTCATCTCATATCTAACTCTTGTAGAAAACCAAGGTGTCAATATACATATTTCACATGCCTATTCACTGTGTGAAAGACTAGGCCACTGGAAGCTCCTGGATGAGATTTTATGTATTATAAATGAACACAAATGTCTTCCTGCTTTTTTCCCTTAAATTTAGTATTTTATTTTTCCCCAATTACATGTAAAAACAATTTCTGACATTTGTTTTTAAAACTTTGAGTCCCAAATTCTCTCTCTTTCTCCCTCCACATCATTCCTTCATTGAGAAGGCAAGCAATTTGATATAGGTTAAACACATGTAGTCATACATAGCATTTCCATAATAGTCATGTCGTAAAAGAAAACATAGACCAAAAAAAACCTCAAGAAAAATAAAGTAAAAAAGCATAGTTCAATCTGTATTTGGACACCATTAGTTCTTTCTCTAGGGGTGGATAGTATTTTTCATCATAAGTTCTTAAGAGTTGTCCTGGATCATTGTATTGCTGAGAATAGCTAAGTCATTCACAACTGATCATCTTACAATCTTGCTGTTACTTTGTACACAGTACATTTCACTTTACAATAGCTCATGCAAGACTTTCCAGGTTTTTTTGAGGGCATCCTCCTTATTTCTTGTAGTACAATGGTATTCTATCAAAATCATATACCATTATTTGTTCAACCATCCCTAATTGATGGTCATCACTTCAATTTCCCATTCTTTGTCAATAGACAAAGATAGACAAATATAAATATTTTTGTACATATGTATCCTTTTCCTTTTTGTTTTTTATCTCCTTTGGGTTACAGACCAAGTAAAGGTATTGCTAACTCAAAGGGTATGTATGCTGGTCATAGTTCCAATTCAAAACTCTGCCAACAGTGTATTAATGTCTCCTTTTTCCCACATCCCCTCCAAAATTTGTCATTTTCCTTTTCTGTTCTATTAGTCATTCCAATAGGTATAAGAAAGTATCTCAAAATTGTTTTTATTTGCATTTCTCTAGTCAATAGTGAGAGTACTTTTTTATAGCCACAGATAGGTTTGCTTACTTCATCTGAAAACCATTCATATCTTTTGATCATTTATCATTTAGATAATGACTCTCATTTTTATAAATTTGATGCTGTTCTCTATATGTTTGAGAAATGAGGCTTTTATCAGAGAAACTTACTTCAAAATTTTTTCATAGTTACTATTGCTAAGTGTACTTCCCTCCATCTTATTTCTCCCATTTATTCTATTTTCTCTCTACTTTCACCCTGTCTCTCCTCAAAAGTGTTTTGTTTCTGACTAATCCCTCTCTCAATCTGTCCTCCATTCTATCACACACATGCCCTTCTCTTATCTCCCTCCCCTCCTTCTTTTCTGGAGTATAAAATAAATTGGCATACCCAATTGAGTGTTTATGTTATTCCCTCTTTGAGCCAATTTTGATAAGAGTAAGGTTCTATCCCTCCCCCTCATCTCCTGCCTCTTCCACTTCATTATAAAAACTTTCTTGCTTCTTTTATATAATTTATTCCATTCAACCTCTCCCTTTCTCTTTCTCACAGTACATTTTCTTTTTTAGAAGTTATCCCTTCATATTAAACTCATACCTGTACCTTCTGTCTATATATACTCCTTCTAACTACTCTAATAATGAGAAAAGTCTTATGAGGTACAAATACCATCTTTCCATGTAGAAATGTAACCTTATTAAGTCCCTTATGATTTTCTATTCCTGTTTTTGTTTTTATGTTTCTCTTGAATCTTGTATTTGACAATCAAATTTTCTATTCAGTTCTGGTCCTTTCATCAAGAATTCTTGAAAGTCCTCTATCTCATTGAATTTACATTTTTCCCCTGAAAAATTATACTCAGTTTTGCTGGATAGGTGATTCTTGGTTATAATCCTAACTCCTTTGCCCTCCAGAATATAATATTCTAAGCCCTCTAATTCTTTAATGTAGAAAGCTTGGGATTTTCTGAACTACTTTCCCATTTTCTCAGAATTCTCTCAACAATTTCTTGAAAGATGATGTCTAGGCATTTTTTTATCATGGCTTTCAAGTACTGCAGTAATTTTATAAATTCTCTCTGCTTGATCTAGGTCAGTTGTTTTTCCAGTGAGATATTCCACATTGTCTTCTATTTTTACATGTATTTGCTTTTCTTTTATTGTTTCTTGATTTCTTATAAGGTTATTAGCTTCCATTTTCTCACTTCTAATTTTTAAGGAATTATTTTCATGAGTGAGATTGTGTACTTCCTTTTCAAAATCCTTTTTTATCTCTTCCATGGCCTGAGACCAATTCATATCTTTTCCTGAAGGCTTCGGATATAGGAACTTTGACTTTATTATCTTCTGAGTGTGTGTTTTGATCTTACTTGTCACAATAGTAACTTTCAATAGTGAAAGTTTTTCCATTGTTTGCTTATTTTCCCAGCCTATGAGTTGATTTTTAACTCTTTGTTAAAATAGGGTTCTGCTTCCAAGGTAGAGGGAGTTCTGTCTCAAGCTTCAGGAGTTTTGTACAGCTGCTTACAGAGATACTTCTAGGACCTGTAAATTTTCAATTCTCCCAAGGTGGTATCATCAAAGGAGAGGTGTTTACCACTCCCTTGGCATGTGCTCTGGTCTATGAGTGACCACAAGCACTCTTTTTTGCCCTGGAACTGTGAAGAACATTTTCCCTCCACTGTGGTCATAAGTTCTGGTGTGTAAAGTTTTCGTTCTTGCTCTGGGACTGCCACCCAGTACTCCAACCCAAATCTGAGTGTGGACAAAGCAGCAAAGTGCTGCCTCAAGTGTTAGCAAAGAGACACTTTTAATCTTATTCTAAGCAGCTGTTTGGCCTCCTCATGGTCTATGGACTGAGAGTTCCAGAAGCAACCACTGCTACTGCTGATTCGGTGGCTCACAAGGCCTGTTCTGGTTTTGCTGCACTGATGCAGCCTGGTCTGGACTGTGCTCCTCTCTCACCTGGTGCAACAGATCTTTCCTGCCAACCTTCTAAGTTGTCTTGGGTTGGAAAATTGTTTTACCCTGTCTTTCTGTGGGTTCTGTTACTCTAGAATTTGATTTCCTACAAGGAAAAAGTTTCAATGAAGTAGAAAACTTTGAAACATTCCTGGTTAGAAAAAAACTTCAGATGAAAAGGAACTTTGACAAACAAATATAGGAGTCAAGAGAAAAAAATAAAAAAACAAATATAAGTGAATGACAGGAATGCAATTTATAGGGATGAGCTGTTTGCATTCTAATGGAGGAGGATGTTAAAAGGATTCTTTCAGAATCTAATGTCACATAGGGTCACAGAAGGACTAATTAAGATAGACTTATAGTTCTGCTATGTTTTGAAAATGAAGATGCTCTGAAAAAAAGTAAAAGGACAGGGAAGAATATGGTAAGGCAAAATGGGAAGAAAGACAGGAAAACTTTATATATAGTGCTGGGTCACACAAGCAAAACTAAATATAAACATAGAAAGGAAGAGAGATGGAGATCACTTGAACTTCATTTTCATCTAAATTTGTCAAAAGAAGGAAGAACACATATACACAAAGTTTTGTGTAGGAATATATTTAATTCAACAGTGATACAGATAGAAAGAGGAAACACAACAGGGATAGAGTCAAGGAAGAATTAGTTATAAGCAAAACAAACTGCCAGACCTAGAGGCCTGAGGGCTACCCGAGTCTTTCTTACCTCACCTCCCGAGGTCTTCGGCTGGCCACGCTGGGTGCGCATATGAGAGAAAGGACGTTCCAGAGTCGAACAAGGGTTGACCTTTATTTCAGGGTCTCGGTTACAAGTGCAGGGGATTCTTCCTTAGGAGGGAAAGAGAATCTCCCAAGGAGGCAAAGATCTTACAATAAGAGATTGGAAGTAGAAGTATAAGTGAGGAGAGAGGGGGAGGGGAGAGAAGAGAGAGGAAAATGGGGAACCTAGTAAGCTCACACGTGGCCCTCCGCCCAAGAGACTTTTTCGGGCTTTCCTGGACCTACTTAAGCCCTCTGTCGCGTAGTTTACATATCAATATCGAGCCTGTTAGGAGACAACAGGTGTGTCCAATCCAGGACAGCCTCAAGAGCAGGGAGGCTCCACCCATCACGTATCTCCCGGGAAGAGGCGGAAATACCCGAGCTAGCCGAGCTAGCTCAGTCTGACCTTCTCGATTCCCTGCAGTTTTCCTGGGGGGCCTCGTAAGAACTCTAAGATTTAGAAGCTCCCACCTTTACCCGCCCGAGACTGTCCACACGGAATTGAGCTTCCACCCGCAACAACAAACCCTCAGCTTAGAAAGGAAATAGTGAAGAAAAAGTAAACGAAAAAAAGGCATCAACTTGAAATAAACTAGAAACAAAATATACAAAGAAGTAAATATAAAGAATAGGATGGATACAAATATAGAATTATCATGTGAATGGAATAAAATAATCCATAGAACAGATGTTGTTAGCAGAATGGATTAGAAAGCAAACTACAACAAAATATTGTTTACAAGAAACACATTTGAAACACAAAGACTCTCACAGATTTAAAATAAGAGGTTGGAAAAAATCTATTCTGCCTTCGCTGAACACAGAAAAGTAGAGGAAGCAAGAAGGATTTCAGATAAAGCAACAATAAAAGTAAATAATTCAAAGGGATAAAGAAATAAATTACATTTTGGTGGAAACTAATATAAACAATATATTTCATTGTTAACATATTCACCAAATGGCATATCTTCTAAAAACTTAAAGAAAAGAACTACATCAACAACAAGAAGAAATAGAGACTAAAACTATGTTGATAACGAGAACTTCAATTTACCCATAATATCCCTAGGAAGTTAACTTTCTAGAAAGAAAGAATAAAGAAATTAGGGACTGGGAAAGATTTTTTTTAAATAGATATGATGAACTTCTGATGATTATTAAATGGAAATATAAACATATCTTGGTTGTGTACGACAGCTTTACAAAAATTGATGTTTGAGGACATGAAAACTACATGATTAAATGCAGAACAGCAGAAACATTGTACATATCTTTTACTTATCACAGTTCAACACAATTATATTAAATAAAGAACAACTGGGGAAAAGTATTAAAAATCTACCAGAGATTGAATAATTTAAATCTAAAGGATGGATGCATCAAAGAAAATTTCTTTAAAGACAGTTTCGTTAAAGACAATGACAAAAATTAGAGAGCATTCCAAAATTTGGGAGAGATAGCCAAAGTGGTCATAAGAGGAAAATCTGTATTTTGAAACACTTTTATTGAAGAGAGAGAAGAGGGAAAAGAAAAAGAGAGAAGTCAACAAATTTGAAATGTAACAAAAAGACTAAAAAAATTTTAAATAAACCCCAAATTAGAAATCATAAAAATCAAAGAGATTATCAAAATTGCAAATAAAAAATTAATTAATGAATAAGATGTTTTCATTAAAAAGACAAATAAATAGATAAATCATTAGTTAAAGAAAAACCAAATTACTAGTAACAAGCATGAAAAGGATATTTCACAACACACTAAGAAGAAATAAAGAATATTATTGGAAACTGTTTTGGCCAATTATATTCCAATAAAATAAATAGCTTAAATAAAATTAATTAATATTTACAGAAATGTAAAATACCAAAATTAACAGAAAAAGAGGCGATGTATTTTAAACAACCCAATTTCAGAGGAAGAAATTAAACAAGCTATAAATTAACTTAAAAAAAACAAATTCAAGGAGAATATAGTTTCACAAGTATATTCTATCAAATATTCAAGGAGTAATTAATTCAAATATTACATAAGATGTATGTAAAAATAGCAAAAGAAGGGATTCTATCAAATTCATTCTCTGACACAGATATGTTATTGATACATAAATCAGGGAGAGTTAAGACAAAAAGTAAATTATACATTATATCCTGATGAACATTGGTCTAAACATTTTAAATAAGAAAATTAGCAGAAGCTAAAACAATTCATGAAGATGACATAGGAACAGGCTGAATTTATACCATAAGCACAGGATTATTTTAATAGTAATAAAATTATCAACAACCATATTAATAACAAAATGCATAAATATCACACAATTATATCAATAGATGAAGGAACATCTTTTGACAAAAATACTGTAGAGCAGATGCAATATTGACACTGCCTACAGTGGCCTTGAATATCCCAGTGCAATTCTGAATCATGAAATACAACAGACTCTCCACATGGAGGACAGAACCACAACATTTATTCAAACACCAGAAAGTCAAATTCATCATAGTAACAAAAATACAAACACAATAACAATGCGGAGAACAACACTATCCCCAAGCCTTTCCCCTGCTAGGCTTCCCACAAACCAGCTCCATTAAACACATCACAAGCAGACCCCCTTAAACAAAATCACAAATAAGCTCTTTCACTCTCAGTAGCCAGCACCCTACATCCTTCCTAGCTCTGATTAGGCTCTGACCAATTTCCTCTCAGCTCTGCTCTAGCTCCTCCTCTTCCTGTTCCACCCATTCAGCAAACTACTCCCACCCCAGACTCCATGTGACTCAGACTCATGTGACTCAAGCTTCTATTTGACCCAGCCAAGTCACATGGGCTTATTAATGAATGGGAAAGTTCTTCCCACTTATATTACCATTACAAATACAAAATTTATTTGTTTAAAAAAAACACTAGGAAACATAAGAACAAATGGACTTTTTCTTAAAATTATAAGATGGATATAAATATATGTATAGATAGATAGACAGATAGATAGATATAGATATACCAAAAATTGCCATTATACATAATGGAGATAAAATTCCAATAAAATCAAGGGTGAAACAAAGATATGTATTGCTACCACTTCTATTTGACATAGCAATAAATATGCTGATGATAATAATAAGACATGCAAAGTTAAGAATAAAGCAAAATTATCACTTTCTTTTCAGATAGTATGATGATACACTTGAAGAACCTTAAAAAGCTAAGAAAAAATTAATGGAAACAATAACTTTAGCAAACTTTCAAGATATAAAATAAATCCAATATTTCTATATAGTACCAACAAATTCCATCAGAAAGAGATAGAAAAATGAAACTTCATTTAGAATAAATACTGAAAATATAAAATATTGGAGAGTTTGCCTACCAAGATACACATGGGAACTTTATAAATTCAACTAGAAACTACCATTTACAGAAATAAACAGACATTATAAAATGGAAAAATTTTAATTGTTCATGATTAAGAAAAAACACTTTTTTAAAAAGACAATTCTACCTAAATTAATTTACTTATTCAGTGCCATAGCAATCAAACTACCAAAAGATTAGCACTAGAAATAAGTAATAACAAAATTCATATGGAAATAATGAGGTCAAGGATCTCAAGGGAAATAATGAAAAGAATGGGGAGGGAAGACACCCTAGTAGTACCAACTATCAAACTATACCACAAAGCACTTATTCTTAAAAACAACTTAATATTGATTCAAAAAATCAATATAAATGGAACAATTACGTGCAACATACTGAACCAAATGTACCTAGGACCCCAATAATAGTAAACACAAACATCACAGCTACTGGTTTTTAGGACTCTAGTTGGCAAAATTTTCTAGAATAGAAATATGAAGGAAATTAGATTTCAAAAGTAGACCTCATACTTTATGACAATTTAATTTCTAAGTGGTTATTTGACCTAGAGATAAAAGGTTACATCATAAACAAATTAAAGAAACATCAAAAAAATACTTATTAGATCTACGGATAGAAAAAAACGACCAAACATAAAAATCACAGAAAATAAAATGAGTAATTTGGATAAAATAAAGTTTAAAATCTCTTCCACAAATAAATCTAATAAAGCTAATGTTAAAAGGGAAACAACTGGTAAACATCTTTGCAACAGCTTTCTCTGACAAAGGTCTTATTTCCAAGATACATGAGGATCTGATTCAAATTCATAAGAATAAGAAACAATTCCAAATCGATAAATGGTTCTAAGTGTTTGAACAGAGAGTTCTCACAGGAAGAAATTATAGCCATATGAAAAAATTCTCCAAATAATTACTAAATAGAGAGGTGCCAATTAATGCAGTTTTGAGATCCTACCTTACATAGATCAGATTAACAAAGATAATTTTTTAAAAAGAAAATGATAAATATTAGAAGGACTGTGGGAAAATAAACACATCAATGCTTTTTTGATGGACCTTTGAATAGCTATAAGTATTCTAGAAATTTGTAATTATTTTGTTGTTCATTTGTTTCAGTCATGTCCAACTCTTCATGACCTCATTTCGAGTTTTCTTGGCAGAGATACTAGAATGATTTGCCATTTCCTTCTCCAGTTCATTTTGCAAATAAGGAAACTGAGGCAAACAGGGTTAAGTGACTTGTCCAGGGTCACACAGCTTATAAGCATCTGAGGCCAGATTTGAACTCAGATAGATGAGTCTTCCTGACTTCAGGCCCCGTTCTCTATGCACTCTACCAACTAGCTGTCTTCAAATAATTTGGAATTATACACAATTGGTAAACAGTGTATACAGTTGGTTTTAGCTATATTGGTGCTAGACCTATACATTAAAGACATCAGAAAAATAAAAAATGACCTTGTATATCCAAAAATATTTATAGTAGCTCTTTTTGTGAGGGGAAAAAACATCTGTAAAGCAATGCCAATCAATTGAAGAAGGGCTAAATAAACTGTAGTCTATGAATATGATGGAATTTTATAAGCTCTAAGAAATGAAGAATTAGATTTCTGAGACATGGAAAGATTTACATTAACTAAGGAAGAGTGAAATAAGCAGAACCAGAAGAACAATTTATCTTATCAGTATTATAAAAATAAATAATTTTAAAAACATTTGTAAAATGATAAATAATTCAATGAATAGAACCAGGAGAGAGATTTATATAATAATGACAGTCAAGACAAATAACTTTGAAAGTTGTAATAATTATAGGCAATGAAGGGATTTATTTTGTTTGATTATGCATATTTGTTTTGTTTCTTAACCACTTTTTTTTCAAATTAGAGTGGAAGGTGAGGGAGGAAGAAAATAGATTTCTGTTATTTTTTTTTAATTAAAGATGAAGAGATAATGGAAGTACTCCAGATCTGCAATGTTGCACGAACTTTCAGATGAGGTCACTATATTGTTAGTTTTGCTTAATTGTGTGTTTTATCATAAGAGATCCCTCACAGAGTGAGGCTAATCTAAATATTTGTAATGTAAGAAACAAAACATATCAATAAAACTTTTGAAGTGAAAAAAAAATTCTTATAAGAAATGTATTCTTATGTAGTCTGAAGGGTTCCCAGGTCTAACTACTGACTCATCCCTCATAAAACATAATATATGGACCCAAATTATTGGATAGCAGCTGCGAAATTACTTCCTAGATTTCCTTTCTATGCAGGAAAACAATTGTGTTTAAATGAACAAAATCAGAACTGCAACATTGCAAGTGGTGTCTAGTTCCTATCTTTTTTTTTAATTTAGTATCGATTTTGTTCTTTGCCATAACCTGTCAAGGACTTGACAGCATACAGGTTATTTTGAAGTGATTTCCACAAGAGTAAATGATTGTCTCCTGTCTATTAAGATATAGGAAAATTAATTTTGATGATATCTGAAGCTATGCCTTTCAACTCTCCTTAAATTAAAAACAATTACGTTATGTCAATATGAAAATTCTAAGTTGTTTACAAATATTTGATTTTGTGCAAGTATCAATATCCTTTTTTATAATTACATAATTTATTTTCAATTATATAATTTATATTTCAAATATATTTATTTTATATTCACTTCCACAAGATTTTGAATTCGAAATTTTCTGCTGCTCTCTCTTCTCCTCCCACCCCAGGACAGCATGCCCTTCAACCAATCTGCCTTTCACCCAATCTGCCCTCCTTTCTATCACCCTCTCCTCCTTTCACCCTCCTCTCTATTTTCCTGTAAAGCAAGATAGATTTCTATGCCCTTTTGCCTGAATGTCTTATTTCCCATTTGCATGCAAAAACAATTTTTAACATTCATTTTTAAAGCTTTGAGTTTCACATTCTCTCCCTTCCTCTCTCCCTACCCACCCTCATTGATAAATCAAGCAATTTGACATAGGTCATACATGTGTAGCCATGCAAAATACTTCTGTAATAGTCATGTTGAGAAAGACTAACCACATTTCCCTCTATCCTGTCCTGTGCTTCATTTATTCCATTCTCTCTCTTGACCAGTCTCCCTACAATAGTGTTTGCTTCTGATTATCCCTTTCTCCAATCTGCTGTCCTTTCTATTATCCTCTCTCTCCAATCCCCTTCCTCCCTGCCTTCCTGCAGGGTAAGATAGATTTCCATAATCAATTGAGTGTGTTATTCCCTCCTTAAGCCAAATCTGATGAGAGTAAGTCTCTCTTATTCCCTATCACCTCCCCTCTCTTCCCCTCCATTGTAAAAACTCTTTCTTGTCTCTTTTATGTGAAATGATTTACCACATTCTATGTCTCCCTTTCTCTTTCTTCCAGTACATTTCTCTCAACACTTAATTTTACATTTTAGGTATCTTCCCTTCATATTCTGCTCACCCTGTACCCTCAGTCTACACATATGCATATATGTGGATATAAGTATATATTTATACACAAACATACATACACGCAAACATACATACATACACCCATATAATGTACACATAGATACACATACACACATATATGTATATATATTGTGTATATATATGTGTATATATATATATATACATATATGTATAATATTCTTTCTAACTACCCTAATACTGACCAAGATCTCATGAGTTACAAATATCATCTTTCCATGTAAGAATGTAAACAGTTCAACTCTAATGAGTCCCTTATGGCTTCTCTTTCCTCTTTACCTTCTCATGTTTCTCTTGATTTTTCTATCTGAAAGTCAAATTTTCTATTCAGCTCTTACCTTTTCAATAAGAATGCTTGGAAGTCCTATATTTCATTGAAATTCCATTTTTCCCTGAAGTATTATGTTCAGTTTTTCTGAGTAGGTGATTGTTGGTTATAATCCTAGCTCTTTTGTCCTTTGGAATGTCATATACCAAGTCCTCTGATTCCTTAGTGTAGAAGCTGCTAAATCCTGTGTTATCCTGATTGTATTTCCACAATACTTGCATTGTTTCTTTCTGACTGCTTGTAATATTTTCTCCTTTACCTGAGAACTCTGGAATTTGGCTAAAATATTCCTAGGAATTTTCCTTTTGTGATCTCTTGCAGGAGGTGAATTCTTTTCATTTCTATTTTACTTTCTGGTTCTAGAATATCAGAGCAGTTTTCTTTGATAATTTCTTAAAAGGCTCTTCTTTTGATCATGGTTTTCAGGTAGATCAATAATTTTTAAATTATCTCTCCTGGATCTATTTTCTAGGTAAGTTGTTTTTCCAATGAGATATCTCACACTGTCTTCTATTTTTTTTATTCTTTTGGTTTTTTTCATAATTTTTTCATTTCTCATAAAGTCATTAGTTTCCATTTGCTCCATTCTAATTTTTAAAGAATTATTTTCTTCAGCAGACTTTTGGACCTCCTTTTCCATTTGGCCAATTCTGCTTTTTAAGGCATTCTTCTCCTCATTGGTTTTTTGAACCTCTTTTGCTATTTCGGTTAGTCTACTTTTAAGGGTGTTATTTTCTTCATCATTTTTGGAGTCTCTTTAGTAAGATATTGACTTGTTTTTCATGATTTTCTCATGAAAATGAGAGCAATACACCCATATAATATACACATAGATACACATACACACATATATATGTATATATTGCTCTCATTTCTCTTCCCAACTTTTTCTCTATTTCTCTTACTTGATTTTCAATATCTTTTTTGAGCTCTTCCATGGCCTGAGATCATTTCATGTTTTTCTTGGAGGCTTTGGATATAAGAGCCTTGATCTTACAGTCTTCCTCCAGTTGTATAATTTGATCTTCCTCATCCCCAAGGACATAAGAAAATACCTTTTCACCAAGAAAGTAACTTTCTATAATCTTATTTTTTTCCTCTGTTTCATCATTTTCCCATTTACTTGACTTTTTGAGTTCTTTGTTAAGTGGAGGGTGTACTGCCCCAAGTTTCAAGGATTTTGAGCAGCTGTTTTCAGAGATAACTCTAGGGACCTGTCAATTCTCAGTTCCTCCAAAGTAGTGTGACCAAAGGAGAAGTATTTACTCCTCTCCTGGCCTGTGCTCTGGTCTGTGAGTAACCACAAGCACTCTTTTCTGTCCTGGAACTGAGAGTAGGATTCCTTCTCCATAGCTGCCACCAGCTTTGCCACACCAGCTCTCCTCCTCATCCCAGGACCACCACCCAGGACTGTGACCCAGATTAGCCTCTTGTTTCCCCCACTGTCTATAGCCCAGAGGCTCCAGAAGCAACAGCTGCTGAAGCAGTGGCTACTGCTGTTGTGGAGCTGGGACTAGAGCAGGATCATGTTCCTCTCTCACCCAGGTGAGAGAGATTTCCCACTGACCTTTGAAGCTATCTTTGTCATTTATGGATTGAGAAGTCTGAAAACTGCTACAGCTGCCAATGATTCAGTGCCCTTAGGCCTGCTCCAATCCCATCTGCACCAGCCCCACTCAGTGCTGCACTCCACTCTGAGTCCAGCGCAATAGATGCTTTCTGTTGTCTTGGACTGGAAATCTGTTTCACTCTGTCACTTTGTGTCTTCTGCTGCTCTAGAATTTGTTTAGAGTCATTTTTTTCTCAGGTATTTTAGGGGTTTGGGGGAGAGCTCAAGCAGGTTCCTGCTTCTACTAGTATCTATATCCTAAACCATATTTTCCCCACATATTTTTCATCTTTCTTCTAGATACTTAACATTTATCTTATGGTCACTGGGCATTAAGGTTAATGGTGATAGTTTGGATGTTCTTGTCAAGTTTGTTGTAACTTTACAAGAAGAAGGAGGGAGAGAAGGAAAGAAGGAAGGGAGGAAGGAAGGAAGGAAGGAAGGAAGGAAGGAAGGAAGGAAGGAAGGAAGGAAGGAAGGAAGGAAGGAAGGAAGGAAAAAGGTTCACTAGATAGCGCACCACACCTGGAGTCAGGAAGACCTGAGTTCAAATTCAGCCTCAGGCACTTACTAGCTGTATGACTCTGGGCAAGTCACTTAATCTTGTTTGCCTCAGTTTCTCATCTGTAAAATGAGCTGGAGAAAGAAAGGACAAATCACTCTAGTATCTTTGCCATGAAAATCCCAAATGGGGTCACAAAGAGTCAAACACAACTGAATCAATGAAACAACAGTACTATGTACTAGGAAATCTGCACTAGGACCTAGGGATACAAATTCAAATAAAAGAACAATCTTTGTTCTCAAGGATCTCATATCACCTTGAACATTTAATAGGTAATGTAATAGAATAAGAAAATCATAGGACTTTTAGTAAAAAGTCAGTTTAAGTCAGCAAGCATTTATTAGGTACCTACTATGTGACAAGCCCTGTGCTGAGTGCTAAGTGACACAAAAAAAGGCAGAGTTGCTGCAGTCAAGGAGCTCACAGCCTCTCATGAGAACAAGGGTTAAGAGTTAAGTAACCTCTGTTGCTAATAAGTTCTATGATGTTGGGAAAGTCAATTAACTTCTTTGGACTTTTTCTCATCTTCCAAATAAGAGGGTTCAACTAGACTCTAGCATACCATGGCTTAACTCCATGCACTTTTCAGTCTATTGTTTTATATATTTCTGTCCTTTTCTTTTTCTAAAAGAGAACAGAAGGAGATGCTGACCTTTTAAAAATGTAGTGTAGCTAAGACTGTCAAGGTTAGTGGTAACGCTGATGAACAATGTATACCAAGTTACTCTATGATCATTACCATTATGTTTTTATTATATACAGTTTGTATATAGTTTGCTCTCAGTCTATATAAAGTTTATTCACTCCAGGAAATCCTCCTATTCAGTATGATTATCCTAGTGGATAGTAGGTAGGTGTGGAAATTACTAATGAATTGGGGGTGGTTTCTGTGCACCAGAAGAGTGCCAACTCTTCAAGAAAAATTAAAAATATTTTATCTGTTGTTCTATCATCTTTGGTAATGAGTCTTTTTTCCTAAATGATGCTCTTCTGTTCTGATTTGATCTGTCTACTTCCACAATAAGGAAAAGACTAATAATTCATTGTTTTTAGTAATAATAAAGAGAAAAGAAAGTCAGTTTTTTTATTCAGAAAAATCATGCACAAATCATTCTTATTTGGTGTTAGATTAGTCAAGGAAAAAGTGAGAAAATAAAGGAACTATAGATTTTTAGTGTAACAAAGAACCACAAGATAATTTTAGTTAAAGAACTTTTAATGTATTACAGAACTATAATTTTAAAATCAAATTACTGCATGGAAAAGTCACCATCCTAGTCCTTAAGAGACACTTCCACACCATGTGGAGAAATTATAGTTTGGATTTATTGCTAGACAATGTAAAATACTGTCATTTATTAAAATCCAATTTTTCATAATGGATGTTTCAACTTGGCTCTTTGAAGTGAATGCGAATTATATTTTATAAGTTCATCAATTTGGAAACCCTTAAGTATATTCTCAAATTTAAATCTTTCACTGAATATGTGGAATAATTCATCATTATTACCACTTTCCTGTGCTTCTCCATCAAGGAGAGACAGAGAGTCTAAGAACTGAGAGAATATCTTTTACTTCTTATTTTGAAGGCTTGTATGGGGGAGGGAGAATTTTAAGACACCCTATAGACAGATATAAGGTGCTGCAATTTTTTCATATGTGGACATTTTGGTTGTTTTTTAAAAGGGGCAGAAAATGAGCATTTATGTAAAGAATAAAATCAGCTTGAGAAGAATCGCTGCCTCTCACATAAAACATTGTAGAAAGACATAACCAGTATTAAGCACCTTAGTGGAAGTAGGGTGCGGAGAATGACCCTTGGATAAATGTATTCACCAATGGGACTTCCATTTGGGGGAGGTACCCAGGCATTTCATCCTTAATTTTGTTCCTAGATCTGCTTCTGACTTTCTGGACTTTGTGCCTCAGCTGCCATCTCGTTCTGAAACTTCTCTCAGCACCTGGGTCCTTTTCACCCTATAACATCTGTTTACCATGCTATCCCCCTTCTCTTCTTGATAAGCTCTTCCTAGGCTCTCCATTTTAGTGATGATCCCAGGACAATTATCCTTCATTCACCTCTGGGATATCTTTCTGATTCTTTGGATTTTGATTTGTACCCTGAATCCCAAAGCCCGCTGCTGTGAGAGTCTCTCCTCACTGGTAGAGATCAATGCCATGCCTGCATGCGGAACAAGTTGAAGTTGGAAAGAAATGAGATGAGAGTCACTTCAGTCTCTTTGGGTCTCTTGAGTCTTTTTGCACTCTGAAGACTCTTAGCTACTTTTGATTTCAAGCATGGAGAGAGAAGATGAACAATGTCAAGCCCACTTTAGATTGTTAAAGTGAGACTAAAACTCTTAAAAAAAGCTGACATGAGAGGAACTAGCACTCTCTATCATGTCCCTATGATCAGCTTGCTAGACTAAAGATTTTATGAATTTCCCCTTGTATGAGATCTGGCACTCTCTCTCATTGAGCTGATTTGCCTCACTTCCAATGGAGTTGCCTCCCTTCCTCATTTTTTATTGCTTGGTATGTATTCTGTTTATATTTTCTCTGATTTCTATTTTGGTATTGACTTGGATAAGTTGTTTTCTTTGCTACTGGCTATATGTTCATTGCAGAATTGGGACTGGTGGAAAGGGAGATCAAAATTTGAATATAAGATTTTGGGTCCTGCTTTCCCCATTAACTAACTGTGATCATAATTTTAGTTTGAACCTGAAAACCACAACCCCTAGACTAACAATATTTAATGGGATGGATAGATATATTTATACCTTCAGAGTTCACCAATTCTCTCCCTAGAGACAGACAGATTTTTTCATCATGAATGCTTTAGAACTGTTGTGATCATGGTATTGATCAGAGTAGCTAAGTCTTTCATCATTGATTATCATTACAACACTGTTATTTCTGTGTACATTGTTCTCCTGATTCTGCTCATTTCACTTTGCATCAGTTCAGATAAATCTTCCCAGATTTTCCTGACACCACTTTCTCCACCATTATAGCACAATAGTATTCCATCACAGTCATATACTACAACTTGTTCAGTCATCCCTAAATTCATGGGCATTCCCTCATTTTCCAATTCTTTGCTGCCTGAAAAAAAAAGCTGCTATATATATTTTTGTACATATGGATCTGTTTCTGTTTTCTTTGATCTTTTAGGGATACAGACCTAGCAGTTGTATTACTGTGTCCAACAGAATATGCAGTTTTATAGCACTTTGGGTATAGTTCCAAATGGTTCTCCAAAATGGTTGGACTAGTTCACAACTCACCAACAGTGCATTAGTGTGCCTATTATTCCACATGCTTCATTTTTGAGAGCCTGTGGTACTAGTTTCAAATCTCAATCCTTTTTTACACTAACTGATGATTTTATGAATGGTACACAATGTAGGAATCTATGCTCTCTCCCCTGCTATAGAGGTACTTGGGACAAGATCTGTGGACAGAGCATGGGATGGGTTAGGGATATGAGCTTCCCATGAGTGGAACTTCTTTTGGCTGGGGAATGAAGATCCATGCTTTTCATTTTATTTGTTGAAGGCCATATAGACCATGAGGTTGACAGGGTTGCTATAAGCATACTCTTTGTCATAATAGGAAAGTAATTTGACAATATGGTTATTGAGGGCACTACCAGCACAAGCTTCAAAGGTAGAGGAGTATAACTGTTATAGTCACAGGATAAAACGCTGTCATCTGTATAGTCCAACATTCCCCTTACAGGTCTGTCTGATACTTGCTTCAACATTTTCTTGATATCATCATATTTTGCAGGTTTCTCAAGGCAGCAAATCAGATAGCAGTTCAGATCAAATCCAGAGCAGATACATTGGGAGAAGAAACATGGGAAACATGGAAATCCATGCCTATGGATCTCCTATTCAGCTTAGGTTTGATCTTACTTACAACCCTAGCAGTACCAGTGGAGACAGAGATGATGTTTTGGGCAGCACCACACCCATCATACCACAATTTGCCAAAGTAGCTGCATGATTCTTTCCACAATGACAAAGTTGCTATAAATGCCAAGGGGGCCAAGGTAGTGCAGGAGATATTACTGACAGTCTTAAGGGAATTGTTATATTTCTAATGGTCCAGTCCCACCACAAAGATAAGGATATCAACAGAAGGGGCAGAAATAATGATATGTTTAGCTCCACCCTTCAAGTGAGTCCTAGCCTTTCACATGGCAATAAAGACATTAGTGGACCGTACTATATACTTGGCTCTAGAATCTCCTCATTTAATATTGGTGGGATCATGCTGCTGGAAGTAGAAATAGCTTTTTCACTGATCAACAGCTCTGTATTCTCAGACTTGACAGTGCCCTTGAACTCTCCATGGATAGAATCATATTGGAACATTAGAAAAAAAAAACCATGTTGTTGAGGTCAGTGAAGGAGTTATTGATGGTCATAATGTCTACTCTGTCTGAGTTGAATATAGCCATGGTCATTAGATGCCCAATACAGTCAAATCCATTGACTCCAACTTCCACTATCTTGTGTCAAGAATATGACTGCAGTAGCAGATGTTGGTACCAAACTTGGGAGTAGAGCTGAGAGCACAAGAAGAAAAGTAAGCCTGGTTTTGTAGTGAAATCTCAATCTAAGGAACACCAGCATAGTGAGAATTGAGGATGTAAACAGAGATTATAGGTACTATCCCAAACTACAAAATAAGGGGGTTGGACTAGATGAATTGGAAAATCCCTTCTAAGTCTAGATCTATAATTTTACAATCCTCAAACAAGTTGGCTCTTCTGTGATAAGCCCTTTCCCTCTCAAAATAACCTTATAGTGAATGCTGAAGTGACCCCCCGCCCCCTTTATGTAAAGTCCTAGACCAATGCTGCTTTTGTGGTGCAATGGTTTGCATTATCCATGTGATCTTTACAGTCTGTTCACTGGGTCTTTGGGATTTCTCTGATATTGTTAGCAAGATTTACCCATGTGCATGTAGGAGGCAGAATCATATTTTCCTTTGAGAAGTGATAGAAAAGTGATTTTCTTTAAAGGGGCCACAGATCTTTTTTCATGACATATTAAAACTGCCAAGCTCAATTCATCAATACCCCTAGACTTGTCCCATGCACAATTATTCTCAAATTCTCAAGTATTGATGCTCAAAGTAATGCTATGAGAAAGAGGTCAAAAAAGGAAATATTTATTGTTAAGCCTATGATAGGCTTTATTTTGCATTTTATAGGACTCTGTAAAAGCTCTTTTAAAAAAAGAGAGAGAAACAGAAAAGCAAACAGACTTCAGGAATGCTTGAACAAATATAATGTGACTCAGGGAATTTTTTACCTGCGAGTTCTTGTAAAAAAAGTGATGTAAGGAATGGCATCAAGGCATCAGGTTCTACTGGGGAGTGGAGGAAATATGGACCATCATATAATGAAAACAAAGGATCCACTCAGTGCCAAGAAATCCAGATTGCACCCCGGAATATTGGTATTCATGCCCCACTTCCCTCCCTCCCAACCCTCAAGGAATTACAAGAGGACATTCACACTAGTTTCACAAGAGGAACAGACAGAGATGAAGTGTGATCAGCATTGTTGGAGGAAGTGCCCCATTGAGGAGAACACCAAAATATCTATCAAAGTATCATAGTGCCCCCTTTTTAAAAAATGTTGTGTGTATCTGTATTACTCCAGAATTGGACCAGGGAAGTATATTCTTTCTCAGTAGCTCCAGGAAAGTATGGGAGTATTGGAGTATGGGTTCTAATCAGGTAACACATATAAGTTTTAATTATGATCTTCTATCACTTTGCTTCCTTAAGCCTCTATTTTCTCATAGGTAAAATGAGGGGATTGAACTGCATTTCCTCTCAGGTCTTCTGTATATCGATGATTCGTTAATAATATAGTTTGTGGGAGGAAGTACAAGCTGCTCAGGCTAATGAGAAAGACTTCATGTAAAAGGTGACAGCTGATCTGATACTTGACAGAAATCAGGGAATCTTAAGACATAGAAGTGAGGAAGATGTGCATTCTAGATACAGGGGTGGGCTTAAGCAAATGTATGGAGATGAGATATCTTAACAATGGTGACAGAGAGCTTCAGTGATTTCTGAGCTGAGGCTTAGTCAGCTTATATATTTGACGATAATATTTTTTAAACTTTTCTTATGTTTACTATTTTCTGTTTTGTCTTATACTTTCTTATGCATACGGTTATAGCCTTCTCCCAAGCAGATTGTAAATGCCATGACGGCAATAACCTAATTATTTTATCTTCTAAAACATCTACTACTTTACTCTGTGCATGGCAGACATTTAAAAGGAATTTGCTGAGTTACTAACCTGAATTATTGTTGAGGATAGTATCTTGATTTTTAAGCACAAAAAAAGGAGTCCTTGAAAATAGGAAATCACTCTTCTCAGATCTTGATTTTTCAGTTCTATATTCTGATGTCATACTACTCACTGCTTGTCACTGGTAAAGACTGTGAAGAGTTTTTAATATCTCAACTTCTTCTATAGAGCATACTATGTGCCATTTACAAACACTGGCATGTTTCCAACAGAGGTCCAACATTGCAAGCTATTGGTAATCAGTGTAGCTCAGTGACCAGATTCTTAACCAGCTTGAAACATGCTTCACAGTTTGATTGTTTAAGAACCCTGCTCAGGGTTCATCTTTTAAGATGAATGTCATCTAATACCTAAGCCCTTGGCAGAAAAAAAGACCAAATATCCACATCAAAAACATCATAATTGAAATAAAATTTTTCAGGGAAAATGGGGGAGGGAATCAATTTTGTGAGGAAGGAGCTAACCCTTGACTCATTCCTTAAAGAGGCCTATTCACAGAATGGGCTTCACTCAAAGTGAGAACCTGAACAGACCTTAGCCTGAAAGGACCAGGGTCTTCCATTGCATCATGGGTCCTCTCTAGTCATTCTTGTCGATATCTGGCCATTGGACCTGGATGGCTCTGGAGGAGAAAGTGAGGCTGGTGACCTTGCACAGCCCTCCCTCATTCAAATCAAAGTCAACTGCAAGTCATGTCATCATTTCCCTGATGCCATGGTCCTCTTTGAAAATGAAGGACAAACACAATATATGTTCATATATGTATTCAAATGTATGTATGTGTGCAATAAATCAATAAGTATTTATTAATGTGTTGGGCACTAGGTAATACTATCTAATACCAATATCTGTCTTTATCTGATAGGTCAGGGATATGCTCTTGAAGTTATACTGCTTTTGAATGTATGTATTGTGCATAATATATTGTATTATTGAATTTTCCTGAACTCGTATGTCTGTTTGTGTGCACACATTTCAGATTCATGGCTGGCTATAACTTGCCACCTCCTTGACCCCCAATATAATAGGGAATGGGTAATGTTTTCATCACTGCTGTTGTTTCAGATTTAACTTGCATAAGAGAAATATGAATTGGGGAAATGAACAGCTGGTCAAGATAATTGTGACTTAGAATGGGATTTGAATTTTAGGCCTGAGATTTAAACTATAAACATGATAGTCCTTTGACCAGGAGTGGAGTGCACAAAATGAGTGTCTATAAAAATACTTTAGCCTGGAAACTTGCAAGCCTGATAGAGTGGGCTTCCAACTAAAAACAGAGATGATAGAAGAAAATCATTCACATGTATCTGAACAAATAAGAGGTATAGTGGAGTAGAATTATTTATTTTAAAATATACTTATGAAAAAAATTTAGAATTTTAATGAAGGAGCATTATAATTGCATAATTGGTGAAAGAGATGAAAAGGGTAAGTTTTGTTGTTCAACCATTTCAGTCATGTACAGTCTCTCCATGTCATCCCATTTGGTGGTATTCTTGGTAGAGATATTGGAATAGTTTACCATTTTCTTCTTTAGTTCCTTTTGTAGATGAGGTAACTGAGAAAGACAGGGTTAAGTGACTTGGCCAGGGCTCACAGCTAATAATTGTCTGAGGTGAGACTTGAATTCAAGTCTTCTAGGCTCTGAATGCAGCATTCTGTCCATACTTGGACTACCTTTAACATACTCATACTTGGTTGATATGTTGGTTATAACACATATGATTATCTACAGAATCATAGATTTGCAACCAGATGCTTGAGACAATCATTTTACAGATGGGGAAACTGAGGTATAGAAAAGCTAAGTGATTCCCCAGGGATATATAATAAATATCTGAGTCAGAATTTGGGCTTCCTTTTATGACCCTACATTCTGCTACCTGCCTAAACTTTTCTTCTTGTATTTTCTTTAAAAAAAATTCTTGCTGTAAGGAATGATACACTGCAAGGAGTATATTCAGAAGTTAAAGTGATATGTAAAAACAAAAGTTACCAATAAAAATTTAAAAATTATAAGGAAGAAAAAGTAGGGGATAACAAATTAGTCATCAACTCATGTCCTCATCCAAAATAGCGCCAATTGTCCCATTAATTTGGATTTGGGCAGAATGGTAGCCAGTGTTAGGGGTGGTCCTAATGTTTTTCCTTGTTTAAATTCCCCACAGGCTGAAAAAGTTGGAAAAATATCGGCGCAGCCAAGCAATGGTGATCATGCAGATTTAATGATCTGGCAGATTATTGTGATGGGTCCAATGTTGATTTTTGAATTCTCCTTTAGCAGTACACTTTGGACAGAAAGATTAATTGGTCTAAAATTTAAAAAAAAAAATGGGACTTTTACCAAATCCTTTACCAAACTGCAGCTATTTGGGTTGGAATGAAGTTTGTTTAATTTTGCTTTGCTCCTTTTCATATGCTTCATCATTTCCTCATGGGATCAGAAAGTGGGGCCCAGATCCCAGACTGAAGAAAACTTCTTTGTGATGCCTCACACCAATCCAAGAAAGGAAACCCAACCATGAAAACGTCAGCAAGATTCCCATTTTTATAAGATATTTGTTCTGTAATTCACAAGCCAGTGAAAGTTGTGATAAGCTTGAAAAAGGACCCACATTCCCACATTGTGGATGCTTTCTCTCTGCATCACTAACTCCCTGAAGGCCTGACCATTGCCAAATATAAGTGGTATTTTGTTTGATTTTTTGAAAAAAGAAATCCTCTGTTTAATCCCATGCTCACATTAACTGCTTAGCTATTAATTCCAGTCAATCTAAAAGGACCCCTTTCCACATTTTGGTCAACCATAAGCTCCTCATGGAAAGAAAATACCTTATTATGCATTTGTGTCCCCACAGCAATTGGTAAAAGAACTTAAATGAAAGAGTACTAGGACAGGGGCCAGGAGAAATGGCTTCAAAGCCTGCTTCAGATATGTCCTTCTTGTTTGGCCATTTAAATTCCCCGCAGGTTGAAAAAGTTGGAAAAATATTGGGACAGCCAAGCAATGGTGATCATGCAGATTTAATGATCTGGCAGATTATTGTGATGGATTCAGTGTTGATTTTTGAATTCTCCTTTAGCAGTACACTTTGGACAGAAAGATTAATTGATCTAAAATTTTAAAAAAAATGGACTTTTACCTTTACCAAACTGGAGCTACTTGGGTTGGAATGAGATTTGTTTAATTTTGCTTTGCTCCTCTCAGAATCTGTTTCCTCATCTGTAAAATGGCTACAGGAATACTTTAAGGACCTATATCTGAAGGTCATTATAAGGGAAAAGCTTGGTAAACCATAAAATGTTTAGAAATATAATCCTTAAGTGACCCAGTAGACAGAATACTGAACTTGGAGTCTGGAAGACCTGAGTTCAAACATTACCTCAAGAACTTACTAGCTATATGATGCTATGCAAAATTAAGTCACTTAACCAAAGATTCTTCTTCTGTAATGTGGGAGTGATAATAATATCTTCCACACAGGACAGTTGTAAGGATTAAATAATATGTGGAAAACATTTTGTGAACATTAAAGAAATATACAGTTCCGCCTTCTGCAAGCCCTACCTCCCCCCCCCCCCTTAAGCTATAGCATGACTCACTTCTGGTGGCCCAAACAAACTGCAGAAGGACAAACCACCTACTCCAGAGAACAAGAGGACACTAGAGGAGCAGAGTTTGGTTTACATGAACTTGCTGGGAATGACGTTCAGCAGATGGGTATAGCCCGATGCTAAAGTTGAATTGCTGTCTGCATCACCAGTTTTGCCTGCTCTCAAAGTTCTGAAGATACCAAATAGAGGAAGATCAGCTTCATGGTTCCTATTTCTACTATGGTAAGGTCCTATCTCTAGAATCTCTAGCCTATGACACTCCCATGGAAAGACCCTGATTTTCCACCTTTTCAGGTTGGACTTCTAGAACCCAGGACATCCACTGTGTTGGCTCCTGGGCCAGAAAAAAAAATACACAGAAAATTGGTTCATATCTCACTCTCATGTCACCTCTCAGTCTCTTCTTCAAATGTGGAGCCTCATCCTTATGAATCTGTAGCAGAATGCATCCTCAACTGCCCAAGGTCTGGAGCCTCTGACTTTATCTCCTGTGAAGGATCACTTATTCACACATAACCTTGCTGGATGATACCAGTGTTCCCTAGTCCAAACTTCTCCCCAGACTTCCCACCCCAAGTACCACAGACTGATGGAGACTCTCCAACTGCCTGATCCCTTCTTGGGTTGTCCCAATTGGCCCAGTCCCTGGCCAGGATTGCTCTCAGGAAGCTGAAACTGGGATGCTACAGGGTCAGGAAGACAGGATTGGGCCACAGGGCTCCAGCCTTCACTATCTTCTTGTAGCAACTTGCAGCAAAAATATGGGCAGATATTTCAGGGGGAAAATAATACATAAATGGTAGCGAAATATTTGTTGGCTTAAAAAAGTACGTGGGATAGAGGATTCAAGTTCAGCTAAAGTCTAACATTTAAAGACAAATGCAACAAAGGTTTCCCTTTGGTGAAAAGATCCTACTGCTAAGAATATGCCACAAGAAGGTTAAAGGTGGGAAGAAAGGCTGAATATATACCCAGATATTCATAACAGAACTTTTTGTGGTGGCAAATGACTGGAAACTAAAAGTCCAATACACATCTAAATATTCAGAGCAGTATCTTCGGTTGTTGCAAACTACTGGAAACAAATTAGGTGTCTATCAGTTGGTGAATGACTAAACAAATTGTGGTACATAAATAGAATAGAATATTACTGTGCCATAAGGAATGACAAATATAAAGAATTCAGATGGAAATCATTGAGGGGATACCCAACAATTAGGTAATGGCCAAACAACTTGTGGCATATGATTATGTTGGAAGACTACTATGCTGTAAGAAATGACAAACCAGTTAATTTTAGAAAAACATGGAAAGACTTGTATGAAATAATGAAAAAGTAAAGAAGTAAAAAGAAGCAACAGAATCTTGCATATGATATATGACTATGGCTCAAAAATAATTGTGAGCAGCCAAGTTATTCTGAGCACTATAAATACTGAAAGGACCTTTGAAGAAAGATGCTCTGCACCTCCAGAGAAAGAATTGATAAACACAAATATGCATATTGTATGGTTTTACATGCATTTACAAATCTCTGTCAAATGGTGCCTTTCTCTAGCATGGAGAGGGAAGGAAGGAGACTGGTCAGAACTTACAATGTAGAAAAAATAATTTAATTTTGAAAAAAGAATTCAGAGAAACATGAGATGATATACATGAATTATGCAGAATGAAGCAAGTGGAACCAATAAAATAATATACACGATGAAAACTATTAAATAGGAAGAAACAAAACAGAATGCTATGCGATTTCAATGAATAACATGTGCCTCAGCAAAGGACTATGAAAATTTGCCTCCTTCCCTTCATTGTGAAGTTGGAGGACTATAGGCATGGAATATTAAATGCAAGCTATCAAATGAAGCTGATGCATTGTTTGGTATTGCTGAATTTTTTTTTTACTTTTTTCTTCCTTTTTTTTTAGAAAAATCTGTTAAAAAAGAAGGCTCACTGAGTAAGAAAGGAATATAATGAATGTGAACTAAAAACAAAAGGCATAATTTTTTAAAGTAGGGTAGGTTGGTATATTAACGCCATGTAGTTCAATTGCTCTGGAAAAATTAGAGAAATGCACTTGCATGAACCCTGAACCTAGGACTAGGTTTCACCGCTGTGGATAGCCAGTCTTAACAATGGACAAAATTGTCTGCCATGTAAAGTTTAGTAAAGTCATAAGGACTTGCCAATATCCTTTGTAAAAGGTTTATAATTTCATTATTTTTTTTAAGTTAAAGGGTTCTTTTAATAAATTACTCTTTCAGGTTAGCATTGACACATTGCATTAGCTAGAACATATTGTTCCTCTCCCTTAATGCCTAAACTCAGTTGCTAACTCCAGGTCTTTTCTAATCCCTCCAACTGTGATCTCTTACTTCTCAGATCATTCTGCATTTATCTGTTTGCTTCCATATCCCCCAGGAGCATGTAAGCTCATGGAGGATAGGGAAAATTTCTCATTTCTGTCTTTGTATCCCTAGCATTTGATTCAGTATCTTAGAGCACAATCCCTCATATGTAGTAGGCCCTTAATAAACATTTGCTGAATTGAAGTGAATGAAATGTGGAGGAATTCTTTTAGTCTAGCAAATAGCCAGTAGTAGAATAAATTAACATTAAGCTGTCAGTGTTGACTTCCCCATTGTAGTTATCTCTGTGAAATAATTCCATGAAAGATTTTTATTATGATTTATTTACAGCAAATTTATTTTCAGCATAATTACCCAAGGCTTTTTACTGAAGAAGACAAAACTGAAATTTTCTGTGAGGAGTTTTAGAGATAGAGTGGTTGAGTTATTTATTACCTGTAGTGGTCTATTTCTATTAAACTGTGGGGAAACTGAAGGTGGGGAAAAATGGAGGAAAGTGACAGTTGTCTCAGCTCATGACCTCAGACTTTTACATATAGATATATAGATATATAGGTGTGTATATGTGGGTATATGTATATACCCACACATACACGCACATATATAAATATGTGTGTATATTTAATTTTGCATTTATGGTGCTTCAATGTGTTTTACATGATAATAATCGACAAGTATACCCTTCCATATCTATTATTGGGTCATTTCCTTATTATTTCTCTTTGGACTTTTGATTGTAACACATACATTAATAAAAATTCCTAATTGCTTAGATTAATTATTCAAATAACAGATTTTTTTAAAGTGATTGGAAGTTCTACAAATCAAGGGTTAAGATCAATGTCTAATTTAAGGGATTGGGCTAAGGGATCCAGCTTCATTTTGAACAGATAAGGTTAATTTAAAGCTTGAATATAAAGGGGGAAAAAAGAAAATGCATTTTGTTTCATTCTGTCCTTACAGATCATTATCTTCTCTAGTTCCAAACTGCTGCTGAGAAAAATTGCAACTATTAATATTTAAAATGTGAGATTCTCTTTTGTTCCTCCCTCTCCCAGTCTCATATTTGTCTCCACCTTTGTTTCTCCTTGTTTTTCTTTGTCTTTAACATTTTTCCGACATGTAATTACAATTTTGAAACTCATATATTCATGTTTCCACTTGGATTGTATGTTCATTTACTTATCTTACATATAGAGAGGTCTTCAAATCTTATTTTATTGTTTATTTTGAGGTTAGATTTATCAAATTCAGAGAGGAGGAGGTTGAAGTCCCCCACTAGTATAGTTTTGCTATTTCTTCCTGTAACTCCCTCAACTTCTCCTCTAAGAATTTCAATGCTATACCACTTGAAGCATATATATTTAGTAATGAAATTGCTTCATTGTCTATGGTGCCTTTTAGCAAGATATAATTTCCTTCCCTATCTCTTTTGATTAGATCTATTTCTGCTTTTGCTTTGTCTGAGATTAGGATTGCTACCCCTGCTTTTTTATATCAGTTGAAGCACAATATGTTCTGCTCCACCATTTTACTTTTACCCTGTACAGGCGTGTGCCCCTATTTCAAATGTATTTCTTCTAAACAACATAGTGTTGGATTATAGTTTTCAATCCATTCTGTTATCCATCTCCGTTTTATGGGACAGTTCATCCTATTCACATTCACAGTTGTGATTACAGATTGAGTTAGTTCTCATACTAGTGCTTGAATGATGAATTTCTATACTTCATTGGTTGATTTTGAAGGCAATAGTAAATTACATAAGACTTTAGTTGTTACTGTAGTTGATAGAATTTGTCAAATGAATAATACTGTGCCAGGCTCTGTGCACATAGGCAGAAACTTTCTTTCTTTCCTTCTTTCCATCCTTCCTTTTTTTCTTGCAAGGCAACCAAGATTAAGTGACTTGCCCAGGGTCATACTAGTAAGTGTCAAGTGTCTGTATTTGAACTCAGGTCCTTTTGACTTCAGGGAGAATGTTCTATCCACCGTGCCACCTGGCTGCCTCTAGGCAGAAACTTTCAACTTACTTTTTGGATTAAATGAATTAGTGCCAACCACAGGATGGTGCCTATCTTAGCTATTCTTTACAACTCATATTCAGGTCCTCCTGACTCCTGCACTGGTGTTCTCTCCACTGCACCACCTAGCTGCAAGTCGCTTAACCCCAATTGCCTCATCCTGGGTCATCTCCAGTCATCCTGATGAATATCTGGTCACTGAATTCAGATGGCTCTGGAGGAGAAGTGAGGCTGGTGACCTGCACAGCCCTCCCTCACTCAAAACAAAGTCAAATGCATATCATGTCATCATTTCTCTAATGGCATGGTCTTCTTTGGCAATGAAGGATGAATACACACCTCACACTATTCACAATTCAAGTGCCCAGAAGGATTCAAAGACAAATATACTCCCATCCCTTTAACAACTTACAAGAGAGTTAGGCTTATAAAGCATGCACATGTATGAGTGCCACCATTTTGCTTGGAGTGCTGGACTTGGAATCAAGAAGACCTGGGAAACAGTCTTGCCTCTGACACCTACTAGTTCCCTGATACTCAGTAAGTCATTTAACTTACCCCCTGATGAAATCCTTCATTAGAAGTATCTATTTCAAAGTTGTTTTGTGAATCTCAGATGAAATAATTTATGCAAAGTATATATAAAATTTGAAATTTTTGTAAAAAATTATGTAAAGCCACTGCCTAATTGGTATATACCTTCTTAGTTTCTGGTTCTTTGGCACCACAAAAATAGCTGCTATAAATATTTTTGTACATATAGAACCTTTTCCTCTTTCTTTGATATTTTTGGAGTATAGGCCTAGTAGTCCTATAGCTTGGGGGGTTGAGGGGAGGAAAGAGAGCATGTACTTTTAGTTACTTTTTTGTATATAATTCCAAATTGTTTTTCAAAATGCTTGTAATAATAACTACCATTTATATAATGCTCACCATATGACTCACCACGACAGGCACTATGCTAAGCACTTTATGATCATTATTTCATTTTATTCTCTCACAACTCTGGAAAGTAACCGCTATTGTTATTGCCATTTAACTGAGGCAAACATGTTACATGACTTGCCCAGGGTTAGATAGCTAGTAAGTGACAATTACGTGTAATGCTTGGCCTACAGTCAGGAAAACCTGAGTTCAAATCTGACCGCAGATACTTACTAGCTGTGTGACCCTGGGCAAATCACTTAACATGTTTGTCTCAGTTCCTCATCTGTAAAATGAAATGGCAAATCATTATAGTATCTTTGCCAAGAAAATCCCCAAATAGGGTCACAAAGAGTTGGACACAACTGAAACAACTCAACGTCAGGAAGCATCTAAAGTTGGATTTGAACTCAGGTCTTTCAGACTACAGATCCAGTACTTATGTCGCCTGACATCTCATTAATAGGTCTACCAATAATGCATTGATACACCAGTTTTCTCACAGAAACTTTATCATTTTCTTTCTTTTTCGTCATTTTTGCCAACCTGATGAGTGTGAAGCAGAATTTCAGAAATGCTTTTATTGGTATTTCTCTAATTAGTAATGATTTGGAGAAAGATAGATAGATAGACAGATAGATAGATAGATAGATAGATAGATAGATAGATAGATAGATAGATAGATAGATAGAAAGCTTGGGTTTCTTCTCTTGACAACTTGCTCATATCCTTAGGTCACTTGTCAATTGAATAATGACTCATTTTTATAAATTTGAATCAATACATTATTTAACTTGATAATAAGACTTTTATCAGAGAAATTTGCTGCAGGTATTTTTTCATTTTAGTCTTAGCTCTATTTGGCTTTTTCTTCCTTTTATTTCTAGCTCTATTTGGCCAATTTGTGTAAAAACTTATAAATTTTATTCAATAAAAATTATGCATTTAATTTTCTGTGATTCTCTTTATTCTTTGATACATCAGGTCAACTTTTCTTCTATAAACACATCTGATAGGTATTTTTTCCTGTGTTTTTCTAATCTGTTTTTAATATGACCTTTTGTAACTAAGTCATACACTAATTTGGATTTTATTTTGGTAAGTTATGAGGAGTTGGTCTAAATCTAATTTCTTCCATATTACTGTCCAATTTTTGGAAAGGAATCTGGTTTATTTCCACTACATATAATGGTAGCTATTGGTTATAAATACATATTACTTAATATGTTAAGGAAAGTTGCATTTATGATTTTTCTAGCATTTTTAAATGAAAAGGGTATTACATTTTGTCAAAACCTTTTTTGCATCTGTCAGTATCATATTCTTTTGTTGATTTTGTTTTCAGTATGGTTAAGTTTATAGTTTTTATAATATGAAACCAACTCAAAATTCCTGGTATAATTTCAACCAAGAAATGCCCTATTTTTTTGGTTCTGCTTTTTTTTTTTTAGCCTTGCATTATTTTTTAAAGATTATTCCAGATTTCTTGTAATTCTTCCTAAGTGCTCAATTTAATTGGTTCATAGCATAGATTCTAAAGTTTTTAGTTTTAAGACCCCTTTGTACTCTTAAAAATTATTTTGAGCTCCCCCAAAAACCTTTCTTTATATGGATTATTTCTACCTGTATTTACCATAATAAAAATGAAAATAGCTTTGTACTAATATGAAAATAGTTTTGTACTCATAGACTCCCCTGAAAGTATCTCATGGTCATTCAGAGTCTCTTGACCATACTTTGAGAAACATTGATTTTTATTATTACCATTATATTAATGTATCACAATTGATTTACCTTTTGTATGTCTTTATTCACATTTCTCCCTATTATTTGACCCCTTCCATTCAGTCAGGAATTCTTAAATGCATTATGGCTTCATTTGGCAGTCTGCTGAAGCCTATAGATCCCTTCTCAGAATAATGTGCTTAAAAGCAAAAAATAAAATACATAGAATTACAATAGAAACAAATTATATTGAAATACTGTTGTGAAAGTATGTTTTAAAAGGTCACAAACCTCAGGCTAAGAACTCTTGTTAGTCCAATGAATTCAGAACCACTCTTCAAAGTGCAATGTAAATGCCACTTACTGAGTCAGTAATGACATTTCCCCTGCTTTGGACCTCATAAAAAAAAAAACAAACAAACAAACAAAAAACTTTGTGCTTCTTGCATTCACATGTATTAAATTATTTTTGCATTATAAATAATTGTGTGCATAATATCCATCTATTAGATTTAAATATACCTAAACTCTGGATGTATACAAACTTTGTATCTCATCCAGTTCTCTATATACAGAATGTGTTAAATAAATATTTTTGGAATTGAATTTAATTCTTTCTACACCTTTCTTCATCCCTGCTTCATGAGAAGAAATAGACGTTTCTAGAAGTTCGTTATCCAGGTTTCCTTTGGTAAATAAATTAACGGTTTCGTAATGCCCCACTAATTTTCATTAACACAAACTAGCTCTGACCAGGATCAACTACTGCTGTACTTCACATTTAAGCTCCCTAAATGTACTGCATGATTCCTGCCTTTTTTTTTTTTTTGTTAGATTTGCAGTTCCCTACATCTGAGGAAACTGACCTTAGATCCTACACTGTCTTAAGTGCCTATGTGCACTCAAAGAGTCATCGAACACATAGTAACTCATGCTCCATAGTAAGTCCTTTGCCAGTAATTTACTCCTCCAGTGCATCTCCTTATTTGTTCAAAGAGAGAAGTGGCTTTGAGAGCTACTCAGCTGTAAAAGCTTCCTCACCTAAAGCAGCAGAGGGTGAGACAGAGATGGATTTGGAAATCATCAGACTACACTGTCAGTCCTGGCTCTATCATTCTTGTTACATCGTTCTTTAAGAATAGGAAATTTATATTAGTTTATTTAGTTTATAATTCCCATCTTCAACAAGGGGCTTACAGCATCTGATCCATCTCTGTAGCTCTAGGAAATAATGAGAACTGAACAGGAAAATAAAAACAAAACTATTCACTTCTCAAAAGCCATGCATCACATGGATTCAATAAAATCTTTCACATTCAAAAAGCTATCTAAACAAGAAAACTGAATTGTAAAAATTTGTTTATTTTTTTAAGAAAAGTAGTTTAATTACCTTAGAGGCTGACAGATTGGCATCAAGGAGAAGTCTTGCTGGGCGTGCTATAGTAAATACATAAGGTTCATTTGCATGACATAGTGAAAAGAACATTAAGCATAGAATCATGAGAAGAGGGTATAAATTCCAGTTTCTATCATCATTAGATGTGTGATCAAGAACAACTTAACTAGTGTGATTCTCAGTTTCTTCATCCATAAATGTGGATAATAACTAATTCTCTCATAAGGTTGTTATGAGGAAAAAACTTTGTAAAACTTAAAGTGCTTTACAAATATTAACTATTATTATGAATAGTATGCATTTCAATATTTCTATGTAAAATGTGCCAAAGTACTTTAGACAGTTTATTTGAAAGGGTAGGTTAAACATGCCTTCATTAAAATGTTATTATGTGCTTAGTGTCAAAGTCTTACAACTTCCAACACAAATGGACTGGAGATGTGAGGGAAGAGTATTTAAGGAATAATATTTTCAAGGATATGACAGTTCCTTCCTCACAATAAAGCAACATCACTGCCTTGCCCATCTGATGTACATCATGCTTTAATAGCTCTAGCAATTCTCAATAAACTACCAAAAATCACTCTTTATCTCCTTCACCGTTTCCTCATACTCCCTAAAGACTCAAAAACACATCACAAGGAGAAATAAGCACAGAAAAAGTCTATGTAATCAGACTACGTCTCTCTATCAAACAGACATCGCACCTGATTACATTGTTTATGTTCAAACAACGTGGAAACCTCAGTTCCATAGGGGTCAATTCAGAAATATTGAATTAGAAACCAATGCTGCTAGCTGTACTTTTCCATCCAGGCTGGCTCCAGGCAGCCTCAGAGCTGGTAGTCTTTTCAGGGTTACTAATGAAAGCTGCTCTTTCTTATTTGACGGATAAATTGCTTTGTCTTCCTTATGAAGATAACAATTAATTAGCTTAGCAAAACTTCTCCTAGGTAAGATAAAGGTAATTTTTAGCCAATGTGAATTATAAGGAATTATGAGTAATTAATATTTATTAATTGAGGAAGAGGATTACCACATGTTATTTGGGTATCCTAAAGAAAGTGATATTTGATTATCTTAACAGAAAGGAGATAAATTGATTCATGACTTTAAGTTGTATTCCTCATTCCAGCAGAGAAATCATATTATATTTTTGGTTTCAGCTTTGTTATTGAGCAGTTCAGTGATCAAGAATGATTTTTCCTTTCCATAAGGGTATTTATTCAATTATAGGTTGTATAAAGTTATGTCTACCTGTCTTACTAGGTAAAGTTAGTCTAGAAAATAGATTTGAGGAAAAACCTATCACAGAGCTAGATTATTTCACAGGAAAGAAAATTTTGTTTAGTGGATTTTTTTGCTGTCATTGGAAGTTCTTTATTCATAAGGCAGCGTAGAGATAATGGAAATTATGAGTATCACTTTACAAAACTAAAAAATTAACATTAGAGAAAATAAGTTTACAGAAAACTTGGTATATATCTAACTTAATCTGAATCATCCTGGGAACCTGGATAGATGAAATTGAAAGGACAGCAAATAGACATGAAAAGAGATTTTTCACTCTTTCTATAGTGATCTATTCTCATCATAAATGGTAGTGGAGCAACCAAATTTGGACATTAGTGGTCCTATATCTGATTTGTGAAAATAGAAATGGCACTTAAGAATGAAGCTGGGGAGACAGACTGAACTGAAAAATTACTTATGCTTTGGCATTTCTCTGGAATTGTCATTGTATGGATTTGACCATTTCTTCTGCCCATGTAAATGCCAATGCTTCTATTCATTTTTATTTTGTATGATTATTGCCCATGTCCTTCTACAAATTTTTCATAAAGGATTATTGACTGTGCTGAAGTCCTTGTTCTGTGTCTTTCATTATCATATGAAAAGCAACACATTTCTAGGATTGTACATTTTGTATGCTTCTCATTGTCTTTTGGTGTTACATACAATTCTGATTCATTTGATGTTTCTCAGTTTGCAGACATACATCAGATACTGATGCTTAAAACGTATTTTTTTTCAGCATAGGGACAGCTCAGAATGACAGAAAGTAATCTATGATTTCCAAAATGAAATCTAGCCCATTCATAGGTATTAATTCTGGGCCCAATTCATAGTCTGTCTGTATTATCTACCTGAAATATGTGTAGATAGATAGATAGATAGATAGATAGATAGATAGATAGATAGATAGATAGACAGATAGATAGATAGATGATAGACAGACAGCTAGGTAGATAGACAGATAGATAGATAGATAGATAGATAGATAGATAGATAGATAGATAGATAGATAGATAACTATCAATCTATACCTATAGATATAGATCTATCTCTATGCATAGATAGACAGATAGATAGATAGATAGATAGATAGATAGATAGATAGATAGATAGATAGATAGATAGATATAGATCTATCTCTATCTCCCTAGCTATATCTACTAACCTATTAATTCAGTGGGTTGATGATCTAACCATATGATATAATCCAGCAATGTGGAGTTTTCTTTCATTTGATTTTTCCACTACATATTGTGGTGAGGTAATAGAGTGACAAAAAGCACTAGATTTCAGATCAGAGGTTTCTTTGGTTGAAACCAGTCTCTAAACTTACTGGTTGTATGCTCTTGGTCAAATTACTTAACTTTCCTCAGTTTCCTCTTCTGGAAAATAAGTGATTGAATTATCTCCTGGTTGGTCACATTCAGCTCTAGATCTTACTGTGAGTGGCCACATAATCTCATCAGGGAGATGCTACGTTGCTAGACTTGGTAGAATTAGCTTAATGGTATTGCAAACAAGGGTTCATATATAGGAAATCTCTCTTTTATTTGAACTTTGCACAGGGCATATTTTTTTGGTAAACATGTCTCCCTATATGATGTCTTAGCTTCAAAGATGTTGGTATAAGGTATGCCAGGTATTCCAAAGCATACCCTAATTTTTTTTAATCATTTTGCTTTATAATCAAATTATAATACACTTTCCAAGATATGGATTAATATACTATGCAACAAGCACCAAATCATAGAATATAGATATAGAAATATAAAGAAAAGCTACATTAACTCACAGCAAGCAACCCCACTATTACAGTATCACATTACCATTGGTTGTCTTCTACCGCTCTGACTACTATTCTAGAAAATTCTCTGGCCAATGTAAGTGGCTCCCTCATTCCAGCAGTTCCACGGCTTTGGGCTTTAGAACCATAAAATATGTTGTAATTCAACAGATGATGTCCCATTTTCACTTTAAAACATTCAGCAGTTAAGTATTAAGAAAAGGGGACAAACTGAATTGCAATGAAAGTAATAATATATGATAATATAGTATGTCATATTATATATAGAATATATAATTTATGTATATAATGTATTATATATAATAATAGCAGAAGTGTAAATTCCTTGGACTCTTCCATTAAGAACTTATAAGTACTCCTTAAAAAATTATAATGAACATTCCCTGGCATCATTTATTGGCAGCTTTTCAATTCAGCCTAGAAGCTAAATATATTTTTATTCATAAAGATTTACAAATTGAATTAAAGTCCAGATGGCATGGATTTCATCTATAATTCAGTCCCTAAGCTTCTGAGAAAGATCAAATTCACTCTAACAGCTTAATATTTAATAAACATAGCACTATATAACTTACCTAAAGCTCCTCACCATCAGTGATTAATCTATAGAGTACCCCTGGAGACAAATAAATCAATTATCTCATTTTTGCATGCAAATAATCTTAGTGAACTAATTTGAGCCATTTGCTTAAGAATAGGAAGCAAGGCAGGTGAATATAAACACATTATTTTTTAATATAGCAATAAGCAAGAGAGAACTTTAGACTTCTATTCACAAGAAAAATTAATATCTTTTTTCATCTTAAGGATTTTATAAGTGAACGATCTTTCAACCTTTTGTCTAAGCAAAAAAAAAAATTAATATCTTGCTAAGCAAATAGGAAAGGTACCTACAAGTAAGTTGGAGAGAGAGGGGAAAAGATGAAAACTGTGACCGTATGAAGAAAGAACACTGTTAATATGAACCTGTCCAGGAAGAAAATGTAGATCTGACAGAGACAAAGGTTAATGGAAGAAGAATAATGATAATTCACATTTGTATCATACTTTACAGTTTTCAGAGAAAATATGCAGCAAAAAGCAACATGGAAGAAATCAAAGAAAGGATTCTGGGGGTGAACTACAAACCATGGAATATAATTTATGTGTTTATTCATTTACTTCCTCAATTTCTTTTTAATATTCTAAACCAAATTCACTAATGTTATTTGGGTTTATGTTAATATGAATAAAGAAAACTAGATTGTGCACAATTGTAAAATTTGATCAGATCTGTTGATCAATAAGCATTTATTAAGTGCTCTCTATGTGTTAGGCATTGTGCTATTGGGGTTATATATATATACATATATATATACATTGGGATTATGAAAAGAAAGGCAAAAACAGTTTTTATCCTCAAGGAGCTTATACGCTAATAAGGGAGACAAATATGTATATAAGTAGGTACATCCAATATATATAGAACATAAACAAATGGTAAAGTTAGAGGGAAAGGCACTCGAACCTTGGGAAAATATGACCTAGGATGGTGGCTTGGAGGAGAACCCAAAGGCCTCAGGCAGAAGGAAATCAGTAATTCTAGGATGCAGAGATGTGGAGGGAGAGCATTCCAGGCATGGCAGACCTCACACTGGGAGATGAAAGGAAAGCCGGAAGACCAGTATGCCTGCATCATAAAATGTGAGACAGGGAGAAAGGAGCACGAAGCCTGAGAAGCTAGGAAAAGGACATACTGTGAATAATTTTAATGCCAAACAAAGGAGTTTATATTTGTTCCCAGAGGTTAATAGGAAGTCATTGAAGATTATTGAACAGGGAAGGTGACATGGTAAGACTTGTATTTTTAGGATAACTACTTTGGTAGCTGTGTGGAGGAAGGATTTGAGTCTTTTTTTCTTTTTTACGTTCCAAAAGATCAAAGCTAGTCCTTTTAAATACCAGCTGTGTGGTTCTGACCACAAAGAACTGAATTTTATGTCAGACCCTGTCTGACTCACTGGGTCATTTTGATATGGTTTCAGCCTGGGGGGTAAAAATGGATATTCACTCTCAACCATATACAATGGTAGAGTCTGAGAGGCTGACAAGTTCACTCTTCCCTCTGAGTCATAGTTTCCTCATGTGTAAAATTTGTTGTTATTCAGTCGTGTCCAACTCTTCATGATCTCATGTACCATACTGTCCATGCAATTTTCTTGGCAAGCATACTTCCTTCTCCACTGGATTAAGGCAAATGGAGGTTAAGTGAACTGCTTAGTTAGAAAGTATCTGAAGTTGGATTTGAACTCAGGTCTTTTTGACTCCAGACCCATTGTTCTATCCACCGAGCACCCAGCTGCCTCCTGTCTGTATAATTAAAGGGCTGTAATAGATAACAATTTAATATTCTAGCTCTAAGCCATGATCGTTATTTTAATATAGCCCAAACTGGAAAAGAAGAATAAAGTGTTGAGAATGTTTCAGTTTTTTTTTTAGTTCTAACCACTATTTCTCAAGAGAACTCAATTTCCTTATCAGCCTTCAAAATATATGTTGTTGTTGTTGTTGTTGTTGTTGTTTTAAACAGACACTATATTCTTTTTCTACAATGGCTACAAAATCTTACCTTAAAGATGTGATTTTTATATCTAAAACCCAAATTAATAAATGAGTAAAATTTAATACATAAAGAGCAGTGTAATCAGTATTGGATCACAAATCAGCTCTGCAAAGTGATCCCAGGAAACATGCTAAGCTATAAGCTATGATATGTAAGCAAAAGCAACATGCAAGCTAAAAACTCATGGGTATGTATTTACAAAACAATGATAAATAGCTCATACTTTACAGATTTTTGTATTGAAAGGGTAAAGGTTTTTTTGTTGGTTTGGTTTGATCTTACCATCCCGAAAACAGCACTAAAACTTAAAGGATTTTGTTGCTGTCAGATATAAATAATAAAGGCAGGCATGTATGGCAGTTGAGTAGAGAACTATGACTTTGCCTCTTCCTTTTACCCTTCCATCCTGTCTCAAATTCTTCTGCTGCCAGATTTGGGATTTGGGAAACTCTAACCCCTAGTCAAAACTAGTTTGAGACACATTGCTTCAGTTCAGCCCTAAACATAGGAGTTGGTCATAACTGCAGGCTCTGAATAAATAGCTTTTGCCCAGTAAGATATAGTAACTGAAGCTAAGATAGTGGCTAACCTCGAAGCCTGGAAGACTGAGAGGCTGGAGAGCATCCAGAAGAAAGTGAGCAGGATGGTAAAGGCCCTTGCATCTCTGCGAGATGATGATTATTTATTAATAATAGCTAGTGTTTATGTAGCACTTGGAGATTGCAAAGCACTTGACAAATATTTCATTTTTTCCTCACAAAAATTCTGGAAGATAAGTGCTCTTGTTATCTCCATTTTACAGAGTAGGAAACTGAGGCAGATTGGGGTTAAGTGACAAAGGTTACAAAGCTAGTACATATCTGACTCAGGGTTTGAACTCAGATCTTCCTGACTCCAAGACACTATCTACTATGCCACCTAGTCACCATTAGTAAGGATTCTTAACCATTAATGTCATCAACCACCTTGACTATTCAGTAAAGCCTATGGGCCCCTTCTTGAAATAACATATGTAAATGCATAAAATAATATATATGGAATTAAAAAGGAAACCTATTATATTAAAATATAATTCTCAAAATACTTTTAAATATATAATCATATACCCTAGTTTATGAAGCTCTTCTTTAAAAGAACTTAGAGGGCTTAGACTAGAAAAGAGAAGAAAGATTAGGCTTCTCCCAATTGCTCCAAGGGAACAGAATCACAAGCATTGTATAGAAGTTACAAAGACACAATTTGAGACTGGTCATCAGGAAAAAGACAATTAGAGCTATAGAATCCTATGATCAATTGCCTCTGGAGCTAGCGGATTACACTTCCCTTCTTCTGGCAGAGTTTGGATGATTGTCAGGTTATGTTATAGTGAGGATTCCTTTTAAGTGTAGTTAAAACTAGAGAAACCCTTTAAATTCTAGGATTCTGTGATGATGACAGCAAGGAGTAATGCCCAACAGTTGCTATGTTGCCAATGATGCACTTAATGGAAAGCAGAGAAGCAAAAGAAGGTAGAAACGTGGGGAACGGAAGAGACATAACACCTGGTAAGGAAGCAACAAAGACACATGGCACCTAATGGGAATGACACAAAGTCTCAAAGTCCAGGTGTTGGCTAAACAGAGAGCAATGCCCAGGGGTAGCCAGAACCATGATAATATCACCAGAAAACATTGGCACTCCTGCATTAGAGTGACATCAAACTCAAAAAGAAATAGGGACCACTAAGCCATCTATAGATACCTGAGGGCCATTTTGACTTGGAAAATCACAAATTAACATTATCTATGTTTTATTGCATCTTTATTTATTTTGTTAAATATCTCCTGATTACATTTTAATCTGGTTCAGACCCATTTGCAGGTCTGACACCTCCGCTGTAGTATCAGAAACATAAGCTGTATCTCCATGTATATGTTCCAGCTAAACATATTATTCCCTACACATGTACCCCCCATGCATATAGTCTGTCCATGTTTGTTCATTCTCTGTGCTCTTCCATGTATGTACTATATGTGTTCCCTGCAATTGTTTCCTTATGCACAGTCTCTTTGCATATTCACTTGTCCCACTGATGACGTATGTATTTATGGGACAGTGTGCCCCAGACTGGTGGGGAAGATACTCTATTGCTTCTTCCTTTAATATTTTATTCATTTGAATGCCTTTACTTTGAACTTTTTACTTTTTTTACTTTGCAATCTAATTAACTAGTAAAAGAAAACACAAGGGAGGAGTTTATGAGCTATAATCTCTGAGTGGAAGAGGATCAGCAGAGTATTTTGAAGCTGAGATAACTTTTATGGGGCTCCCAGATGTGAGAAGGTATAATCCTAGCTATTACACATTTAACTTAATACCATGCCAGCATAATACTATCCACTATAAATATGATCTATTCTCTGCTTCCCATATGGAATATTGGGTTTGGGGAGGGAAGGAAAGATAATGCATATTCTACAATCTGATAAAACAATCTCTTCACCTCTCATTTCAACACACTTTTATGATTCTTTAAAGCAAATTGTCCTGGCTGTGACTGTCTGTCACAATTTCAGTTGTGGGCTTTTGGACAAATTCACTTGCTAAATGTGGAATTTCTAAACATGAATACAAAAGGGTCATAATCTGTGCACATTCTCTCTCTTGTCAAATCCTAGGCATGCCAGAATGTCTTTGGGGTTCTTCAGACAAGACAAGATACAAAATACATCCAAATCTTACAACCCTATTTAGACCAGTATTTTTATACTATATTCCACCATAAACTCAAATGTATACACAATCTAAAAATAAAGAAGAAAATTAAAAGAAAATGAAAGGAACTACTTTACATAGCTTCCAGTGAGCTCTAGAGATGCTTTCTCAGTCTTGGCTTTATGAAGTTTACTTTTTTTTAACTCAAGTGTAGGAATATACATTTATTTCTTTTCAATTTAATCTTTCTTTTCAAATCCTATTCCAATGCTTCATAGAAGTGATCCCAGCTTATCAAATGCTCCAGCAGTAAAGGGCCAACTCTGACAGGTTCCAACATGCTGGAATAGAATAGAATATGGTCCCTAATCCAGCTGAATGTGCTTTCCAAGTGCAAGTCTGGCTTAGAATCGAGGCTCCTTATCAGTAGGCTGGCCACTTAGGGATGAATTGGGTAATGGCTACCCACAAAATAAAGTCAACTAAAAGATACCTTCTGGGTACTGTCCAGGGACAAACCAGCAAAACTTGTAATCTCCCTATAAACTTTAACACAGTTATTGGTACACTAAATGTTAGATCCCTCTTTAGTGGCCAACAAATTGGCATACTGTTGGAGGAAATGAATCATGTCTATCTGGACATTCTGATTCTAAATAAACCACAAGAAATAAGAAAGTTGCAACTAAATGGAAAGTGAGCTCAGAAGTTTTCCTTGAGGGGAAAAATAAAGGAATTGGCAGAGTTGGTTTGATCATGTTACCAAAAGCAATGAGAAGCATAATTTCATACAACATTTGTTCATCTTATGTTGCCATGCTCATAATAGCATTTACAAAAAAACCACAATGAAAATAATTGCAGTTTATGCACCAACATTTCTTGGTTACTTTAATACAATTGTAGACTTGGATGATGACAGCAAGAATTATGTTAGAAAATGTGGATCAAGAATTTAAAATGAAGAATATCAAAGATTTATAGATCATACAGAAACCTGACATCAAATATAATACACACTTTATTCAATAAAAGAATTGCTAGACTCTGGATACCGTGAACATCAAATGATAAATAAAATTGATCATGTTTCAGTAGAAAAGAAACAACATGGCAGCAAAGCCAAAATGGCAGAGTAAAGGCAGGAACTCACCTGAGCTCTTTCCTAAATCCCTCCAAATACCTTTTAAAAATTACTCTAAACAACTTCTAGAGCAGCAGACCCCACAAAAAGATGGAGTGAAACATATTTCCACCTCAAGACAACTGGGAGGGTAGGCAGGAAAGGTTTGTTCCTCCAGGGTGAAAGAAGACCACAGTCTACCGCAGGCCACATCACCACAGACTAGGCCACAGTAAACCTAGAGAAGGCCTCAGGGTGAATGAATCATGGGCAGCAGTGGTGGTTTCCAGAACTCTCAGCCCTCAGACTCCAAAGACAATTTGGAAGGTCAGCAAGAAAGGTCTGTCACACCTGGGTGAGAGTGGAGCAGTACGTTGATCCAAGACAACTCTGAAGAACTTATGATGAAGAATGTTGTTATACATTCCTAGAGAAAGAACTGATGGTGTCTGAATACAGACTGGAGTGGATTTTTTTACTTTATTTTTCTCTGAGATTTGTTCTGGTTGTCGATGTTTTCTTTTACAACATGACTGTTACGTATATGTTTTACATGACTACACGTGGATGACCTATACAGAATTACTTGCCTTCTCAATGAGAAGGGTTTGGGAGAGAGGAAGGGAGAGAACTTGGAACTCAAGTTTTAAAAACAAAAGTTAAAAATTGTTTTTACATATAACTGAGGAAAAAAGTACTAAACAAAAGCTTAAAAAAGAAACAACATGTAGTTACTACATGACTGGGTCCTGAATCAGTTCTATGTGTAAATTAATTCCATCTGTTCATGAGAACAAAGATGAAAATACGTGAAATGCTAGGAGAAATCATAAAAATGAGAAAAAGATAATTGGATACTTTTTTAATGAAAACAACTTAGTCCTGACCTATTCAAAAATTATTAATAATGAAAATGGGGTATGATTAGAATAAAGGGCATAGATATAGATTTTAACAAATTTCACACAGATGTTTAATGCATATAAATCAATTACCATAACAATAAGATCAAAAGAACTCCTAAAGTGCTTAATTAGCAAACACTTCACTTGTGAAGTGATAGGAAGGAAGGAAGGAAGGAAAGAAGGTAGAATGGAAGGAAAAAAGGATGGAAGGAAGAGTTATAAAGTGGAGGAGGAAAAGAACATGAAGAGGAAAATATCCACAAAGATTTTAAAAACTATAGAGAAACACACTTAAACATCTAATCTTGAAAAGAAAAAAATAAAGGAAAAGCATTTAGTTTAGGCTATATGTGCATAGAAGAGATCTGTTTACTGTGACAATACATGAAATCACTGATGGATTGATTCATAAAGTATAAGGAGGAAACCAAAGATATTAACAAAAGTTTGGCTCTTATTGTCACAGAAAACAGTGGCCAAGAGAATATCAAAAACTATCAACTCTCTTGTAAGAGAAAAGGGAAGGAGAGGGGAAAGAAGAGAAAGGGAGGGGAGGGGAGGGAAAAAAAGAAAGGAAAAAAATTCTTATGATGTAGAAAACAAAACAGGTAGCACATGGTCAGTGTGAATAGATTGTGACATGTAATAAGCATTTGCACAAGTTTTATCTATCTAAAGCTTCCCTTTTTAAAGAAATAAGTCTCTTCATTTGAAATATTTGAATTTAGAAAGAATAAGGAAATCAAAGAGCATCTGTAAGTTTCAATTATCCTTAGTCTCTGATTAAATAATGCTTCAGGATGCATGTAACCACACAGTTCAACTTTCTTCTAGCATGTAAAGATGCCTGATATCATACAAATGTAAGGAAAAGATTAGGAAAGGGAAGAGAGCAAAGAAGACGACAACTCAGTAGAATTTCAGAAAATTTTCTTCGGGAGTGTTGGTGGTGTTTCTTTGCTCTCAAGTATGTGTACAAGTTAAAGGAAAGTACATTTTCTTCTAACATGCCAATTTATACAGGAAATAATGGTGGTAATCCTTCTCCCCCAATGTTCCTTAAAAATTAAACTTAAAGAAAATATTAAGGCATATCCACAATTTATTTTAGACTCACTGATCATTCCAACTGAGATTCTTTCTTGCTTCTAATTTAGCTTAGCTTAATATTTTCAGCTCATTGACACTAATACCTCTTTTGTCATTATTCTGTGATAGTCGTAGATAAAATTAAAGTCTTTTGGTGTTGAAAGTAACTACAAGCTATAGTTTTGTTTTATAGAAAGTTCCTTCAGCCCCAATTCCTAAACTGATAGGATATATGTTATTAGGAAATGAATTTGTCAAAAAAAAAATTAGGGCTATTAAGTCAGAAAAAATTTTAACTAACAGATTAAGAAAAATTAAGTGAAATTGGAAGATAGAGAATAATATATACAACAAAATATACTGAAATACAGTGAAAAAATTTGGCAAGAGAAAAGCAAAAAAACAAAAAAGTTAAAAGAACTCATGAATGCTATATAAGCCAAAGTAACCAAATATAAAAACAGGATGTACAGACAGAACTTTAGAATCACAAATATCCCAGAAGAAAATGACAAATCAAAAAACCTGAATATCATAGTGCAGAAAAAATAAGAGAAAACTGTCCAGAATTTTTAAATACAGAAAACAAAGCATGAATCAAGAGATTATGCAATGCTGTTACATCACCAGAAAAAAAGGAAATTGTGCTTAGAGCTCTAAGATAAAATTTGCCAAATTTTATGATAAATAGCAAATTTTACAAATGACCAAGAAACATACCTTCAAATGAGAAGGAAAGGAAATTTCCATAATACAGGGTTGTGTTAATGAAAGAAAATGCTTTTTTGACTGACATTCAAAGAAATTATAGGAAACAATGAATTGCTATGTGAAAGAAAATGGTAGTGATGAACACACCAAAATACCTTGAATCCAGTTAAAGCAGTATTCAGATGAAATATCTCTGAGAATATACAAAAAAAATATAGAAATCAAGAAAATATGACCTGACCATGCTGTTTCAAAAATTAGAAAATAAACAAATAGACCCAAAATAAGCACGAAGAGAGAAATTGGAAAGTTATAAATAAACAAATGAATAAATAAATAGGTAGACAGACAGACAGACAGACAGACAGACAGATAGATAGATAGATAGATAGATAGATAGATAGATAGATAGATAGATAGATAGATAGATAGATGGGTGGGTAGGTAGGTAGGTAGGTAGGTAGGTAGGTAGGTAGGTAGGTAGGTAGGTAGGTAGGTAGGTAGATGGACAGATGGATGGATGGATGGATGGATGGATGGATGGATGGATGGATGGATGGATGGATGGATGGATGAATAACATCTTGGAACACAAAATAGCATTGGAATTGATAAACAAATCATCCTGTCCTGTCAGAGGGATTTCCCCAAGGTTTGTAGGAACTATCAAAGAAGTCTCTAGTTATTCATCTCATGCTTCCTCTTCTCCCCTAGTTCTCAAAGAAATGTTCTTCCTCCATCTATACAAACACCATCCATCTTTTAACAAGTCACGACATACTTTTCTTCTCTACCTACTCCAACCCTAACCCATCTTTTAAGACCAGCAGCAAATTCTACCTTTTCTGTGAAACGTTATCTGACAATCAGTCAGAACATAATCTCTGTAGATTCTAAATTCCTATGATATTTATTGCTGATAACACTCACTTGACCTTTATTATAAATAGTTGGCATTTTCTTTACCTGGCATATGTCTTATCTCCTCAACTATATTGTAAGTGGTATGAAAGTAAGAACCATTTCTCATTACCTATACTATTTAGTGCAATTCTTTGCACTTGGTAGTCATCTGCATACCAGTGATTAGTACAGTGCAGGGCATATGGAAGAGAAAGCACTTAGTAATGCAAAGAACACAACATCTATAGTATGCTAGACTTTAGTCAGAAGGCCAGTGGTTGAATTTCAGCTTTCACTTAGCTGTAATCATGGGCAAGTCCATTAACTTCTGTGACCGTGTTTGCTCAGTGTAAAATTGGAATCAATCAATTAATAAACATTTATGAAATGCCTACTGTATGCATCAGTGAGGAAGGAAATGGTAAAACATTCCAATATCTTTGTCAAGGAAAACTCAACTCACTCACAAAGAGTTGGATGTGACATAATAACTCAGTATTTGGGTAGGTGGAGGGATTATACACACACACACACACACACACACACGCTCACATATAGACAGAGAGTACAGGTTGAGTTGAATCAGAAGAGATGATATCCACAAAAAAAAAAAAAAGATAATAAAATAAAAATTAAGGGGTGAGAGAGGAAAATACTGGGAGGAGAAAGGGAGAAATGGAATGGGGCAGGCTATAACTCATAAAAGAGATTAAAAAAATCCTGTTCAATGGAGGAGAAAAGGGAGAAGATGAGAGGGGAAAAGTGAAGCTTACCCTCTTCACATATGGCTTAAGGAGGGAATAGCATGCTCACTAAATTTGGTTTGAAAATATATCTTACACTACAGGAATGTAGAGGAGGAGGGGACAAGTGGGGTGAGGGGGTTGATAGAAGGGAGGGCAAATTGGAGAAGGGAGCAACTAGAAGTAAACACTTTTGGAAAGGACAAGGTCAAAGCGGGGGGACAGGGTAGGATGGAGAGCAATATAATTAGTATTATACAACATGATTATTATGGAAGTCTTTTGCAAAACGACACATATATAGCCTGTATTGAACTGCTTGCCTTCTCAGTGGGGATGGGGAGGGAGGGAGAGAGGGAGGGAGAGAGGGAGGGAGAGAAGTTGGAATTCAAAATATTAGAAACAAATGTTGAGAATTATTATTGCATATAACTGGGAAATAAAAAACACAAGTAATGGGGTATAGAAATTTATCTAGCCTCACAAGAAAAGAGAGAAGATGGGGATAAGGGAAGGATGGGGTGTGATAGAAGGGAGGGTACACTGAGGGAAAGGGTAATCAGAATGCAAGGTATTATGGGGAGGGGGAGGGGAGAGATGGGGAGAAAAATTGGAACTCAAAATTTTGTGGAAATGAATGTTGGAATCTAAAAATAAATTAATTAGTTAATTAAAAAAATAAACCCCACTATAAACCTTGGCAAAGTCACTTGAAATGCAGAATGAATGTGACATACATCTTCAGATAAAAAAAAAAAAAGAGTAACACAGGGAAAGGAGAGATCCACACGATGGACTCGAAATATTTGAAGAGCAATACATAGTGTTTTCATTTACAGTATCAGAGAAGACTACATGAAAAAGCATCTGAGTTGAGCCTTGAAGTAAGGTACAGATTCTGAGGGGTCCATATAAAGAAGAAATGTACCGCAGACATGGGGGATGGCTGGCCAGTATGAAAGAACTTTCACTGTAGGAAACAGTTTCTGAAGCTTGAGATGAAGGGTATACAATGGAAATGGACAAAGAACAGGAGTACAATATGTTTGGGAAAGTATATGTCTACATATTTATAAATGCATATATATATTACATATATATGTCTGTATATATCTATAGCTATAGAGAAACAGATCTAAACTTTATTGGAGTCTTCTGGAGATGGGAGAGGGGCAGGGGTAAAAAGAAAAAAGTAAAAAAGTACACAGCAGAGAACAAAAGAAAACTTACAAGGAAGCAAAGAAAAGATGGACAATTCTCAACACAATGCGTATTATTTATCACATAGGCTTTTTTGAAATGAAAATTTATTGTTATATATTTTGAATCCTTTCGTGTTCTGCTATGCATGTGACATGCTTTTTTTTCTTCCTTACTTTGTATTTAAGTTCATATATTTAAGTTTATGGTATGCTTTCGTCTCTTTTTTCTATTCTGTATTTGTGTTGTGGGGAATGACACCAAGACAGAAAATTATAATGGATATTATAATAAATTCATTAGAGAGTCTTTTACAGACAGGATGAAGGAACAGGAGATTCTAAGGCCTTCCCCGCAGCCATCAAAAATAAAAACACTAACATAAGGAAAACTAGTAAAAGGTCACAAAATAAAAATCAACCAAAATAGAAAATGAAAAATGTAGGGTAGCAGTGCCAGAGAGAGAGAAAGAGAGAGACAGACAGACAGACAGACAGACAGACACAGAGACAGAGAGAGAGACAGAGACAGAGAGAGACAGAGAAATTGAAGTAGATTAGTACCAGAAACAAACTGGGAGGAAAAAAAGAAATACAGCAAAATATCACTAGAGACACGCTCAGGTAGACCATATATAAAGAAATTACAGAAGAATTAACATTGATGAGAAAATTGTGATAATAATAATAGAATATAAGAAAGGCTTACAGAAAAAAAATCATGGGAAGATCTGAAGTTAGAATTAAAAGATGCTAAAAATAACAAGGCAGAAATAATTGAGACAACACCAATGAGAGAATGCAATAGAAAATCTCAAAAAAAAAATCATTAGAAGCACCCAAAAGCAGACTTAATAGAGCAGCAGAGTTGCACACAGTGCAAAATGTGAAAAAAATAGGAACAGAAAATCACAATTATTGAAGAAATTGGAAAATATAAACATTAAAGTGGCAGATCTAAACAATGGGATTAGTGATGTATTTGAAAAACGTGAAAAATAAAGGAATCTAATTATCATATACTAGTATGCAATTCAAGAAAGTATTCAGCAATTAACAAACAAAGGAACCTCACCTGAAACATCCTAAATTCAGTTCTCCTAGACCTGAAAGTTAAATTCTAAGACTACGAGGGAGAAAATTCCGCAAGCTTCACAAAAACATGAATGACATGAGAAATCAATCAAAATCAGAGAAGACTTCTCAAAGAAGACAAAGTAAGATCTATAGCACATTTAACATTAAAAAGCATGAGCCCTTAATCCCAAATGATCTATTCAGAAAATGTTATTATGAAGCACCCATAATTTGAAATATAAATCTAAAAGATATTATAAAACAACTTCCATGCCAAGCTTCCATGCCAAAAAGATAAGTGTTTTTAAATAATTCATATTTCTCAAATAAACAGAAGCCAGTTGCTAACTAAATGTGAGAACTTTTATAACACAGTAAACCATAAAACTAAACCATAAAACATTTCAGTAGCTTGTTTCAGATAGAGAAAAGGAGGAAAGAAGTAGGAGCAAAGGACAGGATAATAACGAAATGAAGCACCTACCTTTTATTGCAGGGAAATTAAAAAGTTTTTAAAGTCATATAGTTACAAGCAAAAGATAAGAAATTTTGTTTAGAGTGGTTTCGTTAAATTTGAGGAATAATCAGCAGTACTAATAACAATGCAGTTTGTATTCTTTTCCAATAAAGTGAATAAAAAATTCAAAAAGATTGACAATAGAAAAGACTGATCTAAGAACTATAATGCTAGATATAAATTTATTGGCCCTGTAATAAAGAAGGTGAGAGAGCCAAGAGGACAGTAGGCTCCGCTCCTCTTCTCTTCTCTCTCCCCTCCCCCTCTCTCCCCGCTTGTACTTCTATTTCCAATCCCTTAAGCTTAGCCTCCTTAGGAAATCTCCCCCTCTTCCTCCTAAGGAAGACTCCCCTGCACTTGTAACTAGACCCTGTAATAAAGCTCAACCCTTGTTCGACTCTGGAACGACCTTTCTCTCATACGTTTTTCCGGTTTGGCCAACCGAAGACCTGGGACAGGTAAGAAAGACTCGGGTAGCCCAATACAGGCCTCTAGGCCTGGCATGAGAGAAGTTACGGAATGAATTCAAGCCTAAATCCAACAATAACTGTTTAAAGGAAATGTATTTAACCAGAAAGATTTCAATAGATTCAAAATGAAAAAGTGATTGATTGAAAATTTCCCAGACTATCACTAAATAGCAAGTGGAATTTAAAGAAGCTTTAAAAATAAACAAGGGACTATGTTATGTTCAGAGGTTTTACTGAAAATGAGAATAGATTAATTTTAAACATGCATGAATTAATCATCTGCAGTAAAATGTATTTTTAAAAAGGCTGACTGATTCAGTATAATCTGGATTAAAATCTTGGTGATGAGATCCTGGATGAGTTATTTAAATTGCCTCATTAGTAAAATGAACATAATAATAGTACCTATTTTAAAGAATCTTGTGAGACTGAAAGGGGATAATACATATAAAGTATTCTGCAACTCTAAAAGTGCTACATAAATATGAACTGTTATTATTATACTAGAATTCAAAATGATTGTTAGCATGGATGTAGCTCTTTAAGGTTTGCTAAGTGATTTATATGTATTATTGTACTTGATACAACAACCCTCCAGGGAAAATTTTATTATTATCATTGTTTTACAGATTAAGAAATAAGTGAAAAGAGATTAAGCCATGGTTATGCAAGACAAACTGTGTTAGGAAGGATATGAACTCTAGTCTTCCTGACTTCAAACATACCATAATATTTTATTAACAGGGCACAAACCTGAAAATAGAATAGGTCAATGGAAGTCAAAGTTACTCCTAGCTCAAGATATAGCTCCTTTTTATAAGCATAGAACAAAGAACAGAACAGGGTAGATGAGGAAACAAAACAATTGTCTCCAGGCTTGGAAGCATCATGGGGATAAGGACGACAACATGATTGGTTATACAGCTGAGGTGTGGGGAAAGATATGACTGGTTGGAAATTAGGAATAAGAGGCTAACAACAGCTCCCTCCTTCCGCCATGACCAGGAAAAGTTTATTATTTGAGTTCACCTGGAAGGTTAGAGATAGTGAGCCAGACTTCTTTGGACAGCAAACTAAATATCCTTGAATGATAGCTCAGTGCTGTAAAGATACCAAACCAGACTCCCTGGTGTCCACCCACACTTCTCCAAGGAGAGCAGATTTTCTTGAAGCACGAACAGAAGAGTGATTAGCAAGAGAACTGATTTCTAAACATAACTCATTACAGACTAAGTTCAGAGACAAAAAACCATGACTTGGGCAGTTGTAGGACAATATCAATTAACTGTAAGTAGGATCAATTAAAAATGATACATAATTTATTCTTCTCAAAACAAGATAAAAATCAATCGAATCAGTCAAAGGAGTATTGAGAGGGAAATTTATAGTGCTAAATGTATATATCATTAAGAAAGAGAGGCAAATGATAAGCTGAACCTGATTTTTAAAAATGTCGAAAATAAGATAATAAATCAATAAAAAAGAAAAAGAAATACTTGGATAGATTTTATAGCAAAATATACCATTAAAGAAATAAAAAACAAATTAAAGAGCTAAAAGAATATTCATTGGTCATGACTGGGCCTTACATATAGTAAATATGACAACACTCATCTAGATCAAGTCACAATTTTACTACTGTACTAATTAAATTATCAAAGCTTAATTGTCTTCATTTCTCATCAAGATGCAATCCATTATGTCACAGAAAACTCTTTATTCCTAGAAGATCAATAACTGTAACCCAGGAATCCACAACTCACAAATGCCCTCAGCTCCTGTGGCCCCTCCCTCTCACTGAATGGCTCCTCCCAGAATGGTCCTTTATGAATGGCCACCAATCCAGTCATCATTTTATTTCTTACCCGGCTATACCCCAGACATCTCCACTCTTGATGAGTACCTTCCTCCTCCTTATACCTTTTAAGCCACCTTCTATGTGCCATCTTCCCCAATTAGAATATCAGCGCCTAGATAGCTTTTCTTTTTACTTGTGCTTGGCTTATACTAAATACATATTAAATGTTTTTTGACTGACTGACCAAAGTATTTCAGAATACTCAATAAATAATAACAAAATTCACTTGAAAGAACGAAAGATCCAGAACATGAAGGGAAATAGTGAAAAAAGTACGAATGAAGGGGACAGTAGTTAAATGGGGGTGGGAAGACTCATATAAGGGTTTTGTATCCATATATATATATACAGAGAGAGAGAGAGGGAGAGAGAAATATCTAATAGTAACACATGTATGTATATTCATATATAGCCAAAAACCAACCTCCAATAAACAGCCAAAAGATATTAACAAATAGTTTTCAAAACAGGAATTATTATTAAGAACCATTTGAAAAAATGCTCCAGATCTCTAATAATAAGAGAAATGCAAATTTAAAAAACCCTAAAGTTTTACCTTATACCCAGAAAATTGGCAACGATGACAAAATAAGGGGGATAGTAATGTTGGAGGGATTATAGAAAAATAGGGACAGTAGTACATTGTTGGTGGAGCTGTAAATTAGTACAACTTTTTTGGAAAGCAACTTGCAATTATGCAGATAAAGTGACTAATATATCTATACCCTTTAATCCAGGGATTCTACTAATAAGCTTATACCTTAAGGAAGTATTGCTAAAAAGAAAGGCCCCAATATATTGAGAGTAGCACTTTTTCTGGAAGAAAAGAATTGGAAACAAAGTGGATTCTCATTGTTTGGAAAGTAGCTAAACAGATTTTGGTACATGGGTGTGATGCAATAGTACTATTCTGTAAGAAATGATGGATATGATTAATACTGAGAAGCACTGAAAAATTTAATTACAGACAGGTAGGTAAAATGGTGGATGGAGCATTAGACCTTGAAATAGGAAGGCCTAAGTTCAAATCTAGGCTCACACATGACCTTGGGCAAGCCACTTAACCTCTGTTTGCCTCAATTTTCTCAACTGTAAAGTGGTGATCTCAAGGCTGTTGTATCAAATAAGATAATATTCGTAAAATGTGCTTAGCACATTGCTAGGCACATAATAGTTGCTATAAAAATGCCATCATAATAATGATGAGATGATGAACTGATAAAAAGTAAAATAAATAGAACCAAAAAAGCTTTATAATAATTACTACAACTATGTAAATTGGAAAGAACAACTACGAAGCAAGTGAGAATGAATGCTGCGGAATGACAAAGAGCAAACACAGCCTCGAAAGGGACAGAAGAGAAAAGTACTCCTACCACTTTGCTGAGGTAAATGGTCAAGGAACATGAAATGTTGTATGCATTTTAGATAGTCTGATGAACTAATTGGTTTTATTGAGTTTCTCTTCCTTATCTTGTTCTTAAAAAGAATTCTGTTATATGGGTTGGTTCTCTGGATCTGTGTTCTAACCTTGTGGGGACATGTTTTGTATCAAATGTTCTTAATATACCCCTTTCTAAAACTAATGAGGACTAACTCATTGATAATACCTAAAAATAAACCTTCCCTCATTATTAAAAAACAACCACAACATTTTGATACATTATAATGCACTTCTGTTCTTGCAAATAGGAATAATATTTTATGTCTATTAGGATACTCAGTGGAGATTTTCTAAGATCCCTGGGGAAGGTCGTTAGACCCTCTGAGAATTATCCTGACAGAAGCAAGCTTCAGGGACTTCCAGTAAGACAGCCAAATAAATTTGTATATAAATCCACCTCCCCTTAATAAACTCAAAATAGCTAGAAATGAGCTGGATAAACTTAAACAACTAAAAGAAGGGAAACAAAAGAAATCCCCGTAGAACAAAATATATAGAGAATGGGGAAATGAACCAGCAAAAAAAATCTTTTAAGGAACAACAAATAAATACTATAGGGTAATGGAATTCCACAGGGAATGTTCCAACCAAAAAGAATAATTCTGTAATAGAACAAACACCACAAAAGGGAATGAAATGGTCTCAAGAACCTTAAGAGCATTAGGAAGATGAATACAAAATTGGAGGTGACAGTAAGGAATGAAATGGAACTGTAGTCAGAGCCTAACTGCTTCCAACTCTTTAAAGTCTGCTTCAGGTTCAATCTACTCAAATTAGTGCCAACAATCTCATCATCCTTCTGAGTTTTCTCTTCCCCAGTGGTTATTAATTCACTTGATTTTATATTTTGTGCCAAAAGAACATTCTGCTTAAAACAGAAATGCTGTAATATCAAGAATCACCAAACAACAAATACCATAAAACGTAACCATTGCTTTCAACTCAAACCCAAAGTTGTTAAAATGTGGTCTGGAGGGAGTATAACCTTTGCACGCAGCCTGGGCCAATTTTCTGCAACAGGAGAGGAATTCAGGCTGAGACCTCTGTCTCTCAACATCCCTATGAGGATGGCATGAACTAGTGGATCTTCTGGCAATTCTTGGCACTTACTGTAGTTCACAGATTGCTTCAGCTGGTCACAGGGAACCTTAATAGCTTCACATGTCAGCTCTACATGATGCTATGTTCATTTCCAGATCATTTATACTTGGTCTAGATCCAGCAGGCTGTTGAAGGTAAATAGCTTTTTATTTGCAACCTGGTAGAAGATAAGAAGAGTGAAAACATCTTGGAATGGTCATTTCTTCACCTCCTTTCTGCCCTCCCTGGGGCCTTTCATTTACTCCTTTTCTGGTATTCAAAAAGAAAAGAAGGAAAGAGGAAAAACACTTACTATGTGCCAACCACTGTGCTAAGCACTTTACAAATATTTTATCATTAACTATTAAATTACAAATCATAAACCATTAACTATATTAACTATTAAATATTATATCAATAACTTTAAGAGGCATGTACTATTATTATCTATATTTTACAGACAGATAGAAGCTAAGTGACTTTCCTAGAGTCACATGGCTAGTAAGTGCCAGAGGGCAGATTTGAGCTTAGGTCTTCCTGACTCCACTCCCACTGCTCTATCATTTGTACCACCTAGCTGCAGATCGTCTTCAACTGTCCTCTCTTTTCAACATTAGTGTTTCAATGTTACTGTGAGAATCTCTCCCCAATAAGGTAATCTCTCCAATCCCAAAGCACCACGGGACATGTAATTCAAAACTGACATGTAAAGAGTTTGTATATCCATTGGATACTACCAGAAAGGAAGCCCAGAATTCTGAGTCAGAGAAAAAATATGGCAAACATCCAGGAAAAGACCCATCAAATTACCAAGGAACTCCAGTCAGAATTTCTAGGCATTCCTCATCACTAATGAGAAATGAAAGGAAAAATTGAAATATCACTGATCAAAAAGCATAGAAAAATGGCTTGAATCCAAGAATTGTAATCCTGCAAAATTGATCATACTTCTACAAAAAAGTATTTTTGGCAGATTCATTTCTAAACTTTCCTTTTAAGAACACCAGAGTTGGGTACAGTCTCTGAAATGCAAGCACAAGAGATAAAAGAAAGTTAAGAAAGGTAAAGAAGTATGAATACCTCAAAAGAGTTAGATGATATTCCAGTACTATTCTAAAAGAAAGAATATAGTATTATCCCCTTGTAGTACCATTATATCTGAAGGTCAATGAGGAACAAAGAAAACCCAACCCTGGGCTTAGGAACTTTTTTAAAAAGGAGGGCTAAGGTAGAAGGGAGAGTTTAGTGTTTTTTATAACTGGTGAAGGTCACTGAAACATAGATTTGGGAGGGTAGAGGGTAAGGAATAATATGAACTTTATCCTTATCTGGGTCAAGCAAAAGAGGGTTAAAATGCTTATGGTAATAGAATTATAATAAAGTGGTCAGGGGACTATGTTGGGCTGGAGCAAGTTGGATAAGAGGAGTGTGAGATGGAAGGTGGGGTAAAGTAAATGATTACTTAAAGCAACATAAAACTTAGCTCATTGCAAAGGAGTGGCGGTACACCCAGTTATTTAGGATTGGACTAGGAAGGAGGCAAGGGAAAGGGAGGAGAATATTATTTAGGTTGTTCTAAATAATAAAAACAACAGATACCTAGTACTGATTTAAGAAATGAAGAAAAAAAATCAATTTTGAAAGAAATAAGAACTCTAAAAATTGTGATGATTAATCATGATTCTAGAGAATCAATGTCACATAAAAGTTCTCCCTCCCTCTGAACAGAGATATATACAAACATATGGTAATATGCAGGGATATGATTAATATGCAGAATGGGAAACAAAATTTTTGAGTTTGCCAATATGAATATTTGTTTTGTTTATGATGCTTGTTTCAAGATTTTTTTTCCCCTTCCTTCTTTCCTTCCTTCCTCCTGTACTCTCTCTCTCTCTCTCTGTCTGTCTCTCTCTCTCTGGTTTTCTTTGGAGAAAAGAAAAATGCCTTATAATTAGAAAAAATAAAACTTTATTTAAAAAATTAGGCTCATAATAAATGAACGTCATTATACTCTAAAGCATATTCAATAAAATAGACTTTACAATATAAACTATATTGCATTGTGTATTTAAGAATGTTTAACTTCAGATACTAAAATAAAGATTGAATTTTATACAGTAACATTAAACTTTGAAATCATTGTCCAATGTTTCTTGGAGGCATTGGAACAATAAGAGCAGTGCCAGAAGGAAATTTTCAGCTAAGGGATCTTCAAGAGAAATTGGAGAATAGGCCACACTTATATATGGCTGTAAAAAGCATGGAAAATCCCAATGAATGAGTGTGGCAAATTAGGATAACACTTTGCCTAACCTGACATCCTATTACTTGCCCTGCACCAAACCATTACATGAGCCCTCACGTCTTTCTTGGATCCTATTGTGATTTCTAGTTTCTTGATCTTGGATTAGCCACACTGTGCCCCTGACCTTCAACTGACCTCCCGAACTTCCAAAGAACTTATCTAGGGATGGGCTCAATCAATATCATACGATAGACCTCACTCAATTTCAGTTGAGACCAGTCATCAATCCTGAACTGAATAATATTGCTATTCTGTGTCTCCTATCTCTCTCTTTTGACCTTCCTCCCTCTCTTTTCTTTCTCTGTTTCTGTCTCTGTCTTTATATCTGTCTCTGTCTCTCTGTATCTCTCTCTGTCTCTCCCTTTGTCACCGAGATTGGAGGTGCAGTAGCCATATACAGATATGATACCTGTACTCATTAGCAATATAAATGCGTTGTTCTGTTGCCAACGTGAGTAGATTGTCCTTTTCCCCCTTCCCCTCTTTCCCAAAGTTCACTATATTGATTCCAAACTTTGTGTGGACACCAGATAAACTTTAGCCCTTCTTCACCTCATGAAATAACCCAGAAGATGGTGGAGTAAAATCAGGGACGTGCTTGAGTTCTCCCCCAAACCCCTAAGAATACCTGTAAAAAATTACTCTAAGCAAATTCTGGAACTGCAGAACCCATAGAATGATGGAGTGAAGCAAATCTCCAGCCCAAGACAGTCTGGAAGGTGGAGAGAAAGCATATATTGTTCCAGGCTGGCAGCAGAGCACAGTCCAGTGTGGGCAGCACCAGCAGAGATAGGGCCAGACCATGCCTCAGGGATTGAATCATTGACAGCTGTGGCAGTGTAATGTTAAGGGAATTTGAAGATCTTCCCTGCCCCTTGATAGTCCAATGTGACCTGCTTTGAACTTTGGCTCAGCCTGTAGCCTGAGTCACATGGAGTGGATAATGGGAGGAGCTTGCTAAATGGGTACAGCAGGAAGGGTGCAGCAAGAAGAGAGGGTGAAGTAAAGCTGAGAGAGAGAGAATAGGCAGAGCAGAACAGAGCAGCTAGTGTGTGTGAGAGGGAATGAGTTTACCTCAAGGAGCTTGTTTGTGGAGAGGCCTGATGGAAGAAAATGGGGATGACGATTCTTCCTCCATTGATAATGTGTATAGATTTCTTTCTTACTATAATGGATTTGGCTTTCAGGTGTTTGAATAAATGTCTGGGTTTCATCTTTGAGGAAGAATGTTTATATTTTGCCAATTTAGCAGCTCCTACAGGGATCAGAGGGCTTGGAAAATGATATTCCAGAGATGAAAGGAACTAGGATTAAAATCAAGAATCACCTACACAGCAAAACTGAGTATAATACGTGAGGGGAAAAAATAGACATTCAATGAAATAGAAAACTTTCAAGCATTCTTGATGAAAACACCAGAATTAAATAGAAAATTTGACTTTCAAATACAAGAATCAAGAGACGCATGAAAAGGTAAACAAGAAAGAGTAATCATAAAGGACTTACTAAAGTTGAATTGCTAACATTCCTACATGGAAAGATAATATGTGTATCCCTTGAGAATTTTCTCAGTATTAGAGTAGTTTGAGGGAATATATATACAGACAGAAGGCATAGGGTGAGTTGAATAAGAAGGAAATTATATCTAAAAAAATAAAATAAGGAGTGATAGAAGAATTTATTGGGAGAAGGAGAAAGGGAGAAATAGAATGGAGTAAATTATCTCACATAAAAGAGGCAAGAAAAAGCTTTTTCAATGGAGGGGAAGAGGAGGGAGGTGAGAGGGAATGAGTGAACCTTACTCATTGGATGTAGCTTAAAGAGGGAATAACATGCACACTCAGTTTGCTAAGAAAATCTATCTTACCCTTGTAATAGCAATTTAAATGGAAAGATCTTTCTCATTCATTAATAGATTCATATGACTTTCTTGAATCACATGGAGACCTAAGACACATATGGTGGGAGGAGCTTGCTGAAGAGGCAGAACAGAAAGGGTGGAGCAGAACCAGGAGAAAGTGAGTGAGGTCATTGGGGCAGAGGAGAGAGGACACAGGCAGGCAGGCACAGCAAGACTCAGGCTTGTGAGTGTTTGCTTGATCAGCAGAGGGAAGGAGGCATGGGAATGGCATTGCCACCTTCAGTGATCATGTTTATTGACTTCTTGGTTACCATGGCTTTCTGGTGCCTAAATAAATGTTTTTCTTCTGCTTTCTATTTGGAGAGTGTTTTATATTTTGCGATTGAGAACTACACCATCATATTCATAGTTACCATCAGTGCTGTGAACATTGTCTTGAGGATACAACCCTATAGGAAAGTAGAGAGGAAGTGGATGGTAGGGGGGATGATAGAAGGGAGGGCAAATGAGAGGAGGGGGTAATCAGAAGTAAACACTTTTGAGGAGGGACAGGGTCAAAAGAGAGAATAGAATAAGTGGAGGTCAGGATAGAATGGAGGGAAATATAGTTAGTCTTTTACAACATGATTATTATGGAAGTATTTTGTGTGACCACACATATAACCTATATCAAATTGTTTGCCTTCTCAATAGGGATGGGTGGGGAGGGAGGAAGGGGGAGAATTTGGTACCCAAAGTTTTAAAATTGAATGTTAAAATTATTTTACAGGCAACTAGAAAAAGAGAAGGGGGAGGGTGATAGAAGGGAGGGCAGATTAGGGGAAGGGGTAATCAGAATGCATGCTGTCCTGGGGTGTGGGGGAGGGGAGAGATGGGGAGAAAATTTGAAACTCTAAATCTTGTGGAAGTGAATGTTGAAAACTAAAAATAAATAATGAAAAAATTTAAAAAAAAAAAGAATAACCCAGACTTAGCTTTCCTCAGTAGCAGGTATGATTGGCATCTACCACCACAACCATGTAACAATGTAAGGAGTTTACATTCTGCTAGAAGTCATGTAGTTCACTATTTTATGGAGGTTGGACTGGGATGTCCCTAAGGTTCCTCCCAGTTCTAAAATACTAAGATTCTATATAAAGTAATGTATTTTATACAAAATAGAATGTGAGGCTGTTTCAATACCTACTCCTGAAAACTGAATATTGTCTCCTTTCTTAAATTAGTATTTACTACAAAATACCTTGTAGTAAAGTGGAGGAGGAGACTGTCAACCTAAAAAAAGGTGGAAGAAGAACTGTATTTGCTTAGTATAAGCCACAACTTTGCATGTGATTTCTCTGCTGGCACAACGTGACAAAAAGTGAAGAAAAATTCAATGAATAGCTTTGGCAGGAGGGAGAGTCACACTGCTTCATGTTATCAAGCCCACTTGGTAAGAGCAATGGCTAATATTACTTTTTCTAAGGTCTAGAAGGGTGGAGGAGAAATAAAAGACAAAAAACAATTTGTATATTAAGATAATGTGTTTCCTAAAGGATGAAAGAAGTTCTTGGATCTGCAAGCTAATTTGATTTGCACCATTTCCTTCCCTAAAATATACTATGAAGTTTTGCAAGGGCAGGGGGGAATTGTCCATGTTTACTGTGCAGAAAGTCAGACAAGATGAATCAAAATTTTATTTAAAAGAAATGACTATTTTACTTTGTTTTTGGACATCTCTACATGCTTTATTAAAGAGTAGTGTCTATTCCATTTGCTGTGTAAGTCACTTTTGGATATTAAATTCATCATTTTGGGAAATGCATTCTTTCTGGTTACTGAGAATGTTATTTCTATATTCACTTATAAACAGGGCCCTGATGTTCAATCCCTGAATGGAAAAGGCTGGAGGACCTGCATATGGAATGGTAGGATGTTGTGTAATGCAAATGCTTTACCTCACCTTTTGGAGGTAGTAGGCATTTCTACATATGCAATCCATTCTTTATTCAGCAGCTTGGAATTCTTGTTAGTTTTTGTTTTTTGGTTTTTTTTGGTCAGAAGTTAGGGGCTGAGAAATAACCTGAAACAATGACTCATCTAGTGACCTAGTGATCTAGTTACTTTTGCAAATGAGATGGGAGGGAAGAATGCTATGAAGAAATTGCTTTAAGTCTGAGCACACTCTCCAACAGTGGTTTAGGAAAGAATAGGACCCCAGTCTTTGGGGAAATGCTTTATAACTATGTTTTGTAACTTCTTTTCTTATTATATTTATTCAGTAAATGTCCTTTTATAAAAACTATTTGACATTAATTGGTTAAATGAAACTGTGGCACTGATCATTGGTACTTATCAGTGGGAGATTCATACTAGAATGGGGACTTGAGCCAATAGCATTATAGAAAAATGCCCCCAATCCCTCAAGAGTGCCCCTAGGAACCTGAGAAGGAGATGTTGCCAGCCTTTCTGGGAAAGTAAGTTTAGAGTTTTGCTGCACACTCATTCATGCAATAAATACTCATTGAACTCCTATGTCCAAGATGCATTTATAATGTACCATATGGTGTTGATTATTGGAATTCTAGCCACTTCCCCCCAGACCCAACATCTCAGCTTCCTATTACGCTTCACTGCCTCACTAGAATAGCAGGTGTACTCATGTTCTCAATCACATCATCCCTTAAGTCTCAGCACCACAATAGCCAGCCAATCAGAAAGCAGAACCAACAGGACATTGAGCAGGATATTTGATCACTAAATCACAGTCTAAGTGGAAGTCTGCAGAGTAATAGCAAAGAACTGTCCTAAAGTAAACTTATGACATAGAGAGTCTTATTATAATATCATTATCATACATAAATCCCCCCCCCCCCCCCCCAGTATTTGTTGTTGTCCTTTGTCTTAGTAGAGGACCAAAATGACATCACCATGATAAAGTCAGGTTTCAGTGTGTCCTAGTGTAGCTGATCAGACTAATATGAGCTCGGAATGCTCTACCACAGGTTGGGCACAGATAGTCCATATTAATATTTAGGGTGGATATTCCAAATTTGTGCATCCTGCGTTTATTTTTTGCTGTCTCAATTCTGCTTTGCTCAAAGAGCACAGCACCCTTTCTGATGTGGGCACACCATGCTGAGTGATCCTGTGCCAGTGTCTCCCATGTTGCACAGTTAGATCCAAAGTTCTTGAGAGAGACCTTGAGAGTATCTTTGTATCATTTCTTCTGGCCACCATGTGATCACCTGTCCCATGCGAGTTCCCCATAAAATAGTCTTTTTGGCAAAGTTACATTTTGCATTCGAACAACATGACCAGACCATCAGAGTTCTGCTCTCTGAAGCATAGTTTGAATGCTAGGCAGTTCAGCTTAAGCAAGAACTCCAGGCTCTGGTACCTTATCCCACCAAGTGATCCTCAGAAACTTACCAAGACAGTTCAAATGGAAGCAATTCAGTTTCTTGGCATGATGCTGGTAGACCGTCCATGTTTCACAAGCCTATAATAATGAGGCCAGCACAACGTCTCTGTAGACTTTCAGTTTGGTAGTCAGTCTAATACCTCTTTTCTCCCAAACTTTTCATCAGAGCCTCCCAAACACTGAGCTAGCTTTGGCAATGCATGCATCAACCTCATTGTCAATGTGTATATCCCTGGAAAGTACACTACCAAGGTTAGTGAACTTATCCACAGCATTCAAAACTTCTCCATTTGTTGTAACCGATGGTTCCACATATGGATGTTGCAGTGGTGGCTGATAGAGCACCTGTGTTTTCATGGTGTTAATTATTAGGCTAAAATTAGCACAGGCAGCAGAGAATTGATCCATACTTTGTTGCACCTCAGCTTCAGAGGCTGCATTGAGTGCACAATCACCTGCAAACAGAAAATCATACACCAACAGTCCCTCTGCTTTGGTCTTGGCTTCAATTTTCAAATTGAAGAACTTGCCATCAATATGATAGTTGACCTTGATGCCATGTTCATTCTCATTGAAAGCATTTGTCAACATGGCTTGAAAACATACTAAAAAGCATGGGAGCAAGTACACAGCCCTGTTTCAGTCCATAGGTGACTGGGAAGGCATGAGAGCATTGTCCATTATCCAGAACCTGGGCAAACATGCCATGATGAAATTGACATACAATATTGATGAACTTCTTTGGGCAACCAAATTTTTGACATAATTTTCCATAAGACCTCACGATTAACAGTGTCAAAGGCCTTAGTCAGATCCCCACTAGGGTTTTTTGTATGAATTGTGGGTAGCTGCATGTACAATTCCAACAAGGCTAGGACTTCTCCCATATCAATAAACCCCTCCTATATTTTAATATTTATGTATCCTTTGCTTTATGAACATTCCTGTCTTCCTTTATTAGCTACTAAGGAATCCAACCCACTAAGAGTATAACCCTCTATAAATGCCTTTGCTTGGATTGGAGATGGTCTGACTCTGTGAATTCTTTCAACATGACCCCACAGCAAACCTTGAAACCTCAACATTGATCTATTGACCAAAAGATGTTAGTATGTATATCAAAGTACATAATGTGCTATTGAGATAATTTAGGATTGTGGAGGTGAAAGGGATTTTATTAGTCATCTTTTCCAACTCCTTGATTTAAGAAGTGAGGAAACTGAGGCCCAGAGATGCATTGTTAAGTACTTCAGCCAAACTATTCAGGATCTTGCCCTTTTTATCTGTGCATTAGATTCATTGATATAAAGCTGGAAAGGATTTTAGAGGCCATAGAGTCCAACTTAATCATTTTACAGATAAGGAAAATAAGGCAAAACACAGTTAAGTAAATTACCCTGAATTACAAGGCTAGTATCTAAGACTCAGGTCCTCCTCATTCCAAGTCTAGTGCTCTATCTACTATACTATGCTGCCTCTTTGTAATACATGTCAAATTCCCAGTATTCCTTTGTAATACATGTAAAAAATCTAGCAAGAACTCTGGCTCATAGACCTCTGGTTGCATACCATCCTTATCATTCAAAGTTCACATGGGTTATAATTGTCTCCAATACTCTTTGTACTACATGTAAAATTCCCAGTCTTCAATGGTGTGGGATGAAAGTGTCATTATTACATTAATTAATGCCAGTTGGAAGAAACTGAGGGAGAAACCCCACTGGATAAAGTATGGTAGAAGACTAGAACATACTACCTCCTCATGTCTCCCTATGGAAATCTATCTCTCCTTTCAAGAGTTAGCTCAGATACCATACCCATTCATCATCTCCTTTTAAAAAATTTCCTAGCCACTAGTCTTTATTCTTACTCTTTGGTCTAATCAATCTTGAATTATATATTTGTGACTGTCATCTTTTCCTTAGTACATTATAAATCTCGAGATTAAAATGAAAATACTATTAGAAAGGAAATAATATTAGAAAGAAAAATAATATTAGAAAGGAAAACAAAAATTAGTGAATTTTTTTTCTTTTCCCATCCAAATTCACAACCCCTCTGAAATCTATCCATTGGAGTCAGTGGACTTCAGGTTAAGAATTCTTGCTTTAGAGCTAACCTGGCTATAAAAAGTCATACAAATACTAAAGTCTTCATTGAGAGAAGATTAGCTTCCCACACCTGCCTCAATCCTAACTAATCTGAACCCCTGGATACTCTATAGCTAGCTTAACCCTTATAGTACAGGCTGGGGCCTCCCAAAATGACTAAGATCTTAAAGAGGAAAAAACTAGCAAATGAAAATAGATTGTTAAAAGCTAAAGTAAAATTTTAAAGAAAAACAAAAACAAAACAATAAGTTCTGGCACCCCCTTGTGGGGTTGCTTTTCAACATTCTCAAATAAAACCTATTTGAATCTATTATTGAGTAAATTATCAAAATTGATGCAAAACATTTGAAGAGCAGTATGTAGGTGTTAGATAGCCTGCCTTAAAACTGGAAAGCACAGATTTGCTGTGCCTTTCAGTACCTTGGGCAACTCTCTCATACCATAATTTCAAAGAAGGTGCATTGGTTGAAGTAGTTTCCTCCTCTGGTAATTTCTAATATTAAAGAATCAAGGCTCCAGGAGCTACCCCTTATTATATATTGACAGTTAGATGCTATGTGCAATATAAGGAAAACTAAGACATTCATCCATATCCTCCAGGAACCAACATTTTTCTGTTGGGGTTGAGATAGACTCAATGATTAAAACTTTTTGAAATCATCCCCAGTTCCAGTTCCAGACCTGTAGCCAAAGAGGATGATTTCTATCACTAGTCAGTAAATCAAAACTCATTACAAAATGTCTATAAATGTTCCAAAGTCTCTCCAAATTCTTTCCGTTACACAACATCATGACCTTCTGTAATGGAAGCTGCTTATCCTCTTCTACATAGAAAATTGCATCAGTTACACTCTGTCAATCCCTGGATATACCCCTTCTGCATTTGAGTCCATTACCTCTGTCAGGAAGTGAGCTTACTTTGGTACTCTCAAATTGTGTAAGATCATTGAATTAAGAACACCAAGTCTTTTGAATTTTTTTTCTTCATATTGTTACCACAGAATTTATCTTGGTTATGCTCATTTCAGTCTGCTTTAGTGCATATAGTATCTTTCCTTTTGTAATTTCTTATGGTTCTATGTATCCCATTAAATTCATATAACATAATTTGTTCAGCCAATCTCCAAGGGATTTGGCATCTTTTTAGTTACAGTATTGTTGCTAAAACTAAAAGAATTACTACAAAATACTTCTCTGTGTGTGGATCTTTTCCCTCTTTCTTTGATCTCCTTGGGGGTATCACTTTGGGATCTAAAAGCAGAATCAAATAGTGAGTCAAATAGCATGCACAATTAGTTTAGTGACTTTTGGAATATAGTTACAATCACTTTGTGGAATGCTGGACAGATCTGTAGTTTTACCAACTATGCATTAGTATGCTTGTCTTTCTCAGAGTCTCCCTATCATCATCATTTTGCTTTCCTTCCCCCCATTTTTACCAATCTCTTGAATGTGAGGTGGGAAATCAGAGTTGTTTTAATTTGCATTTCTCTGATTATTAGTGATTTAGAGTGTTTTTTTATAATGGCTGTGATTTATAAATTTTTTTTCTTTAGGAAGCTAATTTATAGCTCATTCAATTTATTTTTTCGAATCAGGATTATCTAAATCCTCTATTTCTTCTTCTATAAATCTAGATATTTTATAAATTTGTAGATAGTAATCTATTTCATTTTAATTATCAAGTTTTATTGGCATAAAATTAGAGGTAACCAGTGGTTCAATCTTATTTGCATAAGAGCTCTCCTCATTGATGGAGAATTACTTTGTGTCTTATAGAGGGGCATCACTGTTGAGCACTTGCTTGAAGAGAGGTACTTGTAGTGGCTTCCAGTTTTGACAGAGGAGATACATGGTAATAGAATTTTCTTCAGAAAAATGTCTCTGAAGGGAGGGAAAGAATCTGGGGAAAAGCTGACATAAAAGATCTGGCACCTTAACAGTATTTCTTTATTGATATTAATTTTTTCTGCCTTACTTTCTGAACTCAGCCCTAACTTCTGAATGTGCCAGGTCAGCTGTGAAGAAATAATGGTGCTTTGTTTGGCCCAGATCAGTATCACCTAGGGTCTTTCTAATGCTTCCTCCAAATACTGAGCTGCATGTTCTTCAAGGACCTTGGGTGGCTCAGGCTAGTAAATTGCTGACTTTCAGAGCTTTTTCTTCAGGCTCTGGCCAGGTCTAACTATTGCCTTCTAGATCTGAGCTTTGCAGACTCCTGACCCAGTTCTGGGATCACACCTACACACCTATAGAATCCAAGTGTTTGTAACTCTCCCCTAGGGGTATATATCTGCAGGCTAAATTTTTCCCTAGCTCTCCCCTCCTCAACTGATGACATGTTTCTGTGGACTTCATTCATGAACCTGGAATTTTTGACTGGACCCCATGCATAGTTTCCAGCCTACACAATCAAAGTCTCTAGGTTTTCCCCAGTTCAGCCTTGATCTACATGCTGGAAGCTTTCTTGTGCTATGCTACATAGTTGTTTATTCCCCCCTGACTGGACTTTACTAGTAACCATAATCTGGTTCTATCTTTTCATTATGCCCCTCCCTGTCCCCACTTTAGCATTCTCTTCAGACTTACCAGGCAATTAGTCAACAAACAAATAATTTAAGTGCCTAGTATTTCTAGGAACTGTGCTACAAGCTGTACATAAGTACAAAAGATAAAGCATTTCCTGGTTGCAATGATCTTACATTCTAATGAAGAGACAAAAAGTACATATAAAATAAATACACAGTATAAAGATTAAATAAATACAAATACAATAAGATACAATACAAAGTAATTAAATACAAGGTAGTTTGGGAGGAAAAGCACTAGGAGTTGAGACCAGGAAAGTATTTATATAGAAGATAGTACCTGAGCTGCATCTTAAATGGGTGTTGGTTAGGAGGGAATCACTGGAGAAAGAAATGGCAAACCACTCCAGAATCATTGCCAAGAAGACCTCTTGAACAGTATTAGCTTGCTATGGTCCATGTGGTCATGAAGAGTCAGGCATGAGTGAGTAAACAAGCAAGGACAGAATGCATTCTAGGAAGATGGGAGATGGGAGTGGGGAGCAAAGAGAAAGCCAGTTTGATTGTGTCGCAGTTATGGTAGGGGAAGTAATGTCCATTGAGGCTGCAAAGAGGTTGAGGCCCAGTTATATGGAGTGAGAAAAGCTAAATAAAAGGTCATCTTAGAGGCAATAGGAAGTCATTGGAACTGGCTGAGCAGGGGAATCATATGGTGAAATCTGTGCTTAAAGAACAATATTTTAGCATCAGTTAGGAGGCTGTTGGAATCATTTAGGTGAGATGAGAGCTTGGAGAAAGTTGGCAACTGTGTGAGTGGAGAGAAGGGCTTGAATGTCAGAGGTGTTAAGGTAGAAAGAACAAAATTTGGCACCTTATTACATGTGGTATGAGCCAGGGTGAGATAATGCTAAGATTATGAACCTAACACATTGGAAGAATTATGGTGCCTTCAACAGTAATTGGTAAGTTTGGAAGAGGGGAGGGTTTAGGGAAAGGGTTCTTTACCTTTTTTGTTTCAGTTCTCTTTAGAAGTTTAGTGAAGCTTATATACCCCTTCACTTTTTACTTGCCTAGCTGCTTCTTCTCAGTCTCTTTTACTTTTTTTTTCATTCTGGTCATGTGTACTAACTCTTGTGTATCCCCCAAGTTTTTGTTATTATCTTTCCCTCTCCAAACTTTCCCCTTCCTGATCTTTCCTATTACTATAAATCTTCCTGTTCACCTAGGCTCTCAACTTAGGTATCACCTTCAACTCCTGTCTTTTTTTGTACCCCATTGTATGGCATAGTGCCAGGAACACAGCAAGTGCTTAATACATGCTTGTTGACTTCTCACAACATTTTTTTGAAAGGATAAAATACATAGGATTACAAAGAAAACTAATTATATTGAAATAATTAACAAAAAAATGAATAATTCCTGGTTTGGAGGGGAAAATGAATTCAGTTTTAGACCTATAGAGTTTAAGAATTTTTCAGGATGTCCACTTTGAAATATTCGCTAGACAATTTAATGATGCAGGATTGAAGCACAGGGGAGACTGAGGCTAAATATGCACATTTAGGAGTCATCAGCATAGAGGTCATAGTGAAATCCACAGCAGGTGATGAGGTTATCGATAGAGTATGTTGGTTCAATGGTTGTTCCACATATTCAATATTCCCTTTTTTGCCTTTGAACTGTGAATACACAACAACTTCACCTAGGTCTCTTAGAAATCTTAATTTTCTCCAGCTTAGTTTTAGTGCTGCCTCATAGGAGAGGCCCTTCTAGATTCCCTGTTGGCCAGTTATTATTCTCCCACCAAAAAATTATGTCCTATATATTTTATATTGATTTATAGAGCTACGTTTTATTTTACCCTATTGTAAGAAAGCTCCTTGAGGGCAGCCCCTTACATGTACTAAGTCCTTAAAAAAATACTTGAAGAAGTGAATGATCTTTCCAAATCAATTAATAACAGCTGAAAAGGACACGGGGCTAAGCCTGATGAAAGGAAGAACTTTCTAAGGTTAAAGCAGGGATATTTTACTCGTCTATTTTGATAACTTTCCTACATTCTAATGTATGCCTTTTATTTTATGCATTCAAAACCAGGACTCTGAGAAGAGTTTCATCTGACTGCCCTACGGGTCAAGGACTGATAAAAGGGTAGTATTAGAGATGAATTTGGGCAGTCCCTAAATATTCTGAGTAGGCTCCGCCCCTCTTCCACTTAAGGGGAGGGGCACGCAGGCCGGCAGACCAATCCGGGCTCTCTGAGGCGCCCCAGCCAGCGCCGTTGCTATTGGCTGGAGCTCTGGAGGAAACAGGAGGGGAGGGCCCCCTCCTACCTCTTCGGTTGCTATCGGCAACGGAGCGCCGCGGTAACTGACGTAAACGCCTCGCTCCGCTCAGCTCTAGACTCCGGTCCTCCTCCCTCTCCCTCCCCGTCCCACCTCTAATCCCTTTCGTCTCCACCCCCTTCCCAGCCCTAGCCGCCGGTTTCAGCAGGGAGCCGGTGGCCTTCTCCTTCCCGCCGGGCAGAGCTAGGCGCTAGCGCTTCTCCCTTCCGTTGGTTAGGTCGGTCAGCCGGCGTCGATTTAGGGAAAAGGACGGAGGCCAGCCGCTTCCCCGGGCTGCGCGTCCCCTCCTGGTGAGTCGGCTGCTCTCCGGGCTGTCAGCCGCTGACTTTTCCGGCCTGCGGCGACCATGGCTAACTTGGGTTTGTCCGGGCCGCTCCTGCGTGGGTGTGCGCGTGCGCGCTTGCGTACTTGAGTGTGTACCTTAGCCTCGCGCTGGCGGTACGTGGCTGCTGCTGCCGACGTGCCCCTCGCCTGCCCACCCCCACCGCCCGCGCTGCGCGTCCCCGGGGGTGCGTGCGCCTTTGCCCAGGCCCGTGGTGGCTACCACCGCGCTGCTGCACGTGTCTGTGCCCACGCGAGGCGCCAGGGGGCGAGAATTGACTTCGAGAACTCACGGTTGATTAGTATTTCGGACTCTTGACCACCAGAATCTCACGGGTTTTCTGATTCCGGAGGGAGGGATCCCAGAGCCCACCTAAATTATCCAGCCTGTACTAGCAGAACATTTCCAGATATTGGCAACATTTCGTCGTGGTGTTGGCTTCGGGGGTGGGGGGGAGGGGGGAGTATTTTGTCGCACACGTTTTGTTTTTCTTTCCCTTTTTTGCATATTTTGTTACACGAGTTTTTTCCTTTTTGTGTGTGCACACTTTGTTACACAGGTTTGGTTTGGTTTTGCTTTTGATGGAGTTAGAAATCCAAGACAAATAAAGTAAAAAAATATGCTGCAGTCTGCTTTTGGAGATCATCTGTACTCTGGCATTTTGTCGTGAATCATTGTATTGATCTGAGCAACTAAGTAATTCATAGTTGCTCATTGTTACAATATAACTGTTCCTGGATACAATGTTCTGACTTCACTTTGCTTGAAGATCTGAATTCACATGTGACCTCAGACACTTACTAGCTGTGTGATCCTGGGCAAGTCACTTAACCTCTATTTACTTCAGTTCTTTATCTATCAAATGAGGTAACACTGGAGAACACCCCATAGATAAAAGTCCATGGGGTCACTTAGAGTCAGACATGATTGAATGGCTGAACTACAACAACAGTGGTGTTGCTGGTATGCAGTTTTATACCCCTTTGAGTGTAGTTCCAAATTGTTCTGCAAAAAGGCTGAACCAGTTAACAACTCCACCAGCAGTGCATTAGTGTCTCAATTTATCCATATCCCCTTCTGCATTTGTTATTTTCCTTTTATGTTATCTTATACATACAGCCTGATAGCTGAGAGGTTGTGCTTCAGAGTTGTTTTAATTTGCATTTCTGGTGATTTAGAACATTTTTTATGTGACTGTTTATAGCTTTGATTTCTTCTTCTGAAAACTACCTGTTCATATCCTTTGACCATTTATCAACTGGGGAATGGCTCTTATTTTTGTAAGTTTGGTTCAGTTCTCTATATATTTGAGAAATGAGGTTTATATCAGAGAAATTTTGTTGTAAAATCTGCACACACACACACAGAGTTTTCTTTTTTCCTTCTAATTTTGGCTGCATTAGTTTTGTTTGTACAAAAGTTTTTAATTTAATGTAATCAAATTACTCAGTTTATTTCCTGTGATCCTCTGTATGTGTTGTTTGGTCATGAAGTCTTCCTTTAGCCATATATCTGATAGGTACGTTTTTTTCATGCTCTCTGATTTACTTATATTACCCTTTATGTCTAAATCATTTATCTATTTTTGACTTTATCTTGGTAGATGTTGTGTGATGTTGGCCTATGCCTTATTTCCTCCAAGCTGCTTTCCAGTTTTCCTAGCAATTTTTGTCAAATATTGAGTTCTTACTTCAAAAGCCTGGATCTTTGCCTTTATTAAACGCTAGTTTGCCATGGTCTATTCCACTGACCTACCATTCTATTCCTTAGCCAGTACCAGATTGTTTTGATAATTACTGCTTTGTAATATAGTTTGAAATGTGGAACTGCTAGGTTGCCTTTCTTCACATTTTTTTTCATTCATTCCCTTGACATTCTTGACTTGTTCTTCCATGTGGATTATGTTATTATTTTTTCTAATTTTATCAAATAATTTTTTTTGATAATTTGATTGCTATGGCACCGAATAAATTACTTGTGATAGAATCATTATTTTTATTATATTGGCTCTACCTGTCCATGAGCAGTTAATATTTCTCCCACCATTAAGATCTTCCTTTATTTGTGTGAAGTGTTTTGTAATTTTGTTCATATAGTCCCTGGGTTTATCCCGGCAGGTAGCCTCCCACATATTTTATTTTGTCTGCAGTTATTTTAGAAAAGACATATGCAGACAGATAGGAAGTACCAGAATAGACCAATATGTAGAGAGAAAAGAGTACCCAGGAGAAGAGGGTGATTAACTGTTAAAAGTTATAGAGAAGTCAAGCATGGTCAGCTGAAGCAAATAGATTATGCTCCAGCCCCTTATTTTATCTGTGTGTGCGTGTGTATGTGTATTTCCCTGTTTCAAGCAACATATAAGTAACATATTATTGTATTCTGGTTTCTAATCCTTCTGCTATCTGCTTCCATTTTATAAATGAGTTCATTCCATTCATATTCACAGTTATAATTACTGTGTATTTCCCTTCATCCTATTTTCTGTTTATTCTTCTCTTTACCCTATCCGTCCTCTAAAGTCTGTTTTGCTTCTGATAACTGCCTTCTTTCATCTGCCTACCCTTTTGTCATCCCCCTACCCCTTCCCATAGTCTTTTTTTCTCCTACTTTCCTGTTGAGTAAGATAAACTTATATTACCACTTGAGTATCTCTTCCACATTGTGACTTTCCCCATTGTGGTTTTTGATATATCGAGTCAGTATAAGAAATTAAATGGGAATTTTGGGGGAGTTTTGTGGAAGCCACAGACAACACTCAAGAGCCAGCAGACAACACAGTGTTTACAGCCAAATACTTAACTCAAATTTTATGACAAGGTATTGTAAACAACTCATAAAAGAAAAAGAAAAAATTCAGATTTCTTTGGTATGTAGGGCCAAAGAATTTTACTCAGATATTCCAGAATGCAGGGGTGCTGCACCTCTAACCAACATGGAAGGAATAACTGTATAAGTATTTTTCCTCTTTGAACCAATTTAGATTTGGCAAATAAGAGATCATTCAGAGCAATTTCAGTTGAATGATGTGGACAGAAGTCAGATTATAGAGAATTAAAAGACTGAGGTTAAAGGAAGTAGAATCATGAATTGTAGGTGATCTTCTCAAGTAGTTTAGCCATAACAGGAAGGAGAGATATGTGACAATAGCTATTGGGGACGGCCATGAATTTTTGGATGATGGACAAGACTTGGGCTTATTTGTAGGGAAGTAGTCAGTAAATAGGGAGAGACTGAAATGAGAGAGTAAGTATAAAAGAGGAGGCAATTTGCTATTGAAGATAGTCTGGTCTGGGATCACATATGCATGGAGAGGGGGTTTGCCTTGGCTGAGAGAAGGACTACCTCTTTATGCTAGACAGGGGGAAAGCTTTTTTTTAAGTACTCTTGGATATTTGTTAATCTGCTCTGTGTATGTTAATTCAATACTACTGTGCTTTTTGAGTTCTTATGTCTGATTTTTAATAGTTCCTTTGTATTCTCATCTGCTGCCAGATGCCACTGCTCAGTACTGTGATCATGTCTCTCTCACGTACTTCTTTGCTGTCCAGTTTCGCCATGGCCTTTATAAATAATCTGCCTTTTTAAAAAGTGTGTCTGAAATAAAGAGTAAACAGGCTAACAGTGAGGACTTAGAATATTCCTTTGCATCACTTTTAGTGAATGAATTTGGTAGCATTTTTTGCAGCATCCTATTTATTCTCCTATATTCCAGTCTGTCTTTTCTCTAATCTCTTCTCTCCATTCTACAGCTGCCAGAATAGTCTTACTAAGGCACAGGTCTAGACATGTCGTTTCCCTGCTGAAAAACCTAAAGTAATATCCCCATTGATTCTAGAATAACATTTAGATTCTTCAGCCAGGCATTTAAGGACAACTTCTTTCTGACTCCCTTCAACCTTGTCAACCTTATTCTAAATTGCTCCACTTAATAAGCTCCATGTTCCAGCCACACAGGACCACAAGCAATTCTCTATCTCTCACCTCCTTGATTTTCCATTGATCTGAACTGATCCAAAGGTTCAATAAAGTTTCTTCCACTTCCAGAAGTTCTTTCCAGTTGTTAGCATCCTTTCTCATTTTAATTTTTCCTCATACTAAAGAAATAGCATCAGTAATGAATAGACTTGGCTTTGGTGCCAGAAGGATCTGGTTTTGAATCCTGCCTCTGACATATTCTGGCTATGACCTTGGGCTAATCACTTAACCTCTCAATGCTCTTGACAGCTTTCTAAGACCACAAATTACTGAGAAAGTGTCAGCCTACCTTGGTAGAGGGAGTTCCTCATCTGGGAGTTCCCTCTCCCAGTGAAGTCATGGGTCCAGCCCCTTATTCTGCTGCTATATTTATACGTGTACACTTTAGTAGCAATTAACATTTTAACATTTACTAACCCCCTTATGTAGATTTTCTCATTTGATCATCCTAACAACCCTGTTAAGATAGTTGCTATATAAAGATAATCGTCACTGTATAGATGAGGTCACTAAGGCTCAAAGAGGTTAAGGTACTTACCCAGAGTCACACAGGTAGCCAGTGGCTGAGGCAAAATTCAAATCCAAGTCTAGTGCTTCATCTACTAAGCCAGATTGCCTCATGAAGTCTTTCAGCAAACATTTTTTAAGCCCTGTCTATGTGCCCAAAGCTCTTTAAAGTTAGGGACTGTTCTATTTTTGTGCCCAGCATTAAACACAGTGTTTTGCACTTAATAAGGGCTGAGTAAAATGATTGTTGAATAGAATGTTGTTATATTGAATTAGTTTGCATTAGCAGTCATTATTACTTCCTTGTTACTTCTTGACTTTATTTTGGATAGTTGAGTTAACTGAATAAGTGACTTAAAATCTTGATTATTGTGAGGGTGTTATATTTAAAAATCTATACATATTATCAAACTACTTTCTGACCTTCCTATTTTTTACTTGCTTTTAATTTTAAACAGCATTGTTACTCTAACCTACTTTCATTTTCATAGGAGGTCCAGTGATATTCAAATACATTATTTGTGAAAATATTATGTGACAAATTAGGAAATAATGTTACCACTTTCGTAACAGGATTGTGGGAAAATTAATTTTGAGCTGGTGACTGTCTCTTCATTGAATTCACAGTAATTACCAAATGACAGTCTTTTCAAAGCACATAATTTACATGCAGGAAACCACTTATTACTGCTTTTCAAGATGTGTGGATTTTTACACCTAAATATTTTTATTCCAATCTAAACCACTTTGTCTAGTTAATGATAATCTTTAATCACAGTCACACCTTACTATGGTAGGTTAGTGACCTTTATTGTATTCTAGGGCTACAAACTGCTTTTGATTTATTCTAGCTAGGTAGTCATAAATTTATGTTTTTGTATGTACACTTTAACTTTTACATATGAATCTTGTTCTTATTTTGTTTTTTACAGACTGCTGATAATGTAAACATTCTCCGCTGGCACTTGACATTTTCCATAAAAACTGAATATGCCATCAGGTAAGACTTTTTTGGAATGTTTGGCTAAAAATTAATTTCTACTCATTTTCTTTTTACATTTATACTTTTTAGGGAAGATTAATTGAACACAGTAAATAGAATGGAATAGTCTTCTTTCACTAAAATATTTTGATTAACACAATATTTCATTTTTAATGGAATTTTGATGGAATAAAATTACAGAAGGGGAAATAGTGGCCTTTTTTTTTTATAATTTGTCAATTGTATTATTTAAAAATTTCCAAAATATTTTAGTTTAAATAAATTTTATTATTTTATGTCATGAGTACCATGAGCACTAAGCAAATACAGGTAAGTAATGGGATCCTTCTGGGTTCCTTTGCCCTTTTTTTCATTTGACTCACTTCAAATAAATTAAATTCCACAACAAACAATAAAAACTCCTGGTGCTAGTGACATTTCTCTTTAGATAATTTCACAGATTGATGATGTCATCAGTGTGGATACACAGTCTACTCCAACTCATCCTTCTCTTCTTGTTCAGTGTGATTCTTATCCATGTCCTCACATATATCCTCATTAGAGGATCTATGCCAACCTTTCACTTTTTCTAGTATTTCTTAGATACCAGTGTAATAATTGGAAGTATCTGTATGTCACTGCCGTGCTTCCTTTTCTGGCCATACTTATCACTGATTGACCAACCTATTATCATACACCACTTCTCACACACAAGTCATTGTTGGTAATGTGCTTCAGATTACTACTCACTGCAAGAGTCTTTCCGTTGTCTTTCAGATCAATTGTAGTTTTGATTCTCTAGTGATTGTATTGCTCCATCGTTCTCAACCATATAGTATTATCAGGAGAAAATGGGTTTTAAAAGATGGGTTTTAGTTTCAGGGAGCAACTTAGGATGATGAAAACGTCTGTGCAATTTCCTGTATGTGTCTTACTCAATTCTGGACTGAGCTCTTTTTCCATTTGCAGGGATTGTCCAAGCTATAAACCAAGCAATAAGCTTTCCTTCCCACTTGGCTTCTCCTGTGTGGTTTTCGAATGGCCATGGTCTCATTGAGGAGGCCCAATAGTATTTCACTCTTTAGTAGTACCACAGTGTCATTCATAGGAACCCTTGAAATACACATGACTTCCTTGTGAACTCCTTTGGCAAGCACATATCATCCTGTTTAATTTCTTATTGAGCTTATTCATTAGAGAATTATAAAATTGAAGTTATCTCTGGGTTTGTTTTTTGGGGGTTTTTTTTTTATGCATCTATCAAGGAATCTTGTCTGATCTGAGTATACGTCTGGTACAGATTCTCCTTTGGAGCAGAGCCTTAGAAGTCTTTTTAGTCAAATTTTGATCCATCAAGTCAATTGCTTTTTTATAATGAATAAACAATAAACATTGTGGGCTTTTTGTATTTGCTATCTCTCTCAGTGTTACAGAAGATGTGATCTCCTGTACAGCATTCTAAAATATGATTGCTCTAGTTTTATATTTTGATCAGTGATAGTCTCCTAACATACATAGACCATTTTCTTTAAGCTTTTAGAGTGATGAGAATGTAAGCTTTGTAGTTCAATATTTATTGATGTCATTGTAGTTGCTTTATAATAGTCTTCACAATATTTATCATTCCTTTGGAATTTTCCCATTTTAGATCCTGAAATTCAATCCTCTAAGTATTTTTAAAAGCAGATTACCTTCAGCACATATTTCCACTGTACATCTCTGATCATTTTCAGTCACTTTTGCTGACTTTAGTTTTCTTAAATATCATGCTCAATAAGTTTTGCATAATTATATATCTATTTTTACACTTTGACTTAAAATCGTTCTTTTACTTCTTGATAACTTACCATAGAGTGTTTTTTCTCAAATCTAATTTTTCACATTCATTAAATTTTTCTTATAGATACCCTTTTTTTACATCACTTTTATTTCTCTGGATATATTTCTTTTCTCTTAACTTCAACACTTGTCCTTTCTTTTTTTCCTTCTTTGCCAATTTGATGGTTGAATTGTTTTTTATTAAGCTATTGTAATTGTGTACATTATTTTTCTAATTCTACTACTTTACTCTGTACCAATTCATTGAAGTCTTCCCATGTTTCTCTGAATTTTTTTTGTTTGTCATTTCTTATAGTGAAGTAATATTTCCATATAATTTGATATCCTCATCTTACAAAGTTTCATGTATGTTGGCCAAATTTATTTACCCTTTTGGGAAATTCTTTTGAAAAGTTGCTGCTCTTTTGACATTGTGGCTGCAAAATATAATTTTAAACTCTTGAGAAGGAAGGACTCAAATTTTTTGTCTATGTTTTTTATCTCTAGCAAATTGCGCATAGCAATAAACATTTAATAATTATTTTTGGAGCTGATTCTCTCTGTGGTAGAGGTAGGCATGTGACAATGAGGAGGAAATTCGAGGCTAGAAATTCTAGAAATGTTTTTCAAATGAAAATGATCAATTTGTAAGAAAAGATTATTATCGATGTGCTATTTAATGCCCTAGAGTAGTGCTTTATCCTAAAATTTAGACTTCACTTATTTGAAACCTTATTTATCTTTTTTATATATATTGAAACTCAAAACCAAATATATATTGAAACTAACTGAATTTTCAGACCCTAAATATATTTTCTCAAAAACCTACAAATGTAATGTCATCAATATTTTGGCAATTCAGGAGCTGAACCCCTATGATTTTGATTTTTCTGTGACAGTTTGAATATAAGTAATAGTATGTCTAATATTGTATTTGAGGGTTTTCTGGGTTTTAAGTGTATATAACACTTGTATATAAAAGTTAGTTTGTGAATTGGCAGGAGTGGGATGTGGGGAACCATGATGATAACGGACATTTGTATCTTATGGTTTACAAAGCACTTTACTCCTAACAAGCTTGAGAGGTTGTTTGCTTAATTATTATTATTACCTACATTTTATAGGTGAAGAAATCGTTCTTCAGAGAAATTAACTGACTTGGCCATGATCCAGTAAATAGTTGTGTTGGAATTTGAATTCAGGTCTAGAGGTGCTATTCTACTAGGTCACACTATTTGAAAACAGCATTAATTAATTAGATTTATATGATACACACACACACACACATACACACATGCATGCATATATACATGTGTGTGTATGTTGTCATTCAGTCATATCTGTCTCTTTGTGACCCCATGGATAAGGGCATGGCAGGCCCTTCTATCTTATATTATCTCTTGAAGTTTGTTCAAACTCATGTTTGTTGTTTCCGTGACATATCTATCTCATCCTCTATTGTTCTGTTTTCCTTTGCTTTCAGTCCTTTCCAGAATCAGGGTCTTTTCCATTGAGTTCTGTCTTCTCATTATGTGGCCAAAGTATTTAAGCTTTAGCTTCAGTGTTTGATCTTCTAGTGAATAGTCTGAATTAATTTCTTTAAGAATTGACTAATTTGATCTCCTTGCTGTCTGAGGCACTCTCAGAAGTCTTTTCCAGCACCACAATTTGGAAGTGTTAATTCACCAGCATTCAGTTTTCCCTATAGTCCAACTCTCACAGTCCTACATTGCTACTGGAAAAACCATAGCTTTGACTATACAGACCTTTTGTTGGCAAGGTAATTTCTCTGTTTTTTTGTATGTTGTCCAGATTTTCCATAGCTTTCCTTCCAAGGAGCAAGTGGCTTCTAATTACACACACCTGTAGAGATTTTTGAGCCCAAGAATATGAAATCTGACACTACTTCCATTCCTTTTCCCTTTATTTACCTAGAAGTGAAGGAACCACTTGCCACGATCTTAATGTTTTCTTTTTTTTATGTTAAGCTTCAAACCAACTTTTACACTCTCCTATTTCATCCTTATTAAGAGACTTCTTAATTCTTCTTCACTTTCTGCCTTGATTGTTGATATTTCTCCTGGCAGCCTTAATTCTGGCTTTTTATTTGTCCACCTTGGCATTGTATATGATGTACTCTGTATATAAGTTAAATAAATAAGGTGATATTATACAGCCTTGTTGTACTCCTTTTCTAATATTAAACCAATCAGTTATTTCATGTTCAATTCTAACCATGGCTTCTTTGCCTGCATACAGATTCCTATGGAGTCAAGTAAGATGATCTACTAGTCCCATCTCCCTGAGGAAATGCCACATTTTATTGTGATCCACACAATCAAAGGATTTAGTATAGTCAATGAAGCAGAAGTAAATATTTTTCTGGAACTCCCTTGCTTTCTCCATAATTGAGCAAGTGTTGGCAGTTTGTTCTTTAGGTTGTCTGCCTCTTCAAAAACCAGCCTGCTCATTTGGTAGTTTTCGGTTCACATACTGCTGAAGCTTAGCTTGTAGAATCTTAAGCAGAACTTTGCTGGTGTGTGAAATGAGCATAGTTATTTGGTAATTTGATGTTCTTTGGCTTGATCCTTCTTTAGGATTTGGACATAAATTGATCTTTTCCAATCCAATGACAGCTGTCAAGTTTCTTAAATTTGCTGACCTACTGAATGTAGCACTTTAATAGCATCATCTTTTAGGGTTTTAAATAGCTTAGCTAGAATTCTGTTGTCTCAACTAGACTTATTGTTAGCAATGATTCCTCAGGCCCACTTGACTTCATTCTCCAGGAAGTCTGGCTCTAGATCAGTAACCATACCATTGTGGTTATTGAGGATGTTAAGATTTTTCTTATATAGCGCTTTTGTATGTTCCTGCCACCTCTTTTTAATCTCTTCTGCTTCTGTTAAGTCCCTGTCATTTTTGTCTTTACACACACACACACACACACACACACATCTTGATGTGTGTGTGTGTGTGTGTATATATAGTATACATACATATAAATAGTAAAATATTTTGCCTTCAGAGTATTTAGTTTTATATTTAGCATAACAATATAATCATATTATTGAAAGATATTTGGTTAGCTGACAATAACTGTTGTAATATTTTCTAGTTGAAAGTGAAGCAAAGGCAAAAACCAAAGTGCGTTTTGAAGAACTCTTTAGGAGTCATGCTGATTTAGTAGCTGATAAAAAGAGATCCAAAAAGAAGGCTATTAATTCTGAAGAAAACATTTTGGTGAGTATATATCTTATCAATGATGAGTTAAATGACTTTTACTTTGTAGCTGTAATGAATTTTGAAAATTTATTATGATACAGATGTGTCATAACCAAATCTCTGCAACATGACAGATAAGAATTGCCAACCCTGAATCCCACATGTGGTTGAATCATCTCAGTTGCTATGGGTCCTGGGGATGATTTGTGAAAAGTCATGGTAATTTTCCTTGCTCTCAGCATCAACATTTTATAAATATACTCCCAAACTTCCTTGGTTTAGTCTTTTGGTATGATATTGGAGGACTTTTAAAAAATTTCTGTCTCTCTTTCTCTCTTCCCCTCCTTCAGCACCTACTCTACAACTTAGAGTCTTAAGAGATCTGTTTGTCACTGCAAGACTGAATGACTTGCTCAGGGTCTCATGGCTGGTATGTGTCAGTGGCCAGGTTTGAACTCTGGTCTTCCTTTATCTGAGGCAGGCTCTCTATACACTATACCATGTTGTCTTTATGTTATTCATTCTTAAAAACTGCAACCTCAGCATTAGAAAAATTATAGAATCATTTGAATTAGCCCTGGAAGGTGATTTGAAAGAATATGGTTGAATTGGAAGCATGTAACATGTGTTTAGCAACATTATATGGAATCATTTCAAGGGGACAAAAGTTGTAGGCTAAAAGATAATCAAAAAGGAGAGAAAATAAACTCCTTATAATATAACAACAATAAACATTAGGTCTGCTTATAGTAGGCATTAGATGAGATACAGTGTTTAGATAAAACATGATAAAGAGTCTAGTAGCAGGATAATATCCCAACAAAAATAGATGTAGAACACAATGTTACATGGTAAGTATACCTTGGAGTAAAATAAAAAAGTGCTTTATTAGATCTGAGGAAGGAGGATATTATCAACTAGAGTGATAATCAAAGGGTTTCTTGAAGAAACAACTGCTTTGGGTTGAATTTTCGAGGGTGGATAAGAATTTATCCAGTGAAAGGATGCAGAGAGAGAGTGTTCCCAGAATCTCTAAGCAAAAAAACATAAAAAACTGAAATGTGAGAAGGCAGTGTGTGTTCCAAGGGCAGAGAGCTACTCAACTTGACTGAACTACATGAATGAAAAACATTTATTAAGCAGTTACTATGAGCAAAGCACTGTGCTAAACTCTATTGATCCAAAAGAGAGATGTTCCCTACCTTCCACTGGATCCATATTTTGGTTTGGAAAGTCCCAGGGATGGTGAATGAAGCCATAGAAGAGATTGACACACACTTTCTGTTAGGCGGTATACTGATTTGATTATGGTTCCCGAGCTAGAAGGGGGAATGGCACCAGATTGAGGAGTGCCTTTAAGGCCAGGAAAAGGTTGTGCTTTGCTCAGTAAAGCAGTAGCAATTTGCTAATAGTGAATTTGCAATAGCAAATTGCTGAACATTTTTGAAGGGAGGAGTTGCATCTGTTCCTAAAAATCTATTTATAAAAGAAAAAGCATTTGATATGAAAAATTGATTGAAATAGAGATAGTGGAAAGGCCTAAAAACAATCTATTTCAGTAGTCGAGATGGGTGTGATAAGGTCCTGTTTTATCCTAAGAGTTTCTAATGAAATAAGAGAAAGTGGATTTGGGGATGAACTTCCTAGGACCTGGGAACTGATTGGATATGGCAGGGTGAGAGGGAAGGAGGAATTAAAGATGTTAATGCATTATATAAATCTTAGCTATTCAAATTATTATTGTTATCTTGTTTCCATGTTTTTTTTATAAGACTTAGCTAGAAGTGGACCTGGAACAAGTTGATTTTGTGCTTATTCCTTCATATTCCGAGTTCTATGAACTGTTACAGAGGTGGAGAAAAAATGTGGTCTTTATAAGAGTTTTAGTATGTAAGCTTATCTTCTGTAGCTTTAATTCAGCTACTTTACTGGTCTTAGGTTACACAAAATCCATACTGTACATCACCCTGGATGACATTTCTTTACAGTGCCATTGTCCTCCATTTTCCCTCTCTTCCCTTCCTCTAGCTTTATGATTGGTGTAGCTTTTATGAAAATGAGGATGATGATGAGAATGATGTTGATAATAATAAAAACTGTTATCATTTAACTCTTATTTTTAAATGGATTTCAGATAGGAACAATCATGGATAGAGTTCCTATCCTCACTATTCTTTTACGTTTTATGTTTTACAGACATGTTCATGTATATAGACATAGTTCATATGGCTAAAAGGACTGATTCTTGTATTTGAATAAAGGTATTAGAATGTTAGATCTTCTTTTATAGCCTTGCCAAAGGCATCATGAGACAACTAGAATTTCCTTTTTATGTTGTGTCTTCCTGTTAGAATGTGAGCTCCTTTAGGTCAGGGACTGATTTTGTTTGTTTGTTTGCTTGTTTTATCTCCAGCACTTAGCATATAGTAAGTGCTTAATAAATGCTTTTTCATTCATTCAACTCCTGTAGTAGACAGGATGATGATGTGTATGATATATTCCTCAATCTGTTTTCATGTAATTGTGATCACTTCTGCTTGATCTCTATATTTTGAAAGCTTTTTATTCCATGTAGCTTAGAGATTGTGAATATTTGGAATGGTAATATAGTTTTAAAATATTATTAAGTTTGTAATGATCAATGTTATTTCCAGATAGTTGTGGGCAACAGGACCTTTGATAATGGTACAGTTCTTGTGAAGGTTTTTGGTTGAATTATATAGGTTATTTTGATGCATGTATTGCAATAATTGGGCAATTAGGTGGCACAGTGTGTAGAATATTGGGATGGGAACCCGAAAGACTCATTTTCCTGAGTTCAAATCCAGCGTCAGACACTTACTACTTGTATAACCCTGGACAAGTCAATTAATCCTGTTTCCCTCAGTTCCTCATCTGTAAAATGAGCTGGAGAAGGAAATGACAAAACCACTCCAGTATCTCTTTGCCAAGAAAACCCCAAATGTGGTCACAGAGAGTCGGACATGACTGAAATGATTGAACAGTAAATTGTAATAAGAGTATTTACTATCTATCAATCTGAAAGTTAGTGAACTTAGGATATGAAATTCTAGCTCCTGCATCATGGCTTGGTAGGTAATTGGTACATACTTGATTTTTTACAACTTACAGTGGTGTGTTGGGCAGTTTGCATTATTTCCTTGAATAATTTGCATCAATTGCTAATTCCGTGTTCCTCAAGAATAACTGTATTTCTGTAATTTCAGGTGATGGTCTGGTCCTTAATTGACATCATAAATCTCTTTATTTCCATAAATAAATTTTGTTGATTCAGCCATTTATTTGCTTCTTTACTGAGATATTGTTAACTGAGTTTGTGCAAATGTTGCCCATAGAGTCTGGATTTCACTCTTGGATCTTGGCTGAGTCATAAACTTTATCTAGAGTAAACCGTTTCAGGTTATATTTGACAAAACCAATGGCTTATGCCTCTTCTCAGTTTTAATTTCCGCCCAGTAAAGTGATGTCTGTTTATTCCAAAAATTCTTTTGCAGATTTTTTGACCTGTTAAAGATTGCAGTTATCAAAACACATGATAATTCCCTTTATCCTTTTTGGCAATTGGCAAGGAAGTATTAATCATTCTTGTTGTGATAGGTTCTTTGTTTTGTTAATAATGAATGGGTTTCTGTTAGGTTGCTTTGCAAATCTGTTAAAATTCATTTTATGGTTTTGAAAGTATCTGCTAAGATGGGCATTGCGTAGGTGTCAGTTGCTTTAAATGTGTGCATACCAATGAGCTTTCATTTCTGTATGCCAGTAACTCTAATAATATGTAGCCACAGCTTTCTCCTTGTAGTTTTATGCTAGATGTGCTCACCTGGCCAAGACCAAGATATTTCTATGTATTGCTTTTGTCCATTAGCTAAATTTGAAAGCTCTGTCTTTTCAATGTCCAGCTTTTCTTGATGTACATTAAGAACTTATTGAATCCAAATTATATTACTTATATTACTAGAGAAATGAGATGAAGAACTGACTGTGTTTTTCAGAGGAACCATGTAGCTGATGCTACCCATGTTTATAAAGTACTTAATAAGATAGTTTGGTTCAGCTCTTATAACTTGGAAACCCAAGTTACTTCTCTTTAAAGAGAGTGATAATGAATTTAAAGCTAGACAGACAGCTAGCTAGTTAAACTATTTCCCTAAAAATTTCACATTTCATATCTGTTGTTATTTTCATCATCAAAGTTATCTTTCTCATCTTTTTGTTGGGTTCTTATGTAAATGGAGAAACAGAAATATCTACTTTTATAAATAAATAAGACTAAGCTTCTCTTCTGTTGATTTATGAAAGTGTATCTATGGGACAACTCCAGTAGCAAGGATGAAAGGTTGGCATGTACCTTGTTCTGTTCCTCTGTGTTTTTATTATCTTCAAATTGGCAGCTATATTTTGAAAGCATTTCATTTCATAAAATTTGGAAATTAAGTGTTTTTAGGCATGATGACACTTATAAATATGTAATTTTCAAAATTTTGTGGGCCAGTGTTTTATATGGTAGCTTGTCTTATTTTACAGAGGCGAAGAACTTTTGGTGCATAATTCTAAAATACTTGATTATATCTTTAGCTGTATCTCATAGATGCTATTTTTGTGTTCTACTGTGATATGTTGCACAGTCTGCATCAGTCAGTGTAAGTAAGGTGGATTTTAGTGTAAGTAAGTTATATTTTAGTGTGTGTAAAGTGGATTTTTGTTATTCTTTCTTAGAGTGTTGTTTCCCAGGATCCATAGACATAACAATTTCTTGTTCCCAGGTATTAGATAATGAGTTCTCAAAATTACAGTTTAAAACACACCATGCTTGTGCAGTGTTATATAACAATAAAAAATGTAAACATTTGTGCTTAAATTGTAAACACCCACTGCGACTGCACAGGGAGATGCAGGGGAGGTGATATGAAATTGAAGGCTACTGCTGGCAATTTTTCTTCTTTGTTTGTTACCCTATAAAGCGGATGAACACTGCTCAGTGAGTGGGGAGCCCTTAGGGTTGAATGCACAAGCTGCAATGCTGTGTGTGGCCTTGACTGGCCCCCATCAAGGCTTGGGGGGGATCTGTGTTTGCCTCAACCAGCCTGCATTGAGGCTTGGGGAGATTTAGGGGAGTGCACAAGCTGTTCCTGTCTCGATTAACCCCGTGGAGATGTAGGGGTAGTTGTCCTCCCACTTCTCACCAGTCCCTGTGAGAAAGGTGATTAGAAAAGCTGTAGGACTTGGTGCTCCCATTATCAGCAACTCTTTTGAGAAGACTAGAGCAGAATAAAGTAACTTTATTAACCCCTTTGAAGCTTAGTGTCTTCCCTTTCTGACCAGATTAGTGAACCTGTGCTCTCAGTCCTCATGTGTGTTAGTGTTATCTGTCTTACAGTCAGTAAATCTGAGCTATTTATATTTGGCCACATATCAGTTGGGAAATGGCTGTTGTTCCTATAAATTGAAACTATTCCTTATGGACTTAGGAAATAAGATCTTTATCATAGAAACTTGCTGCAATGATTTTTTTTTTTTACCAGTTAACTGTTTTACCTCTAATTGTAGGTGTATTGATATTGTTAATACAAAAACTGTTTAATTTTGTGTAATCAGATTTGTCTATTTTATCTTCTGAGACAAAATTGTACAATAAAATGGACAAACAAGAGCTCAATCTTCTCTATCTCTTGTTTAATTATGAACTCTTCCCATATCCATAGTTCTGAAAGGTAATTTCTTCCTTGTTCCTCTTTTTTGTATATGATATGACCTTTATAGCTGAGTCATGCTCATTTGGAGTTAATTTTGGTATATGGTATGGTGTATTCATTGAAACCTAATCTCTGCCAGATTGAATTCTAGTTTTTCCCAGACTTTTAGTTAATAAGGTTAATTTTGTAAAGGATAATTAATCTTTACCTTGGTTGCTGAATCTTCAGATTATTGAATATTCTATTACTAAGTTTGTTTCTATGTGTTGAATAACCTGTCCAAATGTAAGGAGTACTATTTAATTTTAATTGTATGTAAGAAAAAAACTGAAGCAGTAATATTGCACATTACCATGTTCTACTTAATGTTTTTCTTGCCATTTATATTCAAGTTCTTTTTAAAATAAATTTATATGTATTCTGTTTCTAGCTTGACACCTTGCGGAGTAATCATGATCTTACCAAAGAAACTAGAAGTGATGAGGCAATTATCAGTAGCACTTGTAATCCAGAGAAGAGCCCACGATTCACTAAAAAAAAACCAAAAGACAGAAGATCAATAGCTGAAAAAATAAGCAATGTTGATTTGATTGTAGAAGAAAACCAACAAGTAAAGCCAAATAAGAAGAAAAAGAAATCAGTGTTACAAGAACAGTCTAACAAAGAAGAAGATGTAGAGGAAGTGGAACCAGGGAGTTTTGAAAGGAAGATTAATCATTCTCTAAGAAAAACAAATAATAAATCACTATCAAGTGTATCTTATCAAAAGAGTGAAAAGATAAAAAATGCCCCAGATGAAGGGAGAGACACAACTGAATTAGATGAGGAAGAACAGCTAATACGAGCATATGAACTCCAAGTAGCTGAAGAAGCAGCCAATGCAATTAGAAAGAAAATAAGAATGAAACTTAAAGAACAGATGTCTCATTTAGTCTCTGATAATCAAAACCATGAAGAAAAATTGAATAATGAAGTGGGAAAAAATCAGAAAAAGAAAAAAGTTCCAGTTATGCTTGAAACAGAAACAAGGTAATTTAGCACTGGTAAATTGTATTGATTCCATTTTGTAGAACTCCTTGGATTGTAAAACTGTCTTAGGCTAGTTGTTATTTAATATTGGAAAATGTTTTTACATGTATATTTAGAAATGATGTCAACACAGTATCAATCATATTTTTAAAAGATATTTTTAAAAATCAAGTGAGCCATCTTCTTTCTAACAATTCCCATGCCTTCTGGGTTTTTCTGTAAGGTAATTTCCATGTCCCATACAACTTTGTCCAGCATATGGCACAATATTATTAAAAGCTGCTGACCAAGCATACTTTTATTAGCATTTATTAGTATTTGTAGAATAAAACCTGCAGCTATGCTTTAAACTACTGAATTACTATTTTCTCCTAATGATACTAGTAAGCCTACCTTGATTATCAAAATAATCATATTTTTCTTTTAATTGAGGCAATGATCTGCTGCATCTCACAATAAACCCATTTTGCTTTGATTTTTGTGTGATGATGTATCAGTTATTAAATTTCTAGAAAGCTCATGTAGAGGATTTGGTTTTTATTGATCATAGAAGAATGTATAACTTTTTATTTCTAGTTTTATCTGTTATAGTAATTTTTATATTTTAGTTTGTGGCATAGAACAAACAATAGAAGGGTATATGGCTTCTGGATATCATATTTACTTGTGCATTTTCTCCTTTGATCCTAGGTAAAAATGAACCTTTATGCAATCTATGACTTAGGAACAGTTGACTTAACAAACTTTCATATTATGTCCACAGCCTTTTTTTGTGTGTTAACGTCAAACTCTCAGCAAAGTTCCAGAAAAAGAGAAATGTTCTGAATCACCATATTTCCTTCTGGCCATGTGTTGGGCACCCTAACTACTGTAAAGTGGATTGAAGGGAGGGGATGAAGCATTTCAAACTGGTGCCTTATTTTTCTTTATTAGAGTTCAGGCAATGGCTCTCACTCCTTTGGTAGAAATATTCTTCATGCTTTCAAGCTCCCTTCTCCTTATATCAGAATTAATTTTTTTCATAGAAAATGCAACCGAGAGAAGCTCATAACATTGCAGAGCTAACCCATCCATTGTAGCATGCAGGTAACCTTGGGTTTATAGTGTCAAGTTCTTGAAGTCTGTGTGACTCTACATGAGTTCTGGTAGGTCACATAAACTGGAAAGGGTTTTAAGTACAGGCTCAGCAATGTCTCATATATCCATTGCAGAGCACCAGCTTGGAATTTAAAGAGATTCAAAGACTTCGTTTTGAATTTTTTCAGCTGTAGCAACTTACTTATTTACCAGATTGAGGAATTGTGATCTGTACAGGTAAAAGAAAGTTCCCATCCTGGAGGGGAATTCTTGAAGTAGAAGCAAAAACTTCTAATCTATATAAATCTGATTATTTTGAATGGAAGGAAAGTGAAGTGATTCCTAGTCTAGATTTATTTTGCAAGCTAATAGCTGGAGAAGGAATTTCACCTTTACTTTTGTGTCTGCTTCTATAAAGCTGATTATTTTGAAAAGATTTTTCACTTAGAAGTTTCTTTAGAAGCATCCTTAGTTTCTTAAACTTTTAATCAAATATCAATTTTAAATTATATGTTATTTCACATAGATTTTTGGAACTTTCTGCGTCCTACTTTGTGAAGCTTTACAAGAAATCAATTACTTTCCTCCTATGTTTATTCTACTTGGCAGAAGTAATCAGGGATCACTTTAAGCTTTTATTTTAAAATTATTTTTATCAAAATGATACTTTAAAAATTGATGTTTAATGATGTTTATTGTATATCATTAATGTTATATAATTATATGGCTATACTTACTATAACTATATTACTATACGTGTTACTAATTATATAGTTCAGAAATTAATTAAGATTAATATATAGTTGTTCAAACATTACAGAGTTTGAGATAGGCAAAAAAAAAGATTTCTATACCTTTACACGGGGCGCTTTGATTACATAAATGAGTTGACTCAGAAAAGAATAAACTTTAATCAGAATATAATAAAATAATTATTATATCTGCTAGTCACCTCTAAACTGAAGTGCTACATAGAATTAAAAATATAAATAACTTACACTTAATATGGTAGAGATCTGTGATTTTGTGTGTATAGTACTCCACCCACCAACAATGGTCACAACCCTTTACAAATCAGTATGCAATTATTAAGGATTGCTATGTTTAAAAAATTTATTGTCTTACGGTCATCCTGAATCTTTCCAAACTCAGCTAGGGTGCTGTTCTCATGATAGACATCATCAGTCCCATACTTGAAGACTTTCCAACTAGGTAGGGACTTGCCAAAGCTTCCACTGCACCAAAATATGAAGGTATTCCAAAGCAAAGGTAATATGATTTGAGGTTTACCCTTCCCTAAGCCATGCAACAAATTATTTTATTCTATATTATTTGACTATATATGGTTACTTTTCAGTGTGACATCTCTCTCTGAGCTGCAGCATAATGTAGGTGAAGAAAATATCGAAAAGAAGAAGTCATTTGATGATGTTCTAACTCCTGATTTTAATCAGAGGAATGAAATAAAGGCTGAAGAACAGACTGTTGAGGAAAATGAGGAACAGCCAAAAGCTAAACCAAGAAAGACAAAAAAGAAAACTAAAGCAGGTTTGTGATCCATATTCAGTTAGAAGTATATATATTTCCTTCCCAAAACCTCTTGTTTATTTAAAAGAAATCAAGTCACTAAAATATAGTTTTAATTTAATAAATTTATTTATGTAAATTAATATATAATATATTATATAAATTAACAAATTTAATAAAATATAATTTTAAAATGGACATAGAACTTAGTTGTATGATAGAAAGATCACTGGATTTGGAGTGAAAGGACTTCAGTTTGGATCCTAGTTCTCTGTCTTAATTTTGAGTTTCAGTTTATAAAATGATGGGGAGCCCTTCAGCTCAAAGCCTATGACTGATATGTTTTGTATTTAGTACAGCCTTTCAAATTTTTCCAAGGCATTCTGGCCCACTTTTCTTCCTTTGTCCAATTCTGGTCTCATTATCATTTGCATAACTTGTCGAAGATTATGTCTGTCTATCTACCTATCTCTTTCTTTGTACATATACATACTGACAGTTAAACTCTATAGGTTGTCCATTCATCTTCATGACATAGTCCAAACAATGGGCTTTCTTTATCCACTTGGTTAGTTAGAAGAAACTCTTTACTGTGATTGTTGATCTTATACACACGTCTCTGCAGTATTCTGAGTTTGATGCAGCCAAGAAAATACCATTGAAAACCTTGAACACTGAGAGGTCTTCACCATCAAGAGGAAATCCATCCTCAACTTGTACTCTGTGAATGGATCTCTTCCTACTTTGGGAAATTGTCAAGTTCTTTTCATGATTTCCAGCTTCTCCATGACTCCATTCAAAAGAATCTCTCTTTTTTTAAATTGTTTATTTTGTTTATATATCACTTTTATTTACAAAACACCCCTTTCCTTGCAACAAAGAATAAAATAAAGAGGAGAAAAAGGCAGGTCAGCAAATAAGCACATCAGACAGATCTGATTTTCTATGCAGTATTCCACACATACAGTCCCTCAACTCTGTAGAGGCATGAGGAGGGTGTATCTTTTCATCTTTTCTTTGGGACCAAGCTTAGTTATGATTATGCGTCTTTCAATTAATTTGTGTTGTTTTCAACCAGTCAATCAAGCACTGATTATTAAGTGTTTACTTTGTACCTCAGGCACTGTACTGTGCTGAGGATCCAGAGAAAGGCTAAAATACAAAAGTTACCTCTGCTGTTAAGAAGTTTAAATAGCAGTGGGAAGGATGATATATAAATAAAATGATATATGTCAGAGATACCTAAAATAGAGGGAAAGTCTAAATAGCTAGAGGAATTGGGAAAGCTTCCTCCCGAGGTTGCCTTTTGAGCCAAGTTTTAGTGATATCAAGAGGTAGAGGTGAGGAGGGAGAGAATTATAGTCATGTGGAGAACCACTGCAATGAAATGGAAGTGGAAGATGGAATGTTGAGAGGGAAGAACAGTCACTGGGCTGGTTTCACTAGACTACAGAATGCATGGAGGGGAATAAAGTTTGAGAAGACTGAGCAGGTGGGAAAGGAGTAGGTTATGAAGAGTGTTAAATGTCAAGCAGTGGACTTGATATAATCTGGAAAATCATAAAGAACCATTAGTTTATTAAGCAGGAGAGTGATGTATTTAGACCTACTCTTTAGTAAAAACACTTTGGAAGATAGATTAGAGAGACTAGAGACAAGGAAGGCCATTGCGATGATGCCCTAGGCAAGAGGTAATGAAGGCCTGAACTAGGGTGATAGCTGTGTGATTCATGGAAGAGAAGGAGAAAAGTGGATTGATGGAAGAGAAGACAGGAAGCTGGAAACAACATTCAGCCACAGATTCAGTATAAGTGAGGTGAATGAGGTGAGTGAGATAAGGAGTTGAGAAGGATGAAAGCTTGCACTCTTCTTTCTTTGTTTGTATTTCTCTGACTCTCTGTTTCCCATTCCCTTTCCTGATATTTTTCTTCCCTTTTCATCTTAATTTTAGCTTTTCCCTAATTTTACCACTGAGCTAATTTCTTTTCTTTCTTCCACCAAAGGTTACTGTTGCAACGGAGCATAGTGTCTTTTGTTTGTTTCTAGGATTATAGGATTTAGTGCTGAAAAAAGATCTTAGTGAGCATATAGTCACAGAATCTGAGTTGCATGAATCATCAGAGACCATCTGGTAAATGCCTGACCATGAATCTCTTCTACAACATTGTGAATAACTTGTGCTTTAAAATTTAGGGTAATGGGGAACCTATTATATCTTGAGGCAGTCTGTTCTACTTTTTGACAAGATTGATTGTTGGAAGTTTTTCCTTAAATTAAACCTAAATCTGTGTAATTTCTACTTACCCCTAGATATGTGTCTTGGTAACAAGTCTCATCTTCTTCCATATGACAGTCTTATAAACTTGAAGATATTTGCCCAGCTCATCCTCGATCTCTTTTCCAGTCTAGGTGTCTCCTATCCCTTTAGACAGTTCTTATTTCAAATCACAGAATTGTAGGAAAAAAAGAGGATCAAAGGAGAGCTACACCTGCTGTTCTGGGGGAAGGCCAGGAGGCCAGCAGTTGAGATGCTTATTTTACTTCTGTTGTCTCTGCCAAAGAGGATGAATATTTTTGGTTCATAAAGGCCAAAACAAAAATATCTCTTATGGAGTTGAAGTCAAAAATAGACAGTAAGAAAAAAGAGAACACCACTTGCCCTTGATGATCTGATTACCAGGACTTCTGGTGACTGTAAGAACTAACTGACATTATCACTGGGCTCTTTACAGAGATTTTTTAAAAAATTGTGGATAGTAGAGATTGCAGTCTCAAGATTGCAGAAGGACAAATGCCCCAATAAAAAAAGTGGGGGAAATGGAGAGAATGGAGTCCCCCAAATGTAGGCCAGTGAGCCTCACATGTAGCAGGAGCTTAATAAACTCTTGTTGACTGACTTCCCCAGAAACCTGTGACCTCTTTCAGTTATACTCATGAATTAAGTAGGACTTAAAATATAATGGATATCACCTGTGGGATTCATTATACTTCTGAATCTTTTCACTCAGAAGATCAGGGATAGTCATGTATAACACTGATTATACAGTTAATTAGTTGTGATAATAACAATTGGGTAACATTTATATAGCACTTTAAGGTTAGCAAAAGGTTTTACATGTATTAACTCATTTGATTTGAGCCTCACAGCAGCTCTGTGAGATAGGTTCTATCATTATTCCCATTTTAAAAATAAGTAAACTGAGTCTAAAAGAGATTAAGTGATTTGCCCCGGTTCATGCAGCTAGTAAGTATCTGAGTAAGAATTCCAACTCATGTTTTCCTGTCTCCAAGTTAAAGCACTTCATTGTAGCACCTTAGCTGCTTGTTGAGTTATCGCTAACTTACCTCAGTCACGTAATTAAAAGGAAAAAAAAATACGTGTCAGAAAAAAACTGGTAACAGAGCTCATAGAAACTGATTCTCAAGAATGCATAATCCTTCTGTGAGGATCTGTGTAACCTCAGTCACTCATCTATCCTAATTAAGTTATCCAAGTTATCTATCCTAATTCAATATGTAGTTCCTTTCTTTCCCTGCAGTTCCCAGTAGATGATGTGGCTTGTCTGTCACCATCATTTCTTCCTCTGACCATCCTGTTTACTGTAGCTCCCCAGATGTCAGTAGCCTCTTGCTAGAGAAAATATATATGTATGTATTTCCTTTTTTTTTTTTTTTGTGAGCCCCTTTCATATACTACAGAGAGGAAAACTTTAGAGTGTACCTATTTTAGCTGGAGAAACAGTTTGTCCTGATTTACAACTAAATACAAGACCAGACTAAACAGGTCCACCCTGGAATCTTCTTTCACTATGGTTCCTTCATATCTTGGGCTTAACATAAGTTTTACTGAAAATTCAGAAATGTGTCTTGCCGCTGACATCTTCAGATGGGTCTCTAAGATCTCTGAGCTCTCTGAAGTTTTTAAAAAATCTGAGATGGTTAATGAGAAGCCAGTGGAGCTCAGTTGATGTCTACCTTTTTCTAATCTCTTTAAAAACCTTTCCTTTTTACTTTTCTTAAAAATTATTTCCAATTTTGTTTTCAGAATTTCTTTCTTTAGAGATTTCTCATGATTAATTCCTGTGGAAAATTTTAGACCATGGAATCTAGCTCCCTCATTTTATAGATAGCCTAGCCCAGCTCACATGGGTGGCTAGTGGCAGAGTTTGGATTTAAACCCAAATGTTCTGATTCAAAAGCCAATACTTTTTACACAACCTCATGCTGAAATACCTAATAAAATTGTGTTATTTTTTCCCCATTTTTAATACAGGAGATTTAAATATTTTATGCTTTTCTAAGAAAAGAAAACCTAATGTAGTTTCCTTTTTAATATAGTTTCTTTTTCTTTCCTCCAGTATTTCTTGATTTAAAAAAACCATTTCCTAACCCATACTTGTATATAAGAACATTATAATATTTTACTAGTCATGTCAACCCATACATGAAGCTTTTCTTTTCTTTTACCTTGGGTAACAGAATTGGAAAAGGGAATTTGTATTTATCCAAGGGATAGATCCCCCTTAATAATGGTAACTGAAAAATTGTTGATATGCTGACATTTCTAATACCAGTTAGCATACTTTTAAAGATAATTCCATAAACTACATTTAGAGTATTGCTAAGATACAGCAAACAAAAACAAAATTAAATGTCAGTGTATGTGAAAATGTATATATTAAAATATAATACATCGCATATTTGATAGTGTTTATTCATTGAGTTCTTATATTGGAACCTACTATATTTCAGAATTCAGTATAACATAGACCTGTCTTGGACCTTGTCCAGAAAGACGTCATCAGAAATACCAGAGCAGTCTCATAATGTGGAGTTTGCTCTGTAATAATTCTTGAAACAGGCATCAGTACATATAGCCCTGTGTGTATTAGGTTCTCAGTTAGTCAGTGAAGCAGGGGCCCTAGGATCCATAGTGAACCTCAGATATTTTGACATTTGATTATAACTGTGTTTTCTGTTGCTTATAGTTTCTGAAGACAATGAAGAAAGTGGTACTGATAATGTCCAAGAAGCAACAAGCATGGAAATTTCAAGTCAGCCCAAAAGTGGGTTTGATGATACTCTTGTTTTGGGAGTTTATGTCCACCGAACTGATAGACTTAGAACGGATTTTATGATTTCGCACCCAATGGTAAAAATCCACGTGATAGATCAGAATACTGGGTTGTATGTCAAGAAAGAGCACAGGTAATTATATTTTCCCAAGTATCCACCCACTGGGGTTGAAAATGGCTGCCTTTTTAAAGTTCACAGTGTTAGTCAGAGCATAGGCCTTACATTAACATACCCCTTGGCTTATTTAATCTTGTATATTCTTACTCCCAAAATTGCAAGCTGCTTTGCAAACTTTAAATGTCAATGGTAGCACCAAAAAATAAAGTTGCCTGAATATTTGGAAGAATTTTTAAAAGAAACTTTGAAAGATTATTCTTAAAAAAAAAGATGTGTAAAAAGAAAACAAGTATGTTAAAGATTAGCATATAACACCACTGTTTCATTAATTAATCAGTTCATTTATTAAATGAATATTTATTGATGGCCTATTATATATGAGTCACCGAGTTAGGTACTTTGGGGAAAATGTGATTAATAAGACATAGACCCTGCCTTCAAAAAGTCTACCCTCTAATGTTCTATATTAGGCAGTGTACTTTATCAGAATCTTAAGAAGGCAGAAGTTTTGATCCTGGGGGCTCAGGAGAACTTGGTTCTAACATTTTCTCCCATATAACTCAAGAGGAGTTACTTTTCAGTTTTTATTATTGGGAACCAAAATAGTTCTTACCTCTTTACATAACTGTCCCTCCTTCCCTGGTTCTTTTCTTCCTCCCTCCCCCCTTCCTTTCTTCCTTCCTCCACTTGTATTGTTTTATATTAATGTTTTCTTTTTTTAAAATAGCAACCGAGCTGTTTCATCTTTTTATGAACAAGAAAGAGTAGAGAATGTACTTCCTATTATGACTCAGCCTTATGATTTCAAATTTTTTAAGTCAAGACTTCCAGAGTGGGAAGAACAAATTGTATTTAATGAACGATTTAGTTATTTCCTCCAAGAATCTGAAGAAAGCCCCAAAGTAATTCTGTTTTTTGAGGTATGTTAAATATAGTCGATTTTCATTTTATTTTGACAATTTAATATGTACCTTATTGCTGATAAATTATATTTAATATGTAGTAATTTCTCACCTTAAATGTATATGACAGTAGTTTAAGTTTTTGTCAACAATGACATCTCTGAAGTCAATGTATCAACACCGACTTATTGTGCACCTATTTATTCAAAACTGCGTTAGGTGCTTTTGGATGGGGAGTGCTGGTTGTAAAATACAAGGAGTGTATCACATGGTTGGAAATTTCAGAGTCACAAATTTAGGCTTCGTGTCAGGCAAAACTTCCTAACAATTAGAACTCTCCAAGAGTGAAACAGGCTACCTGGGAGGAATACTCATTGGAGGTTTTCAGACAAAGGATGGATGACCACTTGTCTTATATGAAGTAGAGGTGATTCTCATTCTGGTATGGAATGAACTAAAGTCTGAGGCTCCATCCAGCTCTGAGATTTTGAGAATTGTAGTATGATTTTTGTCAAGAAGGAATTTATAGTCTAATGAGGCAAATGATACATACAAAGACTAATTCAAGATCAATCATTCCAAGACAGCCATGAACTGTTAGGTGGTATGGTTAGGCTATAGGTATACAAAGAGTTCAGAGATGGTTGGGATCACTGTAAAATGAAGCAAGTGGGAAAAGTTCCATGGAGAAAGCAGTTTTTGAGATGGGCCTAAATGGTTAGGTAGGGTTTAAAGAACAGGCAGGATAATCTTTGTTGGGGGATGGGTGGAATGAGAGCATTATGTGTTCAGGGGAGAAGAGGAAACTAACCTGATGGCAGTCAATGGTTTATGTTTAATATAGAATCATAGAACGAAAGACATCTTAGAGATTATATACCCCAGATCACTTGAACACCATCCATGACATGGAATCATCTATTCTGTGCATAGGTGATAGTGAACATAGTGGTAGAGAACTCACTACTTTCAGGAAGTAACCTATATCATTTTCAGTTTTAAGTATTAGAAAATTCTTCCCTATTCTGACTTCAAATTTGCCTCCTAGCTTTTGCACTTTGCACCTCTCCCAGCACTCTATAATCTAGTTATACTGCTTTAACTCCTGCCCTCAGAGATGATGCTCTGTCTTCCATCACCTTCCATGTGCAGGGAACTTTCTCTCCTTGCCTCCTTCTCCTAAAACTGGAAGTGAATCTAAGACATTCATTGAGTTTAACCCCCTCATTTTTTTCATGAGGAAATTTAAAGTAAGAGAGTCATTTGACTTGCTCAGTGACATACCAGTTTGTTTAGAGCCATTTATTTCTCCACACAATCCTCTTAATAGCCCATAGCAAATTTCTGAGGCTGACAATGAAAGGAGAAGATTCTTTCTTTTAAACATTTAACCAACTGACCTGTGTGGTCCATGGCTATCAGGTCAGGATGATTGGTTATATCTACTGCCCAGCATGGCAACATTCTCGAGAGCCCATAGCTAATCCCTGACAGAAGGATCATAGGTTCATAGATGCAGAGCTGAAAGGGTCCCCAGAGGCGTCTGATCTAACACCTTAATTTTACAGATGGTATAACTATTTTTCCAAATGTAATCACAAAGTAAAGGTTCGTTGTAATACTATTACTGTTAATAGCTAACAGTTACGTCGTACTTTAAAGTTTACAAAGTGCTTTATTTACATTATCTCATTTAAGTCTTACAGTTACCATGGGAGGCCCATGTTGCAAATAAGGAAACTGAGGCTCAGAGGATCTCATATCATGGAGTTTATATTAGCCACTATATTTGAATTTGTCTTTCTGATTGCAAATCTAGAGCTCTATCCTTTCATAGACATACAGAGTTAAAGTTGAAAGAGCCATCTATCCCAATACCATATTTTATAGATGAGAAACTGACACCCTGAGACTTGTGACGTGCCCAGCATCATATGGTGTATATGTGTGCCAAATAACTTTGGTCTCTGTTCCTAGAGATTTCCCAGAACAAATGAGTTATTTTATGGACTAAGTGACTTAATTTTTCATTTTTCTTAAACTAGACCTGATTAGTCTCTTGATACTCAGCTCAATTCAGTGAAACATCATTAAATGTCTACTATGTATAAGGAAAGTAAATGTATTATGTAGTAGAGAGAAAGCTATTCTTGGAGCCAGGAAGACTAGTTTTCAAGTGTCACCTCTGAAACTTACTGACTGTGTGACTGTGGATAAGTCAGTTAAGCTCTTCTACTTTAAGTGACTCTCTAAGGCTCTGAGCTGCAAAGAATATGATGACTTACACTCATAGGAGTTTTGTCATCTGAAACTTCCCCATGCCAGTGAAATCATAGGTCATAGGATTTATGAAAGTCAAATATAAATATAATTAAAGATTTATGATTTTCATCTTAAGGTAATAATTAGTTTTTCACTGAATATGTTAGGTTATTCTATTTTTAATTCATTTTAACTTTAAAAAAGATGATTTATGGAGGTTTATAGTTGGACTACAAACAATTATAATTGCATGTTAGTTTTACATTACGAAGGGTTACATTTTGATTGCAGATCTAACGCTTAGATATATCTACAATTTTCTAGATTTGCAAACTGACCCATTTTTCAAATGGGTTCTACTCTATGCAAATTAGCAGTTAAAATATCCACAATTGTGGAGAAAAACAATTCAGGATTTAAAAAAAATAATGAAGCTTGTTTGAACAGAAAATTTTATTTAGTCAAACAGAAGATAGTAGTTTTTAAAAGTCAATTAAATAATATTTTCATTAAGTTCAGATGATACTTGTTTTATTTTTTTTACTCAGGAAAATGGTTTTATTTTAATTCACTTTTTTAAGCCTTGAGTTAAAACTTTTTTCATGTACCCTGATAGTTTGCAAAATTTAAAGTGCTTGGCTTTATTTTTTTTAATTGTAATTTTTTTTTTACTGGAAAACAGATATACAACTTGGAATGGATTTGAGGCAAATTGTGCCATAAGCAGGTTCCTTAAAAAATAAGTGGCTAAACAAAGTTTAAAAAGCAAGTAACAATAGAAGAAAATGTTTTCTGGTACAGTACCAGCAGTACAAAAAATTAGTGTATGAATACCTAGATAATACACGTGTTTTGCAATAGTGTGACTTTAAGTGCATATTGTTGACTGTCCATAGTCCACGCAGAGTTACGACTCCACATTTCAACAACAACCTACTGACAGCTCCTAAAGAAAGCTACTTCTTAAAAAACAAAAAAAAAAAGAAAGGCATAACCCACATGTTCCCTTATTTGACCAACTCCATCTAAGTTCAGATGTGCAGAAGGGCTTAGATAAATCCAGAGTGAGTCACATGCAACATGTTTTACTTGATCAGTTTTCCAAAATAAAGTTTCAGGACTATGACAGTAAAAAAGGGGAAGAAAAACGTGGAGGAATGAGTCCTAATTACTACACATGCATATCTTTTTGACAGTAGGGGGAAAACCTTTTATAGATAAGTTACAAAGACAAATAAACAGTTTTGTACGAGGAATTTAGCACATTCTGTACAATGTCTTCACTTTGCTGTCATCATTTGTACAAACTCTTCATAGTCTACTTGACCATCACCATCCATATCTGCTTCCCTGATCATTTCATCAGCCTCTTCATTTGTTAACTTCTCTCCAAGTTTTGTCATCACATGGCAGTTTCACTGCACTAATATAACCATTGCCATCCTTGTCAAACACATAGAATACTAATCTGATTTTGTCTTCGCTCTCTGTGTCTTTCATTTTCCCTGCCATTGTAGTCAGAAATTCTGGGAAGTCAGTTGTGCCATTACCATTAGCATCTACTTCATTAATCATATCCTATAATTCCACTTCTCTGGGGTTCTGCCCAAGTGACCTCGTTACAGTTCCCAGTTCCTTTGTTGTTGTAGCACCATCTTCATTCTTGTCAAATAGTGGAAAGGCTTCTTTGAATTCTGCAGTCTGCTCTTCTGTCAGCTGATCAGCCATGCTGTTAGCATTACCAGGGCCCAAGTTCCTATCAAACAACCTCCACACTCAAGGGTTGCATGTGGACTTTGGCCTTTATTTTTTTTTTAAGTGGAGTTAATGTTCAAGTATAAGTTGTTTGTATCATCAGATTCATGGCTTTTCTTGATGTATTATATGCATCTCAGAGTAATGAAAGATATTTAACTGATTTGTCTGATTTTAGAAAAATGAAAAACTCAATTGTTGTAGAACAAACTTCTTAATGGAATCTTAGAAGACTCAGCAAGTCAAACTATGAAACTTTTTTATATAGCTTCATAAAGATGATCAGTAATTCTACTTATTTTACACTCACTTTTGTTAAAGTATATCTGCTCTTGTCCTTTTGTCTAACCAAATTGTGTGGAAATTCTTGAAGATGAGATTGCAGATTTAGATTTTAATTGCTGTTTATTATTTTATTAGTGGAGACTTTTTTGGTAGATTATCATCTTTTTGAAAAGTTAATAGTCTATTTGACATAGTTTCTGAGGAAGGGGAAGTGTTTGCTGTTGAGTTATCTGTCCAGCTAGGGCTTTCCTCACTTAACCATGATTCTCAGTTTTATGTTTTTCTCCTAATAGTGCAATAGTGATTTCTTCTTTCTTTTTCATTAAACCTTGAGCACACAAAGATAAAAATCAAGTCGTAAGGCTGGAAAGGATAGTTATTTCTATTTCTAGAAAGGGCAGCTAGGTGGTAGAATGGAAACAGTGCAGGGCCCAGAGTTAGGAACACTCTTCTTTCTGAGTCCAAATCTGGCCTCAGACACTTATTAACTGTATGACCCTGGGCAAGTCAATTAACCCTGTTTGTCCCAGATTCCTTATGTCTAAACTGAGCTAGAGAAGGAAATGACCGAACAGTATAGTATCTCTGGCAAGAAAGTCCCAAATAGATTCACAGAATTATTCATGACAGAGATGACTAAGCAATAACAAAAATTTCTAGAAGAGTACAGAATCCCGTAACTTGACTCCTTCTGTATTAGCAATCAATTAACAGGAATTTATTAAGTATTTGCTACATGCCAGGTACTGTGCTGTGGATAAAGATGAAAGTAAAATAGCCATTACTTCAAGGATTATACATTTTGTCAGACAGATCCACTCAGCATTTCGTACGTCTGTGTTCATATAGCCTTACTATTGTCTAACTGAAATGACTTCTGATAATCATTACTTTTAGTTTTCTCTCCCTTAGCATAAATGATGACTGTAGTATCCTTCTTCACATGTGTGTTTGTGTGTGTGTGTGTGTGTGTGTGTGTATGCACATATACTTGTGTGTGTTCAGAAACTGATTAGTAACCCTTGGTTTATCAGCCCCAGTACATAATTAGAGGTAAATGAATTTTATTTGTAGAGTCATTCTGATGACCAAGATTTCATGTATGGGGAGTTAAACAAAAGCTTCACAGAAAGAAAATGAGAGATGTGGAAATCCATATTGAAAATTAAGTTATTTGTTGTTAGATTGACTGCAAACAACATAATATATGCTTTTGGTAAATTTGAACTATTAAATATCATTTTAAATTGGTATCTGATATATACTTTTAAAATGCAACAGCACTAGGATTTTCTTTCAACTTAGAAAATATTAACATTTAGAACAATCATCACTCAATAAGAATCAATTTTTTAACTAAATATTTACAGATTCTTGATTTCTTAAGCATGGATGAAGCCAAGGCGAACTCTGAGGTTCAAGTCCAGGAAAGGGGTTTTCGCAAAATTGCATGGGCATTTCTCAAGGTAATTTTTTAAAATGTTCTAAACATTTAAGATCTTCCTTCCTATTGCATGAAGCTATCTACCAGGGTCATACAGCAGAAAAATGCCAGATGCTAAATTTGAACTCAGTTCTTTCTGACACCAGGCCCCCAGCACACACACACATTCTCTCTCTCTCTCTCTCTCCTGTGCCATCATCTGCCTCCATCTTCTCTTAAGCCTAAGCTTTGAAAGGCATTTATTTTTAATTGTTAGTGGTCATATAGGACTGGGAGAGAAATTAGAGAAGATTTGGCTATAATAGAGATTCAGTAAAACTAGTGACAGGTCACAGTCCTGAGCCACCATACCCTGCTTTCTTAACTTTCTTGATGACACTTTCTCCTGGTTCCACCATTTGTCTGACTATGCTTCCTTAGTATCCTGTGCTGAATTATCAACTGCATCTCACTCTTAATGTAGGTGTTCTTTAAGGATCTGAGCTGGGTGATCTTTTATATTTTAGATTTATACCCTCCCTTGGTGAGCTCATAATTTCCTGTGGGTTCAATTCACACACATATCTGTATGCTCAGTCCTAATCATCTTCTTCCTTGACCAGTATTCCTTGATTTTCGCTCAGAATCTTAAATTCAACATGTCTGACATGGAATTCATTGCCTTACACCCTAAATTCACTTCATGGAAATTTTCCTTTTTCTGTTTTGAGCACAGTTGTTTTCCTAGTCCCCCAAGTTCCTAATCTTAGAGCCCAGCTAAGAGATTGGATACATAGATAGAGATATAGAAATATACATAAACTCTTCTTTTTCCTTCACTTCTAACCAGTTTATAATTCTCTCCAAGCATACTTTTATATCTGTAGTATCTGTTTCCTCTCTAACCTCAAGATTAATGTCCCTAATTACCCTATCTTTCCTCTAATGCATCCTCCACATAACTGCCAAAATAATCTTCTGAGATCTAGGGGTGACTATGTCATTTATTTGCTTAAAAAAGCCCTTCAGTTGTTTCCTTTTGCTTCTTTGATAAAATGCAAACTTGTAAATCTAGAGTCCAGGTTCCATTGTAGTGGCTTTTAAGCTATTTTCCCAGTCTTATTTCATAATAAAGTGCATTGGAGAGACTTCCAGGGGCAATGCCAAGATGGCAGAGTAGTAGAAACACTGCAGCTGAGTTCTCCCAACGTTCTCCTTTAAATAGCTTTAAAGTAATGTCTCAAATTGAGCTTTGGAGGAGCACAGCCAACAAAAGGTCAGGATAACCAGTAAAACTTAGGAGATCAGGAGAGGTCTGTGACACAAGGGTAGAGGTTGGTCTGGATAAATGATTTAGAAATAAAGAGTGATGTCCCCAGTAAATGAGGGGAGCATGTAAAAAGGTACCTCTCATGTCTGTGGATGATGGCAGAGTTTATGACCAAATGAGATAAAGAGGATCATGGGAACTAAAACGAATGATTTTGAGTATGTGAAATTAAAAATGTTTAGCACAAACAAAACCAAAGCAGCCAAAATGAAAAGTAAGCAGGAAAGTAGGAAAACTATTTTGCATCAGTTACATCTGATAATGCCTCATTTCTCAAATATTATAATGAACTGAGCTAAATTTATAAAAAGAAATGGACCACACTCAATTAATAAATGTTCAAAGGATACAACAGTTTTCAGAAGAAGAAGACAAAGCTATCAATAGTCACATAATAATGTTCTAACACACTATTGACTAGAAAAATGCAAATCAGAACAACTCTGAGGTACTACTTCATACCTATCAGATTGGCTAACATAGAAAAGAAAAGGACAGATACCAGAGGGTGTGAGAAAAACTAAGGTCACTTTGGCCGTTAGTGGAGTTATGAACTGGTGTCACCATTACAGGGAACAATTTAGAACCATCCCAGAAAAGCCTATAAAGCTGTATCCCCTCTGACTTGGCAATACTACTGCTACGTCTGTATCCCAAATAAATCAAAGAAAGAAAAAAGGACCGCCATGTTGTTGTTCAGTCATTTCAGTTGTGTCTAACCCTATTTGGGATTTTGTTGGCAAAGATACTGTAGTTGTTTGTCATTTCGTTTTCCAATTCATTTTACAAATGAGTAAACTGAAGCAAATAGCATTAAGTGACTTGCCCAAGGTCACACAGCTGGTAACTTAAGTCTTCCTGATTCTAGGCTCTTTTTGTGGTAACAAGAATTGAAAACTGGAAGGATGCCCATTAGTTGAGGAATGACTGAATTAGTTGTGGTATATGATTGTGATGGAATACTATTTTGCTATTAGAAATGACCAGGGTGATGGTGTCAGAAAAACTAGGAAAACTTACATGAACTGATGCAAAATGAAGTGAGCATAACCAGGAGAACTTTATCCTCAGATCTTAATAAGACAGGCAAATAACAATAGATAGGCAAGTTCCATTCAGGTTTTGAAATAGGGTATCTAGACTTATGTATGATTTAGTTTTTTTAGTTAGTCCACTGATACTTAAATCATGTCTTCTTGACCACTTTTCCAGATCAGTTGTTTTTGATAGAAGATGAGCTTACTTTTTTCTGATTTTACTGTAATCATTTGCTTTTGTTTTAATTTTTCTTCTTTACTTAGTCACCTATTTGTGCCTTGTCCAGTTTGATTTTTCAGGTAGTATGTTACATGAGTAAGTTTTTGTTGTTTCTCTACTAAGCTGTTTGTTGTGTTCCCATTTTTTTGCCCCTTTGGAGCTCAAGAATCTCCTTTCCAGTGCTTTTGTCTAGAGCTTTCTTTTCATATATTTGATTATTAAAAAAAAAATCCTTCTGGCTTCATTTCTTTCAGGAATTCCAGTAGACCTTGTGGCAAATCTGTGACTTTATTTGAGACTTTGGTTATAGATTTGGACGTGGAATTATTTTCTTTTTGGGGGTCTATACCTTAAGAATCCTTGGCTTCATAGTATTTCTTCATCATTGGAGTTTGCTTGTGCTCACTCATTTTTCTACTTACTGAATTGGAACTTTGCATTGGGGCCAGGCTTTGTGCACTTATGGGACAAATTGTGGGCCTTCTTTGATACTCATCTGTATTATTTTGACTCTGGATATTTTAAGTACCCCAGGAATGGGTGGCCAGCACTGTTAAGTGTTGGAGTATGCTAGGTACCTTGGGTACCTAGGGTACCTTGGATACGAGGTAGCATGGGATGATCTGAGATAGAGAGCACACTGATCATTGCTCTCTCAGTTTGGGCCTAGTTTGATGTCAGGGCAGCTGCACATATTTGTCAATGATGTCCAGTACAGCTGCAGGTTTAACGCATCCTTAGCTAAACTGAAGATTGGCCTCCTGTCTTCTTGCCTGTTGTTTCAGGCTCTAGATTTCCCTGGCTTGGTGCTAGTCTCTGAGCTGGAAGGTTTTAGACCAATCCTTTCTGTCTAGATCCTTTCCCTAGTACCTACAGGCTTTTGGCTGTCTGTACAGATTTGAGCTGGCAAGATGCACTTACTGTACTTTCTCTTTGTAATTCCTGGTCATTTCTCATCCCTGTGCTCTTTTTTTTATTCTTGCTAAAGCTGTTGTGAGAGAGTTATACTGTTCTATTTTTACTCACTTTTCCATCTTGAGGAGACTCCCCCACTTGCTCAATAACAAACTCTCTGCCATTTATACCTCACCCTCTTTTGCTCCTTCCATCATCTGGCATGCACTGAGCCCTGATTCCCTTTGGATGGCTACATTCCTGGCCACCTTTTCACTGTTGCTTGGAATGTTCCTTGCTTCCCATTGTCATTTCCAGATTCTCCCTCTATCATCATCCTTAAGTAACCTCTTCTTTTATGAAATTCATTTAGGTAAATTTATCCCCCAATCCACATCCCTGTAGCTCCATGTCTACTGATTCCCAGGACATTGTCTATCCTTGCAAATTTTTCAGTGCTTGCTTAGCCTTTCTCTCTACTGCAAATCCTGCCCTCATATCAGCTGTCTTCAGCATGCATAGTGATGTTTCCCCAAATACTCTTAACTTCACAGCTTCTTAATCTGATCATGTCCCATTCCTTGCTCTTTCCCTTCACTTTAGCTATACGTAAGGAGGGTCACATCCTTGATCCTGCCATCACCTACAATTGATTCATGTTCAAGAACTCTGGAATTCTTTTATCTTTACATCTATCTCTATGTCTCAGTCCTCTGAAATCTACTTTTTATCTACACCATGACCTCTTATCTCCCTGTACATATCTTTTATGTACCAATATATGTATATATTAACCTTCCCTCTTTCTATTGAAAACCTCTTGCATGTAGGGATAATTTTTGTTGGGTTTTTTTTTTTGGTCATATCCCCAACACTTAGGACATTACTTGGCATGTAAAAAGTGCTTAATAAATCCATTCTAATTGATGGATTGATCACCATTTTGTTAGGAGTTGTGTAGTAATGAGATCAAAGATACAGCTAGTGAAATTAGCAATAGTGAGCAGTAGGTTTGTCTCTTCTGCTGTGACAAAATCAACGCTCAAACTTTTCTTATTTTTCTATTGGGAAGTTAGGGAGGCTGCATTTTATTTAGAGCAGTAAGTCTTTGTTCCGTGTCATAATATTGCCATCTTGTGGCACTTTTGGGCATTGCCACAAAAGTTCCTTTAGGGTGTAAGACTTATAAATTGCACCTGAGACATGTTGGCATATTTTAATAACATTTTTATATTTGTGGATTATTAATTTCTTATTTTTATTGTTAGTCCATCTAGTTATCCAATGAAGCATTCAGCAAATATTAGGCTTCTAAGGTCTTTGAATGGTGAGTCAACTCAAGTTAAATTTGAGGTAGTAGCAGAAATCATCCTGTTATTCAACCTGTAGTCTACGACTTTGAGATTTATATTTTTTAAAGAAATATTAATTCATTTAGAATTTGTGAGAGTGGTAGTGACTTGGTGGAAGTTAATTTACTGCTTTCCTTACTATATTTGGATGATTCCAAAGATCCATGATTTAATTAAAATGAGTACTAACTCAATCCACGTTGACTGCAGCATCTCCACATATAGTTTCATGCCTTAATGTCACCATAAACATCATCCCCTGGTAGCCCTTCTGGTGACAAGCCTTTTCATATTTAGACGGTTACTAGATGGTAATTCAAAGTCAGCTTATTAGGATCTGCACGAGTTTGTTCTTTGCTGCCATATAGCCTTTGAAGATATAAGGTCACCTCTGTGCCACAGTTAATGTGTTGGAATAAGACTCTAGTGGATATAGTGGTTATAGTACTTAGAAGGAAAATAAAATGATCAAGTGGAAATGAATTTCTTGACTTTTTTTGCTCAGTTTTGTCTTACTCTTTGTGGCCCCATTTGGGACTTTTTTGGCAAAGATACTGGAGTGACTTGCCATTTCCTTCTCCAGTTTATTTTACAGGTGAGGAGACTGAGGCAAACAGGGTTAAGTGACTTACTCAGGGTTACACAGTTAGTGTCTGAGGCTGGATTTGAAGTCACTTCAGGCCCGGCACTGCATCCACTGCAACAGTGAATTATCTCTCTAATTGTTCCCCCTGTTGGTGCAGATTTCAACCCACCCAAACCTGCCTGTCCTGTGTGGCTCTTATCCATACCTTCCCGTAAATTTGCTCTAGGGGATCTGGGAGCCTTCTTCACTTTCGCCTAACATTAGGAAGATCCATTACTCTCCCTCCTGTTGTCTCAATCCAGTCAAACTGGCCTTCACTCCCTTATTCCCACATAATGTTCCAGCTCTGTTCTCCTAGGATCTTAACCTTGCTGTCATCCTCAATGCCTGTACCTCATATCCAGTCACCGACAAATCTTTCCACTTCTACATCTATAGTATGTGTCTGTTCAACCCCTTCTCTCTGTTCTCTCATCTGCTATCTTAGTTCAGGCCTTCACCATTTCTCCTTTCAAGTCTAACCCAAGCACTCCTTACCTCATAAAGCCCTTGCCAAAATCCCCTCAGCTCCCAGTGCTCTCCCTCTCAAACTACCTTGTGCTCAAGTTATGTTTAACTATTTTGCATTTATTTTCTTTATACTTATCCTATATAAGCTACATAGAATATGTATGTCATCGTTGTTTCTCTTGTTAGAATGGAAACTCCTTGTGAATGGGGACTGTTTAATTCATTGTGTCCATATCCTCTGCTCCTAGCACAGTGCCCATAGGAGGAGCTTGATAACTTGCTTGACTGGATGAGTGGAGTGCCTTTGATATCTGCTCGTTATCCTTTACTGCCTGGCCATTCACTTTATTTTATTTGCCTTTATTCAACAACTCACATAATAAAACTAATGAACATCAAAGGTTAAATAACACAGATTACCAAAAAACTTCTTTTCCTGATATATATTCCTCCTATCACCCAACCCTGCCACTGTTTCTGAGATACCTTTTATTCTATTAATTTATCTATAGGATTTAAAATTTTTACCACATGCCTATTAAGGTTACTCTCCACTTTTGTGTACCTTGCCTGTTTATCATGCTGAGGTTCCTGAGAAATATAACACAGAGGAAGTCCCAGACAAATGAAAATTATTCTGGATTGAATGTGTACCCTAAGTGTCTACCCTACCCTGGCTGACCAATCTAGAAGGAATCCTGAAATTCTCTTGACCTCTTTTTTTTCAGAGAACTGCCTAAGGTTGGCCCTTTGGAACAGTAGGTCTGCTTCCCCTCTTTTTGGTTCTAATCTAATCTTTCTAGCTCCATAAAACTAAGGGTACCTCCCAGGCCAGAAGCTCTGCTTTGGTCCTGGCTTTCACACCTGGTGGTTTTGTGACCTTGGGCAACTCATTTCACTCTTCTCAGCCTGTTTTCCTATCTACAAAATGGGAACGATAGTATTTGCAGAACCCACTTCACAGGGTTGTTATGAAAAGAAGGCTTTGTAAACTCTAAAGTACTATCTAAACACAAGTTATTATGTGGAAGAAGGGAAAACGGGGGTTGGTTAGCAAGCTGCCCTGAGACACCAGAGCAGGACGTGTTCCCTAGAAGGGGTTTTAGCGAAATACTAAAGATCCAAGATAACCTTAAGAACTTTTCCACTCCTGGAGTCTATAAAGAAGAATTTTTGATTTACTAGTGATTTGAAGTAGTTCTGAATTCATCACAGATATGTATGTATAGCTATTCGTAATTTTACTTCATCGAATCATTGAACTTAACCCTTCATTTTGTACATGAAAAAACAAACTCAGAGAGGGTGAAAGGTTTGCTTCAAGTCATATAGCTAGTTAGTGCTAAGGCCTACATTTAAGGCCATTTCTCCTGATTACAAAATAAATAATGGGTAGCCGTGAAGGTGGCTGAAGCAGGTGCTGTCAGGGCTTGGTCAGACCCCAGAGATGCCAAGAGCACCCCCTGCATCCTGGACCATCACCTGTCATCTTGATGACCCTGGAGCAGAGTGTGAGGCTGAGGACCTTGTGCCGCTCTGCCCCATTATAACATCAACTTCATGATGTCGTTGGTCTTTTATTCTGTTTATTCGGTTAGTCATACCCATAAGAATCTTAGCAAATAAACATAAGGCAAAACCAAGGTTATTACTGTCTTCTTGAGTGGCAGTTTACTCTAATTCCTGACCAGGTAAATAAGAGGAAATAAATTGTATTATAAATCCAAGGATAAAATGGACAAATGTACTCCTTTATATGCAAACTAAATGATATGCTAGTTGCAAGTCATTATTGTTTGGTTTTTAAAACAATTTCAATAGGTAATATTTAGTCCAGCTTGGTTCTTCTTATTGAGTATTCCTGAAAGTAATAATTCTTTTTTGTAAGAAATAATCTCTAATTACCTCCTTGTAGCACCAACATGATATTCACAGCACCTGTGGCAGCTATGAATATGCTGGCACAATTCTGAATTTTGAAATACAACAGACTGTCCACATGGAAGACACAACCAAAATATTTATTCAGACACCAGAAAGCCAGATCCATCATAGTAACAAAAATCTATACAAGATAACAATGCAGAGGGCAACATCAGCCCCAAGCCTTCCCTCTGTTAGGCTTCCCACAAGCCATCTCCCTTAAACCAATCACAAACAGGCTCTCTTAAACAAAAAACAAACTAGCTGTCCCACTCAGCTAGTTGCTACCTTTCCCAACTCTGTCGCTCTCTAACTTCCTCTCAGCTCTGTTCCACCCCTTCCTGTTCCACCCCTTCAGCAAGTTCCTCCTACCACAGACTCATGTTATTCAGACTTCCATGTGACCCAGGCAGGTCACATGGGCCTGTTAATGAATGGGAAAGATTTTCCATTTAAATTATTGTTACACTCCTTTAGCTAATTTAGACAAGACTGTCTCCAATTATTATGTAATGGTGAGACTTTACTAGCTCCAAAGAAATAGACCAGTATTTAATCTAGAGTCCATGCTGAAATCAGGAACTTTAATGAATTACCTTCATTTCAATTCCATGAAAAGAAATAATAAGGTGATTTATTATACTCTTTTTAAGGATGCTGAAAAACCTAAAATTTCTTGAGCAGAAAAATGCATTTAGCCTGTGTCTCTCTCAGGATGGTAGATTCATTTCTAAATGGAGAGTGAATAGAAAGTACAAGGACATGGATTTGTGCTTAATTGCTCTTTCTGCAGGCAATGATTTTGCCAATTACTCTTCAGCATAACCATGGTTTTAGTAAGGATTTGTAAGAACAAATAGTAGTCACAAATTGTCATTTGTTTCTGTTCAAATGAAATAAATGTAAAATTCTGAAACCTTGCAAAGTAAGAACTTTATTGGGTATGTACTATGGCAAAAGCAAGATTTGTTCCATTTAACCGTGCACTTTTCCCAATAATCCTGTGCAATTCTATGTCAAGAAAATCCTTTCCAGAAAATGTGATTAGATGTTTATTAAGTTTCTATTTGTCAAGTATGAATATATTAATGAGGCACTAGAAATACAAAGATTTTATTTAAGGTACTTTAAAGTTTTGCCTATTAATTTGTTTAACCCATTGAGTCAAATCATTTCCTTCCCTTCATCATAAGACTTACAAGTGGGGCATCTGAACCAACCAAAATGATATTTTGAGAATGAGTTCTTGATATTATTCTTATGGTTTGTTAATTTTTTTAGCTTGTAGGAGCCAATGGAGTTTTGAATATCAATGGGAAACTCCGTCTTCAATTATACTGTCCACCTCCTAGGATTAGATCACAATTGAATGTTATTGAGGTTTTTGAATGGTGGTCAAAATGTCCAAGGATTCGTTATCCATCAACATTATATGTAACCATAAAAGGCCTGAAACTCCCAGATCATGTAAGTTATTTTGTTTTTGGTATTTGTTAGAAATACAAATCATTTATTTTCTCAGAAGCTAAAATTAAGCAGAGACCAAATTTATTTTCCAGAGTAAGAAAGCCTTTTGAATCATTAAATCATAGTTTTTTTACAACTGGAAAAGGCATTAACTGGGAAATGTGGCATACTGGGTAGTTATCTACAGTAATTGCAAAAGTCTGAGTGTGGTTTGAAGCTTTAGCTATGGCTCTATGGCTATATTAAAAGACAGTTTGCTGAAGTATTTTTTTTATTTATGAGAAAATAACCAAAACTCTACAATGTTAAATGAGTTTGTGATCTTACTGATTTAAGAATCCTTCCAGTCATACAGCTCATAGCCCAGCAGTGCCTGCCTGCAATGTCTTCTTGTAACAGAAGGTTTACTCAGAATATTGTGGGGGTGGCTTTCTTGTATCACCTTCATATTACAAAAATAACATTGGAAGATGCAGAATCTCCCATGTGATCAGCCCCCTTTCCCCCTCTTATAGATTTCTGTTATAACATCTTTATGCTCCCCCATCATCATTGGTTGTAATAAATTATAGCTTGCTCATTTCTACCATGTCTCCTGACCATTGGCAATGGAGAGCCTAAAATTTTACTCTTTTTTTTAAAAAAAAGTCTGATTATAGTCATTAAGACAATATTTTTATGCTGTTAATATAGTCAGCCATCAAGTATTAAGCATTTACCATGTGTCAGGACTAAGCACTGGTCGTACCAAGAGAAGCAAATACACTGTTGTCATCAAGAATCTCCCACTCTAATCTAAAGAAACAATATTTAAATAACTGGACATATAAAATGCATATAGAATAGATGGATGTAAATCTCACAGAGAAGGGTTGGGGGGAATGGGAGAGGGGACCAAGTGGAGCCTAGGAAAGACCTTCTGCAAAAGGTGGAATTTTAATTGGGCCTTGAAAGAAGTCAGGGAAGCTAAGAGGCAGCATTGAGAATCCAGAATATTCCTGGCATGGGGACAGCCAGGGCCATGGCACAAAAATAGGGAATGGTGTGTTCTGTGCTAAGAACAGCAATAAAGGCAGTGAAGCTGGATCATAGAGTACACAAAGGAGAGTAAAGTGTGAGAAGACTGAACAGGCAGGGAAGAGGCAGATTGAGAAGGGTTTTAAATGCTAAACAGAGGATGTTTGATTCTGGAGGTAATGGGAGGCAGCCAGTGGAGTTTATTAAGTAATGGAATGGCATGATCAGACTTGCACTTTAGGAAAATCTCTTTGATGCTCCGCCAGTGGAGGGTAAATTGGAATAGGGAGGAATGTGAAGCAGGAAGACTGACCACAAAGCAATTGCAGTAATTCGTTCCACAATCATGAGGACCTTTAGTAAAATGTGTGTCAAAAGGAGACATATATGAGAGATGTTAAGGTAGAAAAAGATTTGACAACAGGCTGGACATGTGAGGTAAATATCAGTGAGGAATGATGCTCAGGTTTTCCTTTCTGGGTGACTGGGAAGATGATAGCTCTAAAAGGTTTAAGATAATAGCTTTAAAAGCATAACGATATTCTAGCTTAATACATCCTATTAAATATTAAAGGATATTGCCAGTATGGTTGTACATGAATCAGTTATAAAAGGTTACTGTAGCAAAAGGTTGATTCTGAAATGAAATTAGGAAATCTACATAGGATAGAAAATTACTCCTAAAGACTTAATTATAATAAATTACAAATTTCACTAATACTGGTTAGTATAACTCCAGGGTGTTATTTCACAACTGAAGCCAAGTAACCCAGGAAAAGAGAACCAAAAGCTTATGATTATATGATAGAGTATGAACGATTTCAAAGTTAAGAATTTCTTAGAATATTGTATCATTTTGGTATAGGTATTGGTAGAAGGTGGTAAGAACATAATACTTATTAAGTAGAAAAGCACAGGAATGGAAATCTTTCCACTTAATAATGTTAAAAATACTTATATATCAGTATTTCAGAGTTCTGGGAGGGCCATCATTTAAGGCAGCAAACCCTCTTGTTCTTGTTTGCATTCATTTGTGAATCTATGTCTGTGAAATAAGAATAGGAAAAAAAGTCAACTGGTTCAAGTATTATTTTTGAAAAATTCCCCCCCGCATATTGATTGTTTTTAGATCTTAAAACATTTTGTGTGCTCTAAATATGGGCTTTACAAGATTGTTGTATCTAATTAATTACAGGTAGATCCTTCTTTTCGTTCTATGATGGCACTTCAACAGGAACAAGGTAGTACATCATACTGTGAACTTCAGAAGGAGACAAGTAAAAGAGGTCATGAACCAGTTCCAGAGGACCAAAAGGAAATAATAAAGTGGTCAAGGTTGCCTGGGCAGGTGCGAGATTTTGATAATATCAAAATTCATTTCTAGGTTAATGCCCTTTATACATTTATTTCAAGCTATAGGAGATATTTCCACATAGGCGATTAATAAGTGTTTGTGTATTTAATTTGAAACATCCTCAGACTAGCTAGACAACAACTGCAAAAACTGAGTTTTTCTAGAAGGCCCTGGTACAAATGTAGCTCTGTCTTTTGCTTAGTTGGATGTGTCGCCAGACCCTGGTTCTTCAGTTCATGTTGGCTTTTCCATCAATCATGCTCCCAAACCTATCTTTCTATGAGAAGTAGATCTTTTCTTCTGTTCATTTAGTCATTCAATAAATATTTGTCAAGCATCTGTTAGATGTATAGTGGTGTGCTGGATGCTTTCAAGGATATAATGGGCATATATTAAGCACCTACTATATGCAAGTCACTCTGACATATTCTGGGGCATACAAAGATATATAATATCTTTAAAGAGCTAAGGTGAGGTGATGGTGATGGCCAGGGGTCAGGAGAGAATGTAGCATGTATAAAGAGGTGAAATATACTACCCCCTCCAATTTATCACCTGATTGACTCCCAATGCAGATTGAGACTTATGGATTATTTTCTTAAACCTAGCCAATGTGGTATTTTTTTTTTTTTTACTTCATTGTACATAGTTGTAATGGGCTTTGTTTTTTCTTGCTTTCTCATTTGGGGATGAAGGGGGGAGAGAAAAAGTTTGATCCTGAAAATAAAATTGACTTAAAAAAAAAATAATACAAGGTAGGATATAATGGAGACAAGGATATAATTAAGATAGAGTTCTAAGGAAACTTAAGAAAGAGAGAACACTTTCATTTGGGATTGGGGAAGGCTTTGTGGAAGAGGAGATGTCCAAGGTAAGGTTTGAAGGTTGATCAGAATTTTAAGAAGTAGAGATGAGTGTTTTAATGCACAGAAATGGAGATAACATGTTAAGTTTGGGTAATAATTCTAGCTCTGTTTGGCTTGAAGGTAGAGTGTGTGATGGTAACAGTATGAAATATGTCTAGGAAAGTAGATTGGAGCCAGATCTTGGAGGAACAAGGGAGGCTAGGGAGTTTGTACTTTGTTCTAGAGACCAGGGGGTTTCTCATAATTTTTGAGCAAGGTGGCCACACTTATGTCTTCTCAAGCTTATTCTGAAGTATGTATTGGTGAAAAGAGTGATTAAAGGGACAAGATCATGAGTTAAGTTTTAGGTTTTGAGAAGGAGGTGTTAGCAGCTCATTTAGGTAACACCCAGGGCAACTCTCTAGAGGGAAGTTGGAGATTCAGAACTGGAATTCAGGGGAGATATGTATATCCAGTGGGGTTGGATGCATATGCTTAGCAGTCAGCAGTCAGCAGTTTTAAGGTATTTTAGGAGCCAGCATCCAGTCAAACACTATCATTTATTAAACATTGAGGTGATCATTGAACCTATGAGAATAGATGAAATCACAAATAGAATTTAGAGTGAAGAGGAGAGAAGAAAAGCACTAGGACAGGGACTCCCACACTTGAGAGGTGGGGAGGAAGATGATTTCCAGTAAAAATGATTGAAAAGGAGCAGTCAGATAGATAAGAGAACCAAGAGAGGCCCTGGGTGGAAAACAAGAAGAGCCCATACTAAAGAGGAAAGGGCAGTCACCCATATTGATTGGTGCCAAGAAAGGTCAAGGAAAATTAAGACAGCGCTAGCAACTGAAGCAGTTATTGTTGGTCTTTTAGAGAGCAGTTTTAGAAGTCTTAGGGTTGAGAGCCAGATTTCAGGGGGGCCCTATGGAAGCAGCAAATAGACTATATACTCCCAGGACTAGCAGTGAAAAAGAGAAGAGAGCTGGGACAATCTTTTGAAGGGGAGCAGGGTCAAGAAAATTTTTTAATGGATAGGGAGAACCTGAGTATATATTTTAGGCAGTGAGGAAAGAGCCAGTAGTTGGGAAAAGACTAAAGAAGGAGATGATTTTTATGGCAGTCTTACAGAGGAGGAAGTATAATCAAGAGCAGCAGTGCAGGCATTAATCTTGGAAAAGAAAAGAGTCAGCGCTATGGTTGGAAATGAAGAAAAAATGGGTAAAAATATAAGGAGATTTTTCAGGTGTGAAGAAAGGAAGACAGGCAGGGTTATGATGGATGTCTCATTCTCAATAAAGCTGAAGTTAAAGTTAAAGAAAGATAGCAGAGAAAGGAGTTGAGACTTTAAGGAGAGAATATATGAATTTGAACTGCAACGATAAGATATGTAATAATCGAATGAACATAAAAATTGTGCCTCAGTGGGGGTCTGTTTGAGGTTAGATGACATGAATTTGTATTGGACCCAGTAAGCATAGTTTCATGACTCTCAATCAGTATTCTAATCAGGCAAATGGTATTAGGAATTCGTGGTTGAGGATTAGTGTTTGAACAGAGAGACAAGGGATTCAGGAGATTCAAGAAATGAAGATGCTGCCTTATTGAACTGGTTTAAACCTACTTTGTTTCAGGTCCAATACTAAATTCTGGGGGTGGGGGAGAAGGGGCATGTGAAGAAAAAGGGGAAAAAGACTAATGAGTTAGACAATATGCATACAACTGTGTACTGATGGTGTAAACAGGGTAGCTTGGGATTCATCTCACAGGGAAGGCTCTTTTGGGAAAGGCTTTTGTAGAATGTGGTACTTTGGGTGAAACTTGAAGGAAACCAGGGAAGTTGGGAGGTGGAGATGAGGAGGGACAGAGCACCAGACATGGGGAAAGCCAGTGAAACTGCCTGGCTAGAGATGAAGTTCTGTGTGTAAGGGATAGCACAGCAGCCTGTTTCTGAGGTTCACAGTCTGTGGCAGGATGTAAGTAAGACATAAGAACACTGGAAAGGTAAGAAACAATCAGGTTATGGAGTGCTTTAAAAGACAGACTTTATAGGCTAATAGGGAGCCATTGGAGTTGACTGAAAGGGTTGTCACTATGAAAAGAATCAAAGTGAAGCCAGAACAGAAGTTATAGACTGGAGGAATAGGGATATGTCACTAAGGGACTTTCCAGCTCTTCATCTTTGATCCAGTGAGCATGGTGAGCATAAAAGACATCTTTCCAGTGACCCAGTTTCACAACCTCAGTGGCATCCTCAAGTCTTCTTTTACATTCACTTCACACATCCAGTCTGTTGTCAGCTTTTGTTTCTACCTTCAAAACGTAGTCATCTCCTTATTTCCATTCACATAGCCACCATCGAGCTTTCATTATCTCAGTAACCTGCTGCTTGCTCTCCTTGACTTAAGTCTCTCCCCACATCAGGCCATCCTCTTTTCAGCTGCTAAGGGGATCATCTGAAAGTGAAGGTTATATACCCCTACTCAGTGAACTCCAGCGTTCCTTATTATCTCTAGGATCAAATATAAAATAACTCTTTTTGACTTTTAAAGCCATTACAACCTTCCCTGTTTCTACTTTTCCAATGTTCTTATACTTTACTCCCTTCTAAGTACTCTACAATCTAGTGACTGACCATGTTGCTGTCCTTCAAACACGACACTCAATTTCCTAATTCTGTGCCTTTTCCTTGGCTGTTCCTCATGTCTGGAATGTTCTCCTTTCTCTTCACCACCTCCTTGCTTCCTTTGTTTCAGCTCAAATCCCACCTTCCGAAAGAAGCCTTTCCTAACACTTACCTTCTCCCCTCACCCACTGCTAGCACCTTTTCTATAAGATTATGTCCCATTTAAACTCTCTGTATAGTTTATGTGCTTCCCTGTTCTCAGATGATGCCTAGCATAATGCTTGGGCCTAGAGTCAGGAAGACCGATATGGCCCTTAGATACAAACAAGCTGTGCAACCCAGAGCAAGTCATTTACTCTCTGCCTCAGTTTTCTTAACTGTAAATGGGGATATTACAGCAAGCACCTACCTCACAGGGTCTTTGTGAGGATAAGATAAGATGATATTTGTAAGACACTTAGTACAATGGTTGCGAAATAGTAACATGCTTAATAAATAGTTGCTCCTTTCCTCTCTGGTGCATTGATTTCACATTAACAACATAAATACCAATAATAGCATGAAAATGTATAAAATCATGAGGGTTAATACACTGGAGCTGTATTTGAATATTTGGAAGTTTGACTACAAGTAAAAGAAAGTATAGTACTTGGAATTTTTTCTTATATGGTTATATAGGTTGAAAATAGAAATTACATTCAGAATCTTCAGTGTAATCATTAATGACTTTGTAATGTCTCATATGCAATAAGTGCTTGATAAATTTTTGTCAAACTTCAATTTGAGTTCATATTTATTAAAGGGATGTTGGGTATGTTTGGCATACGTTCCCAACTTTTGAGCAAAATTCCAGGGAGATCCATTTCCAAACTGTCTTAACAAATCAGCCCTTTTATTCCTTGTCAAAGACGTAACATTAGACTTCAGTAGGGCTCAACATCCTTTTCTGATGTACTCATAACAAGTCTTTCATGTAATTAGTGAAATGGTTTATTTACTCCTAATTTTTTGGTGATAAAATGTATTTGATAAGTTTATAAAATTATCAGGAAAATTTTAATATAAACCTTTCAACTACTAGAAGTATTGTTTTCTTATCATGTTGCAAAGATTTCTTATTAGTTCATAGTAAAATTATATCAGTCTGCCCTCCCAAAATATTGACAGTTTAAAAAAAGGAGTACTGTTAAAATTAAGTTTAATGGAATGGTTTCTTGGATTAATTCTTTCTCGTAGCAAAATTGTGAAGCAATGTAGAAATTAGAAATCAAAGTGAGATAAGGAATATAAATGACAAAAACTATTGCATTTCTGAAGTTTAATTATTCCATGTATTTGCATTTTCTTTTCCCTTAGTTTCTTTAGATTATTGGAAATGTTACAATGAGAAATTCTACATTTTAATATATTCCTGTTTTCACATAGAAACCATGGTCTCTTTTTTATCCTTGTAGTTTCCTAAATAGTTAACTAGGGAACCCTAAGTGGACCTCTCTGAGGTATAAGCTGTAGGAAAGTGAACTTGTAAAGGGATTGATTCTCCTTTTTTCCTCACTACTCCATAGAGATATGAAAAAAGAGATCTAGAAGATAAGCTTTTAAAAAAAATATTTTTTTCTTCCTGCTTCCACCTGCTCTTTTAAAATTTATGCAGCCCAATGATGAGACACATAAAGAATTCAGTAGTAAAAATGTTTATAGTAACTCTTTTTGTGGTGGCTAAGATTTGGAAGTGGAGAGGATGCCCGTCAATTGGAAAATGGCTAAACAAGTTGTGGTACACGATTGTAATGGAATATTATTACATCATAAGAAATGAGAAGCAGGGTGATTTCAGAAAAACCCGGAAAGACTTACGTGAATGATACCAAGTGAAGAGAGCAGAACGAGGAAAACATTGTATACAGTAACAGAATTATTATGTGATGAAGAACCATGAATGATTTAGCTATTCTCAGTAATACAGTGATCCATGCAATACAGTGATCCAAGATAATCCCAAAGGATTTATGATGAAAATGCCATGTACCTCCAGAAAAAGAACTGTTGTTGTCTGAATACATACTGCGGCATGCTATTTTTCTGTCTTTCTTTCCTTCATCCTTCCTTCCTTTCTTTGTCTTTTTTTTGTCCAAATCTTCTTGCACAAAATGACTAATATGGAAATATTATATGAGATTGCACATGTATAACCTATATCAAATGGTTTATCATTTTAGGGAGGGAGGAAGAGAGGAATGAAATTTGGAAGTCAAAACAAACAAACAAAAAGAATGTCAAAGAATTGTTTTAACATGGAATTTTACATGTAATTTACATGTAATACAAATAATAGCAAAATGTTATGAAAAAGAATTCAGTAGTAATTAAAATTATCATTGAATCATCATAGACGTTTAATTTACCTAACTTTATATGGGAAATTGTATTCAATAGGTTTGCCGTATCCCAAACAAGCACCTGTTTTCACTGCATGCAGGAGAACGAGGATGTTTCTGTATTAATTTCTCCCAGAATGGAAGAATGTTAGCAGCAGCATGTGCTGGCCATGATGGGTATCCTGTTATTTGTAAGTGGTAAACCTGTATGTTTCATCTGAATTTTTATGGTCTGTAGGAGGATACTAAAGAGAAGCACTTGAAATTTTTACATTAGTTTTTTAAAAAACTCATTACAATTCTTATTTTGAGACCAAAAAGCTTAGTTGCCTAAACTATACTAACATTAATCACTTTTTGTGGTACTATGTAACATGTATCAGTTGTTTAAAAGAAAGATCGAATTAAAGATAATAATTTTGGTTCAAGGACATACTACAGTGGTAAAAACCTTCCTAATTCAAATTTGTTGAATTATTCCACATTTCAAAACACTCACGATATTAATCAACTTAATGAATCTATTAGCAAATATTTATTGAGTACCTACTATGTGTCAGGTGTTTGGGATAAATGTATGAAGACTGAGACAATCCCTACTCATCAGGGACTTCCATTTTAGTAGGGAAGACAGTAAGTATATAATTAAATATATACTGCATAAATATGAAGTGAATACGAATAAGTACCCATATATGCAAAGTAATTCATTACAAGGTAGTTTGAGAGAGAGAGAACTAGGAATTAGGGGTGATCAAGAAAGACTTCTTACAAAAGATGGTTCTTGAGCTGCATGTTAAAGGAAGAGAAGGATGTCATGAATAGACATTAGGAGACCCCTGTCCAGACAAAAGCACAGAGAGATGAGGTGCAGTGTCATGTGTGAGGAACCAGAAATCCAGTTTGGCTGAATCACAGAATGCAGGAGGGAGGGCCATGTCCGGTGAATCTGCTAGAAAGGTGAGTCAAGGGCAAGTCATATAGAGTGGCTACTGAAGTTAGGAATAGGGGAGTTACATGGTCAGTTACAGACTAAAGGAGCAGAATGGACTGGATTGGAAAGAGTCTTGAGGCCCGAAGACCAGTTAGGAAGCTGTTGCAATAGGCTCTGAGAAGTGGTGAGAGCCTGAACAAAAGAGGCAGCTGTGGGAGTAGAGAGAAGGGGTCATGTGGGATAAAAAACAACACATTTTTTTTGGTGGTTCAGTCTCTTTAATTCACTTTCAGTCACATGAGATGTATAGGAGACAATTACAAAACACAATGGGGAGCTCCTGAGGGCTAGTCCAGTCCAAGGCCTGGATGGTGGTGGGAAAGTGGGTGCTACAGGTCAGCCTACTATAATGTCGGATCTCAGGAAAGATCCTCTGCCTCCCAGCATAGGCTCAACGTTAACTGAATTCAAAACTGAACTAAGGACAGAGCCAATAAAAACAACTGAGACGCTGGGTATGTGAAAATAAGAAGGGCAAGATCTGGTAACTGATCTGAAGGAGAATCAAGGATATCACCAAGATTAAAACCTCAAAAGGCTAAAAGAAATGGTGGTATCTTTAGCAGAAATAGAGAAGTTTGGAAATGTTTTTTGGCAAAGTTCATATTTTCTTTTTTTGATCATGGTGAGTTTGAGATGTCTGTGGGACATCTATTTTGAAATGTCTGCAAGGAAACTGATACTGACAGAAGAGATACTGACAGTAATAGGAAAGTTCAAAAGAGGAAAGAGTGTGAGAGGAAGGATAATGAGTTTAAGTTCAGATACACATTGAGTTTGAAATTCCTGTGGGATATCTAGTCAGAGGTGTCCAAAGGCAATTAGTGCTGTGAGACTAGAGTCAGGAGAGAGACTAGAGTTGGATCTATAGATCTGGGAATCGTCTGCATAGAGATGATAAATGAACCAATAAGATAGATGATGAAATCACTAAGAGAAACCGTATAAATGAAGCAGAGGAGGGGGAGAGAGAAAGAGAGAAAACGCACCTTGAAAGAGGAAAGACTATATAGGTGAAGGTGATTGACAGTGTCAAAGGCTGCAGAGGGCTCAAGATATTGCCAAGATGTGGCATCTAAGAGATCATTGGTGATTTTGGAGAGGACAATTTCAGTTGAATAAAACTGGCAGCTACATCGAATTGGGTTTAGAGTCAAAGGAGCAGAAACTAAGTGGAGGCAATGATTGGAGTTTAACCATAAAAAGGAGGAAATTTAGGAGAATGGCTAGTAAGAATAGTGGGATCACTATTTTAAGCATGAGGAAGATAAGGATGTATTTGTAGGCAACAAGGAAATAGCTAGTAGATAGGGAAAGAATGAAAATTAACGAAGGAGTGAGTATGATTGAAATGACAGTTTGCTGGAGAAGGTGGAATGGAATGAGAATTAAGGGTACATGTTGAGGTGTTCAATTGATAAGGAGAAGGGCCACTTGTGAGATCGAGATGAATTAGGAGATAGTGGGGGAAAGACATTTAAGTCACGTGAGATGAACAGGAAAGAAAAGATTTCCTTGCACAACCTAAATCACTAAAATCAAGCTCATTGAAAATAAACTTTCTTTTATTTTTAATAGTAATTACTCAGCCTGAATTGTCATCATAAACTCCATTCCAAGAAATAATTCTCTGTTACTCAGCTATTTATTTGGTAATTTAGGGAAGGAAGACAATAGGAGCTAAGAGGATCAAGAACGCTTCATGTAGGTCCTGGTTTAACTGAGTCTTGGAAGGAAAAATACACATCCTCAAAGATAGTGGTGAGGAGAGAGTGCTTCAGGCATGGGAGACAGCCATTCCAGAGGCCTTGGGAAATGGAAGAGGAGTGTCATGTTTGGGGAACAGCAGAAAGGTCAACATAGCTATACTTGTCGTTGTGGGAAGGAGAGTGCCAGACACAAGAGATTTTATTTGATTCTTCTGCCAATAGAGTTTTGGAGATTAGACAAATAATGATTTTTCTAATAAAATCAGGGAAGTTTGGTATAAGGACGAGTTTGTGGAGAATGATAATGAATTGTATTGGACAAGTTGAGTTTTACTGTTTGTGGGACATAGAATTTGAAATGTTCGATAATTGATTGGTGATATAGAGTTTTATCTCAGGAGATATGTCTAGGGCTTAACTGTATACAGAGGATAATTATTATGGGGGCTGATGAGGTAACCAAGTAAGAGAGTAGAGAGGGAGAAGAGAAGAGGCTGGGGCAGAGTCTTGAGATAACACCTATGAATTAGGGGGCATAATATGGATGATGTTCCAGCTGAGGTGACTGAGTTAGAGTGGTGAGATAGGTAGGAGGAGAAGGAAGAGAGAGTGATGTTGAAAGAAAAATAAAAAAAAAAAAGGAGAGGTGGTCAGTAGGGTCAAATATTGGAAAGATCATGAAGTAAAGGATTGGAAACTATAGATTTGACAATTAAGAGATCATTGGTAATGAGAGAGAGAGAAAGATGTTTCAGTTGTATCATGAAGTCAGAAGCCATATTTCAGGGAAGGAATCAACATGTAGGGAGAGACAAAAGATTAGAAGTCTGGGTTAGAACTTTGCCTATTTTAGTTTAATTTTCAACCATCCTACTTACTGAGCAAACATTAAAGCAGATAGTTAAATGAGGGGGAGAGTTTGAGGCAGTAGTATGTTGTTTGGTCATTTCAGTTGTGTCCAGCTCTTTGTGATCCTATTTGGCGTTTGTCTTGGCAGAGATGCTGGAATGGTTTGCCATGTTCTTCTCCAGCTCATTTTATAAATGAGGAAATTGAGGCAAACAATGTAATGTCTGTAAATATCTGAGGCCAGATTTGAACTCAGGGAGATGAGTCTTCCTGCCTATAGTCCCAGCACTCTATCCACTGTACCGCCTAGTTGCTGCTTAATATATAGTTAATCTAAATCAGTTATTCCAAGCAGAGGAAATATATAGTAGAGTGAAAAAGTAGGCAACTTGCTAATCCCATGTAATTTAAGTATGTGGTTTAAATTGTTTAAAGTGGTATTGTATTAGTGTATTAACCACTAGGTGGGAGTAGATGTTTATAAACTTTTCAGGTAATGTGGCAGAGATGAAATTGAAAATTTTCATTTTGGGGATATATTTTAGAATAATATTCCACTATTTTAGCTTGATCAATTTCTAACCATATTAGTGCCAAATATTTCTTAAATTTTAGGGATATTTTAAATTATTAGAACGTGAAATTTAAGTGAAACATGTCCAGATAACTACAGTTATCCCTTAGGTTTCTGTTCTGGGACCTTTTCTCTTCTCCCTCTCTGCTTACTTCACTTGGTGATCTCATCTGTTCCTATTTTTAAATTATCATTTCTTTGCTGATGATTGTCAGATCTACCTATACTACCCTAAAGTCGGCTGACCTCCAATCTTCCTTTTCAGACATCTTAAACTTGATGTACAGTAGATATCTTAAATTTGACATGTCCACAACAGAACTCATTATCTTTCCTCCAAAATTATTCTCCTCTTTTATATTTCCTATTACAGTAGGGGGAAAGAACCTCCTCCAAGTTTCTCAGGCTCACGACTTAGGGATCATCCTGAATTCCTCACTATCTCTCAGCCCTCATATCCAAACTATTGCCAAAGCCTTTTGATTTCACCTTTGCATCTCTCAAATATTCCCCCTTCTCTCTCCTGACACTGCTACTACTCTAGTACAGATCCTTTCACCTCCCACCTGGTCTATTTCACTGCCCTGTTGTTTGGTCTACCTACCTCAAATCTCTCCCCACTCCAATCCTTTCTCCATTCAACCCCCAAAGTGATTTTCCTGAAGAAAAGGTCTGACCATGTCACCCTTCTACTTAGTGAACTCTAGTAGCTCCATGTCACCTCCAAGATCAAATTTTTAAAATGCTCTATTTGGCATTCAAAGCCCTTCCTAACCTATCTCCCTCTCACCTTTCTAGTCTTCTTATACCTTACTCCCCCCCAACACATGCTCTTTGATTCAGTGACACTGGCTTTTCCATGAATAAGACCCTCCATCTCTAGGCTCTGGACATTTTTCCTGGCTGTTTCCCACGTGTGGAATGCTCTCCCTCCTCATTCTGCTAGTGGCTATCCTGGTTTCCATCAATTCCCAACTAAAATCCCATTTTCAACAGGAAATCCTTTCTATTATAGTGCCTTCCCTCTCTTTATTGTTAACTAATTATCCTATATGTATATGTTGTTTGTACATATTTGTATATTTGTTATCTGTTTCATAAGATGGTGAACTTGTTGATGGCAAGGATTGTCTTTTGCTTCTTTTTTGTGCCAAAGAGGGCTTAGCACAGTGTCTGGAACATAGTAGATGCGTGATAAATATTTATTGACTGATTCTGAATTCCAGCCATACTGGCTGGATTCTATTCATGATTCCTCACACACAAAACTTCATCTCCTCCCTCAGTGTTTTGTATTATCTTTTCTTGCTTGGAGAGTACTCCCTTACCCCTACCTCTGGGAGCTCCTGATTCCTTCTGGACTTATCTCAAGCATCATCTGGTTTATGAAATTTCCAGGTATCCCCTACTCCCACCCATTGGGGAACAAAACTACGTTGTATTCATTGTGTATATGTTCTGTAAATACATACAAGTATGTATGTATGTTTTCTCTCTTCCATTAGAATATAAGCTTCTTGAGGGCAGGGATTGTTTCACTTTTGTCTTTGGGTGCTTAGTATTTTGCATGGTGCCTAGAACTAGTAAGCACTTAACAAATGCTTCTTATTTGATTGTGTAACCTTTAAAAACAATTTTTTGAGCAATGATTTTTTGAGATCAGTAGTACAAGTCATAGCCCTGTTTTCCAGATGTGAAGACCAGATAAGTTTGTGAGAGGTTAAGTGATTTGCCCTTATTCACACAACATATAAGTGATCTTGATGGGATCTGAACCCCAGTCTAGCACTATTTCCTAACATGCCATTATGCATTCAATGTATGGTCAGGTGATATTGAAGCACTTGAGACTACTGGAAAAATTTCTTATGTAGAACATGAAATTGTATTTGTCTTGATAATTTTATTTGTTTACTTGGTAAACTCTTCAAAAAAAAATACAGATGTGAATCTTAGCCCACTTCCATTTCAAATGGTTACAGATTATTAAGTTTTTTATATACAATACTCTGTGAATAGCCTATTCACTAATTTTCAAATCTTTTTTCTTTAGTATATGAAATCCCTTCAGGACGTTACTTGAGAGAATTTTGTGGTCACCTCAATATTGTTTATGATCTTTGCTGGTCCAAAGATGATCAACATCTCCTTACTGCATCCTCTGATAGTACTGTCAGGTCAGTATAATTCAGGAGAGATTACTGCAAATATATCTGAGTCTAAAAGGAAATCAAGAGAGAAAAAAGAGTACAAATATAGTTTCAGCTATGTACAGTGATATGCCTATGTCAGATATTCATTTTACAAATTGATTATGTAATATTAAATTTCTGGGCTAAGCACAATTTTTAAATGTATGTTTGATTTATCCTCTATATATTTTCAATTCTTTGCTAATGAGAACATATTTGTTACAAGTTTCTTTTAAAAAGGGTATTTTAATACCTTATTTTATTATGCTTTCCCTGGAAGTATCTTTTATGAAAATTAGAATTCGTCTTTCCATCACCTTCAGTTTAATTAATATAATAATGAAATACACATTAAAGTATAATGGTATAGTAAGAATGGGGGACTCTGAAGACTAGGTGACCATTGTGACCTCTAGCCCCCAGTGTACTTATCTGTAACATGGAAATGATAATTTTATAATTACCTATTTTGCTAAATTGTAAGGACCAAACAAAACAATTTATGCAAAAACATTTACTAGAGTCTATATCTGAGAGATCCCATTGTAAATAACCAGACACAAAGAAGAGGAAGAGAAAGAGGAGGAGGGAAAAGTTGTCAGGTTGTGGTCCAGAGTATGAGCCTGAGAGGACAGTGCCACAGGGTGCTCTGCGTGCTGGAACCGTAGCTTTTTGGTGTGCTGTAGTGCCAAGCTTGTTATTTCAGTCTGTTGGGGAATTTTGTTTTCCTTTCTCAGTACTTTCTCTCTGATTTTATAATGTTAGTCAATGATAAAATAGGATTTGCATTATAGCAAAATTTTCAGAATGCAGTTATTATATAAAGTGAAAGGTACTTGTACATTGAAATGAAATTTAATATATACTTAATTTTTATTTCAGTCATGTTTTATTTCATTCAAGATTTTCACTTGCTTATTTTATGTAATTTATGTAATTCTAATCTGAGTCCTAACATTTGTTCCTTTGTATATGTCGGATCCTGCCTCTTTTTTTGTGTTACACACAGTTCTTATCTTAAGAATAATAGCTAGCATTTATATAGGGCTTTACAAATATCCCAGTTAATCTGCACAATAACCCTGAGGGTGGGTGCTATTATTTTCAGCATTTTACAGGTGAGGAAACTGAAGCAGACAGAGTTAAGGTATTTCATTCAGGGTCACAGCTAGTAAGTGTGGTAGGCTGGATGTGAGCTCAGGGCTTTCTGACTCGAGGTCAGTATCCACTGTGCCACCTTGCTGCCTCAAAACAGCCATTTTAGACTTTGATCCTTCAAGTGGCTGAGTCCTTAACGACTTAGCAGTTCAGTTTCTTTGGGAATTTTCAGGTCTTATATATACCTCTTTGTTTCTTAAGAATTTTTTAAAAGCATGGAAATGTAGGGGCAACTAGGTGGTGCAGTAAATAGAGCAAGAGCCCTGGAGACAGGAAAGCCTGAGTTCAAATCAGATCTCAGATACTTAACTCTAGCTTTGTGACCTTGGGCAGGTCACTTAACTCTGATTGCCATACCTCCTCCCTCCAGAACAAACAGACAAACAAACAGAAAACCAAACCAAAAAAAAAACCCATGAAAATAATAGTACTTTCACTTTATCCATTGATCTTACTCTGCATTTAAACAGTTGTTTCTAGTTTTGAACTTGCTCTTTAAAGGTCTCTGAAATAGGAAAAATATTTCAAATTATGAAAAAAATAGCTTAAATATATCTATTTCTGATCTTTTAGCCCATGTGAAATATAAAAAGCATGATAACCTGCTTATTAGGAAGAGTTCTAAGGTCAAACCTCTTGTGTTACCCCCGTCACTCATTAAGTGGACTTTCTGAGTGCCTACAGTTTGTCCTAGAAAAGTATTGTGTTCAAAAGAAATTGAGTTTTACAGAAGTAGAGAGACTTACCCAAGGTCACACGATAAGTAATGGAATTAAGACCATGAGCCTGGTCCCCTGAGCTCCAAAGGATTTCCTCTCTAACCCACTACCTCCCATAAACCCTTAAGCTTATGTTGAAGAATGCAATAGAGGTTTTAGTTTCAATGAGAGTAACGTTTATCCTTTCTATTTCGAGAAGGGGAGATGAGCTTCAAACTTGTAATTTCATTAGTATAACAAACTTCTGCTGAGGAAAATCCCTCTACTAATCCCTCTACTATTGGCAACATTGTCTTAGAGAGATGCCCACTATACTGAGTTAACTGACTTATCCAAGGTTACACAGTCAATATATGGCATTAAACCATGTGTCCCTGGTTCTAAGTCTAACTTTCTATTTACTCCACCATACTGCTGCTTCTCTAGTTTTATACATTATCTTGAGCATTAATTCATTGAATTAATCCAATGAATATTAATTCATTGAGCTACATATCTAACCTCTGTTGATAAGTAGAAAAATTATTTATGCCATAAGAAATCAACAATATTGAAATATGTAGGATAAGAGTCATATTCCAAATGATAATTAATTGATGTTCAGTGGATTTAAAGAAAAAATGTCAGGTTAAATCTCTATTTCCCATTAATTATTTTGAAGACATATAATGCTTGTTTGGGACTCTCTGTATTATTAGAAAAAAACACCTTTTTTTGTATTTACATTACATTTGTATTTACAACCTTACAGAATTTGTATGTGTGGTGTGTGTGTGTGCGTGTGTGTGTATCTATGTAATATATGACTTTTCTTTCCAGAATGTGGAAAATTGAAAGCCAAGGACCAGCTGCTGTGAAAGTTTTCCCTCATCCTTCCTTTGTCTATACGGCCAAATTCCATCCATTTGCAGGATACCTGGTAGTTACCGGATGTTACGATTCTGTGATAAGAGTGTGGGATGCTAAAGTGAAAGAAGTTCATGGTCAGTTATTACAAGAATTGGAGGGCCACAAAAGTTTTATCAACTCTCTCTGTTTTGACACTGAAGGTATGTAGAATACAGACAATAATATAGGTTGTTCTCTATGTTACAGAGGATAGCTGCATGAAATGCAGGTTTTTCTCATTTCCTTACTGTAATTTCTTGTAACTTCTTGTTTGTTACACGTTTTTATACTTGTTTAGCAGTCTGTTGTGTGAATCAGCGAGGTATGATGTAAAGCCCTTTGCCAAGGTTAAAAACCTACGGCAATGTCAATTATCATCACGGCGTTACTGTTACTGTTGCTCTTCTTTTTGATTCTAGTAGACATAGCCCCGTCACAAGTGGTTATGCTGCGATTCTTATGGATTGTTAACATTCGGTGAGTGCTGGCAGGCATGGATAAAATAACTGCTTTTTGAAACTGAATAAAAATGTGAGAATTTAATCTCATATTCTGTAGGTTCACTGAAAGCATCTTTAAACAGCTCCCATAGTAGGCAGGTAACTGAGGATTGATATGACCCTCCTCTTGGTCTTACATGCTTTTGATTTCTTCCAGAAGCTTTTCATTCCATCACACTTGGATCTTAAGCATTGAGTGTGGTGACATCTATTTTTAAAAGTCTCTCTTAATAGTTTATGGATTGCTGTTGTGCTTGGGTTATTGTGGGCAACAGTTTTGTCAATGATAATGCTGTGGTTTCAGTATAATGTATTTATTGAATTCTCAATGATATTTTGAGGCATATATTGGTAAGAGGCAAATTTGTTGCCAGTTATTTTGTGATTTTGTTGTCTGTCATTTAATGAAAACTACTGCATTTCTGATGTTCAGTCTGATGCAACGGAAACGACTGAGCAGCAACAGCAGCCATCAAATGGAGAGTGGCTGAGGAAATTGTGGTGTATGAATGAGATAGAATATTGTCTTTAAATAACAGATATGACAGATTAGGAGAAGCATGGGAAGACTTGTATAAATGAATGCAGAATGAAATGAGCAGGACCAGGAAACCAATTTATACGATGAAAGCAACATTAATATGAAACGAAGCAACTTTGAAGCCCTTGAAAATTTTGATTGAAATTACAGATGATACTGATTTTAAAAAGATGATGACTTGACAGAAGGGTGGTGAACATAAGATGATGTTTGACATATATATTCTCAAAAGTAGCTAATGTGTTCATTTATTTTGCTCAGTGAAATGCATTTTTTATAAGGAAAAGAGGCAGGGGGAGGATGGTAAACTAGTAGATAATGACAAATAAGAGAAAATCATCCATAAGATTAATTTACTTAAAAGAACGGGGCAAAACAAAAAAGTGAAGGAAACAAGTAGAACAGCTTTATTACCACTCTTTTACATACATCTAGATAGATATATCCTACTTAAAAAACAAACTGAACATAACAGTTCAGTTTCTCATAGAAGTCTTAATTATTAAGAAGTCTCTTAATTATTAAGTTTACAGTATTTAAAATATTTTTAAAACAAAAAAGGAGGAAGAAACAAGACTATATTTGTTTTGCTTGGTCCTAGACAACAGAAGAAGGAGCAGCGTTTGGAAGACAGAGTCAAATTTCCGTTCAGTGCAGTGTGTGGCACATAGTTGTTGCCTAATAAATGTTTATCAGTTGTTTGAGGAAAAGCTTTCTAGCAATTTTAGTTATCCAAAAGTAAAATGGCATGCGCTGAGGAGTTAGGAGTTGATTTCAAATGGAGGCTTGGTGACTATTTTGGGGTGATGTTGCTCAGGGTTTTTTTCCTCAGGAGAAGGCTGAACTAGACAGCTGCTCTGTCTCCTTCCAGTTTGAGGTGCTGTGCCTGCATCTCAGATGCCACCTCTTCCATTCAGCCTTCCCTGATTCTCTTTACTTAGATGTTACATAGAGGGGACCAAGAATGTTTTACCATTCTTTAACCGACTTTTAATATAAGATTATATATTATTGTTATCTATGTTTGTTTCTTATCCCCTTACTAAATTGTAAGCTTTTCAAGGACTGTAACTGTGTCTTACCTAAATTTTGTATCTCTCATAGAGTGTAGGAGGGTCATCTGCATATTACTGAATGTTTAATGAATAAAAAGAATAATTTTTACTTAATTTTTTGGTATTTGTAAATAAATGAATTTTTTTCCCACAGGACTTCATATGTACTCAGGAGACAGTTCGGGATTGATTATTGTTTGGAATACATTGGTCAGAGAAAATGAACAACATCCAGTTCGACTTTGGAACATAAATAAGGTTATAAAGTCATAGTTTAAATTTTGACCATTCATTAAGGAGGTAAAAAATGTAAACAGTGATGTACAATTTTCTCTTTTAAAGTTAACGATATGTACGTTTATTGTAGTTGGAAATTAAATTCCCTTGAATATCTTCCTAACATTTAGCAAGTGGCTGATAAATATAAGCAGTGACTCACTGAAGATGTTCAGATATTAGTCAGTCTTTTAGATCTTACTATACAAAGGGAAAATATTTACACAAATTTTGAGCTTCATTTTATAACCTTTTCACTTTTAAAATTAGTATTATAGAACACTGAATTTCTTGCTTCTCTCCTTTTTATCTTGACTCTGTAATGGTTCAGTTCACATTGTTATTTTGTCAGTGGTTTGTCAGCTATCCTGTATTTTAGGATTATGTAGTTATAATCAGACTTGTCACTTGATTGTTGGGATTTGTTTTGTGTTAAAATGTGACAAATTAGGGCACGCAAGATGAGAAGGATACTGGGGAAAATTGAAAGGAGGAAAATATACAAATAATTGTAGTTTAGAATGTGAATGGGATGAATTTACCCATAAAATGGAAATGGATAGCAGATTAAAAATTTGAATTCAACAATATGTTCCTTTCAGGAAATATTATAAAAATGAGAGATATACCAGAGTAAAATTTATTATGTAAAAAAGTAGGGATCATAATCATTATCTCAGACAAAGTTAAAGTTAAAATAGATTTAATCCCAAGTGAAAAATAGAAAAACTACACTGTGTCATCTACATTATTCAATATTGTTTTAGACCATTTAAAATACCTAGTCACTTTAAAATACTTGAGCCTATAACTGCCAAAACAGTTATGTGAACTGTATGAACATAAGTATATAAAACACTTTCTATACAAATGAACTCAGATCTAAATAATTGAAGTAACATTTATTGTCCATGGGTAGGTAAAACCAATATGCTTTTTAAAATGACTGTTTTGCCTATTTATTCAATGTCAACCCAATTAAATTACTAAAAATCATTATATTGTTAGAAAAAATGATAAAATTCATGTGGAAGAGCAAAAAGTCAGGAACTTTAAAGAAACCAGGAGAAAAGAATGCAAAGGATGTAGATTCGTCAGTATCAAACTTTAAACTATGTTATAAGGGAGAGCATTGTTGAAGTATAAAAAGGATAATCTTAATTATTTTAAATTAAAATTTTCTCGTGTAAATAAAACCTATATAGCCAAGAATAGAAGGAGTGCCGAAAATTTGGGGAAAACTTTTATAGACAGTCTCTCAGAAAGGATGTGATTGGATTGGAATATTGCTGTGGTGTAGGAAATGATGAGCTGGTTGATTTAGAAAAACATGGAACCATTGGACCTATGAAGGAAGATGTTAGCCAGAGAAAGAGATTACAGGTGGAAATAAGCATAGTATGGTTTTAGATATTTGTGTATGCATGTCTATGGGTAATATGTTTATAGATACCTATAGATCTAGATCTATTTATATATATATATAATATATATATATACATATATATATATATACACATATATACATCCACACTTAATTGTAGCCTTCTAAATAAAGTAAAAAGTGCACACAAAAGAAAACCAGCACAGGAGCAAAGAAAAACTGGACATATTTGCTTATCTCTTACAGATTTTGTCCTACATGAACATACCATTGTTCTTAGAATTTTCACAGCTTAGTTCATTGACAGTGTCTCAGAGTGTGAATGAAAGACTTTCTTAAGTTGGGGGAAAGACTTTTTGTGAGCTTTAATTCAACCTCTTGAATCTCTAAAACCTGTTTTAAAAAACAGTCTTGTGTATTCTTTTTGGAATCATTCTGGTCTGTCAGGTTAATGAGTGGTGTGTTGAGTTTCATACTATAGCCTAATTACACACATTTTAAAAAGAACTGTCTAATTACTTATATACCCGAGGGACTGGCAAGATTCCAGATGCCCTATACTAATCACTTAAGTACATAAAGCGCAGTTTATTATTTACTATGAAAGCTCTTGTGTGTTTCTTTATCTCAAAAATAGCAGCTAAAAGATAATTTGCCTTGAATAGCTGCATTCCAATAATATTCCATTTGAGATATTCAAAAAGAAAAAGTCAAAAACAGTTAATTTTCATGGCTCTTTTTAGTTTCTAATGGATTTTGGAATTTAACAGTGCATACCATCATTTGGGATTAAATTTATTCTCTTGTACTTTGTTGGCCAATAGAGTGAGGAAATGGGTGCAGGCAGGTTATGGAGCATAGGAAGCTTTGAAGATGCCTATGTGCCATGTGCCGTGCACCTTGGGATCCCCCAGAAATTTCAAGAAAATAGTAGTTTTTCTCCCCTGCCAAACTGCTCAGTTTGAGAATAAAAATGATTTTTTAAACAGAGGATTTTTGCAATAGTAAAAATGGTGTAAATGTCCTAGTAGTAATGTCAGATTTACACCTCACCCTCAACTTGTTATGCAGATTAATTGTCTTTTCTTCACGTTTACATCAGTGTAAGTGTGACTTTTACCTCCAGAAGAGTTTTCTCAAATTACACTCCTTTTTTAATAATACCAGATACCCTTTTTGGGAGGAAGGGAGACATGTTTTCTCATTTCCTCCTTAGTTTATAACTTCCATTGGTTCTTTTTTATTGCTGGCTCAATACCTTTTGGTATTCAGTACCCATGGCATTTGTTGATGACACTGGGACAGAAGCACTATTCAAGGTCCCCCTGCCTCGGCTGTCTAGATCAGAAGAGGCCTTCTGGGAGAGGAAAGGAAAAAGGACAAAGAAGATCCCTGGGGTAGAGGAGGCAATGTCACCTTTAGCCTCTTGGTGAGGGATCGTGTGTCCTTTGTTTCTCTCGCCTCTGTCTTGCCTCAGTAATTTTGCGTTTACAACTTTTCCTTTTCCCTCAGTCATCCAGACAAGAAAATTGCCTGGCGGACCTTGGGTAGCCTCTTCTGATTCAGTGCCAGTCCAGACAGGTAACCAGCCCTGCAGTGTTCCTGCTTCCCTAACATCATTAGTAGGGCGCCTTCTGTAGCTGCCTGAAGCAACTGTCTAAACTCCCTCAGTTACAAGTTAAATTAAATGATTGAAGAAGAATATCTCGATAACTCCTTTCCTCTAAATTGAGATGGAACTCTATTTTGAAATAGTTACAGATTGGAATAGTATTTAAAGGTTGACTCCAGCTTTCCTTTTGTGAATGCATAAGCTTTAAAAGCTTACATATTCAGCCTTCACATTTTTCCTATCTGTGAATTAAATTGAAAATAGACATTTTAATATCTTTTAAAAGAGGAAGTTATGGGTAGAAATGTTAGTTATGGACTTTAAAAATCTTGAACATATAAATGTTATAAAATGGATTTTCATGTTATAGAAATAAATAGGGCCATTTAAAACAGCCTTTTATAAAACAAAGTAAAGTTTATAGATAACTTTCAACTAATCTTAAGTTAAAAGGAATTTTTATCAAGCCATTTAAATATTTATCATCTTCAACTGTTGAATTAGCAAGACATTTAAAAGCTTCCTAACTGCAGATAGGAATGTTGATTTTTTTAAAAGGTTGTTTTTATATTCCATGGAATCTTTTTCATAGTTGTTTTTTTTTTTTTAATGTTCTGTCATTATAGGAAATTAGAGAAAATGATATTAAGGGGATTCCAATAAGCCATTTAGAAGTTCATCCAAATGGAAGACGTTTGTTAATCCATGCCAAGGATAGTACTCTCAGAATTATGGATCTCCGGATGTAAGTAGATTTAAATGGTAACAGAATAATTAATCATAAATGTTAGCCTTACTAATTAATTGGTTCATGTGGATCAGATTTTTTGTTATGTATTTCAACATTTTTTAAAGCTTTGTCATTTTCTTTTTTTAAAATGTCTTTTTTTTTTGTATTGAACATCAATTTGCAGCTTTAAGTAAAAGAGTTCCCTTTATCTGAAAAGTAGAATTAGCAGTGTTATACTACATGTAGCAAGTGAAGCAAAATTTACACAAAATGCATGGTTGATTCAAAGGATATTTTATCCAATAAATTAACCTGGGGAAAGGGAGTGGTACAGTGGAAAGAGTTAGAATTCAGAGTAGGAGGACCCAACTTCAAATCCTGGCTCTTTCATGCATTAACACTTTTATGATCTTGGTCATGTCATTTAATCCCTTATTGCCTCAGTTTCCTCTCTGTAAAATGATTGGCTTAGATGATGATGACCTCTGAGGTTCCTTACAGTTCTGAATCTATGTTTTCTCTTTTCTTTTCCTTCAAATGAAGAATATCAAAGGATCATGTATTTAAAAGGAAAGAGCAGAAATAGGATTCTTAAGAGAGAAATTCCAGACATTTTCTAAAGTAGTTTTTCTCTTTTACACTAGTGTTCCTATGGAACAAATGACAGGTTGCTATTTTATTGAATTTGTGACTTACAAAAAATAAGTGTTTTATTTAACTAAGCAATTTTTTAAGCATTCTCAAGTCACTGAAGAAATGCTACTCAATGCTAGGTTACCCAGGCATGAGGTCCTAAGGGTCTGAACAATATGTCTTGCGCTGTATTCACTGATAAGAATTTAAAAGACGTATATGATGTCAGTAAATGTAACAGATAAAACCCAAGAATGATAACTCTAGTAAAGACCAAATGCCTCTAATAAAAACTCAATATCATTTGAACCCAAAAGAAGGAAAAGGTTGAAGGAAATCATATATATATGTATATATATATATATAGAGAGAGAGAGAGAGAGAGAGAGAGAGAGAGAGAGTCTGTAAATATGACAGTATAAAATTATTTCATGTGAGTGATATTCTTGAATTATTTAAAAGAAAATTATTCTGAATACTAATTTTTAAAGATGATTAAATGTTTACATTAATGAATACAGTAAAGAAATAAAGATTTATTAGATTATTTTTCTTTTTAGATTAGCAACAAGGAAGTATGTAGGTGCTGCAAACTATAGGGAGAAGATTCATAGTACTTTAACACCATGTGGGACTTTTCTCTTTTCTGGAAGTGAGGATGGTATAGCATATGTTTGGAACCCAGAAACAGGTAAGAACTTGTTCAGGTCTTGATAAAATGAATGATGTAGGAAAAATATAGGAAACGATAAAACTATAAAAACACACTTAATGAAATGTTTGTTGTTTTCCAGTAATTTTCATTCATGTCTGACTCTTCATGACCCTATTTGGGTTTTTCTTGGTGATAATGCTGGAGTGGTTGTCATTTGCTTCTCAGAAACTGAGACAAACAGGGTTGAGTTAGGCTTGGCCAGAGGCACAGAGCTAGTAAATGTCTGAGGCCAGTTGTCTTCCTGACTTCAGGCCTGGTATTGTATCCGCTGTGCGACATAGCTGCCCAAATAACTTCTCAGAAAATTCCACATCTAAACTTTTAGTGTTATTTTTATATATTTATTTAGTAGTATTGTTGAAGGCTATTCATTTGTCTTCATAAAGATGAGATGCCAAGAAAACTAATTTCATATTAAAATCTGTTTTACTTTTTATCATTCCTTTTTTCTTCCCTGATTTGCTATTTTGGCAGAATACTTCAAAGAGGAGTTCTCTGAACCCATCTTGTTAAGGTATAGTCCTATAATGAGAGTACTATAATAGTATCACAATTAGAATAAAATTACCTGAGGAACATCATGTATCTTGTTTTGATATGTCTGCCTTTTTAATAGAAATTTTATAGCTGGGTAGAAACTGTTATTTTAAATTATAAATAAAATAAAAATATATAGATTAAATAATATCTGATTGGAAATCTTATCTTAAAGAGCTCAAATTTCTTCTGTTTGAATAAACTTTTAAATTTGATTTACACCATGCCTCTGCAGCATCTTGATGTCATTTGAAGAGCTTCATGAAATGGAATGGATTGTGCTTTCCATTCAGTCTGTCTCTTGTCTTGTCTGTCCATTATCTAACATCTATGAAGCATGTCTTGCTTATCCATGATATCCTTTTTTACCTGTTAGAAGATACTTCATTGAGTATGACAAATTATTCCTTTTGTTACTAGTATAAAATCATTGTAAGTGATTAGGTCAGGTCACAGAGTAGATGTTTCAGTGCTGAGGAAAAGATTAAACCAAGTTTCTCTACATTAGTCTATATTTTTTTCTCCTTAAATTCCATAGGAATCTTGTTATTCAATACTTTTCTTTACAACATTGGTATGATTTTAAAATATTAACTGATGGGGGCTATCTAGATGGAGGGCCAGCTAGGTGATTGCAATGGATAGAGCAGCAGGCCTGGAGTTAGGAAGACTCCTCTACATGAATTCAGATCTCGCCTCAGACACTTATTAGCTGTGTGACCCTGGGCAAGTCACTTACCTCTGTTTGTCTCAGTTTCCTCTTCTGTAAAATGAGTTAGAGAAGGAAATGGCAAACCATTCCAGTATCTTTTCCAAGAAAACCTCACAAAGAGTTGGACATGAATGTAATGTCTAAAGAACAACAAAAACAAAAATCTAGATGGAAACCTCAGGTCCTTAGATGTATTTAGATTGCTTTTTAAGTCCAGCAGTCAGAGTAATTAAAAGTAATTAAAAACTCAGTAAACTTTACCTCTAAAGTCAAATTTTCATCAAAAGAGAAAAAAAGAGTTACATACTGAAAAATAATTGCTTAAAATGACTGTAGAAGACATACTATAGAAGGGATTTTATTTTTAAAAATTCAGTGAATATATTTTATTCAGTCTTCTCACTTTTCTGTTTTTGTTCATAACTTTCATTTTCATTCTTTTGATCCTCATTTCTAATTAGAGCATTGTTTTTAGATTACTCTGAGGTTTTCCAAGGAAAAGGTACAGCCTATATTTGACTGATACTCTATTTTATAGAAATGGATTATATTCCAGAAATTTTAGAATTGTTACATTGCATTTCTCTATAGAAAGATCCTTAGTTAGGCTCCCAAGATTGCACATTAAATTAGATTGTGACTTAACAACAATGCCATGAATTTGACATCTGGAAGCTTTAAGCCAGTAGGCTGTTTTGGATTGCGGAGAGTTTTGGATAGCAGGTTTTACTCTTTTAAACATCAAAACTTTTGTGATCTTTAAAAAAGTGTATTAAATGCTTCTGTGACTTTTTACATGGTATACCAAACACAGTTTAGTATTTCTGTTTCATTAGTCCAGTTCACCTTTATGAGTACTGGTTATTGTATTAGATTGTAGTGCAATAAAAGCCCCAAGTTATGCCCGGTATGATAAGACATTTGGCCCTGCCCTGCATGAATCTACACTGCTGTGTCTTTTGGAGTTCTTTTGCTTACTTGTTTTTATAGTTTTATGTCTCATCTCTTCCTGTATTAACCCAGCCACTTTTTCCCCTGCTTTCCTAACTTTATAATTTGTTTCTTAAAATTTTCTGTGGCTTAGAAATGAGAAAATCAAGATGGTTAGCCTTGTTTATGAGAATAAACAGGCCCTGAGAATGACCTTTAGAGGTTATTTGTGAAGAAAAGTCATGGACTTTGTCCTAAAGACTTTGCTTAATCCATTGTTCTTTGCAACTCTTAGATAACAGGTAAAAAAGCCAAACAGGTGAGTCCCATCTAGGCAACTTGTTACTCTACCAAAATAATGCTGATGCATTCACTATTCGTCACCTTGTTCCTGTGTGGAAACTTTACCTTGCCTTCCATCTGAGGGTGATTGAAACACACTATCCTTGTTATCAAATATTTATTGAGTATCATGATATAACCCCATTATGGGGATATTTCTCCCTCCACTCCTCATCCCCACTCACATACACACATACACCAAGTATGTGCAATAAATTGGGTTTCTGAGGCAGTGAAGGGCAAAATAGGAAACTGTCTTTAGTGGTGGTGGGGACTGGAGACTTCCCAGCACAGATGTGATTGAGAAGGAAGGTTTATTGTTTTATTTCAATATTTGTGACTAAGATTTTCATAAGGTATGAACTTCCTGTGCAATTCCAATTAATTCTAGGATATATAAGTCAAGGATAAATAACTAATTGAAGGTATATAGTTACTTAAAATGTTTTCTAAAATATTTGAATTATTCAAGATTTTAAATTTCAGTTACATGACAATATAAAATATTAGATAGTTGCAAAATATCTTTACGCATAGATATTTTGTGGACTATACAGATTGTTGAATCTTGGTATTTTTAGTACATCACAATGATTTGAGAATAAAGTGAGATAGAGTGTATAAAATGGATTTTTTAACCTCAAAGGATATAATAATAATATAGCCTTAATATCAACAAGTATTATTTCTTTGTACTCATATTGATGAGATCATAGATTCGTCAGTATATTGAAAGATGGAAAAATGAAGCTTCAAAAGAACTGACTAATATTATTCTTTCCTTTTTAGGAGACCAAGTTGCAATGTATTCTGACCTTTCATATACATCACCTCTTCGAGACGTTGCTTTTCATCCACATGAACACATGGTGGCATTTTGTGCCTTTGGTCAAAATGAGCCAATACTGGTCTATATTTATGATTACAAAGGTAAGACTCCTACCTAATAAGTAAAAATACACTAAATAATAAAAGTGACATTTAGTAGAATTCAGCTAAATCTCAAGAAAAATTTCCCAGCCATGAGAACTATTTAAAAGTAGAATTGGCTGCCTTCACAGTTAGTGGGATTTTATGAGAGTTTTCAAGCAAAAAGTGGATGTCACCTTGTTGAGTATGTAAAGAATATTCTTGTTCAGGTATAGATTGGACCAGGTGGTCCATAAGGTACTTTTAAATTCTGAGTTTCTGTGACATGTAAGAATGACAGCCAAGAACTTTGAATTCTGATGAAGACTCATGCTTATTAGCAAAGGTATGGTCAGTGAATTGAGGAAGTAAAAAAGATACTTAATTTTGTTGTTGTTATAAAATATGTCACTGTGGTAGCCCTGAGAGACTGCTAGTTTGGGCATCAAAGGGTCAGAGTCCATGGCCTAACTCAGCACAGGTGACTTTAAGCACATTATTTAATCCTTCTGTTTTCATTTCCTCATTTATGTGTTGTAGATGACAATCTACCTACCTTACAAAGCTGCTATCAAGGTTGAATGAGATTACATCTGTAAAGTGTTTTGTGAACAGCTATTATAATTTTTGCATAAACATAATTATGATAGAAGAAAGAAAAAAATAGAAATTGGTTGGTTGTTGTCCTTTATCTTCAAAGAAGATCAAAATGACATCTCCATTGTAAAGTGAAATGTCAGTGTGTCCGACTGTGGCTGATCAGACCAATATGAGCTCAGAATGCTCTACCACGGGTTGGGCACAGATAGTCTGTGAATATTTGGGATGGATGTCCCAAATTTGCACATTCTGCTTTTACTTTGTTCTGTCTCAATTCTGCTTTCCCCAAAGAACACAGCACCTTTTCTTATGTGGGCACGTCATGCTGAGCGGTCCTGTGCTAATATTTCCCATGTTGCACAGTCAAATTCAAAGTTCTTGAGAGAGACCTTGAAAGTGTCCTCATATCATTTCTTCTGGCCACCATGTGATCACCTGCCCCATGCAAGTTCTTCATAAAATAGTCTTTTTTGGCTAGCATGCATTTTGCATTCAAACAATGTGGCCAACCCATCCTAGTTGCGCTCTCTGAAGCATAGTTTGAATGCTTGGCATTTCAGCTTGAGCAAGGACTTCAGTGTCTGGTACCTTATCCTGCCAGGTGATCCTCCGAATCTTCCTAAGACAGTTCAAATGGAAGCGATTCAGTTTCCTGGCATGGCGCTGGCAGACTATCCATGTTTCACAAACATATAACAATAAGATCAGCATGACGGCTCTGTATTATAGAAAAAAGAAAAAAATAGAAATGTACTTATATGGAAGGAGTAGTGAAATGTGTTTGGATTCAGATATGCAAGTGAAGCAGTTTGTAAACTGAGGAACACATATTTTCTTTAAGATTATTAGGAAAAGGTTTTAATATGAGTTTTATTATTTTTTGTTTTAAATGAAGTTATAGAAGTTTGCTTTTAATCAATTATGTAATATTTTGATTAGGTTGTATTTGATGTTTGACATCTGTGTATACTACCTAAACTTTATTTTTATAAATGATAACCAGTGATGGACAGATTTTATTTTCTATGCTAAGTTTATTACAATTTTACCTAATTTCCTCAATAATACTTAGGAATTTGGGATATTTAATATTTCAAATTGAAATAGGTTCTTATCCTATTGCTATATTTTATTAATGCCGTATCACTGTAGTAATCTAAATCTTTTGAGATTTTCTTAATGTGAAAAGAAGGAAAATAAAGTACCATGAGAAAGGAAAAGAATAAAAGAATGTCTAAGTTCTTTTCTCATTCAGCAATTTGATGATTGTAAGAAATCTGAAAGAAAGAAAAGTTATCATGTGTATTTTCATTATTTCTAACTTAGGAGTGTGTTTTTAGTTTGTATATTTAAAGCATCCTGCATTGTTGCTGCTCATATCCTTAGAATTAAGATGGTATCATTAACAGATATTCATGTTTCTATAGAAATGCCTTTGGGAAATGAAGGTGTAGTGTGATTCTCGAAAGTCTATTTAGGAAATCAGTCAGTCAGATATTTTTTAAGTGCATAGTATATCTAGCATCCCAGGGACTGTGCTAAAACACTAGAGGTGAAAAGACAAAAATGAAACAGCTTGTCCTCAGGGAGCTTACAGTCTAATGGAGGAGAAAATGTGAATTCCTACGTCTCTAGTATAATCCATACAAAGCAGACACAAAGTCATCTTGGACAGGAAGGCACTTGCAGCTGGGAGGACCAGGAAAGACCTTTTGCAGGAGGTAACCTGATTCTTGAAAGAACATAGGATTTCCAAGAGGCAGAAGTATGGAGGAAGGGCATACCAAGTATAGGGGACATATAGTGCAAAGGTATGTAGTGGGTGTCTTATGTGAGGAACAGCAAGTGGTCCAGTTTGGCTGGACCATAGAGTACAAGTCTTTGTGTTTGAAAAGAAGGGGACGTTTGTGAGAGATGCTGTGGAGAAAGAAGCAATGAGATTTGGCAGCTTATGAATAGAAGTAGGAGGTGTCAGACTTTGAGGATGACACGTAAATTGTAAACCTGGATTAGTGGAGAGATGGTTCTGCCCTTGTGAGTGATAAGGAAATTTGGAAGACAGCTGATTTGGGAGAGAAAGACAATTCAGTTTGGACTTGTTGAGATTGAGATGCTTCTGGCACATCCATTTTGAAATGTTCAGTAGGCAGCTTGTGATGTAGGTCTAGGGCTCAGGAGATTATGGCTAGATAGATAGAGAGAGCTGGGAGTTGTTTGCATAGAAGTGAGAACTGAATCTGTGGGAGAATGATTTCGTTACTGGTTAATGGTAAGTACTAAGCCTATAGAAAATGGAAATAAATCATAAACCTAAAATATTTTGTTATAGGATATAAAAATCGCTAATAAATTAGATGTTTCTTCTAAAACAAGGACCTTTTAATAGAATTGTTAAATATTAAAAGCAACATCATCAGGTTTTGTTAAAAGGCCACTTTTATAATGAAAATGTAATTTCCAGAAGTTTTACTGGGACAAATATAAAAATAGCTACTATATATATTTATTCACTAGCTCACCATATAAAGGCTTAATTTGTGCTCATTAAATTACATTAAATAATCAACAACTTGCCATCTAGGTGCCTTCTTTTTCTCATAATTCATATAGTTAAGTATTATCTAAGTTCAAACTGGAAAAATTTTTAAAAGAGTTGCTTGTATCATAAAAAAATTTCTTTCTGTTGTCTTGTTCAAACAAGCATTCTGGAATAGTTCCTTCTCTGTGTCCAAGATAAATGTTCAGATAAGTACTTTATAATTGAACCTATTATACAGCATGGACATTTAAATCAACCTATAAAAGTTCAGAAAAAGATTCCATGCCTATATTTTTTCAGGATTTAATATACTGATCTATTTGATCTTGAGATGTTCATCATCTACTGCCAGCAAATCATTTCAGTCCCAAATAATAATTTTTATCATTGAATTAACCTAGTTTATTATTCATCTCTCACCTTTGTGCAGGCACATATGTTGTTCCCACCATTTAAAACATGTTCCCACCCCCTCTTTGCCAAAGCATGTCTTTTCTTATAAGCTCTGCTCAACCTCACCTTCCTTGTAAACTCATTCCAGCCTTATATTAACTGGCTGTCTTCACTTGCGCAAAACCCCTTCAGCATTTATAAATGTATCACTGTTTGACAGTAATAAATATAAATTCTGTGTAATTTATGCTTAAATGTCTATTAAAAATTATTTTATCTTTATTGTATTTATGTGTTCTGTCTTACATTTGAATAGTAGTAGCAATAAAAATAATACTACCATACATTTGTAGAGAGTGTTACATTTCTCACAACATGTTACCACATACATTATCATATTTGAGCCTCCTAATAGACTTGTAAAGTGACCAGACAAGTACTAGCCTTATTTTTACAGATAAGGAAATTTAAGTTTTAAGCGCCTCAGTTGAATTGGAGTGGCAGCTTTTAGGAAATGACCTGTGTATTATTTCACCATGCTGTTGCACCCATTCATTCTTTTGATTTCCTTCAGCTTTGTGGATTTGACTTTCTCCCCATGAAAAACCATCACTCCTGTACTAATTTTGGAATGAAAGATGGATCTCATAGAAACTCAGAGGATGTAATGGTGGAGATTTAAGCAGACTGATCTGTCTCAGACTTGCAGATGTGTTCTGCTAGCTGGAACAAGCAGTAGCACCCTGGTAGCAAAGGAGAAAAAGCACTAGGAAGCAACTGTCCAGTTCATTCCATATATTTACCAAATCCAGTTTTTGTACTACCCTGCTTTTAATCTCCTCAGCCTTGGTACTCACTGTCTTCATTGGGGACTGTGTGCAAACTTACTTAGCTTCCAGTCATGCCTCTACATGCATATTCCTTTACATTTCCCCTCATCCCCTTCCATCTCTAGCTCTGGAGGCAGTAATTAATAAATAGTATTATTGCTTCTAGAAAGGGTTTTGTCAGAGTGCCCCGTGGATCATCCTGCTGTTATGCACCCACCTACTAGAACGCTGGCCACCGCTCCCCTCTCTATGTCATCTCTACCTGTTTGAACCTAAGCTTTTTGAGTAGTGTCACTTTTTTCATTTGTATCCCTAGCATTTAGCACAGTCCCAGGCACATAATAGGCACTTAATAAATACCTTTTTTATTCATTCATTATATTCCTTCCAGCACTGCAAGTCTGTCGTTTTTATCTGCCTGTTGGGTTCTTTTGATCTGTAATGATATAGTTGAATATGTTTTAAAATATATTTTAAATATATTAAAATTGTGAACCTAAAAACTTCCTTTAAAATCCTTTGTATTTGCAGCACATTGTGAGATCCATCTTCTTATCTGTCCAATGAAGGGAATTCATTAAGTGGATCATGCTCATGCACCAGCTTTCTGCATGGTGCTTTCTGGGTCCCTTCGCTGCTAGTTTCCTTTTTCCCTGATTGCCTTGTATGTACCTTATCTTGTATTTATTCTTACAAAAGAACACACTGTCTTTCCTGATGGAATGTAACCTCCTTGAAAGTGGAAGTTATCTCATTCTTTGTATCTCCAGCACCTAGCCCATAGTAGATACTTAATAAGTACTCATTGATTGCGTGATGGATGATACTTAGGAAAATTTATAGCTTTAAATAAATAATCCTTTGATCTTTGTAAATTAATCCTTGGAACTTTCCAGTAGACACTCCAACCATCAGTTGCCCATTTCATAAATGATAAAGCTTAGTAACAAATTAGCTAAGGGAATTTACCTATAATTTAAAATAAAAAGTTAGGTAGAAATGATAAATCAAACCCCGTAGGTCTTTCCTTATTAAATTTGCCCCTGAATACCTAGACAAGTATAGTTTGAACAGTATTTATTACCACTATTAATTAAGCTTCTATAGATCTTTTTGACTTCTAAATGTTTCATTTTAAAAGTCAAACTACTGCCTGTTTTATAAACTGTGTTTCTGCAATAATATATTATTTACATATTTTACTAATTTAATAAAATTTCCAATACTACTTATTCTGTGACAAAAAAAATAAATAGTGGAGAATTCAGTTTCTAAAGTTGTTTAGTTACAATTTGCTCTTGAAACTAGTTCTAATGAATCTTTAAAGTTTCTAAAACTTCAGCTTTAGTAGTTTTAAGTATTTTCATAGCAAATGGGACTAGCATATATATATATTTTAAATCATCTCAAGCAAGCTCTCCCAGAGACCACAATGGTAGCTAAATGTATCACCCATTTTTCAGTTCTAGCAAAATCTGTGAAGAGTCAGCATACCTCTTTCTCTGTACCCATATGTTCAGCTTGTGGGCTTCTGAATCTTTCATTCTACTGACTTTTTGCTTTTTTTGGTAAGAAACACAATTTTTACTTTCAGAAGGCAGTCTATTGTGCCTGGTGTTGAAAGGGTTAATCATATAGTTATACAAGATTTAGTCACAAGGTACCACAGATAATGTACTTCTAAAATTCCCATAACAGTAGTAGTTAGAAAAACAGCTTCTTCTGTCTGAAATGTACAGAGACTTGATCAATTAATGTTTTCATTTTTAAATTATTCTTTAAACTTAGTACAATGACTTCATTCTCTAGAACAGTGCTCCACAAATGGTAGGTGCTCAAAAAAGTTCGGTCGTGGCAATTTTGTTTTGAAGTGTCTGATTTTTAATTATGAGCCAGTTTTAAGCTACAGAATAATTAATGCCTTTACACCACATACACATAACATTTACTATGATTATTACCTTTCCTGTGCTTAGTAAACTTAAAAATTGGATCTGTCCGCATTTGGGGAAGTTCTTAGAAATGATTGATGATTATGCAAAGTGAGCCAAGTTTATCCACTAGATGGCACTGTCCTCTCTAAGTCACCATTATCCCACAGTGTTTTCATTGTGGCTCGTGCCTTCCAGACAAGACACATCTTGAATCTTGCCTAACTGCTTTAGCTGATTAAAACGCTTGAATGTTTTCAATAAACTGAGTCTTGTGGTCCTTTCCACTGTAATTAAGCAGCATCTTGGCTACTGGAATTTTGATTTACTTGGAACTGATTTACTGGAATACATGATTTACTTAATATTATCCTCATAATTCAGTTGGTTATGATATCCTTCATAACCTAATCCTATGCCATGCTATTGTGCTATTAAGATTTTTTGTTATACTTCAGAATTAAATGAATTTTAATTGTGTGAAGCATTCTGTATCTTGACTAAAAGTTGTCTCAGTTGTTATAAGCTATGAATAGAAGATGTTATCTCTTCTTTGATCATTTTTAAAAAAATTTTATTTTAAAATGTAATATAATAAATGTTCATTGACTTAACTTTAACCAGACATTAGCTGATAAATTAACTGCTACCATGGATAGGAAACTGGAGCTAAAACAATGTCTATCACATCTATTAAGTTTGAGGTTTTTACTTCCCTTCCTCATAAAATGTTTTTAAAGATTAGCCAAAAATTTATTATAAACCTACAATTTTTCATGTTTCACATTAAGAATTTTCTCAAAGATCAAGAATAAAATTAATTATATTTGCTTTTTTAAGTTGGATAAATTATAATTATATCAAATTATATACTGTTGTTCCTTATTTTATGATTTGAAAATGTTTTTCACTTAATGTGTTAACTGGCTCTTCTATTTCAAGCACAATTTAAGTTGAAATAAAGACTGTGACATTAGAATTGTATGCAGTTACCTTTCCTTCAAGGTTTGGTTCACTTTAATTGAAAAGTGGTATTTTTTTATCTTATTGAAATGCTTTTCTAGAAGTACTGAGGATGGGTGATTCAAAAGGAAACTCAGATATTGTTGTTCTCACACTCATACGAAGTTATACAGTAGGAAATATAACAGATTCTAGGTCAGCATATTTTAGTATGTTGTCAGTATGGTGTAAAGTATGCCATGAAACTGCCACAACTTTTTAAAGCTGGTGTGCTTTTTTGGTATCTTTCTACAGAATCTATTATAAATTCTTCACAAACTACATAATTAGCATTGAATAATTGATCTGAAAGCTCAAATTAGATAAAGACTTGAGGCCATACATATGCTATAATGTTGGAAAGCACCATTATGTGGTTCAAACCTTCCCCTCTTATTTCACATACTAGGAAACTGGGGCCCAGAAGGCTAAGTACTTTATCTAAAGTCAGACCCAGCGTAAACAACAGAGCCAGGATTTAAACCCAGGTCTTTCATCAGAATGGTAGCATGTGAATTGGACCTTGAAGCAAGAGAGGAACTTGTTCAGTGAGGGATGTGCAGAGGAAGGAGAGTCACCATTCCAGTCATAGGGACGTTGTGACAAAACCACAAAGATGAGAAGGCAGTACAGGAATGGAGAGTACTTGAGTCTGGGTCAAACATAAATAAAATTACTATGAAATAAGACCGAAAACATAGGTTAAAGGACTTAACCATCCCTGGTCTCACAGGCATTAAACACTGAAGGTAGGATCTGAGCCTTTGTCTTCTTGATGAGAACAATCTGTTACACCATGTTTTTGTTGTTGTAGGATGGCTAAGTAGTACAGTGAAGAGAGTCCTGGGTCTGGAGTCAAAAAGGCTCATCTTACTGAGTTCAAATCCGGCTTCAGATACTTACTAGCTGTGTGACCCTGGGCAAGTCACTTAACTCTGTCTGCCTCAGTTTCCTCATCTGTAAAAGGAGCTGGAGAAGGAAATGGCAAACCACTCTAGGATTGTTGTCAAGCAAATCCCAAATAGGGTCATGAAGAGTCAGATGTGGCTGAAAAACAACTGAAGAACAATAGCAACTGTCGTAGTCTAATGGAAAAGAATTTAAGGCCTCAGAGTGGTTCTACAGGAATAGAGAGGTGGGGCCAGAGATTGTAGAATCAGACTTATTGAGATATGGTGCCTGATTACATATGTGAGACATGGATAGAAGGCTCAAAGTTCACTTAGCATTTAAACCTGGGTGATAGTGGAGGTGGCAAAACCATGGTAGAGTCATCCAGAACTAGTCCTGTGACAGGCAAGATGGCTGCTCCATCTGTTTCCTCATCTTCAAAATGGGAGCAGCACCTTCCTTGTATGTTATGCATTTCTTTTTTTTATTTGTTTTCAGTTTTCTACAATCACTTCCATGTATCTTAGATTTTTTACCCTCCCTCCCCACTCCCTCTTCAAGATGGCATACAATCTTATATAGGTTCTACACATGCATTCTTTTTAAATATATTTTCACTTTAGTCATGTTGCATAGAAGAATTAAAATGAATGGGAGAAACCATAAAACAAAACAAAATATAACACAAGAGAAAATGATCTGCTTCATTCTACGATCCAGTTCCATAGTTCTTTCTCTGGATGTGGAAGGCATTTTGCCTCAAGAGTCCTTTGGAAATGTTTTAGGTCCTTGCATTGCTGTGAAGGAGTAAATCTACTAGAAAAATTCCTCACACACAGGTTGTTGCTGTGCACAAAGTTCTCTTGATTCTGCTCCTTTCACTCAGCATCAGTTCATATGAGTCCTTCCAGGCCTCTCTGAAGTTTTCATCATTTCTCATAGCATGATAGAGTACTCCATTACATTCATATACCACAAGTTGTTCAGCCATTCCCCAATTGATGGACATCCCCTCAATTTACAGTTCTTTACTACTACAAAAAGAGCTGCTATAAATATTTTTGTACATGTGGGACCCTTTCCTATTTTTATGATCTCTTTGGGATACAGAACTAGAAGCGATATTGCTGGGTCAGAGGGTATGCACATTTTTGTAGCCCTTTGGGCATAGTTCCAAATTGCTCTCCAGAATGGTTGGATCAGCTAACAGCTCCACCAACGATGAATTAGTGTTCCAACTCTCCCATATCTTTCCAACATTTATCATCTTACTATTCTGTCATGTTAGCCAATCTGATAGGTGTGATGTTGTATCTCAGAGTAGTTTAGATTTGCATCTCTAATCAATAGATTTAGAGCATTTTTTCATATGACTATAGATAGCTTTAATTTCTTCCTCTGAAAACTGCCTGTTCATATCTTTTGATCATTTATCAATTGGGAAATGACTTGTATTCTTGTACATTTGACTCGGTTCTCTATATATTTTAGAAATGAGGCCTTTATCACACACACTAGCTGCAAACATTCTTTCCCAGTTTTCTGCTTCCCTCCTAATCTTGGTTGCATTGGGTTTCTTTGTGCAAAAACTTTTCAATTTAATGTAATCGAAATTATCCATTTTGCTCTTCATAACGTTCTCTGTCTCAAATTATGACCCAACAAGAGACTTTGGAGAAGCCTATAAAGACTTTTGTGAACTGATGCTGAGTGAAAGGAGCAGAACCAGGAGAACTTTGTACACAGCAACAACCACAGAGTGCGAGGAATTTTTCTGGTAGACTTAGTACTTTATTGAAATGCATGGACTTAAAAAATTTCCAGTGGACTCTTGAAGCAAAAATGCTTTCCACATCCAGAGAAAGAACTAGGTAGAATTGTCTTTTTTATTATATCAGCTCAGCCTACCCACGAGCATACATTTCTTAAAGAATAAAATGAGAATAATGGAAAACAAGCACACTGAAAAACATAGACCTGATTTAAATGCAAAATATTATTAGCAAAACAGACTTCATCTTCTAGGAAGCACCAGGAAAACTCTTAACCTCTTCGTTGGCAGGACAAAGTTGAAATCTCTTCATAAAATGTTACTGAAAAATGGCTAATATTTTAACGGCAGAGAAATAGAATATCAGAGAGAATACTAACATCTCTACTCTAACAGGGTGGGGAACCTGGAGTCTTGAGGCCACTCTGGCCTCGTAGGTCCTCAGGTGCAGCCCTTTGACGGACCAAATCCCCTTAATAAAAGAATTTGTTCTGTAAGACTTGGACTCAGTCATAAGGCTGCCCCCAAGGACCTAGAAGGTCTCACGTGACCTTGAGGCTGCAAGAGAGCAGCAGATAGATACACCATTTTTACAAACATTTGATGCCTACTATCTTCAAAGCAGCGTGCCACAAAATAAAACTGAACAAATCTTTTTAACCTTAAAGGAACTTACATTATACCACCAAGCTGAATCTAACTCATTAGAATCACCCTCTAGTGTGATACCACTTTGAAAAGAAAGAGAAAACATGTAGGTTAACAGTAAGAAATAATGCACTCATGAGAGGGTACACTTAGGTTTTGTATAAGCCATCTTTGAGTAGGTGATAGCGTAGGGGGAAGGTAGAATATGACTCATATTTGAATCAGTGTGATAGTCTGACCTTGAGGTCAGCCCAGCATATCTGGGGGCAGCGGGATATAGAGGAATTAATTTTAGACTTGGATCCAAGAGACTTGAGTTTGGATCCTACCTTCGATGTTTAATAGTTACATGCCCGTAGGAGAGTCACTTCACCAGCTACCCGCCTTCTAGAATTGTTGTGAAGAAAACACTTTATAAATCTTAAAGTGCTATACAGATGTAAGGAGTTATTGTTATCATGGAGGCATCAAATTCCTGAAGGCAGTAAAAGTCCTGAAGTGTGGCTGTAGTACCCAAGCATCCTGTGTGCGGTGAGACTTACGATGCCTACCCAAAGCTTCTTGCAGTTTCTTGAACAGTTTTATGAATGTCACAGACACTACTCGACATGAAATGGTTTAGGAATCACCTTCTTCTTGGCATTCCCTGAGTCCCTCAGCTAAAAATAGTAGAATAGGATTCCCCAGAATTGGGCCTAAAGCATATCCAACCTGTGAGCCTTGTGGGAGCATTGTTACCCACTCTGACTCATCTTAGCAGAGGATGAGAAATGAGGGAAAGTTCCAGAAGCTATTACTTAGATCAGTAGCTTACCTTCAAAATTTCCTCTTCTGCATGGGAGGTGTTAGATACATTTTTATCACGGATAACATGCTGCCAAATGCTGAAAAGCAGCAGATGAGCAAGTGAGTTAGAAATGGGAGCACTCACTCGAATTAGAGAGAATTGTCAGCAGCAGTAGCTCTTACACAAATGAACCATGTCATAATAAGTGCACAAAGCATTTCTGGTTTATACCCATAGGTATAAAGTCAAAGAGGAGTCTTACTGTTAACATTGTAGAAGCAACTCTTACACACAGCTAGGTGGCATCAGGCCTGGAGTCAAGCAGACCTGAGTTCAAATCCAGCCTCAGTTTCCTCATCTGTCAAATGAGCTGGAGAAGGAAGTGGCAAACCACTGCAGTATCTTTGCCAAGAAAACATCACAGAGAGTCAGACACAAGTGAACAACAACCCTAACTTACAAATAACTCTTTTTGGTTGTGTTTTTACATAAAGAAAACACTGCTTCCATCAGTAATATCATTTGGAAAATGCAGAGAATGATGATAGAAAATAATTCTATCCACTTTGTGTGTAAATTTGTGTGTAAAGAAAATTGATCATAGGATGGACCTAATGGATTGAATGCTACTTTGGCAGTTAAGAAGACATAAGTTCAGACCCTCTCTCTTATACTTAACTACCTGTGCAATCACAGACAAATCATTTAACCCTCTCAGCCTCAGTTTCCATAGACAAGACTTGAACCCAGGTCTTCTTGACTTCAAGGTTTGTTCTATCTTCACTCTGTAGCACTACTTCTTTTAAAAAGTATTTCAATATAAAATAAATAGTTTAAAAAGCCTTTTTGAAAGCTTCATTGACAAAACCATAAAGTGAAAGTATTAGATATTCCAAGTGAAGTTAAAAATATCTTTACAAGATTTGAGAAAAATCAAAAGAGCACATATACTTTTGAAAAATTAATATTTCTGAGTGAATATTCCCATGTCTTTATTAAAAATTTATTAGAAAAGATTTCTTTATATATAATTCCAAAATACTTAAATAAATAGAAATATACTGTTAAAATTTATTAGAAGTTTGTTGTTAGGTTTTTTTTAATAGTAGACATGGAATTTAGACCTAGGGGAAAGAATCCTTCCTTACCATCCTAATTCAGGTCATCATTGTCCAGACGATATCAGCCATCTCTCCTTGTCTCCAGTGCTTAGCATGGTGCCTGGCACATAGTTAGGCACGTAACAAATCTTTATTATCGATTGATTGATTATTGATTATCTCTAGACTCTTTTATCCATCCTACACAAATGAATAAATGGAAAAAGCAAATTATTAACTGTTTACTATGTGCCAAGCTCTGTGTAAAACTCTGGGAATACAAATAGAAAAAGCTAGATAGTTTTTGCTGTCAGGGAGGTTACACAGTAATGGAGAGAACATAGAAAAGAGAATTGAGCTGCAGAGCAAAAGAATAAGTCCAGCAACAGGGCCTATAGCCAGGACCACTGGTTCCTAGGATACACAAGCAAGTGAGATGTCAGTGCCCAGGAGCTGGAGGACATAAAGAGAGGGAACAGTCCATCGGGGGTGGGGGAGGGCAAAGTGGTCAGGCTGATGGTCCTTCATCTCACTGGAAGGGTCCTTACTCATCCAATTAATGTGACCAGCCATGTCACTCTTCCTTCTCCCCTCTCCCTACCCCTCAAGAAGTCCAGATGCTTAGAATAGGGTGACCCTCCTAATGGTGGATCCTCTGGGCTCAGCACCCCTGACTACTCCCACAGCATTTTCCTAATACAAGGGTCTGCTCATATAATTTTCCAAATCAGAATCCTTCAGTGGCTCCTTGTTCTCTACCTGAAATTCCCTATTCCTTACATACATAAGAGGATTTCGGTTTAGTGTATATAGCCTTTTGGTCTGAGAGATGAGGATGAAACAAGCAAGGTTTTCCTTCTCTGATTTTTTTTCTCAAATTCAAAAGATTGAATAGTGTAAAAGGCTCAATTATATATTCAAGTAACCTTTAATTAAATTCTGATTTGTAAAGTGTTTTAATATAAATAATTATACTACAATGAACAAGCTTTAAAATTTGCTTAACCTACATGTTAATTTCAGATGTTACAATATGACATAATTAAAAAAACTTTTTCAGCGTATTTAACAAAATATGATAACTTACATTTTTGAATGAGTTATCTGATCACTAATCTGTCTTAACTTTTTTCTAGTTGCACAGCAAGAGGCTGAAATGGTCAAAGATTTCAATGGATCACTCACCGCAACTGGAACACATAGAAATCCACTGGTTTTTAGCAGTTCTTCAGCAATGCAAGATACAATAGCATCTGCCACTGATCAATTTATCAGTGCTGCTAGAGTGTCTATGAGAATGCAGAAAGTGAAACAGAAACTTGAATCAGTCACGGTATGTCAGACCCTAATAGTTAAGAAGTTGTCGTATTTATGTGATGTTTAATATGCCTGTATCATTATTCATTCCTTAAAGCTACATATGTATAGATAGATACACACATACACGTGTGTGTGTGTGTGTATGTGTGTAGATAGATAAATGCATCAATATAAACACTTTGAATTTATACTGGAATTCAGCCAATATATATATATGATGGTGATAAGAGTCTTTTCTAGCTTAAATGATTCCCTTCTTATTGTCATAACTTTTTTCATCTCACCACATGATAATTGGTACTAACCCATGGAGAAGAAATGCAGTGATAAAATGACAGTACTGAGTGTGCACATGGCTTCATGTGCTTCTCACAGTAACTCCAGAGATCTCCAGGGATCCATAGGTCACATGTCAGGTATGATTGCTTGTACTAGTATAGGAGTCTACCCTTAATCATTCTTGACAGTCGGTCCTAAAGAATACTCTAGTATCGCAGTCTGAGTTTGAAAATCAGAATGCATAATTAAATATTTTATATTGATCTTTTGGTTGTTCAGTTGTTTCAGTTGTATCTGACCCTTTGGGACCCCATTTGAGTTTTTCTTGGCAAAGATACTGGAGGGGTTTGCCATTTCCTTCTCTAATTCATTTTACAGATGAGGAAATTGAGGCAAACAGGGTTAAATGACTTGCCCAGGGTCACACAGGTAATAATAAGTCGCTAAGGCTGAATTTGAACTCGAGTCTTCCTGACTCCGGGCCTAGGACTCTATCTACTGTGCCACTTAGCAGCCCCAGCTCATTTTACAGATGAGGAAACTGAGGCACATGGGGTTAAATGGCTTGCCCTAGGTCACCCAGTTTGTAAGTGTCCAAGGCTGAATTTGAACTCTAGTCTTCTGGACTCCAGCTCTGGTGCTCTATCCACTGCGCCACCTAACTGCCCATATTGATATTTAGGCAATACTTTATAAAGAAGCATCATATTTGATCTCCAATCAGCCCAATGAGTTAGGCAGCATAGCTTTTATACTATTCATTTTACAGATGGGAAAAATGAACCTCAGAGTGGTTCAGTGACTTGCCACAGGTCTGCAATTTAAGCCCCAGTCTTCTCTGAAGAAATCTGATTATCTTTGTGAACCATCATTTTAAAAATAGGATTTTATGTATATTAATATGCATGTATTTATTAATAAACTTATATTTTAGGACTTGATAGTTAAAAAGCATTTTCACCTACATTCTTCTCCATGTAGGTTACCAGCAACCATTTTATCTTAGAACTATCTAGATGCAGAACTCCTGTTTATAACCCTAACTCTTGTTTGAAAAGCACTAGGCAGCTGATTCTCCTGTGAGTCATAGGATCATAGATTTAGAGCTGGAAGCAATCCAGAGGGCATCTAGTAAAAACCCCATTGAGGAAGAAATTCAAGCTCAGAGAGGTTGAGTAATTTTCTGAAGATCACCCAGTGAACATGTATCAGAAGCAGGATTTGGAGTCAGGAAGACTTGGGTCCTCTATGCTATATTGAGGCATCTCATTCCATTTTCTTTACTTCTCTTTTAAAAAATACAATGTATAGAAGACAAGTGTTACAAAATCAAATAGATTTTAGCTAAAATATTTCTTCTCAGAATGTAGACTAGAATTATAGTGTCTGCTGAAAAAAAGAGGTCAACAGAAGAGTACACGTTTCATGATAGCTTAGTCTCGGAAGAAGTTCAGAGGCCAAGCCTCCCAAACAAAAGAGAGTACCCCTCTTCCATACACCTCCCATGGGGTCATCTGGTCTGAATACTTTCAGTGACATGATTCTTAACTACCATTTTGTTATAAAATTGTTGTGGTTAGAAAGTTTTGTATAATGCTCTGAGTTTAAAACAAAATCTACCTTTCTATTAATTTTTATGAATATCTTTAGTCCTGATTCTCCCAATTCTCAGCTCTTTCAAAATGAAAAAGAACTCCTTTTTAGCAAGCAAAGCAAATTTATACATTGATTGTGTCTGAAAATATACATCTTGTTCTGCTTCTCTGTTAAGAGGTAGGACATATTTCATCACTTATCCTTAACTGTGGTTGGACAGAAGTCTTTCACAGCTGTTTTTCTTTACGACACTGTAGTCGCTCCTGATTCAGTTCCCTTCACTTCGTGTCAGTTCATACAAGTCCTTCCAGGTCTCTTTAAATCCATTGCTTCCAGTTTTTCATGTTGCAGCAGTCGTAGCCTGTTACAGTCATGTGCCATGATTTATTCAACCATTCCTCAGTTGATTAGCTCTTCCTTGGTTTTCAAGTTTTTTGCTGCAGCAACAAGCGCTGCTACGATTATTGTTGTATATGTGAGCCCTGTCTTTCTGTGTTTTTTATCTGTTTGGAGTGTAAGTCATAATGGTGGTATCACTGAATTAAAAAGATATTCATAGTTTAGTGACTTTTTGTGTGAAATTCCAGATTGCATTTCCTAATGATTGTACCACAGTTCATAGCTCCACCAACAGTGCATTAGTGTGCCTGACATCCCATATTTCCTCCAGAAATTGTCATTTGCTTTGTTTGCCATTTTTACCAATCTGATGGATGTTAGAAAGAATTTCAGAGCTGCTTTAATTTCCATTTCTCTTCTTACTAGTGATTTGGGATACTTTTGATAGTTGTTAATATTTTGTATTTCTCATTTTAAAAATTGCCTGTTCGAATTCTTTGACCGTGTATATATTGAGGAATGGCTTTTATTCCTACATACTTGAATCACTTCCTTATATATCTTGGTGTCAGTCCTTCATCAGATAAATTTCCTGCCAAGAATTTTCCCAGTTCATTGTTTCCATCCTACAACTACCTTGATTTTGTGCAATGACTTTTCAATTTTACATGATTAAAATTGTGAATTGAGATATTTTTACATGATTGTTAATATCTTTCTTTTCTTCTTTTGAAAATGGTTTATGTTCTTTGACCATATATCTTTGGGAGAATGGAAGATCTATCCATCTCCGTACTAATAGTACTAATATTTGATTAGCGTTCATTTGTGGCAATGAGATAACACATTGTGTAGCTCTCCTGTGACAGACTTTTGGAAGATGATGGACAGGCACGAATGAGCTGGGATATGCATTTGGGGGTGGAGGAAGCTCCCAACTGATGAGATTAGTTTTATTTCTCTCTTTCAGAGTCTAGGGGCAAAGAGGCAATCAAGGAAGGCGTAGGACCTTTATTTGAGGCAAATCGAATAATGGTGATGGAGAACAAGTGCTCACTATGTGCAGATGTATTAAGTACTGAGTATACAAAGAAAGGCAAGAGATAGTTCCTGCTTTCAAGTAGCTCACAGTCTAACAGAGATACATGCAACAGCTGTATACAAAGAAAAATTGGAAATAACCAACAGAGAGAAGGCGGATCAGCAAAAGCTTCCTCTGGAAGATAGGATTTTATCTGGGATTTGAAGGAAGTTAGGGGAGTCAGAGGTGCAAAAGGAAGATGTCTCAGCCACACACGATGGTTAGTGAAAAGAATTCAACTTTTATTTTGCTTCTGTTTTCTCTGCCTAGGAGAATGGCCTTTAGACCAAAACGGACAGAACACAGTGACTAATAGAGAATTGATACTCAAGATACAGAACAGTGTCAATGCTGTTGATAAGTTTAGTCATTCTTAGTCATAAGAAAAGATAGTTAGCCTACATAGTGATTACATAGGGCCACCGTGGCTTAATCATACCATGCTAATCATTTCTTTTTTGTCTCCATGATTATTAGACTAAGGTAGATCAAAAGAATTCTAAAGATGTTGCTTCCCTGCATATTAGCAAAGTGTTTGATAGAGTTTTGCATAGTCTTATGGAAAAGCTATTTATTAAACTCTTGTTGCTTTATTGATAGATTATAGTGTAGTTAGGTTAGAACTATTTAAATGACTGTGATTCAGACTTCAGTTCTTGAATTTCAACTTGGAAATAGGTCTATGATGAGGTGTCTCAGGGGTATGTACTTAGCTCTAGGTTATTTAACATTTCTGTGAGTTATTTGGTTTGAAGTCACTGTAAGGAGTCATGCTTATCACATTTTCAGTTTACATGAAGTTGGGAGTTATAGTTTAACACATAGTATAGACTTCAAAAAGATTTTGGCAGACTGGAATGCTGTGGCAGATTGAATAAGATGATACTTAATAAGGACTTGAATTCAAAGATTCAACTTATTATATACAAGATGGGGGAAGTATCTCTACAGTAGTTTGTAAAAGATCTGAGGGTTTTTAGCAAGCTGATAGTCTCAGCACGATTCAACAGTGTTATATAGTGATCAAGAAAGGCTGATGTCATCTTAAGCTGCATTAAAAATCAAGTGTACAGGAAATGATAGTCAAGGACACCATGCTTTGGTCAAACATAGAAATCAAAAAATATTTATTTAGTATCCACTATTTGCCAGGCATCATACTGGACCATGTATAGAGTATTGTGTTGTATTATGTTTAGTATAGATATACTTAAAGACAGTCTATCTTCTTTGTAGCAGGGCAGTTATAAAACTCCCAGAAGCACCTAGTACAGGGTCATGAGGGCGGTAAAGGAACTCTAAATTGTGCCTTGTGGGAATTTGTTGAAGGAAATAGGGATGTTTAGCCTGGAATAAAGAAGACCTTGGGATGTAAGGGGTGGGGAATATATTAGCTGCTCTTTCATTATCTGAAGGTCTGGCAGGTAGAGAACCTGCAGCCTCGAGGCCACATGTGGTCCTCTAGGTCCTCAAGTGTGGCTCTTTGACAGAATCCAAACTTCACAGAACAGATCCCCGTAATAGAAGGATTTCTGCTGTAAAAGTTGGACTGTCAAAAAGCTGTGCCCAAGGACCTACAAGGCCACACATGGCCTTCAGGCTGTTGGTTCCCCCAGGTGGTAATAGACTGATGAGAGAATATGCTTCTTTTGCTTGGCTTCAGAGGACAGAATTAGGAGCGGTCATTGAAAACTGCAGAAAGGCAAATATAAGTCTGAAGCATTTAACAGTAGTTAAAATTTTTTTCAATATGTTTATGTAGCCTCCTTTTTAATATGTATTTCAATATTTTTGCATTGATATTGGTTGTTTTTCTGCTTTGTCTTTCCCTGGCTTGAGTGTTAGGATCATACTTATAAAATTTGATAGGATGCCTCCTTTCTCTATTTTCCCAAATTATTCATGTAATATGAGAATTAATTTTTCTTTGAATATCTGATAGAATTCATTTGTAAATCATTCTGGCCCATGCATTCTCTTCCCATTTTGGGAATTCATTTGTAGCTTTTTCCATTTGTTTTTCTGAGATTGGGTTATGTAAAGTAATTCTTGTTTTATTAATTTGGGTATTTTATATATTTTATAAATATTCATCCATTCATTTCAGTCGTTATTTAAACTAATATCTAATTATAATTGGTAACTGTCCCTGCATCCATGGCATAAATCCCACTTGGTCAGAGTGGATGATTTTTTTGATAAATCGCTGTGGGTTATGTTTAAAATCTTTGAGTAAATATTTATTAATGATATTGGCCCATACTGTGTTTTATCTTTTTCTAGGTAAAAGCTATTAGTATTATATTCATCTCATAAAAGGATTCTGGCAGGATGCTTTCCTTCTTAATTTTTGAGAATAACTGATGAAGTAAGAATACTAATTTACTCATAAAATTTGATGGGATTCTCCTTGAAATCCATCAGGAAGTTGTTGTTTTTATAGATGTAAAAACTTACTTACCTTTCTGCGATTGAACTTTTTAAGATCTCTCTTTGGTCTTCTAAAAGTTTGAGTATTTTGTATTTTTTAAGATATTCCCTTTTTCTTGTTGTTGTTCATAGTTTTGTTAGCAAATAGTTATGTATAATAGGTTCTGATTATTCTTTTTATTGCTTCTGTTCTTATTGTGATTTTCTACTCATTTGTTATTTTATTTGTTTGATTTTCTTCCCTTTTTTAAAAAAATCAGATGAGCTAATGGTTTATCAAATTTACTAGAATTTTTAAAGAAATAGTTTTTAATTTTTGTTTATCATTTCTAGGGAATCTTTTTCTAATTTGTATTTTTCACCTCCAATTAAAAAAATTTCTGTGTTCATTTTAATTTTCTTGGCTTTCTTAATTTTTAAAATGCATTTTCAATTCATTTTCAATTTCATTCATTTCATCCTCTTTTTCTGTTTTGTTAAAGTGTAAGATATGGTTAATATAGATAAACTATGTTATCAATGTAGATATTATATAATTGCAATTAATATATTTTAGATTGTGTAGTAATTAATATTATAGATATTAGATTATATTTAAATTATATAGTAATATTTCTATATAATATTAGTGTATTATAATAATATACTAGTGTATTACTAATAATAATGTACTAGCATATTACTATATAATGTTTCATTATGTAGTAATTAATATGTTTTAGATAATAATCTTTTTTCTAATGTAGAAATAAGATTTTTTCCCTTGAGGACTGCTTTAGCTGGATCTGAAAAATTTTGGTGCGTTGTTTCATCATCATTTTCTTTCACATAATTATCAATTTTTTCTACTATTTGTTCTGTGGATCCACTTATTACTTAATGTTTCTTTGTTAATTCTTTGTTTAGATCTGTGTCTTTTGTTTGTGGTCCCTGAACCAAAACCAATTTTAATTGCACTATGGTTTGTAAAAGATATATTTACTATTTCTGCCTTTTCTTATTTGTTTGCAAAATATGTGATCAATTTTTTGTAAGCATTTCATGTGGTCCTGCAAAATATGTATATTCTTTTGCAGTCCCTTTCAGAAGACACCATAAATCTTTTAACTCTTAATTTCCTCAGCAATTTGTTTAGTTTCTTATTTTCCCTCTTGTTACTATTAGACATACACAAAGCTGAGAGATGGATATTGATGTTTACAGTCACTATTGTCTTACTTTCTGTGTCTTCTTGAAGCTCAGATATTATTTTATGATTGTGAATGCTCAGGCATTTGGAACATAAAAATTTATTACTGATATTGTTGTCTGTAGTTCCTTTTGGCATCATAAATTTCTTTGTTCCACTTTATTTTTGAATGTTTATTTTTTTCTTTGTTAGCATTATTGCGACTTCTATTTTTTTTTATTTACTTGATAAAACTAATTTTTTTCCATTTCTTCAGTTTTATTTTGTATATGGCTTTGTTTATTAAATGTGTTTCTTATAAGCAACAGATTGCTGGGTTATGTTTTCTTGTCCAACCTGTCACTGTCATCCATCCACATTTAAAGTTATAAAAGTTAGTTTTCTAAATTTGCCCTGTTTGTCTCTAATACTGGCTTTTTTCAAGTTTTTTTTTCTTTTCTTATGTAAAAATAATACTATATTCCTTCAGTCTCTTTAGCTTAATATTTTTTAAAGATAGCCCTATTCTCATTGGCTCTCTTCCCTTTACCTACATTTCCTCTTCTATTTTGTTACCCCTTTCCCTTTGGAGTTATGTTTATTCATTCCTTTGTCTTTCTTGCTTTTATTTGGTTATTTAATCTTCCCCCTTTTTTTTCCCCTTTGTTAGTCAGTTCCTCCCTTCCCCTTTAACTAGTCCTGTTCACAAGCATTTTATATTTTGTTTTTACACTCCTTTCCAAAGTTGATTTCTCTCACTCCCTTCATTATTAATTCTTTCTTTCTGCCTGTTATTCTGTGGTTCATGACGCCTTTTGTCTAGACTATATTTTCTGTATATCTCATGGAATTGAAACTTCTAAGGTATCTCTTCTGGATTGTCCTCCCTACGCAGGTTTTGCCACTGCCTTGTGGTTCTAGCCTACACAGCATCTATTGTGCCTCTTTCCCAGAAGAAGCCCAGTTCTTGTAGGTGAAGAGACCAGCCCCTGTGGGGACCCTCCCCACTACCACATCCTTGATTATACACTTCACATAACTACCTTCTTTTCTCCATTTGCCTCAAAATCTCCACCTTTTAGCCATAACTCAACTATATAGCATCTTCTTGGATAAATAATTACACAGACTGGCACTCCATTTACTCTTGATGCTATAATGCTGAGTCACTTGTTACCCTAGAGTCACTTGACAATTTATCAGTTTTAGTCACATTTATTCAATCATTGAAAAGCTAGTTATTCTGTTGATACCTCCAGATCTTAAATATTAATATCCTAAAAAATAGGTTCTTTCATTCTCTTCTTTGGCCTTGGTTATGTATCTTCTGGACCTCAGTTTCCCTATCCATAAGATAAGGAGATAAAATTATGTTTGGCATGGTCATTTCCAGCTCTGGAATTCTATTGCTATGTAATGTGGGGGTAATGTGAATAAAGCTACCTTATTTTCTATTTACTTCACTTATTTTGGAAAAATAGGAGTCTAAGGTCTCAAGGATCATGACACACAGTTGTCCGTTTTCATCTTTGACAGAAAGCACCAAAAAAATCATTTTGTCAGCATATTTAGAAGGTAATCATGTTCTCATGTAAACTTAGAGTTGATAAAATTCCTTGTAGATTTAAAAAGGTATACTATAACTTGAAATGCACAGCTGTCCAGATCACAGGATCTCAGTAGCTGAATTAGTATAGTAGAATATGTTTTTAAATGTACAGAAAAAAAAAGTATTCTTTCAAGAAAACAGTTTCCTTCTCTTGCCTCAGAATGGGAGTTTCTACCTGTTGCACAGCAAAATTACTTCATCTGCCCAAGAACAGGACAGCAGTTTGAAGATGGAAATAAATACGAGTTTATCTACTTTATATCATTACTTTTTTTCTTCCTTGAATGTGACAGTCTGGACCACTTGTCTTAGCTAGCGTCCCTTCTTTCCCCCACCCCCTTCTTGTAACTGTCATTACCAAGTGAAAGAAAGGATGAGAAAGAACAAATAAAAAGCACTAAAGGAAACCTAAATTCTACACCAAGAAAAAGAAATGAATCATACAAGCAAAGGGAGAATGAAAAATGTGCAATTAATATTTTAGAAGAAAAGAAAACCAAATACCAAGCTTAACTCAAATGAATTGTTCCCTTTAGCTTTTAGGCCATGTCTGTTACCCTCTCCCCGCTTCCCCTCTCCCTACCTGTGTTTCAGAGGATTTTTCTGCCTCAGGATGAAGTACTTGGAGTAAACCTTTGAAAAAGAATCTCTTTTCTGCTTACCTCAAGAGTATAGACATGACTTTAGGAGTAAGTTATCTTGGGAATTAAAAAGCTTCACTAAAATTTATCCATTTTCTACCTTTGGTGATCTTTCTTCTAAGGTCTACACGTTTGTTGTGTGGGATACAACACATGGGGCAGCTATTTGGTGCAGTGGATAGAGCACCAATGCAGGAGTCAGGAGGACCTGAGTTCAAATCTCACCTCAGACACTTGACACTCACTAGCTGTGTGACCTTGGGCAAGTCACTGAACCCCAACTTGCCTCATCTTGGGTCATCTCCAGTCATCCTGATGAATATCTGGTCACTGGATTCAGATGGCTCTGGAGGAGAAGTGAGTCTGGTGACCTGCACAGCCCTCCCTCACTCAAAACAAAGTCAAGTGCAAGTCATGGCATCATTTCTCGGATGGCATGGTCTTCTTCAGCAATGAAGGACAAACACACACACATTTGTTGTCCAGATTTAATCAGTTTCATGCAGATAACGGCAGTAGCCTTTTTGTTGTTTTTTTATATTTAAGAGAAGCCAAGTGTTTTGAATTCTGTCTTTTTGTCCCCCAGGAATGCAATTTCTGTTTTTCCTGTAGTGATTTAGCTTCCAATAGATAGTAAGCTTTTTTCATTTTGTAAATTACAAGTAATATTTTTTTTAACACCTGACACAATTCTTGCTTTGGTAATTTCCATAAAAAGTATAATTTTTGCGTAAGATGTAAAGTTACTCCAGAATATAACGAAAGCCATATGATGTAGTCGAAATAGCACTTAACTACGATTCAGGTGGCGCATTTTCACCTTGACTCTGACGCTAGCTGTGACCTAAGTTTCTAGGCCTCCATTGTCTCTGCTATAAAAGGAGAATATTTAAATAAACTCTAAGCTTCTTTTATCTGCTAATAGTTAATGATCCTGATAATTCAGTTTAGCAAATATCTGCTGAATATGTTATAACTTGTGTCATAGATCAATAGTGTCAAACATGCAATGTGGTCTGCATCATTCCCAAGGATTGCTTCAGTCAAATTAAAATGTAATTGCTAAATATTTAACAAAATAAATAGAAATGCAACAAAATTTAGATAATGTTAATAGACAATTTTCTGAATCAGTATGAGGCCAGCAAAGATCCTTATGAATGGTTTAGTGGCTTCTATTTCTATTTGAGCTTGACATCGCTGTTGTAGGTGATGCAAAGAGGTATAAAACATGTTACCTGCTCTCTGAACTTAAAATGCAGTAATAACTATAAATAATGCCATTTCAATATCCAGTGGAGATGATGACTTTGTCTTTTGATATGTGTTCCTAAAAGGGGAGTGTCTGGTTTAAAGATTATGGACACTTTAGGTGAGATAGATGAGTGTGCTACCACAGAGGTCACTATGATCTGTCATAATCATGAACTCAATTATTATTTTATTTTTTAATTAATTTATTTTCCCCACTACATGTAAAAACAATTTTTAATATTCGTTTATAAAACTTGGAGTTCCAAATTCTCTCCTTTGCTCCCTCCCCATGACCCCCACCCCATTAAGAATGCAAGCAGTTCAATATAGGTTAAACATGTTTAGTCATGCAAAACATAATAGTTATGTTGTGAAAGAAAACATAGACAAAAAAGACCTCAAGAAAAATAAAATTAAAAAAGTATACTTCAATCTGTATTCAGACACCGTCAGTTCTTTCTCTGGGGATGGATAGTATTTTTTATCATAAGTCCTTCAAAGTTGTATTGCTAAGGCTATCTGAGTCATTCACAGTTGATCATCTTACTGCTTATTGCTGTTGCTTTGTACAGAGTACATTTTGCTTTGCATCAGCCCATGCAAGTCTTTCCAGGGTTTTTCTGAGAGCATCCTGCTCATCAGTTCTTATAGTGCCATAGTAATCCATCATAATCACATGCGACAACTTGTTCAACCATTCCCCAGTTGATGGGCATCTCCTCAATTTCTAATTTTTTGCCCCCAGAAAAGAGTTGCTGCAAATATTTTTGTACATATAGATCCTTTTCCTTTTAGTTTTTTTCTGTCTTTTGGAATGCAGACTTAGTTGTGCTATTGCTAAGTCAAAGGGTGTACATGGTTTTATAGCCCTTTGGGCATAGTTCCAAATTCCTCTACACAATATTTGAATCAGATGAATGTAATTCTTAGCAAATAGAGTTCAGATATTATGGTAATGGAATACCTGACATTTTATGATTTTAAACAACAGTTTTTGGACACTTTTTTTCAAACATTTTTAGATATATTTAGAACAAAACTTCAGTTCTGTTTTTGCAGCTTCTATCTTTCTACAACTCTTAGAAAACAGTGCATATTATCTAAAAAATGGATCTTGGGAAAAGATAATATTGCATATAATTATTTCACCTAGATGAACTTTAACTTCTGATGTTAACATTTAAAGTTTTCAATACTTTATGCATATGAAATATGGACATTTTTCTCTCTATTAAAGTCCTGCTTGTGTTTGTTCTTGTGCCAGAAAGGTGACAACTCTGGGTTCTTGAAAACTATGCCAAGGGGAGTATTGCTTTGTCAGGTGCTGCCCAGATAGAATGTCCTATAGTACACCTCGAGTGTACGCTGTCCCTGTCACTGATGGACCAACATAGATAAGGTCAGAGAGCTTTCATCACCAGATTTACTGCCTCTTAAAACCCCTGTCTTTCTTAAAGATTTAGCTCAAGCACCATCTTCTGCAAGAGTTCTTTCCTGGTCCTTTCTTCCTTTCCAAAATTATCTTGTATCTGATCTATCTTTATGCTTTCTATATACCTTTCTATACCTTTATGCTTTCTATACTTATATGCAACATGTTCATATATGTGTGTATGTATATGTGTATATATATGTGTGTATATGTATATATACATATATATGTATACATACATATATATGTATATATATACATGTAGCTCCCCCTTCAGAATGTAAATTACTTACAGGCAAGAACTGTTGGTTTTGGTTTTGTCTTCTCAGAACTAAATATACCTGTTCATTAAGAATTACTTGTTGATCACACCAAGTGATCTTTTTACAAAAAAATTTTTTACCATAACAATTCATAAAGGTTAATAAGTTGTGACCTCAAGGAATTTTGTCAACTTTAAATTCATACTATGACCTAGTTATTGCCTAGATTCTATGCTATTTAAATGATTTTTTCCTCTTTGTGCCAGGTAACCAAGTGGAATTATTTTGTTTTTTATCCATGTATGTATTTCTTGTTCAGTTTTCTAAGGTAAAAATATTGAAATCACCTTTTGTTCTTCTTTCTCTTTCACCCCTTCATCTAATCTTTGATCAAGTCTTGTCATTTATTCCTTTGAAGTCTACATTTTGATAAGCATTTCCTTCTTCAATCCCGCCCTTGCCACCCAATCCAGTCCTTTAGTCACCTCATGCTAAGACTATACTATGATAAGCTGAATGCCTTGCTTTCAGTCCCTGTTTCCTATCTTGCATACCAGATGAGTCTTCCTAAACTAACATTCTCATGTCACTTCCTTGACCAGGAACCAATGGCAGTATCAAGTCCAATCTCCTCTGGTTGGCTTTCCAGACACTTGACTATATTGCCTCACCCTACATAATCAACCTTATTTCAGATTATTCCTAGCATAGTGTCTACTTTAGTCAGCTCTTTCATATGCCTTTGCTTATGTTATCAGTTACTCCCCTTGTCTCTGTACTTCTCTCACCACCCCATCCCCTACACACATGCAAACACAGAATGCTCTTTCTCTCCACTTACCTACAGCCTGTCCATACTTCCCAGCTCATCTGAAGTTCCACCTTTTCCTTGAAATTCTCCCTAGTCCAAGCTCTCCTGGATGTGTCAGTACCACTGACTTTTAGTACTTTATTATTCCTTAATTCCTTCCTTTTTGCATGAGATCCATCTCCCCAGCTTTCCTTGAGAGTATCAAATTTTATCATTCTAAATTTTATATATCTGATAGAGTTTTAAAAACATCCAGAGTTTTAGTAAATTGTTGTTTGTAAATTGCTTATTTTAACTTAAGATCATATCAACTAGGTTGAAGGACAAGAAAACTAAGCCTTAAGAGTCAGGATCTCTTGCTGAATAAAGATCAAGCAAATGTATTTATTGTAGTGACTTAGAGTGTGTTTATAGTGGTTATTGATGAAGACAATGACGATGTTATTAAAGTGTCACACACTACACTAACCCAAGCCTACTGTTGTTGATCATGACAGAATCAGTTTTTTCCCTCATATGTAAGGCCAGCAGCAAAAATGACTTAAGAGTGTGGGACTAGAAACCAGTCCTCTGATGGGGATTAGGAGACCAAGCAGATGATAGATTTTTATTTTCCCAAAGGTGTATAAGGAATTTTAAAAAGAAATATAGAAAATTATAATATTGCTATTATAAATTTTAACCATGGTCAAAGCTGTAAAAATTTATCTTTTGAACCTGAATTGCATAAAACAGTTACTCTCTAGAGTGGTTTAGTAAACTATTGAAATACATATATTTAATATATGTATGAATGCATGTATATAAATACACATGTGCATATATAGGTTTCAATCTCTGTCCTCATCAGTATGGATAAATGATACATATTTCAGTGCTTTCATATCTTCTTATCATTTTGGGAAAGTAACTTAACCTCTCTGGTCTCAGTTTCCTCGTTTGTAAAATGAGGTTAAACTAGATAATTTTAGGGTCTTCTGCAACTCTAAATCTAAGGTCCTGTGATCCTGGACAATTTTTGTCCATGCCATCCTATAAATTCTTCTTAGTAGATCTACATAATGTGCAGAAGATCTTCCTCGTGGTATTTTAATGTCCCCTAGTTAAAGCACTCAAAGTATCTATCTATTAACCTTCAATCTCACTGCATGATAGGTTCCCCTTTGTTATCTAATCATACATTTCTTGTATATCATTTAGACTACTTGTGCATGCGTCACCATTAGTAATATGCTGTAGATGCTAGACATTACAAGGAAGAATTCAGAAAGAAAATGAATATAAAGGATATCATTCAAGAAATATGATTGAGGCAAAACAACTAAAAAAGCTGTCAGTAGTCTATGTGCTGGATCCTAGACATATCACGAAGAAAGAAGGAACCAACACTTAGTGCAGTATTGCCCTTGTGGCAAGTTTATGGGATACCACGGGTAAGAGTTTCACAGGAACATGGGCAGGAAAAGGCGGGCTACATGTTACATCTCTAGAAGGAAAATCCACCTTATGAATATCCTTCTGGAGACCCTACATATCTGTGAATTAGGGAACACCATCTTGTCCAAAGAATCAAAATTGTGGATACCCAAGTGCAATGGAAAGGTATGTAATGTCTCCTCTCCTGACTTCGTTTCTGATTCTCCAGACTTGTCCACCTCCATCCCTGAAGCCTTTTCCCCCTGGAGATACCTTTATCCCTGTGGCTGGCCACTTTGCCCCATTGACAAGTTCTTACCTAGAACCTCCATTTGGGAACGTTCCTGGGCCATAAGTAAGTAAGCCATAGCTTACTTTTCTCCCTTCACTCCAGACTCTCTGGACTTCTTTCCTAAGGCCCTAGGACCTTCTCACCCTGTAGATAACTCTGCCACTGTGACCAGCTCCTTCCTCCCATTGGTGAGTTGCTGCTTCCTGGGATTTCTGTTTGAGTGAATGCCTGAGCCAGCCATGGCTCATGTGTCATCTCAGCAACATTCCTTTCTCTCTAGAGGGGGAGAAGGCAGGTGACCTTCTATCCCTTCCCCAGGTATGTTGTCATTCCTTATTAAAATATGAACTCTTTGAGGTTTGGGACTCATTCTTTGTGCTTATAGTTATTTTATCAGTGCTTAGTACAGTTCCTGACATACTGGAAGTGCTCAATAAATGCTTATTGACTGACTGAATGTGGTGAGTGTAAGATGCAGCACTGAAAATACAACTAGAAAAACAAGACAGTCAAATATTAAGGTTTTATGTTTATCCCTATTGAATTTCACCTTATTAAATTCATTGGAATGCTTTAGCTTTTTAGAATCTATATGAATTCTAATTTAGTCATCTAGTGTATCATCTGCAAATTTAATGAACCTGCCATCTATGCCTTTATCCAAGTCATTGATCAAAATGTTAAAAGAGCTTAAGGCCAACCACATATTTCTGGGGTATTCCATTGGAGACCTCCTGCCATGTTAACATTGAATGTCCTCAGTGCTCCACTTGGGAAAGTAGAAATGGACTAGCCCAAGTGTATACATAATGTGATTAGATAGATAGATAGATAGATAGATAGATAGATAGATAGATAGATAGATAGAGATAGATAGATAGATAGATAGATAGATAGATAGATAGATAGATAGATAGATCCACCTATGGAGAACTATCTATACAAATACATATCATTCTGATGGTGGTAAAATTTTGAGAATGCTAATGGATTGATTCTCAAGCCATTCTACTAGGATTTTTTTTTATAGGAGGAAGACCTAGAATACAACAGTTACTGAGGATTAAAATTAATATCACACAGAGGTTAATAGGAAAGGAACAAGGAGATTAAGAGTAGGCTGTAACACATAAACAATGAGGGCCTCCAAGGAAGAATAGAGGTAAATGATGTCATCAAGGAATTGTACAATGGTGGAGAAGATAGCCTGGCCACATAAAGAGAGGGAGAGATGACAGGAGAGGATGTCACAGTGTTGGGGGACTTAGCAGATAGGGAACTGGAAGTAGAATCAGGAAGGCCTGGGTTCAAATCCTTAGTCATTAGCAGTGTGATCCTAGGGAAATCATTATCACTGTGCCTTAGTTTACTCTTCTGTAAGCTTAGATGGTTGGGTTTGATGACCTCTCTCTCTCCTGCTTTCTAGCTCTGAGTCTATGATTCTATGAATCTATGACCCTGAGCACATTGAATTAGCCTCTTCTGATGAATTGGTCCCATGGTACAGGCAGACAGGGATGAGGTATGATCTGCCTTTTTGCGTCATCAAAAAGATGATAGTATCAGTGCATTTGATATTAATATCTACACATATAATTGAGGGCAATTAAGGTATGAGAAAAGAACAGAGAGGCTTTTTAAAGCAGACCATATCTTTATCACTTCTTTCCTTAGAAGTGTGTAAGCTCCATAAGACCAGTAATTGTTTTTTATTTTATCTCTGTACCTTCAACAACCAGCCATATAAAGGCCTGCCACAAACATGGAGGGCTCTTAAATGCTTCTGAATTGACTTGAAATTACAGTCACGTAATTGACTGAAAGACATAGATAATACAAGATTCCATTAGGTTTATTGTCTATTAATTACAAAAAAAGCATTTGATTAAGTAAAGTGAAATGCTGTTTTAAAGGCTCTTCTTTAATAAGATGTTGTTACCTATGCACCTGTCAGAATGATAGACAATTCCTTGAAAGATATAAAAACAAAGATAAATTTGTTCAAAACTCTGGCTATTAGCATCTGTCAAAGTGCAACATCTGTCAAAGGGTGATATGTGCTCCTTAAAGTTGTTTGCCACTATTATAAAGCAACTCCAGGAACAAGATCAAGTGGAAGAAGAATTTTTTAATAGATGGTAAGGACCTCCAGATATTCCTATTAACCAGATGACATTGTATTGATTTCATCAAATCTTAGAATATTGTGAAGACCCCCAGATTAGAGCAGTCTATGATTACTCAAAGGGTTTTCCCATACAAGAAAAATCAAGGTGATGAAGCTTGTCTTTTAGCTAAACCATAATATACATTTAGATGGACAAAACAAATAGCTCATCCTCATGTGAATACATGGTATCCCCAAAATCATAGTGCTTTAACTTAAAACTGCACTAAGGCTTTAGGGTCATCCTGTCTCTTGAACAGGAAGTACACATGGACAGTGACTTTACTTAGTATTTTGATATATCACTATCAAAAACTAGAAGAAACTGATGGAAAGAATTGATCAGAAAATCCAAAATTAAGAAGAAAGGACCATAATGGACTAGTGTTTGAGAAATTAAGTTCAAAATACAGTGAAGGATTTTAATATTCAATAATAACTGCAAAAAAGTTAGATAATGTTATGACAAAAATAGAATGAGATCCACATCTGATAAGCTATATCATAATGACTTTCAACTAAGTAAGTAATCTGAATTTATAAAAGCGTAGATGAAATTTACAGTGGAAATGAAAATGAAATGTTATAACTTGTCAGAGCTGCAGAGGGGAGTAAAATTCTTAGCTATACAAAAAAGGAACAATTACAGAAGGAAAAATAGACATGAGAGGGCAGTAATATATTGGCTGTCATTAAAAAATACAGATAGTAATGGCTGCAGTTTGACAGTACCAGAACCACAGGACAGTGAAGAGGAGTGGCATCTCCATCTTTAGGCAGTAGTAGAGTGGCAGGTATTAAACTGGGAAAAAGTTCAACATGATAAAATTCAGTGCTGGCAAGTCTCTTGAGAATAGGTGCAACTATAAAGCCAATAATGGATTTGTGAGTTACTATAATATTTTTAGAAAGAGTTTTGATATTATACAGTAAGAACTTTATGACCTTTCTACGAGTGAATGCTACTACTAGTACTAAGGATGTTATTAATGGAAACAAAAATAAATTATCTCTACAAAAATATTCATAGCATCATGTATAATAGTAAACAAATGGCAACAACTTGTGGTTCTAAATTTGATGAATACTGAAAAAACTGTAGTTTGTGAACATAATGTCGTATTATTGTCACATAAGAAACATCATATATAAAGACTAAAATTAATGTCAGATGACATATATGTAGTGATGTGGGGTGAAAAAAATGCAGAGCCAAAATTAAAATAAACATGTTAATTGAACTATATAAATAATAATAGTGGAATGATTACAACGAATCCACAATAAAATATACAGGAAAGAAAGTTTGCTGAAGAGGACATAGAATCTAACTAACTGAACGCTTTTAATGAATTTTGTAATTTTTAAAATATATTTTAAAATTTTTAAGTAAGTTTCTTTGTTTACATAATTTTAATGGCTAATAGATTTAAATTTTAAGAAAAGGGAAAACAGTGTCATTTTCATCTTCCTACCCTCCACACACACACATTTACGCTCACTTAATCTGAATGATTATATAACGCATTTGGGGAAGAGTAGAAACTCCAACTGAAAGTCTTGCTTGAGCAATTGACCATCACAAAGAATTAACTACCCTTCCTTTTTACTTAAATTTTCTTCCTAAAATAAATATTTACCCCATCATTAGTGTATAAATTTTGACTAGTACTCTGATCCCTCAATGAGTGGCTGTATGCTTTCATGAATGTGGGTACAGGTGGTACAGATCATTGCCTATCCCTATGGATCTTCCCAACTCTTGCAACTTTGGTCTATGTTTTCATGATCTACATCCTGCATGAAAAATCTATCATACCCCAAACATGCTGTGAGGTTTTCATTTTTTAAAATAGATTTTATTCATATCTTTTTTTTAGAGTGCCTATATTTTTCCCCATATCCTCCCACTTCTCCCCAGAGAAGCATCTTTTATTTAAAAAAAAAAAGTATTTAAAAAAGAAAAGAAAAAGAGAAGGAAAAAAGCAGCAAGACTTACCTGTCTATCATGACAATATATGCGATGTTCCTCCCATTCATGCAGCTTTGCAAAGGAGATAGAATGAATTCCTTGGGACCAAGTTTGTTCTCATAATTTCACATCATTTGTTTTTGGGGGTTTTTTTTACTTTTTTGTGGTAATTTTTTTTTATTTTTAAAAGAAATTCATTATTTATTTGCTTTGGGGTTTTTGGTTTTGACATTCATTTTTTTTATTTTGATTTCCAAATTCTTTCCTTCTCTCCACCCTCTCCCCTACCCAATGAGAAGGCAAGTGATATGTTATCAGTTATACATGTGAAGTCATACAAAGCATATTTCCATGTTAGTGATGTTGAAAAAAAAAGTAAGAAAAATCAAGAAAATTTAAAAGTATGCTTCATTCTACACTCAGAGCACATACTTTCCATCTCATTCTAGATAACTTATCTGCTTTTCCAGGCATATATCTCTTCCTTATTTTTTATTCTACTTATTATGAACTGTTTTTCATTGGTAATATGTACTATACTTATGGTCATTATGAACCTCTTCCTTACTCTGTGAGTGATCTGTCATTTTGATTCTTTGGAAATTGGTGCTCCATGATTCACAACCATTTTTGGCTATCTCTGGGTCTCTGAAAGAATATCAGTGTTAAAACAATGATGCTTTGTTTCAGGAAAAAGCATTGTACATTTCTGAATGAGACGATCAAGGTAGTGCAATAGATTTAGTGCCAGGCCATCAGTCAGGCAGACCTGAGTTTGATTCCAGCCTTAGATAGTTACTAATTAGTATGAACCTAGGTAAATCACTTAACCCCATTTTACTCAGTTTCCTCATCTGTGAAATGATCTGGAGAAGAAAATGTCAAATCACTCTATTATTTTTGCCAAGAAAACCCCAAAATGGATTATGAGGAGTCAGACATGACTGAAAATGACTAAATAGCAACAACAAACATTTGCAAACATCAACTCCACCCACTCATATTTTTTAGATCTGGATCCAGTTCATCTGGTCTCATCTGCAGTATATCTCTACATGCAGTGAGAGATTAGTTTTATGGGATGTACAACCACTTGCATATCATAGACTGAACAATAAGTATTCTTCATCCATTTGACTTTTTTCCTTGTACATAGTTTTTAAGTGATTGTAGATTTAATTTAGGAACTTTTTCAGGGTATGAGATATGATGTAATCAAGAAGTGTCATCCACAAAATGGAGCACCTGGAAGACCTCATCATCTTTCAGGAACCCCTCTTTAATTTGGTGGTCATTGATAAAAAGAGTATCCCAATATACACCAAAATATTTATATCAGCACTTTTTGTGATAATAAAGAATAGGAAGCAAAGTAGATTCACCGTAATTGGGGAATGACTAAACAAACTGAATGTAATAGAGTGTTATTATGCTTTAAGAGGCAGTTACTATGATGAATGTAGAGAAACAAGGAAAGATTTATGTAATCTGATACGTGTGTCATTTTGTATCCTTTTTCTTTATAGTTGTCCTATACATTTTTTTAACTTAAAAAAGATATCAGACCTTCTTAAGGTCCAAATTCCTCATGGACCAAATTCCAGTGGTTTCTGAATTGTTAAATTCATCAGTGTAAGTTGAACGATCGTAGCTACCAGTACTCATAATTTTTTTCCTGTAGAAGACAAAGTATATTTGTTTTTCAATGGCTTATTTTATCAGAATTTATGATTATTGGGGTTTTTTCAATCCCAACTTTTTGATTCAGTTGTTCATGGACTAGCAGTTTTGATTTTGATGTTGGTGGAATGCCACCCTGATGACCCCTCTCCCCACTAAAATACACTGCAGTGAGACGGCTGAAAGGGGAGACATCAGAACAAAGAGTGCCAATGTTTGGTGGCTGTGACTTCATGGAAGCAGGACAGTTTGGGTAGGAAAGGCATGAAGAAAGGTTTGTATCCACTGCTGAACTGTTACAGTCACTCAAGACCTTTTAACCTGCTTATCACAGACCAGCAGGATATAGGATATTGACAAGGGGAAGGAAGATAAATGAAAAAGAGAAGACTGCGCTCTGCCTTGGCAGCAGATGTTCAGGAAGCTTGTCCCCAGGAGCGATGATTGCTGTAATGATTATGGCTCCAAGATTGCCAAATCTGCTTAAGTAGATGGCAAGGATGAAGCGGGAGGTAAGGGAAAGTTGTGGCTTCTGTAGCATTTTATGCCAGTTTAATGCCAGTTTTAGCTATTTATTTCCAAGATTATTTGTCAGACTGCCAAATATATTAATTTCAAGATACTTCTTTCCTTTATTAAAAACATGCATTCCTCTTCTAGTAATCTTTCAAGAGTACAAGGACATACAATTTTCTCCTTAGGCAGTGTAGTAACCAGCCCTATGCAAATGAGGCAATTATATTTCATAAATGTTAGATATTGGGAGTAACACAAAAGGCTGCAAGAGGCTTTCGGGATTATTTAGTCCAACTCTTTCATTTTACAAATTAGCAAACTGAGGCTCAGAAAGGTTGTGACTTTCCCAAGGTTATATAATTAGTGTCAGATCTAAGACATGAACTCAGTTTTTCTGACTCACAATGTACTGTGTATTTTTGTCACATTGTTTTATTTCCAGGGTCAGACTCTTCGTTTCTCCCTTGAGGTATCAGGACAGATGTCTCACACCTGGAGAAAGAGCCCATTAGGGGTGTTTCCCCCTTCTCTCATTCTTCCCTCTCTAGCCTCAGGAGAAAAAAGGTTCTTCCCCTCCTAAAGATAATCCTTCTTTTATCTCATTCTAGTTACTTCCCCTGATTCCCACAATTATCCCTACCCTCTGTAATCTTAACTCTTTCTAACTGCATAGATTTCTTCCCTTGTACTCTGAAACATGAGCAGATTTAAGAAAACAGAAAAACAATCAACTTCACATATCCTTCCTATACCTTTTAAGTAGTGTTGAATCTTACTGTCCAAACATTGTCAAACACAATCAAATGTATGGTCTAATGTTGCTTCTCCTATTTGTTATAACATCCATGTATTCCCTTCTTAATCCCCTATAATATGATTTTTATCACCACAGTTATGCTGAAACTTCTTTCTGGAAGATAATCAGTCATCTCCCTTCTTGCCAAACAAAGGGGCCTTTTCTCAGTCCTCATGCTCTCTGTCCTGATACCATTGATTCCTACTTTCCCCTTGGCTTCTGTCTTGATTTTTTGGTATTGTCTTCCTCCATGTTCTTTTCTTTTTGCCTTTGAATGTATTACTCCTTCTGTACCTATGAATGTCCATCATGGCCTTGTCCTTGACCCTTTTTCATGTCTTCAACAATCTTTGTGCACATAAATGCAAGATTTTCCCCTCTAACCCACCTTCTAGTTTCATATTTTCAACTATCTGAAGAATATTTCCACATATATTTTGTTATTATCTAAAACTCAGATTATCCAGAATTGGACTAAAAAAGGTCATGTCCTAGCCCACCTAACTGGCTCTGCCTTGTTTTTGTTGCTAGTGCTGTCAGTCCAATTCAGTAAGCACTTAGTAAGCTTATGCTATATTCAAGGGCCTGTCCTTAGTGCTGGGGAGATAAAACAGACGCTGTTCCCAAAGAACTTACTTTCTACTAGGGGAATATATTAGGCATGCCAAACAAATATAGTCCAATAAAATTGTTGAGAGAGTAGTAACAACTTACAGAGGAGACCTACCCTGACTTAATGCTATCATCACACAACCCTAGCTGATGTTTGGCTCCTGTCAACTGATTTCTCTTCAACCTATGACCAAAAACATTCCCAGATTCCCTCATCCCCGTGATTCAGAATCCGTGTGTCTTGAGGCAAAAGTCCTCTCCCATTCATATCTCTCTCCATGCTGTCCTTTCAATCCACTTAATCCTTCCCTATTTATACCCCTATGTCCCTCACTCCTCTTCCCACTGCATCTTCTGTAACTCACATTGTACTCTATAGAATCTCTGCATTATTTTTCAAAACAAATCGCCCTTTTTCTCTTCAAGCTCTTGTTCCCTTATCCTTATGGTAATGGAAATCTGACTTCTCTCAAAAGACTTTGCATCCCTGTGCACACTGGGTAGGAGCATTGGGCTCTCCTTTCTTCATACCTCCATAAACACTGGACCACTACGAATTGTAGACTGTTCCTTTTCATCATCAATCAGCAACTTCTTAGTTTCACTTCATTCATCTTTTTCTCATAGTCCAAAGAGTCAAGTAGAAGTGGATCTCTGTGGGCCACATATTGACTTAAAAATGACAAGTTAAGATTTTCAGTGTTGTATTGTATTTTTATTTGTCTTGTTTAACCTTTCCCAATTACATCTTAATCTGGTTTGGGCCACACTTAGGAGTTTTGCACCTCTGATCTAGTCCACCTCTTTGTCACAATCATTTGCCAACTTTCAGATCATTCTTCTCCCTTTCTCAAGTTGCTCAGTCATCCTGATCACTCTTCATACTTAAGAATTTCTATAAGATATACCAATTTCTCCTCAGACATCTTGGTTTCCCAGTTTATCAACCTCTACAAAATCCCCTGACTTTCATCTTGACTCTGTGTGAGTCACACAAAGGGATGGTCTTATATTTAATCTGACATCATCTGCAACATTTATCTTCATGATCCAGAAATCTGAAATTCCCCTCTCCTTCTAATCAACTTTAACCTGTTCTTCATTCCCATCATAATTTCCATCACCTCCACTCTTTTATGTTCTTCTAATCCATCAACCATTTTACCTTCCCGTCCTTCACAACCATGATTCCATTGTTTTTTTATCATGTCTTTCTTTCACCAGTCACTAATCATACCAGTCACATTTTAATAAATCTCAACCCTAGCTCACTCCCATCATCTCTCTTCTCTGCTCCCATAACTTATGAAAGTCATACCACTGCACCAGCTGGATTCTCTACAGATTTTTGTCTTTTATCTCTCAATTCAGCCCCCATTGCTGTTTGGAAATCTTTTTATTCTTCCCTGATATTTTTTAATCATACTCTTCCAAACCTTTTTCTTCTCTTCCCATACTCTCTGTGCTACTTCCTTTCCCCCCACCCTTTCATTAGAGAACATCAGTCCCTACTTTACTGAAAAAATAGTCATCTGTTGCATGCTGTCTCTTCTTCCCATTATTACAAAAGGCAGTAAACTGAAGAGATCTAGCATAAAGGTGAGTTTATAATCAGTAGAGCAAAAACTCCATAGGGTACAGTGTAAGAGTTTAGCAGAGGAAGATAGGCACTGAGGGAGTGGATAAGCATGTGGATACAGGTAGGATTTTTGCCACAAGAGATTCTGATTCTGTGTCATGAGGACAAAGCTTGTACCTACCCATGCTTCCTAAATGATGGGGAATTACATGAGCCAGTCATCCTTGCAAGTCCTGCAAAAACTGCTTTGGACCTGAATTACTGTAATGGCCTTCTTGTTGTTCCCTCACCAGTCTTCCTTTTTGCTCTACATTATTCCTACATCTGTCCAGTAGCAGTGAGCTATGACCCCAGAGAGACAGGGAGGGAAATATTTTTTTGAGGGAAACACAATGATACTTGACATCTGTCAGATACTGAGTGAACTGCTAGCTTGAGGTACATTGGTTTCAACATTAGAATCTGCTCTTTTCCTTTTGTTGATGTCCTCAATATATTTGAGATACATATCTGTTTACTTAATTTTTGGATACGCCAGCAACATCATGCATTTTGTGCATACATTCATATCTTTGCAAAGCTGAGTTTTCTACAGTTGCTGTAATAAAAAGCAAGTACCATGTGAAAGACAGTGTAGAATGCAAAATGAAAATGGCAATATCCAATCTGTTTCTAATGTTTGAGAAGTTGTACAGTGCCCAATAGATGCATGTATCCCATTAATAAGTAACCATAATTGTTAAAGAATAAAATAAAAACATCATTTTTCTTTTTATTAATGTGCATTACTTTTTCAAAAGGCTGTTAAGTTGTTAGGATACAAATACTTGTTAAGTTATTTGGGTCTAATTACTCAATAGCAAAAATGTTAGATTTTTTTTTGTCATCTAGGGACACTGTGAAAAAATTACCAAGAAACAAAAGAGCCAAGAAATGAATCAAGAAAGTTTGGGAACCAACCCCTACATTATATTGCTAATGTGTATCAGTTTCCTGTTGTCTTTCTGCATATAAGTCCAGTTTTATTTTGTTTTTCTGCCTGGATGCCAAATCTCCTCATAATGTGACCCTATCCTATCTACCTTTGAGTATAATAAGATCATAGAGTTGGAAGGGATCATATAGGTCACCCAGCCTAATCCCCTCACTTTATGGATAAGAAAATGGAATTGGAGAAAACTTAAATGAATGGTTCATTCATTCAAAGGGGCAGAAATATGGCAACCAAATGCCATCTGACTCCAAGTAGAATACGTTTGTCAATAAACCATAATGCTCCAGTGTCTCAAGAAATAGTGGTTTTTCAATTGTCTTTACTTCCTCTGTATGAATGGTAGAGAGCAAAAACTCGATTTTAAGTCCAAAATCACAATCTCAGAACTTCCACAAGCCTCATACATAATTCAGCCAGGTCAGTCTCTCCTTTGCCCTCCCAGCCTTATCTGAGAGTAGCAGAGGAGTTAGTTCCTGTTTTTCTACTTTCTGAAATGCTCCTGTTCTTCTCTGCCTCTGTTTCCTGGTCTTTTTACTCCACCCATTTCCTGTCTTTGAGGAAGCTTCCTAGGAACTATCCAGTTTAACACTAAATTCTTCAGTGATCAGGAAAGTCCTTCTGTGTAACTTGGGATTTGACCTAATGAAATTCTAAGGGATTCTAAAAGGTAGAAGGGTGGGGAGGGAGAGCGCTGTAGGCCAAGTAGACAACTAGCGCAAAGACTTGGAGATGGGGGGTGGAGAAGAGCAAGGGTTCCATTCTGGTTGTCTGTGTGTGGAGGGGAGAAGACCTGAAAGGTAGGAATAGTTTATAAAGATCTTTACAAAACCATTTTAAATCACTCATTAAAAAAAAAAAAAGCTCCATTTTGTCACTTTTCAACGTTGAGTTGTCTGATAATAATCAGTTTATAGCCACCCATGACAACACAAGGTAACTACGTCTTCATGAAAAGTAAATCATGTCAGATCAATTAATTTTCTTTCTGTGTTAGTGACAAATCACATAGAGCTTATCCTGATTTTACTAAAGTTTTTTCCAAGATGCACAATACTTTAATCAGCTATGGGAATATGGTCTTAATTGTAGCACTGATAGATAGAGAATCTGAATGGGACCAGAGAGAGTTGGAATGTTCTTCAGTATTAATTGGTTGAGAGATTGCAGGATTATTTAGAAAGCTTATTGCTGAAAGGAAATAGCAAAAATCAGAATGACTGAACTTTTGGGAACTGTTTCTCATATAAAACAGGATGAAATTCTTCTTGTATCTGTCATAGTAGTCTTAAGAGTATACTATAACAATAGCAATACACTCTTTTTTTATATATGAAACACTTTCCTCACAAGAACTCCTTGAACAGACCCAAACAACCTGTCCAAGTTCACACACCTACATCCAGTGACCAATTCAGAACTTGGACGGGCCTCCCTGGGCCAGTGTCTATAACTTCTGCCACACCTTCCTGCCAACTTTGTGTACCCTTATTACACAATGAAATGGAGTAGAAGATGAAACTGAACAACAACATTGGGCTAGTGGTGAAGGAAGCTAGTTTGAATCACTGAAAAGACAGAGAAATTTTTAGCCTATCAAGTAAACTTACACAAATAGGTAGCTGAGATAACCTGCTTCCCAAACTGTTTCCAGTGGAAGCCCATTAGTGGATAGCTGAAATTTATTTGCAGTTGATCATATCTAGTAAATCTGTGGCTGATTTTCTTGTTCCATGCCTTCCCGCATTTTGGTTCCAGGTTCAGCTTTCTAAAGCAACATTTCCATTACATCACTGCTGAGAAAAAGAACCTTCAGTGAATTTGTATTGTGCAGACCCAGACTCTTCAGTCTGACAGATTGCCACTTGCAGTGGCCATTGGACCCTACCTTTCCTTTTCTCAGTGCTCCTTTACGTGACCAAACCCTTTGGTCTGGAGAATGTGATCTTCTCAGACTCTTTGTTCATTCCACTTCTCTGCCTTTATGTCATTTACTTCACAGGGAGTGATCTTCCCATTCTAAATTTTATTATATACTTCATTTAATGAGTTCAGAATCGATCATCTCCAAAAATTTTTTTCAGATAACACCATTACTATACAGTGATACTTCCCTTATTTAAATTGTGTCAGTTCTTATGCATGGCATTTGTACTTCCTAATATTCCTTGCAATTCTGCAAAGGTTCAGTCATTCCTCTTGAATTATATTTTCACAGTTCTAACAGCCACCTTGACTTCTCTATGTGGATGTCCAATCTGCATGTCATTCTTAGCATATTAAAGCTGCAGTTATGATGTTCCCTGCTAAATGTCCCCATCTCCCAAGCTTCCTGTTTCTATGCTACCACTGTCTTCTCAGTAACCCAGGTTTAGAATCTCAGAATCATTCTAGGCACTTCCCTTTCCCTCACCTTCTCTGTCCAATCACTTGCTAAGTCCAATTGAGCCTTTTGTCACCTGTCTTATTGTCTTCTCTTTCTCATAAAATCCTCATCATTTTTTGCTTGGACTATCATAACAGTAGTTTTCTAATCAATCACCTTGTCTTCCCTACCTCACCAGCACTAATATATCATCTATATAGCTTTCAAAATAATGTTTCTAAAATATAGGTCTGATAATGTTGCTCACATGTTCAAAAGTCATCAGTGGTCCCCTCTTGTCTCTAGCTTAAAATACAAATTCCTTATGTTGGCATTCAGGAGTCCTCTCTTCTCCTCTACTCTCCTCTCCTCCCGTCTTTTCTCCTTTTCTCTGTTTTCCTGTAGTCAGGAGGCAGAGATGAGGAGAGAGGGCATTTCAGGTATGAAAAGGAAGAAGTCAAAAGGGTGGAGGCAGAGTTGGCAAGCCATGTGTACAGAACAGTGAGGAGGTCAATGTTACTGGATCATAGTATATTAAGGGGAGGAAAATATAAGACTGGAAAAGTTAAGAAGGGGTCAGTTTATGAAGGGCTTTAAAAGCCAAGCAGAGGTATTCAAATTTGCCTAATGAAGGACAACCTGCTGGGTAGAGCTCTGAACATGGAGTCAGGAGGACCTGACTTTGAATCCCGTCTCAGTCCCTTCCTACCTATGTGACCTAGCAATTCATTTCACTTCTCTGAATCTCAGTTTCCTCATCTTTAAAATGAGGGTCTTGGATTAGATGGTTTTAAAGGTCCCTTCCAGCTACAAACCTATGATTCCGTGACCAACAATTAAAATATTTAGAAACAAAATAATGAACCAACCAAATTCTGATGCACCAAAGCAAAGAATCTAATAAGTCCCTTTTGTGATTATGCCCAAATATAAATTGACATTATTTAAGATGTCTTTATTGTGATTAATATAACTAATGAGTGATCTTTGTTATAGTAATATGGTAATTTGTTGGATTCCCCTGTACCAAACAAACACACAAAGAAAAAGCCTTACTTGAGGACAAGGACAAATGTTTTACAGGATGAAGGTGTGCATCATGGGAGGGAATGTTTCTTACAGCTTCACTCCTGACTCTGAACTTTCTCACCTTCTTTGGAGATGCCTCTGCAGTCAACTCCTCTGATTCGTGAGTCCCTGCCCAGGACCACCATTTCATGAACTGCCTAGGCCATCCATTCTCATTTCTGATCTCACTCCACACCTGATGCATCTATCTTTCCTCTGCCACCTTCTCTCTACCCCTCCAACTCCCTTTCATATTTTATTTTCCCCCATTCAAATATAAGATATTTGAGTATAGAGAATATATCTTCTTTTGTTGTATTCCTAGCACCTAACATAATTCTGGAATTCTAGATTGATAAAATTACAGATTCATTTGCCTGTTTGACTAATTACAGGTTTAACAATACATTTGTTTAAGATTTTATGCTTAACAAAGTTCACTTGATCCTTACAATATCCGTGTGAGGTATGCAGGGTGAATATTAGTAGTCCTATTTTACTGATATGGAAACAGTCTCTAAGAAGCCAAATGAGTTGACACTGGTCATGAGGCTGGTAAGTAGTAGAGTGAGAACTATCTTGCAATGCAAGTCTTCTGATTCCTAGTTGAGTGTTCTTTCCCATCTGTGTTTCACATTAAAGTGTTATTTCTGTCAGTACCAAAAAATAGAATGCTACAAGAAAAAAATTTGGAATGGTGAATTTTAAAGCATATAGTGCCACCAGGTTTTAATGGATGATTTAAGAAACATTTTAGAGTATCCTTTGAATACTTGACTTTGGGGATAATTTTAAAAGCACTTTGAGATGTTTTTGAAATAAAAAATTTTTGAAAACAATCCTAACTCAGGTGAATTAAAGTATAAACCAAAATCATCTAAACCTAATTTGACTTGCAAGCATGTATGAAAATTAGGATTATACCTCTCAAAGGGTTATAAAACTTGTGTAACCAGTAAAAAGGAAAATTATTGTTGTTAGCTTGTCTTGTCTTGATTTAGGCCATTATGTTTAGTCACATGGACAGTGCCTTTTTTTAAACATGAAAATGAGCTGTCTCAGAGAAGGAATATTTGCATATTTTGCATGGAACTACTCTGCTCATGATGAGAAGGCCAAAGGAGCTTTGTTCTAAACTTGGCAAAGTTTCTGGGTGGGTTCTTTTTATTTTCTTTGTTTTTATGAAATCCATAAAGTTTTTATACTCTTAGTTTTACTCAACAGGGGAGCTGTAGCAAACGGCCTTTGACTGACTGTGGTTTCTGCATGAAGCAAGCAGAGAAGTGTGTTGGGAAAAGTGGGTAGATTGGTGTAGGCTATCTTAGCCAACCTTGCTGTTGTTAAATTATTTAGCAATTCCTTTCCACAGCATCTATTTCAAAAATAGATATTGCTTCACTCTATTTAATGAGCATTATTTTTCTTCCGCTACATGGAATCATGAAAATGTATAAGTAGACTTTTTTGTCCTTCCATCCTTCTCATTTGAAGTTTCTGTAATAAATAACCCTAATCCTGCACCTGAGAGATTGAATTATCTACTCCTTTATCATGGTACTTGTTACTTTACACGCATTTAAATGGGCTTTTAAGTAACATGTCAATAAAGAACAGAAGTACAAAAATGCCTAGAAAGAACATGTAATTGCAGTGTTTATTTTCCAAATAACAGCAGTTGATTGAAAAAGAATGGTAATCTTTCTGCTTCTATAGAGAAGTATAAGTATCTTCTGGTTCACGATTTTTAGTGGGCTTTTTAGCGTGGGTAATTTTCTGAAGAGGAAGGCTGTAAAGCAGACTTTTTATTTCCCCCAGTGTACACCTGTTCTTTTGCACTTGATTTCAAAACACAATGTTTGACATGTAGGATGAAAAGTTTTCAGGAATACAGAAGTAAAACTGAAAAGTGAGTCTAAAAAGAGAAGTGAATTAAATAATTAAATAGTAAGTGTACCATTTTCATTGTAGTTTTTCATTTAAATTCATTCCTTCTACTTACGAAAATCTAACAAGATAGCTGTCATCTAGCCAGAGAGTCCTCTTTACCCTTCTGCTCCAGGTTGACCCAGCTTTTTGAAATGTGGGTTTAAAAGAAGTAATGATTCAATTAGATTTATTTACATAATTCTGATTTTTAAAATGTTGCCATATCTCTAAATGGGGACTTTAGAACTTATTATTCTCATAAGATAATTCATATCTAGTTTTTAGGAATAGCTAATAATGATTTTTTTAATGTTTTCTTTTTTAGTTGTTCTTTAAACGAGACACCAATACATTCACATATGACTGTAGGTGGTAACAGGTTTAGGTTTTAGGGGTTTTTTGTTTGTTTTTAGATCATGCAAACAAGAAGAAAATTTTTTAAAAATCAAAAGTGCACACGTTTCATGTTCATGAAGATCTGTTTCCCAGAGTTTTATGTTTTTAAAAGTTAGTCATTTACTAATTTGTTTCAAGTAAGGACTTTGAAAGTGAAGTGCATATATGATAACATAGCTAAAGCTCGTATCACAACCATCTTATGTATGTCAATAAAGGAATGTTTTAAAAGCAATTTGCCTTTCATTGAAGTTCATAATATCTAGATCAAGGGTCACACAGCAGCACGTATCAGCACTGGGATTCCCACCCATCTCTTCTGACTCTACATCTAACGTTCTGTCCGTTATGCTATGCTGCTTATTTGGTTTTTTAAGTAAATGACTGAAAATTGTTCATACTAGTTAACATATAAAGAAAAGGCTATTCTGACAACTCATGTTTAAGTGACATTGTAGCAATAAGGAATGAATGTAATCTAAACATATTAAAAAAAAAAGTAGATCCATAAGTAGATCTACAAACTTAATGAAGTAAATAATGAATTATTTGATAACTTGTGAACAATGAACAGAGTGGATCATTCCTTAAGGGAAAAGAAAAGCATTCTATAGTATACACTTTAAAAATAAATCAATTGTTATTAATGAATTATTTTAATTTTTCTACAAATAAGCACAGTGTTGGTGTTTTTTACATGTTTTTCAGTTTTACATACTTAACAGTAGTTTTCACACACTAAAACATCTTATTTCCTTATGAGAACTTAAAAGTGTTATACTATTTCAAATGTTATTTTTAATGGTCTTTTAAGGGAGGAGTTTTTTAAGTATTTCTATGTTGTCAAGAAATCTATGTAACAACCAAGGTTATAGGGTATTATCTATTAGGTGTTTACTACATAGTCTCTAACATAAGTCCTTGTTGTTTTGGTAATATCTTGCACAAATATGAGTTTGAATGCTTACTTTGCTTAATGGCAGATATATTAATTCTCTAAGTTGCAAACTCTCATTTTATTTTTTCTTCATATTGGTGCAACTTCCAATTAACTATTTTTCTCTAACCCTGGAACTAGCAAAGATCCTGACTCTGTGATGAATAGACTTTGTTTTAATAAATGGTGAAGCTTTACTTTGGTTTAATTATACTTCCACTACTGCTCTTTACCTCCTTTAGTAAAGTGATGCATGCGCACATACACACGTATATATGTATATATACATACATACATAAAGATCATTCTATTGCAAGCCTTAAGTTCATAATTCTGAACTCCAGAAACTATTTTTTGAGCAAATAGATTACTTAATTGATCATTTAAGCTAGGAGCATCTGTCTGACCTTCCTCGAGTCCCAGTCTATGTATCATACAGTAACTAAATATTTCGCATCCAGTTTTTGCATCAGTAACCCAGGAAATTACACTTAGTTTCTGATTTGCCTTTCCTATTACAGGCCAGCTCAAATCTCTTGCTTCCTGCTCCATCATTGTTTTCACCACACTCTCAGTTCAGACTGTCAAATACGATGGGCACTCATCTGATTCCTCAGCATCCTTTTACTACTCAGAGTGGTAAGCCTTTTCCTTATTTGGGGCATTTCTTTTAGTGTTCAAATATTTTGTCAGTAAGTGTTGAATATTTTCACTTATCCTCACTAAAAAAAAAAAAGACATTTTACAGTACCGTAGTGATCAAGTTTCAGTCACTCCTTTAGTTGATAAAATGAATAGAAAAGATCACTAAATTCTAGTGTCTCTTTTTCCTTCCATTTGAAATTATTATTTTAACTTCAAATTCTAGGTAAATTTAGCCACTGGTACTCTTAAATTATTTTAGTTATGTATAATATTTTAATAGAAACAAAGCACAAATTATGTGTGCATATAAACTTCATCTATTTGAACAACAATTATTTAACTACCTTGCATGCTTAAAAAAAAAAAAGCAAAACACAGTTTTGCAGAAAGAGGATAAAATCTGTACATGTGTGTCCAGATTGAAATGTATCAGCAAATTAGCAAAGTATGCAAAAAAAAAAAAAGAAAGCTAGTTAAGAAAATCCAAACTAATCAGTCTGTAAGTTGAGAAATATATTTTGCAAATTGTTTTTATGTTGGAATAAGGCTTTCAAAAAAAAAGCAAAGAAAAGGCATCAGGGTGGAATATTTGTTTTCAGTATTGTGATTTGACTGATTTTCTGCCTCTCATCTTTTATGATTGCATAGCTCTATGATCTTCTCCTTTGTAAAATACACCTTTTCAGAGAGACCCTTTCAAAAGCTAAATCAATAACATCTGGGAATAATCAGGAAATTAGTTTAGCTTTTTGACATCTTTTTGGCAACTAGTAAATGATAAAGAAAAAACAGTATCCCTTGCCCAATGTAATTTTCCTTATTTAGTCATGAAAGTATTGCCTTGGTAGGCATTGTATAAACAGTATCACTTTTCTACTGTTGAAGAAAAAAGATGTAGTTTCTATAAATTCAGACTGCACTGCTTTAGTTAGTTTTATGGGATGTCAATCTATGTATCTAAAATTAAGTGTTTTCTTTTGAAAATTTTGATACTATATTTACATTTTTCATATGCTAAATATTTGTAATAAGTTTATATTTTATTCTGTAGCATGGGGGAACCATTGGAAGGTTCTGAGAATTGGGAACCTGTCACCTAGTAGGGACTCAATAAATGTTTATTGATTGATTGTGTCATGTTCAAAGTATATGTTACGAAGATTAACCCATCAACAATATACAATATTCTATTAAAGAGAGTGGAAGTTTAAAACACTTAGAAAGCTCATGTAGCAGTTCTAGTATAAGGTCTTGGAATGTGATGAAATTAAAACAAAAAATGTTGAGTGCTAGAAAAGATCCAAAATAAGAATCAATAGAATTTGATCATTTATGGAATATAAGAGAATAATAGGAGTGAGGATAGGCAGAAGACAGAGAAGTTCAGTAGAAAGACCACCGACTCTGTTGAAATCTCACTTTTGGTACCTACTATCTGTATGACTTGCAACAAATTACTTAACTTTCATAGGTTTCACTTTCATTTGTAAAATGAGGGAATTGGATTCAGTTCCCTCCAAGGTCTCGTTTAGTTCTAAGTCAATAATATTTTGAGTCCAAGATTTCAGTCTTGATTGACTCTAGGAAAAAAAAAGTACCTTGACAGAAATAGGAGATTCTGGAGGAAAGTTCACTTAGCCAGGTTCCCAGAGGTCTTATTTTCAAAGCTGAAAGCCATTTTGAAACCCAACTTTTAAGTGTTAATAAAAATGTACCTTGATTTATGGTTTTGACTAGTATCAAATACTTACACTCATGTGATACATACTATTTCTTTCCACTTGTAATTGGAGTAAAAAATAATATAAAACCCAATCATTATGCACATAAACACCCAATCCAGTATTGTCAATTGAAATTCAGTACCAGGGCTTTATTTATCAGTAAATGATCAAATGTGATAATATTTGTAAAGCACTAAGCACAGTGCCTGACACATAGGAGGTGTTTAATAGATATTTATTCCCTTCCCCACTTCCTTATTTATGTGAGCACATAACCCTAAGAGTAAGTAGTGTTGATAAATCTTAAATGTGATGCATTTTCTTGATCATTTTTTTAAATATATGAATAAAGCAACCAAAAACATCAAGTTCCTTGAGAAAATTACTATAAAAAGATTATAGGATTCCTGTCTATTTCATCTTTTGTGATCTCCTCTATCTCTTCTTTGGTTGAGTACTTTCTCCCTAGCTGTAGTTGATAATTGAACCTGTGGAAGCTCATGAAATTCCCGAAGTGAGAGTGTAGGAGAACCAAAAGAGAAAATTGTCAGGAAAACTAACAGGAGAGTTTCCAAGAGGAGAGAGTGGTTAGTGGCATCAAATACTACAGAAAGGTCAAGAAGTTGAGGATTTTCTCAAAAAAGGATATTAGTTTTAGCAAATAAGAGACCACTAGAACTTTCTGCCCCACAGATCAACTCTCCCCTCTGTGGGATTGTATTAATATTCAATCCTTTATTGTTGCCTCCATACTAATAATACAGATTGTGAAAAGAGACTTAAGGGAGTAAGAATTGTGCAATTCTTAGACCAGCTCTAAGCATGATTTTAACTGTGGGTTCTTTTAACATGGAATATTTATACAATGACCAGTGAAAGCCTCTTAGAATACAGTTATCTCTACATTGCAATGAAACACTGGAGAAAGACTTAGAGAATCACTAAGCAAGCATTTATTAAAGTACCACTCCGTGCCAGGTACTGTACTATTACTGGGTATAAACTAGTCTTTATCAAGGTTCTTAAAAAATTCATCCGCATTTGGTGACTGTGTTTTCTTTTCCTCTCTTTTTTTCCCCTTTTATTTCATTAATAGATACATTTAAAAAATAAAACAAGCATTTCCATAACATAGTATAATAAAAAGATGATTGTACATGAAACTGCAAATCTGCTATGCACAGCTTGTCATTCCTTTCCAATATAGAACAAAATTATAATGTAAATTTCTTTTTTACCTTTTTTTTCTACTCTTTTCCCAGTCCACCCTAGAGAAGGGTACCTAATACCTCTCTCACTTTTAAACTGTCTGCCATCTAGCTTATCATTTGGACCCATTAAACTAAAACTCCAGAGGTTTTAGTGATCTCCTGTTTGCTAAAACTAATGGCCTTTTTTGAGAAAATCCTCAGCCTCTTGACCTTTCTGTAGCATTTGATGCCACTAATCACTCTCTCCTCTTGGAGACTCTCTTGTCAGTTTTCCTGACACTTTTCCCTCTTGGTTCTCCCTTTGCCTTCTTGTACATTCCTTCTGAGTCTACACTCTCACTTGGGGAATTTCGTGAGCTTTCACAGGTTCAATTATCATCTCTAAAATTTCCATCCTAGGGCACTACTCTCTGAATTAGTGACTGCCATTCAATTTGAACATTTTATGAACATGAGAAAATAGACACATGGGACAGTAGTTACTGCTGTCTTCTCAGTTGCCTTTAAAAAAAATAGTACTATCATTGTTTCCATTCTTTTAGAATCTTTTCCCCTATACCTTTTCAGGTTCCCTTTATATGCTGTCTTCCTTTACTAGAATGTAAGTTCCTTGCGGGCAGGAACTATCCGTATTGCTTATATTTGTCAAGTCAACAAATATTTATTGAGAAGCTTACTGTGTTCCCTGCACTTGTGCTAAATAGTGGGAACATATGTACAAAGACAGGTAGTACCTGCTCTCCAGGGAGTTTATGGTCTAATGGAAGAGGGCCACACATAAAAGGAAGCTGAAAAGATATATGGAGGAGATGGGGAGCATGGGGTTCCTGCTGGAGGGCAAGGGATGAGGAAATGGAAATGAAGATACCCAGCACTGGGCATTGTCAAGGAGAGTCAGGAATGCCTTGAGGAAGAGGGGCCTCTTCCTTCAGATAAAGGTTCTAGGAGGAACCAGCCCATTAGAGGGAGAGGTTGCAGTGGTAGGAGAGCAAAGGGTACTTGCAATGTGTGAAATTCAGGGTTGGAATGAGCTTTCCAGGTTGAAATGATTTTTTTCTGTAGAATGTTTTGATCTTCGTACACTGGAAGACTTCTTCAGCAGATTTTGTCCTGATGTAAAAAAAACCAGAGAACTCTTCTAAAGCTTTGTTGACATTTGGGCATGGGCAACACTCTTGTGATGACCCACAGGTATTGAGAGAGGCATTTACCAGCTTTGCCCCTTCCTGTAATGTGTTTTTGGCTTAAGAATCAAGCACTGATGAAGAGCTCCTTGAAGTGCTTCCTTAATGGCAGCATTCATAGGATATTGGTTTTTTGAGGTTTAAAGAGCTAAGTGATCTCCACATGCCAACAGAGGGACATGAGGCAGAGCAACTTTTAAATTGCTTAACTTCAGACACTGTGTTCTATATAAGTGAAAAGGTGGGAAAATAAAGACTGGATAGAAAAGAAGAAAACATCCCATGAACTGGTATCTGCTTTTTCTCCTGTTTGAGGTAGAGGTACAAGGTGGCAGTGATAATAAGGAAACTCCAGTCTACTGTTTGATGCAAGACACATTTTCCAACATAGGAAGCTGTGTGACCTCCACTGGAGTGAGGGCACTCATCAGAACTGGGGGAATTTGCATTCCCAGTGCTTAGCACTGTACTTAGCACATAGTAAGCTCTTAATAAAGGCTTGTAGACTTTTATTTCTATTGGCTATTCTCAGTGGATGATCAGTCTGGCAGTCACCCCAAAATTTCTGCAGATTCCGTTTCTCCTTTGTGATGTTTCATTGTTTTGTGAAGTAAAATAACTCATAATCTTCTTTCATTCTCCTCACATGTTTTGCAAATAAATGTGTGCTCTAAATTACTGTTGCCCCTAGCTACTATATCTCTTACCTCAGCAGAGAGATCAAGTTTTTCTAGGCAGATGGTGTCTTTACAACTTCTGACTCACTGACACACATATACATACACATGCACACACACTCACACTCACACTTTAAACTCCAAAGTCACTGAGCCGGTGCTTTTACTTTTGTCCATTTCCCACTGTTAGGAGTTGGTTGTTTCTTTAATTAAACTGTGTTGTAGCTATTGTAGTTTTACACAGTGCCTCCTCCTGTTAGCCTTCAGCTCTGGTACTGACTTGGAGGCCAGCTCTAATTGATTGATAATCTGATTGTTCAGAGACACCTTAATAAGAAACGATTTATTGGAAACTAGTTCCTTTCTGTGAAGGTACCTCAGTCTCACTCTTATCAGTTTTGTAACCAACCATGCTTCCAGAGCACTGATAATGAAGCCTGCAGCTCATGTCCTAACAGAGAGGTGATGGGCTGAAGATGCAGAATGAGACATACCTTTTTTGGACATGCCTGGTGTGTGAATTTGTTTTGCTTAACTATGTATATATGTTGTAAGGATTTTCTTTTTCCTATCACGGGTAGAAGTGTAAGGGAGAGAAAAACAAGTGCTTATTAATTGAAAAATATCTTCAGTTTTACTTTATTTTATGAAGCCCTTGAATGTTTGTCATGTGCAAAGTGACTTCTGATTTTTTATTGAAGAACAGATCTAATGTGTACAACCATGAGACTTCTGAGTGGGGTCACATGTCCTTGGCCTCATTGTCTCTTTGTCTTAAACCATATTTTTCAGTATGGTTTCTGCTGTTGCTTCTTGTACACACCACTATATTGAAGTCACTTTGTATCCAGGTGAATGTTGACCTGTTTGTCAATATCTTGGCAATTCTTTCATAGGATTTCATGGAATAGATGCTGCCACATGAGCTGCAGTTTTCTTCACAGTGAGCTGTTTGTTTTTGCTCTTTGTTGTTGCTGGTGTTTTTTGTTTGCCAAATGTCCTTTCAAAAGGATTATTATGAGCTTGAAAAACATCCACAAGCATGAACGTTTACATATACAAAGAACATTTTTTAAAAAGATTGTATTTGAAACTTCTTTATTTTGGGACTCTCCAAAACTGTTATTTTAGAATAGGAGGGTGAGAGTAGTATCATCTTTGTAGCACTGATTGCCTCCACTTCTGTATATAGTCTGGTCCTCAGACAGAACTTCTAACTGTATTCAAAAGCCTTTTTTAATTTCATAGGTCATGTCAGAGTTTACGCTTGGCTTCTATAGCCTTCAAGAGTCCAGGGCCTCCATTTCAGTTGAAGCATCATAGTGGCATTTGGGATATTACCTATGTGTGTTAAATATGTAGAACCAAATATGTTTTCATGAGAACATAATGGGTTCATATTGTAACCTCCTTAAAGGAAGGGATTATACGTGTTTTTGTGACCATCTTTGTAAGTGCCTAACATTTAAATATTTTCTTCATCATTTAAAACAGACAGTCATTGGAATAGTAATGGTATTTACAACTCATAATACACTTATCATTTGTGCTCTTTTATATCCACAACACTTATTATTTCCAAGTAGTCCACCATCATAGTCCGGCAAGTTGACCTTATGGTTTTGAGGTAGAATCGGGGAACAACTTAATGATTTATTAATAAAAATTATATTTTCCAACAGGACACTTTCCAGGAAGTCAAAAAATTAGTTACAATACCAAATACCATTAAATATATCAAATGTACTAGAAGATATCACACATATATTGGGATTGCTACTCTCTCTTACCCCCTACATCAAGTCTGTTCCCAAGACCTTTGTAGGATCTCTTGATTAGACCTCCTTCTCTCCTCTGACATTAGCACTACACTGATGCAGGCCCATATCACCTCACATCTGGAGTATTGCAATAGCTTGCTGTTTGGTCTGCTGGCTGCCAGTCTCTCTCCATTTCAGTCCATCTTCACATTACCTGCCAAAGTGAATTCCCTAAATCTCAAGTCAAATCATGTCATGCACCCCTTCACTATATTCCAGTGATTCCCTGTCACCTCAAAAATCAAATAGAAAATTCTGTTTTGTAGGGACAGCCCTTTATAATCAGCCTTTCCACTACATTTCTAGTCTTCTTACACCTCATACCTTTCCACATTTTCCACAAAAGGAAGCAGAAAAGAGAGGAGGGGGAACCTCACCACAGGGCACAGTTAACAGTACTCCACAGAGAAAAGTCCAAAGATGTATGAAAGCAGTCCAGCTGGTAGAAAATTGGGAGATTATTCTGAGGCCTCTCTTTATGTGAAGGTTTTAGAGTTTATGGCCCCAAATAGCTAATAGATTTCATATCACAAGTTCTCTATTTCCATTTTTTATTTGACTCAAAAAAGAATAAAATAAAGAATTTTTATTATTTGCCTTATATTCTGTTTTGTACTCATATGCCATAGTAACAGGTTCTAAAGTCTTGCTTCAATTTAGGTTAAATCAGGCACATAGTATGCATTTAATAAATGCTTATTGAAATTTACAGAATTTTTTTACATAAATTTACAGAAAATTGAAGGAACAATTAGATGAAAATGTGTCTGCTTCTGTGAGTTAATGCAAATTTAACCCTTAATGTGACCTGCTCTATTTTTGTAGCCTTTTGGCAGGGAGAAAAAGAGAGAAAATAAAAACAACTTATGTGATTGATGGATGCAAATACAAATAAAAAGAGATTCCCTGCCCTTAAGGAGCTTGTAGTCTAATGGGGAAAGGAAATAGGAAGATAACACATGAGTGAAAACTCCAAAGACATCCAGAAGCAGTACAGCTGGAGGAAGGTTTTAAAATGTGTGGCTCCAAATATCTAATGTCTCAGATCATACACTACAAGTACACGTTTGCATTTTTCATCTAACCATTCAAACTAGAGGTCAGATTCACCAGTAAAACAAGGCATTTGATGTGTTCCAGCAAAAAAGTTTGAATCAAGCATTTTTCTTTGACAGTTTGTTCTTTATTATTAGCTGATTAACCAAAGTAGATTTTGCTCTTTCACATGTTAAATAAAATTAGAAAAACATGAAGATCAAGTTTTTTTTTCTATTTCTATACAGAATTAATGACAAGAATCAGATTTTTCAAATTAGAAGTTTTATCAGTTCTTATTTTCTTCTTTTCAGAACTTAGTTTTCTTCTTTTTGGTTTACGAATCTTGAATGAAAAACATTTTGACAATGTCGTAGCTGAGAAATAAAATGGATAAGAATAATAATTTCCATTGGAAATGTTCAGATATCCTTATGTAACCTATCTTAGAAGTTAGATTACATCTGGCCTGGAAAACATGATGGTTCTTGTGTTTTAAGGGGAAAAAAAAACTTTGGCAAAAATGAGAACAATTAGATAGACTCTCAATAAACACAGCTGATAGTGAAAGGGGGTTTCCACTTTAAGTAAAGTAAAACTAGCTTCAAAGAACTCTTTCAGTCTCATCCTGTCTGAAAAGACTAGCACAACTACCTGGTGTCATTATAAGCCTTCCATTCAATTGGATAGACTTTAAGCTATCATTTTTTAAAGAAAATTGTATCAAATTATTATGATTCAAAGTGTTACCTTCTGTTGATAAGAAAAAAGAAAACTGTTCATCATCAGACATTTTCTGTATATGCAAGGGGAGTTGCAAAATATGATTTTCCATGGGTTTAATTAACTTTGGGATTAATTACCTTTAATTATCTATTTTAATTTTTATCAACTCATATTGCAATGAAATAGTAATTCTTATGTTTTATCAGTATCAAGATCATATAGCAAGGATCTTTTTATTATGTGCTTTTAAAATACCTTATTTTTAAAGGAAGTCAGTGGTTATAATTTGTGTAAAAAATGCTAAAAGTCATTTCTGAAAAGAGGCTCCTGGAAAAGATCAATAGTAATAAAATATATGTTAAGGAACCTTAATAGTAACATGGTAGAGAAGAGTAATTTTAAAGAGCTAAGCTTCAAATAAATTTCACTGACTTGAGTAATCCATCAAACTAAGTAGACTTGTTTTGAAAGTTTAGTTTTACATATAATTTCCAAACTTAAATCTATTTTTGGCAGACAACCAGGAAACACTGAAGTCTTAAGAAAATATAAATAAAGGCAATAGGCCAAGATAAGAGAATTGGAAGAAAAAACAGTATACTTTATGACACAGCTAGTGAAGTAAAAAAAAAAAATCCTGCTTTTAGGTTCTATACCAGGCTAAAGTTTCATGACTACAAATTCTGAATCCCAGTGACCTGTGAGATGATTTGGAGGTCAGTCATGTTGCCAGTCTCCCAATGTCCATAGTTTCTAATTTAGCAAAGTATTTGGGGAAGGGAATTTTGGGAAGACAAAGGCATTGTAGGACCTAAAGGAACCCAGATTTCCCACAAACATTTCAATAAAAATTCCCCAGAAAGAAAAATAATAAAACCAAAGAAAATCAGTCTATGCTCATCCTTAGGCCTGGAGCACACCAAAGTGGACAACACAGAAAGACTGCCAGAATCCTGTGGAGGCTCAGGATAATTGGAAGGCAAAGCCCCCAAGTAATACAGAGAGGGAAGCAGTGCCAGATCAATGACCAGGCATCCCTCAAGCAATCCACCTGATCCAGAGCCAGGACAAGAGCAGGGTACACAAGCCCTCAGGGAGCACCTTGGACAGGCACATGTGGTACCTAGGCTGTGCTGCACCTTAGCAGTCCTAAAGAAGGTACAATGAGAGAGAGGCCTGGACACATCCCAGGGCTCAGGACCACAGGGCCCAGTATTTAGCCCCAGAAAACAGAGGACTCTGGCAGCCAATGTGTAAACCAAAGCACTGAAAAAAGGGACAGGGTGGCCCTGGAAAGCAGAGACCTGGGATCTTATAGAAGACTTTTCATCAGCAGTCAGTCAGTAAATATGTATTTAGTGCCTGCTGTGTGCCACGTACTGTGTTTCATGCTGCGGATACACAGAAAGGTAAAGAACAGTCCCTGCTCTCAAGGATCTCCAAGTCTAATGGAAGGGACAACATGCAAACAAATCTGTTCAACACAATCAACCACTTCTAGTTGAGACCTGTTAGATTCACAAGAAGGGATCAAGCCAGCTCCAGGTTCAGAACTATGCAAGGAGAAGGAGATAGAGAGGGAACCAAGACTAAAACATAATCTGAGCCACCAGCAGACTGAGCCAAAACCCAGGAATTCCTTAAGAAAGTGGGCTATGGTTTAACTATCATATCCAAGACAAAGAAGGCCCTAGCTACACCATTCCAAGAGTTTAGAAGGGAACAGAGACTTGATTCATGCACAAAATTCAAATATAGAACCTGAAGTTAGAGGTAGAAATGACCAGAAGAAAATGATGAACACAATGAAGAAATACTATGGACTGAGTGGTAAGCGAACCCAAGAGGTGAATGCAGAAGAAGAGGCAGAGAGGTAACACACTGAGTCTAAGGAGAGCGTCAGGGAAAAGAAAACCACATGTTTTTAAGAGTACCTGAAAGAAATGCAAAAACAAAACAAAACAAACCGCCAAGGAATGTTAAAGGAAGAGCTAGGGAAGAGTGGCAAAGAGAATGAATATCATAGAATTGATGGTGGTAAGATTAACCCACAAATTGAATTCCTTGAAAATTAGAATGGATTAAAGCAGAAAACAAATCCATGAGGTATTTAGAAATGTTAAAATCAAAAGAGTGAGGGAAAAAAGACAACAGAAGAAAATGAAGAGAATAATACAAAAACAACTGACCTAGAAAGCAGGTCAAGGGGAGATAATCTAAGGATCACTGGACTATTTGAAAATCATGACTGAAAAAAGAGGCTGACAATTTTTTCCCTAAGTCCTCCATAGTTCTCATTTCTTTTCTATTATTTTCTCTTTTGTTTTGATTTCATTTATAATAGACTTTTTAACTCTTGAATCATCTCTCTTAGAAATTTTAATTGATCTTATAAAAAAGCTGTTTTACTTTTAGGGCTTGTGTCTTGGCATCTTAGCTTCAAAATAGGGCTTTATCTTTTTTGGTTTTTGTTCAGTTCTTCTTCCAGGTACCTGCTGTGTTGTCTGGGGCTAAATACTGGGCCCTGTGGTCCTGAGCCCTGGGATGTGTCCAGGCCTTTCTCTCACTGTACCTTCTTTAGGACTGCTAAGGTGCAGCACAGCCTAGGTACCACATGTACCTATCCAAGGTACTCCCTGAGAGCTTGTGTACCCTGCTCTTGTCCTGGCTCTGGATCAGGTGGATTGCTTGAGGGATGCCTGGTCATTGATCTGGCACTGCTTCCCTCTCTGTATTACTTGGGGGCTTTACCTTCCAATTATCCTGAGCCTCCACAGGACTCTGGCAGTCTTTCTGGCTGTCCACTTTGGTGTGCTCCAGGCCTAAGGATGAGCATAGATTGATTTTCTTTGGTTTTATTATTTTTCTTTCTGGGGAATACCAGTATTACTGGCATAACTGAGTTCTGGATGCAGACCCACTGTCCCTGGTGCCAGGTTCTCTACTCCAGTGCCCAAACTGCTGGACTGGTCCTATGACTTTAGTCCTTGATCCACTGTAGGTCTCCTCTCACTGCTGCAGTAGCCCAGAGCATTAGGACGCCATTTCGGTGGCCTCTCCTTGTTGTCTTGGACCTGGGCCCAAGTCTGAGTCTGCACTTTTGACCTGGGAGCAGAAGCAAGGTGTTGAGTCTGTCATCAGCCCAGCATGGAGCTCTAGGCAGAGCCTGTGAATGACTCTTGGTTGTTGTTCATTTGTTTCAATCATGTCTGACTCTTTGATCTTCCATTTGGGGGTTTTCTTGGCAAAGGTAACTGGAATGGTTTGCCACTTCCTTCTTCAGCTCATTTGACAGATGGGAAAACTGAGGCAAATAGAGTTAAGTGACTTGCTCAGAATCACACAGCTAATAATTGTCAGAGGCCAGATTTGAACTCAGGAAGATAACTCTTCCTGATTCCAGGCCCAGTCTATCCACTGTGCCACAGTCTTGTGGTCTGTTCTACCCCTCTTCTGAAGTTTCTGCCTTGGCCTTTTCGTTGTTGATTCAGTTTGTGATTTGAGGCTAAGAAGATGATTCCACCTCCCTGCACTGTAGTATATTCTTTGATTTCCCAATCACTACTTGCTCTACTGTTGTTCTTAGATCATTGAGATAGTTGAACTTCCTGGCTTTTCCAACAGTTCTTTTCAAATAGAGAAGTTTTTCATAGGTAATTTTGTTTTTGAATTTCTCAGAGGATTGAGATCAGTTATTTTTAATTCATCATTATCTAGTATGTTCCATCAATTGTCTTTTTCTAATCTTTGACCAGCACCAAATGTTTAATAATAATTGCTGCATTATAATATAGTTATAAGTCAGGAAATGCCACCTCCATAATGTTTTTATTATTTCCCTTGATAATCTAGAACTTTAATTCTTCTGAATGAATTATGTTATGGTTTCATGATTGGTATACTGAATCTATAAATAAAGCTTTATAGTATTGTCGTTTTTATTATGTTGGCATGGTCTAATCATTAGTACTGAATATTCCTCCATGTGTCAAGACATTCTTTATTTCCTTAAGGCACATTTATAATTGTGGTCATCCATATAGGAGGCAAAGTGGATAGAGGACTTGACCTCAGTGCTAGGCCAACTAGGGTTCAAGTTCAAGCCTCTGACACATGCTGGATGTGTGACCATAGACAAGCCACTCAGCCTCTTTGTGCCTTCTCCAACACCATAAGTTGCGGGAAAGGTGCTGGCCTTTTCACTGCCGGTACTTCCTAGACTGCTGAAATCATAGTCATGTTCCTAGTCCCATTTCTCTTTGTAAAAGTATTAAATATAATTTGTAAGTTGATACCCAGCTTTTTAATACATTTTGTGGTTATTTTGAATGGGAATTGTCTCTCTATTATTGACTCTTGCATCTTGTTAACATTTTATAGGAATATTGTTTGTAGAATAATTGTGTAGCCTGAAACTTTACTGAAAGTATTAATTATCTTAATTTTTATCTCTTCCAAGAGATTTTCTAAGTAACATATCATGCTAGCAGCAAATATAAATATTTTGTCCCCCCTTTCTCTATCTTTATCCCATTAACTTCTTGGTCTTTTTGCTCTAGTTAATATTTCTGGGACTATGAAATAATAGAGAGAAAATCTTCCTGTTTTCCTGTATGTAGCTTGTTTGACATAGTTTTTGCATATTGTTTTCCTCAATAGATTTGGGAGCTCTTAGAGGGAGACTGTCTTTTTTTGTATCCTCAGTGCTTATCATATTTGACTGGAATTTGACTATTAATTGATTGGCTAGAAAAGGGAAATATTTGTCTTATTCCTTTGTTTACTAGGCAAGCAAAAAGATAATGATAGGCTAGAAATTTTGGCTGAATTTAATAATAGTAATAGCTAACATTATTTAGCATGTATAAGTGCTCTACAGTTATTTCATTTGATCCTTAAGACAACTCTGGGAAGTAGGTGCTATTATTATCATCACCATTGTACAGATGAGGAAACTGAGGCTGACACTTGTTAAGTGACTTTCTCAGGATCACACAGCTAATAAGTATCTGAGGCCAGATTTGTAGTCAGTGATTTTTATTCCAGGTTTCTTGACTCCAGGCCCAACAATTTATCCAACTATTGCTTAAGTTCAAAAAACAAACTTTAGAAGTGCTATAGTAGAGAACAAGGTCAAATTAAGTAAGTATAATAGTCAAAAAGCTAATCAATGTTAGCCTTCATTAAGAGAGGTATAGCAACCTAAGAAAAAGAAGGTGATAGTCCTGTTGTGTTCTGTCCTGGTCCAAACTCATCTGAAATTTGTTCTGTATGTCACAGTCAGAATCCAAAAGAGGGCAACCAGAATGATGAAGTGCCCCATATTTATTCCATTTGAGGACTGTGTGAAGCAACTGGGGATATTTGTCCTGGAGAGAAGATTTCATGGAGTATGAGAGATGTTGTCAGACACAGTCTGTGACTTAGAAAATGAATTATCCCTGCTCTGCTTGGTGCCAGATGACAGACTGGAAACTGGGTGGAAATTTCAGGGAGGAAACTTTGAAGATTGTTGTAAACAATGGCTTCCTAAGGAGTGGCCAGAAAAGGTGGTAGGGCCCCTTTATTAAGAGGTCTTCAGGCAAAAGTTGGGTAAGCACTTAGGTGTGTTAGAGAGAAAATTGCTTTATAAATATGGGATGAACTAGGTGATCACAGAATTCCCTTCCTTATCTCTGGAATTCTATGGCAAAATGATCTTCCAGCTACATAGGTGTGATGATGTCACAGTACTTCTCAAAAGACCAGCTCTCAAAAACTCTCATGGCCTACTGATTAAAGGCCAGATTCCTTAGCCTGACATTCGTAGTATTTTTCACACATTGGTCATGTACTTTATGCTTCAGTCAGACTGAATTCCTGCCACCCCCAAAGACAAACCTCATTCTTTTATTCCCTTTGTTTGTTTACATTGTTTCTAAGCTTCAGAATGCTCTTCATCCCATGTCATCTGTTGAAAATCTATTCAGACAGCAGGTCCCACCTTAAATGCCACCTTTTCTTCCTCTCTGAAGTTTTTCCTAACCACACCCTAGCTGAATATGATTTCTCCTTCATCTGATCTAGTGTTTAGTGCCCTAACATATTTTGCACTTATATTCTGATTTTTATTACATTTATCTGTGCTTATCTTATGCTCTCTACTAGACTAATTTCCTTCAGGGTCAGGGAATGCTTTTTGGGCATTTTTGTCTCTCTCCTAATACCTAGAATAGGTCATTGCTTATAATAGACATTTAACAAACGTCTACTTCACAGACATTTATTGAGCATGTACAAATCACTTGCTAGGACTTGATAGAAAGCAAAAATAAATAGAATGTGGTTTCTGACTGCAAAGAACTTAGAACAACACTAATCACATCGTACTGTAGAGGTAGGTTTTAACTCTCAGGCTGAATCTACATTGACTCAACAATATACGCAGAATACGTCTGGGTTGGGTTTTGTTTGTTTGTTTGGCCAAGTCTCTGTTGCTTGTTTGTTTGCCTGTTTTATTTATCTCTTTCTCATGAAAGTAGTCTGTGTAGGGGAATGAATGCTATTTTTTAAAATTACCAGTTATGTTATCTGGATAAACAGAAGTTTATTATCAACAATTATATGAGCAAAGATTCTAGGTCAATGACACCTCTCTTTTAATAGCTATTTTATTGTTAAATTCTATCTTTACTTTGAAATCTTGATGATTACATTCCCATAGTTAATCAGATAAGTGCTCAAAAGACAAAACTCTGTACTCTGTATGTTTGCACACCATGTGTATTTAAATTGGAATAAGGACTCTCCAGATTTCTCTACTATATTACATATATATTCTTTGTAAGTATTATTTCTCAACATAGTAATTAAAATCTTTCTTTAAAAATTCTAGCTAATATTGAATACAATAATAGTCAACTTTTGAAGAGTCTTACTGATTTATCAGAAAGACATAATTTACATCTTATACAAAAGTAGTTATGTTAAATAATTACTGCTGTGCCTTCAGGGTAGAGGAAGCACTTCAAGCCAACTCATACAAGGGTGTGGATTAAATGAAGCATTATTAGAGCTCTACTTGGCAAAAATAATAAGAGGTTGCAAAATAGGGTATGATGTAGCATTTAATAGTAAAATGCCAAAAGTATTCAACCCACACGTATCCTTACTTTTTAATCATGTGCTATGAAAAACTACCAAATTCAGTATTGACTATATAGCTCATTTATCTATTTTTATAACTTAAGATGAAGTTAAAATGTGTTTTCTGAGGAAAAGTATTAGGTGAACATAAAATACTATTTACAGATGTCAAGTAGTTTTGAAGAGCAGTGTGTCCAAAGATAAAATGGAGGAACTGCAGAAAGTAGGCTTGTATACTGGATATGCAGACCAAGGATAAGTAGATAACTCTGTTTAAGATAAACTGAAGTTTCATGTGTAATCTATATCATATCGTTTGCCTTCTCTGGCAGGTGGGGGGGCTTGAGGGGCAGGAAAAAGGGAGAAAATTTGGCACTCAAAATTTTTTTTAAATTAATGTTAAAATTCTACAAGTAATTGGGAAATATAAATTGGGAAATAAATAAAAATATATCAAACTTAAAAAAAGATAAACTGAAGCTTTCAAATCAATATTCTTATGTCAAGATAGGGAAAAGAAGAGGTCATTTAAAAGAGGTCACAATAAATATTATTTAATGTTGCATTAAGTAATATTTGTTATTCACTCACATAATGAAATAATGTGCTATATTCATATGCCTACTGATGACAATTAATGTTTGCTTTATAAATGATTTGGACATTTTCTGTATACATTTTAATTCATTTCTCTCTGGGCTTTGTCATTTTAAAAAATGTCAATATATAAAGATGATTATTTCATCTGATCACTTTCTACATTTACTTAACATATTTAGAAATTCCTAAATGCTTATCTAAATTTCTTTAGAATCATGTTTCTCCATATTCATATTCAATTCTTACCAGTCATAAACCATTAATTTTCTTCAACCTGTTCACTAGTATAAATGCATGTCATTGTTCATGTTTTCTTTTGTACTCACTGGTAAGTTGTATTTGTTGTAAAGGACACGTTAATTTTCCATGACTTCACATAATTTTTTTCAAAACAACACATTAGACCCCATGTGCTAACAATTCCACTTTGCCACAAAATAGACTTTGGTTATTCCTCCAGAAAATTCTTTAGCAGACAGTGACAAATTCTAAATATTCAGGAAGGGGAACAAATAATTGTTTGTCCCTGTTGACTGGTATACAAAGTTGCCTCTTCGTGATTATTGGTTACTAATATTCGCTACAATGTCAAGATAATAGTATATATTAAATGAATCAATCTATTTACCCTTTATTGACCAAAAAAACACTTTAATGGAACCATCCAGTAATTGTAAAGGAATATTTTTTCTCAAACTCTTTCAAAATTGCATAGTAAATTATCTATATTTTTTATAAATAATAACAGATTTTTTTTATCTTTAATGAGACCAGAATGAGACTGAGAGCTGAAAATGGAGAAAAATCCATTTAAAATAGAATAGGAACTCATCTAAAAGTCTAATATCAACCACTAAGCATTTTTATATGCTATGTGCCACTTACTATACTAGGTGTTGGTGACTCAGAAAGGAAAAAAAAATGAAACGATCTTAGCATGCACATGTGTAAGTAAATAGAGAATAAATATATGCAGGATGATAGAAAATAAAGACAACATTAAATATAAGGTCTTTGAGGGGAGACACTAGTACTTGTAGGCATCAGTAAATGCTTCACACAAGAAATGGCATTTAAATAGCATTCTGAAGATATAAGGAGTACCATGAGAATGATGTGAGTAGGGAATACATTTTAGGGCTTTATCTAGGAGTGAAATAGAGAAGGGCAGTTTGACTGGATTGTAGAGTAAAAGAAGGGGAATAATGTCAAGTAAAGCTAGAAAGATGGTTTGGGGTCAGGTTTTGAAGAGCTTTAAATGCCAGAGTAGTTAATATTTGGTCCTAGAGGCATCAGGGAGCTACTGGGGTTTATTGAGTAGGAGAGTAACCTAATCAGTTCTTCACTTAAGGAAAAACACTTTGGCCTCTTTGTGGAGGCTATTGAAAGTTCTGGATAGCTTCCTGAATGCATCCCATTTCATTGTATTCTTCCTGTTCAGTTTTGGGTCCAACTGATTATCGATCTGCCCTTACTGTCCACGTTGTACATGTTGATGGGCTAACACAGTGGTCTATCAGATAGACTTTGTCCAGACAAATGGATGAATCTAAACTTTATGCATTTTTCATGCAGCTAGTTTTTCTTGTGTGGATTCTTCAGTCTCTTCAGGGTGCTCATGGATCCCATTGAGGAGTTCCTGAATATCTTTGAAACAAGTGCCTGAGGTGATGTGGAGCCCAGATGGCAGAGTAAAGGCAGAGATTCACCTCAGCTCTCCCCCAAACTTCTCCAATGCCTTTAAATAATGACTCTAAACATATTCTAGAGTGGCAGAACCTACAGTAAGACAGAGTGAAATAGTTTTACAGCCCAATTCAATTTAGAAGGTCCTCAGGAAAAGTCTTTTGCACCAGAGTCAGAGAGGAGTCAGTCCAGCACAGACCAAAACAGTGCAGACTGGGCCCCAGCAAGCTCCCTGAGCAGGTCTAGGGGTAACTGAATCAGTGGCAGCAGTGGCAGTTTCCAGACCTCTCAACCCATAGACAGTAAGGGAATCAGGCAACAGTCAGAAGGAAATTTACAGGGTTCCCTTTGCTGATACCAGGAGCAGGACTCTTTTACCTTGCCTATACTTGAATCTGAATTGCAATCCTGGGTCTTAGTGAGAGGACGAACACTAGCATAGCAGAGATTGTGGCCACAGGAGAGCAGGGATCCTCATCAAAGTTCCAGGGTTGAAAGGAATGCTTGTGGTCACTCACAAACCAGTACACAGTACAGTAGAGTAATAAACACACCTCTCCCTAGATCACAACACCTTGGAAGCACCAAAAACTTACAGATCCCCAGAATTACCTGTGACAACAGCTGCACAAAAAACCTGAAGCTTAGAACAGTTCCCCCGCCCCTTGGGAAGCAGAACCCCACTTGAGCATTGAGTTAAAAGTCAAGAAATGGGCTGGAAAATGAGAAAACAAGAAAAAACTCTGATCATCGAAAGTTATTGAGGTCCCAGGAAAGATCAAAACACAAACTCAGAAGACAACAAAATCAAAATTCCTACATTGAGTCTCAAAGAAAAATATGAATTGGTCTCAAGCTGTGGAAGAGTTCAAAAAGGATTTTTAAAAATCAGGTTAGAGAGGTAGAGGAAAATTTGGGAAGAGAAATGAGGAGGGGAAAGGGAGAGGTAGAATGGGGTAAATTATCTGACATAAAAGAGGTCTGAAAAAGATTTTTACAGTGGAGGGGGAAATGGGGGTAGAGGAGCACACAAACTATACTTTCTTTGGAATTGGCTGAAAGGGGGAATATTTTATACACTCAGTTGGCTGTAGAAATCTATCTTACCGTACAGGAGAGTAGGAGGGGAAGGGGCTAAGAGAAGGGAGGGTGATGGGAAGCTGATAGAAGGGAGAGTAGTTTGGGGAAGGTAAAAGTCAGAAGCAAAACACTTTTCAGAATGGACAAGGTAAAAGGAGAGAAAGAGTAGGATAAATGGGAAAATAGGATGAAGGGAAGTACATAGTAGTCATTACTGTGAAAAAAAATTTTTTTTGCAGTGAGTTTCTCCGATAAAGACTATTTCTCAGATATATAGAAAACTGAGTCAAACTTCTAGAAATAAGAGCTATTCCTGAGTTGATAAAGGGCCGAAGGATATGAACAAGGCAGTTTTCAGACAAAGTAATCAAAGCTATCTATAGTCACTTGAAAAAAATGCTCAAAATCACTATTGATGGGAGAAATACAAATTAAAATAACCCTGAACTACTGCCTCACATCCATCAGGTTGGCTCATATGACAGAAAAGGAACATGGCAAATGTTGGAGGAGATGTGGGAAAATTAAAATACTAATGTACTATTAGTGAAGTTGTATACTGATTCAACCATTCTGGAGAACAGTCTGGAACTATGCCCAAAGGGCTATAAAACCATACATACCATTTGACAAAGCAATACCACAGCTAGGTTGGAGCAGGTAAGGTGGTGCAGTGGATAGAGCACCAGTGCAGGAGTCAGGGGGACCTGAGTTCAAATCTCCCCTCAGACACTTGACACTCACTAGCTGTGTGACCTTGGGCAAGTCACTTAACCCCAATTGCCTCATCCTGGGTCATCTCCAGTCATCCTGATGAATATCTGATCACTGGATTCAGATGGCTCTGGAGAAGAAGTAGGGCTGATGACCTGCACAGCCCTCCCTCACTCAAAACAAAGTCAAATGCAAATCATGTCATCATTTCTCTGATGGCATGGTCTTCTTTGGCAACAAAGGATGAACACACCACAACTAGATTTGTATCCCAAAGAGATAAAAAATAAAAAGGAAAAGGATCTATATGTACAAAAATATTTACATCAACTCTTTTAGTGGTGCAAAGAATTGGAAATTAAGGGAATGTCCATCAATTAGTAAAAGGCTGAGCAAGTTGTTGTATATGAGTGTGATGGAATAGTATTGTGCTTTAAGAAGTGATGAGCATGATGCTCTCAGAAAAACATGGAAAGACTTACATGAACTGATCAAAGTGAAATGAACAGAACCTGGAGAACATTGTACACAGTAACAGCAATTTTGTGTGGTGATCTGTCATGAATGACTTAGCTAATTTTCAGCAATACAATGATCCAAGACAATTCTGATGAAAAGGGTTGTCCATCTCCAGAGAAAGAACTGGTAGAATCTGAATGCAGATCAAAGATACTTTTTCTTTACTTTATTTTTTCTTGTTTTTTTGTTTTGTTTTGTTTTCTTTCACAAAATGACTTCCATGGAAATGTGTTTTGCATGACTACACATGTATAACCTATGTCAAATTGCTTGACTTCTCAATGGGGAGGGAAGGAAGAAGAAAATTTAGAACTCAAAATTTGAAAAGAAAAGAATATTAAAATTGTTTTTACATGTAATTGGGAGAAGTACAATATTAAATAAGGTTAAAAAAGAGAAATGCCTTCAGAATAATGTCATTCATGAGATCCTTCTCATCTAAAGGATCTCACTTTTTATAGAAACTACCCTTTTATTTGGTCTTTGTACAGGAGATCCTATACTGGCAAAGACCCTTAGTGAGTGCTTGCCTAGTGACTGCTTATTTAAATAGGTCAAGCTGGAGTTGATATAGTTATACCCAGTTTATTCTCCTCTTTATCATTTCTCCTAATTTGGTGTTAATTTTTATCTTGGCTGTAATTGATGAACTAACCAAACACCAACATCTCATTCTGAAATTACTTCCACATTTGTTGCTAGTATTTTCCTGCCTATTAAGAGGTAGTCACTATTACTTTATGTGGAGATAATCAGTATTTTCCAGGTTCCATATCTTCTGATTTTCTTATTAAATAACCTATTCATTATATTCAGGTTTGAGATATCTTTCATGTCTTAATCCTGAATCATATTTTCCAATATAGCTTTCTCTTTTGTTATCTCTGTAACATCAAAGTCACTGACTTTCAAGATACATTGATTTGGTTTGAAAGATCTTATCAAATTATTCAGAGAATTTTCCTACATCTTCCCCATCTGTTAGAGATATTGTGTAAGTTATACTTCTGTCATAGTTGCCCATATAAGCACTCACCAGTCAGAAAGCATTTATTAAATATTTACTGTATACCAGGCACTATACTAAGTGCTGAGGATACAAAGAGAGAAAAATGAGACATTGGAAGAAGATACTTCCATATCTAGCACAGTTAGTAATAAACTACCACGAATAGTAAAATACATAAGGAAGTAAGAGAAAGAGAAATTTCATTCCACATAACTACAAAATGCATAAAATATCTGTTGAATCAATCTAACAAAGCACTGAAAGTACTTGTATGTGTTCAGTTACAATGTGTTCCTTAGAGAAGCACTGAAAGTACTTGTATGTGTTCAGTTACAATGTGTTCCTTAGAGAAATAGAGAATAATTTAAATAGCTGGAAGCATATTTATGGCTGTCATGCCACTATAATAAAAATGACAATAATGTCATAGTTAATTTAGAGTTTAAATGCTATACCAATCACATTTTCAAAGAGGTATCTAAGAGAATTCACTGAAACAATAAGAAAATTTATTTAGAAAAACAAAAGTTTTTAAATATCCAGGGAAATAATGAGAAGTAGAGATGAAAGGGGAATAACGCTTCCATTCATCAGACTACATCATTAAAGTGGTAGTCAACAAAATCATCTGACATTGATTAAGAGAAAAAGAGAGAAGAACATACCCACATGGGGACAGCACTGAAACAGACTAGTCAAGGGAGAATCAGAAACAGTAAAACTCAGTGACCTAGTGTTTGATAAACTGGTAAATATTAATTACCTACAAAAAAACTTCCTATTTGAGAAGTAGCACAGCAGTCTGACAGAAGTTAGGTGTAGACCAATACCTTCATACCATGTTTCACAACACATGCTAAATGCAGACATAACCTTTAAAATATTAAAAATCATACTGTGAAAAAAATAGAAGTAATCATATCCCTCTCATAACTTTGGGTAGGAGATGTATTCCTAACTAAATGAGGTATAGCAGTCATTACAAAGATAGAGAGCTTTGATTTCATGAAATAGAAAAGCTCATGTGAGAACAAAATTAATGCACCTAGAATAAGAAGGGAAGCAGTTTTAACAAAAACATATGAATACACACATATGTATGTATGTGTGCATATGTGTGCATATGAGATCAAAATCTATTCCCCAATAGAGAAATAATAAAGAAATAAAAGCAAACAAGCAGGGGTTTATGGAGTGTTCTGGGAGGACCAGGACCTCTGGTGTGAAAGCTTGCTGGGTCCTTTTCAGGGCTGCTCATCCACCTTTGGTATCCACCTGATTCATCCAGCTCTCACCTGTGTCTCCAAGAAGCACTAGTATGTGCAGTGGCCACAGCTGAGTAAAACTGTCTCAACAGACAGCCTAAACTAGGTTGAGGGTAACCGAAAGGCCTCATAGCTGTTCATGAATTAGAGACATGGCTACCCCAAGCATGTGAAGACCTTTCCAGGTGGAATGGGCAGATTAGAACAGTTTGTTCCAGTAGCCATGAAAGCAGCTAAAGCAGGTGCTTTGGAACTCTTGCAGCTTGGTCAGGCATTGAAGACACCAAGGTCATCCACTCCATCCTGGGGCATTACTGCTCATCTTGATTTTTGCCCTGCCACTGGACTTTGATGACTCTGGGAGAGAGTGAGGCTGAAAACTTTGCACAGCTCTGCCTCACTTGGATCCAATTCACGTGCAAGTCAGGACATCACCATTGGTCCTCTTTGAAAATGAAGGATGAACAACAAAAACAAACAGTTCTTGAAAGGAGAATTGCAAACTCTTAACAGCCATATGAAAAAAATGCTCCAAATCACTAAGAGAAATAAAAATCAGAATAATTCTGAGATTCCACATCGTGCAAATTGTCAATGACAAAAGATAGTAATAGTTAATATTAGTAGGGTGTGGGAAGAAAGGTATTACAGATAGTATTGCGTTGTTGGTGAAACTGTCAATCAATACAACCAGTTTTGGAAAGCAATTTGGAATTATGAAAAAAAAAGTGAATATACTGAAATTTTAAAGAATGACCATGGCTCAAAAGAAGAAATATGAGAATATATTCCCACATTATCTCTTGGCAGAGAGATAGGAGGTCTACACATATTGTATATAGTACATATTTTCAGACTTTTTTGATGTATTGATCAGTTATGCTTATTTTTCCATTTTCCTTTTTTCTATTTTTGTTTTTTTTAATACTGTTGGTTATATGGCATGGCTGTTGGGGAGAGAAAGGGACAATGGGAGGAAATTTTGGTAATGGAAAAAATAACTAAAGATGTCAATAAAAGCCTACTTAACAAAACACAGTAATTACTGAAAGACTTAAAACCTGAATGAAATCTAAATGCAATCTGATTTTGTAGTTCCAGATATTCCAGCATTTAAAAAAAACCTATTAGGCTCATAATTCATTCTTTCCAGCATTTAATATGTTTCATCTGAAGCATAGAAAATCTATCTAAATTATCTCTTTGAAAAATCAAGTTCTGCTGATTTAAATGCACATTTATAATAGGTAAATGTGATTATAAAAATGTTTGTTTAGATATAAAGAGCAGTGAGTCTGGAAATTCCCATATGTTTATATATTCAATAAAGTATATTATCTGAAGTGGTCATGTGTGTCATATAACACTCATATACACAGAGAAGTTATTGTACTGCAGATCTTTATAAAGTGCCACTTAATATAGTTACAATTCATAGAGTTCAGTGTGTTTTTATAGAGAAAAATACAGATTTAGATGGATTAGAATCTTTCCATTACCATGTATTACTTGTATGCCTTTGGGCAAGTCAACTGACTTAAAATGAAGAAGCTGTACTAGATGAACTTGAAGGTCCCTTATAATTCCAAAGTCATGATTCTGTCATATAACAGTTTGATATATGTATATGTATAGAATCATAGGATTTGGACATGAAAGTAATGTAATTGAAAGAGTCCTGGATTTGGAGTCACATGACCTTGTTTAAGTCCTGGTTCTGCAACTTAGCTTCCATGTTTGGGACAAGTCACTTAACCCTTCCAGGTCTATTTCTCATAGACATCAAAAACTGATAGAACAAAATAAAAAGATTGAAAACATAGAAGGAAGTGTAAGGTATCTCATATAGAAAATAAGTGATGTGGGATGATCTAAGGATGATGAGGAATGATCTAACAATTATTGAACTTCCTGAAAACTCAGACCATAAAATATATGAATACTAAGATTTAAGAAGTCATGAATAAAAAATAAATAAATGATGATAATAATAAAATAATAAATAAGAATTAATAAAAGCAAGTGTGTCTTCAAAACTCTAATGACTTTAAGAGTCATAGATAGAGTAAATAAGATATAGAGTAAATGAGATGCAGGAAAGGTATTCCTTTGACATTGATTATCTTAAAAAAATAAAGGAAAGAAAAGGAAAAAGGGAACTGGGAAAGGGGGAGGAAGAAGGATTAAAAAAGGTGAACCTATAATTTTACATCAGTGTGCTTTAGGGAAAAAAGCCTATATAAACATGTAGAAAGGTAAGTGGAGCAGGCTCCTGATAAATACCACTTTCATTTGAACTAGAAAATGGATTTGAACATACATACACAGAGAGTTTTTTATAGAAGTACATTAAACTCAGCAGGAAATGAGAAGAGAACAGAGAGAGGGAACTTGGGGAATAAAAAAGAAGGTAACTTCATGGAGGGATTAGTCATAAACAAAAACCTCCAGCTTTAAAGAGTGGAACCTAAAGTGGAAATTAAAAGGAGAGTGTAAAAAACTGTGATCAGGACTCAGTGAGGGGAAGAAGAAGGATCTAGGGGGCCAGAAGCAGAACACATTTATAGATCACTGCTGTTGGAGCGCACTGCTTTCTTACCACCACCACCCTTTATTTTTTCAAATAATTTTTTTTGGCATGGAGGCCAAATTGAGGAATAAGATGGAAGGAAATACATGTCTGTATACATGACTGTATACATGAATGAAATGAAGTCATCTATAAAATGGAGACATCCAGTTGGTTCAAAAGCAGAATCCAAGGGGAGGCTGTTTGCAGGAAACACAGAATTAAAATAAGAGACTGTGCAAAAGTTATTAAACTTAAGGTAAATTCCATAAAATCAGGGAAAGCAAACATGATCTTAGGGATCATGACTCATGGTTTTATTCATCTGAAGATTGAAAGGGAAACCAAATTATGTTTAAATAACTATAGATAATGAATTAATATTATTACTTAGTGAGTGTGCATGAAATGGCACAACAACTACTTAAAGAAATGTAATAGATTTATAGATATAGACAAAAAAACTATAATACTTGGGGATTTCAAGGCAATCTCAGTTCTAGAAGAATCTAACCAAAAAATAATCAAAGAAGCAGTTAAGTACCTGAATAGACTTGTTAAAAATTTAGCTGTAATAGATATCTGGTGAATAATGAATAGGAACAGAATGGAGTTTACATATTTCCAAACTCTGGATGGCACCTTTACCTTCAGAGAAAGAAAACTATAGGCCAACATCCCTGATGAATATTGATGTAAAAATTTTAAATAAAATATTAGCAAAGAGACTATAGTAACACGTTAAAAAAAATCTGTATATTTATTTATATTATTTTGCATATTTGAGAAAGTAGTATTTATACCAGGCATACAAAATAGTTTTAGTATTAAGAAAACGATAAATGTAATAGATCATATTAACCACTGAACTATCAATATTATTTTATTGTATCAAGAGAATCAAGAAAAACTTTTGAAAAAATACAAAACTCATTTCTGATTAAAAAAGACACAACACCAAAAAAAAAACTTAATAGTCAATGGACTTTCCCTATAGAAGGTAAAAAGTATGTATCTAAAACCAAGAGCCCACTTAATATATAATAGAGAATCATTTTTGGCCTTTCCAATAAGATCAGGGTTAGGAGAAGAATCCACATTATTTCTACCAGTATATCACATAATGCTAGAAATGCTAACTATAGAAATTATACACATATATCAAAGAAATTGAAAGAATAAGTAAAGTAGAATGAAAAAAACAAAATTACAAAAATTTACAAATGATACAGTGTTCTACACACTGCAGTACCCCATGGATTTAGCTAAACAATTCATTGAAACAATGACATCAACAAAATAGGACACAAAATAAATCCATATAAATCATGATTCTTTCTATATATCATTAACAAAAACCAGTAATGGGGCATAGGAAGAAAAAAAATCTCATTTAAAAGGATTTTAGCCTGCATAAAATATTTAGGAGTTGACCTATGAATAAAACTACAAAACATATTTTACAGAAGTAAAAGCAAACCTGAAAAGTAGAGAAAAATCAGTCACTTAGTAGTTGGGTCATTTCAATATAATAAAAATTACTATGCTATCTAAATCAATTTACTTATTCAGTGTTATACTAATCAATCTCCAAAGGATTTAGAGTTTGAAAAAACAAAACAAAGCCCTCATGTAGATGAGCAAATCTCATCTGGATTATAGGAAATAATGGGAAAGAAGTCAGCCTAGATCTCAAGCTGTTCTATGAAGTAGTAATCATCAAATCAATTCTACACTGACTAAAAAATAAAAAAAAGTCAGTGTCACTGTCAAGTCAACAAGTGTTTATTAAGGACCTACTGTGTGCCAGATACTGTGCTCAGCACTAGGGGTACAAAGAAATGCCCAATTAAAAGAGGGGCAGGGTACTGGAACATGCTGGTAGTAGGAAGTCTGAGTGAAAATTTGTAAGAATACTAAGAGAATTGTGAGGAGGGGCACAAAAAAGGAAACTGGGGTCACCAAGGACTATTTTTTTATCCTTAGTTTTGCCCATATTTACCATACTTAGGAGTCAAAGAAGCTGCTCCCTATACATGCTTCCTAGGCAGAAAAATAAAATCTCAGTTGGAACCTTTGTGTCTTATTTTTTGGTGACAGTAGCATGCATCAAAGTAATTCATTCATTAAATCTGGAACCAGAAATCTTTTGATCATTAAATCAGCTCACACTTTATTGGGCTTTAAGCTTGTTTCAGGAAGCATTGGGAAGACAGTATACTTGATCTGAAGACCTAATTTGTTCTTCTGTGAATACCCTAATGGTTTCCTTGACATTAGTTAAGCTGTTTTTCTTGCATTTCTAGGTTTAGTCAGTTTGGGATCTGCATTGTTGGCAGCAGATGATGTCACAGAATTTACTGGTAATGTTTTCTGGAAATGAATACCTATCACTTGCTGAAAGTGTTAACTTAAGAGGCAAATTAGACTCAGGACAGATTCTTGTGGTAATGACAGGGACCTGAGAGATAATGCTGACTTATATTTTCCAAAATTTTAACTGTTTGCTGGAAACATTTTCCTTGAATATAAGGTATATGAAAATGTGCTATACACTCCTTAGTGCTGTTGCTGGAAGATTTATCATTTTCTGGGTTGTTCTTAATCAGCAAACTCATTTAAAAGTCACACAGCAAAAATGATGAGAAATATGGAAACTGGAAAGTGTCTGTATGCTGTGACTAGTCATTTTTAATCATGTAAGAGACTTTGCATTGCAGATGGTTAATAAATGAAATTTGGAGCAACCTCTTAGTGCTCTTATATTAGAGACAGACTTTTTTTTAATCAAGTTATCGATGCTAATTCATAGGTACCTAATCTCTTATTGTGACGAAACTATTTAAAATTCTTTCAGGAGAAGCCTACTCATTAAAAAACCAGTCCACTGCAAGTCCCCCATATTTATTTATTTTATTCAGATATGCAAACAAGTATCACAGGGGTAGTATGTGTCAAGTCACTTAATAACTTGTCTGTGCTTCAGTGTTCTCATTGATTAAAAATAAAGATGACTTTCTGAGAATCTGTCACAGAGATAGGTCGAGTATCAAAGAATGTTTATAAAGCACTGATTTTTTAAGATAATCCCTATGATGATATGATTGTTATGAATAAATATATATTGGGTAAATGCAATTAAATCTTTAAATTACTTTGCTATTAAATTTTACTGTGAAGTTAGGTGGGAATTATCGAGTTGGTTTTTTTTTTTAGGTTTATTGATTTGGGGAGAAAAGGAGTGAATATCCACAACATTCATTTGTATTTTTGTTTGTTTTCCTTTCTTTTTTCCCTGTAATGCCCCTCCTAGATGTCACATTTGATAAATATCATCATGTTTAATTTCTTGCCTTCATTAATAAGGGAGTGGGGTGGGGGGCAGGATTTGACATTACAACACTTGAATACTTTCTATTAAAGGCAGGATATGTATCAAAGTATTAATGGTAAAGCAGATTAAAGCAATTTTTACTATATGCACAATTTCAAAGGAAGGAAAAAATCACAGTACACAAGAATGAATATGGTATAAGTGTTTAAAAGCAGCAGGTTTAGAGCTAGAGGTGCTCCTGGTGTGACTGATGTCTCTATCTCTAGGACTTAGCTTTTTCATCTACAAAAATGAAGGGTTGGTCTGTCACAAAATCAAAGATCTCTGAGTTTGAAGGGACTTCAGAAACAATCTTCTAATCATTACCTGAGCAAGAATCTCTTCTGCTTCATGCCCAAGAAATATCAACCTGGATTTGGTTGAATGTATCCAGGGAAGGGGAATTTTAGTACTTCCTAAAATATCCAGTTCCATTTTTAGAAAGCTCTGTTATGGCATTTTTAAGAACTTATATTCTGTATGAATTGAATTAAATGCATGAATAACAAATACTTGACCTCAATTTCATAGGAAGTTTTTTCTTATAAAATTTTTCCTTCCTCATTCATCCTAAATTTAGAGCTGGAAGGGATCTTAGAGGTCAAATAATCAATGTCCTTATTTTACAGAAGAGGAAACTGAGGCTCAGAGAGGTTGTGACTTTCCGAGGAACACAAAGCTAATCACCATCTCAAGTGGGATTTGAACCCAGCTCTTCTTGGTTCCAATTCCATCACTCAGTCTACTGTGCCATGTTCCCTCTTATCTACCCTATTGCTTCCCCTTGTAGCCAAGTAAAATACCTAATTCCGTTTTCCACAGGACAGCTGATGGAATACTTAATGACTGTTGTCTTTCCCCCCAAAATCTTTTCTCTCTCCCTACCTCCATTCCTTCAAAGAGACTTCATATAACATTTATTTATTCCGTCATTTAAAAAAACTGGGACAGTTAGCTCTTTTGCCCTCTGTAGTTTCATTTAGGATTTCTTGAAGTACAGCCCTGGAAAACCAGTCTTTGATAAAGCCTTCTGTGATTCAGATGGAGTTAACGTGACCATGCTTTATGTCCAGATCACTCTGGCTTTTACTGATTTTGGCCAACATTATGTCCCAATTCAAGCCATACTTGATCCTTGTTTGGATTTTGATGGCTCAGAGGGAGTGAGAATAGCACTACTTCTATTACGGTCAGAAACCCTAAGGGTCTTCCCCTCCTAGATTGATTTATAGCATGTAAAAAAGGTCATTTTTGCCTCATTTCATACCTAGCCTTAATCACTGAATGGGTCTTGCTTCGGACAAACTGAGACCTGGGAAAGACCTTAGCTTAAAAAGTCCAAGGTCTCCTACTACATCCAGGGCCATCTCCAGTCTTCTTAATCTGTATCTGGCCACAGGACCCAGATAACTCCAGAGGAGAGAGTGAGGCTGGTGACTTTGCATATCCCTACCTCACTTAAGTCCAGTTAACTTGCAAGCAAAGACATCACCTTCCTATGTCATGAAGAACAAACAACAACATCTAACATGATATTAACCCTTCACTGTCCTGGTTGCCCCCCTCAAGGAGCCCTCCAGCTTATCAATGTTTGGTTTGGTTTAGCTTTTCCAATTATAGCACCAGTAATTGAATACAGTGATCTTGGTATTTTCTGACCCGTGGTTTGTCCTTCATTCTCAAAGGGGACCATGACATCAGGGAGATGATGATATGACTTGCAATTGACTTTGAGTGAGGGAGCGCTGTGCAAAGTCACCAGCCTCACTTTTTCATCATGTAAGAGACTTTGCATTGCAGATGGTTAATAAATGAAATTTATTAACTTTTTCCTCCAGAGCTCACTTTTTCCTCCAGAGCTATCTGGGTCCAGTGGCCAGATAGCGATCAGAATGACTAGAGAGGACCCAGGATGCAGTGGGAAAACTTGGCCCTTTTAAGCTAAGGTGTTTTCAAGTTCTCACTTTGAGTGAGGCAACTCCCATTGGGTGAATAGGCCTCCTTAAGAAGTGAGTCAAGGGATGGCCCCTTTAATAAAAAAATGAATAAATAATCTAGGAGGAGAAGATCCTCAGGGTTGCTGGCCAAAAGAGAAACTGTTATTATTTACATTCACTCTGAGCCCGGAGGGCCCAAAAAACAACACTTAAGTGGTGCTTGGGCAAGGCAGCTAGATAGTGCAGTGGATAGAGCACCAGTGCAGGAGTCAGGAGGACCTGAGTTCAAATCTCCCCTCAGACACTCACTAGCTGTGTGACCTTGGCCAAGTCACTTAACACCAACTGCCTCATCCTGGATCATCTCCAGTCATCCTGATAAATATCAGGTCACTGGATTCAGATGACCCTGGAGAAGTGAGGCTGGTGACCTGCACAGCCCTCCCTCACTCAAAACAAAGTCAAGTGCAAGTCATGTCATTATTTCTTTGATGGCATGGTCTTCTTCAGCAACGAAGGACAAACACACACACTATTGTCCAATCCATGATAATCCAGAGTGAATTGGGTTTAAGACTTGGTCTTTGAGAAAGAAATCTAACCAATAAACCCCAAGTTAACTAGATGACCAGAATAAGATATGAAAGGACTAGGGTCATCATCTTCCTAGTCCTAGAAAACGTCTCTTGATTCAGTGTAACTATTAGCTTTTTAGCTGCTATGTCACATTGTTGACCCGTGATCTTAAAGTCCAATAAAAGACTGATATTTTTAAGGTTCCTTCCTTACTCTAAATCCTCTTATGGGTGCTACCCACCTCCTTTCACATTAAGGGACTCAAGGTGTGGAAAAAGATTCATTTTTTTGGACATGATCACTAAGTATAGCTGTTTAGATTGATTATACTTATTTGTAATAATATTTTTTCTTATGTTTTTATTTGGAGAGAATTGAAGGGTGAGGAAGTAGCACTAATAATGCCAGAAAAGAAAGGATAAAAAAAGGGAATAAAAAGAAAATTATCAATTTTTTATAATTAATGCACAGAAAAGGGTAAAAGAGAGTTCAGAAGGAAGCACAGACAAATAAGATAGTTTTGAAAGTAGCATGTTGAATGTGTTATATACTTTTAAAACAACAAGTCTTAGCATGCAGTGAATAGATATTCATGGTTTCATAGCCTGTCGTAGACTTAAAATGAGAAGAGGACAAACAGAGCTATTTAGAAAAAATTTAAATGACAAGATGATGTCTTGTCATCACAAAGACTATATATTGTATGATTTGATACAGAGGCTGTAAATATAAGCTGCTAGTGTAGACGTTTTTATTTTGGTTCAAATGGCTGGTATTTTCAAAGAGAATCTGGATCACCATTTATCTGGGATGTTTTAGAGTTGCTTTTTTGTTTGTTTTGTCTTGTTTTACCCTTTGGATGGGGAATTGTACTAGATGTAGCTGTAAGATTTCTTTCATCTCTAATTCTCTGTGGATTTTATAAGTGTAACTATGCTGTATTTCAACTCTTCCTACCTCTTTTCTTCTTTTTTTTCCCCAGTTTCTTCGCTCCTCACAGATAATCTTTTCTAAAATTATTTACTTTGGCTGACATGAAAGAGAAATTCCTAATATTCTTTTTTTGAGTACTATTCAAGATTTGCTTTATTTTACCTTTTTTGTCTTTTATTATGCTACTTTGCTTATCAAATTAGTGTTTATTTTATGATAATGAAAATGTTATAATTTGTGAATCACAAAGGTAAAATCCATTCCTAGAATAGAAGTGGAAGTTTTTCTCTTGTTAACAATTGATAATTGTTTTCACATTTTCTCATTATTGTTGTTAATTCAAAAAAATTAATCTTGCAAAAGAGGAAATGAAACAACTCCTCTATTGGAAGCAAAGCTTAGTGCGCTCTCTCTCTCTCTCTCTCCATATATATATATATATATATATATATATATATTCCTTTTGGCTTATAAATGTAGAGTTTATCCTTAGTTATCCAAACTAATGAAAGAGAAGAGTGTAAAACTCAGACCGTGGAGTGATCAGGCATTTATATTTGATGTTGATATATATCATAATACATTTGGCAGTAGATTTACATTCTAAAATGCACTTTTTAAAAGTTAACACTAAAATTAATTTTCCCTCCTTAAGCACAAACTAGTAACTGGGAAGTGTACTGAACTATAAGAGGAAGTTAAGTATTCCAAGTACAAAGAATAAAAATTGACTATATATTTAGAAATATAACAAACTGCCTTTGTTATTTATGGTGCAGAATTACTGGAATAATAATTTAAAATTTCCAGTTACAAAGATTTCATTATTACTTCCTAACTTAAAAGTATTGTCTTTCACATTTATGAGAGCTTAAATCTAATTAAACAATAATTTATTTACACTTAAAGTCCTTCTTTCTTCCACAACAATTTGCTGTAACACTCTGATTAAGAGGTGACGTTATGGTAGTTAATGATGGAGAATTTTTTAATAGTCTCCTTTTCCCTTCTATTAATTTTAATGACTACATTGGTGCAAAATTATGGATGTTTGCATTCATTTAAAATATGAGTGTATAGCAAATTAAAATTCAAAGTGTTATGCCTATCATATTTAGAAAATTCCTTTGGTACTTAGAGGGACAGCAGTTTGGTGCAGTGAAGTCAGGAATACTCATCTTTCTGAGTTCAAATCTGGCCTCAGACACTTCCCAGCTGTGTGACCCTGGGCAAGTCACTTAGCCCTGTTTGCCTCAGTTTCCTCATATGTAAAATGAGCTGGAGAAGGAAATGGCAAATCACTTAACTATCTTTTCCAAGAAAACCTTAAATGGAGTTGTGAAGAGATGGACATGACTGAAATGACTGAACAGTAATTTTAGGGCTAACTAATACTGCTGTAATGTTTTAGTGGTGAAAAAAATATGAAAATAAAAAGAGGGGATGATCTTATATACATAACTTGTTATCCAGGGAATTCTTGATTTTCAAAAAGATAACTGCCATCCTATCAGATTCACACCAGGATTTGTAGAGAAAAATATCTTTTGAGGATAAATAAGCAACTACCTTTTATAACCACATTTTCATTTACTGTACTTTATTTCCTTTATGATGATACATCTTTACTCTTTCATAAACATCTAAACAATAACAATAATTGTATATTTTAATGGGATTTTAAAGTATTCATAATAATAATAATAGTCAAAATTAATGCTGAGTTCTTTTAAGAGTTAGAGAATTGTACTGGACAGATAAAATACATAGAAAAGTTCAGTGACCTGGCCGTACTTACTCCATAAAAATGTTACAAAACTAGTGTATTAGGAGTTTCTGACCCCTAGTCCTAAGATTGGACCTTTGGGGCATGTCATAGCTGAAGTATGTAAACAGGCTTTGGACTCCTATTGTTATAAGTGCTTTCTGTTTGACATTTAGGGAGTACAGGATAGATTTAGGAGCACATATAAGAAATTTTTGTTTAAAAAAGATAGCAAAGATTAGGTACAATAGCTGGTGAATTAATCTAAATTAAGATACTGTGTCAAGTTAAAATATTACCTTATTAATTTAAGCTTCTTAATTCTAAATGCTATCTGGGTACCAGGCCCCCTCTGATAATCTCTACCTGAGGGTCCTGAGAGTCCCATTTTTCAGAGAAATTGGAGAAAATTCAGTGGGGAGTACAAAACAACCACCTTGACCTCCAAAATACCACAAACCCTTACCCAGCCAGAATAAAGGAGACTGCCTTTACTAATGTCCTGGACTCCCCATTGAAAGACTGAAGATAGGATCAATATTGCACTCCCCCTTGGTAATCGTTTTATCATCTCTAATAGATTTGCTAACACTGTTCTGTGGTCATTCTTCCAAATCTTCTCTATTTTCAAAACCCCTAATCCAATACTACCCATAATGGAGAGTCAAATCCAACTTGGTGTTGTAGAGGCTGCTGACAGGCTCAGTGAATGGAGCACTGATTGGGCTTGGAATCAAGAAGACCTAAGATCACGTCCAGCCTCAGACAAGCTGTGGGACTCTAGGCAAGTCATTTACTATCTCTCTGTGCACCAGTTTCATCATCTGTAAAATAGGGCTTATAATAGTACATATCTCAGAGTCATTGATAGGATCAAATAAGTTAACACTTGTAAAGCACTTTACAAACTTTAAACATGGTAGTTACTATTATTTGATCCTCATAACATTATGAAGCAAGTAAAAGCAGAGAGTGTTTTTTCCACTTATCAAATGAGAAAACTGAAGCACAGAGAGGCTGATTTGTATAGTTGGAGGCAAAGTTAAGACCAAAATTCTTTCCCCTGAAACTGAAGTCTTGGCTTTTTTCCATTTCATCACATCTTAGGGTTTAGACCTGGAAGAGACCATTTAGAAATCATCTCACTCAACCTCTTCATTTTATAGAGAAGGAACCAGATGTTAATTGACTCGTCTAAAATGAAATGGTAATAGATATAGAATTCCAAATCCATTTTTCTTTCCAATATACCATGCTGCTGGGGCTAGCTGCTCTTTCACCACTTTGCCTTATGTGCCTTATTTGAATTTTTTCACTGGAGACAAGCATGTCAATCTCCTAGTTCAGGAGACCCCTTCCTATAAGTCTCTGTACTCATGTTTATATGCTTTTGATGAATGGATTACCATTTACTGTCATGACTGATGGAAGTTAAGTCACCTGAATTTCAGTTCTTAAGTTAACTTTTTGCTGTCATGCCCTGTCTTTCTTTCATATCTCCTATAATCCACTTCCCCGAGCTCAACATCAGGTTTTATGGACTTTTAGTTCTGTAGATAAGAGGGAAAGCTCAGCAAGGGAAGCAGGAGTGAGGGAAGAATTCACAGGAGGTTTGTTTGGCTAGCCCTGGCAACAGAGTTCTTGGAGCATGGTGCTGCATCCACAGGAGGGGTTCAGTATACGATTTATTAACATTTCAGGAGCTTATCTGTTGCTTAAGCAATAGCATGACAAACTATCATCGGTGTTAAATTACAGGCATATTTGTGAGTGTCACCAAATGATTTCTTTCCTGAATCTGAGACCTTATTCAAAAAAGTAACCAGTAGTGAAGGTCCTATCAAATAATGGGTCTAATTACTAAATATTAATCAATGTTAAATTTATTGTTTAACCTGTCACCCCATGTAGCCAGTGATTTAGGAAACCGAATCTTGCAGAAACATAGTTCATAGCTATTAGTCTCTTGTGATCACCTTGTAGTTTGGTCCCTCGTTAAAAGCTTTATCCACCCACATACAGAGATATTTTAGTATTTTCTACAGTTCACTGAAAGCTCATAACATGTTCTTTGTGAATGAAAGGGGCTCTTTATATATATGAAATATATAAGTAAATTTGTTAAGTTTCTCAATGTTAAATATATAGGCATCTTTTTAATAAAGTCTATATGATCAAAATCTTAGCTTTTCAGGAACCTATTCCAAAAAGGGAAATATATTTGTGTATTATAGATGTGTGCTAGCTTTTCAAAACTATACTGCCATAAAAATAGAGATGGCTTTCATTTCTCTAGAGCAGTTCACCAACTTTAGCAAGCTGGCATTGGTTTTGTACCTATGTACTTAATGGGATGTTCACACATTCCTCCACAGAGATCTTGTGCCTGCCTGTACAGCTAAACTGAGCTTCTGTTTATTTAATTGTAATCCACACACAAATCAGCCTTGTGGGTGGAAAAGGGAGAAACTTTGGCACACCAAAGAGGAAGTGACCTCCATTCAGTATTTGCAGGTAACAGAGGAGAAAAAGAACAGAGGAAGATTGATTATAATAAGTAATTTTAGAACTCTTGACCATTGATCTGTATAGCACTGTGCAGTACCACACAATAAATAACTCGATGTTCTTAATTTCACCATCAAATAACCTTTGCTCTTATTATGCATATTTTGGCATAAACATTAAGAAAATGGCATTAAAATTATGACTTGATTTTTTTCTTCTCAAAAAGATACTTAATTTTTTTTAATTTCCCCACAAAAGCAAAACAGTTTCACTATTGTTAAATAGAAGAGGCTTGACCATATGTAATAAAATTCAATATTGCAAATAATAATACTCAGCATTTGTTGAGTTTATCATATTCAGCAGTATTAGCATGGATTCATAGAACCATAAGAGTTAATTACAAAAGGGACCTTAGAGACCATCTAATCTTCCCCATTCTTCCCCATAACCCCCAAACTCCAAGCCCTAATTTTTCATCAAGGTCTTATAACTGGTAAGTAGCAAAGCCAAGCTTATAACCCAGGGGTCCTTCTAAATCCAGGCTTCTTTTCCCTGTTCCACAGAAAGAAGGTTTATAATTTTACTTGGTTTCCAAAGAGAAATGTGTATTTTGCCTTTCATAGGTATTTTATAATAATGATGAGATTTTTTAATTTAAAGTGAAACCAAACGGTTAATGCTTGACATCAGATTTCTAAAAAGGACTTGAACAGTTTCTATTTGTTTTGCATCAGACCTGTGATTTCATTGTTATATGGAGATCTCAGGGAGAAAAGTCCCACTATCAATGCAATGCCATCCCTTCTCTACAAATAATAGATGAAAGAAGTGAAGTGATTTACATAGGACCACACAGCCATTATGTGTCAGAAGTAAGATTTGAATACTGTTACTGAGGCTAGCTTTCTACTGTACCATACTGTCTCTTAAGCATATACATATACTTATACACATTAGTTTATGTTATATTAATATAAAGTTATCTCCACAAAGTCTTATTCTGATGCCTCATCTAGATATGATGGTAACATTTGGTTCTGAAGGGTCATCCAAATGGAACACAATTTCTTGTAGATTCTACCATGGTCAAAAAGTTTGAAATATGATCCCAGCAACAGATGTTGTTTCCTTTCCAAAGACCATCCTAGCTAAATAGGGAAAGCCTTATTATTAGTAGGGTTGGCTACGTGGTTATATAATCATATAATAACATGTCACCAGTTGAAATAAATATAAATACAGAATGACCCTCAGCTGTGTTTAGACCACTTCATTGTCCCCAGTGATGGTGGAAGTGTGTCACAGAAAGGGGCAGAGGATAGTAAGAAACATAGATTTTAGATTATCTATAAATATTAACTTAGTTATTGGTATCCTAAATGTGAGATCTTTATTCAGTGACCAGTAGGTGGTCATACAACCAGAGGAATGAGTCATAACAAGACATTCTCAAAAGGATTTGAGACCAGAAGACAAAAGGAAATTGTAATTGAATATAAAGATTATTCACAGGTTCTTCTAGGAGAGGCAAATAAATGAGTTGGTGCAGTTGGGTTTTCCACGTATCCAAAGTCAAGAAGGAACATCATTTCATGGGACATTTTGTCATCTTGTATTGCAGTGCTCATGATAAGTCTTTTCAAAGTCTACTAAGAAAATAATTGTACTTTATGCACTTCTGTCTTCAGTTGACATGAAAAAGGAGGTAAAGAATTTTACAAAGAATTTGATGAGATTCTTCAAGTTAAATCAACATTTTTCAGCATTCAGTGACTTCTGTGTAAATACAGACATGGGGAGATGGTGAAAATATGGAAATATCATTTGAGAGAAAAAAATGTAATTCCAGTGGATTCTAGACTTCTCTCACTTCAGCTCCTATGAGTTAACTGTCATCTCTATGTAAATGATTCCCAGATCTCTGTTATCTAGCCTCAGTTTCTCCCTGAGCTTCAGTACTGCATCACAAATTGCCTGCTAGATATTTCAAACTGGATGACTCAGAGATATATCAAATTCAACACATCCAGTACTGAACTCATCATTCTTTCCCCTCTTCTAGACTCCTGTTTCTGCTAAAGGCAGCACTGTCTTTTCAATCTTCCAGAAGTATCCTGGATTCTTTGCTGTCCTTTACCCCAAGTATCCAGTCAGTAAGCCAGATCTCCTTTCTGTCTTCACATCTTTGTCATCCAACTCCTTCTCTCTACTCCCCATAGCCATCACTTTAGTTCAGACCCTTATCACCTCTCACTTAAATTATTGCAATAGCTTCTTTCAGCTTGCCTCAAATCTCTCAAAACAATGGTCCCTGTGACCTTCACATATATGACCCTTTCTCTCCTTGTCTACTCTCTCACTTTGATGTCAAAGTAACTTTCCTTAAGCACCAAATCAGAATAAAGGAACACTCTACTCAGCCAATTCCCTGTTGCCTCTGTGATAAAATATAAACACTGTTTAGTTCTTAAAACTCAACACAGCCCGACTCCAACCTGTCTGTGTGGCCTCATTGGATATCCATCCTCCCCCATTACTCCATAGTCCAATCGAACTGACTTTCCCTCAGATCCTCACACATGACACTTCTATCTCCTTGTCTTTTCACTCACTTTCACAAATGCCTAGAAAGCACTCCTCCCTTATTTCTCTTCCTTTAAGATTCTGCCCAGACTTCTTCCCATCTGCTGATACCCTTCTGCCCTCACTGCCTTATATTTAAGTACTTTGTATATGTCTAAATATGTACCTGTTGTCATGCTGAGTAAAATATAAGTTCATTGTGGGTAGGGATTGTTTCATTCTTTGTGCTTGTATCCCTAATGCCTCGTATGGTACCTGACATATACTGGACACTAAATGAATACTTGTTGCCTGATTGATTGGTATGGAGGAGGCTTGCCTCTCTATATCATGAATACTTTCTTCAAGAAATCAGTTAATCAATAAGCATTTATTAACTGCTTTCTATGTGATAGACTCCACGCGGATTTCCAGGGAGTCAAAGAAAAAGCAAAAACATTCTTTACCGTTGAAGAGCTTATGGTGGAAGAGATAACATAGTTACATACAATATCAATACAAGTGACTTGAGATCTAGTGTAGGAGATGTTTAAGTTAGCACAAAATGAACTATTCCCTCTTGGCTCTCCTGCCATCTGAATATCCCACCTCGTCCTTTCAGTAGGTCCTGGGATTGTGAATTATCTTTCATCAATACTTCTCCTCCACATTCCATCATTCAGTTGTTAGTAAATCAGCTGGTCATTGAATATTTTAAGGGGGTTTTGAGGAAGAGGATTGAAATTTCCTGAAGCATCATCTTGTTTATCCAGCCTCTTTTTTTAAGTAAGACTTACTGTTTTAACTTTATGTGTTCAGGGGGAAATCATGAGATTCAGATTCATAGAGGCAGAGCACATCATAGTCCAGTTATTTATCAGATCTCCCAGAGAAAAAATTCCACAGAAATGAGTCTGCTCCTGCCATACTTTTACTCATGGTCCAGACAAGCCAGGACAGCTAGCTGCCTGTACATCCTTAGTAAGTTGACTCAGATTGCTTAGATGCCCCTTCGGACTCTCAGTTCCAAGCAAAACTAAAGAGAAAACTTTCCTTTTGTTGATACTCTTTTCATCTCCAAATGAATTTTGGACCTTCCCCACAATTGCTATGTCCTGGTACAGTAAATATTTCTTCATAGTAGCAAGCTAAAACATCCCATTCCAGCCTACCATATGTGGTGGGCAAATCTTGGGTATAATTATAAAGGTGTTTTTGTTTTTTCTTAAGAAAGATTTATCTGGTGACAAATCTTTAAAAACCCTCTCTACTCTTCAGTCCACTGCTCAAATACTTGTTCTATGTAACCAAGAGAAACAAGTCTAAATTTCTTGGCTAGGCTTCAGATGCCTCTTCTCCCCACCCAGTCTGTCATCAGCCACTTTTCATAGGATCATTAATTTAGAATTGGATTGAATTATAAAATATATTGTAGGAGGGAAAAGACAGGAGGCTCAAAGACTATTGTGGTCCTCTTTTGTGTTCATCCTTCATTGCCAAAGAGAAATCAGAGAAATAATGACATGAGTTGCACTTGACTTTGTTTTGAGTGAGGGAGGGCTGTGCAGGTCACCAGCCTCACTTCTCCTCCAGAGCCATCTGAATCCAGGAACCAGATATTCATCAGGATGATAGGAGGTGACCCAGGATGAGGGAGTTGGTGTTAAGTGACTTGGCCAAGGTCACACAGCTAGTGAGTGTCAAGTGTCTGAGGTGAGATTTGAATTCAAGTCTTCCTGACACCTGCACTGATGCTCTATCCACTACACCACCTAGCTGCCCCTCTGGTCATATAGGGATAAGGTAAAGGCCCAAACATTATGACAATGGAAACAAAACGATAGACTAGAGATCTAGTCTAACAAAGATCCCAATAATTTACAAAACTTTTTTAAAAATTTTTTTTTAATACTCTGGATACTGAAGGAAAGAGGGAGTAAATCCAAGATTATTCCAAGACTTCATTTCTGAGTGACTAGGAGTATTCTGGCAAGAATAGAGCAGATGTCAGAAGAAGGAACATCCATAATCCCAGAATAGGATTGAAGAAGGCAAATGAACCACAGATTGAATTTCTCCTGAGAATTTAAGGGGAAAGTAGGAAAAAAACCAACTCCATACTTTCAGATTCTTGCTTGAGAACTCTGGCACCAGCGTTTTCTGAAGAGAAAAGGAACCAGATTCCTGTGCTGTTCCTGGTCTATGTCCCATCTTACATCGTGTCCCACTCTGATGCTGTGACGATGGATTTGTCCAGAATATGGTGCTATTGTACTCTGTAGACACTTTCTAATAATTTTGTTTTAGTTCCCTACTTTTGCCTTCTTAGGCATAAATATTTTTACATGTACGTATTTTTAAACAATTATCTGTCCTGGAAGCCCATGCTAACCTTCCACTTGGTTTCTTATCAGAAAATACTGAAGAAACACTCATTATTTGCACTTTGTTTTATTCAGTAGACCTTTATTAAGTGCCTACTTTATGCAAAATGTGCTGTGCTGGGGGCTGGGGTATAAAAAGACAGATGAGGCAACAGTTATACCTCAACAGTTCCCTCAAGAAACTAACATGTACAGAAACGAATCAGATTGGCTACTTGACTCCCCTTAAAGAGTCCATCCCCTAAAATGGCACCATTAACATGGGAAAACAGAGCCAACCAGCAATAAGATTTAGAAATAAAATTGGAGGGCCTGAAAGTATGTTCCACAGTGCCCCTTTTCAGTGTTCCAAGTGTGTTCTCTTATAACATTAATACTTTTCCTATGACAATATCTTTCACTTTGTTTTTTGTCCTGAATTAATAATTTCTTATATTTCATAATAGTCTTAATTCTCCATATTACTCATAGATTTCTAGAGATAAAGAGCACTAGTTCGTATCAGTACTTTTGTTGCAGTATTTTTCATTGAGTAAAGTTTAACTTTGCTAAATGAACCACTAAACAAATTCTGAAGCTACAAAAATGATTGTTATGAGATTTTAAATATTTCCTTACAAAATAATTGAAAAAAATATTTAATTAGAGGAGAAGGTTACAGATAAACATTATATAACAAAATGATTACCTATTTGATACATTTAAAAACTTGCTTGTTTTTAACTTCAGACATTTAAATCATGAAGTTTGGCAGAGGGAGCTTCGTTGCCTAAGAAATAAAAAGTAACAACTTTAACTTTACATTTCATTATTTGTTAATCCTGCAATTTTATTTATGATTTTTTGAAACAAAAATATTTTTGCTGATGGTAGTAGAGGTACCATTTAACCTTCAGGCAAATATGTAGCTGTGTAGTTTTGGAAAGCAGGCATTTGTGCTCATTAAGTCAGAACAGCTGGTTCTTTGTGATGTAAATATTTAATTAGGAGACTGTGTGTCATTTTTTTCCTTCTGTAAAATTCCTAATTGCCAAAATGTAATATCTTTGCCCTTGATTGAGAAAAAAAAAACAACAATGAAATTAAGCAGCAACCTGATGGCCTGTTCACCTATAAAATAATATTTTTTCATGTAAAATTATCAAATCCATTATATTTGTAAAACATAATTTAATGTCTGAAATTAGCTTAAATTGGACTTAGAACAATATATTATAGTCAAGACTTCTGAATTAAGAAACATTACATTTTGTTTGGTTTGGTTTTTAGTGAACATAGGGCAATAGGCAAAAAAAAAAAACCCCATTAAGTTTTAAATTTGAACACTTGAATTCAAATCTTGGCTCAATTTTTTATGTTAATTTGGACAATTCACTGTAGGCCTCAGTTTCCTTATGTGTAAAATAAGGTTGATTTGACTGTATGATTTCTAAAATCCCTTCTGGATCTTAAGTTTATGATCCTTTATGAATCTACATAAGTGAGTGATAAATACATTTAAAATAGAAGTTCTTAACCTAAAATTTCATCCTTCTTCTGAACATTTATTCTGCCTCTTTCATGTACTAAATGTTATTTTGTGTTTTTATGATAATTATATCTTTTTGATATAATAGCAATAGATTACACTTATATTTTTAAAATATGTATTTATTTTGCATGCATTTATAAATATGTCCTTCCTACTGCTCCCCACTAAAAACAGTAAAAATAAAATTCTCATCATAAATATGCATAGTCTAGCAAAACAAATTCCCACATTGCCTGAAAAAAATATGTATCTCTGAATTTTAAGTTCATCATCTCTTGTGCAGGAAATGAGTGCCATCTTTCATCTTCAGTCTTCTGGATTTATGGCTTATCATTTCATCATTCGGAGTTCTAAAGTCTTTCAAAGTTTTCTTTCCTTATAGTATATTATTAATAATGTTATCATTAAACAAAGATAATCACAAAATGACCTTTAGTTTTATACATTCCACTTCCACTTACAAAAGAAGGCAGAGAATGCTCAGAATGACTATTTTAGAAACCCTGAAAGCACGACCTTCTTTTACTCTAAAAGTGAAATCCTTGCCTACTGACCAGTGAGTGAATCACCATGCTAAAGGAGAAACTGAATCATACCAGTGTTGACATTATCCTTGTAAATGAAAGCAAAGGACAAAAGGAAGTTGCCTCCAAATGGCAATAATAAATAAAAGAATTAGCATAAAAAGTGATAAGAAACATCACTTCCATAGACATTAGAGTGCTCACAATGAGTATAAACAAAAAGAGCCCCATGCAGGTAATTGTTTTTTATGTACTAACATCTGTGGTAGCACATGTGGAGAGGCAGAGCCTTCTACAGCAAACTTTAGAGGGTGTTCCGGATGAAATCAGCATATACTTTAATACTCATTGACTTCAGTGCAGAAGTGAGCTAAAGGGAGAATGGCTAATTTTTGATGCACCAACTTAGACATACAGACACATTCACAGCTCAGTATCAAGAAAAAAAAAAGCAAACCTTCAAGTCCATGCATTTTTTTTTTAAAGAAGAGAGCTTAAAAGTGCTAGACATAGTAAATAATGAAAAGCCCAAAAAAGGGGGATGGGTGTGGGGGGAGGAAGAAAAGGAATGGGCAAGAGGAAGGAAGGAAGGTAAGGAAGAAAGGAAGAATAGGACAGAAAAGGAAGGAGGGAAGAAAGGGGAAAAGATCAAAAGAAAATAAGAGATTAATTGACTTTGTCTTTATAGAAATAAACGACTGATCATTAATGTAAAGGAGTCATAGCCAAACAAGCTATCTCTGTAATGTCAGGCCATTGATTTGTTAGAACAAAGCTCAAAATCAACACCAAATTAAAAGAAAAAATAAATGTGAGATTAAGATATGACGTGTAATTAAGACAACCCCAGTCTGACTTGCTTAAATAAACTATAGCTGTCCCCAGATGAGAAAGAAATGAAGAAACAGACAGCAAGACATTCTAACAATATCCTAAAGTGTAACTGCTGGAAGGACACTGGCACCACAAAGAGGCCAATAAAACCTGGTCTACCTTTGCCATCAACCATGTGATCTCCTTGTTAAACGAAAAGATGTGACAACCAAATACAATCCCAATTGAGACTATTAATTCTTACAGAGAAGAATGGTAAGAGAATGTCAGTAGTAATATCTCATGAAGTCCTAAGAAGAAATTTAGGGAAAACCTCATTTGAGAAAGCTTGAGAAGACACATAACTAAAGTCATCCTAAAGGCCTTTAAGAATTAGACTGGACAAAATGACTAATATGGAAATGTTTTACATGATTGCACATGTATGAACTCTATCAGCTTGTTTACTGTCCCAGAGAGGAGGGAGGGAGGGATAGAATTTGAAACTCAAAACTTTTAAAACTTAAAACTTTTAACATGTAATTGGGGGGAAAATTAAATAGATATATGTGTGTGTGTGTGCGTGTGTGTGTATATATATGTATATGTGCATATACATATATATATACACACATACATATACACACACATACAAATATATTTTTTAAAGAATGAACCTAGAAAAGGGGCAATTAACAGGCAATTTTAAATTTTTGTAACAAATTTCTGTAACAAATTATTTTCTCTAGTTATATCAGTGGAGATGCTACATTTGGGCTTTAATATCTCAGTTTCTGATGTGCTACATGATGGAATAGAAATGGCAAAAAGGAAAACAAAGATGGGAAGGGTAATTGAACCTGACCTAGGATATAAAGAAGAGGACACAATATAGGACTGTATGAAACTGATACTAAAGATACCTAAAAGAAGGGGCGATATCAAATACTAGAAGTAGAAAACTGTAGATGTTATGACTGTTAGATAAAACAGACGATTGAAAATACTGACCCATATGTCTAATTTTCCATCATAACAAAATCTCTGTGAAAATAATCTATACACATATAGAATATATCCTTGATGAATACCTCAAGAAAAGTTCTTATAAACACGCAGGTTCTTATGAATATTAGTAACATTCTTATTAATATTAATAATATTCTAGAGCAGACCACATTATTATGGTCATGTGGTTGACTGAAATTGCCACTGTGCTTATTGTTTATTTGCAATGATGCTTTCATGTTTGATTCATCAGAACAAAGTAATATTTTGTCCTAAGCTGCATTAAATGTTGTCCTCCAACAAGGTGTTTCCCACGAATGTTAGGATTATAGAAGTTTTCTTATCTGTAACAGATTGAACTTTGTTCAGAACCATGGTTATTAACATGAAGCAAGACATAAAACAGAAATATGTGTTCATCGGGGAGGATAAGCATCATAGAATCCAAACTGAAGAAAGATTCCCTCAAGATGGTGAGCTCCCCCAGATACTACTGTTTATAGATGATATTCTGATATTTGCATCAAGCTCTGGGATATTACAAAGACTCCCAAACGTTATCAGTCAGTTATCTCATTAAAAATTCATCTAACCTCTACATACAAGACAAATGTGAATGAAGAATGTCTGTAGCTTGGTGTAGTGGATAGTGAGCAGACCTCAGAGTTAGGAAGACTTGTATACAAGTTGTATTTCTGAAACATACTAGCTGGTGGCCCAACCAGTTCTCAAAGACCATAAATTGCCGAACAGTTCCTAATCTGCATTACTTTCCTTAGCAAAAATTGTCTGCAACGAAGAAAACATCTGGACCCCCCCAAAAAAAATCACATAGTTCATAAAAGCCACCTCAGTCAGTGAATTGGGTCCAGAATGAATAGGAAAGAGAACCTTTGGGAAATTGTGGAGTACTTACATTGACCCCAAATTCTCATTGAAAGAAAAGCCTTTCTGTTAAATACCAGCCTTCTTCCGCTAATAAAATACATTTGAGTCATGAGATTCCACAATATCTTTTCTTTAAAAAGAATGACACCCAAAAGGAAATCAAAAGGCACATAATAGGTATAATAGGATATACCTTGCATTGCCATTGATTATTTCTCCATTTCTATAGCAATTTGCAATTTGCAGAAGTATTTTCCTCAAAACAGATCTAAGTATGTAGAAGTAAGAAGTAATCTTATTCCCATATTACAGAGGAAGAAACTGAGTTTCAGTGAAAGTAAACGACTTACCTAGGGGCATACCAAAGCCAGGACCCCAACCTGACTGTTGATGCCAAGGCTAATGTTCATTCCACTTAGTTGTGCTTTATTTTAATTATGCGTGTCTGCTCTTCTGCTGTGCTAAAATCTCCCCAAGGGGAAAGACCATCCTCTGTTTTGGTTTGAATCTCTCTTTTTTTTTAGGACACAATGCCTTCCACATGTTAGATGCAAACTCAATCTCATGTAGTGATGAGAATATCTTAGGGTAGCAGAATACAATGGAACCCATTCTGGCTTTGAATTCAGAAGGTGTTGTTTCAGATCCTGTCTTTGTGTTGTACTGTCTGTGTAAGCTTGAGCAAGTCAGTAAACCTCTCTAGGCCTCAGTTTCCTCATCTGTAAAATGAGGAGGTTGAGTTAGATTGCCTCTGAGGTCCCTTATTGTTCTAAGTCTTTGCTGTTATGAACCTTGGATTTCCAGTCAGAGGAACTGGGTTTGAATCCTGGCTTTGCTTTAACGTTACCCACATTGCCTTTGCCACCTGTATGAGCCTTGTGACCTTGGGCAAGTCATTTTATCATTCTGGGACTTGCTTTCCCACCTGCAGAATGAAAGGATTAGACTAGATTATCTCTAAGGTATCTTCTAGCTCATTTATCATTTAGCCCTAAGTTTTTATTGATCTGTCAGGGGTAACAAGACTAGTTACAAGTAGATTTTAGCAAAGTATTTTCCCAATTCTCACATGTTGTCCTTGTTGACAAAAGGGAGAGTACAAATAGGTAGATTTGGACCTAGTTGAATGACCAGGCATAAAGAATAGTCATCTGAGGGAGAAATCTCCTTAGCAGCATTCCACTAATTTGCCATTTCCCCTTTCGTGCTAGAGGGCAGAACTATTTTATCAGTGGTGTGAATTTAAATATGAATGACATGCTTATCAGATATTCAAATAACACAAAGCTGGAAGAAATGGAAAACATGTTAGATAATCAGTTTCGAATCAGAAAAGGCCTCTCTGTAGGCTGCAGAGAAGGAGAGAGGGTAGGAGGCATAACTAAGATATGACATATAATGCCAAGTTCTAACCTTGCATTAAAAAAAATAACCTCATAACTACAAGATTAGAAAGGCATGGCTAGAGAAAATTCATCTGAAAAACAACAAAAGTATGATGTGATAGCCAAAGAAAATGAACACAATTTTAGGTATTAATAAAAGAATAATAGTGGGGGAGGTGATACACTCCTCAGAAGTACCCCATGGGAGGAAAGTAAAGATCTTCCTGTGGTGGAAAGTATCCAGAGGAGGTAACCTGGATGATGCAATCAGTCTGTTGTTCGGCCTTGAGGCCGAAGGGCTACGCGAGCCTTTTCTTACCTGTCGTCCAGGTCTTCGGGGATCAACCGGATAAACGTGTTGAGAGAAGAGACTTTCCAGAGTCGAACAAGGGGTAGGCTTTATTCAGGGTCTTAGTTACATGTGCAGGGTGACTTCTTCCTCAGGAGAGAGGAATCCTCCTCCTCCCAAGGGGCAAAGATCGTACAGCAAGAGGATGGGAGCGGGAGACGGGGGGGACCTTCTGCCCTCTAAGGGCCCCTCAGCTCGAAGAGCGCCTCCAGGCTTTCCTGTCCCTACTTAAGCTCTGCTACCTGCATAGTTTGCACGTGAATACCGTGCCTGCTCTCAGCCCTTAGCTAGCCAACAACAGGTGTGCTCAGACCATGGGCCAATCTCAAGGGTGGGATGCTCTCCCCAGCAAGTTTCCCATGGAGAAGAGGCGGAAATGCACGAGATAGCCTGTGTCTCACGCCTCAATTCCCAGCTGTTCCCTGGGGGGCCTCATGAGAACGCTGAGGTTTAGAAGTCCTCACCTTTACCTGCCCGAGACTGTCCACGTGAGAACTGAGCTTACACCCCCAACAGTCTGTCAATAAACATTTAAGTACCTACTATGTGCCAGACACTGTGCTAAGTGTTAGAGATTCCAGAAAAGGGAAATGCTCTCAAGGAGCTCATAGACTAATAGGGAAGACAACGTGAAAACAACTGTGTATGTACAAGCTCTATTCAGGACGAATTGAAAATAATCAACAGAGAAAAGAAACTAGAATTAAAGGAATTGAGAAAGACTACCCTATAGAAGTTGCAGCTTTTGGCTAAGCCCTGGAGGAAGCCAGGGACAACAGGAAGGAGAGATGAGGAAGGAGAACATTCCAGGTATTGGGAATAACCTGTAAAGATTCTCAGATTTGGAAAATGGAGGAAAAGCAAAGAGGCCAGTGTCACTGAGTCACATCCATGGGGGTGTAAGGTATAAGAAAACTGGAAAGGGAGGGAGGGGGCTAAGATATGAAGGACTTTAAAAGCCAAATAGAGGATTTTCTCTTTGATTCTGGAGGTGATAGGAAGCCATTGGAGTGTATGACTAGACTTGCCCTTTAAGATCATTTTGGAAGCCAAGTGGAGCAAGTACTGGAGTGTGGGTAGGCTTGTGGCAGGAGGATCAGCCAACAGGATAGTGCAATATTCCAGGTGTGAGATGGTGAGAGCATGCACCAGTGTTATGGTAGTGTCAGGAGAAAAGAAGACATATGTGAAAAATGTTGCAAAGGTAAAGTTGCTAGACCTTAGTAACAGATTGGATATGGGGAGTAAGAGAAAATGAAGAGTCAGTGATGACACCTAGATTACCAGCCAAGGTGACTGAGAGGATCATGGTGCCCTAGACAGAAATAGGATAACTTGGAGGACAAAGAGGATTTGGGAGAAAAGATGATGAGTTCAATTATGGACATGCTGAGTTTAAGATGTCTATGGGACATCCAGTGCAAAATGCCAAAATTGGAGATGCAAAACTGGAGATCTGCAAAGAAGTTAGGGCTGAATAAGTAGTTTTGAGAGCCATTAGCATGTAATAATTTAATTGATGGGAGCTGATAAGGTCACCAATAAGTATAAAGGGTGAAGAGTGTCCAGAACAGAGCTCTTTGGGATATGTATGGTTAGTGGGAATGATCTGGATGAAGATCCAGCAAAGAATCCTTAGACGGAGTTATCAGAACAACCAGGAGAGAGTGATGTCACAAAAGCCTAGAGGGAAGAAAGGATTCAGTAGAAGAGGGTGATCTGTAGTCTCAAAGGTTTCAGAGAAGTTGAGAAGAGAGTTATCAAGGAGAAAAGGGTGACTGACAGTGTCAAAGTTTATAGAGAAGTAAAAAATGATGCAGATAGAGAAAAGGTCAATAAATCTGGTAACTTAAAAATCGTTAGGTAGCTTTGGAAAGACCTATTTCACTTAGATAAGAATAGAAGCTGAACTGTAGAAAATGAAGAGAGAGAGAGAGGAAAGAAGGTGAAGGCACCTATTATAAATGACTTTCTCACAGCTACAAAAGGAAAGAGATATGGGGTGACAGACAGTGGGGATGGATGGCTCAAATGAGAGGTTTCTGAGGATGGCAGAGACATGGGCATGTTTGTAGACAATAAAGGAGCAACTAGTAAATGGGGAGAGACTGAGGAAAATAAGGTGGTGATGACTGAAGAAGACTTCTGTTGGAGGACAAAGGAATGGGATCATTTCTACAGGTAGCTGGGTCAGACTTGCCAAGGAATAAGGCTGCCCCTTTCATGGGAGGTAGGCAAAAGAGGACATGGTAGCAGAATTTCAAGATTGTGCCTCATAAATATTGATTAAGGGAACCTAGGAAATGTTTTACCTGGAAGAAGACTGAAAAGGAAGATGACATCTGTCTTCAGGTATTTGGAGGGCTTAGACTTGTTCTGTTTGACTCCAGAGGGCATGACTTGCAACAGTGGAGAGAAGCTTGGGTAGCAGATTTAAATTCAATGTCGGGACAAGCTTCCTGACAAAAAAGAGCTCTCCATGAAAAGAATGGTCTCTCCCAGAAGGCAATGAATTCCCATTCATTAGAGGTCTTCATCCAAAACCTCAGTGATCCCTTTTAAGGAATGTTATAGAGGTGACATTCAGTCATGTAACAATTGTATAGTAATATAATATAATTTCTGAGTTTCCTACCAACCTTGAAATTCTGCGAGTGAATGAATGGATGAAAACTGATTGAAATTGTAATTTTGCATTTCATATTTTTAGCTTTTCATCTCTTGAGCAAAGGTATCTTAATGAGGTCAAGGTATTTGTATTTGAAGGCGTATTACATATTTTCTTGTAACACTGGTAATAATTGTCGAATAAAGTTTTGACACTAACTTTTCTGATATTTATTTATTTATTGTGATTGAATGAGACTTCGGAGGATGTTAGAAACCATTAACATATTCCTGGCTTCAATTTTTTTTCTTCAGTGTTGTACTTAAAATTACAAAGCTTTGGCCTAGGAAACAGACATTGTTCTTTCTTTTATGAATATTTTCTTAGGCACAATGTAGCAGGTTTCCTTCAAGTCTCTGTAGCCATAGGTTGACAGCATCAATTCCATCCTAGCTTAGCACCTTTTGGGGGAGCCATAAAAAGATTTTGTCATACTGCCTGAAATTTAGCTCACTCTCCAAAGAGATACATGAAAAAAAGAACATAGCAAGCCTATTCTCTCCCATATATGTGCCCAAGGTGCATCTAATAAATACTTCATGATAGTGGATTGAGTCAGATCCCTGGACTCAAATGTAAGGTTAAAATGTGGCATGTGATATGATAGTTTGGGCACTGGTAAATGCAGTCTCTTTCTATATTTTCTTGGTTCAAGTTCCTAAGTTATAGGTGTTGAGGTGTTAAATACAGTAATTAAAGAAAGCATGCAGTAGTCTATTGTTCAAGTAAGTCTTGTACAGGAGGAAAACAAACCCTGGGAAGAGGGAGAAGACAGACTTGGATGTGGAAAACTTGTTAATTTCCTGAAAAGCAAAGCATTTGTAATGCTTGCCAAAAAATATGAACATTCTTATAATGACTTACTGAAGTGGAGCCAGCATCTGGAAGCCTACAGAAATACTTTATTATCACAGTGAATTTAAGAGCATTGCCAGAAAAGATGCAAAATTATCTTTTCTGGACAGCTGCTCCAGAACACTAATAGAAAACTTCATCACAAAACAAATATGCCTTCTTCTAATACAGTCATCCATTGATATGTCCTGTGGATCTAGTGGGTACTGTAGTTGGAATATCATGATGGGAGGGGTCCTATCCCAGAGTCCCAATATTCATTGTATGTGTTTATTGTACTTTAACTTAACAGGACAATTTAATTGAATAGTACTATTTTAGAGCTAGAAAGAACCTGAGAGATCATCCAGGGTATTGCCCTCATTTCCCAAATGAAGAAATTGAGATCCTGAGGTACAGAATGAGAGCAAGTATGACAAAATCAAGTTGTTTTTTTTTAAGAATAGATAAAAGTTTATGGGAAGCAAGGAAGGTGCCTATAGATAAGAAGAGATTATTGGGTTGGGGGAGAAAGGGATAGTCTTTTTGGAGAAAACAGTATGAGGATGGGATCAAGGGTACATATAGAGGGGTTTACCTTGGCAAAGAGAAGGACCAACTCTTCATGTGGGATGGGTAAAGGAGAAAATAGTGAGAGAAGATGTCTAATCACGTGAGATGAAGAAGACGAAGCTCTTGGAAAATGTTCTCAGTTTTTTTAATGACATGTGACCCACGATCCTCAGATGAAAGAATGGATAGGAAAGGGGGAAAGGCTGTCTTGCAGAGCTGGAGGAGAGATGAAAATGTGATGAGTGGGATAGTGATTACATATTAGAATAATAGTTGCAACTTACATTGATTGATACAAGTCAAATCAACAAATTTTTTTAAGTGCTTACTTCATAACAGGCACTATGCTAAGGGCTGAGAATACAAATAAAGCCAGAAAAAAAGGTCCTTGCCCTCAAGGAACTTATGTTCTAATGGGAGATGACAACACATAAAAGGAAACTGAAAAGCAGGATTGGGCAGGAGCGGCAGAATTGGGGTTCCTGGAGAAAAACCAAGTCAGGAGAATGTATTGGTTCTACTTTGGCCTTTCCTGTGCCTTCTCTTCTCCTTGCTCATATAGCCACAAACCTAGACCAGTTCCTCTTTATCTCTTGAGAGGACTATTGCAGTAGTATTCTTGCTGTTCTACATGCTTCCAGTATTTCCCAGCTCCAATCTGCCCTCCACGAAGCTGCCAAGGTGATTTCTCCAGACTAGTGTAGCTCTGACACCCCACACTCCTTCAGTGAATTTTAGCGACTCTCTGTTGTTTTCAGGATTGAATATAATTTTCTTTCTTTGACATTTAAAACTTTATAACTTGACCTTTCCAATTTTTCCTAGCTTTCTTTTAACTAATACCCCTTTATACTCTCTATGATCGAGCTACATACACTGTCTGACTTGCATTTCCTCAAGTACAGTATTCCATCCTTCAGATACATTGCTTTGTTTCCCATGCCCAGAATGCTCTGGTCCCTTACCTCTGCTTCTTAGTTTCTCTGGCTTCCTTCAAGACTGGGCTCAAAGCCTACATTCTTCAAGAGACCTTTCCCAGGTTGTCCCAGTGGCTAATACCTCTTTCAAAATAATTTCAACCTCCCTTCTTTCTTTCTTTCTTTCTTTCTCTCTCTCTCTCTTCCTCCTTCCCTCTCTTATCCCCTCCTCTCCCTTTCTCTGTCTCTCTCTTTCTTATATTTATATATATGTATGTAGTTATATGTGTTTACATATAAATATATACACACATGTGTAGAGGGGATTGTATATTTATCTATTTACATTTGCCTAATTATTTACACATATACATATACATACATGTGTATAACATATTACAGTGTTTTACATGATTAAGATACTTAATGATTTTTAAAATTAAATTTAAAAAATAAAATATGCAAATTGTCTTTTCATTTAGTATACTAAAAATGTGTGTGTGTGTGTGTCTGTGTCTGTGTGTGTGTGTGTCTGTGTCTGTGTCTGTGTGTGTGTGTGTTTTGAGGTGTAGGTATAAGTTCAACCTATGGCAATTCTGTAGGTTACATGACATAATTTCTTTAATTCTGCTGAGATCTGAGATCTCCCTGATATGGACATATCCTCCATCAGTGAGATTACAACCCATTCCTGACTCCTCATGCTGTGCGATTCTTAATCTTCTCCTTCCATAAGAGTAACACCGAGGCTTTGCTCTCTGTCTTTTTCCATTTCATGGATATCAGTGCAGCACTCAGATTATTCAGTTGCGCTTTCATTGTTTGCTCTTCCTTCAGTGTCTGGCCTTACATTCCTCAAATGTTACCAGCCCTTTATACCAATTCTTGCATATAGGTCATCATTGGAAATGTATTACATTATGTTTCCACCCAGCATTCATTTCTCCATTAACTCTAGAATTGCCCATAACTTTGATTCTTAGAAGGCTGCCATATTTCAAGATTTGCAGCAGTATCATTTTTAATTGAAGCCCTAAAGGGAAATTTATAGTACTATAGTATAGCACATATCCCTTGAAAAGCTTAAAGTACTATTATTTTTATTATCTTCATTCACATATTCATTAAGTGTCTACTGTGTGCTAAGTGCTAAGGATGGAAAAGAGGCAAAAGACCGACCCTCCTCCCAAGGAGCTTTACAATCTATTGAGGGAGACAGCATGCAAATATATGCCAAGCAAGCTACAGATAGCATCAATAAGAAGTAATTAAAAGAGGGAAAGCACTAGAATTAAGAGGTGGAAAGTGGGATTTTGGTTGGGACTTAAAGGAAGCCAGAGAGGTCAGTAGTTGGAGCAGAGGAGGGAGAGAGAGTGTTTTGGAATGGGGGACAGTCAACGGAAGTGGCTAGAGCTGAGAGGTGGAGTGTCTTATTCATGCAACAGCCTGGAGACCATGAAGATTCAACTATAAATTTGACGTTACAAACTTAATGGCTTAAAGAAAAATAGGAAAGGGGAGAGATATTGAGTTATATTTTAGACATTTTGAGTTTCAGGTATCTCTGGAATATCCTGGTTTAGTATCCCCAGTTCTCACAGTTGTTTATTATATTACATGGTCTTAATTCTGCCCACCATCCTGTTTACCCTCCTAAGGTACACTCTTCCTATCCTTTTCTTTTTCCTTCTCCTTCCCTTTCTCCCCCCCACTCTCTGTATATAATAAAATACTATTATTAAGCTAATCAAAAGTCAGATCATTTACATGAATAAAAGTAACCTTTTTCTTTTGAATATTAATATATTTATATTTAAGTGAGTTATGTGTTTTTAAGTTGAAGAACTATATTTTATAATATTTTATGTTTATATTATGTCAAAATATAACATTGTTAAGGATAATGTTTTATTTTTGAAATCAATATGTCATTTTAACAGTCTTTTATTTTTTCACTTCCACCCTTTGTTATTGAAGTCCTGAGCCTTATGTTAACAGACCACTGACTCATATATGAGATGTTGGTCTATTGATGGGCAAAGACTGAAGAGGAAAGTGTGATCCTGAGATCTCATTTTCACCCTCAACTTGAACTAAACTTTCAATCCAAATCCATACAGATAAGAGATTTGTTCTATTTTTAAATAGCCCATTGTTGAAAAGAAATATGATAAAAGCTATCATGAACCTAAAAAAAGAAAAAGAAAAATCCGCAGATGATGAAAGAATTTTCCAGAGTTTAACCATCAATGTAATCATTTCTAAAGGAGAGAATTAAAAGTCCTTATTTTTCTAAAAGCACTCTATGGTGATTGAATAAAATAAACAGCAAGATATATTGTGGTAGGAAGTCTGATGATCAAAGAGGAATACTGAATAGAGGTACTTATTCTTTTTGACAAAATAAGGAAGTAATTCCTTTCACACATTTTGTGATCATTTCTGCCTGAAAACTTTGTGTCCTCAAGTCAGAATTTCAACCGTTCTATGAAAGAAAGACAACTAAGCTGAGATAATAGTGTCAGTTTTAAGCATAAGACAGCATGTGAACAGTGTTTAAACTATTGCTCCAAACCATTTGAATGGAAGTATTGGATTAGCTATAACCTGGTGTCAGATCTTTAGTGAGATAAACCCTCTGACTGTTACTGACTAAAGGATCCATGACCACAGCTTTCAAAGCTGCTATTGCATGAGTTCTTTATCATGAGAGCTTTGTGAGATATGTCTGACTAACATTATGTTTTCAAAATAAAATAACTATTAATGGTTAAGAATAATAAGCAAAAATTCACAGCCTTGTTTTTTCACAGGAGGTTTCAGCCCAGTAGGAAAACCTACACGAGTACCATCAAGCGCGCTGCAAATGGTAAGCCATTCTACATCAGCATTTCAAAAACTGGTGCAAAACTATAAATGGCATTTTCTATATCCTTTTCCCTCTTTTAAAGCCAAAAGTTTTTCATCACTTTTAAGAAAATGAACCATTTTTCCCCTGAAATTTTTTCCATTTCTCCAACAGTAAGTAGTTGAGTAATGCCTTGTCATCATTTTCCCAATCACTTACTTTAATTAATACACTAAAATATGAATGCATTTCAAATATTTAAAACATTTTATGCAGGGAAAATGCAAATTCTCTTGCAAACCATTTACACTTAAAATACAATCCTTTTGTTTTATATATTTCATCATTATTTCCACTGATTGACTAGTTTAAAAATAACATGATTTTTCATGCCTTTTATATGTTTAAGTAATAATAACAATATCACATACATGTATTACTTTATTATAAAATTATAGTTACTTTTTACATTATGGAGTGTCATGTCTCTTTAATGGCTCCACATATTACCAGTATCCATTTATTTTATTTTTAAATTACTTACATTTTAAATTATGTAGTATGGAATATAATAAAGAAGGAAGAAGAGAAAATTTATATACATGTGAGGGTAGATAGCTAAAAAGTCATCTTTTTCCCATTTATTTTGACATCTGGATTTCTGTTTGCAGAATTCCTTGAACTTACATTACATTATTTGTCAGATACTAGGACACAGTGAATTGGGTACCTCTTATTTCCCTAAATATTTTCTGGTTTTTAATTTCTTTCACATTATTAAGACTTGTAATTTCCAGTTGCCATGATATTTCATTTATGAGGAAAACTTGGTAATCTTTTTCTAAGAAATTGAAAGACTTTCTGTTCAACTTTTCTTGAGATTTAAAATTGATGATTAATATTTGCATGTGTAATTATTCCATTTTAAAGCCCTTAAATACTCTGTGCCAGGCAGTGTATCTAGGCAAACCAAAAAATATTAAAACAGTTCCTGCCCTCAAGGAGCTTTTCTTCTCATGGGGATGGTAATGTGTAAGCTACTAAGTAAAGAGAAGATATATACAAAGTAGGTAGAAGGGAATCTCCATTGGGAAGACACAAACAGCTGTTGAGGAAGGGATGGTGGGCTAACAGATGGATTAGGCCTCCTGCCGAAGGAGGGGTTTGATCTGTCTTAAAAGAAACAAGGAAATCAAAGAAGTTAACTTGAGGAAGCAGACAGAGTATTTCAGCTGGTGCAAAGACATCGAGACAAGAGGGGAAAAGCTGTGCACACAGAATTGTTAGTTGGCTAGTGCAGCTAGGTCATATTTAAATTGAGGCTAATATGTGCTTTTGCATTGGGGTTGTGAGAATAAAGCAAAGGCTGACATGATTATCACAGACAACTGAAAGTTTCTCATGAAAAGGAAGGAAATAAATAAATAATGAAAATATTAATGCTAATATTAATGTTAAAATAGTAATGTTATATAAATCTTAATATTATATAAAATTTATTCTTTAAATGATGAATTTGAATGTTGAAAATTAAGTCAACCATAGGTCAGAATGATTTGGGAGTGTATTTGAATAATGTTCTCAGTAGTTCTGTTATTTAATATACATTTGATTTTTTAAAAATCCCTATAGACTTTTTTTTAAGTGGCAGCTGTGTTTGTATTTCTGTTTTTTCCTTTTGTGTTACAGGAGTTAGTAAAGTTGAACCTGGCAGGGTGTTTTTTTCCCTCTAGGCAGATTATGGATCCCCATGCTTATTAAATGCTTAAGGGCTATAATCAAATAAAGATCATATTTATCTGAAACTCTGGGAAGTAACAGCAGTAGCATTTTATAATAGTTTCCTGATCTCAGGTATACTCTTATTAAGAAAGAAAAAATGTAATACTTAATAATGTAGGTATTGTCTTTTTTGGTAATTTTTTTTTGTTATGTTAACTTATTAGCCCACGTTGCTTAAACTAATATTATTTCTACTCCGAGGAAGCAGTGGATAGTGAATAATGGAGTAAATAAAGTGCTTGTATTTAAGTCAGGAAAACTTGGCTTTGAATTCTGCCTCTTGGAATTTAATAGTTGTATGACCTTGGGCAAATAAATTAATCTAAGCCTCAGAATGTCCAGGTGTAAAATGAGACTAATGATACTTACACTCCACCACGTCAGTGTTGGAAAATTCAAATGAGATAATGTATGTAAATTGATTTACAAACTTTAAAGTGCTGTGTCGATCAATCAGTAACATTTATTAAGTCCCTGTTATGTGCCAGGCACTGTGCTAAGTGCCGGGGATGCAAAAAGGAGAAAAAAACAGTCTTTGCCCCCAAGGAGTTTATAGTCTAACGGGAGAAGTTAGCATGCAAACAGATATTTATAAGGTCAACCATATAAGGAGAAATAGGAAATAATATGCAGAGGCAAGACTTCTAGTAAAGGAAGAGATTTCACTTGGAACTCAAAGGAAGTGAAGGAGGTCAGGAGGCAGTAAAGGGTAAAGAGCATTCCAGGCATGAGGGACAGCCAGAGAAAGTGTCTTGAGCATTTTGTTATCATTATTATTGCAAGATATCTCATACTAGATAGTTACATTTCAGTCATCTTTTCCCAATTATCTTATTTTGTTCTCAAGTCCCCTTTATGTAATAATTTTTAAATGTCATGATGGTCATAGAATATGAATATTGCTTGTATTCCTCTGAATTCCTCCAGTATCTAGACCAGCAATCACACACACACACACACACACGTACACACACACACACACACATACACATACACACACACACACACACACACACACACACACACACACACACACACACTGGCCCAAGTCTTCCTTTCCAACCTTGTATCCCACAACTCCCAAATATAAACAAGCTGCTCTAGCAGAGTCTACTCACTGTTTACATTAATAATGTGTACATTACATTCTGTCCACTCCTAGGATTCCTTCTACCACCCAGGATAGCTACCTTTATCCACTTCAGGTACCAACTTACAGTCACACATCCCTTCAGATGAAGCCATCCTAGACCTGATCTTCCTTTTCTCTACAGGGCACTGAAGAGCAAACGATGATATGAAACATAATCCTGTCCCTACATCTAATTGAGGAGAGTTGGAGAGGGGAGAAAGATGAGTGTAATACACATGCATAGATTTCCAAAAAGATGGCAATAGAAGAAAAGTATCAGGGAGAGAAGATCAGGGAAGTCTTCATGGTCTGTGCCTTGAAGGAAGTATTTTAATAGACAAAGATGGGAAGGGAGGATGTACAAAAGTTCAGAAGCCCAGATAAGAGGGTAATATTCAGTTTGGCTGGAACATTGAGTAAATGAAAGGAAGTAAGCCTGAATCAGAGATTGTGGCTGGAAAGTCTGTGATTTGGGGGGTTCTAAGGCTCAGGGTCCTGTGCCTCCTCTACCAGAATCAAAGGCCTGTCTGGCACATCTGCCTCCTGTCTGTCTCAGGGTACTTGCTGCTTGAATAGAGGTAATGGTAAGCTGTATTACCTGACCCATCTATGACAGTAGATCTGTAGTTGGTGACAGTGATGTCAGAGATGACTGGTCCTTTCTCCCTAAGGGCTGTTCCTCTCAATGAAGGGATCAGAGCAGAACAGGGAGTGTGGGGGCATTGTTGTTTGTAGGGCTCCTGGGCTTACCTGCCCTTCAGTGGTAGTTGGTCAGCTGTTGGTGCTGGCATTGGTTGTGACGATCATCCCTTTCTCCATTAGGGGTTTCTCCGTTTCATGATGGCCACAGGATTCAGTTAAGTAGGGCTATTCCCAGAGCTCTTGGGTTTACATCATCTTCAGTAATAGTAATTAGGAACTATTTTTCAAGAAGCCTCGAAGAACTTGAATACCAGAGTATGTAATTGGTAGAAAGAAGGAGACCAACAGAAGGCTGGTCATCATCTGTGATCAGATGATTCATCTGACAGCTCTGAAAAGAGAAAGACTAAAGGCAAAAAGACAAGGAGAGCTTTTGCAGTAGTTCAGGGGTGATAATGAAGGCCTGAACACATATTAGAGATACAGAAGAGATAGAAGCAACAGGATTTGTTGGCCGATTGGATGGTTTAGGGGCGTTGAAAGACCATCAGATCATTGATGTAGACAACAGCATGCTGGTATTTTACAACCAGCTCCCTGACAAGACATGCTTTTAAGTTTAATCTGATTTAATAGCATTTTCTCCAGTCTAGCTTGGGGGTGGGGAACCTGTGGCCTCTAGGTCACATGTGGCCCTCTAGATCCTCACGTGTAGTCCCACCGAAAAATCTTGTTCTGTGAAGTTGGGATTCAGTCAAAGGGTCTCCCCTGAGGACCTTGAGGGCCACATGTGGCTTTGACACCTCAGGTTCCCCACCCCTGGTAGATAATCAACAAAATAATAAATAACTCCTGATTGGAAGTTCACATTGAAAAATGTAACAGCTCATACAGTCTGGCACCAGCACACCCCTGTATCTAGAGCCAGAAGTAACCTCCAAGGCCATCTAGATCAGCCTCTCATTTTATTTATGAGAATACTGAGATCCATGGAAGTTCAGTGGCTTGTACAGGGTCGTGCAAGTACTAGGAGCAAGGGGCAGGGGTTTAAATCCAGTGCTGTGTAACTCCATGGCCAGGATTCTTTCCACATTACTATACTGGAGAGACAAGTGGCCAAGGTGACTCCAAGGTACGGAACTTGAATGATTTAGAGGATAATGGTATCATCAACAGAAATAAAGAAATTAGGACTACGGGTAGTTTCAAGAGAAGGAAATTAGTTTGGGACATGTTGATTTTAAAGTGACAACAAGGCATTTAGGTGGAGATATCTAGAAGTGTTGTACAATTCCAGTATTGTAAATTGGGGAGTCATCTGTCATAAAAATATAAACCTCTAGGATAAAATATGAACTGTGCTGTTTACCTTTTAAAAGATCTTTGCATCCTACTGCCCACCTGCCTTTCCAATTCTGATGGATATTGCTTCCCCTCCTGCTCTCCTTGATCTAGCCAAACTTACTCAGGACTCTCGATTTTCTGCCTCCTTGCTCTTGTGCGGACTGTCTTGTATTCCAGGAAGACAGTCTCTCTTCACTTCTAACTCACAGAGTTCTCTTCCTTTTAAATGCAGCTCAGGCACCATCTTCTGCGTTGAAGCGTTTTCTGATCCTCCACCTTCCAGTACCCTCCCTCCCAAACATCCCAAACATATTATATATCTATATCTTATCTCCCCCATTAGAATAAAGTCATTCCAAGAAGGGCTAGGGGATGCCAGCATTTAGGATATGAAGTTCACCTGACTTATTTGCATATGGGGGAAAGGAAGCAATAGAGGGAAAGAGCTTAAACATCATTTAGGGACACGTGTTTCAACCTTTTTTACAAATGAAGACACTGAGTTTGTGAGATGTTAAATGACTCACTCACATTTTCAAAAGCAGTAAGTAGTAGAGCTGAGATTTGAGCACAAGTCCTCTGGGATTAAATCCTATGTTCTTTCCCCTCCACCATAATGCCTACTAATGAGAGATGGGTAAAGACTGAAGAAGCAAAGTCTTGGAGAAGACATGAAGAGTGGGGATCAAAGTTACAGAGAGATCAGCTTGGTCTAGGAGGAAGACAACTTCATCTCCCCCATTGACAGGTCATTGAGGTAGTGCAGTGAATAGAGCACTGGCCCGGGAGTCAGGAGGACCTGAGTTCAAATCCAACCTCAGACACTTGATACTTACTATCTGTGTTGACCTTGGGCAAGTCACTTAACCCTAATTACCTTCCCTTCCCCCTCCAAAAAAAAAATCTCATCTACTGGAACAAAAGAGAAAGATAGACCAGAACAGAGGGTGGTGGCTATGTTGTTATTTTCCGAAGGTGAGAAGTTGAGTTGGGAACACTTACCTTGAAGAAACACTTTCTCTTCAGTAAAGTAGGAGGAAAGGAAGTCATTTGCTAAGAGTGTGAAACTGGATAGAAAGTGAAAATTATTTATCACTCTTGTTAACTGAATTGTTTCAGTCATGTCTGACTCTTCCTGACCCCATTTGGGATTTTCTTGGCAAAGATATGGGAGTGGTTTGTCATTTTTTTATCCCACTTATTTTATAGACTAGAAGGAATTAAGGCAAATGAGCTAAGTAGGTTGCCCAGGGTCACACAGCTAGTAAGTGTCTGGGGCTGGATTTGAACTAATATTGTCCTGACTTCAGGGTTGGTACTCTATCTACCGTGCCACCTAGCTGTCTCATATATCAGTCTAGAACAGATCAATCATAAATATTTCTGTAGATATCTAGATATATAAAGATATGGCATAGTGGATATAGAGCCAATCTGGGAGCCAGGAAGACCTGAATTCCAGTCACTCCATTGCATACTGAATGCAAGACTATAAACAAGTCATTTAACTTCTCAGTACTTTAGGCAACTCTCCCAATCTGTCAGTTGCCAAGAATTTGCTAAACCATGTTAGTGGAAGAAATGTTCTCGTCCCAGTGAAATCACAAATATAGTCTGTGACCCTCAAACCATACATATATTGGTAAACAACAACACCACCACACAAAACAGCTGAGCTACTTCATCTAATCTTGTCCCAATTTGATCAGAGGATGAATTAACTAACATTGCCATTGTAAAATAAAATGAGTAGAATATACTCATTGTCTAGCCATTTTCAGTATGTTCAATCCATTGCTCCTTAGCTTCATCTCTTCCATATCTGAAGGGTGAATTCAGTGAATGAGCTCAGCAGATCTTCTGTACCTACTGTGTGGAAGGTGCCGAGGATACCCCATGAAACAGCATCTGCCTCCAAGCTGAAAGGTTACTGATTAGCTCTAGTATATATTAAGTGGAAGGACCAAGTTTGGATCCTCATTCTGCTTCTGATTTCTGGCATGACATTGAGCAACTCATTTCATCTTTCTGTGGCTCAGTTTTTTCTTCAATAAAATGAGAGTGTTGGATTAGTGACCTCTAAAGGCCCTTCTGACCTTCAGGCTATGATCCAATGAGCAGATGGATCTCATTCGTAAGAATGGCCCCCAAAGGTTTTGCTATGAAAATTTATCTGGCCAAGGTCATATGTATGACAAATATCGGCTCCAACTCCGGGATCAGGGATTACAACAGAATACTTCATGGTAGTCCGTTAACTTTGTCAGTCAAGCATTTATTCAGTACCTACTGTATCCTAGGCATTGAGCTAAGCACTAGGTATACAACAAAAGAAAAAAAAAATCTCTGCTCTCAAGGAGCTCACAATTACGAAATGAATTTTTAATGAATTTTCCTTTTTTAAAAAAGTCAATTTGCCTCAAATTCATATCAACTGGTATCTTCACTAGTTAGATCAATATCCTTTCCCCACTAATATTCCCAAGTTAGAGAACTAGTAAACACTACTGAATTCATTTTACCAACAGCAGATAAAATAACCCTCCGGAATCTCAAAATGGCAGCATTCCTGTGGCATGTGTGCTCTATCTTTGTTTTCCTTCACTTCAGCAATGTCCCTCGAGATTTTCCATGCAGTGGTTTCAGAAAGAATAGCAGAGGGTGGCTCACACAGCTTTGAAGCCCCTGCTTAGCTGTGCTAAGAATATCAATTCCCAGTAGGGTTTGTGACTGGGGGAACTCTTGTTTGCTCTGGCAATATCAGCTGCTGTCATTCCTCTGACTAGAACGAAACACCAGCCACCAAAGTAACACTCTGTAGCGTGCTGCGGTACTGCCCCCATGGATTCAGTCCCCATGGCCATCAGGCCGTACCATTTCCCGACTTTGCCAATAACCAGCACTTGAAATGAAAAGAAATGGAATTTTTGAAGGACACACTTCCTTGTAATTTGGAGCAATTTTTTAAGCATTTTCCTGTTGTGAGGGGACGGGGGGGAAGGGGGAACCATACATGAAGAACTATATGCCTACAGTCTATAAATCCTTAGTAGTTCACATTTGAAATAGGATTATATCTCTTTAAGAGTAGCCGCACCTGCTTTTTGCCTTTATGGCAATTTAAGCATAATATCAGTCTCAGATTAATGAGAGAAAAGGTCACTGTCTGAACCCTGGAAGACAGGTGTAAAACTTAGTTAATCTTTAAGTTGAGTAGTACAGAACACCTATGTTTACTTTAAGTAAAGAAGTTGTTTGCAAATCAAAGAGGAAATGCAGCTGAATTCAAAATGAAACTCTTATAAAAAATGTGAGTGTCTCTCATGTCTTCTCTTTATGTTTTTTATACGGGGAACAAAATTTAAAACAAATGTCCCCTTCCTATTTCAATATATTAGAAGAACTGTGTACACAACCAGTTCCTCATTTTTCATGAAATTGCGTTAAATATATAAGACATGAGTATTTAGAAGCCACACTGAAAACATATTTGTGATTTCTAAAAGGATTTGTATTAGAGATAAAAATAAAAACAAAAGAACCAGATTTAAGTGGCATCCATGTTGGCATAATCATATTACACACTTGACCCCTTCCTACTCTTTTCAGTCTTCTTATAACATGGTCACCTCCACATAATCTTCAATCTAGTGACACTGGCCTCCTGGCCTTATCTTGTACAAGGCACTCCATCTCCAGATTCTGGACATTTTCCCTGACTGACTTCCATGCCTGGAACTCTCTCCCTCCCCATGCCCACCTCCTGGCTTCCCTGGCTTCCTTCAAATCTCAGTTAAAGTTTCACCTTCTACAAGAGTCCTTGATTTTAATGCAACCCCCTTCCCCAATTTAATATTATATAATATAAAATGAAAATAATGCAAAACTTTTAAATACAGTCCCCATTTATATAGGTTTTACTTTATTTATCCTGTAAAAGTAAAATGGGCTTTCCTGATCTGAGGTTTAAAATGATGATTCAGTATCCGTGCACACATTGGACAAAACCATCAGAGAAACTGCACAGACTAGTTCTGTTCTGTACCTAAAGTCTTGCTTGGTTTCTTAAAGGGAGGTTCAGACAAAATTGTGCACTACCCAGCTCTCCAAGCTTAAATATTAGACCTTCTTGTCATTCTGAAAATATTTGTGACATGTTTTTTCCTATTATTCATTAAACTCATGCAGAAAAATATTGATTTGGATCGTAGTGTTTAAACCATACCACCCACTGGACTGTTTGGATCAGAACTTCACATGTTATCTATACCTAATTTGAAACTTTTTGATTTTCCAATAGCCAAAAGTCATTAGTTAATATTTTCTGTAATTCTACTACATATACAATAATATTATAGTATTAGAACATTTTAGTGGTTTTATATATTCATATATATTTAAGTAAGAAATTTTTTTCCCAAAATTTCAAAGTAGAATCTCATTCATCTCCTTTCAGCATATATCCAGAAACCCACATGCATTATTTGCATCCTGAAAGAGGCAAATTATTTTCAGTAATTCATCTGCTGCAGGAAAAGTTTATAATATGTAATGTGCCATCAGGATTGAATGTACCTTCACAAAAATCATAAAATGAAACCCATTGCAGTTCTCTTCCTGTGTGCTATTGCAGGGTGGGGAGGAACTGATAAACTCAAAGGCTTTATTACTCAAGTCATAAAACAACTAGTTTTCATTTTCAGGAAAGTTGTAACTCAGAATAAGCCTATTTATCTTTTTTAAAATCCAAATTTACATGCAAAATGGTCAGTCATGAAACATTTATGAATGTCTGAATACTTTTAAGTAGTTAACATACAACAGTTTGATCTCACCAAGACTAGATAATTCAAGTCTTTCCTTAAGCTTGTTTCTAAAAAAGTTGGAGAAAAACACCTTTTAAAATATATTTTAGGTATGCTTTATGCTTTTGTATAGTGCTTATACCAACATTTGCAATTGTTTTCCTTTGTGTGAGATTCTTTGATTTACTTAGGTGGTCTTCCCCTTAGTTAAAGAATATGTATAACTTAATTTTTCGTATCATATTCTAGCATATGTTCTGGGTTGTTTTTTTTATCAATTTTAAATCTTGGTTTAAATTTACTAGAGAAAATAAATTCTCACAGTTACTTGCTTTTCTTCTGAGCTCTACCTTTTCATTTTTCCCAGTGCCATCAATCAGGCCTTTTCAGTTTCCCTTTACCCATTAAGTATGCTGAATATGTAGGCTGCACCCTCCCCAAAGGCATCCTTGTGACCCCGGGAAACACCTGCTCACATCTGTGGATTCATTGAGGGAAACACCAACCACAGGGAGAAAGCAAAGCTTCCGGAGCTCCTGATGTTCCCTGAAGCTGGCCAAGAAGTCCAAGGCTGTTTGTTTCCTACAGGCCCTCAGAATCCTGGATAAAGTGTTCCCCCTTTGCTCTTTGCCAGGCCGACAGGTTGTGCCTTCCTACGCTGGCTGCCCTTTGCTCATTAACGCGGTTCGTTCCGCCCTCTCCCTAAGTTAGGGTCAATATTTACCAGTTCCTGCTACTTGCGAATATTTATATGGAACTTGATTGCAGAGTGCTTACCTTAGGTACTGTCTGGCCTCTGGCTAGTCACGTAGCCTCTCTGTGCCTCAGTTTCCTTGCCTGTAAAGTAGGAATAATAATAGTGCCTCTCTCACTGGATCATTTGAGATAACATATGTGAAACACTGCGAACTTTAAGACACATGTGAATACTATCATTATTGTTATTATCATTCCTATTTAAACATCCCCTTGAGGCCTGGATCTCTTTGTTCAAACAAAAGGGGAGAGGAAAAGGAGGCAAGTGTAGATCAGCAGAGACAGCTATGGACCACATGGAATATTCTGTATTCTGGGGAGCACATAAAAGACATTTGTAACTGAGGATACTTTACAGTGTTTCCCAGGTTTCAGTTGCTTTGCCTACCTAAAAACCTCAGATCTTTTCCATAAGCTTTGCTACCAAAACAGATTTCCTTCCACCCTGTCCTTAGGCAATTGACTTTTTAACCTAAATTTGCAATTATCCCTATGGAGTTTCATTTTATTTTTGTCACTTACATGAATTCTCTGTAATTGTTTTGAATCTCGATTCTGTCATCTGTGATACTAGCTATCCAAGCTTTGTGTCATCTGTTAGTCTGATAGACATCATATACAGTACACATGTGAATCTGATGTATCTGTCTATGTAGGTGTGCATAGATACATACACCTTTTTCCAACTCATTGATAAAAATACTGAATTGCGTAGATCCAAGATTGTTCAATGATAACTTTAGATACTGGTAATTTATACTCTCAGTGGCCTCTTACTAATCATTTTCCAAAAGTCTCAGAGCAATTGTAAGCTATTAAAGTTTAAAATTGCAACTTAGATTTTTACGACTCTCTGTATAAGGAAAGCTTTTGTTTTTTTTAAGACATTAAGTTTACCAAATTTTTATGTTAATCATAAAGTTCATTTTTATGTCTTACTACTTAATAATTATTTTGATTATATATCCCATATAAATTTTACCTATATGTAAAATTTTATGCTGCATTATAAGCTTTTTTTTTCACTTAGAAAGTTATAAGGAATGACCAAAAAATTCCTTTTTGAAATCAGTGTAACACTTGATCTTTAATGGAAGATATTTATGTCCACAGCAATGAGTAAATGAAAAGACATTCATTAAGTACTTTACATGTGCAAAGCCTTGTGAATAAAAATAGAATAGCATAAGACAATGCCTGCTGTCAGTGAACTCACTTTCTAATGGGGGAAATCGCACACATAGCAGTTTTCAGCAGCAAGTCTAATGGAACAGTTCTATGGTTCTTACAGTATACAGAGGTAAATGCAGATGGTGATGCATCTTGGATGTCATTTTTACTGCTATCTCTTTCTGACTTTGAGCCATTTATAAGACCAAAGACCTTGGTATCTAGAACCCTCTTCTTTGTGATGGCTGAGTGATTGGTACTGCCATCCCTGCAGAAACAATTGCCAAGCTGCATCTTCACAAGGGATAATAGCTTCAAGAACTGGATGGACTGAGCTGGGAGTAGGACTGGTGATCTGTGGGGCACTAGCATTCCCTAAAATCTTGGGCTTACTTGACCATCATGGTTAATGGTTGGTATTAAGGAAGTTGAACCCTTTCTTCTCAGGAATTGCTCCCCTCAATAACAGCTATAGGGATCAGGCTAATAGCAGCAGGCCTGGTGGTCTGGGAGCCCCTGCTGTTCCCAGGGTTCTTGTGTTCAGAGTCCAAGCTGTCTCCACCACAATCCGATAAGAGGTGGTGGTCTAAGTGGTGGTAGTGGTTTGACTGGTGTAGTACATGCCACTTCCTGTGTTTCCCACAGGGTAGCTTGCTGCTTCAACTAGTCTGTCTCATCTGCCAAAAACCAAAAGTTAAATTGAAACTATAGTTGAATTACCTAGGAAACAGATTGCTTTGGGAAGTTTGGTAAATGGAAACTTTAGGAATGACCATTGTCCTACTATATATGGCCAGCCTCAGACCAGACCAGCACAGAAAATGTTTCACATCCCATCCAGCCCTTCATTTCTGATCGTCTTGAAATCTGCCCTGCCACACCCTCCCCCCACACTTACCACCTTTTTTCTTGAAACAGTAATCAAATCAATACTACCATTGCTTCTGGTAAAGTCATGTCAGTCTGCTCTCTATCCCTGTGACTTCCCAGAACAAAATACCCTTGCCCTCTATGTTTTGTCTCTCCTATCCGAATGTGTGCTTCTTGAAGACTGGGACAGTGTTTTCTGGATTTCCAGTGTTTGACATGTAGTCAGTGTTGAAATAAACGCTTTGCTTTCCTTGTAGTATTCCTCAGTTTGTTTACTTGAATGCCAGGATAAAAACACCAGACTTTCTATTCCTGTGATACGTTTCATCATGCTCCGTGATTCTCCTTGCCTTTCCTGCCTCTCCCCAATTAATAGATGGAATCTTGGTGAAAAGAGCTAGAAGAGCAAATACTAATTCAGTATAGGCTTGGGGGAAGCAGGTAGTCGGGTCAGAGATTGATGACTGAAGATAAAGCGAGGCACATGGAAGACTCGAGGTTGGGGGTTCTTGTTGAAACCATCAGAAGATTTTCCCGTTGCCCTCTCACTGTCTCAGAGTTTCTCATGCAAATTTGGAATTGACTTCTCCGAAGACATTTTTGAATGAGAACTTAGCTCAACAAACTTGGAAACTTCAGTTCAGATTCAGAAATGACCTATTTTTATAGCCCTCTTCATCATCGTCTCTCCATTGCTTCCCTTATCACTATCATCACTAATGTCCACACTTAGTGAGTGCTTATCTAGGTGCATTACACCATAAAGGACAGTGATTCCATAGAGTACGAAGAAGTCTTCAAGAAGAAAACAATACCCTTGAAAGGAAAAGCTACTCCTTTTTTTCCCCAACCATATTGATTTATCTAAAATACAGTGTGGTAAAATGGGAAAAACAGTACTAGTATTAATGCTGGAAGGTGAGTTCAAGGTGCAAGTTCTATATTTTATGCAACCCTGAACAGCTTGCTTAACCATTTTCTGCCTGTTTTCTCATGTGTAAAGTGAAGAATGAAGGTAATTTTTACCTTTTTATTACCTACTTCTTTGAATTGTTGTGATGAAAGCTATAGGTAAGTTATTAATCTCTATGTAAGTGTACATTATTTTCAACTATGGCCTAGTATTGCACTAGAGACCATAAATTTCTACTGCTATTTATCATTATCAGAAAGCATGTGCTAAATGACTCCTGATTACTTAAGGCATCAACTACTACCTGCCCAGCCACCTAAATGGTTCTTCTTCTGGTACCATGCCTGAAGCTGCCGCCATTAAATCATCCTCTAGCAGTTTTCTGAAGATGCATAAATTAACTGCTAACACATTTTATTCTCAGTCAGTCAGTAAGAATTTACTAAGCAACTACTGTGTGCCAGGTGCTGAGAATTCAAAGGAAAATATAAATTTACAATATATATAAATACGACTCAGTGAATAGAGTGCTGAGCCTAGGGTCAGGAAGACCTGAATTCAAAATCAGCCTCAGACACGTCCTTGCTGTGTGATCCTGCGCAAGTCACTTAACCTTTTATTTGCCTTATAATCCACTGGAGTAGGAAATAGCAGATCACTCCAGCATCATTTCGAAGAAAACCCTATGGACAGTATGGTCCACAGGGTCACAAAGAACTGGACTTGACAGTGTGACTAAACAGCAGTGTACATAAAAGAGTAATATGCAAGGGAAATTTACATGAGAGAGTGGCCCTAGTAGCCAGGGATCCTGGATAGATTTGTGAGGAAGATGGTACTTGAGAAGAGTTTTGAAGGAAGTGCAGGATCCTAAAAGGCTGAAGTCAGGAGCAAGTACATTCTAGTTTGTCTCCAGTGCAATGGCATGGAGATGAGAGATGGGGTATTGAATGTGAGAAACAGCTAGTTCCAGCAAGATCAGTTTTAATGGACCATAGAATAATGTTCAGTTGGGTGGGAAAGGTAGGTAAAGGGTTTTTTATTTGTTTGATGGAGGTTTTTTGGAGATAATTGGGGTTAAGTGACTTGTCCAGGGCAACACAGCTAATTAGGGTCTGAGGTCGTATTTGAACTCAGGTCCTCCTGACTCCAGGACCAGTTGCTAAATCTACTGCACCACCTAGCTGCCCCTGTGCAAGGTGTTAAAAGCCATACAGCCATACAGAAGAGTTTATATTTGATCTTGAATGCAAGGGGGAGTTCAAAGAGTTTAATGAATAGTGGAATGGAATGGTCAGACCTGCCCTTTAGGAAATCACTTTGGTTGCAGTTATGTGGAGAATGCATTGGAGAATGAGGTTACAGCAAGCATTTTAAACTTTAAAGGTTGAACTTCAACCTTCTGTTATAGGTTACAACATAGGTTACTCCTCTCCAAGTATGGTAATGGAGTTTTCAATTGTTTTAAAAGAGTAGTTGGCCTTTTATTTCATTAGCTGAATGTGAATATTTTTTTTTAATGAGATATTGTACTTAAAACAGGGACACTAATTAGAAGGCTATTGGGAAGAGATGATAAGGGCCTGAATTCACTTGGTGGTCACATGAGAAAAGAGACGGGAACAAATGCCAAAAGATGTTATAGAGGTAAAAACATTAAGACTTGGCAGCTGATTGAATATGTGGAGTGAGGCAGAATGAAAAATCAAAAATAAAGCTGAGGTTGCAAATCTAAGTAATCGAAAGGATGATTATACCCTCACCAGAGACAGAGAAGATTAAAAGAGAGGTGGGCTTGGGGGTGAGGGTAGATAATGAATTCTCTTTTGGACATGTTTGAATTTAAAATGTCTGCAGTACAATGAGGAGTATCCAGTAAGCAGTTGGAGATGCCTGACTAGAGTACAAGAGAAAGCCTAGGGCTGTCCATATAGATTACAAAGTCATCTGCATAGAAATAACAAAACTCGTAGAATAATTCATTAACTAACTTAAATACAAATAGAAAAAGCATTTAACAAGCTCCTACTGTATGTAAAACATTCTGGTAGATGCTTCGGGAAATAGAGATTTTTAGATAAACCCTCTGCTTACTGTGTAGTTAAGGGATAATACATGAATACAGGTGGTGATAAAATCCAATTTTAAATCTGTTAGAAAATTATTTAAGAGTCTGCTACGTGAAGTTTGAGAATAAAGTCCTTACTTATCAAGAGGAATAGGAGCAGCGTCTTGGAGGGATTGGCCATTAAAGTGAGTTTTAAAGCTTGGGAAAGGAATCATTAGGCAAGGCAAGGCAAGGCCAGGGGGTGAAGGCATTCTAGGCTGGGAAGAAGCCTTCTAACAAAGCAGAGGTAAAGCACCATGAATAGCAGAAAAGCAGAGAATGGTCTGGGTTAACTGGAATCTGCATGGAGGGAATCAGACTAGAAAAACTGAGGCTATGGAGCACCTGAAATGTTAGGCAAAGGAATCCGTACTTTATTAGAGAAGAAACTATAGAGAGCAGAGGAGAAGTATCATGCTGATCAGTTCTTCTTATTGATCTATTGTGTTGTTAGCCAGCAGAAAGGATTCTATGGGAATGAGGCTAATTATTAACCAGTCTACCAGTTTAACCATTTAATTCAACAAATATTGATCAATGCCTAGTATATGAAAGGTATTCTGGGCACTTGGGGATGCAAAGACCCACCCCACCCCCCACAAAACAGTCTCTGCCTCCGAGGAATTTATGTTTGTACCGTTCTTGTAGGAGACGGATTGAGGAGAGGGGATTGTAGTTCTGTGAAAAGAGCACTGGCTACTTAAAGGAATGCATTCAAATCCTCCCTTTGATGTTTATTCCTTGGAGGAACTTGCACAGTCTACCCACTTGCACAGGGGATATGAAAGGGAGGTGATGGAGAATATAGAGTTATGGATAAATGGGATTATAAAGCTGGATGACCTGGAGAATCAAAGTAGTGTCAACATAAATAAGGAAGCTTGAAGGAGGGGGTGGGTTTTGTAGGAAAGATAACAGGTTCTATTTTGAACAAGTTGAATTTGAGATACCTACAGCACATACAGTGGAAGAAATCATGCATGAAGTTGATGGTGCATTAATTATTACTAGATATCAGGAAAGAAACTGGAAGTAGTTATATAGATTTTAGGGAGCCATCTTTGTAAAGATGATACTTTGATCATTCAGCAAACATTTATTTTTGGCTACATTCCAGACACTGTGCTTTAATCTGTAGAAACTGAGGAGATCCCCAAGAGACCAGATGTGAGAAGAAAAGAGGGTCCAGGAAAAAGTCATAGGAAAAATCCACACCAAGGGGCAAGAAATAGGTCATCTGCCAGCAAAGCAGCAGTAAGAAAGAAGACTCAGGAGAGAGTATCGTGTAAGTCTTGGAAGGAGAAATTTTTTAAAGAAAGGGTAGTCAACAGTATCAAAAGCCACAGAGGTCAAGAAGGATGAGGAATGAGAAAAGATCCTTGGATTAAGAAATTAAGCTATCATTGTAATGAAAAGAGTACTTGCAATTGAAAAGTAGAGTCTGAAGTCTGGTTACAAGGGAGCAGGAAGTGATTGAGTAGTCTGGAAGTAGAGGCATCCATTAAAGATGATTCTTCCTAGTAAGCAGCCTCTGAAAAGTAAAAGAGCCTAAAGGTAAAATTTCAGTGGGAGGAAAGAATCAAGGAAAGAGTTTTTAAGGATGGAGTAGACCTAAGCATGTTTTGTAAGCAGGTGAAAAGAGCAAGTAGTTAAGGAGAAAATAAAAATAAAAGAGAGAGAATGACTGATTGGACCACTCTTGGAGGAGATGAAAATGGATGGGCATCCAGGGTTTAGGCACTCAGGTTAACCTTTGCAAGAAAGGGTACCTTTTTTCTCAAAGATAAGAGTGAAAGAGGAAAATATGAATAAAGATATAGATGAATATGCCTGTTGACTGGGAATTGAATAGATTAAGTACAATTTACAAATTTATAAATAATGAATTTAATAAAATTTAGAAACCTGAGAAGAGTTGTATAAACTGACACAAAAAGAAATAAGCAACACCATAGGAACAATACACAAAACTATAATTGTAAATCACAAGGCTAAAAAGAAGCTGAACCCTGAGTTACTGTAATGACAAAACTTGGTTCCAAAGAAAAAAATAACAAAACACACCTACCTCTTGTTGAGGTAGAGACTCTAGGGACAGAATATTATTGTCAGAGTCAGCCATTGTTGTTTTAGTTAACTGTTTTTCTTTGTTAGGAGGAAGGATTCACTTCTGGGCAAGAGGATGGGAGTACCATATCCAGAAATGACTGTGATATAAAAACAAAAGGCATCAGTACAACTTTGCTTTGAAAGTAGAGCAGTACTGAAATATGGAGTAGAGAGCATGAAGAAACAGAGCTCATTCTGTGTATGGATTTTTTTAGTGGTGTTGGTTCGTTTTTTGTTTGTTTTTTAGTAAAGTAGATGAGGAAATTTGCTGACAGAATCAGGTGAAGACAGAAGTGCTCAGGAGTTAAGAAAGATATTGCTGCAACCACTGAAGAGTGGGATAGTCCATTAAAGGTAGAGTAAGATTTTCTTGATATGAATTTGTTGTGGACCTAGTTGGCACTGGTGTGTGACTTCCTCCACCAGCATTCAGTAGGTCAGATGTAGAAGCAAAGAAGATATATAGTGTCAGTGATGCAACGCTGAGGATTGGCAGGACAGTTACAGAATTGCTGGTGCCAGGAATGCTGTATGAGACCCAAAACAGGCCAACAATAAACCTTTGCTTGTATTTCCAGGGTTTCTGTTGACTTGGGCACTATGAGAATCTTTAAATTATGCCTGGGAAAAAGCCCTATTCATTCAGTTGGGAGAAAGAGCTGTAAGTAACAGTAGGATGGATGGGAAAAAAGGACTTGAGGGTTTGGGTAGAAGGAGGCCTAAAAGCTGTGGTTTTTCTATCACCTGTGACCTTGAGAAAGGAAACTCCAAACACCTGTCACACTTTAAACCATGCTACCCACATGCCACACACAGATGTCTGAAGAATGGAAGAGACAGTCAGGGATTACAAGTGAAGGAATAAGAAATCAAGATAACTGTGAATGTCCTCCAAGAATTGGTGATAGGCTTTCTGCTGTCTGTTTCCCTTTCACTTAGTGAGTGCATCTTATACATTCAGTGGCTTCATTTAATACCAATTTGCAGATAATTCAGCAATAAGTAGCTCTTTCACTAGCAGATTGATGGTAGCAAGAATCATCTCCCTCCAAAGTCATTTTTATTCTACAGTGCCCATCATCTAAACCCTATGAGGGACTTTGTTTCTCGAATCGAATCTGTTGCTTTAAATTCCTGGTCATTAACTAGCTAAGATCTTGGTCCCCGCATCTTCTTTTATATCACAATTCATATTTCTTAAGACAGTAAAACAATTTTTCAGGATGCTTCTTTCTGTTTCTCATCATTTCCCCACCCAAAAACATTCCTTTGTTGAAGCTATCATGGACTTACATTCTACCTGAATAGGCCTCAGGAATTTAACAAGCAAAATATTTAGCTCACCTATATTTGAGTCTGTTTTGCTCAACACTCGAAAAATCCTATCTCTTTGTCAGCCCATTGTTTCTCCTGCCATTCTGCTATTCTCCAGAAACCTTTCCAAATTAACTACTTAGCTCTAGTCACTCATTGTTTCTTTCTTCTCGAAATGTAGCATTTATATATGTCACATATATAAATATACATATTTAAAATTACCTGCCCCTTGTATTTCTGTGTTTCCCTGCTTCTGTTATTTGTATTTACTGATATTTTATTTCTGTTTCTGCCTCCTGTGTCTACCATTAGATCTCAGTGGTATAATGGGAAATGACTCTGAACTTAAAAAACCTAAATTTAAGTTATAGTTCTGCTGCTTACTATCCGTATGATCTCAAACTGGAAACTTAGCCTCTGACCTCAGTTTCCTCAGCTTTAAAATCTTTGGGTTAGACTCTGAAGCTATGACTTAATAATCTCCTTGAGGATATAGATTATCTTCAGTTTCCCTTAAAAAGACAAGAGACAATTCAGTGTTCTCTACCCACTGGGCATTCATTGTTAATGGATTTACTAACCACTCTTTCTGAAAACTTATGGGGGTAGAGCCAAAATGGGCAGAGTATATGCAGGAATTCACCTGAACTCTCCCAAATTCCCTTTCAAATAGCTTTAAAATAACCCCTCAAATCAAATTCTGGAGTGGCCAAACCAAAAAAAAAAAAACAAAAAACAGTTTTCAGTGAAACAATTTTCCAGCCCAAGACAACTTAGGAGGTTGGCAAGAAAAGTCTGTCTCACTGGGTTGGTGGTCAGGCCTGGAATGCAATGCAACTCAGACCATGCCCAGACAAACCTGTACCAGGTCCTGGAGGAGGCTATATCAGCTACAGCATCAGCTTCAGGAGCTTTCAGCCCATGGATAATATGGGGATCAGACAGCTGGTCAAAAGGGGATTATAGGGGGACCTTTGCTGACACTGGGTACAGGACCCATTGCACTGCCCATGCACAATTCTGGGTCACTGTCACAGGTTGGAGAAGAGCACTGGCATAACTAGTCCTTGTGGTCACAGGGGAGCAAGGCTGTTGTCATAGTTTAAGGGCAAAGAAGAATGATCGTGGTTTCTCATGGACCAGAGCACAGGCTAGGAGAAGAGGGACCACGCCTCTTCTTAGACCATACTATCTTGGAAGAATGGAACACCTCCAGAATTAGCTCTGAAAACAGCAGCACAAAAAACCAGAAGCATGGGACAATGTCCCCTCCACCCAGGGAGCAGAGCCCAATTTTAACTTAAAGTTAAAAGTCAAGAAATAGACTAGAAAAGTGAGCAAACAACAACAAAAGAGAACCTGACCATAGAAAGTTACTGTGGTGATGGAGAAGATCTAGACATAAACTCAAAAGAAAACAAAGTCAAAACAGCTCCATGCAAAGCCTCAAAGAAAAAATAAGTGAAATTGGATACAAGCCCAAAAAGAATTTCTGGAGGAGCTCAAAAAGGATTTTAAAAATCAGGTAAGAGAGATAGAGGAAAAAGTTGGGGAGAAAAATGAGAGTGATACAAGAAAGTTATGAAAAGAGTCCACAGCTTGGTAAAAAGGGACATTTAAAAAATGAAGAAAATAAACACCTTAAAAAACATAATTGGCAAAATGGCACTGAAGAGAGGAGTGCTTTAAAAAGCAGAATTGGCCAAATGCAAAAGAAGGTACAAAAGCTCACTGAAGAAAATAATTCCTTAAAAATTAGAATTGGGCAAGTAGAAACTAGTGATTCCATGAGATATCAAGAAACAATAAAACAAAATCAAAAGAATGGAAAAAAATAGGAGAAAATGTGAAGTATCTCATCAGAAAAACAACTGACCTGGAAAAGAGACCAAAGAGAGATAATTTAAGAATTATTGGACTACCTGAAAGTCATTCATCGCAAAATTAGCCTGCATATCATATTTCAAGAAATTCTGAAGGAAAACTGTCCTGATATGCTAGAGCCAAAGAGTAAAATAGAAATTGAAAAAATCTACCAACTATTTTCTGAAAGTGATCCCAAGTTGAAAACTTCCAGGAATATTATGCCAGATTCCAGTAGAAAATATCATAAGTAGCCAGAAAGACACAATTCAAATATCATGGAGCCACAGTCAAGATAACACACAATTTAGTGGTTTCTACATTAAAAGATTAGAGTGCTTGGAATATGATATTCTGGAAGAGAGAGGAGCCAAGAATCACCTACCTAGCAAAACTGAGTATAATCCTTCAGGGAAAAACATGGATATTCAATGAAATAGATGGCTTTGAAGCATTCCTACTAGGTACCTTCATCTATATCCAGTTCCTATCTGCCTGTTGGGGGAGAGGAAAGACGGAAAGAGAAAGTGAGAGAGAAAGAGAGACAGAGACAGAGAGAGAATCTGAGATAGATAGATGATTAGATAGATAGATAGATAGATAGATAGATAGATAGATAGATAGAGGATATATTTGTGTGTGTATATATGTAAATATATATATATTAATTCAGTAGAAGATGCAAAGTCTTGATCCAGTAAAAAGGAAGCATCTAGAGATAAATTCAAGAAAGGTAGACAGTATCAATAAGTGATCAGAATATTCAGAAAATCTTGAAATGTATGGCTTGTGAATATAGCCTTAATAAATCACTGTCTTAATATGAAATGGGTGAAACTATCATCTAATTGTGAAAAAGATAAGAAAATCATAGAATTTGAGAGTCAAAAGGAACCTCAGATGTCATCTAGGCCAAACTGTACACAAAAGGAAACTCTAATACAAAACAATGGTCATTTACCCTCTACTTGAAGAAAACCCTCCATGTTGGGAGACCCCATCATATTTGAACCATTCCACTTTTGAACATCTCTAATTGTTAGGATGTTTTTCCCAGCTCACAAAGACTCAAATGGATCTTTCATCTCATCAATTTAGTAGTTCACTCCAGTGATGCAGATCTCAAACCATCTATGCCTACTTATCCTGTCCATATCTTCTAAAAAGTCACCATAAGACAGTCACCCAATGTGCTAGAGATCTCCCCTCCCTTAATTCTGACATCACTAAAATATCCAAGGAGCTCTACCTGTCCACCTGTTATCCCTCACTCTCACCATGTAAATATCTCATCTTTTTCTTTCATATAGTTCTTCCATAATATGTTTTGTTCCTGTTACTCAAGATTCCTCCTTGCTTATATGTTTTAAACTACTATCACCTGCCATTCATCTTTCCATTGCTGTCTGAGTGGCACTCATCTTTAGCTCTTTCTAGGCAATGATATTTCAGATCTTCCTGCCATATGGCAATACCAGTAAAAATGTTTGTATTGAAAAATGGAAAAACTTGGAGTCAGTGAAAGTGCTTTGAAATTTCCCAAAAGCAATCCAACTTGCTCTCCTCTTTGTTTTCAACTCTGGACTCAGCTCAGTGTCCTTCTATATTGCCTGATCCAAATATACAAACTATTGAACAAGCTATAGAATACATCCATGTAAAAGCATGTTGAAATCTAGGCAAAAGACATTCTTCAGATATTTGGTCTTTCCCGAGTGGATGAACAGGTGAAACTCCTTTGAGTGATTACAGATCTCTTCAAGAAGATTCTGTATTGTCTTTGACTTGTCACAATCAAAACCAAAAGGAGCAACTGGAGGACCTCACCATCCACAACAGGAAGTTGTTCTTGTTAACCTGAACTCTGTTGGATCTCCTCCATGACAGTGGCAAATACTTTTGGCAAGCCTCTACGTCATTATTTTAGGCTTCACTTGTTGTTTGTTATTAGGGGTTTATTAAAGAGAGTTTCTTCTCTTATTATATCACCAGGAATATTGAATGATTTTGATGTGTGAATAGGAGACACCTTATTTTAAAAGAGCCTGCAGTGCACCATTCTGTCTATTGAGTAAATTTGTGTGTTTTTCATAATCAGTATAATCAGTTATTACTGATTCTCTATACCTTTCAGTGAATCGTGAGATGTAAAGGAGATGAGAAAGACATTGTCCATTGTTGAATATCATTTTCAAAAGCCTTCTCACTCAACAATAAAAGAGAGTTTCAAAGAAATATGAGAAATGAATAAAGTGAACAAAACCTACAGAAAAATTTATGTGACAAAATTGAAGAAAAACACAGCAATTTTGTAAGACTTAAGAACTCTGATCAACTCAATAATCAAACTTTATTCTATGAGACCAATGATAAAGAATTTTGCTTATCTCCTGACAGAGAGATGATGGACTAAATATGCAGAATGGGATTTTTTGGAAATTAAATGGCCAATATTTTTGTTTTGACTTGTATGTTTTGTTTGACTATATAATTTGTTACAAGGTTTTTTTGTTCTTTTTTGTTGGGAGAGGGAGTGGCTCACAGGCAAGCTGGGCTAAGAGGAAGAAAAAAATAAATGCTTAATAATCAGAAAAAATAAAATTTGAATTTTCAAAAGCCTGCTTGTTCCCCATGGTGACTTCAGTACAACAGTGAGAAATGGTGAACATGGGAAGAATGGTTTAAGAAAAACAACAGAACAGAGCCAAAGATTTTTTTGCGGGGGGACACCAAGCCCAAATTAGCCTCTTTTCAGTTTCCACCCATTGCTCCTTTAGGACCAAACAGAACAAGTCTTCATTTCTTCTCCACACTGAAAGTCAATCAGATATTTGAAGACACCTATCACATAAATCCTGAGTACTCTCTTTTTCTCTTTTCCAATTTAAATATGTCCAGTTCTTTCAACTGAACTTTATATATAATGGACTCAAGGTCCTTCACCATCACAATTCCCCTACTCTAGACGTACCAACTTATCAATGTTCTTTTTAAACTGTGACACTCAGACCTCAACCCCTAGTACTCTAGGCAAGATCTTACAAGGGCAAAGTACAATGGGACCATCACCTCCATATTCCTGGAATACTCAGAATCCCCCTATTATTTCCTCCCCTCCCCACAAGATCACTTTAATATTTTTGGATGCCACAACACACTGCTGACTGGTTGAGCATAGGGCCAGGTATAGAATCCTGGGGCATTCCACTGGAAATGTCTTGGCCATAATGACATTGAACCATTAACAACTATTTTCAATCTAGCCTTCCAAGTAGTCTGAATCCATCTAATTGTATTACTAGTCCATATCTCTCCATCTTCTCCACAAGAATAACATGAAATACTTTATCAAAAGCTTTGCTAAAATCTGGGCAGCTGCATCCACAGCATTCCCTTCAATCTACTAGTTTAATAATCTTATCAAAAAAAGGAAATGAAAAGCTATTCTGGCATGATCTGTTTCTTGAATCTATCATGATGATCTTTGTAACCACTCCTTTCCTTTTTAGATATTTACCAACTATCTCTTTAATGATCTATCCTAAAATCATCTCAGGAATTAGTTAAGCTCAGTGGAATATAGTTTGCAGATTCTGTTTTCTTCTTTTTGTTTTTGTTTTGTTTTCTTTTTTGAAGATGGGAACATCATTTACCCTTCTCTGATTATGATGATTTATTAATATATATTGTATAACGTGTGTGTCTGTGTGTTTGTCTGTGTGTGTGTGTGTGTAGAGGAGGAGGAGGAGGACTTAGAAAGTAAGAATTTATTTTCATTGAAAAAAATGATGTAATCAAATTTTCTAACTTGTGTTCATTTAAATCATAATAATTAACTTGGTTGAAATCAAATCTACCAAGAATTCTTGAAGTACTTCAAGTGAGTGAATTGCTGTTTTAAGAATAGGTCCATTCTTACAAAAACCTCTCTGGTGCAGCTTTACTTGTTACTTGGGAGTTCATTTTCTCTGATTCTTCTAGAATTAAAAAATACAGAGAGACCAGATCAGAAACAATGAGCTTATTCAGGTTTTAACTTGACTCATTTTGCTCTATTAAAAAACAAACTGTCAACTGGGTCTAAAGAACATTTAGGAAAATCTTCTTGAAAGCGCCATCTGTAACTTCTACTTGCAGTATGAGCAGCAACAGGTTGGACAAATAAAGACACTTGATTCCTCAAGTCTGATTATAGTGAGAGTTTCTTGTGTCACTGGAGATGAGCCAAGACCAGTCAAATGAAGTTAATATGAAGGGTAAAGAGCAGATTCTTTTTCTTAAACTTAGAATATACTATCTTCACAAATTATGATTTTGGATTATATTTTATTCACAAAGAATTACTGTAAAAACAGTTCCATACACTAGGCCATGAAAACACAGAAGTTTTGGTTTACCTGATGTCTCAGAATTCTTTTCTTTTAAAAAGGAAGATGTTTCTGAATAAAAGTACATGCTCTTAATTTTCCCTCTTCTAAATCTGTTTTAACCCATTCTATAGAACCCTGCCAAATTGTCTCATAAATTTGTAGCTTAGCACTTTGATTTGTTCCAAACACTTTAGAAATATCTGTGAAGAATGTATATTTAGCCTACTGGCTTTATTGAGGCCTAGTTTCATTAAAATAATTATGATTCCCTGCAGCAGAAAAGGTGAAGGAGAGGCCCAGGAGTAAAAGGATTTCATCAGTGCTAATCATAAGATGGAAAAATGAGCCTTTAAATATAAAAGCACCCTTACAGTCAAAGTCCAGAGTTCAAATCAAGTTCAGAATAAATCCACAGATATCCCCTACAGCATTTTCAAGGTGACTGTTTGGCACAAAAGAACACATGAATTATAGATTGTAAGTTTAGAGAAAATCCTTATTATCTTATCAAGTCTTTTATCTTTATGAGAAGACTTTCCTTTGTAATGTCAGTGGTAATACTAATAAAATAGAAGTATTATCTAATCACACCAAAATCACTAATGAGGTAGATTCTCCCTTATCCAATGCTTACTATGTAGAATTTGCTTTGCTAATCATTGTACACAGACTTTTAGATCTAGAAGCATTCTTAAAAATTTGGTGCCAGAGAGGACAAGTAGTTAATCTCTTTAGTTAAAACACCTCCTTTTAAGGATGAGGAACTGAGACCTAAAAGGTTAATTTGCCTAATGTCACATAGCCACTGTCATAGATCCTTGATTTCTAGTTAAATGCTCTTTCTGCTATATGTTATCATTTTTATTAGTTTTGTGTCACAAAAAAAAAAAAAACCAACCTGTTGTTTGGACTTATATATTTTGCTAAGTGTCCTATTAATGAAATTTTTTTTTCTTACTTCTAGAATGATGATTCTCCAGTATCCTTACCTAAAAGGAGAGGAACAGATAGTTCATTGCCAGGTCCAGAGACTGTAAGTATTGCACAAATATTCACTTTCCAGGTTATCTACTGTCATTTGGCCTTGTTTTGGGGGATTTGGGTTTTGTTTTTTTAAGGGAAGTTATGAGACATTGTGGCATAGGAAGAGAGAGTTGGTCTTGGAAGTTGAAAGGCCTGACTTCAGGTCCTGCCTCTGATGCGTTCTAGATTTTGTGACTCTGGATAGGTCACTTAACCCCTCAGTGCCCCAGGTAGCTCTCTGGTATGCCTATCCCCAGGAGCCATGAGGAGCTTGTCAAGGAGGTAACTTTTCTTTATGAAAATTAATCTGATTTATTTCTTATGTGCATCTGCATGGTGAGCTCTGGAATTTATTGAGTTGGGAATGTAAGAAGGCTTGGAGTTTGGGGATCAATAAAGTGGGGAGCCATTATTCTAAAAGGACTCAAAGATGCAGAGAAGATGCCAGTCTCTCTTGGAAAGAGCTCCCTGCACTGATCAAATGGTTGATCTGGTCAGAAATATAACTGATTTGCAAATTTTACTATAGGTATTCATGGAAAAGAGAGATGCCGCCTAGTATAGTGAATAGAAGTGAGACCTTGTAGTCAGGAATGCCTCAGTGTAAGTCTTGCCCCAGGTAGCTCTCTAAGACTATAAGTGAGAGAGGAATTTCAGATCAATATAGGCAAGGTAGGGTTTTCACACTTAACAGTAATGAGATCACAGATCCAGGGGAAAAAAAAAACATAGAAGTAGGCATGATGATAATTAGATAAGGAAATAATTTGTGTGATCTTGATGGCACTTTCTTTTAAAAGTGGTAAAAAAGCAGATAAGAAAGAAAAAAGGGTAAATATCCTAAAAGGTAAATATTCATATGATTAGATGGACAGAAATAGTTCATTATCAAGTGCAGAAATGGTATTAAATATTTACTAAATGATGATTTAACTCAATTCAATTAAACACCTACTATTATATAAGAAAATGTGGTAGACCCTGGGAATACAAAGATAAAAAGTAGTTCCTGGTCTCAAGGAGCTTACTTACTTACTTATCTTATTGGAAGATATAATACATTAACAAAGGAGTAAACACAAGATAATATGAAGTGGGGAAGAATACCAACCACAAAGGGAAATTTTCTAGGATGAAGTAGCATCTCAGCTGAGCATTAAAGGGAATAGATCATTCCAAAAGTAAAGATAAGGAAGAGTAACTCATTTTTGAGGTAGAAAAATAGCCAATGAAAAGGCACAAAAGGAAGAAATTGAACATCATATTTAAGGAACAAGAGGAAGGCAATTTGACTGAAATATAGAGTATATGTAAGAGAGAAATGTAAGATAAGTCTGAAAAGGTAGGTTTGAGCCAGATTATGAAAAAATGTACATACCAAATAGTGTAGTTTGTATTTTGTCTTAGTAGAAATAGGGAGCCACTGTAGAGGCTTGAGCAGTGGGGTGATTTGCAATCATAAATCATATATTTAGAGCTAAAAAGATCTTCAAAGTAATCCAGTACACTCTTTTTACAAATGATGAAACCAAAGCTCAGATGATATGACTTTACTGAAGCCACACAGGTAGTGAGTTGTAGATCAAGGATTTAAATATTCCAATATGCAGACTTTAGCATTCTTCCCACCGTCAGTAATCAAATATGTGTTTCAAAGAGATTATTTGGAATTTTGTGAAGTATCACTTAGAAAGATGAGTGAATAACCACATGGAGACAAATTGAAATATTTTTGCAGTGTTCAGTTTAAGAAATGAAGAAGTGGAATATTTGAGAACTGGCTGAAAATATGAGATGAGGAGAAGTTTAGAATCCAGGATGACCTTAAAGTTGTATATATGGTTAATGAGAAGAATGGTGGTCCTTTTAACAGAAATAAAGGAGTTTTATTGAATATAAATATGAAATATAAAGATGAGGGAGAGTTTTACAGGGTGATAGTAGTTGATTCTGCCCTAGACATGTTGAGTTTGAGATAATAGAACAATAGTAGATAGCAGAGCTCTCTAATGGGCAGTTTGGTGATGTGGGATGACAGTTCAGGAACACTTTCAGAACTAAAGTTCAGAATTATCTGCTTTGGGATGACAGGTGAACCTGTAGGAGCTTATGAGAATTCAAAAGAGAATAGGTCCTAGGACAGAGACCTGAAAAATCCCCCTTACAGAGCATGAGATTGCTGAGGGTCCAGCAGTGAATAAAAAGGGAAATTTCAATAATATCAATTAATTATACTTATTTAAGATTTTTATTTGTCATGAAATCACATTAATGTATGCTAAGTGGTACAAGTTTTAATACATTTTTCAGGTTTTCTTACTGTTTACATTTAGTTAATGGGATGCATTTCACTTCTTGTCAGCAAGTAATTACTATACTCAGGAATCATGTTTGAAACTGATTTTTTAGAAATCTGAAATCTAACCTTAGTGCCTGCCTCATTTTCCGAGTTTCCTTTCTTGAAAAATCGGTGTTCCCCACTGAGATTTTTCAACAATTTGGACTCTTTAATTTATTTTTCATTGGTGTCCAATTTGCTTTGTATGGTTTGATTCAAAATGGCAACGAAGATTATATTCCTTTAGAAAGCTATTACTTCTCAGCAAACAAGGCACAATATTTTGTTTCTCATGTAAATAACCAAGTATCTGTTTGTCCACTCCAGAATAAACACTCTGTGTTCTGATTTTATTTTCCAATCCTTTTTATCACTCTTTTTACAGTTACCCCAAAAACTTTAATGTTAGAACCAAAAATTCTCCACAGCAGCTGCTCACAGGAAAGGAATACTGAACTGAGTATCAGACCTTGGAGAGAGTGCCAGATACTCATGTAACTTGGAGTACTGCAGGAGTCATCTGTGTTAGCATGTAGCTGCACTAATTTTGTCACTGTTCAATGCCAGTAATGACCAAAATCACAGCAAAAAGATATGAGTCTCACTCCTTTCAGACTAGAGACAGATTGATCATGGTTGGTTGCTGTGGAGCACATGACAAACAGGAGAGAATATGCAGTGGCAACCCATCCACCAAGTTACATGAAGGTTACAATAGTGACTAGTAGAAGTGGGTTAAATAGGGGATGGACAAAGCACTTGTTACAGCTTTTCTTTGTTTTACATCCTTTACATTTACATTTACATTTTTTGAGGGCTGTCCAAAATCATTTGATAGGCTGCAAGTGTCCCGCAGGCCATATGTTGTACAGGCCTGACCTAAAGGACAGATAGAACTGGAATAGGGAGCTAAGTGAATGTCCATGGAGCAAGTATGAAGGAAAGGTCACTGAAATCTGGCTGCCCCTGTCGTATTGCCTCAGAACCTACTTAAGGCAATGATAGGTAAATTCCCCAGTAAGGGAGAAAGATGACTCAGCTTTACAGTCTGGCACAATGGGGACATTCACTATCAAAAAGGGGAGGACTAAAAAAGGAAATGATGAGTAAATATAAGGGAAAATGTCTGGGAACCATCAAAGATTTCAAAAGGAAGAGAATTCAGTTATAAATCTATACCTAAACCAGATAAGCTCATAGAGATGTACTAAAGTTAAAAGGAAGGATGAGTACTAAAACCTCAAAAAAATGCAAACTTTTCTAGATAAATATAAGACAAGGGAACAGAACCAAGATGGTGGAGTAGAGGAACGGACCTGCTCTAGCTCTCCCATAGCCCATAAAATACCTGTAAAAATGACTCCAAACAAATTCTAGAGCAGCAGAACCCACAAAACAACAGAGTGAAAGAGATTTCCAGCCCAAGACAGCCTGGAAGACCTACAGGAAAGGTCTATTATACTGAACTCAGAGCGGAGCACAGCCCAGCTTTGGCCACACAGCACAGCATGGACAGGATTAGAGCAGGCCTCAGGGTGTGGAATCACAGGTAGCAACTGCAGTTCCCAGATTTCTCAACCCACAAACACCAAAACTCTTTCACATGGGTGAGAGGGGAGCATAGTCCAGCTCCACCCTGGCACCAGGGTGGCAGCAGCGTCCACTTTTGGAGCCCTCAGCCTAAAGACCCTGGGGGAATCGAGTAGCTGACATGGATCTCAGCCCTGAGTGGCAGTCCCGGGCTGAAGAGGAGCACTGGTGCTGGCATGGTGGAGCTGGTGATGGCTGTGGAGAGGGAATCCTACTTGCAGATTCTGGGCAGAAAAGAGTGTTTGTGGTTGCCTATAGACTAGAACACAGGCCAGGAAAGGAGTAAACTCCTCTCCCTTGATTGTGCCACCTTGGAGGAACTGAGAACTTACAGGTCAATAGAATATACCCTCCACTTGGCAAAGGACTCAAAAGTCAAGTATCTGACTGGGAAAATGCCCAAAAAACAGGGAAAAAATAAGACTGTAGAAGGTTACTTTCTTGGTGAAAAGGTATTTTCGTCCATCCTTTTGAATGAGGAAGAACAAAGCATACTATCAGAGGAAGACATCAAAGTCAAGGCTTCTACCTCCAAAAAAAATATGCAGTGACCTCAGGCCATAGAAGAGCTCAAAAAGAATTTTGAAAATCAAATAAGAGAGTTGGAGGAAAAATTGGAAAGAGAAATGAGAGTGATGCAAGAAAATCATGAAAAGGGAATCAAGAGCTTGCTTAAATGAGACCCAGAAAAATACTGAAGAAAGTAACATCTTTAAAAATAGAATAACCCAAATGGCAAAAGAGGTCCAAAAAGCATGAGGAGAAGAATGCTTTAAAAAGTAGAATAGGCCAAAAGGTAAAGGAGGTTCAAAAGCTCACTGAAGAAAACAGTTCTTTAAAAATTAGAATGGAGCAGATGGAAGCTAATGACTTTATGAGAAACCAAGAAATTGTGAAACGAAACCAAAAGAATGAAAAAATAGAGGACAATATGAAATATCTCATTGGAAAAACAACAGACCTGGAAAATAGTTCCAGGAGAGATAATTTAAAAATTATTGGTCTACCTGAAAACCATGATCAAGGAAAGAACTTAGACATCATCTTCCAAGAAATTATCAAGGAAAACTGCCCTGATATTCTAGACCCAGAGGGTAAAGTAGAAATGGAAAGAATCCAGTGATCACCTCCTGAAAGAGATCCAAAAAGGAAAACTCCTAGGAACATTGTAGCCAAATTCTAGAGTTCTCAGAGTAAGGAGAAAATATTATAAGCAGCCGGAAAGAAACAGTTCAAGTATTGTGGAATTTCAATCAGGATAACACAGGATTTAGCAGCTTCTACACTAAGGGATTGAAGGGCTTGGAATATGATATTCCAGAGGTCAAAGGAGATAGGATTAAAACCAAGAATCACCTACCCAGCAAAACTGAGTATAATACTTTAGTGGGAAAAAATGGAATTTCAATGAAATAGAGGACTTCCAAAAATTCTTGTTGAAAAGACCAGAGTTGAGTAGAAAATTTAACTTTCAAATATAAGAACCAAGAGAAACATGAAAAGGTAAACAGGAAAGAGAAGCCTTAATGAACTCGTTAAAGCTGAACTGTTTCCATTCCTACATGGAAAGATGTTATTTGTAAGTCATGGGACCTTTTTCAGTATTAGGGTAGTTAGAGGGAATATATATATGGATATGTATGTATGTGTATATTATATATGTGTAGGTATGTATATGTACATGAGTATGTGTATGTATATGTATATGTATGGGTATATATGTATATATACATATATATATATATATGGAGAGAGAGAGAGAGAGACATAGACAGAGGGCACAGGGTAAGCTGAATATGAAGGGAGAATACCTAAAAAAAATAAAATAAAACTTACTGTTGAATGAAATGTACTAGGAGTAAGAGAAAGGCAGAGGTAGAATGTAGCAAATCCTCTCACATAAAAGAGGGAAGAAAGAGCTTTTACAGTGCTGGGGAAGAGGGAGGAGATGAAGGAAATAATTGAGCCTTATTCTCATGGGATTTGGCTTAAGGAGGGAATAACACATACTCAACTGGATATGGAAATCTATTTTACCCTGCAGGAAGGGAAGGGGATAGGAAAGGGAAGATAATAGAAGGGTCAGCAAATTAGGGAAAGGGATAATCAGAAGCTAATATTATTGTGGGAGGACAGGTCAAGGGAGAGAATGGAATAAATGAAGGGCAGGATAGAAAAGAAGGAAATGTGGTTAGTCTTTTACAACATAACTATTATGGAAGTATTTTGCATTGTTACACATGTATGACCTACGTTGAATTGCTTGTTTTCTCAATGAGGGTGAGTGGGGAGGGAGGGAGAGAATGTGAAACTCAAAGCTTTAAGAATGAATGTTAAAAATTGTTTTAGTATGCAACTGGAAATTAAGATATACAGGCAATGAAGTATAGAAATCTGTTTTGCCCTGTAGGAAAATTGAGGGGAAGGGGGATGGAAGAAGGGTAGGAAATAGAAGGGAGGACAGATTGGAGGAAAAGGTGGATGGGGTACATACTGTCCTGGGGTGGGGAGATGAGAAGAGATGGAGAGAAAATTTTGAATTCAAATTCTTATGGAAGTGAATGTTAAGAACTGAAAAATAAATGTTATATATTTTTAAAAAAAGGAATATAACCCTAAATTGTTTACTATAACCAAACTACACTTATTAAACTTAGGATGTAGGAATGTATCAATATTCAGAAAACTATAAATAACCATATTAAAAATAAAAACACTCAATCACGATTATATCTATGAATAAGAAAGTGTTTTATTTTTTCTTTTTAAATAATTAATAAACAAATGTAAGACAGTGGAAAAACAGGCATTGGCACATATATAACCCCAAAAGAACATGGCACCATAATTACATGTTCCAAGGTGGCTCAAAAGAAAATAAAAATCATGAGAGAATGTTAGAAGGGGAGAAATAGAAATAGAATTTATTGGCCTCCACAATAGAAATAACTTTTAAAATAAAAAAAGTAAATCTGTAGTGATGATGAGATTCAAATAGAGTGGTGAATGAGAAGTCCTTTATCTCAAGTACCACTTAAAGCCACTTTAGCAGACCATGAGATGCTAATAGACTGTCCCTGGTGAGCAGTAGAAGAGTTAATGTCAAAACTCTGATTACTTCATCTCCCCACCCCCTGTGCCTATGTGTCTCTGGTAGCCTCATCTCTCTGCCTGTGGCTGGTTTTACTCTATAAGAATCCTTAGCCTCTCCTGTTGTGGGGGGGAGGTATCTTCCTTAACTGGAAGTTGTAACTCTTAAACAGGAGTCTTCCTTAAGCTGTGTCTCTTTTAAAAGGCAAGGGAGCCTGCTTGGTATGGTGTGCTGTGTTGTGTTACCCTCAATAAAGGCCTTTATTTGATTTGGAGATGACCTGAACAAATTCTTTCGGGACAACCTTATACTCCAACATTTTGGGGTGCCCCTGAACCTCTTCAGTGGCAGGTCTCTCCAGAGAAGTAAAAGACAACAGAATTAGAATACAAATATAGTGAAGGACAACCTAAAGAAGAGAAGCAAAAGGTAATGATGCCAAAAGAATACTTTATCTTAGCACAAACAAAAGCCATTGATCTTGAAGAAAGGATGCTTAGAAACACTGGGATCATAAGTCTCCCAGAAGAACATGTCAAGTGAAAAAATATGACACCATAATTTAGGAAATAATGCAAGACCTTCCCAAAACTTCTGAATACAGAACACAAAGCACCAATAAAAAGAACCTAGAAGACCCTCAAATGTAGAATAAAGGAAATTCAGATAATGCAAAACTATGCTGTAACCTACTGTGCTGTAACCCACTTGGAACCACAGAAGGAAATGGAATTATATGTTCTAAAAAACAAAAGCACTCAATATACCACCCCAAATAACATACCTTGTAATTTGAACATAATCACCAGTGGGGAAAAAAATGGACATTTAACAAAAGTGAAGCATTTGACCCATTTTTTTAAAAAATGAGCAGAATATTTCTCTTGAAAAAACTCCAAACAGAAAAATAAGAAGGGTAAATAAATACAAGTGTCAGGGGGAAAATACCTCACTTCTAGAGATTATTTTAAAAAATAAATAAAAATAGAAAGACTAACTTGTCTATCTGATTTTTAAAAGGAGTAGAAGGAATGAGAACATTAAACAATTTTCTGGGTGCCCTAGGGAACAAACATAAAAACAAAATTTAAAGAAATAGAACAAATGATGTTGCACAAGGAGGCCTGAAATATGCTATGCATCCCACAACTCCTTTTATGGATAAATCATTGTTTTCTAGGACCAAATTACGGAATTAGAGGGTAAATAAATGGGAAAGGTAAAGAGAAGTACAGAGAGAAATGTGTGATATAACCAAATTAAGCCCATGAGTGAGCAATAAAAGGCAGATCATTTTCATAGTTTCTCAGAGAGAAGAGGAACTACAGGAACACAGGCAAGGTGGCAATGGAAGGACCTAAAATGAGAAATGAAATGGAAGATTCTAGAAAGGCAATAACATAGAAATTGGTTAAAAGTAAGAACTCAGATTTGGCACTTTTAAAGCTTTATTTCTATGAGGAACATAAAAATCTTAAGAAGTAATACATGTTATACAGATTATTAATCAAAGACTAAAAGTACAAATTAGAGAGAAATTAAAGATATTTGATGATGAAAAGAAAAAGGTAAACAAATTCTTAGGAAAATGGCATTAAAAGGGGAAAAAACTAAGTTGAAGGAAAGAGGAGGAAGGGAATAACTTAAGTGAACAGGAGGGGAAAGGAAGCAAGGGGAGAATGGATAAATATATAAAAGAAAGAAATCAGTAAGTTCAGTAAAACTTTCAAACTGCCAAAACTATGGAAGGGGTTGACAAGTGGAAGTGGAACAGGGAAAGAGAAGTATTTCATCAAAATAGATTAAGGAAAACTAGTAACAGGGACAAAGTACTGCTTTAAAAGAGAAAAGGGAAATGTTCCTCCCCCCAAAAAAATTCTAATTAAAAAAACCACTTAAGACACTAATAAGAAAAATGTAAACCCAGCTCCAGTAACTTTAAATGTGAATGGATGGGGCAATCCTGTGAAATAAAAGAGAGTAACAGATTGGATAAGAAAATAAATCCCACAGTATATAATTTACAAGGGATACATCTAAAAAGGAAAGACAAGCTTAAATTACAAATTAAAGGGTAGAACATTATTCATCATGTTAATCCAGACAACATTGGACTTTTCCATGCCATGTTGGCAAAGATGACAAAAGACAAAAATGGTAACTATTAGGGCTGTGGAAAGATAAGCATACTGATGTACTGGTCATGGAGCTGTGCACTGGTCCAACTATACTGTATATGGGGTCAGAAGTAGACAGCAGAGGATTGAGAAAATGAGTAGTAGGTTATAACAGGGAAGTAAAAAAATGTAGACAAACTTTCTAGGAGTATGATTATGAAAGGGAAAAGAGATATAGGATAACAGTTAATAGCTTAAGGTAATAACAGGGTTTGATGGTGGTAGTGGGATGTTTATTGTTTGGTTTGGTTTTTAAGGAGAAAGGAGACTAGAGCATGTTTGTATATGGTGGAGAAGGAGCCAGAGGATAAGGAGTTAAGATGAGAGAAAGGTCCTTTGTATGTAATTTGGGTATATATAATAGTCAAGATGACTTAGTGACTCAGAGTTGTTTTTAAAAAATATTGCTATTACCATATACAACATTCTCTTGGTTCTGCTCATTTCCCTCTTCATTATTTCATGCAAGTCTATCCATGTTTTTGTTCAATCAACAAGTTCATCATTTCTTATAATATTCCATCACAATAATATACAACATTTTGACTATTAGAAATACCCAAATTAATTACAGATGACCTATGGAGATGCTATCTGTGTCCAGAGAAAGAACTGATAAATAGATGTATAGAAACAAAAGAAAAAAGTTACCTGATAACTTTCCCTGGGGCAGCTAGGTGGTGCAGTGGACAGAGCACCAGAACAGGAGTCAGGAGGACCTGAGTTGAAATCTCACCTCAGACACAACACCCACTAGCTGTGAGACCTTGGGCAAGTCACTTAACCCCAATTGCCTCATCCTGGGTCATCTCTAGTCATCCTGATGAACATCTGGTCACTGGATTCAGATGGCTCTGGGGAAGAAGTGAGGCTGGTGACATGAACAGCCCTCACTCACTCGAAACAAAGTCAGGTGCAAGTCATGTCATCATTTCTCTGATGGCCTGGTCTTCTTCAGCAACAAAGGATGAACACACCTGATAACTGTATATATTTAAAAGGAATAGCAAAAGGTACATAATAGATTTGCAGTTTCGTGTGCAATCATCTTTTTTATTCTCCTATGCTAAGGAAATGCTTGTGTTATTTCATAAATTAAAAGAGAGAGAGAGAGAGAGAGAGAAAGTATGGTACAGTGGAAAGAATGATAGCTCTGTCATCAGAAGACCTGGTTTAGAATCCTCATTTTTCTTCTTTCTACTTGTATGACCTTGGACAAATCATTTATCTGTTCTGGCCATTGGATTTGCTCAACTAGGAAATTAGGTTGTTAGACTTTAAGGTACTTTTCAGTTCTAAATCCATGCTCATTCTCTAGGGGAAAAAGGAGAAGACAGGTTAGGCTAAAGGATGAGATTGAGAGCCTAGGTGGAGGAGTTAGCATTTTGGCTAACAGAGAGGAAAACAAGAGAGTGCAAAATAGAAAGTCATGACAATCAGATTCCAGGTATACTGTGGGGAAGAAGAGGGAGCTTGAAACAGAAAATCTCTATTTTCTCAATAAAGTAGGAAGCAAATTTCTCTTCTAAATTGGTAGAAGGTGGTATAGACGGTATAACAGAAAAAGCAAATGTTTGTAATAATCACTATAGAAAATGTGATCACAATGATTACACAATTAAAATACAAAACTCATTTATGTTAAAACACTAAAAAAAAAAAGTAAATGCATGTAAGAGCTAGAAACAAGGTAGGTATCCATTGATTGAGGAATGGCTAAACAAATTATGGTACATAAATAAAATGGAATATTACTATACCAAAAGAAATGATGAATATGATGAATACAAAGAAGCAAGGAAACATTTAAATGAACCAAGGCAAAACAAAGTAAGCAGAGCCATGAGGACAATATACACAATGATTACAACAGTGTAAAAGAGAAGAACAATGCAAAATCATCAAAGCAGAATGTTGTGAAATTATGAAGACGAAGGTTGGCCCCTGAGAAGAAATATAAACAGAAAGCACTTCTGCTCCCTGCTGTGCAGAGGCAAGGGGTTCGGGAGAGTAGAACGTTCAATGGAATGTCAGATTTTGTGTGTGTGTACTGACTGGTGGTGTAAAAATACACAACAAAAATCATTTTTAAAAGGAGCGTATGGAAGGGCCTTTAATATTGTTTCCTTTAAAACTAAGCTCAGATGTCTTATTCATGAAGCCTTCTTTGGACTCTCCAGCTGCTAGTACCGTCCTCCCTTCTCTCCAGTTATATTGTAGCAATATATATGTGTGTATGTATATATATACATATGTGTGTATATGTATGTGTGTGTGTGTGTGTGTATATATATATGTGTACATGTTTTCTGCTTTGTGAGAATGTAAACTCCTTTATTAAGGACGTATATTGTTTGGTTTCTGTCTTTGTATCTCCCTTGCCTAGCACAATGTCTCGCACATTACTGTGTGAAAAGCATATCATGTATATTAAACTGAGTAAGTGTCATTTGCAGTGAAGAAATTCTGGAAACTTTACCACTGAATTCAGGGGAAAAGCAAGGATATCCCCTGCACTATTATTTGACCTAATATCAGAAATACTGACTATAGCAATAAAATGAGAGAAGTTAAAATATAAGCATGAGTAAAGAGGAAACAAAAATAGCCCTAGCTGCACATGTTGGAGCAGCTAGGTAATGCAGTGGGTAGAGTGCCAGGACCAGAGTCAGGAAGACTCATCTTCCTGAGTTCAAGTCTGGCCTCAGACACTTACTGGATATTTGACCCTGCAGAAGTGACTTACTTTTTGCCTCAACATTGTGAGATAGGTACTACAAGTATTACCATGCTTAATTTACAGATGAGGAAAATGAGGCTAAGAGAGGTTAAATGATTGGCCCATGGGTCACATAATTAGCAAGTGAGAGATAGGATTTAGACCAATGTCTTCCTGATTTTTCAAGGCAAGACCAATATAAAAAATGAGTCACTTGGGAATAAGGTTGTTAAACTTTCTGTATTCCAAGCAGAGAAAGAAAAACCAACTCATTTAAAAGAGACACTTTATGTCTTTTAGTAACTTGGTAAATTTCCTTTTGAACCAAAGAGATGAATCCATCATAAGCTTCTGATCTATAATGTGCTGTGAACAAACTTGTTGCTGAACCAAATTAAAAGGGATGTGAATTGAAACATTCTGCAAAAATTCAATCATAATTCTAGACACATTATTTTACTCCTTTAAGCATGTCAGACCTTTACTATAACTAATTACCATGCTTTGCATAATTTTAACTTCAGATGGTACAAATCTGAATCCATGCAAACATTTAACAAGATCCAATATTGTATGAAGATGATCCAGTTTAAATTGTGTACCAATTAGACAACTTAATAGTAAATTCTAACTGGAGGAGATATCTATAAAAATGACATTTTATTACAGCAAAAAATTTTCTTTGGGCTGGTTTACTTATAGTGAAGTTGCTTATATTTCTATTTGACAAACAGAAAGAATGTAAAGGCTAATTTCCCTAGGGAGTAGCAAAGATAAATCATGGTCAAAAAGTTTGCTTTATATTTTTGATCACTTGCAATAATAATTAAATATGGATTAAACATTCAGTTGAGATCACAAGTTTTAATTTGCAGTCTGAACAATAATTACTGATAGTTAACATTCACATGTATTTTTTCTCTTTTGAATATCTCAACAATTGCCTCAGTTTCTCATCTGTAAAATGAAAAGGAAATGCTAAATGACTCCAGCGTCTGTGCCAGGAGAACTCCAAATGGAGTCATTAAGAGTCAGTCACAACTGAAACAAACTGAACCATAGCAATAGTTGCAGATAATATAATTTACCTAGAAAACTCAAGAGCATCAATAATTTAAAAAAACAACTGTGATAGTATATTTTATTTAATTACCAGGATACAAAAATGGACCACAAGGTATTTGCAGTTCAGTCCAGTATTAATGGTAAAGGTTATAGAAAGGGAAATTTTATTCAAAATTCATGAAATATCTGAGTCACCCAACTAATAAACTCTCAGGAAACTTACACACACACACATACAGACATATGTAAAACTTTGCAAGATTAAAGGAATATGAACAGGGAAAGAAAGAGATTCCTTTTTCATAGTTAGGTTCGCTAATATGTCAAAAATTACAATACTACCTAAATTAATTTGCTGATGTAGTACTTATATGTATAGAGGCAACCAGGTGGCATTGAATAGAACACAAGACCTGGAGTCAGGAAGACTAGAGTTCAAATCCAGCCTTAGATACTTATTAGCTATGTGACCCTGGCCAAGTCTTTTAACCTCTGCCTCCCTCAGTTTCCTCACCTATAAAATAGGATTAATAACAACACACACCTCACAGGGTTGCTGTGAGGATCAAATGAAATAACATTGGTTAAAGCACTAAAGTGCATTGCTTGGTACATAGTAAATAAATGATTATCCTCTTCCCCTTACACCATTCAAACTACCAAGTTTACTTCTTAGAAGTTGACAAATTAATAAAATTCATTTGGAGGAACAAAAGACCTAGTATTTGGTCCTGATTTAAAGAAAAAAAAGATAGATGGAAAAGACTATATACAAAGCAAGATCTAGAAACAAATCAAACAACGATTAGTAAACTCAATTACACAAGTTACTGGCAGGACTTCTTTTTAAACAAGAACTGCTGGGAAAACTGGAAAATAGTTTGCTTAATGACAGCTTTAAACCAGCATCTTATGTGATATGCTACTATAAACTTCAAATGAGTAAGTAACTTAATTATAACAGATCATCAAAGAATAGAGGAAAATCGAAAGTTACATTTTTCACTTGGTTAGAGGAAGAATTAAAAATCAAAGGATAACAGGGATCACAAAAGAAATTAACTAGTTCATATAACATACTAGCTTTCCCTCCCTATCTCATAATAGCTATAAATGTAATAAGGTTGTCATCTCTGACTTAGCATCCAAGTTATTAATAAAAATATTGAATAGGCCACAGACAGAACCCTGCAACTTTCTATAAATTACCTCTTTCCAGATGGATATCCATAATATCCATTAATCAACATTCTTTGTGTCTGGTCAATCATCTATATTTTTTTAAGTTTCAAACATATCTTGGTGTACTATCAGTATTTTGAGAATTGACATTGAGGGAGGTAAATTTTAGTCAAAAACAAATGTATGATCCAAAAAAAGATATCAATCTGAGACCACTTAGGGGTAGGGATAAACCTTACCTCCCACAAACCCCCACAGTACAATCATTGATGTATGTAATACTTCCTGAGTCCTCAAGAAAAGGCATTCTCTTTGAGAAGTGAAGGATATGTTTACTTTAGAAGAGTTCTACCCAAAAGTGCTAAAACCGTAAACTACCCATAAAGCCCAGCTATCCAGAATAACTCATTCCCCAAAAGTTATAGTCAACTGAGCTTCACTATGTTTCTAGAATAGTATAGGAGTGCTAAGCATGGAGCCTAGATGCTCAGATTTGAATCCTGCATTACATCCTTCCTTCCCCTTTGTATGATCATAGGCGAATCTCTGAGATTCCATGTTCTCATTAATTAGAGAGAATATTTCTACTTACTTTGCAGGGATTTTGATAGAAAAGCATTTTAAAAAAAAACCCCTTAAAGTACTAAATTAAGGTAAGTAGTTATTATAACAACATTGTTATTTCTCTAAGCATTTCCTGTAGTTCTTGAGGCCATGTGAAAGGAAGATACACAGGATTCATACTATAGGTATTTCTGGGGACCATGATTCTTAGGAAGAAAAGGCAAGGAATAAGGACCTTTGTCAAATTGTGACTGAGGTCCTAGCTTCTAAACTTATTTCAGAAGCAATAACACTGGGAGAAGAGAACTCAGCAACTGAGTAATGATAGCTGATGTTTAATAATAGCTTTTTAAGTTGTTGTTGTGTGAGATATATAGATATAGATATATATACACATATGCATACATATACATATACATATATGTAAAATTTCAGTTTATCCTCACAACCCTGTAAGAAAAGCAGTATAACCATTAATAGGCCCTTTTTATACCTGAGGAAACAAATTCAGCAAGATTCAGTGCTTTGCCCATTTTAGCAAGTAAGTATTGGAGTTACTATTCCAACCCAGGTACTGCCTGACTGTAAGTCCAGAACTCTTTACACCCTGCTGCCTTTTACCAACACTCTCCTGGAAAGTCTCAGAATCAACCCATAGTCTAAATCCAAGAACCCCATAGGAAAATAGGGAATTGTCCTTCCCAGTCTATTAGATCATAGTATAGTTCTAAAGAACTTATTTTTGTGTAATTCTGATAGCTCTATCAGATGAGGCTGGCTTAAGGATTTATCTGTAATTATATATTTGCCTGTATACAGTTATTTGGGCAGCTAGGAGAGAGCAATGGATAGAGCACTGGTCTTGGAATCAAGAAAACTCATCTTCCTGATTTCAAATCTGACATCAGATTTAACTATGTGACCCTGGCAAGTCACTTAACTCTGTTTGCCTCAGTTCCCTCATCTATAAAATGGACTGAAGAAGGAAATGGCAAAGTATTCTGGTACCTTTGCCAAGAAAATTGTAAATGGGGTCATGGAGAGTCAGACACAGTTGAGTAGACCAAACTACAATATAGTCATAATCATATATTTTACAGATGTCTTAAATCTTAGAGCTAGCATAAAGGCAGCTTGGCAGAGTGATTAAAGCATTGAATATGGAGTTCAGAAGACTTGGGTTCAAATCCTGTCTCCGATCCTTATTTGTCATCTGATCATGAAAGTCACTCAATCTCTCTAAATCTCAGCATCTTCATCTATAAAATGAGGGGGTTCAACTAGACAGCCTCTGAGGTCCCTTCCGATTCTAATCTATGGTCCTATGAATTGAATGGAAAAATAGAACCTTTCCTAAATGTTAAAGACAGTTTCTAAATGTACAACCCCAATTCTAAACAAATCATAAACTTCCAAAGTGAAATAAAACAATAATAGATAGGCACAATCAAGAATGGATGAAAGAGGCGGAACATCTGAGGGAAAAAATAAAGAGGTCAGATTTTATACAAATGTCTTTGTGATAACCCAGACCAAAATGTATGAGGACTGAAAGATCTTACTTAGTTTCTCAGAGTAAGCTCCTTCTGGGCAGGATCTGTGTTAATTGTTTTGGATCTACCACAGCACCTGACACAATTCTAGGGACAAAGTAAATTCTTGATAAATACTTATGAAATTGATTTGAATTAGAGTGCCATTATTGACCTTATCCCTCTTAATAGCATGGATTTGAAATCTGTCCTTGTTTCCTTTAATAAGTATAGATTCTAATGATTTTCAAATCCCATGAAAATCAGAAGAAAGCAAAACATTTACCACTTTTTATGATACGTGCAGACATAATTTACTATAATGCATCACATCTTTACTATATTTATTGAAATTTTCCACCATTCTTTATGGCTTCTTGGGAGATGAGGGTGATTCAGTAATGGAGATATGCACAAATCAAATAGATGTCAAATAATGATGTTTCCTATAAAGACAGTAAGTATCTTATTCAAAAGTGTTTTTCATCTTAACTTCCTATCTGATGGAGGGTTTTCAGAGAGCAAATGAAAACTTAATTATGCAGATCATTACATAGACATTCAACATACAAATATTTCTACAGAAATTTTTTCTACCAAAGGGACAGTAACAATAAATCAAGTGATCAAAATAAAGTTTTCCAATCAAGTTTTCCATTGGGGGTTTCCTTTTAGCAAAATTGTCAAAAGTGTTAAAGAATTTATTCAGACACATCTGCTCTGCACAAGGATAGAACGGGATCTAAAGGTGGTGATACAATTCTAAGAAAGTGAATACATGAGCTTTTTTTTCTCCCCGTCACCTTCACAAGTAAATTGCTTGAAACAACTAACATCTGCTGTTTTGAAGCTTAGTGTATTGAATGCTCTTAACCATTTCTCAATCCCACAGTCCTTTATCTTGCTTCTCCTGCTGCGTTCCCACCACCCCTGATCCCATTAGCAAACCTTGAGACAGCCTCAGCCTTACCAAAGTGCAGCTTTGGTTTCAGCTGCTTTTCTGCAAGAGGAAGTGAATGTTGGGGGTTTTTCTCTGTGGCACAGTTGTGATAAAGCTGTGGTGGTCTTATCTCTCTTTTAGGTAGTAGCTCTTTATGACTACACAGCGCATCGATCAGATGAGCTAACCATCCATCGAAGTGACATTATCCAAGTGTTGTACAAAGATAATGATAACTGGTGGTTTGGCAGCCTCACAAATGGACAACAAGGTTATTTTCCAGCTAATTATGTGGCTGGTGAAAGTAAGTTTTATGCTCTTTTCCTGATATACTAATGTGGGTATAACTGATGGTCTAAGATTTTTATCATTTTCTACTGTTTAATTTGCTGAGCTGATCATAGGATCAGAGAAAGAGGGTTGGAAAGGACCAAAAGGTGATCTAGTCCAACACCCTAGTTTTACAAATGATGAAACTGAGGCCCAGAGAGATGAAGTGGCCTGTCTCTAAGTAATCTGTGTGTATAAATAATCGACTGAGATGTCTGTTCATTTCATGTTTTCCTCTCCAAAAAAGAAAAAATAGGATCACTAACACATCAGAAATCTATTGCGTTCGGAGATTGGGTAATATCAGCCTCACTGTCTGTAATCACACATGGTAACCCTCCAGTTATCAACCTTCTTCCCAATACCCCTTTTTCCAGTCACCTACTTCACAGAATTTGGGCAGCTTTCAGTTTCCCACATCTCCTCAGTTCTTGAGCACCAAAGAGCTCCTAATTCTCTGACTCCTAGTTTGTAAGGTTGTAGATGTCAGTCTCAACCTGTTACTCTCTCCTCCACAATAGATTGTTTCATCCCCCAAGTAAATGGAAAGGAAGACTTTATTTTAGAAAATGTAAGTTCATCTAGAAATTCAGATCTGACTTGCTAACAGCTGTAGATTGACTACCAGATCCCCAAAGGTGAAAATAAAACTGACATGAATATAAATTGACTTGAAAAGAAAAAAGGAACTAAAAAAAAAAAACCAAAAACTCCTCATCACAAGGGAAGTAAATTAATCTTCTATTGAAGTAACCATTGGTTCACCAGTTAATATAACAGTATAAAGAAAAAGAAACAACACGAAACTAAGAGCCAAGAGATCTCAGCTCCAAGCCCTATTCTTCTCTCTCATTGACAAAGCTTAAGGTCTTGTGCCTGTCCCTTAAGCACCTGAGCCTCGGCTTTCTAATATGTAGAATGAGCAGACTGGATTAGAGATTCTTTAAGGTCACTTCTAGCCCTAACATTCTTTGTTGGTAATTAAATGATATATAATCCTAGGATTTGGACATAATCTTCAAACCCTAAAATTTAGAGATCCTAAATCAAAATGTCTTCTAGACAGTTCCCAAACCAATACTGATGGGTTTTATCCAAAGTTTGTTTCTAAATCATTTGGTTTAGGACTTAAAATTATCTTTCCTTTAAAAACAAATAACCGTGTAAATGGATGTCAGATTCTGCTACTCATCAAAAGCCTGCTTACCTCATAATATAGGCAGCAAGGTGTCACAGAGTGCTCAACCTGGAGTGAGGAAGACTTGAATTTAAATTTGACTTCAGATCTTAGTGTTCAAATCCCTTAATTTCTGTCTACTTCAATTTCTTTATCTGTTAAATGGGATTAATAATAGCACCTGTCTCCAAGGGTTGGTGTGATGATAATAGGAGGTAATATTTGTAATCTTCAAATTGCTTTATAAATGCTAGCCATAAATTTGCCTCTTTTCAACTTTGGCCCACTCCTTCAGGTGCTTTAGAAGGCAGCTCAGTGGTGAGGTGGCTAGAGCGCTAGGCCTAAGTGAATGTTTGTAGCACAGTGCCTGGAACACGACTGTTGTTCTTCTTCTTCTTGTTCAGTCATTTCAGTCCTCTCCAACTCTCTGTGACCCCATTTGGGCTTTTCTTGGCAAAGATACTGGAGTGGTTTGCCCTTTCCTTCTCCAGCTCATTTTACAGATGAAGAGACTGAGGGAAGCAGAATTAAGTGACTTGCCCAGGGTCATGCAGCTTACAAGTGTCTGAAACTGGATTTGAACTCAGGAAGTTGAGTCTTCCTGAATCCAAGCCCAGTGCTCTATCCATTGTACCACCTAGCTGCCCCCTTCACCCCCCTCTCCCCTGTCAGCACATAGTTGGGGCTTAATAAACATTTATTTTCTCCTCCCCTTGCCCCAATATAGCTGAACAACAATAGTACTGATAATACTTCATGATTTATCAATCAGGCTTACCCATTCCTACTTTTTTGGACAACTATATTGAGGATTAGAGGTCACATGTTGAATCAAAGAAGAGTGTCCATCTTTCCTGAATGCAGTGCCAGCACCAAGCAAAATTTTTGAATTTGTCAAAATTTCCCATCTTCCTTTCTGTGATTATTCTTTGGGGCCCCAGAAGTCCAATGCCCTCCTCATGGTATTTTGAGCTTCCTGCAGAGATGCTTTATACAGATTACCCCCACCCCTGAAAGTGCTTTATGTCTTAAAATGACCCACATCCCCTAATCAAAACTTTCATTCAGTCCAAGACAACTTATCTTAGATAATAGATGTTAGGAGGCAAGCAGTCTGTTGTTTATAGGATAAAAATGAACTTCTGTTTACCCTTTCCCAGCACGGACCCAAACTATCTCCCCAATCTCATGCTACATTATTCCTTCTCCCTCACTATGTGACCCGGAACCAGACAAACTGGCCTTTTTTTTGCTTTTTATGCATGACATTCATGTCTCCTATCTCCATTTCCTTTGCACTGGCTGCATGTGGAATGTTCTTTCCCCACTACCATCTTTCTTCCTTCAATCTTTCTTTCAGTCTTTCTTCTTTCAAGTTCCAACTCAGCTCCCACTGTTCATGTGACACCTTTCTTGATTCTCCAGCCCCTGCTTCTCATGTCCTCCCCCCCTAAGTATCTTGTATTTTACCACTTTTGTCTTCTTTATATTTATTCTGTATTTACTTAATACAAATATTTACGTATTGATCTTCTTCCTCGTTAGACGGTGAGCCTCCTCAAGATTAAGGATTGTTTCTTTTTTTGATATTTGTATCCCAGCTCCTAGCACACTGCCTCACACATAAAAAATGTTTAGTAACTGCTTGTTAATTGTCTGATGCAGTCATTCATTCATTCATACTGGCGAAGGCTTGTCCTTTGGCCCTCAGAGTTTTTTATTTTGTTTTGTTTTGTTCTTAATGTCTCAAGGATGCTTACTAACCCTAATGAATCTCTGAATGTCAGAATGTCAAACAGAAACGGTGAAAAAAAATCAGACAGCCCTGTCAATCCCCAGAACAGTTTCTGCTTTTGACAGTTCCTTTGCTTCTTCCATTTCTAAATACATATATAATGAAATAGTCATTAACAAGGGGGACTGTTGGCCTCCTTAGTAAAATATGCCTTATTTAACTCTTCCCTGCTCATGATATTTCCACAGATCCCTGCCTAGATATCTACATATCACATTTCTGTGTTTTTAATCCTAGAACAGTATGATGTCCAGCCACCAGAGATAGCACAAAGGCCTTCTTCCTATTTCTCTACTAAACAAACTGAGAAAGAAAAGAGATCTCCAGCTCCACAGGAGGTAGATACTTGAGAGAAAGGGAATTTTTATGTTTTGAATGTACATCTTTATTTCTGTTCTTTCAGGATAAATTACTGATGAATTGTAACTCTTGTTTCTTGATTTTATTATGTGTTGCTTTGATTATACATACTCTACCTTCTTCCTCAACTACAGTTAAGTGATATAGATATTTGTTTTTATAGATACATTCTCACAGTATGTTTAAAAGTGTGCCTGCTTTGTTGGATGGGATCCAGCTCCAGTTGTAGGAATGTGCTAATGTAAATTTTAGTTCCCACCCCCCAAATGTTTTAGACAGTAGAATCCCTTTTAAAAATTGGCATCTGAGCATATTACAGACAGTGTTAGGATTTGGTTAGTAAGTTAATCAGTTGAGCGTGATTTAGTCCTTTTTTGTGATCCTAGCACTTAGTGAGGCTCTGTTGTAGAAGTAGACAATTAAGGGACAGCTCCAGACTGTGATGACCTACCTGGCTTCTTATTGCATCTAGGGCCACTTAACCTAACTAATAGCTAGTACTTTATTGGATTCTAGGATTGAACCTGTCTCTATGCTTGGAAACAGAGATAAGTAGTCCTAGGTCGTTATGACCAGCTCAGCATTGAATCAGTCATACTGTTGGTCATGCACTATACTCTGATTTGTTCCTGCTTATTCGCATTTAAACTTAGAATCATAGGATCGTATATTTACTGAAAGGAACTTTAAAGACCATTTTGTCCAAACTGCTCATTTGACAACTGAAGAAAAGACACAAATAGGAAGTGGTAGAGCAAGATTTAAAACCTAGACTTCTACCTTAAAATTCCAATACCACTGAATCCCATTTTCCCTTGAAGTAAGTCCTCAAATTTGATTATCCTGAAAATGAATTCTGCCTGCCTTGTTAATGAGTACTACTTTGGCCTCCATGGATCACTTGATCCACTCTCCACATAGATGAATGCTCTCAGTGCTCTACTGTCCATAGGCCTTTTTGTAATGGTATATGTATCTTGACCATTGCATGCTGGTCTCTTAGTTTCAAACATATTTTTAGATTCACACTTCTCAGTGTCCCTCCTCTAAATAGCCAAGTCCTAGTCTGGAAGGTCCTCCAATCTAGGCCCCATGACAAACTGTATTCCTGTCATCTGGAGGCCATACTAGCAAAGTTAAGAGAGACCATCACTAGAAGGTGGGTAAAAGAAACTTGTCAGCCATGAGAACCAATGAAGACAACTTGCATCAATGTGCAGAGGGTGAGAAGGGGCAGAAAGGGTTGTAATCTGCAATCAATAAAGGAAATGTCCACACTGATGGAGTCCCAAGTGAAGTACTCAAGTAAGAATTATATTCAAATGATATGGTACAAGCTAAAGTGCTGTAGTATGCGAATGTGGACCAGAGTAGTTAGAAAAATTTTCATGGAAGAGATGGGACTTCAATTGAACCTTAAAGAATGTGAGCATGTAGTAAATCTGCAGACAGTGTTTATATGTGTGTGTATGTGTCTGTGTGTGTGTGTGTACATATATTATGTCATTATTATGTTTAGGGTTTTATTCTTGATATATTCAAATTCATGCAGTATAGTCCCTAGTTAGTATATTTTGTTTCTACTTGGAAATGCATGATGTATACCTTTAGTCAATATGTGACTAAAAAAAAGAATTACAGAATAGAAAACTTGGATTCTAGTTCCAGCTTTACCAACTGCCTAGCTGTGTGACATTGATCAAAGCACTTACCCCTTTTACTCCTTGGTGTAATCTGAAAATAATAGGATAAAAATCAATGAACCTCTAAGGCCATTTTTGAGCTTCAAAATTCTATACTTCTATAATATTCTTAGGCAGGTAAAACTATTAAGATATCTATACATATGTAAAAGGAAGCCTGTAAGCTCTGGTTTTGTCCTAGATAACCAAAGTCTCAGGAATATGATGAGACATGAGGTCTTAGAGCCAGATCCTTAAGAAATGAATGACTAAAGTTCCCAACATGATGAGAATTCTAGTATGATCATGTTTCTTGAGCCATATGCTGGATGTCCCTGAAGTCTTGGTGCAATTTTAAGCTTTAATAGCTGTTAAAGCTATATTAGCAATTAAACATGGAAAGAGCTATTTAAGCTATTAAAGCTTAAAACTACACCAAAACTTTGGGGAGACGTTGTATTTAATTACTTCAATAAAATAGGTTTGGTTTCAGAGGAGCAAATAGAGTCTTAAAGGTCTTTCCCTGAAGTCACTCAATTAGTTAGGGATAGGATTAAAATTAGAACCCAACTTCCTTGACTCTGAGTCTAGTACTGTGTTTGCTACTATCACTACTACATTACACAGCCCCCCAAACCATGAAACAGATCATAATTTGTGCCACTATCTATCTCTGTCTCCCTCTTTCTCTTCCCATGTCTCTATCTCTGTCTCTGTTATCTGTCTGTCTTGTCTCTCTGTTTCTGTCTGCCTTTCTCATTCTTATTTTGTATTTTCTTCATTGTATCTGACCTTCTTGACACACTATTCCAGAACTGTACTCCATAAACTCCTATTAAAAACTTGATAGGGTGTTTTTTTCCTTCCTATACTAACTCAAGACTAAGAAGCAAAATTATACCATGTAACAACTTGGCAGCTGCCAAGCCTTAAAGGTTCGTCCAAGTGGAACACACCTGCTCACCTGCTGAATGTGCCAGGTACCTTCCAACATTGCACTGATTTCATTGAATGGTTGATGGCTAAGAGCAGCACATGTGTGCTGGCATATCTCCTATGTGAGAAACAGAGGGGCGGAGACTGAGTTAGTGGGATTCCAAGGAGGCCCAAACTCCTAAATTGTCAGGCACAGAGTTAAATCCCTAAATCAACAGAAATCCAAGCCACAGCAGGTGGGAAGGGCTATGGAAATGAAGCAGAGAGTTTGCCTGAAGGCTCATTCCTGAGTTTTTATGGAGGAGCACTGTAAACTACCCAGAATGATAAATTGTAGAGAAAGTATTGATGTTATCCGGAAGGACACTAATTCAAGAGCTTTGAAGAAATCTAGGCTGATAGTGCTGGCTAGTTTTCTCTTTGAGGTTTTTGCTTTGTTGTATACTAAATATAACCTTAGTGATCTGCTTATGTAGGGAAGAAATTTAGAATTCAACTTTTTAGTAATAATGACAGCTTATATGTCTGCAGTGCTTTAGGATTTACACTTTCCCTATAAGAGTCCTTGGAGGTAAATACTGCAGTTATTCTTGTCATCTTTTATAAGTGCAGATACCAAGGCTCACAGATTAAAGGAGTGCCCATCTCTAGTAAAGTTGGAGCCAAGATTAAAATCTGGATCTCCTGTCCGCAAGTCCAGTGCTCTTTTATCAGACCTTTCATTTTTAATCCCCCAAATATCAATAGATTAGCAAAGCTTCCTTTCTTCTTTTTCAACAGATACAGCATATACACACACACACACATACACACACACAGAGATATACACACACATATATTGCACCCTGTATAGATACAGTCTTAAAAAATCATTGGTAAATAAAATTTAGAGTCATTTCCTGCCTATGGAAAAGCTGTTGTTCATGTCCTCCAGCGTTTTTGCAATTAACCATTGTATTGACCAAATGAAAAAAAAATACTCAAAAAAGACTTTCCAATGATATTTTGCATCTATGTAGTACTCTAGAGGTTACAAAGCACTTTCCTCTAAACAACTGGGTGAGTTAATGTAAATTCCTCATGACAGATAGGGAAACCTAGGCTTTGACTTGCCCAAGGTCATGCATTTAGTGTAGATAGTCTGATTTGAATCTGGTATGCTTTCTACTATTAAAAGGAATGAAAATTATATTTTATTCTTAAAATTGTTAGAACTTATGTAAGGCTTAATTTTTTAAAATCAATTTGAGTAGTGAAGCAAAATTAGCTTAGTAGGTACCCTGATTGAATTCAATTCAACAAGCATTTATTAAAAGCCTACTATGTGAGCAGTACTATGGTTTAGTGCTAAGTATACAAAGATAAAGGGCATTTAAGTGGCATAGTAGATAGAGCTTGGGACACAGAAGAAGGAAGACTTGAGTTTTAAATCCTGCCTTTGATATTTACTAGCTAAGGGGTGGTTCAGGGAGGATAAGCACCTTTGGGCTTAACTGTGAGGGCTTGCAAATCTTTTTCCGGGCTGTTTATTTACCTTTGGTGTCCTCTTGATTCACCCATCTCTAAGTGTAACTCTAGGAAACTGTAATATGCTCAGTGGCCACACCCTAGTAATCCATCTCTGCAGAGGGCTAAACAGGTTGAGGGTAAACTACAGGCCTTAAACCCATGGGAATGAGGGGGGTGGGGTCTACCCCAAGCATGTGAAGACTTCCCTTAGTGGAATGGGTGGATGAGAACGTCCACAAAGGTGGCTAAAACAGTATCTATGGAACACTTAAAGAGTTTGGTCAGACATCGAAGACATCAAGGCCATCCACTACATCTTGGTCCATGGCCAGTCTTCTTGACTTTTGTCTTGTAACTGAACTTCAGTGACTCTGGAAAAGAGCTGGAGGTTGACAACTTTGCACAACGCTGTCTCATTTAAATCCAGTTAATATGACAGTCAGGACATCACCCCCAGGTGTCATTGGTCCTCTTCAAAATTTTAAAGGCTGACCAATAACCCTGGGCAAGTCACTTCACCTGTTTGCCTCAGTTTCTTCATCTGTTAAATGAGTTGGAGAAGGAAATGGGAAACTACTCCAGCATCTTTGCAAAGAAAACCCAAATATTGTCACAAAGAACCAAAAACAACTAAACAACAACAGCAAATGAAAAGATAAACAATCTCCCACAAGAAGCATTTTGTTGGGGTGATGCAATCAATATGTACACATAACAATAAATATAATGTGTATAGAAAATTAATACAAAGTAATTATTGGAGGAACTGCTCTGTCAACTAAGAAGATCAATCCTTATATTGAGTTGAGGTGTAATGTGAGCCAAGGATTCCAAGAGAAGGATGTTAAGGAGGAAGAGGATTCTAGGCAAGAGGAAATGGCTTGGAGAAGGACAGGAAGCTAGAATGTCATGGAGATGAAAAAGGGGAGGAAGGAGGTTAATCTAGTTGACATATTAGTAGTACATGAGGAAAAAAGTAGCATGCCAGATTATGAAGGGCTTAAATACCTAGTACAGTTGTTTGTATTTTAACTGAGTTGAAAGAAGGGAACAAAGAGGAGAGATTTATGGATATAGAACAGACAATTCTTGTTCATTAATTGGATATATAAGGTGAGAGAAAGATTAAAGGCTGAGGATTAGTGAAGGTTAGCCCTTCTTGAAACCTTGGGAGATAACTCAGAGACAGGCACCTGAGGGAAACAGGAATTGGATGAGTGGTTCAGGGGAGGTGTCAGGCAGCTGTAGGCCAGGGGAAATGAGATGTAGAAAGTGGCATGACAAAGAGCCTGTCTTGACTTTGCTCAAAAGCTGTTTTCTAGAATCATCCACCATTTTAATATTGCCTTCCTTTTCCAAGCACTTTACCTGAAATAATGTAGAATTGGAATGAGATATGTTTCATCGACTCAAATCGAAGTCTTTTGCAGTTCCAGGATTCTGTTATTGAAAATGTGCTATCTTTGGGTTAAGTGCAAATAGCATGAGTTGTAGCAGCAGTGAGAATATGTGTTATGGTTGATTCCTGCAGTTTAGTAACATAGGCATGAATTATAGGTTCAGACAAAAGCAAGTCCATTTGTGTGTGATGGAAGATAATATCCAAATATGAAATGTGCCCTGATAAAATTAAGCTATATCCCTTGGCTGCTACTTACTCTATTTACACGATAAATTAACTGTATGCAAACCTTTGCTTCCTGTATCTTGAGTTTCTTAACTCCAGAGCCATATTAGGTCATCACGATCTTTAATTACAACATAAAACTGCCAATGTAAGTTCTTCAAGAAACATAAAAGGTAACTACTGTATTTAAATATGTTCCCATCAAAGAAGACATGTAATAAAAGATCCTGTTTAAGCACATTTGTTACTCATTTGACTACAAATTGTTTGTACTTAATGCTTCTGATCAACACAGTTGCTCCTCTTCTGTCAAAGCAGGTGTGTCTTTGCAAATGAGAGGATGGTTCCCCAGTGCAAGTGCCCCCACTGTATCTTAACTTCAAGAGAAATAGAAGGATAACCTACATGCCTGGGAAGGATGTTCCAGGACAAAGATGTGAGATTATTTTTCAGAAACAAATTAGGATTATTTCTGACTAGGAAACTCCTCCTTTTCAGGACCAATATGGTTCCCTTGTAGGAAACCACACCCTGCCTAAGATTCTGCTTGCTAGAGATTGTTGTGGGGGTGAGGGCAAGTTATTTCTCATCAAGGCATATGAGTTCAGCCATGCTACTGTTATTTTCAGAAAGAGTTCCCCTGTCCTCCTTTTATTCCAAAGAATAATATGAGATTATAATTTGCTGACCCTTGTTGGTTGCTTTATCTGGAGACTGGGCAATAACCTTAAAGTCCTACCGTGTGCCTATTCCAGTGGGTTAGACTGTAGCAGGATTTCACTGTCAATGATTTTTGTCATGCAGAATTTCAGTGCTGTATGGAGAAGAACATGCATATAATTTGGGCAGGAAAAACCACTAGGATTGTAAATTGTAGTCCTATATCATCTTCTTTGGCCGTATACATGGGAATAAAATTTCATTTTATGTCATAATACTTATGCCTTCTGACCTCTATCTTCTTTGTTCCCTGGCATATTTATCCAGAAACCTGAAAGAATGAGAGATGGAGTTTGGGAAAAGAAATATACAAATATAGAAAGTTAATTTAATAAAAGCTTCAAAGGAAGTTAAAATAGACCAAATTAAGTTAGTAACATCTTTAAAAGGAACTGAAATGATTGTGTGACAGCCTGCTGCCCCAGTGACTGGATTCAGAATTGTACTTGAGAGGCAGAGAATCATCCTGGGTAGTTGAAGTTAGTGCCTTTTTGCACTGGTGGAGGCAGCTTCAATGCCAAGAGTTCTCCCACACTTAGGAGACTGAAAAAAGAAGAATTTGGCTTCTACCTACTTCATAGGGTGATTGTGTGGAAAGTTTGTGGTGAACCTTAAATCACTGTTTCATGTGAATGTTAAAGTAATCAAACTGCATCACCACTATTGAGAATCAAATGAGATAATTAATACACGTAAAGGGCAATTTGAAAACCTTAAAATGCTATGGAAACTTCAGCTATTATTATCAGGAACAGGAAACACACCTTGGATTTCACTAGTATGAGGAAATCCCACATAAAGAAAATGTCTGCCAATAAAAGTAGGCATCTTCTGTGCCATTAATGGTCTTAGAGAGTTGAGGCCAGCCTCATGTAAGGGGAGGCACAGGCACAGAAAAGCAGCGCTTCAAGGCTGAGGTTTTTTCAGGACAAGAAGGCACATGATTCGTCATATTATTATTAGAATTAGTGTGGATTTTTAATATATTTCCAAATAAGGATGAAAGCTTCCAAATATCTCAAAGGGGAAGTAAGCATTTATATTGACACTGTGTTCTAAACTGTACTGAGTGCTTTTTTTTAAACAAATATCTCATTTGATCCTTACAAAAACCCTGGGAGGTAGGTGCTGTTATTATCCACATTTTATAGTTCAAGAAACTGAGACAAACACATGACTTGCCCAAGATCACAGTGTGAGTAAGTGAAGTATCTTGAGGCTAAATTTAAACTCAGGTCTTCCTGGCTCCAAGTCCAGCACTTCATGCATTGCACCACCTAGCTAAAACTCACTATGTCATGTTGTTTTTAACAACAAATACTAGTGATTTTAGAACTAGAAAAAAAAACCAGATTTATCTAGTTCAGCTTCTTCATTTACAAATGAGGGAATCTAGAGTTAAGTGACTTATCCAAGGTCACACGGCCAGTACTAACCGCTGTATTTGAACCCAGGTCCTCTGACTTCACCTTTACTACAATAAAATGTCTCTCTAATAAATAAGCAGTTAACTATATTAAGTTTATTTGCCCAGGAAAAGACAGAAAATTTTATCCAAATGCTATTATGATAATGATGTAAATTATGATGCAAGGATCATATTGTTTTTGCCTCTTTTTAAAAAACAATTTTCTTTTCCTGGATAAAAGGAAGCATATAAAGTACCCCAGTGCCCTCTTCTTTAGTGTCTGTTGGCAAGTCCCAAGCTACAGTGGTGACAAAAGTTGTTGAAATCTTTCTCTTCCCTTGACCTCTCCTGTAGTAACCAGAATTCATTCATTCATCTTATAATAATATTTAGTCCTATAGAACTTGAGTTATCAGAATCACCAACTTAATAGCTTTTCTCAAGAGTTGTGAACCCCACCCCGTGTTAGTTATTCAAGCAACCTCCACACATTTATCTGTCAACATTGTAGGAAGGAATGTTTTATCTCATGCCAGGGAAAATTTTTACTCAGCTGCAAGCTAAAATAAATGGATCAAGAAGAGAGGTAAAACAAAACAGAATTGTATATTGAATTTCTGCTGTGGAAAAAAAAATTAGCCATTGGCAAAATTTGCATTTCAGGATTTTTTAAAAATTTCCCTTCTTAACAAGAAAGTCACTGCTATTACTTACAACACAAATCAGAAAACCTCTTTACTCTCTCTGAAATACAATCCAAATATTACTTTACTAAATAAGCATTTTATTACAGTTTTGAGGTACACAAAGAAGAAAACTCAAGCACTGTTATTATCTGCAGTTTGGATATACCAACTGCTGAAAAATATTCTGGATATTGCTTTGTAAATGTATGCTATGTATGTAATACTATACATGGACACACACTCACACATCTAAAATGTAAATATCAAGCCTGGCCTTTGTTTTATATGTATATGCATGTGTACATGTGTATATACATGTATAACAAACCCTGCCTTTGTTTCATGTATATGTATATGTGTGTATATATATGTATATGTACATGTATATTTGTATGTGTGTGTAATCTTACCTTCGTTCTGGGGGAATATAACATCTTGGCTCAGAAAAAATGGGAAATTAATAAAGCAAAGGCATTGCCTCTTATCACCATTTCTTTAAGAATTTAACCATTTTAAACAGTTGCCACAGTGAAACCAAATGACCCCAGAAATCACCTCAGCCAGCAAACAGTTGCTGTCATGTCTCAAAGAAACATAGCATCCAAAAGCAATATTATCTGGGTATATTTTAAAAATGGAAGTATGAAGTGAATGACAAAATATTTTGAATAGTATCATCTTATATGACAGCAAAAAGCTGGGGAAAATGAAAATGGATCTGCAGGAAGTTTGTGTTGAGATCTAGCCAAAACAGATCATTCTCTACTTAAGAATATAGATCCTTAAGGAGAGCTACTGTTCCTCTTTTTCTTCTGGTCTTTATGTTCCTAGATACCAGCATAGAATCTAGCACATAGTAGGTATTTATGAAATGCTTGTTGATTTCCTTAATTATACTGACCGTACATTTAAAGATAAATTTGAAAGTACTTCAAATATCGAGTACTTAATTGTAACACATTTGCCAACACTTCAATAGTAATCTGTTTCCATCATTGAAAAAAATAAAAATGGCAGTTAGGAAGATAAAGTTGGTGAGATTAGCTGGGCTTGACCAAATACATACAAAAGAATTCCATATGATTGTATACGTATATGATTTTAAAAAGCACTCAGAGATCAACTTTCAAGACATGTCAAAGACATTCCAAAAGACTAGAAAGTAATTATTGACTGTATCACCACCAAAAGATGACAACTACCAACTTATACAAGTTTTTTTTAATGTTTATGAGACTTGTCTATATATTTATCATGCATATTCTTGATTTTAAAAAAATAAGAAAAGGGAACAAAAAGACTTTGACAAACAATTTTTCTAGAACAAGTCATACGTAATCCCAATATTCATTGTATTCATTTTTTTATTACGAAAAAATCCTTTGGTCTGGTACAACAGAAAATACCTTATAGCCTCTTCTCCAAAAACATATCTCCTAAATATAAGATAATGAAAGATTCCTCAATAGAACATATTCATAGAGATAATTCTATACTGTTAATACGTGTCTAGGTCTAAAATGATGAAATGAACTTGCCCGAGATCACACAAGGAGCAAAGTAATAAGTTGAAGTCCAAATCCATTATTGTTTCCACTCTGCCAATTTTAATACTTTTCCTTTCTTTTGATAGCTCAAATTGAGTCAGTTTCAGAAGTTTAATATTTTTTCGCTGTTGTTTTAAATTTAATATACACACAAAATGGAAATATTTACATTTACAAATAGAAAAAAAGGATTACATGTAAACATGCAAATTTCTATTATATACAACTTACTTTTTTTGGAGGTATATAATGAATTTTGCATGTTACTTCAAAACTGTTGGACATTTGTAATTCTTGATGAGTTTCCTTCTGTTATCTTCTATGTATAAGACTGGGTTCAATTGAAAATTTAAATCTCAGTTGTAACCTTTAGATCAAATATAAGAAAAAATCTTTGGAATTGGAATGACACTGTGTAGGAATGATATTTCAATAGATTAAGGAATTTGGTCATGCCCCAAAGGTCATTTATAAATTATCAAGCTGATTTAGAACTGGTGTCATTCTAGAATTTGGAGTCATTCTAGAATTATTCCAGTGAAACCCTTGGATAGGAACAGCTACAGCTCAGGACATGAGAGGAAGGAGATGCCTCAGCTTAGGCTTTGGCCTACGTCTTCTCCCTGCTAGTTCTTTTATCCTTGGCTAGGATAGGCCCTTGCAAGCTTTGAAGAGTATGGGGAATGTTGGAGTATCTTGCAATTGGTGTCCTAGAGACATTTCCAGATTAGCTCCCAGCAATGTCTATACTGGTAGTCAAGGACCAACTAGATACAGTGTCATAGTTTTACAAGCATCTCAGTAAAGAAGCAACAGCTGCCCTAAGGAGAAATTCTTTAGCACCCTATGAATGGGAGAAAAGAACTGCCAGCAGCCAGGAGCTATTCCTCCTTTTGCCACATGTGCTAAGCTTGAGCCCACTTTCCGCTAGACTCTATACTGGTAGGATCATGGTGGGGGAAACAGGGATGTTTTGTGCCTCCTGTTTTTCCTATGACACCTTAGTAAATACTCCTTTCTAAAAGCTTGTTAAAACTGGCTGGCAAACACTATTCTCAACTGATCATTTGCATGGGGTAGAACAGGGAGGGGAGAAATAAACAGTGAGGGCTGAAAAAAATGGCATTAAAGAATTGCTCCCTACTCTTTGGGGCACCCTTAGGACTCTAAAGTAGAGATATAGCCTTTCTCCAGGACCCATTCTTCTTTGAGAATGGGCGTTGGGATCAAGATACACAAAATTTATATGAGCTACACATGAATTTTAAAAATATGCTTCAATAATCCTTTTTTGGTGTCTTTTCATTTTTTGGCAGCATTACTGCTACCTCTCTCTCAAATCCCTCCATTCCCCAAGAAAACAAAGAAAACCACAACCCGTGTAACACAGAAACATAGTTAAGTAAAATAAACTGACACATTCCCCATGTCCTGACATGTATTTGTCATTCTCCAGCTATATTGCTTTGTCAGGTATTGGGTAGAATGCTTCACCATCAGACATCGGGAGTCATCGTTAGCCATTGCATTGACTAGAGTTTTTAAGTCTTCCAGAGTTGTTTGTCTTTATAATGTTGCTCGTTGCTCTATCAGCTGTTCTGGTTCTGATCACTTCATTCAAATCTTTCCACTGTCATCATTTCTTATGATGCAATAATATTGTTTTTTTTTCAACCATTCCCCACCTGAAGGACACATCTTTACTTTCCAGTTTTTTACTCTAACAAAAAGAGGAGCTATAAATATTTTTTATACATATGGGTCTTTCCCCCCTTTCTTTGAAATCTTTGAGGTATAAGTTTAGAAATCCTATCACTGAGTCAGAGGAATATCTTAGGGACTCTGGGGGACTAGCTTCAGATTGCTTTCCAGAGTGCCAGACCAATTCACAGCTCTGCCAAGAGTGCATCCATGTGTGTGTGTCCTCCCACAAACCCCCCAAAATGAAAATTTTGCCAACTTTTCAAAACTACTGCATTAGATAGAGTAGACCAGTCTTGTCACTGGCAAGGAGATAGAAGTGATATTTAAAGTCATGTAGAGGACAAGGACTGTTCACTTTAATGAGATGATTTCTATGATTTGAACATATTTTGTAAATATTTCTGGAAGAAAACTAAGAGCAATTTAGCAATTAATATATTTGTAAATAAGTTTTTGATGGTTCTCAACATTTGTTGCTATGTTGAGAATGAAAAAGAAATGTTTTCCAATCTATACTTTTTTTTACTGTTTTATGAACAATATTTTAAATAAATTCAAATCAACTTCATTGATGGAGTAAAATCTATAAATCTTTATAGATTTAATCAGAATTTGTTTTTTGCCATAATAACTTTTTTTTACTATCAAGGCTACATTTAATTTAGTTTTTAAAATATATAACAAAAACAGTACTCTTTAAAAATAATACTATTTAACTGCAGTTTGGGAAAACTCAATCTGTTTTCAAGGATTAGAAATGTAATGATGAGCTAAAGACATTCAGTCAGATATTACAGAAGAATAATTTGCTGATATCTAATTGTGAACAGAAAAAATATAAAAAAAGGACATCAACACTAGGACAGCATTAATTACTCAAATAAGTAATATTAAAAAACACTGTTCTTAGCTATCAGAGATATTGTACATTTTGTGTGTACTCCAAAGACTTTAGCATTCTGTCAGCTTAAATGTTGTCTGTGAATTTTAAATAGTTGATTTTCATTAAATAGTTCATTCTACATAAGTTATATGCAGCATTTGTCATTTATTTTCCTCATACTCTTACTAGCAACTGTGGACTGCTTTGCTTTCTTAGGAAACTATATTCTGGAGTGTTAAGAAATAAATACTCATTGCTTTTTATGAAAAATTCTAATCAAGCTACACTAATTTGTTATAAGACTGTATGTCGTATATTATATGTTGATTTAGAATTAATGAGGCATTGAAAAACCGTTAGCCTCTAACCCAGAGATCTCCTTATGAGGCACTATATCACATGCACCAAAACATTCATAGCAGCATTTCTAGTATAAAATAAATGCACGTTGAGGAAGACTCAATAAGTTGTGGTACATGGATGGAATGTTACTATGCTGTGAAAACCGATAAATGTGATGGAAACATGGATGCCTGGGAAGACTTGTATGCACTGAGGCAAAGCAAAATGAACAGAACCAGGAAAGCGATACACAGGTTGGCTACAACAATGTAAACGTCAGGAGCAGACAACAACATAAATGAAGCTGAATGCTTGGGACTAAGAAGAGATTGGAGAATGCACCACTCTCCCTTTGCAGGTGCAGGTGTGGGCGCGGGCCTACGGTGTCATGTGTGGTTAATGTTTGGTCAGTTTGGCTGAATGTTTATGTTCTCTCTGTCTTATTCCTTATTAGGAGGGACGGTTTTTTGGGAGTGGAGAGAGACAGGCTATATTGGAAAACAGAGGTGAAGTAAAAATTTTAAAAAATCTCAGTACATAGTTTTTAAAAGAATGAGTCTTGTCCATCAACAAGCATTTATGTTCCAGGCTGGAGATACAGAGATAAAAGCAAAACATTCCCTGCCCTCTAGGAACTTACATTTACTTGGGAGATGGGGGTAGGATAGTTAAGTAGGAAGAGGAGCATATGAGGGAGAATACGTCCTCTAAGTGGGGGGAAGGGGTGCAGACAGTATTTGCAAAGGCACAAAATGTCATTGATGGGGCTCAATAAGGAAGTCAATTTGACTAGATTGTAGAGTGTGTAAAGGCAAGTCATGTATAGTATGCTTGACAGTGTAGGCTGGAGGCAGGCCCTGAAGGGCTTTAACTCTCATCTCTCAAAACTAATCCGCAGCCAAGTCTTGTGGATTTTTATCTTCATGACATCTCTCAAATAATCCCCTTTCTCTTCTCTGACACTGCTATCACCTTAGCATAGGCCTTTGTTACCTCATGCCTAGACTATTACAATAGCCTGCTGCTTGGTGTCCCTGCTTCAAGTCTGTCCCCACTCCAGTCCCTCCTTCACTCAGCTGTCACAGGGATCTTCCTAAAACAGGTCAAACCATGTCCGCCCCTCCCCCATTCATTAAACCCCAGTAACTCCCTGTGACCTCCAGGATCAAATATAAGGTCCTATGTCTGGCTTATAAAGCCTTTCATAACCTGACCCTCCTATATTTCCAGGCTTTTTCTAGCTTGCCCTTCTCCATATACCCTACAGTCCAATGGCTTTGGCTTCCCTGGCTTCTTTCCAGGGAAAGAATTCAATTCAAATCCTCCTTTCTTCATGAGGCCTTTCCTGGTTCCCATGCTAGTGCCTTCCTGAGGAGATTATATCTATGCATGTATGTAATGTGTGCATGTATGTATATATATGTGTACACATGCATGTATGCACACAGATTTTGTGTGTACATATTTACATAATAGAAGAACAGTATGTGTGTGTGTGTGTGTGTGTGTGTGTGTGTGTCCCTTGTAAGTCAATAGGTGTTTATATGTTGTTTCCCCCATTCATTAGAAAGTCCTGGAGAGCAGGGATTGTTTTCACCTTTCTTTGTATCTCCCCAGCACTTAGCACTGTGATTGATTAAGCACTATGTGATTGATTAAATATCTGTTTAGTTACTTGACTAAGCATGAATCAGAGGAATTTGCTTTTTACCTTAAGGGATATAGGGAGCCTTGGGATCTTTTGGAGCCGAGTCAATCAGTCAGCCAATCAGTATTTTTTAAGCACTTACTAAGTGCCAGACACTGTACTAATCACTGGGAGTTCAGAGAAAGCTAAAACTGGTCCCTGCCTTCAAGAAGCTTAATTTTAATGGGAGGCAACATGTAAATAACTGGATACCTACAAGATGTGTAGATATAGATAAATGGATGGGTGGATAGACAGACAGACAGACAGACAGAGACAGACAGACAGACAGACAGACAGACAGACAGACAGACAGACAGATAGATAGATAGATAGATAGATAGATAGATAGATAGATAGAAAGAAAATGGTTAGATGGATAGATGGAGTAGAGAGGAGAAGACAATAGCAACTAAGGGGGACTCCTCCCTTGAAGATAAGATTTGAGCTGAATCTAAGAGGCAGAGGTGAGAGGACAGAACCTTCTGGGCATAGAGTTCAGAGAACAACAGGCAGACTGCTGTTGCTGGATTGTAGTCTTCTTGGGGTTGGGATGGGGTAGGAGAATAAGAAGAGACAGAGCTTTAAATGCCAAACAGAGGACTTTATATTTTTTCATGGAGACAGTAGAGAGCTATTGAAGTTCATTGAGCATGGGTGTGATGTTGTCAGACCTACACTTCATGAAAATCATATTGACAGCCATGTGGAGGATGGATCAGAATAGGGAGAGACAAACAGGGAGACCAGACTGTTACAGTCCAGGGATGAGATGATGAGGCTGTGAACTACCTTCATGGCTGTCAGAGTACATGGCTGTGAGTGCAGAGGAGAGCTATGTAAGGCATGTGAAGATAAAAGAGATGGGGAAAAGAAGTGAACAAACGTTCACTAAATGCCTTGTATATGCCTGGCACTGTGCTATGTGATTTATAAATAAAGGCAATTGATTGGGTATGAGGGGTAGATGAGAATGAGGCAACCAGGATAATGCAGAGGCTGAGTCCCAATGCCTAGGAGGAGGATGGTAAGTAATAGAGTAGTTCATAAAATGAGATATTTTGTAGAAAAAAATAGATTCTGTTTTGGACATGTTGAGTGGAGAGTCTTGACATTGTCAGATGTATGCTTTAAAAATGTCATTTGAGCAGCTGTGATTGAAGACTGGGACAAGGAAGAAAAGTTATGGGGGCTTGAACTAAAGTGGTGACTGTGTGATGGGAGACAAATGTGAAAGATGTCATGAGGTATAATCAATACGACTGGCAACTAATTGGTTATAGAGAAATGAGGAAGAGTGCATATTCATAATTCATAACTTGGATGTGTGGAAGAATATTGGAACCCTTAACAAAACTAGCAAAGTTTTAATAGGAAAAGGGATAACAAGAGATGGTGATTTACATTTTGAATATGTTGAGTATCAGGTACTTTGGCACATCCAGTTGGAAATGTTCATTTGACACTTGATTGTATAGGACAAAAGCCCAAGAGAGAGATTGACTGGCTGACTAATTGAGTCTGCTCCAAAAGATCCCATGGCTCCCTATAGTCCTTATATAGATAAGGAACGCATCTACGTAGACATAATAATTGAATCCATGAGATTGTTCCGAGAGGTTGGAGAGCCAGAGGAGAAGAAGGTGCAGACAGAACATTGAGATATGGATAAGGATCCAGCAAAAAAGACTAAGAAGAAGGATACAAACAAACAGATAGGGAAAGAACCAGTGAAAAACAGTGTCACAAAAACCCAGAATGCAGAAAGAATCCAGGAGGAGAGGGTGGTCAGTAGGCAGTGATATCGGATGCTGCAGAGAGGTCAAGAAAGATAGAAACTTAGAAAAGGCCATTGAGTTTTGCCAGGGGAAGAGAGAGAGAGAGAGAGAGAGAGAGAGAGAGAGAGAGAGAGAGAGAGAGAGAGAAGGGAGGATGAATAATTTCTAGTATAATTTGAGATCTGATGTAATGTTAACTTCTCCTTCACCCCTCATAATTTCTTTTCATATTTGTAAGGTCACATGTTCTTCCATATAAATGTTAACTTATCCAATCTTATGAAGCTTCTTTTTGATGTTTCAATGACATTACCTTAAATCTGCAGATTAAGTTGAATAATAGTGTCAGCTTTTGTAGGCTGAGTTTGACCTGGCCATCTAGACTTCATGAAATATACAGCACATCACTAATGCATCCAAATAAGAATTAGGGAAATAGTTATAAAATATTCAGGCCTACATGGAGACTAAAAAATTTTCTGATTGCTTAATTCCTAAGTTAAAGAACAAATTGTAGAAATAATAACATCATAAAAGCTATTGAATATATAAATAGGATACATTGAAATTTATAACAAAGTAGCCACAATACTAATCTATGAAACTAAAGGAAGAAAGTGAGAAAAGGATGAAATAGTTATTCCCAGATTGTAAATTGATTTCTTCCATTTGCTAATGCACTGTACACAGGCTTAGGTTTTGCTAAATATTTTAAAATGTTTATCAAAAGAAAAATCTTGCCTAAAATGTACTATCTACCACTTTACAAAGAGAATGATAAATTGAAATGTTTTTAATCAAACAGTACAATGTTAAGAGATCACTTCAAATCTGTAAACATTTAGTAATATTTAGTAAACATTTAGAAATATTTACCATTTAAATTCAGTTAATACACTATACAGCATCCCTAGAGTTATTCAAGTAGATTTGTGACCTACTCCTTTGGCCACACACCTGAAAATTGATTTTATTTATAAAGAGTGTTTCAAGTTGGAGAACTGTTTCCTTGTTTTTAACCGCATAGGAGTGAACATATCATAGCTGATAGACATTCTTTTTTCAAAAGAGGTATATTCTCTCCTCATTCAGGAAGCTCGTGGGTTTTCAGCATACAAATGTTGGCCTCATTATCTTCCTTCTTTTTACCTTACTGCTAGATTTTTTTTCTTCTTTTTCATCTTTTGCAGATGTCAAAGGTTCTCAGCAAGTCCCAGGATCTTAAATTGTCTGACACACATTTAGATTCACCTGCAATACAGTAAGTGCCAGATCCTCCTAAGCTAGTTCTGCATTTGTTCAACAATTGTCTTTTTAAAATTATGATTTCTTAGTTTCTGGGATTTTTCAAAATAAGACATTAAAAATAAATTACATTTAAGGTAATTTATTTGTGGACAAATTTAATGATATTTCACCTAAAATAAGTTAGTTGTCCTATGAAGATAGGTGTATTATGTCAAATTATGAAATGATCTCCTTTGCCTTCCTAATACTGAGCTTATCCCTTCCCTTACACACTCTGCAATGATTCTGCACACATCCCTGATTATTCTGGGTTATTCTCTTCCCATTCCCAGTGACTCCCAAAACAATGCCTTCCCCTGTCTTCGAGGCTATTGTCCAGATCTGACCAACTCACCCCAACTCCAAAACTGGCAGTGATTCCCCACTGCCTCTGTGATAGAAATGCAAGTTCTGTAGCTTGGCATTTAAAGCACTAGGCCATTGGTTCCAGCCTACCTTTCTAGCTTTATTTAATTTCCTGTCCTCCACAGCTGAAGGTGTTCTCTCCTCAAATAGAGCTAGAGCATTTTGTTTGGATTTCTCTTTGGTCTCTCTTATTCCCCATTTTTTTTTCTTCCATCCCTCAGTAAAAAACTAGAAGGGTGGGGTTTTTTTTTAATTCTATCAAGTTAATTACCTTACCTGTAGTAGGCACTCAATAATCATGAATGTTGTGATAGTACAGTATTATAGAATGGAATAGTATAGAGAATTCATGTGCCAGTCGGTGTTAGTAGAGCTAGTTTTCTCATTGGTAGTTCCCTATACCAGTGAAATCAGGGAGAGAATGAGGAGGGAAGAGGAAGACAGAGAGGTCGGGAAAGAGCAAAGGAGAGAGGAAGGAGCTCTAATACAAAATAATATTTGAGATATTATAACAGGTAGGATACAGGTAGGTGATCTTTTGAATCCATCAGTTCCCATTGAGTAATATGTGATGATGATGATATCATGGTAAAGCCCTGCCTTGATGGAGGTAACCAGAGGCTCCTGATGGCTGTGCCTGTGGAGCACCAGCCTCTGGAAGGTCTTACTAGTCTTGAGCTTTGTCCTCATGTGACAAGCCCAGCTAAGTTTGAAGAGACTCCTCACCGGGTTTGCAGAAGGTTGATGAGTTTTCGGCCATAGCGATTCAGAAAGCTCATGTCCTGAGAAAGCAGGTCTGCTTTGCCTCAGTGTAGGGAATACGTGCACTGATGGGATCACTGATCACTTTCAGTTTTGTAAAGGGCATAATACCCCTCTAAGTCAGGCAGTACAAGTCTTATTATCCCTATTGTGTGGGTGTGTGGGGTGTTCAGGACTAGCACCTCTGCTGTGAGGATTTGCCAAGCACTTTTCAGGGCTGCTTCTCCAACTTTAGCTGAGAAGTTAAGTCGCCCAAGGTGACATAGCCATTATGTATCAGAGGAGGATATGACTGGTCACCCTGGCTCCTGAACCAGTTCTCCATCCACTGCATCATGCTAACTCTCATATTCATATAACTTAAAGATATCCAGCCCGAATCTCTCTCCTGAACTCCAGTCCCATACTATCTACTGCTTCCTACATTGCTACCCAGACATCCAAAACTGAGCTTATAGTCCTTAAAAACTTGTCCTTCTTGAAAAGTTGACTGTTCCTTTTTAAGAGTCCCATAGCCCTTCTAAAGACTAAAGTTCATAAGCTTGGGCTCATCCTTCCCCCTCAATCCCTATATACAGTCAGTTACTAATTCTTACCTATTCTGCCTCCAGAAAATGTCTCACACCAGTTTCCTTCTCTCTTCTCATATAACCTCCTTCTAGTCACCTAGATTCATGATCTTGGTGTCATCTCTGACTCTTCCCCCCTTTTCCCCTCAGATTTACAGTCAGTTTCCAAGCCTTTTCCATTCTACCTCTACGAAGTGTCTCACATCTATTCTCTTCTATCTATATAGTCTCCAACTAAATTCAGTCCCTCATCAACTTTCTCATAGATGATTCCAGTCATTTCCTAATTGGTCTTCCTCCAGTCTCCCAACTCCAATCACATCCTCCAGATAGCTGTCAAATTGATTGACCTAAAATACAGATCTGATGAGATGAAGATCTACTACTCCCAGATCCTCAGTAGTTTTGAGTTATGTTAAAATAAAATTCAAAATTCTTAGCCTTACTTATATTTGTACACCTGATATCCCCCAGTAAGCTCTTTGGAGTCAAGGACTATATGATTTTTGACTTCATATCTTCCCAATACCTAGCACAGTGTCTTGCACATAGTAGGCACTTAATAAATGTTTGTTGACTTTAATTGAATTATGGTGTCCCAGAGAAGTCAAGCGACTTGCCTTGGTTTCCAGTAAGTTTCGGAGCCAGGATTTAAACTTGGGTCCTATAATGTCAAATCTAATCCTCTTTATACAGCCTTATATCCTTATAACAATTCAGTAAAACTTCAGCTGCTTTGAACACTTAGGGAATGAGCCAATCTGAGTAGCTGAGAGTTTACCTGTCTAAGCATCAGAACTTGACCTTAACAATTTCAAATAGAAAACTTTGCAGAATGTGTTACCTACCTCCCTAAGAGCTTAAAACTTGTTATTCATTACACAAACCTAAAAAAAAAAAAAAAAAAAAAAAGCCTGTATGATAATACAGTGATGCCTTTAGGATCTGTTCATGTGTATAAGCCTGTTCACCCATACACTCAATTGCCCCATATTGTTATGCTTTTTGAGTTCTCATGTCTACTTTTCTAATCATTTCTTTTTATATGCAATTAAATGGAAATACATAATGATATGGTCAAAATAAAATCACAAAGTCCCTGCATTGTTGCAGTAAGGGGAAAAATCAAATTCTTTATTGAAAACTTTCCAGAATATTTATAACATATTTTCTGTTTAACATAGTTGACACTTATTCTGAAGTTCTTATATGAGTATTATAGAAGACCTCTTGGGGAGTTTTCATGTGTTTTCCCTTGTATTGTTAATAAATACATAAATGCAAGATCCTCTTTCTAACTCACAAAATTTTACAGGTTTCCTTCAATTTTTGTATGTTCTTCAGTTCAATGTATACTCTTCAATTTTAATCATTTTCAGATTCCATTTTGCACTTGACTTAAAATAATTTGAAAAATTGCAAAAGTTTTCTTAGCACAGACTATCCAGCCACTAGCAAAATAATAATAACAATTAAATTCCATAGGCTGTTCAAGTTGGAAAAGACCTTGGAGATCCTCTAGTCCACATTTCCCATGTTAGAGATGAAAAAACGGAGTCCTAGAGAGACCATGACCTAAGCTCAGTGAAATTGATGCCGTCAGCCTTGAAAAGACTTTGGATAGTGAGTTTATGTGAGGACTTTAAAAGTCCTTAGCTACAGCTGATGGAAAGGTAGTCCTCAAAATAAGACAGTTGCAAATATTTCTTAAATTTTGAGTAAAATAGCTGTTTAAAAAATCATTTATGTCTTTCAGCAGGAAAAAGAACGCTTCTGAATGTTAAGTTAGGAGGATAGGACTGCACATACCTATGAATGAGATATTTTACCATTCCAGGAAACATAGCATATATGACAATTTTGTTTAGTAAGTAAGGGCATGTCATGACTGGGAAATAGGGAGAAGAGTTTCCATAAGCCACAGAAAGACCAAATAATAATCATGTCTTCTATTGAAAAACTGCTCTGTGCTTAGAACTGACTTCTAGGAGGCGAAAGGAGCACAGCAACATGGAATCCAACTCAAACTTATAACCTCCTTTGGGAGAGAAGATGAACACACATTGAATGATTAGCAAGCAAAAATGGTGGGGTTAGACTGGATCAGCCCCAGATCTTTGATATTGATTACTGGTTGCATATGGTCAAGTCACTGAATCTCTGGGAGATTTCATTCGAACAGATGAAAGATCATAGAAAAAGCATTTAATGGGTTCCAGAGAGTGTCAAAGTCCCTACTATGCCATCTTTGTTTCAGTTTTCACAGTTTTCTTTATAAAAAATGAAATATGATAATTATGTATGTAGAGGGTGAATAAACTGTGTTTCTCAAAAGACGGTATCATTATTGTTAATCTCCTCAAGGGCAGGAATTATTTGATTGTTACCCAGTGTCCTACACCTTTCATTTTTCCATCATGTCCAACTCTTTATGACCCCATTTGGGGTTTTCTTGGCAAAGATATTGGAGTGGTTTGCCGTTTCCTTCTCCAGCTCATTTTACAGATGAAGAAACTGAGGCAAACAGGGTTAAGTGGCTTGCCCAGGGTCACACAGCTAGTAAGTGTCTGAGGCCAGATATGAATGCAGGAAGATGGGCCCTTCTAACTACACTCCCAGCACTGTCCACTGTGCCACCTAGCTGTCCCAGCGTCCTACACATAGTAGTAGGCACTTTATAAGCATTTGTTGAATTGAATCATTGTCATCATCATGTATTAAGTTCAGCACCCTGGGGAGTCGTAGTATTATAAGGAATGTAGAAAATAGTCATAACACTTAGCTAGCATATAGTACTTCATTTACAGATAACTTTACATATATTTGATTAATCTGATTATTCCAGTGATTCCATGAGGTAAGTGTTATTCTTATCCACATTTTACAGAGAGTAAAATTCAGCCTGGGAGAGATTAAATAATGACTTGCCCAGAGTCACAGAGGTAGAAGTGAGTGAGAATTTGCACTCAGGTCTTCTGACTCCAAGTCCAGTCATCTGTCTACTGTATCACTGAGCCAAGAAAATATATCCTCAAGGAGCTTTATCTAAGGAGAAAGGATATACATTTTTAAAATAATGATAACTTCAAAAATAAAAACAAACTCTAAGAAGAAAAGAAAATAGAATATGTCAAAAATCAGGATAGTATTGTTTCTGACTTTTTTTTTTTTTTTACTATTGTTCCTTCATTGCGATTATAACTGCCCACATTACTTCCCTACTTGGAATTCAAAGCCACCTCATGACCCTCAGATAATTTTCCCAATTGGCTGAGTTATTTTCGGGCAGGGGTTCTTAACCTTTCTTGAGTCATAGACCACTTTGTCAGATGGATGAAACCTGTGAACTGTTTCTCAGAATTGTTTTTAAATGCAAAAAATAAAATGTCAGATTACAAAGGAAAATAATTATATTGAAATACAAGTATCAGAACTTATTTTTTAAGTTCACAGACCAGATTGAAAATTCTTGCTTAAGCTGCAACAATTCTGAAATACTCCCTCACGCCTATCAGATTGGCTAACATGACCAAAAAGGAAAATGATAGATGCTGGAGGATATGTGGAAAAACAGAGACACTAATGCCTTTTTGGTGGAGTCGTGAACTGGTCCAGCCATTCTAGAGAATAATTTGGAACTATGTGCAAATAGCTATAAAACTGTGCATACTCTTTGACTCAGCCATGCCACTACTAGGTCTTTACCCTACAGAGAGCAAAAGAAAGTGGGAAAGGACCTATTTGTACAAAAATATTTATAGCAGCTTTTTTTGTGGTGGTAAAGAATTGGACATTGAGGGGATGTCCATCAATTGGGGAATGACTGAACAAGATCCACCATATGGTTATTATGGAATATTATTGTGCTTATAAGAAATAATGACAGGATAGTTTCAGAAAAACCTGGGAAGTTTTATGTGAACTGATACAACAGTGAACCGGAACATTGTACACAGCTGCAGCAGTATTGTAATAATCAACTGTGAAAGACTTAGCTACTCCGGTCAAGAAATGATCTAAGACAAATTTGTAAATGAAATATTTAATAAAGTGAGAGAAATATTTAATAAATATTTAATATTTAATAATATTTAATAAAATAAATTAAAAAATTTAAAATAAAAGAACCAGAGGAAAGACTAGAAAAGAATTAGCACAATAGCTTTTTGTAAGAGAAGTGAGTTAGAGTTGGAAGGTCTGGGTTCAAATCCTGCTCCACTATTTACTGCCTATGTGACCTTTTAAGCAAGTCATTCTCTGGGTCTCCTGTTTCCCATTTGTAAAACTGGAGCATGAGCTGGGTGATGATTAGAGATCATTTTAATTAAGTTCTATGACCCTTTGCCTGAATAGCTGTCAGAGTGGTGACATTGGTTCCTGTTGGCTCTGCTAAGAGCTCTGAGCAAGTTTTGAATGGGCCAGACAGAGAAGTGATTTACATTGATACAGTTCTTTAAGGTTCACAATACCCTTTTTCCACAAAACATGCATAAGAGCTCAAGTTTGCTTATACCCTTAGACTTTCTTCATGCTCTGCATTCATAGTTTACATTTCAGCAACATTTTGAGGTCTACAAAACATTTTTCTCACAGCAGTCTTCTGAGATACATGTTTAATTAAAATTATTAGATTGGCCTAAATTGAATACCATAGCCCTCATTTTACAGTTTAGGAAATGGGCCCAGAGAGGTTAAGTTCTTCTGTCCACCAAGCAGAGCCTCAAACCCAGGGCTTTTGCCATTGAGCTTTTCTTGCTGTCTTTCTTAGAAGCAGTGACATGAATTTGCAGGCACTGCTCTTGGCCTGGTAGCCGATGGCAGAGTAAATGCACTTATTTCAGAACCCAAGACAGTGACCACACTGAACCTACAGGGGTGTCAGCTGGGTCACTTGTTTAACCAGTTTGGTCATCTGCTGCTATCTAGAGCAACAATAATGAGGGCTATTCTCACTTAGAAGTGAAAGCATTGCCTTAAGTTGGTGATATTTCCTTGTTGATTGCTTGACTGTCTATTAGTAGCTTTTATAAGCACTTACTTGATGCTGCTTTCCACCTTAATTTCATCAATAATTCCATTTGTTTATTTTTAGGAGAGTGATCACTTTTTTTATTACAGAGCTTGGCATGTTTCAGTAATTTTTACTGAAATGCCTTAATTTTTAGAATATCAAGAAGATACTAAGCTTGACCATAGGCATGCATAGATCTTGGTCAAGATAAGTTGTCATGACCCTTCCACTGATGGAAAATTCTTCTAATTTGAGTAGATACAACCCATTTCAGTCCGATAAGCATTTAATAGGACCCAGGACTATCAGACTGTGCTTTCTGGAGAGGAAGGGAAAGGGACTGAAAGAAATGTCCAATCCAGGACATGCCAGCAACAGTAGCCCACAATCTATAGGTGACTATGAGTTTGTCCTAACAAAGGCTTTTTTTCCTGACTGAGACTTAGAATGCATCCTTTCTGTCCCTTCTTTTGTATTTCCTCTCATTAAACTGTCTGCCCCTTTTCTGTCTCTATGTAACATTCCCCATGAATCATCCTGTCTGACACCCATGCCCACCTTCTTATGAAGCCCCTGTAAATATTTTATAATCTCTATTAAATACCAGTAGTTGTCATTAACTTCTTTGTCTTCAGCTTTCTTAATACACATATGTATATATAAATGATATCAATAATTTGCCATTTTCTTTATTTAGCCATTCCCTCTTTATCTCATTTCTTCATCAGGATCATGAGGTTACTCAGTCTCCATATAGTATTAGTGAAGTCATCACTCTTCAGTCCTGGGTCCATTTTTCCATTAAGCTGCTTATTTTTCCTCCTTCTCAAACAAACTAACTTCTCAAACCAACTCCTTATTTCTCAGAAGTAGGAAAGGTTCCACAGGTTTTCTTCATTCTGACTTTTTTCCTGTTTTCACAAGTTAGTTTTCCATTTCTTTTTGTTACATTTTTACTCTTTTGGCTTTCACTTCTGCTTTGTCCTCTTTGGACATTTTGTTGTAATGGATTACAACTGTGTTGGCATTATATGCCAACACTATGTGCCCACTTCTGTAGGTTCCATTAGGGATATAGAAATATAAGATGTGTTTTTACCCTCTTGGAAATTAATATCCAGTTGGGAAGACAGAACTAAAACAGAGAACAATAGAAGTATATATAGTTCAGTACTAAGTAGTGGTGTGATGTCGTTTATAAAATACAATAGGTGTTCTGAGCAGGAGAATCCTTGGACACCTGAGTAACGGGAGAAGGATTCAAGGAAATAAACTATCTATTTACATGTTGTAGGGCAGCTAGGTGGTGCAGTGGATATAACACCAGGCCTGGAGTCAGGAAGATCTGAATACAAATCCAGCCTCAGACACTTACTAACTGTGTGACCCTGGGCAGGTTGCTTACCCCTATTTGCTTCAGTCTCCTCATCTGTAAAATGAGCTGGAGAAGGAAATGGCAAACCACTCCAGTACCTCTGCCAAGAAAAGCCTAGATGGGGTCATGAAGAGTCGGACACGACTGAAACGATTCAACAACAGGCAGCAAGGAAACCGGGAAGGGAGGAAACCATAACTGACTAAAAGAACAGAATGTAAAAGCAAAGAGAAAGGTGGATGAATTGATGACACATACAGCAGAGAAAAGGGGTCTATAGTGACATAGTTGATAATTTCATAGGCTATGGGAAGATCATTGACAAATTCTTTGTAATTTTCTGCTTTTGCAGTTTCCCAGAAAGTTTTTGTCTTTGCTTAAAATGCTTTTCATGTAATGCCTTTCATTTCATCCAGCTGTTCATCAAAATATTCTTCTTCCATCACTTCCCTTATCTGAGGATCCACAAAAATCCCCTCTGCGACTTTAACCTCTCTAATTCTTAGAAATTAATTTTTCAGATGAAGAAAATCTGTGGTTTCGTTCCATTCCCTTGACCTCTTCTAGGTCTGAAACTTCCTTTGAAAAATTTTTGTTCATATCCTTTGATTATTTATCTACTGGGGACCTTTTTTTTGTAACTTATTTCAACTTTGACTCCTCTCACCTAATAATATTCTCCATTTTTCTTCCCAGTTGATTTTTATAGTTTTCCTTTAATATATCTTGAATTTTTACTTCTCTGTGTCTTTTTCATGCTATTTTTCTGTGTCTGCCACCACTTTCAAACAAGTTAGATATAGGAAAAAACACCCTCATATTACCCATCTACTCATCTTTTAACATCTCCTTTGACACCAAGTTCACTCACATACTTCTCTACACAATGTTTTCCCAGGATTATTTATGGCTTTTTATCAGTGAGTAGTCTGAAAAACTTGTATTTCAAGTCAATTTTTCCCTCTATTCAGGTTTCTATAGGTAGACACCAAAAATTTGATATGATATGTCCCTTTCTCATTTCTTTCTGACCTGTTCCAAAGATTCGAGTGAAGCTTACTTCTCTACTGTTTTCTTACTTGTATGTTTTTCTAAGGTATAGTCACTTAGTTTTTCTTTTTCCTTTTCTTGTGGGGAATGTGGGGGAGGGAGAATATATGTCAATGAGTCCAATTTTTTCCACTACTATATTTCATATCCATTGTCATGTCACTCCACCTAGTTCTCTTTATAATTTATGAGTCTTGAATAAACCCATCCTTGGGTTTGTGTGTGTGTGACTCTGTGCCCCAGTTTAACTAATAGGAGTTAGAGAGTTTTATCACACTAAAAATTCCCTTTTTCAGTTTGTTAGATACCATCCCATCATTTTCTTCCTCTATCAAAGTTCCCTGGCTTCATCTCACCTCTTATGGGAACCTGTGGTTATTAGGATTAAATATGCCTGTCTTCCAGTTATGCATTTCTCATATTGATAAATGAAAGTAATGAGGTTTGCAAGGGCTCACTCTGGCTCACATTCCTCTCCCCTTTTAGTTCTTGTGATTCCTTAGAAGATCTCTATTATGTTCCCTCATCCTTGGGCTTCTTCTTCTTCTGGGTCTGAATCATTTCCCTTAAAGTTCTTATCTTTACTACTCTGCTTAGGATTTTGATTATTCCTCTGCTAAGATTGTTCTTTTGGCCTCTCCCTCCACCTCCTCCCCATCGCCATGTAATTCTCCCCCTGATTAGTTTAACTTGTCATGTACCTTTGGCAGGTGCAGGAACCATCTCATTCATTTCTAGCAACTTTCTCTCCTTCCTTTTTCTATTTTTCTTTTCCCTTTCTTGACCTACCACCACCTTAATCTTTTCCTTGTCTTGTTTTGCCTTCTTCCTCCAAGACCCTTCTTACCTCCACTTTCCTTTAAAAAGATTGGTAGATTTCTGTTTGGAATAGTAGAATGTGAGAGTTGGAAGGGACTTAGAGACAGGTTACCTAGTCTACTCCTCCTTGCATCAGGGTGAAGTAGTGTGGCATAGGTGGCCTACACAGAACAAGTTTCTTCAGGTGCCTAGCTGAACTGAGGCCAGAATCTCTGCCTCAGTCTCTACTGCCTCCTTCCTTTTTCCTTCTTTAAAGTATTCCTGCACTTTGGGCTCCTTTGACAATAATAATAATAGTTGGCATTTAGGTAGAGTATTAAGGTTTACAAAATGCTTTATATATATTATCTCATTTGAGCCCCACAATTCCTATTTTATAATCCCTATTAAATAGTAGTTGTGGTCACTAATTTCCAACATTCTTTGAGTTCAGCTTTTTTAGTATTCCCATATGTTACTTGCCAATTTTTAATTTAAGCATTCCCGCTCTATCTTACATTTCATCAAGATCATGAGGTTACGAAGTTTGAATGAAGTAGATACTACAGGTATTATTGTCCTAATTATACAGATGAGAAAACCAGAAATTAGGTTTGCAAGCCCCTAAAATCACAGATTTAGAACCATCTCATCCAGCTCCCTCATTTTACAGATGAGGAAACTGAGGCCCAGGGAAGTTAAGTGACTTGCCCATGGTTATAAAGCTAGCAAGTATGATCAGAGGAAGGATTTGAACTCCAAATCCAGAATCCCATGGACTCTGCCTATATATTACCCTGCTTCCCTAAACCTGTCTTCATACTTACCTATTTATTTTGTCTTATCTTAGACATAAATCCTCTTCCTAATAGTTAAGTTTTAACTTTTTGCCATGAATGAATGGAAAATATGTTTAAGCCTCTTACAACATGCTTCCTGAATGCTACTTCCCCTACTTTCCACAACTCTAGCATTTCATTGGGCACTTGCCAATCAGAAATGCTTTCATGAACCATCCTCGAAATGTATCATGAAGCATTTTTGATGACTCTTCATACCAACTCAAACTTATGTGTAGAAGTGTAGAAGGCACTTTGTAAGGGGTTATTTCCTAGTTCCCCATGTTACAATTTTATTGACATGTCTAATTTCCTGTTTTCAGTATATCCCAAAGCTGCCTGTTACTTTCTCTAGATATGTCAGCATAGTCAAGTGTCAGTTCCACCATATTCCCCTTCCTCAGACCTGGACAACATACGACCTACAGGCTGCTTGCGGCCCACCAAAGGATTTCCAGTAACCCGTGAAAATTGTAGGGTTGCCACTACAAATTTTCCTGTTTGTCATGTGACCCATGGCAACCAACCATCTTCAGTCTCTCTCTAGTCTAATGTATTTTTTGCCCAAAGAAGTTTAGCCTGTTTGAATTTGGGCCCCAGCCTACTGACCAAAGGTCAGCAGGTGGTCTCTACCTGCTTCCAGCACTCTTTGTTTTCTTATTATTCTTTAGTCCTTTTCAGTCATATCTGACTCTTTGTGACCCCATTGGGTGACAATTGGCAAAGATACTGGAGTGGTTTTTAATTTCCTTCTCCAGCTTATTTTAGAGATGAGGACACTGGGGCAAAGAAGGTGACGTGACTTAATCAGGATCACACAGCTAATAAGTGTCTGAGGCTGCATATGAATTCAGGTCTTCCAGATGCCAGGCCCAGGACTCTCTATCCATTGTTCCACCTAGGTGCCCAACATGTCACAAATTTATCAGCCTTCCCCTGCTTGAAAGAATCAAAACCAAGTATTTCTGGTCATACCCTTATTCCTCTTTTCGAGAGTGTTTCAGAAGTGAATTATACATCTAATTCTTTGAAACTCGCATAGTCCTTTAGTAGGATAATATTCAGCACTTTCAAACTCGCATATGTTATGTCATTTGATCCACACAACAACCCTATGAGGTAGATGCTGTTTATTTATCATCCTCCATTTTACAAATGGTAAAACCAAAGATGGGAGGAATTAAGTGACTTGTCCAGGATCACACAGCTAGAGCCTGAGGCAGGATTTGAACTCAGGTCTTGCTCAATTCAAGTCCAGCACTCTGCTGCAGCATGTAACTCAGCTTCACTTCTTCTTTGGTCATGTCAAATAACAGTGTTCTGGCATTTTATAATCTGAGTTGTGTTTAGATGTCCCAGAAGTTCAGCCATCACAGCAGTTGTCAGCAAAAAATAAATCAAAAAAATTTTTTTGACTTGACATTCATTATAGTCAAAGCAGTTGTATACAGTCAAAGACTAGGGAAATTCTTGCACAACAGAAGGCCTTAAAAGGAAGGATTCAAAGAATATATAAGGTGGTTTATATGCTTTCCACAAAAATTCTGAAAAATCACATTTGGTACATTACCACTTTGACTATTCCCCCCACATACACTCCACCCCAATTCCCCCCAGGTAATGAAGCATTAAATAAGCTGAGAATGGATGCCTTGGATCCTTAGAAGAGGTCCAAGACACCTGCCATCTGTAATGCCTGTGTTTATTCCTTTGTGATTTCAGGAGCTGAACCAAAACAGCTAAAAACTAAGTTAATATAGGCAACATTAATTAGGCACCTACTATGCACAAAGTACATTGGAAGCAATACAAAACACATAAACCAGTGCTGTGAAAGGATGTTAGAAAATTAGTCTAGCAGATTCCATTGACAGGTGTTTTCCTATTTGCCCAACTTCTTTGGGTCCCATAGGGAGTGGTTTCCAGTTCTCTTACCATCTCACGCAGCTGTTACCTGAGGAAACAAAGCCCTAGCTTTGTGATACTTGGGAAGACAAGCTTCAAGGATCTGTTGATTTTATGTCTCTTTCTCTTTAATAGAGAAGTAAAAAAGAAGAAAAGGCTTCAGAAGAATGAGATGACAAGATCCAGACTAAATGAAATGGCTCTCCATCCTTCAGAAATTCTAGATGTGAATCCAGACTTGTTCTTAGAGCAGAAGCAAAGAAGAGCCCTAAAAGAACTTTAAGCCCCTCAGAGATGTCCAAGGAAATGAATGGAGCCTTGGAGTCTAATGGTTTGAAGCCTGTGTAATAATGGTAGTCCAACTCTTGGTATTCATTAGTGATTGCATCAGGATAGCTCTTGTTGGCAAATCAATAAAGATTATCACTGCTGTTTGCCAGACACCAAGGGAAAAAACAATTTATATTGATAGGGGTAAATATTACTTAACAATTCTATAGATTTGCACATGGGCAGTATGCCAATTTCACCAAAGACTGTGATGAGTCCACTTTGGAATTTAACATTTTTTTTACAAATACATAATATTATAGAATTGTGTATTTGGAATTCCTAAGGAATTATCACATCTTAAAGCAAGAAAACTATTTAAAGGAAATGTGCACTTTTGAGTGTTACCTTTTTACATTTGTTTTAAATGAAGATATGTTTACTTTGTAAACACAGACTAAAAATTTTAACATTCATTTGTTTTGGCTGACTTTGCAGTAATGTTCTAGACCAGTTGTTGAAAATATTTCATATTCAAGTGTATGAAGGCTATGTAGACATGTTGAATGATATTAATTTTAATCTCAATATTTGTTTTCATCATTTTATTGCATTATTACTTATAAGAATAATGGTTTTAGTAATGTCATTAAATGTTTAATTTTGATATTAATTAGTTAAATCATTTTCTCTTGATTTTTTTTTTACCAGACTCTTTTTTTCTTGAGAAAATGAGTCAGCCAGGAAAAATTTTAACCCCAGTTCTCCCCCCAAAAGTACAAATATATATATAAAATTAGAAGAACTTATTTGGTAGACCAGACAATGGATTCCATGAAACAAAGAAGTGAGAAAAACAGTTCTGGGCATTGAGGTGTAAAATGTGCCCAGACGTAAACCACTACATACAATATAATCTGGTAAACACATTCAGCTCTCAGATCCCTGCACATGTTTGGAAAGCATGAAAGTGGGTAAACATGTCTCTGCTCTGCAGAACTCTTTAAAAACAAAGCCATTTTTCTTTAATGCTGAGTGGCTCTGGCTACTCCTAAGCCCCTTGTCTGTCAGAGTTGAAGCCTGTTCTGGTTTGTGCAAAGATTGGGTTGTTCTTATTGTTACATATGCACATTTCAAGAGGAACTAGATCCATCCAGGCCCAAAGGCCTCTGATTTAATGCTTTCTCTTACATTTATCCTATAAACACACTAGAAGTTTTAAAAGAATTTTACATCCTGAAATTTCAGGGCAGTTCATAAAATGACTGGCCATTGTGGCTTTGCTAATTTTTTTTTTAATTAACATCAGCTCTTGACTATTTAACAAGTTTAAAAATGAGACAAGTGACATCAGCCTCTCCACTGACAGAGCCCTGAGCATTTGCCAAGCTCTCAGGACTTTACGTACTGTACTCCTGCCGAAAAGTACTGTAAAATGGCATTTTGTATTATGGCCACAGAAGACAAATAACACTTGAGTTAAACGCCGTAGAGTTGGTCCTAATCAAAGGCACAACTCCCCTTTTCATGCTAACAGACGCAGGCTCCAATTATGTTCAAGGCTCTGAAGCTGAATTAAACAGCTTTGCCACACTTTCCAGAAAAGGGAATAGCAGTAACTAGGCCTTCTAAGGCACAAATCCAAATGATAATTAAGGGGAGAAATAAGATAAGAGTGTGTATTTGAAGTGCAGTAAATATGGCACCAGAGGTATTCTTAGCAACAAGCATTTCATATTTGTTTTATCTTCATACTTTTATAATGTCGTTTGTTGGTTTGTTTGCTCTCTGTTTAGAAGGTAGGCTTTGGCACCATTCTATCCTGTCTCCTCCTAACAATGGCTCCTCAATCATTTGGTCCATAATTGTTAAGCCTTCTGATAAAGAATAGGATTTCTTCAACATTAGAGTCTCAGGACCTGACCCTGCTATCCTGCTGTGTCTGATCCTCACTACACCTCCAATTTCCAATCTGTAAAATGAGGTTAGACTAAATTCCTCCTAACTCTTGCTCCATGATTCTATGGAGTTGTATTGAATAGGTTTTTTCCCCTAAGATTCTTGTCTTAAGAATAATATCATTTTAAAAATTATTGGAAATATGGAATATCCCATAAGATTAAAGACTTTTATTCACAGAAATAGACATGGAGAACTCACAATGTGAAATTCATTTTTTTAAAATAACACTAGTATGATAGACTTTAGAAATCCTATATATTGACCCTTTCCATCATTATGGCCATTATTAGCCATTTCCTTCATCTTCCATAATTATTTAATTAATAATTAGATCAAGAACTTTGATTTTTTTTCAATAATCTTAGAAAAAAATTAAATGCAGATAGCCCACACTCCCAGGAAGGCAATCTGGAGCACTGATTATATTGTACAAACAAATTTTATCAGTATATGGCACCATTTGAAATTTAAGGGATATTGGAATATTAATTTATTAATTGAGTGCTCAAAAAGTAATTGAAAGGCTTGGGAAGGAAGGAAATTAAGGAATCTTCTAGCAAGATTCTGTGGCCTATAACAGTATGTATACACCGATGATGTTTGATCTGCTAAGGTGTTTTTTAATTCATGGGAAAATTTTTAAACTCTCTCAGTTTGGGGAGCCGCATCTTTGCTGATGATAACTGCCTAGTTGACTTTTAATGAAATGAAACCTTCCCTCCAGATCTAAAACTGGGCTCTTTTATCTTCTTAAGTGTTTATGCTCTGGTATAATAAAAATTTTTAGTGAATACATTTCTTAGTGAAAAGATAACTCTAAAGCATATTTCCTTTTTTTCCCTCCACCTTTTTAGTGCATACTTCTTCCTTTCTGAAAAACACCAACTAATAGCTATCTGGCTTCCAAGGGAACCCACCGCAGAGGGTAGGCACTGTACCTGAGCAGCCTTGAAGATCACAGACATTTTATTTTTGTTGTTGTTGATGCTAATGGAAACAGTGACAGCCAAAGTAACGTTTCAAGTGACATAGTTATGCTTGCTTTTGACAAAATTAGGAGAGTAGAAATATATATATATGGAAAGACTATTTAGGGCACTTTGACCTTTAAGCAGTATTTCAAAAAAAGGCCTTAACTGTTTATGGAAGAAGGCTGGACACAGTTGTAAATTTCCTGCATAACTATTTTTGATACATCTGAAGTCCCTTCCTTTATTTTTTCTGACCATATTAACTTCAGAGAATGTTATTGTCCTTGTTTGAGGTTCTGTGGAGTTGTAGAAAACTACCTAAAATAGAAGGGAGAGAAGCCTGCCTATCTTTCTTCATTCTTCTATAATTATCCTATATCTTTTGCCCCTCGTGTTACTTTAAGGTACATCTAGGACATTGGTAATAATGTTTGGTTCAAGAGGCAAAAGCAGACTAATCACAGTCAAATAAAGGATAATGGAAACACAAGGGAAAATGACAATCAGAAGCCTCTGTTGGCTAGTGAACTAACTCTACCGATAGACCCAATTGTCTCTTGGAGAATTGAATGTCAGGATCATTTAGGGTTCACAATGGGCCGCCACTGCAAGAGCAGACAGCCCTGAGAAATCGCTGGCCAGAGAACCGTTCTTCAGAGACCCTGGATGCAAACTTGATAATGAGGCACTTCATTCATCACGTCTTTCTGCTCTAATTACTCAGGTGAATAGGAAATACTTAATGGAAGGGGGGAAATGAGCCAAAGCAAAAACACTTGTTTTGTAAACACAAAGAATACTTTTATTCTAATGATTCTTTTCTGGCCTACTGCAAACATATATGTCATAAACTGCATTTTCAAAATTTCCTTCCCTCAATTTATGCTAAAAAACTCTTAATAATTGAGGCTTTAAACACTGTAGATATATTTTTTCATTATCTTAAAACAGTTGGAGAATATGATTTTGCTTCAAAATTTCATAGTTTTCAATCCCAGCTTTGAGCTTCAATAAAAATGAAAAATTATCATTCTTTGTATAATACATGTTATCTATCAGTTATGCAGCACCAATATAATTGTGTGTATAATTAGCTTCCTGCTGGCATCAAACTGATTTTTGGTTTTGTTTTTGCTGGCCGTCATTATTTATTTCTAACATCATTAAAGTATGGTGTAGTAAGATAATTTTGAATTTCGAAATGAGAGAATTCTATTCAAATTCCTACTTTGATACTGCTGTGTGGCCTTGGGTAAGTCACTTAACCTCATTGGACTTCAGTTACACCCTCCATAAAATAAGGGGATTGAATTAGAGGATCTTAGGGTCCATTTGAGCTCTACACCCAAGATCCTCTGGCTATGGTATCGAAATATTATTTTTCCAACATCAGCAGTCTTTTCAGTAGCCAACACATGGAGAAGCCTGCACTCATTCACTGGGAATTGAATCAGGGAAGTGTCACTTAAATATTTCAGGGCAAGTAAGAATTAATTTATACATTTGTTTAATCACCATTTAATACTTATTAAAAGCTATGAAAGTTTTCTTGGACAGGTTTTGTGTGTGTGTGTGTGTGTGTGTGTGTGTGTGTGTGTGTGTGTGTGTGTGTGTGTGTGTAATATTCAGGAATGGTTAACAACATGGATAGAAACACAGTACTAACTAAAGGTCTATTTCTTAAAATTATGTCATTCAATTATGTTTAACTAGTTTATTAATGTTTGATTAATTAAAAATTATGTTGTTTAAAATTGGCATGATTTAAAATAAGCATGATTCCAAAATTCCAAAGATTAAGGAAAAGAAAGCAAGAAGTTGAAGAAAATATTAATTTTGTCAGAATTAAAATGAGTAACCGAAGCTTGTGAAAAGTGGTTACAAGACAAAAGGAAGAAGGTTCCCTGGAGAAAAGTCTGAGAGCTTCAGTTCAGTTTTTCAGTATTTTGAGACCAAATTCAGTAGGTTGGGTGGTGGGTTTTTTTTTTCATTTTCCATATTCACTAACTTTGTGATCTTGGTGATTTCATATCTAATTGCTTCACATAACCTACTTTTTAAAAATTCACCATTTTTTTTCATTTTAATTCAAATGTATGCTGCTCAGCCACAAGTATATATACATATATTATGTATGTATGTATGTATATATATAAAATTTTTTTGCCATTCCTGTCCATTCTGCAGAATGTAGAAAGCAGTCAGTGGTATCTGCAGATGGAAGCTTGAGCAGCTCAAGAATTCCAAAGTGGTAAAGAAAGTATCAGTAAAATCTATGCACTGAAAGAACACCAAATTCTTATTACACCTATCACATGTGCAGGCAGAGAGTGTAATAAACTAGTCTGTAGCAGCTGTAAATTTCTGAGGATTTATCTAACCACAAATACATTGAAATGGGGAAATGGGGCTATATTAAACTACAAGATGCTACTGGAGCTTTGCCATTCTTGCAACATCCTGTCATTAATTTATGATGACAGGTCTGACAAACTGAAACCCCCAATACACTTGCGACAGACTGTTATGCTTGTAGCTACTGTCGAGCTCTGCAGTCCCACGGCATTCAGGGAGATTTTTCCTCATGTGAGGATTTGGTTTTTAAGTTAAGGTGCAAGACGACTAATGACCCATCATCTCATGCTCCAGCTCATAAATAGCAAAGTCCAAGATGTGGACAAGATAGTAAACTAAGGCACTGAAGTATCCCCTTCCTCTTGGAGAGACACTTGGATAGATCATAATCCTGAAATTGGAGAATCCTGGATCAGTTAGTAATGCAGCCCTGTAACATGTTTGCAAAAGGTCCCAGCTCCCTAAACCTGCCTCTCCCCTCCTTTTTTTTTTCTTACTTAATGTACTGAATTTCTCTGTTGGAAAGTTTTAAAACAAATTACCAGTTGATCAGATGTATAAATAAGTCCTTCCTCATCAATGTGCCTTGATCATTTGAAAATTAGGATTCCATATGAAATGTCCATTACATGCAATGAGAATCAGCATGACATTATAGATAGAATGATGGACTTGTTAGCAAGAAAGACCTGAGTTCAAATTCTACCTTGGACACTAACTATTCGGCCATAGGTAAGTCATATGACCTGTCTGAGTCTTAGGCAGCTCTTTGTTAGTGATGGGTTGCTGCTACCTATATTGGTAAAGGAATTTCACATACCAGTGAAATCATGAATCTTTGATGTATTAGTAATACAATTTACTACTATAGTACATATTAGGGAAATACAAAGAAATGACAAGGAAGAAACTAAGCTTATTGGGGGGAGGGCAGGTAATAAGACATATCCTACAACTTAGAACAGAAATATCCATGAGATATCAGATAATGAAGAGGTTACTTCTAGCTTGAAGGAAGTGGCATTATCTGGGCCCTGAAGGATTGGTAGGATAATTGATAGGAAATGAGAGGACATTCTTAGGCAAAAAGAACGGTATGCACAGAATATGCAGTACAACAATCTAGTGGGCTCATAAAGTATAAAATGGAGTGTAGTATGAGACAATGTAAGCTAGAGCCAGAATGTAGATTGCCTTCAGTGCCAGATTTGTACATTATTTAATTAGCCAATGTTAAGCAAAAGTATGAATGAATGGAACCACAAGAGGTATACAAGACCCGAGATCAGAGTTTCATAGAATGGTTAATGTTAAAGAGGTAAGAGAAGCAAAAGATCCTAGGATCATTAATAAATTACTCTGGTGGGGGTGGAGCCAAGATGGCGGAGTAGAAAGACAGACCTGTAGAAGCTCCCCCTCATAGCCCATAAAATATTTGTAAAAAATGACTCTAAACAAATCCTAGAGCAACAGAAGCCACAAAATGACAGAATGAAAGAGATTTCCAACCCAAGGCAGCCTGGAAGGCCAACAGGAAAGGTCTGTCGCACTGGTCTTGGGGCAGAGTGCAGCCCATGGAATGCAGCCCAGCCTTAGCCACACAGCACCAGTAGGAACAGGTGTAGAGCAGGCCTTGGGATGGAATCCCTGGCAATAGCTGTGGTTCCCAGATTGCTCAACGCACAAACGCCAAAGACAGTTTCAAACGTCGGTGAGAAAGCGCTTTCCCCTGAATGAGAAGGGAATGTGGTCTGGCCCCACCAGCAGCAGCCACTGCAGCAGTAGCATCCAATTTTGGAGCCCTCAGCCTAAAGACCCTGGGGGAGTTGAGCCACTAATCTGGATCTCAACCCTGAGTGGTGGCCCTGGGGTGAAGAGGAGCATTGTAGGTGGAGCTGGTAGAGGCTCTGGAGAGGGAACTCTACTGGCAGATTCTGGGCAGAACAGAGTGCTTGTGGTTGCTCACAAACAAGAGTGCAGGCCAGGAGAGGAGTAAACTCCTCTCCTTTGATTGTGCCACCTTGGAAGAACTGAGACTTACAGGTCCCCAGAGTATACTCTCCTCTTGACAAAGGACTCAAAAGTCAAGTAACTGGCTGGGAAAATGCCCAAAAAGAGGGGGAAAAAAATAAATCTATAGAAAGCTCCTTTTTTGATGAGCAAGTATTTTCTGCCATCCTTTCAGATGAGGAAGAACATTGCATACCATCAGAGGAAGACATAAAAGTCAAGGCTTCTACATCCAAATGCAATGGTCTCAGGCCATGGAAGAGCTCAAAAAGGATTTTGAAAATCAAGTAAGAGAGGTGGAGAAAAAATTGGGAAGGAAATGAGAGCAATGCAAGAAAACCATGAAAAATGAATCAATAGCTTGCTAAAGGAGACCCCAAAAAATGCTTTAAAAATAGGCTAACTCAATTGGAAAAAGAGCTCCAAAAAGCCAATGAGAAAAATGTTTTATAAAGCAGAATTAGCCAAATGGAAAAGGAGGTTCAAAAGCTCATTGAAGAAAATAGCTCTTTAAAAATTAAAATGGAGCAGGTGGAAGCTAATGACTTTATGAGAAACCAAGAAATTACAAAACAAAAACCAAAAGAATGAAAAAAATAGAAGATAATGTGAAATATCTCATTGGAAAAACAACTGACCTGGAAAATAGATCCAGGAGAGACAAGTTAAAAATTATAGGACTACCTGAAAACCATGATCAAAAAAAAAAAAAAGACAGACTAGACATCATCTTTCATGAAATTATCAAGGAAAACTGCCCTGCTATTTTAGAACCAGAGGGTAAAATAAATATTGAAAGAATCCACAAATCACCTCCTGAAAGAGATCTGAAAAAAGAAACTCCTAGGAATGTTGTAGCCAAATTCCAGAGTTCCCAGGTCAAGGAGAATATACTGTGAGCAGCCAGAAAGAAACAATTTGAGTATTGTAGAAATACAATCAGGATAACACAAGATCTTGCAGCTTCTACATTAAGGGATCAAAGGGCTTGGAATATGATATTCCAGAAGTCAAAGGAACTAGAATTAAAACCAAGACTCATCTACCCAGCAAAACTGAGTATACTATTTCAGGGGGAAAAAATGGTCATTCAATGAAATAGAGGACTTTCAAACATTCTTGATGAAAAGACTAGAGCTGAACAGAAAATATGACTTTCAAACACAAGAATCAAGAGAAGCATAAAAAGGTAAATGGGAAAGAGAAATCATAAGGGACTTACTAAAGTTGAACTGTTTACATTCCTGCATGGAAAGATAATATGTGTAACTTTTGAAACCTTTCTCAGTATTTGGGTACTTGGAGGGATTACACATACACACACACACACACACACATAGACAGAGAGCACAGGGTGAGTTGAACAGGGAAGAATGACATCTAAAAAAATAAAATTAAGGGGTAAGAGAGGAATATATTGGGAGGAGAAAGGGAGAAACGGAATGGGGCAAATTATCTCATAAAAGGCAAGAAAAAGCTTTTTCAATGGAGGGGAAAAAGGGGAGGGGTAAGAGGGAAAAAGTGAAGCTTACTCATCACATTTAGCTTAAGGAGGGAATAACATACACACTCAATTTGGTATGAAAAACTATCCTACACTACAGGAAAGTAGGGGAGAAGGGGATAAATGCAGTGGGGGGATGATAGAAGGGAGGGCAAATGGGAGGAGGAAGCAATTAGAAGTAAACACTTTGGGGGAGGGACAAGGTCAAAAGAGAGAATAGAATAAATGGGCAGGATAGGATGAAGGGAAATATAGTCTTACACAACATGACTATTGTGGAAGTCATTTGCAAAACTACACATGTATAGCCTATATTGAATTGCTTGCCTTCTCAGCGGGGATGGGTCAGGAGGGAGGAAAGGAGAGAAGTTGGAACTCAAAGTTTTAGAAATGAATGTTGAGAATTGTTTTTGCATACAACTGGGAAATAAGAAATACAGGTGATGGGGTATAGAAATCTATCTTGCTCTACAAGACGAGAGAAGATAGGGATAAAGGAAAGGAGGGGTGTGATAGAAGGGAGGGCAGAGTAGAGGAAGGGGTAATCAGAATGCACAGCATTTTGGGGTAGGGAGAGGGGAAAGATGGGGAGAAAATTTGGAACTCAAAATTTTGTGGATATGAATGTTGAAAACTAAAAATAAATAAATTACTCTGGTGAGGTTGAAGTACTATGATGCCATGAACCAAAAACGATAGCAGCATGGTAAAAACAGCAGAGACAGGGAGCATTCTAGTCAAGCCCTGCTGCAGCCTAGGTGGTGCAGCCTTGATAGAGCACCAATGCAGGAGTCAAGAGGACCTGAGTTTAAATCTCACCTCAGACTGAATCCAAACTTCACTGAACAAATCTCCGTTAATAAAAGGATTTGTGCTGTAAAACTTGAAGTTAAAAGGCCACACCCAAGGACTTAGGTCATGTCTCTCTAGGCCTCAGTTTCCTCAATGGTAAAACAAAGGGTTTTGAACTCAGCTACTTCTAAAGTCCCCTTTGACCCTAGGTCAATGGTGCTATGAATTGTTTTGCCAAGTGATCCCAAAGCCTTAGCAAATGATAGGTATGTATTTGACATTTCCATTTCAATTAGATCTTCTATAATAGTGACAATGATGGCCCTATCTTTTTGTTGTTGTTTCCTCCAATGGAAAAGTTTATGGAACATGAGTCATTAAAGAACATGAGTCATTTCAATCTGCAGCGTGCATATGATAGATAATTTAATTGGACTATTATGCTGACAAAGGCAAAATATTTTAGGTTAAAAAATTAAAGGCAGTGTGGTGCAGTAGAAGGAGCCCTGGCTGTGTGATCAAAGGTTGTTAGTGTAGAACAACTCTTTGTGACCCCATTTGGGGTTTTCTTGGCAATGATACTGAAGCGGTTTTGCTATTTCCTTTTCCAGCTCATTTTACAGATGAAGGAATGAAGGCAAATGGGGTTAAGTGACTTTTCCAGGGTCACACAGCTACTAAATGACTGGGGACAAATTTGAACTCAGGTCCAGGGATAATATCCTCCTAGCTGCAGTCAAAGGAGCCTTGTTCAGTCTTCCTTCTGACACTCCCAGCATAACTGGGCAAGTTGTTTAATGACTTCCAGACTCTCTTCTGTAAAATGAAAGAGTTTGACTAGATGCCCTCTGAGGGCTCTTTCAGTCCTGGATCTACAAACCCACTTGTTTTAACACAGTAATACCTTATATTTCTATAATGCTCTTTGGAGCACTTTTTTGAAAGCACTTCCACATGAAATACCACATTTGATCCTCACTGAATTGGCAGAAGTCAATAGTGTCTTAATTGTGTTGACATCAGGCAATCATCAACAAGTGTTTATTGAGTGCCTGCTACGTTTCAGACAATGTGCTGTACACTGAAGATACAAATGCCAAGATGAAATAGGCTCTGCCTCAAGGAGCTTTTGTTCTACTAGGGGTAGCCAGCATATTCACACAAGAATAAATACAAGTTATATACAGAACAAATAGACAGTGATAGGCAACAGGATAGGGAGGGAATGGCGGTGACAACCAAATCAGAAGAGGGATGTTCAAGAAGGTGGGACCTGAGCTGTACCTGGAAGGGCATTAGGTGCTCTAGGATACAGTGGTAAAGAGGGTCAGAATTCCAGGCATAGGGGACAGGAAGGAGATGAGAATGCTTTGTATGGGCAACAGCAAATATTCCACTTTCAGTATATGAAGAGGAATCATAGTCTGGAGCTAGACTGTGAAGGGTTTGTATTTGGTCCAAAAGTCAACGTAGAACCACTTGAAACTTTTCAAGCAGGAGCTCAATGCAGTAGGAATATTACATTGGCAGCTGAGTGAAAAACAGGCAGGCCAAGGGAGAGCCTGGATTTAGGGAGAACAATTAGGAGACTATCCCAATAAATTGAGAGAGTTCATGAAGTTTTGGACTACATTAGTGACCTGGTGAGTGGAGTGAAGGGAACAGATGTTGAAATGGTTAGGAGGTGGTCAAGACTTTCACAGACAAGGACAATGAAGTTCGTAGAGGTTAACGGTCAATGTCACCCTATTAAGTAAGGCAAAGCTAGTACAAGAATTCTGGTTCATCTGCCAGTCCAACACTTTTTCTGAGATTCACAAATGCTTTCACAAATGGCATAATAAAAACTAAAATATCCAGCATATGTGTAAGGGATGCCTAAAAAATGAGAGATCAGGTACTTATCCTCTTTACAATTATACTTCAGAGCCATCTATTAAAACGATGCCCATATATTTATTGCAGCTCAATATTTGAATTTATAATAAAATGAGACATGGTAGTTTTCATTACAGGATCTTAATATTTACTTATGGGTTAAATATTTATTTTGAATAATAATTTGGCTTTGGGTCAAAATTAAGACTATGTACAAATCTAAAATCAGTATGGTTTAAAGAGCCTCCCAAAGGGGTTTTTTCCCAAGTCATAGTGAGAGTCAATAGAGTCACAATTGGGAAATGCTTCTCACATGTAGGGAACGCATTTCTAAAGCTGCCTACATATCGTTCAAATAATCAAATATAGTCTTTTACTGGTAGGCAGCTAATTCTCGTTTGGTGGAAATCTTCCATTTTCTAGCTTAGCCACTCAGCCCTGAAGCATGAGTGTCCATTTTGTGAATATGAACTTCCCTTAACAAATCAGAAATAATAAAAGTCTGCATGAGGCCAAAAATGAAGGGGAATTCTTGTGACACTACTACTCTGCTGAGTCCATCAGTCATTCAGAGAGTATTTATTGAGTTCTCCTGAATGTGATTAGAAGGATTCCTCTCAAGCTAGTAGAATATAAGCTCCCTAAAGTCAGGGCTGCCTTTTTGTTTTGTTTTCTTTTCATTTTGTCTTTGTAACCCTTTCAGCTAACACGGTGTCTTACATAGGTTGTGGTTTGTCTTTCATTCTCAAAGAGGACCATGACGTCAGGAAGGTGATGCCATGACTTGCAAGTGAATTGAATTTAAGTGAGGGAGGGCTGTGCCAAGTCACCAATTTTACTTTCTCCTCCGGAGCCACATGGGTTCAGTGGCAAAATATAGATCTGGACAACTGGAGTTGGTTCAGCTTCACAGTGCATAATATATAGTACAGACCCAATAAATGTTAGTTGAACTTATTTCTTGAATGTTCACACAGTTGGTTCCTTTACCTTGCAAGATTGTGGGGAATCCTCAACAAGAATTATGTCAGAGGTCACAGATCTCCCTTATAGACAGGCAACCTCTGAGAGTACTACTGCTCTCTTTATGTTACTTTACCATTCATTACCACATGCCCCATTTTTCTCCTCTTTTTCACATTCTCTCCTTTTTCTCTTACTCTCTCATTTGCTCCTTCACCCATTTTTTAATTTGTTGTTAATTTCCAATTTGTTGTTAGCTTCTAGTGTCATCCAGTGTTGAAGACATTTCTCACCAAAGTTATCCAAAAGTTTATTTCTCTTACACGTCTCTGATCCCAGCAGAAGAATCTCCTGTATAGACCAAATCAAGAAGTGGGGTATTGGTGTGATTTATGAACACACCTCGCTGGTCCCCTTAAAACATTCTAAATACTGTGTTATTTATCCAGTACTAAAAGGTAGGGGCCATTGTCTTTGATTGCCTTCTATTTTGTTATTTAAGAGGCAGATCCTCTACCAGATTAAAACAGATTTGCATAACATTTTGCATGTCCATTGATCTGAGGATAAACTCCCTGAAAAGCCTTCCAAATGTCTGTATATCTGAACATCATGTTAAAGTGTAAATCTGATATGCTGATCATTATTTTCCTTTTCAGTTTTCATCCTTTTCCAGGGAGATGGAAAGAGTTGAAATAATATCTCAAAAGTCCCCTGATTCCCAAACAAAAAAACATCCTAGCCCAGTTGTTAAAGTATGGGGGCATCCCATTTTAAAGATTGAGGAGGCTTTATGTCATATATTTTCATGCCATTAAATGGTTCCAGTCATTTTCATCACCTGCTATCTTTATCATCTAAAAATACCCTAGAAAGGTTTTGTCAGCTTCAAACAACTCTTTGTTCAACAAGCAAAATACAGCATACAGCCTGAGCAGTGTTTATGTGAAGTGTCTCAGAAACACCGGAAACCTCCAGGCCAGGAGTGTACCAAGCCATTGGCAGAAGTGAACGACTTGAGTTGAGAGATGCAGCTCTGTTTCATTTGACAGGGGCTCAGCTCAGAAAAATTACTCTCATTTTCATGACATTTTGACTACACTTAGATCTTTATGTGGAGCTGAGAAGGGGCTTTAACTTGAACATTTTTAATCTTTTTTCTCCTTGATTCACTTTCAACTTTTTTCCTTATAATTCTCCTTGGGGATTAGAGTGAAGTCTCAAGGATGGTGGAAATGTACTCTCAATCCACTGACTTCTTTTGAAGTAAGGGCATGATAAGGGTAACCTCAGTGTGATACTGGGTGTATCTAAGTAGCATAAGTTGAATTGGAGTTTGGGCAATGATCCAGTTATTTCAGTCACTATATACAGAAAAGCCATTTCATCCAGGTCAATAATACATCCGTTTAGTCATCTGCTTCTGCCATCTACATTGCTCATACTATGCAAGAAAGTCCCAGATCCCTGCTTTCTTTTGTGCTCCGTAGACACCATCATAACAAGCTATTTCTCCTAAATGACATTCTATCTCCCTCCTAAGAGTCTGCAAGGTGGAGTGGATAGGGCATTGGACTTGGAGTCAAGATTTCCTGAGTTCAGATTCCCCCTCAGAGCTTACTAAATGACTCTTGGGAATTCACTTAACCCCTATGCTTCAATTTCTTCATCTGTAAAAGAAGGGAATTAGATTCATTGGCTTCCAAGGTCCCCTTCTAGAGTGAAATATATGGTCCTATGTCCCTCCATGGCTTTGCCCATGCAATACCCCCATCCTTGGAATGCTCTCTCTCCTTAGAACATCCAGCCTCCTTCAGGGCTCCAGCCAAGTGCTGTCTCCTGTGAGGTCTTTCCTGATTCCCTCAGTTGTTGCTTGTCCCCATCCCTAACCCCTCCCCCCCACAATAACACTGTATTTATGTTGCACATATTTTGTATTTGTTTATAATCATATATGTTGTTGCCTAGAATGCAAGCTCTTGGAGAGAAGGAATTGTTTTGTTTTTTTTTATCCCAATAAAAAGTAGCAGTGAATAGCACAGTGCTGTTTACTAAAGGTCTTCAGAATGTAACCCTACTGAAATGTGAATTAGAATAAATGGCCTCTGAGGTCTCTTCCAATTATTGAGATTCTATGATAAAAGTGATGAGGTCAAAGAACTAGAGGTGAAGAAGGTGCCCATCAATGTAGAATGGTTAAGCCAATTGTGGTATATGAATATAACAGAATATCATTGTGCCATAAGAAATGGTGAAATGGATAGTTTCAGAGAAGCCTGGGAAGATTTATATAGTTAGCGGAACCAGGAAAACAATTTATATAATAACAAAAACCTTATTAAAAGAAACAATTTTGCAGGACTTAAGAACTCAGATCAATGCAATGATCAAACACGATTCTAGAGGACTGATGATATGACCTGCCTACTGAAAGAGGTGAACGATTCAAAATACAAAATAAGATTTTGATACAGCTATGGTAGAAATTCATTTTGCTTGACTATACATGCTTGTTACAAGGACTTTGTTTTTCTTTTTCTCTTTTCTTTTTTCCATTAGGGGGAAGGGTAGAGGGAGAGAGCATAAGCATAGGGTAACAAAAAAAGAAAGCGTATCTTTTTAAATGCATAGAAGAGAAAAAAAGGAAGGCCCAGAAGAATGACAAACAAGGAGAGCTTTAAAAGTTATGTCAAATTTACTATATTTAAATAAAATCAAATTGTACAGAATAGAAATATACAATATATAATCCTCTTATATATGTATGTATGTGTGTATATACATATGTGTATATGTGTACGTGTATGTATATGTGTATTGTTGAGGGCCAGGATGGAGTGCAGTTGACAAGTTCAGGATAGACCTTCGGGGAAAGTGTTCTTTGAGATGTTGCCATCTCTGTGAAATAGACAAGAAGACTACAGAATACAAGGGATATGTAACATAGATGCCCTGTAGGCTAACAGTCTTTAAGGACAATAAGACTGGCCAAATCACTAGGACAGGAGATGAGCAGAATGTCCCGTACACTTGCAGTTTCTGTCTATATGTACCCTGACCCTCGAGTCAATAAACGGAGTTGGCCTATCGACTCCCACCTGCCCATGTATCTTTCTTCTTCACTGCTGTCACCAAGGCACGTGGAGATGCAGGCTGCCTGTCACAGTGTATATGTGTGTGTATATACATATCCACACATATATACATATATACATACACATGTGTATATATGTATATATGCGCACATATACACACACAGAAATGCCTAACTTGGGATTTGTTAAGTTCAGAATAAAAAAAGGAAGCAAAGAGAAGAAAGTAATGAAGCAGCAGTGATGACAGAGGGCTAAGGAGCTTCGACTTTGTTCAACAGGTAGTAGGAAATCTTGATAAATTTTGAGCAGAAAAGTAGCCTGTTCAGATACATGGATAAAGAAGCTTGATATAATAACTTTGGGATAAAGGAGAGGAAAACCAATTATAATAGAATATGCAGTCTGCAACAAAGACATATGCCGTGGTGATCGCAGTGGGAGCAGCAAAAAGGAGACCTGTGGAAGAGCAACCACGAGAAGAATATGAACAAGATGTGGTAACTAATTGAATATGAGAGACAAACGATGATAGGTTCAAAGACAGAGGTTTTTAGTAATATATGACTAAGGACAGGGTGGCTCAAATGATAAAAGTAGCTAAGTCAGAAAACGTCATTTGGGGAAGAAAGACAACAAATCCAGAGTTCACTTGGGTCATGCAAGTGAAGGTAGTGAGTAGGCAGTTGGAAGGGGAAGATGTTATGGGTATGATGGAGAAACCACTGGGTTTGAATTCAAAGGATTCATGTTTGGATCCCAAGTCTGCTACTTAACCATTTGTGTGACTTTGGGTAAGTTATTTCACTTCTAGGGCTTGTATCCTAAGTTCCAGGAGTGAGATGACTCAGGGGATTGAGCACCAGGTCTAGGCTCAGAACGAGCTGCATTCAAATCCAGTCTCAGATACTTTTTCTAGCTATGTGACCCTGGGCAATTCCATTTGTGTCTCACTTTCCTCAACTGTAAAAATATAGGGATAATAATAATAGTCCCTATCTCACAGGGCTGTTGTGAGGATTGAATGAGATAATAGCATTCATGAAGCACTTAATACTGGGCCTGGCATGTAGTAGGTGCTTAATGCATTCTTGTTGGGGCAGCTAGGTGGTGAAGTGGATAGAGCACCAGTGCAGGAGTCAGGAGGACCTGAGGTCAAATCTCACCTCAGACACTTGACACTCACTAGCTGTGTGACCTTGGGCAAGTCACTTAACCCTAATTGCCTCATCCTGGGTCATCTCCAGTCATCCTGATGAATATCTGGTCACTGGATTCAGATGATACTGGAGGAGAAGGGAGGCTGGTGACCTGCATAGCCCTCCCTCACTCAAAACAAAGTCAAGTGCAAGTCAGGTCATCATTTCTGATGGCATGGTCTTCGGCAATGAAGGATGAACATAGAGAATACATTCTTGTAACACCCCTCTCACCCTCAACATGGTATAACAGAATGTTGGATTTTGAATCAGAAGCTCCAAGTTCAAATCCTTGTTCTGCCACGCGTATAACCTTGGTCTTTCCACCACCATTTTTGTTGTTTCATTTTTTCAGTCATGTCCAACTTTTCATCTTCCCATTTGGAGTTTTCTTGGCAAAGATATTGGAGTAGTTTACTAGTGCTTTCTCCAACTCATTTACAGATGAGGAAACTGAGGCAAACAGGGTTAAGTGACTTGTCCTAGGTCACACAGCTAGTAAGTGTCTGAGACAGATTTGAACTCAGGAAAATGAATCTTCCTGACTCCAGGTCTGGCGCTCTATCCACAGTGCCACCTAGCTGTCCCCATTTTAAAGCCGAGGAAACTGAAGCTGTTAGAGGTTAAATGACTTTGCCAAGGTCACACCGATAGTGATAGCAGAGTCAGAATTTGTACTCTGTCCTCTGTACCCTAGGCACCAAATCCACTGTTCTTTCCAAGGTTGACCATCCTTAGTTCAGAATAAAGGGTAGGGCAGTAGTTATAGGTCTGGGAGTCTTGATTAAAGACAATAGTGAAAACCTACTTCCTGCGTATCACTGAGCTGGCTGTCAGGTGTAAAGTATGTCTGTATGGATACAAATCTAGTGTGAGTCTTATTCTCTGGGAGTATGGGAAGTGGGGTTTGTTTTTTGGGATTTTTTTTAGTTTCTTTTTAACACACAAGCAACACAAACTTTTCTCTTTCTTTGTTGCATTCTCCAGCAAAGCTCAGCACTTTGCTTTAATTCCAGCCAGAACTCTCCTGCTGTCTAAATCTCTGGACAACACTATCTAGACTTAACCATGCCTTAGGGTTCCTGATGGCTCAATGGCATGGGACCTCCTCAGCTTCCGACAAAGAACATGACAGATAAAGTGGCATCTGTACCTTTAAAACTTTTCAAATCCAGGTGGCTCAGAGGACTCCCTGGGGCGCCTAAGATTCAGGTGGAGCTCAGAAGAGTGTTTCAAGTTAAGCCGCCTTGTAATTCCCCTTTCCTCTTCCCTGCCCCCGCACTAGGGACCAGACTGCATGGATCTGATTGGGAACCTGGGATCAGGTGTCGGCACTTCGGTGTGATCATTCAAGTGTGCGCTAATGCCCAGAATGCTTTGGCAGCTCCGTCCTCCTCTGCAGCAGGTGAAACCCAACTCAAGGTGCAGGGAGATACTGATTGCCTGGCCTTGTTCATTTCGTAAAGACCACTTCCCCTGTCTCCAACAGGGTAGGAAATGAGAGTTCCAAAGTTCTCTCCTGACCTGCATAAACATCTTAATAATGCTACAGGGAAGTTCAGGGGCTACTTCCCTGGAATTCAACCTGCTTAGCCAAGACTCCCAGCCCGCTGACTCATAGTCTTTTTGAAGGGCAAAGTGGTTGGCTTCGTAAATCGGCTCTGATTCTGCTTCTCCTATGTATTACCTTAAAGTGAGGCCGAGGTAATGAGTTCCCTTCTGTCTCAAGGTGTGTAAACATTTCCATTACAAGGATTTCTTTTTCCTTTTAGTAAGTGATTCATAAGGGTTAGCACAGGAATCATCTGGTTCCCATCCAGGCCAGGAAGGGGGAAAAAAGTAATAGAGTTGACAGGTAAATAATGAATAGGAGGGGCAGACTAGCAGATAATTATTTTCTGATTTGGAGATCCAAATGTGCTTCAGGGACTTTTCTAGTTCTCACTTTCTGATCCCATAACTTATAAAACTCTGTAAATAGGAAGTGTACATGCACCAAAGAGTGGGGTGCGGTGAAAAACAATGGACTTTTTTTTTAAGCCTAAAGACAGAGTCTTCTTGTGTTTTTTAAAAGTTCTTGTCTTCCAAGCAATTCCCAACACTTCCTAAGCTTAAAAGGAGCTTACAGAACACTTCCCAATTTCCAAATCCTTCCATCATCCCTGTATTCCAGATTTGTTTTTTGTTTTGTTTTTTACTATTTGGGAATCTAAATAACTAATTGGGGTATTTCCTTTTGGCTTAGATAATAAATGAGGGGTGCACTGGAACTGCTATTGGGAGGAGGACTGATCCTGGGATTTCATGAGAAATTCAGGAAATTTCTGGATGAAAAGTCTCTCTTTACTGATGCAGGTTGGCAGCTTCTCTACAATTTAGTCTAGTGATGACTGCTGACTCTTGAAGAACTCTCATGAGCTAAAAGTTTTCATTGCCAATCCTTGTAGCTTTCACGAAAATGCCTTAAAAGATTTATGCAAAACTTTTAAGAAAGCCCTTCCCTTAGCCATCCCACTCCCACACCCACACCACCCTCCTTATTCCCTCCCTCCCAATAACACCAGTGTTAGTTTTCCTGAACATAATTGTGCTTTTGTCTTGGAACTGGCTCACCCCTGTTACACTATAGTCTAAGAACTTCTGGCCCAGAGCCCAGGGTGGGGCCTCCCCCCCCCCCCCCCACCTCCAGGACTGTAAATAATGGTAATTACCTTTAAAAAAAAAAAACTTTAAAAAAATTCCCATGGCTAAGAAAACCCCAAGTCCAGTGCCAGAAGGATCTCTTTGGAAAGTAACTGGTGACAGAGATTTCTCCCCATGGAATGATAAGCCATGGATCCAAAAGGAAAAAGAATATTCTCTCTCTTTCTCTTAGATATGTATGGGACTGGAACCTGGGCTTTTTAGATCATATGGGACAGACCTTGGTGCTAAATATTTCTCCACTTTCAATACCCACTGGTGGGAAAACCTGGTCACAATCTAGGGATAAATACTGTAATTGAAAAGAATCACAAATTGAAATTGACTCTCCTGCAAAGTAATCCTTGTGAGAGGAATTTAACCAGGAAATGATCCTACTTAAATTTCTTTTCTAGAGCTTAGGTTTGTGCTGCTGCCTCTGTGCAGAAATATTTCTCAGGCATGCCTACTTCCAGTAGCTCCATCATGTTGACAGCCCCTATTGTTCCAATAAGGTGACAGACAGTCATACTTTTGCATCATTCGATTATTGCCAGGGTGGTGGGGCTAAAATTCTTACCTAATCTTGGTGTTTTGTTATGTATGTAGTCACTGATGACTATTATCTATGGCAGTGATCAAAATGATAATGAGAATTCTGTTTTTTTAATTTCAGTAGATACACTCATATGCATGTACACATGTTCACACAAAGAATGATTTAATTTATGAATAGGATAGAATTGTTTCCAGGCCAAAAGTTATTTTACTCTTAAATTTCATATTAACCAGTAAGAAACTGGATCTAGTGACATCTGGACAGATAACAGGAGTTCAAGTTTCAATGTGCTCTATAACAGGAAGCAGAATGCTTTATAAAAATCATCTCATTCGATGTCTTCCACCAAAGACTGTGTCAAGTCCAAGGATGCTGGATGGTAAAGTCTCTTTGCTGAGAATGATCATTAACAATGTATTTTAAAAGTATTAAAAATGTGTCAAGAAAAAAACATCAGTCTAAATCCATCATGCCAATGCAAGGGGAGTTATCAGGGTCCCTGAGTTAACCTGTTTTAGCCATCTAAACCATCTCTTTAAGGTTTCATGAGCCAAAGGGAAGAAGACAGAGAAGGAGACAAGAATGAAAATTATTTCTAAGGAATTTTTATCCAACACCAATGCCATCTCATCAGTTAATGATCTCTCAAAGTCCAAGAATCCTCTGAACAGGGCTTAGAAGTGACCATTTCCTATAGTTTAAGAGTCATATACACTGTAACCACACTCTTATTCTTTTACCTAAAGTGTCCTGAGTGGCACTGACTTGAGATCAACAATAACATGGTGCCTTATCTTACTAGAAAGTGGGATAGAGTTTTTACTGAGAAGGCCAGGTCTGGTTTCCCCTTAGATCTAGAGAGTCAATCGTCTACTCTCGCTGCCCTTCTGAACTGTGCGGGTGAAGTCCCTAGAGGGTAGGGGTGAGATGAGGTGACTCCATAAGAATATCTATATTAACACCAAGAAGAAGAAAGACTGATGGCTCCCAATCTGTGATCTCTGGACCCTTTGGGGCTTCAAAGTTACGACAAGGATTCTATATCGTTAAATGACTCAGTATAATAAATTAGCAAACATACTATAACTTCTATAGAATGAATAAGATATTTTACACATATTTATTGTTATTTTAAGGTATGTAGAGACTGTTGTGATTAAGCAAGGTGTCACAGTAGTGATTTGGTACTGGGTTGGTGTCAGGGTGACCTGAGTTCAAATCCTGCCCCAGACTAACCATGTGATCTTGGACAAGTCAAATCCTCTTTGGAATTGTTTCCTCATCTACAAAATGAGCGGGTTTCGCCTCTAAGGCTCCTCCCAACTCTAGATCCATGGGAGAAAAAATTATCAAAGATTCATTAATGGTCCATATCAATAGAACATAAAGTCTTCCTCCTATAAAATATATAATATCAGAGCTAGAAAGACCCTTAGTGATCATGTAGACCAACCTCCTCATTTGAATGATGACAAAGGCTCAGGGAGAGAAAGTGACTTGCCCAAGGTCACATAACTTAGTAACTTAATTGGCAAAAGCCTCCTCTTCAGCAAAATAAAATAATTTGAGTTTATTTTTGTAATGGGAAAAGGCAATGGCAAATATGATTCAAATCTGTTCTTGGTTGTTCTGATATGTATTGATCACCCGTGGTGTACTAAGCACTATATTCACTAACATAGCCTACTGTAGGAGTTTATATTCTAAGGTTGTTGAACATAGATACAGATTAAAATGTGTGACCTTGCTGTGCAGAAGAGGTTACTATCTTGTTTACAGTTTTATCAATAGTCTTTTGACAAAACACATGCAGACCTGTTAACCATTTTCCAGAAATTCTGCTCGAAAATGGCCTCTTTTGTTCCTTGATGGCCAATTATACTTCATCTAAGTACCATGATTCCAGTTAGGGTTTTCTCTTATTTTTTAGACCATTAGGAGGTGGCAGATTTCCAGCAAGGGATGGGAGGTGGGGGTGAGGGGTGGGAGAGAAGGGATGTTATCAACAATAACCAACTCTGTAGTTCATCTTGGGCAACAAAGAGTTAAGCTGCCTGGGCAAAACCTTGTCAATCACTAGAGACTATAGCAGAGATGAAAAACAAGACTGCACCTGTAAGTAGGCTGGCAATTTAAGAGACTCTGGTCAGCTATTTTTCTCTAGTGCTTTGTTCTCCCAGCTGCCTCTATGCTTTGGATGCAGGTGGAAGGATGGACTTTGCTATCTATAAAAAAATTTAATGGTAAAGATCAACTTCCGCTTCACCTCCCCAGGGGATCAAAGTTTTTTGAATGACTACAGAATATGGCAAAGTCCCAATGGGGCAGTGGTTTGGGATGCCAATTATCCCCTAGAAGAAAAAAAATAAGATTTCTGGTTGGGGTGCTTTTTAGCTTTCTTTCCATTTGTTTTGAGAGCCTTTATTTTTTCCATTTTGGAAGAAATAATGGCTACATGGAAAGACATGCCTTTACAGAGACAGGTCAAGCATTTGCTGAAATTAATGTTGCAGAATGACTGATGGGCATCCTTGTCGATGCTGTTGTGTAGAAGGTCATGCCAATGTTCAGTCACGGAACCGAGATAATAGCAACTTTATTGACTTTCTCCATTGTGGTTAGAGAGATCCATTCACTCTATATCACTGTGTACCTGGGGGCCATAATCAGTCCGGTACTGGCTGTTCTAGATGGCCTGTAAGATCCCTTGGTTTCAGAGAATCTGTGATTCTTAGAATTTCCTTTGTAACATGCCCACCAAGAGGTCATCTAGCCTTGCTTCCCTGGACCTGACATCCCCCTCCCCTACCACATGCACTCGCCTACTCTGGAAAGGGAACCTACTAGCTCCCAAAGTAATCCATTCTCTTTTGAAATAGCTCTCATTTTTGATGAATTTTCTGTTGCTTAAATCTAAACATGCCTCTTTGCAACTTTTATCCATTGACCATGAGCAAGTCATTCAAATTTTCTGAATCCACCTCCAGTGAATTATCGAACATGCCATGCCTCCTTTTCTGTATTTGTGAAATCCAAGAAGTGAGGGACCAGTTTCTGAGTGGTCAGTTATCTACTAACACTTCAGCTTAATTTGGGCATTATGCTTGGAGTCAGAAAGATCTGGTATCCACAAGGCCCCAGAGCTGAGGCTATAGCCCAGCTCGCCTGGAAACAAAAATGAGAGGCCAGGCTTGTGTGTTTTCAGTTTTACCAAGTAGAATCTGCAAGGAAGGTCATGGGCCTAGTGGCTCATAGATTGAGTTCTGGAAGAGACTTCTAACAGCAACTAGTTAAACCTTCTCATTTTATGATGTATAAACTGAGGTCTAAAAAGGTTAGGTGAATTGCCCAAGGCAGCACAAGTATAATTTTACATTCAAGAAATAGGGACAAGCCAATAAAGGCCCAGTCTTTAGTGCATACCAGTACATTCTGCCTGATACCAACCCACACGGCATCTTAATGAACTTGCTCCTGGAAATGCATTACAGTGTGTAATGGAAGGGCCCTTTCAGCATAATGCGTAGGTATCCTACAAATGTTTCCTGTCAGTTTACTATTTAGTGATGTAAAGCCTTCTGATTGGACAAGGAATCAGAACTGAATTTACATGTCAAAAGTTTGAAGAAATGGAAAGAGTGAAGAATAATCTCTTTTCTGGGGGCAAGTGAGGCAATAATCACTGAAAGCCTCCGGGTGGGGAGACAAATAGCAAATACTGCTATCAGTAAGGTCTTTTTCAACCCTAGATCTATGAACCAAAGAAGATATGTGATCTTACTCATAGATTCCACCTGGCAGACCTGTTCATACAAAAGTCTGGTCTACAAAGAAGCATCGCAAGTGAGATTTGAACCCAGTTCTTTGCCTCCAGAGTCAGTGCTCATTCCTTTATACCCGCATATAATGGATTTCTCTTATACTTTGCACCCTCTAATTCCTTACCCTTGTAAAATAAATTTTTCATGCTAAATCAGTCAGGGCCCTTCCAAGTGCGTACATCCATGATTTGAAGGTTACTGATTCAACATAGGTTGTGCCTGTCCTCCTCTGTGAAATAAGTGGGGACCAAAACAAAAGTTCAGGACAGGCTGGCATCAACGAAAGTCTTCATCTTTTCATTGGAAGGAACAACATTGACCAGAGAAGAATGTACTTTAGCTGCAATTCAATTCAATTCAATTTCACTAATTTCAGGCCCATTCAACTAAACAAACATGTTTCTAGTATGTGTAAGACATGGTGCTGAGTAATGGAGATTATACAGATGTAAAATGAGCCAGTATCTGCCCTTAAGGAGACTTACAATCCAGTATAGGATGAGGCATGCATACAAATTGCTATAATACAATTTAGAAAATGATTTCAATGCATAGAACAGTTCAACACGGAGAAAACTGTAGAGGGAGAAGCCCTGCCAGGATTTCTGTGAGAGCTCAAGAGTTCTGTATCTTCTAAGAAATTTCATCATGTTTGATTACCTCGCCCAGACAAAATGTAAGCTTCTTGAAGATAGAACTTTTTTCTTAGTGTCGTGGATCCAGGGTTGTACTGGAACCAGTTCTAATCAGCTTACACTAGCCAACAATTTATTGTTAAATTTTCAGTGTGAATATTTGCACATTGGACATTGGTAAACACTACCTATCAGGGCTTGATTTATTTTGTTGTTGTCATTGCTAATCTAGACTTAAGAAAGTGATAGAGAAAAATGTTAATAATGCAGATTCAATTTTAATTTACCCAGTTGGAAAGGCCTCTGTAATTTAGGATGAAAAATCCATTTTACAAAGAATAAGGAATCAGAGCGTGCACAGTATAAGAGAGGTCAGTTATAGGCAGATATGATGGAATCAGCACTGACTCTGGAGGCAAAGACCTGAGTTCAAATCCCACTTGGGATGTTTGTTTGTAGGCCAGGCTTTTGTATGTACAGGTCGGCCAGGTGGAATCTGTGCATAAGATCACAGCACATCCTACATGGACCCCTTTGTCAGTTTGGGGATGTCTATGAACCTCTTCTCAGAATAATGTTCTAAAATGAATTTTATGTATGTATATAAGAATATATGTGAGATATATACACATGTATACACACATGTGTATTTACATGTACATTTACATATAGACATACATATATGCACATTTGTGTGTATGTGTATATGTATGTGTTTCTATCTACACACACACACACATACACACACACACACACACGTACAAATATGGTAGTGGGCAATGGATAGAGTGCAAGGCCTGGAGTTGGGAAGATTCCTTCTGAGTTCAAATCTGGCCTCACTTACTAGCTGTGTGACCCTGGGCAAGTCATTTAACTCAGTTTACTTCAGTTTCTTTTTTTTTTTTTTTTGTAAAATGATCTGCAGAAGGAAATGGCAAACCACTCTGGTATCTTTGCCAAGAAAACCCCAAATGGGGTCACATAGAGACTGAAACACAACAACAGATGTATAGGTATATATTTAGAGACGTATAAGCTTACCAGGGAAGCCAATTATATTAAAATACATGCTCCCCAACTCAAAAATCCCTGAATTGGAGATGGCTCCTTGTACTTCGTTTGCAAAGGGATCCATCCATTGCCTCTTGCAGTTAGTAGTCCAAATCTGATGTTTCCAGGGGGAAGTAAACATGCATACACAGTCATGTAGGCGTTCAGACTGGGGCCTTTTGATTAATCTCACATATTAGAAGGTTAGATATTTCACCCAATCAAATGACATGCCAAGTTGCTATTTTAAGTGACTTTAACCTGTTGAACTCCAGTGAACAACTTCTGTATTTTTATCTCATGCTGCGCTTCCTTTGAAGCAGTAGGAAGATTTTTAGCAGTGAGGTAAAGAAAAAAATAACCAACACCTTCAAGAAAAGAGTCTAAAATAAGCCTCTGTTGTGATTATAAAAATACACAGATTTCCTTTGCTTCTCTGTTGGTGATTTTGAAGCCCACACATTAAGATGCTGCTGCGTGTGATATGCATTTATTTAGTTCTTTTCCATTTAACCTTTTAGGTCAGATCAGTGAGATTTCTTCCCTCACCCACTAGAAGATCATGTTAGGAATTTCTTGCTCACTCCCTTATGGTGATGGGTTTGAATCTAAGTATAAGTTGGCAGCTTGTTCTCCACCAGAAAAGCAGGAAATTTATCCAATTTTTTTTCAGAAATTAGGGCAATCATCTGATTTGGGGACCTCTTTCTGATCAAAGAGGATAATCTGATTGTGTGGGGTCTATGGGGTATTCAAGGAAGACTAGCACTTCCGGTGTGAGGGCTTGCCAAGTCGATTTCAGAGCTGCTCATCCAACTCTGGTGTCAACCCGGCACTTAGCTCTGGCCCTTGACCTCAGGAGGCTGTAGCTTGTGCAGTGGCCATACCCCAGTAAACAATCTGTGCAGATGGGCTAAACCAGGTTGAGGGTCACCAAAGGGACTCAAACCCATCAGTGAGTTAGAGGGGTGTCCACCCCAATCATGCAAAGACTTCCCCTGGCAGAATGAGTGAATGAAAATGATTTGTTCCAAAGCCCATGAAGGTGGCTGAAGCAGACACTGTGAAGCACTTAAAACCTGGTCAGACGTAAAGGACACTAAGGTCATCCAATGCATCCCAGGCCATTGCCTATCATCTTGACTTTTGTCTTGCCACTGGACTTTAGCCACTCTGGAAGAAACAGTGAGGCAGATGACTTGGTGGAATTCTGCCTCACTTAAATTCATTCACATGGAAGTCAAGACATTACCCAATAATATCATTGGTTCTTTTTGAAAACAAAGGACAAAAAATAGCAGATCTGTTTGTGGGAGAAAACTGAAAGGAAAAGATCCAGGGAGAAAGGGGTTGGCCTGAGGATGGTGAATGGGGCCTTACCCTCACTTTAGAGTTCAGGTCAATAATCTTAGGAGCACTATGAGAAGTGTCCCACCACCTGTATCAGCATCTTGGGGTAGAGTCCCATTTGCTTCATCCTAGTCAAAAACTTTAGCCAATCCCTTGAGCCAGTCTCCCCTTTGGAATGTCTTCACTTTATCTCTTCTATGAACATCATAGTCTAATTCATTTATATTAGCCCCTCGACTAGATTTTTAGGTCTTCAAACATATAGACTTGTGCCTTTTCTTATTTTTATATTCTATGTTCATAACATAGGGCCATAAATTTAGAACTAGATGAGACATCAGGGGTAATCTAACCCAACTATGTCTTTTATAGATGAGGAAATCGAGAGCCAAAAATAATAAGTGACTTACCAAAGGTCTTACAGTTAAGTAAGTAAAAGAATTGAGATTCCAAACCAGATCTTCTGACACTTAAAAACAATAGATGCTTAATAAATATTTGCTATTTGAATTTGTTGAGAAAAAAATGTAGATGCAATAAGGAACTAAGAATAACTTAATTAGTCCACAAGAATTTATTGAACCACTACTGTGCACCAAGCACTATGCTATGGGCTACAAATACAAAAAAAGGCAAAAACATTTGGAAACATAAGCCCTACCCTAAGAAATTAACAGGCCAGTAGTCTCAAAGGAAAGGCACAGGTCAGCAGAGAGATGGGGCTAGAGGAATGTACAGGGAAAGGTCTTTTGCAAAGGTCAGGTTTAAGTTGAGTCTTGAAGGAAGCCAGGAAAACTAGGAGCCAACAGTGAGAAGGAGAGAATTCCAAGACAGGCAGTGCAAAAGGCACAAAGCCCAGTAATAGGAATAGCCCAGTAACCCACTGTTGTAGATTCCCCAACTGGCTAATTTTGAAGTCCAACCTGGTCAGTGAAAAACCCAATCAGTGAGTCAATAAACATTTATTAAGCACCTACTATGTGCCAGGCAGGGCAGGTAGGTGGTACAATGGATAGAGTACCCCCCAAATAGGGTCATGAAGCATTGGGTATGACTAAAAAAAAAAAACAAAACAAAACAAAAAACAACTGAGCAACATTTGTCAGGCACTATGCTAAATTCTGGGGATACAAATTCAAACATGACAATCCCTGCCTTTAAAGAGCTTACAAGCTAATGAGGGAGGGTAATACACAAAAGAAAGCTGAAAAGGCACATATGGCATGGTATAGAAGTGAAAAAAGAATCCCAAATGAGTACAGTCAGATGGGAAGTGAAGAGATGATCTGTTCTGTCTCCTCTCTTTAAATGGAGAATGAGGAATTCACGGCTCTCTATCCAATCACAAGGGTAGAGGGTACAAATGAGATGTGAGTACCAAAGCTAATTGAATCTTGCAGGATAATGAGAATTCCCAGGGATGAGTTTACTGGAGGGGATGAGAGAGAAGCCAAAGAAATTTAAAATGAGTCAAAAATGAGGTGCTTCAGTACTTTCCTTCTTTCTACAGCTTGAGAACATTTATAATAGGAAGAGGTAACTACTATCAAATCTCCTCTCCCAAAGATTTGCCGATTTAAGACCTCCTTCAAGCATGCTCACTCGTCTGCCCCCAACATGCTCTTCAAACTTGGGGAGCTTGAAAAGTTAGCTCTTCTTTGGAAAAGGTTGGAGAAACCCATCATTATTATTACATTATAATTAATCAGAATTAACTAGTTCCTATAAGGAGTCCTGAGACAATAGAAAAAAGGACTAACATTTTGAAAGAGGTGATAAGGAAAAACCTGAAACTGCTGGAGAGGATGGGGAGGAAGGGATGACGGGCTACCCTTGGCATCCAGGAATCAGAATTAAAGAACAGAGTGATAGGGAAACTTGCAGAGAAGCTGTTGAAAAGAACCTTGTTATTGTTGTTGCCTATCTGACTCTAAGTGGCCCCATGGACATGAGGTTTCTTGGCAAAGATATTGGAGCAGTTTGCCATTTCCTTCTACAGTGTGCCCCCACTTTACAGATGAGGAACTGAGGCAAACAGGGTTAAATGATTTGCCCAGGGTCACACAGCTAGTAAGTGTCTGAGGCCAGACTTGAACTCAGATCTTTCTGATTCTCACTGTGGTGCTCTATTCACTCTACCATCCATTCAGCTGCCTCTGAAAAAAAGCTTAACCTATTTCAGAATTTTGCCAGGAAGTCTCTGCCTCTTACATATAAATTCATTGATTTTCATAAATTCTTCATTTCTGGATTCACTGAAAGTACAAATTAAGCAACCCTTAGATTATCCTTTCTTGCTTTTTTCTACTTTTGTCTAAATAGTTGTTTGGTTTTGTTTGTTTGTTTTTGTTTTTTGTTGGTTTTTTTTTTTTTTACCACTTATTAGATCATTCTGGTAGTTTTCCACCTTCCTAATTGACTTTTTGTGGTTCCATCCCCTTGCCAACAAAGATCTGTATAGTCAAAGCTATGATGTATGACTGTGAGAGTTGGCCTATAAGGAAAACTGAGTTCTGCAGAATCATTGTTTTTAAGTTGTGGTGCCGGAGAAGACTTTTGAGAGTCCTTTGAACAGCAAGGGATCAAATCAATCAACACTTAAAGAAATAAATTCAAGCTATTCACTGGAAGGTCAAATACTAAAACCGGAGCTTCAATACTTTGGCCACATAATGAGAAGATGGGACTCATTGGAAAAGTAGTTGGGAAAGATTGAAGGGAAAAGGAAAAGGAGGTGGCAGAGGGTGAGATGAATCAATAGCATGGAAACATGAACATGAACTAGGATAGACTTTGAGAAATAGTGGAGGATAGAAGGGTCTGGTGTGCTATGGTCCATGGGGTCATGAACGGTTGGATACCATTGAAAGACTCAACAACAAAGGGTCCTATAAGTGTGACAGCCCATTAATTTCATCTTTTTGAGGCAAGATAAATGACCTTCCAGACACCTGTCACCCCTGACCTACTGGAATGCTTTTCATTTGTCATGAGATCAAGCAGGATGATTCTGCATCAAAGGGGTCATAGACCAAAGAGCAGTAAGGGACTTTTGAGATCATTTATTCCACCTTCTCATTTTACAGGTGAAGAAACTGAAGCCCAGAGAGGTCAGAGTTCATTCTACTCTATGGAATATGAAGGCATAAAAGGACTCCTAAGGTCCTAATAAGATGTCAGTGATCAGAAGCTTCAGAACTTCATTACAGGTCAGCATTCATATCTGTATTTGGACTGTAGAATTGAGCTTTGCAGGCCTAACCTTCATGATCCTTCTTGACAGAGCTCAATAAGCTCTTAAAAACAAAACAAAACAAAACAACTTTCTAAGGCACTTGTCATAAAATACAACAAATTGTAGCTATTTGTGTATTGTTGCCTCCCTGGACTGGAAGGTCACTGAGAACAGGGATTGTTTCTTCCTCAGCACCAAGAGCACAGTAGGTGCTTCTTGAATGAATGGACAGATAACTCATATGGTATATTATGGAAATGTTGAATGATGAAATTAATCTGTGTTTATTTTTTTATTACTTGTCCTTCTCTACCCAAGTTGTCATTCTGCCAGTCAGTGGCCAAAACAGACATATTTTAGTACCTCCTAAGTCTCTAGAATAGTTCTGTGCATCATACCCTACAGACAATGCTCATGGAACATCCACTTGGTTTACAATCAAGACTGAATAATCTAGGTGCCATCTCTATAGCTATTGTGGATTTCCTGGAACTTTGAGATGGCACGCACAAATAAAGTGTAGTCATGTGTGAAAGGCAAATGTGTAGAATGTTTATTGCCCATCATAGTTCTACTTTTTCCAATCAAAGTACCACAGAAAACACTTCAGAAGTAGGCACAAATAGCTGTTGGATCCTTCTGTCTCCTGGCCTAACTTTCGTGGAAGTTGACCCAGACCAATACTAAGAACAACTTGAAAGCAGTGCTGAAAGGGTATGAACAAACAGCACTTATTAAATATGAGTGTTCCAAATCCCTAATTATAGGTAAAATTAAAATCCAAACACCTCACATCCGAAAAATTGGCAAAGATAAAAAAATTGGAAATAATCAACGTTGATGGGGATTATGGAAAGAAAGGCACACTAATGCATTGTTGGAAGAGCTGGTACAACCATTCTGGAAAGCGATTTGGGGTTATTCAAATAAAGTGACTAAACTGTTCATACCCTCTGACTCAGAGTTTCCACTGGTAGACATAAACCCCAAGGAGGCCACTGACAAAAAAAATGCTTCCTATACACCAAAATATTTATGGTACCATTTTTTTGGTGGAGCATAGAGTTGGAAACAAATCAGATGCCCATTGACTGGGAATGCCTAGACAAATTGTTGTACGTGAATGTAATGGAATATTACTTGTACTATAAGAAATAACACAGCATTTCTATAGTGGTTTGGGGTTTTGGTTTTTTTTTTTTGAGGTAATCAGGGTGAAGTGACTTGCCCAGGATCACATAGTTAGAAAGTGTCTGAGATCAGATTTGAGCTCAGGCCTTCCTGACTCCAGCTAGCTTACCTGCAATATATCCATGCCCAATGATTCTCCTTCTCTCTATAGAGACAGACCCAATTACAGAGATATCTATTCTTTGAGCCTTGTCTATACATTTAAATAATCCATGTGGACATGGGCACACATCATCCACGAGCATACATTATTCTATATTAAAATTATCCATTATAAAGGATGATTAGGTATGGGGTTGGAGATACAAAGGGAAATACAGGTGGTATAAAAAGAAAAGATCAATAAAAATGTTTAAAGGATAACATGAATTCATTTTTAGATTTTGTTTTGATTTCCTCAAGAATGTGAACATACTGGATTTCTTCCATCAGTTGTACTTCATGTACCTCATACAGAAGAACATTTGTCAAACTAAGATTGGCAGGGCCCTCCCTAGGGTGAATGGGGTGATCCTTTCAGACTGAGCACAGGTGAAAAAGGATTCTTCTAGGCTGTGGCTTCACCAGCTAGTCCATAAAAGAACTAGGCTCCTTTACATGAGTGCATATGTAAATCCAATACAATTCAACCACTATTCCAGGCCATTTCCAAACTCCCTCCACTCTAGCCATCTTTCTCAAACTCTTCTCTCTAGAACCACCCATTTCCAGGTTTGCTTCTGGATCCTGGGCTTTGATAGGAGAATTTTCACCATATGTTGCTTGAAACCAGGCTTTTATGTCACTTCTTGGCCATTGCCAGATAATATTACCTCCATTCTTCCCATCCTACCCTGCCCCTCTACCACATTTAATTCTGATGGATGAGCTTTCTCCCTATCTTAGCAGGACCCATGCTGCCACCTGCATATGCCCCTGCTCTTTCTATCCCACTTTATGCATTGTCTTTCCCCATTAGAAAGATAAGTTCCTTGAAGGAATGTACTCTTGCTTACTTATATTTTTATCTCTAGCAATTAGCACATAGTTTAATACATAGTATTCACTTAATAAGTGCTTTCCTTCAAGCACCTACGAAACTCAAGGCACTGCTTCTGCTAAGTACTGGAAATGCAAAGACAAAAAAATGGACCATACCCTCCTGGAGCTTACATTCTGAGTGGGCACACACACACGCGCACACACACACACACACACACACAAATAAGTAAAAACAAAATAATTCAAAGGAGATAGCCTTAAGAATTGGAGGGAGGGAAAATAAGAGGAAAGGCTTCCAAGGTGTACTTTGAAGAAAGATAAAGTTTCTTGGAAATAGTCGTAAGGAAAATGTACATCATGGACCTGGGAGATCATTTGTCCAAAAGAATGAGGATGAGAGAGAATGTCTTGAAGTAGAACATACGTGGCTCATAGAGCAGATAGAGCAGCATGTTTTAATGAAAGCAGTATAAAGACAGGAAATACATATATACATACATACACACACACACACACACACACACACACACACACATATATACATCATCAATCAGCCCATAAATCTCTTTATCAGCACCAAAGCAAGTAGGGCAGTACTTCCTCAACCCTCCCCCATGTTTTCCCCACTTCTTTTCCATTTTAACCTCACTTCACCTGCATAAAAATTTGGGAGGAGATTGGGGGTGATGAAAGGGGACCATGGCAGGAAGGAAACATTTACATTGTATGAGTTGTCAGTGGCACTGAGGATTGTTCTCTTGTTAAAAAATGGTAAGAATCTCTACATAATTTCTCTGGGGAACACTTAGTTTTGACTTAGCAAGACTTAGCAAAATGGAAGACAATTATTTACTTCTAGTGACAAATGATCATGCCAGAAGGCACCTAAAAAGCATGTCCAATGACTATGAAGCCTGGGTCAAGAAACTGAAGACCATGGGGCACAGATTATATTTTCCTCCTCATTGCTCAATGAAGACAAAAAATGCAAAACAGGAAAAAAAAATAATTGGTGAAGTAAACATCTGGCTAAGGAGGTGTTGTCTGAGGATAGAATTAGAACTTCTGGACCATGGCTTAAAATATAGAAATGACAAATTCATGGCCATAGGTGGAATACACTTAACAAATGTTTATGAATGTATTTCATGGGTATTTTGCAATTCATTAAATTAAATTGAAACATAATGACAGAGGGAGACTACGTATATGTTCAGCTTAGAGATCGTGGTTGTTTAGTTGTTGTCCTTTGTATCTGAAGAGGACCAAAATGACATCAACGTACAATGTGCTCAACTGTGACTGATCAGACCAACACAATCTCAGAAGGCTCCTTAAGTTGGGCACAAATAGTCCATGTGAATATTTGGAGTGGAGATGTCTCTAAATTTGTGCATCTCACGTTTCTTTTGAGCTACTGCAATTCTGCTTTCCTCATGGAGCACAGCAACATCTTTGATGTAGACATGCCATGCTGGGCAGTCCTGTGCCTTACAATCAATTCCAAAGTTCTTCAGAGATCCTTGTATCACTTCTGAATTCTGTGTGAGTACTTGCCTTGTGGAAGTTCTCCTTAAAATAGTCTTTTAGGCAAACATAAGTCTGGCATTGCAATAACATGGCCAGCCCATAGAAATGGGCTCTCCACAGAAGAGTTTGAATGCATGGCAGTTTAGCTCAAGAAAGGACCTCAGTGATTGGTACCTTATATTGCCAGGTGATCTTTAGAATCATCCAAAGACAATTCAGATGGAAGTGATTCGGTTTCCTGGCATGGCATTGGTATATACCGTCCAGTTTTCACAGGCATATGACCATGAGGTCAACACAACTCTGTAGACCTTCAGTTTAGTAGGCAGCCTAATACCTTTTCTTTCCCAAACTTTCCTTTGGAGCTCCCAAACACTGAGCCAGCTCTGGTAATCAGGCTTATCATCCCTGGGAAGTATCCTGCCAAGATAAGTGAACTTTTATTCACAGCATTTAAAATTTCTCCATTTGCTGTAACTGATGCTTCCTTGTATAGATGATACGGTGCTGGCTGGTGGAGAATCTCTATTTTCCTGGTGTTAATCATCAGATGCCACTACACCTCGGTTTACATACAAAAATGTTCACAACCTTGCTTGCATCACCCACAGATATTCCACTTGCATGATCAAGAACTAACCCTAATTCCATTGTCCAATCATAATTTCCAATCATTCCATCTCTTCCCATGTTTCACTCCCTTCAAACCTTCCCTATCTTCACTGTGACCTGAAATCCCTCTACCTATGTCATTTTGCTTTTCTGCAATTTCCTCCCTTTTCAGTATCAGTTCTCTAATACACCAAATGTTTAACACCTGACTTTCTAGGATAAAATTTTCACAAGCACACTTTAAGGTTTAATCTGCATTAGTAACATTCTCTTTATCACCTTCTTAAAACTAGACAATCAACAAAATAATAGATCAAGCTCTGATATGTAGCCTTACTCCTTCATGCACATCCTTTGTTCCTATTCACATGATGCTGAATGGAGCTAAAGAAAGAAAGTCTCCTGACCATGCTAATCTACTACAAATGGTATTTAATGTCAACTAGACTGGAAAAGGAAATGGCAAACTATTCTAGTGCCTTTGCCAAGAAAATTCCATGAATAGTTGATCCACTAGATCAGGAAGAATTGGACATGACTGACTGACAACAACAACGTCAATTGGGTTTTTGATACTGCAGGGCAATCCTTTTACTCCTCCCTAACTGATTTGCTCTTCCACCCTACACAATAACTGTTCCAAACATCTTCCTTCTTCAAGCCTCCCAACAGTCCCCCACCCCTACAGTTTCAGCTAATGCCTTCATCTCCTTTTTTATTGTAAAATTCAAGACTCTCTGCCAAAAACTCCTGCTTATTCTCCTGATGTCATCCTCCATCTTTTTCTTGCATATTTTAGCCCTTTATAAAAAAGTGGCCCTTATCCTTACCAAAGTCAAACCCTCTATATACACACTTAACTCTATCCTTTTCTCTAGCAAATAGCTTCCACCATCATTCCCTTCCATTCTAATCTTCAATCTTTTCCCTTCTACTAGTTCTTTCCCTGCTACCTACAAATATACCTGTCTCCCTCTCTTCAAAAAACCTTCACCAAATCCTATTGAACCTGCTATAATTCTACACCTCTCCTTATTTTCTTAACAAAAAACTTGAAAATGCTGTCACTACTCACTACCTCTTCTCTTTCTTTTCATTTTGTTATTTACCCCCGCCACATGACTTCTGAACTCATCACTCAATTGAACTGTTCTCTCTGAAATTACCAATGATATCCTAATGGCTAAATCTAATGGACTGATGCATAGTGAAGTCAGCAGAACCAGAAGAATAATTTATGCTACCAGAAAAATATGGACTTTTATAAGCTAATAATGAACAAAATAAGCAGAACTAGAAGAACAATTTATATAATAGCAACATTATAAAAAAGACAACTAGGATAAACATTTATTAGGTGCCTAAAATGAAGCAGGTACCATGCTAAGCACTTAACAAATATTATCTCATTTAATTATAATAACCGCAGGTATTAACTGCTATTACAATCCTCATTTTACAGTTTAGGGAAACTGAGTCAGACAGTAGTGAAGTAACTTGCTCAAGGGCACACAGCTAGTCAGTGTCTGAGGCCAAATTTGAACTCAGGTCTTACCTGAGTCTGGGCCCAGTACTCTATGCAAAGCACCACCTAGCTGCCTAAAACAAGCTCTGAGAGCTGTAAGAGTGATGATCAATGACTATTCATGATTCTAGGAAACACATAATGAAACATGCTTATCTTGGTGAAGGGATGATGGATTCACTGATTCAAGAAGCAGAATGAGATGTACGCTTGGTTTTCTTATAGCCACTGAGAATTAGCTTTATTTGTCTATGCATTTGTAAGAAATTTCTTTTTCTTTTTTTTTCCAATGGAGCAAGAAGGTGAGAATATAAATTTATGTTAATTTTTAAACGGTAGGGGCTGCTACCAATGTGAAATGTTGCATGCATTTTCAAAAAGGGTAACTATATTATTAGTTATTCTTTATTGTTTTACCTTGTTACAAGAGCCCTCTCATGAAGTGGGAATGATCTGCAAATATTTGTCATGTAAAAGCAAAGCTCATCCAAAAAACTAAAAAGAAAAATCTACTAGACTCTTCTCAATCCTCATTCTCCTTAGCATCTTCATTGTATTTGACACTGTTGACTACTTTCTCATTTTGAATATTCCCTCCTCTTTGAGTACTGGAAACTGCTCTTTCCTGGTTCTTCTGTCCAACTATTTCTCCTCAGTCTTCTTTGCTTATTAATAGTCAGAAAACACAAACCAACTGTGGGTGCCTCTTCAACTCTATCCTAAGCCCTCTTATTTTTTCTCTCTTTACTCTCTCACCAGCCCCCATAGGTTCAATCACCATCTCTGTGTGGTTTCCTCAGACTACTTTCATATTTATTTCCAGTTTTAATCTTTCTCCTGAGCTCCAGTCACTGATCACCAACTGCCTATTGGTCATTTCACACTGACTGTCCCATAGGCGTCATCCTCTCCCAAACCCATCCTTCTTCCAAGTTTGCCTATTACTGTTACCTAGATCCACAACTTATGATCATCCTCACACTCTTATTTACCCCACATGGCCAATAGTTGCCCATTCTTATCATTTCTATTTCCATAATATCTCTCACGTATGTCTCCTTTTCACTCACATAGTCACCACACTAGTTCAGATTCTCTCTTATTTCCTGGACTATGTCAGTGACCTCTTCTTTGGTCTGGGCTTCCTGCCTCAAAATTCTCCCCTCTCTGATCCATCTTCTCCAGAGCTGCCAAAGTGATTTTCCTAAAGGCAGGCTATGATCATGTCACTCAACAAACTCTAGTAGTTTTCTCTGTTGCTGTTTGATATTTCAAGTTCTTCACAGTCTGGATTTTTCTTACCTTTCCAGTCTTCTTACGCTTTACTCCCCTTGTTACTTTCTTCATTCTGCCCCAATTGGCTTATTGAATGTTTTGATCCACAGAATGTACTCATGGACCTAACCTCTGCCACTAAAGAATAAAGAATTGGATAGAGTATTTATAGAAGTCTTTGCTGAAGGTCATACAATTGTGGGAGCATTGTCTGAAGGAAAGAAAAATATCAAAGATGTAGAGAAAATCTCAAACTTTAACAGTAAAAAAATTGATTGAAAGAATATTAATAACTACTGTCTTATCTGCCAACTCTAGTATCTATGCAAAATATTTATGGGGATAATATATACATAAATTGAGGAAATCCCAGTGATGTGTGTGTGTTCGTCCTTCATTTCCAAAGAAGACCACACATCAGAGAAATGATGACATGACTTGCACTTGACTTTGTTTTGAGTGAGGAAGGGTTGTGCAGGTCACCAGCCTCACTTCTCCTCCAGAGACATCTGAATCCAGTGACCAGATATTCATCAGGATGACTGGAGATGACCCGGGATGAGGCAATTGGGATTAAGTGACTTGCCCAAGGTCACACAGCTAATGAGTGTCAAGTGTCTGAGGTGAGATTTGAACTCAGGTCCTCCTGACTCTTGCACTGGTGTTCTATCCACTGCACCACCTAGCTATCCCCCCGGTGATGATATTAGTAGGATTTAGCAAGTGATTTTCAACAATAGATCACATCTTACTATCTCAAAAGTGACTTTATAAGATTCTATTATGCTTATTGTTTATTAATTATAGATAAGTATTTGACTCATTAGGCTCTTATACAATATGTCTCTCATTCACATATCAATTATGATTCATTATTTCTTGAAATATACAGAAATAATTCCATGGAATAACCTTCTGATAATAAATATCCCATCTTCATCCCCACTTCTTAAATCTTCAAAGAATGAAAAAATATTTATTAAGCACTTAATGTTTGTCTATTTGAGGGGAGACAACTACTATTTGGGAGGCTTAGCTGCAGGGTGGTTGACAATGCCCAGGTATTTGAAGGGCATCCGTAGGAGGGTATATAGGTGCAGTGATCCTTCATCTTACCAGGAGTAAAGATATCTTTCAAAGGAAAGATAAAAAATCAGTAACTCAAGGCAGGAAAAAAAAGATATATCCTTTAGTCAGAAGAGAGAAAGAATAAAAATAGAACTGATTCAAGACTATATTTTATCTTTCTCACTGCACTTTGAAAATCATGTAATCTTTCTTGATATTCAGTGACTTGATCAGCATGCACCTATGATGTCCAAGCCCTGTGCTAGGGAGGCAGTCGGAATGCAAAGATACTAGCAATATATCCCCTACTCATCTTCATGGTGTGAGTAGCTAGATCCATCACATTGCCAGGGGGTGGGAGTGGTATGGGCCCACAATCATTGGGAAGTAAAGAGTAGTTGTGAAGTTTCCACTGAAGCACAGTCTCTGACTTCCTTTCAGGAGGTCAAATGGGTGATGTAAGCATGGGATGTAAACACTGATAGGAAGAAAAGATACCAGTGGAATCTGTAAGGGTACGGCTACAGTGCCATATTTTGGTCCTCTCCAGACACTCTGGAGCCCAGTGAGATTCAAGGCTCAACTCAGTTACCAACTCTTCCATGAAACCTTTCCTGATTCAACCCCACCCAACCCTTCTTAGCTTAAAATAGTCACCCTCTCCTCAAGTTTTCCCAGATCAAAATGGGAGTCTATTGCCCTATCATAATATTGCTTGTATTTTGCTTATGTATTTATATATAGCATCCTTCAAGTAGACTAAAAACTCATTAAGGGCTAGAACTGTGTTTATACATCTTTGTGTTTTCAGTGCCTAACACAATGCCTTACACATAGATTAATAGATACTAATTGAATCATTGAATGTCAGGAATAAATGGATGATTTTCATGGTTACCAAGGAAAAAGATAGCTTTGGATTATTTCTATTACTGTTCTTTCTCTTTTCCTTTTAAAAGATACATTTTTTAATGACTACAAGTTATTTATCTTTTATCTTTCCTTTGAAGATTTTCTGCTTTGCCCCTCCCTAACCACTTTTCCCCCCTGCTGATTACCATCACACCTGGAAGAATGTGTGCTTTCTTAAGAATGTTGAGTTTGGATAAAATTAACTGACATTTTGGTAAACTAGCCTCAGATCTGTGTTCCCTTATACAATCTTTTCTTTAAGGTGATACAAAGAGCCTTCCCTTCTTGTCTAAATACAGTTATATCTCACTCTCTCCTGGGTCTTAAAGGCAAATATTCCTAAAAAACTGTAAAATGAATTTCTATCAATAGCTATTTAGAGGGAAAGGCTCAAGCAGTTCATGAAAGCAGGAAAAACTTTGTGTATTGGATAGCTCCTGAGGCTTGCCTTGCAGGAAACTAAGGATTCTAAGAGATTCAGGGGAGGAGGGAATCTATTCTGGGTATGGCAAGAGATTAAGTATCATGTATGAGGAGAAGTGAAAAGATCAATGTGGCTACATAGTAGTATCAATAGAAAGCAGTTATGTGTAATAAGGCAAAAAAAGTATGTTGGAGTCAGGTTGTGAAGGGTTTCAATTGCCAAGTCAAGCTTATTTGATCTGGGGGTAATAGGGAGCCACTGACATTTACTGAGTAGAGGAGGATGACATAGTTAGACTTAAGTTTAAGGGAAATTACTTTGGCAGCTGTGTGGAATCATGTTTAGTGAATTTTTAGATGCCATTGTAAGGTAGTAGTGGTGGTGGTGGTCATGTACATATGTATATGTATGCACACATATGTGTGTGTGTGTGTGTGTAAGTTGTACATGTAGGCTATGTGTACCCACATGGGGCTGTCTAGATGTGACTCACAAGGAGGCATGAAGATAGATCTCCAGTTTCCTCCACTTGTTCTTTACCAAAGGAGACTTTAATACCTTCCAGAAGGAAGAGCAGGGTATCAGCACCATAAATATATTCAATCTGCTTTCCTCAGAAAGGAGGTACTGGAGTAAAATTATCTATTTCCCACGCCTACATATTGTTAGTCTGGGGAAATAATTTTAGGTTCAAGACACTCTCCTGTTTGCTATCCCTTAACGGGGAAAGAGTGCCCCAAACTATATATCAAAGGATTTAACTCCCCATCAAATGCCAGTTACAAAAGACTAAGCATAGTAACTGATGAGTAAACCCATTTATCCAAGCCAATAGCAAAAAGAATATCAGAGAAGGTATACATATGTGAATATACTAGAAAAAAAAAGAGTGAATGAGCTCTCCTCTTAGAAGTGACATATTTCAGTTCAAGCAAAAGAGAGTCCCAGATCTCACCCAAGAGGAAATTTCTAGAAGTCTCTAGCATGGTATACTGGGAATATGGATATGATTGAGGTGCCAGTTCCTCTACATGTTGACTTCTTCCCAGACTCTTTCTCTTGAAGATGGAAGTCAAAAGAACAAGAGCTACTAGTTTCTTTCAAGTCCTGACTAACTCTGCCCCTCATGCAGGCTCAAAGTATTGAGTAATCAGTCTCTAATAACGTGGAAAGTCTTTCGCAATTGGACTTTGAACCCTTGATAACAAAATGAAACTAGGAGGGAAAGTTAGCACACTCGCAGTGTATTATAGTCATTGTCAAGATCTTAACAGGTTGGAACAACAGGTCAGTTGAAATTTAATAGAGATAAATGGAAATATCTTTGATTGTGTCTAAAATTCAGTTGTACAAATAAAATAGAGGTTTATGACTAGAAAATAATTTGTGTAGGAAAAAAATTGGGAGATTTTATTTAGCATGCTGCAAGCTTACTGGAAGGTAAGAGTGTAGTATTGTAGCCCTTCCACCCCACAGGCAGTTCAATTGTAAGTTGCATTCCAAGCCTTAGTGTCCAAAGGGAGGAAGAGGATGGTCTGGTGAGATCCAGTCTGCAGCTGTGAGTGCTCTGGGTGCCACGTTTTTAGGAAGCACGCTGCCAAGACATAGAGTATTCAGAGGAAGACGATTTTACCAATGATAATGATTGGCAAGGAAACTGCCACCTTATTGGTACGGTGAACTGGATAAATTTAGCCTGGAGAAGGCTTACTGGGGGGTACAATAACTATGTTCAAGCAATTGAAATGGTGCCATACAGAAGGTTAAGGAACAATGGATGAAAATTCATGATGCAGCCAAAAAAGCACTAGATTTGGAGTCAGGGAACCTGGGTTCAAGTTCAGACTCAAATCTGGCTAGATATATGACTTTTCAAGTCCTCAGTTCTCTTATCAGTAAAATGAGGAGATGAAGTTGAAATAATTGATTGTAGGGGCCCTTTCTACCTCTAAATCTAAGACCCAAGTTGTTTCATAGGAATATTTCCCTAACAATTTGAATTATCATAAAGTAGAATGGCCTCCTTCAAGAAATAATAAATTTCCTCTTACTAGAGGCCTTCAAGCAAAGGGTAGATTATGTCTCTATAAAGACATTAGAAAGGGGATTTCTGTAAAGTTATAGGTTGAACTAAGTACTCCCTGAGGTTTCTTCTAACTGAAATTTTATGATTCTGTCTCTCTAGTAAATGCCATAGTTAAGTATTATTAACAGATACTTAAATGCAATAGAGATTCTCTTGTTTGAAAGGAATTTTGCGGTAAATCTTTTTTATGGAGAGAAGAATCCTATTGTAACATCTCTGAAATCTGAACCTAATCATCAATGAAAAAGAAAGAGATTTAACAAAAGGAGGCATTAGAACATTCCTGGAAAATTAATTATAATACCAACCAGACATAAGAAGGATATTCAACTTGAAAAAACCCTAAACAACAGAAACACAAGAAAGTTCAATAAATATACCTAAAAAGGAAAGAATGACCTGGGAAAATTACTCCATATCTAGGAACAATGTTTTTAAAAAATACATGCAAAAGGAGATTCTGACCAATTTCATCAAGGGGGGAAATAGAAGTAAGAGATGTTTTTCAAGCACAAAAGGAGACAAAATTGAAGTAGATTTCAAAGAAAGATGAGAAGTATAATGGAGGAACAGGCCTAAAACACCATGGACAAAACTCCTTAGCTGCCTTTACAAATGAATCAACATGTTTTAATGTGACTAAATTCTAGAACAGAATCATGCATAAATGAAGATATTGGAAGTGGGAGGCAGAAGGGAAATAGATGGTGACTCTTACTCTCAGCAAAAAGAGAGGCTGATGAAGAATGGGAAAGGTGGCAGAGGAAATGACTGACAAAAAGGGGGATGGAAGCAATAGAGTTTTACCCAACAGGGACTGGGGATCTCACTGACGAGCAATCCTATGGAAGGAACAGGGATATGTCTATAATGGAAGGTGAGAAAATTATCATGGGTCTAATCAGGGGGTAGTTAGTGCAAAGGGGGATCTTTTTCTCTGAAAGTGTTGTTAATCCTTGACTCATCTTGACTCAGGAGAAGGAAAATTGGAGCTCCTCTGGGTAGCTAGCATCTTGTATGGTGGAAGAACATAGACCAAAAGACAAGATTGCATGCCAATAGGAAGGAGAATGATCATGAGAAGAGTAGGGTTAGAACTGCATCACATGATTTGAGATGCAGGGTAATTTCTGTCCTAAGGTTATGCATCTCTCTTCACTACTTTCCACATTAACTGATAATTCTGAGAGGTACAACAAAAAAAAGAGGGATGTGGAGGGATGGCAAGAGAGCTTGTGTGAATAGGGTTGGATCAAGTATATTAAGAAAAATTGATCATAGGGACAAAGTATTAGCTTAAAAGAGGAAGGGGAACAAGAAAAATCCTAATTTTTTTAAATGACACAAATGAAGGAAAGCATAAACCTATAATAATTTAAATGTAGATATGTTAAATAATCCAACAAGATGAAATAAAATGGCAAATTGAATAAGAAAACAAATATCCACAATTTGTTGCTTATAAGGAACACATCTTAAAGCAAAGAAATGTGTAAAATAAAAATGAGAGGCTGGAATAAAATTTACTAGGCATCAAGTGAATTTTTTAAAATGTAAGAGCAGCAATCATAGTATAAAACAAAGTAAAAATAAAATATAATGTGAAGAGAGGTAATCAAGAAAGTTATATTCTGCCCAAGGAACCATAGACAGTGAGATAACATCAATATTAAACTTCTGTTTTTCAAAGAGTATAGCATCTAAATTCATAAAGGAAAATTAAAAAATTGTAAAAAGCTATAGATGGTAACATAATAATAGTTAGGAGACTTTAATGTTCCTCTTTCAGAGCTGGACAAAGCTAATAGGAAATTAAAGAAAAAAGAGAATTCAAAACATTTTTGGATAAATTCAAGCCCAAAATTCAAAGAACCTTCAAAATGAAGTGACTTATATATATTTCTTAACACCATGTGGAAATTTTACAATAATAAATCATGTATGAGGGCATAGAATAGTTGTAAATGTAAAATAAATGTAAAATGTAAAAATAAACAGAAACACTAAATATGCCCTTATAGACTATAGCATAATAAAAAACATTGATTAATTCAGAGAGCATAAAGAAAAAATATAGACTTAAATAATCACTTAATAAAATCCTGAGTAATATGTGGTTCATATAACTGAAATAATAACTGTATCATAATGAGACTATGCTAAAATTTCTGTGGTATAGCAGAAAAAGTTCTCATAGGGAAAACTATATCACTGGCAAATATAGATTAACAAAATAAAAAAGGAAGACTTAATAAACTGAATATATATTTTTTAAAAGAAAGCTAACAAACTCCAAATAGATAGAAAAGAGAAAATATTCTAAATTGGAAGTGAGATAATTTAGAAAACAAGATTGTTATAGAACCAGTGAATAAAACTAAAAACTATGTCTTCAGAAAGACTAAAACAATTGATCAGCATTTGTTCACTCTGACTTGAAAAGGGGAGGCAGAAATTAAAATCAACAAAATAAAAACAATTATCATGGTGAAATTATCATAGGACCAGAGAAATAAAAAGAATCACCAAAATCTACTATATCCAGTTATATATCTACAGATGAGAATACAAAAGAAATATATTACCTTCAAAAAAGTAAAATACTCAGACTAACAGAACACCAAATAAAGAGTTGGATTATTTAAATCCAGTCTTAGAAAAAGAAATAGAACAGCTGTAAAGATGTTTCCAAAGGAAAGAATTTTTCTTCTATTTATAGAATTCTATCAAGCATTTTAAAAACAGCTAACATGCAAATAATTTTAAAGAGAGAAATAAATTACTCTGTCAAACTCTTTTTATGAGACAAATATATCCCTAACCAGAGAAAGACAAACCAAAGAACAAGAACAATGTCCAGTTTCACCAATGTATATCTGTTAAAATATTCTAAATAAAATTATATCACAAAATCTATGGCAATGTCTTCAAGAAATCGTTCATTATGGTCAAGTTGAAGTTATACTAGGAATTCAGGGATGAGTCAATATTAATAAAATAGTTATCAGGACCATATTAAAAACAAAAATCGTGTATCATCTCAATAGATGGAGAAAAAGTCAGCAACAAAGTACAATATTCATTGTAATAAAAATATTACAAAATATAAATGCAGAGGATTTTTTAATTATTAAAAAAAACTATCTAAAACCAAAAGTAAGCATTATAAGCAATGAGAACAGAGAATTTTTTCCAGAAATTACAAGAACAAGCAAGCCTGCCCCCCATTCTCTGTTTTTATTTAATACAATTCTAGAAATGTTAGCAAGACAAGACAAATAAATTAAAGGCAGAAAGAGAGGGAAAAAAACCAAAACTATACCTATTTGCTGCTGACATAATGGTTGACTTAGAAAATCTTAGGGAATCAGCATAGGTAATGATGATAATAATGAGACAAGGAATGACAATAACAATGTAGCAAATGAACACAAATGAATTGCAATGATAAACTAATAAGAACTTGTAATACGTAATAATGAATAGCAAAGTTATAGGCCACAAAGTGAATCGAAAAAATAAAAACAAAATCTAAGAAACAGTTATAGAAAGGAAAGTCACATTTTTTTTTATTATTCTCATAAGTCACATTTTAAATAACCACAAAATACATAAAATGTTTGGAGAGCTACTAAAAAACTTGAAAGTCTCAATAGTTAATCCTAAATAGTAATTTAAAGAACAAATCAGAGAAATAATAATTTTATTAACCATCATGACAATAAGTAGATAACATACCAAAATTTTTGAGATTCAGCCAGAACAGCCCTTAGGAGAAAGTGTTTATCTCCAAACACTTGCATCATCAACAACAAAAAAAGTGGTATACAACTTTAAAAAAAAAACCCTAAAAAACAAACAATTTAAAATCCTGAATTACACACCAGATAGAAATCCTGAAAATCAAAAAAGAGATAAATAAAACTGAAAGCCAAAACCAAATTGAATTAAAAAGTAAAATTGAGTTTTCAAAATAGATGAGCAATTAACTAACTTAATTTAATAGAGAGAAAAAAGAAAGCCAAATTACCAATATGGAAGATGAAAAATGTGGATTCACAATGAATAAATAAAAGAAATTATTAGAAACTTTTTGCCCAATTATGTCAATAAACTGACAATGTAAACAAAATGTATGAATGCTTACAGAATATAAAATGTCCAGGTTAACAGAATTATAGAGAGTATATAAATAGCCCAATACAAAAAAGGGGGAAAAATGAATGTCATAAATGAACTCCCAAAAGAAAAACAAGTGAATCCTAGCAAACATTTATAGAGCAATTTCAAAATCTTTGAAAGAATGGTGAAAGATGGGGTTCTATCAGATTCCTTCTATAACACAAATATTGTCTTTATACATCAACGAGGAAGATCAAAACAGAGAAATGAAATTATAGAGCAATATCCCTAATAAATATTGATGCAAAAAACTTCAAATAAAATATTAACAAGGAGAATTCGGTGATGTATCACCAAGATTTTATAGTATGACCAGGTTGGATATGTACCAAGAATGCAGGGCTGGTTTAATAACAGAAAATTATGAACATAATTAGCCATATTAGCAAAAAAAAAATAAGAATCATATGACTATAGTAACAAATGCAGAAAGCTTTTAACAAGATGCAAAACACATTCCTGTTAAAAAAGATGAAAAAGTATAGAAATAAATAGATCTTCATTTAATATGATAAATATCACCTATCTAAAACCAAGAGTCAGCATTACCTGTTATGGAGATTATACTAGAAACTTTTCCAAGAAGATCAGAGGTGAAGCAAGGATGTCAATTATCATCATTACTATTCAATATCATGCTAAAAAATGCTAGCCATAGCAATAAAAAGAAGAAATTGAAAGAATAAGCATAGACAAAGAGGAAAAAACATATCCCTTTTTGAAGATGATGTGATGGCTGGCTTTTTTAGAGAACCCCAGGAAGTCAATTGAAGTACTAATTTAAACAATGAACAACTTCGGTAAAATGACAAAATGTAAAGTAAATCTATACGTCATCAGAATTTCTGTAAATCACCAAAATCCAGCAGAAAGATAGAAAGAGAAATTCCATTTAAAATAACTACAGATATATAATAGTTAGGAATCTGTCAAGTAATAAATAAGAACTATATAGATAAAACTACAAAACACTGTTCATGCAATGTTAATTGATACAGAAATAAATGCTTATCTAAATAATTGAAGAAATGTTAATTTCTCATGGGTAAGCTGAGTTAGTATAATAAAAATGACAATATTACTTTATTTATTAAGTGTCATAGCAAACTTGCAAAGTATTAATTTATGGTGTTATAAAAATAATGACAAAATTCATCTGGAAGAATAAAAATTCAAGAATCTCAAGAGAAATAATTTTTAAAAAGTAGAAAAGAAAGGGGCTTAGCAGTACCAGATCTCAGACTATGCTTCAGAGCATTAATCATCAAAACAATTTGGTACTAGTTAAATAGAGATCAATGAAATTGATAAAGTATACATGAGCCAAAAGATCTAAACTACAGAGATAAGAACTCACTATTCACCAAAAGCTGTTGGAAAAACTGCAGAAAGTAGGTAAAGACCTACATCCCACATTATATACCTTCAAATGAGTACTTTGCTTGGACAAGGAAGAAATTATCTGCAATCTTCAGATAAAGGAAGAGTTCATGGTCAAACAAGATAGAGATGGTCACAGAAGTAAAATGGGCAATTTGATACATAAATTTTAAGTGGTCCTGCATAAACAAAACCATGAGATGAGATTAGAAGAGAATTATGTAAAAGGGGGAAAAATTTTGCAGGACATTTCTCTGATATAGGTATCACTTCTAAGATATTAAGGAATAGATTCAAATTTATAGGAATAAGAGCCATTCCCCAAATGAGAAATGATCAAAGGATATGATCAGGCAGTTTCCAGAGGGAGAAATCCCAGTTATCACTAGATATATGTGTGTGTGTGTGTGTGTGTGTGTGTGTGTGTATGTCAATAAGTAGAGAAATGCAAATTAAATGACTCTGAAGTTCTACCTCACATCCTAGATTTTCAGAGTTGATGGTGTCCCTCACCCCATGACAAATGCTGAAAGGGCTATAGAAAAAAACAGGTACACTAATAGTGGAGCTGTGAATTAGGGTAACCATTTTGGAAAACAATTTGAAACTATACCCAAAAAGCTATTAGACTATTCATACTCTATAACCCAATAATATAACTACTAAATGTATAGTCCAAATAGATGAAAGGAGAAATAGGACCCCAAAGTACAAAAATATTTCTTGAAACTTTGTTGTGGAAAAATTTAGAAACTGAAGGGGCACCCCTAAATTGGGGAATGGCTGAACAAATTATGCTATATTAATGTAATGAAATACTATTGTGCTAGAAGAAATAATGAGGGGACAACATCAAAGAGTCTGGAAAGACATATATGAACTAAAAGGAAATGAAGTGAGCAGAGCCCGAACAATTTATACAAAATCAACAGTATTGTAAAGACAAACAACTTTGATTTAGGAGCTCTGATAAAGGTAAAGACCAACCATGATTCCAGAAGACTCATGATGAAACATGTTATCCATCTCCTGCCAGAGAAGTAGTGGACTCAAAGTACAGTTGGAAACTTTTTTTGGACACAGCAAATGCCAGCATTTGTTTTGCATGACTATACATGGTTGTAATAAGGTTTTGGTTTCTTTAGTTTCTCAAAGGGAATAAAGGAGGTAAGGTAAAGAGAGGACAGACTTTCATTGATTAAAAAAATAAAGCTTAAAATTTAAAAACTAAAAAAAAAGATAGGTTTTGCAGAATGATAGTCAATATTTTTTGATCATTGCCCCCTATCTAATGACATCTAATATACACATAGAAAACTATTTTAGGAATCATTTCTGTCTTTCAGAGAAAATGAAACTTTTTTTTACTGAAAGCTATTATATTATATCTAACAAGATGAATCATCTGTAATTTTTTTCCAAACAAATGTGCATACTAGCAGGAAAGGCAATATGCAAACAATTTACTCTATTTTCATATCTTAACTATATCTGCTTAGAACCTATGACAAACATGCCCCTAGCCGTCCTATGCATGGTGTTTGCATGTCTTCTATAGAATTAGCCTCTTTAAAAACAGCCTTCTCATCTGTCTTTTGAGGTCAGAATAAATTTGGTTGAGTTAGCATTTATTAGGGAAGGGGACTAGAATGAAGGTCCAGACTTGTATTCATCGGTAAACTACCTCTGCTAATGATAATGAACAATTTCCTCACAAATTAAAGTTTTTGGATCTTTGGGTGGAGGGGCACCATAAGGTTTAGTGCTTTGCCAAGAGTCACACACTCTTACACAGATGTAGGATTTGAGCTTGGATCTTTTTGACTCCTAGACTAGTTCTTTATCCAACACACCACTCTACCTTATATGTTCCAGACCAGAAAGAGTATATATTAGGTGCCTACTATATGCCAGACAAGCTGGAGAGAAGAACATAAAGGAAAAGGATTCCAATTTCCATTAACCCTTACACAGAATAGGCATTTAATAAATATTGTTTGACTTCGATACTTGTTGATTAGGCATCAGTAGGAAATATTGCATCTTTGGGGTCAAAATCACTGTTAGCTCAAGACATTTAGGCTAGATAATCCCATAAATCTTACCAATTACAGACAGCCTAAAATGACAATGATACCAGTTTGCCAAATCCAAGGTTTCACATTAGGATTCCCCTGTTGGTGGCAATCCAGGGACAGTGCCTTTCCCTACAGAGCTGAAGCAAACAGAGACAGCTGGGGCTGTTCCACAATGAGAGGCATTGTTAGGTCAGCTCTTTACTAAGTCCTTGAGGCTAATGTGATTATGCAAATTCTGCCCTCACCCCCGACAGCTCCAGGATCTCCCTCACAAATGAAGAGGTCGTCCTATTTCATTCTATATGGCCCAGCCAGGCCTGTTTACTTGGAGGTATCACTCTAACACATGGGGAAAATGGACCACAAAAAGTCATTCACTATTGAAACTTCACTGTACCCAGGCATTACTAGATTAAATCTAACCCACTAAAACTTTCATAAGGTGACCAACTGCCATTTTACAACTTACACATGTCCTCTATTAAAGGCAAAATAGTGGGAAAACACTTTCCTAACACAGAGTTTCTTCATCGCTATTTCAGGTCACACTTAATGCATTACAGTGAATTCAGTGTTTTCTCATGGAAAACCAGGATTACATGAACATGACTTATCTACTTTACCCTTCCAGTTTTCTTTCATATTCTTCTTCTTCATGCCTTCTCTAGTCATAAGATCACATAGGATCAGGGATCAACAACTAGAAGGGATCTTATAGGATGCTGAGTCCAATCCTTCTCATTTTCCAGATAAGGAAATTGAAGAATACAGAGATTACAAAACTTGCCAAGGTCACAGAGGTAGTAAATTTCCAAAGCAAGATTCCCCTCAAACTGGTCTGCAGACCATTCCTCATGAAGGATATCCTATGCCATGCCTCGATCCCTTGAGCAAGCTGAACTCCCACACTTCCCCCACACCCCTTGAAACTTCCTTCCTCACCTTCATCTCTGGGAGTCCCCAAAGGTTTATTGGAATGAATTTAAATGAAAATGATATTGGAGAATTACATTGGAACTCTCAGTCTTTGTCTGTAGACATTTGTATCCTGTGTGATGGAATCTGATTACTCTTTGAAGTCTTTAATAGATTGCAGCAACAATGCAATATTCATAACACCTACAGTGGCCATGAATATTCTAGTGCAATTCTGAATCATGAAATACAACAGACTCTCCACATGGAAGACAGAACCAAAACATTTATTCAGACATCAGAAAGCCATATCCATCATAATAACAAAGACATCTATGTACAATAACAATGCAGAGGACAACACCATCCCTAAGTCTTCCCCCTGCAAGGCTTCCCACAAACCAGCTCCACTAAACAAACCACAAGCAGGCTCCCTTAAACAAAATCATAAACAAGCTCTTTCACTCATGGTAACCAGCTCCCTGCTGGCCTGTATCCTTCCTGGGTCTGACTGCTCTCTTGACTAACTTCCTTTCAACTTTGCTCTAGCTCTGCCTCTTCCTATTCCACCCTTCCTTTTCCACCAATTCAGCAAACTCCTCCCACCACAGACTCCATGTCACTCAGATGTCTACGTGACCTAGATAGGTCACATGGGCCTATTAATGAATGGGAAAAATCTTCTCATCTAAATTACCATTACATGTGGCCCCAAGATCTTTCATATTCATTACATAGGTTGGTGGAGCAGCAGAACTTTAACAGGCATAACAGAAGATAAGCATATAAAACAATATCTTAGGCAACTGGTGTGAACAGAACTTTACAACAATATAACAGGGATCACACAAAATAAGCACATAAAACAATATCTTAGGGTGGGGCTTGAGCACAAACACTCTATCATTGAACAAATGGGGCCCAAAATCTTGGGGTAAGGGGCAAAGGTCCCTTCTTCCTGCTATGAGATTGGACATAGAGCTGTCCTTGCTCCAAGAGGTCCCATTCAAGGGGTCAGTTCTTTGGCTGGCATCCAGAACTTGGTCAACACCAGATCCAGAGATGACACAGCACATCATACAGGGGATAACATCCAGCTTAAGCCATCAGGCATCTGCAAGTGGAGGGTACCAAGCCTGCAGAAAACAAATCTGAAAAACAAGGCGAACAGACAAAAAGCTAAAAAGAAACAAGGAGACAATAACCAGAAGCAGAGTAGATAGGTTCAGCCATGCTTCTGGAGTCCATGAACCCACCATCATAACCTCATTCACTATTGTTCACTGTTTTCCAACTTGAAGTCCTGGGGTCATCATTCTGGCTAGAAGTACACCCTCTTTAATCTGAGCTGGGACCTAGCCAACTCCCATTCTCCCTGTAGGTGTGATGAACCTCGATACAATGCTTTAGGAGGATCTGTGGGGCAACTTTCACTTCCCTGCTCAGTCGAATATCAAACCTTTTTCTTTGATACATTTTATATAGTTCATTAGTTGGAATGCCATCTATTTTTCCAAAATCTACCTCTGCTCTCAATAGAGCAGTAAGCATTCTTCTTGTCAATCTATTTTGACTTTGAATCCACTGACTATTTATTCTTTTCTCTTGAGGAAATTTATTATCCAAGATGCCAACGATTCTCCCATCCTCTGGGTGAACTAACTGAAAATATCTGTGACCTCCTGCTAAGCAAAATCCTCAATTACCTCCCCAAACACTGTGCGGCCTCCTTGATTCTGGCAAGTGTTTGGGCCCCAATCAAGCCCAACCTGTGCAAGGACTGCATTCAATTTCCCCTTGTTACTTTTTTTGCTTCTTTTTGGGAGCTAAACTAACAACAGCTTTTTCTTCTACCACTTGAGACTTTCTAGCTTGCTCTTCTGAAAGAGAATTTGAATGCTGCAGCATAAAAAGCTTCTCATGCAAACTAGCCAACTCCCTTTCCATCTGAGCTTTCTCTTCCAGCGGCTTGTCTCTGCTTTTACATATAATTCAATAGCTTGTTAACAATGCCCATCCTCTTGTACATACCGCTGCCATTTCTTTCCCTGGTTCTATTGGTATTCCTTGCAAACATCTTTCTAAGTCTCTGGGTTCTCCCCTCTGTAGCCTTGGTTCCCAGTTTTCACAGAGTGCTGCACCTTTAGCCCATTCCCTTGCTAGGGAGGAATAAGGTAAATCCTCCCACACTGGGAATCTATTACTACCTCTAAAACCTTTCTGTCTCCAAATAGAGGTCTGATATCTCACAATCCCATCCTCATCACCATTTTTAGTGTGCCAATCAATATTTGTAGTGCCTATGGTGGCCATGAATATCCCAGCGCAATTCTGAATGACAAAATACAACAAACTCTCCACATGGAAGACAGAACCAAAACATTTATTCAGTCATCAGAAAGTCAAATCCATCACAATAACCAAGACAACTATACACAGTAACAATGAAGAGGGCAACACCATCCCTAAGCCTTCCCCCTGCTAGACTTCCCACAAACCAGCTCCTTTTAAATAAATCACAAACAAGTCTCCTTAAAATCACAAACAAGCTCTTTCACTCTTGTACTCTGCCTACTTGCCTGCATCCTTTCTAACCCTGACTGCTCTCTTGATTAACTTCTCAGTTCTGATCTAGCCCCGTCTCTTCCTGTTCTCCTCTTCCTGCTCTACTTATTTAGCAAACTCCTCTCACCACAAGCTCCAGGTAACTTAGACTTCCGTGTGACCCAGGGAGGTCTCATAGGCCTATTAATGAATGAGAAAGATCTTCCCATTTAAATTACCATTACATATATCAAACTTGGTTTATGAATGAAAGCAAGTTTCATACTATCCCTGTCCCAAGGTTCTAATGATTCTATGACAACTCTTTTGGTGTTTTTCTTTTTAAACTAAGGAACTCAATGTCTTTTTCTCAAGTTACTTAACTCCAGACAGTTCTCACTTTACAAGAATTTTGAAAGAAACATAAATTCCACAAAGCCTGCCTATGTTAACTTTGCTGTTCAGTACATTCTCTCTGCTTCTGCCCCACAGCTAGGTACTGTGGCCTCCCACTCTATCCCTCTCTACACAAAAAACAAAAAGATAAAAACATGAAAGTCGAAGAACAACATGAAGCGACCACCATTGCTGGATGGAGGCTTAGCTTGAGACCTCCAGCACCAAGAGAGGAGACTTTGCCCTGCTTTGCCTACCCATTCATGTGTCCTTCCCATCTTTGCCTTCCATCTTTCAGTGTTTGAGTATCACATTTCTATCCCCAGCCCCAAGAGTCACCCATCTCTCCTGTCTGTGTCTGACTCCCACATATCTGCCTCCTGTGTGTCCTTCCTCTCAGTTTTGGCCAGGTGCCTATGTGGCTTGCCATGAACTTCATGTGTTCCTCCTCTTGCTCTCTCTTCTCTGTCCCCAGCCCCTACATGTCCTTGAACTCTGTGCTAGTATGGCATCTGTCATGCCTCCCTCCCTCCCTTCCCTACATCTTGGGGCAAATGAGCATTACATTAAAATCACTTTAAATAGAGCTTTGCAGAATGGTCCACTTGTATAAAATAATAATTTTCTCTTATACTGAGAGCATCTGCCTAAAGTCAAAGATCATTGATACCCTTTAAGATCAAATATGATGTAGGATATACAATTAATTGATTAATTGAGATTAGGATATATATTATTGTAATGGCAATCAAGTTAGGATCTTTTGCTGGTTTTGTTTTACTAAATGTGCCTCTGATTGAATAATGTGATTAAGGAGGATCTTTTCCACCCATTGAAGGGCCTGCCCATTGTGGGAAGCTTGAATAGGGAAATTGTTTTGTAGATGGGTCCCAAGTACCTTTTGTCTTTTTTATTGAAGCACTGGATCCAAGGGTTATGCCCTCTGGCTCTAAAAAGTGTATAAATACTCTGAGGCTGAGGTTTTACTTTGGGGGCTTACTGACTGGAAGTGTTTTTTTGGCCAGGGAGACTCTGGGAAGCCGCTAAGAAGCTATTCCCCCTCTTCCTCCCCAGCTAAAACCCAGAAGTTGATGTTTCCCTCTCTGGTAACTGTGTATGTATGTAATGGAAGTGTCTGTTGACTTTTGATTTCTCTGTATTTTCTCTGAAATTTTGACTTTGATTTTCTCTGATACCTGTGCTTGATTAAAGTGACTGTTAACCTCTTGAAAGATGCTTTTCTTTCATGAATGCAGATCTAGGAACCTGTGGTAGCAGGTCCCCTGTGTATGTTGGGGTGCTTACTGATACACTTGTGCATAAATCTGCTTGAGGTTGACAATCCTGTGTCAAACAGTTAATAGTCTCTACCACCTCTGATTTTTGCCCACCTCATTATCTCGACATTGATTACTTTTTTCTGTTTATTTGATAAAGACCAGATCTTTGTGCTAGTTGACTGACTGCAAATGTTGACTAACTGATTGATATCTAGTTCTGAAATTAAATTAGCTTTTGTATACTCTTCATTTAACTTGGAGTTATTCTAGTAGATGCTACTTTTACCTGATAGCAATTTTGAAATCTGGCCTCAGACACTTAGTAGCTAGCTGGCCTTGGGCAGGCGGCTTAATTATTTGCCTCATTTTTTCATACATAAAATGAGCTGGAGAAGCAAATAGCAAACTACTCCAATATCTCTGCCAAGAAAACCCCAAATGGGGTCCCGAAGAGTCAGACACAAAAGAAATGACTGAACAAGAAAACAAAAAGTCTATCAGGAATATGATTGGGTGACCTCGTAGGAGAGGGGACCTTTGTTTCTGTTTAATCCTAAACATTTAAAACAAATAATGATTTTGACTATCAGGGATTTATCAACTAAATATTGACAAAAGTGCCTACTATATACAGAGTATCATGCTAGGTGCAGGGAGAAAAAGAAAGATAAATTAGACTCATATACAACATAATCCAGTGTAAAAAATGATGAATCCGTATTTGAGATGCAATGACTTATAAGGTCCAAGAAAAACTAGATTTTTTTTTTTTTTGCTTCATAAAGGATGTGACATTTTATTAACTCTTGAAAGATGACTACATTACTGACAAGGAAGGATGGCAGCAGGGTATTTTAGGTATAGGGAAAGGCATGAAGAAAGTCACCAAGACAGGAAAACTCAGGATGTAGAAGTGAAAAAGATTATTCTAGATTGGCTGAAAAGTAGCATACATTATATTTTGGCATAAGGTTGGAAAGATAAGGTGATTCCCAATTGTGAAGGAGATTGAATGCCAAGCAAAAGAATTTAGACTTTATTTGGCAGGCTACACAGAACTATGTGTAAGCCTTATGAACACTAAAGGGAGGATCTTCTGTGTTAACAACTAAAGAGGTAATTTAAAAGGAAAGTTAAAAAACAGCAGTAACAATTGTAAGCTAAACTGATATTTTCCTAGAGGAAAAACAAATGTCAAAATTAATGTTTAAATCAGAATCATAAATCACTATATGACTCTAACACAAATCTAATGCCATGGTATTTATATCTCTACTAATGAAATATTCTAAACATGTAACCAAGCAGCAAGCATTTATTAAGCATTTGCCATGTGTAAAGCACTGTGCTAGGCACCTGGTACACGAAGATGGAAATAAAATAGTTCTTATACTCAAAGAGTTTATATTCTATTGAGGGAAACAATAAATGTATACACCCACACATATACACTCACAATACACAAGATAATTCAGGTAAGACATAGGCCTTAGCAACTGGAGAGATCAAGAACGGTCTCATGTAGAAGGCTGGTCTGGGTTGAAATCATTTTTCCATCTCTGTGATATTGGACAAATAAATCACTTTCTCATATTGTACCTCTGGTTGTTCATCATTTGCCATTTTTAAAAAACTAGAACATAAGATTTCTAAGGCCATAGATCTAGAGCTGTAAGGAACCTCAGAAGTTACTTAGGTGAACTGTATCATTTTATAGGTGAGGATACTGGGGTCCAGGGAAGATAGATGACTTTGCTAAAGTGTACAAGCAGTGTCAGGGATAGAATCTGAACTTAGATCCTTTGCCTCAGACAGAGCTCCTTGGGGTAGGGGGAGAGAAGGGAGAGGTCGGAGTAAGAGTAGAGTGCTGACTCAGTAGAAAATTCAAAAACCCTAAGAGGAGATTTGGACTGGGCTAAGAGGATGTGGGACTGGAGGTGGGGGTAGGAGAATGGAATCCGAGGAAATGGGGAAAGAGGCATGAGAATAAGTTGTTGTTTTTAAGTTTTTTGTGTTTTCCTACTGTTCAAAACCAATTCAGTTAAAAAAAAAGGATCCAGACCCCAGTCATTTGCATGTGGTTTTACATAACCTTTCACATCAAATTCGGGGAGACCTATTTTCATGTATATGGAATAAAAATGAATGTATTTGTGTAACCTACTACAATTGTTGTCTAAGTTAACGTTCAGGACATTCCAGAAACATGAAACATATTTTCAAATCAATCAAATTAATCACATTCCACATTAGGAGAGAAGCAAAAGCCGATGTACAATATGGGGAAACCACAATGTACGATCTTCTTTCTTTCCACCCTAACACCATCTGGGAGGAAGTTTAGATATCATCTAATGCATCCCAATCATTTTTTTACAGGTGTGGAACCTGAGCCCTAAGAGAAATTTAGTGATTTACCCAGTCATGTTCCTAGTAATCCTCGGAGGTAGAATTTGAACCAAGGTCTTCTGACTCCAGCATCAATTTCTTTTTTCCCCTATTGCACCATACTGCCTCCCATCCTCAGGATCTACATGAAAAGCTCCAAACACAGATATTTTAAAGTCAAGAATATCACCATGTGAACTTTCAAAGGTGCTAAGGACCTTTGAGAAAACGGTTATTTGCTTTTGCTAACGGAAGGCTTGGAGCACTCTTGATTTTTCCCTTCACTTATGGAGAATAATAAGAGACTTTCAATTTTCCAAAGCTTTTTTTGCATTATCTCACGTGAGTCTCACAACAAGGCAGGTCCCACAACTATCATTATTATGCTGCAGTTAGGGAAACTGAGAATCAGAGAGGTAAAAAGTCTTCCCCAGGGTCCCACAGAGCTAGCAAATGTCAGTCAGGATTCTAATGTGAATGTTGCTTACTGGAGGTCCAGAATTCCACAACAAACTTTCTCAGAATGTCAATTTTAACTTGCAGCTCCTAGAATTTTGACCTTTTCTTACTTTGAAGAGTCTTAGGGAGGTGGCATTCTAAATACTTAACATTACAAAAACATTTCCACAGACTTAAGGGATTTATTTTTAAAGAGACTTTTCCAAAATATAGCATTGCATGTATCAGGAGTTTAATAAACAGTTGTCAAATGAATTCATTTTCTTTAATGTCACCATTCAACTTAAAGCTTTCAAACTTCTATCATTTGGGTTTTTGGCAGTGTTTAGTGAGATGCAAATGTCATTAAGCAAAGATAATTAAGTGAATAGCAATGAAAATTTCAGGATTAAGGGATGGCATGTGATACAGGTGAGGAAATGTTTTCAAAGTACTCTACATACAGAAATATAATTTTGTATCTTGTTGATGAGACCCTTTTACCTAATTGTGTGTATAGGTGTTAAGATAATTCATAAATTCTATATTACATTGACACAGCAATGTTTTGTTCCCTGTTCCAGTTGGCTGTGCATACCAGGTTCATTTGATGGCAAAATATCCCTTCCTAAGAAACAAATCAAATTTTCTTGGAAACAATGTAGAACAGCAAACATATCTATTTTCTTGCGTAAGTGTTTGTACTACATAAGACCTAGAAAACATTACAAAATAGTTTTTATAATTAATTATAGAAAGCTACATGTTGCTTCAGAATTTTGCTAATTATTTTCTGCTGCTTCTCCTTACTTTCCTTTCCTCAGAGCATAGATTTAGAGGAGGAAAGGACATTTGAGGTCACAGAATTCAACCCCTTTATTTTTCACATGTATAAACTGATGCCCAGAAATGTTATGTTACTGACCCAGGGAAGAACAGATAGTAAGTATCTGAGGTGACATATTACCCTAGGCTTCAGGTTCATAGTTCTAGAGTCATCAGGGGTATCAAAGACCATCTAGTCTAAAATCTCTCATTTTACAGATAAGGAAACTGAGGGCAATGGAGGTTAAGGGACTTGGCCAAGCTCACACATATGGTAACCTTCAGAAATGGGATTTAAGCTCTCATTTTCGCCTTAAGAGATTTTATTTTTTCCACTACACCACAGTACTTTTCCATTTACCTTTTCCTACAGGAAAAAAAAAGCCAGATAAACTTACGCACTGAAGTCTTCAGTGACTTGCCAAACAGGCTGGGTTGCCAGAACTAGGCCTGTGTCACCCTCAGTTCTAGCCTCCCAGTGTTGGGTTGCTTGCAGCTCTCAAAATTCTACAAACCTCATATAATGTGAAAAAGAAGGGTTTTTATTTTTATCTTCTCCCTTTCTTTCTTTCTATTTTTTTTTTTAGGGAAGAGGAGGAGAGATGCTTTATTTAAAGGTTTCAATAGCCAGGCAGCAGGGACAGTTTTGTAACTGAAGTAGGAGACAGGAAATAGAAATCCTTTCAACCAGCTGCACCATGAGCTGAGATATAAAGGAAACAGGTACTTGTATCTCTTTGACAGTGAAGAAGGCAAACCCAGGTATCACTGAGAGCTTGACATTCCTACCACCCCAAACTGTCAGCTCCAAAGCCCTGTTCTTCCCTTGATCTCACGCCAGAGTGGTGGTTGCTCATGTTGTTAGAAGGTTTTTGTTGGATGCCAGGCTGACAGCAATGCAGTCTGAAATTGACAACTGAACAATAGAAAAATTCCCACATGTTATTTTTAATCATTAAAAAAGGAAGGCTGTTTGCTGGTGCCTGGAGTGAGGAGTTTCAGCAGGTGAGTCATTCTCTCTTATTCCCTCATCATCCATCTACAGAATCTAAACCTTGCTAGGAGAAAGACAGACGGACAAAGACAGAGAGACAGACACGAAGAGAAACAGACACAGAAGAGAGACAAAAAGAGAACGAGGAAGATGAAAGAGAGAGAGAGAAGAAGAAGGAGAAGAAGAAGAAGAAGACAGAGACATGGCCTATCAAAGAAGAGAGAAGAGAACTGGAATGTGCATGCATGGAAACAAAAAAAATGTATAATGAGAGTGGTTTGTATTATCAGATTAAAGCTTAATATGGCAACATATAAAATCAATCAATCAATCAACAAGAATTTATTAAGCACCTACCTTGTACCAGGCAAGAAGCAGCATGTTGCAGTGGATAAAGAGACTACCTTCTAAATAAGAAGACTGGGATTCAACTCATACCTCTTTCCTATAGTTGTTGTGTGACCCTGGGCAAACCACTTAAATCTTCAGTGCTCCAGGCAACTCTCAAAGTTGTGTTGAAGATGGGTACATTCATTACGAGATGATGTTTCCCTGTTTGAGAGTTTCTTGCACCAATGAAATCATAGGTTGAGTCCCTATGCCTAATTACTGGGAAATACAAAGGTAAAAATTAAATAGTTGTTACTATCTAGAAGCTTCTATTAGAAAAGACAAGGCATATATCTTCAAAGTAGATATTATCAAGGGTCACTCCTTATCAAATAATATATTCTTTGTTAATCTGCTAGTTGTTTATCACTCAAGATATTTCAATTCCCATCTCTACGCCTTTGAATTTACTGTCCCCTATCTTTGGATTGCTCCCCATATCTTATTAGAATCCCTAGTTACCTTCAAATCTCAGCTCAAAGCACCACTTACTTTGAAGATATATGCCTGTTTGGTTTAGATTACATGGATTATTACATTTGTATATATCATCAATTACAATTATATTATATTCTGATATAGTGGATGACTAGACAATGAGGGCTCAGTTCTATGAGCATGTTTGGGGACCCAAGCAGATGTTTAGTGAACCTGCATCTGGAAGTGCCTGATGATATGGAATATAAGAACTTGGCTCTTCACTTCAGAGCCTGCAGATATTTTATAACCATTTCCTATCTTTTTAATATGTGGTGAAGAAAAAGGCTTTAGTGGCAGCTGAGCTGGAACTGAGAGTATATACAAAAGACATTAACTGGCCAAATCTCTTACATCTTTCCTGATGGTGGTGAAAACATTCTATGACAGAGGTAATGCCAGTGGTCTATTTTCCCCATTAGCACCAAAATATGGTCCACACATAGCCCAGATTTGCTCCATTTTGTTTTAACTTTTCTTTCCTGCTCATGCTTGGAATATTAGAGATAACTCTGATTTTGTGAATTTTGAAAGTTCAGGAGAGTCATCAGGGGTACAAGAATTAGAATCTACATCAGACTTTGCTATCGACCCAGTCCATTGAGGCAGAAATGAAGCCCCAAGGAGGGATTCATCAGTGAATCGTTCCTGCAGCCAAAGATACTACTTCTTGCAAGCAAGAGGGTGATTCTTCTATTGACTGAGTCATACTCAGAAGTGAACTTGGTGTGGTAAATGCCTTGTAGGAACTCTTTAAGTTGGACCTATTCAGCCCAGGGACCAATGTGGTAAAGAAATGAGTGTGCCCTCAGTTTGGGTGTCTATTTTTTGTACTTCTCTTTTTGCTATATCCACTCAGTAAATATCCCTTTTTAAAAGCTAATTAATGTTAATTTATTATGAATTTTAAGGAGATAACCTAGCTAAGTTGATAGGGAGGCACTAATCACTGCTTCAGGCAATGAAAGAAAGAAGATGTTAACTGGCATTGGTGATTAATATAGGTGGAAACACACCAGAATGGGAGTTTGAGCCAATAACATTAGAGAAGTACTCCACTAACCCTTCAGAACTCTTGAGAGAGAGATGCTATCTGTACTCTGACTTTCCAGTCTGCTAGTATGTGTGAGGATTAGGGAGAGTTAGGTTCAGAACACTGGAACACCATATGTGAATGGGCAAAGAAGATATTACTCAGGTCTGGAGTATCTGCTTAGAACCTTTATATACATTGAAGAAACTCTAAGAATCTAAAATTTTCTCACTATGCCTGCTCCAACCAGAATATGTGGCTAGCTTCAGTTTGCTTAACCCTTTGAAGAATTAGAGTGTGTTCTTAAAGATATATTAAATAATGTATGGAAAGTACTTTACAGACTTTAAAACGATATATAAATATCAGCACATACACCCACCCCCACACTCAATTCTGGAAGTCAGAAATAGAACCAAAGATTAGAAACTTTAGAGAAGCTAATTTTGACTTAATAAAAGAAGATGTAATCAGAGTTGTCTCAAAATGCAAAGCACTGGCTCAGGGAGAATGAACTAATCACAAAAGGTCATAGTGGGAGAGTGGGAAGGGGTCTTAGAGATCAACCCCTTCATTTTACAGATGAGGAAACTGAGATCCAAAGAGGTTAAGTGATTCAACACTTTCCCTCCTATACTACATATTCAAGCAAAAACTGAGGACCCCTTCAGGGAGATGTTTTTAAGAGTGATTAGGTATAGGTACAGCTAAGAGTTGATGAATCTATATCAGGGGATAGCTGTCATATTAATGATGACATACTCTTATTTAATATTAGGAAAACTATAAGTATAAATGACTATCAATAACAAATACAAAAATATGATTATATCAATAAATGCAGAAAAAGGTTTGAGAAAATACAATATTCAGTTCTTTTAAAAATACTAGAAAGCATGGCAATAAATGGAGCCTTTCCTAAAATGATAAGTAGTATCTATCTAAAACCAAGAGCAAGTATTATTTGTAATGAAAAAAAGCTAAAAATGTTCCCATTAAGATCCGTAGTATGGTAAGGATGCTTATTATCACCATTATTATTCAATAATGTATTAGAAATGCTAGTTCCAGCAACAAGATCAGAAAGAAAAGTTGAAGGAATAAAAACAGGCAATGAAAAAACAAAATTCTCTCTTTACAAATGATGCCATGTATACAGAGAGAACCCTAGTAATCAGCTGAAAAGATCTGGTTGAAACAATTAACAACTTTAGCAAAGTTTCAGGATTTAAAATAAACCTATGTAAGTCATACATGTATTACCAACAAAATCCAGCAGAGATAGAAAGAAAAATTCCATTTAATATAACTGTAGATATTATAAAATATTTAGGAGCCTATCTGCCAAGACAAATTCAGGGATTATATCAAAATAATTCCAAATCACTTTTCATACAAATATAGATCTAAACAAATGGAGAATATTAAATGCTCATGGGTAGACCAATAAGAAAAACAAATGACAATTCTGCCTAAATTAGTTTACTTATTCAGTACCATACCAACTAAACTACTAAAGAATTATTGTATAGAGTTAGACAAATTAATAACCAAATTCATCAAGAAAAAAAGATGAAAAATATCAGAGGAATTGATTTTTAAAGAAGGTGACAGAAGGATGCCTAGTAGTACCAGATATCAAATTATATTACAAAGAAGTACTGAAAATACTATCTGGTATTGACTAAGAAATAGAGTGAAGGATCAGTGTAATATCATAAATATAATAAATGACCATAGTAGTCTATTATTTGATAAACCTCAAAATCCAATCTTTTGGGGCAAGAGCTCACCATTTGAAAGAATTGCTGGGAAAACTGGAAAGTAGTTTGGCAGAAACCAGGCATAGACCAACATCCCATACAGTCCAACAAAATAAAGTCAATTGAGTAAATTGTTTATTTTTTTTTCCTTTTCCATTTACTTATTTATTTATTGTTAGTTTTCCACAAGATTTTGAGTTCCAAATTTTCTCCCCATCTCTCACCTCCCCTCACCCCAAGACACCATGCATTCTGATTATCCCTTCCCCTAATCTGCCCTCCTTCTTTCACACCCTTTCCTTCCCTTATCCTCATCTTCTCTCTTTTCTTGCAGGGCAAGATAAATTTTTATACCTCATTACCTGTATTTCTTATTTCCCAGTTGCATGCAAAAACAATTCTCAACATTCATTCCTAAAACTTTGAATTCCAACTTCCTTCCCTTCTTCCCTCCCCACCCATCCTCACTAAGAGGATAAGCTATTCAATATAGCCTATACATGTGTAGTTATGCAAAAGACTTTCAAAATAGTCATGTTGTGGTAGACTAACTATATTTCCCTCCATCCTATCCTGCCACCCATTTATTCTATTCTCTCTTTTGACCTCATCCCTCCCCAAAAGTGTTTACTTCTAATTACTCCCTCCTCCCATTTGCCCTCCCTTCTATCATTCCCCCATACTCTACTTATCTCCTTCTCCCCTATTTTCTTGTAGTGTAAGACAGATTTTCATACCAAATTGAGTGTGCATGTTATTCCCTTGAGCCAAATGCGATGAGAGTAAGCTTCCCTTTTTCCCTCTAAGCTCCCCTTTTTTCCCGTCCATTGAAAAAGTTTTTTCTTGTCTCTTTTGTGAGATATAATTTGCCCCATTCCATTTCTCCCTTTCTCCTCTTAATATATTCCTCTCTTACCCCTTAATTTTAAGTTTTTAGATATCATCCCTTTCTATTCAACTCACCCTGTGCCCTCTGTCTAAGTGTATATATTCCCTCCAACTACCCAAATACTGAGAAAAGTCTCAAGAGTTACAAATATTACCTTTCCAAGTAGGAATGTAAACAGTTCAACTTTAGTAATTCCCTTATGATTTCTCTTTTCTGTTTACTTTTTCATCCTTCTCTTGATTCTTGTGTTTGAAAGTCAAATTTTCTGTTCAGCTCTGGTCTTTTCATCAAGAATGTTTGAAAGTCCTCTATTTCATTGAATGACCATTTTTCCCCATGAAGTATTATACTCAGTTTTGCTGGGTAGGTGGTTCTTGGTTTTAGTCCTAGTTCCTTTGACTTCTGGAATATCCTATTCCATGCCCTTCGATCCCTTAATGTAGAAGCTGCTAGATCTTGTGTTATCCTGATTGTATTTCCACAATACTTGAATTGTTTCTTTCTGGCTGCTTGCAATATTTTCTCCTTGATCTGGGAACTCTGGAATTTGGTTACAATATTTCTAGGAGTTTTTCTTTTCAGATCTCTTTCAGGTGGTGATCAGTGAATTCTTTCCATTTCTATTTTATCCTCTGGTTCTAGAATATCATGGCAAATTTCCTTGATAATTTCTTGGAAGATGATGTTAAGGCTCTTTTTTTATCATGATTTTCAGGTAGACCAATAATTTTTAAATTATCTCTCCTGAATCAATTTTCTAGGTCAGTTATTTTTCCAATGAGATATTTCACATTGTCTTCTATTTTTTTCATTCTTTTGGTTTTGTTTTGTAATTTCTTGGTTACTCATAAAGTCATTAGCTTCCATCTGCTCCATTCTAATTTTTAAAGGACTATTTTCTTCAGTGAGCTTTTGAACCTCCTTTTCCATTGGCTACTTCTGCTTTATAAAGCATTTTTCTCCTCATTGGCTTTTTGGACCTCTTTTGCCAATTGGGTTAGTCTATTTTTAAAGTTATTTTCTTCAGCATTTTTTACTTTTCATGATTTTCTTGCATCACTCTCATGTCTCTTCCCAATTTTTCCTCCACCTTTCTAACTTGCATATTTATTTTGGAGGTTTTGGGTGTAGAAGCCTTGACTTTTATGTCTTCCTCTGATGATATGCATTGTTCTTCCTCATCTGAAAGGATGGAAGAAAATGCCTGTTCACCAAGAAAGTAACCTTCTATAGTCTTATTTTTTTCCCTTTTTTGGGCATTTTCTCAGCCTGTTACTTGATTTTTGAGTCCTTTGTCAGGTGGAGGGTATACTCTAGGGACCTGTAAGTTCTCAGTTCCTCCAAGGTGGCACAATTAAGAGAGAGGAGTTTACTCCTTTCCTGGCCTATGCTCTGGTCTGGGAGCTACCACAAGCTTTTCTGCCCCAGATCTGCAAGTAGAATTGCCTCTCCACAACTGCCTCCAACAGCTCCACCATGCCAGTGCTCCTCCTCACCCCAGGACCAACAGTCAGGGCTGAGATCCAGATCAGTGGCTCAATTCCCCCAGGGTCTTTTGGCTGAGGCTCCTAAAATGCATGTTGTGCCATAGTGACCGTTGCCACTGTGGGGCCGCTGGGGCCAGACCATGTTTCCTTCTTACCCAGGTGAAAGTGCTTTCTCACTGACCTTTCAAGCTACCTTTGGCTTTTGTGGATCGAGTAACCTGGGAACAGCAGCTGCTACCTGGGATTCTGTGCCCTCAGGCCTGCTCTGGTCCTGTCCCTGCCAGGTGGTGTGGCCAAGGCTGGGCTGCAATTCATGGGCTGCTCTGGCCTTCACTTGGAGCCCAGTGCAATAGATCTTTCCTGTTGGCCTTCCAGGCTGTCTTGCTCTGGAAATCTCTTTCATTTTGTCATTTTGTGGCTTCTGCTGCTCTAGAATTTGTTTAGGGTCATTTTTTACAGATATTTTATGGGATATGGGGGGAGAGTTAGAGTAGGTGTGTCTTTCTGGGTAAATTGTTTAGAGATAAAGTGATATCATAAGTAAGTTAAGAAAGCATGCAAAAATTTATCTGTCAGATCTATGGACAAAAGAAGAGTTTAAGACCAAAAAGAGATAGAAAGGATCATAGGAAGTAAAATTTATAATTTTGATTATATTAAATTTAGAAGGATTTACACAAACAAAACTAATGCAGGCAAAATGAGAAGAAAAACAGGGAACTGCGGGGAAAATTTACAGCAAGTCTTTCTGATAAAGGCCTCATTTTTCAAATATATAGGGAACTGAGCCAAATTTATAAAATAAGAGATACTCCCCAATTGATAAATGGTCAAAGGTCAGAAACAGACTTTTTTCAAAAGAAGAAATCAAAGCTGTCAATAGTTGTATGAAAAAATGTTCTAAACCACTATTTATTAGAGAAATGAAAATTAAAACATCTCTGAGGTACTATCTCACACATATCAGATTGACTAACATGACAGAGGAGATGAGAAAAAAGAAGGACACTAATGCCTAGTATTATGAACTGGTCCAGCCATGCTGGAGAACACTTTGGAACTATGCCCAAAGAGGAATGAAAGTATGCATACCTTTTTACTCAGCAATACCAATATTAGGTCTATGCCTCAAAGACAAGGGAAGACTTATTTGTACAAAAATATAGATAGTAGCTCGTTCTTGGAAATTTAGAGGATGCCTCTCGATTGAGGAATGGCAGAATAAGTTGTGATATATGATTGTCATGGAATACCATTGTGCTATAAGAAATGAACCTGGAAGACTTATATGAACTGATGCAAAGTGAAGTGAGCAGAACCAAGAGAACATTGTACACAGTAACAGTAATATTGTAACAATAATCAACTATGAAAGACAGCTATTCTGATAAAGACAATGATCCACAACTGTTCCAGAGAACCCATAATGATAAATGCTTTCCATCTCCAGAGAAAGAATTGATGAACTCTGAGTGCAGATTAAAGCATACTTTCTTAACTTTCTTTGTATTTCTTGTGTTTTTGCAACATGGCTAATATAGAAATATGTTTTACATGATTTTACATGCATAATTGATATGATGTTGCTTGCTTTCTTAGGGAGAGGGGGAGGAAAGGATTTGAAACTTAATTTTAAAAAATTAATGTTAAAAATAAATAAAAATAATAAGTAATCAATCTTTTAAAAAATGATGACATGCTGTCCTGCAGAATTAGATTGCATTGATTTTGAAATGGCATGTACAACTACCTTGAACATGTTGGCAAATAATGACTGGGTTATTTTTCTAGGTAATTTAACTTTTTTAGAGTATATAGAAGGTAAATGTAACCTGTTCTCCTACATGTTCATGGATTCCTGAAAATAAAGGTGAAAAACCTGAGTGACAGTCTGTGAAAACCTCTGCAGCACATTATTTTTGGATTTCAGTCATAAATTATGAGCATCCATAATTCCCTGGCTTTTCCACCTTGGTTCATTTTGTAATATTGTCATCATTCTTTTGTCTCTGCTTATTAGGTTTAAGTCCTTTGCTTTGAAATAGCCTCCAGGTACAAGTACAAATAAAACTCATGGAAAAAAATAAAGTGAAACTAAACAATACTGTGTTTTATTCCAAAATACACTAGTGATGTGGTGGAGATTTTTAACTCTTCCATGTCCTATCCATAAATAGATCACATGACATCAGTCACCTAGTAGTAATAGCAGTAGTAGTAGCATCAGCAGAGGCAATAGTAGCAGTGCCAGCAGTACCAGTACCAATAGCAGCAGAAGCAGTATCAAGACCAGCAGGACCTCCACCAGCAGCTATAGTACCAGTAACAGCAGCAGCAGCAGCAGTAGCAATGGTAGCAGCAGCAGCAGTAGTAGCAGTACTAGTAGCAGTAACTGCAGCAGTAGTAGCCTGCTCCCCCCAATCCTACCCTACCTATCCAATCAGATGCTGCTAGTGCTCTCCTTCTCTGAAATACCTTGTTTTTCATTTCTTATATATTCTGTTTTTATTTGTGTACATATTGCCTCCAGAATATGAATATAAATTCCTTGAGAGCAGGAACTGTTTTATTTTTGTATCCTCAGTTCTTAACACAGCGTCTGGGACATAGGAGGTACTTAATAAATGTTTATTGGTTAATTGATTAGAATAAGGAGAGATCTCAGTTTGAATCTTGCCCCTTACTGACTTTGGCAAGTTACTGGCTTTTGAATGGCAGTCATCATTTCTCTGAGCCTCATTTTTCTCATCTATAAAAGGGAATGGAAGGAGAAGGGAAGGGAATCAGCATTTATGTAGTGTCTACTATGTGCCAATCATTGTGCGGAGAGCTTCACAAATATCACCTCATTTGATCCTCACAACAACTCTACAAGGCAAAGGGATGGTAATAATCACAGTTACCCATATCACAGGGTTCCTGTGAGTTGAATATAACCTAAGACTTAGCTCAAGATCCCAAGAAACAACAACACCTCTCAAACAACCAGCCCTGCTTTCAAGCTGGCCCCCTGAAAGCATCATTGAGAGGAGCAGCTCTTATGAAGAAGGGGCCCATCATCCCTACTACCACCAATACTGTCAACCAACTCTTACTAAAAGGCAGGTAAGCCCCAAACACACTACAAATCACCTGCTGTGCTTCTAGCTCTACCCCACCCCACCAAGCCATGTCTGCTATGTTGACTCCGTCCAGTAACTTCCACTACAGGTGCTATAAGCCCCCACCTCCTCAGAAGTCACAGCTACTGAAAACCCAGAAAAAGAAAGTGCTCACCACCACAATCCGTCTGGTGCTGTCACTGGCTCTGTCAAATGGTTCAGCAGCAGACGTGGACATCAGTGGAAGTGACATTAATGAAGATGCACTACTCTCTTATCTCTACAACTAGAAGATCACTGGGACCTTCCCATATTCCTTGCAGCTCAATATTTCCCTATGTATTCTCCCGTGCGTTATGAAAGAAAATATAAGATCCTTAACAGCAGAGGCTACCTCACTTTTCTATTTGTATCGAACACAGTGCTTGACATTTCATCAATCCTTTTTAATTCATTTTTTTCATCCATTCAATGGGATCAGAGATAAAAATATAGATATCAATACAGATACACATGTATAATGCTTTAAAGTATAGTCAACTATTGGTATTATTCAATAAAATAATTAACATGTATACAGCAACTTAACCTTTGCAAAGTACCATCTTTAAAATACCCTGGAGTACATCTGCCTTTGGTAGTGACAGAGTACTGCTATCTATTAGGAGCAAACATTGGAATTCCCCTATGTCTCTCATCTGTAGCTATTGGTTAAATAGCTGAATTAGGGTCATTCCTTAAGATCTGAGTATAGTAATTGCCCCTGGGTGGCTGGTTATGTACTTAATATATCCGTGTAAATTACCATGTTATCTTTTATGGAAGGCATTATGGCATGACAGAAAAAGAACTAGCCTTGAAGGAAGACATGAGTTCAAGTGCCATTTCTGATAAGGGACCAGACACTAATGTCCTTACTAGAACTAAACTGCCAAGCATTCAAACTCTGCTTCAGAGAGCACAACTCTGATGGGCTGGTCATGTTGTTCAGATGCAAAATGTATGCTTGCCAAAAAGACTATTGTGTAGAAGAGAACTTATACAGGGCAGGCGATGACATGGTGGTCAGAAGAAGTGATACAAGGACACTCTCAAGGTCTGTCTCAAGAACTCTGGATTTGATTGTGCAACATGGGAGACATTGGCACAGGGCTGCTCGGCATGGCATGTCCAGATCAGAAAGGGTGCTGTGCTCTGTGAGCAAAGCAGAATTGAAACAGCTCAAAGGAAAAGCAGGATGCAGAAAGTTAGAGAATCCACCCCAAATGTTCACACGGGCTATTTGTACCTGACCAGTGGTAGAGCATTTTGAGCTCATATTGGTGTGATCAATCATAGTCGGGCACATTAAAACTTGACTCTAGTATAGTGATGTCATTTTGGTCCTCTTCAAAAATGAAGGACCACAAATAAGCATCTAGGCAGCTCCCTATGACTATTACTTTGCAGAGGAGGTACAGATGCCTGCTGATACTCTCCTGGAGTTCCAAATCAGTCAACAGAGCATTGATTAAGAGCTTGTTGCCTGAACCACCTAAATCCCTGGTCCTGTTCTGTCCTCCCCGCTCCCCTCACTCTATTACCCAGATTCACCTCCCTGAGTTCAAATCTGGCCTCAGATACTTACTCTCTGTGTGGCCCTGGGCAAGTCACTTAACCCTGTTTGTTTCAGTTTCCTCATCTGTAGATTGAGCCAGAAAAAGAAATGGAAGATCAGTCCAGGGTCCCTGCTAAGAAAACCCACCAAAGGGATCACAAAGAGGCAGACATGAATGAACACTTGAACAATAACCAAAGAGATAGCAAAATATGACATGCTATATATGTGTATATTTTTAAATTAACAAAATATTCTGTATCTTCATTATGGCACTACATTCATGAAGGCTTTTCCCATCTGCGCTCCTGCCCCTTGGGCTTTCAATGTTAATGGACCATTGGGCCATAAGCTCCTAGCTTCTGGAGTTCATTTTCACTAGCCTCAGACACAGCAGGCAGATGAGTCAGAGGAAGGACCACGATTCAGACCTATGCTGTGCAGGGAAAGGATGGTCAGGTCCCTGGGCCCCAGAGCCTGCCCTCAAAACTACTGAGGATCTGAAAGTTGGCTTCAAAGGAGGGAGCGGAACAGAAGCAACAACTGCACCCAGTTTCACAATGACTTGTGTCATCTGAACCAAGGCATTGCCCATCTGCCAGCCTGCCCACTGAGAGGGAAACTTACTCAGGAGGCAGACATCCACTCTGCTTCTCAGAGAGATGCCCAACATTTTCCCCACTTCACCCAACCCCCACCTAGGTTTATGTTTGTCAGCTCAGCCTTCCCAGCATGCAGTGACAAAGAGGCATGTACCAGGGAGAACAAATAGAGAAGTGACAGAATCCTGTCCCTTCTTTCCTTGAAATGGAAAGCTCAGCTGCTAAAGCAATAGCCCCAAGGGAACATGTGGGAAGTCTTCTGTTTAGAGTTAGGTTTATGAAAGGCATTAGCATAATGGGAACAGAACTTTCGGGAGTGGTCAAGAGTGCAGGAGGATACCTGGGCTCTTGGGATGTGCAGAGGGATGAGGTGTGAGCATAGTGGGTAAATGTGGGTAAACAGCTCCTCACTGGGGGCCAAGGAGAGGCAGGGGAGTCTGGCTCTTCTCAGATGTCCCAGAAGAAGAACAAAGAGCCTTGAAAGAAAAACAAAAACAGTGATTAAGGGAGAAGAAAGAGGAAAAAAGTTTCTGAGGTGTGACTTCATGTGATTTCATGTGACTGATGCAATGTGTTGCCTCAATGACAGAGCAATAGCCCCTGAATTTGAGAAACCTGTGAGATTGAGGGAAAGGGCTAGCTGCATCATGAGGGAGGGGAGGTCCCAAGCCCTTTAATTGATTATTGGTCAATAATTTTGTGATTGTACATTCGTTTTGGTCATGCCCAACTCTTCATGACCCCATTTAGGGTTTTCTTGGCAAAGATACAAAAGAGGTTTGCCATTTCCTTCTCCAGCTCATTTTATAGATGACCAACCTGAGATAAACAGGAATTAACTGACTTGCCCAGGGTCACACAGATAGTGTGTGGGACCGGATTTGAACTCAGAAAGATGAATTGTTGTGACTCCAGGCCTGGAACCTTTCACACTTTTGTATGTACTTTATATGACTAAGTGCTTTCGTTTTATTACCTTATTTGAGCCTCAGGGTAGTGGAGGTAGAAAAACATTCTAGGAGATAGTGTGGTGCATAAGAAAGTGCACTGGTTCTGAGAGAGAGGACATGGGTTTGAATCCTGGCTAAACTTACTACTATGGCCTTGGGCAAGTCACATTACCTGTAGCTTCACTTTCCTCCTCTTTAAAAAGATAATTTGGAGTAGATGGTCAGTGAGGGCCCTTCTCACCCTCAATTTTATCTATCTATCTATCTATCTATCTATCTATCTATCTATCTATCTGTCTGTCTGTCTGTCTGTCTGTCTGTCTGTCTGTCTGTCTGTCTCTGTCTGTCTGTATATCTGTCTATCTAGTGTCCTTTTCATAATATCCTGCTAATTTTCCTTGTTAGAATACTTTTTAATTTCAAAGAAAATTGTATTTATAAAAAGCTGTTTGGTTCAGAAAGAAGTCTTACACATATTTTCTCACTGGATCCTCATACTAACCCCAGGAAGAATAAACATTATCTCTATTTTACATACAAACAACTGAGGCTCACAAGGTTAAGTGACTTGGCCAAATTCAAAAAGTTAATTAAAGCCAAAGCTAGGACTCAAATCTAGGCTATTAGACTCTAAGTCCAGAGACTTTTAAAAACCCCAAGCAGCTCAGTAGATAGAGAGCTGGACCTGCAATCAGGAAGGCTTGAGTTCAAGTCTGGCCTCACATTCACTAGTTATGTGACCTCACACAAGTTATTTAACCTCTGTTTGCCTTAATCCACTAGAGAAGGAAGTAGCAAACTACTTTAGTATCTGTGCCAAGAAAATCCCCTATGAGATCACAAAGAGTCGAGCATGACTGAACATAACAACTTTCCTCCCACTACGAAGGCCTGTACAACCTGTGGCCCCAAGCACACCAAAAAATTTCAGGTTATCCTCTACATTTTTCACAGGTCACCTGAAATTCTTTGGTGGGCTTCAGGTTGTACAGACTGCACTAGTAGGCAGGTCAACTGTGTCTCCTAGCTTTGGTTTGATAGTATCATAGGAAAGCATCTTGGATGTCAATTGTCCTATTTAAGCTTGGAGAGTCTAGTGACCTGCCAAAAAGTCACACAAGTAGCATATTTCAGAACCAGGACTGAACTAGAAGGCACCAACTATAAGCAAAGCTCTGTGCTTAGTATTGTAGGAACTACAAAAAGATATGAGACTAGTGCTTGGGCACAAGGAACTTCTGGGTTTTTTAGGGGGATGGAGAGGGAAGAGAAGATAGAATGGAGAAGTAGGGAGAAGTAGGGTTACCTCATGTAATTAATCTGTCAGCATAAGTAAATCATTGCTTCTTTTGTCTGGATTACTGATTTTAGGTTGGAATGTACAACTCTCCCTGCATAGCATGTCAGTTACTGCCAAACTCAACATGTGAAATGGTGGTTTGTGCAACTAGAAATGCCCTGGGAACCTCAAGATATTAGTACTGACAGAGAGGGACCTTAGGAATCAGCAGACATAATGACTTTTCCTCCCTGATAAAGAGACTGACCCAGAGAGAAGAAGGGATTTGCTCAAGATCGCATAAGAATAATCATCCTATGCCTCATCCTATGCCAATCCCAGCATGTATAACATTTGTTTTACATTGAGGAGGTGGATGAGGAATTGTAGGGCTTTAATCCACAACCCTCTTTTTCCAAGTAGTGAATGGCCCTAGGGGACTGACCCTATTTTAGGAAATAGAGTCACACACTCATTGTTGGTAATAATCAGTCAGTCAATGAGTATTTATTAGACTGTTATATGGCTTGGTTTAGTGAATTAACTGCCTACCTTGGAGTCAGAAAGACCAGGGATTAAGTCCTACTACAGGCACATGTCAGATATGTGACTGGGTATATCAATTAAACCTTCAGTACCTTAAACAATTATTTAAGAATTTAAGTTGGGGTGGGGTGGAGTGGGTGTGTTGAGTCAAGATGGCTAAGTACAGGCAGCAACTCAGCTGAACTCTCCCAGTATTCCCCACAAAACAACTTTAAAATAACACTTCAAGTGAAAGTGAAAAACAGCAAAGTCAACAAAAGGTTAGAGTGAGACATTTTTCCAGACCAAGACAACTTAGGAGATTGGCAGAAGAGGTCTGTGATCCTGGAGTGGGGGTTAACACAGAATGACAACACAAGCAGCAGTCCTGGGAGGTGGCTTTGAAAGCAGCAGCACCTGTGGAAGCTCTCAGCCCAAAGATGGTAAGGGGGAGTTAGAAAGCTGATCAGAAAGAAATTATGGGGAACCCTTGCTGGCATTAGGTGCTGGACCTTGTTGCATTGCCCATGTGCAGTTTCAAGTGGATGTTCTAGGGCCAAAAGAAATGATGATGACCCTCACAGTCCCAGGATAGAAAAGAGTGGTGATGATCACAAAAGAGTACAGGCCCTAGTTTCAGTTTACAGGCAAAAAGGAGCATTAGTACTTATAGTTGCAGACCAGGGGACCAGGTCATAATTCCAGGGCCAAGAAGAGCACTAGCACCCAGGTTGCAGGGGAGCAAGGTCTCTTCCTGGATAAAGATCAGAGCACAGGTTAGAAGTACAGTGACCATAACTCTTCTGGGATCACACCATCTTAAAAGCACCAAAAACTTAAGTACTCCAAGAATTAACTCTGAAAGCAGCAGCACAACCAACCTGAAGCTTGGGATGGTGCCCGCTCAATCCCAGGAGCAGTGCCCAACTTTAACATCAAGTTGAAAGTCAAGAAATAGGCTGGAAAAAAATAAGCAAATAACAACAACTACAAAAAGAACCTGATCATAAAAAGCTACTATGGAAAGATCAAGATACAAACTCAGAAGAAAATATTGATGTCAAAAGAGCTACAAGCAAATCCTCAAGTAAATGTGAATTGGGATATGTCAAATAGGAATTCGTGGAAGAGCTCAGAAGAGATTTTAGAAATCAAATAAGAGAAGTAGAGGAAAATTGGGAAAAGAAATAAAACTCATACAAGAAAGTTATGAAAAGAGAGCCAATAGCTTGGTAAAAGAGGCACACACAAAAAAATACTGAAGAAAATAACACCTGAAAAAAATAAAATTGGCCAAATGGTAAAAGAGGTATAAAAATTCACTGAAGAAAATAATTCCTTAAAAATTAGAATTGAGAAACTGGAAGATCATGACTACATGAGATAAGTAGAAAACAATAAAGTAAAGCCAAAAGCATGAAAACATATAAGAAAATGTGAAATATCTCATTGGAAAAACAACTGACCTGGAAAATAAATCAGGGAGAGATAAATTATGGACTACTTACTTGAAAGCTATGATTAAAAAAAAAGAGCCTAGATATTATATTCCAAGAAACTATCAGAGAAGACTGCCATAATATTCTAGAACCAGAGGGTAAAATAGAAATTGAAAGAATCCATCAATGATCTATTAAGAGATCTCAAAATGAAAACTCGAGTAATATCATAGCCAAATTCCAGAGCTCCTAGGTCAAGGAGAAAATATTACAAGTAGCCAGACGTAACAATTCAATTCAAACATCATGCAGAAAGAGTCAAGATCACACAAGATTTAACAGCTTCCACGTTAAAGGGACAAAGGGCTAATAATAAGATATTCTGCAAGGCAAAGGAGCTAGGATAACAACCAAGAATAATCTGTATAGCAAAACTGAGTATGATCCTTCGGGGGAAAAAGGAATATTTCATGAAATAGAGAATTTTCTAGCATTCCTGATGAAAAGACCAGAGCTGAATAGAAAATTTGACTTTCAAATATAATACTCAAGAGAATCACAGGAAGGCAAAGGTGAAAGAGAAATCATAAGGGATTCAATAAGATTAAATTGTTTACATTCTTTTATGTGAAGATGATACTTGTAACCTCTAAGATCTTTATCATTATTAGAGCAGTTAGAAGGAATATACATAGACAGAGGACATGGGTGTGAGTTGACTATGATGGGAAGATCTCTCTCTCTCTCTTATATGTGTATCTATCTATCTATATATGTGTATATATATATATGTATGTATGTGTGTGTGTATATATATATATATATATGTATATATATATATATATATACATATATATATATATATGAAAGAGAGATTCACCAGGAAAAGGACAAAGGGAGAGGAAAAATAGGGAAATTAATCTCACATAAAAGAGGTAGACAAGGAAGAGCTTTTACAGGAGGTAGGGCATGGCAGAGGGGAATGATGAGTAATACTTGAACTTCATTTTCATGAGAATTGGCTCAAGGAGGGAATAATATACATGCTGAGTTGGGCAGAGAAATCTGTCTTACTCAATGGGAAGCAAGAAGTGAAGGGCATAAGAAAAGGAAGGGTTGATAAAAGGGAGGGCAAATAAGACAGTAGTCAGAAGCAAAAGAGACTTTTGAGGAGGGATGAGGTAAAAAGAGAAGGAAAAACAGGGGAAAATAGGATAGAGAGAAATGCAAAGGTAGTAATTATAACTGTGGATGTGAAGGGGATAAATTCCCCCTTAAAACAGAAGCAGACAGCAGAATGAATTAGTAACCAAAATCTAACAACATACTGTTTATATGGAACACAGTTGAGACAGAAAGACACAGGGTAAAAATAAGGGGCTAGAGTAGAATCTATTATGCTTCAGTTGAGGTAAAAAAGGTAGGGGTAGCAAAAATAGATCTAATTAAAGGAGATAAGTAGGGAAATTACATCTTACTAAAAGGTACCATAGACAATGAAGTAATATAAATACCACATATATGTATGAAATGGTACAGCATCCAAATTCTTAAAGGAAAGGTTAAGTGAGTTACTGGAAGAAATAAAAAGTAACCTCAACTTTCCTCTCTCAGAAGTAGATAAATCTAACCAAAAAAATAAACAAGAAAGAAGTTAAAGAGATGAAGAGAATTTTAGAAAAGTAACATATGATAGACCTTTGGAGAAAATTGAATGGAAATAGAAAGGAGTATACCTTTTTCCTGAGGTATACATGACATCTTTACAAAAAAAGATTACATATTAGGACATAAAAACCTCACATTCAAATACAGAAAAGCAGAAATATCAAATTCACCTTTTCAGTCACAATGAAATAAAAATTATATTTGATAAAAGGCTATAGAAATATAGATTAAAAATTAATGGAAAGTTAACCAATCTGATCCTAAAGAGTGGGTAAAGAACAAATCATAGAAACAATCAAAAATTTCATTAAAGAGAATGACAACAATGAGAAAACGTTCCAAAATTTGTGGAATACCATCAAAGCAATACTTGAGGGGAAATTATATCTCTAAGTATATAATCAACAAAAAAGAAAAGGAGCAGATCAGTGGGTCAGGCATGCAACTAAAAAAAGCCTAGAAAAAGAAAAATAACCCTCACAATTAAATAAAAAAATAGAAATTCTGGAAATCAAAGGAGACAATAAAATTGAAAGTTAAAAAAAGTATTACATTAATAAACAAAATATGAAGGGGTTTTGTGAAAAAAATAAACAAACAATGAAATATATAAACCATTGATTAGTTTGATTTTTTTTAAAAAAAGAAGAAAACCAAATTACTAGTATTAAAATTGAAAAAAAGTGAATATGCCACCAATAAAAATGAAATGAAAGCAATTATTAGGAATTTTTTTGCCCAATTATATGTCAATAAATCTAACAATCTAAAGGAAATGAATGCATGTTTACAAAAATATAAACTCAGATTAATAGAAGAAATAGAATGTTTAAATAGCTTTATCATAAAAGAAAAAGAAATTGAACTATCCATCAATAAGCTCCCTAGGAAAAATCTCAAGGACCAAATAGAGTCACAAGGGAACCAAACATTTAAAGAACAATTAATTTTCATACTACATAAACTATCTGGATAAATAGATATTGAAAAAGTCCTACCAAATTCTATTTATGACACAAATGTAGTGCTGGTACATAATCCATGAAGAATAAAAACAGAGGAAAAAAATTATAGACTAATTTCCCTAAAGAATATTGATGCAAACATTAAATAAAATACTAGCAAAGAGATTACAGCAATATATCATAAAAATCATACACTATTGAGTAATAGTGCTGATAATGACTATACAGAGCTTTGATTTCTTCTTCTGAGAACTGCCTGTTCATATCCTTTGATCATTTATCTATTGGGAAATTACTTATATTTTTATAAATTTAAATAAGTCCTCTATACATTTGAGAAATGAGAACGTGCTGTAATTCCCCACCCTCACCCCAGCTGTGGGGAAGAGGTTATAAATCTGAGAAACTGGGAGAATGATGGTACCCTCTACAGAAATTAGGAAGTTTAGTAGAGGAGAATGTTTGTACAAAAGAATAAGTTCTATTTTGAACATATTGAGGTTGATATGTCTTTGGAACATCTAATTCAAGATGTCCAATAGGTAGTTGGTAATATGGGACTGGAGTTCAAGAGGGAAATGGGTCTTAATATATAGATCTGTGAACCATGGGCATAAAGATGATACTTATATTCATAGCCACTGATGAGGTCACCAAGAGAGATTGTAGAAAGTGAGGAAGGCCCACAACAGAACCCTGTAGTGCAATCACATTTAGGTGGCATGATATTCTTGGTAATTCAGCCAAGGAAACAAAGAAAACTAAAACAATGAGAAATTTTCAGACAAGTAGGTGGAGAACCATGAAAGATCTGGGTCATCATCACTCAGAGAGAGGAAAATATCCAGGAAAAGAGGTTGGTCATCAGTGTCAAATAGGGTACAGAGATACAGAAGAATGAAGACCCAGAAAATGCCATCAGATATGGCAATTAGTAGAGCATTGGTAATGTTGAAGGGAGCAGTTTCAGTTGAATGATTAGATGGGAAGCCAGATTTCAAGGGGTTAAGAAGAGGGTCAGAATAGAGATAAGGGAAGCAATGACCTTAAACCACTTTTTCTAGGAGTTTGCCAAAAGGGGGATGAAAGATGTAAGGCAGTAGTTTGAGAGGATAGTAAGGTCTAGTGAAGATTTTTTAAAGTTACAGACAAAGCTAAGAATAGTTGAGATTTGAACTCATTGAAGGACCATTGGGATTAAGATTCATTGAGGACAGGAAAGAAGGTATTTATAGAGATAGCAGGAAAAGCTTAATAAAAGGCAGAGGCAAGAAACTGCAAACAAAGTTTAGGATACAAATCAATGTGGATAGAAAAGACAGTTTTATTTTTACATCAAATTTTTTTTATTTAACAAAAATTTATTTTCTCTCCTCACCTCCCCCTACTACTGGGGAAAAAAAAAAAAACAAAACTCTTATAATATATGTGCATCGTCAAGTAAAATGAGTCTCAGCCATGTCCAAAAAATATCTCATTCTGTGCCCTGTGTTCTTCACTTCTCGGTCAGGAGGCAGGTAGTATGCTTTTAATGAATCTTTTTAGAATCATGGTTGGTAATTGTATTGATGAGAAGCCTTAAGGGTTTCAAAGTGTGGTGTGTTTTTCTTTTCTCTCTCTCTCTCCCTCCTTTTTTTTTTTTTTAAGAATTTTGTTGCTATTGCAAAAGTGAAACAGAGAAGTTCTATGATCAGTAGTTCAGGAGAGAAGGCTGAAAGCATAGTTTGAGTATCAGGGACCCTTCAATTCGAACCTTAATCTGTAGGCAAGGGGAAACAATTAAGGGGTTTGACTGTTTATTTTCTTACAATAGAGCATGTATGGGCATAGGCAGTGCTTATGGGTATAGTTTTGGGCTACATTGGGAAATTATTATGGTGTAAAAACAGAAAACATCATTTTTTTTAAAGTTCTGCACTTAGTATTAGCAGAAATCTGAATTCAAATCCAGACAGTTACTGGATTTGTAGTCACAGAAAAGTCACTCATCTCTCAGTGCATTACTTAGTTTCCACACAGTTACTAGATGTGTGGTCACAGAAAATTCACTCATCTCTCAGTGCCTTACTTAGTTTCCACATCTGTCAAATAAGGATACTAATATCTGTAGGACCTACCATGTAGGGATGCTGTGCAATCAATATGTGTAAAGCAAAATACTGTATAGTGTGTCCCAAAACACTTAGTGCAGCTTTTATGCTCCTGAAGCTTAAAGATAATTAAGCTTTATATAAATGTCAGATGTTATCAACGACTGAAAAGTTTCTAATGTAGCTTATAGGGAAGGTGGCGGCACCGAGAGCAGAAATTCAGAAACAGGGGTGATGAATGGTTTCTGTTTTGGACATTTTGACTTTGAAAGGATCATAGGACACCCCAGTGGATTTATCCAAAAGATAGTTGAAAATATAGGACTGGAGTTCAGAAGAGAGGTCAGGTCTAAAGGTAAAGATCTGTGAATGAGAATCAAAACTCTGAGCATGAAAGAAATCTCAATTTCACAAAGGTAGATCTGCAAAGAAGTCTTATATCTTTCCTCTATGGTGTAGAATGACTAATTAGTAACTTATAAGGATTTTAGTTAAGAATTTATTTCACAGGGTGGAGCCAAGATGGTGGAGTAGAAAGATGGACCTGTAGAAGCTCCCCCACATAGCCCATATAATACAATCAGGATAACACAAGATCTAGCAGCTTCTACATTAAGGGATTGAAAGACTTGGAATATGATATTCCCGAAGTTAAAAGAGCTAGGATTAAAACCAAGAATCACTTACCCAGCAAAACTGAGTATAATACTTCAGGGGGAAAAATGGTCATTCAATGAAATAGAGGACTTTCAAGCATTCTTAATGAAAAGACCAGAACTGAATAGAAAATTTGACTTTCAAACACAAGAATCAAGAGAAGCATGAAAAGGTAAACAGGGAAGAGAAGTCATAAGAGATTTTCTGAAGTTGAACTGTTTACTTTCCTACATGGAAAGATAATATTTGTAACTCTTGAGACTTTTCTAAGTATTTGGGTAGTTGGGGGGATTACACACACACACACATGCATATATACATAAATATATATATAGAGAGAGAGAGACAGAGAGACAGAGAGCACAGGGTGAGTTGAATAAGAAGGGATAATATCTAAAAAAATAAAATTAAGGGGTGAGAGAGGAATATAATGGGAGGAGAAAGGGAGAAATGGAATGGGGCAAATTATCTCTCATGAGAGAGGCAAGAAAAAGCTTTTTCAATGAAGTAGAAAAGGGAGGAGGTGAGAGGGAAAAAGTGAAGCTTACTCTCATCACATTTGACTTAAGGAAGGAATAACATGCACACTCAATTTGGTATGAAAAATCTATCTTACACTATAGGAAAGTAGGGGAGAAGGGGACAAGTAGGGTGGGCGTGATGATAGAAGGGAGAGCAAATGGGAGAAGGGAGTAATTAGAAGTAAGCACTTTAGGGTAGGGACAAAGTCAAAAGAGAGAATAGAAGAAATGGGGGGCAAGATAGGATGGAGGGAAATAGTCTTATACAACATGATTATTATGGAAGTCTTTTGCAAAATGACACATATATATAGCCTGTATTGAATTGCTTGCCTTCTCAGTGGGGATGGGTGGGGAGGGAGGAAGGGAGAGAAGTTGGAATTCAAAGTATTAGAAACAAAGGTTGAGAAATATTATTGCATATAACTGGAAAATAAGAAATACAGGTAATGGGGTATAGAAATCTATCTTGCCCTACAAGAAAAGAAAGAAGATGGGGATAAGGGAAGGGAGGACTGTGATAGAAGGGAGGGTATATTGAGGGAATGGGTAATCAGAATGCAAGGCATTATGGGGTGGGGGCAAGGGAGAGATGGGGAGAAAATTTAGAACCCAAAATTTTGTGGAAATGAATGTTGAAAACTAAAAATAAATAAATAAACATTTTTAAAAAAATAATTTATTTGACCTTGGAGGATTATGGGAAAGATGATCAGGAACTTTACTGAAAACCTCTACTGTCCCCTGGGTACTCACATCAACAACTCAATCTGCCCCAAAGGGGAACTATTAATGTAGTCTTGTTTCCTCTTTCTTTAAAATATTTAAATATCTTAGGTGCTAGTTAGAGCAAAGCTCTAAGCTGACTACGCTCTACACTACACTGATTACTAGCTCCAAACTCCACATCTCTTTGAGATGTTCATAACTCCAAGCATTCGTTCCCTTCATGTCATTCTCTTCTCTGCAACAGGAGTCCAATACAAAGGTATTCTTTACTGGGTTTGTGATAGAAAAGAGAAAATTCAGATACAATGAAAAAAAAACATGTACAAATGCAAGAGAAATATGTACAAATAATCACAAATTCCAAATCACAAAAACTCAGAGATGAAAGGGACTTGGGAAGCAACCTCATACAATCTATACCTGATAGCTCAGAGGTGCAGTGGATAGAACACTGTTTCTGGAGTAAGAAAGATCTGACTTGATGTCTCCTTTCTCAGCCTCAAAATAGTGTCTATATTCTAGGGTTGTTTTCAAAATAGAATGAGATATTATTTGTAAAGGACTGTGAAAACCTTGAAGTGCTATATGAATAATATTTACTATCATTCATATTATCATAATATCATTATTTGAAGCTGTAAGGTATCTCAGAAGGCACTTAATCCAACCCTTTTATTTTATATATAAGGAAACTGAGGCCCAAGGAGGTTAAATGACTTGCTGAAGAACCAAGGTCTTAATACTGAGGTAATAATACCTAGGTAATAATACCTAGCTCTTATATATCACTTTAAACTTTGCAAAACACTTTGCATATATTCTCATTTTTATCCCTTGATTCTGAATCAGTACTCTTTATAGATCTAAAAACTTTAATTCATATGAAAGTTATTTTGCAAGTTCTGAACCAAGATATGATTACAATTTATCAATTATTGAATTCAAAATTTATGATTACTATCCATTTATGAGGACACAACAGTACTGCCAGAAGGAACCTAAATAGTATTATTAAAGATTATGGAGTCTTGTCTAGAAACTGAATACCACAGTTTGTATTTTTCACAATACTGTCCATTGAAACCACTGGATACAGAAGAGAAAAATTGATTTGATAAAAAAAATAGTTTGGCTAATAAGGTGGTGATTTTGATTTGGTAAGTAAGCCGCTGGCAAATAAGATGGTGATTGAGATGAGATTTTGAACTTTGGAATTCAACTTAAAATACAGAGATGATGAACTGCTGGTAATGGAGTAAACTATATGGTGGGTGGTAAGAATTTATTTGCCTGATCTTACAAATATAATTAAAATGGCCTTACCACAGTGCTTGGCACATAGTTTTATATATCAATATGTGCTGACTGATTGGTTGATTGATTTATTTATTCAAAAGTTTCAGAAAAAAGATTGGTAGGATTCCATTGATTAAAATTACAGGGAAAAATCACTCCAAGAACAATGGGAAATTCTGAAGAATAAGATTCTAAAGACAAAGATGAAAAGAATCTCAATAAGGAGGAAAGTGGTATATATCCTGAGACTCACATGAATTTATAGGAAATAACTAACTTAGAATTTCAAAAGATATGTACAGAAAATGGAAGGGGGGCAAGTAACAGAGGATGAATATAAGAACAATGGCATTGTTCTCTAAAATAATGTCAGGATTGCTAAAGATGAGAAGGCACTAAAATTGGTAAGGAAAACTAAGGACAAGAAAAAGGGTGGGTTTTTTTGTTTTGTTTTTAAGCTAAATTGGGGGAAAGGGGAAAATTAAGCAAGAGACCAAATACCTCTCCCTTCCCCCACCACTCCACTACTTGGGGGTAAAGTGGGGCAATCATAATTGACAACAAAGTCTACTAGGGCTATTCAATTCTCATTTGTTTTCTGCTTTCTCTGCCAAGGATAATGACTTTGGGCCTGGAAATAAGAGCATGAAAATGGCTAACAGGAAAGTGATACTCAAGAAAAGTAAGGATATACAGAAGCATCAAGCAGTCTTGACAAATTTAAGTCACATGGCCCAGATGAACTACATTTTCAGTTACCAAAAGAAGTGGCAGCTGTGATTGTTGAGCCACTATTAGTGATATCTGAAAGATCAATAAAAATGAGAGAAAAAAAACACAGAAGTGGGAGATAACATAATTCAGTGAAAAAGCTTCTGGATTTTAAGCCAGAGGACCTGGCTCTGCCACTCATAATGCATTAACCTTTGGCAAATCACTTACTTTCTGGGATGCTTAATTTTCTCATCATTGAAATGAGAAGGTTCAGTTAGAGAGCCTCTGAGGCTCCTTCCAGTTCTAAATCTTTGTTCTTTTGGACTTCACATCCTATGACCAGTGTTTGAATTTTGGGGGGAAAAAAGAAAAGAAAATGAGAATAGGGTATAAAAGTATAAACAAGTGACCTTCATTCCACTTCCTAAGAAAATTCTCGAAGAGAGTCAGAATTTAGTATTAGTGAGAGTTGAGAAAAAGAAGTAGTAATTACAGAGAGCCATCATGGCTTTAGGATATACACTTATATCCTTTTCTCTTAAATTATTCAGAGCTCCCTCTTTACTTTTTTTTCCTTATGCCTCTTTCTGGAATGCAGTGAGAGGAAGGAGGGATTTTCTCTTTTCCTCCATCTTCACCATGAGTAATTGACATGACTTGTGTCAGAATCTCATAGTGAAGATAAGACATGTACTGGCACTCAGCCTGAGAAGAAACTTATGGCCATGTGGTTTCTTTCTCCAAGTAGCAGGTAATATGGACTTTTGGCAAAAGCACATGGCAGTCTGTATGTAATTCCCCAGGAGACCTGAAAGGGGAGTTTCTAAACTTCAAGTTTCATGCCATCTTTTGCTTTTCTGTTTCCAATTCTGAGCACAAGTAGGAAATTAGACATTTGAAGGGGGAATTTTCCTAGATGAAAAGCTGGTAGGAACTAGGGCACCGAGAGGTTTCTTACAAAGTCACATACCAAAAGCAGACATTTCTGTATTGGGCTTGAGAAGCGAGTTCCAGCTTCAGGAGTGGCCTTGGGGGTAATCCCAGATTCAAGAATGCTTGAATTCAAGGGTTTGGACACTGGAGAAAGAAGGTTCTTTCCTCAGGCAATGTGCACTCTGAGAAAGAACTGTATCTTCTACTAGGAGAACAAAGCCAGTGAACAAACTGGATAAAAAGAAAACTAACTAGAGCAGGGATTTAGTAAAACAAAAAATAAATAACCTACTCCCCTAAATTTCATGGTATATCTTAGTAGTACAGCAAGCCTAGAGTAATGGAATAATGGAGCTTTGAAGTATTCAAGTATAATCACAAATAAGAATGATTAGCCCTTAGCATTAATGTTTCTTTGTTTATTGATTGCTTTTTGTAGCCATGAAAGAACTGAAGAAATTAAATTGAGTATGTATCATTGTATAATTGATTCTACTCTGTAACTGATCCTAATCTGTATTCCTGCCTCATTTGGTGTCATTACGTAAGCCATGTTTCTTTTTCTCTTTGACTATGAGCTAAATTTAGAAGTTTAGTTCTCCTGCTAATCACCGTTCTATTCTTGCTTTTAAAAAAAATCTGTCATCCCAGAAGGATGCAGGTGGACACCAGGAAAGTTCTAATATCTTTATACCACCAAGTCATCCTTCAAGGATATCTGGTTTATTTTCCAAAGAACTATGGCTTACTATCTCCAGCTTTGTAGGTGGGCTCAAACAATGAACATATCTTAATCACAGGAAGGAAGGAGGGAGTTGTTGTTAGCCCTGCATTCCCAATTTCCAAACAATTGTATTGTTTTCACCCCCTTGATGCTGCCAGTCCTGTAACCAAGTGCATTATTTTCCTAATCTACCCAATTCTACTTAGTTCTATGCTTATAAAAAGGAGGTGTGTTTCCTCTCCTGGGTCTTTGGCCTAACTGAGGCAGCCATTTGACCCACTTTATTAACAGGTTTGCACCCTGCTAATAAACCGATAAAGCCCAGAATACTGCACCTCAGTTTACCTTTTCTAAATTCTATCGAGACAGAATATAGAAAGTCTAGGTGACATTGTGACCTGAGAACCTGCCTTACCATTAGCAAGACCTAGGTTCAGATCTTTCCACCCCTACATATAAGGCCCAGCTGTTTCATTCTGAGCAAGTCTCTTAAAAAGGAAAAGGAAAACTGTAGATAAAATGTCCCTCTGAACTAGTAGAAGGAATTCCTCTGCTGAGGATCTCTTCTACTGATGAAATCAGAGATCTGATAGGAATACACACACACAAACACACACACACACACACACACATGCTCATACACAATTTTAAAAATGCATATCTGCCCCTGTTAAATGAATTGCATATGTTATTTTATATCAGTTTTTGTTATATCAGGGTTTGAAACAAGGCAGGGAAAAGATACTATATGCTATAGAAGTCAACAAGCATTATTAAGTACCTAGAATACTCCAGATCCTGTACCAAGTGCTGAAAATACAATGACAGGCAAATGGAGAATTCTTGTCTTCCTGGGTTTCACTTCTAATGGGAGAGACAGCAATCAATAATTATATTTATGTTCTGAATCAGGGGTATTAGATTCTGAATCAATCACTATTCCAGCAATCAACCTTAGCACTGACTTCCCTGCTGACTGTCAGGACTACTGAGGAGTGCTGAGGTTCAAAAACAAACCAAACCAAAAACCAAAACAAACCCAGCCTATATCACCATCACCAGCTCAATGCTAGACTAAGGTTAAACTGAGACAATAATGATGATGATGATGATGATTACAATTCCTATATATATAGGGTTAGATCTTTCAAGGTTTATGAAGTGCTTAGGGTTTTGTTGTTGTTACCTGCTTTTTTCTTTTTGCCAATTGTTTTCTTCACTAAAACCTACATAATTAAAGGATATTTTTTTTTACAGGAGGACTATTGAATTCCTTCATAAATATTCCAGTATTTTAAAGATACTAATACTTCTCATTCAAATTAGTTTGATGGAAGTGATATACCTATTTTAGTGAGAAAGAAAAAAATTACAAAATTTAAAGCCCAGTTGACTATAGTAAGCCAAAATTTATAATAATTTGGACCAACTAAGTAGAAGTTAAATTTTACACTATAACTAGGTAAGAGGATTTGCTAAGCAAATTAATAGTATCAACAAGAGAAATATTTTGCCTTTTTAAGAAGAAAGATAGGCAAACACTTTCAAATACTTCCTTAACATTTGCATTTAAACAATACTGTGAGTTCATTAGAAATTATTCTTATTACCTGGAAAAAAAAATTTGAGAAGATTTTGTAAATTATACAGTATATAGTTTGCCTCTCACTTTTCTTCCTTTTCAGCACTGCTATTTGCACCAGTAAAAAAGAAAATTAGACTTCCTTCCTTTAATTCATTAGTTTTCTAAATGAATTAGCTCTCTAATTCAATAAATTGACTTCCCCAATCTACTTCTCCAAAGAAGGTAAATCAGTGAACTCTGATTGTATGGAAACAAAGATTGAAAGGTGAATAATCAATACAGTACAAACTCGAGGCACTAGGAACTGTGATTGAAAGATGGGCAGAGGTATGCAATTCACATTAAATCTACTGGGTACTTTGTTTTTTTTAATTGAGGACTGAAAAGGAAAAAATGTATCTTTCCTGTTTTACATAGCTGTTTCCCGAAGAACAATACTTTTTGGAAGTATTATTTAGGGAAGGTCAAATTCAAATTAAGTTTAATTTAGTTCTTTTGGCTAATGTATGTGCATGCTATGGTGATCTGGTGAATTTGTGATTTCCTTCATGAAGAGAATCCCTCCATTACTAAAGATATCACAAGTTTTCTACATTATCTCATTCTGAGTTTCTTGTCAGTGTCATTCCATAAACCCTCCATGGGGTAGCTATCTATACAAGGCTCTGGAAACTTTCCTTTGATTCTTAGTAAATGTTGATGATTCCCAATGACATTTGCTTCTATATTGCTACAAAAGGGGCTTCTCCCTCCCCACCTTCCACATATATATTGGCCACATTTTATAGAAATATAGGTTCACATGGTCAATGGAAATGATAATAGAATTTTAATTTTTTTAAATTTTGACATTTTATTGTGTGAATTTAACAAACACCAAATAAAGTGGACTTTCCATATACCTAGTAGAACAGAAAAAGAGAATTATACATGAAACTAAGAATCTCTATTATGTTCAATAAGCTTTTCTTTTAAAACATTGAATCAATTCAACATGTAACTTTCATAGCTGCCCTGGTTGTCTACTATTCCTTCTGATCTTTCTTCTGTTATCTTTGGTATTTTTAAAAATGCTTAAATAACTCTCTTTTCTTTTCATTTTCTTTTTTGTCTACTATATCCCTGTTCTTCCCCCACTCCAGCTTTGGAAATAAAAAGGGGAGGGGGAAACCCTTTGTAATAAAAATGCATAATCAAGGAAAACAAATTCCTCCATTGGCCATGTCCCAAACAGCCAATGTTTCAGTTTGCACCTTGAGGTCATCACCTCTCTGTCAGAAGGTAAGTAATATGATTCATTATTTGTCTTCTGTAATTGTGGCTGGTTGTTTCATTGATATTTTCAAGGTTGTTTTTACAGTGTCGTCATTGTAGAAGTTGTTCTTCTGGTTCTGCTCAATTCATGCATCAATTCATACAAGTCTTCTTAGGTTTCTCCAAAGTTGTTCCTTTTGTTATTTCTTACAGTATAATAATATTCTACTACATTCCTACTCTAGTTTAATTTGTTCAACCATTTCCCAACTGATGATTACCTCCATAGTTTTTGTTCTTTGCCATAACTGAAACAGATTTACACAAGTCTTTTTCCTCTTTCTTTCATTCCAAGTAGTATTATCACTGAGTCAAATGGTATGCATAGTTTACTTGATTTGGAGACATAATTCCAAATTTTTTTCCAGAATGGTAGGATCAATTGATAGGTCTTCCTATAGTACATTTGTGTCTTTGCTTTTCCTGCATTACTCTCCCACATTTGTCAATTATATTTTTGTCATCTTTATTTTATTACTCTAATGGCTATGCAGCAAAGCTTCAAAGTTGTTTCAATTTAAATTTGTCAAATTATTAATGATTTGAAGCATTTTTCATATTATTGGTGAGCTTGGATTTCTTCCTTTGAAAACTATTATACTTTGGTCATTTATCTATTGGGAACAGGTTTTGTTCTTGAAAATTTCAATTGGTTCCTTAGATATCTTGGATATGAAACCTTCATCAGAGAAACTTGCTGTAAAAGAATTTGCTGGTTTAACTATTCTTCTAACTTTAACTGCATTGTTTTTGTTTGTGAAAAAACTCCATCTTGGATCTTTGAATGGTGTTTGTTAATGAAGCTTAAGTCTTCTACTTGCTTTGATAAAAATTGAGTTCAAGTTCCATGTCCTAGTGCTTATCTTTCATCCAGTCAAAGTTATTAATCAGTAGAACAGATTGGAATAGTTGGACATGTGGCTATAATAGAAAAAGTCCTGGAATAGAAGCCAGGAATTATGGATGTCATTAGTTCAGAGACATTGAGTGACAACGTCTCTGGAGTTTCAGGATTGTGCTAGGTCTCTAACACATCCTTCCAGTTCAACAACTGTATAATTTCCAAGGAAACTATGAAATCTCTTTCTAGGAGGTCTTTTAAATATGTACATATTTATCTTGGAGAAGGAAATGGGCAACCATTCTAGTACCTTTGCCAACAAAACTCCACATGGAGTGATGAAGTGTCAGATACAACTGAAAAATGACTGAATAACATCATATTTATCTATCCTGTATGTATTTTAGTGTAGTCTAAATTAACTAGAAGCATGGAAATAAATTATAGTTCTATCAGTATCTCACATTCGTATGATTCACCTATGTTCATGAGTCTTGCAAATAACCATTTGGAGAAGTTAACCATCTGTGACTAGTGAACAATTTTGATTTTACTAATCTTACTACATATGTGCCCATTTTAGAGGTATTTAGTTGAACAAAAAAGATATTAAGTTAGGACTAGTGTAATTTTCATATGCATTTGCCAGAGAGATACTCAATATTTCCTCCATGTGTACATCATATAAGTTTAAATCTATATGTTGTGTTTTCATGTGAAATGACAACTTATACTTCTATTGATTAATTTAGGTATTTGTAGTAAAGAGATATTTTGATTTCAAGTATATTGAGCAAGGATAATCTTATTTCTGTTCTGTATAGCATGAAGTACCAATGTAATTGGTATTTTAATTTATATATTTACCTTATTTTTATTATTTATTCATATTTATTATTTATTCATTTTGATAATTGCTATATGATGTCTAATTTTGACTCCATATTATTTGACCAATGTGTAACATCGTATCGGCTACTTAATTCCAGGAAGTGGAGGAACTAAAATGGAATTTTAAAAATGTATTCTCAATGCAAGAATATTTTTAAATACTATTAGTAGGATAGTTTATTAGCATTGCATCTGATAGAATAATTGAAGTATGTTGAATAATAATAATATCAGTGCATAGTAATTAACTGTGATATATGCCCTAAATGTAGAGACATTGTCATTCATTGTGAGACTCGTAATTTAAAATGAGATATGTGAGCTTTAAATTAAGCTTGAACGATTGATGAGAATATTGAGAAATTTGGGCTAGGAAGTGTGGTGTAATAAAAAAGGTTTGGCAGTGGGCAGATGTGATTACTTGTCTGGCTATATTATTAGCTCTCTACGACCTAGGTCAAGTCATCTTATCTATGCCCCAGTTTCCTCAGTCACAAAATGAGAGGGTTGGGCCAAATGATTCCCAATGTCCTTTCCAGTTCTAATAGTCCATGATTTTTCCCATTCTTATTTTTTGAACTATTACTTAACTTCTTTATGCCTTGGTGCCTCATTCTCTAAAATGAGGATGAGACTTGAGGTCCACATAACTTACTCAAGTGTTATACAGATTATCAGCTGTTTAGAAAGTATTTTGAGTTCCTTGCCTATTAAAAAGGAAATACCAAAGAGCAGTTCCATTCTTCTATACCATATATTATCTAAGGAAGAAATTGAGAGAAAAATCAAAGGTAAGTAAAATAGGGACACAACTTTATTTTTCTACAAGGCAGTTAAGTACATTGTCATATCAAAAGTTAAGTGCAGATCAGCCTGCACCAATGTTATTAAGGCAGCAAAGTCAGGCTTAGCTATCAATACCAGTGTTCTACCTCTAGAGCTGCAGATCTGTGAAGGCTAAGTATGGCAGTATTCAGAACCATACACTGTGAAACAATGGGGTCACCAATCACATATGTAAAATTCAAATTAAAGAACAGTCAGGCTGAACACAGAAAGAGAAGCCCTTCCCCACCCCCCTTAATTCTAGTGCCTTCCCTCAGATGATTATCTCCAATTTAATCCTGTCTCTGTCTTGTTTGTACATGTCATTTGCACATTGTCTTCCCCATTAGAATGTGAGCTTCTTGAGGACAGGACCTGGGGGTTTGTAGTTTGGTTTTCTTTTCTTTTTTTTTTTGCCTTTCTTTGTATCCCTGGTGATTAGCACAGTGCCTGGCACATAGCAGGTGCATGATATCAATTCTTGTTGATTGACTTACTGACTGAAACAGAACAGACAACATGAACAACACAGAGATCTCCCAAAAATAAAAGAAGGTGCAACACATGCTTTTTAAACCAACAAAAAACCAAACAAACACAGAATCTCCCAGAAAAAAAAAAAAAACTCCCAATGCATTACAAAAGGAAAGTAAGTAAGTATATATAAAAAAATAAAAATAAAAAGTCAGAAATGCTAAGGCAAGGCCAATTAGCTAAAAACAAAGTTTGTTTTCTTTTTGTATTAAGCTCTACTGCCTCCTTTACACTAGCAGCATGTCTATATGCTAAAAATCCGTAGCAGCAAAACACATTATTCATTTGGCATTTACAAAATTAAATTACTGAATAAAAATATAATTTGTTCTCATAAAACTATGTTTCATACAGTAATAATTTTTAAAGCAAGCTAACCAAAAACAAAACACACAAAATAAGATTTAGTACAGTAACAAAATCAGAGTACTTCAAACTTTGTCACCATGAGCACTTACAGTTTTGACTAGTTTTCCCTTGGTATTAAACTAACATTAATAGTAATGCTTTTATTGACTTGCCTCCTATCAATGCATTATGTTTAGTGATTTAGAAAAAGAAATATTTGAGTACCTCTTCTTTATACAAAATTCCAAAGCAAGTCATCACAGGAAAACAATACTGTTCTGCTGGATCTTCAAAAATACAGGAGGGTAAAATCATTTAATTTTTTTAAAAAAATTCTGCATTAAGATATTTAATAACTGATTATAATTTATTACCTAATAATTTAGGTAAAACTGTTATTTATATAAAAATTATTTTAGTTGGGTGAAATCCAACAAGAATATGCTCAGTGACCAAAGATGCACTTGGTGCTGCTCCCAACTGTTGTACCACAACAAAAATAGGTCCTTCTCCCATTCATGAAGAGTTTCATGTAGAGGAATGGTAAATCTCAAGTCATTCCGAAGTGTTCTGAAAACCATAATGCTTGTCTGAAAGAGTCTCACATGACCAGAGTCCTGGCGGAGAACGCATTTATATACTTCCGTCCCTGATCAGAGGTCATCATTTGATCTTCTGTCTTCCCACAGGACACAGATTCCCAGGCATTACTAAGATGCTGCAGGAAAAAGATCACAAAGTTTTACCTTTCCTCTCTTCAAGGTCATCAATCAAGTATTTTAAAGGGAAAATGCATTACTGATGATTTAGTATGCATTATTTAGATACATTGTCATTTTGGTTACATCTCTATAACAAAAAGTACAACTCAGCATTCTTAACCATTTTAAATCCCAGAGAAATATAAAGATTGTGATGTATATTATACACACATGTGTATACATTTGCATAATGTTGTTTGGTCATTTTTCAGTCACTTCCAACTCTTTGTGACCTATTAGGGTTTTCTCGGCAAAGATAATGGAGTGGTTTGCCATTTCCTTCTCCAGCTCATTTGACATATAAGGAAACTGAGACAAACAGGGTTAAGTGACTTACTCAAGGTCACACAGTTAGTAAGTGTCTGAGGCCAAATTTGAACTCAGGAAGATAAGTCTTCCCGACTCTAAGTCTGAATCTCTATCCACTGTGGCACCTAGCTGCCCAGATATGTTCATATACATTTAAAATATGTGTATATACACACACGTATACATATGTAGATATGTATATAGAGTATGTGTATATACAAGCATGCGTACACACAAACATAGATATGTACTTATATGCACATATATATGTGTGTGTATATATAGGTATATACATATATATGCATGTGTGTGTGTATAACAGAAGATTTCTTTCTGAAGGGGGTAGAGAACCACACCATAATTTATCTGAAATAAATCAAGTCTTTATTACTCAAGATTTTTGATGTTTTTTTTGTTGTTCTAAATCATATAATTCAATGGGAGGCAGAAATCAAGTGATAGTCCAGACAGGTGATATTAAGTGTGCACATGTAATTTACTCACTAGGCAAATTTATCATTGCCTTGAGCTGTGTGAAGTGTAAAATTTGCAGTCATGCTGGAACTTAGTAATCTAAATACATTATATCTGTTCTTTCAGTTAATTTAGACTTCATTTTTACTACCATAGTTTGTTATCTAATTGCACAGCTGTTACTATTTATCATGTAGCAGAAGTCACAACTTGTTTCGCATCCACAGTGTTGCTTAGCCTCAATGAATATAAATCTTAGTTGAGAACAGAAGACTTCACAACACTCAATTCTCACTCTCCATAGTAAGAAGGATAGTAGAATTTAGAGTGAGGAAAAAAAGCACCTTGGAAATGATCTAGGTACAATCTCTGTTTTACAGATGAAAAAAACTGAGGCCCACAGAAGGGGAAGTAAATTTGCCCAAGATCACACAAGTATTTAGAGATTATTATCAGTCACTTGAAAATGCTAATTTTAGCAAGCCAATTAAAACCAATGTAAGAGAAACCTAACTCTATCAACTAAGGTTTATTGAGCACCTATAGATGTATGCTAGCACTGTGCTAGGCATTATAGGAGATTAAAAAAGAAAACCCCAAAACATCCTTGACCCTGAAGAGGCAATGTTGTACAGTGGAATGATGAACCAACTTTGGAATTGAAAGAGTTAGTTCAAATTCTATCTCTAATGCTTTCTGCATATGTGCCCTTGGGTAAATCACTTAACTTCCTTGGGTCCTAGTTTCCTCATCTGAAAATGACGGGTTCAGATTGGGTAGTCTCTGAAGTCCCAATTAAGTATAGAACTGTGATCCTATGACTTCAAAATCTGATAATAGAAACAGGAATAATAATAGCTACCATTTATGTAATGCCTTAAGTTTGCCAAATGTTTCATTGATTATCTCATTTTATCCTCCCAACAATCCTGGGAAGTAGGTGCCATTAGCCTTATTTTACCAATGAGTAAACTGAAACAGCCAGAAATTGTGACTTCCCCTGGGTCATGTATAAGTGTCTGTGGCTACATTTGAACTCAGGTCTTCTGACTCCAGGTCCAGTGCTCTGCTCCATCACATAAAACAATGAGTACTAAACAACACCTTAATACATAACACAAAGAGGGCAGGAATTTTAAAGAAAGGAGGGATCACTAGGGATAGGAATATTTGGGAAAAGCCTTCAGGAGGAGGAAGAGTTTGAATTGGGCAGCCACAGAGAACAGGTTTCTAGACCAGAAAAGAGAAGTATAAGTATATGCATAGATGTGGGAATGAGCATGGCAACAGGTTTAGTTCAGACTACAGCAAAAAGTTAATGTTGTGTAGTACTGGCAGATAGAATATCATAGATGGGATGGGACAGGTAAAAAAGTGGGACCAGGAATAAGACTTAGACTAAATACAATTAGAAATGGGGAACCATAACATAATGGTAACAAAATTTGAGAAAGATCGGTCTGGCAATGATATTTCCTAATTAGCTGCTGAAATTTGGGCTGGAAGATGACCAAGGTTAGGCAGCTTTGAGCTTCTGACTTTTTACAAGGCTCAATGAATACAAAAAAAATTTAATTGGGCTCCTCATTTAATTTTCATCCTGATCTGATCCATGGTCTCATCTCAAGTGTAAATAACATGGTTTAAAATAGGTATGCTTTATTCTGGAAGCACAGAGTCAAATAAATAATTTGCAATGCTACAGCAAGGCAGATCATCTTGATATTTTCTGGATCACCATATATCTTGAAAAGGCTAAAGATGACAGAGTTCTGTGCTGAATGCAGTGCGAAGTCATTTGTTGTTCTCCTAAAAAAATTACCAGGATAGTTATAATTTCCTTTGCAGTGGCTCAGCACAAGAATCATACCCCCCTCTCCCACCTGCTTAGTTGAAAGACGGCATGTACATGCGCACATACACACACAGAGGGGGAGACAGAGAGAGAGAGAGAGAGAGAGAGAGCGCCATACCAGCTGGATGTTACAATACTTTGGAATCTTTTGAATTTTTTTTTTTAAAGAACTTCCAGTGAGCAGAACCAGAAGAACTGTGTGAACAGTAATAGCAATATTGTATGATAATCAACTGTGAATGACTTAGCTACTCTCAGCAATACGATGATCCAAAACAATTCTAAAGGGCTCATGATGAAAAATGCTGTCCACATATAGAGAAAGAACTGCTAGAGTCTGAATGTAGATCGAAACATACTATTTTTCACTTTTTTGGTTTGGTCTGTTTCTTTGTTCACAACATGACTAATATGGAAATATGTTTTACACACATATAGCCTATATCAAATTGCTTACTGTCTTAAGGAGGTGGGGGGGTGAGGAGGGCAGGAGGGAAAAAATTTGGAACTCAAATTTTAAAAAAGGTTAAAAATTGTCTTTACATGTAATTGGGAAAAAGAAAATATTATTCAACTTCCTCCTTTTCTAGATAAGAAAACTAAGACCTTGAGAGGTAATGGGATCTACATTGTACTATATGAATAAACAATTTTCTGTTAGTTTTTTTACTGAGTTGAGCAGGGGAAAGGAATAACATTTAGATAGTGGCTACTATGTGCCAAGTAATGTGTTAAGTGCTTTATAGATATTATCTCATTTGGTCCTCACAACAACCATCTAAGATAGGTACTGTTATTTTCTTATTTTACAAATAAAGAAACAGGCAAATAGAGGTTAAGTGACTTGCCAAGGGTCGCATGGCTAGTAAGTCTCAGAAGCTGGACTTGAACTCAGGTTTTCCTGACTGTAGACCCAGAGATCTATTATTCAACCAATCAGTCAATCAAACATTGTGACCTATATGTGACAGGCACTGTGCTTAGTGCTACCTAATGTGCCATTTAGTTCCTTGAATAGCAGTATATCTAAGGAAGCTATTCCATAAAGCTGGGTTTTCCTCTTCTCTTAGACTATAAACTCCTTCTGAATAGAAATTATTTCATTCATTGTACTGGTTTCCCCAGCCCCTAGAAAAGTGTCTGGAAAAAAAAAAAAACATTTTTTTTTTGTACAGGGGATTTTCATGCTAATGTTGGAGTCCACTAGGACATATATAAATATACAGAGAATAAATATAAAGAGAATAATATAAAGTAATTAAATACAAGGTAGTTTGAAAGCAGTTGAGTTCCACATAAGCTCATATCAAAAAAAAGTATCAAACATTCACAGGCCCCATGAGATCCACAACACTCCTGAGAGCTACCTGAACCAAATTAAAATTCAAATAGGAAATATCTGACAAAAGAAATAAAATAGAATAAAACAAAAATAACATTACACTTGAAAACTAAGTCAATACGCTCCCCGCAGGGATCCTTATGGCTAGATTAGTGGTCCTAGTTCCTTTTTTGAGTTTGACATCACTGATGTACAAGGTAACACTTGATAAATATTGATGGATTGATAGATAATACTTCAAGGAAAATTTCTTAAGTCAAATCAACAAGAATTTATTAAGTGATTATTATCTATCAAGTACTATGCTAAGGTTGAAGATTCAAAGAAAAGCAAAAAACAAAACAAAAATAAAATAAATAAAAACCCCCAAATGTCCCATGCCTGCAAGGAGCTCACAGTCTAACTGTTCTGAAAACAATTATCTTTGGACTAACTCATTCTGGCCTTCACTTCCTTGATGAAGAGAAAGTGATAATCATGTAGAAAACAACACTGCCTAGAGTTTCAGAGTTTATAAGATCTCTTCAGGAGGATCACAGTATCAAAATTTCAGAGTTAGAAGGGCTCTCAAAAGCTATCTCCTCCAACTACTTCACAAAAGGAATTCCTTACCATAATATACCAAACAAGCAGGCATCCAATCACAGAAAGAAGACCTCCAATGAGGCAGAATTCACTGTAGTTTATTGAGTAATAGTATGAGCCTCCCAGGGCTCATAGGTTCTGCCCCCAAAGTCAAATCCCTCTTCCACATGAAAAACCTTTAAACATATTAAAAAAGCTATTGCGTGTCCTGTGAATCTTCTCCTGACTAAACAACAACCATTTCTTCAAGGGATCCTCATTTAGCATTGGATCAAAGCTGTTCACCATCCAGATTGCCTTCCTCTGGATGGTCTCCAGTTGAGCAATATTTTTTTTCTCACCTATGGTACCCAGAACTGAACACAATACATCAAATGAAACATGACCAGGGCAGAATAGTGACTGTCATCTTCTTGTTCCTGAAAGGTATGGCTCTCTTCATGTGTCTAAGAGCCAATTAGTTTATTTGGATGCAATATCATCCTGCTAAATCATATGGAATTTACTCTCCACTAAAACCCACAGATCTATTTCAGAGAAACTTCCATGCAACCAAACCTCTCCCATGTTGTACTCATAAAGCTGGTTCTCTGAACCTAACTAAGCACAATTCTAATAACAATGCAGATCTCAGAATCATTAGCATCATTAATGTTTATATGAAATTATTTTTAATATTAAAATACTACTTCTACCCTGCATATCTCAGTGCCACTCATGCCTAAATAACGATCATTCAAAAATATTTAATGATTCCTCCACGACAATATGTTTCCCCTGAAAGAATATGATTGAGGAACCAAATATGAATACAAGCATATGTGTATATATACATCATATATGTATTTGTATAGAGTCTTTTACTATTCAATAATCAATTTATTCCAGGCTGAACATAACCCTAATTATCTAAAATATCAGAGCTTCCAACAAAAGGCAATGTCCTATAAGCTCTGAAACTCAGAGTTCATGAGATCAATCTAAAAAAAAGGTCTGCTTCAGCCTTAGGATAACTTGCTAAGTCTCCCTATATTGGCATAACACTAGGACACACACTCATAGAAGCCATGTTGTGAAGGAACAAAGGTACAGAGGATGTGAGGAATAGCTATTCTTATAGGGGGGACAGAAGGGAGTGCAGTGGTAGAATACCATTGTAGTTTCTTTTGACAATATGGTAACACTGGGTGATGAAGATTAGCAGAGCAACAGACACATAAGTATACTGCCTTTCCAGATAATAAGAGGCACTAAAGAAAGAGCAGAAGCTTAAGTATCTAGCTACAGAAGAAGAAATCCATATTCTAACAACTGAAATGGCACTGTGGCAGACGCCGTCTTGTTTTCCTCTTTCAGATCTCATTTTTAACCTGAAGCCCTAGGCGCCCAATATTGCATTTCAAGAAGTCAGTGGGAGTTCTGACAGACTAAGGATGATTGTAGGCAGGGAGTCTTTCTGTGTAAAGGATATTTTTCAATATCATCCCATACATGTTTATGCACTTTCATTATTCCTTTTTTGTTGATAAATTGTCAATTCATTTACACTACAGTTATTCATGAGAAGTCTGAATACGAATACCACTCTAATTACTGACCATAGTACAGTTTCCAGGTTGTCACTCTTCTTAGTTCATTTTTACATTAATAATCTGACTAGCATATCCTTCTCCTGGCAGCCAAATCGTCTCACTTATCCTGTAATGTGTCTTTAGCTGCCCCTGGGCAGGAAAGAAATGTAAACAATCTGTCAAAGCTTTAACTGGGATATCCTGGAAAAGTACATTAAATAAATACTTGGACCCCATGTAGAAGCCAGAACAGTAAGACAAGAGAAGACTATGTCTAAAGGTGGTTTTCTGCCAGAACTAGTTTTTTCTTCACATTCTCATCCAGAATATGAATTGTTTTTATTGCCTTGTACTTATACTGTTGTTGCTTTATTGTTGTTATATCTACACAGCTGTCCTATACAATGACAGCTGAGAATTTGGATTAGCAATAACCTAAGTAATTACATCCTCCATATCTTGAAGTCCTACTGGATTATGATGATTATAAAGTGATACATATGTAGACATGAATATGCCTAGGCCAGGTAGGAGCAAGACCTAAGATTTCATTGGGATAGGGAACTTCTTAAGCAAGGAAACTCACTCTACCAATGCAGGTTGACACTTTCTCTGTGATTTTTAGCCTTCGAGAGTTACCCAGAGAACCCTGAGTGGCTAAGAGAGTTTACCAGAGAGTCAGTGTCAGAAGTGGGATTTGCTCCTGGATCTTCCTGGCTTCACGGCCAGCTCTCCATCTATTCTACTATGTTATCACTCACGCATATGTACATATGAAAGCTAATCAATTTTACCATTTTCTGGAAACCCAAACTACTCTTAAGCAGTAATGTTAATCCAAAAGAAAAAAGTAGCAGTTATTTTAGAGGAAAGAAGGAAATTAACTATTTGTTCTACTTGACTTACCTAAAAATGATATCTTTGAAAATTAAGATTTGGGATATCAGAGTTATTTCCAAAAGATATATAGGTTATTAGTGAATAGGTGATGCTAAAGAAATCCTAATCATTGAGGAAAATATCTTCTTGATGAGTTAAATAGTTCTCTAATTATTCCCATGTATATATAATACATTCGCCTTAACTGCCCCACATAGTCCATTGAAACTCACTCCCTCCATTGCCAGACCTAGAGTAGCCAATTACTGTGTTATTCATAAAAAAAAAAAAAAGCATTACAATTTTTGGTTGTTGGTTTGTGGAAGGTTTTTTTGTCCCCAGGGGGAAGCAGTGGTACAAAGAGGTGCAGATGGGTCGATAAATTCATTTCCTTTTGATTCAATCCAATTTTAATAATCACTGGTTAAGCTAAATCCTTCCTGGATGGAGTGCCTTAAATGTCTTCTGAAAGCAGCGGCTTCTATTCTTTTAATTCTAAAAATGTGATCATCACCTAGACTACCACACCTCTCCGATCTCTTGTGTCATCATTATTCAGAAAGACAGCAAGTTCTTTCACCAGTCACTTTGTTGGTTACAGCTTAATAAACAAAAATGAATACAAGGTCCAAGTTGCTCTAAATCAATTCTGCCTTGCCAGGTCTGGGGAATAATCAGTCTCAGAATGTTTATTGCCCCAGGTATCATTAAATAATAACCAAGTCATCATGTCTTGTTAAGATTGCCTGGAGCAGGGTGTCCTGACTGAGTTCTAACCCCTTTCCTTCCTTAATTAGTCATTCTTAATTAAACTCAAAAGGTACAGTGTGCTTGCTTACTATAGAAGATATATTGGTATAGGTCACTGAAATATTAATGATGCCAAAGTAAATTTTTCTCAGGTGAAGGGGGAATAGGTGACCAATACTGAGAACCTCCTGGATGCAGAGAAAAGGGAAATTAAAAGCACCTGAATGATGTCAGAACATCTCAGGTAGACTATCTTTATGCAACACAATAGTGGGAAGATGGAAAAATCAATCAACCAACATGATGTCAAATGGGCTTAATTGATTTTATCCACTAAGTTGACTAAATCAATCATATTTTAGCATCTTTGGGCTCTTCTTTGGGGATAATTATATGTGCTACAGGAAAGGAACATCATAACACTTAAGCAGGGTGGGGTGGTGGGGAGAGGAAACGAATGCATGATGAAAACTCTGAAAAAGTCATTTCCTCACTGAGAAGTTTTCTCATTTGTAAATTGAGGGGGCCAGACTAGATAATATCTGAGGTCTCTTCCAGATCTAAATCTCATGATACTATAAAAGCTACTGAGTCATTGGTGAAGCTCCAAGATAGGGGAAAGAATGCTGAACGTACATATTCCCTGTTTTGCTACTTAATACTCTTGTGAACTTAGGCAAGACATTTTATCCAGGCCACAGTTTCCTTTACTGTAAAATGAAGCAACCAGTTTCTCAGCCCTATTTACCTATGAACAATTCTATGGTATGCTACCAACGGTGCTAAGCTAGTTTTGGCTATAATGTTGTGAAATATTTAAATGGTCATTAAATCATTTAAAAATGTGTAAACTATCAGAAACATAAGTAATATAAATACATAGATGAATGACTCAGAATATATTAAAAAATTAGGAAAGTGTAAAGCAGGGTTGGTGCAGCCATCAGCAGTACTCCAAAACTCTTGGGTGAAATATTTATATAAAAATAGCTGGGAAATTTGCTTAAATTAAACTTGTTGTTAAAAAAAAGTTAAGATTGTGACAAACCAACAAGTCAGGAAATTCAAATTTAAGGCTGTCATTCTGTGGTTACAAAAAAAAGAGGAAAGTGAGTGAGTTAAATGTATATGAATACATCTTTCAAACTAAGGTTTTAAATAGGAAATAAAAGAAAAGTATAAAATAAGAGAAAAATAGAGTTCAGAAGGTTTGTAACTTAAATATGGTTCAATTCCAGAGTTTTAATTTAATTATATAATTAATAATTATAGTTCAGGAACACAAGTTATTTCTAAGTTTTAAATGATATATTTGGGTTAACAGAAATATTTTTCTCTATGAAAGGAAAACACTGAAAAAATTCAGTTCTATTTTCCTCTTTTACTCAGGATGGCATTAGTTCAATGTCCTCCTCACTGGAAAAGAGCTGAGTTACCCTGAGAATCCCAGATGCCCTCTCACAGGAACCTTGCATGGAGGAAGGAAAGTACAGAAACAAAGGCATCAGATTACAGGAACGTCCTGCCTTAGTATATCTTTTTCTTAAGTGAAGCAAAGTCATGGAATAATTTAGGGTCATGGGATTTTAAAATGTAAGAAGAGTGGAAGTTAATGTTTGTCTAGTGTCTTAAAGTTTACACAGTGCTTTACGTTTGTTCTCCCATTTGACCCTCACAACAATCCAGAGATGTGGGTTTGATTAGAATTCCCATTTTTCAGATTAGGAAACCAAGTCTGAGAGATGTTAAGTGACTTGCCAATGGCTACACAGATGGTAATTATCTAAGGTAGAATTTGAACCCAGGTCTTTCTGCTTCTAAATGTAACTTTCTACCCACTACAGCAAGCAATAATCTAGTTCAACACCTCAGTTGTCTAGATAAGGAAACTGAGACCCAGGAAAGTTAAGTGACTTGCCCAAGTTTACACAATTAAATGGAAGACCTGAGATTCAAACCCACATTTCTCTGACTCCAAATCCACTGCTTTTCCCACTACATCATATAGAGTTTTATCAGTTTTTCTACAGTGGCTCTGTCCCCACCATACCCTCTTTCTACCTCCACACTCAAGACATTCTGACATGATTTTGTGATAGTGTACTCCTTTTTCCATTTCAAATACAGGGGGGACCCCAAAGCTGAATGCATAATTTGTAGCATGATGCATACATCTCATATGCCTGAAGATAAAAACTCAGATCTAAGAAATTTCTCATAATATTTTTATTATAAAAGTACCCAGGTTAACTTTAATGGGTTGAGATTATAGCAAACAATTTTTTAAAGCCCAACCTTATTTTATGCGTTAATCATTTGAAAAAAGCTATTCTTTTAAGCAGAATTATTTATGACTTAAGATTGTTGGGGAGTTTCATCAAAATCCATTATTTCTTACAGATCCAATTTTAAGAAGAAAAATCAATGAATTCTATGAACATGTGTGCGTACATGTATATGCCAAAGTTACCACACATACATGCATCTAAAATAAATACATACATATATACGTACAGACAGACAGACAGACACACACACACACACACATACACATACACACATTACAAAGCAATCTTTTGGCCTACTCTTTCAGTCCTTAAATTTTGCCTTGTTTTTAAAATGGCAACTTTGCCTAAAAGGTTTATATGTGGCTAAACCAGACAAAACTGGAACAGACACTATGTAATCATATAACTAGTCAAGACAGATGTATTTTCAATTTATGACAACCTCAACCATTTAATTGTGAAAGTATTTGCTTTATATGTATTATTTACACTTTATGCAACTTATATGCATAAAACTTGACAAAAATATGTACAACAGTGGAGTTTTTTTAGGTATTTAGTGTAATTTTTGGCAGTATGCTATAGGTTTGAAAATTAAGTATAATATCATAATAGTGATTCATATCTTAATTAAATTTAATTCAAAGAGTATTTGTTGGTTTTAAGAAATTATAACATTTCTTCTTAAGGAATCTCAAAATATCTTTGGGAATAATATTTAGCCAGTCCCAATGAAAATTCTTTGTCAGTCACTCAGTCACCAAGCACTTATTAAGCACCTAGTATATGCACAGTGGAATGCTCTGTTCTATGTAATAACTCTTTGAGACCATATTGACATCTCTTATTTTAAATACAAATTTCTTACAAGTTGTATGGTTATATGCAAGACACAATCTGAAGTTAAATAGATGAATTCTGTTCTCCTGATAACAAAATGCTGTTATAATAAGTGAGTATGACAGGAGATAGACCGTAAAGTTTAGGAAATGAATAGATTCTAACTGCCAATTAGGATTTTTTTGCAACAGATTTATGTCAAAAGCAAAATGTTGTATTAAGTTATTATAAGTAGGTTTACATAGGCTTGGGAGACTTCTAAAATTAAATGTTATCACAGAATTTACCAGAAGCAATTTCAAATGTTTAACACACAAGAATTTGGGACTGATTTAACAAATCACATTTCTGGACTAAGGCAATATGCAAAAATTGAAGTAAAGTTTTGACAGCTATCCAGTTTAATCAGCATAGGTATTAGATTATATAATTCAGGCCAGATAAAATGAGACAACTCAAGCCTTAAAATGTATTGACTTTTGTTTTTGATTAGGCAGGTTTTGAATTACCTAGTAGGATGGTCTACATTGATTAAATAAACTGGTATATCATGAAACTTTTTTTGCATTGAACTTTGTATACATGACCTAACTGACCTTAGTTTACTAAATCAAATCCTAGGTATGATGTTTTGGATGTGAATAATCAATGGATTTGATCAAATAAAATAATGATTTAAAATAATTGGAATTTCTATTAGTTAAAATTTAAGAATACATTGAAAAGATTTCTATATTATGAAAAACCTATGATCATTTTTAACATAAAACTAAATGTAATCTATGGATGTGTTGCTGCTTTTCTATAAATGTTGAAAATATGGTCAAATTTTATATAATAATTTTTAAAACTAATAGCTCACATAAGTAATGATGAGCATGATGGTTTCAGAAAAACCTGGGAAGTTTTATATGAACTGATGCAAAGTGAAGTGAGAGGACCCAGGAGAACATTGTACACAGTAATAGCAATATTGTAATGATGGTCAGCTGGGAAAGACTTGGTTACTCTGATCAAGACAATAATCTAAGACCCATAATGAAAAATGCTGTGCATCTCCAGAGAGACAACTGATGGAGTCTGAATACAGATCAAAGCATATGTTTTTCACTTTATTTTTCTTAGTTTTTAAAATGTATTTTCTTTTGCAACATGGCTAATATTGAAATATGCTTTACGTGACTTCAAATGTATAATCAATATCATTTGCTTGCCTTTTCAAAGGGTAGGGAAGGGGCAGAAGGAAGGTAGAGAATTTAAAACTCAAAATTTTTAAAAATGACCATTAAAGTTTTTAAAAAATGTAATTGGAAAAGTACATAATGAAATAAATAAAAATACATTTTAAAAAATAATAGCTCAATTTTCTGTGATAATTGAAGGAAGCAATGGCAACAACACCTTCCCCCCAAAATGGGTAACCTAATAGCTATTTGCACTTGAATTTGGATATATTCCGGAGTCCTCCACTTGCAAATAAATAAAAAATTCATTGACCTTGCAAATCCTATTTCCCATAGAAACAATGATATAAATGTTGGTCAGGTTCCCAAGCTAGCCAATTAAAGCCTATTTAACCTATAATGTAGATAGACTACAATTGTATTAGCCTATATTCTACATCCTGGGAACAGAGAGCCATGCAATGTAGAAGGAAAAGTAGAAAAAAGGGAAATTTTTCCTCTTCCTTTTCTGGATGAATGGACAATCTTTGGCATAATTATGAAATAGAAAAAGTTTATCATTGGCATCCTTCAAGTTCTTAATGACACTTTCTGCAAGCTAATGGGAGCCTAGTACTTTCATTCTGTTCTAAGTCTTATATGTTAACAATATATTCAGAGCTGTCCTATTCCGGTTCCTAAACATATTCCATGCTCTAAAGTTTGCTAGCTCTGCCTTTGATCAAAACTCCCATTCTCTTAGTGCTGCTAAATTTGTTAGGTGTCAGGAGAAAAGCAAACTGACACAACCAATTTATACTAATATATGAAGGACAATTCTCCCTGTTCACATTTTTAAAGGAGTATTATTTCTAATAATCTATGTGAATTTCTAATTGGCATAATTTCAAGCAGTACTGTCTATAATGAAAAACAGGCAATGAAGGTAAGATATTTTGGAATTGGCAGATGGGGAAAGATTATGAAGAGGGCCAGAAAATAGCCTGCCACTTCTGGTTGAGAGTTTAGGAGAGTTTTTTTCTTTTTCACATTCTACCACCAAACAAGATGTTAGATTCTATAATGTCCAGATTTCAAATAGAGTTTGAAATTATTCAATTGGAAAATAATTGCAATATACCTAGATTGACTCCCCTAAACCTTCCTTGTTTTTCATAGTCTCTGCTCTTCCTTTATTTCCAAGCCCACTGAGTCTTTAAAAGTACAATTATTAAAAACAGGTCCTAGGGTAACAGAAGTTATGGTACTGTGCAGGTAAGGTCAGAGTCATTTATTTGTATAATTAAAAAAAAAAAAACCAACTGAGATTATCTGTTGTTTTGTTTTTTTGGTTTTTTTTTTTTTTTTGCAAATTAGCTTTCCTAATCATTTCTTTCTTAGACTATTAGAGTAATTGGCATTTCCATTGCACATACTGTTTGGTCACTGGAGGAGAGAACAGGATCAAGGTATGCAGGCTTAAAGGGGAAAGCCTATCTAGCATAAAATTTGCCAACAGTGGCTGCCATACAAATCATCACTGAGAATTGACTCTTTTTTTTTCCCTTGGGAGTCAGAGATGTTAGAATTATTTTCCATTTGGTTAATTTCAAACTCTGTTTGGAATCTGAACTTTACAGTGTCTGAACTCTCTATGAAAAAGAGCAAGCTTCAAAAGAACTGTCAAAGAGGAATCTATACAGACCAATTCGTTTCTATAATGTCAAAAAATTTAGGAAGCAGACATTGATAACAACATATAAAACATGATCTTATTCTCAGGCCACCACTGGAGCTATGCCAATTCCTTCTCCTACTGGGACTCACTTGGGTGGCTATGAGTTCTCCATGGTTACTCAGCCTTATATTATACAAATATCAATGAGGTGTTTTGTATTCTTTTGTTTTTTTCCAAACCAGGATGTTTTTTGACTATGTCTAAAATAAGGCAAAAAATACTGGCCAGCAAGTTTTTTTTCAGTAAAAATATAAAAAGATACTAATGCTAGAATAGAAATTACCTGTAAAGGGCTAGCCAAGGATCTATTTCTAGGTACTGTAAACGTTTTGAGGACGTCATCTTCTGACACTGGCATCATTAAAACAGAACTTGTAAGAAGATTCTAAAAAGAACAAGAAAAATTGGATGTTTTCAAGATTAGATAATATGCAATGAAATCCGAATATAAAACAAGATTATAGCATTTTTAGAGAGTGTCCCACTATGAACTCCTCTGGAAAAAGTATACGTCTACAGCAAATTCTCTTCCTAATGAGCTAAATGGAGATCTGAACTAGCTGACATTTCTATACTGTCTATTTCAGTTCTAAATCCTCTCACGTTATGATTTACAAGTATAGGAAATATCTCAGTACTACAGTTCCAATAGAATTTCTTTAATAGTTTCTAAGTCATGGTAAATGGCACCTTTGTTTCTTGCCATGTAATTCTTACCAGTGGTGTGCTGGAGCCAGCTTGTTCTGGCTCATGAGGGCTGATTGTGAAAATTTCAGCGTGAACATTTACACCTCCAAAATTAGCAAATGCTACAAATCAGGGTTTGACTTCTTGTTTTGTTGAGTGTTTAAATTTAGGAAAGTGATAAAGAAAATGTTTTAAAATGTAGATTAAACTTAAAAGTGTGTTGTACATACAATCCCTTCCCCCAACCAGTTGTTAACAACCAGTTGTTATTCACACATCCCTGGATATACCATATCAAGTACTAAATGATAAGAGGATCTGATTTCTCTCCGTGTGTAATTTTATGCACTTTGGAGAGGGAAGAGAACCCTCTCCACAAATTATACTTTTGTTGATGCTAGGAGGGAGATGAATACAAAATTTAAATAATTGCAGCAACCAAATCAATCAACAAATATTTTAATTGTGTACCTATTCATTGCAAGGCACACCATAAGATCAAAGAAAAGAAATGTCAATGAAAAGAAAACAGGAAAACCTTAGGTAAAAATTATTAATCCTAATCCGTATTTCTTACTATTCTTATTTTCTGGAAACTGAAGAACCAAAAAAAGACCCACAGTGACTATTGAAACATAACAAAACAACAGAAAATGAAAAATTCTGAATTTGAACAGGATTAGTTTCTGTTATATAAACATGTCAACCACAGATGTAGTCCATTAATAATAGGAATGAAAGCCAAGAACTATCCCAAAACAACTGCCTGACAGAGGGTACACAAAAAAGGACAAGTTTGGAAATGAAGTGCATGTTGGTAGGAACAGTTAGACTGCTGTCACTAGTCTTAAGCTCACCAGTGGAAAATTCGAAAAGTTAAGATTTAATTGTATATACATACTGGTACATCTTCCATAGGAGATGCCTGTGTGAATAGCTGAGTGTTTAAACTGTCCCCTTCCCAGAAGAAGTTTTCTGCTTTAGTAGTTGGAGATTCTGCCTAGGAGTAAAAAAAAAAAAGAAAAAGAAACATTTTCTAAAGGCTTTTACTTGTTTAAACACAAGGAAACAACTGATTTCTGATCAAATTTTCAATCAGCATGAGTTCAGGTATTTATGTCCAGAAGCTCTAACTCTTCTATTCAGAAACATTCTCTTTACCATCCCAAATATCTTGGCCTTTGAAAGGTTAGGCTTATTAACATTTGCCTTTTGATGTTTAGCATATAGAAAACACTAATGTTTTTATCTTTTTTATCTAAATCTCAATTTTCTGAATTTCCAGATATCCTTGGTGGCTTGGAATAAAAGAAGGAAAATCTCTTAGGACAGAATTGGAAGGCAGAGGAAATGGTTGGCATAGCTAGTCTGGCTTCTCTTCCTTTCCCTTTTTTCTTTCTGTGTATCTATTAAAATCCCTTTCTGCTGCCCAATTGCAGTGCAGAAACAACCTTGGGCTTTTTAAAATATACCACCAGTGCATAAGCTCCAGCAGGTCCTACAAAACAAGAAGGGCTCTGAGTACTGACTGTCTAAGAATCAGTAGAACAAAAGTCAAAGAGCTCTTTACCAGAATTTTGGCCAGTGTGGTGAGTGGTAAATTGTTGTGATCATTGAATAAGAAGGAGGAGAAGGAGAAGAAGAACAGAAGGAGGAGGAGGAGAAAAAAAGAAGATGAAGAAGCATTCACATAATACTTTAAGGTTAACAAGGTACTTTACAATTATTTCATTCTCACAACAATCCTATGAGGTAGGTGCTATTATTATCATTCCCATTTTCCAAATGAGGAAACTGAGGCAGAGAGAAGTCAAGTGACTTGCCCAGAATCATACTGCTAATAAGTGTCTGAGACTGGATTTGAACTCAGGTCTTTCTGTCTCCAGGTCCACCATTATACTCACTGCACCACCTAACTGGAAACTCATGAAGACTCTACCAACCTATAAAAAAGGATTGTAATCTATATCAGTGGAGGCAGTACTCATGCCAACAGAATCATGGATCCTTTATGTCCTGATGTATTTCTTCTGACAAAATTATTTATTGTGTGACAGTAGGAAAATTAAGGAGATGCCTGAGGAACAAAGTATGAAATCAGCATGGGCCATCAGCAGTTTATAAAGACCTGCATTATTCATGAGATGCCCTGCATAGCCTAATATCATAGTACAACCAAGCATTTCTCTAAGAGAAAGAAGGTCAAAGAAACCAGGAGAAAAAATGGTAGATTATGATGTCGGTTGGCTCTCTCCAACAATTTTTCTGCTCACCTCTTGCTTGATCTTCTTTAACAAAGGTGGACCATTTTCATGAAAACCTGATACAATTCCTGATTCATCAGATTCCTGTTTGATCACATCTTGTAGGTCTTCTACAAGATGAGATGGTGTCTGAGGCTGAAAAAGGAGAATGATGTCAGAAGACAGGTTCATTCTCTAAGGACAAATCCATTAACTAGAGATATCTCCCCATACTTACTAGCATCTTCAAAGGACCATATTTTATTTCTTGTGCAGCAAGAGCATGTTTGAACGGAGTAGGAGTTCTTGGAGAGCTCTCTAATATTGACCTTTTGATTGCTGGAGTTCTGAAACTTTAAAAAAGAAAAAGGTAATGCTTTAGTGTAAAAGAACCCATATATTTATCATTAATATACCCATTAAATTGATTAATTTTTCTCTTAATGAGTTTTAGCATCTCTTTAGTGTGATCACTGAGAGGCAGTATGTTACAATGAAAAGAACACTGGCTCTGTAGTAAGTTGACCTAGATTCAATCCTCACCTTTGATGAATACTACCAATGTGATTTTGGGCAAGCCCCTTGAGCTCTCTGAGCCTGGATTTCCTTATGTGTAAAATGAAGACATTGGAGTAGATAGACTATGGGAGTCCCTTCTAGCTCTAGATTTCATCTCTTTTATCTGATGTAGTTGGAGAAAATTTTGGCTAAAAAAATATTCCAAAGAACTATCATATATGGATACCAATATTTAAAGAATTAGAATACAATATAATATCCTTAATGATAAGGTCATACAAAAATAATTTTACCATCATGTTACAAATGCAGGATGATATTAATAGATTTAAAAGATGTACATTTTTGCAGATATATATTTTAGCAATCTGAGACTAATATCTTTTAAAATGAATCTTCTCTTATTTTTATGTAAGCAATGACTACTAGTGGGAGGGAGGGGAAGAAACGCAACATTTAGGAAAAAAAGAGATCATGGCATCCACGTGGTAAAATGAATTGGATAACTAAGAATCTGTACTAATTCCACAATACCTGGGCTATGTAAAAAGGGCTTACTATGTGAATTCAGGTCACAAGCAGAGTGCATGTCTTCTTAAGAAGATAAACTTTTTTCAAGTTATTTATAAATACAGTATAAAAGGGAATGTGATGCTTAGACTTGAACATTTTAAAACAAATTTTTATCTATTAATCTAAGCAGGATCTCTACCAGGAAATATTTTGCTAACTTATTTCTAGTGATAAGACGTACTTGGATTCAATCGCTGCATGCTACTTTTTCTAAAATTCTCCCATCATGATTGAATTAGCAAGGTTTCTTGTATGTGAGTTGATGTTTTATCTACCTAGTCATGAAAAACTCACACAAATGCAAAAATAATATGTATTCATACATAGTGAAAGGAGGAAAAAGATTCTTAAATTTGAAACAGATAATCAGCCTCAAGCTAAGTAATAAGGAACAAAAGTTGAAGATCTTTTTATACTTAAAGAGGAAAGAAAGCCTTTGTTCCCACAAGAAAAGCTGAAACTGATATGTAAAATAACCTTTATCAACACAGGGCAATCAAACCTTAGAATGAGCATCAAGAAACAACCTTGTGAATTCTAGTTACTCATTTATTTGTGATGATAATACCTGTTGATTTTACACAGTGTATCTCAAAAATCTTAGCACATTTTAAAGTTTGGATAGTTTTGATATCCCATATAATACTTTAAAAGAAGTTTGCATTTTTTATTTGACTCCCACAGTAATCCTATAATAGAGTTATAAGTATTGCTAACTTCATTTTACAAATGAGAAAACTGAAGGTGAGATAAGTTAAGTGACTTATTTATGATCACACAGTAATTATCAAAAATAGGACTGAAAACAAGGGTGCTCTTGACTCCAAGAACTCCACATCACCCTTGCTCTCCTATGATTATGAACCTCTAAATCCTGGAGAGTACTCAAGACATAACATATATGTTTTACCTGTGGATAACATAGTTCAAGAATTCTAGGGAATATGATCATATTCTATAAATGTTACAGAACTGAAAAATAAATTTCAATATTAAAGGACTTACATATTATTTTCCTTTTGAGGTTTAACAGTTTGGTCTCTGTGAAATGGTGTTGTAACAGTCAACTTATGACCATTGAGTGGGGTGGAAGTTAAAGTAGGCATATCCATATCCATATTTTCAGGGTTATTGGGAGTGTTTAAGAACTGTAAATATGAAAAAAGAATCAAGCCTAGATTAAAATACTGTCTTTTAAATTCAGTCAAATCAAAAGAAATCCCATTTTGGCAACTATTAAGTAGATTTTATTGATTTACAATATAAAATAATTACAATGTTAACCATAACTGTATGTTCCATGATTAGAATATTGTTTCAGATGAGCATACTCAAGATTCTGTGTATGTTCACCATGAATCAAATCAGGGTTTCTGGTGATAAAATTATGAATCCCAAAGAGACTATCCAAATAACAACTACTTGCCACCTTATGGAGTAAGAGGCATTCTTTTTTTTAATTAAGGTCAATTAAGCAAATTATTTTAGAATTGAATCATTTTTTTCTTTCATACTAACTAAAACTACTTCTATAGCTTCTTATACTAGATAACTGTTATTACCAAATAATTTAAAATACATGGAAGATTCTGGAATGAAACTGATTGGATTTCAAGACAATTTTGTTTCAGAGGCACTTTTCTATAGTTAAAGATGCGCTTCGAAGAAATTTAATAGGTAATTGTAAATTAATATATGCCAAATTATTAATTTATTTGGATTATTTTCCATTATTTACATTAATAGAATTTCTAATATGCATGTTTTAGTCTTCCATGACATATTTTCTTAAGTTTTAAAAATCACTAGAAAAACCCCCTAGTGAAACAAAGAAATTAACAGGCAAAAACTGTGTTTACATAATGTTATGGCTTATAGTAAAAAATAGCTAACGTTCAGAAATGAGTTGAAGATTTAACTTTTTCCTCTCCTATATAAGGACAGAGCAGCACCTTTACTTTTTCTAGCTTTTAGTCACAACTTCAATATCTAAATATTATCTAAACACAGTTTGCTTCTCCCACCAGTTGTTCCTCCCTCCTCCCCCAATCAGTGAATAATATTACAAGTGGACAAAGATGCAGAAAGTGTTTTTTTCTTTTAAAGGGGAAGAGAGTGAAAGATGGAAATGTTAAAATCTGGTGCTAGAGGAAATAAAAGCAAAGGCCATGCAAATAATAATCTTCCCCTTTCAAAACCAGCAAAAATAAGAGGCAATTAAAATAAAATCATCAGTTAGTTTGCAGGTAGCCTAATCTTTGCATAGTAAACTGACGCAGCGGTGACTAGATTCAAACAAGGAATAAAATCAGGGAGTGCAACAGTAATTAGTCATTTGTTCTGAAGGATTAGTTTCTAAATTGTTAACACTCTTGAGACTGTTGAAAATTAGTAACATCTGTGTAGCATTTTGAACTACCTGAGAGGGAGAGAAGGGTAGACTTTTGATAGGGGAACGCTTGGGAGTGGAACTGCTGACGTCAGCAAATATGAAGGAGTTATAGTCTCCAGTAGGTAGGGGGCTGGCATGCCCCCTTTTTTTCCGAAGGATGACGAGTGGAATTGTGCTGTGCCTTGCGGTAGTAGGTAAGGACTTGGATGAGTCAAGTAAACCCTGACTTGACATGCATTTGCTCAAGTTAGTGCTAATATATCCTTCAGGTCTATGAATACTGCCCTCTCTTTGCTGAAGTTGTATGGACTTGTTTGACTTATGTTGACTAGGTGAAATATCTGGTTCTTCAAAGAATTCAAAACTGCTGAGGTCACACCATGATGAAGAATCCTGAAACAATGTCGGAGGGATGGAACTATGAGATGACGTATGTCTGGTATGGGCTATCTTGTGAAAGCACAACACTAAAAAAGAGATGCCACATACAAATCAAACACCTGTCCACTTTGATTTGCGCAGTTAACACCTTTCACAATTACTGAATTGTGCTATATTAGGTAATCCTATCCTGCTCCATCCAGAAACTATCATAGCATATTTCTGGCACATAGTAAGTACCTACTAAGTATTTGTTAAATGAATGAATGAGTAAATGAATGAGTGAAAGAAAATCCTACTGACTGAAAACTCTGAGTTTTTATCCTTGTACTACATTATTATCAAAAATTATTTGTGCAAGATAAAACAAAGAGAGTACCTGCTCTAGAGAAGGATGCATTTGGGCAAAATTCAGCCTTTATCTTAAAAAGCATTCAATAATTACTTGTTGAACAACTAACTGGAAAGTTTAAGAGAAGGAATGAAAACTATGAATGCAAGAATAACTGCTTGCTAAGAACTACATCTATACAAATCTGTCTCAAACATAATGCATTCAATCACCTAGAAGAACTGGTAAATAAAAATTGATGATTTATAGAAATAACACCCCTTAGTACTATCAGTGAATGGATTCATGGCTTCAGTAATCATTCTGCAATCTCTTGATCTGCCTGGATAAAGCTCTTGAGGTTTTAAGCCCAAAGTAAAACAGGATCCTAAAGAAGCATAAAATCAATAAATTACTCCCACCCTCAAAACAGCAAAATTGCTTATAATATTTAATATGATCATTTATTCAAAACATGAGTTATTAAAGGTCAATTGTTTAGAAAAGCCAAAACTAAATTTTACCTAAGTAGTCCAAGAAGTAATTATACCCAAGACCTTCAAAATAATAGATGTAATAGTATGAAACTGAAATCCCTTTTAGTATTGCAGATGTCAGTAACAGTGTAACCACTGTAGAAAATGGAAATGATTGCAGTACAGATTTCCCAAACTCTATGGGAAAAACAAACAAACAACATTTTACCTTGACTTGTCCATTCTACTTACAGAATCTATAAACTGGAGTGTTTCTGCAAATTCTAAGAGGTTCTTAACATTATCCAGAATATTGCCTTGGTGAACGATCATGCACCTTGCTGGAGATGCACTCTCTTCAGGTAAACAACCATGGTCCACTGGTAAAGCAGGAGTAGAGTGATGTTCTCCCAAACAGGAAACAGGTGCACTGTCACCATGAGGTCTGGTATGGTCGGCAATTGTTGTACTATGCCAGCCTGAGTAGCTGGATGTGTGGTTCTGTGTCTAAGGAAAGAGAAGGGGAAAAAGAAAGAAAGAATGGGGAGAAAAAAAGGAAGAAGGAACTTAGCAAAGAAATTGCACAAGGTGTCAGATGCTGTTGGAGGAAAGATAAATGTAGTTGCATCATCTAAGACTTACGCCTATGAAACAGTTGTCAAGATGTTTCCTTTTATCAATGCAAGACCCTGCTTTTAAACAGTGGTATATTTTGTCAGCTTTACAATTTACTTTTATGGGCATCATTCAGTTAAAGAGCAAGTAATGTGGGCATAAATGTCTGTATGTATAAGTACAAAAGTATGTCTCTTGTATATAGGATATTTTTAAAATCTGCATTAGTGTACTGTCCCATGGACCTGTTAAGATTCTGCCGTGTGTTAAAAAAAAAAAAAATTACTCAATTACCCTACAAAAGGCTAAGTATTTAAGAGTTAGAGTTGCTTTTGTTTGCATATATCTTTGTTTTTTTTCTATCCCTAGCTAAAGCTACAGCTTACACCAATGCAATGAAGAGGCTGTCAAATCAACGTGGTTAGGAAAGCAGAAGAGCAAATTAACAGAAGTTTCTTTCCAGTGGCATCATGCAACAGAAGAAATTGCAAAATATTAACTAAAGTTAAAAGTGGTCAAACTAACATCATGCATATAATCATTTGATTATTAAACCAAAAAAATTTACTCATCAAAGTTTCTGCTGGCTATCACTTCTCTTCTTTATTTTTTTGTTGGTTTAACTATATTACGAAGGACAAACTGCTTTGCTAATTTTGCTATCTAATCACTACAAAATATGTCAGAATTCAGTAATAGCCAGCACTGGTTTTATGCATGCAACTAAAAGGGCTAACATTATTCACAGAGAAGTGAAAAATAATAATACATGTGTACTGTGTGTATAATATGTATGTTGAACATGCATCAAGTCAGGTCTGAAATTATGAAGTATATAATATACAGGCAAAAGAGGGTCTGAAAAGAGAGGAAAAACAATCTAATAAATAGGCACCACATTTTCATTATAAGAAATATTGCTTTTTTTAAAAAAAAAACTGATTTCAATCAGTGTTGTGGTTGCTAAGCTAGCTTTTTATTTTACTGATTTTCTTTACTACATTCTTCATTGTTTGCAATAATTCCACAGAACAAATTGTTGCTAAGAATGTCCATTACTATCAATTTCTGGGGTCGCTATTGCATTATGAAAGGGAAAAAACAACCCCAGTCTAATAACAGTTGCATTTTAGTGAGTGCAACGTCCAATCCTTTTTAATGGAAACATAGAGCCTTGATTAGTGTCACAATTAGAAGGGAGAAGAAGGAAAAAAGAAAAGCACTGGGGTAAAGCTGCTATCCCTCCAGCCAAGCACACAGTGACATTCTTACTGGTAATGCCTGCTGCCCTTTCAGTTCATTCTCAGTCGACTTTAGTAGCAACTCTAATTCCTTTATTCGTTTTTCTTTCTCAGGGTCTTCATCATTATAGTGTCTCTGAAATTGAGAGTTGAGGGAAAAGAAAAGATAAAAGTCTGATTGGAACTGATTGTAACTAAAATGCCTGTGTCTTTTTGTCATGTGGCACCACAGCCAAATTAGTCTCAGAGATGAAACAAACACCAACTGCACTTTTCCACTGTAAAAATCCTTGTTTTAATATCAGGAATGAAATTCAATATGCTATGGTGAAATGAAAGGCCCCCACAGCAGATGCTGACTAATGTGTTGTTTCAGTATCACCTCAGAAGAGCTGACTACCTGCTTCCTCAGTCAGAACTCCCTCCCCATCCCTTCCTTTCTTTATATCATTCAACAGGATGGAAAAAAGTGTTCTGAGACAGATAAAAACATTCATATTTCCAAATTCGTGCATTTGATGTTTAACTAATGCCTTTCTGAAACGATCTTTAAATTATCTACCTGAATAGCTGCAGCAGCTGGCTGAGGGACATTGACAATATTTACATGCAATGCGACAGGATATGGAATCTGACCGGAAACCTAGACCAAAAAAGGTTTGTTTTTTTAAAATAAAAAAGTAATTCATGGTGATACATGCTTATATTACTTTCTAAGTTTTAGCTAACAGTATACTTTGTGCAGATAAAAATGCACACACAAGTAAAAACTCATTTAATTAAAGCAAATTTTCAAAGGTAACTAGCTATTCAAATTTTCATAGCAAAAGAAATATGAAATGCTCATTAACTCTGAATAAGAAAAAGTTTACTTAGCAATTTAAAAGACTATAATGGATAATTTCCTGGAAAAAAAAGAAACATTGCTAAAGAGAAAAAAGTTATTTAGTAGAAAGATTATAGTATCAATACACTGATAAACAAAATTGTTTTCATTTTAATCATTAGAATAATAGAAATTTAACTGAAAATATGAGGCTTTTCATTAGTGTTCTTTATTCAAAAGTGATCTTTTTGGAGAGTCTGTATCACAATTATCTAACAGGTCAGGAAAGGAAATTTTTTTTTGCAGATAATTTTCATATTCCTTTAAAGGCTCTACTGAAGAGGCTCTGGTAATTTTCAAGTTTAAAAAAAGTGTTAGTTTTATATTTAAGATTGTCACCTCAATTGTTTGCTTTCAGTGTTTCTTTTTCTACCCATTATCAATGACTTATTTCCCTAAAAATCAATATTCATCAAAGGGGAGGAAGTTCCATAAATCCTAAAGAGAAAAAAAATTGGAAGTTTTCAGACATTACTGTCCTACCATTAACAAAGAATGTCTAAAAGTATACTTTTCTTCCTTGGTGAACTTTCAAAAAGTCAAATGAGCATCCCTTAAGAAAACGTTACATTAATTCATCATTGATTTTCTTAATTAGTATGTTTTATTTTAAATCAGACAGTTAACAGAAAGCTTAGTGTGGTGAGATGATTAGAATATAAGTCGGCAGGCATAGGTTCTAGGCAGCTCCTTTCATTGTTAGCGGTATGACCCTGGGCAAAGTACTTAACTTCTTAGTTTCACATTTTTTTAAAGTGAGGACGATAATATTATTTGCCCTACCCACTGATTTCAAAAGATTCTCATGAAAATCAAATGAGACAGCATACATGCAAGTGCATTTAAAAGTAAAGTATGTTGGGTTTAAGAGAGAGGAAGAAATTAATGTTATGTGAAAATAAAATGCCTCAATAAATGTTTTAAAATAAACTATATTATACAAATACAATTATTACTCTTGCAAGCTAACTTTTCCCAATGCTTACATTTTGTGTTTCAGAGATATGATAATAGGAATAGTCGTTGCTAACTGGGGCCTGGGCAGTTGATGGGAGCTGTGCAGAAGGTGGCGTGTGGGCAAAACCCATTAAATGATTGTTCTTCTGAAAACTTGTGGCTACTGTTGGTTGGTTGGCCTTGGGAGACTCCTGAAGATAACCTTCTTGTTCAACCTTTCGACGCATTGTAGAATTCCAGTGGTTCTTGATAGCATTATCAGTTCTGCACAGAAATATATGCATATAAATATTTGTACAAGCAAAAGTTTATATTCAGAATAAAACCAATTGACAGAAAACTGCAGAAAGCATTTCTTCTGCTTCATTCTTAATTTTATAACAAAATTGAAATCCTCTTCACTTCCTACCACCTGAATGTCCATATTTTTTAAGATGTTAACTACCACTAATTACTTTCAACAAATCATTAGGTATTTTATCTTCTCAAGAAAAGAACATTTTCATCAAATAAATTTGTGGTGCAGTGGCATTGTTCTGAAAGTTTCTGCCATGGTAGAGAATTGATCACTTGAATTCCATTTTCTAGCATTCAGCACCTTTACACATAGCAGATCCTCAAGAAATATTTGTTGATGGTGATCACTGAGGATTCCTTAGCAACCTTAGGGAACCAGCAGCCCTGGAAATGAGATTTGTAAAATTCATCTTTTAAAACGAAAAACACTTGTTCTTCAATTGGATAGAGGTTGTAAAGAAAGATAGAATCTGTCTCACTATATGGCTGATGCTTCATAATTTTCAGGCAATCATAGGTTCTGAATATATCAAGTAGTCTGAAGCCCTCCTTCCAATTCATCTTGGTGAAGGGGAGGGAAGATATTTTGAGGGGAAAGGGAACTCAATTGTCCCTTCATTTGTGATAACCAGTAACAAAGCCTACCTCCACACCCTACTCAAGTCACAGAGAATAGATGGGTTTACCTTTCCCCTTTGCCACCTGGATATTCTAAGGTGGCCAACTCTACATCTACCAGTAAAGAAGAGCCACATCAAAGTCATAAGAGTCACACAATTTCTTGTTTGACTCAAAGAATGTTAGAGACGAAATGGAACTTTAGAGAAGATTAGGCTTTCCTGTGACTTTTCTCTTCTCTAAGGACTACTTCTAGCTTATGCAGCTCAGGAAACATACAATCAACAATCTATCTGATGATGAGAAACAATTCTATTGCACAAGGGTTTGAACATATTCACCATTAGCCCTTCCCTTAACTCTGTTGTTTCTGTTAAATGTCTTTGAAAGATCATAGGAAAGAGAGCAAGGGATAAACGGAGAGTGCCTTGAATAGTGTGGGGTAGTGGAAAGAGTAATGACCTTGGGAGTCAGAAAGCCTGGGATGAAGTTCTGCATAACATTGAACCAGACATATGTGAGGCTTTGTGAACCTCAATTTCCCTATTGTAAAATAATCATGTCTACCTATATACTTCACAGGGTTATTATGAGGAAAAATCTTTGTACACCACAGGGTGCTAGAGAAATTGGAGCTCTGGAAGAAATTTCAATGTGCTGTATACTTGTAAGTCATCCATCTTCACAGTTATTTTAATGTGTGGTAGAAATGTTATGTTCCAAATAATAGATCTGTTATAAATCCTTTTTTTCCGGTAAAATTTGCTTCTGCCCTAGTGAAGAGTTAAATTTTTGCTTTTAGTTCTTTTAAACTTTATTTTGTTACTTGAATAACACTACGTAAGCAATAATTCATAGACATGCTACTGTAGCTAAAAGAAAATACCTTGGAAGTATTTTAAGGTGAAAGTTCTAGGCTTGTATTCAGGAGACCTGGGTTCAAGTCTTGACTGTGCAAATACCTAGTTGTGTAATCTTGGGAAAGTCACTTAATATGTCTGGGTCTCAGTTTCCTCATCTGTAAAAAGAGGATGTGGTACTAGATGATCTCTTAGGTCCCTTCCAGGTAAAGACGTCTATGCTTCTGTTGTATGCTACATAACACTTATGACTGGTGCTATGTAATTAAGCCATTTTTCAATATTTAAAACAGAATGCTCAACACCCACTCCTTTTCCTTTTCCATTTAATAAATAAATCTGATGATGTTACCGTCCCGGCAGTAGTTTTGCGATTTCTGCCCATCTGTTCCCCAGTCTCTTGTGTGCCTGGTATATTATTCTGTCTTCCTCTTCAGTCCAGGAGGTTTTCTTAACTTCTGGATTTAAATGGTTGTGCCACCTCTCCCTACATTGCTTTCCAATTCTTCCCTTCAAGTGCTTGGCAATAACAGACCAACGTTTCGGACCATATTTCTGTACAAGTTCTATCACCTTCAGATAAACATACAAAAATCACCTGATGTGTTAGTGCTATATAATAAATCAGGGCAATCATTCTGCAGTATTGAAATATCTTCAGTGAAATTTCTACAAAACTGTTTTGATTGACTGGAAATGTGGGCAAAGTACCATATATTTTCTACTGCGCATTTTACCTCAAGTTCTATAACTTATAGCAATGTACTGAAAAATGTTCTACATAACAGTTCAAACAGAAGAAAAGGATGCACTTACTCGCTGATCTTCTTCTTTTGTCCATGGTCCCTTGATTAGCTCAGGATTTAGTACTTTTTGCCATCGATGCTGGCACTGTACGTCTGTTCGATTCTAGATAAAAAGGCAATAAAGATAAAGTATAATTTTAATATTACTTTGAAAGTACCTAAAGACAATTTTATACTCAATTTTATGTGTAATTATATTTAATGAACAATCAAGAGCATTTCTAGGCATAATTACATAACTGGAATTCTTTCTCTTATCATTAATTGCCGAAAACAACTAACGAATAAACAAAAAAACTAAAAGTAAGTTTAAAATGCAGATCCACAGTTACTAAATTGTTAAGAACCCTTTTATGGCCTAAGGAAACTTCTCCTTTTACATCAATCAATATGATAACTGGATATTAAGTAACTAGTGGTTACATCAGTAGTGACACACCTGCAATGACTTACTAGAAGTTAAAGAAATCAAAAGAAATGTCATGCTTTGTGGACAACCATCATAATTAACTAAAATTAATTTCTCTTCTGAACTGAGAGATTTGTACTTCATTGTTAAATTAACCATCTATTATGCAACAAATCACCAATGGTATTTCACAATTCCCTCAAATTAAATAAAGATGACAAGTAGTCACCCAGATTCTGCTTGAAGACCTTCAAAGAGGAAGTATGCTCCACCTCCAGGGGAAGCCCCATTCCACTTTGTGACAATATATGTTATTAGGATGTCTCTTCCTTCTATCAAGCTTAAATCTAACTACTATTTCCACTCATTTCCCCTAGAGGTGTTTTTTGGAGCCAAGGAACTTCCTTCTAAGCACAGTTGAAGATTTACCTCCAAAATAACTAAGGTTTTACTTAATTCTTGATCCCCTACCCCTAGATGTTGGTTGGTGCTTTCTACTTGAAATTACTATCTATACATTTTGTTCACTTATCTGTATATAGGCTATACCACCCCCACTCTCCTTGGGGACAAAATCTGTTTCATTTTTGCATTTGTATCCCAAGCACATTAAGTTTCTTGCATGTTAGTAGATACCTGATAAATGTTCATTGTTTAATTAAATGATACATTTAAGTAAAATATTCTTACCATATTGATGGTAGTTTGATTATAAGATGACATAATAAAATTGTTCAAAATGATACCCTTCAGAAAGCTAACAGTAAAATCTCATGTTACACCTCACAAAAAATGAGTTATGGATCAAAGTGTTTCTCCCAAATTGTTTACCTATTATGTGACTGAACACATTAGAATGTGATATACCCTATCAAAGAATCTTGCTTTGCTTTTGAAGAGTATAAGCAATTGATTACTCACAGGCAGAAAATTAGCAATAATTTTCCAGTCATCTGTTCCATTTTGTTCCACTAGCTTCTTTAGCTTTTCATCCTGAGACAATCAAAAGAAATAATGTTCATCAGGCAATTAGTTGTACAGTTGTAATTAAGTTAAAGTGGAAAAAAATCAATAATAAAAATTATTTTTAAATCTCTCAGACTCCTCAAATGTAACAAATCTTCCAGAATTACCAAAAAAAAATGACATTCAACAGTGAATTCAGTTTTAACTTTTTCTATGACTATAGATAGTATCTCAAATTATTAAATTATAAGCATTTTGCAGGTGGAGACTGTGCTGTTTTTCATCTTTTCCTAGGAGAATACCTTGTACACAGCAGGCACTTTTATAAAATGCTCATTGAATTGAGAGGGAAAAAAAGTAAAAATACTTAATTACTCAATTGGATCTCTTTCATCTAAGGAGTGGAAGATTTTGTGTTTCTTAAACTTTATTATATTCTTGTAGTATAAGCATTGGATGCAATGGGGGATTAATATACCTACAACTGAAACTAACCCACAAATATGCAGGGCTTTGGTATTCATCCCTTTCTAAATCTGTACCTCTAACAGTATGATAGCCTTTATACTTTTGCAAGTATAACATAATATAACAAAATTTGCTTTGGGTTAAAACATTAGCACAATACTGATCTAAACCTCTAAGAACAACTCAAATACAATATATAGATGTTTCCTAGGAGCAACCAAATGCAAGTGCATAATAGGTAAAGGAGATGAATTTCTGAGTCTCTTCCCCTCCCCACTATGCCTCTTCCCCCTAACATAGCTACGTATATCCTGGAGTCTCTATGTGAGTTACTAGGTTAAATAAAGCAAAATGATGACAATTTACAGAAGTTCCTACATTCTGTACCATAGTGAAACCAAAGTGCTTCTAGTACTAAATTATGAACTTCTTATCCAAGAATACCAAATTTGGTCAATTTAAATACTATTATTATACTAATAGAAAAATCAAGCTTCCATTAAACTCTTTGAGTGTATGCAAGAAGCAACAGTGTCTCTCTCCTAGTTATTGGATGTTAAGAGGTATAGATGCTATTTCTCAGAGATTTTTGCATTGCTAAGGGTTTTGAATGGTTGACCAACATTATGTCAAGAGGTAGTCTATCTCTTTTTCTGGAGTCATTTAAGTACCTGTAGTTTAATTCTATTTATGTTTTCTAATAACTCAATAACATCTAGCAGTTACCTCCTCTCGGGTCCACCTTGTTTTTCCTAAGTGACGTTTCCCAGTCTTGGGAAGTAATCCATCGTAGTCATGGTCATACATCTCAATATCTTCTTCATCCTCATCACTACTGTATATGCTACAGAAATAAATGTGAGCAGATATAAGATGGAACAAGAGGAATTAAAGTACTGAATTGCAAAACACACAAAAACTTCTCAACAATCTTTTCAAAGGTTATAAAGATAAAACTTTGAAAACTTGCACAACGAGATTTTGTTCTGCATTTTGTTGTTTAAGTATTGTGAACTGGTTCTGCTGTTTTGGGTATCCACAGATACAGGCAAAGAACTGGCACCTTTCTTATTACCGTACATGTTGAGACCTGTTGCTTCTGTTAGATCAGTGACAAATTACCCATTTGGCAACCTTTCAACCAATGGAAGTTTAAATTTAAAATAGAGCTTGGGACAATAAAGAGAACAAGAGCCCATGTCCTTTATGTAGTGCACATTCAACTCCTTTAGCCCCATATGCCACATCTCTTAAAGAATATTTTCTCAAACACAATAAACAACCTATTATTTTATTCCAATGGAGATCCCATCTTACTGAAAGGGGGAAAAGGTTCAAGTAGTAACATTTTTCAATAATGTAATAATAGTCATACCTTTAGATTTGGAAGATTAGGAAACATCTGAGTGGATAGAATTTAAAAAGCTAAGGAAAACACAGCCAACAAGCAATCTGCATTGTAAATAAATATTAATACCAAATCTGACCAGATCTGCTGGTCAGAAAAGTCAAACTGTGAGGAAATTTATAATGCTGCTTCTATAGCAACCAAGTGATTTACTAAGCTACTTAGTATTTAGATTCTACTTACACTTTTCTGCTTCTAACCAATTACTACCTCAAATTGAGCTTTAGATATCCTATAACTCACCTAATTCATGACTAAGGGATTTCCCCCAGAGGCAATCTTTAAGTTTAAAAGGAACCTATAACTGCTTTCAAAAGAGCTCTCAACTTATCTAGTTAACCAAAATTAAAAATTTCTGATTTCTTTTGAAGTACATTATACTTAATGTTTATTTATGTGCTCAAATGATTGTAGTAATAGCTCACATTTATATAAAGCACTTTCCTCACAACAACCCTGTGAGGTGGTTACATTAATGTATAATAATACATTAGCTAATGTATGATTATATATCCATTGTACTGACTGTGAAACCAAGGCTCAGAGAGAGGTGAAGTGACTTGCCTATGGTGACACAGCAAATAAATTTCAAAGCCAAGATTCAAATCCAACTGAATTATTGACTCCAACTCAAATGGTCTTTTCACTACACCACATTGATTCTCTCTGTATTTTTGTCATTATAGGATACTTTTTGGCTTTTCTGGCTAATATTTTTGTTTTAAAACCTTAAGGAGTAAGAAAGAATGCACTATTTCACATACCTCACTAAATTGATAGTATTTATGGTACCAAAAAAAGAGAAAAACATACCTGGCAGGGACTAGTAAAGAATGACACTATAAAGCAACACTGCCAATTACAAAAATGGGACTTTGTATCAACACAAATGTTTGTATTGTTAAGCAAAAACATGAATGAATATTGTCACTATAATTCAAGCTAATGTGTTTTCCAGGGGGAAAAAAATATGAATTTGAGGTTCTAATGTTCCCTTTTTCTGACAAAAAAAACCTCAAGATCAGCATGCAAGGTGAGAAAAGAAACATGATTTAACTTTTAACTGCTACCACAAAGCAAATTTAGAAAGAAGAAAAATGCCTACTGAAATACAATTGACCAGACTCAATGCTGCCCTTCGTACGTTGTTGGAACTCAATAAATGTTGTCCAATTATAACTGTATTCTTTTCATATAAAACATAATAATTGATGTTCACTAAACAAAAAAAAAAAATAGTTAAATACTTGGTAGGATCCTGAACAAAGTGCTAAACTTGGAGTTACAGACCTAAATTCTTGCTCTATTATAGGGTTATCTTAGGCAGTCCCTTAATCTCTGTGGGCTTCAATTTCCTCATCTGTAAAAAGTGGGGGGGGGGGGAGAATCTAAATAACTTCTCAGGTCCCTTTCAGGTCCAAATCTATGAAGTTATGGAAACTAAGGTTCAACCTCAGGAATTCACAGGTCAAGATGGTGACCTCAAACTTTAATTCTTTGCTATCACTCACCATTCCTATCTAGTACCTGTGGCAAAATTTATGCATAATTAAAATGACCAAGGTAATTTGAAAGCATTACAATTTAAGCAACTTCACTTCTTAACTTTCCTCTCCAGTTTGTTTGCACTTAAGAACTCAGTCTTCAGAACTCAAAGCCTTGCTTGCCAAACTAAGAAATGTGCATAAATACCTTTCTCCCTTGGAAATAAAAAGCACCCAGATAATAAGTAAATACACCCTAAGCTGGAGGGGGCAACCATGAGGAGAGACAGAAAGGAGAGACAGTGCTGTGAAAAGAACAGTGGATTAAGATTTAGACACCTAAGTTATTCTTCCACTCAAAGGTTATGTGGAAAGTCATGTTAGCACTCAGTGCCTCAGTTTCCTCATCTGTAAAATTGGTTTTCTTCTAAATAATCTCTAAGGTCCTATCCAACTCTAATATTCCATAATTCTGTATACCGAATTCATTTGTAACAAATTGGAATTAGAAGTGACCGTGAAAACCAAGTTGGTATGCCGAGGCAGGAGGAAACTATATGAAGAAATTCCTCTACTTGGTTGGGCTCTCTGGTGACAAACCTAGTAGGTCCTTGGGAGGCAGCATGATGCAGTAGAAATGATGCTGGATTTTTAAAAGAGAAGATCTGGGTTCAAATCCCCTTTAGGTGTGTGAATTTGGGCAAATCATTTCGCCCCTTTGGGTTTTTGTCTCCCGAACTGTGAAATGGGCCGATTGGGCTAGATGATTTCTGAGCTCGGGGCCTTGACTGCCTTAGAATCAGCTCCCTCAGAAAGACAGTAGTCCTAAAAGAAATGAACAGTTTAAGAGGAACGGCTGTACTAAATTGACTTCTTGCAGTCATCTCCTTGCTGAGAGATGCTCCAGAGCCCGCATCTGTAGCATGATTAATTTCTACTAAGAACCTGAAATAACTCCCCCCTCCCCTTATCTACTTGACAAGATCTCAGAACCAACTGGCAGGCAGAAAGCACTTTCAAAGGCCGCCTGAAAGGGTTAATGCACAAAGTTCCCCACCTGCTAGCCCGAAGTGCGGTTAAAAGGCTATACAACTATGAATATGACATTCTGTCAAGGAAACAAACCGTGCAACCATACCATAAAAAAGAGGAGTGGGGGTAGAGATAGAAAGAGGGAGGGGAACAGGAGGAAGTGACTTGTGGCCGCCACTGTGATTCTAGAAATGGGGTTCAGACTCCTTTGGCGGACCTGATGAATTACCAGTTCCCAAGTCCCTTCCGCAACCCGCCCGTTTTCTCCTCTCCACTCTCCTTAGCTGATTCCGCTTCGCGCTCCTCCCTGCCCCTCCCCCGGCTACCTCTCCTCCCCCTCGGCCCTCCCTCCCAGCTCTGCTACCTGGGGGACCTCAAAGGACCTGAGGCGGTGTCGCCACCCTCCAGGCGACCCGCGCGCCAGGAGGGGTCAAGGAGACCTGGGCGCACTTGCTTCCTTCACCTCATAATAGAGCATTCCTTAGAGCTGCCTTGGCTCCAACTGTCTCTTTCCCTCCCTCTTTCCTTTCCTCTAGGTCCCTATACTCCTCTCCACAGTGTTCAGAAAAAATGCGACTCCAGTTTTCCTAAAACTAAAACAAAACGAAAAGGGAAGAGGCGGAGGAAGGGGGAGGAGGAAGGAGAGAACAGAAACCCTCCGAGCCCCAGGGCTCCCTCCCCTGCCTCTCGCCTTCCCTCCCGTTTCTTCTCTCCACAATTCTTTCCTAGGACAGTTCTGGGCTGCAGTCTCCACTCTAGCCCCAGGGAGAAACATGCCGGTGAGCAGAGGCGCAGGTTGCAATTCTTCCGGAGCCTCTCTCCGCCCCAGGGTCACTCTAAGTCCTCGCCTACCCTTCCCTTTCTCACCCCACCCCTGACCCAGGAACACTCTTGATAGGAACCGCTCTCAAGATTGAGTTCCTACACCCACTCACTTTCCATACTTACAGTGATCTTTAAAAAAAAAAAAAAAAAAAGAGGAAGAAAGAAGGAAAAAAGAAAGCATCCCTCCAAAAATAAATCCCAAAGGAAAAAGGAAAGGGGAGAGGTTTCCCACCGCTTCAGCGGGAGGCTTCCACACACTTCTACAATCGGACTTGTATACTTTGTCCCCCAATCACAGCCCCAGAAAGCAGAAGGTTTCAGAAGCTGGGGAAGAGAGCCAAAGTAGAAGGGAGCCGGGAGCGCAGTCCACGTGTGTGAACTACAACTCCCTGGATCATTCAGGAAGGGAAGGGTGGGTGGGTAGGATCCAGGATAGTATCTGTGTTCCATAGCAGCAGCAACCACGAGGCGTTTCCTCTCCTCTCTCTTTTTAAACTGCTGGCTGCATGCTGCCTCCAAGAAACACTTTATTAAAAAAAAAAAAAAGGCTGCAGCAAATTAGTTCGTCCTGAAGGTTAACAATAACTCGGGAAACGTCCACTCGCTCCTGGGCTTAAAGTCTGGGACACCTAGATCCCCAGAATTGCAGAAACTGGGAAGCTTCAGGAAGGAAACAAGTGACAGCTCCTGACAAGTCCTCCATGCCTGTAATACTATGGCCCCTTCCCCAGTCTCAAAAGCTAAACAGTTCATCACATCATCCTTGGAAACGAGAGCCCTGAAGAGCCAGGGATGTGATGTATGCAGAGTGCTGCTAGTTGTGTGTGTGTGTGTGTGTGTGTGTGTGTGTGTGTGTGTGTGTGTGTGTGTGTACTTTGCATTAAAAATAAAAGCCTTCCCAAGAAAAGCGATTAAAGGGGGCATCAACGCTAGGGGCTGAATGGAATCAAAAAGGAAAGATCTGAAAACGCAAAAAGCCTCTTTTTCTTCTGCCCCTAAAATCGTCTTTTTTTCCTGCTACCTGTCAGCTGACATTATCCTTCACCTCTACAAAGAATGAATGAAATTTAAATGAACTACCTGCAGCTACTAAACAAGTCCGACATTTTTTTATATCTGCCATATGCTCTACTTATCCAATCCCAAACACATCATAATGCATCCAGCAATTATGTAGAGACTAACTCGCGGACAGCCGCTGAATCCAGCATATCATCTGGTACAATCCTAGGAGTTGGTGTGCTAGATTGTGCCAGCGTTTGAAGATAATTTGCTTGGTTTTTTTTTTAAAGAACAATTCCTCCCTGCGCAACTTGCCGAAAGGATCGCAAGGAGTCCTTCCCAACCTCTTCATCCATTTCTCCTTTCCACACTTCCATTCATTGGCTTTTCCAGCTTCCTTGCAGCGTTCGTGCTTCGGTTGCTTGGCACGGACTGACAGTCCCTGAGCGACGCACCGAGTTCCCTGCTACTCCTGCAAGAACCTCACCCACAGGCTGCTAAACACACTCTCTTCCCAACACACACTCGGCACCCACAGCTCGCGCACTCGCCGCTCACTCGCGGACTGGCTCCAAGTTACCTGTGCCTGGGTCTCCTGGCCATCCTGCTGCTAGGCACTTAGCACCGGGAAGCCGGACTGGACGGGGAGGGGGGCTGCCCCTGCCTTCACCGGCTGCTGAACGGAGCTCCACACCGCCCGAATGAAGTTTCTCAGGAGAAGGAGGAGGAGGAGAAGGAGGAGGAGGAGGAGAAGGAGGAGGAGGAAACAGGTTGATATTAAAGAGTAAACTCTGTAAACAGAGATGCCATCAAACAAAGAGCTTTTGGACACTCCCCCTCCCGCCAAATCTGGCGCCCCTGCAGTGCGCACGCGTCCTAGCCCCCCCACCCCACCCCCACCCCCCACCCCCGCCTCTGCTGCTCGCAGGTCCCTGTTGTTGCTCCTGCTCTCGCTCCTGCTTCCATTCTGCCCCTCGCGCTGGCGCTGGGGCTCCCTGCCCGCCGCGGCGGCCCCGGGAAGCGCGCAAAGGCGGGGAGCAAGGACTGGGCAGGGGGAGGGGGAGGTGGCGGGGGAAGGAGGACCGGCGCCTTTTCTAGCCCAAACCCCGCTCAAGGGCTGCTGCTACGCTTTCTGCCCCGAGCCAGTCCCGCTGCTTCCTCATCTCCCTGACTGCTCCCGGTCACTAGGACCAGAGCTTGCCCGGGAGTCGGACTCTTTGTAGTGAGTGAAGAGAAAGAAGGTCTGGACTGGGGGGAAGTAGCGGGGTAACTCCCTGCTTTGGAATTAGCTTTACGGGCATGTTTTAAGTCTTAGCTCCCTCTCTGAGGCCAGAGGATTTTTGCCTGTTAGATTTCAGAGATGTTTCTAAGAGGTTTTCTTATTGTCAGTTTTTACAAAGACTATTAGTCTATTCAAAGCGCCAGAGGCAGACTCCCCTAAATGACGAGGTGGGGGGGACTTCTCCCAGAATCACCCTTCCTTCACCCCTACGCACATCACAGTTCTCCAGTGCCCTCATTCACATGCACTGATCATGCAACCTGACACACCACACCACCCACATGTGTCACATGTTAGAATCCCAGCCACTGTTCTGTACCCTTTACACTCATTCACACATACACCGCCCCATCCCAACCCTGCCAAGAAGGGCAGACTACATTCACACATCTAGGCACATTTCAGCAGCATGCAGCAGCGCATGTTTGCCACTGCACACCTGCAGAAATGCACACAACTACAAATACATGACCCCACCAAACAGCATGCACGTGTGGAGCAGTCAGAAAGCACCGCATTTGCGCAGACCGCTTCTGAAAGGTCAAAGCATTTGGGTACGCCTTTGGACATGCATTTCGTGACACTGAAGGGGCAGCGGATGAAATCAGCCTGCCTTAAAAGATGAAAATCGAGACAATCATTCTTATCTAACAGGAGGCCGCCAAAAAAGCTGAGGAAAAGGACGAATTATTAATTTATAAGGATTGCTGATTGGGGGATTTCAGGGGAGTTTTGGTTTTACTTCCGTTTATAAGCTAGTCTCATTAGGGATTTTTTTTTTCTTTCTCTCATACCCAAGTTTATTTTTCCTTTTATCTCATACGAGCCCGAGGCTGTTACTGACTGAGTTTGTGGGTGTCCGATCTGCTCCAGCAGTTCAAACTTAGCTCAGAAAACATTTTTGTTACTAAAATGAGTCACAATTTTGAAAAATGGTGAAACATGCAAAGTTTCTTACCTTTATCTGCAGTTTTAAACTTTGTTTCTTTAGCTTCGCTATTTAGTTTTTAATCTTTCAACAGAGTCTAGCTCTAGCTGCTGGTAAAGTCTTTTAGCTCTTTCCTTTATTCTGACAATGAAACAAAGTTATCAGGAATGCTTTCTGTTTTACAAGCTCTCAAAAGTAAGTCACTCCCAAATATAATGTTTTAAAATTCAATATTTATTTCTACATTCTACAATAAAAAGGAAACCCTTTCTCTTCCTTCACCCCAAACCAATAAAAACAAAGAACAAACATCTAAAATAAACATCTAGAAAGTAGACCTAAAGGAACCACAATATTAGGCTGAAGAATTCCTTTAGGAATCTAATTGAATGGCATGTTCCCCCAAACACTAAGCTTCTTTGGCACTGAATGAAACCAGGGCCGTGCTGGAATTGAATTCACAACCTATTTTCTAATATTCTCAGTGAAGTGGAACTGATGTACCACTCTTAAAACACTAATAGTAGAAAGATCTAACGTTTGCATGTTATTTCCTTAGTAAACTTATTCTTTCTGTATATTGTTTCCAAATTTATTTATTCCTTTGAGGGAAGGGAGATGGACAAGGTAACACTTTTGGGTACATTATTTATGATTTCATCATAGGCAATATCTTCCATATAAAAGAAAAGGCCATATATTCACATACTTGTATAATTAAAATTGAATTTTATGTACATTATTGTAAGGGACTTGGCTAGCTTTAGAGTCTTGAAGTTCAAGTACTTACTATGTGACCCTGGGCAAGTCATTTAACTTGCAAGTTCAGAGTCTCTAAGACCAGTAATTGCAGAACAGATTCTGAATTAGAAGTTTCCACGTCTCGGATGTCCCTATTGTCCAATCCTTATACTTTTGCATACAGCTATTTAGATTGGTCTGTTCATAAAAAAAATTGAGGGTAAATACACACACAGAGACAGACAGACACACACACACACGCACCAAAATGCTTCATTTGTGTAGGAGTACAGAAGTCACTGGCATGGAAACCTCAGCTGATGTAGATGTGTAGTTCACAGTCTTAGAAAATTTCTTGGGTCACTGAGAAATAAGTTACTTATGTTCACTCAACTAGTATGTATCAGAGGCAGATTTTTAAATTCAGGCCTTCCTGACTTCAGGGCAGGCCCCCTACTGTGATGCCTCTCATTCAGGTTCTTATAATTAGCATATTTAAATTACCTACACAGTTTTTTTTAAGAGGAGAAAAACAAAAAAAATAATTATTTCCTTGAATATCTACTTACTAATCCTAAATTTTGTTTTGCCTTAAGGGGGGAAAAAAACTTGTTATTTGCTTTATCCTTAATAGGACAGGAAAATAACTTGCTTAAAGGAGCAGGTGGCTGCTTGCCATTGGCTGGGTTGAAGGGATAACTAGCCCAGACTTCCCTTTTTATTTGTCTCCTTTTCACCTCCCCTAGACTGGATATTCAGGATCATTAGCTTTCCCAATTCACCTCCAAATCTATAGAGAGATTCTGCCAATGAGCTGAGTGTGTTGGGAGTTTCTGATTCTTTTTTTCCCCTTATGAACAAAATGTATACAAGCTCTAAACTTGAAAGAAATCATTCACAAATCACAGACCTTACAGGGACCATTCTCTCTCTCTCTCTCTCTCTCTCTCTCTCTCTCTCTCTCTCTCTCTCTCTCTCTCTCTCTCTGCCTCTCTCTTTCTCTCTCTTTTGCTGTCACTTTCAATCTCTTCTTCTCCTTTTCCCCCTCTCTTCCTCTCTTTGATTCCATCTCTCTGTGTGCATGGAGGAGGTAAGACTGTTTCACTCTAGTCATTCAGGATAACTAGAAGAAAAGAAGATATATTGAATGTCTAAGTTCATAAAACTTTGCCACTGATTGTTTTGTAATTCTATATGAGTCACTAACTAGAGCAAATGTGTGTGTTCATCCTTCATTGTGGAAGATCATGCCATCAGAGAAATGACAACATGACTTGCACTTGACTTTGTTTTGAGTGAGGGAGGGCTGTACAGGTCACCAGCCTCACTTCTCCTCCAGAGCCATCTGAATCCAGTGACCAGATATTCATCAGGATGACTGGAGATGACCCAGGATGAGGCAACTGGGATTAAGTGACTTGCCCAAGGTCACACAGCTAGTGAGTATCAAGTGTCTGAGGTGAGATTTGACCTCAGGTCCTCCTGACTCCTGCACTGGTGCTCTATTTACTGCACCACCTAGCTGCCCCAACTAGAGCAAATATATCAAAGATGAATGAATGTTGCCAAAGATGGCACCTGTATGCTTATATAATTTCCTTCCTAGTTCTGTCACTTCCACTGCCACCCCATTTGAAAACAGGTAGAAGTGAAAACTGATTATGAGAACTAATAAATAGTGATTTTTTTATCATCTCTGAAAAAGGAGAATATATATGGTCTGTACAATTGAAATGCGTTATCAACTCATGTTAGGGAATGACTTCAACCTTTCTTGCTAACCATTTTAACCCAGTAGGACTGATGCATCTAAGGGTGCCAACGATGGTGCTTCATGGAGCAATAGTTCTTACATATTTAGTCAACATATCCTATAACTCTTTCCCTTCAAATATCTCTCAGATTCAGTCCTTCTGTTTTCATAGTCACTTTCATAGTACTATAGAGCATCACAACTTCATACTTCTTCAATATATAACATTCTTCAGAATGTTTCCATGTCTCCAAGCTTTCTCATCTTCAGTTCACCAGACCTTAACTTTTGAAAGCTCTATGTCCAGCATCTTAGCCTCATAATCAAGAACTTTCAGTAGCTCCTTATGCTCTTTGAATTAAAATTGTACCACCTTGGTCCAGGGGTAGGGAGCCTTAGGCCTTAGGGCCACACGTGGCCCTTTAGGTCCACAAGTGCAGCCCTTTGACTGATTATGTGAAGTTTGAATTTGGTCAAAGGGTCACACTTGAGGACCTAGAGGGTCACATGTGGCCCTGAGGCTGCAGGTTCCCCACCCCTGCCTTAATGTAATATTCAAGGCTCCACATAGATTCATCTCTGAAAAGTCTTCCCTGGTCATTTTATTTGACATTTCCTCAGTCCTTGAGTATATTTGCCGGTACTTTTATTCACTTACCCTGGTACCCAAACTTTTTGAATGTCTCTCCCTCACCTACCCTCAGCTGAATTGTAGCAGTTTGTTAGCGCTGAACTTGAAACCAAGAAGACCTAATTTTGAATCCTAAAGGATTGTTGTGAGGATTAAAATTAGATCACCTGAAAGTGCTTTGTAAACCTTTTAAAAATGCTACATAAATGCTATTATTATTATTTCATGTATTTTGAATCCCCACAGAGTCTTTTGCTGTTGTTGTTGAGTCATATCAGTTGTGTCCAACTCTTCATGATCCTCTTTGGGGTTTTCTTGGTAGAGTTACTGGAGTGGTTTGCTATCTCCTTCTCCAGCTCATTTTATAAATGAGGAAACTAAAGCAAACAGGGTTGAATGACTTGTCCAGGGTCACAGCTAGAAAGTTTCTATGGCCAGATTTGAACTCAGGAAGATGAGTCTTCCTGACTCCAGGCCTGGTACTTTGTCCACTGCACCACCTACCTACCCCATGGACCCTAGATCATTGCCATACATATGGCATATGTACAACAAGCTCTTTCTGAATGGTAGTAGCGTGGATGTTCCTCCACTGGTCAGCTGTCTGAGCCTTCTCATCCTTTGTAGTTCTTGTCCACTTCCCTCCACAGAGAATCCATCCAACATACTGAAAGCCTTCTTGATCTTTTCATATTTGTTAGCTATCAGAACAATAATTCTGTCCATCTATTATCCCTCATATCTACCTCATGACCAGCCTACCTCCCTTTCCAGTCATGCATGTCAGAAGAACATAAGACTTTTAATCCTAGGATCATGGGTTTGAGCTTTTCTCTACAACATCCTACCTACTCTGATGCCTCATCATAACATGGAGGTAACCCTTCATTTCTGAAGCCTATGTCATGAGAGTAAAAGGTATTCTACTAAGCTAGAAAGGCTTTAACTATGGGCTTTGAAAAATAGACTGAATGCCTGTCATTCAACTTCTTCTGGTTTAATGACCAATTCTTTGGCATGGCAATCTCTGGCTAATGATCATTCTTGTAGCATCTCAAGGCTTACAGAATGATTTCCTCCCAACAACCATGTGAGGTGGGGATAAAAATAGAGATAGAGACCATTTACCTGACATGTAGAGAAAGAAAAAAAAGGTCTAAGACATGCACTTGGATAATGTTTACCTTAACAAGGCAGGAGAAAGAGAAAGAGATTGTTAAGGATACAAAGAAGAAACAAAGGTTATTATGGATCTGGCTAAAAGTTAAGCATTTTTAAAAATAGGATGAAGGTCATAAATAGAATGGATCTCAGAGGCCAATTAGTCTAATCCCTTTATTTTACAGATAAGGAAACAAAGGCCCAGAAAAGGAAAGTTTGTCTGAGGTCACACAAACCATAAACGGTAGAGGTGAGCTTAGACCTCCAAGTCCTCTTACTCCAAAGTTAACTTTTAATTAGATTGTAAGAAAAATCAGTTCTTCAAATTACTTTATAATAAGAGGACAGTGGTAAATTGGTGTGCCTTTTTAAAAAGTTTGTTAAAAAATAGTCACTAAGCAGGTATAATTATACAAACATATATACATGTGTGTGTATTAGCCTTATAGTAGCAAGTTTATCTGCCAGAGTATCTCCTGTTATAACCACTTTCAGCATCTCACTTCATAGGAGTGCATGTCTTTCTTCCTTCTTTGGAAGGAGGGTGGAGCAAAATTTATTCTATTAAGTTTCTAATATTCTATCTCTGCCTTATACCTTCAGAGAGTCCTTGCATGTGATTGGTAATGGTTAATCTAAAATTTTTTCAAGACCTCTGAAATTCTCAAAGAAAAAGTATGCTGGAATAAAGGGATCATCTGAAACACCTTTCAGAACATATTTATAGGATATTATATTAATAATAGCCTGGAACTTTTGAGAAACCCTATATATGTGAGAATAGAAAGACAATTTTTCATCATTTTAGAAAGTCATCCTAAAATAATAGTTCAAAAAGTTATTTTTATGTAACATAGCTTGGCAATGTAATATTACCTTTAAGTTATTGAATTGAATATTTCTAGGTGATTATGTTGTTTTAAATGTCCTGAACCCTTTTGATTTAATACCGTTGTTATTGTTGAGTTATTTCAGTCATGTCCAACTCTGTGACCCCATTTGGGGTTTTCTTGGCAAAAGATACTGGAGTGGTTTGTCATTTCCTTCTGCAGCTCATTTTACAGATGAGGAACCGAGGCAAACAAAGTTAAATTACTTCCCCAGGATTACACAGCTAATAAGTGTATGAGGCTGAATTTGAACTTAGGTCCTCCTGACTCCAAGCCTGGCACTCTATCCATTGTACCACCTAGCTGCCCCACTGATTTAATATTACACTGATTTTTCTCACTATTCAGTTGAAACCACTTTCTCCAAGTTTACCATTGCTGTCTTAACTGCTAAATCTAATGACCTTGCCTCAGTCCTCATCTTACTTGACTTTTGCAGCTCTTGACATTGTAGGTTATTCCATCTTCCTGGTTTCTCTTTCTGCTTCTGACTTTTTTGATGCAATTCTCTCCTGGTGCTCCTACTGTCTGATGGCTCCTTATCAGTTTCCTTTGCTGGCTACCATACGGTAAATGTAGGTGTCTCCCAAGGCTTTGTCCTGGTCCTTCTATGCTCTCTGGGATTGAATCTGCTTTCAAGTGCTCAGTGATTATCTCTGCACATATATATATGCAAACTTAATCTCTCTACTGAAAATTAATCATACATTGCAAGCTGTCTGCTGGACACATAGATCTAGATTCCATTAGTCTATAAAATTCAATAGGTTCAAAATGGAAAAAACCCCCTATGTGTCTGCTAGACACATAGATCTAGATTCCATTAGTCTATCAAATTCAATAGGTTCGAAATGGAATAACCCCCCCCATTTCCTATTGAGAGAACTGACATCCTTCTAGTCACTTTGGTTCAAAACCTTTAAAAACAGTTTATTATTTTTGTTTTTTAAATTAATAAGTTTCTTTTTTAAGTAATCTATCCCATTACCCCCACCTCTGGTCACTGAACAATTTGTTTTTAAAACCACCCCAAAATAAAGCCTTCAATACATAGCTACATGGTCTGAAAACAAATTCCCACATTAGGCATAACTGAAAATACATGTCTCTTTCTCCATTTTAAATTAATCCCTTCTCTGTCAGGAGATGAGTAGCATATTTCATCTCCATTCTTTAGGCCCTGTGGTTTATTATTGTGCTGATGTAAATTCTAAAGTCTTTCAAAGGTGTCCATAATGTTATCATTTTATAAATTGTTTTATTTTTGTTTAATTCAATTTGTGTAAGTTCATATAGATCTTCCCAATTACATCTGAAATGGTCCATTTGACCATTTCTCATGGCACAATAATATTTCATTACATTAATACACCACAATTTCTTTAGCCATTCCTCAGTAGGAGGGCATACCACCATGAAAAGAGCTGCTACAAATATTTTTGTATATCTAGATCCTTTGCTTCTTTATTTTCTTTCTTTTGGGTGTATAGACCTAGTAGTGGTTTATTTGGGTCAAAGGGAATACACAGTTTGATAACATTCCGGGCATAGTTCTAAATTGCTTTCTGGAATGGCTGGACTAATTCATAGATATGTCAATAGTGCACTAGTATACCTGTTTTCCCACAATCTTTCCAAGATCTATGATTTTCTTCTTTTGTCATCTTTGCCAGCCTGATAGATGTGAAAAAAACCTTAAAGTTCTTTTAATATGAATTTCTTTAATGATCAAGTATTTAGAACATTATTTCATGTAGTTGTTGATAGCTTGGATTTCTTCCTTTGAAAATTACTAGTACACGTTCATTGACAGTTTATCTATTGGGAATGCCTCTTAGTCTTATAAATTGAGATTAAGAAATTAGGATAAATCTATCATAAATATACAACCTTCAACAGAGAAACTTGTTGCAAAGTTTTTTTTTTTAAGCTTACTTGTTCCTTTCCAAATTTTTATTTCAGTAGATTTGTGCAAAATCTTTTAAATCCTGTATCATGAATATTACCCATTTTATCTTGTCTTTTGATCACTTTTAATGATGGAGTCTTGCCCTAGTCAAAGATATGAAAGATAATTCTTCCTTGATTTCTAATTTGTTTATGATGTGGCTTTGTCAAACATCCATTTGGAGCTTATGTTGATGTATGGTATAAGTTGTTGGTCTAAACCCAGTTTCTCCCAAACTTCTGTCCAGTTTTCCCTAAAGCTTTTGTCAAATAGTGAATCTTTCAATAACTATAATCTTTTAGTTAATCAGATACTATACTGTGCTTGATCCTATATGTTGTTTACCTAATCTGCTCCATTGATCTCTCTCTCTCACCAGATGGTTTTTAATGATTACTCCTTTGTGGTACAGTTTGAGATCTTCTACTTATCAACTGCCTTTCTTGCCACTTTTTTCACTATTACCCTTGAGATTCTTGAGATTTTGTTTCTCTATATGAATTTTTAAAATTATTTTTCTAGGTCTATAAACTATTGTTTGGGGAGTATAATTGTTGCAATCCTGAACAAGTACATTAATTTAGATAGTCTAAGTCTGTATTTACACAGAGTTATTTGTAATTAATTTCATAAAGTTCCTGAATGAATATCCATAAAAATACTCCCAAATATTTCAAGACTTCTGTTGTTATTTTTAGTAGTATTTCCCTTTCTAGCTCTTCCTGCTTGGTTTTGGTGGTTATATATAGGAATTCTGGTGAATTGTATAGACTTATCTTATATTTTGTAACTTTGCTGAAGTTTTTAACTATTTCCATTAATTTTTTAGATGACTCTCTAGGGTTTTCTAAGTCAATCCTAATGTCCCCTGCAAAAAGCAATAATTTTGTTTCCACTTTGCCCTTACTTATTTCTTCAGTTTCTTTTTCTTATCTTATTGTGATAGCTAGCATTTCTAGCAATATGTTAAACAGTTGTGGAGATATTATCATCGCAATGGAGATGCTTACCTCACCAGTGATATTATTAGAAAGGCTTCTAACTTCTCTGAATTATGTAAAATGTTTGCTCCTGGATAGAGATAAAATTATACTAGCAATTTTTTCATATTGTTAGTTTTCCCCCCAAAAAAACCCCTCTAATTTTATTTATCTGTCTAATCATTGTTTGATTTCAGTTTTGCTTATCTGTTCTTTAATTTTCATAATTTCTACTTTAGTTGGAGATTTTTGATTTGTTGTTCATTTTTTTTTTACAAAATTATATGCCCAATTCATTGACTCATAAATTTTTATTTATTAAAATATTTAAAGATATAAATTTTCCCCTCAAAGCTACTTTAGCTGCATGGCATAAGTTTTTATATATTATCTAAATCATTGCCATTTTCTTTTATATTTGCTATTGTTTCTTTAATTTGTTCTTTGACACACCACTTCTTTAGAATAATATTATTTAACTAATTACTTTAAAATTCTTTATTTAAGAATTCTTGTAAGAATTTTTGTATTGTGATCACTAAGTAATGTGCTTAGTATTTCTCTTTTTTATATTTTGGGGGAGAACTCTATGGACTAATATATGGTCATTTTCTGTTAAAGTGTCATGTATATCTGGGTCATTTCCTTTCCCATTCAATAATGGCCAGAGAGCTATAACCTCTAATTTTTAAAAGTTCTATTAATGAATTTAATTTCTGTCTTGTTGACCTTTTGCCTAAATTTGTCAAGGTCTGAAATGAAGTATATTAAATTCCTTCACTATTATAGTATTGCTATCTACTTTTCCCCTTCAATTTGATTAATTTTTTCTTTACATATTTAGATGCTCTGCCATTAGGCGTATATATTAATCAATCAATAAACACTTATTAAGTCCCTACTATGTGTTAAACATGGTGCTGAGCGCAGGGGATACAAAGGAGGCAAATGATAGTCCCTATCCTCATGGATCTAACAATGTAATCGAGGAGATATGTAAACAAATATAAATAAAGCAAGCTTTATTCAGAATAAATAAGAAATAACAGAGAGAAAGCACTAGCACATATTATTTGTATTGATTCATTATCTATGATACCTTTAAGCCGAAGTTCAGCTAAAGCATAAACAGTTTTATTCTAGTCCTTCATTTTAGTTATATTTAAATCTATGCTTTTCTAGTGAGTTTCTGACAAACAACATAATATCAGATTCTGCTGTTCTCTTCCATTTTATGGGTGAGTTCATTCCATTTATGTAATTGTGTATTTTCCTTCATTTTGTCTTCCTGTGCCTCTCTTTCTACTCAGAGCTTCCTCCTTATAAACTGGAAGGTAGTAGAAGAGAGGAGGTTTGCCTAATATTTGTGATCTTATAAGTAACATAGGCTGTTTGCTCTCTATTACAGTTCTTCTCTCACTATGCCCTTTATCCAAGAATTTTACTCTTTCTTCCTTTCTTTTAATTATTCCTTCATGTTCTTCTTATGAGCATTCAGGTTTTTTTGCCTGATGACTGATTCCTTACCTATCTTTTCCTCCATCTTATACACCTCTCTATCCCTCCCTTGTCCCTATTACTTCGTGGTTTCTTTTTGAATTTAATATGTTTTTATACTTAAAATTTCATGTGTATGTGTGTGTATAATTGTGTTCAATTTTTCTTTATCCAACTATGATGAAAGTGAGGTTTGTGGAATGCCAATCCCCCCTCCTTTCTTTATTAACATATATTTACCTTATGCATTTTTATTATAGAATAGCGATTTCCATAATCTTCTTCCTTCTTTACTTCCCAGTATGGTACTCTGTCCTCAAATTTTTTTTCTTATAAGAACACTAAAACATAACAAACCCATCTATGGATGTTTCTGTCATTTTAACTTTTTTCAATGAATCTTAAAGATATTGAGGTTCTAAGAAGACATTTGCTTCTTATCCTCATATTAACATATAAACAGTTAATCCACAGATGTTCTTTTTCAATTAAACACATATGTGCACCTTTGTATTTTCTCCTAGGACTTGCATTTCCATATCAAAATGTCTACTTGGTTCTGCCCTTTCCATAAGAAATACTTGGAAATCCTCTTTTCCATTGAATATCCATTTTTCCCCTATATGATTATATTTAACTTTGTCAGTTAGGTTTATCTCTTGCCTTTCAGGACTTTGTATTCAGAGTTTTCTTTTTTATAACGGCAACTACTAAGTCTTAGGCGGTCCTTGTTGTGGCTCTTTGGTACAGCTTCTTATTTTTGGTTGTTTGAAGTATTTTTTTTTCCTTTGCTTTCAGACTCTGGATTTAGTCTATGATATAACAGGGGGTTTCATTGTTGAGTTTCTTTCCTGAAGTGACTAGTGAATTCTTTCTATTCTCCTTTTGTTCTCTGATTCTAATTTCCTGTAACATGATATCCATACTTCTTTCTGATATTGTTTTCAGGTAGTCCAATGATCCTTAAATTTTCTATCCTTCACCTGTTTTTGAGGTCAGATGTTTTATTTTATATTGTATTTCTTAGATTTTTATAATTTTTGTTTCAATCTCTTGGTTTTGTTTTGATATATCTTGTTGTCTTCTTGAATTGTTGCTTTTTCTCTATTCCCTTTTGATTTTCAGGGCATTCATTTGTTGAGAGAGGTTTTCCATCCGCTGTTCTAACAAGTTATTTTTCTTTGCTATTTTTTCCTCTTCTGTTTTTCCATTCTCTATCTCCTGTTCCATTTTCTGCAGGTATTCCTGCAGCCTCTATGTCCAGGGTATTTTTTTTCCTCTGAAGCTTTATCTGTATTTGTCATGGGGTCTCCGTCTTCTTCAGGGATTTGTCCTCTAAGTATCTCTTAATTCACTGTATTTCCTTATTGTGTTCAGTTTTCCTTGGTTTTCTAACCGATGAGATTGAATCTGCCTCTACAACTGAATAGCATGATCAAAGCTTATCTAGGTCTAAGAATAGTAAGGACTCAGGCTACTCCAATTCTGGGTTCTTTCTGGGAGCTCTCTATTGTTACAATGTTTCAGGAAATCTCCCTGCTATATACTCAGACTGGGGTCTTTCCTTCTGTTGCTAGGATTACGGATATTTATTCAGGGTTCCCTCCACAGGCTTCAGGGACTGTTTGGGCTAGATTTCACCTAGAGCCTTTCTCCTGCAACTGAGCTCAGGCTACAGGGGTCATACAGGATCCTATCCAGAATACTCCAAGGTGGCTTTCTGTGCTAGGTTAGGACTGAGTTTGACTGCTGTTGCACTAGGTAAGTCTTAGGTTCATTTGACTTGGTTCAGAAACACTGCCCTGGTCTGCCCTTTTCCTCTCAACTTAAAAGGCTGTTCTCTTTCTCTGTCTCTCTTTATCTCTGTCTCTCTGTCTGTCTCTTTTTCTCTCTCTGTCTCTCTCTCTCTCTCCACTCAGACAATAATCCATGTTTGGGGAAGGTTAAGTTCTGTTGCTATATGGGTCAGACAGGGAGTGCTTCACTAGACTGGCCCAGAATGCCCCCAAACCACTCTCTTATAGTTCCAGCCTTACATAAGGCTCTGGCTGGATTGGCATTGCATTCTACTAAGCTACACTCAGAGACCTAGAATTATCCCATGACTCTAGGGAATGGCTGGCTGACTGGCTGGGCTCTGCACTGTACCCTTTGCATTTTGCATTAGATCTGCCACAGTCAATCTATCCCAGGATCTCTCCAGCAGTTCAAGGATCCATCTGTGGATGTCTGGTTGGAGTAGGGGAGTCTAGAAGTGATTCTTTCTATCTCTTACCAGAGGGATGGGTCTGTAAACCCTGATGGAGTGTTTTTGGGAGATCTAGTATTCTCTGCGTCCTAGAATGCTGTCATCTTCCCTCCAGGTTCACAACCTTAAAGTCACCTTTAAATCTTTCTTCTCCCTCATGGACCTCCTCAATATGTAATCAGTTTCCAAGTATTGTTGATTCTACCTGCACAATATCTCTTTTCTATCTACTCAAATGGCCAAGATCCTAGTTCAGGGGTGGGGAACCTACAGCCTCGAGGCCACATGTGGTCCTCTAGGTCCTCAACTGTGACCTTTTGACTGAATCCAAACTTCACAGAACAAATACTTTTGTTGGGTAGTTTGGATTCAGTCAAAGGGCCACACTTGAGGCCCTAGAGGGCCATATGTGGCCTCAAGGCCACAGGTTTCCCACTCCTGTCCTAGTTCAAGCCCTTATCAATCTTTCAAGGATTACTGAAATTTCAACCAGTACCCACTTATTAAACTGTTACTATGTGCCAAGCATTGTCCTAAGCAGAAGGGATTCAAATTAAAACTATTCCTGCCCTCAAGAAGCTCAAAGCTACTTAGGACAGCTAGGTAGTATAATGGGTAGAGTACTGGGCCTGGAAGTCCTGAGTTCAAATTCAGCTTCAGACTGGTCAAGTCATTCAACTTCTGTATGCCTCAGTTTCCTCATCTGTAAAATGGTGGTGGTGGTATTGATAATAGTACCTTGCTTCATAGGGTGGTTGTTACAATCAAATAAGATAATATTTGTAAAGTGTTTAACATAGTACCTGGAACACAGTAGGTACTTAATAAATGTTTGTTCCCTTCTGCATTTTTATATGCTAATTAGAGAAACATTATATATGTATATATATGTATATATAGAGAGAGAGTGTATGTTTGTATAAATATATATAATATATGTGTAAATACAAAATACATACAAATAATCTGAGAGATCTGACAGGGGAAGACCTCTTTTTTTTTAACTTTTTTTATTATTATTTTTAATGTTTAACAATCACTGCCAGGCAATTGAGATTTTATTCCCCCCCACACCTACCCCCCACTACCTCCCTCCCCCACCATGACTGCATACAATTCTGTATAGGTTCTACATATACTTTCCTGTTGAGTACATTTTCACTATAGTCATGCTATGTAGTCAAACTAAAATAAATGGAAGAAATCATATAACAAATCAAAACATGATACATAAAAACACGCATGCACACAAACATGATCTGCTACATTCTGCGAATGAGTTCCATATTTCTTTCTCTGAGTTTGGAAGGCATTTTGCCTTAGAAATCCACCATTGGGATTTTTTTTTTTTAATAAGTTCTTGCATTATTACGAAATTCCAAGTCTACCAGAAAAAACTCTCACACACTGTGGTTGTTGCTGTGCACAAAGTTCTCCTGGTTCTGCTCCTTTCACTCAGCATCAGATCATATAAGTCCTTCCAGGCATCTCTGAAGTCTTCTTGTTCATCATTTCTTATGGCACAATAGTACTCCATTACATTCATATACCATAATTTATTCAGCCATTCCCCAATTGATGGGCATCCCCTTGACTTCCAGTTTTTGGCAACTACAAAGAGTGCTGCTATAAATATTTTTGTACATGTGGGACCCTTTCCCATTTTTATAATCTTTTGGGGATACAGTCCTAGTAGCGATATTTCTGGGTTAAAGGGTATGCACATTTTTGTAGCCCTTTGGGCATAGTTCCAAATTGCTCTCCAGAATGGTTGGATGAGCTCACAGCTCCACCAACAATGAATTAGTGTTCCAACTCTCCCACATCCTCTCCAGCATTTATCATTTTCTTGTTCTGTCATGTTTGCCAATCTTATAGGTGTGATATGGTACCTCAGAGTTGTTTTGATTTGCATCTCTCTAATCAAAAGTGATTTAGAGCCTTTTTTCATATGATTATAGATATCTTTAATTTCTTCTTCCAAAAATTGCCTGTTCATATCCTTTGACCATTTATCAATTGGGGAATGACTTGTATGATTATACATTTGAATCAGTTATCTATATATTCTAGAAATGAGGCCTTTATCCCCGAGCTTAGCCGTAAAAATTCTTTAGGGGAAGACCTCTTAAAGAAGGTGTAATTTGGTCAGAGTCTTGAAAGAAACCAGAGATATTAAGTGTTGGAGGTAAGGAGATATGAAAACACAGAGGCTGGAAATGAAGTGTTCTATGATGAATAGGCCAGTATGCCTGGGTTGCAGAATAGACAGGGGTACAAAGAGAAGACTGAAAGATAGGAAGCCTTGTGAAGAGTTTAAAATGCCAAACAGGGATATTACATCATAGAGGCTATATGGAACCACAAGAGTTCATTGAGGAGGGTGTAGTATAGTCAGACCATGTTTTAAGAAAATCACTTTGCTAGCTCTGTGAAGAAGGGATTTGAATGGGGAGGGACTTAAGGCAAGGAGACCAAATAGAAAGATGTAATAATTCAGGGGAGAGGTGATTTCATATCATTGCCCTTCAAGACTCTATAGCTGAAGCAATGTAGCCTGTTAGCTACCCCACCACTTGACATTCTATCTTCTGTCTCTATACCTTGCTACAGTTTGTCTCATGACTGGAATTCACTCCTTCCTCACCTCTCTACCTCATAGAATCCCTAGATCCTTTCAAGGAGAACTTGTATGCCATCTTTTTTGAGAAATCTTTCCAGATTCACCAGGTATGAGTGCTCTCTCCCGCCTCAGATTATCTCGTATTGACTTATCGATTTATATGTCCTGTTCTCCTAAAGTAAGCTTTGTAAGGGAAAGGGATCTTTTTTTGCTTTTGTTTTTGTTTCACCAGCACCTAGTGCTAGTGTTTAGTTGATGCTCAATAGTTGTTTATTGAATTAAATTAAATATAACAGCTTGTTCAAAAGAATTTGTCACACAGACTTTGGACATAACAATTTATTCAAGTCTTAATTATTTAAGGGTTGTAAATCAGGCCTACTCTTGTTCTGCCTCACTGTGTGGAGGTAATGTTGAGATCTCAAGGACAATGCCAATGAAATATAAGCTTTGGCAGGTGGTACCAAAGGAAAGGCTTTGACTATAATATCAGTAATGGACTAAATATTTCTCATCTCAGCTTAGATTAGCTTGCTGAGATCCATCCGTAAGTTGATTAATTTTTCAGTTACAACTCTACCAAAACAATCTTCCTAAGTCAAAACCACATTGCCATCACAGTTAGTGGAAGGATGAAATTGTGGATCCTTGAAGTATCAAAGTATATCAATTTGTGGATTATCCAATCCCTTTGATTCCCTTCCTTTGTCCCTTGGCAGTGTGCCTGAAATAATTAGCACTGTCAATTGCCCTTGGACAGGACAGATAAAACAACCTAAAACAATGCAGTTAATATGACTCAGTCTTTGAAGTCCTAGAAAAAGCTTCCAGGGAGACAGATTAAAACTGGCTAAACTGAAATTTTGAAATTTGGAGAATCAATTTGAATGTCCTTTTAATACTGCCCCATGTTGCCATGAATAGTTAATTTGGCTTTATGATGCTGAAACTTTCAGGATCAGATGTTTTAAACAAGATATCTTCAAGGGTGCTACTTCATTCAATTCTCTTCTCAAAGGTCAGAATGTTTCAAGTAATTTGCAAGCTCTTTTCCAATAAGGAATAACATAATTTATGTCAATTGGTTTTCTCTAATCCTCACCTCAGCCCTCTTTATCGGTCCTCAGAATATGCTTTATCCCATTTAGCCATCCACCAGGACCAAAAGGGCTTTACTAGTGTGATCATTTTGTCACTTGCATTGTCATGACTCACCATCTAATTCTTGCTCAGGGAATCATAATCTCCTGTCCTTTTACTCCATTTGTAAACCTTGTGACTGCAGTATACCAAAAATCTTTTCCCTGGTTACCATTCACTGATAAGTTATTACCGCCCCCACCCCCCACCCCAGTAGAATGGAAACTTCTTCAGGGCAAAGACTGTCTCATTTTTGTATTTTCAATCCTAGTACCTATCAAAAGGCACTTTTTTCTTTTTTTCACAGGTCCATACCTGTGATTTCATTGGTGCAAAAAATTCCCAGTGAGGAAATTGCCTCCACCAATGCAGATCAGCAATTGTTCTTCAACTCATAGTCCTAGAGAAGTATCTAGGGTTTGTCCAGAGTCACATATCTAGTATATGTTAGAGACAGGCTTTAAAGCCAAGTCTTCTATTACTGAGATAGGCTTTCTATATATATTGCCATGTTGTCTTTCCTCCAATCAGTGTTGTATTGGTTGATTGTTAGGTTAAGAACATTGGATTTTTTAAAGCTGAAACAAAATGTTAATTGGTATTATATAGTAGAAAAGTGACTTGGCATAAGACTTCAGTTGAAGATCTGGTTCTGTCATGTAAAGCACATTTTGACAATAAACACTTCAAAATTTAATTGGGTATATGATAACAGAGCTGTGAGTAATGCCTTTCTTTGGTACATGTCGCAACCCATTCTCACTATCTCCTCCTGGGTGATTCTTGTCCATGTCCCCTCATAGATCCTCCACGGAGGATCAACCCTGTGAACTGGAACTCTTCCTCTAGATCTTTTCAGTATTCTGTTAGAATCACTGACAAAGCTAGGACAGACCATTAGCTACCCTTAACTCTTTACATGAAAGGCTCACCTCCTTTTCGATCATACATTTCTTTGATATCTTTTATATCACTCTTTGTGCCCATTACTTCAAAGGGAAAGTGTTACAGCCTAGTTATACCCACCCATTACCCTTTGGTTCACCTGAAATTTTGATTCCCAGGAGATTATGGCCATGACTTCCTGTAATCTATATAGTCAGACAGCATCACTGAAAGCATAATGGTATTAAAAAGAGAGGGTGTTGGGGCAAGGAGAAGCTTAAGATGGAAGGTAATACACAGTTTCCCAAATTCTACCCTGCTCACTTCCTCTCTTATTCACTTCTGTGAATCAGTTACCTGACATCCATAATGCCTTTCAAAATTCTTCTAAATGGTCCTCTGCATTCAGTCTCTCTCTTTTCCAATCCATCCTCTATGCTTTACAGAATCATACATACATAGATGTACATATACATATATATGTATGTACTCCTAAAGCACAGGTCTGACCACATCACCTTTTTGCTCAAGAATCATCAGTTTCTATGGCCTCTAGGATACAATAAAATTTGTCATTTAAAAGCCTTTCACAATGCCCAGCCAAATTTTTCAGACTTTTGCTATATATTATTCCCCTTCCCATACTCCACATTTCAGCTAAACTAGACTGACAGTCCACAGCTCACCTTCATGTCTTAGCCCAGGCCTGATACATACCCCTTCCTCATCTCTGCTTTTTAGAATCTCCAGCTTTCTTCAAAACAAATCTTGCCTAAGATACTTATTAGTTATGTCACCCTGGGCAAGTCACTTAACCCTGTTTGCCTCCGTTTCCTCATATGTCAAATGAGCTGGAAAAGGAAATGGCAAGTCATACTCGTATTCTCCCTTTCCTGATTCTCATAAGTATTGGTGCTTTTTCTCTTCAAACTAATTAGCTTACATGGATGAAGCAATCTTGTTTTTACAAGATAACCGTGCGTATCTGTTTAGATGTTATGCTCCTCAGTAGAATATAAACTCCTTGAAAACAGGAACTGTTTTATTTTCTATCCTCTCAAATCCCACTGTCAGCGCCCTAGGCCACCTGCCTAGACTATTTCCATAGGGTTCCTAACAGGACTGGACTGTCTCACACCTCCTATCAAGTCTTCAATCAGTCAACCAACAAGCATATATTTCTTTGTGGGAGGTACTGGGGGTACAAAGATAAAAACAGAAGTACTCTTGACCTCAACCAGCTTACAGTCAACAAGAGAAAACAATACACACACACACACACACACACACACACACACACACACATACATACCCCTATAAATAGATACAAAGTAACATAAATTAATTTTTGAACGGGTGGGAGTATTAACCTCTAGAGGCATCAGGGAAGGTCTCATGTAGCTTTTCACAGTACTGCCAGACTATTTTTCTTATGCCGAGATCTGGTCATGTCATTCTTCTGCTCAAAGTTCCTCAGTGGGTCCCTATAGGGCAGACTTCTGAGCCTGACATTTAAACCCTCCTTAATATATTGCCTATCTGGATTACCAGCTTCATTTCCCTTCATGTACTGTATTCTTCATCTGAACTAAGTTATCATGTACCCTTGCATACATACCACAAGTGTTCCACCTTCGTGCCTTTGTTCAACTTGTCCCTGAACCTAAAATATCCTACCTCCCATTCCATTTTGTCTATAGTGTTTCTATCTTTTCTTTAAAGCCACACTCAAATGCTATGTTCTCCAGAAAGAGTTCCTTCAATCCTACCCCTATTTCCCCAGTCAAGTCAGTCCTACAAGGGGCCTGCATAATATTTTGCACCTATCTTATGTACTTATCATGCAATATTATCAAAGTTAGTTTTGGTATGTGATATATCTCCCTACTAGAAGAGAGCTTCTTCATCATAGAGACTGAGTCATATTTAAACTTTATAGCTCTTCCAAGCCTAACACAGTGTTCTACAACTAATACTGTATATGTTTAATAAATTTGTCAAACTTGAATTTGTCAAAGTTGAATTTAAACACCTGAATTCCTGTTCAACGAGAAATATCAAAATCTATGTATGATTATGAGGCAGCTAGATGGCACCATGGAGAGAGTGCTAGGCCTGGAGTCAGGAAAACCTGAGTTCAAATCTGGCCTCAGATACTTACTACCTGTGTGACCCTGGACAAGTCACTCAGCCCTATTTGCCTCAGTTTCATCATCAGTAAAATGAACTGGAAAAGAAAATAGCAAACCACAACAGTATCTTTGCCAAGAAAACCTTAAATAGGGTGGCAAAGAGTTGGACGTGGATAAAAATGACTGAACAACAAGAAGTGTATGATGATAGAGAAAAAACAAATTATATTTTACAGAGGAACATAATCTATGAGGAGAAGTACTATGATATTGTAATTTAATAAGTGGGTAAACTCTTTGGGGTTATTCAAAAGGAGGAAGACAAAACATAGAGGGGAGCTGGAAAAGAGAAGATGGAGGTTTATCATCAAGTGGCACAGCATAGAGATGGGTGGGAAGTGTTTAACAAGATAAGATGATTATAGCGGGAACTAGCTTAGAAGTAGAGGTCACAATTGTGGGGGGCAGGAGAGAAAGATGGGGATGATAGCTGGAGCATGGGCAGCATGATGAGGAGGTATCTTGGAAGCAGCAATGAAATTATTGCAAGGATATAGTTTCCCATATTAACATAATGATATTTTCCTTAAATATCCTAGAATATACTTTGAAATAATTCAAAAGGATGCTTTTGTTAGGATGCTTTTTTCTTATAAGACAATTATCTGTGTTCTTCTGTACCTTCTATTCATTGCTGCTAGTTCTAACTTTGAGTCAAGCAAAACAAATTTAATCATTCTTCCATACAAACCTTCAGATATTTGAAGACAGTTATTATAATCCTAAACTTTACTATTCTCACAGCTAAATGTCTGTAGTTTCTTCAGTATATCTTGATATGGAATTGTTTCAAGCCTAAGCTTTCATGTTCTCTTGCCATCCTTGTCTCCCTGTTTGGGACATAATTCAGTTGCCCATCATCCTTCCAAAACTGTGATGCCTGAAACTAAGTGCTACACTGTACTTTAGATAGAATCAGAGGAGGGTAGAGTAAAATAAAACTTCTTGTTTCTGTCAGTGCAGCCTAGAACTGCACTAGCTCTTTTGGCTGCCATGACACTCTGCTGACTCATAGTAATCTGGCAGTGTTACCTCTACTAAGAAACAGGAAATGTTTTTCACATGGATTATTGTCTAGCCATGATTCTCTATCCTGTACTAGTACAGTTTATTGCTTTAAACCCAAGTTCTGAAGCATCTATCCCTGTTAAATTTAATCTTATTAGATTCAATTCTTTATTCTAACCAATCTAGATATTTTGGAATAGCAATTCTACCATTTGAAATGTTTACTAACTCTTCTAGCTTCATGTCATACACGAATTTTACACACTCAAATGTTATATGGAATAGAGTGAAGAAAAGAGACCTGGGATGCTCCAGTGGAAGATGGAAAGAACTCTTGATTTGGGGTAGAAGTATCTGAATTCAAATCCTGGCTTTACTGCTTCTTTCTTGTATGACCATAGTTAAAGCCATTTAACCCCTCTGAGCCTTAGGTTTCTCAACTATAAAATACTATGTTTGGTTCATATTACCTCTAAGGTCCCTTCCAGATCTAAATCCTCTGGTCTCCATCCATGTTAATATTGATCCATTAATCAATATTTTTTGGGTCTAGTCATTCAGCCAGTTCCAAATCTAATCATAGAGACAGCCAGGTGGTATAGAAGAAAAAAATGTTAGATCTGAAGTCAGGAAGACCTGAATTCAGGTCCTTCTTCAGACCTTGTGTGACCAGAGTTAAAAGTCACCTAACCTCTCTGGGCCTCAGTTTCCTCATCTATAAAATGAAGGGCTTGAACTTGATAAATCTCTTAGGACTATAGTTCTAAATCTATAATACTATGATTGATTGAATAATCAGCTCTCCTTGTCCATAAGGATAATTTTGAAGACTTTGCCACATATTTTACCATAATCCAGATATTTATGACCTTACAGCATTCCCCCATTCTTCTGGTCTAGGAATTCTATTGACAATCTCATTTGAGACTGTCTTGCTTTTTGGGGAAAGATGTCATTTGAAAACATGATCATTGTGCAACACTCCCAAAGGGACCACTACACAATGAACCAGATGAAAGTTTGTCAGTTCAGTACATGATATATTAATAACAGCTTAAAGACATGTTTTGTGCCAATGTGTGAAAATCCATTTGTGGGAAACAGTGATCAAAAAAGCTGTCCACTTACTTATGGGACAGGGGTAGGCAGTGAGGGATGGGATACAAGCAATGATATTTATGACTTTTCTTTTTCAATTTAATGTTCCAATCCACACAGGATGTGAGGATGTTTATCATCACTAGCTTCCCTTAATGCTTCTAGGGCCATTTTACATTTCCAATGACTCTGACAGCCACAGTGTTGCAAAATAATCTTTCCTGATTCAAATATAAATAATTCTGACTGTGATATACAGCACTTGCTGACTGGGATTGATGTCTGAAGAACTGTCTTCTAAACTTCTAAGTTAGGTAACATTAAAAGTAACAGCATAATAACTATCAAATGCGAATATTTTTCACATGTAAAACTTTAAAACTGCACTCAGTAATTTATTTCTGATTGTTCTCATTAAGTTCACAGAATTATTTTCTTTTAAAACTTAGGAACTTATTTAAAAGAATTAGACCTTTTAAGACATTGACATCAGATGTCAATTTAAGGTTGAAACTGGTTGTGTGAGGTTTGGACCCAAGAACAAAGTTCAAAGAAAATCTTCAGTTTTCCATTCTCTTAACATACACACTGAAGTAAAAAGAAACAGAATTCTAGTCACAAGCTTTTATTTTTTGCACTTGAAGAACTGAAAGCTTTCTCTGTTTGTTATTTTCTGAAGGAGGGGGGTTTCCTGTGTGTTGCCCTGGGGATCCCCTAGTCTTTTCAGTCCTATGTATCTTTTTCCTTATAACCATTACATCGTCAGCCAATCAAGGCTTCAGGGGCCACCTTTTGGCATCTCCCTAGCAAAGCAATTTCCTTTTTTACTTGACTAAGCACTGGCACTTTTATGAAAGAAGACAGGAAGTAGCCCTGAGTACTGCCTGCAGCCCTGGCCTTTGGAGATCAGATTCTATAATTCAGTGTTCACCTAGTCACTCCTTTGGGCATGAAAGGAGTTTCCCTCTTCAAGATCCTCCTATTAACTTGCAAAGAGAGGTAACCTGGAAAATCACTAGTTTTCTTAAAGAAGTCTAGTTTTTTAAAAAAAAACACCCTAGGGAATGGGATTGGCATCTGGGGGATTCTAGGACCCAAACAGCAGAGAAAAGCCTGAAAGGAGAGTCTAGGAGTGCCAAAACAAATATAAAGTTCCGGAGCTAGAAAGAGTTGGAATGGACTTTAGCAATCATCTAATCCAATTTCTTCCTTTTAAGATGAAAAAAATATGAAGTGATTTGTCCAAGGTTACACAGCTGATAAGTGAAAAAGCCTGTACTAGGACCCAGGTCTCCTGATTACTGGGTCCAGTGTTCCCTCTCTACTTTCCTGCTTTTCTTATATCACAATTTTTTCCTGGGGCTAGTCCAGAATGTTTCTTTTATCTAAATAAAAAAGTTCTGGGCCAGGGACGCTTAGAAATTTTTGATGACAATGCTGTCAGGTACCATCAGGAAAATCAACTTACTTGTTATTTTTTTTTAACAAATATTTGTAATTAACATAACCACAAAATATGAATCTAGGGTTTTTTTGGCTATAGTGAAGGGAAAACTTTAAAAACCATATATAGTGTTATGAATCAACACACAACATTCCTTATTGTAATTTAATAAAGAATTCTATGTCTCCATTACATAGACTAATGACATCTCCAGACATATTTATAGTAATTACACCAGCTGATACACTTTAATTAATCATTTAAGGACATAATTACATGTTTCAGTGATCTTTCACATATTTACAAGAACAGCTCCAGCTAGCTTAATTAGAGCAATTATGTAAATACCTGATAATACACAACAAATTACTAAGAAAAATACCCTATATTTAAGTGTATTTAGTTTCAGAATCAACTGGTAGAAAGATCACACTTACATTTGTGGCTAAATCTTCAAACTATCTGATCTCCAGACTTCATTCTTCCTAGAGAACAGAAGGGTCTTATGGTGAGTCAGGGTTTGTATCCTGTGTCATTCTGAGTATCACAGGATCAGATCTAGAAAGGACCTCAGAGATAATCTAATCCAAACCCCTTATTTTACAGAAGATATTAAGACTTAGAGTGAATTGTTAAAGGTCAAACACTTAATAACAGCCAGTATTCAAATCCAGATCTGTTAAATATGAAATCCAGCTCTGCCCTCCACTCCAGCTAATATGCTGCACCTTACTCCCAATTATTTCAGTGAACTTCTCTGAACCCGTTTCTTCCATTGTAAATTGGTTCATTGGATAGAGTGCTGGGCCTGGAGTTAGAAAGACCTTAGTTCAAATCTGATCTCTGACACTTACTAGCTTGTGTGACCCTGGACAAGTCCCTGAGCTTCTATTTGCTTTAATCCACTGCAGAAGGAAATGCATGTAGTATCTTTGCCAAGAAACTTCCATGGTTAGTATTTTTTTTTTTTTTGTAAGGACAGCTAAGTGGTGCAGTGGATAGAGCAATGGGCCTGGAGTTAGGAAGACTTCATTTCAAATTCTGGTCTCAGACACTCGCTGGCTGTATGACTCTAGGCAAGTCACTTAACTCTGTTTGCCTCAGTTTCCTCACCTGTCAAATGATTCAGAGCAGGAAATGACAAACCAATCCAATATTTTTGCCAAGAAAATCCCAAATGGAATTACAAAGAGTGAGGCATGATTGAATAACAACAATAAAATTGGGGATAACGATATTGGCATTACTTAACCTCCAAGAGTTGCTCTAAGGAAAGGGTTCAATACACCTTAAAGTGCTGTGCTGTAGAAACATCACTTGTTAGATCAGGCTGTTTAGGCTGTTGGATGTTTTTAACTGTTCATTTTTGCTTCCTTTTGGTCTTTTTGTCATGAACCAGCTCAAGCCCGTTGTTATTCTATGAAATTGCCCATGCAGCAATGATGTCGGCTCCAGTTTCATGATGAGTTTTGCTATTACTTTGGGGCTAAGTATGTTGCACTCACTGAGAACTGGAGTGCCTCCTTAGGAAAAAAAATAGCTGACAAACCTCACACCTAGAAGTGCCCTCTTTCATTTCCTTTCATGTTCTTTGTTTAACTGATATCTTCAATTTCCATCACAAAAGATGTTTCTTTGGACTGGCCCTCTATCCATTCTTCTTATGATATGAAGGTGTACCTTCATGAATCTGTGATCAATGGAAGGCCATAAAACTAGACTGAGGCTCTTAAATCTTTAAATCCCTGATCTGTGTTGCCTTCTACTTGTAGCTATCCTCCTTCTAGGTCCAAGTGGAAGTCAACCTTCTAAATCAGTAGTGAAGAAACATTCCCTCTTTAAACAGCTGGTTAAGCTCAACTGAGAGATATGAGATAGTCCCTTTTCTCTCAGATTATGGGTATACTCAGCTATTCATGTTCCATAGAATCATAGACTATTAGAACTGAAAGGAAACTTAGATAGCATTTAGTGTAACTTCTTCATTTGATGTATGGGCTAAACATAGACTCAAAGGTTGCCCTAGGAACACAACTGGAAAACTACTTAGAACTAGAACCCAGTTCTTCTGACTCCTGGTCCAATGTCTTTCCTTGTGTGATCATGCTTCCTCTAGTTTAGAAAATGCTAAAAAAAAAGTTTCATATAGTACAAAAAAAAGGATTGTGTTAGGATTGTATGATGTGATACTAAGTTCAGTTTTCTTCTCCAAATAGCTCACATTTGTATAACACTTTAAGGTTTACTGTTTTACGTAAATTATCTCATTTGATTCTTAGAACAACCATCATCATAATCATCATCATCATCATCATCATCATCATCAACATCATCATCATCATCATCATCATCATCATCATCATCATCATCATCATCATCTCCATTTTACAGATGAAGAAACATGGTATGCCCAGGGTCCCACCACTGGTCAATACCCAGAGTCACATAACTAGTTAATGCCTGAGGTAAAATTTGGACCTCAGGCCTCCTGGCTCTATGACTAAAAGGTCATTTACTGGGCTTCTATATCTACTGCCTCTCTTGAACTTCATTTTACTTTAAATGGAGCAGTGGGGACATTTGGGTGTAGGAATGTTTTATGGGGAGTCAGGATAAGGACAGAGGGGATAGCAGAGAAATATCAGCTACATAGCTTCCTTTCCCCAGACCACACCTAGCAGCTTGTCTTTCTTCTATGCTAGATATTTAATAAGCACTTAGCAAAGTCTTGTTGATTTTGTTTTACATTATTTCTATTTGTGTATTGTCTTATGCATTCTACTAAATTACAGGAGAAAAATCAGTGATAGCTAGAATAGTAAGGGAAAGCATCATAAGGGTGTAAATTTGAGTAGGATCTTGAGAGATGGACAGGATTTGGATAGTTGAGAAGGAAACTGAGGGCAAAGAAGATTGAAACCACTGGGGCAGAAATTAGTAATGTTTGTTGGACTGCGGGGGATGAAGGTTTTTGTTGAGGAAGGGTAATAGGATCAGAGATTTAGAGTCGCAAGAAACTTCAGAGATCTTGAATTTCCTTTGAATCCAAATTTTCTACCTTTAATTCAGTGCTCTTTCCACTAGAGCTTGGAGAGATAGACTAGGGCCAGATTATGAAGGCACTTGAGAGCCAACAAAAGGTTAAACAATGGGAAAAGCATTAAGAGATCACTGAAAGTTTTATTTTATTTTTTATAAAGATTAGTCTGAAATGGTGTGTGGGATGGATAGAAGAAAGGAAAAACCAAAGCTGGGGTGGGGCAGGCTATAGAGTTGTATCCAGATGTGAGAGGATGGAGGTCCAGGTTTGAGGATAGCATACCCCTCAAGGAGTCTTGCTGGATTTTAACATGTTCATAGAAGACACATTGGTGAAAGAGAATCTCTGAATCAGAATTTTGTCCTATGCTTTTTTCTTCATTGTAAACAAGTAACGAGCATAGTTGGATCATGTATTCTTTTTACCTTTTTAATCAATTGTGTGACTATAAAGATCTACTATAGAGTATTGTTTATAAAAAAACTACCTATTCCTTTCTCATGCTTTCATCAAGGCCCTTATAAATTTATTCGCCAAAGATTTTATTGGGATGGGAAATTAGATGTGTAGTTATTAATACTTCTTTTAATCATAGTGCTATAGATTTAGAGCCAAAAGGAACCTTGGAGATCTTTAAGTTCAATTCCCCATTTTTCAGATGTGAAAACTCATAAGTGTCTGATGTGAAATTTAAGCCTAGGTCTTCCTGACTCTCTAACCATTATACCATATTGCCTCATTCAATCTGTTGTAATAACATGAAAGAAGGAATGATAGAATGAAAAAGTTTTTATTAAGCACTTACTATTTTTCAAAAATTGTGCCAAATGCTGTGGATACAAATAGAAAAATCAGGACAATCTTTGCCATCATAGAGACAACACATATAATGGAATAATAGCCAGGAAAAGGTATTTTGGTCTTAGAAGTCTTAGGGATGATAAGTGAAACAATTGGATAGACATTTCAGTTGCCTTAATGTAGATTCCCAGAGAAAGAGGTGGAAAGGTGGCATATGAAAGGTAGTCAAGTGAAAAATGATAGAAACAAAGATGAAGAAGCAGATGCAAAGGGATTTCAGGACTGAATGATTTAGCTCCTCCCAGACATGATATCCAGAGGTCTGATTTGGACAGTTAAGCAACAGTAGCGGAGGAGAAGATGGCCATCTATGATTATTTTTCAAGTGTTGGGAATCTTTCCCTCTTTCAGACATCTTGATGATCGATCCCTCAATACCCTCAAAATTCTGTCAGCTCAGGCACAGCTATCCATTTTGTATGTTTTAGAAAATAACAGGTTCAATAGTCACTAGGGCAATTGATTCTACTAAATTCAGTATAATGTTAGTAATAGCGCCAAGAGATTTAGGTCTGAATTCCAGCTCTGCCACTTACTAACTATGTGACCCTTATGGAAATCAAGAAATCTCTTAGACCCTCAGCTTTTCTGTGCAAAAATAAGGGGCATCGACTAGATAATCTCTTTGCTCCCTTATAGTAATAAATCTTATGAACATGATTAGTAATAGTAATTAGTAAATAACTGCTAATAGTACTAACATTACTATTGGTTATTATTATTATTATTGACTAAAAAGTAACTAAAACAAGAGAAATGAATGGTTTGCTTAGCAAAAAAACAAACAACTTTAGATATCCTGTTTTCATAGATGAGATAGATGCCATTTGAATACCAAACCATCAGCTTAAACTTCATATTAGCTTTGCACATATATAGCTAGAGATTTTTTTAAAACTATAGGTAAGAATGGAAAGAATGACTTAATAGATAGTTGGCTCCAAATCCAGGAAGAACTAGGTTCATATTTTACCTCAAATATACCACCTATTTCTTCCCTGCCTGGTCCCCTAAGCCATGTAATCTATCAATGCTCTAGACAGCTATAAAACTGTGCTGCAATTTTCTAAGTTGTTTAGGAGGTAATGAACTGTATTCACAAAGGGAGTTTTCTCACCCAGGGAATCCTCAATGCCAGGGAAATCACAAGTCCAATACCTTTCCTTAATAATAATAAATAGAGAGGCAACCTGGTATAGTAAATGGAGAGCTGGTTTCAGAGTTGGGGCGGATCTAGGTTCAAGAGCCACCCCTTCTAACACATAACATCTTATAACCCCCTAATAAGGTAACAATGGTTAAACCAGTAGGACCCCAGGCAAACTTCTCTAAGACTGCAAGTAGAAAAATAGCTATTGATCTGCAGTGATAGAAGAAGTTTCCTCATCAGGAGTTCCCTATTCCAATGAAATCACACGTCCAAGACAAAAAACAATCTCTCAGATATAATTATGTAGTGTTTTAAGATCAAACAGATATAAAGCGTAAGTAACTTATCTTTAGTCACACTGCAAATGACAAAGTGGGCGTTCTGCAGAATCATAGATTTAGAGCTCAAAGGAAACTTAGTGGCCATGAAGTACAAGCCCCTCATTTTACAGATGAGTCTGAGGCACAGAGAGGTTAACTGGCTTACCCAGAGCCACACAGCTAGTAAGGAACTAAAATGGGATCTGAAACCCAGAGTTTCTAACTTCAAGTCTAGTCCACTATCTAGAACTACTATGTTGTTCCAGGTTTTCTGTTTCCAAGGGGAAAGTGAACAGGATTAAAAGAGGTCATGAGACTAGGTCTCAGCTCTATTATTTACTAATTTAAAGGCTTTTTGCAAATTGACTAATTTTTCTGAATCCCAGCTTCCTCATCTTTAAAATAGGGCTAATAAAACACACCCTATTTCATGGAGTTTTCAGAGACATGAAATAAGCATTAACTTGTATAAAATACATTAGTATATGAAAGCATTGGGAAAACTGTAAAGGGTGGCAGAAATATAAAAATTTTATTACTAAGTGGGTAAACATTTTTTACAATCTAGATTATGACATATGATATTCACTTTCTTAATAATCTTCTTAATAATCCTCTCCTTTTTTTTTACTGATCTTACTAACAAAATACAGTCCATAATCTGTATTATGAAATGCACATTTCACTCTGAATGAACTCTGAATTGATGAGGTTTTTATTGTAGATTTTATTTCTTGGGATATTTTCATCCTCATGATCAAATAAAGTCTACAGTCAATTTTCCTGGCCTGTTTTTAGCTTATCATTTTTGAAATTATCTTCTTAATACATTTCCAAAAAGAATATATAAATAAGAACATTAAATAATCAAGCAAGTATTCCTGGCATGAATCAAGAGGGTGTTGTGGAGTATGGGAGATGACAAAGTGACATAATCTGGGGCAGGCTGGCAAACATGGTGAAGGTAGAATTGCTCATTTTTCTTTTACATCCTTTCCCCATGATCAACTTCCCTATCACAATGAGCAATGCCAATCATATTCTGTGTCAAAGCCTTTCACAGAATAATCTCAATGACCTCATTTCCCTTTCTCCCAAGTCAGTAGCCCTACTCTTGACTCAGGCACACTTGTTTGATGTCTCCATTATATGCCTGCCCCCCTCCTACCTTTGAATCTTTTTCAAATCAGAATCTATGCTTGTTTGCTTCTCCTTAGCCTCTCCCATAATAAAACTGCTTCTGGAATTCCGCCCTGTTCACAAAGTCTGGATCAAACAAAAAAGAGTTGAACAGCTTCCTTCTCCTGCATCTGTAGAAGATATAAAATTCCTTTGGCACCTCTTTCATATGTCTTCTGGGTTGTGTTCTTACTCTGTTCCCCACCCCTAAAATGCACTTACTCATGACTTGGATGTCCATGTTCTATGAACCAAAATACAAAATGGGAAAATGAAGCCATTTATATTCCACTAAAAGAATGGGGGAAAATGCAAACTGGCAAGTAGGACCTTTCTACATGTAGTCTTAAGTGAATAAGAATTGTTATTCCTTTCAACTTCACCATCTCAACACCGAACAGATGGTGTGAGTAAAAGACAATGACTTTGAAGATGTTATCAGGAAAAGTGGCAAGACTCAATCAAACACAGATGGAAGAAATCTATACTGGTAGTAACACAATTTTAAGGGAACTGAGGGAAAGATTTTTGAGCTATTTTACAAAGGAAAATTCTAAAAGAATGAAAAAAATCTTGAATAATGCTGGGTTTTTTAGTTTTATTTATTTATTTTTAGATTTCAACATTCATTTCCACAAAATTTTGAGTTCCAATTTTTCTCCCCATCTATCCCCTTCCCCACCCCATAATACCTTGCCTTCTGATTACCCCTTTCCTCAATGTGCCCTCCCTTCTATTACAACCCTCCCTTCCCTTATCCCCATCTTCTCTCTTTTCTTGTAGGGCAAGATAGATTTCTATACCCCATTACCTGTATTTCTTATTTTCCAGTTATATGCAATAATATTTCTCAACCTTTGTTTCTAATACTTTGAATTCCAACTTCTCTCCCTTCCTCCCTCCCCACCCATCCCCACTGAGAAGGCAAGCAATTCAATACAGGCTATATATATGTGTCATTTTGCAAAAGACTTCCATAATAATCATGTTGTATAAGACAAACTATATTATCCTCCATCCTACCCTGTCTCCCATGTATTCTATTCTCATTTGAACTTGCCCCTTCCCAAAAGTGTTTATTTGTAATTACTCCCTTCTTCCATTTGCCCTCCCTCCTATCATTCCCCTCACCCCACTGTCCCCTTCTCCCCTACTTTCCTGTAGTGTAAGATAGATTTTCATACCAAATTGAATGAGCATATTATTCCCTCTTTAAGTCATATGTGAAGAGAGTAAGCTTCACTTTTCCCCTCTTACCTCCTCCCTTTTCTCCTCCATTGAAAAAAATTTTTCTTATCTCTTTTATGAGTGATAATTTACCCCATTCCATTTCTCCCTTTCTCCTCCCAATTTATTCCCCTCTCACCCCTTAATTTTATTTTTTATAGATATCATTCCTTCTGATTCAACTCAACCTGTGCTCTCTGTCTCTATGTGTGTGTGTGTGTGTGTGTGTGTGTGTGTGTGTGTGTATGTGTGTGTAATCCCTCCACCTACCCAAATACTGAGAAAAGTCTCAAGAGTTACAAATATTATCTTTCCATATAGGAATGTAAACAGTTCAGCTTTAGAAGGTCCTTTATGATTTCTCTTTCCTGCTTTCCTTTTCATGTTTCTCTTGATTCTTGCATTTGAAAGTCAAATTTTCTCTTCAGTTCTGGTCTTTTCATCAAGAATGCTTGAAAGTCCTCTATTTCATTGAATGACCATTTTTTCCCCTGAAGTATTATACTCAGTTTTTCTGGGTAGGTGATTCTTGGTTTTAATCCCAGTTCCTTTGACTTCTGGAATATCCTATTCCAAGCCCTTCAATCCCTTAATGTAGAAGCTGCCAGATCCTATGTTATCCTGATTTTTTTTCCACAATACTCATATTATTGCTTTCTAGCTGCTTGCAATATTTTCTCCTTGACTTGGAAACTCTGAAATTTGGCTACAATATTCCTAGGAGTTTCTCTTTTCAGATCTCTTTCAGGAGGTGATCTGTGGATTCTTTCAATATTTATTTTGCCCTCTGGTTCTAGAATATCAGGGCAGTTTTCCTTGATAATTTCATTTTTTTTGATCATAGCTTTCAGGTAGTCCCATAATTTTTAAATTGTCTCTCCTGGATCTATTTTCCAGGTCAGTTGTTTTTCTAGTGAGATATTTCACAGTATCTTCTATTTTTTCATTCCTTTGGTTTTATTTTGTAATTTCTTTGTTTCTTACAAAGTCATTAGCTTCCATCTGTTCCATTTTAATTTTTAAAGAGCTATTTTCTTCAGCAAGCTTTTGAACCTCCTTTTCCATTTGGCTAATTCTGATTTTTAAAGACTTCTTCTCCTCACTGACTTTTTGGACCTCTTTTTCCAGTTGAGGTAGCCTGTTTTTAAAGGTGTTATTTTCTTCATCATTTTTTCAGCTCTCCTTTAGCAGACTGTTGACTCACTTTTCAAGCTCTTTCATGGCTTGAGACCATTGCATATTTATTTTGGAGGTACTGAATGCAGAAGCCTTGACTTCCTCTGACAGTGTGTATTGTTCTTCCTCATCAGAAAGGATGGAAGGAAATACCTGTTCACCAAAAAAGTAACCTTCTATGACCTTATATTTTTCCCCTTTCTGGGGCATTTTCCCAACCAGTTACTTGACTTCTGAATCCTTTGTCAAGAGGAGGGTTCTAATACTCTTCCTCACCCCAGGACTGTGCTCAGGTCTGAGATTCAGATCAGCTGCTCAATTCCCCCAGGGACTTTAGGCAGAGTGCTCCACAAATAGACATTGCAGCTGTTGCCACCACTGGTGTCACTGCTGCTGCTACCACCACCGCTGCCTGGGGCCGGTGCTGAAGGGGACCTGCTCCCCTCTCACCCAGTTAGGAAAGCCCTCTCACTGACCTTTGAAGCTTTCTTTGGCACTTGTGGGCTGAGGGATCTAAGACCCTCTGTTGCTGCTGAGAATTCTGCCCATGAGATGTGTTCTGGTACTTTTCCTCCTGGTGCCACACAACCAGGGCTGGGCTCCACTGCTCTGCTCTGCATCCCATGCAATAGACCTTTCCTGTCAGCCTTCCAGGTTACCTTTGGCTGGAAATTTCTTTCACTCTGTCGTTCTGTGGCTTCTGCTGCTCTAGAATTTGTTGAGAGTCATTTTTTACAGCTATTTTATGGGCTGTGAGAGAAGAGCTAGGGTATGTGCATCTTTCTACTCTGCCATCTTGGCTCCACCCCTTGGTTTGTTTTTAAAAAGGTGACCATAGTATGGTTTTACATCTATGTATGTATGTATGTGTATTCACGTTTAATTGTAGCCTTTCCTAAAGGGGGTGGGGAAGGAGGAAGAAAAAAATAAAAAGTGCACAACAGAGGATAAAAGAAAATTTAGAAGGAAGCACAGAAAAGTTGGTTAGCTTTGAAAGCAAAGTGTAGTGTTTATTACATAGTTTTTTAAAAAAGTAAACAGTCTGAAATGGAAATTGATGGTTTTATATTGAATCTTCTCTTTTTGTTCTTCTGTGTACATGGAAATGTTCTTTTCCCTTTTTTGTATTTAAGTTTAAAACAAATAAAACATTTTTGAAAAAGGAAAAAATTTAAAAAGGTAAACAAGGAGATATTAGTGACTATTAATCCATGTACTTAAATTGCTTCTTAACTTCTAAAAATCTTTATTTGTGCCATTGTACAGGTCTCCCTACCATTTTGCTGATATATACATTTGCTCTCAATTTGTGTATTGGTTTGTTTTGCTTTTGTACTTTTCCTTTATTTATCTCATATCATCAATTAGTCAACACATTTGCTGAGTGCTAAGCATAAAATGTGTTCTTTACCCTCAAGAGGCTTACATTTTAGTTGGGACATAAGACACAATTGAGTGAAAAAATTAAACAGCATGTAGCAAATGGTACAATACTTGTCACTGGGCAGTATAAGGTTATAAGGTTAATTTAGAAACATCTCAGTATTGTACATCTTAGCCTGAGAGTTCTTAGTTGGCCAAGACTATGTCTGAGTATCTCTCTGTGTGATGCCTAATAAATGTTTTTCCATAGTAATGATGTTTTATAATGTACATAAGGACTGGCTTGTGAAAGTAACTTTGGACAAGTTCTAAAAAAGACAAATGCATACAGGCCATAATTAAAATTATTCAGTTAAATTAACTCAGTTACGGTAGAAGTCAGTATGCTTTAGCAGTGGTTAATCAATAGCAGGTTGTAAGTTGATCAATTAATATTTAAAAGATAGTTCTGACCTTACTGATGCCCTGTTGTTTCTATAAACCAAAAGTCAATCTCTGCTATGAAAAGGAGGGGAAAAAAATCTCTCCCTGGCAGGCAGAAAAGCTGACTTTTGGATTCAGCCCACATGGCTCCTCAAAGACCTAGGGAACTCAAATTTTAAAACAAAAGGCTTTTGACAAACAGGTCAAAGGACAGGATTTGAGCTTCATAGTTGATTGTTCAGGACGACAGATTGAAGAAATGTTGCCCTCTCAGAACTACACATTTCAGCTGCTAACTTAAGTCCCTCCCCACCTTTTTTCCCACCTCTTATTTGTTCATAGTATGGGAAGGTACAGGATGGAAAGCTGATGTGCTGATGCCTGGGGCCTCCCAACTGCCTAGACTGAAGACAGAGATGGTGAACATGTTGGGTTTAAAGAAGCTGTTATTTCATCATAAGTTTTGTAACTACTCAAAAGGTACTGGATGAAATTTATATCTTCATAGCCAGTCATGTGTGTTTAATTTCTTCCACAGGAGTTTGCAAAAGTTTCTCTCCCTCCCTCCCTCCCTCTTTCTCTCCCTCCCTCCCTCCCTCTCTCTCTCTCTTTCTCTCTCTCTCTCATTCTCGATAGTACTAACTTGATGCTACAGCAGAAAAATATGAGGCTCTTTGAAGCCATGCAAAATATCCCTCCCACATAATCTTATCACCCTGCAGACATTAAACTTCCTTTCTTTCATTAAAAATTCTGGCAATGTGTATTTCCAAAGCAATATCTGCTTTTTTTTTTTTTTACCCTTGGGGAAAAAAAAGACAATCAGCTAATGGGGAAAAAAGAAATGGAAGATGACTAATAATAGAGAATATAATGAATAAATTTCAATGCGTACAGGCGTTCTTTGCCCCCTGAAAAGTGTTTCAAATAGAAACTAAAGGAGGTGATCTGAGAACTACATGAGGAAATCTGTACCTCTTAAAAGTAATAAAGCAGAGCCCATTATACAAAGCAGATCATTTAGTGCATTCTAAGACAGTTTATTTAGTATCATTTTCATATTGGTGCCTTCCAGCAATAACAGAGACACAGACAGAAACAGTCTTTTCTTTTTATATTCTTCTTTCAGTCAGCAAACTATTTCCCAAGATTTTCATGACCTCTGGGACTTATTTTCAAATCTTATTGCTCCCTACTATTACTTCTTCTACTACTACTTCAAATATTAAAAATAATAATAATCATAGCTAGTATTTATATAGAGCTTTAAGATTTCCAAAGTATTTTACACATTATCTTATTTGATCCTCACAACAAGCCTGTGAGGCAGCTGCTATTATTATCCCCCTTTTGGAAGACTGATGAGACTGAGACTTGCCTAGGGTCATAAAACTAGTCAATGTCTGAGACAGGATTTGAACTCACGTCTTCCAGATATTTATTCAGGTATATTTGAAAACTTCTCTGATTCATTGGGGAAAAAATCCCAGGAGTCCTTTTAGTGAACCTCAACTTTTACTGAATTTATCTTCTCTTTTTTCCCCTTTTTCTTATTTGGTAAAGGCCTGAGATAAGCAAGAGTAACTTCCTCCTTTTTTTTCAATCAAATGAAATAATACGTGTAAAGCACTTAGCACAGTGCCGGCGTAGGAGGTATTTAACAAAGCTTATTTTCTTCTCCCCTCCCCATGTCCACAATCAGGAGTAGGTTATTTCTGAATTCCTTTGCTTCTGTGATTCAGAAGCTGGTAAATAGAAGCTAAACTCATACTTGACCACCAATCTCATTTTTCAGCTTTATTCTGAACTTACGTGCTACCCTACTTTTTTGCCCCACTTTCATGAGCTTCTTGTCTCTTTCTCTCAGGGGGTGGAAATTGCTCAGTTGGTGACATGGTCTGGACTACTGAGAAGACTATAGAAGCCACCATTCATGGGACTATTGACTTAGATCTGAAAGGGATGTTGGAGACTATCATATCCAAACCCATCATTTTAGAGATGGGGAAACTGAGACATAGAAAGGTTAAATGACTTGCTTGTGGTAGTGTGTGTCAGAGGAAGTTTGAACTCAGGTTTTTCTAATTCTGAATTCAGTGATCTCACTACAACATTTTACTTTCTCAAGAAGAATGTTCTGTCTCTTCCAGAAGCAACCTGAAAATTCCATAATTTAGTGGAATTATTCTGCTTATTTTTATGATTTTGAGAATTTTAACCTACTTCAAAGGTTGAATGACCTTACATATGTAAAGCTTTAAAATAACTAAAATGCTATATAAATGTTAGTTATTATTATCATCTCAGTAGTTTCTCTTAATAGAGTCCATTTCATTACCTGTTGGGCATTGGGCTGAACTTTGGGATAGCTCCCTTTCCTGTTTAAGTTTATTTGGGATAAAGAAAGAATTGTGTCCAAGTATTGAAATAACCTCAGGAGGGGGAAAAAGTCAGTTATTCTCATTGTTTATTCTTCTCCTATAAAGCAGGCACAAGATTATAAGGGGAGGGGACAGCTAAAAGGTTAGAAAAGTGTTCCATTCTGAGTAATGAACCTGATTCAGTCTCCTTAAAAATATAATTTTACTCATAAATGGATATACAGTGTTTCAGAATCTATCATAACATTTCTAAGTATTTGTATAAGCTGGCCAGTTGGGTCAGTTCTAGTTTCCTGCTTTCAACCTCTTACTCTGGGAAAAGTAATGACATCAATAATGATATGGCTACTGAAAAAAAGATGTAACAATCCACTGTCCTTTGTCTCTGGTCCCTTTGAATGTCCAGACTCAAACTCCTTTCCCTGGCTATAACTCACTCGCATGTTTTGTCTTTTCCTATTGGAATGTAAGTTCCTTAAAGTTTAGTGTTTGTATGCCCAGTGACTGGCACAGAGCAGTAAATATTTATTCATATGTTCATTCATTTATTCATCCATGCTTTCATTCATTTTCCAATGGCTCAACCCCTTAGCAGACTCCATGTCAAGGGTCCAGAAGGACTGAGGCTAAGTGAGGACCTTGGGGCTGATTGAACCTCCTCTAGTTTGGGGATCAGGGCAATGAAGGTTAATAAAGAAATTCCCCTGTTGACGGTATGAAGCCATTCTGTGCTAATGAGTTAAGATCAAAAACAGGATAGACAAGTTATAAAGCTAAAAGAGCCAGAGGCCAGATATAGAGTCTTACACTGAAGCAGGGTCAAAACCAGGAATCATAATGAGGTCCAAGATTAAGGCTTCAGATAGTCAAGAATCAAGGTTTAGGGATAAAACAAGATGGCAATTTGTTGAAATTGCAAGTCTTACAGTCTCATGCAAATAAAGTGGGATCTACAAGATCTCCTTATCTCTTATTGGAAACCCTTCTCCCTTACACACTGATGTCTGTTGGTAGGAGCTGGCTCTGTCCCTTTCCTGTTGTTTTTAGAATTCTGAAAGGAGTCCATGTAATTTGCATAAACTAGTCTAGCTGCCTCAGGGGAGGATGGGAAGTTTAAAAAAAAAGCAAATTGAAAAGGAGCCCTAGGATTTTCATCCCCCCCCTCCAAAAGATTCAATAGTAGGCATTGATTGAGTTGAAAGTCCATCCTTTCATTGCAACATCAAGGAAAAATTGCACTGATTCACTTACTAGTAAGAAATGGCAGCTAGTTAAGGTTACTCCCATAAATGCCTGAGGAGGTCTTTTATGTGGAGATCAGGACTGTGGTTCAGGTATAAAGAGCTGAAACTTTTAAATAACCCAAAGGCATTTTTGATTCCACTGCTGGAGAGTATATAATATGTAATCTTGTTGCTATCGAGACAGGTGTAATCTGGGAAGGGAAAAATTATCCAGAGAATTGAGAGGCACCCAAAGTATCCTTGAGCCCTAAATTATAAGGAGGGATTCTCTGCCACAAGGCTTACACAAAACCATAACCTCCAGCATACCTTAATCCCTTTCATATAGAATAAATGCAGCTAGTTGGTACAGTGCATAGAAGACTTAGCATGGAAGCAGGAAGACCTGAGGTCAAATTTGACCTCAGATACTTTCTAGCTGTATGACCTTGGACTAATGATTTAACCTGTTTGCCTCAATATTCACAACCATAAGAAGTGTATAATAATAATAGTGCCTATCTTGCAGGGTTGTTGAGAGAATGAGATGAGATAATATTTGTAAAATGCTTAAGTGTCTGCACATAGCAGGTACTATGACAATGCTAGTTGTCATTATAAAATGCTCATATAATTATGACCATCAACACTAATTTCTTATGGAATCTTATGGCTATTATTATTCTGCCAAGACTGTGATATAGTGTAAAGAGTGCTAGATTTACTATTTGAGGTTGTTGTTCAATTCTTTCAGTCATGTTCCACTCTTTGTGACCCCATTTGGTGTTTTCTTGATAAAGATACTAGAATGATTTGCCATTTTGGTCTCCAGCTCAGTTGATAGGTGAGGAAACTGAAGCAAACAGGGATAAATGACTTGCCCAGGATCACACAGCTAGTAGGTGTCCGAGGCTGAATTTGAACTCATGAAAATAAGCCTACCTGACTTCAGGTCCAGGGCTCTTTCCATTGTACAACCTAGTTGCCCACACTACATTCAAATGTTAGCTCTCCTACTTTTTACCAGTGTGACCTTGAGTCCCTCAATTGCATTAGACCTACATTTCTTCATCTATGAAATAATGGGCTTGGACTATACAACAGCCAAGGTTCCTTCCAGCTGGGAGTGCCATCACTGCTATTTTGGCTGCTGAATTCACATCTTTTCCTTTTGTGTTGCTTCTTTCATCCCCCATTTTTTCTCAATCTGAGATGAGTTTTAGGTGAGGGTCTGAAGAAAAATTTGCTTGTCTGCCATTAGAAGCAGAATAGTATAGTAGATAGAAGGCTGAATCTGGATTCATGAAAGTTGGATTTGAATTCTGCCTCAGATACTTATTAGCTATACATTCATGAGCAAATTACTTAGCCTTTCAGGGACTTAGTTTTGCCACATGTAGAATGGGAATATGTCTGTAAGTCATTAGATTGGTATGAAGAAAACTTTTTTACAAACTTTGAAGCTATATAAATGTAATTATTAGAGAGAAAGTGGACATAATCTTACTATGATTGCAAAAATCGTTACTTTCAAGAATGCAATTAACATTTAAAAATTAAACTTAAATACAATGGAACTTTTCTTCCATTCTATATATACTTCCATATACCTTCTGTAAGCTTATATTACTTTCCCAAGAAACTAGAGGTTCATCTTTCTAGCACTGTCCATTCTAAAACTAAGAATTACATAATCAGTTCTGGTGGACCACAAAACCATGGATCAGAATTGATTGCCTACTGGTCTTATCACTCAGAGCTGCTCTTTTGAATGATTCTTAGTTTCTTTTGATATCATAAGACCTTAGATTTGGTCAGGAATGCAGGACAAAGTTTAGAAGAGACCTGAGCTTGAGTTAGAACAGAGACATAAAACAATAAAAATAAAACTTAATATGTGTCAGTCGAGATACCAGTAGGGAATAGTGCCATCTCGTTAGAGCCTGCGTGTGTGTTTGTCCTTCATTGCTGAAGAAGACCATGCCATCAGAGAAATAATGACATGACTCGTAGTTGACTTTTTTTTTTTTTGAGTAATGGAGGACTGTGCAGGTCACCAACCTTACTTCTCCTCCAGAGCCATTTGAATCCAGGGACCAGATATTCCTCAGGATGACTGGAGATGACCCAGGATGAGGCAGTTGGAGTTAAGTGACTTGCCCAAGGTCACACAGCTAGTGAGTGTCAAGTGTCTGAGGTGAGATTTGAACTCAGGTCCTCCTGACTCCTGCACTGGTGCTCTATTCACTGCACCACCTAGCTGCCCCAGAGTCTGAGAATGGAAGTGGTAACAATCAGCTTAGTTCTAGCTCATCCATTGAATGATTTGGGGCAAGTAACTTCATCTTAGTTCATCCAATAGCAGAACTGGACTATTAAATGTATTTTTACACATAACCAAATTAAACAAAGATTCTGTTAATGATTATTGAGATCATCAATGACTCCCTCTTCCTGCTTGACCTTCTCTGTGTCATCAGACCACATTGAACAACCTCTTATTGATATAATGTCCTCTCTTGGCATCTATGACCCTCAGTGACTTCTAAATTCTATCCCAGCACTAAATTTATCGCAGAATAGAAATACTAAAGACTTTTTAGTCTTCTAGATTTATTTCGCAGTGCTCCCATTTATATACTTTATATCATAACCAAAGGGCTCTACTATGAGCATAGGATTTAGAGCTTGAAGGAAATTGAAAGATCATCAAGTCCAATGCCCTTATTTTACTGAAAACTGAGGCTCAGGGAAACCACATGACTTACCCAAGGTTTTATGATTCCTTCATCTCTTCTTGCCTACTTTAGCCAACAGGACTAACACTATATTTATGCTTTCCTTTTCAAGTTCCATCTTAAATGTTATCTTCTCTGATCCTACCAGCTAAAAGTGAATCAATCCCCCACATCTTATATTCTTCTATTTGATCTCTCTTTCGCAGTTACCTCATCCCAATTTGTTATGAGGCTCATGTTTTACCTCCCCTATTAAGTTATAAGATTATTGACAGCGGGGACTGTGTCATTTTTCATTTTTGTATTGCCAGTGCCTAGTATGATACCTGGTACATATTAAATACTTAACAAATAATTTATTGAATTGATTCATGTGAAGAAAAATCTATTTTAAAAAAGATTTGATTTAGTGGTTTAAAATTATGCTTTTGGGGAAACTAAAATGATTTTTATTTTAATCCTTGAACTCTATTATTAGCATACTAAACAAGTAGCATAGTTGGACTATTACAAATTAGAAGGTTGACTATATTTATACAAAGCTTAGAGACTTTGCAAATCCAGCCCAGATTTACTGTCCTGCTGTTAAAAGAACATCGAGTCTCTGTCATTGAAACTAGAAATGGAAATGAGGAAAGTGAAAATGAAAATAATGTGAAGAACAGATTATGCAATGGAAAATTCCTGGTCTTTCTGGTCCTTCCACTATCCAGTGAGACAGGAAAGACACACATACTCCTGATTTCCACATTAATATTTCCTGTCTGTAGAGGAACCTTCCTATTTCCACTTCCACCCCCAATAATACAAAAAAAAACAAAAAAATACAGAGAAACCAGTACAGCAGGAGGAATCTTTGGGACTTAACTTTTATGGTTTGCTAACTTCCCTGTTCAAACTTTCACTACTTTCATTATCACTCTAAAATGGCAGGGCAGCGTGTCCTAGACGTATGTCTCCCCCTATTTAAGTACTAATTCTCCCATCATGTTCTAGGGAAGACTCTGTCTCCTTCTGTTCCTTATATTATTAATTCCTTTTCCCTAGGAAATAATAAATTCCTGTCCTTCCATTAAGTGTCCATTGCTGAAACTGAGATTTCCCTTCCTATGAGAGGCAGGCCATCTACTGTTACCTTTTGGTATGGCCTTTGAAACTGGAAAACTGGTAAACTGGTGTGTTTAATATACATATTAAAAAACACACCAAACATGGCATCTCACAAAACAAACAACTGCAAACAAGTTGTGTAACTTTTGCTTTACAGTCCCTATGCAAAAATGTTCAAACTGACTCTCTTTCCCTTTCCCTGTAATTGCAAAATAAATAGACTTGAAATGTAAGGGCTCTTAGGTGATGTTTATACCAAGGGAAAGAGAAAAAGAAAATAGCTGGTAAGATTTATCTACTATATACTCTCTGCCTCTTTCACTTGCCTTTACTCAAAGGGTATGTTTTATCTTTCACCCCAAATCCTCCCTGTTTGCATAGATCATTGAAGTCACCCTTGACCTTTGACTCTTCCTCATCACATATTTGTCAAGTCTTATACACTTTACCTCCACCACATTTCTGACATCCATCCCTTTCTCTCTTCTCACAGAAACTGCTCTAATTCAGAACATTGTCAGTTCTTTCTCCTGTCATATCTCAAAAGTGTTCTAATTGGCTTCTTTGCTGAAATCTCTTCCTTCTCTAATCCATCTTCAACCCAGGCTCAAAATGGTATTCCTAGTCCCTTCCTCATTAAAAATTCCAGTATCTGTAGTAGTCTATACAGTTTTCTCATATAAAGTCATTAATAGCCTGACCCCAATCTACTTTTTCAACCTTTTCATATTAATTTCCTTCATGTACTCCTCAGTCCAACCATACTGTCCTAGAAATTCCTACCATAAGACCCCTTCTTCTCTTGCTTCTGTAGCTTTGCATAAGCTCTCTCTCATAGCTAGAATGCATTCTTCCTCACTTCCATCTTGTTCATCATAAATGCCAGCTCCTCAATGACGCCTTTCCCAATATCTCCAGTTGCCATTATGCACTGTACTCCCAAATCACTTTGTATTTATTTTGCATACAATTTGTAAATAGTTGTTTTGTATAAACTTGTATATGTCCTTTTTGTATGTGTTATGTATGTCCCTCCAGTGAAATGTAATCCTCTTGAAGTCAGGAACTGTTTCATTTTTCTCTTCATATTCCCAGTGCCTACCACAATGTCTCTCACATAATAAGCAATTAATTAATATTAGTTGATTGATTTTCTTGTGTGGAACAAAGCATAGCTATTTGAAGTCTTCTGCTAAACAATGTGCTGAACACGGGGCTTTTATTGACTGGAGTTTAAGTTCTGTCAACAACTGACATGAATCCCTTGAGTAGTCAGACAGCTTGACAAAATTGTTTAACTTACTTTTTCTACCATAGAAACTCCTTTGAAAATCTGTCTCATAGTAAAGATCATACACTGACTTATTGAGTAGCCCTTCTTTGAAAAGGAATCTAATCAAAAACCTACAGAGGAAAAACAAGAATAAACAAATGGAAGTCACCAATCTGTCTATACCCAGAGCTCGTCTATTCTACAGGAGAGGTTTGTGGATAACCAACTTTGTAAATTGCAAAAGCATATATTTCTTTATATCTAACAGAGAGTAGTAAATATAATAGAAAGAATACTAAGGAGCCCAAGAATCAGAGGTCCCAGTCCCCTTACCAGCCTTATGACTGATTTTACCCATCAGAATCTCAGTTTTCCCAACTATAAAATGAGGGTAATAGTAAACATGTGCTTTCTGCCTCATAGGGTTATTGTGAGAAATAATTTAGTGCCCTCTGGATACTCTCCAGTTTTTCAATGTCCTTTCAAAACTATAGCATCTCAAATGAACCCAAACCTTCAGACACGGTCAGGCTAGGACTAAGTATACACTATCATCATCTTGTTTCTAGAACTTTAAAAAACTTTATTTTTTTTCTCAATTACATGTAAATAAAAGTTTTTAACATTTTTTTTTAAATTTCAAGTTCGACTATGCCCAAAGGGTTATGAAAATGTACATACCCTTTGACTCAGCAATATTGCTTCTAGGACTGTATCCAAAAGAGATCATAAAAATGGGAAGAGGTCCCACATATACAAAAATATTTATAGCACCTCTTTTGTGGTGGCCAGGAACTGGAAATCGAGGGAATACTCATCAGTTGGGGAATGACTGAATAAGTTGTGGTAGATGAATGTAATGGAATACTATTGGGCCATAAGAAATGATGAGCAGGCAGACTTCAGAAAAACCTGGAAAGACTTATATGAACTGATGTTGAGTGAAATGAGCAGAACCAGGAGAATATTCATTATACACAGTAACAACCACGTGTACAAGGACAGCTTATGATAGACTTAGCCCTTCACAGCAATGCAAGGAACTAAAACATTTCCAAAGGACTTGATGCAAAATGCCATCCACATCCAGAGAAAGAACTATGGAGTCTGAATGCAGAATGAAGCAGACTGTTTTCTTTTGTGTTATGGTTTGTTTTGGTTTGGTTTTTCTCATAGCTTCTCCTATTCATTTGCATTCTTCTATGCAACATAGCTAATGTGAAAATATTTTTAATAAGAGTGAATGTGTAGAACCCGTATAAGATTGCATGCCATCTTGGAGAGGGAGGAAGAGAAAATTTAAGATTTGTGGAAGGGATTGTTGAAAACTGAAGACAAATAAATTAATTTTAAAAATTTCAAGTTCAAAATTCTCTCCTTCCCTCCCACTCATACTCCTCTTTGAGAGGGCAAGCAATATATTGCTTTATATGTTATATAACTATACACATGCAGTGATGTAGAACATTTCCATGTTAGCCATTTTACAAAAGAAAATGCAGATCAAAAAAAAAAGAAAGTAAAAAAACATCCTTCAGCGTGCATTTAGACTCCATCAATTCTTTCTCTGGAGATAGCATTTTTAATAAGTCTTTTGGAATTGTCTCAGAACATTGTATTGCCAAGAATAATTGTCATTCACAGTTGATTGTCATATAATATTACTGTTACTTTGTACAATTTTCTCCTAGGTTTGTTGATTTCACTTTGTATCAATTTATTAAGTCTTCTCAGGTTCCTCTGAAACTATCCTGCTGGTCATTTCTTATAGCACAATAGAATTCCATCATAGTCATATACCACAATTTGCTTAGCCCTTCTGCAATTGATGGACAATAGTGATTTAGATCATTTTTAAAATATTATAATAGATAGCTTTGATTTCTTTTTCTGAAAACTACCTGTTCATATTCTTTGACCATTTACCAGTTGGGGACTGACTCATACTATTATAAATTTGACTTAGTTCTCTACATATTTGAGAAATATTACTTTTATTGATTAGAGAAATGCAAGTTAACAACTCTGAGGTACTACCTCCATACGTATCAGATTGGATAGATCACATTAGCGTTTTCATTTCTTTGTCTACCATATCCTATTGCTGACCCAGTCAATCCACTAGAATCCCCAGATTTAAAACAACTGCTGTTTCTGTCTCCCTTGCATTTATGAAATTGATTTTTTTTTGTATGTGAGCATAAGACTTACATTTATCCTCATTGAATTTCATCACATTAGATTCATTCCAGTGCTCCAGCCTGTGAAGATCCTTTTGAATAATGACTCTGTCGTCTGGTATGTGATTTATTCCACCTACCTTGGTGTCTCGGTAAATTTTTAAGTATATCATAAATGTCTTTGTCTGAGTCATTGTTAAAAATGTTAAATAGTACAGGGATAAGCAGGAATTTCTCTTGTTGCTACTAGTGAGGAGCTGGTCTGGACCCTTCTTCATCAATTGATTTTTTAGTACAGTATTACACTAAAAAATCACTAAATCTCAGAGGTTGAAAGAATTTCAGAAGCCATCCAAGTCAGCTTGTACCTAAATAAGAATTTCCCTACCACATAACTCCAAACAGGATCTTTCAACCTTTGCCTTATAGGGCAGAGCTGGCCCTAGGCAAAATTGTGAAGCAGGGGAAATTTGCCTTTGACCAAATACTAACAAACTGCAGTTTCTACTTCCTTTTAGTTTATCTGTTCCACTTCCTTATCTCCTCATTCCAAATCTTTCTAATCTCCCATAATCTCCCACTAAATCTTCTATCTCAGAAGAATGGTCCCTTGCAGTCCATCTCTTACAAGGTATTATTAACTAGATACAGAATCCTTTTAGGGGTGTCTACGTTCAAAAGGATCCTATCTAGAGAAGACAGTGCTCAAATGGGAGAAATAAACATCTCCCATTTAATTTTAGCCACCTTAGCACTTGATGAATAAGGCATTTTGGAACAAGGGTATTTTCCTAAGTATCCCTCAAAGCACATCCTGTAGGTGACTACATACTCAGCAAAAGCATGAGATAATTTCAGTCTGCTAAAGGAGCCCCAAATATACCTTCATTTTTATTTGTCAGTCATAAAGTATCTATTAAGAACTTGCTATCTCACAGGGACTGTACAAAGTGCTGAAAATACAAAATCAAAAAACAGAACCAGTCCTCAAGGAGCTTACATACTAATGTGCATCGGCCCTTTCTGAAGCCACGCTAGTTCTCAGGTATATGCCCATCTTCCAGGTGAATGATCAGCCTATTAAGGAGGACTGTAGCAAGAATTTTGCCAGCAGTGACTAAGAGAGAGATCCCCGTGTGATTGTCACAGGACAATCTATTCCCTTTACCCTTATAGAGATGGACAATGGAGGCATCCTTGAACTCCTGGGGGATAACCTCCTCTGGGCATATAACCTGGAAAATTTCAGTCAGCTTTTGTATGAGCAGTGGTCCCCCTACCTTGTAAATCTTAGCTGGAATAGAATCAGCACCAGGTGCTTTGCCACATGAAAGGAGCTAATGGCCCTCAAAATCTCTTCTTCACTTCAGCCTGAGGTAAATGGTCAGCATTGATTGAAGATGGTCTATTGAGAACACTATGGAAGTGTTCAGCTCATCTCTGTAGGATCATGTCCTTATCCCTAATCAATGTGGCTCCATCAGCACTGAGTAGTTGTGATGTACCATAGGTTTTTGGTTCATAAATAGCTTTCAGGGAATCATAAAAGTGCTTTGGATTGTTACTATCAGCATAAAACTGAATTTCATCTGCCTTCTTACTGAGCCAGGAATCCTGCATCTCTAAGTTTTGCTTGTACTTGGCTTTGGATGAAATTAAATGCTGCCTTCTTAGAGGTGGATGAACTATCCTGCTGGTAAATCCTGTGGAGTTCTCATTTTTCACTTAGCAGCTTCTGAATTTCCCTGTCATTTTCATCAAACCAGTCTTGGTGTTTGTGAGTGTTCTGACCCAAATGAGCAAATGCAGTGCTGTATACCAAATCTCTGAGAGCTACTCACTCCTTTTCTGCTCCACTGTCGCCAGCTGTGTGCTGGCTCAACCTTCCCTCCAAGTCAGCAGCAAGCTGTTGATATGGTGTTTGCTGCCCAACAACTTCCAGGAGAAACGCCAAGAGCAGAACAGAGGCATGTACACAATGTTTGCAGATCTGACGAAGGTCTTTGACACTGTTAGTCATGAGGGCTTATGGAAAATTATATCAAAATTTGGTTGACCAGAGAAGTTCATCAATATTGTATGTCAATTTCACGATGGCATGTTTGTCTGAGTTAATGGACAAAGCTCTCGTGCCTTCCCAGTCACCAGTGGAGTGAAAAAGGGCTGTGTGCTTGCTCCCATGCTTTCTAGCATGATATTTTCAGCCATGTTGACACAGCATCAAGGTCAACTGCCATACTAATGGTAAGTTCTTCCATTTGAAAAGGTTACAAGCCAAGACCAAAGTGAAGGGAGTGGAGGGAGGGAGTTTGGTCCTCTTTGAAGACGAAGGACAACAACCAACCAACCAAACAACATACTAATGGAGGAGATAAGCATGAAAATAATTAGGTATGTATATAAAATGTTGTTGTTCATCCTTCCCACTTAATGAGGACCAAAATGACATTATGATGTTGGGGTCAAAGTCATTGTTGTTGTCCTTTACCCTCAAAGAGGATCAAAATGACATCAACATGATAAAGTGAAGTTTCAGTGTGTCCTACTGTGGCTGATCAGACCAATATAAACTCAGAATGCTCTACCACAGGTTGGGCACAAATAATCCATGTGAATTTTTGGGGTGGATACTCCAAATTTGTGTATCCTATGTTCACTTTGTGCTATCTCAATTCTACTTTGCTTTTAAAGCACAGCACCCTTTCTGATGTGGGTATGCCATGCTGAGCGGTCCTGTGTCAGTGCCTCTCACGTTGCACAGTCAAATCCAGAGTTCTTGAGAGAGACCTTGAGAGTGGCCTTGTACCACTTCTTCTGACCACCCATGTGAGTTATCCATAAAATAGTCTTTTTAGCAAGCATGTATTTTGCATTCAGACAATGTGGCCAACCCATTGGAGTTGCGCTCTCTGAAGCATCGTTTGAATACTTGGCAGTTCAGCTCAAGCAAGGACTTCAGTGTCTGGTACCTTATCCTGCCAGGTGATCCTCAGAATCTTCCTAGGACAGTTCAAATGGAAGTGATTCAGTTTCCTGGCATGGTACTGGTAGACTGTCCTTGTTTCACAGGCATTCAACAATGAGGGCAGCATAACGGTTCTGTAGACTTTCAGTTTGGTAGTCAGTCTAATATCTTTTCTCTCCCAAACTTTTCTTCAGAACCTCCCAAACACTGAGCTAGCTCTGTCAATGAGTGCATCAACCTCACTGTCAATGAGGTCATAGTACAGTGTGTCTGACTGTGGCTGATCAGACCCACATGAACTTGAAAGGCTCTATCACAGGTTGAGTACAAATAGTCCATATGAACATTTGGGATGGAGATATCTCTAAATTTCCACATCTCATATTTCTTTTGACCTACTGCAATTCTATTTTGCTCATACAGCAAAGGGCCTTCTTAGATGCTTCATGCCTTAGTGGACAGTACTATGCCAGTGTCTCCCATATTTCACCACTGATACTAAAATTCTTCAGAGAGACCTTCAGAATGTCCTTGTACCACTCCTCACTTTTGTGTGAGTGCTTGGCCTGTGTAAGTTCTCCATAAAATAGTCTTTTAAGTAAACAACATGGCACAGACCTTTCAAGTTGCCATCTCTACAGTAGAGTTTGAATGCATGGCAGTTCATCTTGAGAGAGGACCTCAGTGTCTGGTACCTTATCTTGCCAGATGATCTTCAGAATCTTGCTAAAATAATTCATATATAAGATATACATAATAGATGAAGATAAACTTAAAAGAGAAGATATGATCAGAGAGGGCAAGGGAGGGAACCAGGAAAGATATTATGTAGAAGATAGGATTTGAGCTGAGCCTTGGAGATGGTTAGGAAAACTTAGTGACAGAAGGGAGGGGCAGAGAATTCTAGGCACAGAGGACAACCATTGTAAAGAAAGGGAGACAGGATATGGAGTGTTCTGTTCAAGAAACTGCAACTCAACAATTCTAGCTTGATCTATAGAGTGTGAAGGGGAATAAGATGTAAAGAAGGCAAAAAAGTACAAAGGGGCCAGGTTGTGAAGCATGACAAAGAACCTGCTGTTTGATCCTGGAGGTGATGGAGCCACCGAAATTCATTGAACTTGGGGCATCTTAGTCAGACTTGACATTTAGAAAAATTATTTTGACAGACAAGAGAGACCTGACTTAAGGCAGGACCAGTTAGAAGGCTATTGCAATAGTCCAAGAGACCAGTTGAGGGCCTGAACTTGGTCATTTAATCCACCATTTAGAAAAACAACAGCTAATACAATTTCCAGATCAACAATTTTCAAAATATTTTCATGGAATTCATTATATAAGTAGTATCTGAACCTCTTGTCCAGGCACAAGAACCTATATAGTTGAGTCCAAAGAGAAGATTTGACAAAGATAAAGGTATTGCCCCCAAATGAACAAAACCTAATAAATCTATAATGTAATTTCTTCATCCTAATCTCATTGGCAGGTACTCTGTGTTTCAGACCCTCAGTCTATTTGTTGGAGTAAAATGACTTTATTCAAGCTTCTTATTAATGTTTCTCACACTGCCATTGGCTTAAATTTTTTTCTTGTGTTTTGTTGGTGTCTTTGTGTTTATAATACCTTCAAAGATGTCCCTCACCTTTCCTGAGAACTATCCTTTGTAATAAAAAAAAAGGGGGGGGGGGGAGGAACAGCAAACACAATCAACAGAACTGAGTTTCAGAGTTTCCACAGTATTCTATACCTATATTCCCCCACCTGTGCAAAGAGGACGGGAGGTAGATTTTTGTCTTTTTTTTTCTGGGTCAAAATTGAACTGACTTTAAAAAAATACCTCCTTTGACAGTTGTTTAAACTATCTTATCTTACTGGAATCTCTTTATGAATGACTAGGATTATGATTATGGCTGAATACCTGTAGGTTTTTTTACTTACTCAGAAACTATTGTAGATTATGACAGGTAGAGGTTATAAAGCTATGTAATTGTACTGAGTATAGTTTACAGTTTACAGTATCATTAAGATCATAAAACACAAAATGAAGTCTTTAACTAGAAAGGACTATAGAGATTATCTAATCTAATTCTATTATTTTACACCAGGAAATTGAAACAGAGAGGTAATGTGATTTTTTGAATGTTACACAGTTATGAAATGGAAAATTCTTGTTTAGAACCCAATTCTTGTGATTCCTAGCTTATTATCCCATTCATAACACTAGCTTCTTGACTAAGAGCCCAAGGATTATCTATGGTGGCCCCTTGAAGATATCCTTGGAAACTTTAAGAAGAGTTCATAGGTATGGTAGGACAGGGACAGGTCAAAGCAGGTCTAAGAGGTTATGAACTATACCCCTGGCATGTAGTTAAGAAAACAGAAAATAGCTTTGAGTATATGGTAGCTGCAACTAGCTGCAAATTTGATTGTTTGGCAGATCAATTCAGTTCAATTCAGTAAGCATGTCCATTTATATAGGCAAGCCTTGAGATACAAAAAAAGCGAAATAAGCAAAGGCAAAAAAACCATATACACAAAGACTACAAGAATGTCAATGGAAAAAACAACACTCACAAAACAACCGAAAAAAAAGACTGCAAAATTACAAAGAAGAAGAGTGGCCCTAAAGAATAGATATGAGAAGATGCCTGCCCATACTCCTTGGTAGAGATGAGAGGTTTATGGGACTAAAACATTACATTCAGGTTTTTTTTAAAAAACATTCAGGTTTTTTTCTATGATAGGCTTTGTTGGTTTTTTTCTCTTCCTCTTTTATTAAAAAAATTATCTATTATAGAAGATGGTTTCTGAGTGGAAGGAGCGGGAGAGATACAGGGGGAAATATGGGCGATGTAAAAACAAAAAGAGATCAATAAATATTTACTAAAAAGGAAAAAGACAAAAAGAAAGAAAGTCTTTTCCCTTAAGGAGCTTAATTCTATTCAGTATCATTGACCAATTCTTTATTGATTCACACATACCTGAAAACTCTTCTCTCTCCCTAGTGGTAGGAGGTAGGAAGGAGCAGCTTGCTTATTTATATTGAGAGACAAGACTTAACCAAAACACATACAAGTCCACCCTTTGGATGGATACTTCCTTTAGTAGAGGGTTGTCAGAGTTCAACAATGAACACACAAGAAACATTACGTGGGGAAATCTAGTACCAACAGAATATAATCTGCTTGAAGCCAAGAACCGTTTTCTTGCATTTTTTGTATCCATGCCTTGCTACAGGTAAGTATGTAGTCACTGTCATCATCATCATCATCATCATCATCATCATCATCATCATCATCATCGTCGTCGTCGTCGTCGTCGTCATCGTCATCATCATCATCATCATCATCATCATCATCATCATCGTCGTCGTCGTTGTCATCGTCATCATCATCATCATCACTAACACTTATACAACACTTTAAGGTTTGCAAAGTGCTTTACATATATTATCTTATTCGATCCTCACAATAACCCTGTGAAGAATATGCTATTATTTTCTTCATTTTTTCAAATGAGGAAACTGTGGCTAAAAGGTTAAGCGATTTGCGTGGGGTCAAATAGCTAGTAACTGAGGCAGAATTCAAATTCAGGTCCTCCTCACCTCAACTACAGTACTCTACCCAAGTTGTTGGGTTTTTCTTTTTAAAGAAGAAATAAAGACTTGACTTCCCTGGCTGTCTGGCTTGATATATTAGGAATCCTTTCTACTGTATTTCTTGGTCCCACTTACTCATGTGCCCTATGCAAACAAAATGATGTGTCAATTTTGAAAACCCAGCTCCTCCTCATTGTTCCTCCTGCCCTTAGAATATGGGCAAACTCCAGCCCTGCTATCCTGGTGACACAAACATGTTATCTGGATTAGTGACTTGTCCCTGTGGGGTTGATCCTCATATTTTCCCCACCACTGATGGCAGTGTCCTCTTAGAATTTTTTTCCTTCCTGTTTGGGAGTAGGGAGAAAAGGGGCATACAGCAGGCCCAAGGTCAGTCAACAAGCATAGAAAAAGACATACTGGGATATAAAGTCATTAGAGAACTGGTCAGTGATGAAAAATGGAATTAAGTTCCTTAAGGTAAGGGACTTCCTTTCTTTTTGTCTTTTTTTTCTTTTTAGTAAATATTTATCAATTTGTTGGCATAAAAGCAAAGAGCTCACATTGAGCCCATTCTGTATGTCCCTGACAAAACAAATCAGAACATTCTCACACTGATTTTTTAAAGGTTTTTTAATTTTATTTTTAATACATGGAATAAAACAAGCATTTCCATAACACAGTATAATAAAAAAGATGACTGCAAGTAAAACTGCAAATCTGTTACGTACAGCTTGCTATTCCTTTTAAATATATATTAAAATAATTTTTATACTAAAATTTTTTTCCTTTTCTTCTTCCCTCCCCCAACTCGTCACCCTAGATGGCTACCATTAAATACAAATATGTATGTGTGTGTATATGAGTGTGCATGTATGTATGTGTACATATATATACATATATATGTAAAATCATTCTATACATACTTCTAGTCATGATTTCTTTCTCTGGATGCAGATTGCATCTTCTTTTGTATGTCTTTTATAGTTAATTTGGGTATTTCTAGTAGTCAGAATGACTTAGTTGCTCAAAGTTGTTCTTAAAACAATATTGCTGTTACTGTATACAACATTTTCTTATTTCTGCTTATTTAATTCCAAGTCTATCCATGTTTTTCTAAGATTATTGAGCTCATCATTTCTTATAGTACAGTAGTATTACATCACAATCATATATCATAACTTCTTCAGTCATTCCCCAATTGATGGGCATCCTTGTAATTTCTAGTTCTTCACCATCACAAAGAGAATTGCTATAAATATTTTAGAACATATAGGTTCTTTTTCTTTTTCTGTAATCATCTTCAGAAACAGGCCAAGCAATGGTATTGCTGGGTCAAATGGTAGAGGCAGTTTAATAACTGTGGGCATAATTCCAGATTGCTCTCCAAAATGGTTGGATCAGTTCACAATTCCACCAACAATGTGTCCCAATTATTCCACATCTCCCAACATTTGTTGCTTTACCTACATCAGATTAATTTGATAGATGAACTGAAGATAATTTGAAATGGAGAGAAATTTGAGGCAGGAAGACCAACCAAAAGGTTATTACAATTGTTTAGGACTGTGGTTATTGAAAACCTGGTGGTGAAAGGTGGTGGCAGTGTCAGAGGAGAAAAGGGGGTGAATATGAGAGATATTATGAAAATAAAATTCTTAAGACCTAGCAACAGATTGTGTGGATGAGAGGGAGAAGAGTAAAGGATAACACCTAGATTTTGAGCGTATGGGAGGATCACGGTGCCTTCAATAGTGGTGGGGAAGTTTGGATGGGGGAGTATTTAGGGGCAGTTAGGTAATGTAGAGATAGAGTGACAGACTTGGAATAGGAAAATCTGAGTTCAAATCCAATCTCAGACATTTACTAGCCATGTGACCCCAGGCAAGGCACTTAACTCTGTTTGCCTCAGTTTCCTTTTCTGTCAAATGAATTGGAGAAGAAATGGCAAACCACTCCAGTATCTTTGCCAAGAAAACCCCCAGTGGGGTCACAATGAGTCAGATATGACTGAAACAACTGAATACTAAGTATTTAGGGGGAAAGATAATGAGTTCAGTTTTGGACATGTTGAGTTTAAGTTATGTGTGACATTTAGTTCAAGATCTTCTATAGGCAGTTGGAGATGTGAGTCTGGAGAGGAGAGATGTTAGAGTTAGATAAATAGACCTAAGAGGCATCAGCACAGAGATGATAATTGAATCCATCAAAGTTGATGAAATCATCAAGTGAAATAGTATAGAGGGAAAAGAGAACAAAGTCTTGAGGGACATTCACTATTCATGAGAATGACCTGAATGAAATTCTAGCAAAGACTGAGAAGGAGCAATCAGACAAGTAAGAGGAGAACCAGGATAGAGTACTGTCACAGAAACCTGAAGAAAACAGAGAATCAAAGGGAAGAGAGTGATTGACCATCTGAAAAGCTGCAAAGAAGACAGGAAGGATGAGGATGGAGAAAAGGTCATTGCAATTAAGAGATCTTTGGCAAGTTTGGCGAAAGTATTGAATGATGAGGTCAGAAGTCAAATTGTAGAGTTCAAAAGAAAGTGAGAATCAAGGAAATGGAAACCTCAATTACAGATGACCTTCTCAAGTTTAGCCACAAAAGGGAGGAGAGATTTAGTGGTGTTGGTAGGCCAGAAGGATAGAGCTATTAAGATAAATAGGCAACATATTTCACTGGAGCCAAGGTACCATCATCTCCTGCCCTCCCCAAGTTATTTTACCCCATGGAAGGACCCTGGGGAATCAATCAGTCAGAAGCTGTGATCTCTGGAGAAGATATATTCTGGGAAAGGAGAAATAGCCTCAGAACATAGAATCAGCATCCAACAACTAGTTACCATTCGGCCCTTGCCTGGACAATTCTGGAACAATGTATACAGGTCAATGGCTTACTCACGTGGACATGAAAAGACAAGAGGAAACCAAGAGAAGATGTATAAAACAACTCACTGACATACTCTCTAACTAATGAGGGATGCAGGAAAAAGTCACCTGAGGTATCCCAGACTACAACTACCATCTGACTTGCACCCTAAGATAGCAGAATAATGGGGCCGATGGAAAATGACCAGCTGCTCCTCACAGCCTCTCCTTCTTTATGTTCAGCGATTGCTTGAGTGTTGGTATGGAAACACAGGTGAACTTTCAAGGGCTGCACTGCTCATTCTCCTGCCTACATGGGCCTACGTTGGTGGCTTGCCTCACTACTGATGACTGTCAGATTGTTACTTAGGAGATTAGTCCAAGGATGAGCTGACCTGGGAATCCATCAACCAACCCATAAAAAAGTGTTTTATTAAGTGCCTGTTCTATGCCAAGCATTCTGCTGAGTCTCTGATTGCGGATTAAAAGAATAAAATGATATCTTCTCACATGGAGCTTACAATCTAACCAGAAAGGTAGGAGTTCCCCTCTCTTCTCCTCTGGATATGTTCAGGCAAAGGCTGCATGATCACTTGCCAGCTATGTGCAGAAGGGATTCCTGCTCTGGTGCAGGTTGGATCAGATGATCTTGGAAGCCCCTTCCGACCCTAACTTTCTGTTATTCTGTGTGACTCTAGGTTTCCTGATATCTAGGAAATATCCCCAGAAAATGGAAACTGGTATCCAAATATAAAGTAGTACAAGATTAGCAAAAATGGAACACTGGGGTATTTTTCAATGTGTGTGGGGGGATATGTTGGGATGGGCTTCCAGATTAAAGGAATATATTCTCTAACCACCTTCTTGATGCCTAAAATTCTTCAACTGCAATCAGATGTCTTGTTAAGTGTGTGCATTAGGTCATATTATGGAGCAGTCAGATGCTTCAGTATATGATAGGCTATAGATATAAGTTAAAAAAGAGGAAATCTTCAGTTTTGAAGACTGTCAAAATTAACTTTCAGCCTTAAAGTTTCCTCCTTTTTTTAAATCTCTTCTGTTTCTAATGTGCAGATGCAAGTCATTTAAAAATGCCTTTTTATTCAGTAATTATTTGCTTAGAGTTTTACCATGCATGGTTTGCTAATAGTCGTGTGCAGGAAGATCATTGTAACTTGTATTTCTTGAAAAGTCTGAAGTTGTAAAAGCTGGTCTCACATCCCTATTTCTTAAAAAAAAATTTTTTTTTTTGCTTCTCGTGGCTATTTGAAAAAAAAAAGAGCTTCTAAAGATTAAAGGTCATAAAAGTTCATATAAACACTCCTCACATGTCTTTTGAGTCATAGATACCATTTGACACTGCACAGACAAAAATGAGCTCTTGCAATTATAAGCAAGGCAGAACTAGTATATCTATGGGAAAAAGAAATGGATATGATTCTACTTCATTGAGGACAGTATCTTCCCATCTTCCTCAGGACCTGGCATGGTGCCTTATACATTTTTTTTATTAAATCTGTGATTTAATTGGTATTGGAAATTTCTGAAGAAGAAACTGTCTCTACCCATGTAGACAAGTGCTACTTCTGCAGACTTGAATTATCTGATATAGAGAGTAACATGCTTTGGGTCACACAGCAAACTTGTGTCAGAGGCTAGGTTCTAAATTGTCAGTACCACACTGACTTTCAGGTCATGACACCATGTTCTTTCTCTCTTCGTACATAGAGATTACTACATTTTTGTTGTTGAATGAATGGGCAGCAAGGCTCAGCTGTTAAAATATTAGAAGAGGTGTTATGATAGAAAAGAAAAGATAAAATACTATTTGGGGAGATTGCATAAGAATTAATTAAAATACCAGAATAACCCTTTAAATCTCTTATTTGTCATCTGCCTAGTCCCTGGTGGATTTTAATTTGTTTGTTTTCTCCTTAGATTGTGAACTCCTTGAGCGCATGGACTGTTTTTACTTTGCTTTGTATCTTAGCACTTAGCACAGGGTCCAGTACAAAGTAGGTTTTTAATAAACACTTGTTGACTGGACTTGTTTTCTGCTTTAGCATAACATTATTTCTCTTGAGACAGTGCACAGCAAAGGTATCAAACTCCCAGCCTACCAAACTCCTCCGAGCCAAATCAAAATGTAATTGGGAAGTGTTTGATAAAATAAATATAAATACTATAAATACATACATAGGATTATGCACATATATATATGTTGATTTGTGGTTTTCTAACATGGGCCTCTGGGGCTACATTTCTATTTGAGCTTAACACCATTGGTTTACAAAATCCTCAGCTGTAGGTGATCACCCACAGTCAAATTTAAGTCAATCCCACTGTCTTTAGTGATTTTTAAAATTTCTCTTTTATTTATGATCTGCAAAGTAAAGTAACTTTTAAGCAAACTATCAATAGAATCATTAAATATATACATTTAGGAACTGTGGAGTAGTTATGCAACAACTGGAAAATGAGATTCCTTTCTTGAAAAAGGGATCCTCAGTTCAAGCACATGATATAAGAACCTATAAGAGATTATATATAAGAAAGCATAAGACTAAAGTCATCATATTCTGTCCTTGAGGCAAGATGATGCCATGAACCTTTTGTCAAGAAGGCAGACATGTTTTCCAAATAATAATAGCTATTATATATGTATATATTATGAAATGTTATATGTAATATATCGCTATCCTCTACGTACTACACTAAAAAGAATTAAGGTTTGCAAAGACACACATTGTTTCATTTGATACATACAACAACCCTGGGATTACACCTAATTTACAACATCTAATTTCTAGTTGAGGAGGTTGAGGCTGCATTACTTTTGGAGCACCCCAATGCCAAGAAGGGTTTTGAGACAAGATTCAAACAGAGAATTTCCTGAGTCGAAGTCCAGTGCTCCATCCACTTCACACCTAGCTGCCTAACATCCCCAGATTTTTTCAAGAACCCCATAAATATGCCACCACCATCTTGTATTTGGGAAGTTGACTTTTTTTGTACCAAAATATAAAAGTTTATATTTTTACCTATTTGATTTCATCTTGCTAATGTCAGTCCAGTGAAGACTGATGACAAATTATAATGAATCACTTGCACTTACATGGTATAACCTAAAGCAAAGGTTTTCAAGATGACTGGCTATAATTATGGAATTTCAGCCTTTAGCAAGCTGGGCAGGGAAGATAGTGTTTTAGTCTGGAGGGGTTTCTCTCAGGTAGACAGTTCCATCCCTATGCGGCTTACACATGAAAAATGCATATGAGAGGAATGACTATGTTTCTTGGGGTATGAGTGGATAGAGCCAGAGGGAAGGAGTGTTCAGGCAATTTTCTGGCCCTGCCAAAACCAGCCCAATGTAGATTTATATAGAGAAGCTCTAATCATCTGTAGGAGGAGGTCAAATAAAAACTCTTGGGAAACCTGTGAGAAATACATTTAGTGGTTTCAGTTCAATCCCTTGTAAATTGATGTTTCACATCCAAGCTGATGCTAATTGTCCTTGCAGTGAAGAGGCCAAAGCAACATAGTTCAGACGTATATGGGAGCTTAGTAAAACCCCATTATACCTCTGTTATTCTCTGGGAATAAGTAGGAGGCCCCCAGGCTATTAACTGCTTGCCTTTGCTTACTGAAGTAGCGAAAGAAGTTCCCTATCCTTAACATGGACTCTGAAGGATAGCCTTTTATCAAGGCTCCAGGAGAAACTATAATTAAAACAGGATTTTTCTATAGTGGCAGTATAAAAGCAAAAACTTTCTCGTTATGTCATTTGGGTTCTAAGTCAATCTGGGTCTCTCAGGCTCGTAGTTCAGAGCTGAAGCTTTTGCTCTAGAAAATCACTGTAAAGGCAGACTGGCTTCATGGGGTCATGGAGAGGTTAGATGTGCAAATCTGGGCAGCTCATCCCAGGAGTGAATGAAGATAGGAGAGCTGCACAGATGGAAACAAGTGCCAATTAGGCATGATTCACATGGAGATTCAAAAATAAGATATGCTAGCATTTTACTCTGTGACTTTGCCAATAGAGTTAAATAAATTAAAATGTTATGCAGTCAAGTTGAGACATTGGAAAGCCAGGTTAAGCCATGTTATACAAACATCATAAGCCAAAAGGGAAAGAAGAAGCCACAGGTAATGGATACTGACTCCCTGGGGAAATAGATTCCCTGAAATCAGGCTGTGGATGATTGTCTCTGCCTTGAATTCTTACAGACTATGTCAGGGGAAATTATAATAAGATGAAAGATGTTTTCCCATAAAAAACAAACAAACACATAAATTCCTTGCAATATAATTTGGGGGTTGAATGGGGTTGTATATTCAAGATTTAAAAGTTTATTATGATATTTTAAAACTATGTGTCTTTGGAAATTTATTTTCCTAATTTAATATGTAGGGTTCCCTACACACCAAGATCTGTTTGTAATACTGTTATTTCAAAGTTAGAATACTGAAGACCAAACTCTTTGTGATAGGGCTCTCACCTATTTTTCCAGTCTTATTTCATACTCTCCTCCTTGTTTCCCTTAAACTTGTCTGTTTTCAGCCTTCCACCTCCATGACCTTGAACAAAAAGCACATCTCTCATGTTGGGAGTACATACCCTCTTCACTTCCTCCTTTTACTATCTCCTAGTACAATCTCTCCATCAAGGCTCAGGTTCACTTTCTCAGCGAGACCTTTCTCATCCCTCTTTTCTCCTCCCACTTCAATTATCAGCACCCTCTCCATTTTGAAATTACTTTGTATTACTTGGCATATATTTTGTAGAAACTCCATGAGTAATGTTGATGTTACATAAAGGATGCTGTCAAAGGAGTCATGGAACTTTACTTGGTTATCTAGGACTTCCTTTGCAGTCTTCTCACGCTGTAAGATACCCACTCCTCTGACTGGGGAGCTCCACCTAGAATCTCTGTACTGAGAAAGTGCCTAAGCCAGCCATGCTCCCTCCTTCACTCTTTTCCCAGCTCTACTCTGACTCGCCCAGATTCTCAGCTATACCATCTCTTCCTCCTTCCCATTTCAGCTCAGCTTTTGTGATGTCTTCCCAAACTGGCATATAAGCTTTTCAAGGGAACAGATCATCTTTCTTTTTGCTTGTATTTATACTCCCAGCACTTAACACAGCACCTGGCACCTGGTAAGAATTTAATAAATTATTTTTATATCTTATCTGTCTTACTACTTGTGTTATTTTGGACAAGTCTCTTAATTTTTCTGGGCCTCAGTTTCTCCATAGATAAAATGGAGACATCAGAATAGATGATCCCTATGGTACATTACATCTCTTTATATCCATGCTTCTATGATTTACATAGGTACATTTGTATTCCCCTAGCAGAATATTATCTTTTTGAGGGCAGGGATAGTTTCCTTTTTGTCTTGCATAGATTAATTGTACTTGAATTGAAATCAATTGAACTGAAATTGTCTTTTGTGGATAGAGCCAGTAGAATACAGGTACTTCTGAAAGTTGAAACTCCAGGATATCTTTTACCTCTAATTATCTTTCTTGAATCTTAATTTCCATAAACTTTAGGTCTTCTGTCTGCAAAATAATGCTCTCTTTGCTTACCAGTTGTGAGCCTTAATTAATGAATTTTTACTCAAAACTTTTTTAGATTCCTCAGGGAGAGGTACGGTAAAAGTGGTTTAAAACCTTAAATGTTAGCTGTGTAGGGAAGTGCCCATTTAGCCACATGGCCTCAGGCTTTGATCTCATCAGACCTCATAAAGTTAGTAATACACAGTACGTTGTATTTTTTTTATAGTGCCTCTCTTCTTAATGAACTCAAAGCCTGGTGCAGACATTATCTAATTCCACTTTACAACATGGCCTAAAGGGAAGGAGGGACAGATATTATTATTATTGACCCCATTTTGTACTGGAAGAAGATGAAATAGAAGGAAAAGTGACTTTCCCAAGGTCACGTAGTAAGGAGAAGAACAGACTCTAGTGTTCCAATATTGGTTTGACCTATCCAGCTGGTAAGAGCTCAGTTTTGACTCTTAGGTTGGAATTGTTTTGAAAAATAAGCTTTTAAATAGGGGGAATATTTTTCAAATAAGGAAAAGCATAATACCAACCCTAAGCTAGGCTAAGCCAAGACCATCTTATACAAGTCTGCTTAAGTCAGAGTAATAAATATATAGATAAATAAATGTTTTATATATTTATATCTATTTATGTAAATATTTTATAAGTGGATATATGTATATGTAGATAGATAGATTGATAGATATGTCAGATCTTGGTCATTTATCCCTACTGAGAGGTAGGTGAAGTGTGTATGTTTGTCCTTCATTGCCAAAGAAGACCATGCCATCAGAGAAATGATGACATGACTTGCACTTGACTTTGGTTTGAGTGAGGGAGGGCTGTGCAGGTCACCAGCCTCACTTCTCCAAAGGCATCTGAATCCAGTGACCAGATATTCACCAGGATGACTGGAGATGACCCAGGATGAGGCAGTTGGGGTTAAGTGACTTGCTCAAGGTCACACAGCTAGTGGGTGTCAAGTGTCTGAGGTGAGATTTGAACTCAGGTCCTCCTGACTCCTACACTGGTGCTCTATTCACTGCACCACCTAGCTGTCCCTATAGGTGAAGTAGATGATGGATGGATAGATAGATAGATAGATAGATAGATAGATAGATAGATAGATAGATAGATAGACAGATAGATAGATAGACAGACAGACAGAGACAGATAGATGATAAAGATTGATAGATTCATAGAACTTTTATTAAGTGCTTTTCTATGTTCCAGGTACTCTGGTAAAGTGTGATACAAAACCAAAACACAACAAAACCAAAGCAAGGCAATCCTTATTCTCAGGGAGTTTATATTCTAATGGAGGAAGCCACAACATGAAGGCATCCTGGAAGCAGGAGGAAGGAGGAGGAGATGGGGAGGGAAGTAAGGAAAGGCTGTCAATGTGAGATGGAGCAGATTAAACAGTGAGCTGAAAGGGAAGTTGGCAATATGGTTAGGGACAGTTGGAACTTTTCCTTATCCTTAAAAACTTCCCTCTATTCAGCATGTTATATAACAGTGTCCAATTTTGTTTCAGTAGAGAATCATTCCTTTATGAAGCATCATCCTCATTTAGAGATGTAACTAGCGCAGGGTAACCAGAGCTTTGTCACAGGATAGTGAAATTTTGAAAGTGCTGATAGCATTTGCACTCTTTTAGCATGTAGAAACAACTGAGTTCTCCATCTAGCTACCAGGAATAACTACTCAAAATAATAATAATAAGTTAAAATTAGAAGTCATCAAATGGCAGTCTCTTCCACCCTTATTCCTAGTTGCCACACCCCCAGGTGAACTCCTAGGAAGAAGCTATTCTGGTTTCAGCTTGTTTCCTCCAATCACCTCAGCATCTCTGAAGCGCTTGCCTAACCTCTAACTCTCCCCCGTAGGTCTCCCACCTTCTCTCACCTTCAAATTGGTCTTTTAAAAAATTTTTGTAAGCAATTTTCATGCCCCCAGGGACAGTTTGCTCTGTGTGCGCCTACTTTAGAACTTCTGGTTATAAGTCTGTTCTTTACCCAATCAATAAGTATTTAATAAATGTCTACTAAGCCTCAAGAATTGTGCCAAGCACAAGGGATGCAAAGTCAAAAGCAAAACATTGTCTATCCTCAAGGGACCAGCATTCCAAGGGATAGGGAGAAGAGACAACATATACATTTATATATGGATATGACATATACATGTATATTATATATACATTTATATGGGGCAGCTAGGTGGTGCAGAGGATAGAGCACCAGTACAGGAGTCAGGAGGACCTGAGTTCAAATGTCACCTCAGACACTTGACACTCACTAGCTGTGTGACCTTGGGCAAGTCACTTAACCCCAATTGCCTCATCCTGGGTCATCTCCAGTCATCCTGATGAATATCTGGTCACTAGATTCAGATGTCTCTGGAGGAGAAGTGAGGCTGGTGACCTGCACAGCCCTACCTCACTCAAAACAAAGTCAAGTGGAAGTCATATCATTATGTCTCTGATGGCATGGTCTTCTTCAGCAATGAAGGACAAATGTACATACACATATACATTTATAGGTATGCATAAAACACATGCAAATCAGATTTAAAGTAACTTTGATGGGGAAGCCAGAAACTTCTGTGTCTTGAAATAATCTTGCAGCCCTTCCAAGAGTAAAAACTCTTCATGAGATCAGTTTCCTCTAGGACTGGGCAATGTGGGAGATATGAGGGAGCACTGAATGTCCCTGGGTGGGAAGATGGGAGAGAGATAAGAACTGCATTGACACTACATAGTTTTCCCTGGGGCTAACCCTGCCAATGGTCATAAAAGAAGGAATCCTAAATTTGTGGAAGACATACTAAAATTTACTAACAAGAAGGAGTTTATGCTAACTCTGAATGCATATTTATTAAGATTCTTGCAAATAAGATAGAATTAGCAAACAGAGTGATTAGCAGGTCATTGAAGACAGGGACTTTCAAACAAAAGAAACAGATTTTTAGTCATCCTCAAGTGGAAATGTCCACTAGATAGAGTAAGAAGTAAAACAGACTGAATTGGTGAGGTCAAGTAGAACCGGATTTGTGTATATAATTCTTGGAAGTTAATTGTAGGAGTTTAGATAGCATGTAGAATTGAGGAAGCTAGTGATTCAGTGGATAGAGCACTGGACCTAGAGTCAGGAAGACATCCTCATGAGTTCAGATCTGGTCTCTGACACTTACTGGCTGTGTGGTCCTGGTCAAGTACTTTACTGCCTGCTTGCCTCAGTTCTTTATTTGTAAAATGAGCTGCAGAAGGAAATGGCAAACCACTCCAGTATCTTTGCAAAAAAAAATCAACTCATAAAGAATTGAACTGATGGAACCAACTTAACAACAAGCATTTATTCTTACTAGTTATGTGCTAGATGCTGAGGGTGCAAAGACAAAAATGAAACTGTCTCCTCCCTCAGGAATCTTACATTCCATAGTGAGAGTAAGAACCTATACTGATTTCTAAGACATTCCTAAGTATGGGCTCAAGTTAACTCAAAATGTTTTTGAAAAAGAGTTTATGTTACATGATGAAATATTCTAATATTCTTTACTACTCCAGAAAAAAAAATATATGTTGAAATATTAAGGGGGAGAAAGTTTGTTTAGGAGTTTAAATGAGAGTAGCTCTTGAGTTTGTATTTTTAAAATACACAATCAAATTTTCAAGTGTTAGATTGTACATTACATGGTTTTAATACAATAAGCATATAATACGCATATGGCAATGCAAATATGTAGTGATTAAAATATACAAAGCTAATAAACATTTCAGTATTTTAAGACCAGTTTCCCCCAAAATGTTTTTAAATGAATCACATTGAGTCCTGCAACATAATTCCATTTGTTTAATATGTTTTTCTCCTTCATCTCATCTATGATCACTACATTTTTTATCTAGAATTAGATTAAGCTTTCAGACACATGACAAGAGGGAAAGAGACTCATTGGTCTTGAGCTTTTATAATTTTAAGAGTTTGTAGTTTACTGGGTCAATAAATGCCAACTTCTTACCTAGATGGGTTAGGGTTAGAGGTAGAGTTAGAGGCACATTTACGGTTAGGGTTTGGAATGGGCTAAGGTTAGGGTCTTGTGTACAAGTGGCTTGATAAATTTATACAAAACGTTTACTACCACTCACATATTTTTTGCTTTTTTCTTCTCTCTTCTCCTCCTTCATCCCTTCCTCCCTTCTCTCCCCCTCCATATCTCCTACAAAGAGATATATTTAGATATAGAGAAACACAATGTAAAATGGATTAAATAAGAATTATGTTCTACTCACCTAGTGGATGTGGATCCAGAAAGGAGGACAAAGAATATTTAGAATTTGTTGCAGTTTCTCCCATGCCATCCCATCTGTAAAAATGGTTTCACTTTCTGTTTGATTTAAAGCATTCTCAAGATTTCTTTAAAAAAAAAAAACCAATAGCAACACTGTTTTGCTCCATCTGATTTGCCTCCTTTCTGAGTGCAATTTTAGCACACTAAGTTTGATTTCTGCCACCCAACAGAAGCCTAAAAACACTTAAAGTTGCATGAATTGGCTGTTTAACTTTTTATCGACACTTAAAATTAGGTATGCAAGTGTGGTCTAAGGCAGACTCTTCACCTATGAGCTGCAGACCCCTGGCTGCCCAAGAGTTACTGCAAGGTGTCTTTGATTCAATATGCAATTCTATAAATAAGTAAGTAGCCTTTCGGTAGACTGAAGAAATAATGTCTCAAACATATATCTATATACACACACACACAAAACTATTTTTCAGATTGTGGGTGTTGTACTGATTAATATGTGTATTCTAAAATAACAGCTTTCTATCAGTATGTATATTTTTAATCAATAACTATTAATAAGGAGATAGAATAAACCAGTGGAAAAGATGTCAAATTTGGAGTTAGAGGGACTGGGTTCAAATCATGGCTCTGTCACTACCTGTGTGACCTCAGGCAAGTCACTTAACTTCTCTGGAGTCCAGCATCTCATCTGCAAAAAGGCCTGTATGACTTCTGAGGCCTCTATAGCTCCAAACTTATGATCCTATAATAGCGCTATTACTATTATATAGGCATGCATGGACATTGAACTCTGACCTTGACTTCTGACCTTGAGAAACCTGGAGTCCATTGATCAAAAATTAGCTTTGAAATAAACCCTCTTGGAACTTAACTGTTACATTATTTTCCATAAACCAGAATTTGGTATATAAGCAAAATATGTATAGTTTTTTTTTTTTTTTTTTTTTTTAGCAGTAAGCTGTCTTGATTCCCAAAAAAATCAGTTCAGTTATTGAGCTAAATGATCTCAGTACCCATAGCAAGGATACCAAGAACAATGTTTTTTGGTTTTTTTTTTACCAAATCTCTTAGGTATTCCTAACACGATAATTTCAAGGACAATTTTGCTGGAATACAGAGATGGATGATTAAGCATTAGCTTTTTGTACCTTTGATTTTCAAGGAGCCAGAGACAACTGGAGGAAGGGATTGAATCTCTTTACCATCTCCTCCCCACCTCCAGCTTTTCTAGAATTATATTTCTAGGACTAGATCAGTTATATATCTTGGACTTTATAATTTCACTGCATGCTGATTCAATTTTTCTGCTTTGTTGTTGCTCAAGCAACTATCAACCAACAAGAATTTATACTTGTTGATAAATGTCTACTGTGTGTGCCAGGTACTGTGGTCGTCCTTTGTTGCCAAAGAAGACCATGCCATCAGAGAAATGATGACAGGACTTGCACTTGACTTTGTTTTGAGTGAGGGAGGGCTGTGCAGGTCACCAACCTTACTTCTCCTCCAGAGCCATCCGAATCCAATGACTAGATATTCATCAGGATAACTGGAGATGATCCAGGATGAGGCAACTGGGGCTAAGTGACTTGCCCAACATACCCCTAGTGACTGTCAAGTGTCTGAGGTGAGATTTGAACTTGGATTCTCCTGACTCCTGCACTGATGCTCTGTCCACTGCACTAAATGACCTAATCCCTACCAGTAAGGAGTTTCTTTCCATTAATGTTTCAACAAACATTCATTAAAGCATTTACTATGTGGCAGGCACTATGTGTACAAAGTGGGGAATATTAAGACAAAAACCAAATATCTGTTCTCTGAGAGGTTACATTCTATTGAAGGAAACATGTACATACAAAGTAAATAGAAGGCAATATTTTTTGAGGGGGGTGGAAAGCATTGATAATTCAGGGAATTTGTCAGAGAGCTCATAAGTAGGTCTTGGCTCCTAAAATTTCCACTCCAGTCTTCTGAACTAAAAAGTTTCAGACAACATTCTGAGTATCAGTGTTTTTCTTAATGGAAGCATCAGAGACTTCCTTGTACCCAGTAAAAATGTATATGCTAATTGTTATATAAGCAAATGGTAATATTGCTTACCATGATCTAACATGTAGAATGTGTATTTACAAATCCAATTATCTGAATAGTATTGTTAAGTGATCTTTCATTTATATTTCAGAAATGCAACACCACAGTCCTTGCCAAACCGTTATTTAATAGAGAGAAGAGTTTATCTTTTGGGCACACTCAAGCTTTCTATCAGATACGTATCATATATGGAAAAGAACTGAGTTAAGGAAAAGGCAAAGAAGCATGTATGGTAAATGTACAAGTAGAGAATGTGAATAAAACACATTTTATAAAGACAATAAATCACAGAATAGTGCTGAAAGGTAGACAAATTAGAGTGGGGGTAGTTGTCTCCCCGTTTCTCTCAATAAAAAACAGTTAAATCAAGTTAAAACCTGAACCACCGGGAAAGTACGCTTTAGCAGTGTTATAATTTTCATTGTTTTTCAGATAAAAAAAGGGAGTGTGTGTGTGTGTGTGTGTGTGTGTGTGTGTGTGTGCGCGGAATTGTGTTATGTGTGTATGTTTTTTTAAGAGAAAAGTGTTCCAGCAAGTTTAGTAAGAGGAAGATAACCCCATGCCAAGTTATCATTGGTGTACAAGTGTATATTTCCTCCCCACTCCTTTTTAAAGGTGGGAAATCCCCCCTTCCTTTTATTTTTCTTCTTTCCATTGGTAGCAATTTACCCATAGGATCTTTTCTTAGTTCTTTCCCTTTCTTGTTGAAAGACAACCTAAACAAAAAGTTTGAAATTAATTTGGAGATTTTAATTCAACCCAAACTTTTCTCTCTCAGAATCTGTTTTCACCCTTACTGATAATTTTTCACAGGCCAGGAAGAAAAAAATAAAGATTTTCTCATGTGAATATTTCAGAATTAACATAAATACATTCAGTTTTATTATCCTCTGATAGGAAAGACATAGTCCTCCTTATCAGATATAAGTAACCACTTATATTATTATCATTATCAATAATGGCATTTGGAACAATTGAGGCCATGAACCAGTGTTGGGTTTCTCTTCTTAGCTGTCTGACTTAATAAGCAAATATATGGGCATTTCCAGTCAGCCATAATCACAACCTTTAATTAACTCAGAAGTAAGAAATTCATATTTCTATAATCAACACAAGGTTTTAATTTTTGGATTTAATTTGAATGCTTTTGAAAATCAAATGAAGTTTCAATTCTGAATGAAGAAAATTATATAATCATAGCTCTAGAGTGGGAATGGACCTCACAGATCATCTAGTCAATTCTCGTATTTTACAGAGGAGAAAACTAAGTCTCCAGGGAAGCGAAGGGATATACCCATGATCACAGGGGTAATAAGTACACAAGGCTAGGTTTAAACCTAGTTCCTCTGACTCTAGAGTCAGTGCTGTTTTTGCTGTACCATAATGCCTACTCATACAGTGATAAAGTGTTCTCTGTAGTAAGCTTTATGTTTGTGAAATAGCTGAAGACCAAAAATGTTTGGACGCTGAGTATAGTTATTGAATTTAATTCTTGTTTCATACTCAAGTATATACATTGATTGACAAAGGGACACTTAGAAGTTTGCCAACCTGAGGTAATCTGAAAATAGTACAAAATGAACTTAACTATTTTATATTGGTATTTACCTTTTTTTTTTGTAGATTGCTACCCCCATCTAAACTGTTACCCTCCTAAGGATGAAAACTCTACTTTATACCTCTTTATATCCACAGTGACTACTTCATAGATCTATATGGTAAGTACAGAAAAAAAATTTGATGGCAATTATAGTGACTATTGTTGGAATATATAGATATATAACTGCATTCATTTTTATGCCTTTTTTTAAGCTGAGACGCTTCCAACAATTTTATAATCTGAGGGAGAGCTATCAATGTAGATCCAAGAACAAAAGTGAAAGACCCTAAGATTATTTAATTTGCAAAAAGACAAGGCTGGTGTAAAAAAATGAGCAACGCCAAGCAAGAGAGAGAAACATAGGAAGATATATCAACTTAAATAGAATTAAGTGTGTAGAACCAGGAAAACAATAAACACAAGAACTACAGTCACATAAAAGAACGATAAAAACAAAACCCAAAGATGGATAATTATATGAAACAATCTTAGCTCTGATGAAGAAATGTATTTCCCTCCTTCCATTCTAATAGTTGGAGGCTATGAAAACTACAAGAGTTCAAGTCACTGTGTTGGTGGATTATGTTTGTTTCTTTTGTTTTCTCGGTTGAAAGGGAAGGCTCACTGAAAGTGAGTAGGAAACAAAAAATATCAAAACAATTCAGTACAATTTTTGAGACGAGGGGAAGGAGAGAAGAAGGAATCAAGAAAGGAAAGAAGGAAGAAAGGAAGGAAGGGAAGGAGGGAAGGAGGGAAAGAGGGAAGAAGGAGGGAAGGAAGGAGGGAGGGAGGGAGGAAGAAAAAACTGAATGATGACCTATTATCAGTCTGAAATGCCTGAGAGATTTTATAGAGGATGTTAACTGGTTAGTGGTCATTTCCTCTAAAACAAAATGGTTTTAAATAATTGCATGAGGTTAGGCGTTAGGAAGAAATTTCTGACCCAAAGAGTGGTAAGATACCAGGATGAGTCCCTGCAGAAGTTATATAACTTTCTACCATAGGGAATATCTACATGAGCAGGCCTAGCTTTAAAGATAAATCTTTAAAAAAAACCCAAAGTGACTCAATTATATAATATTTCAATGAAGAATTATTAGGTGGAGTTACTCTATATTCCTCTCTTATCAGAGTACCTTTGAGAAGAAATACTTTCTTCACCTCCCTTACTTTTTGTAAATTTGAATATATCTTATAATTCTCAAGTAATTGTGTTAAAATCATATATTTTAACTACAAAATGCAGAAACTTAGGTACCATGTTAAAAAGTCAAATTCCCCACTTTGAAAACACCCCAAATATGCCCAGACATATGTTCTGCCCTTACTGGCTTCCAAGGTTTTTTGTCCCTATTGACTTTTCTATTTTTTTTCCTTTTGAACTTTCATTTTGCACAGGAAAGGAGAAGTATAAGTCAGAGATAACTCTAGGGGTTTAAGCCAAATACAGTTATAGGATTGGGATGGAAATGGGTGGCAGGTACTGTCCAGAGAGGGCTGGTCAGAGTGGAGCTCCATTTGGGACAGCCAGAGTTCTGGGCTTACATGCAAAAAATGCCAGATACCTTAGAGAGTGGGGGTAAGGATCACTGAAAGAAGGATGAGGGCAGGGAACATATACTCCACTAATTTTACATCTTGCTTGGCTATAACCCTGATCAATTCATATTTTATGAAATTTCATCTAAAAAAGGTTCTAACCTTCTCCTTGCCTCCTTACACATTTTCTTCCCTTCTCATGAGATCTTTGTTATTCTCCTATAAACAGAGACCATTTGTATTCTTTGAAAGGAGGGGGTGGGAAGTCTGGGGCTGTGGCTCATTCTAACACCTCAGATGATATAAATAACATGCCTTATTCACAAAGCAAACCACAAATGGAGTTTGTTTCTCATGAACAATCTCTCTCCCATCACATCTAGCCTGATATGAATCAGTCAGTCTCCCATTCCTACCAGTGTCCTAATTTGTCTGTTCAGAACATCAGATGTCCTTTCTCTTCCTGCTTCTTATTCAATACATTTTCAACACCCCAGACTCTAATTTGTAGTAGTTTATGTTGGTGGCTGAAATTTAGAAAGGAATCAATGAGGCATAAACATAAATTAATATGAAAAATTATTTCTTTTCCTTTTTAGTAAACTCATCCCTTTCCCCAAACAGTACAATATTGCTTTATTTATTGACAGTATTTACTGTAGTCCTTGGTGTATTATGGTCTTTGTTGAAAGAAAAGAAGATGAAAAGTTCTCATGAGTACAGAAATTAGCATACTTTGAAAGAGTTAATACATGATTTAAAAATTAAAATAAAATAGTATAGTATGCATCTGATAAGTAAGAATTGGATTGTTTTGTGTTCATTCAATGTAGGAAGTTTGATAATCTTTAACCTTCTCTGGTTAAGCCATTTTCCTAACCCTAACTCCTACTCAGGTAATTATGTTATTTTACTCAACTTCCATAATTGGTCATTGACCAACATGACAACAACATGGTTGTTGGCTGTGAAGATTCTAGTGGAAATGGAATATTTGTCTCAAAATTACATTTGGAAGAAGTAATTTTTCTAAGATATGATTTTTAAAAAATATATAATTTTATTACTTTCAGTTGTCAACATTTGCTTCCACAAGAAGTTGAATTCCAAATTTTCTCCCCATATCTCCCTGTCCCTCATCACAGGATAGCATTTACCCCATCTATCCCTTCCTCCAGTCTATCCTCCCTTCTACAACTCCCCTTCTTCCATTCCCCTCCCCTCTATTTTCCTGTAGGGCAAAATAGATTTCTATACCCCATTACCTGTACATATGATTTTTTAAAAATTTAATTTGTGAAATGACATTTTAAAAAGCATATTCTAGAAATGTGGACTGTAAGCTCCATGAGGAAAGAGATTAAGACAACTCTAAATTCTGGAAATTAGAGCATTGTGCACTACAAATTAAAGTAGGTACTTTAATAAATATTAGATGAGTTGATTCATTTAGTTGTTCACACCATAGATGCACCAGAAACCCTCACTGGTTCGTTATTTGATAACTGGTAAAGGAACTTAATAAGAGGATTTGGTAAAGGAATGGAGAGCATTTACTTGAGGGAGGAAGAAGTGGAAGGGTGATTTCTTTAGTGGAGATAATTCTAGTTTAGTATATGCTATTTACTGATGCCTATTAAGAACTTTTTTTACAACTTAGAATCTGTATTTCCCTGCATCCCACCACTTGCCCTGATCCCCAACTATCACAATTGCCCAACAATCCATGCCTGGAACTAAAGTCCAAGCCTCCATCCTCTCTTTTCTATCCTAAATGTTAGTTGCCTCAGTTGCTCACTGTCTAGACCTGGGCTCTCAACATGCATAACACAAAGTTTGGAACATAGTAAACTCTTAATAAATGCTCTTTTTTGTTCATTCATTCATTTCTAGAGGCAGCTAGATGGAACTTAGCACCTGGAGCCAGGAAGTTTAGTTAAAATATGACTTTTCAGTCCCCTAATAGCTGTGTGACCCTGGACAAGTCACTTCATCTCTGCCTCAATTTCCTTAACTATAAAATGGGAATGATAATGCACCTACCTCCTATGTTTATTGTTAGGCTCAAATCAGATAATATTTTTAAAGGACTTAGCATAGTGCCTGGAACATGATAGGTGGTTAATGAATATTTCCTTCTCCCCTTTTTTCCTAGAAAGTTGCTTGCTACTGAGATGTTAAATAAATTGCCCACAATCACAAACCTAGCATAGGTTAGATAGATAGATAGATAGATAGATAGATAGATAGATAGATAGATAGATAGATAGAGAGAGAGAGAGAGAGAAATTATAAGAACTAACTTTTATATTCTGCTTACTATATACTAAGTGTTGGACTAAGGGCTTTACAATTATCATCCCATTGGATCCTCATAATAACCCTATGAATTAGATGCGATTATCCTAACTTTACAGTGGAAGAAATTGAAGAAAACAGGTTAGATGACTTGCTCAGGACCATATGGCTAATAAATGTCTGAGGTTGGCTTTTAACTTAGATCTTCCTGACTTCAGTCTGGGCTCTCTATCCACCATGCAATAAAAGAAAGAAGAAAGAAAAAGAAAAGAAAGAAGGAAGCAAAGAAAGGAAGGGAGGAAAGGAGAAATTGAGGGAGGGAGGAAGAGAAAGAACAACAGATATCTATTAAATGCTTAGTACTCTGTGTCTGGTACTCTACTAAGATGGGGCTTCTTGATTGCAAGATAGGGTCTCTATCCTTTCCCCTCCATAAGTCTCCTAGATATGTTTATCATTTGTGGGTGAGGCAGGGCATGGCAGAGCCCAGACTTGTGATTTCCTCAGTACACGAAACTCTCAATGAGGAAGCACCCTCAGCTAACGTAACTGCTTCTTGAAACTTAGTCTTAGAAAGTTTCCCGAGAACCCCAAGAGGTTAAGTGATATTCCCAGAGTCATACAACCAGTAGGTATTAGAGACATAACTTGCACCCAGGTCTTCTGGTCTTCTAGGAATATCAGACAAAATTATGACTAATTAAAGGAACATATCTTACAAGCAATTTAGAAGTATATATTTACATACAGACAATTGGTGTACTAACTAAAATCATTCATATCTATTCATTAGAGTCAGTCTCCAAGGGCCTCTACCTTTCAATATTTTCTTTTAACTTAGTAGAAATCAGTCTATGAACTTTAAAGATAGAATTTTAATAAAACATTCTGTTCACATTTTATTCACTGAGACTGACCTCCCCCTAGCTTGTTTGAATCACCAAGTATTTATCACATGCCCAAGTGTCATTCTTCCTGCTAATATGATATAAGGCATTTATATTATTCTTCTTCATATTTTAGAATGTTTAAGATATTTATTATCTGTGTGTCTGAAAAAGAGTTTTTGACTAATGATCTTTTCCATATTGTTTATATATGTAATATTTAAAGATGGATAGAGTACTCTGACGCTATCTTGAGACTAGTTCACTGAACTATGAAATAGCTTGAGAACTGAGTAGGCAGGTTAACATTAAACTGTTTTAGGCAGGATTTGAAAACAGGTCTTCTTAACTCTGGGTCCAGATTCTATGCTTTATGTTCTCTAGATCTGATGATATAAAAGATAGCTTCTGTACAACAAAAAACAGTGTATCTAGGATAGAAAGCAAAGGAACAAACTATGAAATAATCTTTGCCTAAAATATTCTGACATACAAAATTATAACAAATTGACACAAATTTATAAAAGTAATCTATTTCCTAGAGTGGTGGATCAGGGGAATAGATTAGATATACAATATTCAGAAGTAAATGAACACAGTCATCTATTGTTTGATAAATTCAAAGATCCAAGTTTTGGGGTCAAGAGTTCATTATTCAACAAAATTACTGGGAAAACTAGAAAGCAGTCTGGCAGAAACTAGGAACAGACTAACATCTCACATTGTATATCAAGATAAGGTCAAAACAGGTACATGATTTAGACATACAGGGGAATATCATAAGCAAAATTAGGACAGCATGGGAAAAAATTTGCCTGTTGGATCTATGGAAAAGGGATGAATCTGTGACCAAACAAGAGAGAAAGATGATTACACAGGATAAAATGGATGATTTTGATTATATGAAATTAAAAATATTTTGTACAGTCAAAACAGCCAAAATTAGAAGGAAAACAGAAAGCTGGTACTGGGGGATAGGGTGGGATAGAGTATGTGTATGTGTGTGTGTATGAGGGGCAGGGGGATTTACAACAACTTTCTCTTATAAAGGCTTCATTTCTCAAGCATATAGGAACTGAGTCAAACATAATTTTATAATAAGAGCAATTCCTTAGTTGATAAATGGTCAAAGCATATGAACAGATAGTTTTCAGAAGAAAAAAGCAAAGCTATCAATAATCACATGAAAAAATACTCTAACTCATTACTGAATAAAGAAATGCTAATTAAAACAGTTTTGTGTTACCACTTCACACCTGAGATTAAATTGATTCTTCATCTTTTTTTATTGATATAGTTAATTGATCTGGTCCTGTAACTGCCTAAGTCATAGTTCTTTCTTCTCCAGATTTAGTTCAGAAATTCAGTTGACTTATAATAATTTCACTGTTCTTTTCTTGCCTCAAGGAAATATGCTATCCTTGAAGGAATATAAGTAGAGAGTATGGTTTAGTTTGCACCACCAGTTATCCTTCAAGGATGTCTGGTTTGCCATCCAAAGAAGTCTGACCCACTATCTCTAACCTTGCAGGTAGACTCAAACAATGAACTTTTCTTAGTCACAGGAGGAAAGGAAGGAGTTGTTGCCAGCCCCTCATTTCCAGCTTCCAACCAATCATATTGTTCCTCATACCTCAGTTATGTATCCAATCATATTGTCCTCAACCCCATGATATCACCAATTCTATAACCAAGTGTATTATTTCCTCACCTATCCTTTCTGTTCTTTGTTCTGTACTCCCCAAAAACTGTAAAAGGGGAACTGTCCTTTTGGTTGGGGTCTTTGGCTTAAACTGTGGTAGTTACTGACCCCTTTATTATCAAGTTTACTCAAAGAATATGTGCCCTCAGTATACCTTTGTTGAATTTCACTTGTGACATACCTATCAGATTGACTGATATGACAGAAAAGGAAAATGACAAATTCTGGATGGGATGTGGAAAACTAGGTAAACTAATACACTCTTGGTGGAGTTGTGAACTGGTTCAACCATTCTAGAAAACAACTTGGGACTCCATTCAAAGGATGTGCATACCCTTTGATCCAGCAATACCATTACTAAGTCTATATACCAAGGAGAATTTTTTTTAAAAAGGAAAAAGATTCATATGTATGAAAATATTTATATCAGCTATTTTTGTGATGGCAAAGAATTGGAAAATAAGGAGATGGCCATCAACTGAGGAATGGCTGAATAAATTGTACTATTTGATTGTGATGCAATAATCAAATAGTACAATAATCAAAAAAGGCTCTGATTAATACAATGATCCATGACAATTCCAAAGGATTCATGATAAAAAATGCTATTCACCTCTGGAGAAAGAAGTGATAGAGTCTGAGTGCACACTAAAGCATATTTTTTCACTTTATCATCTTGATTTTTTTTGCAACATAGCTAATATGGAGATATGTTTTATACAACTTCCCAGATATAATGGGTCTCATATTTCTTGTTTTCTTAATGGGTGGGTGAGGGGCTATAGAGAGGGAGAGAATTTGACATTTAAAATTAAAAAGGATAATTTTTAAAAAAATAACATCTATTTTCAATAAAGGTGCAGCCAAAGTATGTGATTAGGAAAAATTTGAGGACTCTTAGTTCCAAATGTTGCCAACCTACATCAATGAAGGGAATGTCCATGCTAAGAATTTCCTACACCAAAGAAATAACAGGTTCAAATTCTGTCTTCCTAACAAACAAATATCATACTAGAATAGGCAGACAGGTTCTATGACGACCTCAGTAAGACCCTCCAAAGTAAATCAATGTAGAATTTATAATTTAATGACTTCAGTGTACAAATGGTAATCAAAGAGCATGGTGGAAAACCGTATTGTAAAACATAGTTCCAAAGTAAGATATCAGAGAGGAAAAGGTTTATAGACTACATAGAAGCTTCTCAAATATCATTAATACTTTCTTTGAGAAGAGAGGCAGCATTAGACTTGGTGCACACTACATATCAATCCAAAAATTAAATACTTTACTTTGACATATAGGAAACAACTCCTTACTGATGTAAGAAGAATTTCCAATCAGTTACCAATTACTTTTTTGAACAACCATCAAAAGCAGTACCAAGTTAGAAGAAAGACTAAAAAAATGGGATGATTTAGTGTGCAATTTAAGTAATTACAACCTAACTTATTGAAACAAGATCTCAATGCTGAAAAAATGGGAAATAGATATGATATAGAGCATTGTCATTTCTTCTGGAAGTTTAACTGATTTAATCAACAGCTACTACAAAAAAAAAATGAAGATAGAAACTGCTTTACATTAGAAATACTCAGTCTCCTTACCAAGGAACATCCAAGGACAACACCAGTTCAGAATATAAATTTGATCATAAAACCTTACAGGATGGTTAAAGATAATGAAGAGTATCTACTCATAAAAAAGCAAGAGTCAGTGAAGGGAAAAAAAAGTTTTAAGTGAGTTTTGAGAGATCTAATTAGATCATTCTGAAAGACGAGGACAATAAAAAGGCAAAAAGAGAAAGAAAAGATATGGCAAGATAAATTATTTTCTCCACTGATGAAACTAGAAGCACCACATTTGGACTCTAACTCCACAGCCCCTAATGTGCTATGTAAGAAAAAAATAGAAATTTACTTAACGTAAAAATAAGGAGATTATCTGGACTAGATAAATATAGAGACAGAGGGTTCATGCTGTAGCCAATGCAAGTTTGAGGGCATTGGTAGACTTTCTCAAAATATCTGAAAGAAAGAAAGATAACAAAAATGTGAAAGAAATCTTAGATTCGATCAGTATCCACCTCGACCAAAATCAATATCAATAACTACTAACCTCTATGCCTACATTTCTATCTCAACAAAATTTGTATGAGAATAATGTATACATGCATCAAACATCCTTGATAAAAACATGAGAAATAGGTAGGTTTCATAAACCACATCTTATAGCATAACATATATTTTTAAAATTTCAATATTTTATTAAAAACTTCATTTTGAATATCAATATAACCGATTAAATTTCCTTAGTAATGATTTACATTTCAATGATTAATTTGAATGGGTAAAATATCATAATGATTTTGAGTCACTCTCTCTGATTCACCATCAGGATTCTTTGTTCATTTATTTGTATTCATTTTTCCCCTTACATGGTGATTGTATGTCATCACTTCTTCTGATTCTAATTTTTTCATCTTGGATTATTTCACACAGGTTTTTCTAAATAGCATCATACTTGTCAGTCTTAATTACTTCCATTATATCAATGTATCACAATTTATTTAGCTATAATCTATTGTCAGATATATAGGTTATTTCTATTTTTTTACATATAATCCTTCCATGTAAATCTATCTCTTTTGATTTTCATATAACATTTTCAGTGTATATTCCCAAAAATGGAATTACTGCATCAGACCATGTCTTTACTATCACATATTTGACTGAAAGGCATAGAGAATAAATGATCCCATCTGCTTATTGTTAGTGGACCATAAAAAAGCACTTGATTTAGTAAAGCAAAATGCCACCTTATTAAAGAGTCTCCTTGAACAAGCTGTCTCCCATAAATATTTCACAAAAACTTTCAGGGTTCCTCAAAAGATGAAACAGTAGAGAAAATTGTTTGATATCTTGAGGAAAGGGACCTTTGCAATAAGGGAAATAAAATAGGGATAAAGGGAAACTTCTATTTGATAATTTTATTTGGGCATGACCTTTATTAGAATAGGGCAGCTAGTTGGTGCAGTAGATAGAGCACAAGGTCTAGAGTCAAGATGGCCTGAGTTCAAATGTGGCCTCAGTCACTTACTGTTTGTCTCTGGGAAGTCACTTAACCCTGTTTGCCTCAGTTTCCTCATTTGTAAAATGAACTGGGAAAGGAAATGGCAAATCATTGTAGTTTCTTTGCCAAGAAAACCCTAAATGGGGTTACAGGGGAATCAAACATGACTGAAAAACAAGAGACCAACAATACACACACAACCATAATTCATCTAAACTTGGTCTCTTCCTTAATGCTTTGCATACAGTAAGCACTTACCAAACGTGTATTGTGTTGTTTAAACTGGTGAAAGTGTTAATTAGTACCAAACGTTTTTATTTGGTGACCTGAATTAGAGTCACTGGGAATCAGGCCATTGAATTAACCAGTCACTAAGTCACCTAACTCAAGAACTTAACAAAGAGGGACTAGGGTCAAACAAATGGTCCATCCAGCCCATCAGACAAATTCTTTGTTTCTAACAACTAGACTCAAAAAAATATGTACTAAGCTCTGACTACGTACAAAATACTGTGCTAGATGCTGGAAATATTAAAAAAATCAAAATGAAATAAATATTCTTTGATTTGAATTGAATTTGTCTCAATCTTCCTTTAATCTATTTATGTTTTTAAGTCATATCTCCTCTCAGAATCAGGAATGTGATGTGTTTGTTCCTTGTTAAAAATAAGTAATGCTTTTACTTGCCTAAAGTGACCTTATTTTGAGGATTGAAGTGAACCCCCACCTCCCTAGCACTTAATTTATATAATACTGCCAGAGGTAAATCAATTTGTTTCTGATCACTGGAGATCAAACTGGTCATTGAAAAAGGTCAAAGGTTCAGTTTACTACTAGCAAAAACCCCTATTATACTGTTGCCCCTATGGCATTACAGTGTTTTCTCACATTCATTTTGTGGTGGTTGCTTTCAGCCACTTTTCCATTTGACATGTAACTTGATATTGATATAAAAATCAAGAAACAAAATATTCAAAACAAAGAAATCCACAAGAAAAAGATTTTGACTCATGAAAGGGGTACCCCTAACTTTCCTTGCTGGGTAAAATGAATCACTCCTGGGTGGTGACCTTAGGACAAACTGTTTAAAGCTAAACATAATATTTTCATTTTCCTTTTTCTTTGAATTTCACTCTTACGGATTTGTGGTTATAATGAAACATACTCATTTATTTCAGGGCTGCACTCTGAAACAGGGGCATCCCTGAGCCAAGTCAATCAATCTCAAAGATACAGAACTATAAGCACTGGCAAAGTGATAGGATTGAATGACTTAATGGTTCCCATTTTCACCTTTCCCTTCAGGTCTAGCTAAGTATTAGGAGTCTTCCTTGGAGTAGAATGACCACTCCCTCCTTCCATATCTTCTTCTCTACTTAGACCCATGACTGAGATGGCACAATTTGTGTTACCCTGTGTTTTCACAGTGTGAATCATTACAATAAAGGGGAGAGACTAAGGTAAGAATATCTATATATCTATTCTCTACTATAAGAGTCAATCAGATTAGAGAGGAAATTATTGCCACTGTAAGGTCAGAATTTATGTACCCTCTCCAGGTAAATAGTCTAACTTTTAGTCGATTGTTATAGTAATGATAATAATGGTGTGGGAAGTGGGTCTCTTCTACTTTAAATTTATTGAAATTTATTAAATTTACTCTTAATTTAAAATAAATTTCCTATTCTAATCCTTTGGGTCTAAGAATGCCAAAAAATTATACAGCTCTGCTAACAATCTTGAGCTCTCACTCTGGATTATTATTTTGTTTAGTCAAGTTAAACCAGTTAGACTTTTTAAACCAAAGTAAGATCTTCACATCTAACATCTGAATGAAAAGAAAAAAATATAGTCAGTCTTCTTGCTTCCTCATGTCTGGAATGTACTTCCTCCTTATCTCCATCTTCAAGAGTTCCTCCTTTCCTTTAACATGGCCACCAGATATCATTCATCTTCTATATGAAGCCTTTCCTGATGCCCCCAATTGTTTTCATCCTCCCTTCTATATGAATTTGTATTTAACTACTTTGTGATTTATATATGCATGCATTTATTAACTTCAAATTCAAAATTCAAAACTGTGTATATTTTTATTAATATATGTTGTTTCCTCCATTATAAAATAAACTCATTCTAAGTTCCTTGTGCTTGTATCTTTTGTACTTAGCCCACCTGGCAAATAGGCATATAATGAATACTTGCTGACTGATAAATATCCAAGACATCCAGTTTTGTTGTCCTTAGTCAAAACACTGGGTGATTAAATTTATCAGTCTGCATACAGATGCTTTGGCCTTTCTTAAAACAGTTTAAAAGGAAACATCAGAATCAACCTCTTTGTCTCCAAGCTATAATTCAGTATTTGTTTGGCGTTGCCACAATAGAGAAGACTCTGTGATGGACATCAGAAAGTTCAATCTGAGCAGCCCTTATCTCAGAAGTACACGCAGTTGCAGAAAAACAAAATTTCAAACGCTGTGAGAGTTAAAATGAGTGGAAGAAAGATTAAGATCCTTGCCTAGTTAGAAAAAGTAAACTTTTCCTTTGACTTGAAGTCAAAAATGAAATATTCAGCAGCAGTTAACAATCTACCATTGTGACCTCAGTCCAAAAGTCCAGTTACAGTCTTATTGCCATCATTATTAACTTTCAATAAGTAAAGACTGGTGCAAATGTTAAATGGGCATCATTAAATCAAGAAGGTTTTTAAATTATAAACACTTCCACAATCCATTTAATTTGTGTCTCAGACATTGCTTAGTGATCTATATTGTTTTTGTTGGCAAAATGCCTTACAAATATGTGTTCTAAATCTATAACTTCATGTGAAACACTGAGTAATAGTGACATATTGTCTTGAATAACAATCGTTATGGAACTGGCTTATGTAGAGGGAATGCAGTTTGTCCCAGTTTGAAGCAGAAAAAAAATTAACCTATATAACTTGCGATTAAATAGTTTGAGAACTTTTCCTTTTAAATAGTCTCATAGGTTATACTAATCTTGGATAATCAAATTCTATTTTGTCCTCCAATGCCACTTGAAACTACCTTCCAGACAGGCACTGTTTTCTTTTATTAATTTTGGGGAAAGTATTTATCTTTTTTATAAAGTGACATTGCACATTATTCCTCATGGTCTTATCTTCCTGCTTGGCATGATGGTTGAAATGAAGTCAGAATATTTACACATTTCTTCAAGAAATGGAATGAAGAATACATAAATGTATATTTAGTGCCTACTATGTGCCAGGTACTGTAATAAATACTCGAGATACAGAAACATAAATAAAACAGTTCCTGTCCTCAGAGAGCTCATACTCGGGAAATATAACATATGCACAGATGAGTAAAAAAAAGTAATTTTAGGGGGTAGAGAGAATAAGAGAGAACACGAATAATGAGAAGGGATCAGGAAAGGAATTAGGAAGTCCAACAGAAGGAGGTGAAAAAAGTAAATGTTCCAGGTTTGGGGGACAGACTATACAAAGTTACAATTAGGAAATAGAATGCTAGATATAGAGAACAGGAAAAAGACCAGTTTGGGTGAATTGTAAAGTGCTTGAGGGAGTGTAATGTGAAATTATCTTGGAAAAGTAGATGAGAGACAGGTTGTCAAAAATTTCAAATGGCAAACAGAGGAGACCACATTTTATTCGATTGTGCTCCCCCTGACACTAGCTGCTTTATAGTAATAGCAATAATACTTAGCATTTGTAAAGCACCCACTATGTGTCAGGCACTGTGCTAAGCACTTTACACATTTGATCCTTAACAGCAACCCCTTTGTGAAATGGGTGCTATTATCATTTCCATTTTACATCTGAAGAAACTAAAGCAGACAGAGGCTGACTTGCCCACAGCCACACAACTAGAAAGGGTCAGAGGCTGAATTTGAATTCAGGGCTTCATGACTCCTGGGCTAGGATTCTATCCACTCTGATACTTAGCTACCACCCATAAGTAGAGGAAGATGACTCTACTCTGAGGCTTATTCACTAATTCTTGAACCTCTGTATCCTGAGAAGCCCCAACTTGGCTGCTCCCTTTATTTCCAGCTCACTCTATGTTCTCTGCCTTCTTCCCCCATTCTCTCATGGGTCCTCTACTTTCTCCCCCTTCCCTTCTCCTTCTCTCTTCCTTTTTGTTTTGTCTTCATTTCTTAGTATGCTCCTTGAGAAGAATATTCTCAGCACATAGCACAATGCCTGGCACATAGAAAACACTTAGTAAATGCTCTATTACCTATCTATCTATCTATCTATCTATCTATCTATCTATCTATCTATCTATCTATCTACCTATCTATCTATCTATCTATCATCTATCTATTTATCTATCACTATTATTTCAAAAGATCCATGATATGCATTCAACAAGGCAGGTTGCAACAATCCAATCTAATAAACAATTATTAAGCACCTACTGTGTGCTAAGCACTAGGAAATACAATTACTAAAAAAAAAAAAAAAAAGACAGCCTCTGCCTTCAAAGAACTTACAATCTAAAAGGAGGAAACAGCATGCCAATGGAGGCAGGAAAGCAGGTCAGGGGAAATGGGGCACCAGGGCACTAGGGGTGCCTGCTGCAGGGAGGCAGGGCAGCAGATGCGAAGGAGAGTTAGCATCATGTCTATACCTTCTCATCCTATTGTAACTCCTGTTCTTATCCTTTCATAAATCATCAAGGAGGGTCTATTTGATGATCTGGAGGCCTCTTCCATCTAAATTTTTTAACATTCTGTGGTTTCCAGGGTATCATTTGTGCTATCTTTCTGTTATACCTTGTAATGAATACAGCACTGGGCCAGCCACAGACACTAACTAGCTGTATAACCCTGGGCAAGTTACTTAGCCTTTTTTGCCTCAGTTTCCTCATCTGTATAATGGGGATAATAATAGTGTCTACCTCCCAAGATTGTTGTAAGGATTAAGTGAGATAATAGTTGTGAAGTGCTTAGCACAATGCCTGGTACATAGTAAGTACTGTAGAAATGTTAGCTATCCTTAACCTTAACATCATGATCACTTTCATTCTGGGGCAGCCTATCCATTGATAAAATGCTAAATCCTGCTTATCATTCTTTCCATCTTCCTCTGGGCTACCCACAGGTTTGTTCCTTCAGAGACATAGCGTTCTGTGATTTACAGTTATGTGGTATACCTGGGAGAATATTGCTATTAAAAAAAAGATGAAGCTTTGTGTCAGGGAGGATTGCTGATATCACTGAAAGAACTAAATAATTTCCTGAATGCAATGTACCTCGCTGTTTTTTCCTATTGAATTCTGGGCCCATCTCCTTGTCCTTCTGCAGAGCCTATTTAAGAAATATATATATATGTATACACATACACACAGGTATGTGCATGTATTTAAGATATATATTTATCTATATATTTAAGATATATGGACATACATATATGTGTGAATCTATGTATATGTATATTTATACATATACATATGTACATACACATCACAATCACAAACAGCATTCAAGGGTTCCGCATGAAGTCTCTACACAGACAGAAGGGCTCCCAGAACAGATGTTGTGAGTTTCATGCATATTTTTTAAATGCGTGCCTCACTATAATTATGGTGGTCCAAGTTTAAGCTCACTCCTCCCATGGAGGCTGTATCTGTGAAAGGAGTGAGCTAGGCTCTTAGGAGAATGTTTTCTATCAGTTGTCTTTACCATGTTATCTAAGAACTGTAATCACTGGGGACCCAATTTGCCAATTCATGCAGAAGTTGGAGATTGCTGCTATTATTTTTGATAACAATATCATTCATTATTTCTTCAGTTGTTTTCCCTCTTTTTGAGATATCCTGAAAATCAGTCCCTCAATACTTTCAAGTACATGTTACCTCCAGCATATGTGTCTTCTGTGTGTACTTGGTCTAGTAAAGCTTCTCTTGTTGATCTTCTGCTCCACATCTAGCCTATTGGGTACTGAGGCCATAAAATCCAAATGTGGTAGTTTCACCGTCATGAATGACAAAAATCTCTGGACATAGAAATGCTGACAAATTTGTTCCATTTTTCATCTATTTGTTGTTTTCCTTCTAGTTTCATATAAACTGTCTTGGAACAGTTTGGTTTGACACGTTCATATACCAAATTTTCTACAGACCCATTCTCCCATCAAATGTTTTTTGATGTATCATGAAGTGACGTAATCTTCTGGCCTCCTCTTCTACTATGTTTTGAAAAGGAGTAATTACTATAAACTAGTTTTCTCCTTTACTGCTAAGTCTCTTTGCATGAAGAGGAGATCAAACATTTGTTGACTGGGATAATTTTTGTATTTTTCGGCTTTCTTAAAGTTTTACATTGGATAAACTTCTCTAAGAAATGCTGATGAACTGAGTCAGGCCTTTACTTTTATCTATTTCTCATTTCATTGGTGTCACTAACTTATTTGAATCTCTTTTTTTATTAATTTTTTGGATTAACATGGCCAAGACACTGGTGATAAATCTCTCTATGCTAAGTCAGAGCATTCCTCAGTAAGTTGCCAGCCTTTTAATCATGGTAAAATCTACTAAAAACTTGGGAACTGTTTCTGAAACCCTGAGTCACCTACACACTATAATACTTTAGAATAAGAATTTTATGGAGAATTACTACAACTGTCTTATATTTGCATAGTCTTTAATACTTATTGAAAGTGTTTTCGTAGTCATTAGATTTGACAATTTTGTTTTAAAAGAATGCCACTTAACCATAAGACTCTGGATAAATATCACTTTTCTGAGCTTTAAACACCTACAAAAGAAGGGAGTTGAACTAGGGAAACTCTAGGTTCCCCTTTACCTCTAGAATCTTATCAACCTATAAATTTTCTGAACTGTGCTGTGACGTAGATAGAAAAGCTGTTAGAACCCCATTTTATTTAATGAGGCACTGTTTTCACTCTCCCAGAATGAAGATGGTTCTATTACTCCTAAGGGCTCTAGGGGTAACCCTGAAGGGTTGGATGGTATATTTCTCTAATGCCCTTGCCTCAAGTCCCTATTTTGATATATTATTGTCAATATTAACAACTATTGATTTGCATCCCAGTTTCATTTAATTAATTAGCATCAATTAGCTTTACAAAGGACTATTTACAAAAAAGCAAGAACAGAAGTACAAACATTCTTCTCCCCAAAACCTAGAGGCATACTCTCCCACATATGACCTCATTTCCTGGGGAAAGACCTCACACTTAAAGCAATTCTCATGTAGCAATTCAATATAGCTTCCTTTTACTGAGCCAGCAGTTCAACGGGGACTTTGCTTCTCACCTTATGACTTTTGGTAAATCCTAACATGGACTTCTAGACTTCTGACACTGAATAGAGACATTCATAATCTGACGCAATTTCTCTATAGCTTGAACCACCTTGTTTTCCTAAAATAAGGACCACTTTAGTAAGTTCTTGAACAGTAAAGTTATACCATAAAAGAAAGCTAAAGAAGGATCAGATCCAATTCTGCCTCTCAATGAGTAATTTGAAAAGCTGGATAGTAACAAGACTTTTGGGGGCAGAGCCAAAATGGCAGAGTAGAGAAAGCACTTAGCTGAGTTTTCTTAACATTTCCCTCCAAACAACTTAAACATAACACCTCAAATCAAATTCTGGAGTGGTAGAGTTAACAAAACATCAGGGTGAGACTTTCTTCCAGTCCAAGACAACTTAGGAGACTGGAAAGAGAGATATGTGGCAAGGGGTAGAGGCATGCTGCAAAGCCATGTGGATGAAACAGTCCCAGTGGTGGAACTAGGTGGTAGAGACAGAAGCAACAACACTTGAGAGAGCTCTCAAACTGGGAATGCAGAACTAGTTCAATATTAGGAAAACCATCAGCATAACTGTCCATATCAATAACAAACAGAAAAATCACATGCTATAACAATAGATTCAGTAGAAGCCTTTGAGAAAATATAACACCCATTCCCATTTAAAATGATGAGAAAGTATAGGAATCAATGGAGCCTTTCTTAAAATGATAAGAATATCTATATAAAACCAAGAGTAAACATTATCTGTAATGGGGATAAATGAAGCCTTCCCCATGAGATCAGGAGTGAAACAAGGATATCTGTTATCATATTATTATTGAATATTGTACTAGAAATACTAGCTATAGCAACAAGATAAGAAAAAGAAATTGAAGGAATAAAAATAGGTTTAACAGAAAGCACAACAAAGTTATTATTAAAGGATATTTATTATTCAAGGATGAGAACAAGTGACTTAAGCATAGACCAATTATATGTTTATGTAATTTATAGAGAATATTCACAGCTTATATTTAAAAAAATAAAACAATTCATCAGCATTTAGAAGAAAATAGCATGTTAGTTGAGGAAGAGAAAGGATGTGGGGGAAAAGTCCCATGAAAGTAAGAGCTACTTATTAATTTAGTAATTATTGAACAAGCTGGCTATAAGCACCATAACATGCATACTATCTTGGCTGCAAAATTTTTGACTCAGTTCTGTACTCATGGCTTATTCACATGCTGCAAACATAGTAAGAATGATAGTGTATTTGACGTTCACAAGGAAGATTGCTCTTTATTCAAAAATGCAACAAACACAGCAGTGGCAAGAATAATCTTATAAATGTGACATATTTCAGAAAAAGGTTAATCCTATTATGGTTCTGCCTCGCCTTAAATCCATTATCATCTTTCTTAGGTCAAAATATAACTTCTAAATAAAAAAGAGAGACAAATAAAAATAACTTTTTAAAGCCAATCTCCATGGTTCCACTGAAAAACAAATTAAACTCTTCATCTGGTGCATCTAATATGGATACAGTGGATAGAGTGCTAGGCTTAGAGTCAGAAAGACCTGAGTTCAAATCTGGCTTCAGACACTAGTTGTGTGTCTTTTGACAAGCCACTTAGCCTGTTTGCCTCAGACTTTCCAGTGTAAAAGGGGAAAATAATAGCACCTACCTCAGAGCTTTGTTGTTATGAGGATCAAGTGAGATAATATTTGTAAAGTGCTTGGCACATGTTAGATGCTATATAAATGCTTATTGCCTTCCCTTCCCTAATGTATGGAACCTTTTCCCATTGATACCAAAATGCCATTTGGCCTCAATAAATATAAAATTCTGAATGTCCACCAAGAAGGATAGAGACCACGGACTTTGAGCTTAAATGCAGAGATCACATTGAGCCAGTGGTTAAAGATGATACTTAAGAATACGTTGCCCTCCTTCAGTAAAGACACTTCAAATGTAAAAATCTATAGAAGATATTGAAATTCTGAAATCAAAGTTCAATTGGATAAATGTATATAAAGCAATTAATGCCTATTAAACATCATTTTTAATGTACACTTTCAAAATTGTAATTGAATTCTAACAGATTGGAAAGTACCCTGATTGGTTGTTGTCCTTCGTCTTCAAAGAGGACCAAAATGACATCGCCATTGTAAAGTGAAATTTCAGTGTCTGACTGTGGCTGATCAGACCAATACGAGCTTGGAATGCTCTACCATAGGTTGGGCACAGATAGTCTGTTTGAATTTTGGGGGTGGATATTCCAAATCTGCACATCCTACATTTACTTTGTACTATCTCAATTCTGCTTTGCTCATATAGCACAGCACCCTTTCTGATGTGGGCACGCCATGCTAAACGGTCCTGTGCCAATGTCTCCCATGTTGCACAGTCAAATCTAGAATTCTTGAGAGAGACCTTGAAACCTTGTCCTTGTATCACTTCTTCTGGCCACTATGTGATCACCTGCCCCATGCGAGTTCTCCATAAAATAGTCTTTTTGGCAAGTATACGTTTCGCATTTGAAGAACGTGGCCAGCCCATATGAGTTGTGCTCTCTGAAGCGCAGTTTGAATACTTGGCAGTTCATCTTGAACAAGCACTTCAGTGTCTGGTACCTTATTCTGCCAGGTGATGCTCAGAATCTTCCTAAGATGGTTTAAATGGAAGTGATTCAGTTTCCTGGCATGGCGCTGGTAGACTGTCCATGTTTCACAGGCATACAACAATGAGGTCAGCACAATGGCTCTGTAGACCTTCAGTTTGGTAGTCAGTCTAATACCTCTTCTCTCCCAAACCTTTCTTCAGAACCTCCCAAACACTGAGCTAGCTCTGGCAATGAGTGCGTCAACCTCATTGTCAATGTGTACATCTCTGGAAAGTACCCTACCAAGGTAAGTGAACTTATCCACTGCATTCAAAACTTCTCCATTTGTTGTAACCAATGGTTCCACATATGGATGGTGTGGTGGTGCTGATGGAGCACCTGTGTTTTCTTGGTGTTAATTATTAGGCCAAAATTAGCACAGGCAGCAGAGAATTGATCTATGCTTTGCTGCATCTCAGTTTCAGAGGCTGCATTGAGTGCACAATCATCTGCAAACAGAAAATCATGCACCAACACTCCCTCCACTTTGGTCTTGGCTTGAAGCTTAAAAAAAGTCTGAATAGCATTAACAAAACTTAGAGCTCATCATGCTGACAGCTATTAAAAGATGAAAGCTTCCATACCAAGCAGGAAAAAGACAACTGATAGACATACATATGTGATTTTATATGTGTGTGTGTATGTGTGTATGCTTATGTGTCAAACCTCCACTGAGATATTTTTTGAAATGGGCAGATATCATTTCACAAAGCAATAGTAAAGACTGATGACAGGTCCACGCCATCAGATCCATTGAGTAAACAAAAGTGGCTCACTTCTGGCCTGAGCCTATGAAATGATGAGAATCCAGAGTGGAATCAAAAGATCCTCCACAGGCAACATCTGCGCGAATCTAGCCAACAATATACTGACACAAAAGCCCAAACAAAGGACTATGTCATGCAGATTGGTTTGTGGAAATAGAAGGGCTTATGATGGCAACTTAAGAATAGGTCATTAGCAGCCCAAACTATCCACCTCTTAAGGAAGCTAAACTTAGCAATCAGTGCAAATTATGCAAGGGGATGGTAATGATTGTGCAACTGCAGGCTGTGTAAATTTAACACCAATCAAATACTTAGGAAGACATGACCTGGCAGCTACAATTATACATTAGAAACTCACTATCTTGCACAGGCATACAGACAACAAATCCACATGCCATAAATACAGATCTCAAAATACTTTAGAGAATTACAGCAACAGATTGTGCTGGAATAGAATTAGCTTATTATCCCAAACTGAGTGGTTACTCTCAATGACCAAGATATAATACTGATTTATGAATACTTTAAAAAATGATTTTTAATAGACATCACCATCAAAAATCTTCAAAATCACCAACCTAAACTGAACGAAAAGGTTTCAGAGACTCTACCAAGGAGATCAAAATCACGTTGAAAAAGAATAAGGGACACATCATTTCTTGAGTTATTTGTCACAGAAGTTATATTGAAGATGTTCTCAGTGAGCTTAAAGGGGAGAACTTATATCTTATTACTTTTATTCAACTAAAAAAAAGATGTTATTTTATCTCCCTGGGCTATTTAATAGTCTGTAGAATACTGAGAATAAAAGAATAATAGTGTAGACTTACTCCAGTACCAGTTTTAGATGAACATCATTTTAAAAGGCCATATCAAAAATAATACCACTGTAGAGTTGTAGTGTAGCAGAATGGGTAGATCACTGAATTTGAAGTCTAGAGGACAGTTTTGAATCCCACCTAGAATCACATTAACTGGGTGAATCTCCACAATTTGAGCAGTCTGAGTTGTAGATTCCTAATTCAATTCAATATGCAATTAAGTGACTATTATATGTGCCAGATGCTGCTTTAGGCAGTGAGGACACAATGATAAAAATGAAAATAGTTCCAGCCCTCAAGGGACCTACATACTATAAAAAAACAACAACACAGAAAAGTAAAGAAATATACATTGAAAATTAATAAAAAGGGGAAATTCTAACAACGTGGGGAGTAGGAAAGGGCTCCTGTAAGAAATACTACTGCTGAGCCTGGAATGGAGCTTGATACTCCAAGAAGGATGTCTGAAGAGGGAGATTATTCTGGACATATGCAAAATGTGGCTGTGGGATACAAAATGGGGCATAAAACATACATCATTATCATAAGACCTACCTCAGAGGGTTGTTGCAAGACTCTGCTCAGAGAATACATATACTACATTTTATAAGCCTTCAAGTGCTATATAAAGTCAGCTACTTAGAGCTTTGAGTCATGGTGTTAGAGCAGGTACTTAATAAATGCTCATGGATTGATTCATTGATTTCTTAGCAGCTTGCATTGAACCAGTTTTGCATGTTTTCCCCATTTGCTGCTTTTTTTTTTTGACTCTGAATTTGGTTCCTAACTTCTTAAAAAATGCTTAAGCTACTACTGGGACTCCTATTGCTACTCTCCCCAACAGCGCTACTTCAGTTTTAGTTAGTTGTTCAATTATTTCAGTCCCATCTGACTCTTCATGACTCCCATTTGGGATTTTCTTGACAAAGATACTGGAGTGGTTTGCCATTTTTTTCTCTGGTCCATTTTGAAGATGAGGAAACTGAAATAAACAGGGTTAAGCGCCTTGCTTAGGGTCATACAGCTGGTAAGTGTCTCAGGTCAGTTTTGAACTCAGAAAGATGAGTGTTACTGACTCCAGGTCCAGCACTCTATCTAACCTAGCTGACCCTGAATTACCCTTCCATGTATCCTTACTTCAACCCAATCAGCATTTATTAAGTGTCTACTATGTGTTAGGCCACTAAACTAAGTTTTAAGGATATAAATAAAGACTAAGAACCAGTCTGTTCTTCAAACTATACTTTGTAAACATGATCAAATGTGTCTGAATTTTACAAGATAATAACAAGAACATTTTATTTTCTTTAGAATGCCTCCTTTCTGGCTTCTTTTTTAGCCTGTTCATTATCTGGTTTTCTTGCCCAAACTACTTATTTTTAAAATGTAATATGTAGTCTGCTATTTTTCACTTTCTTTGCTATCATATAATATTTATTTCATTTTTCATTTCTTAGAGCACAGTAATATTTCATTTTTTAAAGTGTACCCAATTTATTCAGTTACTCCTCAATCATTGGATAGAGGACTTGTTTCCAGTTTTTCACTATTGTAGACAAAACCACAATGAATATGTACTTTTTTGCTTAGATAGCTCCCGTCCCCCTTTTGATATGTGAATACACAAAGGTTATATGATTTTATCAGTCTGGGAACTCCCTTTACCCCAGAGATCACTTTAAGTCTGTGACTCAGTAGATAAGTCTGAGGGAGTTGCATAAGGTACCTAGAGATTAAGTGACTTGCCCAGGGTCACCTCATTAACAAGAGCCAGAGGATGGTTATGAAACTTAGGAAACCAGGTCTCTTTGACTTCCAAGCCAGTAATCTATCCATTATATGACATTTTCTTCTCTTCTTAGAAAATAATCCTAGCAGTGAGAACCCTAAGTCAAATGTCTAACATTTATTTTATATTGCCAGAGTGAATTCCAAAACACTCTAATTCATAGCTCTATCAATAATGCGATTCATATGCCTTTTTCACAACTCCACCAATATTTTCTTGTTTTTCTTTTGACAATTAAATAGTATAGGGTTATAGCTATGGTTTTTAAAAAAATTACTAATTAAAATTTAGTTTTAAGGTAGTTAATATCAATCTCTTCCTTGATGATACTTATTTCTATTATTTGTTCTATTATTTTCTATTATTCTCCTTTGTTTCAGTTGTGGGAATCACATTTTAAAAGCAACATTGAGCAACAAGATATATATCCTGAGAAGGGCAAGCAGCATGATGAGGTGATTACAGACCATTCAACCCCTCAGCTTTACAAATGAAGACACTGATGCCCAGGGTAATGGAAGTAATTTGCCTAAGGTCATATAGTAAATGGCAAAACCAGGTCCTGTTTTAGGGCAGGTCCTCTGACTTCAAACTGAGTGTTTTGTTGCACTATGTAGCCTAGAAGCTGGGACTCACAGACCTGCTCATGGTCACATAGCTCTTGATCACATGGTAAAGAGATTTAAACTCAATTCTTTCCTTACTCCATCTTCCATGTTTGAAGGAGCTTGCCTTATTTATCCTGGTGAAGACTTAAGTGACTTAGCCAAGGATAAAATTACTATCATTGAATATTCAAAAGGATGTCAAGTGGAAGAGGTAATAAACTGATTCTGCCAGTATCCAGAGGAGAGAACAAGGACCAGTACCAGAAATTACAGTAAAGTTCACTATAAGGAAGAATAACCTGACAATTTGAGGTATTTAAAGATTCAATGCACTGCTTCCTAGGGGCAACTAGGTGGTGAGGTGGATAGAGCACCAGTGCAGGAGTCAGGAGGACCTGAGTTCCAATCTCACCTCAGACACTTGACACTCACTAGCTGTGTGACCTTGGGCAAGTCACTTAATCCCAATTGCCTCATCCTGGGTCATCTCCAGTCATCCTGATGAATATCTGGTCACTGGATTCAGATGGCTCTGGAGGAGAAGTGAGGCTGGTGACCTGCACAGCCCTCCCTCACTCAAAACAAAGTCAAGGGCATGTCATGTCATCATTTCTCTGATGGCATGGTCTTCTTCAGCAACAAAGGATGAACACACACGCTGCTTTCTAGAGTACTGAGTTTCTTCTCTTTGAGGGTATTCTGTGTTCGTCCTTCATTTCAAAGAAGACCATGACATCAGAGAAATGGTGACATAACTTGCACTTGACTTTGTTTTGAGTGAGGGAGGGCAGTGCAAGGTCACCAGCCTCTTTCCCCTCCTGAGCCATCTGGATCCAGTGACCAGATATTCATCAGGATGACTGGAAATGGCCCAGGATGCAAGGGGAGACCTTGGCCTCTTTGGGCTTTCACCTATGCAGGTCCTCACTTAGGGTGAGGTAAGGCCCATACAGCAAATAGGCCTGTTTAAGAAGTAGTTGGGGAGTGGTCCCTTTAATAGATGTTGGATGACCACTTATTGAGAACACTGCAAAGGGGATTCATGCTTCAGATAGGAATTGGATTATATGACAACTTGCATGTTTTCTCCTTTATTAGAATGTGAGCTCCTTGAAAACAGGGACTTTTTTTTGTCTTTTTTTGTATTCCCAATGCTTAGCCTAGTGTGTTATATGTAGTAAATGCTCAATAAATTCTTGTTGATTTGACTTGACCACTAAGGACCCTTCCAACTCTAAATTTAGAAGTTGGGAGGCTAACCTCTTCTCCATCTCTAACTAGCCAACTGACCATAAGCAAGCGTGATGAGAGGTTACATGGTAAAGTAGAAAAGATAGAGCTATATTTAGAGTCAGAGAACCTGAGCTAGAAGCCCAGCTCTGCTGCTAACTCTCTCTCTCTAGGTGACTTGCCCAAAGTGATGGGATGAGGATTTCTGATTCTAGGTTTCACACTCTACCCACTGTTGCACGTAGTTTCCTGATTTGTAAAATGAGATGATTGGACTAGATGACTCCTAAGGGCCTTTTTGATTCAAAATCTATGATAGTATGGTAAATTGTGTACTCTCAATTACTGTTTCAATTTTAGCATCTGTAAGATGGTCTATATTAAGAGATTAGGAGATAGATATTTAAATAGACAGATAATTGGATGGATAGATGGATGGGTAGATACTCCCAAGTTTGACACTAGGGGAGAAATGTTCTAAAAAACTAAATAGTGTAGCTATCCTCAATGCCAATGTAGTAGGTAGGCTTCTGGATGAAAGTCACTTTTCCACCCACAGTCATGATGAAATATCTTTTAGTCTCACTGTCTGAAGAGAGGCTCATAGTTGCTTAACTCTCTTCCACTTCATGTTTGCCCAATCAAATCAGGCATTCAAAAATATAATTTCAGAAAGGAAATGAGAAAGAAATTGCATTTCTGTCCCTAACATAGGAGGGAACTTAATCTTTCCATGGGAAAAAAAGGGGAATAAGGTGGGGTAGGGGGGCTGAGAGCTGCAAGATAATTGAGAAGAGCAGGAAATGTAGCAAAGCCAAAGTTAGATGTCAAGTGAGGTATTGTCCACTTCAGACAATTTCATGTAAGGAGAAAGTGAGAATGGGTTAATAGAAAGGAAGAAAAGAAATAGAGTGGGAAAACAAAGAAATAAAAGAAAGGGAGATTGAGTGTGAAGTGTGTAACTATTGAAAGAGAAAGGAGATTATCAGGAAAATACATGTAAGGCTTTGTGGTGAGACAAGTGGGTGGAGGCCAAGGGAGAGATGAGATGAGGAAGAAAAATTTGTTTAAATAATGAAGAAAAACAGTGTGGAAACCAGTGAATGTCATAATAGGGAATGTTATCTTCATTAGAAAATGTGGAAGTCTGTCTTGTGGGTCAGGACATTGGTATTATTTCTGATATAACACCAAAACAAATGTAGCTGCAGCCCATTATGTTCTGCTAAGATACTGGCCTATCTCCTTAACTGCTTAACATTCAAAATGGTGAGGATTCCTATTGCCATTTCATAATGAACAGGAAATATCATGACCTAAACACTGGCAGGGTTAAGTGTAGTGACAAGAGAGAAACCTACAGGATGAATAATGGGCCAAACTGCTCATCAATCTGATTTCAATCTCCTTAACATTTAGAAACCATCCTTTTCCGCTCTCCTCTCCTCCCTCTCTCTCTCCCCCCCCCTTCTCTCTCTCTGCCCTTCTCTCCTTTTCCCTTCCCCTTTTTCTGTGCTCTCCCTCTTTTTCTGTCTTTCTTCCTCCTCTCCCTTACCCTTTCTCTCTTCCTCCCTCTCTCCCTTTTTTTCTTTTCCTCCCTTGCTCACTCTTTCTATCTGTGGCTGTCTCCTTTTTTCTCTACCTCTCTCTCTTCTAGATGCCTCACACCTCCTTCTCATATATTAGTACGTATATAAAATGTGCATTCATTCACTCAACAATACACCTGACAACTAAACTGGATGCAATTGAATGTTGTCTAAAGACATCCTGGAGGTAATTTATATTTTTGTTTTTAATATTCTAAGTAGACTCTTCTTTAGGTGCCAACAATCATCTTAGCTTCAGCTGGAACTGTTGGAAATTTGGTGAGCTTCCTTAGAAACCTGAAGGTCAGACCTGGTTCACAGCATATTTCATGGAGGTTTGCAATCCTTTCACTAAGGCTGAGATGGATTTCAGTTGAATTGCATGCTTGGGCCAAGTTTCAAGTGAGCCTGGGGTAGCTTTTTCAGGTAGGAGTCAGGTGAAACTTGACGGGTCCAGCTCAGTTTTGCTTTGAGTTTCTTTTGGGTTTGCTTTGAACCTGACACTCAAAGTGAAACTCAGGAGATCTGAACCAGTTGCAAACTCAGACCCCAAAAGTAGGCTTTTGGAGGCAACCCTTGCAAATTGGAAATGCTGAGTATACAACTCCGATGGGCTGCTTTGGCTTGTTTATCCCTCTGGAAAAAAGGATTTTTTTTTTTAAAAAAAGCACTTAATCTGTGGATTTAGTCAATGAATATAAGGTATCATAAGACTGGGTGTTCACTGACCCAGTTAAGGCCACCTCTGCCAAGCAAGATAGGCAAATTATCATGGTGACAGATCACTAAGCAGAGATCGAGGAGTGGCAGGGTTAATGTCTACTTGCTTTCTGGTATGGTTCAACTCTATTTAAGACACATTTAAAGTCAGAATTAAGGCTTTCTCCTCAAAAGCCAGAATAATTGTTGATGTAGAGAATTACTAGTGTCTACCCAACTTGTTGCCTCCAAATTATGTTGTCTTTAGTACCATAAATTGAGGCCCAGAGAAGTTAAGTGACTTGTCTGTGGTCAGACAAGGAGTATTTGATGAAGAAAGGATTTGTACCCAGGCTCTTCTACTCCAGAACCAATGCTCTTTCCACTGTTTTGAAGTTTCTTACTTTGTACAGCTTTTAAGTCTGCTTGCATGTATATATTCTTTTTCACCTAATATAATGTAAACCACCTGAGAGCAGGGACCATTTTGTTTTTCTATTTGCATTTTTAATGTCCAAAAATACCTGGTATATTAGTAAGTGCTTGTTGGTCATTGATTAACTAATTGAGTTATATGAGAAAAATGTCTCATTTTTGAATGAAAGAGAAAAAACAATTAATTCTACCTAACCATACACATGGAAAGGAAGAGGGAAAAAAAAGACTGAAGGAGACAAAATTCTTTAAAAGAGAAGGAATACTATGCATAAAGATGAGCTAATTGCCAGGGTAATTTACAAAATATGATTTTGACTTCAATGGGGGTCGATGCTGGTATAGACGAGTTTAATTCACTCTTGGCAAACAGGACTGAATACTTAATTAAACTCAAAAATGAAGAGGTTTTTTTTTTTTTGAGAAAGGAAACAGAGCTGACAGAATTTTGGCATATCAACAAAAGCAATAAGCACAAAGAAAAAAAGCATTAGTCAAAATAAAGATCAAGAGAAGATCAAAAATAAATTGGCTTAGATCCAGGAAACATTTGCTACATTTTCCGAAGGACTCTGTTCTTCTTGAGTATATAGAACAGAAAGAACTGACTGATCTTTACCTAAAGGATAGTTACCATCCTGCATGTGAATGATTAGATCCCCTTAGAGCTGTTGAGGAAGTGGTGAATACACTCAATACATGTATAGTCATTGAGGAAAAATTGTTTTAACACACCCACGATGGCTTAATCTAAACCTGAAGCCGGTTGGGGAATTCTCTAAAGATGGTCAAAGAGAACCAGTGTTACTAAGTACTTTTTCTTGAAAAATTCTTTGAAATGCTATTTTTAATACAGAAAACAGCCAGATTCTCCTTTGGCATTCTGGAAGAGACATTAACCCTTTCAGTTTCCAAGAGACATTAACCCTTTCAGTCTCCAAGGTACCTAATGATTGACTTTACTCTGGTCACTTAATCTGTGTTTAGGCTTAAGAAGCCAATCAAGAACACTGGCAGAATTAGAATGCCTGGGCTGTCATCTCAATGAATAAAAAAAAACAATTATGAATCTCCTACAATGTACCAGGCACTCTTCTAGGCACTGGCAATTTGTCCTACATGTGCGTGATATATATTTTGCTAAGAATTTTTGTGGTTTTTGTTCGGTTTTTCTTGTCATGTCTAACTCTTCATGACCATTTGGCATTTTCTTGGCTAGATACTGGAGTGGCTTGCCATTTCCTTATCTAGTTCATTTTACAGATGAGCAAACTGAGGCATCCAGAGTTAAGCGACTTGCTCAGGATCACACAGAGAGTAAGTATCTGAGGTCAGATTTGAACTGAGAAAAATGTCTTCCTGACTGCAGGCCTGGGATTCTATCCACTGCGCCATCTAGCTGCCCCAGCTAAAATAATTACTTATATTTTTAAAGATGCTTTCTTGCCTTATCCTCCCCCCAAAACCAAGTCTCCACGTAATTTCTCAGCCATTTCTAAACAATACCACCTAAACAATTCTCATTCTCATTCTTCAGTGGTCTGTAGTCTTTGCCCAGCACATAGTATATGCCAAGTGTTGCTGCCTTCTGCTCTCATGATTATTGCTAGTGGCTCAAGGCATGGCTCCACTGGATAAGTGGTCATGGAGTCCCTCTTGGTTTTTAACTCATTTGAAGTCCTTAACTGGAGTGTTCTTCATAGGAGGCATAAACCCTTGAAGAATTCTTTTAGCTTAAAACCCCAGAACTTTCCCTGCCATAGCTCTTTTGGAAAGCAGAAGCTCTAACACACTCACTAATAAGGAATTTATCTGTTAGTCTGTTGTTTTCTTTCTTTGGAAAGCCTTGGCTAGAATGAGTTTTTCTTTCCAAAAAGGGTTCTTTGCTCCAGACCATACTCTTTGGAACAATGCCAGTTTCTTTTTCCAGCCCATTAGTGTCCTCAAGGTTAATTCTATTCATAAATACCCTATTTCCAGGTCACTGAAACCTATGCTTCTCTATTAGCAACTACTCTTGTTTAGGACTAGAAAAATCTATATAGCTTGCTGCTTAATTTTTGCATGCAAAACTGCTCAATTAACTTTTTCTGTTATCCTCCCATTAACTGCCAAGGACCCTCAGGGTCTGCAGTCCCCAGTTCCTTGATTCCACCTCTTGTGCTCTGCTATTCTGCTATACAGGGAGGGGGAAAGAAGCACCTGAACAAAATTAAATCCAAGGATAATGTCGTGGTCTCCCTCTTGCCTAAAGACATTCCTGGCCTTTTTATGGGGCCAATGATAATCTTCTTTATTTTTGTTTTAGCATCTTCTGGATTACCTGTAATCCAAAATGACACATTTTGTAAATAGAGCATTTGTCAACGGAATCAGATCAACAATGTTACTCTATCCATGAAATTTCTTCTACAGATTACATTTGACAATCCAGGACATTCAGTCACTCATGTATAATTGGATGGAAATGGTGAAATAATTTCTGATTTCACTTTCTAAGTACTAGGTTCTTAAATAGTAGTGCCTTTTTTTACTATTAGGCCAGTTTTATAAAGTTGCTATTTTCTTTAGTGCTTTTGTGCCTCTTTGAATCAAGCTATTAACTCTCCTTTCATAACTTTCTTGAGTCACTTTCATTTCTTTTCCTACTTTTTCCTCTACCACTCATCACTTTCTTCAGTTCTTCTAGGAATTCTTGTTGGGCCTGTGTCCAATTAACATTTTTTCTTTGTGGTTTTTGCTTCCTACTTACAAGCCAGTTTCTGGGGGGACTGAGGAATAGAGACCCCCAAGTAAGAATGGTAATAGTGAAGGTCCTCAATTTACCCCTTTCAGATGTAATTATATCTAACTAAAAAAATAAACAAAAAAGGAAATGAAGGACCTCAATAAATATTTAGAAAAGTTAGATATATGAAGGAATATACCTATTCTTAGCCATATATGAAAACTTCACAAAAATTAGATTATTTTTTATTATTATTATATTTATTATTATTATTAGATTATTAAATTATTAGGTTATAAAACCTTCAAAAATGAAGAAAAGCAGAAATATTAAATGCATCTTTTACTGATGACAATGTGACAATGAAATAAAAATAATATTCAATAAAAGGCCTTTGAAGTAAAAATTAAAAGTTAATTGGAAACTAAATAACTTAATCTTCAGGGGAGCAGAACCCAACTTTAATATAAAGGTCAGAGACAAGAAGTAGGCTGGAAAAATGAGTGAAACAATGACCAAAAAAAACTTGAGCATAAAAACTACTGTGGTGGCAAGGGGTAACAATCATGATCTCAGACAAAGCAAAAGCAAAAATAGACTTAATTAAAAGATACCATCAGGAAACTAAATTTTCCTAAAAAGCACCATGAATAATGAAGTATTATCAAAAAATTTTGCAACACTTCTCTGACAAAGGCTTCTTTTCTCAAATATGTAGGGAACTGAATCAAATTTATATATTTAAAAAAAGTCATTCCCCAACTGATAGTCAAGGGACATAAAGAGGCAATTTTCAGAAGAAGAAATCAAAGTTGTCTTTAGTCACATGAAGAAAATTACTATTGATTAGAGAAATGCAAATTAAAACAGCTCTGACAAATGTTGAAAAGGATGAGGGAAAATAGATACATTAATGGACTACTGATGAAATTATGAACTGGTCCAACCTTTTTGAAGGACAATTTGGAATTATATCCAAAAGGTTATAAAACTGTGCATATCCATTTGATGCAGTAATAACACTACTACATCTTCACTCCAAAGAGACCAAAGAAAAAACAAAAGGACTTATACGTACAAAAATATTTCTAGCAATTTTTCTGTGGTGACAAAGAGTTGGAAACTTAAGAGAATGTGCATCAATTGAGGAATGGCTGAACAAGTGTGGCATATATGGAATATAATAGTATATTACATACAGTATAATAGTATGTTATAATTATTATGTATAATATATGTAATTATTATATATAATAATTATAAGTTATTATAATTATTATTTAGTATAATAGTATATGGAATATAATAGTATTCCATAGTACATGGAATACTATGTGCTATAAGAAATGATAAGAGGGATGACTTCAGAAAAACATGGGAAAACCTATATGAATTGATATAAAAAACTAGGAGATCATTTTACCCAGTAACAGCAATATTATAATGATGATCAATTGTGAAAAATTTATCTAGTCTGATCAATACAATGATCCAAGAGAATTCCAAAGGACTCATGATGAAAAATATTAACCACTTCCAGAGAAAGAATTGATAAACTCTGAGTGTAAATTGAAGTGTAGTTTCTCCTGCTTTCCATCCCCCCATACGACTAATATGAAAATATATTTTTCATGATTTCACATGTGTAATTGATATCTTATTGCTTACTTTCTCAGTGGATAGGGGAGGGACCACAGGGAAAGAGAAAATTTAGAACTCAATTTTCTAAAAAGAATCTTAAAAAAATAAATATTAAATATTTTTTAAAACTACTAGAAGGCATAGGAATAAACTGAGCTTTACTTAAAATGATAAGTAGTATCCAAACCAAGAACTGGCCTAATCTCTAATGTGATTATAAGCTAGAAGTCTCTCCAGTAATATCATGGGTAAAGCAAGGATGCTCATTATCTCTGTTATTATTCACCTTATGGTAGAAGTGCTAGCTATAGCAATAAGACAATAAAAAGAAATTTAAGGAATAAATCATAAACAAAGAGGAAACAAAATTATTACTTTTGCAAATAATATAATCATTTACTTAGAGAATGCTAGAGAGTACACTAAAATACTAATTAAAATAATTAACAACTTCAGCAAAGTTGCAGAATGCTAAACCACCAGCATTTCTGCATATTATCAGAATAATACAATAGAAATCAATATTTTAAAATAACCACAGAGAGCAAAAAAAAAAGTGAGAATCTATCTGCCAAGACACACAGGAATTATTTCAACAAAAATGAAGATAGATTTAAATAAATGGAGAAATATTAATTGTTCATGAGTAGGCCAAACCAGTATCGTAAAAAAAGGATAATACTATTTAAATTAGTTAATTATTCAGTTCTTATCAAACTACCAAAGGAATACTTTATAGAGAAAGAAAAATAACAAAATTTGTTTGGAGAAATAAAATATTAAGACTACCAAGCAAATTAATGAAAAAAGTGGGAAGGAAGGAGATCCAGAGTACCAGATCTCATATTGTACTACAAAGCACTTATCATGTAAACAGTTTGGTCTTGGCTAGGAAATAGAGAGATTGATCATTGGAACAGAATGGGTGCACAATATTTAGAAGCAAATGAACACACTAGCTTAGTGTCTGATAAATCCAAAGATCCCTGTCAATGGGGTCAGCATTTGTATGGGGTCAGAAATCAGTATTTGACAAAAACTACAGGGAAAATTGAAAAGTAATCTGGCTGAAACTAGGAATAGACTCACATCTTGCACCATATACCAAGTCAAGCTCTACATGGGTACAAGATAGAAATAAAGATTAATATCATAAAGAAATCACAGGAGCCTTCACTTAACTTGTCTTCCTTTCCCTTCCCTTTCCTTCCTTCCTTTCTTTTTTCTTTCTTTCCTTTTTTTTAAACATGGTAAATATTGTCATTTGTTTTCCTTGATTGCATATATTTGTAATGGGTTTTATTTTTCTTGCCTTCTCACTGACTGGGGGTGGGAGGCTGGGAGATGAAAGAGAGAGAATTGAAAACTGAAAACAAAATAAAATTGAATTCAAGAATATAGTGGAGCAAAAAGAACTCAACAGCTCTGTGAGGAAATAAATATTTTAAAAGGTTAAAGATCAGGGGAAAATAAGAAATTGTTAAGGTACCTACTAACAAAAAAAATACTGGCCTGGAAAAGAGGTTGAGTAGGGATAATTTAAGAACTGTTCAAACATTGCAGTTGTGTCTGACTCTTCAGGACCCCATGGATCTCTGTCCATTGAAGTTTTCTTCACAAAGATAATGGAGTGGTTTGCCATTTCCTTCTCCAGTGGCAAATAGAAGTTGAGTGACTTGTCCAAGGTCAAATAGCTAGAAAGTTTCTGTGACTGGCTTTGAACTAGGATCTTCTTGTTTCCAAACCCAGAGTTCTATCTACCGTGCCACCTACCTGACTCATAGTTTAAGAATTAGATACCCTAAATTAATATCATCTCCAAACAAAAACCCTGGATATTATTTCAAGAAATCATGGAAGAAGAGGAAAGAAAACTCAACTCTGTGTGGATGTATTGGAACCAGACACCAACGTGGAAATAGCAAAAAACTTATTGATCACTTTCAGAAAGAAATCCCAATACCTAGGAATTTCATACCTAAACTTTGAGCTCCCAAATACAAAAAAAAAAAAAGATATTATGAGCAGTTAGAAAAAAAGAGTTCAAATAACAAGGAACCAGTCAAGGGTTCACAAGACTTAACATCAGCTATTATAAAGCACAGAAAATCTTAAAGTACATAATAAGATGGAAGGAGAAGAAAAGAAAGAGGCTTAAGATTAGAAAACACTTGTTAACTGCAACTAAATAGACATTCTATAGAGCAAATTAGAAATGATATGCAGATATGAAATGGGTTATTAGGAAGGATGGTGGGATTGAGGAAAATGAAAATATAACAATTTTTTGGATTGGGGTTACTGTTACTAAAAAGAAAGAGTATTAGTTTAGACAGAGTATCTGTCATTGGATGGGTAGCAGCTTACTAAGGAAGGAAGATTAGAAAGTTTGTCATCATCTCATGGAATCTTGAGATGGATGGTTTTGCTGTGTTTTATGAGAACTCATGAAGCCTGCATGAGCAGGAGAAATATATCTTTGGAGGCCTAAGAGCCCAGCCATGAGCCAGAAGGAGTTTTATTTCAGGCCAGCTTCCTGGCAGGAACCAACAAGCTTCATACAGGCTTAAGTCTTTAAGTAAAGGTGAGACTTAGGAAAATTGGCTTAGAAAAGTAGAGATGGGAAGGTATTCTCAGCAGTGGAAATGACATGGAGATCTCTGCCCTCCCCATCCCCCTTCAGAAATGAATGAGTCATGTTCAGGGAGACTTGATCACTTTGACTGGAGTACAGAGTTATTTCTCTTCTTTTATCTGCTGGCTTCAAATACCTTCAGGATGGGAAAGAGACTAGTGTGGTCTGCAGAACTTGCTGCCTTCCCAATGTAGCTTCCACGCATTCCTTATTCTGGAGAAGGATTTTAGGATTCAGAATTGAAAAGGAATCACAGACAATCTGGAGAAACTGAAGCAAAGAATGCACATGCAGTTAGTCTGCAGAAAAACCTCTGCATTGCTACCAATGAGACATGGCCTCCCCAGGTGATGTTTCATGCCTTTGCAGACATTTACTTCTGACTATAAATACCTATAACTTTAGTTTTAAAATGCCTTCATTGTACGAAAACAACAGGTCTGGATCAAAACATAAGATAATATAAATATTAATAGCACTGACATTTTAGATTGGGATCTCATGATAAGCTCTTTTCTGCACATCATTACTAGATCTATCAAGGCATCTATCACCCTACAACTTCCATTGCTGCTATGAAGATTGTGGCTGTAGAAGACAGTAGGTGGGGGGTGGGGAAGGAAGGGAGGATGGCATCCTCCAGCTAAAAATGGTTGTTTATTTCTTTTTATGATTCTGGAGGGTGGATTCTATGACATTGGTCTTATGGATGTCTTTGACATTGACAGGTATGACAAATAATTGAGATCATTATTTGCCTAACTTGAAATCAAAATCTTTAGACTCAAGCATGAACCTTGCTACTTGCTGTAATGGCAAGTAAAATAGGATCTTTTGCTGTTTTTGCTTTAGTATAATCAAGTATAATGCCTCTATTTGAATGTGATTGGGGAGGATCTTTTCTACTCATTGATGGGCCTGCCTATAGTGGGAAGTTTGATTAGAAGACTTGTTTTTTAGAAGGGTCTCAAGTACCTTTTGTTTTTTCTATTGAGGCACTGGGTCAGAAGGTTATGCCCCCTGGCTCTGAAAAGTGGATAAATACTCTGAGGGTGAGATTTTACTTTGGGGCTCAGTTTTTGTAAGAAGGTTTGGGTGCTAGATATGGACTCTGAGAAGTCATTTTAAGGAGCCTTCCCGCTGTGAGAACTCAGATGTCATGCTTCCCTCTCTGGTAACGATGGTCAGACAGCTGTACCTGTCTATTGAATTGTGGTCAGGCAGAGAAAGCCATGTCTGTTGATTACTTTGGGGTTTACTGACTAGAAGTGTTTGTTTGTCCAGATGAGGACACTAGGAAGCCACTAAGGAATTCCATCCCCCCCCTCCACTTGAGAACCCTGATGTCGTGCTTCCCTCTCTGGTAACTATGGTCAGATAGTTGGGGTCCAATTGTCTGTTGAATTCAGGCAGAGGAAGCCATGTCTGTTGATCTTTTGATTTCTCTATATTTTCTTTGAAATTCAGGGTGCTGACTCCCTGAACTAACTGAATGATATATGTACTTGGTTGTTAACCCCTTGAAAGTTGCTCTCCTTTTATGAATGCAGATCTAAGAACCTGTGATAGCAGCCTTCCCCCAAGCCGTGTATGTTGGGGTGTTTACTTGCTAAGCTTTTCTTGGATTGTTTCTGGAGGACACATGATTTTGACTCTGCTTCTATCTAGTTTTGTTCCCCTTGCTTCTTTTCCAGCTCAACCATTTTCTGCCCTATTTCGATCTTTAAGTAGGATACTACCCTTTCATATGTGAACAGTTTTGTTGTATAATGGAAAAGAGAAAAGAACATCTACATAAGAAAAATAATAAAATCTACTTGTGAAGGAAGTTTCTCAGATAAAATATTGAGTATAAATACAGATTTTTCTGAGGACCAGAGAATTGCTCCTGAGATGGATATATTGAGAGGATCTATTTGAAAGCATAGCAATGACTGAGGTAATGATGGCAGGAGAGTGTTGCTTGGTATTACATGCACAGTGTGGATTCATTTGTATGTTACCATTTTTAGAGTTTTCAAGTTCATCACAAACACAATTATAAATCAAATAACTGTTGAGGGTCTACAAAAACATTATTCCTTGAGTTTTACTCATAAGGTAAAGCTGAGGGTGGCAAGGTGGCACAGTGCCAAGCCTCAAGTCAGGAGTTCCTGAGTTCAAATCTAGCCTCAGACATTCATTAGCTATGTGATCCTGGGCAAGTCACTTAATACTGCTTGCTTTAGTTTTTTCATCTGTAAAGTGAGCTTGAGAAGGAAATGGCAAACCACTCCAGTATCTTTGCCAGCATAGCCCCAAATGGGTCATGGAGAGTTGGACATAACTGAAAACAACTCCACAATAACACCAACAACAAAGATGAGTTACACTGATCAAATAAGAGGGTTTGATTTGAAAAGCATTACAGGAAGTTAAGCCAGCAGGAGCTGGTTAAAAACCAAGAGGGGGGTGGTTAGGAAGCCAGCAGGAAGAGAAGCTTTGAGAAGAAGGTATAGGACAAGAGACTCAGAGTAATGAGCCAGAGTGATCTAAGCACAAGAGGAGTCACAAAAATCTGGGGAGAGAAATAGTAGAAAGCTTCCAGCTGAGATAGCTGAGTCTTCAGCTGCCTTACTAGGAACTTAATAATTAGAGGAGAGGTGTTGCTCTTCTAATTTGCTAGAGAATGACTGGAAGAGCTAGTGGAAACTCATTGACTGAAAGCTTAATCCCACCATTTTCTCAAAAGCTATTTCTGGTGCCCTCCAAAATCTGAGAAAGAGGAAACCTTTCAGTGTGTTGAGCTCTACTCCCCTCTCTGGTTTGAAATGGAGAAGCAGAAGAGAAAAAAACAGGCATCACATGTAGCTTGCTGTGAGCTCTGCTTTTATGAGAGAAGAGGCTTGGTGCCAATTGGACAATTTTTAACATTTGTTTTTAAAACTTTGAGTTCCAACTTCTCTCTCTTCCTCCCTCCCCACCCATCCCCACTGAGAAGACAAGCAATTCAATATAGGTTATACATGTGTAGTTATGCAAAAGAGTTCCATAAAAATCATGTTGTGAAAGACTAACTATATTTCCCTCCATCCTATCCTGCCCTCCATTTATTCTATTCTCTCTTTTGACTTTGTCCCTCCCCAAAAGTGTTTTCTTCTAATTATCTCCTCATCCTATTTGCCCTCCCTTCTATCATTCCCCTGACTTATCCCCTTCTCCCCTACATTCCTACAGTGTAAGATAGATTTTCATACCAAGTTGAGTGTGTATGTTATTCCCTCCTTAAGCCAAATATGATGAGAGTAAGCTTTATTTTTTCCCTCTCACTTCCCCCCTCTTCCCCTCCATTGAAAAAGCTTTTTCTTGCCTCTTTTATGAGAGATAATTTGCCCCATTCTATTTCTTCCTTTTTCCTCCCAATATGTTCCTCTCTCACACCTTAATTTTATTTTTTTAGATATTATCCCTTCTTATTCAACTCACCCTGTGCCCTCTGTCTATATGTGCACAAACCCTCCAACTACCCAAAAACTGAGAAAAGTCTCAAAAGTTACAAATATTATCTTTCCATGTAGAAATGTAAACAGTTCAACTTTAATAAGTCCCTTATGATTTCTCTTTCTTGTTTACCTTTTCATGCTTCTCTTGATTCTTGTGTTTGAAAGTCAAATTTTTTATTCAGTTCTGGTCTTTTCATCAAGAATGCTTGAAAGTCCTCTATTTCATTGAATGACCCTTTTTCCCCCTGAAGTATTATACTCAGTTTTGCTGGGTAGGTGATTCTTGGTTTTAATCCTAGCTCCTTTGACTTCTGGAATATCATATTCCAAGCCCTTCGATCCCTTAATGTAGAAGATGTAAGATCTTGTGTTATCCTGATTGTATTTCCACACTACTCGAATTGTTTCTTTCTGGCTGCTTGCAATATTTTCTCCTTGACCTGGAAACTCTGGAATTTGGCTACAACATTTCTAGGAGTTTTTCTTTTCAGATTTCTTTCAGGAGGTGATATGTGGATTCTTTCAAATTTTATTTTTACCCTCTGGTTCTAGACTATCTAGAATTGATAATTGATAATTTCATGAAAGATGCCATCTAGGTTCTTTTTTTGATCATGGCTTTCAGGTAGTCCCATAATTTTAAAATTGTTTCTCCTGGATCTATTTTCCAGGTCAGTTGTTTTTCCAATGAGATATTTCACATTGTCTGCTATTTTTTCATTCCTTTGTTTCTCTTTTATAATTTCTTGATTTTTTCATAAAGTTATTAGCCACCATCTGCTCCATTCTAACCTTTAAGGAATTATTTTCTTTAGTGAGCTTTTGGACTTCCTTTTCCATCTGGCCAATTCTGCTTTTTAGGGCATTCTTCTCCTCATTGGCTTTTTGGATTTCTTTTGCCATTTGGGTTAGTCTTTTTTAAAGCGTTATTTTCTTCAGCATTTTTAGGTCTCCTTTAGCAAGTAGTTGACTCCTTTTTCATGATTTTCCTGTATCACCCTCATTTCTCTTCCCAATTTTTGCTCTACTTCTCTTACTTGGTTTTCAAAATCCTTTTTGAGCTCTTCCATTGCCTAAGACCAATTCATATTTTTCTTGGAGGCTTTGGATGGAGGACCTTTGACTTTATTTTCTTCTGTTTGCACTCTTTGGTCTTCCTTGTTACCAAAGTAAGGTACTACTGTCTGATTTTTTTTCCTGGTTTTTGCTCATTTCCCCAGCCATTTACTTGATTTTTAAGCTCTTTGTTAAGGTAGATCTCTGCTTCCAGTGGGGATGGGGGGGTGTACTGTCAGACACTCGATTCTCCCACAATCTGTGGGCCTAGAGTTCCAGAAACAGTCACTGTCTCTGCCCCTGCTGCTGCTCTGGCTTCTGTGGGTTCCTCTGGTTCCTCCCCCCTCTGCCACCCTGGGGCTGGGGCAGGACCACTCCAGTCTCCCACACTGGTCCCACAGGCTTTTTCCACTGACTTTTCAATTTGTCCTTGGCATTTGGGGAGCCTAAAGTCTGGAAACCACCACAGGTGTGAGATATTCAGTCTCCCCAAGGCCTGCTCAAATCCTGTCTGTGCCAGCATTGCCCGCACTGGACTGTGCTCTGCTCCCAGTGTGGTGTGATAGACACTTCCCAGTGACCTTCCAGGCTGTCTTGGGCTGGTGATTTGCTTCACTCCATCATTCTGTGGGTTCTACAGCTCTAGAATTTGTTTAGAGCCATTTCTTATGGGTATTTGGCTGGGCTTGGTGGAGCTCTCTAGAAAGTCCCTGCTGTTACTCTGCCATCTTGGCTTCACCTTGCCTCAGTTTTTTCTTCTGTAAAAGGAGCTAGAGGAGGAAATGGTAAGCCACCCAAATGTGGTTATGTAGAATCGGACATGACTGAACAACAAAACCATAAAGAAAACTTTTCGGTTTTGATCCTTGTGAGTCTATATGCTTAGAAAAGGAGCTGAAGGACTCCCCTTGGATAGAGGCGAAATCATCTGGGGGGGGGGGAGCTTAAAGAGCCTTAGAGGAAAGTGAGAGTTCCTCAGAGTGGACCTGAGTCTTCCATATTTGGAAGGAGTCCCTGACAAAAATTCATGTTCCTCCTTGATTGATGTGTAAATTTTCATCCCTTTCCAGGACTCTAATGTGATGGATTTTATTTCAAGATGGGGTATCCTGCTCTCTCTCTCTCTTTCTTTCTCTCTCTCTCTCAGGAAATGAAGAACTCTAGGCATTCTTCATTAGCCTATATTTTGCTGTGGGCAGTGATCCAAAGTTAGAAATATAGCCAAAGTTCATCAGAAGGAGGGTGAGGAGAGCTAAGAGTGATCTATGGTACCAGATTAGGTTAATCCCATTTGTATCTGAGAGTGACCCTTGAGACTTCTCCCTTTTCATCTTCTCTGAAATGATACCCAAGAAGCACTATGATTTTTTAGCAATGTTTTTAAAGGCGTATATGCAACCATCATCATATTTTATATAGCATGAATCTGCAAGAGATGCTTAATATTTAGTTAATAAAATTGAAATTTGAAAAGGATTTCTCTTAGAAAGATTGTAACAAAACAAAAGAACCTAATTGGGGATACGGAAGTGAGATTTGAGATTTGCTCCAACAGAAATTTAAGACACCCTACATTACTTACATTCCTCTGAGGAAAAAGGTGGAGAAGGAAGTAGGCAAAGTAGGAGCTGTGATGGGCAAGAGGGGAACAGACAGGTGAGAATTGGGATTTGGAGCAATTTTCATTAGAGGTAGTAATGGGAATGGCTTTTTGCTTCTTTCTTTGGCTGGTTGGTGAGTGAGAGAAGACAGGAATGGGGCAGAGGCCAAAGGTTATGCTACTCATGCTTTACCCTCATCTGGGTTTGGAGAAGGAGGTTCTGCTCTGACCCTGACCCCTTGCCCTTGCCCAGAAAGCTAGTCTCTTTGGTGCTAAAATAAGTGAGTCAATGGACCCACACTGAAGCCCAAGGCATTCAGAGAATGGAAGCAGATACCCAGTATGGACGTTGGGGACAGTGGAAGGTGACAGGAAGACCCCCACTCTCCAGTCCCCAATCATTCCCCAGAGGCAAAGAAATTTAACAACCAAACAAGGCTGGAGGAGAAGGTTGAGAGACTATGAGATGAGATGTCTCCTTTAGAGTCCCTGGGACCTTTAGAAAATATGGACCCTGATTCCCCAGCTAATGAGAAATATTCTTCTTGACCTAGGAGGTGTCAATCACCTCTCAACATGGGGAGAGATAGTGAAGAGTATTATAGGTGGGGCAAAACAGGGATGGGGCAAATAGCTCCCCTTTTCTTGTCTAAAGGAAGAGGTGGAGCAGGACATTCCTGGATCAAGTTAGGGTAGCTTTTTTGTTTTGTGGTTGGCAAATATATTGGTGAAAAAGTGTAAGAAATTTCCTAAATAACATGATAATACTCTCAACCTTCACTATTAGATGAAGGCAATAAATGAGACCCAGGGAACTTCTAGTGATTGACTAGTTGGGGATCAAGTTTGTTCCCCTGTCTTTTAAACAGCAAGCTAGTCCTACTCTGAGTCACTTAGCTTGAGGAGTCAGTTCTAGAGAAAGGGGTGAGATTTTAAAAAAAGTTTGAAATTTTGGTTTCATATTTAATATCTTTTAACACGCAAAATATGTTTTGGGGAAGATTTGTGCAGGATATGTCTTGCTTTCCAACAGTTAAAAAAGTAATAATCATCCATAAGATGGAAATAATAAATATAAAACTCTAGAAAATGTCAGTTTCTATTCAAGTTTCCTCACTGAAGGAATACTCAAATTAAAAGGTGTGCATGATTCAAAGTGGTAGTGGCACATTTTCACAGGCAGTTACTTATAGTCATGTATATGAGGTTATGTGAAAGGTAGCCTATTAGTATTTTTTAAACATGAACTCTTGGATGGCATACTAAATAAATAACAAAGATTAAAAGGTGTTCAGTTTATGAATTGTTTGAAATATATGTGCATATGTGTGGTATACATATGTGCACGTGTGTGTGGATATGACTGAGAAATGACTGAACAATGTTTGTTTCCTGTAAGATTCTTCTTCTTGCACATTCTTTAATCATGCACATTCCCCATGTTTATGCTTTTCTACTTGTTACCTCTATGTGTCCACTCTTCTTCCTGATACTGTATTTGTAAGGAAATGTCACTTCACACTAATCAGTCTTCTTAGATACCAATCATGATGAAACAATTTTCCTTAGCCCCTAGGGAGCTAGGTGACTACATGGAGCACAGGACTTGGAATCAGGAAGACCTGATCCTGCCTCAAATCCTGCCACTCAAACTTACTAACTGTCTGACCATGGACCAATTAATTTGTCTGCCTCAGGTTATCTTCCTTATCTATTAAATGGGGAAATAGCACTTACCTGTCAAGGTTGTTGTAAGGATCAAATAAGGTAATATTTGTAAAGCAAATCACACATCACACATCAAAACGTTACAGGAATGCTAGCTATCATCATCATCATTATTATTAGTTATCAGGAGAAATTAGTTCAAATAGGTCACCCCTTTTATGGAATATGGGGTAGGTATTGGACAGCTCCTGCTTCTCAGCTGCAGCTTTATGGTGACCCATGAGGTCCCAAAGGGTGCCTGCCTCCTTCTCCACCTATGTAAACATCCTTTCTATTCCCTGTTGATCAGATGTGGTACTTGTCCCAAGTGAAAAAACTTACTCATTTACAACTCTGGTTTGGAATTATCAGCTGAATCTAATAAGAAATAAATGTAAAGTCCTACTTTGGGGGTTCAAAAAATGAACAGCACAAGTGGTAGATAGGGAGATTATCTGGGCAAAAGTTCACATAAGAAATGCCTAAGGATTTTAGTAGTCCATAAATTTAATACTCATCAGCTGTGCAATATAGCTGTCAAAGCTTTTTCAATCTTAGGCTGGTTCCAGAGGGACGTGATAGTCTTATTTAATCTACTCTGCTCAAACCATATCTGGGGTATTTTGTCCAATTTTCAGTGTCACATCTTAGGAAAGATATTGTCCACCTTGAATGTGTCCAAAGAAGAGTGAGGAAATTCAAATCATGTCACATGAGTATCATTTGAAGGAACTGATAATGTTTAGCCTAAAGAAAAGGAAACATAGGGAAGAAATGATTTTCAAACAATTTGAGGGCTGCTATCTGGAAAAAGGATTAGACTTCCTTATTGGGAATGGAAGCTCATTTTTTGAGTATGGCTCTCTAGGAAAAGGGACTTCCAAATAGCTGTGATTAATAAGTATTTCTTTGGACTGCAATTCTAACCTTTCACCAGTAGCTAAGGGATATAACTGATAAGAGTGCTGGCTCTGTGGTCAAAAAGCCTGAGTTGGCCTCAGACACTTTTTAACTTAGGCAAGTCACTTCACCCCTGTCTGCCTCAGTTTTTTTATCAGTAAAATGGGGATAATAATAACACCTACCTCCCAGGATTATTGTGAAGATCAAATGAGATAGAATGTGTAAAGCATTTTGCAAACCTTAAAGCACTATTAAAAACTATCCCTTATTATTTCACATCAAGTCAACATATAGACAATTTATGCCATTGTGCACACTCTAAGTTGAACACACAATCAATAGCAAAAACATGGTCTCTTTTTTGATAACCTTTATGTCCTTCTTATGAATTGGTTCCCCAGAAGAAAATTCTATGAGTGAAAATGATGGTGGATGCACTGCTATTTATGCATTGCTGTACCACTCACTTGGCAGCTTCTTAGAGCTCTCTACCTGTTGACTGTATCTGGGTAGTTGAAATATCCCATTTGTAGATTTGTTTCTACTTCTGCTCCTCCTTTCTGTGCACTGACTTTGGGCAATGTCACCTATGACCTTTATTTTGCTTTGTCCCAGAGAGTAGAATTAAAATGAAATCTATATATACATATTATATGTATATGTATATGTATATACATACACACATATATCTGCATTCATGAGTATGGGTACATATGTGTATGTATGTATATACACTTACACATATAAAAATAACAAGTCATAGCTGTGGAGGTCACGGAGCTATTAAAGAATCTGCTTTGGAAGATTTTAACAATATATGCCTAGTGAAAGAATCTTTGATCAAACTCAGTCATTTTACACACTGCATCAGCTGATTTCATAAGTAAAATAAGTCCAACTTGGTATTTAAAGCCCTTCACAACCTGGTTCTCATTTACGTTTCCATTTCATATTATTTCCCCTTCATAAACTTAGTTTGTAGAATCTGCTAGAATTCCATTGCATATATTTTATAGGAAATGAAAGGACTTGCCTTTCACTAAACTTTCAATTTGTCTTTTAACAAAATTGAAACATCATAAGAATGTATAACATCAACCTTTGTCCAAGTAGTTAGAGGTAAAAATCATAACTTTGGTTTCTGAAATAAAAAAACTGTCAGAGGCAAAAAGTGACTTGAATAAAATCCTAGAGGAGTAGCTAAGCATTCTTCACAAAGCTTGATTTTCTGATCACTAGATGAGAATAGGATGTTAAGGCACACATAGAGACTCTCATCTCTACATTTATTTCCCCTTGACTTCAGTTCAATATACATTCATCCAACAATTACCTTATTCCCAGCACTGTGAGAACTAAATGGATACAAAAGAAGCAGAGAAGATCTTTGCTCTTGAAAAGATTTAGGATTTTGATATGTCATTTGCTTGTGGAGGGGTAGGGATATGCTATTTAGCAACTGATTTCTCTGTAAAGTCTTGTCTCTCCTAAAGAAATTTACAGAAATATTTAGTTACTGGAGAATCTAACTGTATTGTAATTAACCAGTTGGAGAATTCACTCATAGAAAGTAGTTTGGTAGTAAGGACACAAATCTAGACATTAGTTTTAAGGCTATTGTATTTGTATGTATGTATGTATGTATATGTGTGTATAATATATATGCACATACATATATAAATTAGTATAGTGTGTGTATATGTGTGTGTGTGTGTGTGTGTACATGGACACAGAGATATAAACTCCCTTTAAAATTTCCACACTTAAAAAAAATCATTAAACTCTACGGCTCATTCACAAACCAAAACTTGCTTATTTTAAGGTGAATAATATTGACTTAGGATCATTCTCATTATGGCAAAAAAAAAAAAAAAAAACCCCACCACTTACTCTTTTTTTCTTTTAATGACAATATATTTTAGATAAATTTTGTAGTTCATTTCCTCAAAATGTAATATTATTTAGAGGGTGATTTCTATAGTTTGGTTTCAGGACAATGTGAAATTGGACAAATAATTTGAAATTCTCTTAAAACAGGATTTATAATGGAAAGAGTGATACATCCTGTAACCAAGTTTCAGGAGAGACTTGAAAGACTCAATGTATTTACATTAAACAAGTGGAATAAAAATCCAACCCAGCCTCAAGGGTGTTTTTTCTAATGTTTTTGGAAATAAGAAAAGTTTAATTTAAGCATGAAAGATAATTATCACACTTTTAAAAATAAGTAGAGATGAATCACAAGGAGCCATTTTACTATGACTCATAATGATATGTGGTCAGATCCTTCATGGGCCAAGTAGGTATTTTTCTTCAAAGAATACCCTTTGGTGGTTTTTCTGTCTTCAGATTATTCACATTACAGCATTGCTTTCTGGTGTTGGGACTTTTCATCTCTATAGAAGATTCACTGCACTATAAATACAGTGCTTGTGGTTCACATGGCAAGTTTGGATTGATCATACGCATGATTCCACCTAAGTGTCACCTACTCTGCTTCTCTCCGCCCCTCATCCTGTCCCACAGAGTAACTTAAATTTTTCATTTAGTAAACAGGATGGTTGAAGAGAGCAAGGGAAAAAAACCTATTTAAAAAGGCAACAACTATGCCTTGTTATTAGATTCTAATAATACTAATGATCATGATGATAACCAATATGAATAACTGTATAGTATGGATGACAAGTTTCTTTTTCAGGTGTGCAGTAGTGCAGGGGGAGGAGTGGGAAGTTACTCTTCCTCCCTCTGGATATCTAGGAAACAGTTTTCTGAAAATAAGAGATTGTGGTGGGCTGAGAGAAAATAGAAGAAAGATCAGAGTGCCCTCCTGAAGCACTAGACCCCTGGGAAGTACTGACACAAGTAGCAGATATGCCACTCAGGTGTTCTGCAAGAGAGGACACATAACTATGATGTCAAAGTGAGCCAACAGAGAATTAGGAAGTAAAGAATGTTTTAAAGGTGGGGTGGAGGTTGCCTCTATTTTCTGAATGGGGGCAATGATGCATAGAAATGAAAAGTTTTCCATAGTATATCCAGGCTCTTCGTATCAAGAGAGAACCTCTGGTATGATGTTATAATATAGCAATTTGTGGTTATGATGTTTACATTTTTGTTATTTTAATCTTCACAGCAGTGTGGTAGATTAGGATGTAAATGTATGATTATCCTGTTTTAAAGAAGAGGAAACTGAGGGACAAAGTGGTTAGATGTTCTTCCCAAGGTCATAATGCTAATAATTGGAATAGCTTGGGCCTCGAACTCAGCTCTTTTACCCTCACAGTGCTTTGGACTTTTTATATAATACTGTAAGTACTCAATAAATATTTGTGGAATGGACTTTTTCTCTCTCAGACTTCTAGTTTCTTGCTTTGTGTGGTAGGAAGACATGGTATGAAGGTGTAAGAAAGCAATGCCATTAAAACTAAGTTGTAATTAAAGCTATTATAACAAATACCATTAAGAAAAATGGAAAATTATACACAGAAATTAAATTTGTGTCTCTTTTATGGACCACAGACAAATACTATCTCTACAAAGGATGATATAATAGCAAAAACAACGGAATCAACTACAAATGAAATCATTTTTACTGATGGTATAAGAAAGGACTGAAATGTATTAAAATTAAATTCAAGACATTTTTACCATTATATAGTAGAGGTTTAGGACAGTTGGGTGGCACAATGGATAGAGAGCAAGACCTGGAGTCAGGAAGACCTGAGTTTGATACTAGCTATGTGACCCTGGACAAGTCACTTAACCCTATTTGCCTCAGTTTCCTCATCTCCAAAATGAATTGGAGAAGGAAATGACAAACCACAACAGTATTTTTGCCAAGAAAACCCCAAAGAGGGTCACAAAGAGTCGGATATGACTGAAATGATTGAACAGGAAGAGATTTACCTAAGAGGAAATTTTCAAGAGGGTCATAATGCCATCTGATGGATTGCATTCAATCCACAGATCAATAGTTGAGGGTCTTACTTCAATTTTGACATGTAACTTCCACAACTCTTGAGTTTTGAAACATAGTAGGGAGGACATCCAGGCAGAAGAGATGAGAGGGGAATAACCATGGCATAGAAGAGTGGAAAAAACTAGGAGTGAGGAGACCTGGATTCTAGACCTGACTACTACTTAATTTCCCTGGTTCTTGGTTTTCCCATCTGTAAAATGGGAATAATGATATACATACTGCCTATATCACAGGGTTGTTGTGAGGAACAAATGAGACAGTGTATATGAAAATACATTTTAAAAGCAGAGTATTACACTAAATATTCCTAAGACTCTGGGTTATTTAAATTCTAATGGCTTACATACAGCAATAGCATTGGGTCTCCTAGTTCTTAGCACTTAGATGGCAAGCTCTAAAATGAGACCTTAACATCTATCTGTAGGGAAGTTCTGGGAGTTCAGCAGGTAAAAAGATTTGCTTTGAGTATCTCTTCAATGAGTTATCAAATTAGTGGAATTCTGTCATTTGAATAGTTTCTGACCAGTTGAGATTACTGAAAATATCAAAGTCCTTTTTCTAATATTATCAATGTACTCAGCAATGGTTGTCCCCTAAAGGTCTTCTATGAACCCAAAGGAGAAGGACAGGAAGCAGGGAAAGATTAGGTTTTCATGAAAACTAGAGGAGTCTTCTATCTAAATTTCTGTCAATTCAATTTATATGATCATAGATCTAGATTTGGAAGTGGTCTCTGCAGTCCCTTAATACAACCCCTTCATTTTACAGATGAGAAAACTGAGGCCCAGAGGGATCAAGTGACTTGTTCAAGGTTGCCTTAGTTCAATTCAGTTCAAGAATATACTTTGTGCTTAGTATAAGATAATGCATGGGAAAATGATTTGAGAAGCTACAAGCACTACATAAGTTCTTATCATATATGAAAAGAATGAGATACGTCCTGGTCAACAAGTTTCTTACAATTTTGCAGGAAAGATAAGGCATGCACACAGGAAACTGTTAAAAAATACAAGATAATACACAAGTTTCCAGTATGTTCCCAAATAAGTGGTACAGTCCAGAAAAACAGAATAGAAAGACAGAAATCAATGCTGTTTGGAATAATTTGTGGGTGGGTTTGGGGGAGAAGCGGCTTCTTGGAGAATATGATATTTTAACAGGATGTTGAAGGATGTTACTCATCCTGGATAGGGGGAAAAAGAGGGAAGCATTCAGGCAGAAACAATACAGTGAGAATGGCCATGGTATTGTCACAAGGGAATTAAAAGACTAGCAGGCAGATCACAGAAGTAGCATGTTTTGGTGGATGGAGAATTGACTGGTTTTAGAGTCAGGAAGACCTGGATTCCAAGGCCTATTTCTCCAACATCCTAGCAATGGCAAGTCACTTAACTGTCCCATCCCCCAGGCACCCCTCTAAAGCTAAGATTCAGAGAATAGTTGTAGATTTTTATGGGGAGAGAGAGTTTCTCGACTCTAAGAAACAGGGTCCAGGAAAAAAAATGCTTATTTAATCATCACCAGTGACAATAATTAATATAGTGGGTGGAAGGCACAAGAATTGGTAAAGGAGAGACGAATAACTCATATTTCATTAATTCAGTCAATAAATATTGATTAACTGCCTACCATGTGCCAGGCACAGTGCTAAGCATTTTGAATAATATATTATAGTTTAAAAAGACTATTTAAGGCTTTACATAATCCCATTCACTCATATCATTCCCTTTCATGTACTTCATACCCCAGACAAACTGAGCTAGGAGCTTTTCCCTAATTCAACATAAAAATCTCCTGTTTACATGCATGAACTTTCCCTCATGTACTTCTAAAATTCTTCCCTCAAGGTTTTAGCTCAGGCCTCCTCTATGAAGATTTCTCTGCTCCCTGTAGCTGTTCTGTCTTCCTCCTCCAATTACTTTGCATTCACTATCAGTATGCCTATTGTACCCCTCCAGCCAGGGGTTCTTCACCTTTGATGTGTCACAGATTCCCCTTGGCAACCTGGTGAAGCCTCTGGAACTCTTCTCAGAATCATGTTCTTGAATGATTTTTTTTAAAAAAATAGGATTGCAAGGGAAATGATTTATATTAAAACCATTTTTCTTGATCATTTTTTATTTTTAGAAACATTTTTAATTAAAGGTTTGAGTTCCATTTTTTAAAAAAGTTCCTAAACACCAGTTTAAGAATATTTCAAATTTTTCTTTATATAGTTATATATATATTCTCTGTATAGATTTTTTACTTATATAAATATGTAATATATAATAATAACATATTATATATGATATATATTCCCATAATAGACACTAGATCAGAGACATGTATGACATTTGTCATTAGGATGTGTGCCCAGGGAATTTTTAAGAAAGATATTATTTTTATTCATCAAATTAAAGATATTTGATTAAACTCAATTTTTAAAAAATAGTAACTAAATATTATATTTAAAACTTTATTAAAGGACCCTTTTAATCAAACCCTTCACTTTCTCCTAAAATATACAACAATGTTTTCAGCCTTATCTTTTTGACTAAAAAAAAATCTTTCCAACTTAACCCTGTTCTTCTAGCCCCACATTTGACGCTTAAGGGCCTGAGGCTGAATTTTAAGACTGGTGACCAGAAGAATATCTTTCCAAAACAGAAACTGTTAACCCCTTTGCTTTTTTCAGTGGTACCAACCAGAGCCCCAAGGTCATGCACTATGGGTTAAATCATGAACTTCAAAGTGGCCAGAATAGTCAAAGGGGGAAAAGATCTAGTGGGTTTTTCCCTTTAGCAGCTGCATCCAGCTGGTGTCTCTGAAGAGCAGGGCCCTTAGAGGCAGAAAGGAGGAGGGGCAGGCAGTTCACTTGACCTTGAAAGGACCTGCAAAGTATCCCAGGAATGAGCAAAGCAGCAGGGTGAAAAAAGTCTGGAAGAGGGTGATTAAGGGGTCCCAGATGACAGGGCAACCAAGTCACTAGTCAGGCTTCCTTCTCTATCCCTCATTCAGAACCCTGCAGAAGGAAATCAGAAGAGAGATAAAGAAGCAGGAGTTATGGCAATAGTGGCTGTAGCAAAAAGGGGGTTTCCAGGGACTCAGCAAGCCACCTGCACCCAGCTCTGGATTCCTGGCAGTCCCACCATGGGGAGAAGAATGCCTGGACACACTTTTTGAAAAGTGCTTGTTACCTTGAATTGAATTCCCAATGCAATCCCTCCTCTCAAGGAGTGACACTGTGAAGTAGGTAGTACAAGGATTATTAACCCCGTTTTACACATGAAGAAAATAAAACTGATAGAGGCTAACTGACCTCCCCAACGTATCACTGCTAGTAAGTAAAAGAGCTAGAACATGGCTCTAGATCTTCTGGCTCCAAGTCCAATGCACTTAATACTATAGAAACCTGACTTTCTACTATTATACATTATAATCTTTGGAAATAAAGTGTCTTCATCTAAATTTCATACTTCCTTCAATGACTAACATTGTACTTTGTAGACAGTATGTGTTTAACAAATGTTTATTGTTGTTATAGACCAGGTATAAGGGAGGTAGCTGACTTTGAAAGTCCCCAATCTGGTTCTGAAGACAGGACATAGACATTAAAAAGAAGATAACAATATAAGGTAGTACCTACCCTGTACAAAATAAATAGTATGAGAACGAGTTCATGGACAAATAAGAGCTAGAGAAGATCACATTAGATAAAATAGTTCTGAATGTCTAAAATTTAAAAGTTTTTGCACAAGCAGATCTAATGTGATTAAAATCAGAAGGAAAACAAGTAACAGGGGAAAACATCTTTGTAGTAAGTTTTCCTAACAAAGATCTTACAGCCAAGATATATAAAGTATTGATTCAAATTTATAAGACCAAGATAATTTATATCCAATAGATAAAAATGCTTAAAGGATGTGGACAGTTTTCAAAGGAAGAAGTCCAGTCTATCAACAACCACATTAAAAGAATGATCCAAATTACTAATAATTAGAGAAATGCAAATTAACGCAATTCTGAAGTTTCATCCCACCCAGAAGATAATGACAGATGACAAAAATAACATCAGAGGGACTTTTGGAAAACCGGGACACTAGAACATTGTTGCTGAAGCTATGAATTGATCCAGCCAATCTGAAAAGCAATTTGGAACTATGCCTCAAAAAGTTACAGAACAGTGCAAACCCTACGTCCCAGGTACATCATAACCAGGTCTATACCCCAAAGAGATCAAAGAAAGAAGAAAAAGACTCATATATGCAAACATATTCACAGTAGCTCTTTTTGTAGAAGTACCTAATCAGGAAGAAGGTATTTATTTCCTGTGGAATGACTAAAAAAATTCTGATATAGGAATGTAATGAAAACTTACTGTGCCATAAGACAGATGAACTGATGCAGAATGAAGCAACCAGAACTAGAAAAATTTATATGACAACATTATTGGGAAAAAACAATTTTGGAACACTTTAAAACTCTAATCATTGCAATGATAAGACACAAGTCCAGAGGACTGAAAATGAAACATTCTGCCCACCTCCTAACAGAGTGTGGTGATGGACTTAAAATGGACAACAAGATACACATTTTTTAAATGGCCAATGTGAAGATCTATCTTGCTGGAGTATATATGTTCCATATGAGGATTTTTTAAAAATTCAAAATGGGGAGGCAGTGGAAGGAAGATAATAAATAACTGTTTAAAAATATATTTAAAAATAATAACAGCTAGCATTTTTTAAATTTCAAATTATTTTATTTGTTTTCAGTTTTCTACAATCACTTCCATATATCTTAGATTCTTCCCTATCCCTCCTCCCTTCCCTCCCCAAGATGGCGTGCAATCTTATATAGGTTCTACACATACATTCCTATTAAATACATTTTCACCTTAGTCATGTTGCATAGAAGAATGAAAATGAATAGGAGAAACCATAAAACAAAGCAAAACATAACACAAGAGAAAATGGTGTGCTTCATTCTGCGATTCAGTTCCATAGTTGTTTCTCTGAATGTGGAAAGTGTTTTGCCTCAAGCGTCAATTGAGATTGTAGCATTGCTGTGAAGGACTAAGTTTACCAGAAAAATTCCTCACACACCGTGGTTCTTAACAGCTAGTATTTTATAGAGCTCTAGTGTTTGCAAAGCGCTTTACAAATATTATCTCATTTGATCCTCATAACAAATCCTGGGAGGTAGGTGCTATTATAATCTCCATTTTATAGATGAGGAAACTGAGGCAGACACCGAGGTTAAGCGATTTGCCTAGGATCATACAGCTACTAAGAGTATGAAGTCACAATGAACTCAAGCAGTTCTGACTCTAGGTCCAGAATTTTAGCTACTCTACCACCTGGCTGCCTATAAGTAAGCAAACAAATAAAAATAATAAGCAAATAAGGAGGGAGGGAGAAAGAAAGGGAGACAGACAGAAAAAGAGAATGAGAATGCTGTAGATGATAAGTGCTATAGAAAGCCAGAATAAGGAGAGAAAAGACTAAGAGTTGGAGCTACTGGGATCTTGAAGTTGGGCCTTGAAGGAAAGATGGGACTTTTGAAAGCAGAGAGGAGTGGGCATTTCAAACAGGAGTAGTAATGTAAGCAGTCACAAAAGTCCAAATGCCATCTAGCTTTTATGGAATAATAAATGCACCAGTGGGGTTGTGGCAGAGGGTTCATGTAGGGCAGGAGTAGCCAGACGATAAAACTGGAGAGATAAGTAAGGCTAAGGCTGTGAAGATCCTCAAAGGCCAAGCAGCATTTAGTCAGTTAATTAACATTTATTAAGCATCTACTCTGTGCCAAGCACTGTGCAAAGTGCTAGAGATAGAGAAAGAGGGAAAATATAATCCCTGACCTCAAGGAGGGCATAGTCTAATGCGGGGAGACAATAAGCAAATAAATATTTACAAGCAAGCTATGTACAGGATAAATAAGAAATAATTAAGAAAGAGAAGGCACTAGAATTAAGAGAGATTGGGAAAGGCTTCCTGTAGAGGATGAAGTTTTGGTTGAGACTTAAAGGAAGCCAGTAGTGGAGCATTTCAGGCATGGGGGACAGTCAGAGAAAATGCCCACAGCTGAGAGAGTGTCCTAGTTCATGGAGCAGCCAAGAGGCCAGTGTCATTGAATCAAAGAGTACAGAGACAAATAAGAAGACTGGAAAGATAGGAAAAGGTTGGGTTTTGAGGGGCTTTGAATGACAAATACAAGATTTTATATTTGATCCTAAAGGCGATTGAGAGCCATTGGAGTTTTTTTTAGTAGGGTGGGGGATGGGAAGGGGAGGTATGTGATATAATTGGAACTGTGCTTTAGGAAAATCACTTTGGCAGGGGAATGGAGGATGGATTGGAGTGTGGAGAGACTTATGGAAACGTTATTTGTGGCAGCTAAATCAAATAGCCGACTTGAAATAGTCCAGGTCAGAGGAAAGAAGAAGGAATACTCAAGATATTGCAAAGGTGATATTGGCAGACCTTGGCAACAGATTGGATAGAGAGTGGGAGGGAGAGAGATAGTAAGGAGTCCATGATGACTCCTATCTTTCAAGCCTGAGGAACTGAGAGGGTGGTGTTGCCCTCTATCGTAATAGGAAAGAAAGGAAGTAGGGAGAGTTTAGAGGGGAAAATAATGAGTTTGGCTTTGGACGTACAGTTTAAGATGTTTAGATTTTCTCCTATAATAGAGATATTAATCTGGGGTCCAGGGATTCCATGACAGATTTCAGGAAGTCTATGAACTATATCAGAAATTTTTTACACAGTGATCACCATATTTCAATAGAATTGTTTTCCTTTGTAATCCTGTGTATTTTATTTTATGTATTTAAAATAATTTTTTGAAGGACTCACCAGACTGCTATGTATACATGATGCAAAAAAAAGAAAAGTTTAAAAACCCCTGTCCTATAAGCAAAATGAGTAGTTACAGGTTTTTAGGTGAGTGATTGTACATACTTTATGTTTTTGATGAGCACAGAAAGACGAAAAATTTGTTCCTGTTATCATAGTGCTTCCCATTATTGCTTTACCTTGCAAACCTTAAAGCACCATAAAGGAAAGAAGGAAGGAAGGAAGGAAGGAAGAAAGGAAGGAAGGAAGGAAGGAAGGAAGGAAGGAAGGAAGGAAGGAAGGAAGGAAGGAAGGAAGGAAGGAAGGAAGGAAAGAGACAGAACACATATCAGAAAGTGGTCTGTGATCTTTAGGATTCAGTGACAAGGCTAGATAGAGGTTCCCTTAGATATAATTTATGTGCTTAATAAGGTGTTTTTTATTCCTTTGTTGTGCAAAGGAATGTTTTAGGAAGGCTAGTAATTGCCTGTTGGATGAATTGGAAAGAAACCCTTCCACACAAGGTGACTTGCAAGGCAAGGTATGTGCTGTGCCAGGACCAAGATCTGTTAGCGATAATTTCCATTGTGGGTGGGCTTCTGAAGGTAAAAGTTTCCAGTCTGCTCTTGTACAAATATAAAACCACCCATGTTTTGCTGCAGTGCTGTACCTGCGGCATAAGCTAACTTTATAACTGCCCATATATTTGGCAAGACACTTGGAACTGTATGTTTTATGTATTCCAGTGACTAATTTATTCATACTTCATTATGATCAAGTCCATAGCTCTCTTGACAACATGCAGAAGAGAAAGAAGATTTGATTCCAAGGTCTATTGCATATTCCAGATTAGAAGGATGTACCTTTCTCCTCTTTGTTCTAATTTTTTTTGCGCTCAACCTACTGTTATTGTTCTGTTTTGCGTGTCCTTATTTTCTTTCCACCAATATGGGCTGAAATTGGTGCAAAATTATTACTTCTGAGAAAGTGGTTGGCAGGTGCCTAGAAGGGGAAAACCAACCCTGAATCCCGTTTTCATAGAAATATCCAGAATAACATTAAATGTAGAAAAAGAATACAGGAAATATAAAATATACCTGTAAAATGATTTTAAAACTCCACAGTCAGATTTCTCTAACCATGGACCTCCCTTATACATACCATATGCTTTTGATGACCACAGAAAGATGAGAAGTCAAAAATTTGTTCCTGTTATCATAGTGTTTCCCATTTTTTCACCTTGCAAACCTTAAAGCACCATATAAATCTTATCTTTTATTACTATTATGTAGATACTGATCTAATCTGCTCATTTGGAAGATCATGTATCACCTAGTCTAAAACATGAAACGAAGAATCTAAATGCATTCAATTTTGCATGCCATGTGCTTAGTCTTATGCCACTTTCCTCACATTTCCATTGTCCAGATCTATAGTGTTTCATCTGATTATATCCCTGGGTATTGCCTAGAGAACCATTTTGACATCTTTGATTGAATAATTTCTATAATTGCTGATTGATTAATATTTTTATCATCCTGGTAGGCAGGAAAAGAGTGAAGAATGGGGAATCTGTAGGAAAGGGTCCAATGGAGGGTAAGGAGAGCAAACAAGCTAAGATCAGTAACTAGGAATAAGGACCATGGAGCTAAAAGGTCAGCGGTTTTAAGTGTTAAATGGAATCAAAGCAGGTATCGGTCACATCAAAGTCCAAGTAGTCTAGGAAGAGACAGGGTTTAGAGTTGGACTGACTTAGATAGGTTAGCAGCAAGGTGTCAAGTTGGTTAAAATATTCTTCTAATTTTTGTTGTTGTTCAGTCACCTCCAACTTGTGAGACTGGAGGATCATAGCATGCCAACACACTGACCATGAGATTTTCTTGGCAAAGATACTGGAATGTTTTGCTGTTTCCTTCTGCAAGAGAGGCCCAGGGTCACTATTTTGAACTCAGGTCTTCTTGACTCCAGTTCCAGCACTCTATCCACTGAGTCACCTAGCTGATTCTAACTTGCTTCATTCCAATATGGTGTTTGTACATGTGTGATTCCACACCCTCATGCATATTCCAAATTTGATAGGATATGGCTGTATTTCATATGCCCACGTATGGATGGCCAGAGCTTAAAGTTTTCTCTGAGCTCCTTTCATCTGGAGAGTTCTTCCTCACTGTTGTCCTTGTAATGCTCAACTCTAAGTTGCAGGACAACATTCACATTCTATCAAAATTCCAGTGTGGTTTCTATTAGAGCTACATTTTAAAGCATGGTATCATTCTCTAGTGAAATTGCACTTTTCAGTAGTGCTTCATCTTCATGTTACTATTTTAAGAAGGCAGCTTGGTGTCATAGAACCCTGATGGATACCTGGGTTTAAGACCACCTCCTCCATGTACTGACCATATGACCCTTGGCAAGTTACCTAACCTTTCAGTGTTTAAGACATCTCTCTAAGACTATAAATTCCCACAAGCCATTCTCCAACTGAAAAATGGTCAAAGGTTATAAACAGGCATTTTTTCAGAGGAAGAAATCAAAGCTATCTATAGTCATATAAAAATGCTCTAATTCACTATTGATTAAAGAGATGCAAATCAAAATAACTCTGAGGTACCACATCACAACTGTCAGATTAGTTAACATGACAAAACAGGAAAATGATAAATGTTAGAGAAGGTATGAGAGAGTTGGAACACTAATTCATTGCTAGTGGAGCTGTGAGCTGATCCAAGCATTCTGAAGAGCAATTTGGAACTATGCCCAAAGGGCTATAATAACATGCATACCCTTTGACCCAGCAATACTACTTCTAGGGCTGTATCCCAAAGATCATAAAAATGGGAAAAGGACTGACATGTACAAAAATATTTATAGCAGCTCTTTTTGTGTTGGTCAAGAACTAGAAATCAAGGGGATGCCCATTAATTGGGAAATGGCTGAACAGGTTGTGGTATATGAATGTAATGGAATATTATTGTGCTATAAGAAATGATGAGCAGGTGGACTTCAGAAAAACCTGGAAAGATTTATAAGAACTAATGCTGAGTAATATCAAGAGAATATTATACACAGTAAGAGCTACAGTGTTCCGAGGACTATTTTTGATGGACTTAGCCCTTCATAGAAATGCAAGGACCACATCCAGAGAAAGAACTATGGAATCAGAACACAGAATGAGGCAGACTATTTTCTCCTTTGTTATGTTTTGTTTTTCTCACGGTTTCTCCCACTTGTTTTAAGTCTTCTTTGCAACTGGACTAACGTGAAAATGTATTTAGTAGGAAGGCATGTGTAGAATCTATATAAGATTGCATGCTGTCTTGGGGAGGGAGGGGTAGAAATTTTGGAACTTATGAAAGTGATCATCAAAAACTGAAAACAAATAAATTAATAAATTTGGAGAAAAATTACATATGACTATAAATTCCCACACATTTGAAGATCTTTATTGGTAGGGAGAGTTTCAATGATGAAAGTTCCCTAGACTCAAATCACAGATGTAGAGAGGGAAAAGTCATGAGGCATTCTTCTATGTAGTACCAAAGAAGGAAAGGTTTTGTTGTTGTTCAGATGTTTTAGTGGTATCTGACTCGTGTCCCCATTTGGGATTGTCTTGGCAAAGATACTGGAGTGGTTTGCCATTTCTTTCTCCAGTTTATTTTGCAGATGAAGAAACTGAGGTAGATAGCTTTAAGCGGCTTCCTCAGGGTTACACAGCTAGTAAGCGTGGATTTGAATTCAGGTCTTCTGACCCCAGGATTAGTGCTCTATGTACTGTGCCACCTATCTATCCCCAAAGAAAGGTATTCTCCCAATAGAATATAAGCTCTTTGAGACCAGGGCCTTTTTTTTCTTTTGTCTTTGTATCCCTAAGGTCTAACATATTTCCTGGCACATAATGTTTACTGATTGATTGATACGTTATATAAATTTGATGTAAGTTAGTTTCTCACTCAATTCTGTGGCAAGCTCTAGTGAGGGCTGCATTGTCTTGAGAGTAAAACATAAGCTTACATGAGGTAAATGATACCTTCCTATGTGAAAAATAGGGCCTAACTCCCCAGGTAGTTCAATCACCTTTCATAAAGAGCTAAGACAGGGAAATGCTTTCCAGATGGCATACCATACTTAAGCTGACTTGCTTGGGGATCAGTCTGCTTGCCTTTGAGAAGATATTCAAGAGTGCTGTAAATCCTTCTGGAAAAATGGGTCTCTTACTAATTCAAAAACACATTGGTATATGGCAGCAACTGGGGATGAAAGGAGAGGTGGACTTTTTGACCCCACTGCACATTAAGAGTCTATGGTTTCTAGGGGCCGTTAGCACCTGCTTGTTGCCTGAACTCTACCACTCAGTGAGATCTTTTGATAGAGAATACCATGGCCTTTAGCTGCACACTAACCACAAAGGTAGTAGTGGTTAAGTCTGGTAAAGGAACTTTGCTAGCTTAGAGACAGCCAGTCACTGGCTTTGTTGTGATTGTTGTGTACCATCTGCTTCCATGACTAGGTTTCTCCCTGAGCAGAGTAACTTGTATTATCTTATACCTTTGCCATATGGGATACAGAGAATGATAAACTTTTCTTAGATAAAACCACAGAGTAGGGTTAAAGTCTAGGACATGATTGCATAAGGAATTGGAAATTACCAATTTTTAAAAAAATGTTTCAAGTTAAAGATGTTTCCATAAAATTGCCTTTATGGACTTTTATGACAGCACAGGTGATGGGAGGCATGCTTTTATTTTTAAGACTTTGCTTGTAATTCGATGTATTCTCAAATAAAAAACAGCTAGCAAACTTTGCATTCAATGATTAGTTGGAATGCTATAAAAGTGATGCTTTTATTTTTTGGGGGGGTCACATTTGGTGAATGGCACAGTGGATAGAGCATTGGGCTTGGAGAAAGCAAGACCTGAGTTCCAGTGTAGCTTCAGATTCTTACTGTGTGACTCTCAGTGAGTATTTATCTATCAGTTTCCTCATCTATAAAATGAGAGGGTAAACTTGATAGTCTCAAAAGTCCTTTCCTTACTTCTAAACCAATGATTCTCTCATAGGAGATTAAAAAAAAATTCTTGATCACAACTCCCTTGAAACAGTTTTCTTGGAGACTCATATTGTTAAAATTGAGATTCCTTTACTACCAGTTGAGTGCCATCTAATACTATTTCCCATTTTTTCTTAACAGTAGTTATGTTTCCTCAATCTTTTGTTTTCCTACAGAAGTAATAGAGGCACACACACACAAAAAAAACCAGTTGTCAAACTCAAACTGTTTATAATCCTGTTTACTATTTCGGATGGTATGTTAATGAATTAATAATTAATTTATAATTAATGAATTAATCAGTCAACAAGCATTTATCAAGTTCCCATTATGTTTCAGGCACTAGCTAGGTACTGGGGATGAACAGAATCCAAATCCAATAAACATTTAAAAAATATCCACTATGTGCCAGGCATTGTGCTAAGTACTAGGGATACAATTAATAATAATGATAAAAAAACAGTCCTTGCCCTCAAGCAGCTCACCTCCTAAAGGGGGAGAAAATACACAAAAGGAGGCAGGAAAGGGCTGGGGGACGGAGGGAACCATGGGGCTATCTTGTTCCATGATGTTCAAACCAGACAGAGAAGCAGATGCAAGATGGAATGAGCTGAAAGTCTAGTTTCTACCCTCTTTAAAGAAAGCATTGGGAGGCATTTGGTACTCTGCCCTTCAGGCATCTACTAAGAGGGGAGAAAAGGCTGAGGGAGATGGTGTCAGTCAGGGCTTGAGTTAGCAGCATGGAAATGAGATTAGAAGTAATGAGCATATACGATCTTTGCTTTTACTACTTGTATTTATAGTCGTGCTATCTGTATACACACACACACACATACATAATTCTTGTGTCTTCCATTGGAATGAGTAGAGATTATTTCATTCTTTGTACTTGCATACCTAACGGATAGATAGATAAATAGATACAACATCTACTAAGGAATACTATGTGCCTTAACAATGGTAAACACAGGATACAACTACAAACAAGTAAGAGTCCCTGTCTTCAGGGAGCTTACATTTTAATGGGGGAAAAACAGAAAAAGGTAGTTCAAAAAGGAGATGAGAGTGGCATGTTCTGGAGATATTCAAGAAGAGGTCTGGTTCCAGGCAAGGTAAGGGAAAAGATTGTCTATCAGAACCTTTGAGCCCTGGCCAGGAGGCTGAGGGTCCAGAGTGTGTGTCTGTTGGGGGTCAGTATGGAGAGGCCAGAAGAGAAGGGGATGATGGTTAGAATATAGAGAGTCTGGAGTAGAGATGACTTAGCATAGCATACAGCACCTAGCAGGTACTTAAATGCTAGTTGGTTGATTGATTGAATGAATGAATGAAACAATCTCTATTTGAAAGGCACTTTCATCCTACCAAACAGTATCTACTGGTCATATGGTGCAGTGACCCCCAAACCAGTCTTTCTTAGATACAGGCAACAAAAGAATGTTTTTCAGGGCCCAAATCAAACTGATTTAAAGTTTTCTAGCTCAAATAAACCTCTTCCCAAAGGAGATACTTTTTTTGGTTCCTTTTTAATCAATAGAGCAGGGACCTGAAAATTCTCACGCTTCTTAGCTGGTCATCTCTTATTGTCTGCTTAACAATAGAGTGTTTATCAATGTAACCAAATGGCAAGGAAAGAAGAAAGGTTTTAGATTATAGAAATAGCCTTGACCCAAACTAATTTATAGTACTTAGTGTCAGTTGGTTAGGTCTGAGACTTACAGCCACTTTATGTGTCCACAGTATTAGGATCTTTTTGTTTGCTTGTTTTTTTCTTAGTCTCAACGACAATAAACCCCAGGAATATAGTTTCCTTGCACTGGCTCTGGAGTCAGAGGACCTGTGTTCAAACCCTGCCTCTGATGTTTCCTACTTGTATGGTCTTGGACCAATCACTTAACCTCCTTGGATCTCTGTTTCCTCATCTGTAAAATAAGCAGGTTAAACAAGATGGCCCCTGAGACCCCTTTCTAGCTCTAAATCTATGATCTGATGATTCATCTGTGGTTAGAATTTTTGGGTCACTTTTATCAAATGTGGCTAGAAATAAAATTTTATTTCGTAGCATTTAAAAATTTTAATTATATTCCTATCCATCTGTTTATCTGTCCATCTCTAGCTATTTACCTATCTTTACCTATATCTGTGATTTCATCAATGTTGAGGATTCACTGTACTAATGCAAGTTAGCAACTATTGCTCAATTTATAGTCTCAGACTTTAAGACTTAACTCTCTAAAATGTAAAGAATTGCCACGGGGCATTGAGAGGTTAAGTGTTTGCCCAGAATGAGTCAGCCAGATTGTATCAGAAGTGGGACTTGAATCCAGGTCATCCTGGCATCCATCGTCAGCTTTCTCTCAATGTCTCCATGATGCCTCATATATACGTATGTTTGTGTGGGTATGCATGGGTAGGTGTGTATAGACAGTCACTCAGACAGGCAGGTAGATAGACAGATAGATAGACAGATAGACAGACAGACAGTCAAACAGACATAGATAGACAGACAGATAGATAAACAGACAGATAGATAGATGATAGATAGATAGATAGATACCCAGATAGACAGATAGACAGACAGACAGACAGACAGGTAGGTAGGTAGGTAGATAGGAAGGTGTTAGATAGAAGTTTAGATCTTTAGAAAAAATTTGTTTGGATTTCTATTAATGAAATACTTTAAGAAGTTAGTTTTTCTGCCACACCTATCTTTGACACTATGCAGATTGCATAATCATAACTTTGGTGGTAGATGCCAGGTATGTAATATAGAAACACAAAGATCTGAAAAATACAATATTCATCAATTTAAGACAGAGAATCTAGAGGAAATTTAATATGATACATACACAGAAATACAAAATGTGTAAGTCAACTTTCACAAAAATCAAATGAAAAACAGCTGATTTAGCTTTGATATAGTGGTTTCCCCTGTGCCCTCTCCCTCTGATTGGCTGATTTCTCCAAGACTTTCCTCCTTCAGGAGTTTGCCCAAGCCACAACGTCTTCACTCCTTTCCAGTTTCACTTCTATCTATCTGTGCGTTCTCTCACATGCCCCTGGGCACCTTCATATCTCCACCCTACCCCTTTCAGCTTCCTGTTATGAGTTGCCTTCCCACATTAGAATGTAAGTTCCTTGAGCTCAAGGTTTGTGTTTGTTTGTATTTGTATTCCCACCACTTGGTACAATTCCAGGCTCAAACTGAGAACTTAATACACCTTTATTGACTGGCTTAGTCATTTCACAATTAGAGTGATGATATAAATGCAAAAACCCTTAGGGGTTTTAACAAATTGATTTTGAGGGGTAACCAGGCCCATTGAGGGCTGGCAGCCCCCAGCACACTCCTTTCCTGATAAACATGGATATATGTGGCAGGGGCGGAGCAATATTGGAGAGACTATCAAGCACCTATACCCTCCTTTGCTATTTTTATTTTTTTTTAAGAAGAAGCCAATTCAATTTAATTGGGCAAATTTAATTCAAGAAACATTTATAAGTGCCAATCATATATTAGGTGCACATTATTAATTAGAATTATAATATTTCTTACTTCCTCAACTTTCATAAATTTAGAGTCAATATGGTCCTTGGCAGTTATCCAGTCCAACTCTCTCATTTTACATAGGAGGAAAATGAGGCCCATAGATGTTAAGTGACTGGCCCAAGGTCACAAAGGTAGTATGTGGGAGAACCTAGATTTTACCCAGCAACCTTTAAATCTAGTACTCTTTTCACTGTACCATGCCTCTTGAGCCCTGTCAATTCAGCGTGGATTATGTAATTATTATGTGCAAGGAAATAGACTTGAGTCAGAGTTGGAAGACCTGGATTTGAATCCAGGCTCTTTCAGTGATTACCTGGTTGCCCTTAAGGGAGTCTCATATTTATTTATTATCAGCTTTTATTTGGTATTTAAAAAAATTTTTTCCCCAGTTACATGTAAAAACCATTTTTAACATTCATTTTTAAAACTTTGACTTCTGAATTCTCTCCCTTCCTCCATTCCCACCCCCCCTTGAGAAGGCAAGCAGTTTGACATAGGTTATACATGTGTGGTCATACAAAACACATCCATAATCATCATGTTGTGAAAGAAAACATAGACAAAAAAAACCTCAAGAAAATAATATGCTTCAATTTGCTTTGAGAAATCATCCATTCTTTCTCTGGGGATGGATAACATTTTTCATCATAAGTCCTTCAGAGTTGTCATGGATCATTGTATTTCTGAGAATAGCTAGGTCATTCACAGCTGATCATCTTACAAATCTTGCTGTTTCTTTGTACACAGCACATTTCACTTTGCATCAGCCCATGCAAGTCTTTCTAGGTTTTTCTGAGAGCATCCTACTCATCATTCCTCATAGTACAACAGTATTCCATCACAATCACACACCACAACTTATTCAGCCATTCTCCAATTGATGGGCTTCCCTTTTCCTTCCAATTCTTTATCCCCAGAAAAGAGCTGCTATAAATGGGTCCTTTTCCTTTTTTCTTTTTTAATCTCTTTTAGGATACAGACCCAGTAGTGGTATTGCTAGGTCAAAGGATATGCATGATTTGAGCATAGTTCCAAATTGCTCTATAGATAGGTTGAATCAGTTTACAATTCCACCAACAATACATTAAAATCCCATTTTTCCCACATCCCCTCCAACACTTGTCATTCACCTTTTCTGTCCTATTAGACAATCTAATAGGTATGAGGTAGTACCTCAGAATTGTTTAATTTGCATTTCTCCAATCAATAGTGAGAATATTTTTTCATATAACTATAGACAGCTTTGATTATTTCATCTGAAAACTGTTCATATCTTGATCATTTATCAAATGGTTAATCCTTTTCTATAAATTTGACTCAGTTCTCTCTATGTTTGATAAATGAGACTTTATCAGAGAAAATTGCTTCAATTTTTTTCACAGCTACTATTGCTAACTGTATTTATCTCCATCCTATTCTTCCCCACCCCCATTTATTCTATCCTCTCTTTCCCTTTACCCTGTCCCTCTTCAAAAGTGTTTTTCTTTTGACTACTCCCTCTCCCAGTCTGCCCTCCCTTCTATCACATACCTCCCGTTCTCTTATGCCCTTCCCCTCCTACTTTCCTGTAGGGTAAGATAGCTTTCTATATCCAATTGAGTATATATGCTATTCCCTCTTTGAGGCAATTCTGGTGAGAGTAAAGTTCATTCCCTTCCCTTCACCTCCCCCTTTTACCCTCCACTGTAAAAGTATTTTCTTGACTATTTTATGTGAGATAATTTACACCATTCTACCTCTCCCTTTCTCTTTCTCCCAGTACATTCTTCTCTCACCCCTTACTTTTATTTTTTTTTAGATATTACCCCTTCATATTCAACTCACACCTATGGTCTTTCCATATATATTCCTAACTAACGAGAAAGGTCTTATGAGTTAGGAATGTAAACAGTTTCAAATTATAAAGTCCTTTTATTATTTCCCTTTCCTGTTTACCTTTTTATCCTTCTCTTGAGCCTTGTATTTGAAAGTCAGTTTTTCCATTCAGTGCTGGTCTTTTCATCAAGAATTTTTGAAAGTCCTCTTTCTCATTACAGATCCATTTTTTCCCCTGAAGGATTATACTCAGCTTTTCTGGATAGGTGATTCTTGGTTGTAATCCTGGTTCCTTTGCTCTCTGAAATATCATATTCCAAACCCTCTAATCCTTTATTTTTTTTTTCCCATTTTAAATATTTATTCAGGGGGAAAGTTTTACTTTTCAAATGGAATTTTCTTTTATTTATTTATTCATTTATTTATTTATTTAATTTTTAACATTCATTTTCACAAAATTTTGGGTTACAAATTTTCTCCCCTTTTATCCCCCCCCCCCCCAAACCCAAGCATTCTAATTGTCCCTGTGACCAATCTACTCTTTCTTCTATCATCCCTCTCTGCCCTTGTCTCCGTCTTCTCTTTTGTCCTGTAGGGCCAGATAGCTTTCTTTACCCCTTTACCTGTATTTCTTATTTCCTAGTGGTAAGAACATTACAGTTGATCCTAACACTTTGAGTTTCAACTTCTTTACCTCCCTCCCTCTCCACCCCTTCCCTTTGGAAGGCAAGCAATTCAATATAGGCCAAATCTGTGTAGTTTTGCAAATGACTTCCATAATAGTTGTGTTGTATAGGACTAACTATATTTCCCTCCATCCTATCCTGTCCCCCATTACTTCTATTCTCTTTTGATCCTATCCCTCCCCATGAGTGTCGACCTCGAATTGCATTCTCCTCCCCATGCCCTCCCTTCTATCATCCCCCCCACCCTGCTTGTCCCCTTGTCCCCCACTTTCCTGTATTGTGAGATAGGTTTTCCTACCAAAATGAGTGTGCATTTTATTCTTTCCTTTAGTGGAATGTGATGAGAGTAGACTTCATGTTTTTCTCTCACCTCCCCTCTTTATCCCTCCACTAATGAGTCTTTTGCTTGCCTCTTTTATGAGAGATAATTTGCCCCATTCCATTTCTCCCTTTCTCCTCCCAATATATTTCTCTCTCACTGCTTGATTTCATTTTTTTTTAAGATATGATCCCATTCTCTTCAATTCACTCTGTCTCTATGTATGTGTGCGTGTGTGCATGTGTATGTGTGTACTCCCACCCAGTTCCCAGATACTGAAATGTTTCAAGAGTTACAAATATTGTCTTTCCATGTAGGAATGTAAACAGTTCAGCTTTAGTAAGTCCCTTATGACTTCTCTTTGCTGTTCACCTTTTCATGGTTCTCTTCATTCTTGTGTTTGAAAGTCAAATTTTCTTTTCAGCTCTGGTCTTTTCATCAAGAAAATTTGAAAATCCTCTATTCCATTGAAAGACCATTTTTTCCCCTGAAGGACTATACTCAGTTTTGCTGGGTAGGTGATTCTTGGTTTTAGTCCTAGTTCCTTTGACTTCTGGAATATCCTATTCCATGCCCTTCGATCCCTTAATGTAGAGGCTGCTAGATCTTGTGTTATCCTGATTGTATTTCCACAATACTTGAATTGTTTCTTTCTAGCTGCTTGCAATATTTTCTCCTTGACCTGGGAACTCTGGAATTTGGCCACAATGTTCCTAGGAGTTTCTCTTTTTGGATCTCTTTCAGGCGGTGTTCTGTGGATTCCTTGAATATTTATTTTGCCCTCTGGTTCTAGAATCTCAGGGCAGTTTTCCTTGATAATTTCATGGAAGATGATGTCTAGGCTCTTCTTTTGATCATGGCTTTCAGGTAGTCCCAAAATTTTTAAATTGTCTCTCCTGAATCTATTTTCCAGGTCAGTTGTTTTTCCAATGAGATATTTCACATTATCTTCCATTTTTCCATTCTTCTCTCTTTGTTCTGTGATATCATACTTTCTCGCAAAGTCCTTAGCCTCCATCTGTGCCATTCTAGTTTTGAAAGAACTATTTTCTTCAGTGAGCTTTTGAATCTCCTTTTCCATTTGGCTAATTCTGCTTTTGAAAGCATTCTTCTCCTCATTGGCTTTTTGAACCTCTTTTGCCAATTGAGTTAGGCTAGTTTTCAAGGTGTTAATTTCTTCAACATTTTTTTGGGTCTCCTTTAGCAGGGAGCTGATCTGCTTTTCATGCTTTTCTTTCATCCCTCTCATTTCTCTTCCCAGTTTTTCCTCCACCTCTCTAACTTGATTTTCAAAATTCCTTTTGAGCTCTTCCATGGCCTGAGCCCATTGGGTGGGCTGGGACACAGAAGCCTTGATTTCTGTGTCTTTGCCTGATGGTAAGCATTGTTCTTCCTCATCAGAAAGGAAGGGAGGAAATGTCTGTTCTCCAAGAAAGCAGCCTTCAATAGTCTTATTTCTTTTCCCTTTTCTGGCCATTTTTCCAGACAGTGACTTGACCTCTGAATATTCTCCTCACACCCACCTTGCCTCCTGGTCCTCCCAGCCAGTGTTTGGGGTCTGAGATTCAAATGCTGCTTCCAGCCTCAGGGCTTTTGGCGGGGGCAGGGCTGCTATTCAGTGTGAGAATTAAGTTCAGGTGGTCAGGTCAGGGCAGGGCCACCTCTCAGGCTCAGTTCCCTCAGGGGGTTTATGCATAGACCTTCCACAATGGATCCAGGCTCCCGCCCGCTTGGGGAGCCCTGGTCTGCAGCCGCCTCTCAGCTTCTTCCTCCCGGGGGGGCCCAAATCATGGGGGCACCCCACTCCCCTCTCGACCCGCCAAAGAGACTCTGTCACCAACCCCCGTCACCTGTGGGCGGAGGGACTTGTGCGGCCGCTGGAGATCCCGTCCCTGAAGCCTACTCGGGTCTGTTTCTCTTGGTGCCGTGGCCGCAGCAGGTCTGGGCTGGGCTGGGCTCCGCGTCTACCCCCTCTAATCCTTTAATGAAAAAGCTGCTAAATCTTGTGTTATCCTGAATTTGATTGTTGGTTCTTGAATTTTTGAATTATTATCTTGAATACTTGAATTATTTCTTCTGGTTTCTTGCAATATTTTTTTCTTGACCTAGGAACTCTGAAATTTGGCCATAATATTCCTGGTAATTTTCACTTGGGGACCTCTTTCAGGAGGTGATTAGTGGATTTCAATTTCTATTTTATCCTCTGGTTCTAGAATATTAGGGCAGTTTTCCTTGATAATTTCTTGAAAGATCATGTCTCAGCCCTTTTTTTTTTATCATAACTCTCAGGAAGTCCAATAAATTTTATCTCTCCTGGATCTATTTTCCAGGTCAGTTGTTTTTCCAATAAGATATCTCACATTGTATTCTATTTTTTTTTCATTCTATTGGTTTTGCTTTATTGTTTCTTGATTTCTCATAAAGTCATTAGCTTCCATTTGCTCCATCTAATTTTTAAGTAATTATTTTCTTCAGTGAACCTTTGAACTTCTTTTTCCATTTGGCCAATTTGGCTTTTTTTAAGGCATTCTTCTCCTCATTGGTTTTTTGAACCTCTTTTACCATTTGGCCTAATCTGTTTTTTAAGATGTTATTTTTTTCTTCAGTATATTTTTGTGTTTCCTTTACCAAACTGTTGACTCATTTTTCATTAGTTTCTTGCATCATTCTCATTTCATGTCCCAATTTTTCCTCTACCTCTCTTAATTCATCTTCATAATTTTTTTTGAGCTCTTCCATGACCTGAGACTAATTCATATTTTTCTTGGAGGATTTGAATGTAGGAGCTTTAATTTTGTTGTTTTCTTCTGAGTCTATGTTTTGATCTTCCTTGTCACCATACTAACTTTTACTGGTTAAGAGTGTTTTTTTCTATTGTTTGCACATTTCCCCTATTAGTTGACTTTTAACTCTTTGTTAAAGTGGGACTCTGCAGGGTGAAGGGCACACTATCCCAAGCTTCAGGGGTTTTGTGCAGCTGTTTTCAAAGATACTTCAACGGACCTGTAAATTTTCAGTTCTTTCAAGGTAGCATGATCTAAGGAGAGATGTTTACTCCTCTCCTGGCCTGTGATCTGACCTGTGAGTGATCACAAGTACTCTTTTCTGTCCTGGAACTGTGAGGAGTTTCTCCCATCACTGTTGATACAAGTTTTGGTATGCTAGTGCTCCTTCTCACCCTGAGACTGCCATCCAGGACTGTGACCCAGATCTGAGCATGGGCAAAGCAAAAGAATGCTTCCTCAGTGCTAGTAAAAAGACCCCTGTAATCTCCTTCCCATCAGTTGTTTGACTCTCCTATTGTCTGTGAGCTGAGAGCTCTGTAAGCAGCTGCTACTGCTGCTGCTGCTAATTCAGTCACTCCCAAGGCCTGCTCCTGGTTTGCTGGGGCCGGGGCTGTGCTAGTGTAGCCTATGCTGGACTGAGTTACACTCAGTGACACATAGCTTTCTTGGTGACCTTCTAAATTGACTTTGGCATCTGTGAGCTGAGAACTCTGGAAGTCACCACTGCTTCCATGATTCAGTTGCCCCAGGTTTGCTCTGAGTTTGCTGTGGCCCAGTCTGTGCTGGTGGGTTCTGCATTAGACTGCATTCTTCATTCACCCTGGTGCAACAGACCCTTCCTACTGACTATCCAGGTTGTACTGAGCTGAAAATTTGTTTCCCTCCATCTTTTTGATGGTTCTGCTGCTCTAGAATTTTGTTAGAGTCATTTTTTAAAGGTATTTGGAAGGTTTGGGGGAAGAACTCAGGCAAGTCCCTGCCTTTGCTGACATCTTGGTTCTATCTCCTTTGAATCTTCCTTTGCTATTTTTAAGAATATACATTTGGAGCTGGAAGGGATCTTAAAGGCTATCTGCTATAATCCACACTCCCCTCTCATTTTACTAATAAGAAAACTGAGATGAGAGGCTAAGTGACTTCTCCAACATGACATTCCATCTCCTGACTCTAAGTGTTTTCACTGGCTTGATCTCATGCCTAGAACACTTTCCCTGCTCTTTTTAGCCTTTCCAGCTTTCCTGGTTTTCTTCAAGTTTCAGCTAAAGCCCACCTTCTGGAAAAAGCCTTTCCCTCCTTAATTTTAGTGACTTCTTTCCAAGATTATCTCTAATTTATTCTACATAACATCTTGTTGGTGCAAGATATATAGATCTAGGGTAATTGAATATTATCTCCCATATTAGACTATGATGATCTTGAAAATAAGAACTATTTCCCCCCTCTCTTTGTATCCCAAGAGCTTAATTAGCATGGAGTCTAGCACGTTGTTGTTCAGTAGTGGTTTTTTTTAGTCCCATACAACTCTTTGTGACCTCATTTAGGGTTTTCTTGGCAAGGATACTAGAGTCATTTCCTTCTCCAGCCCATTTTACAGAGGAAACTGTTGCAAACAAGGTTAAGTGACTTGCCTAGGGCCACAATGATACTAAGTATCCAAGGTCATATTTGAACTCAGGAAAATGAGTCTTCCTGACTTGACCTAGGACATAGAAGACATTTAATAAATGCTAGTTCACTAGCAGATTATATGTGGTATAGCTGGAATTTGAAACAGGGTCTTCTTATTCCAAAACCAGGTAACCTTTCGCCTAAGTAAAGCTATCTCCTCTCTTTAGCATCTTCCTCAATGACTCTTTCAATGAAAAACTACATCTTCTTAAAAAGAATCAATGGTCCTTGGATTAAGATGTTATTTTTCCCCCTTTCTTTACTCTGATTTTGTAGATACTGTGAGTTCATCCCTATCTACAACATTCCCACAAAGTGAACCCCCAGTCTTTAGCAGCTAATATTCTAAAGCATTTTGATTAGTCATGTCTACTAAAGAGAAGTTGACAGGGCAGCCAGAGGAATATGATGTTTTTGTGTTTAAATATATGAATATATCTTGAAGTTTTGGACTAGATCTGTGACTTCAGTGATATGGCTAACCTAAAGGAAGCAAAATTCCTCCATCAGTGTGGATCAGCCCCTGTTCTAAAACTTCCAGTTTGGGAGAGTTACCTGAGGGTACTGAGAAATGAGGTGGCCTCAAGCCACACAGCCATGATATGGTGAGGTAAGGCTTGAACCACAGGACTTCCTGATTCTAAAGCCTGGTCTCTATTCAGTAGATCATGTTGTTTCTCTATCCTGTCATTGAATAAGATTAAATTCAAACCACAAAGGTTGAGAGCTTAAAGGTTATTGAGACTGATTCTCCTCTCACCCCCCACACCTACCATTTTACAGATGAGGAATCAAAATCCACAGAAATTAAGAAGAGAGAAGTTACATCCAGAGAAAACTTGCCCAAATTCACCCAACTAGTAAGTATCTAAGTTGGAATTTGAACATAGATTTCCTGACTCCAAGTCTAGCACTCTATCCACTACACCAGGATGCCTTTCAAAGTATATAAGAATGTGTTTGTGATTAGGATTTTTGTAGTGATAAGGTACGAGCTTTTCTTTGTGAATGTAAAAAGATAGATATTGCATGTTAGAAAAAATGTATACACATACGCAATGTTTGTAATTGCCTGCTGGCTCATTTCAACAGATGCAAGCCACTCCTAATATAAAGATACTAAACAAAAGGACTTGAGTGAATGTTAATCTGTTTATTATCCCTATAGATGCTTTAAAGTTCAGAGACTGACTCAGGAGAGTTATGAGTTGTCAGAAATTCAGATCATGAACAAATTTAATGGCCCCTTTGTTCTTTGTTTTGCCACGAAGCCCTTTATGAGCAAAGACAAAAATAGCCATCTGTACAATGGAATAAGCTCTTGGGCTCTGAGAAAGTTTCTCAGAGTCCAGCCAAGACAACGAGAGCAAGCCCATCCGTGTCTCTCTGAGAACAGGCTCTATAAATCTGCAGTCAACCATAGGATGAGTCAGAATCTCTCCCTATTTCATGCTTCAACCAATTATAATGATCAAAGATCTCAAAATGCAGATCTGAAATCAGAGTTAACAGATAATACCTTGCTTCCCTACCAATCTGTGCCCTGGGACCTCTGGGAAGCAAAAACTGGTTAAGAATCAAAGATGTAAGTCAGAGATGGGAACTTTCTTGTATAAAAAGGGAAAACTTGAAATTGGGAAAGATGAAATGCATAATTTTAGAGTGGCTGTGGAAAGAAAAAGTAGTACACTATTGGAAGAACTATGAATTAGTCCAACAATTCTGGAAGACAATTTGCAATTATACTTAAAAAACTAAAACTAAAATATTTGACCCAAAGAGTTCACAGCTAGGTATATAAGAAAGGTCAAATACAGAAAGAAATATTTATGGTGGTACTTTTTGCCAAAGTAAGGAACTGGAGGGGAAGAATGATGTAGAAGCTCACCAGTTGGAGAATGGCTCCAATATGGAGCCAAGTTGTGGCATATTCATGTAATACAGGATTATTGAACATAAATTATGGAATGATAGATAAATATGAAAATTTTGGAGATGCATGGGGATACATATAAACTGATATAAAATGAAGTAAGCAGAACAAGCAAAACACCTTGCATGATGGATACAACAGTGTAAACAGAAAGAGGAAACAAAACCAAAACGTAATGCAAAATAATAGAATGACCAAGCTTGTCATGGAGAAGATATGAGAAAATGCATCTCCCTCCCTTTCTTGAACAGGTGAGGGACTAGAGGCATGAAACATATAATGTCAGACAGTTAATTTATTGGGTGGCTCTGCTAAACTTCATTTTTTCCTCTTTCCTTTTTATTCTGTGTTACAGTGCATGGCTCACTGAATAGGGAAGCAAGGAGAGAGAAATTTGGAAATGATGATATAAATATAAAAGATATCAATACATTTTAAAAATATGTTAAAGATAACTGATAGTGTAGAGGGAGATAAAAGGCTTGGAAACCATCTTTGGTGGGTGTTGCCATCCCTTATGAGTTGGTCTGGTACTTACTTTTGATGTATTTCATGTTGGAAGGAACTTCCAAATCGAGGAGATGATTGGTGCACTTGAGTATTCTTCACTCAGGGTAGGAAATTCAAAGAGAATAGATTAATTGCCTCACCTTTCCTCATTAACTCTACACATCAGTTTCAGTTCTCTCTCCTGAACTGCTTCGCCTTCTCACCAGCAGCCCTTACCTACTGGGAGATACCTCTGTGCCCTGGGGTCTGATTGCATGACTCTTGAGTCCCTAATGGGAATCACCATTTCATGAGGGCCTTAGTCCATGACTACTTCACTCCCATGTCAAAGTGCTCTCCAGACTGGTCTGTCTCCTCAAGAGCAATTTTGTCTTTGCTTGGGTACCCTTCTCCCTCAATGTCCCCTCTCTCTTTCCAGCTGCTCTTTATGTTTGGTCTACTCCTACTAGAAAATAAGTTCCTTGAGAGTAGGTACCATATTGTTTTAATGTTTTTGTGTCTTCAGCACTTAGCACATAGTAAGCTCTTAATAAATAATAAAGCATCTATCTTTCTTTCCAATTATCTATCAATTATCCATGGGCATATGAATCCACAGTGATACAATATCCATTTCATGTACATTGATGGACAGATTAAGCAATAAATAAATACACACACATATAGATTTCAAAAAGTACAAAATGTTTTGAAAGTAAAAGCATGATAAAAATGTTTATTGGTGCATTAAATGGCAATTCTGGGGCCTGGGAGAAGTACCACAAAATAGGCTTAGAGACAAATAGTACAAAAGACATCATCAAATGAAAATTTTAAAACATAATTCAGTTGAGATGGGAACAGAGGACTCAGATCTTTGTAAAGTAAGTGCTCATATAGGAAGAGAGATACCAAGAGGATACTATGATGGTGGCAACTGTTGGGGGAAACACCATAGTGTGCCTAAGAAGAAGCTCACCTGGGGAGCGTCCACCAAGAGTGAATAGGGAGGTGTCATATGTTAGCTTTACATTTTAACTAATTATTCTTGCAAAGTGCTGATTAGCTCATGATATGCTGAAGGAATACAAAGGCTGTCAGCACCATCTAAAGTTCACTGTTCTGCAACAAACAACTTAGTCACCCTATCTTAGTTATAGCTCTGAAATGTAGCAGTAGAAAAAATAAATCACTGGAAAAATTCTTTTCATGATCATTGATATTCAGGAAGTTATTAGGATTCCATCTTTAGCCTGGTGTTCCATAGCAGTAGGAAACCTGAAGATGGTGTAGAAAAAACAGCAAAAATCATTGTACTGAAATAGTTCCAACTGAATTTTAAGTTTTTTGAAGGTAGGTACTATTGAATTTATTTATCTTTGTATGGTCCCCGATACTTATAATAAGTGAATATTTGTTGAATATAATCACCCCAGATCCAAAAGGCTTGGTAGGGGTATTCCAATAACACATTATTTATATATATATTATATATGTATATACATATATAATATATATATATAAAATTATATTATGTGGCTAATACTGAACTGAAAGAAAAACAGAAGGAAAGAATTTAGATTATAGTAGGCAAGATTTTTGGTCAGGTTTGGGTTGTGATGAGTAGAATGAATGAGTAATCATAGTTGTATTGGAAAATTATAAAGGTAATTGTAGAATGTTATTTTCTGGAATTGTTTGTGTGAAACCTTGCTCAAAAGCAGAAAAAGGAGGACAATAGTTGTTTTCTGCTCTTTTGAACCTAGCTCTCTCTGGCTTTTGAAAATTATTGTCATTGAAGTGGTTAGTCAAAGTTGTTAGAATGTGACCTCAGAGTACACATTTCTTTCTACTTCAAAATATGCTATGTGACAACAGGTGTCTTTTTGACCTTTGACTTTGTTTACTTCTTTACTGCATAGATGAATAGCTTTGTGATGATTGATAAATTTAAGGTGGTACAAAGGTAGACCAAATCATGACATTATGTTTGGACATTTACAATATATGCCTTTTCCAGCTTGGTTTCTTTTATTGTGCAGTGACTTGCACTAAATATTTATCTTGTTAATTTTATATTCTTATTTGAAATAAGTATTGCCACTTTACATAAGATAGAAATAATTATAACATGGAAAAGACTCATTTTCTTCTTTCTGAGAATTAGGTGAAAAGGTTACAAGTACAAGGAGAGAAACCAGGATATTGATCATTTATTACAAGGCCAGCTACTCACCTTCCACAGGGGAGCAGGCTTCTTCATGGTTAATAAATTGCCAGTCTAGTTGAAGTGGTGGTCCAGATAAGTGCCACAGAATGTAAGATTGCAGGCTGAATCCAGGCTCTCACATACTCTAACCCTGAGTCAACTCTTTTGCATATGTCTTAAGGGAAAACAGCCTTTTTTTCCCATTAAACTTTTCCTTATCCTGATTTTTCAGATAAAGATGTTATAGATATATAGATGATAAAGATGTCCACAGGCAACCTGCATGTTTACAGAAGGATCTGCTTGTGCATGTTTGGGTTACTTCAGTCCCAGATATGTAGATGCAAAAATCCCAGCAAACTTTTCACTGCCATCAGAAGTCAGCTTAGAAAAGAAAAAAAAAAAGATTACTCATTCCAATTATCTTAAAGGTTCCTTTCTGAAGAACACTTCTGAAGAACTCTGGATGTATCCAAGTGAGAAGACACAGAGAACTGTGCTACCAGCCCTAGTTGCTGCCATCAAGTCATGACTTCCCTTCCAAGATGGGTAAGTGAACTCAGCTCCAGTGACCCATGATAAGAAGCTGATACTTCCTTAGCTATTGTGAAGTTTCATTTTGGAAGACTATTAGAAGGGGCAAAGGAGAGAAAAGGCAGGCAGTGGAGCTCCCTCCCCCCACTCCTACCCCCATTTCACCTCTATCTGACATGCCTCTCTTCTGACCTTCTTTCCTCCTGATCCTTGCAGAACACTACAGCACTCTCCCACCTCCAAACATTCCAGGCTTGAGAGAAACAACATTCAGTTCTGTGAATAAAGAAGCTAGTCCATCTTTGATAGATTGACCTTACTCCCTGATTCTGTGATGATTTATAGTCTATTTTTATAATGTAGAATATTGATTGTAAGGTATTTGATTGGAGAGGGTTCAGAAGTGTGTAATTGTGAAAGGATACAACTTCTTACCTGGCCAATTTGTGCTCCTCCAAACATACAAATGTCTGCAAATTAATTTCAATAATAAAAGAGGAGATGTTTGGTGGGATGGAGGAAGAAAAGAGGCACTTTGCCATAGTGGATAGAGATCAGGCCTTGAAATCAGAAAGACCTAGGTTCAACTCTTAGTATTAAACTTATACTAGCTATGTGACCCTTTGGCAAGCCCTGTACCCTCAGGATGCTTGAGACAACTCTCTAAGATTACACATTGCCAAGAAGGTGTCAACTTGCATTGAGAGGAGTTTCTTTACCTGGGAATTCCTTATGCCAATAAAATCACAGATCTAGGCCCTTTCCCCTTATTGAACAATTTACAATAATGTTAAGCACAATAATAAAATACATTGAAAGCATTGGCTGAAGCAATCAGTATAGATTTTCTCCTTCCTAGGAAATCTTAAAGGCCAATTCCCTTGATTTTAAATTTGACCATATTTTTATATGCTATCTGTGTAACCTTGGACAGTTCTTTTATTGGTTTGGGCTACAGTCAATAGAATATTACATATAAATTAATAATAGCTTGATAGTGGCTTGACTCAGCACCATGTCTATTTATATTTCATCAAAAAAGATAAGAATGAGATGAATGGTTTCATTAATAGTCCTGGGCTCGTTAATGGCAAATGGTCTATAATCTTTTTGTTGTTTTGCATTCTCTCTGTGGCATGAAACAAATTTAATATATATTATTATCTTGAGTGCTCTCCCATATAATTTAATTTGTATTTATTATACACGAATTTTGAATTAATTTATCTACATATGTTTTGACTCTTCATAGTAGAATATAATTTCCTTAGAGCAAAGATCATCTTTCTCAAGAGACCTATTCTTTCTCACAGCTACCAATGTCTTACCTTTCATATTACCTTTCATCAACTCAATATATATCTTGTATATACTTAACTCATTTACATATTGTTTCCCTCATTAGAACGTAGAATAAGTACATATATATATATATATATATATATATATATACATACGCATACACACACCAAGCAAAAATATGAAGTGAATAAATGCAAATATACACAAAGGAGTTCAGTACGAAGTAGTGTGGGAGGAAGAGCACTAATAGTATGGGGATCTTTTGCTAGATCATCATCCATTTCCACCCACCTCATTTGCATGGATATATCCCAAGGCTCTGTCCCAGGACCTTTCCTTTCTATACCTTCTCTCTCTTTTGATGATTTCCCCACTATTATAATTCACATTCCCTCAGTATCCATTATTCCCTCAACCTTTACACTAGTCTCTGACAAAGAAGTGGCTTTTCTCGTAGCCGAAGTCAGCCTCTACTTGTACAAGATCCCATTCCCTCCTGTCTTCTCCAGGAGCTTGCACCTCCATCTTGATAATCTTCCATCTCTTTATCCACCAGATCTTTCCCTGCTGATTTACCAATATGTCTATATCTCCCTCATTCTTTAAAAACCTTACCATTCCCTTAAGCTATTGTCCTATATTTCTCTTTTCTTCACTGCCAAAATCCTAGAAAATGTTGTCTTTAGTCACTGCTGTCACTTGCTGTGAAGGCAAGCAAAATAGGATTTTTTGCTGTTTTTGTTTTAGTATAATCAAGTACCTCTGATTGAATCTTGCCTTTATCAATCAAGAGGCTTTACTAGGAGTAAAGTACAGAAACAAGACTTTCTTTCACTAGAAACAGAGTGTGTGTGTGTGTGTGTGTGTGTGTGTGTGTGTGTGTGTGTGTGTGTATTTGTATTGTTAATGTGATTAAAGATCTTCCCCACCCATTAATGGACCTGCCCATTAAGGGGAGTTTGACTAGGGAAGATTTATAGGAACGCCCACACCTTTTGTTAATGAGGCACTGGTTCTCACCAGTAGTGATGCCCTCTGGCTCTTAAAAAAGGTATAAATACTCTGAGGGTGAGATTTTACTTTGGGGCTTACTGATTGGAAGCATTTGTTTGACCAGATGAGGACTCTGGGAAGCCACTAAAGAGTTCCCTGGCTTTGAAAACCCATATGTTGATGCTTCCCTCTCTGGTAACTAAGATCAGACAGCTGGGCCTGTCTGTTGAATTCAGGCAGAGGAAGCCATGTCTGTTGATCTTTGACTCCCCTGAACTAGGTGAATGATATAAGTGCTTAGTTAAAGGAATGATACATGTGCTTGATTAAAGTGATGTTTAACCCCTCAAAAGTTTCCTTTTATGAATGCAGATCTAAGAACCTGTGATAGCAGGCCCCCCTATGTATGTTGGGGTGCTTACTGTTATACTTACTTTTGAACCCATTTCATTATGGCTTCTGACCCCACCATTCAACTGAAACTGCTTTCTCCAGGGTTACTAGTGGCTTCTTAATAGCTAAATGCAATAACTTTTTCTCAGCTCTCAGGTTCTTTGACTAATCTATAGAGTTTGATACTAGTGACCTCACTCTTTTCCCTTTTAGTCTCTCTCCCTATATTTTCATGACCTGCACTCTCCTGGTTCTCCTCTCAATCACTTGATTCTTGCTTCTGGCTCTTTTTTGCTGGATCATTATCCATGTTCCACTCTATTTACTTGGGTATATCCTAAGGCTCTGTCCCAGGGCCTCTTCTATTCTCTTTATAGCTTCCTTCTTGGTGATGTCAACTGTTCCAGAAAGTTCAATTATCATCTCTATGTAGATGACCCCTCATCTCTCTATGGAGCTCCATTCTCATTTCACCACACTGTCTGCTAGATACATCTACCTGGAATCACCCACAGGCATCTCAAATTCAATACTTCCAAAAACTTTTTCTCCCCTAAATTTACCCCTTTTTCTTATTTCCCTGTTTCTGTAAGAGCACCACCATTATTCCAATCAACTAGTTTCAAAACTTAAGTTGAGTTATTCCTACATCTTCATTCTAATAATAATAATCATAGAATTTATATGCCTGATTTTTGCTTTTTTTTACAAATGTGCCACTTTACAAATATTATCTCATTTGTGTCCTCACAACAACCTTGGGAGTTGCTATTATTATTATGTGCTATTATTAACCCCATTTTATAGTTGAGGAAACCAAGGCAGAGGTTAAGTGACTTGCCCAGGATCACAGAGCTAGAATCTGAGGCTATCTCCTCCTCTCTAATCATAAGGTGACCACTTTAGTCCAGGCCCTTATCACCTATCAGTTGGAACAGTTCCATAACCTCCTAATTGTATTTCTGGCTCTCAGTCTCTCCCATTTCTAATGCATCATCCAAGCAAGAGCCAAATTGGTATTCCTAAAGCACATTATTTTTTTTACCATGGCACTTCCCTCTTCAAGAAAAGTCAGTGGTTTCCTACTGCTAGCAGATTAAAATACAAATTTCTCATTTTGGCATTTATAGCCCTCCATGATCTAGTTATAGCCTATTTTTCTAAATTAATTTCACATTACTACCCCTAACAGTCTAGCATATAATATGTTTCATATACTGATATAATATATATGTATATATACATATATATATTGCTGTTTCTTATATATGCCATTCTATCTCATACCTTTGTGTCTTTACACAGGCTGTCTCCCATACCTGGAATCTGGCTTGGTTCTCTCTTCAAGATCAAGTATGACCTCTAAGGCAAGAGTTTTCTTGATCACCCAAGGTGTGCTCTCTGCCCCTAACCCTGAGAGTACTCAGTATTTACTTTGTATATGAATATATGTGAGGTAGTCTCTTGACTTGTCTTTCTAGAATTGACACACCTACTCACTTCCTGGGCTGGCTTGCTTACTCCAATTTGTCCTCACATGGCAGGTCCAGATTCTCCAATAAGGCCCACGACCACTTGGTTACACTCACAATCTGTCTCAAAATCCTAGGTGTTACACTGTTCTTGGGGATACACACTCTCTACTCACTACTATAGCTCTTGAACCCTTATAAGTGCACTTCCATTAATATAAACCCAGCTATTCATAATGATTCTATATCAGGCCTTACACATAGCCCATAATAATAATCACAATATCATAGGTATTCATAGAGAAGAAATAATAAATACATTATAATTCCCACATCATTCTGGATCACATTGCCCCCCTGATGCATTCATTATCTATGGAGAAGAGTGCACACATTTATAGAAACCTATCAGGCAGGTATATGAATGAGGAAAACCCTTGTGCTTAAAGTAACGCACAACTCTGGAATTAGATTCTTCATTTGTCTTCTTTTTTGTTTCAAAAATTGATTGTCCATCAGTATTGATAAGCCTAGCTAAGCTAAAATGACACAACCTGTACTTGACTGACTAGATCCTAGTCAGGACACCTCAGCTAACCTGGTTAATCCTTCGAGTGACTTTTCTGTTATTTTCTTCCCAAAGTGTTCCTCTATCCATTTGCACTGTACTCCTCAACAGCAATCATGTATCTGTTGCTTCCAGGTTAAAGTTTTGGGGAGACCTTCAGCGGTAGCATTGTTATCCTCTTTTAGGAAACATAATGAACTTTGTCCTAAAGCTAGCAAAAGTCACTTTAACATCTCCCATCACAAGATTCTGCTCTTTCTCCACCTCTCCACAATAGTGTAGAACAATTCAGAGAAGTCTTTTTTTAATCTCCCCTCTCTTCCTTTCACTTCCTTTCTTCTCCTCTCTCCTCCTCTCCTCTTTTTCCCTCTCTTCTCCTTTTCTTTTCCCTTCTATTCTTTTTTTCTCCTTTTCTCCTCAGCAGAAAAATCATCATAAAGATCAATTAATATTATCCCTAGTCTTCATTCTTCAACAGCAAACAGTAATAGAGTGGAGCCTATTATCTCTATTATTTCTTCCTCTCAGAAGTAGGTGCTAATAGAGAGCACTCAGAATTATGGGTAAACTTTCTTCATTATGAGTATCTGTGATACTGTTAATAATCATAACTATTATTACAGTTTTTACTTTATTATTAAATAAAAGACTATGTTTAAAGTCTAATATGTATATGTTATATTATGCGTATATAAAGAGAGGTAGAGTAGAGGGAGAGAGAGGGATGTATGGAGAAAGAGAGATACAGAGAAAGAGAGAGAAATAAGAAAAGTTACAGTCCCCCTTTAACACAGTTCTGAAATGTATCCTTTTACTTCCCTCTCTCTTATACTTTCTGGTTTAAGATTCTGAATCTTTTCTTCAAATAACCTCATTTTAGCTTATGGTTAGTGACCAAATTCTTATCTTCTCTTTATAACTGGATGAATTATAGTTGGCCCATAATCAGAATTATTTTGGCATAAATATTTCCCCAAAGCCAAAACTCAGCCATTCTTCATATGCAAATCACTGAAGAATACTGTATTCTCCTTTCACGTCAGTATTCTTCAGTTTCTCACATTCAAATGAGTAACTACTATCTTAGTTCTCTGAATCAGACAATATCAGTAACTCTAAAGAACTTTATGCAGATCTGTGCCTGAGTCAAGTGAACGGTTAAGGCAAACTTAGCAATTGCTTTTCTCAGAAGCAGACATGCCCCAGACAAACAAGTTATCAAGAGCTACTCCCTTAAAGGTATTCTTTTTTACATGTGTATTTTACATCTGCTTATATGTGTACATGTTATTTTCTCTCAATTGAAGTTAAGTTCCTCAAGGACCAGGACTATTTTATATTGTCTTTATATCCTCAGTAGTTAGTACAGTACTTGGCACAGTGAAGCTTAATAAATGCTTGTTGAATTGAAATTTTTATGTTTTTCTGAATTCCTTAAAACTACTATTTCTTACAAGACAATGATAATCCATTGGATTCATACATTATAGCTTATTAAACCATCCTATCAACAGATAGGATTTATTTCCAGGTTTTGGGTACTAAAAAAAATGCTGGTATGAATATTTTGATGTGTGTTTCCACTCTTCATACCTAGACGGTTGTAATAACTTCTTAATGTGTCCTCTGGTTTCCAGTCTATACCTTTTCCAATCCATCATCTGAGTAATTTATTAAGATTACTAGTCTGATCCTTCACTCCTCAATGCAAAATTTTTCAGTGGTACCCCATTGCCTATAAACTAAAATATAAACTCTCGATTCTGGCATTTAAGGTCCTCTATAAAATTGTTTTAATCTACCTCTTCAAATTCTTATATCACTCTCCTTTGCATGTAATACCTTCCAGCTAAACTAGGCAACACGCTGTCTCCTAACTTGTTTTTCCTTCTGCTAACTCTGTACCTTTGCTTATACCATCTCCCATGTCTTGAATAGATTCTATTTCTCTACATCCCTTTTCTTCATCATCTCTGTCTGTTGAACTTCCTCTTTTCATTTAAGGCTCAACTTAAGTTCCACCTATTCTATGAATCTACTTTCTTGTCTGTTTGTGGGAAGGCCCTGAACACTAACACAAACAAGCTTCTGTGGCCCAGACAAGTTTAACAAGATTGTATGTGCCAGAAGCAAAGTGTATATATGTATATGTATATGTATATTATATATATATTTAGCTACTTCCTGTAGGCTATTTACTTCAAGAACACGGAGACCTTATTGTTTATAGTGTGCCAAACTGCACAGATTCTCACATGAAATACTTCATTGCCCAACTGGTTATTCAATATGCTGTTCTAAAGCCTTTGTTCATCAATACCATCAGTGTTGGTTCATTGTAGTCTTTCTCCTTTCTGTAGATATAACATGCCCTATTTGCCACATAAAGCTGCCACAATCATTTCCCTAACCACATGCTGAAGTAGTATAGCATAGCACTTCCTGTTTCTTAATGGCTCCAATTCATATGAATCATTAATCCTGTGACACAATTATTTAGCTTAATGTGGTAAAAAGTATAGTCATTAGCTTCAAGGGACAAATTTGTAGGTTGTTTGGCCAATCAACAATATGGATTCAATGAAAAATGATTTATTTGACATACATGTCCATTGATATAATGCTTATGTTGCATATGTTTTCAGAATTCATCATTAAAATATTCTTTTTAGAAATTTACTTTAATGATTTAGATTTGGCTATGTCCCACTAATATACATTTAAAATTAATTCCCTCATTGAAATGCTATGGGTATCATTTACCAGACTGGGCATAAAAAAGAACAGGAGGGACAAGGGACAAATTTCTATAGGAATATTGCTATTAACATAAACCATTTTTGAACAGTGGGGACATACTAAGCAATTTTTCTATTGTTAACACTATATAGCAGGATTTAGCATTTATTTAGGGTACATGTTACATATATAGGTTGAAAATTCCTAGAAAGATGAAACTGCTTTATTTTAGCATTGTGCCTGCCATATGGCAAACTCTTAATAAATGCTTTTTGAATGGAAGGGAATGGGGAATGAGAATGCAAAAGTAATAAGCATTTACGTAGCACCTACTATGTGCCACACACTTTTCAATTCTTTTTTCATTTGATCCTCACAACAAACAACCAACCAGTCAGGTAGTTATTGCTATTATTCTTATTTTACAGATGAGAAAATTTAAGCAGAGGTTAAGCGACTTGCCCAGAGTCACACAGCTAGTAAATGTCTGAGGCTGGATTTGGATTCAGATCTCCCGATAACAAGTCCAGTGTTTTATCCACTGTATCATCAAGCTGCCTAGCTGAATAAAGCAGAATATACAGGGGAAGACAGATTCTTGTACTTCTGGCTTATAAATTAAATCAAGACAACATGGATGAACTTAAAAGTTAATTTATTTACTTTTGTTTCTTTTTCTGACTGTCCAACTCCTTAATTTTTATGAGAAATCTGTCAACGTCAAAATACTCTTAAAAGATCTATTTTTAAAAAAAGCAAACACATTATATTTGAGAAAGGATTCAAAAGCAGAAGAGGTGTTGGTTGGTTTGGCATGCCAGAAAGGAGAGCCAGTTAGTTCTAGGCACTGGGCCAGGACCTCTTCCTCTCTAAGTGCATAGCAATTCCCTGCCAATTACAAAACATGAGAATTTGGCCTATAGTTATTTGTATTCAAGAAATTGTAGAGCTGAGAAGGAGAGAAACAATAGAAGCAGTCAAATGAGAGGACTGGGTCTCATAGTAAAGTCAGTAAAATATAAATGTGCACAAAATGAGAACAATGATATAGGCTGAAGACAATGACAAAGTGGAATTAAAATTAAAGTAGGAAGCTTCAGTTTGGTAAAGAAACAAAAGGGAAGCAGATGAAAAACTTGAGGATACAAATGATACCTAAAATAGGAAAATTTTTTGAATGAAGCTTTTTGAGCTCTGCTAGTAACTTCCCTGATTATTTCTCAATTATGATATACAGATAGATCAATTGAGCAATGGATGGATGGATGGATGGATGGATGGATGGATGGATGGACAGATAGATGGATAATCTTGTACATGCATGTTGTCCCCCCATTAGCAGACTCGCATAGTCATCATTAGACTGTGAGTTCCTAGAGGGCAGGTACCATGTTGTCTACTTCATTTGTATTCCCTGTCACATGGAAAATACTTAATAAATTTGTGTTGACTAATATTTTGAATGTGTTAGAGGAAAGACCAGTGAGAAAGAAGGCAATTGAAATATAAGAAAGTTTATGAATTTAGACAAGATATGACTACTGTCTGAATTAGTTTCAGCCAGTGAAAAGGCATGGAGATGAAATGTGGTATGTGACAAATAGTAACATAAAATGAATGAAAAGTGGTGTAAGAGTAAGAAGGCTGAAAAGGTAGGAAGGTGGGAAGGGGCCAGTTTGGGAAGGGCTTTGAAAGCCAAACAGGATGTTATATTTGATCCTAGAGATAATAGGGAGCCACTAGAGACATTGTAGTGGGGAAAGGCAACATATTCAGACCTGGGCTCTAGGAAGATTATTCTAGTAGCTAAGCAAAGCACGGACTAAGGTGGGGAGAGACTTGAGGCAGGGAGAACTGGCAGAATCTTGTAGTAGTCTAGGCTTTGAGGTAATAAGGACCAGCACCAGAGTGGCAGCTGTGTCAAAGGAAAGAAAGGGACATGTACAAGAGATGTTGTAGAAGTACTTGGTAACAGATTTCAATCTGTATGAGGTGAAAGAGTGAAGTGTTGATTAAAGATGACACTGAGGTTGTGAGCCTCAGTGCCTGGGAGGATGGTGAGGTATTTTAGACATAATTTTTTAAAAATGTCAGAATTTGATAATAGACTAGATGTTCAAAAGGAATAGGAAAAACCAAGGATTTAGTAAGACACATGACAAAAGGTCCTTAAAATCAGAGATAAAAAGATTTCTTATCCTTTCTTAAATTTCCTTAATTCACAATCAGCTCTTTTTGATTTCATTTCAGGTACTGGATTATTCAAGAACAGCTAGGTGGTGCAGTTCCTAGAGCACTGGGGCCAGAGCCAGGAAGATCTGAGTTCAAATCCAGTTTCAGACATTCACTAGCTATGTGACCCTGAGCAAGTCACTCAATTCTGTTTGCCTCAGTTTTCTCATCTGTAAAATGAGCTAGAGAAGGAAATGGCAAACCACTCCAGTGTATCTGCCAAGAAAATCCCAAATGAGGTCATGAAGAGTCAGACAAAACTAAAACAAGAGAACAGCATCATAGATTATTCAGATTTGCACCAAATGCTAGTCTTTCCACAAACCTATTAGCAGCTACAGGAGAAGCCAACATGGTTTGCAAAACCTGTGGATTTTCATTTTCAGTTTTTAGAAAAGAGCTTGGAGTCTGTGGTGGGTTTCATTTTTATAACAGTAAGACATTTTTGTCAGTTTCTTGAACCAAAAATTGAATGGTTAGGCTAGATGATGGACTTCTAACATTTCTCCCAGCTCTAACATTCTAACTCTATGATCTCTAAGGTGCACACTTCAATTCATGTGGAAAGCAAGCATAAAGGTTGTGCCCAGACCCTGTCCTGGCTCCTCACTGTCCCAATTGATGAGGACTTTGTTCTTACATAGACTTTTTTATCCTTAACAAGGTATGAAATTTCCTTGAAAAGTTAATCTTTTGATTAGGTGGGAAGGAAGAAGAGGAAGGAATAAGCTTTATAAAACAGCACTGTGCTAAATGTTTTTTGTAAGTATTATCTCATTCAATCCTCACAACAACCCAGGGAGATAGGCGCTTATTATTACCCCCTTTTCACAGTTGAGGAAACAGGTTAAGTGACTTGTCCAGGATTATGCAATTAGTGAGAGTCTGGATTGATTTGAGATCAGGTTCAATGCTCTGTCCACTGGCCACAAGATGCCTCAAGATGTGAATTCTTTGCTTTTTTCCAGCTGAATTGAGGGTGGTTGATTTAATCAGACATTTCTGACATTGGAAGGTAAGAGCTATGACAGAGATAATAAGTCTGAGAAGTGGGTGGCCCTTAGATTCAACTCTCTGTATTGAAGCCCACAGTCTCACAGCCAGGTAAGAAGCCATGCACATGAATGAATTGCACAGTGCCAGGAATGACCTGGACCATCTCCAGTCGTCCTGAGCTATATCTTGCCACTGGACCCAGATGGCTCCAAAGGAGAAAGTAAGGCCAGTGACTTGGCACAGCCCTCCCTCACTTAAATCCAATTCACTTTCAAGTCATGGCCTCATCTTCCTGATGTCATGGTTGTCTTTGAGAACAAAGGATGAACAGCAATAATAACAGTCAGGAATGACCACAGCACTGAAGCAATGATGTATCCATGGAAGACAGAACCATTCCCATGGACCAAGTAGAGGAGTTCTTGGGGCAAGTGGGAGCCAGAGCTGAGGAACATCTAGCAATAGAGCTGCAATGGGAATTGCTGACTTACTGTTTGTTAATACTGTTACAGGTATGACTTTAGGGGGAGGAGGAAGGGAGAAATTAATTTCTCTGTCAACTCCAAGTATTTTTTTTCCTTTATGGCTAGGGAAGTTCATTCAGAGTAGTACTCTGTTAGAAGTTAGAAGGACTATATTGACCTTTGGAGACGTTCTACTTCTTCTGGGTTGGAGGATTGTGTGACTGTTTATTGACTCAGGAACAATCTTTGTGTTTTCATCAGACTAAATAGAATCTACCTTATTCAGTGGTTTTGTTAGCCTGATGTGGGAGCTAAGAGTACTTAATTGCTGAGTGTTTATGTGAGAACTAAGGGTTGTTAATTGATCATGTTCAGTGCAATGAATGCTGAACTACAGTAGCTTGTAATATTGTAATACTGTAATATTGCTAAGATAAACTTAGCTGTAAATATCTAAACAAAAGCCAAATTCTGATGTTCCCTGAAGAAGCCCTAGTTGGGGGTACAAGCCATTAAAACCAATTTAATAGGAAGCCTCTTGGAATGAATCCAATATGTATAAATTCAGAGCTTTGGGTCTGGGTCATGGTTGTCAAAGAAAAGAGGAAAAATTGGCCTGTGTGTGATTTGAAAGTGAATCAGAGATAAGGTGAGAAGAAGGTGATAAACATTAGACTGAAAAAGCTTCAGAGATGGAGATTCTCAATTGCTCTTCAAGATGCATAAGTTCAGAATCAGACATTTCTGCCACTTTAAGGAGTTTTTAGAGATGGTGGATTTGTGTTCAGGTGATCCTTAAACCTAAAAGGACAATAGTACTTAAGGAATGCTTTAATAATAATAGTTTAAGGAAGATACACTTGAGGAGGTGCTTCTACAAAAGAGATTCTTCTACAGAAGCATCATACAATGCATTATAAAGTTATATCTGGTTTTTTTTATTGTTTGATGTGTTCTGTTTTACAATATGTTTCATAATCATGGAAAGTTCTGAGTTGACTGTAAGGATGAGATTCATTCATGAGCCAGATGGAATAAGTGATCAGTGATGAGGTTCAAATTACAAAGTGCTAGAAGTAATCTAGATGAGATTCTTACAAGATCAGAAACATTTACTGAAAAATAGATAGGATCAGGTGGAAATTAACCGTCTATTCCCATAAGTCCTGAAATAACCCCAGTTCAACACAGTCAATCCCAATCCTCAGCTTTATGTACTCTGAGTTATGGTGCTTGTCTCAAGAGTTAAAAATGTGTGAAAACAAGCAGGGCATAAATCCTACATCTCCATGCAGAAGAGAGGTCTTCATATACCCAAAAAGCATTAGATGAAAAGGTACTGGCAAGCACAAGAAATGATGAAAAGGACAGATTCAGAGAAACCTGGGATGACTTGTATGAACTGATGCTGGATGAAGTGAGCAAAACCAGAAGAATTTATACAATGAGTATAATAATGCAAACAGAAAACAACTGTGAAAGACTTAACTGATCATTGCAATGGCAAATCACAATTTCAGAAGCATAATGAAGGATTATGCTTCCCATCTCTTGGCAGAGGGGTGATGGTGCATAGTGGTAATAATCACAAATAAAGAGAAGAAAAGAAAGAAAAGAACATTGATGAAACAATTAAAAATACACATACGAGAGAAGGAAATTCAGACAGGTACGCAAACAAGCATGGTAGTAAATTTAGCATACTCTTAAAAAACCAAATTGTTCCTAACAGAAAAAATTTCATAAACACCTTTTTCTGTTATTCTTTGTGTAGCCAGTAGGTATCACTATGTGGCAATTTTGGGAGGTTTGTAAGTAAAGGATTAAGCCCCACCCATTGAAATTTAGGAATGTTTGCTACTCCTAACTACTCCCTACTCCCAACGGATAGATCCATGCCTCTCTATTCTACCCTTACAGCAAAGATTAGAACCTTTGCTAAAACATCTGTCACTTAAAGCCCTCTAAATCTTGTTTACTTTTAACTCCATAATCTGAAGGTTAAAGCCCAAGTTACATGGTTCATCTATCTCTGCTATTTAAGAGTTCATGAGTTGTTAATAAAGTCAAAACCATGAAATTCTCTCAAGCTACTTCAGTTGGGAAGTAGAGGAAGCCCCACCCCAGTCCCCTTCCCTGACAGACAGAAGGTTCTTCTTCACTGTCTCTTTATTTCTGCACCATGTTTCAAACCTTTTTGCGAACTAAGTGCTGCCTTTTTGCTATGTATGAAAAAAAGGTTTTTTACTTTCCACATTTCTTTTCTTTAATAAATTTATTATTTGTATATTTTAAGTTCATTTTTACAATTTTGAGTTCCTAATTATCTCCTCCCTCTCCACAGCATCCTGTACCTGAATCAAAAATAAAATTAAAAACTACAAATCCTAAAATATTGAGAAACATGCACACATACAAGAACTGCTTGAGTTCTCTGTTTTTTTATTTGTCTTTGTTTTATTTCTTAAAAATGGTTGCCTCACCATTTCCAGCCAGCATCCCATGCCATGTGGTAGTGCTTACAAACACTTTCTTTTCCACAGTAAAATACTTACTGTTCACAGAAATAAATGTGTGAGGCTTACATTAAGCATAGAGTGTAAATAACCACATAGCCAGGCATCAGGAACAGATTGTCTGTTTAAACATCATTGTGAGTAGAAAAAGTGTTACAGTGATGCAACACTTCCATCCATTCACTGGCTAAACGTGTTGTGTTTTTTTTTCCTTTGCCATATGCCATGGTGATGTTTCCAAAAACTTTAAAATACTCTAACCTTGTCTCTGACATTTTTCATTCCTATAGATCAATGAATTAACAGAGACTCGCTAAAGAATCCAGGGAGTGGATCAGTGATTAAACAGCACTGATTAAGTAAGGACACAGAATAAGATATTTAATTAAATCAAATTTATATTCTTCTTGGAAACCAACAATTATAATTTGATGGCGCAGCTTCTGACTTTTGGACATCTTGCCACATTTGGTAGGCAAATATATGCACATTGCATACAAGTTGATGACTCTCTTTCTCTATGTGATTAACTAAGTGAGGGGGCAGCTCAAAGAAAAATAAGGGAAATTGTAAAGAATTCACTTGCTGCAAAGAGTGCTATTCAATTGCTCACAATCTGTGTGGCCTGTTTTTGCCATACGGAATACAATTAGTAGCTTCTAAATATTTAACAAATATTGCAACCAAACCAATATTTACCAAACTCATTTGGCTGTAAAAACTTTGGGGCTTTAAACGTATTGCTAGGACCCATAAATGCTGGTCCAAAGGGTTAAGGGCACAGAAGAAAACTGGAGGGAAAAGGAGGATTGGATAAATTTTAGAAGTCTCTATGTGGATGTCTTGTCAGTATCTCAACTAAGCATGTCCAAAACCTCATTCATCATCATCCCACAACCTCCACCCCAAACCCAGCTCTTTTCCTACTTCTGTTGAGGGTTTTAGCATTAATTGGCACCCAGGATCACAACTCTGGAGTCATTCTTGATTTCACCCTTACAACTCCATGTCCCCCATGGACAATCAGTTTCCAGATCTTATAGCTTCGACCTCCATAATATCTCTCTAACTGGTTTCTTTCTCTTCAGTCACCTGGCTGCCACCTAACTTCATATTCTCATCCTCTCTTGGTGGGTCTATTGTCATAACCTCCTATTTGGACTCATGACTATCGATTTTCCACCCTCTCTAACTTTTACACAGCTGTCAAAATGACCTTTCCAAAACATAATCCAAAACATTATTTCTGACTGGATGACTATCTTGGTCAAGTAGTTTCAGTAGTTTCCTATTGCTTCTATGATAAAATTTAAAAATTTACTTGTTTGGCATTTAAAACTATTCATAACCTGGCTTGGGCCTACCTTATCAGACTATTTTGTAATACTCTCTCACACATTGTGTATTCCAGATCACCTGAATTGCTTGATGTTTAGCCATTCTAACTCCAATCTTTTGTGTTCTTTCCCTCTGTCTAGGTTCTAGACAGAGTTTTATTGTATTTAAAAACAAAAAAACCCCACTCTTAGCCCCAGGGTTGTACAAAAACAGGTGGCAGTCTCCATTTGGTTCCCTAATTTGCAGACTTTTGTCTCATTTCCATTTTTTTGGATCCCTAATTCCTTCAACTCAGTTAATGTGCCACATCTTATATGTGACCTTTCCTTATCCCCACAGTTGTTACTGCCCTACAAGTAGAGATAAGGGTCCATATTCAAGAGATGTAATAAAGGTGGAATCTATAAGGTTTGGCAACTCACAGAGTACAGGGACAAAGAAGGCTAGAAGAGTCAATGATGATGACTCAGAAGCTGAGAGCACATGTCTACACAGAGCATGAGTTGGCTATGCTGGCACCACCTGGTCTCTACCCTGTGTACATCTGTGTCTAACAAGACGGTAGTTCCTTTTACAAAAATAGGGAGATTTGGAGGAGGTATGGCTAAGTGGGGAAGATAATGAACAATGTTTTTTAACATGTTGATTTTGAGATACCTACAGGATGTCCAGGTGGTGATATCTAGCTTAGGACAAAGATGATCACTGGATATTTTCAATAGAGACAATAACAAAACACATTGGAGCCGTTGGGATTACCAAGAGAAAGAATTAAGAGATTAAAAGAGTTTATAATAGTTATCATTTATGTAATACCTTAAAGTTTAAAAATTATTTTACATGAATAATCTCATTTAATCCTTACAACAACCCTGTGAAGTAAGAGAGGTTAAGTAACCTGCCCAGAATCATATAGCTAGTAAGTGTCTGAGGCAAGATTTAAACTCAGGTCTTCCTGGCTCAAGTCCAGCACCCTCTTCACTATGTCACCTAGTTGGGACAGAACCTTGGGATACATCTATGCAAATATGATTAGACACAAATGATGCTCCAACAAGAGATACCGAGAAAGAGGCATCAGGTGATTAGAAGAATAACCAGAGAGTAGTATGAAAACCCAAGGAGAAGAATGTTTATAGCAAGAAGTGTTGAATGCTTCAGAGACATCAAAAAAAATGTGGACTCAGAACAGGCCACTGGACTTAGCAATGGTGTGGTCAGAAAACACCTTGAAATGAGTTGAGAAATGAATGGGGATAATATAAGTGGAATTTTGGGGGAGAAGGATGCAGAAAGGGGATGCAGGAGAACATCAAAGACAAGCTTTGTCTTCTTAATTTGACTGCAGCTGGCCCTATTCAAGTAACAGGGAGACTGAACGAGACGATCATAGACTTGCTAGGTCATTTTAGTCTATTCCCTTTTCCTTCAATATTCAGAATTGTTATTTTTTATATGTAGCTATTATTGTGTGCTTAGGTCTGCAAAATGGTATTAGCATACATTACATTCAGTTTTTTTAGTATTTCTTTGCGATAAGGTGGTGATTTTAGGTGATACTGAAGTTAGTGCTATGCTATTAGTCTGAGAGTACCAATGTTAATAAAAGACTTGTGAATCTAGGAGGGAGAAACGCTACCATAGGATTTCTGACATCATCAGCATGCATAAATCCAAATGATTTGATTTTACTATAGCCACATTTCTTGAGAAAATAACTTCCGTTTCTACTACATTTATAATAGAGAATATAAGTTTCCTGAGAGCATGGGCAATTCATTTTTTTTCATATCCTCAATGCCTGTCACAGTGCCTGGTCATTAGTAAGAACTTAATAAATCCTTGCTGATTTGAATTATCTTGACCCAACTTCAGGGTCAAGTGTAAATAATAAGAGTTAAGTGAAAAGAGGAATAAAGATCCCATCACCAAGTCAAGATGAAAAGCATAGCAGAATTTTTTTAACCCAAATTCCCAGTGGAAGTGATCATTTCTAAGGCCTCTGACTGATTTTCCATGAGTGGTCCTGGTCACTAATGCACATAGTGATAACTGCTGTGTCATTCAAACCTCTATCCCCCATTTCCTTGGTTTGAATCCTTCTTTGAATATATACCAACTGTATGAACACTTCACCTCTCAGAGATACCTAACTCAAAGTTCTTGTAAACAAAACAATTTGCAAACCTGAAAGTGCTGAGTTATTATCATGAAGATGTTTATTCCTCAGTCATCTAGGAAATTTTGACTATATACAGCTGGTCTATGTGGTAGTTAGGTGGTGCAGAGCTAAGCCTGGAGTAAGGAAAATCTGTATTCAGATTCAATCTCAGACACTTATTATCTGAGTGACAACTGGATCAGTCACTTTACTCCTCTTAGCCTCAGTTTCCTTAACTATAAAACAGGGATAATAAGAGCATGTACCTCCCAAAGTTGTTGAGAGGATCAAATGAAGCAACATTTGTAAAGTATTTCATATGGTGCCTGGCACATAGTAAATGCTTAATCAATATTTATTCCTTTTCATACACAGAATTTTTGGTTGTTATGATTTCTTTCACTAGAGTTCACTAGTTAGTTTGTAGAGTAACATTTCCAGATATAAAGTCAAAGAAATGTGGATTTAGTGTCATTCGATAAGGTCTTCTAATTTCCAAAGGTGGGGGCAGGAGAAAGGGAGGTTTTCAAGTTCATTATGACATCTAGAGCTCAGAGCACTTAACTTCTACAATAAAAGACATGTCTAGTGTCTCTAGATTGATGATGAAATATACCTCTCTTTTTTCAGAACAGAGGTGGGGAACTGTGGGAGTAGAAAGCTGCATACACTGTCAGCTGAAGTCTTTTAAAAAAAGTTCTTACTTGCTTTTTTCTTTGTGACAAGGGCTCAATGCAGAATGAAGAAGGTATATATCCTTAAATGGTGACGATGCAAAGATAAAAGCCTTCAATAAGATTTTTTTAAATAGTTGTATCAAGAAAGAACAATATTTTTAAAAATCTGGAGTACCCAAGCAAGGCACCGAGGCAAAAATAAAATAGATGTTGATTACAAGAAATTGAAAAGGTTTTGCATGAATAAAATTAAAGTAACTAGGATAATTAAGTGGTCAACTGGGAAAACATCTCTGTATCAAATATCTTTGACAAGGGTCGGATATCCAAGATATGTAAGCAACTAACAGAAGTATACTAGACCAAAAGTCATCCCCCAATAGATAAGTGGTCAAAGGATATGAACAAATAGTGCTCAAAAAATGCAAACTATTAACAATCATATGAAAGACTACCTCAAATCACTAATAGCAAGAGAATTTCAAATCAAAATCACTCTAGAGGTTTTTACCTCATGCCCAGCAAATTTACAAAGGTGATAAAAGAAGAGAATAGTCTATGTTTGAGCAGTTGTGTAAATACTGGTCCTACTATTCCAGAAAACCAATTTTGAGTTATGCAAAGAAGTGACTAAAATAACCATACCTTTGGACACAAAGACACCAGTGTTAGGCTTATTCCTCAAGGATATCAGTGACAAAAAGAAAGGTCTCATCTACACCAACATAGTTATAGCAGCACATTTTGTAGTAGCAAAGATCTAGAAACAAAGTAGATGATCAGTTGTTAAGAAATGGCTAAACAAGTGGTGGTACATGAATGTAATGAAACATTCCTGTGCTGGTAGAGAATATTAAAAAAAAAACAAACAGTGAATATAACGAATACAGAGAAGTCTGGGAAGACATAGCAACTGGTGCAAAATGAAGTACGCAGTATGCATAATGACTGCAGTGATGTAAATAGAACAGCAGCAGTGAAACAAACAAAACTGAATTCTGGAAAATGATAACCAAACTTGACTCCCCAAAAAGAAATATGAGAAGGTCCTACCCAGGCTTGCTTCTTTGCACAGATGGGGAACTTTGGGTGTGGCACTCTGCATAGATGTCAGACTTTTTCAACATATTCATTAGTTTGGCTGAATGGTTTCGTTTCCCCTCTTTTTTGATTCTTTGTTATAACGGCTTGGTATCTGGTAGTGGTGGGGAGATATATTGAGAAATGTAGATGATATGAAAACAGAAGATATAAGTAACATTTATTTTAAAATATAAGACAAAGCATGTCATCCATTAAAAAATAAAAGGAAGAAAAAAACCCACAAGAAAATCCTCACCCGTAAATTGAGTCAGTCGATTGGGCTAGATTTTCTCCAAGATCCCTTCCAGTTCTAAATCTATGACCTTAAGCAATTAAAACAGGTCTCTAAAGAGGAACCCCACTCTGTATAAAGAAAGTGAGTTCATAGGATTCTTAAATGTGGTTGAAGTAAAGACCAGTTGCATTTCTGGGGGTGAACCTTTGATACACACACACACAAACATATATATATATATATATATATATATATATATATATATATATATATATATATATATATATATATATATATATATATATGATGAAAGAAATAGTAAAAATCAAAATTAATTGCAGCTTATGATTTCCTAAGTTTTCAGGCAAGGTATTTATTGTCTCTCAAAGACTTGTGTCACAGAATCAAAAAAATTCATTAGGCAATTTTAGGCTAACACTTTAAAAAATGCAACTCCGTTTCATTTTTGTGGCTGATGTTTTTCCATTATCAAGACCTTGCATGCTTTTGACACCCAGCCTCATCATTTTTTTTTGATGGAGTCCTGAGTGACAAGGACATTGATATAACTGAATCATCTTTCTGCAGGCATGTATTTGTTATCTGATTGGTTTTCAAGTAGATTTATTCATTTTAAAAGGGCATCCGTTGAACAAGATTAGTCTCTGGAAGATATGACATTTGTTAGCAATGAGTGATAGAATTTCATACTTTAGACATGTGAGCCCAACTAGATAGTGTGCTGACATATTGGTGAGAAGTTCCTTTCTCTATGGTTATCAGATGTCATTTCCAAAAATGAAGCTGAAATAATGTTACCATGAAAGTTTTACTGCCATAGGGCCGATTTTCTGCTCTCCCATGGTGCCAGAGCTTTCCAGCAACAAAACTGAAGTAGGATTCTACCTCATTGTGAAATGAAGCCTCATAATGGAAACCTGAAGGGTAAAATTGACTAGTAAAGACAATTAAAAGTTCTACTTTCCTTCAGTTTCCTGGTCAATCAAATAAAGTTGCTGAGGAGAATTTCAGGGGTACACAAAGACAGAAGAACGTAGGAAAGGCTTTACTACTTTTGTATTAGAACCAATACTCCTAAGTATTTACTTATGCTACATAAAATCATGTCACTTCATATGACATGATAGCATCTAGTCATGATATCTCATAAACACATAAATTACTCCCATCATGAGGAACTAAAGGATTTTTGTTAGTTAAAAATGCTTAACAACTTTCATTTATTCTACAGGACCTTTCTGTGCCAAAGGTCCTAAAGGGATTAGTGGAATTTTAAACTGCAATAATCACTTCATCTTTCAGAGTTCAACAGTGCCAACAACTCCAGACATGTTTTGTTTGCTTTTAAGGAAGGGGAGGGGAGTATAACTTCCCTCAATTAAACCTAGAGGATTTAGGTAGGTAGAGTAAAATAACCTGACTTGAAACTGGGCCAAGATGTGGGAATTTTAGCTCTCCTTCCTCTTGAAGTACTAGGTAATCTTTCATAAGCACAGGTGGAAAAGACCTAAGTTTTACCTCCTTTTTGGAAGAATTCTCTTTTCTTGAATTGTGTGGTAGTTATGTCTATAAATCTGATAAGCAAAATATTACATATAAGCTTTCTAATTCACAGAGCAAGTTTCTCAGGGAATGGCTACCCTGGGTTCAAGGTATTCTTTAGGTCTCTACACCTAGAACCACAGCTTTTGAGACCCTACAAAAGTATTTACCTTTAATAATCAGCCAGAAGGCCCAATCAGTTCAAAGCAAAAACATTTCACAAAATGGCATAGTAAGAAAAGTAGGAACAAAGCATTTCTACCATAAACATGGAGGAGCACACACACAGAGGGAACACACGAAATTTGGGTACACACGTGGAGTGGCATTTCAGTCTCTCCACTCTACCATATTCACAACTCCAGTGTTTGCTGATGTCTTCTAGGGTTGTCATTATGTTCCTCCTGTTGGATTTGGAGCTTTTAATGGACATTGCTTGGTTAGATGCACCGTTCTACTAAATGCTGCTCAACTAGACATGTGCTGGACATTACTCAGCTGGACACACTCTCTACTGAATCTCTAGCCTTGTTTGTTGCTGATCTGCTGCACGCTCTACTATCTAGCTTCTGCATTAGCTGAAATCCTTGACTCTCTCTTTCTCAGGGGAAGAACAGGTACTGCCATCATAACTTTTTTCAGCTTAAAGTCCCTAAGATTTTTCTAGCTCTTCGAAAATGCAGAAGTCTTTGCCTAAGACTGAAGGAGAAAAAAAGTCACACTCAAAAAACGAAAAACAAAAACAAACAGCTCTCCACTCAGGTCCTCTTATCTTGTTCCCAGGGAGTTTTAAGTCTTAATTATTTTTAGGAAATTCTTAATTGTAGGAATCAGGTTGTTTAGAAAAGTAAGCATGATCCTGTCTGATAAGTGAAACCTTCAGATTTAGGTTTTTTCCTTTGGACTTCTCTTAGTTCTGGAGTTTGGGTCCATCTTACAGAGACTTTGCCATCATTGATAGTAATCATTCCCCACCCTCACCCCCCAATTAATTCTGGAAAGTTAGCTGACAAGCCAGCTATTATTTATCTAATAACCTGCAAAGCAACCTTGGGCTTTAGAGTTGTCCAGTTTTTGAGCCTTGGGTCTCTTCTGTTCTCTCATGTATATAGGTAAGTGAGGAAAGGACAGAGAGACAAGTCAAGTCCAGAGAGCAAGGTCATTGTCTTTACTACCTGTCCAACTATATCCCTGGCCCTTTCATATTTAGATATAGCCAGCTAAGAGCTTCTGAGAGGTTTTGAGTCACATCTTTAGATGGGTATCAGTTAAGTAACAACTAATAATATAGCAAACCATTCCTATTTCTGTACCTGTAGCCTAAATTCTGTGCCAGTATAAGCCCTTGCTGGCCTTTCTGTCTCTAGTACTCTCTTATCTCCAGCCAACGCTTAACATTTCTATTAAATCTATTTATCTTCCCCTTGATTTGATCATGCAACCTCTTTTATATTGGCCCCAAGGAGGGTTCCCACTGACTCTGGATCAGAACCAATGCTCTGTATGCTTTGTCTGAAAGTCATTTACTGTGTAAAATGAAGAAAATAATAGCATTTACTTCTTAAGGTTGTTGTGAGAATTAAATGAGATAATGCATGTATACCTCTCTATAAAACATATAGCACTTTATAAATGCTAGCTATTATTATTAGACTCTAGATTACTTCATTTATTTACTTGTCTTCTCCAGACATTCTTCCTTCAGTATACCTCAGGTAGATGAGAAGGAGAGGTGAGAGAAAAAGAGAGGTCAACATTAAATTCTGTTCTGTAATTGTTTGTCTTTTGCCTTTTTTTGTGTATGTCTCTGGTGCTTGTTTAGCACTGTCTGGCACAAGGTAGGTGCTTAATAAATGTTTATTAATTGACTGGCCTCTTGATCTTATTTGTCATTATTTGTCACTGTGGATGCTCCCTGCACTGAAACATATCACAGCCCCTTTACACTTTAGTAAATGATTTTCATCTTTGTGAGAAAAAAGAAAAGCAAAAGAAAAGAGAATCACTTTGTTATAGGAGCATGGATTTAGAGCTAGAGATAATGTTCAAAGTCATTTAATGCAATCCTCTCATTTTAGAGTTGAGGAAACTAATGCCCAGAGTAGTTAAATTGATCCAAAGTCACAAAGATCATAAGGTGGATAACCAGGACTTGAAGTCATAACCTCTGATGCTAAATCCAGGATTCTGTCCGTCCCAACACATCATATAACTTTCTGGTGATAAATACTTCCAGGGTCATCTACCCTGGTCTATAAACAAGAGACACACAGCATGGTACCATGGCTATACTTAAAGCTTTTCCAGCATGGTAGGACCTTCTTCCACTGGCATAATTTTCAAAAACTCAGGTTCAATGAAGTACCAGAGTAGCACATTACTAGAAGATTAACTCAGCACCAAACATAGTACCATGCACATAGGAAGCATCTAGTAGCTGTTTATTGAATCGGATTGGATCATTAATACTTCTTTATAAAGGGTGACCCCAAATTGCAGGCCATTTTCCTTTGATACATGTATTATCCAGAAGCTTCAGAAAATTTTATTAGAATTTCAGATATCCCCAAAATAATTTGCAAGTACTACAGTTTCTACTAATAATTTTCTCTTACATTTTTATCCATCACTCTCACTCTTCATTTGATTTCAACCGACTATAATCAAGTTTAGAAATATATATACATGCATTCTAATATATTTCTACATAGGCACAAAATTATTTTTTTGATTTTTTGAAGGTAAACACTAAGGAAAATATAGAATATGATATATATTTCATTGTTTTTAAAACTCTACTAAAGAAAGCTTTCTTACAGCAAAAGTTATGTGGTTATCATGTTTGACCAATAATGTTTTTGTGGTCATTTGTTCTTCCTCTTGCTCCCTGCCTACCCACACCTTTTGTATTTGCTTTAGAAGTTGTCCTCAATTAGCAAACAATCTTGGAAAAAATCTATTTATTGGAGCAATCATTTATCAGATATGATTAGCATTTGATGGTACTGAAGTGATACTGAAATACCATTAACTTGACCTATAGCAAGGCAAAATAATGTAATTTGAGAAGGTGTCATTTTTCAAAACTTGTTTTCTTTAGTTGTGGTTTTAGAAAAAGGGTTTTAGATTTAAGAGAAGCCTTTGAGTAAAATATTTGTTATTTAAACCTTTGCAGGCAATTGGTAGGTTGGGCAATATGGGAAAGAAGTGAGAACTTCTCTCCCCCCTACTCTGAACAGGCAGAAGCAAGCAAGAGCTCCTTTATTTCATAACATTAAGTCTCCAGTCACAAAACTCAAGTCCTTGTTATCCTAGGCTTCCTGAGTCATCTCATTGTGAAGTATTTGTGAAATAAGCTATGCCAGTAAAGAAAAAAGAGAGCTTTTATAAATTTTCTATAGTATACATAGGAGGCAATTTTACAGAATTATGACTAGTGATAAAATAAGACTACACTAAAAACAAAACTAACATCACCACCAAAAACAAATTAGAATGGGGAAGCCTCCTTCAATAATTTTGTTAAATTATATACTTTTTTTGAATGGACAATGAACTGGAAACAAATGGGGTGGCCACCAGTTGGAGAATAGCTTAACAAATAAAGATATGTGGACATAATGGAATCTTATTAAGCCATAAGAAATTATGAAAGGGATCATTTTAAAAGGAAAAATCAAGAAAGACTTGTATGAACTGATGTAGAGTAAAACTAGCAGAACCAGAACAACCTATACAATAATCTGTACAACACTATGAACACCTTTGAAAGACTTAAGAACTTCGATTAAGGTGCTAAGCAACCACCACTCCAGAGGCAGTGATAAAGCATGCTATCCCACCTCTTGACAGAACTGATGGACTCAATCTGCACATACTTTTGGACATAGCCAATGAAGGAATTTGTTTTGTTTGATTATTCATATTTGTTACAAGAGTTTTGTTTTTTCTTCCTTCAACTGATAGAGAGATGAGAGGGAAAGAAAAGTTTGCTAATAGGAAAATTTTAATTTAATTTAAAAAGCTATCTTAAATTATCAGGGAATATTTGTAACACTCATTAATTTCATTAAAATGGCTAGAGACATTAAGGAAACATATTTAGTTTGTAAAAAATTTCATTTTTATGTCATTTATCAAAAAGTTCATTGAGTGAATGGTCATAGGAAGCCAATATTTACCTGATTGTTGTTGAATGGTCTAGATGAAATGGGTTTATGGGATTCTATACCATATATTCAAAGTTGAAAGGGATATTAAGGGTCATAGAGACCAGCACACTCATAATACAGATAAGGAAAATGAAGTAGAGAGAGGTAAAGTGACCTGCCCAGGATCACACATGGGATAGGTAATAGAGCCTGGATTTGAACAAAGGCTTTCTGATTCTAAGTCTTCTGTTCTTTTCAATGTACCACATTTCTATTTACCAAGAAATAAAACACTATCAGAAAAGCAAAACTCTACCACTCTCATTATTGTCAACTATAATCCAATATAGAACCCAAAGTAACCAGTTATCCCTCTACCTAAACTTTCTTAGAGCTCAAAGAAACCTTTAAAATCTACCTCCCTCATTTTAGTGATGAGAAAATTGAGGACCATGGGAAAGTCCTAGCTAGAAGGAATGGTTGACCCAGGTTTAGAGCTCAGGTCTTCTGATTCCTTGGTAAAAGGCTGTTCCTACATGTTTCCTTGTATTCTGAGGTAAAGAACCAAAGGGCAAAAAATGTATAAACTAATTATTACATCCAGTAGAAAAGAATTTGTTGGTTAAAGCTGATACATTTGAAAAGAAGCAAAAATTATGAGCTTCTTCAGCAAATGACCCTTACCCATAATCTGTTAAAATAATTACTTCTTAATGACTTGTTCTCACAGCTGTCTGATGGTTTATCAGCGAGCTCTGGTGCACACAGAGGTTGTTTAGTCATTTTGTTCTGTGGACACCACTATATTTGACCTTTCTCCCATAGCTCGATACCTTCTAGAACTCTCCAAATAAAAGTGCTCAACTTTTTGTTTCTCTTCCAAAAGTCCCACCTCCCACTATTTCCAAGCCCCGGTGAAAATGACAAAGGACTTTTGTCTAAAAATGTTCTGATGTGAAATTTACCTTATACTTTCCCTCAGGTAATGAAATCAGTTTTCTGCCAGAATTAGTTCCGTAAACACAGCTTTGTGGTGATGTCCATATTCTACCCTTGTAGAGAAAAGTAAGAGAACAGGAAAATCAGAAGGGGAATTTCTCTAATAGGAAACTTTCTTATTTGACCTTCAAATAAGAATCTGCTTTACCTTTTCAAAATTTTCTTCTTTTTATATTTTTCCTTTGAATTTTCTTATTCAATTTGGCTTCAAGTTTAGCAAAGTTATTGATTCTACCATGTGCTTTTTGCTGTTAGAATTCTTTTAACTTTGAGATGTATTTTGTCCTAATAGTGGCCAGACATTCATATCACACAGGCACCAGAACACAGGAAAACCAGAGGCTGTACAGAGAAATGCACATGGATCGTGGGAGGAGTCGTCTGGCAGCTAGAGGGAAGGATACAGAGACTATAATGAAATGCATTTCCTAATAACTAGAACTATCCAAATGTGACATGGGCTACTTAAGTAGGTTGTAGGTTCCTCCTCACTTAGAAAATGGTCTTAATGCAGACACTCATGAGGTATTCTGTAAGGAGAATTCTTATCTAGGTATAGGTTGGACTACATGCACACTGAGGTTTCTTTTAACTCTAAAATTAAGAATCACAAAACTTTTGACTTAAAAAGGATCTTAGTGGCCATTTAGTCCAATTCATATCTGAAAGGATGTACTGCCATAGTACAGGGTTAGATTGGGGGTGGAGGTGATAGGAAGGAAACAAGCATTTATATTGTACCCACTGTATACCAGGTTCTACGCTAAGTGTTTTCACAAATATTATCTTATTTAATCCTCACAACAATCCTATCAGGTAAGTACTATCATTATTCCCATTTTACAGATGAGGAAGCTGAAACAAGCAGCGATTAAGTGATTTTTGAACTCAGGTCTTCTTGACTCCAGATCCAGCACACTATTCATTGTGCCACTGACTGTACTATCTAACATACCTAACAAATGGTTGTCTAGCTTTTATTTGAAGACCATCAGTGAGGGAAAATTCACAACTTCTGAGGTAGCCCATTTCACTTTTGAACAGCTCTAGTTTTTAGAAAATATTTCCTGACATTAACCCTGAACTTGCTTCTTTGTAATATCCACTCTTTCTGTGTAGAAGTGAAGCATGAATAAGGGCCAAGGGAACAGACAGGGTACAAATGAATTAATACTGAATGTGGAGTCCAAGCACCTGGTATTGAGGTTATAGGACCTTGGGAAAGCTCTTTAACTTATCTAGGCCTGTTTCCTCATTTGAAAATGTCTGGACTTAACAACTTCTAAAATCTCTTTGTGCACTATGTATATGATCCTCAATGCTTTAGATGGTACCATGCTCCAAAGTTAAAGGCAACATTGAAAATGAATAGAGAGAATCTTAAAGACAGAAAGACTTGGTTAAGTCCTGTCTCTCGTAAGTATGAGATCCTCAGCAAGTCACTTGGTAAACTTTCAGTGTTTGAGAATCTCTCTAAGACTGTGAAACATGTAGAACAGTTGCCTATATGTGCTGGTAGAGGGAGTTACCTCACCTAGAAAAAAATCATAGGTCCAATGGTGGGAAAAGATCCAAGGCAAGGAGATCATCATTGTGCAGAGGGGTTAGTCAGGGAAAGCTTCTGGGAGAAAGTGAACTTAAATCTGAATTTTGAAGGAAGTAAAAGACCTGGACCTAAGGAGTGGGAAAATAAAGGATAGAATGAATGAAACAAAATATGAAGATGGTATCATAGATAGTCTCCATTTTCCATCTGCTGATATGCTTTGGTTTCAAGATGCCCCTCCCAGGATAAGCTGATCTTTTCCAATCTCATCACCATGCTGCTAACTAAGTCTTGGATACCCAACTCCTTCTCACCTCCTTCAGTCTCCTCTCCCCTCTGATAGGAGGGCTAGAGGATGGAGAAATAGTTGTCACTATTCAGTCCTGTCCAACTCTTCATGACCTCAGTCTCTAAATGAACTGAAGATGTACTACTTTGTCAATTTGATGAGGGAACTTTCATAATCAAGATTTTGGAAAAGTTTAAGCTATAAATACCTTTGGGGCATTTCCCTAACCATCAATGTTCAACTACAAAAGCAATAAATATAAGGGTATTTGTATGGGAAGATGACTAAGATGGAGCTAGAAAAGACAGATTTTATTAACAAGAAGGAAGTCAGTTGTGATCTACCTGGGTCATCAGAGATCTTGGAATACGTAAAATTAGACTATCATTTTAAGTGGATATGGAACTAGCATAATAATCAGAAGTTTAGTGTCAACTGTGGTCACCAGTATGAAGGGCTGATTCTGTGGCATGTAATGGTTAATGTTTTGAATCATTTACTTAGATAATGTAATTGAAATCATGGTCATCATATTTTTAACATATCATGTTGAAAAGAATTATTAATACATAAAAAATTAGAACCAAATTCAAAATTACATTACAAATTTTTAAAACTGGTCTGTCCATATTAGTGAAATTCCATCGACAAGTATACAAAAAGGAATATTTAAAAATAGTACCCAAGTATAAGATGGGGAATAATTCATTGGAGACCAAATATAGTACATAAGAAAATCTGGTAATACAGAGTATACGCTGACATGAGTGTAGACCAGAAATGTAGAGTAATACTCTACTGACTCAGCAGTCAGACTTTTGACAACTTCAAATGTTCAGAATATAGTTGGGAACTTTGAAGTAAGAGATCTGGGAATTGCTATAGGTCCTTTGCCTCCATCTCCATTCATATACCAAGTAGCCTAGTGTGTGTGCCTCAAGTATTTGACTTCCTTGCTCTCCAATGGACATTTGATGCTAGTTTATATTCTAGTATAAGAAAGCCATCATGACTAAGTCACATGCTAGAGAAAATCTCAGAAGCAGATGTTAATGTTATAAAAAAGATTAAAATTCTACTAAGTAGCTAGATAGCACAATGGATATAGAGCTCGGTCTGAAGTCAGGAAGACTTTAGTACAAATCCAGATTCAGACACTTAATAGCTATGTAACCCTGGAAAAGTCACTTCACTTCTCTTTATCTCAGATTTCTCTACTATAAAATGGGAATATTGATAGCATCTACCTCTCAGAGCTGTTGTAAGGATCAACTGAGATAATATTTCTAATGTGTTTACCACAGTGCTTGGCACAATATTCATGCTTAAAAATGCTTTTTCCTTCCTTCCTTCCTTCCTTCCTTCCTTCCTTCTTCCTTCCTTCCTTCCTTTCTTCCTTCCTTCCTTCCTTCCTTCCTTTTTACCTTCTTCCTTCCTTACAGCAGGTCTTAGAGGATAGAATTCAGGAAAGTTGTAAACCCTACAAGGGGATTTTATAATCTGAATATTTCAGTCTGATAACCAAATAGACCAAACTAGATCTAGAATACTATATTCTATGTATGACTAGTGGCCTAGAACTGAAATTTTGGTTTTAAATTCACACTAGATTCAGTTATGAGTATTCTCAATAATCATATTCTTTAACTTGTTCTCTCACACACTGTATTCCTTGGACACATCCCAATGGGGCTCATGGTTATGTCTCCCCCCCCAAAAAAATCCCTAAGTTCCCATGTGAACACTCAAGTTGACAAAACATTAAATATAAGAAAAAATTTATTTAATTGAATCAAAACAAGCAAAAGATATATCTCCTTTCCTCTCTATTTTCCATTCCTTCAGTTTCAGAGGAACATAATTTCAGAACTGTCCACAGACTTTCTCTCCTTCCTTCTTTCCTTCCTTCTTTCCTTGCTTCCTTCCTTCCTTCCTTCTTTTCTTCCTTCCTACCAAACCTTAAACCCATTTCACTCTGGAACTCCTAGATTGGACAACAATATCTCCCTGCCCAAGCTCCACTTAACGTCTAGATTTTGGACCCTCCTGACTCAAAGTTAATGTAAATAAAAACTGTTTCTCTTTTGGACAGTAACCCTGAGGGTCTTCTCCTCCCAGTTTGATTTTTTTTTTAATTAAAGAGGCCATCCCCTGACTCACTTCTTAAAAAGGCCTATTCATGGAATGGGCATTACCTCACTCAAAGTGGGAACTTGGAAAGACCTTAACCTAAAACAGTCAGGGTCTCCCATTGTATCCTAGGCCATCTCCAGTCATCCTGATGAATATCTGGTCACTAGATTTAGATGGCTCTGGAGAAGAAAGTGAGGCTGGTGACCTTGCCCAGCCCTCCCTCACTCAAATCAAAGTCAACTGCAAGTCATGTCATCATCTCCCTGATGTCATGGTCCTTCAAAAATGAAGGACAAACACACAAGAAAGGACCACAACAACTAGGAAACAGACTCAGAATAATGTTTACCCAACATACTTGTGTAATATCCCCTTGGGGCTATTCCACCAAAACTGTATTCAATCTCTAGAAGTAACCTTATAGTGGGTGGCTATTCCTACTAATCTATTTTATGAACCCCCACTGGTTTGCTTCCCATTAACAACCAGCCAGAAGATATAGCTTTTAACAAAGGCATTTACTAAGGTATATAGTAACAATAGTTGGTTCAAAATATTACCCTCAAAATCCTGAGACATACTCTGTTAAAAATCGATGGAGTAACTACAGAAACTTAAAGTGCAATTGTAGTGAAAACAATAACATCTCCTATTATCAGAAGTCTGTCCTTTCTTTAGGGTAATCACACAGCTCCCTTTGAGATCAAATCTCTGCTGGTCCATAACCTGTACTTTTGTCATGAAGAGTCATTTTCCTTGCAGCTGTCTCCTTACCTGGTGTCTGACTGTCTTTTTCGCCTAGTCTCTTACTGTTCTAGGCTTTTTAGTTACATGATAGATTAAGGGAGGACAGGGGAGGAACTTTTGAAGTCTCCTATCTTCTCTGCAAGACTAATTCTCTGTCAGGGGCCTGGCTTTTCCTGTACTTCTGGGTCCAGTTCTCAAATTAATGAATCATATGACCTGGAATGTTTCACCAGTGGACTGGCCTGATATTTATAGATGTACTCACTCTTTCAACATTCACAGTATTCTCTTCCTAACACAATTAGAGAAAAATTTATTCCTGATAAAATGATCAAGACATAAACAAATATTGTTTCCATATTATAACCTAGTTGATTATATTTGTTCTGTGGTTGTAGGAAAATTTTTTAACAGTAGCACCTTGCTGATTGATTAAGAATTTCCTTTGCTTCCAGGAATTTGGGTTTCAGAAATCCTCTGCTCATACAAGAATTCTTACACTGCTCAACCACTGTTCTTCTCTTGTTTCTAGCTCTTGCTCCCAAAGATGCTGATTTGGTCTAGGACTATCTCGATTTTCTGTTGTTACCTCTGTCTCCTGCCACTTCTGTGATATATTATTTTCTCCTTTCTTGCAACACAGTTCTCTTATGCACGTGGTTTCCTAGAAAAGACACAGAACCACTCAAGCTTCCCCTCCAAGAAAAAAAAATATATTTAACTAACACTGGTTTCTTCTGGATGGCTCAGTTCTGACTTTCTCCAGGTCTTTCTCTTCATTTCTCCATTTATAGGCTCAATGCCAGGGTATAGTTCAGGTAGATGATTAATCATTAATCAATCAGCTTTACACAACCTTTAAAAAGAGCCAACAAATTAGCCAGTACAAGGTGAGCTGACACCTTATCAAGAAGATATAATCAGTGAAGAAAGGTTAACAATCTTAAACTTGAAAAAGTGATGTTTTTTTCAAGGGAAGCACACAGGAAGGCTTTACAGGGGTGGGGAACCTGCAGCCTTGAGGTCACATGTGACCTTCTAGGTCCTTAGGTGTGGTCTTTTGACTGAGTACAAGTTTTACAAAACAAATCCCAGAATTTGTTCTGTAAAACTTGGACTCAAAGGATCACACTTGAGGACCTAGCAGGCCACATATGGCCTCAAGGTTGCAGGTTCCCCACCCCCTACTCTACACTAAGTTCAAATTTCATAGAGAAAACATTATTTTAAAGATAACATCTCCTCATGGTTATATTTTCACAGAAAAGAAAGCTGTTTGAGTCCTTTGGTTGGGGCTTAAGGGAGATCAGGAAATATAGGGAGATAGCAGTTTTTAACCAGAATTTCATATGCAACCATTGAATAACACAGTCCTAATTACATGATAACATGAGTTCTACTGAGTTCTTACAAAAATCTGTGTTTTAAATTTTATAGCTCCAGATATATGCATATATATATTGTAAATTAATTATTCAATTATAATTCATTCATGAATTATATCAAACTATAATTCATATATGAATTAAATTATAATTCATATATGAATTATAGATGAATGTTATATATGAAGGTAATATATATTACCTTCATCTGTCTGCCCTGAAATAATCCACAGAAATTAAAATTCATCTACTGAATCTCTTTTGCAAATTGGTTTCAGCTTTCCTGAATAACATGGATTTGTTTGATCATGCTTTCAGTGGTTCTGTCAAGTAAAGAATCATTAAAAGATGGTAAGGTGCTGAGGGGAAGCAGAGGGTAATACATCTTCTTTAGTGCTATTCTCACTGATGAAGCTGTGTGTTTCTGATGTTGAAGCACTTGTTAATGCCAAGATTTTTGGTGGTGAGAATTCTCCTCTCCAGGTCTTCAGCATCTGTGCAGGAGGGGGCCATATTACCAGTTAGTTTGGTCAGCATTTGGAGATAGTAGTCAAGATAGTAGTGGTGGTTTGATTCATTTGAAATAAGCTGCCTTCTCTCTCTGCCTCAGGGTACCTTGCTGCTTCAACTAGAATGACTTGTCTGTTCCATAGGGGCAGTTGATTAGCATTTGGTGAGGATGGCTCATCTTTTCTTGACAGAGGTTGCTTTCCTGCTTTAGGAAGAGCTTTGAGGCTGGGTTAGAAGTGCCAGTAGCCTGGAGGTGTCCCAGTTCCTAGGGTCCTTGGGCTTACCTGCATGTTTGTGGCAATTGGACTGCAGGAATAAGATTGCTAAACTGGTGCATGTCCAGAGAGCAACAAAAATGATGAGGGAGCCTACACATTATGGAATATTAGGATGGATTGAAGGAAGTTAGGAAGTTTAGTCTGAAGAGGTGAAAGGAGTTGAGGTGGGAATGATAGTTATTTCATCAGCATTTGATGGATATTCACATGGAAGGACTACATTTGTTTTACTTGGTGCTAGAGTGTAAAACCAGGAGCAATAAGTGGAAATCCCAGGGAGGACGTTGTAGAAAGATAAACTTCCTAATGATTAGTTACTCCAAAGTGCAATATGCTGTTTGGAAGGCAGTGGGCTCCCTTTTACTACGGTAGGAATTCTTAATCTTTTCTGCATTATGGACCTTTTTGGTGGCATGGGGAAGCTGACGGACCCCCTTTCTCAGAATGTTTTTAAGTGCATAACAATAAAATACATAGGATTAAAAGGAAACCAAATATGTGTGTGTGTGTGTGTGTGTGTGTGTGTGTGTGTGTTTAAAGCTCATGGACACTAGGTTAAGAATCTTATTACTGGAGGTCTTCAAGCAAAAGCTGCATGGCCATTTGTCAGGTCAATTGTAGAGAGAATTTTTTTCACAAGCATAATTTGGGCAAGATGGCTTTAAAAGTCTCTTCCAGTTCTGAAATTCTGGGTTCTGATTTCATAGCATTCAATAGATTTAGGTAATTATGATGATGTCTGGGCTGTTAAGAGTAGCCAGGAAAAATGCAATTCTGGTGCTTTATTTTTTAATGAAAATGAAGAAATGGAATTACCAATTTCTATTGAGTAAGAATCATCTTAATGTTACAATGGTAAGGAGCTAAGATCTTTTTGGCTATAATAAGAAGTCCTAAATTTTGATTCAGAATTGGTCTAAAATTATACAAGATTGGGGAAAGACTAAGAATTAGAGGTATCTTGCTGGATTAATTTCAGTTCACATGAATTCCTGATATATAACAAAGTGCTTCTTTTCTTCACGTAATTTTACAGAAGAAAAATTATATTGACTTAAAGGAGTTTTTTAACTAATTAAAGGAAATTTTTCTCTAACAAAGATAATGTGACAGGAAAATTCCCCTTTGAACACTTGTTTATTTATTTGTGACCAATGTTTTATATGCTACCATATAAAGGAGGACAAATCAGGTATTAATATACACAACACAGAAGTATTGTGGATGTAGTAACTAACTTCAACATATTCCATTATGACATCCTTAAGCATCTCCAAGTAGATTATCTGCTTTGTATAGTCTTTAACAATTTTTCATATTGACCTGCCATTCTTGGCTTCTTTTTTTTTTCTAATTGTGTATGGTCAAGGAACATAAATTCTGAGATTAGTCTATGAAGAAATATAAAAAAATAAAACTGAGGGAAACAAATAATGATCACGCTGAATACAAATATTTTGAGGCTTACCCCATGTTTGGACTATTTTCATTGTCTCTCCCTTTCTTTAGCATGGATTTTAAATAGTTAACTTTTTGCGTTTTTAGCAGCACTAGTAAAAAAAAACAAAAAACATCCTTCAGCAATATCCTATACTTCATTCGATCTGTGATGATGCTGATGTGGGTACTCCCTCTGTTGGTGTGGATCATAACTTATCCATGCCTTCTCATCCTATGCAATTCTAGTTCATATTCTCCCATAAGAACTCTGCAAGGGGTCCACCAAACATGATGGAGGTCTTTTGTTAGAACTTTTGACACTAGATAGATTCCAAAGTAATATTCATGGTTTATCTACCACATGGCTCTTAATGTGTGACTAGTACATCTTCTTTTTCCATCATACATCTGATTCCATCCTTTCCTATTGCTTTTGTCATTAGTGGCATATTCACACCCACTATACATCCCTCTCCATTGTTTTTGGGCTCTTTTCAACTTTAATTCCCAATTGACTCTGGTACTCCATGACTTCAGGCATATAACACCACCAGAAGAATACTTACATCAAGGAAATGGGCCCATGTTTCAAGGAGAAGCTTGGGATAATTAAGATCACTACACAATGTACTCAAAGTAATTCAACCTGTTCTATTCTTTCTCAGTACTGGTCCAAGATAATTGTCCCCTTACAGGACACGTCCAATATATATTTACTGATGAACCATGCCTCAAGATTGTTAATTCTCCTCCATAAATAGTTTGGACAATAGGCATTCTTCATTTGGTTGGTTTTTCCTGTGTATGGGTCTCATTTTTGAGGCTCTGTAATATTCTGGGGCTTGATGCAATTAGTATAATGTCATGAGGTGGGGAACTGGACCTCTAGCTCCTCAAGTATGGCCCTTTGACTGAATCCAAACTTCATAGAACAAATCCCCTTAATGAAAGGATTTATTCTGTAAAACTTGGACTCAGTCAAAAGGCCCAACCCAAGGAACTAGAAGGCCATATGTGTCCTTGAGGCCACAGGTTCCCCAACCCTGTAACAGGACTATCTAAAGACTTCACCCTCTATAGTTAATTTGTCTTTGATTTGGACAATGTTAGACATACTCCGTAACAGTAGAAAATTGTTACAATGAGCAGACCCTTCCCTGCTGATCTCAATAATCATAGGGTTGTGGAACAAAGTTATGTCTTTTGTCAGTGAAACAGGGGCAGTAGAAAGAATGCTGTTTTTGGAGTCAGGAAGGCCTGAGTTCAAATCTAGTCTTTGATACTTATTAGCTGTGTGACCCTAGGCAAATTATTTAAGTTCTATCCGCCTCTCTTTCTATATCAATAAAATGGGAAAAAATAACAGCATCCACATATCAGGATTGTTGGGAGGATAAAATGAGATCGTAGTAATTTGTAAAATGCCTTATAAAACTTAAAACATTATGTAAATGCTAGTTATTTTCTGGATGAGCTGGCTTATAGAATTCTTTGTTCTTATTTTTGTGATCAACTGATTCATATCAATTAAACTTAGGAAATAGTAATAGTTTGGGTAAATGTTCTTTTAGACATTTCCTTATTTTTGTTTTTCTAATTTTGTATTGATTTTTATTTTTGCTTGAACAAACAGGCAATCTAATTGTACATTGATTTGGAGATGATTCCAGAAGTGACCGGTCATTTCCTGCCTGTTAAAATACCATTTCATTTTTTTGCGAGTTGATTTGATACTTACTCTGTCTAGCATCTCCCAGTTCCCTTCTCTAAAATACACAGCATGAAAGTCCTGCATATTCTATGAATCTCAGGCCTCTTAGATGTCACCCTTGAAAGCATATTTGCCAATATTCTTCCCTATGCATAGTTTGCTTTAAAATCAAAGCATTAAAACACACGATCTAATTTGTAGGTGAGTACTTCATGAAATTTTTCTACTTTTTCATCTTCAAAAGATGTTGGCACATCAACTGTAATTATTTTCGTGGTTGTCTTTTTGGTAAATACTCATAAATGCAATATGAGTCCATGTAAAAGTCTAATGGAAGTATTCATTCTTCCTTAGAGATGCTTGTTTATTCTTCTTTTTAGATGTTGGATAAAACCAATTCCAGTCTTTGCTTCTGCAAGGATAAACCAGGAACCATCCTTCCATTTAGCTATAATTTTTTTCTCTCTTCTGCTTTCCTTGTAGGGCAAATGTCCAAACTGCTACCACTCAGCTCCTCCAGGAAAGTACAAAAGTGATAGCTAACAGCAAAACTTAGCTTATGATAAGAAAGATTAGGAAAGGCCACACTGTACAGTGGATAGCCACTTAGTTTTGAAGTGAGGAATACTTCGGGTCAAGTCCCAATACAATAAGCTTTATTTTTAATTTAAAAATTCAATAAAACATTAATTTTCTCCACCCACTGGAGGGAAAAAATAACGAAACCCCAAACTCTTGCAACAAAGACGCATGGCCGAGAAAAATACATTCCCATGGTGGCCAGATCCGAAACTGTGTGTTCCGTCTGCATATTTAGTCCATCAAGAGAGGGTAGCAATCTTCTTTAACCATCAGCAAGCAAACCACTGGAGGGGAGGGGGAAGGGAGGAGTGGGAATGGGGGGAGGGGGGAGGGGAGGAGGGGAGGTTTGGGAGGGGGTGTACCAGCCCCACTGCAGAGAGCTGGTCTACTTTACATTCTCATCCGTCTACGCCAAAAAGCTCACTTTTTTTCCAACTTCTGACTTATTCTACCATCTCCACATTTATCCCAAATATCTCAAAACAACTGATTAACTCTTACGACAACTCGGGCCAGTTTTGCTCTATTCCCGTCACCTCCCACTAAGTAGTTGGAACCAAATAAATCTCACGTGTGGAAGAATCCAGGCGGCACCACGTGACAAGGTCGGTGCTGGGGCAGCCCCGTCTCTTGCAGGCTCGAGGCGTGTGGGCGGAGCTCCAGTACGTAATCCCCCCCTTCTCGCTTGCTACCAATCATTGCCATGGCGTCGGGGGAGTAGGGAGTGGGTGGAGTGCATCGAGTCTCAGCGCGCATGCGTTTTGAGGAGACGTCGCCGTCCAATGCGTCATCGCGCGTGCGCAGAACCTTTGCGGAGAGCTTTGCCGGAAATCAACATGGCGTCCGAGCGCTCTTCGGGCCGCAGTGGCTGGCGCGACCGCATCTGAGAAAGGTAGTCTAAGGGAGCCAAGGCAGCGGGGCGCGGTGGTGGAGCGGACGCCGGAGTCGCCATGGCGCGGCACAGGAACGTTCGAGGCTACAACTACGATGAAGGTGGGTACAAAGCCCGGTCCCTCCCCCTGCCCCCCTGGGCCGCGGCCTCCGGCCCTGCGGGGTTGACCGTCTGCTTTGCTCCTGGCCTCTGTTTCGGCCGCTTCCCTCCGGATTCTCTGGGCACCTAGGGCCCCGGAGTGATGATTTCGGAGCGTGGAGGCCAGGACAAACTGGTGGGGTATGATTTGGCATAAACACATTGGATAAGGGAAAGATTTGTCAAAGCTAGGAAAGAGGGTGACCCAGCTGCTGGGGGGGTGCCACTCGTGGTCCTCCTTTTTCTTTTGTTACGTGGGGGGCGCGCGTAGACTGTCGGGTGGGACTTTGACCAAGGTAAGGGTTTGGTTGTGCTTAGCCCCTGCCACGTAGTAGGCGCTTAATAACGTTTATTAACTTAATGATGCTTTTCCAGGGTGACTTCTTTAAGGTGTGTGCATGCACCCATAGTGCCTGCCCCCTCCCCACCACGTTAGTTGTCTTTTTTGCACTCTCCATCTCCTTTAAAAAAAAAACGAGCTCCACCAATTAAAAAAAAAAACCAAACACAAACCACCACCTAGTTTGGGGATAGCTTTTTGTAATACTCTCCAAGTGAAGTTTTTGTTTTAGGGTTGTTGTGTTGGTATAAATATGCATAGTCAAAATGTTCAGTATCACACTTCGAAAGATACGTCTTCTCGTTTACTTGCGCACTGAAGAATTGTATGAACGAATTGATTATCTTCTGGCCTTGTTCCATTTGAATTTCTTGTTAAATTAGGAGTTCAGAATCAACAGGTGATGATAAAAGTCCAAAGAAAAGAAACTGAAATGATCAGTGACATTCATATGAGAATAGATGAGACCGAGAGGAGATCCTAAACAAAGACTGTACTACAAGTCATGGTCGTGGCTGTGGTGAATTTGGGCCTGTACACCAAATCCAAAATTGTTGTATAAAGGAGGAACTTGGAATGAATTTGTGTGATGACAGAAAGTACTTTCTTACACAGTGGATGTCAAATAAGTGGATCTAATTATTTAAAAATATGTAAACCAATTCAGGGAGCAATTTAGCAAATTTGGTAATTTATATAACTTTTTCCTCTATTAAATTTAAATGTCACAAGAGCAGATCCTTTCCTTTCACTTCTGTATTCTCTAGCTACAGTTCTCAGCATAGAGTAGGCACTCAATGTTTCTTTAATATAGTTACCCACAGTAGAATTTTAAAAGGGAAGGTAGAGATTCATTACATATCCTTAAATGTTGGTATCGTAGAGCAACTACAACATATACTTACACAGTTTTTGTTGTAAATCTGTTAGGTACCCATTATGATTTGTTGTGCTTCTGATATTGCTAAAGCTTGAATCTGAGTGCTGTAGATCACAGATGTTTGCGTAAACTGCATCACATTAAGTGGGAGGTCTGCTGAAAACACAACAACATAGGAATGGACTTAATTATTTCTATATTTATACATTTTGTTTTTGAACTTGACACCTAAATTTTTTCTCATTTTACTAACCCTCCTGAGTTCAGGTTGCCATGTTTTCTTTGGAACAGCTGTGACATAACCACTTTAATTGTGGCAGGAACAATTTTGATCATCTTGTTTTGTCTTAGGTGTTTGTGATGACATTTGTTTTCTACAATAACTAAAACCCCCTAAATCATGAGTCAGCATGGTGAATTTTTTTTTTAAGGAAAGTCATTTTATTTTGAAATGTTTTTTTGTTTACTTTTTTTCAAAAAAATTGCTAAAGAATGAATGAATTACTTGATATGTTTTAGCTGAGCTACTTGTTAAAATTAAACTTGCTGGTTTCATTTAAAATGGTAAATTTTAGTTTTCTGTTCTCTCTATGCCCAGAGGTGGTTTTCCCCCTGTTTTTCTTCTTCTTCTTCTGAGAATTTTTCAGTCTGAAAATCAGATTCCTTTCTGATTGATACTTAACTCATTTTTATGAGTTAGTGGTATTTACTTTTAAAGATAAAAATTTATGAAATATATACCAGTTACCCCCTTTTTATTCTTGGATCCCACTTTCTGAATTCTTGCTCATTTCATGGACCTTTTTGGGATTCGTGGATTATTAAGACCCTAAATTGTTCTAAGGTAGACATCCATACCTAGTCCTTAGTTTACTACTAAGCTCTACTTAGTACTTAAGTGCTGCTAAGTTAACTACTTTCATTGTTTCCATGACACTGTCTCGCCATCTCATCATCTGCTGTCCCCTTTTCCTTTTGCCTTCAGTCTTTCCAAACTTCAGGGTCTTTTCCAATGATTCCTATCTTCCCATTATGTGACCAAAGTATTTAAACTTCAGCTTTAGTATTTCACATTCCAGTGCATAGCCTGAATTAATTTCTTAAAGTACTGAATGATTTGATCTCTTTGCTGTCCAAGGGACTCTAAAAATCTTTTCTAGATCCACAGTTCAAAAGCTGTAGCTCTTACAGCCATGTTGCTACTGGAAGAACCATAGCTTTGACTATATGTACCATTGTTGGCAAGGTAATATCTCTGCTTTTTAGTATGCTGTTCAGATTTGCCATAGCTTTCCTTCCAAGAAGCAAGCATCTTTTAATTTCATGGCTGCTGCTGCTTTCTGCAGTGATCTTTGAACCCAAGAATATAAAATGAACCCAAGAATATAAAATGAACCCAAGAATATAAAATGTGCCACAGTTTTTCTCCGTCTTTGCCAGGAAGTGATGGGACCAGTTGTCAAGATCTTAGTTTTTTGTTGTTAAATTTAAAACCAACTTTTATGGTCTCTTCTTTCACCTTCCTCAGGAGGATTCTTAATTTCAGCTTCACTTTCTGCCATCGGAAGGGTATCGTCTGCATATCTGAGACTGTTGATATTTATATTTGGATCATATAAATAACATGGAGTCACTGGAGTTTATGAAATGGGGGGGAGGGTGACATAGGTATATGCTGACAGCTGAGTGAAATAAACTGGAACTGTTCAACCTTTTGATTCCATTACTGGATATGTATGGGTAGGAGGTCAAAGATAGAAAAGTCCTATATGTTTCCAAAATACTCATACTTTTTGTACCAAGAACTGTAGAAAGCAGATCCCATTGAAAAGGTACTCCAGTCTTTAAAGATAGTTTCAGTCTTTGAAATAGTTGTTAGAATAAAATATGCCAGGGTCCTTTTAACATAGACATGTGTTTATTTTAATGTTGAAAGCATCATTGATTAGAATAAGATCACTTGATATTTGTGTTAACTTGTTGTATATTTCATTTAGATTTTGAAGATGATGATCTCTATGGCCAGTCTGTAGAGGATGATTATTGTATTTCACCATCAACAGGTACGTATTCAGAGTCTTGATATGGGGTTTTGAAAAAACGGTAGATAAAAGTACTTTTTTTCTACCGTGAAGGTATCAAAAGAAAGCCGAATTGTATAAGCTCTTTGAAGTCGAGGACTGTTTTTCATTTTGTCTTTGTAGTCTTGGAATCTAGCAACAGTTCCCCATACGTAAGAGGTACTTAATACATACAGTTGGATTGAATTGGGAGAAAAATACTTAATTATGCATTTGAACACATGGGTTAAATAGTTTTACCTATAAATAAAACCATATGATTTTATTTCTGCCTTTTAAGATTTTAAACAACTTGTAGAAAAATGATGTGTATGGTTTTTCTTATATGTTTTGGAGATGAGAAATACTTTTCTTTGGTGGTGTGGAATGCTATGTTAGTGAAATGAATATTGGTTCTGTAGTCATGTTAACGGCGTGTGAGAATCCTGCCTCTGCCACTTCAGATTTGCAACATGATTTATCAGGTTTCTTCTAGTTTTAAGTCTTATGAGACTCATTCTAATTTGCTTCTGCTGGAATGGCAATATGTTGAGTAATATTACGGAACTTCACATGTGTTTTTGGCAAAGCTTTTTACTTTTCATTCTCTGTTAGTAGTTATTGGATAATTTATATATATATAATATGCGTATTATGTATATACTCCCAAATATTAGAGGACTGATTTTTCATTTCAGAGTTGTTTTGTGGGTGGTCTTATAAGTAAAGCTTGAGGCAATACTGTAATCCTTTTCTTTAGTTGTAGTTATCTTACATCAAAAGCAGTTCTTTGGTCTTAATTTTCTTCTTTAAGGGACAGGACAAAGGCTGGAGCAGAGTTCTACGTTAAATCTTTTGTATATTGCTAATATTGAGGCATTTTATAAACCTGTTAATGTAGCCTGCCAATTCCAAAAATTTGCATGTAGGTTGTACTTTAGAATGCATTTCTGCAGAGAAATGGTGTTATGAAAATGGTGATTAGATTCCAGAGCTGTCCCACAAACTTTATTTAGTCCGTAATGTACCTGAAGAGCGTAGTTTAGTGAATAGAGAGTCCTAGACTTGGAGTCAGGAAAGAAGAATTGAACTGAAATTCTGACATTGATAAGTCATTTCCCTAAGTCATATGCAAGTCATTTAAGACTGTATAAATTAGAGATGGGGGAGGGGAGACTGGTGTTTGTATATGGATCTCTGAAGTATAACATTTTACGAATAGTACTGCAACAGAGTGTAACTGACATTAATGTTTATTTTGGTAAATATATTTGGGATTCCACCTGAAGAAACCAGAGGCATAGCTCTCCATTTCCTTCTGGTAATCTAAATGCTGGTAGAGCCTTTGTGATTTGGGGGGTAGAACTACTGAGGATTTTGGAGGGATTTGTTGGGATAGGATGCTCCAGAATTTAAAGGTCAAGTTGCCAGTATTAATTCTTAGAGAAATTTATTCATGGCTAAAACCCTTTATTTTCACCCTTAAGCTACAGCCTACCTATTCTGGGCTTTTCGTTATAGGTATTAGGACAAGTTTAGGATTGTAGGGTGAAGAGCAGTGATCTGGGTTTGAGGGTGGAAGGCAGGCAGAACTGGAAATAACATTGATTAGGTGTTGAGGTTGCTCCCCGAGGAGACCGATCCTGGAGCTAATCTAGGTAGTAGTGGAGGCAGAGGATGGACAACTTTAGAGCAGGACTTCATAACCATTTTTTCTTAACTGTAGGTCTCTGGTGAAGCCTATGGACCCTTTTTCGGAATAATATTTTTTAATAAACTACATAGGATTACACAGCAATTCAGTTATATTGAATAATCATTAAAACATTTTTAGAAGTTCATATACCCCTGGTTAAAAGCACTATCTTAACCACTTAGTCTTTTGACTTAGATTCTTCCGTATACCCTGGGAATAATTTAGAAACAGTACAGGGTGAGAGAAGACAATTACCTCTTACTTCTGGAGACATGAGTTTCTTCTTTGTAGTGGCCCATATACATCTACCCCTTTGGTAGACATCTTTTCTGGCTGTTGTTGCTCTTCTTGTTCTTCCTCCTCTTTCATTTTTGAAGAACACCAATGACATCAGCAGGGCAATGTCCTAACTTTCAAGTGAATTGGATTTTAGTGAGGCTGGGCTGTGCAAAGTCACCAGCCTTGTTCTCTCCTCCAGTCATAGGAGTCCAGTGGCAAGACATAGAACAGGATGACTGGCAATGGTCTCCAACCCTCCCCCCTTTTGTTACAAGCTCTTTAGAAGCTTCCTCTAGCTCTAGTATTTAGTTTTACTTATTATTTAGTTTTATTGAAGTCTCTTTATTTTTCTTACAAGCTCCTGTTATTTCTTCACTACAGTTCTACTGTCAAGTGTCAGTTGCTATTGATTCATCTAAGGGTTACTCTAAACTTGTCATTATATTTCCCTTTAAAATATCTATTCAAGGAGTCATATATTCATTGTGTTAGAGCTAGAAGAGACCTTTGAGTTAGTATAGCCCAACCAATGAAATGATTAATTTCATTTCCTACCTATTTCTGACCTGAGCTGCATCTCCTGACTCTTAGTCCAGTATTCTTTACATCAGATTACACTTAAAACAGCCCTAAAGGACTTGGTATTTACAACATTTAAAAATACCTGAAGTCTCATATTTGCATGTTAACAGAGAAAGTGGGACCTAGTTCAGAATCTAGCAGAATCATTAAAAAAAAAATAGTTAAAAGTTTATTGATGCTTTTTGTTTTTATACTATTGATGTACCTTGAGCATGTATTATCAGAATATTTTTAAGTTAAAATTAGTATGTGCATTTGTTCAATTTTTAACTTTTTGTTATGTGAATTTATTTTGAACAAACACTGAAAGAGTAATCAACCTGTGAATCTAGCTTATCCAATTTCCTTCAGTTTCATTCAAGGAAATTCAGGTCTTCTAATAGGAGACTTTTCTTCTTTAAATCCCATCTCCTTTTCAAAACATTCTGTACCTTCAAAAAAGCCACTAATTAAATTAAGTGACTTTATTACTACTCCTGGTACTAAAATGTAACATATTTAAGACATTTTAAGATTTATAGAACACTTTGCAAATATTATCTTGTTTTATCTTCACAACCATCTCTGGAATGAAGTGCTATTATTGCCCTTTGTTTTGTAGATGAGGAAGGGCAAGCAGGTATGTTTTTTCTTTTTGTTTATTTGGAAACAAAACCTGTATGTTTATTCAGAGAGGGCTGGTCATAATGTAGAGAAAACATAAGTTTGGGAACCAATGATGCAAATAACTCAGTTCCAGAAAAGTCACTTGAATCTGACGTAAATGTTCTTTTAACAGTGAGATCTCTTTGAAAACATTAAACAGAATCAATATAAAGGCAAAAGCATCAAAGAATCAAGGCCAGAGAATGTTGATTTTATATATTTATTTTTTAAAGACCAATACATATTTAGACAACTTAAATATAGTTGCAGCAGAAATACTTCAACAAAAGCAGCAATAGTCTTGATCTAGTAATGTCTCTAACTTGCAGATAATCTCTGGGATCATCCAAGTTCTTTAATTTTTTTTTAAAAAAGATTTTAATGGTGCAATGTAATTTAAAATCTCTTGTGGACACATTAACTTTTTAGCATCTATGTCAGGAATTTCAAATTCATCTTCCATGAATTATAATTCCATCATAATTTTACTTCCATTATAATTTTACTTGGTCCATACTTTCCATCCCAGGCCTTTCATGAAGTGGGAAGATACTGAAGGCTTTTTTGGATCGGTCTTATCATGTAGTTTCAAGACATAGAGGACACGGTCCCTAAAGCTCTCCAATGTCAGAGGGGGCAAGTCACTATATTAATGGTTCAACTGTAGGAATATCCCTGAAACCTACATGTGTGCAGAGGCAGGGACCGTCATTGCCACCCTCCTCCTGTGCCTCTCAGCCTTGTGGGAGCTTGAATGGTGACATCAAAGCATTGGGCAGGTGGAGAGGACACAGACTGCCATAGCTACACTGCCCTTCAGATATGTTTTTCCTTTAAAACTTCACAAGCTAATGTATTTCTTGAATGGTTCATTTTAGTTGTGGACTCCATATGGGAATTAAATAGTACTGAATTTAGAGTCAGAGACTTGGGTTTGAATTCCATAAGTGATATTTTGGTTCTAAGTGTAATTCTTGGGTAGCATTGCCTTTTTTGCCTAGAAATTAAGGATGGGCAAATATGAAGATTCTTGGCAGGGAAGCTTTTTGATTGTCCTCAGACAATTCATAGTCAGTAAACATTAACTTATTCTATATGCCACATACTGTGCTAAACTTTGAGGATACAGAGAAAGGTCAAAGTCCCCACTCTCTCAAGGAGCTCACAATTGAATAGGCAGAAAACATAGAAACAACTATGTACAAACAAGATATATACAGGTCAAATTGGAGATAATCAACAGAATGAAGGCTTTAGGAATAAGGAATAGTATCCAGAAAGGTTTCCATTAGAAGGTGGGATTTTAGCTGGGACTTGAAGGAAGCCAGGAGGTAGAGGTGAGGAGGAAGATTGTTCCATATGTTAGGGATAGCCATGAAAATGCCCAGAGTCAGGATATGGTGTATCTTGTTTTAGGAACAGTAAGGAGGCCAGTGTCACTGGCTGTAGACTATGTATGCGATTTGGCGTGGGCTAGGGGCTTTCTTAAGGTATAAGAAGACTGGAAAGGTGGGCAGAGGCAGGTTGTGAAAGGCTTTGAATGCCAGACAGGATTTTATATTTGATCTTGGAGGTGATAGAGAGCTCCCTGGAGTTTAATTAATTGGGGGCTGGGGGTAAGCATTATGTAGTTAGACTTTATTATTATGTAGTTATGTATTATTATGTTATGTATTATGTAGTTAGTACTTTAAAAAGATCATTTTGACAGATGAATGGAGGATGTCCTGGAGTTTGGGAGAAACCTGTGGCAGAGAGACCAATTACAAAGCTATTGTAATATTCTAGGCGTGAGGTAATCAAGGTACATCAGGGTGGTGGCAATGTCAAATGAGAGAAGGAGGCATATGGGAGAGATGTTGCAAAAATAAAATCGACAGGCCTTGACACCAGATTGGATGGGAGATTTTTACATACACACACAGACATGTGTATGTATGCTTGTGTGCATGAATAACTAGGTGGTACAGGGGATAGAGCACCAGCTTGGAGTCAGGATGACTTGTCTTCCTGAGTTGATAGCCAGTAGAGGACACTTAACTAGCAGTATGACTCTGGGAAAAGTCACTTAAGCCTGCTTGCATCAGTTTCCTCATCTGTAAAATGAGAAGGGAAATGGCTGACTACTCCAGTATATATACCAAGAAATCTCAAGTGGGGTCACAAAGAGTCAGACGTGACTGGATTGACTGAACAATAAATGTATATATGCATATATGAAATATGTACATATATATTTCTTTAAATGCCCTGTCAAAAAAAATGTAACAAAAATTAACCTCAAATATAATTTGGGCTGTCATTACTTTCATAGATAATGAAACTGAAGTTCAAAAAGGTTAAGTGACTTACTAGGATCACACAGATAATGATGTGATCTTTTTGAGGAAAGGGACTGCTTTTTTCTGTTTTTATTTTGGTACTAAAATCAACAAGGATCTATTACGTGACTGGAATGCCAGGCACTGCTTGGTGCTGAAGATAGAGATAAAAACAAAACGGTTCCTGCTTTCAAGGTGTTTAGATTCAACTGGGGTAAAATAAAAAGGTACATAGAAAATTAAATAGTTTTAAAATAATTTCTAGAAGGTAGGGCATATATGTAATATGAAGGACAGTTTAACAGTAGAACAGCATATCTAGCCTAATGCCTTGGACATCATATGTACTTAATGTTTTGTTTAGTTGAACTGAATAGAAAGTAGGAGAACTGAGATTTTAACCCAGGTCCTTTGATTTCAGGTCCATCCTTTTTTCATTACATCATACTTGCTGTTTTATTGGAGTTGTGGTCTTCAGTAGCATTTATTTAGTGCCCATTATGTGCTAGGTACTAGAAATGAAGCAGTCTTTACTCACAAAGAGCTTACATTCAAACGAGGGAGAAAACAAATATATAATTAAGTATATGCTGCATAAATATAAAGTGAATCTAAATATATACAATATAATTAACCATAAGGTGGTTTTGGAGGGAAGGACTAGCACTTAAGAAGGAATGAGAAAAGGTTTCAGTGTAAAAAGGTGGTGCATCAACTGAGTCTTAAAGGAAGAGAAGGCCTCTTTTTGAGGAGGAGGCAAGGAAGGAGTGCTTGCCAAGTATGTGGGAACAGTGCAGGGATAGAATGGGTGGATATTTTTTGTTAGGATTATAGAAAAAGCCAATATGACTGCATCACAATGTGGAATGGGGTAGTGATTAATGAGCTATGAGGCTGGAAAGAGATTAGGGCCAGGTTGTGAAAGACTTTAAAAGATGTCCCAGTTTAACTGTAGATAGAGGTGATGAGGCCACTGAAATTGACCAGTTGTCACATGGTTACATCCACACGTAAGGAAAATTACTTCAGCAGCTATGTGTAGGATGATCTAGAGTGGTGAGAGACTTGAGGTAAAGTTTTTTTGGTAGTGCCTTGTACATGAGTAGACTGTTTGCCAGGCACTATGCTTCTATGTGCTAGGGACACAAATAGGAAAAAGAAAGATAGTCTGTGTTCTCCAGAGTCTACCCCTCACAAAAGGAGGCTTGAAAAGTGGGATGAGGGAGAAGGTACCTGGTGAAGGATCATGAAGAAGTCCGAAGAAATGCATCTTGGTGGGAAAGTTAGAGATGTCACACTCTTTAAGTGGAGTTTAGGGGAGGAACACATCACTCTACCCTCCATTCAGAGGACAGTAGTGAAATGTAAATATCAAGGATGATGAAATTCTGGGGTCATGATGGAGGAGTTCAAAGGACTACAACCAGGTGGAGAATGAATGAGTGTCGGAGAGAGAAGGAAAAGGACCTAGAATATAACCTTGAGGAACTCCCACAGGTAGAGGGTGATATTTGCATGTGTGTGTATTGATACGTATATACTTATGTCTGTGTGCATATGCATGTACATGTATATAAATAAATATAAATGTTTATTGACATGTGAACAGCTTTCAAAGGAGATTGAGTAGTGGTTAGATAGATAGGAAGACAATCAGAGAAGAATCAGTATTATAAAAACCCAAAGAGAAAGAGGGTTCTAGGAGAAGAGAGTAGTTAACAGTGTCAAATGCACCAGGTAGGTAAAGAAGAATGAGCATTGGAAAAAAATAGATATAACAGTTAAGAGATCACAGTTGAGTGAGTTTAGAAGCCAGAGAGTAAAGGATTGAAGAGTGAGAGAACAAGAAGTAGAGGTTAGCAAGTGTAAGCATTTTTTTCTAAGAGTTTGTCTAAAAAAGGGAGAAGAGATAATGATACTTTAAGGAAATAGTAGGGTCTAGAAGATTTTTTAAGGATTGGGGAGATAGATATAGTTGAAGGAAATAGATAAGGAATCATAAGATAGGGAGAGGTAGAAGGTTAGAGTTGAGTGGGGATGATAGAGTGGAAGTGTGCTAGTGTAGATTGGTTCAGATGGAATCAAGGTACATTAGAGGGGTTAGCCTTGACAAGAAGGAAAAGAGGAAAAAATGACACTGGTTTTGAGATGAAATGAGAGTAGAGAGAAGTTGTATTGAATGGCCTCAATTTTTTCTGGAAAGTTAAACTCAGTATCTTTAGTATAAAAGGGGAAAGGGGGAGGTGTGGGAGTTTTGAGGAGAGAGAAAAGTATAGAATAGCTTTTGTGGGAAGTGAGGTAGGGACTGTTAAGAAACAAATTGACTGTCTTGCTTCAGGGAGGGCCCCATTGATGTTGGCTAACATGAATTTTTTAAGTATCTAGTTAGCACTGTTACAAGATTTCTTCTAGCTGCTTTTAGCCACTAATCAGTAGGAGTAGAGGAGGCAGATGGTGGAAAGGCTAAAGTTTGGCAAGAAATGGGCAACAATAAGTCAAGGAGACAGAAAGTAGTGTAGAACTGAAATGGTTAACTGTTGGATTGAGTGTAAAGTAAAAAGTCAAAGTCCTCAGGTTAGAGGGGAAAGGGGAAAGTGAGATTTCAAATCTTTCTGTAGGAAGTATGTTAAGGAATCAGTTAGGGAAGAATAACAGTATAACTTTGCTAAAATGAAACCCCAGTTATGGTCAGGTAGGGGAATGTCAGTTTCTAATTAGGGAAGTAGAGTAATTATTGAGTAATTGTGAAACCTAGCGTAGGACTATCCCTATGTATGGTTGAAGTGGAGTAAAGGAGTACCTCTTTGGATTTATGTAATTATGTCATATATGATGTCTGTTTTTATTATACCAAGATGATCATAATTAATTTTTTTAATTTATAAGAATTACTTGAACAAAAAAAAGCTTTTGAATAAAAACTGACTTTTTTCTTTGTTCCAAATCTTTGATACCTATTAATCTTTTTATTGATAATATAGCTTAATTTATCCTTTCTCTTCCCTTGCTTTGCATCTCTATTTGGGCCATCTCAGCTTTGAAGTTGTGAATCTAGAAGTTGAGTTTTTAGTTCTCTAGAACTAGGTGTATTTTATTAATTTATTTTTATTATTTATATTAACATCTCAAAGGCCTGCTCTGAGGTCATTATCTTAAGATTAAGCTAGATGCAAATGATGCTTGTACTTTGATATCCTTCTGTCTCCCTGCCATGAATTTTTAGAGTGAATTTATAAAACCTCAACAGGTTTTAGGGAGTTTTTTTCAATCTTACAGGGAAAGTATAAAGGTTTAGCACTGGCTCTTTAAGGGAGCCATATCTCACTACATTTTAAATATAACTATCCAATTGACCCTCTCAACCACACCATTCTTAAAATGAAAAGATAGGGTAAAAGAAATGTTTTAAATCCACTTAATTTCTTCCAGGGTATAAGTTAATTTTGGCTGTTAGATCTAGGTCCAGTGTTAATGTACCATAGTCTATCCCTGACTAAGTTTGCAGTGGAGTACCACGTAGGGATTCCTAGAGAGGTAGGTGTTCTCTTCGTTTGGTAATGATATTCACAAAGCCTGATTGGACTGCGTCCTTTTGAGTGAGGCGAGAAGGTTTGGCTTTGGAGATAAGTGTTAACTGTCACTGCCCCACAGTGAATAAAATCCTCCCTCACACCAACCATCATTTGAGTGTTTCTGTCATTTGACAGCATGGTGCCAAAGCCATGTGTTTTAAAAATAGCAAGAGTGTTAGAGACTGCTGAATTTTGGGTAAATCTGTATCTGGAATAGAGAAGCACTACTGCTAGACATTGTAATTTTAGAGTACAAGAACCTAACAGGCAGTCATTGATGTCTCCCTTTTGACAACTGATATTTTGCATTTGGAATGTCCAGAACTGGCAAAGGAAAGGGTCAGAATAGCAAGTACTGTTTCAGCATCTGACCCATTAGTGGCAGAGAGAATGTATAGTAACATTTCTTATAGGGACTTTTGGGGGATGGGAACCGGGCAAGGAGTCTGTTATTCAGATTCAAATTTAGTCTAAGGTACTACTGCTAGTTTATGAGAGAATTGTTGGTGCAGGACACTATTAGGTGTAATAGTGTCAGGTCTGAAACTGTACTTATAAAATAGTGAATCTCAAAATAATCTGTACTGGTTAAAAAGTACATCAATCAAGCTGAGAATATTAGGTATATACTATGTGAAAGTAAATGTATCCTAGCCATTGTGATTGATTAAAAAAAAATTGCTAATTGATTAAAAAAAACTACTGGGAAAATTGGACAGCAGGATGGAAGAAATTGAATTTGGATCAACATCTCACCACATAGTACCAAGATAAGCTCTAAATAGGTATATGACCTAGATATGAAAGGTCACATAAAAAAGAGAAACATGGGGAAAAAGAAATTGCCCATCAAATCTATAGATAGAAGAAAAGTTAATGACCAAAAAGAAGTTAAAGTGGATAATTTTGATTGCATAAAATTTTAGAAGTTTTTACCTAAATCTAGTGAAGTGAAGTTTAAAAGGAAAATTCCAGGAAAAAAATCTTTGCAGCAGGTTTCTCTGACAAAGGTCTAATTTCCAAGATAGTTAAGGAATTAAAATGTTTTTTAAAAAGAGCCTTTCCTAATTGATACATAGTTTGAAGAGAATGAGCAGGCAGTTTTTAAAGGATGAAATCTAAGCTATTAACAACATGAAAAGAAATGCTTCAAGTAAATCATAATTAGGAAAATAAAAATTAAAACGTTTTTGAGATTCTACTTCATCAGATTAGCAAAGATGGCAATAAAGGAAAATGTTAAGTGTTACAGAGTTTGTGCGATAGCAGGCACATTGATATACTGTTGGTGGACCTGTGAATGAGTACAGCCATTCTGGAAGGCAGTTTGGAATTATGCATGGAAAGTTACTAACCAGTGCCTGTCTTTGACCCAGCTGTAATACTGCTAGATCTATACCCTAAAGACATCAAAGAAAGGGGAAAAGATCTGGGAGGGGAAGATCCTTGAGGTTTCTGGCTAAAATAGAAACAGTTACTGTTTGGGTTCCTTCTGAGCCAATCAGGGCCCAAATAATGACTCAGTAGGGGCTTGGTCTGGGACCTGTTATTAGCCAATCAATGAGAACTAGAGTAATTTGGAGAACCAGAGTGTGTTGGGATTAAGGCTCGTCTTTAAGAGAAAAGGAAAGAAAAGTTAGAGAGATGAAAAATTTACATTTTCTTTGAGGTATGATACCCTATGTAATACTAAAATATTAGAGACATAGGAAGAAAGCCAGGGCAGTAAGGAAGGAGGGTCTTTATAGTATGAGGGATTATCCAAAGGGTTAGAAGTAGCAGAGTGATCAGAGGGGATAAACATCAGTTTCTTTATTTGTAAAATGAGAATTGGACTTGTTGGCTTCTAAAATTCCTTCCAGCTCTAAATCTGTGATTCCCTTGTTCCTTGTCCTCTTCGCAGCTCTTTAGCTCTTCAACAGAACTTGAGATGTTCTGTTTTTTTATACACTTGTCTTTTCCTGGCCATTACATTCTCTGCCATACCTTCAATTATCACCTTTGTACAGCTGACCGAAAGTTGTATACCAGGATTTGATGTCTTGTCTGAGCTCCAGACCCACATCTCTTACTTCCTCTAGGACAGGAGTTCTTCAGACATGTGCCTTGGATGAGGGAGAAAAAAATCTTTATTTTCAGTCACTCATTTATATTAAGCTATTAGTATATATTAAGCTATTAGTGTGTGCCAGGCACTGTGTTAAGTACTGGGTATACAAAGTAAGAAACAATATTTCCTGCTCTCTAACTTCTTACTGAAATTTATAACTTTTTTTCAATTACTTAAAAACATTATTCTTAGAGGAGTAGACCCATAGGCTTTATCAGACTGCCAGACAGATCTATGACAAAAAAAGATAAAGAATCCTTGCTATAGGATGTCTCTACCCATAAATTCCATTAGCACTTTGAGTGCAACACATCCTAAACTGAGCTTTTTTTTCCCCTAAAGCTGTCCTTCTTTCTGATGTTACTATTTCTTTCAGTCTCCCATGTTTTAAAACTTGCTACACTTCATCTCTCATAGCTAGTCAGTAACAAGTTCTGCCTCATCTCTATTCCCAGTATCCCTCCTAGTACAGAATCTCAGTATCACTTTCCTGAGCAATTTAATTTTTTACATGAATTCCCCCCTCCCTCTTCCAGTCTATCTTTCATACTGCTGTCAAGTTAGTTTTCCTTGTCTATGTGATGTTTTGCTCAACAATCTTGGATCCCTGTTGTCTGTTAAGTAAAGGTAAGATAAGATGCCTTTCCATTTGAAAAAATTCAAGGTACTCCACATTCTGGGGATGTGGTAACTTTACCTTCTTATGCCACTCCCTCCCACGTGCTGTGCTCTTGCCACATGCTATGCTCTAGCTCAAGTGAATGACAGTTCCTAGAATATATCTATTTTTGACAGACTTGATAACCTTTGCTCCCAATGTTCCAGGATCATCTTTTACCCTTTTTTCATTTGACCATCTCAAATGACATCTGTAGAGGCCTTTGTACTTCATTTGTACTTGCAGTGTATTATTAGTATTAGTTGTCTGTGTCTATGTATTACTCCCCTATTAGACTATAAACTCTGTGAGCACTTGTTTTAACTTTTTATCTCACGTTGCAGCCTAATACTTTGTACATTTAAGGACTCAGTGCTTGAATTGAATTGATGGAATAGACCTCAAAGATTAATAGAGGAAGAGTAAAAACAGGTCACAGGCTATAGAACAAGGAGTCCAGGGATAATCCTTAAGATTTGGAAACTGATAAATACCGGTGACAGAAATGGGGAAGTCTGAATGGGCAGCCCATTCTTGGGGAAAAAAAAAGAGTATGATTTAAGAATGTGTTAGTTTTGTGCTAATAGTCTTCCACATGATAACAAAGTGTTTACCAGCCAGTAGAATACATGTGTAAATGAAAGTTCATTAGAGAATGATTTTTATACTTGTGAGTCACCTATGTAGTTCAAATCATCAAGCCAGGATATTGGATAGATGCTCCTTTCTTGACTTCATTACCATCACACTTTCTTGGTTTGAAGGTTTCTCAAGAGAGAGTTTTAGATTAAGAATCAGAGTGAAGGACCAGACATATGCCCAAGTTTAGGGGATAGAAATAGGATAGGAACAGAATAAGATAGGAAGAAGAAGTGGAGCCATTTAATGATAAAGAGGAGAAGTTATTACAGTCATAAAGTGGCATAGCCAGCAGGGAACATAAAGAAACAGTCTAACCATAAGATTAAAAGTCCATTCCATTTTACAGTTGGGTGGTGATTGGTGATTTTTGGATAAAGTAGATTCAATAGAGTAAATAGACTACTGAAATTTGTTTATTTTCAATAGATCAAATGAGAAAATGTGTACTTTGCAAACCTTGAAGCACTGTGTGATTATTACTTGCTGATGATGGTGATGATGATGATGCTAGAGATGGGAAAAACCATTTGAAAAGGGTTACAGAGTGTGAGTGGGCAATGAGAAAACCAAGGCAGCATCAGTGTGGATTTAGGGCCTTGCATTCAACAGTGAATGTATGGGAATATATGAGATAATATTCTAAAACCAACTATAAATGACTTCTTGATGATTTGATTGTTCAGTATAATTTATTTCTTCTCATATTACTATATGTAATTGATGCATCAGCATCTATAATTTTTAACTAACTCTTTCTCCCCAGTAAGGAAATTTAAGGTAGCTTTTAGGAACTATTTATTTATAATATCATGTTCTTTTTATATTATAGCTGCTCAATTTATTTACTCAAGACGTGATAAACCACCATCATTTGTTGAGCCAGTAGAAGAATCTGACTATGAAGATACAAAAGAACCTACTAACTCTATTTCTAATCACCAGCTTAGTGGGATTGATCAAGGTACAGTTAAAAAATACCAAAACTTGTTTCTCTGTTATTCTGAACTTATTTTCTTATACCATTATAATCACAGGTTTAGTCCAAAAGAAAAAAAACAAGTTTTTTTGTTGTTGTTGACAAAAATCTTATTTCTAAGAAGTGATAGATTTCAACCGTACTAAATAGTATTACAAACTGTATAGAAATGTAGATGTTAATTTGGAAAGTTCAGGGCTATTTTGTGACACTATATAATGTGTTTTTGACCACTGTTATTTGCCATAGCTCGTCTTTATTCTTGCCTTGATCACATGAGAGAGGTGCTTGGAGATGATGTCCCAGATCAAAAAATGATTGAAGCAGTGCTGCAAAACAAATTTGATGTGGAGAAGGCTTTAGCTATGGTGCTTGAGCAAGATAAAAAGCAGACCATAGGAAAGGCATCAAAAGGTATGCTATTAATTTTTTAAAACCCATTTTTGCTTTTAATGACTTAATGTTTGACAAAAGTTTGCATGTATCTAACTTTTGATTATTTATATATTGACTACCCAATTGATGGATTACCTAGGCTGTTTCATGTATTTAGTTGTCTACCTTTGGGCTCATATACTGCTTGTTTTCATATCTTGCTTGGGGAAATCAAATCAAATACAAACTAGTAAGTTTCTTGTCAGTAGTGTACATAAAAAAATTGATAATGTAGGAAGAAGAAGTTAATGGCAAAAGCAAAACTGGGACTGACCTGTTTTTTGTTTTTATCATTTCCTGGAAAATCATATATAAGGGGGAACCGATATCTAATCAGTATTTCAAATTGTAAAGAAAAAGCCAAACTTCAGTTTCCGTTTATAGAAAATTAGAGTTAACTTTAAACTTATAACTAAAACAAGAAGTATTATATGATGCATATCATAGTGCTGTTTACTTAATATATTTGGGCCTTTATTTTTGTCTTTGTATCAGGCTTTTCTCATATTTATTTGAGCTTTCTTGTAGCTAGTGTCCTGTATACGTGAAAGGTCTGACTCAGGTTAAAGCAGAGTTGTTGGTGATGAAGCTGTTTTTATTTGTGCACAGTTGACTAATCATTATGGGATTTGTATCTCTTACCACGATCTCCTTAGCAGTATTTTCTGAGTTAGTTAGCTTAGACTAAAATAGTTGAGGCAGGTTTTTTTTCTTAGGTGCTTGCATATGTTTAAAGGTTGGGTCTTAGAATCTTTTTTTGACTCTTTTTGAAGTTTGAATTTGAGTAACCAGTGATCTGTAAAACCTTATTAAGAGTTTATTAATTCAGGAATTATAATTTGGACAAAGGCTAGATTGAAGGCCACTATAGGGAAATAATAAAAAAAATATTGAGAGGGAATGTTTACTTAAAAATTACCCATTTTGTAAAAATAATTGGGATACTAATAAATCCTCTCTTCATTATAGTACGTTTTAAGATACAATACATACAGCATATTATTACCTTAGGTAATTACTGTATATACTCAAAAGTAATAAAACCGCAGTTTAAAAAGATTCTTTAATTTAAATTCTGCTTGAATTGAGATTTATTGCACCCTTAGTAATTCATGTTAGGTTTTATTTGCAACACATATGTGCTGCTGAATAAGACAAACTTAAAAAAAAACAACCAGTATTTACAAAAAAATTCTTGGAGGTAAACTATTTCCTGTATTGATAGCTATGTTTTTCAAGTGAAGTAAAATTTTCAATTGCAAAAGGGAGACAAAAAATGTCTTGAAATATCCTTCAGAATGTTTCTTAAATAATAACTATGCACCTTTTTATTCATGTCTCAGTTCTTTAAAGAAACATTTAGTAATTAAATGCCTCGTTTCATGTTTTCTTTTGGTTGCTGTGACTGTCTTCTCCATATGTGGAACTTTTTTTTTCTGGAACCATTTACCTGAAAATTACTGGCTTATTGTAAGGTAAGGAGTCTTATTTTGTTCATCTGAAGTATCAACTGATAATATTCGAAGCTTTTTTCCTTCATCAGTAAACCACTCAGGGTGCAGTAGTACCCCTTTTGAATTTTGTGACTCAGTACCTAAAGATGGATTATCTTGTAATTCTTCAACTACATTGAGTCACCGTGTACTACATAAAAAAAAGAAACTTGACAGGCCTCACAGTGATAAGAAACTAGAATCATGTAAGTCATCAAAAGAGCTGTCATTAGCTGACCTAATTAATGATATGCCACGTGATTCATTTTGTGAATCTCTTAACAGTCAGCCAACAGTTAAATTTTCATCTAGAAGTGACCTTGAAAGTCTGATTTCAAATAGTGTAGATGGTAAGTTGTTGGTAGCTGATTCATCTGAGTCTTCCTCCTTGGATGATTCTGAGTACAAGGGAGGACCAGATTTGAAAGCATTAATACAGACAAAAAGATCTGATAGTTCTTTGTCCTTTGAAAGTAGTTTACTACCCAGTGTTCAAAACATTCCAGTGCAGAACAACTTGGGAAGTATTGGTAGTTCTTTTTACTTAACTAACACATTAGAAAACATGACCCTTGATAACAATATAAGTCACCTTCAGAATAAAAAGGCAGACTTATCTGGAAGTTTTCTTTCAGCTCAACAATGTTCCAAGAAACATAATTTAGAAAAGGACTGGGTACAGTTTTCCAAATGTGAAAGTCCATCTCTTACTGAACTATTTCAAGAACACAAAGAAAATAATCCAAGCCATTATTTTTCCTTATCTGATCTTTGTAACCAATCTTCTGCCAGTTTTACAGATAAGAGTTTGGGATCCACACCATTGTCACAAATAACTCAATATCAGTCTTCGACTGGAATACCAGAATTAACCGGATCTCTATCATCTTTGGCATTTTCTAAGACTTCTCCTACTAGAGATCTTGAAAATTTGTCCCTTTCTGATTTAATTGCAGAATCTATTAGTGAAGTGGATAAATCTCAAATTAAAAAAGATCCTTCTATGTTGGATTTGCCTGAAATAAAATCTTCTGCAGTAGATTCAAATATTGATCTAAGTGTCCTTATAAGAACCCCACAGATTTTTCCAAAGCCTGTAGAAAACCAGTCAAATATCTTAATACCGGGAGCTAAAGTTTCAAGTTCTAAGCTAGTGAAAAATTCTAGTTTCTCCAGAGAGAATAAGAAAAGCAAGAAAGGCTATATTGCTAGGAAGCCAGCTTTTTCACTTTCTTGGACCAAAGCCCTTGCTGCTAGACCTTCAGCTTTTGCTTCAACACTGTGTCTTCGATATCCACCGAAAACCTGCAAGAGACACACCTTTGACCTCTATAAGACTTTTCTTTACAGTAGACAAGTTCAAGAAGTAAAGGACAAAGAAATAGGTCCTCTCAAAGTAATAACACCATTTGACTTCAAATCCGCGTCCCCTGATGATATTGTGAAGGCTAATCAAAAGAAAGCTTTTACTAGAGAATAGTGTAAAAGAGAAGGAGAATTCGACAGCTCTTGCAGAGCCTTTTCTTTTAAGTCAATTTAAAATCTTTATAGAATCCCTTTATACTTTGGAATTGTAATTAATTTTTATTTCATATTTTAAAAACTTGTATCTGATGGTAACAACTTTAATTCATTTGTATTATTGCACTGAAATTAATCATTTGCTACCCGTCCTCATTAATCATTAATGACATGTTTAATTAACCATCTGAGCCCATAATGTTTACAAATTGTGTATATAGAATTGTTCTGATATCAAACCTCATATAATTTCATTTGAAACTTATTTAGCTAAAAATGTTTTTTTTTCCAGTTTTGAGATGAATAATTGTATTTTATAAAGTTCATTTTTGAATTTGTAAAGATTCTGCTTTTCTACTAAGAAGAATATTCATTACATTTAGCAATAGTTTTGGACTACTAGTTTAATGGATTTTAAAAATTATATATATATATACATATATATGTATATGTATTTACATATATATGTATATACATACATATATTTGGCATAGCATGCCTAGAATATAGTTATAAATAGAATGTTAACCTGTCATTCCAGGTTATACTGTTGGGTATCAGTGTATCAATTTAAATGTATAGTTAAACAATTCTGAAATTTCTAAGCTTTAAAAAAAATACTTTGGGGTTTAAGTAAATCTTTTGCTGCTAAACATAAAATAGAAACCAGGTAGTAGGACCAGTTTTAAAATTTGAAATGTACATTATTAGTCATACAAGTTAATTGTTTACACATTTGTTCTAATTGAACGTTTTCAGACGAAGAACGTAATAATGCTTATTTTCTTTTTTTTTTTGTGGGAGAGGAATGAATAGAGTTATCTTTTTTTCATCAGTTTTACTTTTTTCTTTAGAAAAATGTGCAAAATCTTTCTCTGTTGTTGCTCAACAAGAGCAGGACTTTAGCACAATCAGACCAAATTAAAGCTATTTTAGTCAGAGAATTTGGAGAATGTTTTTCACCTCTTAGAGGAAAATAAATCAGATTTTAACTTAAAATTACAAGAAAAAATGGTGATGCTTATTGGGTAGATTCCAGTTCCTTAAAACCTTCAAAGATTTCCTTCTCTAGGACCTTTTTGTGGTGTGGGAATGAACATTGGGTTTCTTGAAAAACTGTCAGTGGAGTACAAGCTCTGGGAGGTTCAATTAAACTGGAAAGGCTTCCAGTAGCAATATAAGGGTTGTACTATATTTGAAGACAAGCTAAGCTAAATTTGGAAGGATCATCAAGTTTGAGTGCAGGGTAATGAATATCCAGTTAGACTTTTCGCCTGGTAGCTACCTGGAAATACATTTTAATATCAAAAGGTCACCTTTGGGAAACAAACTGACTTTGCATATGAACCGTAGAATTTTGGGGGGGATAAAATAGTTTTTTTGTAGCTGCCATTTAATTTGTTGCTCAGGAGTAGGTCCCAATATTTATTTATAGATTGTATATTTAGTAATGATTTTGAATGTAGTATTATTTTGCTAGAAAAACTTGAAGTTAATATATACTCGTTCTTAAAAACAAATTAACATTTTCATAGTTTGAAGACTGATATATAATGAATAATATTCTTTTCAAGGGTAATTAGGCATTCAGGGTGAGGTCTGTTCTGTTTGGCTTTTCAGAGTTTCATAATTCATTTTTGGTAACTTTAGAATTTTTGAGATGTATTTTGGGGGTCAGTTTTGGAGACCACAAATAATTTTCCTTTTGGACAATGGTTACAGAAAAATGGCAAACTATTTAGTAATTTTGAGTTTTTAAGCCAATATTTTGAATGGGAGTGGGGAGTAAAAGGGTGACAGATGACTCACTATTCTAAATGAAACAGTTTTCAACTTTTGGTATACTGAAAGGTTGTCTATAGATCCGTTTGAAGCTATGGACACATTTTGCCACTGAAACAGTGTTTGAAATAATGGTTAGATTCCTAGACTAGTCTACAAAATCAATTTTACTCATAAGGCATCACCAGCAATTGTGTTATACAATTCTAATATTATTTTTTTCAGTTAAACAGTGTATGCTTAAATAGATTATTGTGGATTGACCCAGAAACATCTACTATTTACAGTTTTGTTTCTATGGAAAAATGCTTTCTATAGCATGAGTTAAAAGCAACAGCCTTGTTTTTTGGCTCCAACATCTCTTCCTGCCAACATACACAGCCAGGCTTGCAGGAACACTAGAATACACACAGTGTTGCAGAGAAAACCTTTCATTCTCTGAACTACCTGGAAAACATATCCAGGTTTGAACTAGTTATTTATGCTTACCAGCTGCTTGCATGTAGGGCTGTGTTTGTACTTTAAAATTCAAGTGATATTGAATATTGATAGTATATTGTGCATATTATAAACCATATACCATTTATTCCCTTGGTAATAAGTTTATAGTCCAGATATGTTACATCATTTTACTTCAGTTCTTCTAGTTCAGACATAAAATTTGAGGTGTGTATAAAGCCATTTTTCTTTCCCTTGTGATAATTTTCAGATTTTTTTTTGAAGGAAGATAGATTTTCTAATTGCCTTTCACACGATTTCTTTTCAAAAGTAAGCCAGTTTAAAAAGTAATTGTCATTTATTATTATATTCTTAAGATTTTTCATATAGAAATTTTATTCCTCTATATTACTTAAGTATATAACCAAAGCCTTCCCTTGGCTTGTTGTTTTGGGTTTTTTTTCCTGAAATGATGCTTACTATTGTAATTGTAGGATATCTTTGCCATCTATGTTCTCTTCCTTATCTTGTATCTTCTAAAATATTGCTTTATTCTATCACCATTTTCTACACGTACTGTCATCATTTTCTACACATTTCTCATACCTTTTGCTTGTCAACTTTGTATTCTTATTCCTGACCTTTTCTTTTTCTCTTCTTAGCTGACTTTTCTGCTTTTGTTTCATTAAGTTTTAGTAGATCGTTGGTTCTTGTAATAATTAAAGGCCACAAGCAGTTAATGTGTATTTTCAAGCAGTGTCTTAAGCTGTTTTCTAGCACTAAATGGTAAGTAATATAGCTTATCATTCTAAGGGAAGCTCTCTCCTGAAATATTTTGTTTTGTATCTGACAGTGGAGAAATATATGATGCTCCTTTGGCAAAAAAAAAAAATCATGAATTTAGTGTTATCCAACTTTCATTGAACCTGAATCAGTATAAAAGTTGTAAATATGAGAAACGGGTATTAAAAAAACTGCATATAGAATAAGAACTGTGAGTCACTTGTCCTTTTATGTTTTTAAATGTCCTCATAATATGAGGGCAGTTGGGATGTTTACGCAAACGTACATTTAGTTTATAGTCATTTTTCTAGCAAGTTAGCTTAGAAATTCCAATTAGCTAACTTTGCTTTCTTGTATTTTGTATGTGGTGAAATGTTTGTGAGGTCTTTTGATACAAATTTCTTTGCTACTTTTCAGATAGCCTATAATTTTTTAAATGTACATATAATTATGTATGGATCAGTTGAACTAATTGTATATTGGAATTTAGATTTTTAGTTTATGAAGTATTTGTTATGTATATAAACTCAACATGTGGACATTTTACAAAAAGTTATGTTGAAAAATGTAATACTAAAGTTTTTTTTATGTAAAGTAAAAAAAAAAATCACAATTTATATGCTGATTTTTAAAAATATAAACCTGAAAATTTCATGGTGGTTTTGAATAATTTTTATTGTAGGTACTGCTTAATGTTTCTGTAAATGAATTAAAAAAACAAAACAAACTGGGCTGTGTAGAATTTCTTACAGAGCCAATAGTCTTTTATAATTTAATCATCTTAAAAGCTTAGGTTTCATGAGAGTACTGGTTTTTATGGTCTGTCTTTTATTTAATCAGAAACCAACTTTGAATATAATTTTAAGTGTGGTTGTAAATAACTTGGTAAATATAAGAAGGTCAGTGGAAGGAAAGTTAACTTGCCCAAGGAGAAATTATTTTATGGGACATATTTCTTATCTCTATAACTTAACTTCATCATTGTCTCTTATCTGTTTAATCACTTCACCTGTTAATCCGTTCACTGTCTTCAAAAGAATAAACGTATTTGTTGTAAATGAAGAGCTTATTGAAAGCAACATATTCTCACATTTAAGACAGTCAGATGAATAAAGAAAAACTGTGGAACCTTAAAAGTATCAATGCATATTTTTCTCATCCTTTGGAAAGTTGTCTTATCCTGGAAACCCTTGAATAAAAAATATAACAACAATATAACAGAGTTTTAAGACAACTTAGACCCTGACCAGGACATATGTATAGCAGCAGGAAAATAGTATTCAAATTCTTGACATCTCTTTCAGTATGTAATTCTCATATAGCTACATAGCTTATTGGGACAGGGCTGAATTGAATCAAGAGGACAGTATTTGGCTCGCTCTTTGTAAGTTTCCCTGGGGTTTTGATTCATTTCAGCACACTCTTATAAAACATTCTATGCAGAGTATCTTGGTAGGGGATAGAAATTTTGCATAAATGTGGGGTCCTAACCCTCATGGAGTTGACACTGTGGTAGGGAAATTCAGCTAATTGGAGTACACAGTAATGCATGAATAGAGGGTTACAAAAATCAAATGCTAATATAAGTTTCGGGGGGAAATTAATGACTAATGAGAAATCAGTGGACTTATTTCTAGGGATACTTTTATGGTTACTATGCTATGTGACTTTGTTAAGAATTGCTTTGGTTTTTAAATTAATACAGAAATGTATAAAATCCTTTTTTCACTTTGATCTCATGGGAAGAGCCTACTCTGTTATAGCTTCTCCTGCCTCATTTTGGATCACAGGCTTTTCCTTGTGAACTCTTTCTTTCCTTCCATTAGGATGTTAAGCTGGATGCATTCAAAGAGAGAGAGCATCAGCCATTTAGAAAGAGCCGCTCCTTCATTTTACAAAGGAAGAAACTAAGGCTGAGAGTGGTGAATTCATGTAGCTAGTACTATTTTGCGTGCTGTTGAGGGAAGGGTCAAAACTTGTGGTGTGGTATAGTATAAAAATGCTGGACTTGAAACCCATGTCTCACAGTTATTCGTTATGTGGCCTTAAACTTGCTGAGGCTGTTTCCTCATTTGGAAAATGGGGTTGATAACAATACTTGTAGTATAAGGTTTATAGGATTTTTGTGAAGATTAAGTAAGATAATGTATGTAAAATACCTTATTAACTTTAAAGAGTTGTATAAATGTTAGCTGTCATTAATATTTCATCATTTTTATTGAGACAGGAAGATGTAGGCTCAAGTCCTACCTCTGACATAGACTGACTGAGGTTGTAATTTGCAGAACAGTTGCTGATCTGCATTGGTATAGTTTTCTCGCTATAACAATCAAAATGCAGGTCTGGATCAAATGTATATTGATGATATTTTGAAATCTTGCCTGTAGTACATTAATACTTTGTCTTGGCTTCAGTTGGGATTCACTCACATTTAACTTAGTTATTGGAGTCCTGGGAGTAAATGAGATCTTCAGAGGGAGGGTTTAGAGAAGGGACTATATAACCCAGGTAATTCAACAGAAATAAAAGTCCACTATATACTAGACTATTCATAGCAGCCTGCTTTGTGGTGACAAAGGCTAGAAACAAAGTGGGCAGCCTCGAAATGACTGAGAAAAACAGTGTTGTAGGAATGTTAATGGAACATTGATAATAACAGTAAGAGATAAAGAAAATGAGGAATTAAGACAAACTCAGGAAGGTTTGTGGAAATAGAGTGAAATAAGGAGACCCAAGAGAACAAAATACACAGTGACCACAGTGTAAATTAAAAGACCTGTAAAAAGAAGTCGGACTAACTGAAAATTCAGGGAGCGTCCTAGAGAACAGATAATGAAACAATGTGAGAGGACACTGTACTTGGAGTCTGAACACCTGGGTTCAAATCTTGCCTCACACACATAGTAATCGTGTGATCCTTAATTTCTTCTGTTAAATGAGATGATTGAACTTGATGGCCTCTGAGGCCTTTTCTAGCTCTAAATCTATGCTCCCATATTCCTGAATCCTCCCTTCATGACGGAATGTGTAGGAGAGAATATTACATTCAGTATTGGATGTTTTTTCATAATTTTCTTTGTCACAAGGGAAGATTCAATCTCAGTGGGAAAAGGAATTCAAAATGTGTACAGACAGAAAAAAATTTAAAGAGTAAAAGAGGCCTCTTTATCTCCCTCATATTTTCCCTCATTTTTCCTTTTGGGACCCATCCTCATGGGATCAAGGACATTCTATCAACAGTAGCCTGTCTTTGCTATGTTCAGTTCCATCCTTTCTCCAAATCTTCCCTATCCTGAAGTTTCCAAGTTTTGTGCCCTGAGATGATAATTAGCTGACATCATCAGCTAACCAGTACTAGAAGGTCTCCTTACTGAGAGATACTACATTGTTATTCAGCCCAAAGAAGTGACTGAATAAGGGGAAATTGCAATTGAGTTAGGAGTATAGTAAAGCACTGGAAATATTTTTGACTCTCTGGGGATATGTGTTGCTTTTTTGGCTGATAATTGGGAATGTGCATTCCCTGTAGAATTGTAGGTAGCTGCCTCCTCCATCTCTATGCTGAGCCAGCCTTATACGTGCAGCATTTATGAGGGTCAGCCTGATAGCACTTTGTACAGTGCCTGCCATATATACGGTGCTTAATAAATGTTTGTTCAACTGGTGGAGAGACTCTCAAAAAATCAAGAGAGACTTGGATTTGAATTTTAGCCCTGCCATTTAATAAGTAGTATAATCTTAGGCATCCTCTCAAAGCCTCACCCATCTGGAACCCCTTGTGCCTATCCTTTTGTAGCATGTAGAATATATGCATTTTGAGGGTAGGGCTTTTTTGGTTTTAATTCCCCATCCTAGCACAGTGCCTGGTAGGTTTAATAAACATTTGCGAAAAATAAATTAATAAACAGATATTTGCTTAATTGATTATGTTTTCCTTTTTATAATTAGACTTAAGTAAGTAGTGTAGGAGTTACTTTTTCTGTCGAAGATAGATGGCAGCTAAAATACAATAGTTACATGATCAGTTTTATTTCCAGTTTCTTTTACTGAGCAAACATAGTTTTTCCATGGATTCAGCTATAATTTTGATGTACTAGTTTCTGTTATATAAAATTGGGGTATCTTATAGATACAGATAATAAGATGAACCTATTTTCTGTTATTTATCCTTGGATAGATCTTCTGGGAGCTTAGCACATACTAATCATTAGATTAGTTTGTACTTCTTTAACATTGACTATGATAGTTTTTAACAAGATTTCACAAAACAATCTACTTGGAGACTGAGCTGGTCCTAGGCCAGCTCAAGGGATATAGATAGAAGAAGGGGTAAGTTGGCTTATATCAGCCTTGGTTTAAGTTCTGCACTAATTTAAGGTTTCAGGTTTATTGTTCTGTAGTTTGTCTAGCTACTTCTGTATAAATGCTGGAACTGCCCAGGATTGTCCAGGTGTGGAATGAGATTGACCTTACCCTAAAGATTAGGGAGTGTGGTTGGACATTTCCATTGGTACAGTTGTACCTCTGCCTCTGTGCATTCAGTGTCTGATGGAGGTGGCTTAAGTTTAGAATTGTTTACTACCAAATTAGAAATTTGAAATTTTTCACATTTGTGCAGTTCTCCCTAAATTATAGAGGCCTTTTTTAAAAACAACCATTTTCATATGAAACTTAGGTTTATTAAGAGTATATTGAATTGCGACACTGGTTTTCCAATATTACCTGAAATTTTTACAGAGTAGCCCTGGGAATTTTTAAGACATTTCATTGTATTGTGAATGGTAAAGGCCAGTTGTTTTCAGCATTTTGAGTTTACTCATCTTATATGATTTTGATGTATATAAAAAAACATCTTACAAGAGAGGACTCACCATCTTGTAGGGAAATTAAATTTTTTTTTTTTGCGACAATCATTTACCATTGAAACCTTAAAAGAACCTAAATAATTCACAGGAAAAAAAAAATCTGTGCTGCTGGATAACAGACTGTCTTTTCATTTTTTTAAAATAAAGCTTCTAGCAGTAATACTTAGATTGTTAGAAAGATAGCCTTGACAGAAAAATCATAAACATATCGTAGAATTTTATAGCTGCCAACTAAACTGGAGGGTAATTGCTCAAAACCCAATGAATATCATTGTATAAAATCTGGCTTGAATCTGTTAACTCATGTTCAAACTTATTCATACTTTTGGCTGATTTTAAGTTCTTTTAAAGAAGTAGATACACCAAAGTCCTAGGAAAGGAATCTTTTATGTGTTTAGATTAACCTTTCTTGTTATCCTTATGTAGGAAGCTAGTTAATAGTATTGTCATTAGCATGTAATTCTTTAATATTAGCTATATTCATTGATAATCACAAAAATTTAAAAAACCCCTTCAAACAAAATATATACTCATGAAAACTAGCATAACAATTTTCATTTGCTGATGAAAATTAATATAAAAAGTCATGCATTTTTCTAAACTTGAGATATGTCATAGTGTAGTTGGTTTAAAAATGTGGGTCATTATTAAGATGTCATTAATAGAACAAAAGGTACTAAAAACACTCTAGCTGATCTGAAGTTCTCTGAAATGGTATAAGTTAATATTTTGATTAATATAAATTATTTCTTGGTGTTCAGGAAATTAACATTTCTTATTACTTTTAATCTTCTTATACATGTACTTTTTGGATATACAGTTAGAACCTTTGTTTTAATAGACTCTTAAAAAGTTAGTAACATTTGATGTAACTGATTTTGTCAGAAGGAGAAGTCCTTATGGCATGACTTTACAAATCACTGAGTAGGCATTTAACATGAGAAGGATCAGATACATCAGTTGACTCAAAAATTTGCTTGGTCCTTTAAGGTATTGTTAAATCCTGATTCTCCCCCTCCTCCCCCCACCTTTTTTTAAAACAGATGTAAGATCATTTGATTATTTTGATATGTCAGATTTGTAGCTTAGGTAAGTCTTAGGGGTGCCTGTATCTTTGAGAGGTAATGTGGCTTGCCCTTGCTCACATAGCTACTAAGTTTTAGAGATAGGATTTGAACCCAGGTTTTCTTATTTCCAAATGTAATACTCTCTCCACTAAGCCTCAGAGCCTCTTCCTGTTCAATTTGTGTGCAAAATAGACTAGAATTAATCATTTTAAACTATAACTTTTTTTATAGCTACAAATGCATCCTGAAGTTCTAGGATATTTACATACATGTAAATTTTTGAAGCACACTCCTTATCTTAATAAAATCTTTCCTAGAACTTAACGTGATTAGATGGATGGATAACATCCATCCTTATGGAAGGATGAGTCCTTTCTTTCTCCATTCTATCTGACCTTACTTTGATGGCTTAGTGTTGACTTTATAGTGTAGTTTATTGTGCGTATTCTTTTGACTCTACTTTCTCCATTATTACTTTTTCTACAATACTGTTATGGTTCTCTGAAATTTTTATCTCTTACTATTTAATGTACAGTAATATTCCTTTGTGTTCGTATCTCATTGAATTAGAGTTCCTGTCTTCCCATAATTTCTTCAGTAAATTTCTCTATTTTTGCTAATTTGACAGAGTTTAGGTTTTTAAACCTCCTTCAGGAATTTTAAAATTTTGCATTTGCCTTATTAGTGATTTTAAGCAATTTTTCAGATTATTGGCAAGTTACATTTTTTGTTTGTAAATTTTTCGTATCATTTGACCACTTGTTTTGGGGAATGCCACTCTGCAGTTACCTAAAAGTAGTCTGCTTCTCTCCTTATTTTATTCTGGACCCAATCTTTCTGTCTATAGGACTGTCTGAAATAGATACACTTATGAAATAGTCTCTGAGCTGCCCATAGCAATTGGGATAATGGGCATTTTTCCTTTTTACCTGTATGGATAGTTAGACCAGTTTCTTTGCAATAGTTAGGAATTTCTGGAGCTTGGTGTAATCAATTACTTGTAAACAGGAGTATCTGGTGGACCTCATCATCTCTAGTGAATCTTGAACCTTAATTTGCACAATTCTTCATCATGATGATGAGAGTCTTTGGTAGATATACCAAATATATGCAGGAGGTAAAGATCTAATTGATGAAACTTAACCACTGATTCGATATAGGGATGGGGGAGGCTGATGAGAGTGAACAGAGGGGGATAACTACAAGTTTACAAATCTGGATGCTTGACTGAAAGGATGGTGGTATTCTGGAAAGAAGATGAATGCTGGCTCTCTGTAATTACAACAGCATTTTGCATTTTAATATCATGATGAGAGAAAATCCTTGTTGGTGAAGAGTCCGTAAGTTTGTTTTGCTCAGCCAAGTCCTATAGTGGGACATTGTAGTGCTCTTAACCTTACTGTCAATTGTGACTATAAAGTTGTGATTTTCTAGAGAATCTTTCTAAAAGCCTACCTTTCCCATCTCATATTTTATGTATAAGTGTACTTTATATGCCATACAGATAATTTTTCAAAGATTCTATAAAGGTGAAAAATCAGGCGTATGGAGTAATAGTTGTTATCATTGCCTTTTGTGAGGAGCGTTATTGTCTAATATTTTCCACATGCCTTTTGTGGGGAGCATTATTGTCTAATATTTTACATACTTCGCATTTCTTTCATACTAAGGCATTGTTGGTGAAGCTGTGAACTGGTCTAATTATAACTGGTCTAATTATAACTGGTCTTATTCTAGAATACAATTAGTAGTTGCTCAAAGACTGACTAAAATGTTCATATGTTTTCTATTAGGTATATACTCCCCAAACAGGTCAAAGACAAAAAGGCCCTATGTGCACCAAAACAGTGTGGCAGCAAGTGTGTGTATGTGTATGTATAATATGAATATTGAAGTAAACTAAAAAGTTTCAAGTTTTCTTTTAATTAAAAAAAAAAATTTAATTAAAAAAATTTAATTGCCTAGAGAAAGGTAAGAATTCTGCTATATTTTTCCCTGGTGAGAGCACTTAATGGAATAGGCTGTTCATTTCTGGGCTTCAATTTTGGGAGACATTTTTAAGCAGAAGGTTAAGTAGAATGGTTACTTTAACATTTGAGACTGACATTTCTAGCTTTTTCATCCTTTTGTCATATACAGTTTTCACTACAGTAAGTTATTATTACTTCTTGATGTCCAGTTGACTTTTTTACAAAAGTTCCTCACACATAATACTCCATTTCATGTCTCCATGCTTTTGCACTAGTTATTTTTCAAGCCTTCAGAGACATACCTACCTCCCCACAGTAGCAGCAATAGAAAGTTCCCATCTAATTTTGAGATTTTAATTGATTTTCCTTACAGCTTGGGATGGTATTCATTTCTTCTTTTATGGTGGCAGATTGTAATTGTGGATATATTATAAAATAAAAAAAAATCTCTGCTGGATAGTGGTGTGGAGCTTATTTATGTGTGCTGTCCCTTTACATCTTGAGGTATTTATGATCTTAGATTTAGAGTCAGAAGGACCCAGTTCTACCCACCTATTTTATAGGTAAGGAATTAAAGATTAACTAATTTGACAAAGGCCACTAGAGTAGTAAGTAGTCTGAGACTTGAGTAAATGTTTGAGATCCAACACTCTCCTCACTGTAAAATGCCACTTTTCATTTCTTTATTGGTACTTGTTAAATACTTGCTGAGTGAATTAATGTGTGCCAAGAAGAATAGGCACTACAAAAGAAGCACATGATCGGGAAATAGCAGCATTTGAGCATTGATGGAGACTCTTCAGTAGACAGTAGACAGCCAGGTAAAAATCCTGATGCCAAAAGGAAGAGAGAGAAAGATGAAGAGTGATGTTTACATGGAATCCAGGATGAGGAGCATAAAGCAGCTGGTTTTTTAGCAGAGAAACTAAACAGCTCTGAGAGACTGATAAATGACTGTGTCCTTCAGTTCTGGTGGCTTTTTATTTTCTTCTAATTTATTCTCTACCTAACCTTGCTGTGATGTTCCATAACTATTTGATTTTTTTCCCTATCTTTTCTGTCTAATCCTGCTTTCCCCTAATGTCTCCTTCATAGCCTTGGAGCACTTACTTTGACTGTTACTTGACTGTTATTGGTCTTTTACGGTTAGTACTGCTGTTTGGTTTTCAGTGTGAAGTTGGGATTTAAATCTTAATTTTATTTTCATAAGTATGAGTTGATATTCTGGTTTGCAGTCTTAGGTTTGTTTGGTTTCTCTCCTTCATTACCAGTCTAAAATTTAAGCTAGTGATGGTTTGGATAATCAGTATGTGTTAAAGAACTGATAGAAGAACACATTTTTAAATTTTGCAAAGGGAAGAGGGGGAAGGGAATAAGCATTTTCATAGTACCTACCATGTGTCAGGCACTGTCCTAAGCGCATTTTATAGCTATCATCTTATTTGATCTTCACAACAGCCCAGCAAGGTAGGTGCTATTATTACTTCCATTTTATAGTTGAGTAAACTGAAGCAGATAGGTTAAATGTCTCGTCCAGGGTTCACAAAACTAGTTCGTGTCTGAGGCCAGTTTTGAACTCAGGTCTTTCTGATTCAAAGCCCAGTGATCTATCCACTGTGCCACCACCTCATAATTACTTTAGCTTCTATTATAATCCTACATTGATAACTCATGGTATGGAGGTACTTCTGGGTTCCTAATCGAATACAAGGTTTTACAATAGGGTGCATGTCTGTTGTCTAAAAGTTTAGCCATGCTAAGTTGGAGAGCCTTAGTCATCAGGAGATGGTTTTGTTTTGTTTTTTTTTTAACCCACATCCTTCTTTGGAGGAAGTATTACCCAAACAGATATCACAGATTCTTGGACAATAAAAAAGAGACTTTTCATAATGGTACTTCCATGTGAGAATTTGTTGAAGGAATTTGGGATGTTTAGCTTGTTTAAGGTAGATATTATAGCTCTCTTAAATTATTTATGGGATTATTATGTAGAAGAGCTATTAGATTTGGCCTTTGTGGTCCCCTAGGTTAGAACTGCTGGGTGAAGTTACAGAGAAGCATATGTAGGCATCATGTAAGGAAAACCTTCCAACTGTTCCCTAGAAAGGGAAGTGATAATTCCTAAGAGCCAGCATTGCTTCATCAAGAACAGGTAATACCTAACTTTTTCACACAGTGACTAGACTGGTCAATGAGGGAAATTCTGTAAATACAGTCTACGTAGATTTTTAGGAAAGCACTTGGAAAAGTGTTGCATATTCTTGTGGAGAAAATGGAGAGATGTAGATGCACTTAGAAAAATATGGAACTGTTTGAATGGCCAAGCTCCAAGAATAGTTGTTCAGGGTTCGCTGTCATCATGGCAGAAAATGTCTAGAAGAGTGCCTCAGAGATAATAAGATCATGGGTTGTGAGCTAGAAAGGACCTCAGAGGTCATTTGGTCAACTCTTTCATTTTCTCTGTGAGGACACTGAGGTCCAGTGACTTGCCAAGACTACACCAAGAAACACTTCCTAACAATACTGTCTTCTCTCTTCATCTCACATTTGATCACTTTCCCCCATTATCTTTTCCACCTCCTGTCTCAAACAAAGAGGTAGCTCCTCTTGCCAAAACAAATCTTTTGATCCCATCTTGGCTGTCTTCTTCAGCATGTTACTTCTCCATACTTATCTCTGATTTTCCTAAAGTGCACTTAATGACCATATCAACTCCGTAGTCAAAGAACTCCAATGATACCTTGTTACTTTATGGAACTAACACAAAATTACTTGACTTTTAAAGTCTTCAACTAGCTCCTTTAACTCCCCCCTTCCCATGTTCCATCTTTTTACTCTTTCACACATTTACTAGAATACAGTGGCGTTGTTCTTGCTTTTCATTATGTAGGACTTTCCATTTTCTGACGTTTTGCCTTTTCACTGGCTGTCCTTTAAGCCTGGAGTGTTCTCCCTCATCTGTCCCTCTCAACTTTTCCTGACCTCATTTAAGACTCAAATTCCACCTACACAGGAATCTTTTCCTAGTTTGTGCTTCTCCCCTCCTTCCTTTTTCATTCAGCCTAATACTTTCTGTCTGAATTTATCTTCCTTCTACTCTCTATAGTTCTTGTATTCTATACATAGGTTGTAGGTTGTCTCTTCTCCATTAAAATAGAATTTTTTGAAGGCAGGTACTGTGCCTTTTACATTTCTTTGTATCATCAGTGCTTAGCCCTGTACTTTGCATATAATGAGTATTCAGTAAGACTATAAATGTTAGTTGACTTCACTAATGTAGGTATGAAACATCAGAAAAGGGATTAGTGCTTGGCCCAATGCTTTTTTAAAAACATTTTTGTCAGTGATTTGTGTAAAATCTTATATAGCATGCTCATCAAACTGGCAAAATACTCCAAGGTGGGAGGGTTAACTAACACAGCAGATGAAAGTCATGGCATAGAAAGAACTAGATAGAATTAGAGTAAATCTAATAAGATGGAATTTAGCAGAATTAGCGAAGCCTTACACTTGGGTTCAAAAAATCCTCAAGTCCATATTGAGGGAGGTTAGAGAGCAGTTTCTTTGCAGTACAGCTGGAAGTTTTAGTAGAGTATAAGCTTAGCAGTGTGATGTGGCAGCAAGAAAAGCTAATACAATCTTATGCTATATTAAAAGAGGCAAAATTTCCAGAAATAAAGTGATACTAATCCTGTACTCTGTCCTAGTCTGCACGTTAAGAGGATTATTCCGTTCTGCATATCACAAGTTAAAAAGAATGCTGATGATCTGTAAAAGAGGTCGTCAGCCAATATTGGTGAAGGACCTTGAGTCCATGTCATGAAAATTGATTGAAGTAACTGAATATATTTACCCTGGAGAATAGAGAGGTCAATTGAGACTTGATTTTAGGAAATACTCCCTAACAATTAAGTTTATCCAAAAGTGGTATTTATTGCCTCAACAGGTGGTGGTCCCTCAGAGTATGGACAAACATTTTTTCAGATCTGTTATGACAGGGATTCCTTTCAGTGCAGGGATGGACTAAGTGGTCACTGAGGTCTTTTTGAACTCTCATTTGGTGATTTCCATTGCTAGACATATTAAAGTAGATCAGTAATTAAAAAAAGATCACGTGCACCAAAATGTATATAGCAACACTTTTTTAGCAGCAGAGAAGTAGAAACAAAGTAATTCTCCACTGATTGGGGAAAGACTAAATTATAGTGCTTGATTTTAATGGAATTAAAGTTCTGTAAAAGTGATGAGCGGAATGATTACTGAGAAGCATAGTAAGACTTATATGAACTGATAGAAAGTGAAGTGGAACAGAATCAATGTGGAGCAATATGCATGACTATAACAATACAAGTGGAAAAAACAAAACAGTCACAAGAGAATATTGGGGAAAATAATGACCAACCCTGACTCCTAAATTAGAAAATTGGAAATTACTTTTCCCTGCAGAGGTGGGAGACTATGAAATTTGAGTACTGCATATAACTTTTCAACCTATTGATTAATTTTGTAGAACTTAAGAAAAATTTTATTTTTGTTATCAGGCTTGACTCTCTTAGATTGGGAAGCAGGAAGGGATTTGTTGGGAAATGCAGGTGATATAAAACAATATCCAGATGAGATGATAGAACAAAATACCTCATGCTGATTCTTCTCTGTAGTTGTTGTGGAGACCTTTAATGAGCATATGTTTCTGTTTAGACGTCATCTAATAGTAATGATCAGATCAGAGCTGCTTTTTTTATATGAAAGTTCTTATTTAAAAAAATTTTTTTTGCAGGACAATCAGGGTTAAGTGACTTGCCCAGGGTCATGCATCTATTATTAATATCAAGTGTCTGAGGCCCAATTTGAACTGAAGTCCTCCTGACTCCAGGGCTGGTTCTATATCCACTGTTCATAAACAGTTTTATTACAATCTTTGGCTTCACCTCCCCATATTCAATCAGTTATAAAGTTTGTTTCTACCTTCACAACATGTAACCATCCTTTACTCTCCACTCAGAACTGTGACCCTAATTCAGGACCTCACTATTTCTCTCCTGGACTATTGCATTAACAAGCTCATTGGTTTCTTTACCATCAACTTCTTTCCTTTCTAATTCTGCCAACACGGTTGCCAAAATGATTCTCCTAAGGCAGTGATTTGTGTGTCACTCTCCTATTGAAAAAGCATTCTTGGTTCCTTCTTGACCCTTTGATATAATGCAAACTCTTCTGACATTTCAAACCCTTTGCAGTCTGGCTGTATCCTACTTTTTCTGGCTTATTTCCTAATATCCTTCATATAATCTATGTTCTAACCAAGCAGTTCTTGTTCCTTATATGTGACAGTCCATCTCCCATCTGCCATCGTTTATATACAGACTGTTCCTGATGCTTAGAATGTATTCCCTCATCTACCTTAGCTTCTTTTCAAATCTCACATTAAAGGACACTTCCCACATGTGGATTTCCTTTCCTTCTAATCCTTTCTTCTTTCCCCAATTACTTTGCATATATTTTGTGTTTGAGTATGGGTTGTTTCCCTAATAATGTAATGCAAGCTCTTTTAGGAAAGAGGCTGTTTTGTTTTTGTATTCCAAGCACTCAGAATAAGGCTTCACTTATAGTAAGTGCTTAACACATGCTTATGGATTGATAAAGCCAGTATTTTTCTAGTGATTGCTTTATGACTGTTAAGTCATGGAAGATTGAATTAGAAATTGAGGGTGGCCTTAATGAAAACCTGAGGATGGCAATCTTTGGTGAACATAAACAAGCCTAAGCACATTATGAAAAAGAATCTGTATAAGAGAAAAGGCATAAAACTTGTTTTTTAGAGAAATAGACTGAAAAGTGAGCCTTTGTGTTCCATTTGTATCCCACAGTCTCAAGAGTTTGAGAGGGAGGACTGTTGAGTGGGGTCTACTTGTGGTGGCCTTGTGTAGTAGACTTTTCACTTTAGCGTTGGTGGTATTAGGGTATGCATGGTTATTGGGAATTTCCCCATCAATGAGATTATAGATCCGTTGAAGTATTGCAGTTGTAGTACAAAGCCTAACTTTACAAATGTTGAGATGCCCTAATGTTTAAGTTTTGATTATGAACTCTGAGAGCGATCAGTATTTGTATGAATTTTAGATTTTGAGAACTCAGTATTATATGGTTTGCATAATTTAAAGTTTGTCACTGTGTCTGAATTTGTGGAATTTATTTTTCAGGGATTTTTTTTTTTTTTTGCTACTGATACTTAAATACTACAGTGGTTAGTGATAGCATTTTAATACAGAGTGTATTTTAGCCCTTATTTTACATTTTTTCCCTCCAGTTCGATGTTAACAATTTCAAACATAGATAAAAAAACCTTATCCTATTTTATTTTAATTACAGGAGTATCATCTGACTAAAATTTAGGATGATTCAAATGATATCAAGGATTGAAGAAAATTTCAAAACTCTTTTGTAATTGCCTTAATGTAAAATTTGCTTTCATTTAACTCTGTCAAGTCTTGAAATTATATTAAGAATATGCATTTGAAGGGGAAGAAGGCAATCGCCTCAAAGTGTAGCACAAACGTAGCATCAAAATTTTAAAAGAAATATTGTGTACTTATAATAGTAGATTTTAGAAATGAAACAGACCATGAAATCATTTGATTCAGTTTCTTTATTTTGCAAATGAACAACCTAAGATCTGGAAAGGTTAAGTATCTTTCCTCTGGTTATAAATTAGTTCGAAGTAGAGTCAGAGTTACACTCCAGTGCTGTTTGAAAAATTGATTTATTTTCTCTATATCTTACTTGAAAACACAATTTTATCCTCTCCAAATAGGATTCATATACTTAGAATTTTCTGCTAGTCATTCTTTTAGAGATTACTTCATAAGAAATTCAGTTATTGCTCACTTAGAGAAGTTCCAAAGGAAACTCAGTCCTAATTGCTTAAGTATTGTTGAAGAAGATTAATTTATAACATTTACTTTTGTATATTTGTTATAATATATATTCTGTGGTAATTTTTGCATTAATTAACACATGTTGAAAGTACATGTAGATTTAATCTTTTTATGGATTTCTACTAAATCTCTACTCTGATGCCTTACTGTGGCATATAAGTGACCCTGGGTTCTTGGAAGCTATGCCATTGAAGTGAGTTTCAAGATCTGACAGGTCCTACCAAGCTGGAAAGGCTCTGTGGACCAGCCCAGTGATGAACATTATTTCTTCTGAAAATCAGCCTAGGTAAGTGTGAAGAGGATCATCAACAGGCAGTGAATTTTTTCAGCCACAACAACTTACAAAGATTGTCTTCTAAGACATGGAGGGGTTACCATCTACATCAATCAGTGGAAAGAAGGAGTGCCTCCACTAACAAAATTGTGGATCTTCAAAATATATCTTATGTAAAAATTGCTTTAATAGAGCATTTCAGATTTACAGTTGCACACAGATTTTTCTGGAAAATGAATTACAAATTTAGGAAATAAGTTCTTGTACTGTGTCCACTGATATTACTCATTGTATATCCTCATTTCTTTCTCAGTGCCATCTTGATACTATGGTTTCTGAACTGTTTTGCTGATATCATTGTTCAGGAGCATAACTCTAAGTGGAATTTCACCTTGCCTTTTCCTGTGTTCTTACACAGAAACATGGGAAAATAGATTTAATAATTTGTTGACACTAGACAGTTTGTTAAAAGATATCATTACTGTTAATAGTATGATTTGAGAGTTAAAACTTATTGTACATACAGTAATTAATACCAGAGAATAGTTCTTATATACTTTTTTTTGCTGATTTTTAATTCAATTTTTGTTTCATAAGGCCTCTGTCATTTAAAGAAAACGTCATGGCTAGATTGGATTTATTCATCTTTTAAAAAAATTTTCCCCAGGCCTGATCATGATTGCTTTAGTGTAGGGAACGCCTGAAGTGGAAACTCCCTTTTTGTAATTTACAGTGTTAGACACTGCTAAGGCAGTGGGAGGTTAAATGACTTGCCCAGAATCATATGGCTAGTATGTGGCAGGCAGGACTTGTCCAAGTCTCTGATTCAAAGACAGGATGTCTGTCCATTGTGGCATACAGCATCGCTGAAAGGTTTATTTCACCCTCCCATTCAACTTCTTTTACCTCTTCTGCTTATCTTGAATAAGGTTATCTATCCTGCTTATCTTAAGTTCTGTTACAGTCATTGGTCTTAATCGGCCTGTTGGTGATACCTGTGGGGACAAATTTTCCTTCTTGCACTAGAGTATTTAGTTCATTTTACCTATATACTTTGTGGCAACTGTAAAATGGGATGAGGGGAGAGCGGTAGTGGTGCATACTAGTTGATTTCTGAGGTCTTTCCCTACCGTTTTGGGATCTGTAATCCCAAAGTCCTGTCAAAAATTTAACCACTGGCTTTTTCTTTGATAATGTGTCTTATGGACATTAGATTTTTTTTTTCCTACTTCATAGCTATTCTGCTTGGTATATATATATAGTTCCATGGGTATACATAGGCATTGTTTTCCTTCTACTTTCCTTTTCATTTAAGAGATTAAGATAAAGATATTCTTACTAGTCCTTATTACATTCCTGTCATGGAACCTGTAATTCCTTGTATTGTAAACTGTGTTCCAGAAATCCAAGTTCCATTCTCAAAAGCCATCTTCATGACCATTTTTTTCCCTTCCCATGATCTTCCACAACATTATACATCCTACATTGTAATCCACCCTGTTCTTTATAACCTCTCTAATATTAATTAAGTGACCTACACTCAAAGACCTCTAGTGTTGGAAAATTCAGTACTTCTTAAGGCAAGCCCATTCACTTTGGAAAGCTCTAATTGTTATGAAGTTTTTCCTTGAAGCCTAAATTTGCTTTTCCACTCACTACAATACTCCTAATTCTCTCTGGAACCAAGGAGAGTACATCAGATCTTTTAACAGAACAGCCCTTCACATATTTGAAAACAGCTGTACTGTCTCCTCTAAGTCTTTTTCAGGCTGAATATCTCATTTCTTTTGACCAATCCCTATTTTGTATGTTCTCCAACCTATCCATTATCTTTGTCAGCCATTTTTGCTGTCTTCTCAGTTCCTTCTTATTGCTTTAAATGTGGATTTGAATAGATTCCAGGGCTAGATAGTAGATTTAAGTGTTACTTGCACAGAAACATAGTTGAACCTGTCAGAGTCGATGTGATTGCCAAGTGAGAGAGAAGGGTGTGAAGATTGTGAGGAAAACCCACATTAAGTAGTCAGGAAAAGGATAAGGATTCAGTGAAGGAAATATAGAAGCAATAGGAAAACTAGGAGGGTATGGTGTTTAAGAAGTCATAATAATTATTCACTAGGAAAATGCTGTCATCTGTTAGAAGTTCCAGAGGGATCAAGAAAGGTGAGGACTGAAACACATATTGATTCTTATGATTAGGAAGAATTCATTGATAACATTTGAGAGACCAATTTCAGTGTAGTGGAGGCAAAAGTCAGCTGTCAAAGGGTTAGGGAGATGGTGAGTAGTGAGGAAGTAGAGGCACTAGTAAAAAATAATTTTTCCCCAGGGATTTAGTACTGAATGTGAGGGGAGAAATGATAGATGAGAAGATAAGTTACCAAAGTAAAGGGAATGCTTTTTTATCATTTGAGAGATGTGAGTATGTAGGTAGATAGTTTCTCCTTTTTGATGGAGAGATCAGGATGATTGAAAATATTTGGGATATTACTTTACAAAAAGTCCTGGAGGAGTTGTGATCAAGGGTATTGGTAGAGAGATTGGCTTTAATGAGAAACAGATGTGCTTGTTTTAGGATCATCTGGAAGGAGAATGAGTGATGTGTTGTGAGAAGCTTGAGGAATAGAGAAATAGGATGAGGTAGCTCAATTTGTTCTTGGTTGAATAGAAGACAAGAACATCTGTTTTAAGGGTGAGGATTCTGGCTGTGTGGGGCAAGTCATTTAACCTCTGTGGGCCTTAGTTTCCTCATCTGTAAAATAAAGGGATTGGATTAGATGACCTCTGAAGCCTCTTCTAGCTCTGGTTCCATGATTCTGAGATGAGAAGGTCTAGACTAGTCCCTGTGGGAAAGAAGATAGGAAGTTAAGGGTAGGTTAGGATCGTCAAATAGTAGTGGAGCCCATGTTAAGCAATGTAGCAATTTGTTTATATTGAGGGTTAGTGTGAGCTTTAGACATTTTCTTTTGAATTGGATGATGGAGATTACATAGTGATGATTTGTAAGTCAAGACTGATGGAAGTTAGTGAGTCAAGGGATCCTATGGTACTATTTAGCAAAATATTTAAGAGAAAGATTGTAGACTAGAGGCCAGTGAAGGCAGAGTGGGTGAGATAGATTGGGAAAATAGGCATGTGTTTGCAGGGGTGGGGAACCTGTGACTTCTGGGTCCTCAAGTGCAGCCCTTCGACTGAATCCAAACTTCACAGAACAAATCCCCTTAATTAAAGGATTTGTTCTGTAAAACTTGGATGTGATCAAAAGGCTGTACCCTAAAACCTAGAAGGCCATAGGCAGCATGTTCCCCACCCCTGGTTTAGGAATTGAGGTCATGATAGCTATGAAATTATAGATTTAATGTGGTTGAGAGTTGTAGAGAGGAAATGTTGGTTTTGGTTATTGAGTGAAATTTTGAAGTTCTGACTAGAGGAGTTAGAAGAGATCTTAAAGTATCTTCTAAAGAGAACAAGAGGGGAAAGTTGGTAAATAATTAGATTAATTAGAAAAAAAAACTTTTCTGGTAATTGGATTTATATGAGCTAGCTTCTGTTTCCTTGGTAGGTTACTAATAGCCCAGCTAATAAAGGTGACAGATTGAATTTTCACTAAGGTGGATGGGAAGCCCACAGGCATTAAATTTACACCTCAGGGTTATTCTTAGGAATAAATTCCTAGTGCCTAGAATATAGTAGGGATTTTATAAATGCTTATTAATGGATAAATAGAAACATTGGGGAAAGCTATTAGCAAGAATCCCAAAAGATTGAGGATATCATGTAAGGCAAGTATGTGGGGAGGGGGGGGGGTGGGTTGTGTGAAAAGGGAATTATTTAGCAATATGGAGAAAGTATACTATATTTCTGCTGGTATAAAAGAATAGTTATCCATATGCAAATTGATCTGCTACATAAAAGAAAAGGTAAAAAATCTTGGAAGAACACAAGTACTTAAGGGTTTAGGGAAAATAATGTGCTTTAGAAAGAAATGAGAAAGCTCTGAAAGCTCTTTAGAGAAAGAGGACAAATTCTAACTTGTGACTGTAGATCAGCGAGTAGAAAAATATGGCAAAAGAGAAAGGACCACTACATATTTGCAGCTAAGTAATTGATATGTAGTACTTTCCTTAAAGGGGAGAACTGGATCCTCTCAGGATGAAGCTTCTTTTTATTCAAAGAATGATGATGTGGATCTACAGTTCCCATCAGGAGAGAGGTCATATGGCAATTTTCAGCAGAAAAAGAGGTGAGTATTGGTTATTATTAGCTCCTTACTGAAGGGTGCCAAAGGTGGCTATTTGTTGATATGCCATAAGTACTACAGAGGCATATTTTTCTTCAAGAGAAGAAACTTGGTTATTTGAAAGAGTCTTCAGAGAACCGTTAGATTGATGAATACTATGCACTGCTTGCAATTCAGTTGCTGTGACTCATAGAAGATAGGCGCATTAGAATAAAGAGACAGGTTTTGGAAAGTGTATAGGTGGCTAATTACATAGTGTATAAAATGAGATTTGGATTTCCAGACCACTATTTAAAAATTATAGGTAAGGTGGACTCTTGGCCAGGTTCTTAAGTTTATAGATGTAGGGTTGGAAGGAACTTTAGAAGTCATCTAATCTCCTGTATCTCCCCACCTTCATTCTTACCCCCAACATAACACCATTTCACATAATAATCTGAGGCCCAGAAAGGTAAACTGGCTTGTCCAAAGTTATTCATGCCCTGTCACTTTCATGTTAAATATTCTTTTCCATTGCACCATGCTACTGGGATGAAGTATATCTCACAAGTATTGGAACAAAAGTATTTTCTTGGATTCTTACAAATTTAATACAGGTGGTCAAACTGAAAATGGAAGGCAAGGAAGAAAATTATCAAATGTATGTGAATCTACCAGATATAGAGAGTAATAGATTTAACACAAGAAAGAATTTCAGTAGCATTGACCAGTCACTATTCTTAGGTGACTTTCCAAAGCGCCAGCAACACAAATGCAAAGTGTGTGGGTAAAAAAGAGGGTAAACCAAGCTTCCGAAAGGTGGTAAGTCAGTGTAAGAAGTATGAAGTAAATATTGTGAAGATACAAACATAAATAACTCCAATGAGGAAAAAAGGGAGAGCTATCTAAAAATATTAATGTGAATGCATGGGGAATTTATTCATCAGCACCATTAAAAAAGATGAATGAAAAAGAGCATTATGGCTTCTGTAAGAATAATGTAGAGTGTCCCATTTTTCTGAATGAGTTGAGCTGGATGTTGATTGCCAAAGACAACAAGAAAGACTTGGAGGCTTTGGTTTGCTCTCAGCTCAGGAAAAGGAATGACTGGTGGGCAAGTAGAAATGGTGTAAATGGGTTAGCCAGGGACATCTGAGACAATGATTCCCATCTGGAAGGCAGAATAGCCAAGGGAAAGAATGCTTGTATGTAGAGTTAGAGAATTTAGGTTTCAGTCCTGGTACTGCTACTTAACTCATATAAGTAAGGCAAGTCCCTTCTCTCTCTGGGCCTTTGAGACAGCAGTTTCAGTAGCATGGCAAACTAATTGCAAAGGTTTTCCTCATATTAAAAAGGGGGTTGGACTAGATGACTTCTGAGGTTTTCTTCTAACTCTGAGCTATGATTCTGACTTTTTTTAGGTATGTTGAGGATGAAAGGAAATTCAAAGGAGGAATAGAAGTGGATGGGATAATAATTGATGAAGATAGTATGCAGAACTGGCCAACTCATTGTGTCTGTTTTCCCTGCCAATGGGATTAGTCTTTGAGCAGGGAAGGATAGAATAGATTGTTTAGTAAGGAGCTGAATCCTTGGAAGGAGAACATCTAGATGCTCTTAATGACATCATCTCTAAATCCAGAAAATTACATTAGGGATCTTGAAGTAGCTGATGTTTGTGATCAGAAAGCAAGAGCAAAGTTGTAGAATTGGAGAAATGTTTCACAATTTTCCAATAAAGGAAGAAAGTTGATGCTATAAACTTTAGGCTAGTGATCTTGGTAGATCCCTAAAATATGTTAGTAAGTGATGGCTTGCGAGTATTAGAAAGGAAGTGGTTTAAACATGGCTTCAACTAATATTTCTCTTTGGGCATAGTTCATAAATTGTTAGATCATAGGAATGTTGTAAATGTAATATGAAATATAACTAGATTTTAGCAAAGCTGTTAGTATTTGCTAAGTCTTTTATTTGATCCTGAAGGAAAATGACTGAAAGAAAATAGTTTCCTGTATACTTGGAATAACATCTATAATGGTGTCCCTTAAGAATCTGTGTTGACTTTTGTACTTTTTAACGTGTTTATTGATGATTTTGATAATGGTACAGATGGCATGCATATGAAATGTGCCAAAGATATGAGACCAAGTGTAATAGCTAACACATGCACTGACAATTTTGAATCCAAGATCTCACATAAGCTGGAATGTTGGGATGAGGCTAATACAATGAAACTTAATAGGGACAAATATAAAATTCAACATTTGGGTTCAAAAAAATCATCTTTTCAAGTACAGGTTGGAGAGATGTTTCTAGATAATTAATGTAGAAAAGAGCTGGAACAAGCAAACTAGACCTAGCAAAATGAGTTTATAGCGTGACATGAGAACAAAAATAGCAAATTCTGTTCTAAATTGTGTTAAGATAGACATGCTGTGCAGAATGAGGTTGGCGATAGTCCCAGTGTACTTTACCTTGGTCAGATCACATCTAGAGTATTGTCTTTAGGTTGGAGTGTCACATTTTAGGTATGACGTTGATAAACTTGAATGCATATAGAGGGAGTATGGCTTTGATAATGAAGATACTAGAGGCCATGCTATTCAAAGATTAATTGAAGAAACTGGGAAGAGAAGAGTTAGGGGGAATATGACAATTGTTTTTGAGTAATTAAAGACCTGCCACATGGAGTAATAATTGCCTCCTTCCCCTTCTACTTGGCCACAAAAGGCCAAAAAACAATGGGTGGAAATTGTAGTCCATAAAATTTAATCCATATGTAAGGAAAAACTTCCTAAGAAACATATCCAGAAGTGGAATGGACTCCTTTGGGGTGGATTGGGTTTATTCTTTTTGGAGGATTTTAAGTAAGGCTACATAATTATTTATCTGAGGAGTTCTATAAAAAAATAGGTACAAGTTGGACACGATAACCTTAAACGTTCTTTTTAATGCTGTGATTCTTTATGTCATAAATGGTCCAATAGACAGTGAAGTCTAATTTGTGACTGTGCCCATGTGTGGTTCAGGCAGGGAAGAGCACTTGGTCGTTGTGGTTGAGGTTAAAAAATTGAGGTTAGGTTGTTGGATTAGTCATCACTATTAATGTTGAAATTTCCAAGGATGATAGCAGGAGAATATGGAAGGCTGTGTGCCAGCTGCTAATCTGGGAGAATCATCTGGAGCTCAATAGGCAACTGTGACAAAGATAGAGATTGGTTTACATGGATTATGTGAGACTCAAAACATAAAATGTCATTGTGGGATGATGTCCTGGAAGTGGTGGTGGGGTGCAAAAGCTATGCCTCCCTACCCATGTGGCCCTTGGTATTATTGGAAATAAGAGAAGGAATAACTTCTATTGGGAATCATAGTAATAGATTTTGTGGTGCCTTCATAAGACAGCTAAGTTTTAGTTAAAGTATAGAGATGGGAGGAATTTTATTGAAAATTTAAGACTGTAGGGGATATTGATAGTAAGGTTTCCAAAAGACATGGTAAAATGAGATATAAGATAAAAGTGCTACCTAGAAATGAGCTGATTAGAATTTGGATGAAGTGTGGGAGGAGATAGTATGGATATGCCATTTGGACTTATGGTGGAGAGACTGGATAATTGTAGTTGAGAAATGATTATACCTGAAATTAAATAAATAGGGCACGTTCTCTATACAAAGCTTACCTACTCCAACATTTGGAGAATTAATGTGCCATAGAATTCAGAATGTAACTTGTGTTGTTGATGTTTAGTGTATCTGTAAAGTGCCTTTCTGCTGCCTATTCTTATTTATGACTGCATCCTCTTAAATTTTGAAATAATTGCATACTGTAATTCATTGAGGGGTAGAATTTTTATAGATCATATAGATGGTTCTTTAACATAGATTTCATAGTTTTAAGTTTATTTGCTTTACTTTTATCTAATTCTTTTTTTTTCCTTCACAAAGAACTGTCACAGCGTCAAGTAGATACATGCATTGTTAGAGAACTGGATGTAAAAATTTCATTGGCCTTGATCTGGGTGTTTGAAATCTCTGATCTAGTGCAGCTCCCTTACTTTACAGGTTTTCAGAGGTTGTAACATTGTCCAAGTGACAAAACTAGGAGCGTATTCATGACTACTGCCTGTGCTATTGCCTTTTCAATGTGGAGTTATGGAATCATAGAATTAATTGGAAGGAACTTCATAAATCATCCATCCAGTCCAACCATACCTGAAGCTTTAACCTCCATCAAAGCATCCGTTACAAGTGGTCATCCAATCTCCCTTAAATCTCCAGTGATTATGAAATTCCCATCTACTGAGTAGTGATGGGAAGCTCCAGTGATGGAAAATGCTGCCTTTGTGCTTTAATGTAGTTCTAATTATTATCTTTTTTCCTATATTAATCTGAAACCCACCTTGCTGAACTTCCATCCATTAGCCTCTGAAGTGAAGCAGAAATTTTGACCATTTTTCACAAGACTGCACTTCATGTATTTGAAGATAGCAGTCTCTCATATACCTCTCCAGTCACATCTCCACTTTTCTCCCCCATTTGTTGTGCTATAGTCTCTCTATAGTCTCTAGTCCTCTGACCACTTTGGTTGCTCTCCTTTGGTAATTTTCTAGTTTATAGAACCTTAGTATTTAGAGTTAGAAGGGACCTTAGAGATCTAGCATTCCAGTTGCTTCATTTTACTAATGTATAAACTGAGACTCAAGTTAAATTGTGAGTGGTCATTATAGATAGATGGTATATGTCAAATTGAATCTAAGTCCTTTATACCAAATCCACTTCTCCGTTTCACTGCATCATTCTTCTTTTCCGTGTGCTTCCTAAACTGTGACTGTCAGTATTGAGTGTGATGATCTACACTTGGCCTGACCAGGTCAGATGCGTAGCAGACCCACATAGGTCTTAATGAGGTCTAAGATTATAATCATTTTTTTTTGTAGTGAGATGGACTTGATTATATTTAAGCTTCTTCTTTTCCTTTGTCTCCTTTTACTTACTTGCTTTTCTTTTTCCTTTCTTCTTCTCAAATTTACATTTCAGAGGCCCTGCTCATCTTTGAATTTGTTTCACAGATGATTGAAAATTTGATGTTAGGTTTGCTAGATTGGTGCCATAAGCCTTTTTTTCTTTCAGTATATCATTCCAGACTTTTATTTGTAGATGATGAACAGTTCTCTGTTTTAATGTGATGTTCTTTAATATGCGAATTGCCTCCTTCTAGATGTTTGAAGGGGATTTCTTTCATATCTCAGTGCTGAACTTAGTAACTATATTTCTAGATGACTTAAACTTAAGTTTTCTTCTGTAACAGCATCCTGTGAATTCTGTTAATTTGCATTTTATACTCTATTTCTAATAGTTCTGTACAGTTTTGTTTTATGATTTCCTGAATAATACTTTGTAGACTTTTTAGTGAATATCACCAAGATTTCTAAAGGTCAGTTACTTTGGTTTTTAGAGTTGTTCAGTTGTTTTTCCAAACTTCTTATCTTGCTTTTGCTCTGAAATTCATTGTTCTTTATCTGTGTTTTGTTTTAGCCAATGTCTTTTTTTTTAGAGGATACATTACTTTATTAAAAATTTTGATCCTCTGTTTGGAACCCCTCTATTCTCCTCCTCATTCTCCTCCTCACAGGACTCAGATCCCCTTAACTGTTTATGTGCCTTTCGGGAGGTCACAGACTCTTTGGATTTCAGTTTCCTCATCTGTAGAAGGGAAGAGTCGGTTTCAGTGACTTCTGAATATTCTTGTTCCACTTCTGTGATCCTGAAATCCTTTGCTCTGCCAAAGATTCTGTGATATGTATTTTCCTTCAAAATACTAAAAATAATAATGACAGTGCCATTTACATTTAAGGAGGTTGGGGAGGAGAAAATGTCATGGGGAGAGAGAGAGAGGAGTAGTCAGAGGTGGAACCAGTCTAGTCTAGTATTGTGAAAGCCAAGGGAGAATCAGTCATACCAGTGTTGCCAAAAGGTCAGGGAGAATGAAGAGTGAGGAAAATCATTGCCAGTTAGGTCATTGATTACCCTTTGAGAGGACAATTTCAATAAAGTCATGGGAATAGTAGCATAAAGGGGTTGAGTAGGAGACAGGTGGTGAGGAAGTGGGAGCAGTAAGCATATATTACTTTCTGGAGGTCGTGCAGTAAAAATCAGAAGAGATGACCCAGTAGCTCTTCAGTGGTATGGGGTTTTGTTGTTGTTAACAGCATGGTTTGATTTGTCCTTTAATTTTGGAAAGACCTGAATCTGTAATAAATGTAATATATAATAAAGTACATAGCATCAGGGAATACAGCCAGTGATTAGACTGTTTATAGATAATAGAGAATGAACAGGGAGGTGAAATGACTTGGTTTTGTGAAAATTCTAGTTATTTATTTGATCTTAGCCTTCTGTGAACAATTACCGTGAAATACATCATGTAGCATTAATATAGGTTTAGTTTTGTTTTAACTTTTATTTGATTGCAATACAATTTTTTTCCTACATGTTCAATTTTTTGTAGCATGTTACTTGGTTTACAATTTCAAAGATTTGAGGAAATATTGCTATCAAAATTTTTATTAAAGTCAAAATTAGCAAAACATTTAATCTAAACTTTTCCTTTGATACTAAAGATATACTTCATATGATCACACAATTCATCATGCATTCTAGTTAAGGGAAGTTTTTAAAAAATCTGTTTTCATATTGCTGAAAAAATTATTGGTAATTTATCTGAGTTGCTGATTTATCTGAGTATTAGAAAGCTTCTATTTTGATATACACTTAAGCATCATAACTTGTTTTTATGTGCATACATGTGGTGCAATACTCATTTTTCTTTAAGTCGTTCCTTAGCAAACTAGTGCTATGTAATGTGTGTTTGTTCTCAGCAAATTTCATTCTTAACAGATTTTCTCTTGAGATATATTCAGTTTTATTTCATTTGCACATGCAAAATAGGTAGTTTCTTTTTTATTTTTCTTTCTTTTTGTGTGACTTCTTTCAGGCTATAATGCTTCTGTCATTGAACCAGTGTCATTTTAAGTTTTCTTAGAAATAACCTTTCCTGTGGCTATGGACTTCACAATATTATACCTTATTCTGGTAGAATGGAAGAAAATAACCCAACAGATGTTAAGTAGATTCCTGTTGTGTGCACAGCCCTGTACAGGGCCCTGGAAGAGAATGAAAGTTTAAATAAAGAATTCTTGCTGTCATGGAGCGCACAGTCTAGTAGGAGTACAAGTTACATTCAAGGACAATAATGATGCATGGTGAGCATAATAGAGAAGGAAGAAAAGTGTACTGGAAAGAATGGCTTGGGTCAGAAGACCCAGCTTTGCCACTTAGCAGTTGTGTGACTAAGTCATATAACCTCTGTGTTGTTTCTTTTCACCATTTTAAAAATGGTAGTAATACTTTCAGTATCTCTCTCAGAGGATTATTATAAGAAAAGTATTCTCTACAACCTTTAATGCTACAGAAATATGAGCTTAATAATTGCATTAAAGAAACATAAAACAGTAATGTGGAATAGTGGAGAAAAAGCTTTTCTTTCCTTAGCTTCCACGGCACTGTATTCTTCATTTCTCCTCCCACCTAACTGTTCCTTTCTAGTCTCCTATTCTGGATCATCATTTATCTTCTGTTTTCTAAATGTGGGGAATGTGAATGGGGAGACAGGGGGCTAACCTGTCTCCTGGGGCCTCTTCTCTTGCCATTTTATACTCTTAATGATCTCATCAGCCCCAATGGAGTCAGTTAGCTGTGTGCAAATGATTGTAAATTTTGAGTATCTAGACCTACTATTTCTTTGGACTAGGATTCCATATGACCAGCTGCCCCTTGGACTTCTGTGTCTGGGAGTCCTACCAGCATCTCAAACTCTACATGTCTTAAATGAAACATAGTATTTTTCCTCCCCAAACCTGATCCTCTTTGAAACTTCCTCATTCCTGTGAGGTCATTGCCATCTTTGTAGTCAGTCACCCAAGATGATGACTCTTCTTTATTCTGCATTCTCCATAAAAAATCAGTTTCCAAGTCTTGCTCTTTCTACGTCTACAACATCTGTCACAACCATTCTCTTAATCCATGGCTACTACCACCCTAGTTCAGGTTCTTATGACCCCTTGCCTATACTACTGTAATATCTGCTAATTGGTATATCTGGTTCCTCTCTGTCCCCTCTCCAATCTATTACATCTCTTGCCACTGTAACTTTGAGCACAAGCTATCCCCCATACAGTGTGGGGCAGCTAGGTGGTGCAGTGGATAGAGCGCCAGTGCAGGAGTCAGGAGGACCTGGGTTCAAATCTCACCTCAGACACTTGACACTCACTAACTGTGTGACTACCAGTCACTTAATCCCAGTTGCCTCATCCTGGGCTGTCTCCAGTCATCCTGATGAATATCTATCTGGATTCAGATGGCTGTGGAGGAGAAGTGAGGCTGGTGACCTGCACAGCCCTCCCTCACTCAAAAGCAAAGTGTCATCATTTCTCTGATGGCATGGTCTTCTTCGGCAACGAAGGATGAACACACATCCCCCATACAAAGAATGTACTTAAGGCTCCATAACTACTTAACTATATCCTTGCACAAATTGCTTATCTCGTATTGATTTCTATAAATTGATTGGTGAAAGGCCTTATGTTGTTCCTGTAGATGAATTGATTGAAAGAACTAAGAATATTTAACTCAGATAAGATTTAAGGGAAACCATGGTAACTGTCTTCAGTGTTGTCTTCAAGTATTTGAGGGACTGTTAAATGGAAGAGGGAAGAGACATGTCCTGCTTGATCACCCTGCTAACAGGCCCTCAGTCTTCTCATACTTAACTATCTCAATAGCCTGCTTGTTGATCAGCCTGTCATAAGTCTTTCCTCACTCCAGTCCATCTTCCACTCCGCTACCAAAGTAATTTTTCTAAGGTGCAGGTCTGGACATGTCACTCCCCTGCTTAATTCCACTGTCTTCCTGTCACCTCCAGGATTAAATATAAAACTTATGTTTGGCATTCAAAACTCTTCATTACCTATAATGCTCTGCTCCCAGTCTTCTAATGTGTTAGACATATATACTCTATCTACTCTTGAAACTAGTGACACCAACCTCCTTAGTGTTTCATATTCTGACTGAGTGTTTTTACTGATCTTCCTCATTTCTGCCCTCTGGATTCCGTATCTTCCTTCGTAGTCCCCATCTAAAATTCTACCTGCTGTAGAAAGCCTTTCCTGATCCCTCTTAATTCTAGTCTGTTGATCACTTTCTTTTTATTTTGTATATGACTTGTTTGTATGTAATTGTTTTCACATTGTCTCCCCCACTAGATTTTGAGTTCCTTAAGAGCATGGACTGTCTTTAGCCTTTTTTTGTGTGTGTCATCAGCACTTAGCACAGTCCCTCTCACATAGTAGATTTTTAAATATCTGTTGACTGATGGGCTTTTGATATAAACTATGTTATTTTAAAGTTTTTAAGGGTAAACAAAGGGCAGATACCAAAAATCTCAGACAATGCAGACCAATTACTGAAGAAAGGGACTTATTCTCAGTAGTCTCTGGCAGACATGTTTTCAGAATCTGACTTCTTTTAACAGGAATTTAAAAGTTTTAGGTAGATTAAATAGAATCATTTCTCACTTAAAAAGATAGCTTTCCCTTTAAACTTAACTCTCAAGTTCTTTGAAAACTTTTAAAATCTTAACTTTTTCTTCATATCTGTACAGACAGATTGAAACTTAGAAAAAAGGTAATAGTTGATGGCAAGAAGTTGTACTTACCTGGAAAACCCCTACCTGTGGTTTCTATTTAGGAAATGACTTTTAAAAACCTACAGCTCAAGGTTATTTTGACCTGAGGAATTATTTTGAGCAACAGTAATTATGATTTGATGAATTGACCTTACTGTTCTTTTCTCTTATGTTGTTTACTACTTTAAAAATGGTCTGATAAAAAGTATAGTTTAGATCTTAAATCTTTAGATGCTCATTATATAATAGCTTTGATCCTATACATCACTTTTATTTAAAAAGGTTTCAGTGCACTGAAAACAATTTGCAAAATACATCCATAGTTTTAAAGTTAAGTGAAGTATTTTGAAATATTTCTTGAGGTCTTTTTTGTAAATATTTCTCAAATTGAAAAAAAATGTTTAACACATTGATAACAACAGTATTTATAGTATTTACAAATGAAATGCGCTTAGAAGGTAGCTTATTCTATTTCTGGATGACTCTGCTTGTTAGGATGGGGTTGTTTTGTGGGTTTTTTTTTTTAAACCGCACTTGAATTTACTTCTTTATAACTTCCAGCTTTGTCCTTATATTCCCAATGTCCAGCACAATGAATAGGTATTTAGTATTTGTTTAATTGAGTTGAATTCTACCCATTGCTACTTTCTGCTTTCTGAGGCCAAACAGAATAAATCTATTCCCTCTTCCAGATGGCAGCCCTTCAGATATTTCAATGCTACTGTCATGGCCCCTTTAAATCATCTTCTCTAGGCCAACCATTTTTCTTTCCTTTGATCAGTCTTTGTATGCATGGTCTTGAATCCTTAAAGATCCTGATTGTCCTTCTCTGGATGATCTCTGATTCATGAATTTCCTTCATAAAATCTGGTTCTGAGAACTGATTGTAGCATTCTTTAGGTGTATTTCTAGTTTTTCACACAGTACAATGGAATTTTTACCTTCTGTAATTCTGTACCCTGTTGATCTCCTTAAACAACCAAAAATTAAGTTTTCTCATGTCATACAATTGAGCTTGCAATGTACTAACACCCTGAGATCTTTTTCAGAGGAACTACTTTCTTGCCATTCTTTCTGCTTTTCACTTGTAAAATTGATTCTTTGAACCCAGTTGTAAGATTTTACGTTATTAAATTTCATAATATTTTTATTTATTCCAGTATTCTGACTCTGTTATCCAACATGTTACCTATCTGTCATCCAGTTTGGTTTCATCCACCAATTTGGTAAACATATTTAAGTCATTGATAAAAGTAGTTAGCAGTACAGGATCAAGTATAGAGTATTAGGATATTCTTTTGATTATCTCCTTCCAAATTGATTTCAGATCATTGATATCATTCTTTGGGGTCTAACCGTTCAACCAAATCTGAATTTGCCTAATTTTACTAGTCTAGACTATAATGCTCCAACTTCTTCACAAAAATAGCATAAGAAGATTTGTTAAATATTTTGCTAAGATATAGAAAAATTATCTTTATAGCATTAATTCACTTCAGCAAGCATTTACAGAATTCTTACTGTGTTCTAGGGACTTTGGTGTGTGTTTGAGCTACATTGCTTAGCCCTGATCTGCCAGTGTCAAACTGATCTGCCAACTTTGTCAAAAAAAGGAAATTTGTTCTCTCCGTGTCTTTACTGTTGAGTCCACTAAAATGCCAAGGTCTTTTTTTCAAAAGAACTGCTATAGTCATGCCTTCCCTTTTGAACTTTTCAGCGGTCATTGACAGTGACTTAACATACCTGTTAGTGCCATCATACAGTTCATTTGGACCAAGTTACTTAAACATATCTTTTTAAGTCTGTCTTTCTAAGAGAAGACTTGTGTGGGGAGGGGAATAAAAACTTGATAAATGTTTTCAAATAATTGTAGAAAAGCATGCAGAAGGAGATTTGACTTGTACTCTTTACCAAAAAAAGAGAAGTAGGTTCAATAGATGGAAATTACAGGCATAATTAGGCTTGATGTAAGGAAAAGCTTTCTTTTTTATATATATTTTAATTTTTCCCAATTATATGTAAAAACACTTTTTAACATTTGCCTTTTAAATTTTGATTTCTAAATTCTATCCCTTTCTCCTTCTACTCTGTCATTCAGAGGGCAAGCAGTTTGATATAGGTTGTACATGTGTGATCATGCAAAACATTTCCATATTAGTCATATTGTGAAAGAAAACACAGACCAAAACCCAAACAAATAAGAAAAATAAAGTTTAAAAAAAGTATGCTTTAATCTATATTCAGACTCTATCAGTTCTTTCTCTGGAAGTGAATAGCATTTTTCATCATTAGTCCTCTGGAATTGTCTAGGATTGTTGTATTCCTGAGAATAACTACATCATTCACAGTTGATCATCATATATACAGTATTGCTTTTACTATCTAGAATATTCTCCAGGTTTGGCTCACTTCACTTTGCATCAGTTCCTGTAAGTCTTTCCAGGTTTTTCTGAGAGCATATTGCCTGTCATTTCTTAATAGCAAAATAGTATTTCATCACAATCTTATCCTCAACTTGTTCAACCATTCTCCAATTCATGGGCTTCCCTTCAATTTCCAGTTGTTTGCTACAACCAAAAGAGCTACTCTGAATATTTTTATACATGTGTGTCCTTTTTCTTTTGTTCATTCATTCATTCGTTTGCTTATTTATTTATTATTTTATCTCTTTAATATACATACCTAGTAGTGTTATTGTTAGATCAAAGGATATGCAGTTTTTTAGTCCTTTGAGCATAGTTCTAAATTACTCTTCAAAATGATTGGATCACCAGCAATGCATTAATGTCTCAGTTTTCTCACATCCCCTCCAACATTTGTCATTTTCCTTTTCTGTCATATTAGCCAAACCAACAGGTATGAGGTAGTAGCTCAGACTTGCTTTAATTTGCATTTCTCTCATCAATAGTAATTTAGAGCATTTTTTTCATATGACTATACATAGCTTTGATTACTTCCTATTTGTAGCCTTTGACCATTTATCAGTTGGGGAATAACTTATATTCTTATAAATTTGACTTGGTTCTCTATATATTTGGGAAATGAGGCCTTTATCAGAGAAACTTAATGTAAAATTTTTTTCACAATTATGATTAGTCACTGTGTATTCCCTTCATCCTATTTCCCCTCCTGTTTATCCTGCTTTCTCTCCTTTCACCCTGTTTGCTTCTAACTCCCCTAATCTGCCCTTCCTTCTCTCCTTCCCCCTTCTCTTATCCCATTTTTCTCATTTCCTATAAGATAAGATAGATTTCTGTACCCAGTTGAGTGTGTTATTTCCTCTTTTAGCTAATTCTTATGAGAGTGAAGTTCAGGTGCTCTCGCCCGACTTAATCTTTTTCACCATTTTAAAAACTCTTTCATGCCTCTTTTATGAGATAATTTACCCCCATTCTATCTCCTCCTTCTTCCTTCTCCCTGTGTATTCTTCTCTTCTTATCTCTTAATTTTATTTTTTTTAGATGTTAAACCAGCATAGTCAGCTCACACCCATGCTTTCTATGTATATGCCTTCTAAGTACCCTAATAATGATAAAATGCTTAGAACTTGCAAATATCATCTTCTCATATAGTATTGTAAATAGTTTAATTTTATTGGCTTCCTTATGATTTCTGTTTCCTATTTTACCTCTCTGTGTTTCTCTTGAGTCTTATATTTGAAAGTCACATTTTGTATTCAGCTCTGGTCTTTACATCAGACATACTTGAAGCCCTCTATTTCATTTAATATCCATTTTTTACCCTGAAGGATTATATTCAGATTTTATTGAGTGGTTCTTGATTGTAATTCTAGCTCCTTTTCCCTCTGAAATATATTTCAAGCCCTCTGATCCTTTAACAATGGAAGCTGCTAAATGTTGGGTTATCTTAACTGTGGCTCCATGATATTTGCATTCTTTCTTGCTGTTTGCAATATTTTCTTCTTGACCTGGTAACTTTGGAATGCATTTTCATTTTGGAATCTTTTTCAGGAGGTGAGTTCTTTCAATTTCTATTTTACCCTCTAGTTCTGGGATAGCAGGGCCGGTTTCCTTGATAATTTCTTGATTTGATGTCTAGGCTTTTTTTTTTTTTTTATTGTGGCTTACAGGCAGTCCAATAATTCCTAAATCATTTCTCCTTGATATGTTTTCCAGGTCAATTGATTTTCTAATGAGACATTTCACATCTTCTGTTTTTTTCATTTTAAAAATTTTATTTTATTGTTTCTTGGTATCTTGTGGAGTCATTAGCTTCCATTTGCCCAATTCTGATTTTTAAGGCATTATTTTCTTCTTTGAATTTTTGTACTTCTTTTTCCATTTGCCCAATTCTACTTTTTAAATTCTTTTCTTTAGTGAATTTTTGTAGATCTTTTTCTGTATGGTCAATTCAGCTTTTTAATGAGTTCTTGTCTTCAGTGAATTTTTTTTTTGTACCTCCTTTATCAAGCTGTTGACTCCCTTTTTATGATTTTTCTTGTGTACTCTCATTTGTTTTCTCAATTTTTCCTCTACTTTTCTTATTCGATTTTTAAAATCCTTTTTGAGTCAGCTCTTCCAGGAATTCTTTTCCAACCTGAGATCAATTGACATTTTTTCTTTGAGACTTTAAATAGTTTTGACTTTGCTGTCTTCTTCTTAATTTGTGTTTTAATATTCCCTGTCACCACATTAACTTCCTGTGGTGAAGTTCTTTTTCTGTTGTTTCCACATTTTTCCAGCCTATTTCTTGACTTTTAACTTTATGTCAAAGTTGGGCTTTGCTCCTGGGATGTAAGGGCCACTATCCTAAGCTTCAGCTGTTTTCAGAGCTAATTAATGGGGGGCGGGGCAGGGAATCTCTTAAGTTTTTAGTTCTACTAGGTGATATGGTTTAAGAAGAGATTTGTTTAGTACTCTCCTAGTCTGTCTTCTGGTCTGTGATTAACAACATGCTTTCTTTTCTGCCCCAGAACTATGATTAGGGTTCCCGCTCCCTTGTGGCTGCAAACTCTGGAATTCCAGTGCTCCTCCTTGCATTGGACTGCGACTTAGGATTTTTGACTTGGATCCACATGGGCAGTGCAGCAGAGTCCTGCAACCCGGTGCCAGCATAGGCACTGTAATCTCTTGACCAGTTGTCCCAAACTCTTACCGTTTATGGTTTTGAGAGTTGACTGTTGCCAATTCATTTGCCCCATGTTGGCTACCTTGCACAGGTGTGGGGCCTCAATCCTGACTTGTTTCTGTCTTACTGGGACACTGACTGTGCTGGACTGTGCTTCACTCTTACCCAGGTGCAACAGGCCTTTCCTGATGACGTTCTAAGTTGTTTTGGACCGGAAAATTGTTTCATCCCATCCTTTTGTTATTTATACCACTCCAGAATTGTTTTGAGGTATTATTTTAAAGTTTTTGGAGGGGAATTTGGGAGAACTCAGGCAAACCTCTGCCTTTTCTCCTGTCTTGGCTCCAAGGGAAAGCTTTTCTAACAGTTAAGGCTGTCATCTCAAGACCAACTTCACTGAATATGGAGAGTTTGATTACTAGAAGGTTGAATTTTTAAACTGAAAAATTAGTATAATACATGGTTATACAGCTTAAACACCTACTTGCACATATTTTCATTCATCTTTAATTCCTCAACTATTTATTGGGTGTTTAATGTTTACAGAGCACTATTCTTGTGAGTTGCCAGGGGAAAAATAATTTTGATAAGACATGACTCCTATCTTTATACAGATTATCTAAGAGTAAATACTACATATACTATTAAATTATTGGTACTAGTAACTTTTATATTTCATCATATGCTACTTTATATTGTTTTCCAAATCTTAAAGTAAAGAATCAGTCAGGCAGGTTGACCTGCCTGAATAGAGAGGGTTAGTGGTGTTGCATACATTGGCGATATAGTTGACTTAAGAATATGGAATAGGTCTAGAAATTTGACCAAGATGAGATTAAGTTGATAGTAATTTTAACAAATGCTGAAATTTCTTGTTGACTCATTGATTATTTTTTCCAGAAGGGCTTTTAATCTAACTTACTCAATTTTTAGATGGATAGTTTAGGCCCAGAGGTTAGATTGACCTGACCTAGATTCTTTATCTACTTAGTGGCAGAGCTGGGACTCAAATCCAGATAAACTGACTCATTCCGCTGCTTTTTCTGTGTTGCCTTCTTAAGCAGCATGTTTTCTGAAGAGCTAAGGAGAGAGTTAATGAGTATAAAATAAAGACAATGAATGAATGGAGAACATTAAGGAGATTATTGCTGTGGGAGAGGAGACTTGAGTTGGAAGCTCAGGGAAACCCTGGGAGTCAACATCTCTAGGCTGCAGGGTTCACTAATCTCCACAAAACTTTTGTCTCTCATGCCACAGAAGCCTCTTTAACCAGGAAGCTCACTCCATTCCAGGACTGCTCATGTTGGAAGTACCCTTTTTCCCCCCTAAGACCTCACTTTTTGCCTGATTCCTCCTAGAACCTCCAATTTAAGGAGCAGGCTTAGGCCAACCATGTTTTTCTTCTCCAGATACACTGCTAACTCATCTACATAGGACTTTCTCATCCCGTCTCCCAGGTTTTTAGCTCTTTTTTATGTGTTGTATTTCTCCATTGGAATGTAAATTCCTTGGGGAGAGGGACTGCCTTTCTGCCTGAATTTGTATTCCTACCACTTAACACAGTGCCTTGCACATAGTTGTTGACTGACTGATCTGAGGTGCTTGAAGCAGAAGGTAAAAGGACCAAAAGAGAACTTTGTATCTGAGAACAAATAATTCATTAAGAAGACATTGGGTCACAGGAAGAGGAGTTAACATTTTCTAGTAGCAGGGATATCTTAGACTCTTGAAAAGAATAATAAAAATAAGAGGAAGAGAACCAGAAAGTTCAATGAATAGTAATTTGATTCTCTCCACTAAGTATGTGGCAGACATACTTTGAGAGTAAGTACCTTTTACTCATTTCCATTGGCAGCAGTTGTTTCTGTCTAAATAGAAAGTTTTATGCTAACACAACTATGCCTTAAAAGCTTTATAAATATGGTAATATGCTATCACAAACTTTGAAGAATAAGCACTGATCATTGAATAGCCTTGTTCTCAAAACAGCTAAAGTGGTGAGTTAGTTTGACTTTTCACGGGGAGAAACTGTTAATATATCTTTGTCAGTAAGGTACATTAACTGTTTGGGTTATTGCATTTACTAAATTTGATTGATATGGTAGTACCCTGAAAAAGTATGGCCTGAAAAAGAGCCAACTTATAGAATAAGATTAATTTTTAGTTCTGAAAGAGAAATCATTTGATCCAATCTCTTCTTGGTATTTCTGAAGAAATTGTGATTTAGAGATGTTGTCACTAATAAAAAGATCACACATCCAATTTTGTGGACTTGGCACAAAACCTGAGTTTTCTGACACTTAACTTCAGTGACATAAGTTTTCTAGATTGTCACATCATGGTTTCCTTTTTTGTTGTTAATTTTATTAAATTTATTTTTTTCTATCATTGAAAATCTACCTTATTTCCCTCCTCTCTCCCTCCCATTGATGAAGAAAAAAACAGCCTGTCTCTGAAATGTATAGTCATTCAAAATTCATTCCCCCATTGTCCATGCACAAAAAATAAGTCTCTTGAATCTAAATTTATAACGTTTCTTTCAGAAGGTAGGTAACATGTTTCATGATGAATCATCTAGAATCATAGTTGGTGATTATACTGATCAAAGTTCATAAGATTTTCAAAGTTGTTTGTTTTTATGTAATATTATTGTTATTATATAAGTTATTCTCCTGGTTCTGCCCAATCCAGTTCATATAAATCTTTCCAGGTTTCTCTTAGACTCTCCATACATTATTTCTTACAGCACACTAGTAATCTATCACATTCATATACCTTAAATTAAATTTGTTAATAATTATTTATGAAAAAAGGACACTGGGTCATAGCCAGCTTTCTTCCATGGCTAGCTATTTGCTAGTTCAAGAATGGTGCTTGTCACAGCAAAGGTCACATGGATTAGATCCTACCCTTGGACAAATTAGCTTTCCTCCCATGGCCACTGACTGCACTCCAAATTGGCACAAAATGTATATCATTCACAAATGGGCAAATTGATTAAATACTATTTGGAAAGTAACTCATAATATAAAGCTTACTCTTCTGTTGGGTCAGCCTCATTTTTGTGTATGATAAGAAGGATTATCTTGAATTCCCTTGAATATAGTATTTATAAATAGGTGCTTTTAAAATTCTCCCACACCCCTAACCGACTTATGTCCTAGTTCAATATAAGCAATTACCTGTCTTTGGATGACAATTGGAGTGCAGTCAGTGGACATGAGGTCAGCTAATTTGTCATATCTCAAAGGCTAGTGGGTACTAAATGTTCTTTTTTGTGGCTATAAGCCTTTAATGCTTACCTAGATAATTTTTTTTAAAAGCTATGGTAGCAGCAAATATTCATTCCTTAGTAGTAGGAGTTTTGAGTATGACTTACTTTAATTTTTATTATTCCTTTGTTTTATTTTTATCTACATTTTCTGGGACATGTACTGGCACATAATAGGCACTTAATAAAAGTTCCCAGTGATATAGATGGCAATAATTAGTTTTGTGTATGAGTTAATGGGAATTTGTATTTATTTGTCTAGATTGTCTAGATGGAGTGGTGGATATAGTGCTGGATTTGGAATTTGGAAAACTTGAGTTGAAATCAGCTGTTAACAGCTATGTGACCCCAATCAAGTTGTGTAACATCTTTTAGCCCTAATAGATATGTTTATAGCTAGTACCTCATAGGATTGTTGTTGGGCTCAAATGAGATGATGAATATAAAGTGTTTTGTAAACCTTAAAGTAGTATGCATATGTTAGGAATTATTGTTGTTACTATTATTGTTTAAAAGCCTGATTTGGGAATATGTAGCTACCTTCAATCAAGATATATGAATTGAGTATCCCTTATGTACTTACCATTGAGGTGCTGTGCAGGATAAGAGGAAGCATACATTTATCATTTTGAAATTCAAACAGCTTACAGTCTGATTGAAGAAATAGTTATTCCATATGAAATATGTTCCAACATAAGCAAAAAAGTCACAATTTTTATTTAGGATAATGGTTTTAGTGGTTAGCTAGAAACATTTAATCTTTTTTAAAATTTAAAATCCATTGACTTTTTCTTAACTATATCATAGTTTACTTAGGTGATAGTTTTTTTTCAAAGTAATATTTAAAACATTTTGGATTTGCTGACATGAAGAAGTAAAGTACCTTAAAATGGAATATTTAAGATTATTTTTAATATAAATATTTAATTTTGTCTTTAATAAACATTTAATTAATAAAAATAAATTTATAATATAAATATATTAGATTAAGAGCCTGTAGTATGATGAATAGAAGGCTAACCTCAGAGCTCAGAAGACTGTGCTGCATCTGAATGTGTTGACTTTGTGACTATAATCTCTTACTGCTTTAAGCAAGGAAGATGCTGACTTGCAGTGGTAGAGTTCCCTATACAAGTGAAATCACAAGTACCTGTCATTATGGATTGGTATCTAGTTTGTGTTTTGGAATTTCCAGAAGATTAAAAAAAAAAAGTTTTCATCCTGCAAGATTAGTAATTTTCTTATGTTAACTAATGTTTAATTTATATTTTTCTTTTGTCTCTGATCTTTTATGCACAATCTATCCTGTCTTCTCCCAAATATAGTAAATGTTCAGAAACATTGCAATCAGTTTGAAAGGATTTTGAAAATTTAAAAGCAGTCCTTGCAAGGAAATGGAAAGTTATTCCTTTAGAACATTGGTTTCAAATGCTATTTTGTCTTTTCATCTGTGTTATGTACTTTTGACCATGGCATCAAGATGATGACGTGACTTGCGGTTGACTTTGATTTGAGTGAGAAAGGACTGTGCAAGGTCACCAACCTCACTTTTTTCTCCTGAGCTATCTTGGTCCAGTGGCCTGATAGTCATCCTCTTGATGCCAATGGTCCTCTTCTAGAACAAAGGACAAAAACAACCTGTAAGTGGGTAGCAGCTTCTCTCCTGTCCTGTCCTGTCCTCTGGTATTCTACCCAGGGGAAGGTACATATCGTGACCAAAAGCTGTCTTTTTTCCTTGGGATTTACTGGCTGCATTTTTTGCTCAAAAATCAAGCCTTAAACCCAATTCACTCTGGAGCTTGTAGACTGGACAAGTCTCTACCCACCCACTTAGCACTGAGTGAATGTAATTAACTAAATGGTAATTGTTTCTCTTTTACCCAGGAACCCTGAGGGTCTTCCCTTCCCAGTTTGATTTTTTTTTTTAATTTTTTATTAAAGGGGCCATAACTTGGGTAACTACTTAAAAAGGCCTGTTCATTGAATAGGTGTATCTCACTCAAAGTGAGAACGTGATAAGACCTTAGCCTGAAAGGACCAGGGTCTCACATTGCATCCTGGGCCATCGCCAGTTGTCCTGATGAATATTAGGCCACTGGACCCAAATGGCTCAGGAGAAGAAAGTGAGGTTGGCAATCTTGCACAGCCCTCCCTCACTCAAATGAAAGTCAGCTGCAAGTCATGTCGTCATCTTGATGTCATGGTCCTGTTTGAGAATGAAGGACAAATATAACAATAGCGTACTTTTGGCAAAAGTTGTTCTATACTGGCTTTCCAACTCCCAGTTTAATGGCAGTGATAGATAATAAAAAAAGCCTCAGACTTTGAGTCAGGAATGATCTGGTTTTGAATATTTCCTGTAAATTATACTGATTGTTTGACCATGAACAAATCACTTAGCTATTTTAGCTACTCTGAATTACATTTTCATTTTACCTCACAGGGTTGTTACGATGCTTAAACATGATGTATGGGAAACCCTTTGTAAATGCTAAATTGCAAATCAAATGTCAGTTATTGTCAGCAACATTATTTTTCTTATTACTCATGGAATTCTACTAAATTTGGAATCAGAGGACCTGAGTTCAAATTTCACAGCTAATAACCCACATCTTAGTTTTTCTGTATGCAAAATGAAAGGATTGGGCTAGAAGATTACTTCTAGCTCAGAATCTAAGAATCTTTTGAATTGTGATGATAAAACTGTAGTTACATTTTATACACTTCATTAACTTTAGCTTTATTCAAGTACTAAAGTTGAAAGTAAACTCAAGGATTTGGACCTCATCACTTTCTAGAACTAGCTCCGTTCTTTGTTCTGGAATTTTTCTGGTGCTTAAAATTATTTATTAATCAGTGAGTTTTGTCTTGTGAAACTGGTTGTTAAATGTTGAGACCAAACCTAAAGACTTTGTAATAGAACTTAGCATGCTAACACCTACTTTCTGCCCCCTTATTACTGGAACTAAATAGCATCCAAGGAGTTGTTGATAAAATTAATCAACAGAAGGAAAGGAATAGAAAAGAATTAACAAAAAGAAGGAAATAGAAGGGTGTTAGCATTTTGGTAACTCAATATTTTTTTTTAGTGAAATATTCATATGATTTAAACATATTGAAAAAGAAACAGTAACAGCAATGATGGCTAGCATTTATATAGCTTTAAGACTTGCAAAACACTTTAAATGTATTATTTCATTTGATTCTCATAGCAGCTAGAGGTTGGGAAGCTCAGATGATGTTTTCTTTAAAGTCTGAACCGTGGTAGAATGGTGAAATGAAGAGTACTGGAGATTAAGTTGGGAGATCTAGTTTTGATTCCTAATTCTAATATTTATTAGCTGTGCTACTATGGACAAAGCACTTAACCTTTTTAATATTTCATTTTCCTCATCTAAAAAATGAGAGTAATATTTTGTTTATTTGTCTCATAGTGTTGTGAAGCAAATTATCCTTAATTTTTAAAGTAATATATTAAATGTGACTTACTATTGATAGTTTTAAACTTTTTTTTTCTTCACCTAGGAAAATCAGTAGATCCTCAGTCATCTCGAAGTGAATCTGAAATTGTGCCAAAAGTTACCAAAATGACTGTGTCTGGAAAGAAGCAGACTATGGGATTTGAAGTTCCTGGGTAAGAGTTTAAACCCCTGTATATTTAATTGGACTTATTTGCTATTTATTCATTATAATTACATGATGTATTTTGCTTTTGAGATGAAGTCAGGATTATATTTTATAAATATGTTGATTTGTCATCTGAGACAACTTGTTATTTTAAAGAGCCCTGGATCAGCATTCAGGAAATATGGGCTTTGGCCCTCACTTTCTATCTAGTTCACTACATGACTTGGGCAAGTGCTGCCATTAGTTTCTTCATGTGTAAAATAATGGTGATGACCTGGATAATCCATAAAATATCTTCTAATTTTAAAATTAGTTCAGTATCATCATAATTTATGCTAAAATAGTGTACTTTAAGGTTTATAAATCATTTTTCTCACAGTAACTTTGTGGAGTATAGATAGTGCAAATATTTTTTTCAATTGTAAAATTTTTATTTCTTTTTAAACAGATGAAGAAGCTGATATTTAGATTAAATGGCTTTCCAGTATCAAATATTTAATGTCAGACCTTAGATTTGAACCCAAATTTCTCTTGACTCTTAAGTTCTATATTCTGTGTCAGCCTGGTGCCTTTTGGAGAATTAAGTGATTTACCTATGGTCTCTTAAAGCTCATGTGACAGATGGGATTTAAATCCTGTTCTGATTCCAAGCTCAGCACTCTAGCAGATATATCATGCCAACACTGAATTTGAAATATATAAAATCCTCACTACAGTGATGACTACTAAAAATTTTGAAGAATAAAGTAAACTTTAGTTAAAAGGAATTGTAGTCCAGCTTCTTTACATGTATAGATGAGGAACCTGGAGTGTGTTTAATTCTTTAAGGAGACAGATTTTGAAAGTATATAAATGTTAACTGTAAATATCTGCTAAAGTTCTATTCCAGTGCCCCATTATAATATGGAAGTGTTCCTGGGTTCTAGAAACCTGTACAGATATAGAGCAAACTCTGGTCTTGGACTTGAACATGGACGTGATGGTAGATTTATTACCTGACACCCTGCCTAACTAAGTCTGGAAAGGGTCAATGCCAAAAGCTAATAAAGGCTCTCATAAAGAATGAAGTGGAGTTGCTGTCTTCGTCATTGGAGGAACCATACTGACATTTTCACAGTACTTTAAAGTTTGCAATCCCCACTCCCACATTATCTCATGAGCCTTTCAACATTGTGAAATAGATACTTACAGGTATTATTATTAACAGTGGACAGAAGAGGAAAGGGAGGCTGAGAGATTGTTACTCACCTGTGGTCACATAACTAGACAACCAGATCCCAGAATCTTCTTGACTCCAATTCCAGTACTCTCTTCCTTATGCCACATTATCTCTATAGCACAAATGAAATGATAGATCATTTGAAGTACTGAAGTACCAGTAACATCTTAATTACAGTTGCACACATTTTCAGTGCTTTCGAGCATCTGTTGCTATATCAGACAAAAATGAAACTTAGGGTAGAAGAGGAAAGGGGATGGGGATGGACAGGAAGATTATAGAATACTCATTGTGGTTGGTCAGTTATCTGACCTGAAAGAATGATGTTTCAGTCATTAGTGATAGCCAGACAGCTTATTTCCCTCCAGCACCAAAACTAATAAGTGTGAAAGTGACAGCAAAAGTGGAGAAATGATCAGAGAAAAAAGGAAGAAGTCACAAACTGAAGACAACAGAGCAACAAGTGGCAGAAGTGATAGTGATGATTGGGGTTGATGACTTGAAGCATAGCAGTGAATAACAGGAAGAGGGTACCTGAGAACAGAGCTGACCAAGTAGAAGAAAAAAGAAATACTGACTAAAACAGTACCCACAGATATTGAGTGTAGTTTTTTGAAAGGACAAGTTTAGTTAAGCTAAGCCATACTTGTCATTATCCTCTGAGAACATTGCTGTAGTTTAGGAAACCTAAGTACTACTCTCTTTAACAGGCACTTAAACATTGCTGCATTTCAAGTAGTGAGGACAAGCTGACCAGGAGAGTACAGTTATTTATAGGGGTAGTCACTAAGCTCCAGTATAGGAAAGTATAACAGCCTGGGGAGTTTTGTAGAATCTGATGGTAAATGTAAAAATGGGAAGCATGAGAAGTTTTACTAACCTTAAAAGAGAAAATGAAAATCAGTGCATGTTTGGAAATGGCAAAAATAGGATAATTTTGAGGATCAGTACAGTATTTTCTTACCTTTCTAAAAAAATTATTTTCAGTTCATGGAACAAAACAAACATTTCCTTAACACAGTACAATATAAAAGATAATTGCACATGAAACTGCAAATCTACCATATACAACTTGCTATTCCCTCCAAATATACAACAGTTATCATGTAATATTCTTTTTTCCCCTCTTTTTTCTCCTCCGCCCACTTCAGAGATGACTCCTATTAGACACAAGTAGGTATATAAATGTATATGTAAATAAATGTATATGTAAAATTATTCTATGCATAATTCTTTTTATCATTTCTTTCTCTATATGTAGATAGCATCTTTCTTCATGTGGCCTTTATTTTCAATTTGTGTATTCATACTAGTCAGAATTACTTAGTTGTTCAAAGTTGTTCTTTAAAACAATATTGCTGTTACTGTATACATTGTTCTCTTGGTTTCACTTACTTTGTTCTCTGTCATTTCAAGCAGGTTTTTCCATACTCTTCTAAGATCATTGAGCTCATCATTTCCCATAGCACAGTAGTATTCTGTCATGACCATACACCACAACTTACTCAGCCATTCCCCAATTGATGGGGATCCCTGCAATTCTCAGGTCTTTGCCACCACAAAGAGCGCTGCTTATAAACGTTCCATTTGTATTCAAAGTTACTATTACTATTTGTGAATTTCCCTTCATTTTATTTTTACTCACTATTTTCTTTCTCAGCTTCTCTTTTTACCCTATCCCTGTTAACCTTATCCTTTCCCACCCCAACTTAACTTTTTAAAATCAAGAATCATCTGGTAAAAATGTAAAATGGAAGTACCTCGATATATTAGTAGAGGCAGAGAAAGATAGCTGTGATGTTTCTACTTCTTGACTTTGAGCTTGAGATAATCTGTGTCAGCAGGGCATTCTTGACTATATGCTAAACTTACTTTTTGCTGCCTCTGTAGTTACCTATAACAACTGTTTCCATTCTATTGCCAGGACCACTGTAACTGTTAATAGGATGATATAAAATGGAAAAAAACCCAGCTTTTCTCTAGGTCCGTCTATACCTCTGTGTTGGCTCCTCCTCCAGGTCTTGTGATTAGAAAGCTGCTGAGAATTCTAATAGCAGAAAGTCTTACGTGATTTTTCAGAATAGGTATAGCTACTCTACCAGGCAGTAGCAGCAAAAGCCAAGTACAGTAGTACCATTGCATTTAACATCAGAAAACCCAAGTCTGAACCCCTGTTGTTTGCAACATGTATGACTTTGGGGAACTCACTTCTAGGTCTCAGTTAAAGTCTTGAGTTCCAAATTTTATGCCTCCTTCCTCTTCCCTCCTCCTTGAGATGGTAAGTAATCTGGTATAGGTTATGTATGTGCCATCATATAGAACATATTTCCATATTGGTCATTTTGTGAAAGAAAACTCGAACCAAAAAAAAAAAAGAGAAAAATAATATGCTTTGGTATGTATTCAGATGCTCTTAGTTTTTTTTTTTGAAGGCAAATAGCATTTTTCTTCATGAGCCCTTTTCCCTCAACTTTATAAAGGGCATATTGGACTAATGATCCATAAGGTCTAGCTCTAAATCCCATGAACCTTAATCTTGGTTGTTAGAAAATAGGAATTGGAGTAATGGCAGCAGTTACATCGTTTATAGGACCATATAGTCCCGCAAGGCCACTGAAAGATAAAGAAATAAGAAGTGTTTCATTTATATCTTAGGGAGAAGTTGTAGGCTGAGAGCTAATTAGTATTAGTGATTATCCTCAGCAGTGCTTACGGTCTGCTATTCATTATTCATTTACTCCCTCCTCCTAGTATTCACATATGTTGTTCCCATCATTTAGAATACATTTCTACCTTTTTGCCAAAGCATGTTTTTTCTTTCTTTCTTTTTTTTTTAAATTTGTTTATTTAGCTTTTAACATTCATTTTCACAAAATTTTGGTTTCCAAATTTTCTCTCCATTTCTCCCCTCCCCAAAATGCTGAGCATTCTAATTGCCCCTATCACCAATCTGCCCTCTCTTCTAACATCCCTCCCTTCCCTTGTCCCCATCTTCTCTTTTGTCCTGTAGGGCCAGATATCTTTCTATATACCCCATTACCTGTATTTCTTATTTCTTAGTAGTAAGAACAATACTCGACAGTTGTTCCTGAAACTTTGACATCCAACTTCTCTTCATCCCTCTCTCCCCACCCATTCCTTTCAGGAAGCAAGCAATTCAGTATAGGCCATATCTGTGTAGTTTTGCAAATGACTTCCATAATAGTCATGTTGTGTAAGACTAACTATATTTCCCTCCATCCTATCCTGCCCCCCATTGCTTCTGTTCTCTCTTTGGACCCAAGAGTGTTGACTTTAAATTGCTCCCTCCTCCCACTGCCCTCCCCTCCATCATCCCCCCCACCCCTCCTATCCCCTTCTCCCCCACTTTCCTGTATTGTAAGATAGGTTTTCACACCAAAATGATTGTGCATTTTATTCCTTCCTCTAGTCGAATGTGAGGAGAGTAAGCTTCATGTTTTTCTCTCACCTCCCCTCTTTTTCCCTCCACTGAAGTCTTTTTTTTCCTCTGTCAAAATGGTTATTTTTATTTTTATTTTTATTTTTTTTATTTTTATTTTTTTTATTTATTTAACTTTTAACATTCATTTTCACAAAATTTTGGGTTCCAAATTTTCCCCCCTTTTGTCCCCTCCCCCCATCCCAAAACACCAAGCATTCTAATTGCCCCTATCACCAATCTGCTCTCTCTTCTATCATCCCTCTCTGCCCTTGTCTCCATCTTCTCTTTTGTCCTGTAGGGCCAAATAACTTTCTATACCCCTTTACCTGTATTTCTTATTTCCTAGTAGCAAGACCCATACTCGACAGTTGTTCCTAAAACTTTGAGTTCCAACTTCTCTTCCTCCCTCCCTCCTTACCCCTTCCCTTTGGAAGGCAAGCAATTCAATATAGGCCATATCTGTGTAGTTTTGCAAATGACTTCCATAATAGTCGTGTTGTGTAAGAACTAATTATATTTCCCTCCATCCTGTCCTGTCCCCCATTACATCTGTTCTCTCTTTTGAGCCTGACCCTCCCCATGAGTGTTGACCTCAAATTGCTCCCTCCTCCCCATGCCCTCCCTTCCATCATCCCCCCCACCTTGCTTATCCCCTTATCCCCCACTTTCCTGTATTGTAGGATAGGTTTTCATACCAAAATGAATGTGCATTTTATTCCTTCCTTTCATGGAATGTGATGAGAGTAAGCTTCATGTTTTTCTCTCACTTCCCCTCTTTTTCCCTCCACTAATAAGTCTTTTGCTTGCCTCTTTTATGAGAGATAATTTGCCCCATTCCATTTCTCCCTTTCTCCTCCCAATATATCTCTTTCACTGCTTAATTTCATTTTTTAAAGATATGATCCCATCCTATTCATCTCACTCTGTGCTGTGTGTGTGTGTGTGTGTGTGTGTATGTGTATGTGTATAATCCCACCCACTACCCAGATACTGAAAAGTTTCAAGAGTTACAAATATTGGCTTTCCATGTAGGAATGTAAACAGTTCAACTTTTGTAAGTCCCTTATGACTTCTCTTTGCTGTTTACCTTTTCATGCTTCTCTTCATTCTTGTGTTTGAAGGTCAGATTTTCTTTTCAGCTCTGGTCTTTTCATCAGGAATGCTTGAAAGTCCTCTATTTCATTGAAAGACCATTTTTTCCCCTGAAGTATTATACTCAGTTTTGCTGGGTAGGTGATTCTTGGTTTTAGTCCTAGTTCCTTTGACTTCTGGAATATGATATTCCACACCCTTCGATCCCTTAATGTAGAAGCTGCTAGATCTTGTCTTATCCTGATTATATTTCCGCAATACTTGAATTGTTTCTTTCTAGCTGCTTGCAATATTTTCTCCTTGACCTGGGAACTCTGGAATTTGGCCACAATGTTCCTAGGGGTTTCTCTTTTTGGATTTCTTTCTGATGGTGATCAGTGGATTCTTTCAGTATTTATTTTGCCCTCTGCTTCTAGAATATCAGGGCAGTTTTCCTTGATAATTTCATGAAAGATGATGTCTAGGCTCCTTTTTTGATCATGGGTTTCAGGTAGTCCCATAATTTTTAAATTGTCTCTTCTGGATCTGTTTTCTAGGTTAGTTGTTTTTCCAATGAGATATTTCACATTATCTTCCATTTTTTCATTCTTTTGGTTTTGTTTTGTGATTTCTTGGTTTCTCATAGTCATTAGCCTCCATCTGTTCCATTCTAATTTTGAAAGAACTATATTTTCTTCAGTGAGCTTTTGGACCTCCTTTTCCATTTGGCTAATTCTGCTTTTTAAAGCATTCTTCTCCTCATTGGCTTTTTGAACCTCTTTGGCCAATTGAGTTAGCCTATTTTTCAAGGTATTATTTTCTTCAGCAATTTTTGGGTCTCCTTTAGCAAGGTGTTGACCTGCTTTTCATGATTTTCTTGTATCTCTCTCATTTCTCTTCCCAGTTTTTCCTCCACCTCTCTAACTTGATTTTCAAAATCCTTTTTGAGCTCTTCCATGGTCTAAGCCCACTGAATATTTATTTTGGGTTTTTGGGATACAGAAGCCTTGACTTTTATGTCTTTCCCTGATGGTAAGCATTGTTCTTCCTCATCAGAAAGGATGGGAGGAGATATCTGTTCACCAAGAAAGTAGCCTTCTATGGTCTTACTTTTTTTCCCTTTTTTGGGCATTTTCCCAACCAGTTACTTGACTTTTGGGTCCATTGTCAGGAATAGGATATACTCTGGGAATCTGTGAGATCTCAGTTCCTCCAAGGTGGCACAATCAAGCGTGTACTGGTCTGGATGCAGAGAGGGATTTTTGTGCCCAGAATCTTAGCAGATACCTCTCCATAGCCACTTGGCCTCCAGTTCCACTAAGTCAGCACTGAGGGCTGGTTTTCAGATAAGCTGGATGGACAGGGCCGCCATTCAGTGTGAGACAAAGACCAGCTCTCCCAGGGCCTCCACACAGGGTGGAGGCAAGACTCAGCTCTTCAATGCCCCCAGGAGTTTTTACACTCTAACAAGCTTCCCATAAGGACTGCTTTGCAGGCTCTGTGGCTGCTGCCTGCTGCCGGAGCTATGGGAAAGCCCTTCTCCCTTCCTGGACTGCTGATTAAACCCCATCACTGACCTTTGGGACCTGTGGGCCCAAATCTGAAGACCCGCTACTGCAACTGGAGATTCCGCCCCCCAAGGTGTCCTCCTCCCAGAGTCTCATCATGCGCGCCGCTGGGCCAAGGCTGGGCTGGGCTCCGCGTCCAGTGCAACGGACGTTTCCGTGGGCCTTTCAGGTCACCGTGGGCTGCAAATCTCCTCCACTCTGTTGTTCTCCACTTCTGCTGCTCCAAAATTTGTCCCTTTCTACAGGTATTTTATGGGCTGTGGGGAGGACCCTGCATAAGTGTGTCTTTCTAGTCCGCCATCTTGGCTCCTCCCCCATGTTTTTTCTTTCTTGAAAGCACTGTTGAAGTGCATCTTTTTAAACCTTCCAGAGTAGTTTTTTTCAAATCAGGTCTCTGACCAAATTCTCAGCATTTATACTTTTATCTTCATATAATTACAGTTACCTTTATATTTAAATGTTGCTTCCGAATGTCTTTCCTTTCTTCATGAGTAGTAACAACTCATTTATATGACACTTTATGGTTTCCTTACAAAAATTCTCTGAGTTAGGAAGTTCAAATACTATTTCTCCTTTTTGAGATGAGACTGAAGCTCAGAGAGAATAAACTATCCAGGTCACTCAGCTAGTAAATGTGTCAGTGCTGAGGTACAAACCACAAGCTGTGCAGCGGTGTTCTTGTTGCTGTATCACCTCCCATTACTTTTGATAAAGCAGTAATGATTATATCACTTTATATAATTCTGTTGGATGAAGGGCCTTGTCCAGGATCTAATAAGTGGTAAATTGGGGACTCAAATACAAGTCTTCTAACTTTTTGACTAGTGCTCTTTGCCTTACAAAAAGCAAGAGTGAGACACAGTTTTCCATTTTATTTAATTTCAGTGCTCCATATCTTACTCTGTGCCTTGTAGCAAAAAGGAATCTCACATTACATTTATGTAATATTTTTGGTACAATGAATTATTTTTTATTTGCTTATTTTATCATCTTACTTTTATGTTAAGTAGTGTTTATGATTGACACAAATGTTTGTACTCCTCCAGTGTTTAGGAAAATTTTTAGATTAAAATGTTTTTCTTTGGGGAGGGGGAGGAAGAGAGAGGGAGGTGTTGAAGAAGTGTGTGTGTGTGTGTGTGTGTGTGTGTGTGTGTGTGTGCGCGCGTGCGTGCATGTGCGCGCACACATATATACTTTTGAAGGTGGGATTGGAGTGAGTGGGTATTTTTAGATTGGTTGTTGAAACCAAGGGTATTCTCATTCCCCAAATTCCTGATAAATAGATTGCATTTTTCCTTTGAGTTCACCCTCATAGCATGTTGGATTTATAGTCAGAAGACCTGAGTTTATATTTTTGCTTCTGGTTACTATTTCTGTGACCATTGGGCAAATCATTTAACTGCTATTGAATTCAGTTTTCTTATGTGTAAGAGTAGGCAGTTGAAGTAGATGATTGGTGACAAGGAATATGAGGAATATTAAACAGGATACGTTAAAAACTCCTTCTTGTTGACTTTTTGTCTCCAGTTAACAAATATTTACTGATTGTTAGCTTTCTGCCCAAAGTTTGCAAGATTAAGTTTAAGATAGACTTGTTCACAGAGCATTTTTTTATTATAAAGAGCCCTTTCTTATCACCATAATGTGTATCCATTGAAACAGGCTTTCCCATTTTGGAGAGCAATCTGGAATTATGCCCAAAGAGCTATTAAACTGATTATAGCCTGTGACCTAGCAATATCTCTACTAAGTCTGTTTCCAAAGATGATTAGGGAAAAAAGGAAAAGAACCTATATGTTCTAAAATATTTATAGCAGCTGTCGTTGTAATTGCAAAGAACTGGAAATTGTGGGGATGTATGTCAGTTGGGGAATGGCTGAACAAGTTGTGATATAAGATTGTGGTAGAATACTATTATGCTCTGAGAAATGATGAGCGCGATAATCTTAGAAAAACATGGATAAACTTTCATGAAATAAGGAAGAGAGAAATGATCAGAACTACAGAGAATGTTGTGTACAATAACAGCAGTACTGTTTTAAGAACAATTCTGAGCAACTAAATCATTTTAACTTATAAATACTCAAATTATACCTATGAAAGTGTATCAGTAAGTACCCCAACATACACAGGGGGGCCTGCTATCACAGGCTCTTAGATCTTCATTCATAAAAGGAAAGGCAACTTTTGAGGGGTTAGCAATCACTTTAACCAAGCACATATATCATTCATCTAGTTCAAGGGATTCAGCACCCTGAACTTCAAAGAAAATACAGAGAAATTAAAAGATCAATTGACATGGCTTCCTTTGCCTGAATTCAACAGACAGTTGGGTTCCAGCTCTCGGACCATAGTTACCAGAGAGGAAAGCACTGACACCTGGGTTTCCAAAGCAGTTGTCGGGGGAGGGGGCTCCTTAAAGTGGCTTCCCAGAGTTGGCCTCTGGCCAAACAAACACTTCCAGTCAATAAGCCCTAAAGTAAAATATCCCCCCACCCTACCCCCCAGAAAACCTTGAGTCTTTATACACCTTTTAGAGCCAGAGGGCATTGCATCATTTAAAAACCAGTGCCTCATTAACAAAAGAATTGGACCTTCCTACAAATCTTCCCAGGCCAGACAATGGGTAGGGAAGATGCTCTTTAATCACATTCAAATAGAGGCTTTATACTTCTTGATTATACCAAAACAAAAGCAGCAAAAGATCCTGTTTTATTTGCTATTACAGAAAGAAGATTCTTTCTGTATCTGCAAAATTGATAAATACATGTATAGAATGATTTTACATATATACACACATACATTTATGTTTTTAACAGCAGCTGTCTCTGGGGGGGGGGTAGGAAAAAGAAAAAAAATTTACATGGTGACTTTATATATTTAAAAGGAATAACAAGTCATACATAATAGACATCTAGTTTCATGTGCAATCATCCTGTTTTCTATTCTGTGTTATAGAAATGCTTATTTTATTTTTTAAGTTCAGAGTATGATAAATAACATTTTAAAAAAAAATAGGCATATACTGTTGATTGTATATATTTTGCATTGGGGAACTGATGGTTTATTTGAATGTTATATTCTTAACTAGGAATGTGGCATTAGGTTAGTTATTGATAAGATTACTAATAAATTTTTAAAAAAATTGTTTTATATATGTATCAAGTCCTGTTAATTCCTGAAATGTTCATACATTAATTCTACAGGAAGTTCTAATGTACTCCTAAAATATATGTCTAGAACAGAAAAATACATCTGTATTGTATCATTATGAGGGCAATATATTATAAGGGATAGAGAGATGACCTTAGAACTAGGTTCAAGTTTTGCCTCTCATATATGCTAACTTTATGACCCAGGACAAGTTTCTTAAACTCTCAGAAACTAAAGTAACTCTTTGAAACTATAAGTTGCAGGGAAGGCGCTGATCTCCATTGGTAGATGAAATTTCTTACTCCCTAATTCTTTGCACTGATAAAATCATAGATCTGATAAAAACAGCAATAGCAGCAACAAAAATGTCAGAACAAAATAACAACTTGTTATATGTTTATGTTAATAATCACAACTATCAAACATTTCATTAACAATTTCCCTAATAATTATGACTATCAAGCATTTCATTAACAATTTCCCTAATGCTTTATTAGAATTCATAAGAGTTCTTTTAAAATTATTTGTATGACCCAATATCTCAGAAAAATGAGGCTGGTTTTTGCCAGCACTTAGCACAGTACCTGGCATATAGTAAATGATTAAGAAATGCTTATTAATTAGCTGTCCAAGAGATTTGAACTGATTCTCACATCATATTATTTTGCAAAATTAATTATGCTAAACATAGTATTCCTACACTAATCCTTCTTGGATGCTTTATCATGGCATGGGGTGATTCTCGGTTCTTGAATGGAGTATAAGGTCTAGCTGTTTCTATCAAACTGAAAATGTTTTGTGTATGATAGGTCTACCAGTTGACTGTCATCCAAGCATTAGTTTAGCTAAGTTGAGAAAGATTCATTACCAGAAAGTTGACTACTAGGTGATGAATTGTTTTGACCACAACAACTTACTGAACCATCTCTAAGGCATGGTGACGTTGTGTTGTGATCTACGTTAGTGGAAGGTGTATTCGACATTTATGAATTTAGACCTTGAAAGCATAGAAATAAGCAGAAGCATTCAAAAGTATGCTGTCTTTGACATTAGACCTACACTTTTCAACAATGACCTGTAATTCTTTTCCTTTGTCCCTAGATGTCATCCTTTGTGCATTGTTCAGCGATGGATCATAGGATCATAATTTTAGAGCTAGAAAACACCTGTACCTTTGAGAACATTAAGTTCATTCCCTTCAGTTTATAGATTAGGACACAAACCAAGAGAAGTTAAGTCAGTTTCCCAAGATCATATGAGTAGTAGGTAGTATAGCCAGAATTCAAGCTCTCAAGTCTGAATCCAGTGCTTTTTCCAGTAGGAGCTCCAGCTTCTTGTATTAAGTGAAAAAAGATGGAGAAAACAGAAGTAGATTGAAAGCAGTGAACTAAGTGAAAAGGGGTAATAATTTGTGAAGACATGGCTCTATTCTAAGCTTTATAGAGGGTTCAGTGAATAGAGCCCTGAACCTGGAATCGGGAAGACCTGAGTTTAAATCTGGCCTCAGACACTTACTAGCTGTGTGACCCTGGACAAGTCACTTTTCCTCTGCATTAATCCTATAAAGAAAGAAATGGCAGACTCTTCTTAAGTATCCATGCCAAGAAAATGCCATGGACACTGTTGGCAGGGTCTATGTGGTCACAAAGAGTTGGACGTGACTGACTAAACAACAACAACAAGAAGCACTATTTCATTTATTTATATACTCTATCCAGATAAAATGCTACATTTTGTGAAACAGATTGATAGGTTATAAGGTATTCATTGTGTGGTATAGAAAATTATTGCAAAAGAAATTAGAAAAGGTTTCTGTGCTGCAATGTTGATAGAGTGAGCTATCCTGTTCTTATGACACTGCTATTACTAGTGTGTCATAAAAACAGCCTGGATTATGTCAGCAAAATATCTTGCTATTTGGTAATTTCTTTAAGAATTGTGAACTGAAGAAAGTAAAGCAAAAAAGAACTGTTTCTTGTCAGCCTCTCCTTCATTTTCCCCCTTTGCTTTACTTTAACTCCTGCTTACTGTATTTTGACTACATGAATACTGGGAAAGATCTACAATTTTATCCTTTGCAGCCCATCTCTGACAGTCAGGAAGCCCTAAATTATATATACGGCACATCAAGGTTAAGTGACTTGTCTAGGATCACAGATTTGGTTTCAGGACTTCCTGACTTCAATCCTAATACTAATTCTTCATTATCTACCCTACATTTTATTAGGAAAGATAGGATATTCGGTATTATGACTGAATTTTGAAAACCATCAGCATGATGGTTTTCCAACTTCTTTAGACAGAAGGCACAAAATAAGTGAAGCACACCAATTTGTGGTATGTTTCTAAACAGAAAAATGAAGCATATTGACAGTTTGGAATGTCAACAGGACTTGCTGCAAATTAATATCTTATAATTGCCAAAAGTCCAAATTCAATATATTGAAACATAGTATAACCTTATTAGAACTCTATTGAAAAAAATCAAATTCAAAGATTAAAGGAGAGCAGATTGGGGGCCAGGACTGGAACAGTGCTAAAGGACTACAAGTAATATTTTGCAATAAAGTTAGCTCATCAAAATTTTGGAAGGTATTAGGTTTGCCACCTTGCACGTCATATTTTACCCACCATTGGCCCCTGGCTAAGCTTGAAGGCTCCTCCTACTGGTGCGTTATTGCTACTGTTCCATACCCCAGCTTTGGCCATGAGAGGATATACAGTAGGTTTTTCTCCTTTCCGTCACTTGCTGATTGTGAAATCAATGTGTACATATCTTTGTGTTTGTTTTGTTAAGGTACTTTTATCTTATCTTTTGCTCTATTCATCATTGCAGGAAAAATTACAAAATTCATGGCATTTAAAAATTACAATGTTAGAAGGGTCTTAAAATTAGAAAATACATTACTTGTGGGGGAAAAAAAGTTAATACTTGGTGGGGCAAGACTGGAGCCAAGATGGTAGAATAGATAAGCACTTAAGCTGAACTCTCCCAAATTCCCCTCCAGACAACTCTAAAATAACGTCTCAAATCACATTTTAGAGCTCCAGAACCAGCAAAAGATTGGTGAAACAATTTTTTAGCCCCAGACAATTTAGGAAGTTGGCAGGAAAGGTCTATCTCATTGAAGTGGTGGTCAGACTAGGAATGTAGCACAAATCATGCTGTCATGCCAGAAATGGACTTTAGAGGTGAATGCATTGGCAGTTGCTGCAGCTTTGGAAACTTTTAGCCCATGGATGGTGGGAGATGTTGGATAGCTTATTGGGAGGAGATTACAGGAGACCCTTTACTGGTGCTTGGGTTTAGGATCCTGTTTTGGTGATTGTAGTTCCAGAGTTAATAGGAGCACTAGTTCATTAGAACTTGTGGCTGCAGAAGTGGGGGGGGGGGGCCCTATTCACATCTCAAGGGCAGAGAATAGTGCTTGGGGTTGCCCAAAGACTAGAGCATAGGCCAGAAAAGAAATGAGTATGCCTCACTTTAGATCATACCACCTTAGAAAAACCAAAAACCTACAGACCCTGAGAGCTACCTCTGAAAACAGCAGCAAGAAAGACCTGAAGCTTGGGACAGTGCCACCTCCACCCTGAGAGTAAAGCCCAACTTCAGTAAGTTAAGAAATAGTGAGCAAACAACAAAAAAAGAACCTGACCATAACAAGTTACTGTAGTGACAGGGAAGATAAACAAACCCAGAAGAAGACAGTGATGTCAAAACAACTACAAGCAAAGCATCAAAGAAAAAAATGTGAATTGGATACAAGTCCTATAAGAATTCTTGGAAGAGTTCAAAAGGGATTTTTAAATATAAAAAAAAAAGTTGGGAAAGAAATGAGAATGATTTTGGGAAATTATGTAGAAAGTCAACAGCTAGGTAAAAGAGGCAGAAAAAATGCAAAGAAAATAACACCTTAAAAACCAGAATTGGCCAAATGGTAAAAGAGGCACAAAAATCTACTGAAGAGGAGAGCTCATTAAAAAAGCAGAATTGGCCAAAAGCAAAAAGAGGTACAAAAATTCACTGAAGAAAGAACTTCTTAACCAGTGGAATTGGTATAAGGAAAACAGAAAACTGGGGGAAATTTTGCAGCCAGTACCTCTGATAAAGGCCTCATTTCTCAAATATATAGAGAACTGATTCAGATTTATAAAAATACAAATCATTCCCCAATTGATAAATGGTCAAAGGATATGAACAGACAATTTTCAGATGAAGAAATGAAAGGATATGAAAAAGTGCCCTAAATTGCTATTGATTAGAAAAATGCAAATTAGAACAACTCTTAGGTACCACCTCACACCTATCAGATGGACTAATGTGACAGAAAAGGAGGATAAATGTTGGAGAGGGTGTGGGAAAACTGAGACACTAATGCACTGGAGGAGTTGCGAACTGATCCAAGCATTCTGGAGAGCAATTTGGAACTATGCCCAAAGGGCTATAAAACCGTGCATACCCTTTGATCCAGCAATATCACTGCTTGGTCTGTATCCCAACAACGTCCAAAAAAGGGAAAAGGACCCATGTGAACAAAAATATTAGTAACAGTTCTTTTTCTAGTGGCTAAGAACTGGAAATCAAAGGAATGCCCATCAATTGGGAAATAGCTAAACAATCTGTGGTGTTTATTGTGCTGCAAGAAATGACAAGCAGGATGATTTCAGAAAAACCTGGAAAGACTTATATGAACTAATCCATAGTGAAGTGAACAGAACCAGGAGAATGTTATATGTGTTCAGCGAACTGTGAAGGACTTAGCTATTCTCATCAAGACCATGATCCTGATGAAACATACTGTCTGCCTCGAGGGAAAGAACTGATTGTTTGAATACAGACTGAAGTATGCTATTTTTCACTTTTTCATTTTTTCTCTTTTATTCAAGTCATCTTATACAAAATGACTGATATGTAATTGCTTTACATAATTGCACATGTGTAACCTATATTTGCTTTCTCCTGTCTGTGGGAGGGAGGAAGGAAAGGATAGAATTTGAAACTCAAAGCTTCAAGTAAAAATGTTAGTTAAAAAAAAAAGTATTATTGGCCAAATGGAAAAAGAGGTACAAAAGTTCAAGGAAGAAATTATAGTGCCTTAGAAGTTAGAATTGGGCAAGTAGATCTAATGTTTCCACAAGACCCCAAAAAACAAGCAAGAGAATTGAAAAAAATTAGAAAATGTGAAAACTCATTGGAAAAACAACTGATCTGGAAAATAGATTGAGGAGAGAAAATTCAAGATTTGATTGTCTGAAAGCCATGGTCAAAAAAAGAACATGGCCATCATTTCAAGAAATTATCAAGGCAAACTGCTCTCATGTCCTGGCATCACAGGGTAAATTAGAAATTGAAAAATCTACAGATCACCTCCTGAAAGAGATCCCAAAATAAAAACTCCCAGAAATATTATGGCCAAATTCCAGAGCTCCCTGATCAAGGAGAAAATATTGCAAGCAGTCAGAAAGAAACAATTTAAATATTGTGGAGCCACTAAATATTGTGGAGCCACAGTGAGGATAACCCAAGATTTAGCAGCTTCTGTATTAAAGGATTGGAGGTCTTGGCATTTGATATTTCAAAGGCAAAAGGGCTAAGATTACAACCAAGAACCATCTACTCAGAAAAACTAGATATAATCCTTCAGGGGGAAGAATTGATATTCAATGAAATAGATGACTTTCAAGCATTCCTGATGAAAAGATCAGTGCTGAATAGAAAATGTGACTTTTTCAAATACAAGACTCAAGCATAAAAAGGTAAACAGGAAAGTGAAATCATTAAAAAAAAAATCATGAGGTTAAAATATTTATATTTCTATATGCAAAGATGATAATTGGATCTCCTAAGAAGTTTTTCGTTATTAGAGCAGTTAAAAAGAATATACATAGATGGTACTAGTGTGAGTTGATTATGATGAGATGATTTTAAAAAAATAAAATTAAGGAGTTAGAGGAATGCACTAGGAGAAGGAAGGAAGGAGAACAATGGGGAAAATATCTCACATAAAAGAGACATGAAAGGAGGAGCTTTTACAATGAAAGGGAAGATTCTGGGTGGTGGGCAATGTTTGAAGCTTACTTTCATCAGAATTGGTTCAAAGAGGGAGTAACATAAACACTCTTTTATAGAGTTCTATCTAATCCTCTTAGCTACAAATACTGTGATTCTATAAGTACTTAGGAAAATTAAGATAGACTTTTCTTCTTTTTGGTTAATTAGAGCTCTGCATTAGTTTTAGTGCTAGTTGTGCTTAGTCACATGCAGTTTTGAAAAAATATCTTGATTAAAATTTGCTGTTTCATATTAAGTTAATCATTTGGAATGCCCAGAGCAAAGCAATTTAATATACTTTTTTCCCCATTACATTATTTTGAGATAAACTTCATATTCAACAGTTAAGTTCAACATTTATTTGAATGATTACTCTGCTTAAGGCATTATACTAAAAGATCAAAGAAAAAAATACTTTCTTCTTTCAGTGAGCCTATATTCCTTAGCCAATTTTCATGATTAATTCCAAAATTTAACTTTTTTTTTGTTACTGGTAGAGTATGAGTACAAAGTAAATTTTCTAGTTCTTGAGTTTTATTTTTTCAGTCTTTAAGTTTTTTTTAAACTCAGAATACTTTTATTAACTGATGCAGGGTAAAGTGAGCAAAACCAGGTGAACAGTTTATAGAATGGCCACCACAATGCAAAGTCAAGTCATCATACATTTGTTAAATGTTTACTGTATATCAGGAACTGTGGTAAACACTGTGAATAAAAATATAAGCAGAAGACAGTACAGTCCCTAACCTCAAGAAGCTTATATTCTCTTGCATGTGTATGTGTATGATCCCCCCCCCACTTAATAGTATTTTATTTTTTTCTAATTTCATGTAAAGATAGTTTCCAACATTCACTTTTATAGGATTTTGAGTTCCAAATTTTTTCTCCCTCCCCTCCATCACCTAGATGACAAGTAATCTGATAGAGGTTATACATGTGCAATAATACTAAACAGATTTCCACATTAGTAATGTTGTGAAAAGAGTCAGAACCAAAGGGAAAAACCATGAGAGAAAAAAGAAAACAAAAGTGAAAACAGTTTGCTTCAGTCTGCATTCTGACACCATGTTTCCTTCTCTGGATGTGGTTAGCATTTTCCATTAAAGTCTTTTGGAATTGTCTTGTCTCGCAGTGTTGCTAAGTCTGTTATAGTTAACCATCTCACAGTGTTGCTCTGTTCTCCTGTTCTGCTCACTTCATTCAACATCAGTTCATATAAGTCTTTCCAGGTTTTTCTGAAAACATCCTTTTTATCATTTCTTACAGCATGAAAATATTTCATTACATTCATATGCCAAAACTTATTCAACCATTCCCCAATTGACGAGCATCCCCTCAATTTCCAGTTCTTTGCCACCACAAATGGAGATGCTGTATAAATATTTTGGTACATGTGGGTCCTTTTCCCAGTTTCATTATCCCTTAGAGATACAGATGTAGAAGTGATATTGTATCAAAGGATATGCTTACCTTTATAGCCCTTTGAGCATACTTAGTTCCATGTTGCTCTCCAGACTGGTTGGATCAGTCCACAACTCCACCAACAATGCATTAGTGTTCTAATTTTTCCACATCTTCTCCAACATTTATTATTTTTCTTTTTTGTCATAGTTGCCTATCTGACAGATGTGAGATGGTACCTCAGAGTTTTTTTTAATTTGCATTTTTCTAATCAGTGGTGATTTAGAGCATTTTTTCATGTCTATAGATAACTTTCATTTCTTCATCTGAAAACCGCCTGTTCATATCCCTTGACTATCAATTGTGGAATGATTTATATTCTTATGAATTTGACTCAGTTCTTTATATATTTTAGAAGTGAGGACTTTTTTAGAAACACTGGCTATAAAAAATATTTCCTAGCTTTCTGCTTTCCTTCTGATCTTGTTTGTATTTGCTTTGTTTTTGCCAAGCCTTTTTAATTTAATGTAATCAAAATTAATCCATTTTGCATTTCTTAATGTTCTCTATCTCTTTTTTGTTCCCTTCTCCCTAGATCTGACAGGTAAACTATTTGTTGCTCTCCTAATTTGCTTACAGTATCACTTTTTATGTCCAAATCATGTAATACTCATTTTGACCTTATCTTGGTGTACAGTGAGGTGTTGATTTATGCCTAGTTTCTGCCATACTATTTTCCAGTTTTCCCAGCAGTTTTTGCCAAATAGTGAGTTTTTTTCCCAGAAGCTGGAGTCTTTAGGTTCAGCTCTTTATTTTAAGAATGGTTGTACTTTTTAAAAACTTCAATCTTCTTTTTTCCTATGCTAAGGGATTATGAGTATGCTTTCAGTTCAGTTTGCCTAACATTTTTTCATCACCTTCAATTTGCAAGGAACATAGGCAGTGTTAGTGCTGTTGAGCTTATATTCTGTATGATACAGATCATCATCCCTTTTATAACTTTAGATTATTTTTTAAGAATTAAAAAAAATCACCATGTGTTTACCTGGTTTAGAGCTTTTTCAAACTTAGTTAAGTGTAGAGGCATCAGTCTTTCAGCAAACCTGTACTCCAAGCGTGTGTAACTTTGTAGGGTCTGTCAGAGTTTGTGTTCCACTAGTTTAGCCTTTAAGAACCCGAGGTCCCCACTTCCTTTCTGAAGCGAATCTGTTTCTCCAGCATCAGACATACAGACTGTCACTGGTCTCATACTAAAAGGTTTTCTGACTTAGTAGGATCTTGGAAAAGGTATTTTAAAATGTAGTCACCTTGCAATCATCAATAATTTGCTTCTTTTCTGAAGAGCAGAACATGGATTAGTTTGGGAGCATAAGAGGATGCTCTGGTATTTTCTTTGTTAAACCTTGTAGGAGAAGAAATGGAGCTTGTTTTACTTAACCCTCAATGGATACCACTAAGCTTCCATTATGGTAGCAGGCTTGTGACTCCAAACTACTCCATTGCCTCCACACAGAAGAACAGCTATACCTAGGTCAGAATGGGTATAACTGCCCCCTTTCGTAGCCACCTGCAGCTGGCAAACTGTTCTTTTCCTGAACCAGGTTTATCTTTAACTATACAGGGAAATATATAGCTTGTCTCATGGCGTGGCTTATAAGTTCTTTATTAAGCTCCCATAGTAATAGGTGCTCTAGAAAGCATACCAAGAAATACTGAAGGATTAGAATCATTGTTTATTTTAGAATTTTTTATAAATGTCATTTCCCTAGTCAGCTTATAAGAAATAAATTTGGGAAACTAATATTTTTGAGCCAAGATAAGGCAAATATCACAAGATTCCATCTTTTCAGTTGAACTTACTGGGAGACAAAGAGGAGAAGAAAAATTATATTGTGTTAATTATCTCAGATATGATCTTTAATGCTTATTTTCTCAAAATATCTTTTTTATACTACCCTTCTTGTGAAAGGATGACACAGTGTGATGGTTTTGGATTCTGGATGTTAGTTGTTTTACAGGATATTTTCTTCTTATCTTTCTTTCAGACATTTTTTTTTTCTAGTAGGATATTATAAACGTGCATTTGTATGATGGAGGGCCTCATTTTTTATCATGTCTAATAGAGTCTAGCTATTTATCAGAGATCATTCTTGGTTTGGAGGGCAGAGGAATGAAGAGAGAGCACTTCTGTCTTTTTCTGACATCAAAGTTACTTTCTCAGTTTCCTATAACAATGTTTTCTGTCTCTGCTTTTCATAGACTGATTGCTGAAGAAAATGGCGATAGTGTTCACACACCTCATAAAGGACCTCCTAGTGAAGATGCCAGCATTGCTTCTTCTGGTGTTCTCGATGCAGTTTCTAAATCAGCTCTTCCATCCCACACCATTCAGGCAGTAGAAGAACAGAGCACAACACCAGCGCCAGTGAAAAAGCCTAACAAGCTGAAGCAGCAGATAGATGTGAAGGCTGAACTGGAGAAGAGGCAAGGGGGAAAGCAGCTACTCAATTTGGTGGTGATTGGTAATGCCCTTTTCCTCTTAGCTTCAACTCATATGGTAGTCTCAACCTGTTGTCAGTTAGCAAAGTGGAAGCTAAAGTGACAACCTAAATGTTTAGATGAGTCAAATGTGGAATAGGAAATGAAGGCATTATCTCATGTTGCCTTTTTTTTTTTTTTTTTTTGCTTCCAAATAGCCCAAGACTTATGCTGCCATCTTTGAGCAGGGAAGTCATGTGAAATTCCTTCTTAGCTAGAAAATTCATTAGACAGCAACACATTTTACCCTTGCTAAACATATTTTAAAATTGATAATCTTGTTAGTTCCCTCTTTGGCCTCTCTAAAAAGATTTGATTTTTTTCTTCATATTGACTGTTCACTATTCATAGTAGAAGGTTCCTTTGATCATCTAGAACAGTGGTGTTTCTCAAATAAGAGACAGTGGCCACTAAACCATAGAGAAGGTTCCTTCTGAGCCACATATTGTCTTAGAAAGCCACATACCAACATCATCTATGTTGTGTTGTATTTTAATTTCAGTGTTCTAGGTGTGTTTGACACCTGACCTAGACCAATGCCTTGATTTTCTAAATAAGGACACTGAGGACCACAAAACTGAAGTGATTTCTGATTTCTTCTCAGTTATGTCTAGATTTTGACTGGAGCGCAAGTCTCCTGACTCAGCCTTATACCATGATTCGTCTTAGATGTTTAAATACTTCAAAAATAATTTAAGGTATTTATATTCTTAAACCACAGGATTTTGAAAGTCTCTTTACTGTGCATTTTACTCCACTGGTTCAGATTATAACTTATCCTTTCTTTTGCATCCTGTATGACTCTTGTCTATGTCTTCATATTAATTTTCCATGTAGAGTTCTACTCGATGCCTTAGAAACCTTTCTCAAGGTCATTTTGTATTTCATTTTTACCACTACAGAATTTTGGCTATATATCTGTTTTCCCTTGCCCTTGCTACATAACCAGCCTACTTACTTTTTTCCACCACATATTTTTGCTGATATCTTTTACACCACTTACTCTACGTAAGTCATTGTTGGAATTACCGCAGCTAAACCAATCTCTGTTGAGTAGCAGTTTTCATTGAGGAGAGCTTATAGTATTTGGGAGCTTGATATACTCAGTACCATATCATCTACAAAAAGGGCATCTTGAAAACATTACCATCAATGGATAATTTCTCTTCCCTTTGGACTCTGTGCTCAGCATTCTTAGTGACTCTTGTGAACACCTTTGTCAATCACTAGCTTCCATGTTTTATCCTTCACTTGACATTGAAGATCAAAGAATTGTTGAACAAAATTCTCTCTACAGTTGCATCTCTCAAGGAATTTTGAGTGATAGGAACAAATACACAAGAGACACAAGAGGGGACCCTGTAGGACTGCATTTTGTTCTATAAGTAAACCAAATAATTTTTCATAGCAAATGAACAAATAAAGCAGAATCTTATATTCTCTACATCTTTCAGTTAATTTTGTCATTGTGAAGATAAACTCTACTATAAGGAAGTCATCTGTGTAAACCTGTGTATTCCCTTCTCTGGTAGTCAGAAGGATACAGCATAAGCTGTATTGACATATGAACACTTTGATTTTTTTTTTCCTCCTTTACAACCCTTTCTCTCCCGCCCCCTCCCAAAAAAGAAATGAAACAACAATCTTTGCAACAAATGAGTGTAGTCAGGTAAAACATCTTATTGCATTGACCATATCCAAAATTATGTTTCTTATTCTACATATTAGATTACCACCTTTTTCAGGAGTTAAATTGCATTCTTAGTCGTTGGCCTTCTGGAATCATGGTTAATCACTACATTGATCAAACTTTCAAAGTCATTCATTTTTACAGTGTTGATGTTATAGTATAAATTGTTCTTGTGGGGCTCTCTGCCACTCCCAGCAGTATCTTCCAGATCTTCTCTGATCCCATCATCCTAACTTAAAATGACAGCACCAGTGTAGCAACTTCCAAAATCCCCTTCTGGATTAGAGCCACAGTGCCACAGACTTCTGCTCCCAAGGGACTGCCTCCAAGATTCTTCCTCAATTACAGGGTTCCTGTGCTGGTTACTTGCCCTTAGGTCAAATTTGTGATCTTGTGGTGGAAAGATAACTTACATGATTCTCTTTTGATTTCTGATCACTGTCTGCCTGGTCTGGGGCTTGTCATTATCCTCTTAGAAGAGTTGTCAGGGGAGTTAGGCGGCATCACTTCATCCTACTCTGCCACCTTGATTGGTCTCTCTAAGGCCATTATTTGTAATAGACTGTATCTTTTTTTTTTTGCATTATTTTGTTACCTGTCTTCCACTTTATATCCCTGAGATTATTGCTCTTGATGTTGACATAACTGAGGTGTTACAATAGTCAGTTCCTCTACTGTGTTTGGGGAACATTTACTTATTCTGTAGTTTTTGATCTCTTTGGTACTATTCCCCGTGTGTTGTGAGCTGATGAATGTATCTCTGCTGATTCATGATACTTATTATAGAAAGAGTTTATACCCATCTTTCCCCTTGGTCACTTCATCTAAGAAGGACCTTTGATCCCAACAGCACCTAGTCATTTCCCTGTTGGTAAAAACTCTGCCAAGATAAGGCTGCCACATAGAAATCCCACTATCCAGAAGTAACTTTTTAAAGAAAGTACCATATAGTACCTTTATGTATCTTTTTCCCACTTAACAACTGATTTCATCTGCTAACAAGTAAATATAGTAGTTTATTCCTTGCCTCATCTCCAGTCTCTGAATCTGTATCTACCAGTCTGTGTCTTTGGACTAGTCTCATTCCTCTACCTCAGAGAATCCTTCTCCTCCTTCAAGATGTGGCTTGAGCATCACCTTCTACACAGATACTTTGTTGATCCACTCAACTGTTAACTTCTCTGTCTCAAACTACTTTGTATTTTGTGTATAATACTCTTTATGTTTATATGTCCTTGTAATCTCCTTGTTGAATGCAAGCTCCTTACAAAGAGATTTGGTTGCATTAATTATATTTATATCCTTAGTACCTAGCACAGGGCCTAGAACATGATAATATTTAATAAGTATTTTTTGATTGATGAAATGGACAGCATGCAGCAGAGGGGAAGAAGGATGAGGAAGGCCCTGTGCTCATGCCATACAAAGCCTAGTTCACAGAAATGGGATGTTTTGTCAGAAGAGAAGAGAAAACTTGGCCGTGGGTGTGTGTGTGTGTGTGTGTGTGTGTGTGTGGTAAGTTTTGAAGGGCTGTCATCTGGAAGAAGGATTAGAATTATTCTGTTTGGTCTAGGAGTCCCAGGTAGAAGTACAGCAAAGAGAAAACTTCTGTACAATTAGATCTTTCTAAAAGTGAAATGGGCTGCTTGGAGAGGTGCTGGCTTCTTCCTCTTTGAAGGCTATCAAGCAGTCTAAAGTACCACTTGTTGGCTAATCTTAGAGGGAATCTTTTCAGATGTTACTGGTCAGGTGAGATTTTGTGATCCTCTTATCTCCTTATGGGCAAAAAGTGCTAATGAAATCAATGCCATTGTTTGCATATCTTAAAGTCTGAAAGTCATCACATCTAAGGATGAGTTATAGAAGTAATTTATGTTTCTACTGGTATCATTTACCCGATTAAAAAGACAATCTGATCTGTTAACAAATGGGTGGTAATGTATTCCTTGGTTCTTGATTCCTGAGAGATTATTGGTCTAGTGCCTGAGGATAGTGTACAGTGCCTGGAATGTAATAAGCACTTAATAAATACTTCTTCACTGCCAGACTGCTCATATGGTTTTTCATTAATGTACTCTTGATACATTTGTAGACCATTCTCTTAAAGATTGAATAAATATGAGAAAGTACGTATATAGGTCAGTAGTTAGTATTTTCTCTGTCACCTCTTGTTTAGTAATTTTTACATCTGTTTTAGATGAATTTAAAAATACATAATACATGTGATATATTAAATACTATTCACTAAAATCATTGCTAATTTTAAATAAAAATAATGCTTCTTAATGTGATTATCACCTAAAGAAAACTGCAAATATTAATTCTTGAACAATTTTCCTTAGGTCATGTGGATGCTGGGAAAAGTACTCTGATGGGTCATCTTCTTTACCTCCTGGGCAATGTAAATAAAAGAACTATGCACAAATATGAACAAGAATCTAAAAAGGCTGGTAAAGCCTCCTTTGCTTATGCGTGGGTCTTGGATGAGACTGGAGAAGAGAGGGAAAGGTAATTTTATGTTAGCATGTTTTAAATAAGTGATTTGAATTTATATATATAATCTTTTTTTAAAAAACTGTAGCTTATTACATTTTTCATGAAACATTCCAAGGAAAAATTTTATTTACAACATTCTTGGATAAGTTTTCAGGAGTAAGAAATTTTGGAATTTTACATATACTTTTTCTTTTAGTCCAGTATTTAATGTGGGTAGTTTGGTAGCAAAATGTAAATAAAACAAAAAATAATTGAAACAACAGGAGAAATCTCAAATGTCCTCCCCCATTTCTGTACAAAATTCTGATTTGTACTTTGAATTTAAAAGGAAACATTAATAAAGCACTTGATTTTATTTGAGGTTTTAAAAAAGGTGGGATCATTTCTAGGAAGTTCTCATTTATCCAAAATCAAATAACTATAGAAGTAATGTCAGTGGATTGTATAAGCAAAAAGAGAAATTAAAAAACAACCATACCCCTAGGAACATTTATTTTAAAACCACTTCTTATGTATGTTATAGCATACAGATTTAGCTTAGTGTCTTCTATCAGCTTTCTTAGACATCCTTATTTGAGACCTGAATATCTCCTGTCATGTTAGTGCATAGTTTATCTGCATGTTATTTTTTCATCTTTATGATTCAGCTCTAGGAATAAAGACCAGTAACTCAAGTCAAAAACAACTTCTTTTAGGTAACAAAATGTCTTTCAGTAAGAGTACTAAGAAGAAAACTCATTACTTTTTAATTACTATGTGGTGATTTTATCAATGTAATTTTCCTTTAGTGATATTTTGTCCAAATGCTGATATTTTCAGTGCTACTATTATGTTATTTCTTAGCTCATTTAATTTTTAAAATATATTCATTTCATCTTAATATTTTTTAGCGCATCACTAAATGACCCTCATCAATGTTTTTAAAATGAGATTGTTATTCCTCATAGCAGATACTGACATTTTGGCTAAATTTGTGATTTTCTGCTGTGTACAATTTTAACCTTATTTTTCTATACCACAAAAATGATCTTTGAAATTTTAAGCTTTCTTTTCTTTTCTTTTTTTTTTTCCTACACAGGGGATTAAAAAGTAGAGTCAAATGAGAGGACAAGCAGTTTTTCTTTTGTCCTTAACTTGAATGTGAAATCTTAATTTAATAATAGATAAGAGTTTATCCTGTTTATCCACTCAGGGGGGATCTGGATACACTTTGGTTTATTTCTGGTTTGAAAAATATTCAGACTGGGTCATTTGTAATTATAACAAAGAGGTATGATCCTTTTTCCTTTGGGTCCATTGAACTAGACCCTTGGTCTTACCTAAGGAAAATGCCAATTTTTCTGGGTGGTCTATTAGATAGCCTATTCAATTCAATTTAAGATTCGGAATGGACCAAGATTCTTTTAGACTTCTTATCCACCATACCTGTGGACTTCGTTGCCTTCCCATAGGCGTCTGGGATAGCACTGAGTTGGTCTCTAAATATTCTTTTCATCTTGATTAAGAGTTGGAGTACACAAAGTTACTTTAAAAATAAACAGATCAAGTTCTGGGTTTTTTTTTTTAATGTCTGTATAAACCTCAGCTGATGGCCAGTTTTACGTGTAACTTTGGTGAACAAAAGTTGATTAGAACAAGATAGTTTAGACAAACCTTTGGAGCTTATTGTAAAGGAATTTTGAATATTGAATGTATGTCATTTTTAATAGAGTATTCTAATATATGAGGTGGGTTTTGTTTTGTTTTTATTTTTCTTAGGGGAGTTACGATGGATGTAGGTATGACAAAGTTTGAGACCAAGACCAAAGTTATTACATTAATGGATGCTCCAGGCCATAAGGACTTCATTCCAAATATGATTACAGGAGCTGCCCAGGTAATAAAAAAATTGTTAACTTTATTTTGTTGATGTCATATGTAATATTGTGATTATGAATTTAAAATTAAAGGTCATTTAGCTTTAAATTTTACTTCAGGAAGAAAAAGATTAGATTATAATAATAGCCCTTTTCGTTAACTTGTTTTATCTATACTTAGCAAACACTTTTCTATTGTTTTTGTTGTTTTTATACAGATAAAAATAATGGCAAAATAACAGACATACTTCTGTTTATATTTTGATGGTAGATTTGGGAGTTGTTTTCATGTCAGCATTTAATTTCCACACTCTGACACCCTCTCTCCCCAAAAACTTAACCATTTAAAAATAATTAACTCAATGTTAAAATTAATTTAAAATATTTTTATATTGAATTTTAAATATTTAAAGAGATGACAAGCATCTCTTGTCATGTTGGCAAAGAATGGGAAACTGAGAGGTTTGCCAATCATTTGGAGAATGACTGAACAAGTTATGACAAATGAAGGCGATAGAATAGTATTGTTTGGAAGGAAACGGTCATATGTAGGAAACCTGAGAAAATTTCCATAAACTGTTGCAGTGAAGTGAGCAGAATCAGGAGAACAATTTATACAATAGCAACAATATTCGTAAAGATAACTTTGAAAGACTTAGGAACTCTGATCAACACAATGACCACCTCCAGTTCCAGAGGACTCGTGATGACACGTGCTACCTGTTTCCAGATACAGATGATGAACTGAGAATGCAGATTGAAGCATATTTTTTTGGACTTGGCTACTGTGGGAATTTGTTTTTCCTGATTATGTGGTTTTGTAATGAGTTTTGTTTTTCTTGCTTTCTCGGTAGGGATATGGTAGAGATGAGAGGAGAAGAATTTGAACCTGAAAATAAAATAGAATTTAAAAAAGTAAAACTATACTAGAAAAAAGTATTTGTAAGAAATGAAGTAAGAGGCAAACCATGGAATTATAAGTGAAATAAAAGGACTGGAGAAAAGAATTGAAAGGACAATACAGAGTTTGTAAGAGAATATCTTGCTCAGGTTATAGACTCCCAAAAAATTAGAATAGACCTAACTGAACTTGATGACTCTATAAAACAACTGAAAATATTAGAATAAAACCAAAAGGTTGAAATAGTGGAACAGAATTCATGTTATCTACTATTAAAAATAAATGACCTGGGAATCAGGTAGAAAAATGATTTAAGAATCATTGGATTCTCTGAGAATCATGACCAAAACCAACAAATCTGGATACCATAGTTCAAGAAATCATCAGTGAAAACTGCCCAGATATATTAGAACCAGAGAACAAAGTGAAAATTGAACCCACTAGTTACTTCCTTAAAATCTGGAAATTAAAACTCCCCAAAATATCATAGTCCAAACCCAGAGCTTGAAGATTGAAGAAAAAATATGCTAACAGAAAGAAAGAGTTCAAGTATCATAGAACCACTATTAGAGTCACATAAGACCTATATTATTAAAGGAACAAAAATCTTGGAATATAATATTCCAAAAAAAATGAAGGAAGAACCAAGCAAAACTGACTTTTATCTTCCTAGGGGGAATCAGAAGGAAAGAAATGGTAAGAATAAGCTGAGAATAACAAAATATTTATATTTCTTAAAAGTTTAAATGAAATTTCCTTACAGGAAACAGGAGAGAATTTACAATTTCCAGTTAGTATGAAAACTATCTCAAGGATTGAGACAATGAAGATGTAAATAATTCCATGTTTCATGTACCTAAATGTTGTTTCTTTTTTGGTGAAATCATATCGAACACATATACATATGTAAATGGTTGTATTAGAGTGTATAGGCAAAAATCTAACCTTTGACAATTTGAGAAATTGATGATAATCATAGATATTGTGCCTTACCCAAGGCTATGTTGTTAGTTTATGGATATCCAGAGCCAGGACTAGAACTGAGACTCCTAATCTGTATCTCTTTCCACTATATCACAGTACCTTAAGAGATACATTTTCAGTTTTCTAGCAGGCATCAGAGGCTCTGGATTTAGACAGAACAATGGTTCAGAGGTAAATAGAAATGATTGGATAGGTTGCCAAGGATAATTTTAAAAGAGAAAAGTCAGTTCAAGGAAAATTGAGTACTGTAGTATCAAAGAATCATAGTATCTAAGAGAAAACAGGTACCTCAGAGGTCAGTGTAATCTAACATGTACTTCAGCCAGAATCTCCTCTGTTACCTCCAGCAAGGGGTCATTCAGCCTTTGCTTGGAACATTAAGCAGCTCACTCTACTTTTTAATAGCTCTAATTGCCTAATATATTACTCAATATAATATTATTATAATTTATAATAATCAGTAAGGGATGATGACTGAACATGTGATTTAATTGATCCAGGGAACTCCTAAATTAGGAGAATCCTTCTATTAATGTAAATAGGCACTTTGCCTACAATTTAGTTTCAAGAGAGTTTCCTAGAACACTGAGAAGTTAAGTGACTTGCCTAGGGTCACAGCCAGTCTGTGTCAGAAGCAAGACTGGAACCCAGATCTTGTTAGTTCTAGGGCCAACTTTATTATGATATATAACTTGCCTCTTTGTGTCCTACAGCTGTTGCTTCTATATCTGCCCTTTGGAACCAAACCCTCTTGCACATAATAACCTTCTGAATTTTTTGATGCTTAACATAGCTTCCAAAAGTTTTCTCCAGACTAAGTATTTCTTTTTATTTCTTCATATTTAATTTCGTCAATTCTATCATAACTGATAGAATTTTGTAGAAGGGACCCCAGAGGCCTTTTGGTCCATTTTATTCCTGAACAAAAGCTACCTTGGGACATTATGTGACAGTTCTTGACATATAGAATGTGCTTAATGAATGCTTTTTCATTCATTCATTCCAGACCATCACTTAATGCAAATATTTTTTTTCTAATCAATGCTTTCTCTTATTCTAATTGCATTGATTTTATTCATACCTAAGCTTTTCATTTTTATCTTTTGTAATTTCACCTATCCCTGGTTTGGTTAAGAATTTTTGCCTTCAATATCACTTGTGAAAGTTTAGTTGTTCTAACTCTTAACACCACCATCCTCCCAGTCACCCAGGCTTAAAACCTGGTTGTTATCCTCAATTTCCCACTCTCACCTCCCAACCCCCTTCCCCATAGCCAAGCTGTTACTAAGTCCTGTTGATTCAGCCTTCTCTCATGTATACACCTTTCTCTCCTGGCACCGCCACATTGGTGTAGGATTTTATCACCTTATACCTGGACTACTATAGTAGCCTTCTGGTTGGTCTCCATGCCTCAGGTCTCTTTCCCCACTTCAATCCGTCTTTCTTACCCTGCTGTCAAATTGAACTTCCTAAGGTTTAGGTCTGACCATGTCCATTCCCCCATCCCATTCAGTAAACTCCAGTGGGCTCCTGTCGACTCCAGGAACAAATAAAAAGTCCTCTGCAATTCAAAGCCCTTCATGACCTGACCCACCTCTGTCTTTCCAATCTTTTTACATCATACTCTTTCCCCTATACCCTCTCCCCAGTATCCTCTGCATTCTGTACAATATTCTCCATCTCCAGACTACTTGCATTTTCATTGGCTGCCTTCTATGCCTGGAATTTTCTCCTTCTTTACTTCCCTGGCTTCCTTCAAATCCTAGCTAAAATCCTACTTTCTATGAAAAAAAGCCTTTCCTTATCCACCTTATTGCTATTGCCTCCCTCATTGATTATCTCTATTTCTTGTTTGTACATAATTGTTTGCTTCTTGTCTCCCTGATTTTGTGTTGTTTGTTCTTATGTGTTGTCTCCCTCAGTTGGATCTCCTTACAAGCAGGGACTGTTTTTGCTTTTCTTTGTGTCCCTAGCACTTACTATAGTGAATGAATGACTAATCTCATTCCCTCCTATTTTTTTTTTTGTGATGTTATCATTTGTATTCAGATTGCATGTCCATGTTTATTATTTTACATTGTGTGTGATATTTATCTAAAACTAATTTCTGCCAAATAACTTTTCAGTTATCCCAGTAGTTCTTGTTAATATGGAATTCTTCCCCAAGAAATTTATGTTTTTGGGTTTATTGATGTGGCTTTTCAAAAAACTTATGACTTTCCTTCCTCTTCTTCAGGCTGATGTTGCTGTTTTAGTTGTAGATGCCAGCAGGGGGGAATTTGAAGCTGGGTTTGAGACTGGAGGACAGACACGAGAACATGGACTCTTGGTTCGCTCTCTTGGAGTAACACAGCTGGCTGTTGCAGTTAATAAAATGGATCAGGTAGTCGATAGCTTTTTTTCATGTGAGTTCTTTTAATCCTTGCTATTAATTCTACAAGAAAAAAAAACCCAGACTATTATTCCTTCTTAATCTGTCTTTGCTCATTATCTCAATTGAAAATGTATAAAAATGTTTCCTTTTTTCCTGACTCCTCAGTGTGTATGTCAGCGAGGCTATCATTTAACTCATATATAACCTCAGCTTGGATTGAGGGCCATTTTTTAATATTTAGGACTCTTCACCCCACCCCTACCCCCCCATTCATTGGTATTCTCTGGTCCTTTATCTTTAACTAACATTTGATATTTTTTCATGGATGCTTAGCATGGTGTTAAAAATTTCCATGAAAATATGGAGGAAATGATTTTTAACTCCTCACTGGAGTAAGATCAGATTTTCTGACCTCTGTCCCTAATATTCTCAATTATATTTTATTAAGATATTTTGTAATTTACTTGTGAAAGTATTCTTAAAATATATTTTTTTCATGGTATGTTACATCAGGTTAATTGGCAACAGGAAAGATTTCAAGAGATTATTGACAAACTAGGACACTTCCTTAAGCAGGCTGGTTTTAAGGTAAGGTACCTTTTAAACTTTGGGGGTTATTTTTCTTTATAGCATAGTGAGTTTATATTCGCCACTGCTGTAATAGAGAAGTGCTTATAATAATTATCATTAAGCAAGTTGCTAAATAATGCTTATTTTTTTATAGAAAATTGAGAGGACTTTTTGATGGCAATTCATGATCAGGTCATTTCCACCCTAAGATATACAGGTAATCCCATAAGAATCCTGGACTTACTGATCAATACAGCTTAAGCAGGAAGGCAGTATAAATTGTACAGTATATCACTGCAGGCTGCAGACATTTAGTATCTACCGAGTATCTGGTCCAAGTAGCTAGAATTATACACCAGAAGCTCTGTCTTTCTTGAACTAACAAAGCATAAATCCCTGAGAATTCAACAAACTAAGCTTCAATAAATCTAGACCAATATATATTTAAAACTATATAGAGAGCCAACAGAAGAAATCAAAATCTTGTGGGAGTAAAATAAAGTATGTGTTAATCTGTATTGCCTTTTCTATCTCCTTTGGGAGTTGTCCTAAAGATTCTTTCACTGAGGCTATATAGCAGAAGAATTTATATTCAACTATAAAAAGCAGTTAATTTTTGATTTTTTTTTGATTTGCTTATACAATATTTTAAAAAACATTAAATATTTTTAAAAACATGCTAGTTGACTAATTGTTCAATAATTACATATATCAACTTGTCTCAGGACTATTTCAATTTGAATTTTATCAAAAAAGATGAGAAGAATGAAATGACTAATGATGACAATACTATGCTTTCAATACAGTGTTTTATAAAAATTTAATTTTTTTATATTTTTCATTTAATAACATTTTCTTTTCTTCTCACTTCTCCCCATTCCCATTGTACCAAAAGGAAAAAGAAAAATCCCCATAACAGATATGTGTAGTCAAGGGAAGTAGATTGCCTCATTAGACATGTCCAGAAATGTATGTCTCAGTATCCATTTTTATCCATTGTCACTGTATATATTGTTTTCCTTCTTCTACACATTTCACTGCATGGATTCATACAAGTCTTCCTAATTTCTTCTGAAACTGTCTGTTTTTTCATTTCTTATGACTCAGTAATATTCCATTATATTCCTGTACCATGATTTGTTCAGTTATTGCCCAATAGATAGGCACCCAGTTAGGATCCAGTATTTTTGCTGCTACAAAAAGAGCTGTGCTAAATATTTTTATAGATATGAATTCTTTTCCATTTTCTTTGATCTCTTTAGGGAATGTGCCTAGTAAGTTATATTGCTGGGTCAGAAGATATGCACAGTTTAGTGAACTTGGATGATTTTTCCAAATATCTTTCTAGAATGACTGGACAAATTTATAAGTCCACCAATAGTGCTTCAGTATTTTCCCATAGTCTGCAATGTTTTTGTTACATTTATATGTATTATATAATTTTATTTCTGAATTTTTTTTGAGTTTTACAGGACAGGTGGTGTCCTGATGTATCCTCACTTTACAGATGAGGAAGCTGAAGCTTGAAAAGATTATGACTTTCCTTTGTTATGTGACTGACATAAGATTTTTAAGTGGCAGATTTAGGGTGAAAACCCAGGTCTTCAGGTCAGTCTTCTAAGTATTGTTCCACATTACCTTTCTTTAAAAAAGGAAGCAATATGTACAAGGCTAAAAAAAAAAAAAAAAAAAGCCCTAGCATTTCAAGATTAATAAAAGTATATCCTGTTTAATATTCAACAGAAGAAAATTTGCTCTTTTAATGGCCTTCCCTAAGCCTCTCAACTGTAAGAGTATCTCTTCCCACCCACTCCTTACTACACTTTCATACCGTAATTAAATTATAGTTTTTTGTGCATTGTTTTCCCTACTAAACTGTAAGACCTGAAAAGAATATAGGATACAGCTTATTCTAATTACAGTGTTTAGTACAATGATTTATACATAACAGGTGCTTGGTAAATATGGAAAGAATGAAGGAAACTTGGGCTGATCCTTTTATTTTTATGAATCCCCCCTTGTGACAGCAAACAAGTTAAGCAAAACTAACCCATACAGTTACTACATGTTACAATATGTACAACATTTTACCCTTTCTGTTAAGAGGAGGGCAGTATGTTTTGTTATGACCAAAATTGGATATTGCATTAACTCAGAGTTTAAATTCCTTTAGTGTTCTTTTTATTTAAATCAAGGTAGTTGTGTATATTTTTCTTCTGGTTCTCCTTATTTCGCTGTTCATCAGTCCATGCACTTCTTCCTATGTATCTTTGTATTTCTCATATTCATTTTATACTGCAAAAATTTAATTTTGTTTGCAAACTGTAATTTGTTCACTCATTAACTTAGGAGTAATCCCTTTGTTCCTAGTTCTTTGTAATTTAAAATAAAGTGTGGCTATGAATATTTTTATATTTTCAACTTCTCTTTCAATTAATCTGAACTCCTCAGGGTATATGCCAAATACTTTATTTGGGGATTATTTGGGGAAAAATTAGAAATGGTTTATTTTTATCGAATAATTCCAAAATATTCCCAAAAATGGGTGACCTAATCCATAGCACCAGCAGAACAGTAGCATTTCAGTATGATTTTGGTCCCACAGTTCCTCCAAAACTGATTATCCCTTCTCTCTCTCACCCCTCCCCTTTTTTTTTTCATCTTGCCTGTTTGCTCAGTATGAGATGAAGTCTTAGAGGGTTTTTTTAAATTTGTAATTAAGGATTCATCTCCTACCTCTAGTTGTTAATACTTTGCTCCTCCTGTTGTTTCCCCTCAAAAAAATTTTTAAAAAAATTATTTGACCTATTTACATTCAGGTTCCTTATTTGTAGTTCACTGTGGTAAATGATATGATATGCTACTCTAAACGTTATTTTTGCAAAGCTGCTTTCCAGTTCTCTCCATAGTTCTTAAATAGGGTATCCATTTCCTGTAATTTGTGTTCTTTGGTTTATCAAAAACTAGACTACTGTTTATCTGTTTCAGTTAACTACTTTTCTACTTTTTACTTTATATCAAATAGTTTTATAATAACTAACTTATGTTTTTGTTTCTGGTATGCTGTGGCCCTTTCATTTCTGTTTTTCCATTGTTGCTCTTGAGATTCTTGACCTTTTGTTTCCTCGAAGTGAGTTTTGTTTATTTTGTCTATTAAAAAGTATCTTCTTGATAGTATGTTGCAGTAATGTGGTCTGCTCTCTTAAAGTATTTTGCATTTTGTGTTCTAATCCATATCTGTCATTGGTCTTTTCCAATGTTTTTTACATTTTATGTTTTTGGTTTCATTTAAAATAATTGCTGTTAGAATCTACTTCTAGCATCCTTCTTTTCTTCTTCCTTCTGTATCTGCTTTTTTTTTTCCTCTTTCAGACTTTTGGTATCCTCCACTCTCTCCACACTTTGGTTCTCCACTCTGGTCCTAAAATTTTATTTCTTGGAAGGATTTAATAGATTTAGTCTATTAATATGATGAAGCTTAGAGTATTAGCTCTTCTAGGCAAATTTACATTTTGATTGATTGAAAAAAAAAGCCTGAGTAAAGTTGTAAATATGGAATTTCAGGTTTCTATAAGTAGAGGGGGAGGGTAGCAAGAGTTTTTTGATTCATTTCCTAGCCTTAAGTCTCTTCCCAAGTTAGTCCATTCTCCAACTCAGGTATTATATTGATCTTCTTAAAGCACAGGCTTAATCATGTCAGATTTCTCCCTGTACTGGTCAATAAACTTCAGACTTCTCTTTTCTCCAAAATGAAATATAAAATCTTGTTTTTTACTCAAAACCCTTCATCACCTGGCATCTTCCTACTTACCTAGTGTTCTTACACCTTGCTCCCCTTTACATAGTCTTCATGAAGCATAAATTTGAAGCATGTATGTGGCAGACACTTTGCTAAGCACTTGGGACACACATACACACACACACACACACATCAAAGCAAGCCCTACTTTCAAGGAGTCTACTGGGAGAGATAACATGTTAACAACTGTGTACAAACATATACATACATATGTTCAAGCATGCTCAACTTTTCATGATCTCATTTGTGCTTTTTCTTGGCAAAGAATATTATGTATATACATATATGTGTGTATATGTATGTGTGTAGATACACACATACATATATGCCTACATATGTATATATTGGATACATTGGCAGTAATCATTTTACTAGTACTAATATATTTCAAAATGCCCACAGTTGGGAAATGTAGTATCCCATATGAGAAGTAGCAGGGAGGCCAGCCTCAACTGGTTGAAGAATATGTGGAAGGGATTAAGGTGGAAGAAAACTGGAGAGGTAGGATGGGGCCAAGTTATGAAGTGCTTTGAATGCCAAACAAAATTTTATATTTGATCCTGGAAATAATAAAACTGTGTACTTTTTTTTAAGTTGTGTAGTGGGGATGAAATAAAAATTTGTCCCTCCACTTATCTCAGACCCTCTTTCCACCTACAAGAAAATTTTGAGAAAACAAAAATTATTTTAATTTTTTTTCTCCCCTGGTAGACTACCTCTTAAATTGGTTAGATAGTACAGAACATATGTACAGGGTTCAGAGGAAGTAAGAAAGGTAATTAAAGGATGAAAAAAGAATGGATTTTGAGAGAAAGTTAAATGATTTAGCTTATTTACCCTGAATCAGGATTCTGGCATGGAAAACCACATAAGCCTTCAAATACATGCATTTACTATCTGCAGATTATATATAGTACATTTTATTTCCTTTTTTTGGTTAATATGTGTTCCTCTCATATCCTTTGCTGATGTCCTCATATCTGTTTATTCTTACCAAACATAATCTGTCAGTTGTCAATTGTTAAATACCTACTGTATGCATATGAACTTGCCAGATGATATCTAGGTCTGCCTAGACTTACATTTGCATCAGTGGAATTATAAACCTTGGCATGGATTGAAAGTGAACAGACAGGTATGATCAAGAAGTTAGTGAATCTATACACACTTACTAAGAGCCTATCATGTTCCACCAACTGTGCTAGTTTCTTAGGGGTGCAAACTTGAAAGTAAAATAGTCTCTGCCATGAGCTAAGTAGGTGGCTCAGTGGATACAGCACCAGGCCTGGAGTCAGAAAGACATGAATTTAAATGTGCCTTCATTAGCTGTGTGACCCTGGCCAAGTCACTTAACCCTCTTTACCTCAGTTACCTCGGTATAAAATGAGCTTGAGAAGGAAATGGCAAACAACTCCAGTTTCTTTGCCAAGAAAGCCTCAAAAGGGGTCATGAAGAGTCAGATACAATTGAACAACAATGAAGTCTTGCTTTAAAAGCTTATGTTCTATTGGAAGATACAAGAAGTCTCCAGATAAGTACAGTCAATAGAAACAAAAGATCTCTTGAAGGAAGTGGAACTTGAATGAAGTCAGTCTGCATCATTACAACAACTTGGTGAAAACATGACTTCTTTTTTTCAGTTCACAAAAATATGTTCTTGTGAATTTCCCAAATAAATATTCTCATTTAAAAAAACTTTTTTTGTGTTCTTATCTGGATTAACAAGCACAGACATTTCTATATGCAAAGAACAGAAAAAGAGGACTGTATGAGAAACTGAATGTTACATACAGTTTGATTTCTTTATTCTTAAGTATTTAATAAATTCCAGGACAACTACGTAACACAGTTAATATAGCACCAGATCTGGTGTCAGGAAGACTCATTTTCCTGAGTTCAAATCCAACCTCAGACACTTAATCAGCTGTGTGATCCTTCACAAGTCATTTAACCCTGTCTGCCTCAGTTTCCTCATCTGTAAAATGAGCTGAAGAAGGAAATGGCAAACCATTCCAGCATCTTTGCAAAGAAAACCCCAAATGAGATCACAGAGATTCAGATATGATTGAAACAAATGAACAACAATAATATAAGTTGAACATAGTTCTAAAGCTCTCCAGCTTATCTGTCTCCCTCTGAACTTCCTTCTGTTTTCATTATATATTTTAAAAAATGCTTCACTGATTCCTTTTTCTTCCTTTTTTCTTCTTTGGAATCATTATCTCTAACCTCTCTTGTTCAGTCCTCTATCTGTTTCACCAAGCTACTTCTCTGCATAGCTTAGAAAGGATACTACAACATGTTGCCAAGTAAGAAACTGAAATCGTTTTATGGACATTTTTCAATGTACAGTTATGCATGATTATTTGAAATAGTTTTTAGTTGATTGCAGTTCCTGTCAATAGTGAGGTAAATTAAATCATTGCTCTTTGAAGCAGTTTGATTCTCTCAGGGAATGGAAATGCAGTGCAGGAAGATTTTTCCCCATAGTGTAAAAAAGGACTCAGGCAGTTTCTCACTGTTTATCAAAATTGAAAAGCCTTCTATTCCCATTAATTCTATCCTACTCACTTCTGCTATGAAAAGATATCTTACTGTTTCCCTCCCTCGCCCCCGAAAAGAAATTGTTTTATCATAATTTGTCTTCTTTGTAAATAGGAGAGTGATGTGGCCTTCATCCCTACAAGTGGTCTTAGTGGAGAAAACCTAATTACAAAATCTCAATCAAGTGAACTAACAAAATGGTATCAAGGAAAATGTTTGTTAGAACAAATTGGTAAGTAAAATTGCCTGATGGTATTTTCTGTATTGTTAATTGTTCAGAATTCTTTAATAAAAAGGGGTTTTTGTTTGTGTGTGTAGTAGAAATTTGATGTGATTATTAAGAAGGAAAGCAGTATTTAAATTAAAACTTTGATATCTTTAAGTCTTTATCTTTTTTTCCCTCAGATTCTTTCAAGCCTCCACAAAGATCTATTGAAAAACCTTTTAGATTATGTGTATCTGATGTTTTTAAAGGTAAGTAATATGATATTTTTCAGAGTTTGGTCATTTTCTCATAATGTAGGCATATTACTTCCTAAAATGCTTGTAACTTTATTAAAATTTTACTATAGATGTGAAAACACTAAAATAATAAAAAATAAAATAATCATTGCCCTACATTGTCATTAGAAATATGCTTCTGTTCTCTGTAGATAGCAAACTGAGAATGAAAGCTTGAACTTTGCTTTTGAAATAATTGATAAATCTTTTAGAGAGTCAGCTTTCCCCAGAATGTAATGTGGTCTGATGATGCTTTGTGGTGTCTTGCTGTCCTGAAAGAAAAAATTTTCCAAATTCAGAGGTTTTTTCTTTCCTTGTTATTTCATATATTGCATATATTTATATACACTAGGGCTCAGATTGAATCATAGTTTGCATTATTATTATACTGGTATTGTGGGAATTATCTTAGAAAATACTTAGTTGGTCATTATAGAAATGTTAATTTGAGTATAGTGTCTTGGTAATAAAAAGCAAGAATTGTAGAGAGATTAATCGATTATTTCATGAGTATGTAGTTATTCAGGCTATGGCTTAAATTGAACTTGGCTCCCAATGTATTTCTTTAGCTTTTAGAAGATACTGTTGTTTTCCATTTTAAAATATTCATTGAGTATTTATTGTGCACAAGCTGTGCTGAATACAGTGTAGACGAGAACACCAAGTATATGATACTACCCCTGCTGTGAACCTCAAAAACTTGCACTTTAATTATGTGTTGTAATATTTGTTGTCATCTTATTAAAACTTAAAAGCCCAGTGTTGATCCCTAGCAGCATTCTACACCAAAAAATTAAACAGATGGTTTGTAAGTACTTAAAAAAGATTGTAGGGACAAGGAGCCAATATAGCGTCAACTAAGTAAAAATCATGCTATACCAAATATAATTTCCTTTATTGATTCACAGTAGTATCAAAAACCAGGCTGCTCGACTGAAGTAAACAGGGGATATTGAACAGCAATAAATAGAAAGTTTTTTATATAATTTGAAACAGTTTTATGATTACAGGGTTCAGCGTTCTGGCTTGTTGGAATTTCATGTGAAAAAGTGCTGGGAATTTTATCTGACCAAAAGCTCAGAATGAGGCAGTATGCTTAATCTAAAAGAAAGTTAATCCAGCCTTACATTCAGGGAAGTATAGTATTTCAGTCTTGGGAATATTGTTTTCCTTTCTTAGCACTAAGTTTGATAGTGTATCTACAGAATTACTAGTCGGAAGGCAGTTCCGACACCAAACCTGGACAAGAATCACCTCTACACCATGCTTACTTACAAATTGTGATTTGAGTCTTTGCAAAGACCTCAAATAAGGGAAGTTTGGAATATCCCAAGCCAATCCACTCCACTTTGTAAAACTCAAATTGTTAGGAAGTTTTCTTTTAAAATTGGCCTAAATTTATATCTTTGCATATGTTCAAAGTAGATCAGATAAGAAAATTAGGCGATTGGAAACCATGAATGATTGAAGGAGCTTCTAATGCTTAATTTTGAATGAAAAGGCTAAGAAGGGATGTGATAATTTTTTTCTTTTGAATATTTGAAGGGCTAGCAGGTGAAAAAGGAAACTTGTTTTATGTTGTTCCATAGGATAGAACCAGAATCAGTAAACCAAAATTAAAAAGAAGTAGACTTTTGCACAGTACAAAGAACAGTTTAGTAACAAGTAGACAGACCTGGCCAGCAGTGGAATGAACCACCCTGTAAATTAGTAGTAATGGTAAGAGCCAGCTTTATATAGTGCCTTAAGGTTTGCAAAGGACTTAATATTTATTTTCTCATTGGGTCCTCACAACAACTCTTTTAGGTAGGTACTATTATGCATATTTTACAGATGAGAGAGGTTAAATGATTTGCTGAGTGTCACACAATGAATGTCTGAGGTAGAATTTGAACTCAGGACAGATATGTCACTATATTCATTATGCTGCCTTCCTATTTTTAGAAGAGAGCAATCAGAAACTGAATAGCTATCTAATATGGAAAGGTAAAGAAAGATTCCTCCATTAGGACAAAAATGAGACTAGGTGACCTTCAAGGTCCCTTTCAATTTTAAGAGTCCATGTTTTTGTATTCACAGTTAGAAAAATAATGGAACCAATTTTGTTCTTTGCTCCATGTTTTTATTGTCATCCACAGTGAGTACTTGATCATCCTGTAGTAATGCTCATGTGAGAAGCTGTTCCACAGTCTCCTCTCTATTTCTGTGTAGACTTAAATAATTGTAATTAATGTCTCCAGGAGCCTTCATTTGTTTTTGGAAGAAATAGATGAGGGCATGATTCCTATTTAAAATATAACCTGAAAGTATAAATTCACACTTTCATAGTGTAGGTTATCCTTTGCTTGTATTTCACAACCAACGTCTTCTACTGAAGACTGAAATTGCCTTTCTGCTACAGCTGTGTGTCTTCCTGTTCAGGTAATTGTGGAGTTGCATCTGTCATTTTATAACCACTCTTTGAAACTACATGTACATGGAAGGCTAACTATATTAAGAAGGAAATCTATGTCAGATAAATGAGATAGAAATCTGAAAGTATAATTTGAATTTTTTAAACTAATGTTTTAGTTATTGTTTGCATTATTGCTGAGTTTTAAAATGCCAAAATTTGAGCAGAAAAGGTGAATATATCTAATATATTTCCTATGGATTGTTTTAAGGGATTATTAAATGGCAAACCTTTAAATAATGGGTAATAGAATCTAGAACTTGGGGCACTTTCAGGGCCAAAGAGGTTGTGACTTGCACCAGAGGTTCAGTGATTCAGTGGCAGATTACCTAGAACCTAGAACCCAGGTTTCTTGTTTTCTAATGTAATGTTCTCTTCTCCAGACCAGCCTTCCCCAAAGTTCAATGTATATTAGTTTGCAATGACTTGTCACTTATTTTGCAATAAATAATTTTACTTGGCTTTAGTAGGGATTAAATGATATGTTCAGTTGAGTGATTTATTTGGAAGAGGGAGGTTTGGATATCATATATACATACATACAAACACACATATCTGTATGTATGTGTACGTATATATGTGTATTATATACATACATATATGTGTATTGTATATACATAACGTACACACACATATATATACACACATACATAGAGAGAACCAGTTAAAATAACATAGAGACAATCAAAAGGAAAGAAACATGAACTAGTCTAAATTACAGAATTGTGATCTTCATAGAATAACATATTCAGCCCTTATTTAGTAACTCTTTCAAGAAATTTCTCAGTGAAATTCAAACAACAAGGAAATTCGTCATATAAACAAAAGTTCAAAATGTTTGGATAATTTAAAATTAACATTATGTATCTGATTATACTTGAAGTTGAACTGTTATTTTGCTCTGACTAAGAAAATCCAAAAAACTGAGTAGAATACATATAACATAGGAAGACTTCAAATAAAATTTGAATGCTTTGAAGATTACTTTGAAATATGAATAATTTCTTTTGAGCTCCATAAATTCGTAGGTGATGGGAACATAGACTTAACAAATTAGAATTATAAAGGAGTCTTAAAAGTCATCTAGTTCAACCTTATCTAATTAAGTAATAGAATATTACCGATACTATAGGATATAAATCATTTTAAAATGTTGACCTTTTACAGATCAAGGATCTGGATTCTGTGTGACTGGTAAAATTGAAGCTGGTTATATACAGACTGGTGACCGACTGCTAGCTATGCCTCCTAATGAAACTTGTACTACAAAAGGTATGCATCTCTGTGCAGAGCTTTCTATGGCTAAATGTTGAGAAGGCAGATTCTGTATAGCAAATTATTGACCAAAGAGTAAACAACCAGTTACTGAAATTGTAACTGATTGTCAAAATGATACTAACTGTTGAAGTTAAATTGAGAAAACATTAAACGAATTTCTTCTGATGTGACTGTATGGTAAATGTCTGTGTGGCTTTATAATTGTGTCAGGATTTTCTGTAACACTGATTTCAACAGCCTGTGTAAGAGGCAATTTTCAGAAATATGAAGTTCTCCCAAGTCATTTTAAACTAATTTTGTGAATTGTATTCATACCTCACTCCTGACTCCCAATGACAAAGACAGCTTATTACACTTCATTGTTTTAGTTACTGTAATAACAGCTTTGAAATATGTTTAATAGATTTTGTTTAGAGGGTTTGGTTTTAAGTTATAAAACTTTTTGCTAGATGATAGATATGTTATAAGTGAGTATCAACTTCTTGCTCTCCCTTTAAGGTTAGCATTAACTCCAAGAGTGTCTAATAATTTAAAGTATATTACTCTAGTTCCAGAATCCACCTTATTCCCTTAATTGCTTATTTAGTTATCAGTTTACCATATAGCTTTGCATAACACTATCTAAATATGCACAAAATTATTTTTAGATTCATAAATGTGTATATTTAATTGTATTCTCTCTTAGAAACCTTTAAGTTAAAGTAACAAATAGTAATAATGATAGCTAGCATTTATTTACCACTTTAAGGTTCAAAAAGTGCTTTCCATTTGTTATCTCATTTGATCCTTACAAGAGTTCCAAAGTCTTTGACTTTAGTACAGAAATAAGGTACTGAATTGGAATTGTTCATAACAGCTGTTAAGATGACTGTTATAGATGCTGAATTTAGAAAAGAGTTTTTTATCAGCATTTTCTTCTGCTTTTTATTCTTAAGGCATGTATTGTACACATGAACTAAATCTGAGTACTTGCTAAATTGGTTTTGTATTGTTGTGCATTTTGTTTTTCTTAAGTCATTCTATTTGATAACATATTCCATATATGTAGTTACTTAATATCAGCTTAAATAACAAAACTTAACATCCAGGAAGTTCTTAAGTGAAATTGACAAGATATAAAAATCAAAATTATACTTTTGTCCCATACTTCTTTTGCTGCAGTATTTTGTTATTCATAATGTTGAATGTCTGAAGTAGGAACAAAACTGAAATAGTTATGAGATTTGGAACTGTACCATAGAGTCCTAGAGGCCTTTAGAGATAGTTTAAAACTCTTCTCATTATCAATTATCTATAATTTTGTTTACTACCTTTTGCCTGAAGGTATCCTATGATTTGTTAAGGCAATGCAAGAGTTGCCTTAATAGAAGTTTGAATTTCCAGAAATCTGAAACTAAAAATCATTTAAAGACCAGTAGAGTAATTTGAATATGGCCTTGTTCTTTTTAACTCTTCATGCTTCTCTCCTTGCATTATGACGCTACTTTTAGGCTGAATGACTCTTAGGTAAATCTATTTTTCACATTTGAAGCAGGGATTTGACTGAATGATGAATCCAAAACTGTAGGGACCCTCACTACTTAACTGGACCACTGATTGAACTCATTTTTTTTTAAAAGTTGACTTAGAATGTAAAACAGTTTTTCTCCAAAAAGAGTAAATCCCACAAGTGAACCAATTTGAACTGGAATTAAGCCTGCTTTCCAAAATTGTTGACTTTTAAACTTTGCATTTTTTTCAAACCTCAACTGAACTTACATTTTATGTCATTCAACTTAATAGCTAATTCATTAAAAACATTTAAATTAATCTGTGACTTTTTTTAAAATTAATTTTTTTAAATGGAAGTCAGAAAGAGATAGTGTTGTATAGTAGGAACAGTACTGGATCTGTAGTTAGAAGACTTGAGTTCAAATTCTGATTCTATTACTAACTATCCTTTCAGATGTAGCTACTATTATTATTCCCATTTTACAGATGAGGAAATTAAGGGAGACAGTAGTTAAGACTTGCTTGGGATTACATAGTAATTGTCTAAGGCAGGATTTGAATTAAGCTTTTACTGACTCCAAGAACAGCACTCATGGCAATCCTTCAGGAGAAGGGAAAGTCAAATATGGAAGGTTTTGGCAGCTACCTCCAGCACTCTTGTATATGACAATTGGGTCTGATAGGCTATACTGGGGGTTTCCTGTTTTTGAATAGCCCCTGAACTAAGAATAATTTTGTAAATAAAATTTGGTTTTACTTTTTAAAATACAATAAAACTTTGTTTGCAAACGTAAAACCGTTGGGGGTGGTAAGGGATGTGGTCCAGAAATAAGAGGTCATTAGACTGTAGGCCATTGCTTGCCAACCACTACAGAGAAAAACCGAAAATGCATTGATTTTAGTCCCTTATTTCCAATCCTCAGTGAACCAGTAACACATGAATATAGAATTGTAGGACTATCAGCATGACAAGGGAATAAATGTCAGAACAATAAAGTCATGATATACATTTTTAGGAGAAAATGAAAGCATGAGTAGTAGCAGTGTTGAAGGTTTAAGCAGACTATCTTACCATGGAGAAACACATCCTCTCTGAATCAAGTTGTAAAGGTGGTGATTAGTATGAGAGAAATGTAAATGTCATTTATCTCAGTTGTCTGGAAACCCTTAACAAAATATTTTCTAAAGTCTGACTTGCAAAAATGAATTCAAATTACCTTGAAAATTGGCTGATGGGTTCAAAATAAAGGAAGATCATAAATGGCAAAAGCATTTCATTCTAACAAAGCACATGAAAAATGCCAAAGGAATTACTGTACTCATTAGCCTCATTTTTTGTATCTTCAGAAATGATCTAGGGGGTAAAGGTATGCTTTAAACCAACAGTGCTCATTTGTAAGATCTTCTGATTTATAACATTATCAGAAAAAAAAATTCTCAAGTTTACTTGAAAAACCAGTGATAGATGGTGAACTATTTGAGCTATGATGACCCTAGATACATCATCAATACATCATTCAGTATTTGATCTTCTGATACTTTTTGTATCCAAGTTCTCATCAATGTAAGCATTCCTGTTAACAGTGCAAGCCTTAATCTGTCCTCATTTTCTCAATCTTTGATTCAGCAAATCCTTACTGACTAGCTTCTGTGTACATTACACGGTGCTATTTGTTTGGGAGTTGGGAGATGAAGACATGGACGTGTTGGTAGGCAGTAGGGAAGCATCCTTTAGGGACACAAGTAGACGGTCAGAGAAGTGATAGATATGTGGAAAAAATGAGGATGACAAAGGGAGAAATCCACTGGAGAAGATTTGAAAGCATGGGATCAAATATGCATGTAGAGGGGTTTGCCTTGGCAAAGAGAAGGGACATTTTTCTTGTGAAACAAAGGTGAAGGATATAGTAGTGGTGGACTGAGTAACGTGAGATGTAGAAGAGGACAAGAATGAGCATATACAACAGTGAAGGAAAATGGCCTATTTTTCAGTGAAAAGTAACACAAAGTTTCACCTGTGGGGCTGGGGGAAGGGAGAACCATAGAAGGTTGAAGAGGGATGCAAAGGTTGGAAGAGTTGCTCTGGTGAGTGGGATAATGAATTGATTAGTGAAGAATTCCTTTGCCACAGTGAAGGGTCAATTGACACCATATAACATACATTTGTAGGGGGCCCAGTAAGCATGATTTCATGATTTTCTCTGTTTTGTTCAGCAGAATTTGAATACAAGTGAAGACAGCAAATTGTATGAGTGATCCAAGGCTAAGTGGGTACAATCTTCGATAGGATAAGTGAACTAGGGGCTTGAGAAAAGAAGACAGTGTTGAGATGAACAAGATGGGGAAGGGAGGAGTGCATGCTTTGGCAGGTTGATAACCTTGGAAGGAACTGAAAAGAGGAGAAAGCAGAGGTCACAGGGTGAGGAACAGGGTTAGGGGATTCAGGGCAGAGGGAGAGAGGGAATGAGAACATTTTATGATCAGAGAAAGGCATTTCCTTTATCTTGCTTTGGGCAATCACATCACATCTCTTGGTGTCACTTTCCTAAAACCTTGCCAAGAAAGATTAAACTAGCTCTCTAAGGTCCTTGATAGATCTAGATACTATGAACTTTTCTAAAGTATCATACCTATGTTTATCCCTAATTTAAAGTTCTGGTTATGAAAGATTTGATATGTAAATGATATCTCCCTGCATAAGGACCACCTGCTGACATGTGGTCAGTCAGAAAGGCCTCTAAATAATTAAATGATATTGTAACATAATCATATCTGGATAATTAAAAGATGTTATTTTTCTCTAAAACTTTTCATATTGTTAATTATACTTTGTAGTATGTGTCCTACAACCAAACTTGTCTGAACCACTATGCCAGGTTGCTGGTCCACATATGAAATATAATTTAACCCTCCCTCTCCCCCTTCCTGAGTGCTGCATAACAAAGATATAACTTTTGTTGTTTAGAAATTAAGTTAATAAAGCTTTATAATTTAGTGACTATAAATGGTTAGAAATCATTCCATTGAAAAATATAGTTTCAGTTGGAATAACTGCCTTTAGAAAGAGAATGGTGAATGAAAAGTTTAACCAAAGTCGAGTAGATATTGTTAAATTTATAGATACTTTTCTCTTAACAGATTTGTGCTTTATGTAATACATTTAAAGTTGCTTCCAGTCACATAAAAATGAAACACGAAAAAATACTAAAAAAGTATGTTGTTTTCTATGTCTCCTCTGGACAAGAGGATGTTCTCAGCCTATGAAATTCCAACTCCAATTTCTTTAAATTATGATATTAGTGGATGTTGTTGTGTCTGGTTTACCAGTGATTCCACCAGACTTTCGATTAGCCCTCATCACCAAACTTGCTTTTTCCCTGGCTTGATACACTCTTGCCTCTACTGTCTGCCAAACAGCAGAAGAGTCTGTGAGGAAGGTACAGAAAAGAACTTAGGGGCAATATTAATCATGAAATTTAATTTTAAAATTCTTCAGGATGTTATACAAATAAGCTTTTATAATGTACTTTTCTAGTTGTTTTCTTCCTACTACTGAATATATGTCTGAGGGAAATTTCAAGGCAGGCTATTTATCTATTGTTTTCAGAAACTTCTGAAAAATGATATGCTGTATCTTTGTATGACAGACAAAATGTAATTCTACCTTATTTTGCAATGTAAGTCTCTTTTTGTCTTCAGAAAAGATGGTGAAGAACTGTTGACCGTTCCCCAGAAAACTTGAACTTGAAATCTTTATGAAATAAGGAGAAAGCAACATTTTATGGGCAAATATCTAAGGTGATACCTTAGCAAAGTAAAGTCTAGAGGAAGTGTTTGACTTTCAGTCAAACTTTTTACTATTTAGCCATTCATATTGAAAATGATGAGTAATGACTGATGAGGCCTAAACGGCCCAAAATCCCTTGGTTGTTTATAGCTTAGTGTCTAGGTATTTCACTTATACTTTGGTTCTTACTCATTTCCAGGAATCATGCTACATGATGAACCTGTTGATTGGGCAGCAGCAGGAGATCACGTTAGTCTCACCTTGGTTGGTATGGATATCATCAAAATCAAGTGAGTGCAAAAATTCATTTAAGCTGTTTTGACTGTGGAGCCTTAAGATGTATGTATGTATGTGTGTGTGTGTGTTTTAGTGATTTTTTTTTAAGACTAATTAGCTAAACCTTGTCTAGTTAAAACAGTAGTAATGAGTATCAGTGAACATATTTATCACATTCTTTGAATGGGTTTTGCAAGGTAAGAAAATGATTGAAGATTACTGATGTGGAAACCACATTAACCCTAAACTAGGAGGGTGTATTCACAAAAAGTCCCTAATTAACTGTTGTACCTTTATTTGTAAACCAAACTGAATTGATTGAAAGGTATTTCCACTACATGCAAATATATTTTTTGCCCCCTTCTTTTGCAGTGTTGGTTGTATTTTCTGCGGTCCCAAAGAACCCATTAAAGCCTGTACTCGTTTCAGAGCTCGAATTCTCATCTTTAATATTGAAATTCCCATCACTAAAGGATTCCCTGTAAGTTTTTTAATATGTTTATTTTGGTTTTTTAAAACTTAAAATGTTACCTTTAGAAACTTTATGTTCCAAAGTAACTTTCAGCCAAAATAAAAGTAAAAACCTATACTAACCTGTATTCTTGACACAGTGGTTCTACAACAGTCATGAAATAAATTAAATTTAAAATTTAATCCAGGTTTTAAACTGAAGTGCTGTTAGAAGTGATTATAGAGGGATTAATCTACCATTAAGGAAACTCTATTTTAGAGTAATGTATTATCTTAAGTGTTGGAACAGGAAAAAAAACGGTTTAGTAGTTTTAAAATCTTGAAGAATCATCTGAGTAAAGGGATATTGTACATATCGATTGTGTGTGTGTGTTAATGTCACGTATAGTTACTGCAGGTTGTGCCAAATAGCCAACATTACTGTGATTGAGCTTTTTAGAATAGCTTCTTTAAACCTGTACAGTAGAGAATAAAATTTAAAACTTAGAGTAGCACCTTTCTTTAAAAAATAAAGTGTCATTCAGAAAATATTTTGCATTAGGGGACACCAATCATACACAAAAAAATTCACAATAGGAAAATTAAAAATGTTTTATTTTTATATATACATACACATGGATTTATAGTATATATGTATATATGTAATGCATGCATACACATATATGTGTATAAAGATAACATATATCAATAGTAATAGTTGATACATAGCTCTTAAGGTTTGCACAATGACATACATAAATCTTCTAACATTGGTATATAGTAGGCATTTAATAAATATTTGTTGACTGAGACACCCTATATAGTAAAGTAAAAGGTTATGGATTCTCAGTAAAATTTCTTTAGATCTGAGTTAAAAATCTTTAAACTGGTCTTTTCTTATAACAAAGAAATGACAAATTCTATAGAAACCATATTTTGTGGTTATTATATTTCTTTGAAAGTTCAGTTCTCTAAGGTATAACACCAACACTGACAGCGTACAAGATCAATCCAGGTACTTTTCTAGAAGATTTCTTCTACTTTGTCTCCTACATTATTAGTTCAAGATTTTTTTCTCCCTTAGTCAAGCTTTATATCTCATAAAAGACTTTCAGTGGGATTAAATTATTTATTATTTGGAAAACATAAATGAATCTGTCACCTATTAATACAGGTTTGAAGAAAATAAGGGAGCATTGTCAGCAGGTTTTCAATACTAAATTAGTGATTGTAATTTGTGGGTCAAGATGGAATATCGTCAAATTTATAATGTATTTATTTGCATATAATACATATATGTATGTTTGTGTTAATATACATATATAGATATAGATATAGATCTTCGAGGTTAAGTAAGAAAAATTCATTTTTATGGACTTTACTTATTTCACATGCCATTATCATAATTAGTAAAAATTGTCTATAAATGTAGAGCATGACTTAGGTATGATACTTTGTAATTCTCTCTCATGTCATGGACTTCCTCCAAGAAAAGTCAGAGTGAAAATAGTTTCGTTTCATTGAAAATATGTGATGTGGGAAATTTCAATAAATTCTACTTTTATTGAATTGAATTGAAAAATTCGTTGTTGAGAAATTGATGACTGAGCAAGTGCAAGTTACTTATTTCTGGTGCTCAACTCATTCTTAGAAAGCGGTGTATCCTGCGAGTGAAAAGGGCTGAGAAATTACTAAATGTTTTTACTCATGCAATTCTGTGGATTGCAGTTCGCAGCATTATTTGCCAATAAAGGCCATAGAGAGGTCAGTTGTTACTCTAAATAGTAATACTGTCTTCCTGTCGGCTGTAGATTCTTAATTATGAAACGAAAGTTTAAAGTACTGGCTTAATCGAATTCTACTTTAATATAATGGTAAGAGCTCTAATCTTGGAATCATAAGACCCCTAAGCTAAGTTCTGGCATTGTCACTTAACCAGATTCACGGTTCTGGGCAGGTCACCTAATATCTGATATTTGCACTACAATACAAGATGGTTTTGTGGGAAGCCTTTTAAACTTTAAAAATATAATAATATTATAAATATGTATATGTTATGAATGTGAATTATTCATTCATATTCATATACCAAATTTATATTTAACGATAAATTCAACAGGCATTTGTTGAACATAAGTTTTGTGTCTTAGAAACAGGAACATTACAAGTATAGCTAAGATTTGATCCCTCCTGCCATAGAGGTTACAGTCTAGTACGAAGAATGACACATATGCACAAATACCATGATGAAATATATTTCCAAAAATGGGATCTAGAATCAGACGAGTTCATCCTTCTCTGTTGATTTTAGAGTAACCAGTGACTTAGAGGGGTGGGAGGAATGGAAATATAATTGTCTTCTTTAAGTATTTGGATTAGATTTTTCTGCTGCTTGGCCCTAGAGGCACTGTGGGCTGAAGTTGCTGAGAGGTAGATTCTGGTTCATTGTAAGGAAACCCTTAGTAATGCTGCTAAAAAGTAGAATGGACTTCTTATTTAGTTGTTGGCTCCCTGAAGGTTTCCAAACAAGTTTAATGAGTACTGGATGTTGTAGACAGATTCCTGTTAAGATATGGGTGGAATTAGATAATCTCTGAGGTCTCTTTCATTTGGAGGATCCTGTAATTGGAAAAAGGTGCATGAAAAAATGTACTTCATATTGATTGAGTTCAGATAAAATGATATTTTTCTTAAGAGACAATAGGTTATCTAGTACAGGGGTGGGGAACTTGTATCCTTGAGGTCCTCTAGGTCCTCACATGCAACTCTTTTTATTAAGGGGATTTGTTTTGTGAACTTTGGATTCAGTAAGAGAGCCATACTTGAAGACCTAGAGGGCCACATGTGACCTTGAAGCCACAGGTTCTCCACTCCTGATCGAGTATGTTTTAATCGACAACGTATATACCCCTCTGTCAACATAGAAACCATCCATTCTTGACTAGAAAACCACTCCTGCCATCCACCTAGATTAGGGCTTGTGTTTCTTTTAAGCTACATGATAAACCTTTAAGTGTCATATTCTAAATTCTTACAGCTACACGTCTGACAAGATGTGGCTATGTTTGTCACCTGTACTATGCCCTGATACCCTCACTTCCTGGTTCTAGCTTTTTCTCAGATAAGTCAGTCTTAACCCTGTAAGTGATTCTTTCTTTCTAGTCTGCTATCCAAACTTGATTCAAGTGAGAAAATCAAGGCCTAGGGAGGTAAAATGATTTGCCCTAAGTTTACATGGAAAATCTGTGGGAGACTAAACGGTTGATTTAAAATTCAGTTAAATAAACATTTACTAAATGCCCGTGACATCATTGATACTGAGATAGTGCTAGAGTATTAAAAACAAGCATTAAAGACTCTGCCCTGAGGAACTGATAGTCTACTGAAAGGATCTCACGTATACACAGATAGATAAATGCAAGGTAATTAGGAGAGAATGCTGACAACTGGGCATGGGTGTTGGATGAGTGAAAAATTTCACAGAGGAGATGCCAGCTGAGCTGAGGCTAAAAAAAATACCCAGGTTCATGGGGGGGGGGGGGGGTACAAGTTGAGAGGGAGCACGTCCTGAACCTGAGGACAGCCTGAGTAAAGACAGAGAGGAACAAGAAATGGGATGTCACATTTGGGGAGCTATAAATCAGCTTGACTGAAATGTAGAGTGTGAAACGGGTTAGTATAAAATAACTTGAAAGAAAGATGGAAGTCCAGTTGTAATTGGCTTTAAATGACAAGCTGAGGAGTTTGTATATGATCCTAGAGACAAAGGGGAACTAGTGAAGATTTTTGAGCATCAGAATTACATGGTCAGGCCTTTGCTTTAGGAAGATTGTTTTGGCAGCTGCTGTATAAAGGATATATTGGACAGAGGAGAGAATTGTATATAAAATTAATTTTGCTGAATTAAAGAAGGTAGCTTGGTTGTCTGCTTTGTTGTAGCAAACAGCAGTGAGTTTGACAGAGGTTCTTGATAGAATCTGATATTTTCTGAGAAGTAACAGTGACCAGAAGCAGAGTAAACAGTCTGGGTCTACTTGCCTTGAGAGAAAACACCCATCACAACTCAGTGACTTAGGGTCTTATTATAGGATAGCATATCACACTAACTGGTGTGAATGTGAGTCTGAGTCATCCAAAAATGTATCCTGCGAGTCAATGCTTAATGAGTCTTAATAGAATTAAATTTATACTGTGTGCTCTCTGATAAAGATGAGGTGATACATCTGATACATTTTAGAGAGGTTTTTTTTTTTAAAGAAGAAATAACTTTTCCATGTTAAATGGTAAAACTTTAGTTATCTGGAAACTCACTTATGTATAACATTTTACATGACTTTGGTATCTTTTTGATGCCACTATTCAGGGAATCAGGGATTTATACCCCTGGGTCTGTGGTCATTCCTCTCTACATCTGCAGTATCCCTTCTTGCACTGGACTTGCCTAGTCCAGAAAAGCAGCCCATTTAAAGGACACTATTTTGCTACAGGTCAGAAGAATCTCTCTTTATGGATTTCATTATCTTCTTGGGCACACAGTATATCTACAACTCATTTTTACTTTTGATTATGTTGGGGAAGATGAATTAGGCAAGGAAGTGTGTGATGCTTTGCATGTGTTACACAGTTCCATCTGCACAGTAAATATTTATTGAATGAGGAGGAAAAAGAACATAATAAAATGGAAAGAGCATTAAACTGGGAATCAGGACATGTAAGAACTGTTGTAATTTCTCATCTCATACAGTGAAGGCTTGATCTCTAAGATGGTTCTAAATTTCCAAAGTTTCACTATTCTGTTCTCATTTTCCAACAATGCTGGATAAAGCATGTTATTGTATGTGCACTGAACACAAGAATCAGACCTCAAACAATTAGAGAACAATGTAAGATTGCACATGTAAATGCAAAATTAAATATATTCATGTGCTAAAATATATGGTATAGGATGACATATGATGAACTGCTATGTAGCATATTTTAATTGTTCTTCAATTTATCTTAGGTGCTGTTACACTATCAAACTGTAAGTGAACCTGCTACCATCAGAAGATTGATTAGTGTCCTACACAAAAGCACTGGCGAAGTCACAAAGAAAAAACCCAAGTGAGTGTTTCACAATGTGGAAATACTAGCAAGTAATGTAAATAGTGCTTTAGATTTGTTTTATAAAATATTGTTCTTTATAGTAAGTAGAATACATTAGCAGTAGTTCTAGAAACCATTTTCTCATTAATTTTAAAAAAAATTGATAGTAAGTTCTTATTAATTTATATAGTTGGAAATGCTAGTGAAATTTCACATTGATTATTTCTGAGAATAAATTGAAAATGTATAGTGTTAGATGGTATTAAATCCTATGTATTGTGTTAAAGTTTCAGTTATCACTAATTTTTCAGATGAAATTGTATTATCCTTGCCAGTAGAATTCACACACACACACACACACACACACACACACACACACACACACACACACACACACACCCACACACACCCCCTCCCTCTCTTTTTCCCTCTCTCCATCTCCCTCTCCCTCCCTCTCTCTCCTTCCTTTGTAAGCCACATGACCGCTTCACTGGAGTTTATTGACTTTGCTGGTCTAAGATCTTGTAGTCTTTTAACTACTGTTCTTGGCTTGGCCTTGTTCCCCAGTATTCTGGCTACAGATTAGCACTTGCCAAGATAAAATTCCATTTTGGAGAAGTTGCAGTTATTTAGTAGTAAAACTTGTACTCTGAAGACATACTATTCCTGAGAGAAGGTACAGATTATTTCCTCCTCATAATCAAGTCCTAGGTGTTGCAGTCTTTCTAGGAATGTCCAGTTTCTACAGAAATGTGACCCTCAGGCATGTTCAGAAACTCAATAATTGGTCTTCCTAATCACTTCATGTCATGGGAGCATTCCCCTTCTCCTATTTTAGATCATATTATATGGAAACCTACTGGACCAAAATCCTTTTCTAGAATGATTTGAGAAGGATACCTGTTCTATTTTCTGTTGGGGAAAGTATCACTTTAAAGAAAGAAGCTAACTAGTAGAAGTATAGAAACTGGCATTTGTAGTTGGTTTTGCATTACAGAATATTAGAGTTGAAAAACACTTTGCGGGTTATCTAACTTTTCCTTGATACATCTAATGAGAAGGAGCTTACTTTCTCATTTACTTTGGGTCAGCTCTGATTATTAGAAAATTTTTCTTCATATTGAGTGAAAATTTGCTTCCTTCATCATAATCTCCAATTTTGCCTTCTGGCATAACCTTCCACGCAACAGCCTTTGGAGACAATTATGTAATCCTTAAGGCTGAGCATCTCCAATTCCCCGTATGACATACATAGTGTCATATCTTAGTTTTTGTTCTGGAAGAAGCCTTAGAAGTCATATATAGTCCAGTCTCTTCATTTTATAATTGAGAAAACTGAAACCCAGAGAGCTTAATTCATTTGCCTGAGGTCTCATAGAGCTAAGATTGAAACCCTACTGGTTGTCCAAACTACAGATCCTGTGCTCCTCTGCTGCCTCCTCTTCACAGTTCTCTTGAGAATTGTCAGTTTGTTAGCATCCCTCTGAAAATGCAATGCCAAGAACTTAAACATAATGCCCTGGTTGATGTCAGATCTCTGTAAGGTATCTCACTTAAGTATCTCATTTAAGTGGGTCTCACTTAAATCGGACAGTACTCCTGATGATACATTTTAAGACCATATTAGCTTTTTTGGTAACTGTGTCAGGCTGTTGACTCATATTAACCTTGGAATTAATTTAAAAACCCTGTCTTTTTCAAGTAAGCCACTTTTCAACCAAATCTTCTATTCTCAACATGTATGCAGTTAACCTTTTGATCCAAAGTTCAGAAGACAGTTATTCTAATTGTAGCACTTGAAATACAATAAGGATAATGTAATTTTGTTAATTTTAACCAGCTTTTAACTTCTGCAGTTATTTTTAAGTATTGCTTCTGATATACGACATATTTAATGACTTTCTAAGGTTTATGTCATCTGACAGTTTTTATCCCTTATCCAAATTCATGATCATGTTGAATAGAACATAAAGCAGTCTTGTGGAGCATTTGCCTGCGGGTTAACATGACTCCGTTAATCAGTCATGTTATTTCATTGTAAATCCTTCTGCTATCATCCAGTCTACTTTTTTCTTCTTTTCTTTAATGATGTCATGATAAATTTTTGTTTTGATAAATTTGATGCCTTGTTGAAATCAACGTAAGCTATCTTTGATTTTCTCCAGATCTCCCAGTCTTTGAATCATATTTTTAAATAGTGAAAATATCCCATTTGGGCATGACTTGTTCTTAGCACAATATGATTTGTAATGTTCAATCTTTTTTGAGTGCTCATAAACTCTAATTTAGATAAAGGCATTATGTAAATATTAAAGCACTGTAAACATGGCAATTATTACTTTGTAAAGATTTTTGAGGTTGCTTCAATTAAAGACATATAGCTTCTCCCTTTTCAAAAATCAGTTTAGCATTTGTCTTTCTTCAGCCTTCTAGTGACCACATCTGTGAGTTATTTTAATTCTCTGTAGTAGAATTGATATAAATACTTACTTATTTAAAGTAGCTAGGGTGTCCTTTTGTTTTTCTTGTTTTCAGAGGGTTTGTTTTGTTTTCATTGTTCTCAGACTTGCAATCTTTCTTAACCATATTTGAAGATCTTTTTACTTAGCAAGGAAGATAGAAGCAAAGTGGGAACAAAGTAATTCTACTTCCTTCTGTTACCTAGTGTCATATAGATTGTTCCAAGCAATATTCTTTCCATTCCTTGTTTGGTTCCTTATTTTGAATGTAATTAAAATCTACCTTTTCTTCAGCTTTAGTTCATTTAGCACTCTTGACTTCTTGACACTGTTCAGATTTCTCCCATTCTTAGTTATTTACAGACTTAGTGCATATCTTTTTTTTTTTGTTCTTTTTTTGTTTGTTTATTTGTTTAGGGTGGGGGGAAGAGGGTAACAAGTAAGTAGAGTGAAACAAAACAAATTCTAACATTGGCTATGTTCAAAAAGAAAAAACAAATTATTTTCTGTCATCTGGAAATGGAGCCTCTTAATTTGTGTGTGGTTATTATGTTGATCAGAGTTCCTAAGTCTTCTAAAATTATTATTTACAATATTGTTATTGTAAAGAGTATTCTGTTTTTCCAAAGTCTGGGGCACATGGCTGACTGGAGCCAGTGTTCCCTTCCCTTCCTTTCCATGATACACTTGAACGTAAGTTGATGGTCACTTTTTTTGCAATATCCATATTCAGGTGCATTTCACCAATTACTTCTTGACTGGTCGTAGTAAGCCCAGAATTATAGTGCTTCTACCTTTCTTTGCTAAAAGCTGATGTAGTCATCAAAGAGAGTTAAGAAATTAAATCAGGTGCTTACTTTTAGTCTTTTCTAAATGCATATTTTCTGTATTCATTCAACTTGCTACAGCATGTAGAGTTCACCAGTCTTCAATAATAACCTACATTTAAGCATAGCACTGTGCAGTTTAAAAATGGATATAGTGTCTTAAGGTTTGTAAGTCTTTTAGAAGTGATGTTACCTCTGAAGGCCAGATCCTGCTTCTCTCATGTACTAGCCATGTGATCTTGGACAAATCAGTTAACATCTGTGAATTTCAGTTTCCATATCAATAAAATGAAAATATTTGACTGAATGATCTTTAAAATCTCCAAATTCTATGAATTCTTATGCTCTTTGGTTGTTTTGGTAATATAATTTGGGCACCACAACAATGGGAGGGAATGACATCATGGAATGGTTGAGGGAAACCGGGAATTTCCTTTGCTCAAACATTCTTACCTGTAAGAACATACAAATTCTTTCTTCATACATTCTTAGCTGGAAGAACTTTATTTGGCCTAATAAACTTCTTTTGAAAGTCATTGTCCAAGAAAATTTAAGCCTGTGAAGTAGTTCACATATTGATATCAATTCTGTTAGCCTGATAATTAGGTTGTTTTCTTTTTAATCCTTAACTGGTATCTATTAAAACTATAGGAGTTTATTTATTTATTAAATGAGACTTTGATCTGAGGTAAAAAGGTACTTCTGAGAAGCGCTGGTTTGGATAAGCTGCGGAGGGGTCAGGGGCAGCATTAGGTAGCCAGAAAGCAGCATCTTATGAGAGATTATAGACATTGGAGGTGATAGTATCAAAGAAAAACTTATTTTAGTTTTTAATTTTGCCTAGGGCCCTGATGGTGGGTAGCATGCCTCTTTGCCACCGAACATCATCTTGTTTAGGTATTTTTAGTATACTCAAGGCTGCTGTTACCTGATCCTGACTGTAATAATCCCTGAAGAAAAGGCATTCTAATGATATTGAAAGTATTTATATACATCAGTGGGAAAATATGTACAAATTAGTGTTTCTGGGTTTAATAGCTTTCTTATAATTGATCCAAAATTACATGTCTGTATATATTTGTTTTTTAAAAGATTTTCTTTGTCTTTTTATAGTTTATGAAACCTTGGTTTTGCTTAATTTTTTTTTAAAGCTTCTTTGTTATGTTACTCTATTTGTAAATATCTATGTTATGTGTCCAAATGATTGTGTTTTCTGACAGATTGTTGACTAAAGGCCAGAATGCTCTAGTAGAACTGCAGACACAAAGACCTATCGCTCTTGAATTATACAAAGACTTTAAAGAACTGGGGAGATTCATGCTGCGTTACAGTGGTTCCACGATAGCTGCAGGTGTTGTCACTGAGGTACAGTAATGTGGTTATGGCACTAACTTCAACATGTCCATACTGAGGTTGAAAGAAAATGGGGGATTTAGCAGTAGCACAGAATCCCTGAATTCATTTTTCCTTCCCTTAGTCTATTATTTTTATTTTAAAATACCAAATATTTTAAAATTCATCTATCCCTTCTACTGTTTCCCCTCCCCCATTGAGCAAATTCAGACATATAAACCAAAAGAAAGAGAAAACAAACTTTCTCCAGGCCAAACCTTATAATTTCAAAATAGCTTTGTCCTTAAATTGTCTGTCCAGATTGAGCACATGAAATTATAGTCTTAAGAATTATTCTGTTTTCTTAATTTAAGGAAAATGTTTTGAAAATAGGACATGTTAGACATGTAATTCAACACAAAATCTAAGCCTGTAAGTCTCATATATTAAGGAATGACTTATTTATTTTACAGGAGTACTTTTCTTTTGGTAGAAATAAATAGCTTTATCCTCTCTTATTTTTGAAATATAATTTTTTTCCATTCATAGAAAGAGCAGAAATATAGTAATAAAAATAAAATGCCTCAAATGATATATGTGATTCCATTTTTTACAATATACTTTTACATGTCCTTCCAGAGACTGCATGGTATACCAGAAAGAATAGTGGCCTCTTCAGGAGACCTGTCTCAAGTCTTCTACAAACTAGCTATGTAATCTTGATCGTCATTTCATTTCTAGGCTTTCATTTCTTTAACTGTAGACCCATGTCATTGTGGCTATACTCTCAGAGATCCTTGCTAGAATTAACATTGTGTGATTCTAGGCTATGTAACTTTTCAGGAAAAATCAAATTATGAAAAGCAAGGCCTAACACTTGAAAAAAGAAGCACAGCACACACAGAGAAATAAAATTCCTCATGTTATGATAGTAAATATTAATGTTGGGAGGATTATGACTTTTTGAAAATCAAATTTAACTTTTAAAAATGGATTTCATGATTTCAGAGCTCCGTTGAAGATTATGACATTTAAACTAATTGTAATAACTGCTTTTACTAGAACTTTAAGTAACAGCAAAGTTAAATTCAGCATATTCTAGTCTTTTCTAAGACTCCAAAGATTCCATGAATTATTTTAGCCTATCTTTTCAATAATTCAAAGATCAATTATTTTGTTGCTATTTCTTCTATCAATGCTAGTTGAGAACCTACTGGATTGAGATTATTACAGTAGCCAAAATAATTGCTCACACTGCTGCCAACTTGGTGATGAGCCATTTTGAATTTAGTGAGACTAGTCCTAACATGATCAAGAGATGACCCTACTATGTGATCTTTGAGGTTCCTAACAGCTCTAAATTGGTGATCTCATTAGCTTTTTCTACCTCCATAGCTTGTGAGAACCCAGGGGCATGGCTCCTTTAATATCTGGATAGGACTTCATTACCTAGAGTCATAAATATACTAAATTAAATGTTAAAAAAATTAAATTGCCATAGAATAATAAGAATTTGAGAACTTGAAAGAATTTTAGAGATCATCTGGTCCAAACCCTTCATTTTACAAATGTGAAAGAAACTGAATTCCAGAGAAGGGGAGTACCTAAGCCCAAGGTCATTCATCTGTATGTGATCAAGCTGAATCTTAGTGGCTCAGGTTTTCTGGTGTGATGTCTAGTCTTGTTTTTTTTTTCCCAGTACATTATTGCCTCAGATCGTCCTTTTTAGCCAAACTGAATAGATGTTTTATTTATGGAGTCAAGGGTTTTTCATGCTTGTGTTCCATTGGATCGATGATCATATCAGTGTATCCCATTACAAAAATAGATTGGGTTTGCAAGACTATTTGAGAATTCCCTGGGTAAGCAATTAAAAAGCAGTAACTTTTGTGTGATATATGAAGATCCAGCCATGGCATAGTGGATAGACAGTTGGCATTGAGCTTAGGAGCACCTCTAACACATGTGTGAGTCTGAGACCCTGGGCAGGTCTTTTAACAGTGCCTCAGGCAGTTCTCAAAGACTTTAAGCTGCAAAATAGGTGCTAATCAGCATTGGTAGCATTTCCAAATGGCTAAAGTCCTAGATCTTATTTAAAAAAAAAAAACAAACTATTTAGACTCAAGTCCAAGGTAGTTTCATTTATTTAATATTAAACTAACATTTTAAGTAATTACTATCTGCTTTCTCTCGTTACTCCATTCTGTTTGCCTTTAAAAAAAAATACCATACCTTCTCAAAATTTCAAGCTAATGTTTGTTCCTGATATGAATCTAAAATTATAATTCTGTGGATGAAAATTTGTAAATATTCTTCATTCACAAATGGTTGATAGGGTTGGTAGTGGTTTGGTTTTTTTGCCAGCAAAAATGTAGTACAAAGCTAATTGTCTAGTTTCTTGTTGCTTGAAGACTTGGACTCTGAATCCTTTTTGGCCACACATTATCTCTGTGATCTTGGGCTTATGCAGAAGTCCTGAGTGAATGGAGTAAAAATCTAATATGTTTGCTTTTATATATCATGCTATTCTTTAAGAGATAATTATCTAAAACTTAGCAAGGAGTAATGAAATCAACTGAGAAGTGTAAAAGTAGAAAAATCAGAGATAGAAATTGTGCTCTGTGGGGAGGATGAAAAGTTTCTCTTCAGTATGTCAGGTTTGTTCCTTGTAGTTCTAAATTTTGTTGTAAGATTAATTAAATCTTAGTAACTGTACTTTTTTCTTTTCAGATAAAAGAATGACAGTGGAATCAGGACCTTATCCTCTAACCAAAGGCCATAACTCAACTAGACCTCTGTTTTTAAAGAATCCTGTTGCTCCAGTTAAAGAAACAACATACATTTGAGCTTTTAAAATGAGGGAGAGAAATTTAAGCTGCAGTAGACTGCTAGGAAGTATTAAGATTTTATCCTGCAAGACAAAATGCCAACTGACAAGGGAATGCCACCATTGCACCTTCATTTCAAAAATATTTTCCCTATGAAATTTTAGTTAGATGGGTATGGCTCACCAAGAGTTATGGAAATTATCAGAAAGATGTATTAGAAGATATTAAATCATCATGAAATGGAGTCTTTCCAGCCAAATACCAGAATGTTTACAGTTTTTTCTTTTGATTTGTGAATTTACTGCACATTCTTTTAGGAAGATTGACTAAATTAAAATTAGGCTGTTAGTGTAGTTAAAAGTTAACTTGAATCTTTTTTTCCCCAAGTTGACTGAAGAAGAATTTCCAGACTTTTCAGAGAAAGGCATATTGTGTTGAGCACAAGAATGCATCTCCCACCAAAGTAAATTTGAAAATGTTTAATTTGAAATTAGTGGAAGCTGCTTCTATAGTGACTATATTATTTAAGAAATGTAAAACAAGTAAATAATAAAGTGACCCTGGTTTGAGCATAACAGCACAGTGTGTTTTGTTTCCTAGAAATTATTGGAAGTTTGTACACCCTTTACTTAATAGTAATTCTACATTATGTTTCTGTAGGGAACTTTCAAATGAGTTCTTAATCATTCTCAGAATAGTAGAACAAGGCTAGCCTGTTTTTGAAAACCTTGGATTAATGACCAGATCCATTTTTCTAACTCACCAATTTCTGTTAGTTTTTTAAAATCTGTATTTTTAAGGAGAGTCAAATCCTATTTTAGAAACAAAACAGAACAAAGCCACACCGTTATGTAGTTCGGTATAGACTAATCTGATGTGTTTCTTGGAGAATCAGAGTTATAACGGGTAACTGTTACTTTTGTGAGTGCTTATTGTTGATAAAGCAATATTAGTGATGAAATATCAGACCTGAGTATATGCTGAGTAAGCTAAAGATTGAAATCGGTTTCTATATGTGGTTGCTTCATAGTAACCTAAACATTCTTGCCAATTTTGCAAATACCATATAAGTAGAACTAGGTGTTATGAATGTAAAAGTTTTAAGCTTCCAGATCCCAATATGCGTAAATTAGTGAAGATCATTATATACGTATAATTTGCATACGTTTTGGACTTTATAAAGAATATATAAAGATTCTTTTAAAAAAACCCCACAGATTCAGGTTTTTAACTTTAGCAAAGATGCTTTAGAAAGTAGTTTTTTTGAAAACATTCAGAATGTAAGATACATGGCAATATCTTGGGGCAAATCAATCCTTTTTATTCCAGGGGAAATCATATTTTTCTCTTGCAGCCAGTACCAATGTGAAAAAGATCTAATGGATTTAGTGAACTAGAAATTCAGTTACAAGGTATAATATGGCAAAAATATCTGATGCAGTCTTAGGATTCAGGAAAGAAGTATACTGACTTAAACAAGGGAAGGAAAGGTCCCTCTGCACTCCTTCGTAATGGAACCACATGTAGAATAACATCCTCAATTTAGAGTACCACATTTCACCAGGAGGGGCATTAACAATCTAGAATGTGTCTAGAGGAGGAGGGCAGCCAGAATGATTCAGAGTCTTGAGGGTGTGCTGTATGAGAGTCATTTGAAGAAATTGAAGATCTTCATCCTGGAAAAGAGATTACTTTGGGGTTTAGGATACTCATTTAGGGTTAAAGATGATCATGTAGACAAGGTATTGGACTGGTTCTGCCTGGCCCCCCAGGACAAAACAAAAAGCAACAAGTAGAAGCTGCGGAATAGATTCAGATTAGCTATAAAGAAGAATTTCCTAACCAGCCTTCTCAGATTCCTAGCCGGAGTTCCATATGGCCTCCCTCACTGGCAAATAGTGCGTACCTTAAATGTAAAAACCCCTAGTAAATGCCAGATCTAGACGTGGAACTCAGTCCAGTGTGCTTTCCATGACATCATTTTTACTTATACACTTACTGAGAATTAGAGAACACAGTCAAAAAATTTCTCAGGAGCCATCTGATCCATCCTCACTACAAAACACCTAGCTATTGGTCCCACTTTTGCATGAAGAAGATTTCTTTTGAAGAAATCATCTGTACTTTCAGGTAGTTCTAATCATTAGGAATTTTTCCCCTTTATGCCATATGTGAATGTGTTTTCAAAATTTGTATACATTGCTCATTTTTTAATGTTAAAAAATTAGTTTTCAGCAAACATGAACATTTCCATGAAGAGCAGAAAAATAGGCTTCATTCCACATGAAACTGCATACATAGATCTTCACCTTAAACAGTTTGGCTTTTTAAAAAATTTCTTCACAGTACTGCTCAATAATCTCTGTCCTAATAAATTTTAATTCAAACCCTGCCACTAATTAGCCGTATCACTTTGGACAAACCATTTAACTTCTCTAGGTCTGAAGTTCCTTAGTTGTAAAATGAAGGGATGAGACTCTATGATCTTTGAGGTTCTTTTTAACAAGTTAAGGGGACTGAACATCTCTCACATCCAGCTTATTATTTCTGCTTTATACATCTGCCACTTTAGTTCAAGTCTTAATCACCTTTCAACTAGGTAATTTCAGCAGCCTCCTAATTGGTCTCCCTGCCTCAAGTCACCACTCCAGTCCATCCTACACATTGCTGCCAAAGTAATTTTCCTTAAGCATATTTCTGAGTAGGTCATTCAAACTCTAGTGGCTTTCTGTTGCTTCTAAGGATAAAACAAAAATTCCCCAACCTATCTCAGTGGATATTACTCTCCCTTCCACACTGCAGTCTTGCTAAAGTGGCCTTTTCTCTAAATATATGAGACTATTTCCTGGCTCCATGCCTTTGCACTGACTGTTCCACATGCCCAGAATGCAGTCCTTCACCTCTACCTTATAGAACCCTTCCCTTTCTATAAAACAAAGCATAAGTACCCTTTTCTGCATGAAACCCTTCTTGATCTTCCTAACCACTAGTGGCCTCCTTCCAAAACTGCTTTTGTATTCAACTACCTTGCATATATTCGTATTTACTATATTATTCTGTCTGTATCTTCATAAGCACTTCTTGTTTCCCCCATTGGATTGCAAGCTCCAGGGAAGAAGGAATTGGTTCATTTTTAGTACTTTGATAGATTGTTGTGTTTGTCCTTTGTTTTCGAAGAGGACCATGACATCAGGGAAATGATGATTTGACTTGCAGTTGACTTTGATTTGAGTGAGGGACGGCTGTGCAAGGTCACCAGCCATACTTTACTTTGATAGATAGAACATGCATCAAGCACTTTTTAACTTGTCAGGCACTGTGCTAAGTGCTGGGAATATATATACAAGAAAAAAATAGTCCCTACTTTCAAGGACGTTACGTTATTTTTTTTTAACATTTAATTTTTTATTTTCTTTTTCTCAATTACATGTACAAATGTTTTTAATATTCTTTTAAAAAAAATTTTGAGTTTCAAAGTCTCCCTCTCCCCCTCCTCTTAAAATTTTTTTGCATGTATAAGAAAGACCTTACATTCTGATATGGGTAGACAGTTCATACAAGGGAGATGAAAAGGGAAGGGGGAGCACACATGGGGACAAGTTGGAAAAGTAGTCTGAGGAATGATGGCCAGATCTGTATGAGTGGATGGTATTGGTGCATCCTCAAATTGAAGTTCTTGGGAGGAGCTCTCCAATCCAAGATGGAGTCCTTAGGAGGTGGACATATTGCCAGAAAGAGAAGGCTGCTAGGGTGAAGAGCAGAGGTTGTCCAGGAGTAATGAGCTGATTTGAATTAGAAGTTATATCCCTAATGTCTAGCATAGTACCTGCTATATAGCACTTACTGTGAAGCAAATAGGAGGCACAGTGGATAGAGTGTTGGGAGTTAGGAAGACTTGAATTCACATCCTGCTTAAGAAACTTACTGGCTGTGTGATTGGTTAAATTGCTTAACCTTTCTATTCTAATTTGTGAAGTGATAATAGCACCTACCTCTCGGGTTTGTTGTGAGGATCAAATGAGAAAACATGTAAAGCACTTTTCATTTAAGCTGTTAATTATTTTCAAAGAAGACCTTGAAGAAGACATTAAGGGGGGATGTCTTGACTTGTGCATGAGTTGAATTTAAGTAAGACAGAGTTGCACAAAGTCCTCATCAGAGTTCCAGTCATCAAAGTCTAATGACAAGATTAAAAGTCAAGATGACTGGATACAGTGGGTGACCTTGGTGTCTTCAATGTCTAACCAAGCTCTAAGGGCTTCACAGTGCCTGCTTCAGCCACTTGCATGGCCATTGGAACAAATTGTTCTCATCCACCTATTCTGTTGGGAATAGTCTTCCCATGCTTGGGCTAGAAACCCACTAAAGCACCAACAGGTTTGAAGTCTGTTATAACCTGGGTTAGCCCTTCTGTTGAAGTGGTTTACTGAAGCATGGGACCACTATACATGCTACAGCTTCTTGGAGCCACAGATGAGAGTTGAGTGCTAGGTGGACATCAAAGATGGATGTACAGCCCTGAAAAAGGCTTGGCAAACTCTCACACCAGAGGTGCTGGTCTTCCTTGACACTGCATACTGATAGTGTCTTTATATATAAAGTGCATATATATATATAAAGTGCATTTAAACCATATAAATATATATGGTCTCCTATGACCATTGTCCATAACTCTTCCATCTGAAATTCCCCTTACTGACCAGAACCTCCCTAATTCTTACATCTCTACTACTGCCTTAGCCCTTCTAAACCTAGTCTTCATTTTCACTACAAGTTTTTTTTTTGTTCTTCCTTTCTTTTTTGTCCATCATTACTGCTCTGGCCTGATGTCCTTTCCTGTAGTCTTGATGTTATAGGTGACTATTTCAAGCATGTGCTATCAGTTGCCCTTGAATCCCTCACTTCCTTGTGCTGTCACTAGTCACTTCTCACAAAATCCTCACCAACCACCTTCTGTATTCCTGTTCATGTGTTCCTCAGTATACCTGGAGAGTCATAAGACTGTGCTAGTTGGGTTCTTTACTATTTTTTTCTTTTTAAATAAATATTTAGTTTTAGTTTTCAGCATTCACTTTTATAAGATTTTGAGCTTCCCTGCCTTCACCAAGACAGCATATAATCTGATATAGACTATACATTTACAATCATATTAAACATTTACACATCAGTCATGTAAAGAAGAACCAAAGGGAAAAAAGAAAATATGCTTTGATATGCATTCAGACTCCATAGTTCTTTGAATGTGGATAGCACTTTCCACAATGAGTCTTTTGGAATTGTCTTAGTTCATTGCATTACTGAGAATAGCTAAGTTTATCAGTATTGATCATACAATGTTGCTGTTACTGTGTACAGTGTTTTCCTGGTTCTCACTTTACTCAGCATCAGTTCATGCAAGTCTTTCCAGGTTTTTCTGAAGTCTGCCTGCTGATTACTACTTCTTATGTAACAAAGTATATGCCATTATGTTCATGTACCACAACTTGTTCAGCCATTCTGAAATTGATAAGCATCTCCTCAATTTCCAATTTTTAGCCACCACAAAGAGAGCTGCTCTAGATATTTTTGTACCTGTAGGTCCTTTCCCCATTTTTATGATCTCTCTGGGTGGGATATAGACCTAGAAGTAGTATTGCTGGATCAAAAGGTATACACAATTTTATAGCCCTTTGGGCATAGTTCCAAATTGCTCTCCAGAATGGTTGGATTAGTTCCCAACTCCACCAACAATGCATTAGTGTTCCAATTTTCCCACATCTCCAACATTTATCATTTTCCTGTTTTATCATGTTAGCCAATCTAATTGGTGTAAGATGGTACTTCAAGAGTTGTTCTAATGTTCATTTCTCTAATCAATGGCGATTTAGAGCATTTTTCATGACTATAGATAGCTTTAATTTCCTCATCTGAAAACTGCCTGTTTGTATCCTTGGACCATTTATCAATTGGGGAATGACTTGTATTCTTACAGATTTGATTCCATTCTCTATAGATTTTGGAAATTGAAGCCTTTGTATCAGAGACATTGGCTGTAAAAATTGTTTCCCAGCTTTCTGCTTCCCTTCTAATTTTGGTTGCATTGGCTTTGTTTGCGCAAAACCTTTTTAATGTAATGTAATCAAAATAATCCATTTTGCATTTCATAATGTTGTTCTCTGTCTCTTGTTTGGTCATAAATTCTTTGCTTCTCCGTAGAGTTGGAAGGTAAACTATTCCTTGCTCTCTTAATTTGTTTATACTATCACCCTTTATATCTAAATTGTGTCCTCATTTTGACTTTATCTTATTATATGGTGTAAGGTGTTTGCTGAGGCCTAGTTTCTATCATACTATTTTCTAGTTTTCCCCAGCAGTTTTTGTTAATTAGTGAATTCTTATTTTCAGAAACTGGATTCTGTGGGTTTATCAGAAAGTAGGTTAATATAGCCATTGACTACTGTGTCTTGTGTACCTAACCTATTCCACTGATCCACTACTCTATTTCTTAGCCAGCACCAAGTAGTTTTGATAATTGCTGCCTTCTAGTACAATTTTAGATCTGGAACAGCTAGGTCATTTTCTCTTGCATTTCTTATCATTAATTCTGTTAATATTCTGGACCTTTTGTTCTTCCAGATGAATTCTGTTAATATCTTTTCTAGTTTTATAAAATAACTTTTTGGTAGTTTAGTTAAGATGGCACTAAATAAGTAAATTAGGTTAGGTAGATGTATTGCCAAAGCAATATTCACAGCACTGATGGCAACTGTGACTATGCCAGCATAGTTCTGAATCCCAAAATATAATAGACTTTCCATATAGAAGGCAAAAGAAAAACATTTATTCAGACACCAGAAAGCCAAATCCATCATGGTAACCAAAATGTCAGTACACATTAGCACTGCAGGGGACGATGCATTCCTTTACAATTTTATAGTCATTGTAAGAATTATTCTGGTGTTGCTCAGCATAAGATCATTATATGTTTTCCTAGGGTTCTCTGGATCTACCTTTTTTTCCCAAGCCTTCCCCCACTCTCGCCTGCCAGGGGCCTTCCTACAAGCAAAATACTCATACTCAGAGCTATACCTGCCTTTGTCCTCTCTTTACTCCACCCTAACTGCTCTTACCAACTTCCTCCCAGCTCTGCTCCACTCTTCCTCCTGCACCTTCAGCAAGCTCCTCCAATCACATGTGACTTAGGCTTCCAGGTGATTTAAGCAGTTCATGTGGGCTTATTAATGGGTGGGAAAGATCTTCAAATTAAGCAAAAGTACATTAACAATACAATAGAATTGTCATTTTTATTATATTAGCGTGGCCTATCCATGAGCCACTTATATTTTTCCAATTATTTAGATCTGACTTTGTCTGAAAAGCATTTTGTATTGTGTTCATATAGTTCCTGGGTTTGTCTTGGCAGGTAGACTCCCAAATATTTTATATTGTCTACAGTTATTTTAAATGTTATTTCTTTTTCTATCTCTTGATGCTGGGCTTTGTTAGTAAAATTTAGAAATGCCAATGAATTATGTGCATTTTATATACTGCAACTTTGCTAAAGTTGTTTATTATTTCAAGTAGTTTTTTTACTGGATTCTCTAAGTATGTTGTCATATCATCTGCAAAGAGTGATAGCTTTGTTTCTTCATTGCCTGTTCTGATTCCTTCAGTTTCTTTTTCTTCTCTTACAATTTTCTTATTTAACCTTCCTTTACAGTACCATAAACAAAACCCTCATTGTTACATCGAAGTTCTTTTGATAATCACACATGCCACTCAGATGCCCCACACCCTTGACACTCTCACTACACATCCCCATATCCCACTTTAATAAAAAAAAATAGCGTTCCACTGAAACTTGCCTGTTTTCTCCCACTTCATATCTCAGAACCTCTTTTCACTTTATTCACCCCTCCCCATTCTTCCTTCCTTTCTCCAGTCTTTTGAAAAGGCAGGTGTCATACCAAGGCTACCCTCTCTCTTACTTGTAGTCTTGATCCTTCGCATCATGTCTTTCTCCAGGAGCTTATTCCTTCATTCATTCCCTCTTTTCCATCTTAAATCTCTCATCCCCACCACCTGCAAATGTGCCTTTGTTGCCCATCCTCAACTTCCATTACCTTGCTATTGCCTCAAAGTTATCATACCTGTATCCTTCCTTTTATTGTCAGGCTCCTAGAAAGTTAGTAGACTGAACTGGTTGCCCACCTTGCCTCCCCTCCCGGTTTGTTCTTACTCCTTTGCATTCTGATTTCTGACAGCACCGTTCAACTTAAAACTGCTCTCTTCCAAGTTACCAACTCTCTTAACTGCTAAAATGACCTTTTCTCATGACTTGTTCTACTTGACCTCTGTAACTTTTGACATCCTTTCCTGGACAGACCCTGATGTTGAGAAAGATTGAAGACAAAAGGGAAAGCAAGGAGATAAATAGAGAGTCTCGTGGAAACAACGAGCTTGAGTTTGGACAGACTTTGAGAGACAGTGGAGGCCAGAAGTGCCTGCTGTGATATGGTCGTTGGGGTCACAAAGAATCCAGTACGACTAAACAAGAAGTTCTTGGACAGTGTCTCTTCTTTGACTTATATGACACTATGCACTCCCTCTTCCTGTCCTCCCTCCTTCAATCCCTCCTTCCTTTCTCCTTTTTTTCTCTCTTCCTATCAGTCCTTCCCCCCATTTAAAAAAATATGAACTTAACAAGTATCAACAAATGAGTATTTCCACTTACAAAAAACAAAAACAAGGTTATATATGAAACAATCTCATGTATGGCTTATTGTTAAAGTCTATAAATGCCACCATTTGTTGTCTGCATTTTCTTTTCTTACGTATATTTTTGAAATGTTTCATTAATTCTCTCTGTCTCTCCCCGTATCTCCCTCCCTCTCCCCTCTCTTTCTCCCTGTCTCATTGTTATTTCCTCCATCCTTTCCTATTTTATAATACAATAAGCATTTAATGAATTTCTACTATGTGCCAGGCATTGTACTAACCAACAGGGATACAAATAAGGAAAAGAAATACAGTTCCTGCTCTCAAGGAACCTCTGATCTACTGGGATAAGACAGCTCACAAGTAAAAAGCTCTCCATCACAAGTGTAGTCAAACAAAACTAACACTTTGTCTATGTCTGTACCTATTGTTTATCACCTCCCTACCAACAGGTGGGAAACCTGCTATATCATTAGTTTTCTGGAATGTTGTGGTGAATCATTACATTAATTGGCATTATTAAGTCTTTCAAAGTGATCTTCCTTTATAATTTTATAGTCATTGTAAGAATTATTCTGGTGTTGCTCAGCATAAGATCATTATACGTTTTCCTAGGGTTCTCTGGATCTACCTTTTTTTCTGATTGTTGGTTTGTTTCTTTTTTGACACAGTAGTGACTAACTTGGGCAGCTAGATGGTGCAGTGGATAGAGAGCTGGGCCTGGAATCAGGAGACTCTTCTTCCTGAGTGGAAATCTGGCCTCAGACTTTTAGCAGCTATGTAACTATGAGCAAGTAACTTAACCCTGTTTGCCTCAGTTTCCTCATGTGTAAAATGAGCTGGAGAAGGAAATGACAAACTACTCCAGTATCTCTGCCAAGAAAATCTCAAATAGGGTCATGAAAAGTTGGATGTGACTGAAAAATGACTTAACAACAATAAATAACTAGCAACAATATTCTGTTACATTTCATATAACATTTTTCCAACTGACTCCCCCATTTTGTTTCCAATTCTTTGGTGCAACAAGAAGAACTGCTATAAACATTTTCGTACATATAGGTTATTTCCTTCCATATTTGATTTCTTTGTGGATATATGCCTGGTAGTGTTATCATTAGGTCATATCATAGGGTACACACAGTTTAACAACTTATGGTGTACCATTCTAAATTGCTTTACAGAATAATTGGACCAATTCAGTTCCCCTAGCAGTATACTAATGTCCTTATTGTCACACAGCCTCCAACAATTGTCAATTTCCCTTGCTGTCATTATCACAAATTTGATAAGTATAAGGAAAAACCTTACAGTCGTCTTAATTTGCATTTCTTTTTCAGAGAAGTTTGTTGCAAAGATTTTCTCAGTTCACTGTACTTCTTCAAATTCATTGATTTCACTTGTGCAAATGCCTTTCATGTAATTACAATCACAATTTTTTATCTTTTATAATTTAATATCTTTTATAATTTTACAATTTTTATATCTTCTATGATCATCTCTATCCTTTATATGGTCACAAACTCTCCTTTATCCATAATTTTGAAAAATATGCCCTTCTAATTTATTTATGATATGACCTTTTATATCTGGGTTACATTTCATTTTGGGACACATTGTTGTAAAGATATTGGGAGATACCCTGTTTTCTAGAGCTAAGACCCAATAAGCAAACTGTGTCTTAAGCTTGGCATAACAACAATCCTTTGCGCTTACCCTCTGGCAAAATCAGATAATTATTGTATTTGTTTGACCAGCACCAGCTTGTCCAAGCTCAGAGAAGTACCCATGTTCCAGTCATGAAGTCCTTCTATAAATCAAACTTATCTCATTGTCATTATCGCTGTTCCCTCACTTTGAATTTTTTTATTTTTATTTTGTTGGTTTTGAAGGCGGTGGGGATTAAGTGACTTGCCCAGAATCACACAGCTGGTAAGTATCTGAGGCCAGATTTGAACTCTGATCCTATTGGTTCCAGGGCTAGTGCTCTATCCCCTGCACCATCTTGCTCCCCTGCTCATTCTGAGATTAAATTTTTGTTTGATTCCTGACTCTGCTGTCTCTAGTCTGCTCTGTTTGGCTCTGATCATCCACAGGTTAGAGGCTTGTTTGGTCCAGTTGACATAGTATATGGTAGGAGGTGGCCATCTAATCCTAATTTCTGTCAGAATGCTTTTCGATTTTCCCAAAAGTTTTTGTTGAATAGTGTTTTCATTAGTTGGTGTACCTGAGTTTGATAAACATTTCAGTACTATGAATGATTAAATATTCCTTAGTATCCTTTGCTACATCTTTATCATCTTTCTCTTGCCCACTAAAGTTAAACAATCCCCAGAGCTCTACATTGTGCCCAATTCTCTGTCTACAGTCTCTTCTTTAATGATTTCTTTAGATCCCATAGGTTAACGTCTCCTTGCCACCTCCAGACTCCATATATCCAATCTTAATGTCTGACCTGAATTCTACTTCCCTAACGTAAACTACCTGGCTGCCTCTTGGCATCTCAAATTCAATATGTCCAAAACAGAACACACTTTCCTATCACTTCTGTTGATAGTAGCACCATCTATGCAGTCACCCAGGTTTATGACCTTGGAGTTATTCTTGACTTTTCCTTCAAGCCTCATATTCAGTTGTCAGATTTTTTTTTATCTAACCTTCAACACCTTTCTCACCACTCTGCTAGCTTTTGTCTAGAAAAATCTTCAATGACTACTGCCTCTAGAATAAAAAGCAAACCCTGGCATTTAAAATGAAGCCCTTCCCTATGTGCCTCTTACCTATTTTTATTTTGTATTAGTCCCTTGCATCATCTCCTTTTCAGTAATGTTGACTTGCTAGTTTTTTCCAGTACGTAAAATTGCTATCTTTGTGCCTTTGCAGGAATAGCTGCCCCCCCTCCCCCAGCTCCCCAACTGAAATGTGCTTCCTTCTCACCTTGTCAGTTGTCTTGCCACTGGACTTTGTTGACTCTGGAAGAGAGAGTAAGGCTGCCAACTTTGTGCAGCTCTGCCTCACTTAAATCCAGTTAATGAGCATGTCAAGACATCATCCTGTGATATCATTGGGTCCTCTTCAGAGGTAAAGGCCAAACAACAGCCGCGTGGAATATCTAACTTATTTCAAATGACAGCTCAGGTGCAGCACTCAAGTACAAAATTATTCTGCATTTCTTTGTATGCATTGTATTTATTTATGTACATATATCTACCTGTGGAACATAAATGCCTTGGGGGCAAGGGGCTGTGTTTTTGTCCTTGCATTCTCAACCCCTAAGACTGCTTTCCACAGAGTTGGGGCTTATCTTTTTAATGACTCAATTTGAATTGACTCAGTTTGTGGTGTTTAGAACTAGGAGCAGAAGGGTGAGGTTGTGGAGGTAGACTTCCCTTTGACATTGGGGAAACATAAAGATTAGAACTGTCCAGAAAGAGAATGGATTACCACAGAAGGTTGGCTTTTGTTGTTGTTTAGTCATGTCAGCTCCTTTGTGACCACATTTGAGGTTTTCTTGGCAAATATACTGGAGCAGTTTGCCATTTCCTTCTCCAGCTCATTTGATAGATGAGGAAACTTGAGACAAACAGAGTTGAAATTGGGCTTGCACAGTCTCGTTAAGTATCTAAGGCTTGATTTGAACTCAGGTTCTCCTGACCCCCGGACTAGCACTCTATCTTTCCACTGTGCCACCCAGCTGCCCCCAGGAGGTGTTATTGAATAATGGGAAAGAGTACTGGCATTGACCCTAAGGTCCTGGGTTCAAGCACTCGCTGTACCACTTACTTTTCTCAGCTATAAAATGAATGAGTCTGACCAGCTGGCCTCTAAATCTAAATCTATGGTTCCTTCAATGGAAGTTTTCAAGAGGAGTACACTTGTTAGTTGTATTGTAAGAAGCATTTCAAGCATGGGTTGGAAGAAATTGATGACCTCTGAAGTCCTTTTCAGCTCTGAAATTCTGTCTTTCTAATCTGATAAACTAATCTGTGTTGATGGAGATTTATTGTGAGAATAAAACCATATCAATACATGGAAAAGCCCTTTAAAATGATAAAGTGTAATCATTTCAGATTCCCCAACATCATCAGCTTGGCAGATTAGATGTTTACATAAGAACTCTTGTAAGGACTGTTGCTTTCCCACATGTCTTTAATAGGTCAACTAAGTTATTGAGTAATGGGTATAAAAGGGGAGGAGGCTTAAGCTGAGGAATAAACAAAGCTATGGGAGCAAAGTCAGCAGAATTATAAAATAGTGAAAGCAGAAAGTTGGTTAAAATGGCAGGACAGAAGCCCCTTTTGGAATTAGAAAACTTTATTGCTGGTAAATTTATTCGCTGTAATTCACACATAGATTCCTATGACCCTTCTACAGGGGAGGTATATTGCAAAGTTCCAGACAGTGGCAAAGAAGAGGTAAGCTGATTTTTTTAAATACGTTGATAAATTGAGGGCATCATTTTTATAAACAAAAAGAGAAGAAAAAGATGATGAGTCTGAAATGGAAGTTGTTAACCCTTAGAAGGGTCTTGGGAAACTTATTCAGAGCTTCTAAGTTCATTGTATTGTAAATAATAGCGGTGTAACATTCTAACCCATTTTGAGGTAAAAAAAAGCAAAACTCAGAAATCTGGCTCATCTTAATCTTAAGTTTTGTCCAATTTGTTTTTTTCAGCATTGTCTAAGCAGTGATTAGTCAGGTGTAGCACTCACGTACAGAATTATTTTGCATTTCTTTGTGTGCATTGTGTTTATTTACGTACATATTTTATCTGCCTATGGAACATAAATGCCTTGGGGGCAAGGAACTGTGTTTTTGTCCCTGCATTCTCAACCCCTAAGACTGCTTTCCACAGAGTTGGGGCTTATATTTTTTAATGACTCAATTTGAATTGACTTAATTTGTTGTGCTTAGAACTAGGAGCAGGAGGGTGAGGTTGTAAGGGCTGTATCTGTCGAATGGCAATAGTAGTTTTTTTTTTTTTAATTTTCTAGTTCTATTTAGTTATATTGCATTTAGTTTCTATTTCTTTTTTGTTGTTCTTAGCCATTATCTCTTTGCAGAATTGGAGTGTCTGATTAGAGTTATTGTAGTTTCAGAAGTGTTATGTTAGATTCATTAATATGTTTGATATTTCCTCGTTCCCCTTGCTGCCTTTTCCCCACAAGATATTCCTAAATTCTCTACTCCTCTGGATTTGGTGTCTGAGAAAATGTTGTTGGACTGAAAGAATGAAGTTCTTTAAAGTTAGTTCTCTGGGAATTCTCTGAAGAATTCTTGTCCTTGCCTTCCCATTGCTTGAAAGTGGAACTATACTTTTGGGTTTCTCAACCTATTTTCCCTTTCTTGTCAAAGTGAAGCTATGATCAAAGCATCATAGCTTTGCTGAGAGGGACCTAGGTTTCTAGTGAATACTGTGTGATATTAAGCCTGAATCTTTTTTTTCACTACTATAAAGCAATTAAATGGAAATTTTATTTTACATTTGAATGAAAATTAGTATGGTAAGGAAGGTATGAGCTGTTAAAACACTAAAAACCTAATATTTAATTCCACAAAGCTACTAAGAAGAAGGTTTCCAGAAACCCTAGCATTCTTGCCAATTATTGTGTAGAAAAGGATAATAATTCTTTTTATCCTGTGGGTTATGTGTTTAACATTTCATTTGTGGTCAGGAAATAAAATGTCAGATAATTTGTAGCTCAGGCTTTACAGATCAGTGTTTGTTTTTAAAGAAGTCACATCTTTTGTGGTTGAGTGTAGAAGTTCTTTACAATTCTCAGAGCTAGAAAGGATTATAGATATTATCTAGTCATTGTACGGGTGAGAAGGCTGAGACTTGAGGAGTACTTGCCCAAGATTATGTGGCTAATAAATAGCCTTTGGGACTTGAACTCCTTTACCGTGGCTCTTAGTAGTATCCTAGCAGTCATGTAGCTGTTTTACCTGAGAAGTTCGGAAGAACTGCCCTACCAGCTTTATTTTTTTTGTTGCTTTATTTTAAACCTTTAGACTTTCACATTCATGTAGGTAAATATTAGCAATAAGATAATGGCTAGTTGGCTAAACTGTAACTAAAACTTTGATTCTGACTTGAGCTAGAGAGGTGTCACCCTAATACTGTGACATTCAGAATATTCTCCTCTTATCAATACATTTTTAATGGCAAATAATTATGTGTCTCCTATATGTCCTTAGGAATCTTTTCTATCCCTAGAGAACAATTAAATTTTAGGGGTTAAGAGGTGAATAGATTATAGGATTTAGAGTTAAGAAACACGAGATCATTCAATCCAACCTCCTCATTTTATAGAGAAGATTGAGAAAAGTTAGACTGCCCATGGTCACATAGACAGTAACAGAACCAAGTTTTGAACTCTGCCCTGACTTAAAATTCAGTCGTCTTTCCACTGCACTACAATTGCTTCTTCCTAGTTCTCTCCCCCCACCTCTCTCTCTCTCCATATATATAGATATATAGATATAGATAGATACAAATAGATATAGATAGATAGATACAGATATAGATCAGATATATAGATATCTATCTCTATCTACTCATTTTCCCAGTCACCCACAAGAAACATTCCTAACATCAGATGAACCAGTGAACACGGCCTTGTACTTGGCTTCTCCTACATTGCTTTAGATCGATGATGACCTGCTTTATGTTCCACAGAACTGTAGAATCTTCTGAAAAGGTTTAGAAGTATCTCAGAACTCATTTGTCTGATTTGTATTTGAACTAGAATCTCTTTTATACATCACTTCCCAGTAGCTGATTGTCCAATCCCTGCATGAGAACCTTTAGTGATGAAAAAATCCACTCCAGAGGCAATACAAACACTTTTAATAATTACAAAGCTTTCCCTGGTAAGGAACTGAAATCCTCCTCTCTCTCTGAATTCTGCTCATGGTTCCTAGTTACATTTTCTGGACCAAGAAGAATAACTGTGATCCCTCCAGTAAGTCTTTCAAATTCTTTAACAGAGATTAAGAAGAGGCAGTGTGGAGCAGTGAATAGAGAGCTACTTGCTTACCTTGAGTCAAGAAGACCTGCTTCTAAGAAGTGCTAACTATTTGATCCTGGCAAAGTCACTTTATCACTTGGTGCCTACCCATCCCTCAGTTAACTCTCTAAAACTGATAAACTCTAGGAAAGGCATTAATCTACAGTAATATTTGAATTTCCTTGTTAGGTAGGAGAGCCCTAAAGTGATGAAATTACAGGTATACTTCAAAAGAAAGTATGCTACCTGAAAACATACATGTATATTCCTCTTCATTTTCCTCACCCTCTCTCTCAGACCTTCTTCAATGAGATACAAGGCAGAAGAAAAAAAAGAAAAACAAACCTGTGTATAAAGACTGCTTGTTGCCCAGATCATGGCAAGCAGTTGGATGGGCAATGAATTCAATTAGCCCATCAGCACATTTGTATTAAATCAAGCCCTGAAGATAGATAATTATTAGGATCAGAGTAGAATAGGAAGACATAATGGGTTGGATTTGAAGAATTTCATCCCATTCAGTTATCCCAAGCTGTTCATTGGCACAAAAGCCATCTTTTTCATCGATTTATCAATATTATTCCAGTCATGCTGTGTGACCAAGAGTTTGTGAAACATTGTAATCTCTAAAAGATCAAAATTTCAGGTGATTCCAAAGAGTAAGGAAAAAATGAATGTATGGGTGAACATTGTTCTGAAGCATATACAGAAAAACTAGCCAAAACTGGATAGGGTGAGGCCTTAGGCTATTGCTCCCACAAGAAACAAGTTATTTAACCTCAATTTCCCCATCTCATAAAATAAGAGTAGTAGTAGTAGTTGTAGTAGTAGTAGCAGTAGTAGCAGTGGTAGTGGTAGTAGTAGAGTAGTAGTAGTAGCAGCAACTAGTCTTTTTCTAGCACCTACTGTGTGAATAAACAATGTGTTCAATGCTTTACAAACACCTCATTTGAACTTCACTACAGTTCTCAGAAGGAAACTGAGGGAAACAAAGATTAAGTGACTTGCCCATGATCCTACAGCTGGTAAATATCTGAAGCTGGATTTGGATTCAGCTTTTTCAGAGTCTTGGCCTAGTACTCTATCCACTGCACCAGTATTAGCTACCTGGCAGGGATGTTGTGTAGAAATTACCTTAGAAGCCTCAAAGCAGTATTTAAATGTGAATTATATTCTCTTCTGCCTTAGCTGTTACTGGTTATATGCTTTACTCCAGTTTGGATTCAGTTTCTTGACACTGTCAAGTAGTATGTATCTCTTTATTTTGCTCAAAGTACACTGAATTAGAGAATCACAGATCGCAAGGACTGGAAATATCTTTAGTAACCTTCTAGTTCAATTCACACAACTACAACAAAAAACTCCCATTTTAGTATATCAGACAAGGTTACCTAACCTCTGTGTGAAGATCTCAGTTGGGGGTTGGGGTCAGTAAATTTGTCCCAAAAAAGGGCCTCCTGTTCCATTTCCCAGTCCTTAAGATTCCCCTCTCCAATCCCATCATTCTCTTCTTACTTTACTTTTGCACTCATAATAGAGTGAAGTGTGTTTTTGTCTTATACCTCCAAGTGATCTCAAAAAAGGCAGCCATCAAGCTGCAGCTGAGGATGGGATTTGGAGTATGTGGAAGTCTTGGGGTGTCTACAGAAGGAATGAGAAGGAGAGATGATATTTCCATATCACCCCAAATAAAATTTAAGACACAGTCTTTGAGAACCATTGGCATAGGTGAGGAGATATGGGGTAAAGAAAGGAATCTGCCATTGGGCTCCATCATTGTCTCCTACTAATACTGCTTTCTACAAATCCTATTTGGTGACTTGTCCAGCATGAGATGATATATAGCCTACCTTGTGGGTGCAATCTGCCATCCAACAGTCTTCTGGTACTAACCAGGACTGAGTCCAGATACCTCCCTGCCTAGATAGTGTGATTTGAAGACTCCTCATAAGGTCTCCCCTTCCACCAAATATCTTCCCTAAGTCAGACCCATCCCAGAATACCCTTTACCAATAAATAAAAAAGAAAGAGAACGGAGAAAATGTGGGCTTGAAGAAACCAAATAAGGCATGAACTAAAACTCACAGAAGTTGGAATTGGAAGAGATCATTTTGGACCTCATTTTTCAGATGAAGAAATTACAATTCAGAGATATGTGGTGACCTGTCAACTATCACACAGGTAGCTAATGACCAAATCAAAACCAGACCTTAGGACTGTCTTTATCTAGTGTACTCTTCACTCTACCATCTTTGAATATAGAAAACAACAATTGGTACCTCTTATTTCCTTGCCTCATCCCAGCACTCTATCCAACCACCTGTGTCCCCCAGTCTTGCTTTATACAAAGAGGTTTTCTGGGTAATGTCACTTACTAAAGGAAACTTCCAGGAGAATCACTTGTGGATGCTACCACAACTTATAAGTCAACAGCAACTTGCTGACTCTTCCATTTGTTTTTCAAAGATAGAAGCAGCAGTCACAGCTGCTAGAGAGGCCTTTCCCCATTGGTCATCCACAAGCCCCCAAGACCGCTCTCAGATCATGAATAAGTTGGCAGATCTGCTGGAACAGTCCCTGGAGGACTTTGCACAAGCTGAATCAAAAGACCAAGGTAAATCAAGCTCTTTTTCAAATGTTGCAGTGCTGGGGAAATCTGGTTTCATAGTAGGGAGCAATGTTTATTCATGAGGGGCAATATCCCACCCACATCATGTCATTTGACAATCGATATAAATCACTTCCTTTACACAAAATTGTTTCTCCCTCTTTCATCATTAACTACTTCTTATAAAAGGGCTTCAAAAAGGCAAAGTTCCTCACATGCATCATTGTGTGTATTGTTTCCCTAGTTCTGATGACTTCATTCTACATCTGTACATATAAATCTTTTCATGTTTCTCTGAATTTGTTTCTTATGAAGCAGTAATATTCCATTACATTCATAAACCACAATTTGGTGAGACATTCCACAGCTGATGAGCAGCTGCTTTGTTTCTAGTTCTTTGCTACCTAAAAAATTGCTGCAATGAGTATTTTAGTGTTTTTAGATGTGAGTGTGTGTGTGTGTGTGTGTGTCTGATTTACTTCACGCACTATGAATTCAAAGGGCATGAACATATTAGTCATTTTCTTACCATAATTCCAAATTACAATTCAAGACAGATCAGATAACCATAGAGAAGGCTGGGTTGTAAAGACACAGCATTAGAGATTGTTTTGAAACTACTTGATTCCCACAAGTTTGTGCTTGCTGCTTTATGTTTGTGCAGTGTGTAGATGACACTGTTCTTGGGTGGCACACAAGTGGTCCGTCCATGTCATCTGTCATGTTATGGCTAATGCATAACCTCAGTAGAGTAAGGGAGCTGCTACTGGATAACTTGAAGAATGGGAAAGCAGCAGCAAGGGCCCAGTTGAGATTGAATAACATGAATTTACACTGAAACCAAAAAATGTGACTTTTTATAGCACTGCCTAGCACCACAGCTTTTCCCTAGTCCATATTAGCAGAATGGGAAATGGTGAGGCATGAGTTTCAGGTTAGATATGATGTCAAGTAGAGACAAAATAAGGCTATTGGTTCAAAGAAAATGGAGAATTAAGGAACTGGTGGTAATAGTGAGGGAAAAGGAACAGGTTCAGTAGAATTAAGGAAAAAATGAGAGTGGGGGGTGGAGAATATGTCAGTATGTAGGAGGTAAAACAGTCTTGAGTGATGGTGAATTCTAAAATATATCTATACCAGTGAGAGTGACAGAATTGAAGGAGAAATGGAATGCTTGGAGAATTAAGGGATTTGAAGGACTTTGAGGGCAGGGTATTGAAAGAATCACTGAACTTGCATACTGAAGTTATTAAGGACAACAGCAGAACACAGGTGCAGAGGAGGAACTGTGAACCAGATACTGAATGCACTAAGGAAGTTTTGGTGTGATCATGAAGTAACAGTGGCTGAAGCTGTGTGGAGAAAGAATTTACTGGAGTAGAGAAGTTTAAGGAATTAGTATTAGGTAATGTGGTATGGATAAAAGCCTTAAGACATGCTTTGGACATGTACAAATATTTGACTATGGATGCTTAACTTCTTAATGTCCTAGGCAATTATCCAAGATTATGTTACAGACAAGTTGCTAGTCTGCATTGGTGAAGGGAATTTTCACTTAGGGCATTCCTCATCCTAAAAAAAAGTTCCCTTCCCCACTCCCGTAAAATTAGAATCTGTCTCACAGGTTTGTTTTTGAGAGTCTAATGAGATAACATATATATATATATATATATATACATACACACATACATAATATATATATATACACATACACATATATGTACGTATACACATATATACGTACATATATGTGTGTGTGTGTATTTTTATATGTAGTGCTCTGAAAACTAAGAGGTTGTGTGATTTAGTGAATAAGGAGATAGACTAGGATCCAGAAATACTTGGGTTCAACTCCTGCATCACACTGTCAGTAGTTGTGTGACTCTGGGCAAGTCGCTTTACTTTCCCAGGCCTCAGTTTTTTTTTAATCTTTAAAATGAAGGGGTTGGCCTCAGTAACCTCTAAGGTCCTTTGTATCTTTACATCTATTAGCATTGTTGTTTTTCGGTAGTTTCAGCCATTTCTGCCTCTTTGTGACCCCATTTGGAGTTTTCTTGGCAAAGGTACTGGAATGGTTTGCCATTTCCTTCTTTAGCTCATTTTACAGATGAGAAAACTGAGGCAAACAGGGTGAAGTGACTTGCTCAGGGACACACAGCTAGTAAGTGTCTGAGGTTGGATTAGAACTCATGAGGATAGATCTTCCTGATTCCAAGCCTTGCGCTCTATCCACTCTATCCAACTAGCTGCCCTTGTCTATGAGAGTATGTATCTTTGAAATACTATGCTTCATTTTGTTATTATAGCACCCTTATTATTGCTGTTACCATTATTGGCATTATCACCATGAATGTCGAAGTCCCAAAGAATGATGCCAGGATATGTTGCTTGTCTTTCATTCTTGAGGAGAAGACCATAAACCAGGTTCTAATGTCACTGAGATGTTGGGGAAGTGATGTAGAGGTCAGAAGCAGTAGAAAGAAAATGAAAGGAAGACAATTTTACTTCAAAGGAGGAAAGGCTATCTAGGATTGGCATAGAAGAAAGGTTTTGGAGCAGCAGCAGAGGGCAAAAAGTAGGCTGATAAGCACCTTTTCATGACCCTGTGAATTAAGACTTGTTCAGAGCAGAGGACTGCAGTGAATGTAGCATGCTAGAGGGAAAGCCAGGTTTCTGATCAATCAAAATGGTCATTCAATAAATAAACATTTATTAAGCTTCTATTATATGTCAAACACTGTGCAAAGTGCTGCGGATAAAAGTATAACAAAGATAGTCTCTACCTTCAAGAAGTTTACAGTCTAATGAGGGAAAACAGCACACAACAGGAAGCTGAAAAGGGATAGGAGGGAGGAGAAGTAAGTAATGGAGAGATTGTCGGCTTGGGCTCCCTCCTTAAATGGAAGCTTTGAAGTTTATGGCTCTGCCTTCTAATCAGAGGGGCAGAGGGAACTGATGAGGTGTGAGTACCAAGGCCTATGAGATCTTCTAGAATGATAATACTTCGTGATCAAGAAATCCAAAGAAGTCTAAAACAGTGCTCAACTGGGTAGGAAATGAAGCTATAACCTTTAATTCTTTATTTATCTTTATTTATTCATCTGTTATTCTTTATTTATCTGTTTATTTACATTTTGTCTGCTCCATAGAATGTGAGCTCCTTGAAGAGCATGTACTATTTTTACCTTTCTTTGTTTCCCCAGCATTTTATACAGAACCTGACATATGATGGAAGCTAAATAAATGCTTGTTGACTTGACTTGATTGATTGAAAGGAATATTAGTTGGATATAAACTCTTTGAGAACTAGGATTGTTATCATTTTGTCTTTATATTTCTAGCACCTAGCCTAATGCTGGAACAGTAGTCAACTGAGTGGAATTGAGTTGAAATGTTCATGAATGTAGGGGAATGTGTTGAGAATATAGAAGGGGTCCAGAGAACCTAATAGAAAGGTCAGATTAGAATGAGCCAGAAGATGAATAAATATAAACAAAGTAGAGATGAGGTTTTAGAGAGGATATAGTATGTATATACACTTCGCATCTAATGCATTACGACTGGATGACTAGGATTCAAGAACCAATATAATGGGAGATAGATTGGAGGAGCATAGTACTGGATTTGGTGTCATTCATTCATTCATTTATTTACCAAACATTTATTTATTGAGCATTTGCTATGTGTCAGGCAGTAGGGATACACTGTTTTCAAGGAGTTTACATTTCATTATAGGGTAATATGTCCATAAATAAGTAAATATTAAATATTCATTTAAAATTTTATTTATTAATATTCACTTACACTATTTATTTAAATGTATATATTCATAAATATATGAACATTCATTTATATTTAAATGCAGATTTATGGGGGGAACAGTTTAGACCTTGTTTATGAAGTAGCACTTGTTTAGGAGGTAGCACCTGAGCTTAAAGGAAGCTAGAATTTCTAAGAAGGTGGGAAGGGATGAGGAGGAAGCACATTCCAGGGATAGAATATTTAGGCTATGTGAAGGCAGAAGACCGGGGTCCAAATTCCAGTTCTGTTACAAATAATGGATCCTTGTAAGTGGTGGGATGTACTTGCATTTGTAGTATTTGAAATCATACAGTACAAATTCAAATAGCTCAACCAGTCCAGGAGATTCATTATTGGCACTAATTGGACTAATTGGGGCATACTTCCCTTTTTCTTTCATTTTCCTTATCTATAAAATGAGGGAATTGGCATAGATATTCTTTAAGGATACTTCCACTTCTAAGTCTTCTGAAAGTTTATGTGCATTCCATCTATGCTCCACTTGTCAAAATGGAGGGCAAATGTATTTCTGACCAAGAATTGCTGCCACTTCTGCTGACAGGCTTTGTTAAATCAAGATCCTGCACGAGGTATGCCATGGCTGACCCAGTAATAGCACGCATCTGTGCACCTGAGAGCATCCTGGTGATCTCTTGTGACAGTCTGGATTTGATCAATTTTTCCACATGTTGGAGTAGAAATTTAATAAGTAATCATTTCCTTTCAAAGGGTTCTTTTGTGAAGTGCTGGTTCAATTACTTTCATATTTCTTGTCTCAGTCTCTTTTGCAGACAAGGGCAATTCTGAATTGAATGAAAGTGTGTGGGTGGAGGAGTATTTAGGCTTAGCCAGGCTAGAAACACTGAATTTTAAGTATTTATGACTTGCGTTCAGTCCACAATCATAAAACAAATAGTAAGTGGCCCACTTTAATCCCATGTGTCTTCTTATGGCCTATTCAAGTTTTCAAGTTCTTGAACCTGGGAGATTTCCATGTTTTAGCCAAGGGCCCATTTTAGAATTTAAATGCTTACATTTTCTTCTCCATAGGGATTATGTTCAGTAAGCAATAAAGAAATCAGGATGTTTCAATAGTTTTGGGGAATAGATAACTAATAAGGGGATGTTGAGAAATTGTGTGAGGTGGAGCAGAGTGGATCAATCCCTCAGAAAGACCTGGATTGAAGTTCTGCTTCTGACACATATTGGGAGAAAGAATAAGCATTTATACTGTGCCTACTACGTGTTAAAAAGGCCTAGGTTCAAATACTGCCTTTGACACGTGTTGGCTGTGCGCCTTGGGCAACTCTCTACAGAGGGATCGCTGATTTGCATTAATAATAAGAGTAGCTAGCATTTACATAGCATACTATGTGCAGGGTAAACGCTTTGCAAATATCTCATTTGATCTTCACAACAACCCTGGGAGGTATGTACTGTTTTTATCCCCATTTCAGAGATGAGGAAACTGAGGCAAACAGAGGTTAAGTGACTTGTACAATGTCATATAGATAGTAAATGAGGCCGGATTTGAATTCAGGTCTTTCTGACTCCAGGCCCAGCATGCTATACACTATGCTACTTAGGTACATTAGTGAAAAGAATTTCCACCTTGGAAGTTCCCTACACAATGAATTCATAGGTCAAGAGTCTACTACACCCCCAAAGGATGGTAGCTTAGTTCTTAATATTGTGTCCCCATTTCCTTTTTTCAGATCCTTCCTCTGATACTTACTGATCTGTGTGTCTTTGAACAAAATCATTTAAATGTCTGGGTCTTTGTTTTCTCATCTCCAAAATGAAAGAGTTGGAATAGATCACCTCTGAGGTTCCTTCCAAATCTAAATCTATGGTCATGTGTTATATGAACTAGAATTCTAGTGAACCCTTCTTTAGTTCACTACGAATAGCTGCCATATGCCTTAAACTGCTTCCCTCCTGCAGGAAAAACAATCACGTTTGCCAGAACTGTGGACATCCCACGGGCTGTGTACAACTTCCGATTCTTTGCCTCCTCAATCCTTCACCACACCACAGATGCTACTCAGATGGATTCCATGGGCTGTATGCACTATACTGTGAGAAGTCCTGTTGGAATAGGTAGGTACTTCTGAGCTGATGGGAGGGGACAGTCACTGAAATCAGACCTCACAAAGTATACTCTGTTTTTTTCTATTTTACAACCTCACTGTCATTAGCTGATTTCTTGAAAACCAGAGTTACTGAATGATCTCAGTAGTACCTCCAAATCCTAGGCTTTCCCTCTGATTTAACTGGACTCCTTAGCTCTTGTAAGCCCTTTCAGTTTCCCTCACCCTAAAATTTGCCCCCTTCTGGCCACATAAATATTTGCAATACTCTAAAAGAGCCACCAGATATCACTATTTCCTCAGGGAAGAAAAGTAACCTTGGCCCATTGTAAACCCAGGCTGCTGTAGTAGATGGAATTTTAGTCGTGGTGATAAAAGAGAATAGGAGACACAGAAGAAAATGGACATTTTATCTCTTTGTATCATAAACCAAAGCTGTAAGGCATTATGATAAGGATACTACAAACTTTGTCTGGAGGAAGAAGCTAAAACATACTACTTGACTAATATCCTGTGATCTCCTAAAGAACAGATTTTCAATACCCTTTCTAATAGTATGAAATGTCTGTTGATCCTGGTGAGAAGTGCTACAGGGCAGACAATAAAATACAGTCTTTTTATTTTATATAAAGCAATTTTTCTTGTTAGTTTTCATGAATGGAATTCTAGTAAGATTTCAGAGTCTTGAATGGCTACAGAAAGCCTGATGGAGTGATCATGGTAAGGACTTTACCAACATCACATTCACAGACAGGGACCTCTTCCTTATCTAGAGCTCACTTATTCAGATGTCCAGTGATCTGGAACACCACTAGGTACTAGTAAAGAAGCAAGTTTTTCTGAAACCACCCCCTATCATTTCTTATAACCAAATAGTACTTCATCATAATCATATACCACAGATGTTCATACATTTTCCAATTCATAGCATTCCTTCAATTTTTAATTCTTTGATACCACAAAAAAGAGTAACTATAAGTATTTTTGTACTTTTTCCTTTTTCTTTAATCTCTTCAAGGTACAGACCTCATAGGGTATGTACAATTTTATAGTCCTTTTTGGCCTAATTCCAAATTGTTCTCCAGAATGGTTGGACCAGTTCACAAGTCCATCAACAATGCGTTAATGTACCTATTTTTCCTCATCTCTTCCAGTACCTGTCATTTGTGATAGCTCTGAAATGGTGCCTCAGAGTTGTTTTATTTGCATTTCTCCAATCAAGAGTGATTTAGAGCCTTTTTAAATGATTATACATAGCTTTGATGTCTTCTGAAAACTGTCCATTCATATTGCTTGACTATCAATTGGGGAATGGCTCGTTTTTATAAATTTGACAGAGTTCCCTATATATTTGAAAAAAGCATCTTTTATCAGAGAAACTTGCTATAAAGTTTTTTGATATTACTTCATTGCCTATGATACCTTTTATCAAAATATAGTTTTCCTGATTACCTCTTCTAATTAGGTTCATCTTTTGCTTTATCTAAGATCATTATTGCTATCCCTGCTTTCTGTTTTTTTTTTTGCTTTAGCTAAAGCACAATATATTCTGTTCCTTCTTATTATAACTCTATGTGTCTTTCTATTTCAAATATGTCTCTTGTAAACAACATGTTGTTGGATTCTAGGTTTTAATCTATTCTGCTATGTTTCCATTTTATAAGTGAGTGCATTCCATTCACATTCACAAGTTATGATTACTGTGTATTTCCCTCCATACTATTTTGTTCTGTTTATCCTTCTCTCTCTCTTTTTTATCCTGTCATTCCTCAGAAGTCTGCTTCTGACCACTGTCTTCCTTAATCCTCCCTCCTTTTTATCACCCCCTGCTCTTATATCAACTTCCCTTCCTGTTTCCCTGTTGTTTAAGATAGATTTCTATACCTGACTGAATGTGTGTCTATATGTATACACACTTCCTTCTTTGAATCAATTCCAATGAGAGTGAGGTCCATGAATTGTCTGCCACCACCCCCTATTTTTTCCTCCACTGTAAAAACCCTGCCTCTTTACTTTCCTCCTTATTCTAGTTCATCTCTCTTTCTCATCCTTTTATTTATTTATTTTTTTAGATTATCCCAACATAATCTACTCATACTCTGCCCTGTGTCTGTAGAAAAGTGCCCTAATAATGATAAAGTTTTTAGGAGTAATATGTTTCATCTTCACACATAGGAATACAAACAGTTCAACCTTATTGAATCCCTTATGATTTCTCTTTCCTGTTTACCTTTTTATGCTTCTATTGAGTCTTGCATTTGAAAGCAAAATTTTCTATTCAGTTCTAGTATTTTCATCAGGAATGCTTGAATGTCCTCTATTTAAAAACATACATTTTTTTCCCCTGAAGGATTACATTCAGTTTTGCTGGGTAGGTGATTCTTGGTTGTAATCCGAGCTCTTTTGCATTCCAGAATATCGTATTCTAAGCCCTCTGATATTTTAATGTGGAAGCTGTTAAATCTTGTGTTATGCTAATTGTAGCTCCATGATATTTGAAATGTTTCTTTCTGACTTCTTGCAATATTTTCTTGATCTGGGAACTCTGGAATTTGGCTATAATATTCCTGGAAGTTTTTATTTTAGATCTCTTTCAGGAGGTGATTGGTGGAATCTTTTAATTTTTGTTTTTATCCTCTAGATCTAAGATATCCAGGCACTTTTCCTTGATAATTTCTTGAATATGGTATCTAGATTCTCTTTTGATCATGGCTTTCAGATAATCCAATAGTCCTTAAATTATCTCACCTTGATCTATTTTCCAATCAGTAGTTTTGCTGATGAGATATTTTATATTTTCTTCTATTTTTTCATTCTTTTTACTTTTTTTTTAATCATTTCTTAATGTTTCATGGGATCATTATCTTCGACTTGCCCAATTCAAATTTCTAAGGAAATGTTTTCTTTAGTGAGCTTCTTTGTGCCTTCTTTTCCATTTGGCCGGTTCTATTTTTTAAGGACCTTTTTTCTTCAGTGAATTTTTGTGCCTCTTTTACTATTAGGTCAATTCTGTTTTTTAAGGTGTCCTTTTCTTCAGTATTTTTTGCATCCCTTTTATCAACCTATTAATTTTCTTTTCATAATTTTCTTGCATCAGTCTTGTTACTTTCCCCAATTTTTCCTCTAGCACACTTTTCTCTTTCTTTAACTCTTCCAGGAATTCTGCTTGGGCTTAGATCCAATGAACATTTTTCTTTGAGACTTTGATTGTAGCTGTTTTCATATTATTGTCTTCTTCTGAGTTTGTATCTTGGTCTTTCCTGCCATTGTTGTAGCTTTTTATATTTTGTTTTATGTTTATGTCCTTTTTTGGTTTGCTTATTTTCTTTTTTACTTTGAACCTAAATCTTATAGCTTATATTTTGACTCTGAACTTAATGTTAGTATCGGTCTCTACATCTTCACTTTGAACCTTATGTTAGTGTTAATCTCTGCTCCAAAAGCTGCCACCACTTGTTGCTACCAATCTGGAAGTTGCAACTGCCACTGTGGTGCATGTTTTCTGGGTTGGCTCCCACTCTGGTGTCACAGAACTCTCCCGTCAACCTCCTAAATTGTCTCAGATTAGAAAAATGTCTCCCTCTGACCTTTTGTTTTCTTTGCTCCTCCAAAATTTGATTTGAGGGTTTATTTTAAAGTTGTTTGGAGGGGAATGTTGAGAGAGTTCAGCTTGGTGGCTGCCTCTCCTCTGTCATCTTGGCTCCACTCCTTCCTTAAAATAATTTTTAAAATTCTAATGTTAAGTTCAATATATTCTGTTTAAGGAGGTAGCTAGGTATCATAGTGGTTAGAGTTATGAACCTGGAGTCAGGAAGATCTACATTCAAATCCAGCCTCAGACACTAACTTTGTGACCCTGAGAAAGTCATATAACTTCTGTCTGCCTCATTTTCTTCAGTTGTAATGTGGGAATAATAATAGCACCTACCTCCCAGGTTGATGGTAAATATCAATTGAGATATTTGTAAAGCACTTAACACTGTTTCTGGCACATTGTAGGCACTTAATAGATGCTTGTTCTCCCCTCTTCTAAGGAGGCACTCAGTTACTCAAATATGTATGTAATACATTCTAGAGAGTTTTCCATCAAATTGATACATGAATATGGGAAGGATTTGCTCCCTTCACCAAAGTATGGTCACAGAGCTAAGTTTTATGAGTTGCTTAAGACACAGTAAAGTGAAGTGCTTTACTTACCTAGAGACACAGCTATCATAGAAGATGAGACCTAGAGAGGTCTATTTGTCTCCAAACCTAGCACTCAATCTATGACATCATATTCCTCTTGTTTCTTTTTTACATGTCACTTAAAGGAACATTTTAGTTTTCTAGAAGATTCACTTACATTTGACCCCCATCCTTGTCTCTCCTTTTTTGCCTCTTTTAGCTGGCTTGATTAGCCCTTGGAATTTGCCACTTTATTTGCTGACCTGGAAGATTGCTCCAGCTATTGCTGCAGGAAATACCGTGATTGCAAAACCCAGTGAGATGACATCAGTGACTGCATGGATGCTGTGCAAACTCTTAGATAAAGCAGGTAACTGGGATGCCAAACAAGGGTTGATTCCCTGAGGTACACATTCTGCAGTTCTTAAGACAACTGGCATTGTGAAAGTAGGATCAAAAAATATTGAAAAGAAATCAGAGAGAATCATCACACAGCTAAATGCTGCATGGATAGAGGTGCTCCACTTGGGATCAAGTAGGTGGTTCAAATCCTACCTCAGATATTTACTGCCTCTTGTAACCCCAGGCAAAGCACTTTACATTGCTTAGCCTCAATTTCTTAATCTATAAAATGGAGATAATAATAGCAACTATTGAGCAGAGTTGTTGTGAGGATCAAATGAGATAATAAATATGCAAATAGCTATGAAAACTTTAGTAGCATTATATAAATGCTAGCTGTTAGTATTATTACTGCTATTCCTATCTTTTGCTTAATATAAGAACCAGTTCTATTAGAGAAAGACTTTTCAGTAGTGCTGGTGTTGTGTGTGTGTGTATGTGTGTGTGTGCTGATAGTACAATGACAAAAATCTTAATCTACAGGGCTCCCTAATAATTTATTGGTTTCCCTGTCCTATTGCTCTTACACCCAACAAAAATGCCAGAGGAGTCACAGTACTTCCTCATTGAAAAAGGGATATTGAAATGTCACATTAGTACCTTGGATAGGAAATAGAGCACAATATGGTATCAGATGATTCCTGAAATATTCAATCTAAATTTATTTTAGCTTAACTCTAGCTCACATATTACTCCTACTTGTTGAAAACAAATATAATGCCACAAACTCATATGGATGGATAGAAAAGCATTAATTCATTACTTAGAACATGGCATTTACTCTTCTAAGCACTGAAGATACAAATGCAACCAAGCAAGACAATTTCAGCTCTAAAATAGTTTACATTCTAATAAGGAAAGACAGTACATAAAGTGGAGTGGTAGCTATGGAGGAGTGTCAACATAGTAGTGTTGCTCACTAATCAGAGTTTGGGTCCCAGTGGTATGTGTCTGATTTCTGGAAGGAGGAGAAAAAAGAGAAGGAAGAGGAAATTAGAGTATAGATGTCATGGTATGGAAACTATTGAAAAGTGGCATGGTGGCCTTAGGTATGGACTAGATAAAGTGAAAGTTTATGAGTCAGAGCCCAGAGTCTCAGGAATTGAAGTCTAATTTCTGGGCAGAAAAGGAGGAGGAGAAGGAGGAGAGTGGAGTATAGGAAGCATACCATGAAGATGGTAGTATCTTGTCTGTGATATGTATGCCACCATTACACAGGATGGGCTATGCCATCACTTACATCATGCTCCTTCATTCACTACCTATAGAGTGGGTATAGATCCTTTCCATAAACCAGCATCCACTGTATTCTATCTCAAATATAATATATTCACATTAATAAAACAGTCATAGTAATAATTATAATCTTAGAGTGGTAACTAAAGCTCAGAGGGGTTCAATGACTTGATACATTCTCTTAGCTAATTAGTAGCAGGATTTTCACACAACATGATGCCAAATTATTTCCTCCTTCCTTTCTTACCTTCTTTCTTCCTTAACTTCTCCCCCTTTTCTCTTTCTTTCTTTCTCTCATCTCTTTAATTCCTCCTCTCTTTTATCTCCCTCCCTGTTTTCTCTTTCCCTTTTTTCTCCTGTCTTTCCTTGTCATGTGTGTATTTATATATATTTATATGTATATGTGTGTGTGTGTGTGTGTGTGTATGATTGTGGGCACACACAAATGCATATGTACTCTGTATATTCAATAAACATTATCATTTTGTAAATAATAGATAACTTTACTGGATCCTGAGCTCCTCCTCTACAGAGTTCATAATCCAGGAGGTATCTTGCACACAGAGAAATATAATATTGGAATATGCTGTGTGCATAAGAAGAATATAAATGATGTATCATGAGTTCTGGGTTGGTTGTTACATTTTGGTCTTTTTAGGATCCACACTTGGATGAGTGCTTCAGGCCTGTGGCTTTGTAAAGTGAATTTAGCCCCTGTCCTTGGTGATAAAATCCCAATTCAAAAGAATAAAATCCAACTTAATGTCTGGGTGTCCCAGTCCTTCAATGCATTCCTTGCTGCTAATACCAAATGTTTTCCTCCTTTCCTGGTGTGTTCACTGATTGCCGCCTTCAGGCCATTTCTTCCATTTATGCGGCTTTGTGAAGTTATGCGAAGCATTACAAGGTGAGATTCTTGTAAAGGATCTCATTTATTCTCCACCTACTCCATCTATTTAGAGAAGCCTGGGCTGTCAAGAGACTTGACTTAAAGGTTTAAGATTAGCTATATAAAAATTTTTATTTCTTTGATTATGACCTGAATAATTTTCTTCCCAGGGTAAGGGCTGCTCCTTTTCAAAACACAATCAATGGTCCGAATGGTGAGCAGGAACAGAAAGAATATCCAGAAGTATTCCGTTCTTAACAGTATTAACGTCAGCCCACACTGAGACATAATCAAAATGCTAATGCTTTTCTATAAGAAAAAGCAATCACACCAGTGAAAAGGAACTCATTTTCCTCATGTGGAAAACATGCAGCTTAGATGAGATTCTTCTCATCTTTGCTACTCTTAAAAGTATCTATAAATATTAGAAATCATTCAATCTAATTTCCCCCTTCAAATTCCTTAGAACCTACTTCCCCACTCCCACCTCAACTCTTCCTCAGCTCCTGTTGAGGATTCAAATGCAAAACCCACCCTAGGCAAAGTTGTAAAGTGGACAAAGTTTGTCTTTGGAGTAGGATCGGAGGTCTAAAACTGGAAGGAACCTCAGAGGAAATTTCATCTCACTCCCTTATTTTATAGAGGCCCAGGGAGGTGAAATGACTTTCCCCATGGTCACATCAATAAGAGAGCAGAGCTATCGTTCAAGCTCAGGTCCTCAGACTCTACTTCTAGTGCCTTTTCTGCTGTGCTGTGCTAGAACTTGGGCAGTCGCTTAAATAAAGAAATATTGTTCCTCATCAGGAAAATGAGGGAGTTTCATTAGATGGCCTCCAAGGTCCTTTCAGCTCTAATTTTATATTCCTATGATTGTTTTGTCTTTCCTCTTTCTCCTTTTTGTGTCCCTATTCCTACTGTTTGAGTTCTTTCTGCTCATTCTATAAAGCAAATTGAGTCTCTTTCCTCTTCCTGTTCCCATACCCTGTGTTTTTATTCTGATTCCCAACTATTCAGGGTTCTCTACTGTTATGGCCTCAGCTGATTCTGCCTTTATTTTGATAGAAACTCATGTTCATAATCCATCCTTTTCTCTGGGTCCAGCCTTATAAAGAGAGATGAAGTTAGAAAATCAATTATGGAAGGGATTTCAAAGAAATAGTTTAGATCATCCCTCCAGTATGTTTTACCACCTAGTCTAGTTTCTGAAATTTCATGATAAGAGTTTTGTAACTTTTACCCTTGAAAGTTTTAGGGTTTTTCAGAATTGCCTGTTTAAATGTAGGTGCTCCTGGGAGAGATAACCAAACCCCTAAGCTTTTATCATTGAAAGTTAGAAGAGGCCTTAGAGATTGGTGGGAAAGCAGGAGTATACCAAGACAAACTCCACTAATTTCATACTTTTGCTTCTTGCTTTATCCTGTTACACATATTCTTTTCTATACCTCATTCATTCCCTAAGGACCTTGCTAGGTGACTGACTGGATAATCTCTAATCACTGAGTTAAGGTTTCCCTGTTATCTCATGGCAAAGGATTACTGACTAATAAGCATGCATTTCTATTTGTAAAAATGAGCTCTTGGAGGTACTGCCTTAACCCAAAAGGATATATTTCTGATGCTGGGTATCTCATAAACTAGAATGAGAAAAATATTTTGGAGGTACTTTTCAGGGTACAGACTTCAAATCATCGCATTCGGGCTGCAGGCTAGTCAGCCAATGCTGAGTCATCCCTTTGGGAGTAAAAATATCCATCTCTAAGCAAGTATGACAAGTATTTCCGTGCTTGTGCCAATATTAAGTGTATGTTCGTCTGCTTGTCCCCAAGGCAGGAAGAGCTATGTCTGATCTTTACAATATACTTCCGTACTCACAGTACAAGAGACAGCATCCTCAGCAATAACCTTGAGATAATAATTATGAGATTTAGAGCTAGAAGGGACCCTCAAGATCCTCAATTCATCCTCCTCATTTTACAGAAAAGAAAACTGAATCCAAGAGAGGTTAAATCAGTTGCCCAATGTTACACAGGAAATAAATAGCAGAATTGAGATTTGAACCCAGGACCTCTGATTTCAAATACATTGTCACTTCCACTGCATCACATTCTTGATAATAACTGATGTTCCTACATAATTTTAAAGTTTTCAAAGCACTTAAAATAGATCACCTCACGACAACCCTATGAAGTGCATATAACGTATTCTAATTGCCATTTTACAGATGAGGGAACTGGGGCTCAGAGAATGTGATATAGTGTCAACAGCAAAATTTGAATCTGTCTTCCTGACTCCAAATGCAGAACTCTTAGCATTATACTATGTTACTGCTGCTGTTTTAAGTTGTACTACATTCATGGCAGGTGTTTGGTCAGGGCAAAACACAACACTTTTACTCACTTTTATGCCTGTTTATAAAATAAAATCAAAGTGAAGGAAATTGCTTTGACCCAAAATTTACTTTGTTAATCCAGTCTTTCATTCTCCCTAAAAATTAAGAGAAAATAAAGACCTCTTTCACATGGAGAGGTCAGAATGAAGTACCATGGCTGTATCAATGTTTATACTTAGAGATAGTTTTTCTTCTTGTTTTTGAGATCTGTGTAGGTAGGGGCTGCTGAGAGATATGGGGCTTCATAATAGGCTAAATCAGGAATGTAATGGACCTTCTTTCCACTTAGCTACTGTACTATAAGATGCTCCAGGCATCTCCTAGAGCCACTAAAGGAAGAAAAGGCATCCTCTATGTTACTGGAGATGGTCAATGGATGAATTTGGGAGGTGTTTAGTTTGGAGACAAGAAGTTATAGGGGGAACATGATAGTTATCTTTAAATATTTTAAGAACTATTTTGTAGGTTAGATTAGACTGCTTGAGCTAGAGGCAAAGAACTAGAAACATGTGAAATGTGCAGAAAGACAGATTTAGGATCAATGTTAAAACAACAATCCAACTTCTTAACAATTAGAAGTATCAAAAAGTAGAATGTTGGGGATGGGAGAAAGTTAGTAATGGTAGAAATACACTAACAAAAAATATTTTTTGAAATATATAGAAGAAAACAAAAAGAAAGTGAAGGAACATAAAATAACCATTTTATTACATCTTGTTCAAAATAATACCTGTTTTTAAAAATTATGTAATAGAAGTTCACAGTTTCTTATACAATTTTCTTTCTTATTCTGTTTTTTGAAATGCTTTTGTTCATTGATGATTGGTACAGTCATAATACAATTTAAGAAATAAATGATCTCCCTCGCTCCCCTCACCAAAAAAAAAAAAAAAGGAATGAGATGATGTCATGGGTTCCCAGTCAGGGCAGAGGCTCGATCACCACTTGTCAGTTACAGGAGGTAAAGGGTAGACCAGATGGCCTTGGAGTCTCCTTCCAACTCTAAAATCTATTATTCTATGAACTTGACCTAAACCCAGTTAAAGTGAAGAATTGCTTAGCTAGAATAGGGAGCCAAAGCCTAAAGAATTGGAACGAGGGTAGAGAAGAAATTATTTTTCCCCTCCCATGTGAATACTTGTTCCTCACTTGGAAAACCAAATGTCCTTTGTACTCAGATGATGGAGTGGTGGCATGATGGTACTATACAACAGCATGAAATGTGGAATTTGGACAGAGATTCCTTCTGCTTGCATCTTTCTAGGGTAAATCCTCAAAGAATTGCCCTGACCATAAGGGAGATTTAGGGTCAGTCTGTGCCAGCAGCAGGGATCTAGTAGTTGCTTCTATACCATTAACCTGTATATATCACAATTCCTGGCATGATGAAGACTGATTATATTAACAACATAGAATTCCTAGTTTCCTTCATCATAACTCAAATGCTCTTTTTCCGTGAAACTAATACCTTCCTCCTCAATTATCTCGGATTTATTTTATATATTCTTTGTTGTACAGACACCCCACCTAAGGGCACAGGGACTGGTGGGTCTCTGCTACTCTCTCTCATGAACTATACAGTCCTATATTTTGTTTATTCTTGGGGAAGCCTTATCTCTAATTGGGGGAGAGGGCATAAACTCACTTTTTCATACTCACTGGCTCCATTTTAAATCCCCACCCTACAGGTGATGCTATTTACAGTTTGAATTATGGCTCATATCTGGGACTTCTCAAAGAGAAGTCAAAAAAGATACAGAGTGCACAATATGATTCAAGTATAGAACAGATTGTTTATTCCTACCCAAAAAATAATGATAAACCTCAATTACTCACCCTGTATGTTAGCAGAATGATTGAAACTGGATTCACCAACAGTTTATAACCATGTATAAACTACGGTCTACTGGGAGGCTGGTAATTATGCTTCATTAGTACATAAAGCAGTTTTTGTAAAGCTAATTAGTCAGTTTTGTATTTCACCTTTCCCATACCTAGGCAGGATTGCGCCTTGTGACTGGATAGGAGACAGGACAGCACCCTTCCCACACTGTACACAGCTCAGAATAGTCTTCACTGTTTCCTTCCTCAGGAAGGAAAAGAGTACTAGGAGAGGAAGGTCACGCTTTCTTATATCCACTAAATTCCAGCTCAGCATTGAATAGGGGACTCTTTATCAGCACGTAGTACAAACCCCTCACTCATACATAGTTAGATTTAATCTTAACCTAACTTTCCACTAGGAAATGTGGCTGAACATACTCCAAAGATAGAAAGGCCCAGATAGAATGTATGTTCCTTGAGGCCAGGGACTCACATATTTTACTTTTGTTTTAATATCCCCAGATGCCTAAAACATGGAAGATGCTTAATAAATGATTCCTCAGTAGCTTTCTAACTTGAAGGGGGTCTAAAGAATATAAGGCAAAGAAAATTAATAACTGCAAATATCTTTTTTTTTCCATTTAGGTGTTCCACCAGGTGTAGTGAATATTGTGTTTGGAACTGGGTCCAAAGTAGGAGAGGCCCTGGTGTCCCATCCTGAAGTTCCACTGGTCTCATTTACTGGGAGCACACTGACAGCTGAGCAGATCATACTAAAGAGTGCCCCCCACTGCAAGAAGCTCTCTCTGGAACTTGGGGGCAAGAATCCTGCCATCATTTTTGATGATGCCAATCTGACTGAATGTATCCCTACCACTGTCAGGTCTAGCTTTGCTAATCAGGTCAGGGGAAATGCATATGTGTGTGTGGGGGAAGGGAGTATATGTTTGGATCTATTGTTTTTTCCTTTTAGTCCTTTTTAAAAACTCCTTATTCTGTCATTATATGTTCATGTCTAAAAGACAAGTGGTTGATTTGGGTAATTCCATGAAATGGTAAAATGAAATATTGTTTATTTCCCCCAGCTGATAGGACCATCCAATCCCATTGGTGCTAGGCAAAGAGTTGTAGAAGTCATAGGAGAATAAGAAAGTTATAGAAGAAAAAGTACCAGATTTGTAGTTGGAAGACCTGGGTTTGAATCTCAGCTCTGCTACTTACTTACTAATTAACATTTTAATCTGGTTTGAGCTATGTTTGCAGCTGAAAGTTTGACACCTCTGCATAGGATATCCTAGTCCTGATTGCAAAGATGTAGTCTATATAAAATGTGCTTCCTCCAAGCACCTCATACCATTGTATTCATATAATGGCAATTATTACAATAATTATAAATATAATAATACAATTCATATTTCAAATAATAATTTCAATAATTGTATAATTCAGAATTCAAATACATTCATATAATAATAACTATTACAATAATTATAAAGTAAATGTTTAAAAACAGGCTCGAGGCAGGAGGGAATGTGTAGATGACAGACGTTTAAGTTTGGTGTGCCTTACTAATATTTTCTCCATTGCTTTCTTAAATCTAGACAATCAACAATAACAAAAAATAAAGCAAGCCCAGATTTTGTAGCATTTGTTAATTTCTGAGGTGTAAATGCTCACACTGCAAATTTTACAGTCTGTGCTTATGAGCAAGTTAGCACTCACTCCAGCACACTCCTAACTCCAGCTCAAATGTATGTAGTATTTTATGAATTATCACGTCCTTTTCTCAGAATCCTGTGAAGTAGCAAGTACCCATATTGTTCTCCCCGTTTTACTCACAAGGAAACGGAGGGTCAGTGAATATGTTATATGCCCATGGATCACACAGTAAGTGTCAGAACCAACGTTCAAAATTGGGTGTCTCAGGTCTCAGTTTCCTCGTTTGTAAAAAGAAGATTGATTTCGGTGATCTTTAAGGTCTCTTCCAGCTTTTGCATTCCATGATTCTTGAGGTGTAATGATGGCATAAAATGTTTTCAAGTCTTTATATGCTAGTACAAGTGCACATTCCCTTATACTTGGAGAGGAAAAAAAGCATTCAAAACACTAGCCAAATATTTGCACAAGACTGTGTTTATTGAAACAATGAGAATGATTCATCTTGATTTCCTCACAATCTTCCCCTCAGAAACAAGAGATGAAAGCAGAGCAATATTTATTGTTGTTGTTATAACGTGCATTTATATAGCCCTCTAACTTTTACAAAATACTTCCCCACAAACATCAGCCCTGTGAAATAGATAGCATACATATTATTATCTTAAATTTGCAGATGAAAAAACAGACCTATAAAGGTTTTACATGACTTGCTCAAGGTCACCCAAGTTATAAACATCAGAGCTGGCACTATTACCAACTCTTCCCCAAGTCCAGTCCCCTTTCCATGGAGCCATGCTGTTTTCTGTATTTCCAGCTTAGTGCTAGAATAGTCTATATATCTATATCTATATTTTCATATGTCTATCTATCTGCATATCTGTATGTATCTGTTTCTGTCTATATATCTATCCATAGACAGATATCTACATCTAGATATATAGATATAGAATGAGGTTTCATATATTCTTACCTATACCTCATTCCCTGAGGGCCTTGCTAGGATTGTTGATTAGATGAAGAAATCACAAGATTTAAGTATTAATTTGCTCCAGCTGATAAGTCAACAAGTCAATATATATTTAGTAAGTACTTTCTATGCGTGCTATATATGACTGGCACTGTGTACTAAGAACAGGGAATAAAAATATAATAGAAACAAAGACAGTTCCTGCCCTGAAATAGACTACATTGTAACAGAGAAAGACTGCACATGAAAGGAGATGAAATTAGCAAAGATGTTCTTGTGTGTCCACTGTGTGGAAGTCACTGTTAGCCTACCTTCAAAGGGCTTACAATTTAGTTGCGAAGCCCTGGTGTGCCCGCACCTCCAAACTTTCTCTCTCTCCCTCCCTCCCTCCCTCCCTCCCTCTCCCTCTCTCTCTCTCTCTCTCTCTCTCTCTCTCTCTCTCTCTCTCTCTCTCTCCCTCCCTCCTTCCCTCCCTCCCTCCCTCCCTCCCTCCCTCCCTCTCCCTCTCCCTCTCCCTCTCCCTCTCTCTCTCTCTCTCTGTCTCTGTCTCTCTCTCTCTCTCTCTCTCTCTCTCTCTCTCTCTCTCTCTCTCTCACACACACACACACAAACAGAGCCTCTAACATATAAAGCAATATACAAAAAGTGTCAAACGAGTGATACAAATGCAAATCTTCTACGTGTTCATAGGAAGGATGGGTTACTGTGGACTGGGTGAGCAGGGTTGGATTCATGAAAAAGACAGGGCTTGAACTGACCTGTCATTATGTCATCCTTGTCATATTATTGTTTGCCTGTCAGGGGGAAATCTGCCTCTGTACTAGCAGAATCTATGTCCAAAGGAGCATTTATGAGGAATTTTTAGCAAGATTTGTTGAAGCCATAAGAAAATGGAAAGTTGGTCCCCCCTCCGACCCTACAACCAGTGTGGGAGCTCTGATAAGCAAAGCCCATTTGGAGAAAGTAAGTAAATAGTTGTATAGTGAAGAGTTCTGGAAAAACTTCTAGAAGAAATGCTCTTAGCATGGCACATCTCAAAGGAACACTGTGGGAAAATTTTATTCATTATTATTTGGTTTTAATAAAGTATGCTCTCCGAAGAGCACAACTGCTATTTTTTACTTGCCTCTAGATATGTCTAAAGTGAAAAGTATAAAAGGTACCAAGCTTAGGAAGTCAGCTTCAAGAGGCCACCCTGCCATGTGGCAAAGAAAGAACAATTGTCAGCTAAGTTGGTCAACAGTAAACTGGGATACTATTAGGAGAAGGCAGGCAAGGAATTCCATGGCCAAAATTGCTTTGAGGAAAATTCCTGTCCCATAGATAGTTGTAGATGAAGGGTTATTAACCTGAAATCCCTTGATACTGTTCTACTCTTCATGAACTTGGATGGGAAAAAACCAAACAAACCCTGCATTTTTAATTTTGCTAATCTGTAACAGAAATTTAGCATTTTTTCAATTACATAAAAACATCATTCTGAGGAGGACTCTATAAGCTTCAGTAGGCTTCCAAAGGAGCCCAAGATACAAATAAAGTTAAGAATTCCTACTGTAGGTGGAATTTGGAAACTGTCTGCAGGAGTATCCTTATTCACCCCAATAATTCATCCATAAGTGATGCGTGAGAGCCATCTTGTCTAGAAGTGATCAAATTATCAATGGGAAATCTACCAGGGCTTTGAGTTTTAAAAGATTAATTGACCAAGCTACTTTCTTTTTGAGGTTTTAAAATCCTTTTCCTATAGCCTGAAAGAGTTAATATGTTCCTTCAAATGGGCTATTTCACTCTACAAGTTAGGTTAGGTTCAGTGTCTAGAAAAAGTTTTTTACTTACTGGGGGTGGGGTGGGGTGGGGGGGCCTATGCCTAGTACATACAGTAATTTTATTTTAAAAAAATTCAGATGTGGAATGAATAACAAAATTAAAACATTTAGTTGAACAAAATTTATTAAGTAATATTTGTGAGAAACATAGTACTAGGTGCTAGCAGTGCAAAGACCAAAAATAAAAATTAATAATCTTGGGCCTCAAGGAACATACATTCTTCTTTTGTACCCAATTATCACTCAGATATCAGAAATAAATGAAAGAATAAATCTCTTTCTTCCTTTTGCCAGCTAACAGGGCTTGCTTACACTAGGTTTTGAAACACTTCACACCTATTTATTCATTTTTCTATAGGTAACACAAACTTCTCAGGAAGGAGCTCACTGGGTGGAATGACATTGATCTGTAGTGGGGGTGGGATTTGGGAGGGAGAATCAGTAGACAGTGTTACTAATTAGGAATTCTTTCTACCTAGGTTAGGAATTATATAAAGAAGGCCTGTGCTGAAGGGGCAAGAATTCTGTGTGGAGAGGGTGTGGATAATTTGAGCCTCCCATCCAGAAACAAAGGGGGCTATTTTATGCTTCCCACTGTGATTACTGACATTAAAGATGAATCCTGTTGCATGAAGGAAGAGATATTTGGTCCAGTCACTTGTGTTGTTGTCTTTGATACTGAAGAGGAAGTCATTGAAAGAGCTAACAATGTGAAATATGGCCTAGCAGCAACTGTATGGTCTAACAATGTTGGAAGAGTTTGGCGAGTATCTAAGAAATTGCAGTCAGGATTGGTCTGGACTAACTGCTGGCTAATCAGGGACCTGAACCTTCCTTTTGGTGGAATGAAAGCTTCGGGAATTGGCAGAGAAGGAGCAAAGGACTCATATGACTTCTTTACTGAAGTAAAAACAGTTACTGTTAAATATTGATCTTTGTTTATCAAAAAGTTCTATGGCAAATGTCTTTTAATAGGATGGTTACTATATGGTTGTGAATAGAAATTATAGAATGAATTAAATGAGGATTAAGATAGTTACAGAAAGTAAATGGATAATTTTGATTAAATAAAATTTAAAAAAAAATTGTTGTACAAACAAAACCAATGTAGCCAAAATTAGACATGAAGCAGGTAAATGGGGGAAAACAGCTTTGCATCAAGTTTCTTAGATAAAGGTCTCATTTCTAAGATATATAGAAAATTGATTGAAATTCATTAGAATGAGGCCATTCTTCGGTAGATAAATAGATAAACAATATGAAGAGGTACTTTTAAGAGGAAGAAATCCAATCTATCGATAGTATGAAAAAAATTTTCCACATCATTAATAACTGGATAAATAACATTAAAGAAGCTCAGAAGATCTACCTCACATTTCCCAGATTTACAAAGTTCATTAAAAAAAAGGAAAATAATAAATTCTGGAGAAATTATGGGAAGACAGATATATTAATTCCTTGTTCATAGAGCCATAAACTAGTCAACAAACCATTCTGGAAAGCAATTTAGAACAATGCTTTAGAAGTTACTAAGCTGTAATCCTTTGACAAAGCAATACCACCATGAAGTCTAAAATCCAAAAGATTAAATAAAAAAGAACCTATGTGTACAAAATTTTTTACAGAAGTTCTTTGTGAGTGAGTGTATGTGTATGTGTGTGTATGTGGGGGGCAAAAGACCTGGGAACTAAGGGAGTCCTCATCAGTAAGGGAAAGGCAAACAAATTATGGTATGGGAATATAATACAATACTATTGTGCTTTAACAAATGACAAAGAAGATAGTTTTAGAGAAGCCTGAAAAACACTTGTGTAAACTAATGCAAATGGTTTTTGGGTTTCACTCTAGAAGAGATCTAAGAAACCATCTAGTTAACTGAATCTTCTCATTTTTAGCAATGAGGAGATCAGGGACCTGAGAAGTTGATTCCAAGTAAGTAAGGAAGAATGCCAGAGTTCAAGCTCAAATCTTTTGTGGCTCCAAATTCATCACACTTTCCATAGTTATTTTTCTGACTACAACTTGCTTTCAGACTCAGTGAGAGTAGAATCAGTTGTCATCATGGTCTCAGCTTTTTTAGATTTTCCAGGAACTAAAGATTGGTCACATGAACAAAACAAACTCATACATTCATATTTTCATACTGATAGTAGAAGAATGAATGAATTTATACAGATCAACGAACAAACGTGTGTGTGTTTGTTCTTTGTTGCCGAAGAAAACCATGCCATCAGAGAAATGATGACATGACTTGTACTTGACTTTGTTTTGAGTGAGGGAGGGCTGTGCAGGTCACCAACCTCACTTCTCCTCCAGAGCCATCTGAATCTAGTGACCAGATATTCATCAGGATGACTAGAGATGACCCAAGATGAGGCAATTGGGGTTAAGTGATTTGCCCAAGGTCACACAGCTAGTAAGTGTCAAGTGACTGAGGTGAGATTTAAACTCAGGTCAAATGACTCCTGCACTGGTGCTCTATCCACTGCACCACCTAGCTGCCCCAATGAACAAGTATTATCTATTTAAATAAGTAATTGCAATTCTTAGTTGTCTCCCCTTTAAGAGATCATATATTGTGTTAGATGACATTCTTTACAACTTCTCAAAGGTAATATGTGATTATAATACAAAAAAAAAATTCCAGAATGAACTCCGCCAAAATATATGTTGAACTAGTTCATTTATTTCAATAAAAGCACAGACATTTGTTTGTAGCAGTCTATATTATTCTAAGGAACAGTGTCTATTTTGGTCAGAGCTAATTATGGTATAGTGAAAATACAGAGTGACTTGGATTCTAGTCTCAGGCTATTGCCAATGACCTGTGTAATATTGAGGAAGTCACATACCTTCTCTGGGTCTCAGTTTCCTCAGCTATAAAAGGAAGAAGTGGAACTAGCGGCCTTCTAAGGTATCTTCCAACTCTCCATCTATGATTCTACAAAGTAGGATATAAATGTAATCTAGTATTATGAATGTTTAATTTCTGAATAGTTCCCTTTCTCCTTTCCCCCTTCTACCTTTCCCCCAGTGAACACCTGCCCCTCCCATCTCCTCTTCCATTTACTTCCCAGAATCGTCCTTTCTCTAGTGCCCTCGGTAGACATCAAGTGTCCCACCCTCTGGTTACTACTTCCTCCTTCTGTACCTTCCTTCCCTTCTTGAGTGTCTCAGTTCTAAGTCATTTGCGTGTCTCTACATCCTCCATATAGAGAAAGGTCTTATTTCCTTGAGGCATTGCAGAGGAGAGATAAAGAAAAGGGGGTTGAGGCAGATAATGTCTAAAGTCCCTTCTCATTCTAATTCTGTACAAGAGGATTAAAACTATTTTTTATTACTATCCTCCCTATCCCTCCCATCTTAACCTTCCAAAGGGTATATTTTTGTACCCCAGTGTGTGCGTGAACACAAACCAATTCTGTTTGTCACTTCCTGGCCATTTCTAAACCATGTCACCTGTAATCTAGCCATCCTCTTTGAACTCCTTGTACCAGAACCTGAATTGCACCCCTGGGATTCTGGGCTTTTCCAGGTGAGCTTTTACCTGATCTTGCTCAGACTAGACATTCACATCACTTCTAACCATTTTCAGTCCCTTCCACTCCCCCATACCCATTCTGGCTCTCCCATAAGAAATGTTATCTTCCATCATAAAATTATAGTCCCTGAGTTTTTTGTTTCTATTTGTACCCTCTGCCCTTAGCATAATGCCTGGCACATAGTAAGCATTTAATAAATATCATCACTCCTTCATTTGCCATCATTCATTTCAGGTCTTAGTTAACAAAAACAACAATAATAGCTAGCATTTATATACCTCTTTAAGATTTGTCTCAAATGATCTTCACAACAATCCTGTGGGATAGGTGTTATTATTTATTCAAATTTTACAGATGAGGAAACTGAATCTGAAAGGTTTTAAGGGATTTGCCCAGGGTTAGGCAAGTGAATGTCTGGGGCAGGATTTGAAATCAGATCCTCTCTACTCTAAGTCCAGTGCCCTATGTATTGCACCACCTAACTTTCCCCTGTACAGAGACATTTGGAGGCTTAAAGTTTAGTATTCAATTTATTCGCCTTGTAAGATGACCCTGGGAAGAGGAGAGAGGGGCAAGAAGCAGTATATATGAACCTTAGGTTGCTTCTTTGCTAAAGAACATAACGGGTTGTGCTCTAATCCTGCTTTTTTTCTTAGCTATGTCTGACTCAGGCTGACCTATCAGCACCTCAGTCATGGAATCCTCAATGAAGGATAAGTCCTACTAAGTAGTAGAGAGGGCCTGCTTTATTTTGCTAATCAGGTGTGACTTGGGACCCTGTTGTCTGACCCCTCTTGACTGCAACATCTTGGACAGGTAATATCTGTCAGCTAGGAGCTGCTGGGACAACCAGATCATAGCTATACCCTGCTCAAAGAGTGAGATATTTCTCTTCTCCTGGGTTATGGATCTAGGGGGCCCAAAGTGGCTTCCTGCTGTGTTCACCTCCTCTCAGAAATGTTTGATTTTGGCATTATTAAGATAATGCTAATGATGGTCACTTATGCAAAATACTATCGATGCCCAATTACACTTGCCGCACAATAACAATTAAGTATCTCCTTAAATATGAATCTGTTTAACTGATGAACTGCTGTGATTTTATTTGATTGTAGTATTATCTGCTTTTGTATGCTCAGCCTTCACAATTTATTGCTCATATAATATGGTTATAGATAAGCAGAGATAGCAGCAGTGTGCTGGAGTCAGCTGAACTGACTTGCCTGAGTCAATAGTTAAATTTTCAACATAAGCATTAACACCTCAGAAATCAGCCATCACTGAAAATTGGGCCTTGATTTATTGCTTTGTTGGTTGTCTAGATTTAAGAAAGTGATGGAGAAAATGGCAATAATGCAGATTAAACTTAAAAGTATGTCCTTTGTACATTTTCCCAGAGAGTCAATTGTTATCCGTTTACCAGCACACCCCTAGGTATAGAGGAAAGAGTGCTAGACTTAGAGTTAGGAGAGACCTGGCTATGTGAAGACTGACATAATCTCTGAATTTAGTTTCCTAATTTGTAAAATGGGAATACTTCATGTACATCCTGCCATTCAAGGTTGTTATGAGAATATAATACCATAATACTTTGTGAGTCTTTAAGGCACCATAAAAATGTCAACTATTATTATAGTCAGTTCACTGTGAGTAGAGATTGTTTCGTTCTCTGTAATTGTATCTTCAGCACCTAGAACAGTGCTTGGCACATAGTATAACTGAAAAATAGTAGGTGACTAATTATGAGGTTTAGGGGTTGCACTTGTGATATCATTGATATAGGGAACTCCCAGGTGGGGAAATTCCCTCTTCCAATTCTGAGTGCCATCTTCTCTGGAACTGATAGTCTTAGAGAATCACCCTTCTTCACTTACCTCTTTTATTTATGAGTTTCATTATCTTTGCAACTTATAGTCATAGAGAACTGTCTAGGGTACTACAACATTAAGTGATTTGCCTGAGGTCATACAGCTAGTTTGTGTATATATATAAATATATATATATATAAATAATTAGAGAACAATACATGATAGTACATGTAAAATCCAATAGGAAAGTTGAACTTTATATGGGGGGGAGTGTGTGAAGAAGTATAAACTGTATAGAATGTTGATTTCTCATTGAATCCTCCATCTCTCTGAAAGTGATGTATCAGTCACTTGAACTTGGATGTATCAGTCCATATCCTTGGGAACAGGCCTGTCTCAGGAAGCCCCACTGGTTTAGGCTCCAAATTGGAATAAAATGAGACATTTGCATACTATGTAACTTTTAACAGAAAGTTTCCTCAATAATAGCATAGAAAAGATATATTTGATCTTTTCCTTTTTTCTTTTGGAGGCAATCAGGTTAAGTGACTTGCCCAGGGTCACACAGCTGGTGTCTAAGACTGAATTTGAACTCAGTTCTCCTGACTCCAGGGCTGGTGATCTATCCTGCAATATCTAGGTGCCCCCAGTATAGAAAGGATATTTAACAAATACAGAACTAGTTCAGTTGGGCATAGTTCCTCTGATTTCCTTATTTTCTATGATGATATCCAATGGAAGTCTGTCAATCTGAGGAGTCCTTATTGATTATTGGGTGGGTTTTTATTTTTAGACAACCAAGCAATATCAATTATTGGAGTTGTGGTCTCCTAAGAGTAGCTAGGTGCCCCAGATGATAAAGTGCCAGGCACAGAGTCAGGAAAACTCATCTTCCTGAGTTTAAATCTGGTCTCAAACACTTACTAGCTGTGTGAGCCTAGACAAGGTCACGTAACCCTGTTTGCCTCAGTTTCCTCATCTGTAAAAGAAGCTGAAGAAAGAAATGGCAAACCATTCCAGTATCTCTGCCAAGAAAACACCACATGGGGCCACAAAGAATTGGACATGACTGAAAACAACTGAACAATAGTCTCCTAAACCAATTAAGTCTCAAGGATGGTTTCTTTGCCTTTTATGGAAAAACTAAACAATTTAGCAAAGACCTTCCAGTCTTCTTCTTAAATGGTGGTTGTTGTTTCTGTCACAATATGACGAAACTGAGCACAAACTAGGAACTAGAAGACTGGAGACCAGGACTGGGGTAGATTCATGATCAGGCATGACAAAGTCATTTTGATCTGAAATAAGCTCCATTAGGATCCCATCTGCAGAGCAGATGGTTTATGTGACTACGTATGGTATCAACTCCCTACCCCACCCTCCAGGAAGATCTGGATCTCCATACTTAAGAACTCTGGAATCTTCAGAACCAACTCTACTACCCTATTCCAATGGATTTAAAGACTGTGATGGGGATGAGAGCTCTGATGATTCATCTCACTACACACAATTTAAGTTCTTTAATTATAATTGACATTTCCCCCTGATCCCCATGACAGGTTTTACCCTTCCAGATGCTTTAGAAGTAATGCTAATACTACTCTCTGAAACTTTGAAGGTGAATCCTTCTCCATAGCTCAGCAGAAGTAAGTTCTACATGGTTTTCGGACTGCCCCTTATTCCTCTGAAATCAGCTGTAGGACTTGGCTTCTGGGATGTCCCTAAATGGCCAAATACTTTTTCATTCTAGCCCCTAACATGGCTAATGAATTTCAGGCTTGTTGTCTTTGTTTTAGAACTAATTCTATTTAGGACTATCCTATTAGGGCTATTCCAGGATCTCCTTACATTGGCCAATCTGATGTTTTTCAGTATTCACGATTTGGATTGCTTCTGCCAAGCTCTCCTATTCCTTAGTCAGTTCTGATTCATTTGTAGGTAGTATGACTAACTGGTGTTCATCAGTGCTGTGATTCTCCTGCCAAGTGATAGGCAGTGTTTCTGGGAATAAATTCATTTCAGATTACAGCTGGTCATTCATCTGTCAGATAGAATCCAGCTAATCTTTTCTGTAGGCCTAAAAATATGCCATTCCCATGCATCTTATTATGCCTATCCCATCACATGTCTTCTTATTACATTCCTTGCCCACATTCCTCTGCACAATCATCCATTCATAGACATTGCTATACTCCCACCTCGTTTATAAGAAAATTCTTTTTTTTCTATTATATCTTGTTCTTTATTTTTATTAATTTATTTAACTTTTAACATTCATTTTCACAAAATTTTGGGTTCCAAATTTTCTCCTCATTTGTCCCCTCCCCCCACCCCCAAACACCAAGCATTCTGATTGCCCCTATCACCAATTTGCCCTCTCTTCTATCATCCCTCCCTTCCCTTGTCCCCATCTTCTCTTTTGTACTGTAGGGCCAGATAACTTTCTATACCCCATTACCTGTATTTCTTATTTCCTAGTAGCAAGAATGGTACTCAACAGTTGTTCCTAATACTTTGAGTTCCAACTTCTCTTCATCCCTCCCTCCCCACCCATTCCCTTTGGGAAGGCAAACAATTCAATATAGGCCATATCTGTGTAGTTTTGCAAATGACTTCCATAATAGTCATGTTGTGTAAGACTAACTATATTTCCCTCCATCCTATCCTGTCCCCCATTGCTTCTATTCTCTCTTTTATTCCTGTCCCTCCCCATGAGTGTCGACCTCAAATTGCACCCTCCTCCCCATACCCTCCCTTCCATCGTCCCCCCCCCATTTATCCCCTTATCCCCCACTTTCCTGTATTGTAAGATAGGTTTTCATACCAAAATGAGTGTGCATTTTATTCCTTCCTTTAGTCAAATGTGATGAGAGTAAACTTCATGTTTTTCTCTCACCTCCCCTCTTTTCCCCTCCACTAAAAAATCTTTTGCTTGCCTCTTTTATGAGAGATGATTTGTCCCATTCCATTTCTCCCTTTCTCCTCCCAATATATTTCTCTCTCACTGCTTAATTTCATTTTTTTAAGATATGATCCCATCCTCTTCAATTCACTCTGTGCTCTTTGTCTCTGTGTGTGCGTGTGTGTGTGTGTGTCTGTGTGTAATCCCACCCACTACCCAGATACTGAAAAGTTTCAAGAGTTACAAATATTGTCTTTCCATGTAGGAATGTAAACAGTTCAACTTTTGTAAGTCCCTTATGACTTCTCTTTGCTGTTTACCTTTTCATGCTTCTCTTTCATTCTTGTGTTTGAAAGTCAAATTTTCTTTTCAGCTCTGGTCTTTTCATCAAGAATGCTTGAAAGTCCTCTATTTCATTGAAAGACCAGTTTTTCCCCTGAAGTATTATACTTGGTTTTGCTGGGTAGGTGATTCTTGGTTTTAGTCCTAGTTCCTTTGACTTTTGGAATATGATATTCCATGCCCTTCAATCCCTTAATGTAGAAGCTGCTAGATCTTGTGTTATCCTGATTGTATTTCCACAATACTTGAATTGTTTCTTTCTATCTGCTTGCAATATTTTCTCCTTGACCAGGGAACTCTGGAATTTGGCCACAATGTTCCTAGGAGTTTCTCTTTTTGGATCTCTTTCAGGTGGTGATCGGTGGATTCCTTGAATACTTACTTTGCCCTCTGCTTCTAGAATATCAGGGCAGTTTTCCTTGATAATTTGAAAGATGATGTCTAGGCTCTTTTTTTGATCATGGCTTTCAGGTAGTCCCATAATTTTTAAATTGTCTCTCCTGGATCTATTTTCCAGGTCAGTTGTTTTTCCAATGAGATATTTCACATTGTCTTCCATTTTTTCATTCTTTTGGTTTTGTTCTGTGATTTCTTGTTTTCTCATAAAGTCATTAGCCTCCATCTGTTCCATTCTAATTTTTAGAGAACTATTTTCTTCAGTGAGCTTTTGAATCTCCTTTTCCATTTGGCTAATTCTGCTTTTGAAAGCATTCTTCTCCTCGTTGGCTTTTTGAACCTCTTTTGCCAATTGAGTCAGCCTGTTTTTCAAAGTGTTATTTTCTTCAGCATTTTTTTGGGTCTCCTTTAGCAAGGTGTTGACCTGCTTTTCATGATTTTCTTGTATCTCTCTCATTTCTCTTCCCAGTTTTTCCTCCACCTCTCTAACTTGATTTTCAAAATCATTTTTGAGCTCTTCCATGTCCTGAGCCCACTGAATATTTATTGTGGATGTTTGGGATACAGAAGCCTTGACTTCTGTGTCTTTCCCTGATGGTAAGCCTTGTTCTTCCTCATCTGAAAGGATGGGAGGAGATATCTATTCACCAAGAAAGTAACCTTCTATGGTCTTATTTTTTTTCCCTTTTCTGGGCATTTTCCCAGCCAGTGACTTGACTTCTGTGTGTCCTCTCCACACCCACCTCGCCTCCAGATCCACCCAGCCAGCTCTTGGGGGCTAAGATTCAAATGCTGCTTCCCAGCCTTAGGGCTTCGGTGGGGGAGGGGCTGCTATTCAGTGTGAGATTAAGTTCAGGTGCTCAGGTGGGGGTAGGGCCACCTCACGGGGCTCAGTTCCCTTAGAGGGTTTATGCAGAGACCTTCAACAATGGATCCGAGCTCCTGCCTGTTTTGGGAGCCCCTGCCTGCTGCTGCCTCCGCTGCTGCCTCCCGAGGGGCCTAAGTTATGGGGACACCCTGCTCCCCTCTCGGTGAGCCAAAAAGGCTCTCTCACTCACCCCCACCCCTGTGGGTGGAGGGATCTGCGCGGCCGCTGGAGATTCTGTCCCTGAAGCCTGCTCAGATCTGCTCCTCTCAGTGCCGCGTGGCCAAGGCAAGGGTGGGCTCTGCTCTGGGTCCTTGGCGCGATGGACCTTTTGTGTTGGTTTTTCAGGTCTCTCTGGAACAGAAATCTCCTTCTCTCTGTTTTTCTGTGGCTTCTGCTGCTCCAGAATTTGTTGGGAGTTCTTCCTTACAGGTATTTTATGGGCTGTAGGTTTGGAGCTAGCATATGTGTATTTTTCTACTCCGCCATCTTGGCTCCTCCCAAGGAAATTCTACAATAACTCAGCAGTCATCAAAAGAACCCTGAGATTATACTCTTCAAAAATGATGGCCCTTTGAAATAATTCTCTGCTGACTCACTCATAATCATTGAGAAGATCCAAGCAACAAATAATAACATATTTGGTAGGATGATTCTGCTGGTAATTATTTTGTCTCACCTCTCTTCTCATTTCTGAAAATGACATTCTAAGGATATAAATATTAATCATTTGTAGAGGGATGAGTAGCGTTCTCTGTCTATGACATACTTACACTCCACTGGGTCTCTAATTACATGAATGTAGATATTGTCTTCAACATTATGGATCTTTAATCCTTAGCATATCTGATGGACCCTTCCTTTCATGATATTACCAATATATATTCCATCAATTTGTTAAGCCAAAACGTTAGAGGCTCCCTGATATAGTGGAAAGATCATTCATTTTGGAGTCAAAAGACCTTGGTTCAAATCCCAACTGTATTACATATATCTCTGTGATCCTAGGCAAATCAGTTAACCTCTCAGGGCCTCAGTTTCCTCATCTGTAAAATGAGTTGGATGTGATGGCTTCTAAGTTCTCTTCCTGGGATCCTACTATGGCAACCCATCTATGCCTAAGCATCTGGTGTGACTATCTATGTTCTCCAAATAAGTTCTGTTCAGGAAGTCCCAATGTGCTGTTTACCTTTATCTCCACTAAGGACAAATTTGAAGAATTAGGCTTTAATTTCAGCAACTATAACTTAGTTTATATTAAAGGGAGGAGTTTCTCTCTATCTCTCAGGTCCCCATTGGTGCCCTGGATATAGGTACCACTCAATTCGTCCATTTAAAAATAAATACATCTATTATGTAGAGAAGAGAATAAATATTTATAAAGCACCTACTGTCTACCAGGCACTCTGCTAAGTGCTTTACAATATTATCTCTTTTTATCTTGTTTGTACTATCTATGTACTATCTACACTGTGCTAGGCACTGGAGAGATACAAATTCAATCCAACAAACATTTGTTAAACTATTGCTTTTTGCCAGGCACTGAGGATGCAAAGAACAAATGAAAGGCAGTCCTTGATCTCATCAAGTTTACATTCTACTGTACAGATAAGACATTTCTGACTCAAGGGACCGACAACCCAGTAGGATGATAACATTAAAAAAACCCAACACAATTATTACTATAGATGGTTGGTTGTTGTCCTTCATTCTCGAAGAGGATCAAAATGATATCACTGTGATAAAGTCAAGTTTCAATGTGTTCTACTGTGGCTGATCAGACCAATATGAGCTTGGAATGCTCTACCACAGATTGGTCACAGAAAGTCTGTGTGAATGTTTGGGGTGGATACTCCAAATTTTTGCATCCTATTTCCTTTGTGTTATTTCAATTCTGCTTTGCTCATAGAGCACAGCACCCTTTCTGATGTAAGCATGCCATGCTAAGCAGTCTTGTGCCAGTGTCTCCCACGTCCTACAATCAAATCCAAAGTTTTTGAGAGACACTTTGAGAGTGTGCTTGTATTGCTTCTTCTGACCACCGTGTGATCACCTGCCCCATGTGAGTTCTCCATAAAATAGTCTTTTTGGCAAGTGTACATTTTGCATTCGAACAACATGGCTAGCCCAATGGAGTTGGACTCTTTGAAGCATAGTTTGAACGCTTGGCAGTTTAGTTTGAGTAAGGACCTCAGTATCTGGCACCTTATCCTGCCAGGTGATCTTCAGAATCTTCCTAAGACAGTTCAGATGGAAGCAATTCAGTTTCCCGGCATGGCGCTGGTAGACTGTTCATGTTTCACAGGCATACAATGAGGTCAGCACAATGGCTCTGTAGACCTTCAGTTTGATAGTCAGTCTAATACCTGTTCTCTCCCAAACTTTTCTTTGGAGCCTCCCAAACACTGAGCTAGCTCTGGCAATGTGTGCGTCAACCTTGTTGTCAATGTGTACATCCCTGGAAAGTATACTACCAAGGTAAGTGAACTTATCCACAGCATTCAAAACTTTTCCATTTGTTGTAACCAATAGTTCCACATATGAATGGTGTGGTGGTGGCTGATGGAGCACCTGTGTTTTTTTGGTGTTAATTATTAGGCTGAAATTAGCATTTGAGGGCCATTAAGCTCCTTTCATGTGGCAGAGCACCTGGTGCTGATTCTATTCCAGCTGAGATTTACAAGGGAGGGGGACCATTGCTCATACAAAAGCTGACTGAAATTTTCCAGGTTATATGGCAAGAGGAGGTTATCCCCCAGGAGTTCAAGGATACCTCCATTGTCCATCTCTATAAAGTTACAGTCACAGAGGGGTCTCTCTCTTAGTCATTACTGGTAAGATTCTTGCTAAAGTCTTCCTTAATAGACTGATCCTTCACCTGGAAGATGGGCATATACTTGAGAGCCAGTGTGGCTTCAGAAAGGGCCAAGGAATAGTCGATATGGTGTTTGCTGCCTGCCAACTTCAGGAGAAATGCCAGGAGCAGAACAGAGGCCTGTATATAACATTTGTAGATCTGACCAAGGCCTTTGATACTGTTAGTTGTGAGGGCTTATGGAAAATTATGTCAAAATTTGCTTGCCTGGAGAAGTTCGTCACTATTGTATATCAATTTCATGATGGCATGTTTTCTCAAGTTCTGGATAGTGGACAATGCTCTCATACCTTCCCAGTAACCAATGGAGTAAAACAGGGCTGTGTGCTCACTCCCATGCTTTTTAGCATGATGTTTTCAGTCATGTTGTCAAATGCTTTCAATGAGGATGAACATGGCATCAAGGTCAACTAGTGTGCTGATGGTAAGTTTTTCAATTTGAAAAGGCTACAAGCCAAGACCAAAGTGGAGGGAGTGTTGGTGCATGGTTTTCTGTTTGCAGATGATTGTGAACTCAATGCAGCCTCTGAAGCTGAGATACAGATGGATCAGTTCTCTGCTGTCTGTACTAATTACTATATATAGAGGTACCAGCAAGGTGTTATCAGTCTAGAAGAAGAAGAGATGCTATACATTTATATATAATATTTGATGGAAGAATGAATAAATTTATGAATGGGTGACCATTCATAGGATTGAGGAATAAATGACATTGGTAGCAACTCCTTTGCTAGAGTACTGCAATGTGGGAGATACACACCTATGGGGTGTGGTTTGGGTGAATCCTATGGGGAAGCAACTTGATTTTTTGGAATTGGACTCTTTGTAGGTTATCTAATAATAAATGAAATTTATATTCTACTTTAAGCATTTTACCTACCTGACCCCTTTTGATTCTCCTAAAAATCATGTGAGGTAGGTACTTTGGGTATTATCATCTTAATTTAATAAGTGAGGAGCCTGAGGCCAGATTCCAACTGACTTCACATCTTTCTGACTTGAAGCTCAGCACACACTATCCTCTATCCAATGCGGTATTGCCAACAATAGCATAAACTCTGAAGAGTGTATTTGTTTGGATGCCTATGTTCAGAATGTCATAAAACTCTCTCTGCAATAGTCACACAGGGATGGGGAACCCATGGCCTTGAGGCCACATGTGGTCAAATATGGCCCTTGGATAGAATCCTAACTTCTCTCTAGGTCCTCAAGTACAGCCCTTTGAATCAAGGGTCCAAAGGGATTCAGTCAAAGCGCCACACTTGATGACCTAGAGGGCCACATGTGGCCTCAAGGCCACAGGTTCCCCGCCCCTGATTTAGGGTGTCCAAACCTGTTCAAGAGAATTTTTATTGGGAAATAGGTAGCAGAGGCTTGTGAATTTCTGGTTTGGAACAAATGAATAGTCATGCAAAGTGTCTGCAGTATAGGCATATGGGGAAAACACTGAACTAGATAAAAAGGTAGAAAGAGCAAATGCATCGTTTGGGGTTAAGCTGAGATTTTGAGCTATCTCTATGCTGCTAAAAGTTCAGTTGAAACTTCCTCCAAATTCTCTCTCTCTCTCTCTCTCTCTCTCTCTCTCTCTCTCTCTCTCTCTCTCTCTCTCTCTCTCTCTCTCTCTCTCTCCCTCCCTCCCTCTCCTCTTTTTTCTTCACTGCCACCAAAAGTGCCAGCAGGTCCTCATCACTTTAGACCTGGACTATTGCAATGGCCTTTTGACTGTCTCCATCCCTCAAACTTCTCCCCACTCCAGTCCATCTACCACTCAGTTTTCAAACTGCCCTTCTTAAGTCATGGATCTAACCATGTCCCCCCTTTAATCAATCAACTCCAGTGGCTTCCTATTGCTTCCAGGATCAAAAAGTCCTTTCATAACTTGGTCCCTTCCTACTTTTCCAATCTTTTTATACTTTTCTCCCTCCCTTCCCCAATATTCAGCAAATTAGTGACAACAGGCTCCTTGCCTTGACTTGACTTTTCTCCCTTTTCATCTCCCCCTTCTGACTTCTTTAAGTTTCCACTGAGAGTCACCTTCTGCAAGAAGCATTTCCCAATCTTCCTTAACTTTAGTTTCTTCTCTCTTAGGTCATCTTTAATTTATTCTATATGTATGTTGTTTGCCCACAGTTGTTTTTTTAACATCTTCTCTCCCATTAGACTGTGAGTTCCTTAAGAACAGAGACTGCTTTTTGACTTTCTTTGTCACCTCAGTACTTAGCAAAGTGTCTGGCACCTAAAAGGTGCTTAACGAATGCTTGTTGATTTGACTTCTCCATCTTTGAAAAGGTTGGGACATATGGTGTGGAACACCAAATAACCCGAATTGGTTGACAGGTTGGTTGGTTTTGCTGAATTGTTTTATTCTCTTTTTCGTTTTTTGTTGAATAGATTTGCTGGATAGAGAGATGGGGAAAGGCTATATTTGGAAATGAAGGTTATATAGTGGTTTTCTTGTTTAGTCATTTCAGTAGTGTTCGACACTCCATGTTCCCATTTAGGGTTTTCTGGCCAATATACTGGAGTGATTTGCTATTTACTTCTCCAGTTCATTTTACAGATGGTGAAACTGAAGCAAACAGGGTTAAGTGATTTCCCCAGGGTTACATGGCTAATAAGTTTCTGAGGCTGGATATGAATTCAGAAAGATGAGTCTTCCTGACTTCATGCTTGGTACTTTATCCACCGACCACCTAGATGTCCATAAAGGTTATTAAAACTTTTTTCTCAAGCGCTTTTTAATGTACTTTTTAAGGACCATTTCACTATTTGAAAGGCACTGAACCCTACTTCTGATGTTACCCATAAGTTACCCAAAAGCAGATTGGAAAAGTGCTTTATAACTTTTATAACCTGTGGAACTCTATGATCTCAGGCCTCTAGGTTGATTAAATGTAGTATTTGTTTCCTATACACTAATTGACATTTTATCCCTACTCTTTCACTGACTGCTCTCCATTCCTAGAACTCTCTTTCCCCTCATCTCTGCTTTCTGGCTTCTCCAGATGCTTTAAAAGTGATGCTAAAACCTTTCTTTTGAATTAAAATAGTGACAGCCACACTGAACTGTCTTCCACTTCAATGTCCAAAATGAGGGTGGGAGAGTTCACATCTCCTATTTGGTATTTGTAGCAAATGTGCTGCACCCTTCCTCAGGATGTACCCAGTGCCCTCTTATCTTGAAAAAGTCCAGTCCCCTGATCTGGAAGGTTAGGATCCAGCCTGAAATGCTCGGAAAGATAAATCCCTCCTCTTGATTTCTTGTAAATGTCAAATGTGATGAGTAGTGGAAAAGCTGCTTGTGGTCAGAGTATCTTCCCACTATCCCTGGACCTTTGTCACCATATTGTTTATGGAGGTAACCTAACACTCTCCTGACAGGATAACACCAGCAAAAGTTTTGCATCTGCCTTTGGCAACTCATCTTGCAATGTGAAGAGATAATGTAAGTAAAGAACCCAGTGGCTCCAGATATCAGGACAAGTCAGTGGTGATATAGCAGAGTAACTGACATGCCTTCATCTCATTCTATCTTGCAGTTCACGCATTTTGGAAATCTCATAAATGCGCTGGGAGCTGAATTTAAGAAGGACCTGAATTTAAGAATACCTCAAATGACCAAGCTGCATCAATTAACACAGTACCTTTTTTTAATAGAGAAAAATTTTATTTAAAATTATAATAATTTATTTTTCAGTAATTAACATACCTTCTTCTGTTGATATCACTGATTACATTTTAAGTGAACTACTTGAAGAGAGACATTTCTCCAAAGTTCTGATCAATATTCCAAGCTGAAACTTTTGTCAAATATGTTTATTTTATGGTTTAATATTATTTGAAATAGCTATATGCTGAAAGTGCAGGGCTCCGAAGAAGAAAACCATTGCTTTAAAGCTTAATTCCTTCAGTGTCATATAGTGAATAGAGTAGCAGACTTTTGAGTTAGAAGGAAGATCTTGGTTTGAATCCTGCCTCAAATACTTGCTAGGAGGGAGTTTGAGCAAGTCACTTAACCTCTCCAATGTCCTCATCCACAAAATGGGGATTATAACACTTTACATGATAATCAGGAGGTTGAAATAAAAGAATACATGTAAGTACAGGATGCCCCTATTAATAGCTCTTAAACTGTTAAAGTTTAAGACTGCACTAAAACTTTTGAGACACATTGCATTTTATAAACTTTAAAGTGTTAAGTATCTGTAAGATACATTTTTCCTCCAAGAAGGAAAAGCTTGAAATTGACTAGAAAAATCATATGGGCCATGCTGGGTCCCAGAGAGACCAACTACTCTGACTGAGCAGGTCATGGAATGAAGATTATTACCACAATGTCCTCTCAAAGTTGTTTGCCTTTACTTCATTGTGGTCACTGTCTAAGTTGTTCACTTGGTTCTTTATCACTTCATGTAAGTCTTCCCAGATTTTTCTAAATCTACCATATCCTTCATTTCTTAGAGCATGACAATATTCTTTTTTCCTAATATAAAAATTTAATAATCCATTCTAGAACTGGTAGACACCCTTTTGGTTTCCAGTGCTTTGCTACAAACAAAAAGTGCTATTCTAAATATTTTTGTAAATCTGGGGCCTTTCACTTTGCCTTCGACCTCTTTATGCCTAGTGATAATGCTCATTTGAAGTGTATGTACAATTCAGTAACTTTTTTCCACCTGGATTACTCCAGGAAAATCTCTAAAATCCATTTTAGGGTCTGTGTAAACTGGAGCAGAGAAGGCAATTGGAATAGACACCCTGCTAACATTTATAAGGAGAGGCTCTTCTCATTCTGGACTAATTATTTCTGCTTTCCATCTTAGTGACATCTGTTTCCAAAAATTGAGGAGGTAGGTGGCATATCATTAAAAAACAAAGCAAAACCAAACCCACCATCATGTTATTAGATACTAAAGATAATATTCATGTCTATGGTTTCCCCAAAAGTTGATAACAGGGTACCTTGCCACACAAAAAACTACTCAGTGTACAATAGAGCTATTGAGTATGGGGTAGCTTTTCATTTCCTCCACCACAGAAAATGCATCAGATAAAAAAAAGGATACAAAGGTACACATGAATGAATACATGAAACATAAAAACTCAGCCCATCTTAGTCATTACCACCTGGAAGTAAAGATGTTTTATGGGACTGTGGGACAAATATTTCACATTCACTTTAGGAATATAATGTTCAAATAACCCTGAGTAATTGTGGAGGATTGATAATGTCCACATCTCCAGCCCAATCATAGCTTTAGACCTTTAGCTACAAGATCCTCTTGTTGGTAATGTCAGTGATTTTCTCTGAGAAGAATGCTTAATTGAAATCTTTTCCCTCTGTGGATCCCTCTGATCCACTGTTGTTTGACTCTCAACCAAGGATTTCTCAGACTTGAGATTCTCCATGAATATTAACATCTGGAGCAAGAGGTAACACCTAGTATTAGAAATGTCCATTTCTCTAGATATCTAGTCACAGAACTGTGTTCATAAAATGAATGGAAAGGCAGAAGCAAGAAGCCAGAAACTTGGGATACGAGAAACTCCAGTTCTACATTTGCTGCGGTAAGCACATATCCCATTTCCATATGCTTTTGCTGTAAATAACTATTGTTTTCCAGGGGAAGGGGAAAAATTTTCTCCCCATCTCACCCTTACTGGAAGTCCATAAGAGAGGAAGATTTCTAAAAACAAGGGTCCAAAAGAAAAAAGACAGACAAAGCTCACTCTTGCAGAACACAGAGGAAAAAGATCATCTGATAAGAGGCCACCCCTCCATCCCCATTTCTCAGTCTTCAATCATGTTCCATGAAGCCTTAGTCACTGGGGATCCATCAGGAAGGAATTCTCTGTTATACTAGAAAGGGATCTAATGTGCAAGTCAAGTGCCTTGGGAGACCTTTCCCAACAAAGGGCTTATATCTTGTAATCTCATCAAGTTGGTTGAAGGAGATTATCAATTTTATAGGTGTTATTTTGCTCAATACTGCTACATTTGGAAATAGAGACATCTTTTCTTTGCAAAGATTGAAGTTATTTTTGGTGCCTCATATTGTGTAAAGTTCCACTAAATAGGTGTGAACCCTAGTTCTCTTAGCATTATGATCAGAAGCAAGCTGCCTGGCTTGGAGAGCCTCCACTTAATTCTGGATCTCATTGCCTTTCTCCTGTTCTGAGCCACTGGGTTCACAAAATATTTAACAACCAAATTTCTTTTCTTTCATTAATTTTTAGTCACTCAATAACTTTTTCTTGATCCCATAGAATTTTTATTTTTCTGTCTAGATGTTTCCTCATCTTAGGCTGACTTCTCATCCTAATTCTCCACTATGTATTTAGTAGATATTCATTAGTCAGTCAATCAGTCAATAACAATTTATTAAACATATATTATGTGGTGATGTTCACTAGCAGATATACTCTGAATTAGAGGATTATTCCCCTAAATAGAACACATACTACCAGCAACAATAACAATAACAAACCAAAACACAACTTATTCTGTGTCTTCTTCCCTTCCTTTGTGTTCCCCAAATCTAGTTGTACAGATTCATAAAACATCATTGCTTTAAAATGACTTCAAGGACTTTCCAATCTAACTCTTTCATTTATGTAAGGATGAAATTGAATTCAGGAAAATGAAGTGACTTGTCACATGGCTGGGCACTGGCTAAGGGATTAGTAGGGACTGGAATCTAGGTTTACTGTCTGCTATTCTAATACCCTCCCATCATACCATTATGCCATTCCAATCCAATCCAATTCTATTAAATGGAATCCAATCTAAGAAGTATTCATTTCACACCCACTAGGGAACTCATGGTCCTAGAGACTGGGGATATAAAGAGAAAACTAGAAACAGTCTAATAATTCCTTCGTAATTGAATTCATCTTTAAAGTGTCTTTCTTGAGAGCTTACTGATTTTTGTGTACTTTACGCAGTCAGTAGTGAACCCTCTTAGAGGTTTTAATTCATGTTAATAATGTTAATGGAAAGACAGCAGTAGGTAGTGGGTAGAAACCTAGTCTTGGAGTCAGGAAGACCAGAGTTCTACAAACTGGCCATGTGACCCCCAGGGAGGTAACTAAATCTCAGTATCCCAAGGAACTCTCCAACACTGTAAATTTTAAAGTAGGTTCTGCTCTGTATTGGCAGGTAAAGTTCCTCTTGGGAAGCTGCCTATAGCTATCGACATCACATTTCAGGTAAAAAAGAAATAGTGTTTTAGATTGGAGAGGTAAGTATGTATTAGTGAGCAGAGGGACAGACCTAGAACTAGAAAGATCTGGGTTTAAGTCTTTGTGTTGACACATACCAACTCTGTGACTGAACAAGTCACTTGACCTCTTATGTCCTCAGCCTGCTCTCCAAGACTAAATTACAGATAATTGCATGGAGCTGGGTGTAGAGAAAGGAATTTCCACACAGGAAATTCTGGATATTGACAAAAATCATAGGTCCAGACCTTTGCCATCCTCTGCCCCCTCCCCTCTCCCATCAAAGTAAAATAAAATGTTGTATGAACTATGAAACAGTAGTATTTGGACTGGCTAGATTGAAGACTGCAATGTTGTTTGATCTTTATATCAAAAGCAAAGGAGACTCAGATTTGACTACTTTCTATTTTTCAGGATCCAGTTGGCTTTCCCCACTATGCTCCATCCTGCCTGTTTCATTGCTGACTTTTCCTGGGAGGGTCATTCACCATCTCATTTATCAGGTGCAGTAAGATAAGAAGCCCTGGACTAGAGTGAGGAAGCCTGGGAGTTAGGGTAAGCCAATAGGAAAATGGACTCTTCAAGTGAGTTGGGCCAGCTCCCAAAATAAATCTACTTCAGTGGGAAAGAGATTAATGACCAGCAAGAGGGAGTTGAGTGGGGAATTGGAACAGACAGCTTGCACTCTGCTGACACTGACACGGGGAGGCTCTTTGTGTTCAGGACTAATTATTCCTATTTCCCATCCTAGTGACATCTGTTTCCCAAAGTTGAGGAGGTGGGTGGCTTATCATTAAAAAAAAATTCTTAGATGCTAAATATACTGCAATGTAGAAATCGAGCCTTGAATCATAGCTAGTGTGTGGGGAGGAGGGGAAGGGAGTAAGAAAGAAGAAAGAAGGAGGAAGAGGCCCTGAAATTTCACTTCCTACCTAGGGAGTGTCCTTTCCCATCACCCCAATCTTATTGGAATTTTCCCTTATCTTCTCACCCTCCTCCTCTGGACTATTCCCACCCCACACTGCACAATCATGTTCTCAATGGTCTATCTACCCACGCTATCTTTTCCCCTTTGCTTTCTCAATCCATATCACTGAACATTTCCCTCCTTTCCACCCCTACTCCCCCTGAAACATTTCTCAGTGCAAAACTGTCTGAGCTCTCATTACAGTCCTTGACACTGGCAGATATTTATGGAATTTGTGATGGGCACTTTGCTCTATGAGATGGAATATCCAGACTTGGACAATACCCACTGGGTTACAGATTTATTATCATGGCAGCTTCTGTGATAGCTAATGGTCTTGGGCACTGTCTCCTGACATGCTCTTTCTGTGGACTGTATCAGCATATCAACCAACAAGTTTTTAGTAAGTACCTATGACTAAGTGGCAAGCATTGTGCCAGTCAACAAATTAAGTCAATAAGCTTTTACTATGTCAGGCACTGTGCTAAGTAGCCTTTGGAGTTATAAAAACACAAAAGAAATACTTCCTGCCTTCAAGTAACTTATGTTCTATTAGGGAAAACAGGTCACATGTGCAACAGTAACAACAACACACATTCACTTCTAAGCAGATACAAAACATAGACAAAGTAACTATAAGGTATTTTCTGTTTGTTTTCAAGAAATGGGACAAAGACATTAGAAGCTAGGGAATCAGAAAAGGTCTCATAGAGATTGATGGGGGCAACTATGTGACAGAGTAGATAGAGCACCAGGTCTGCAGGCGGAAGACCTGAGTTCAAATATGGTCTCAGACACTTACTAGCTGTGGGACCCTGGGCAACTCACTTCATTCTATTTGCCTCAGTTTACTCTCTGTAAAATGAGTTAGAGAAGGAAATGGTAAATCACTCCAGTATCTTTGCTAAGAAAACCCAAATGGAGTCATGAAGAGTCAGACACAATTGAAGTAACTGAACAACAACTAGATGATGGAACTTGAGTTGAACTTTGGAGAACTTTGGAGAAAGCTAGGGATTCTAAGAAGTAGAGGTGAAAGAGAAAAGTGTTCCAGGTATAGACAACATCCTGTGCTCAGGCAAGAATAGGGGATTTAAAATGTTATCTGTGAGAGTCAAGAAGGAGGTCATTTTTGCTGGATTGTAGATTGTGGGAAGGAGGGTAATATATGTCTTAAAGATAGCCAGAATTCATATTGCAGAGAACTTTTAAATGATAAACAGAAAAATTTATCTTTGAGCAATAGGGAGTTATTGGAGCTTCTTGAGGGGAAGGAGAGACATGGTTAGATGAGTGCTTTGAAAATATCACTTTGTTAACTGTGAGGAGCATGGATTGGAGAGGGAGAGATTAGAGTCAGGGAGAGTGTCATTTTCCCAATTCACAAAATATGTGATGAAGACCTAGAATGGGAAGCTAGATGGTGAAGTGGATATAGCACTGGGCTTGGAATCAGGAGGACTCATATTTAGGAGTTCAAACCTCAGACATTTTCCAGCTGTGCAACCCTGGGCAAGTCACTTAACCTTGTTTGCCTCAGTTTCCTCATTTGTAAAATGAGCTGGAGGAGGAAATGACAAACCACTCCAATATCTTTGCCAAGAAAATTCCAAACAGGATCACTAAGAGTTGAACATAATTGAAATGACCCAACAGCACCAACCTAGAAGGGAGACCCCAGGGGATACTCTGTCAGCCCTTCATGACATCTCTCCACTCCAGTCACTCTATTGGCTTCTTCCCAGAAGTCCATTCAAAGTCAAGGGCAAGACCACTGGAAACTATAAGATTCTTGGTAGTTTCTCCTGCTTTTAGGCAAATATTGCAATCACCAGTTTCCATGACAATGGCTGAATGTGGCAAAACTGGATTACATTCTAATGAAAAAATTGAGATGCAGGGAAGTTGTGACCTGCCAAGGTCATATTGGTAGTAATTATCAGAGGATGGATAGATGGAGGATCTTAAATACTAGGCTGAGGAGACTTATTTTACCTTGGGAAGCCAGTGAAGATTTTTTGAACAGGGAAGTGTCCAAAGTCATATTGGTACATTAGGAAAATTGTTTTGGTATATAACTATAGTAAATCCATTAAAGAGAGGTGAGACTGAAGGCTGTAAGACCAGTCAGTGCAAAGTTACAATGAATGATCCAGGTAAAAGATACTGTGAACCAAGGAGTTGGCTCTGTGGGTTGAGAGAACCCAGGGAGACATATGCAGTAGATACAGTTGGAACTAGATGGCCTTTGAGATCCTTTCCAAATCAGATTCTGTGATTCTGAGATGTTGTGGGGGTGGATTAGACAACTTGGTACCTGACAAGTCTGTTGACTGACTGAAGCTTAGTTCAATTTTGAACTATTTTGAAATTGTTTCCCAACTAAGAAAATTCCTTCCTGAGAGATAATGTGCACTCACTTCTGGTGAGCATGATCAAAAATAAAACAAAACAAAAATCCAGAAAATCTGAACCTATGCATTTGAATTGGTATCTATGAGCCCTGGTTGATACCAGCACTCATTATTACCTATCTCAGGTGTATGACTTGGACAAGACAATGTGGTATAGTGGCAAGATTGCTGGGATATAGTGAAGAGATTTGGTCTTAAGTCCAACCTCTAAGGATTGCTGCTTTGAGGATCAAAGATGTGTCAAGTTAACAAATGATCATTAAGCATGATCAGCCAAGTGGTATAGGGAATAGAGTGCAGGTCCTGGTTCCTGAGTTCAAATCTGACCTCAGACACTTACTAGCTGTGAGACCCTGGGCAAGTCACTCAATCCTGCTTGCCTCAGTTTCCTCATCTGAAAAATGAACTGGAGTAGGAAATGGCAAACCATTCCAGTATCTCTGCCAAGAAAACCCTAAATGAGGTCATGAAGAGCTGGACACAACTGAAAACCACTCAGCAACATCAACATGTACCAGAAACTAAGTTAAGTACTGGAAACTAACTGAAAAAGCAAAAAACCATTATATAAACATGCAGTAACTGGTAAGAACGACAACATTGAGGCTTCAGGAGGGACCACAATACAATGCTACAAACACTCATGAAATGCCTACTATGTGCCAGGCATTGATAAAAATTAGACTATTTTTGGAAACCTCCATGTAAAATTTTAGGTCAATACTTTAGAAAAGCTCAGTCATCCTTGAGGTGTTTAGTCATTTTGTCATTTTAAGAGTAATTTCTCCATAAGGGATATTATATGGTTTACAAGGTCACTCACTGTAGTCATGGGAAACTATGGTCTTGAATTAAGAATACGCTGAAACCCTTTGAGAAACAGTATGAAAAGAACAACATAATTTTAGCGATCAAGTACTGAGGTACGGAACATTTTGAGTAGCTATTCAATCATTCATTTGAGAGACAGAGTAGAGGCTATTGCATTTCAGAACACTGTGCTGGGTAGCTAGGGGTTATTCAAGGTTTCGGTATCTAGCAGGGGAAGAATACAGAAACTCTGGTCTCTATAAAGCCTATGTGAAAATGGATACCTTGACTAGATACCCCTCCACTCCCTCACCCCCAACCCCTGCCCCAATTATCCAGGCAACAAGAACTCTATGAGAACTGGCTGTATTGGCTGGACATAATATTCCTTTACGTTGAATGAGAGTCAGCCTAGCTGGATATGTAGAAAATCAGCATCTCTGAAGCCAATTAAGCTCAAAGTATCTTTGAAGTAGACCCTGAGCCATTTGGTAGTTTGTGGACCTTCAAGAGACATCCTTATCTCCAGAGACTCCCCTAATTGTTGGTTATGGAGCTCTCAGAATTATCCTGTTTCTGGAGACCTCTCCTTATCAAGCCTGAACTATGGACTTCTTATCAGCAAGATGCTTTCTGATATGTGTTTCAAAGGGCCACAGCCTTGACACCTGAAATCCTTCACTCCCCCTTCCCTTGGGGATGTAGCTCACTGACTCATTCCTTTCTAAGCCCACCTTCCCTCCCCTCCCCAATTCCTAACTTTCTTTTGTTTAAAAGGTATATAAACTCTTTCCATCTATTACCTTGTGAGCTGTTCAGCACAGACTGGATAGTATCCATGTGCATGCTATTTTTTTCTTCCTTGATTATTTCAAATCATTCTTTAATTTCACAGGCATCATCTTCCTCTGGTTTTCTTTCCTTTAGAGAAAATAAGGATTTAAATCTTGAGAACTGGCCTTTGCATTCTCCAGGCAACTTCCCCTTTGGGAGAAAGAGAGATCTAAATTCCCTCAAGAGAGCATTTGCCACAGTTTACACTTATTACATAAAAACTGAGTGTGTTGGAGATGGACAAGACTAATTCATATCTGGAATTCTCTCTGTCCTTATCTTTAGCTCCTGGTTTCCTTCAAGATTCAACTCAAATCCCACTTTCTGTAAGATGATACCCCCACCCTCAATCTTCCTGCCTTTCGTGTAAGATTACCTCCCACTTACACTGCATATATCTTCTATGAATATAGTTATCTCCACAATTCAAATGTGAGTTCCTTGAGGGTTATGACAGTATTTTTGCTTGCACTTAGCATAGTGTTTGACTGGCAGTAAGTTTATAACAAATGTTTGTTGGTTTGATTGATAACTAAATTTTTTACAACCAAGTTTATTGTATGAAGAAGCCTACTGACCTAGCTAGGTAATACTGTACTTTCTTCAGCTGGGATGTTACAGTGTTTCTTTAAGTCCAAATGTTACAGTATTCTTTTCAGCTGTAGTCCTACTGTGATCTTTTAGCTAGGGCAACAAGCTGTAGAGTCTAGAATAAGGGAGAAAATGTGAGGCTTGTCACCTCCTGCCAGTAGAGAGGAAAGGTCTAGTTACTCTTAATTGGCAGCTCTTCCTCATTCAAGACCAGTTCCCTCAGCCAAGGATTCTTCATTGGCTTATGATGATCAATTTTAACTCAACTAATTAATATTTCCTAACCTTCTTGTGGACTTTTTTGCAGATAAGCGGCTAAGGACCCAAAAGATAAGAATGCAGTCTGAGTCCTAGAGTGAAGCTGATTGATTGTTTTCCACAGGACTTTGCTATTTAAACCTCAAATCTCTTCCACGTTATGGAACACTTCTTTTGAACCTGTAAGTACTTGCCATTTATATTTCAGCATTTATCTTTTTGCCTCTCCCTTCAGCTTTGTTGAAGTCTCACTATTACATTTTTTTAAATTGACTGTAAGTATGATCCATCTGTTTTGGAACGTTCTGTGAGGAATGACTTCTATCAATGTAGACTGGTACCTCCCCTTCAAGTTATAATCTTAGGTGAGACCTGTGCAACATGGAAGTAGGTAAGGGTCAACATTAAAATAGTCAACTTCTTTGGTCCACATGTAAGTTAGACTAGAGACAGATTGATGATGGTTGGTTGCCCAGGAGAGTGTGGAGTGGCAACCATACATTTTTTGCAGGCCACCCAAAATCCTTTGATCGACCACAAGTGGCCCTTGGGCCATATGTTGTGTACGTCTTAGGGAGTCACCTAGAGTACTGAGAAGTTATATGATTTGCATGAGATCCTGCTGTCTGTCCTGTCAATGTAAAGACAGGACTTGAAAACAGCTGTTCCTGACTCCTTGTTGCTTTTTTAATCAGTATTTATTAGGAGCATAAAGGAGGATGGAATATATAGACAGCCAGAGATTTATTCAAGACAGACCTTTATGGAGAGAGGAAGATTGTTCCAGAGACTATAGCATCTCAAGTCAAAGTTATAGACTTTTTGGGTAGCCACACAGGGCACAAGATGTTGGGACTTAGGGGACAGATATCAGATAGAATGTGAAATGACTGCTTGAGTACTTTAGTGTGTTTCATTGATAGAGAATGATTTTGGCCTAGAGGAAGTTATCCTAATATGGAGAGATAGGGACTGAGCTTATGGTTTCATTGGTATAAGGAAATCCTGGGGGGACAAAAAAGCCTCCTTGTATCAACACAAGTTAACACCTCCTCTTTGGTTTATAAAGCTAGAGAACTCCTTAGAGGACTGATCTTGGTTCTGCTACTTAAGGCCTGTATTATAATGGGCAAGAGTGAGCTTCAGTTACTCAAGCAGAAGTCAAGGAGAGTGGATTGGACGACCTCTTGCCTTCCTTTCTGGCTGTAAATCTACAAACCTATGTTAGGTCTTGGGTACTTTCACTGTAGGGTATTGTGTCTAGGATTGTTGAAGGGCTACTGTGTTAATTGATGGTCAAGCCAGATGCTACTCCAGAACCCAGAATTGGGAAAGGCAGCTAAGTGAAGCAGTAGATAGAACAGTGGAATAGGAATCAGGAAGATCATTTATCTTACTAAGTCCAAAACAGGCCTCAGGTACTTCCTAGCTGTATGACCCTGGGCAAGTCACTTCACCCTTTTTGCCTCAGTTTCCTCATCTGTCAAATGAACTGGAAAAGGAAATGTCAAACCATTCCATTATCTCTGCTAAGAAAACTCCAGATAGGGTCCCAAAGACTCAGGCATGACTGAAAACACCTGAAAAACAGCAGGATTGGAAGAAAGTGATAAAGAAGACTGTGGTCACATCTGGGCTAAGGATTGGATCCGTCAAGCTGACTTCCAGTTTCCCATGTCTAAAGAATGGTGTCCTGTAGTGAACACTGGGTATATGGAACACACTGCTTCTGCCATCAGTCATTCCCCAAGTCATTGCAGCAGACCTTGAGGAATTGCCCATTCACTTATTTCAGCTTGATTTCAGATGAAAAAGCTTTTGTGTTGCTCTCATTTTATCATGGTCATCCATGCTTTTAATGACCTCAAATTACTTTCTTCTGCAAAAATCTCTTTTAAGGCAATAACCTTCCAATGATGTAAAATGACTTCATATCATGGAACTGAATTTCAATATTTTTTTTTAAAAGATTTATTTAAAGTATCTACTTGGTGAGGGCTCAATTCTTGCCCTATAGGAGCTCACAGTTCCACTAGGGGACATAATATGTAAGTATACAAGTAAATACAAGATAACTGAAGGAAGGAGAAAGCTCAAGATATCAGAGGACTGAGAAAGGCTACCTGAAGGAAGTGGTACCTGAGTTGACCATTAGCTGAAAATGAGAATTATGAGATATGTATTCCAGAGATGGAGGCTGACCAGTGCAAAAGAAAGAGATGGCATGTTGAGTTCAGAGAAGAGCTCTTAGGCTGGTTTGACTGGTACAAAGTGACTGAAGGAGAGTAATTTGAAGGAAGTCTGGAAAGATGATCGGAGTCAAACTGTAGAGGGCCTCAACTATTGGGCTGGATCATTGGGTTAAAACTGAAAGGGACCTTAGAGATCATAATATTTACTCCTTCTATTTTTACAGATAGGGAAACAGAGGCCTAGAGAGGTGGCAGTGACTTCCTCATAGGTCACTTGGACAAATCCAGAAATCATGACCCATTTTCTTTTCCCCTAGAAGCCTAAAATATTTGAACATTTGAATGGTGTTTCACTATTCTTAAAATCACAAAACTTTGGATTTGGAAGGGGTCATCTAGTTCAATCCATATCTGAAAAAGAATTCCCACTACAACAAACCCCTAAAGTGGTCATCTAACTTTTTGGCCTATTATGAGGGAAGAAGGGAACGTGCATTTATACAGTAACTATTATGTTCCAAACACTATGTTAAGCACTTTACAGATATTGTCTCATTTTATCCTGACAATGTCTCTGCAAGTTAGGCACTGCTATTACCATTTTACAGCTGAAGAAATGGAAGCAGCAGAGGTTAAGTGACTTGCCCAGGGTCACAAAGCTAGTAAGTATCTGAGGTTGAATTTGACCACAGGTCTTCCTGACTCCAGGTCTAGTACTCTAGTCACCATGTCACCTAACCTTACCCTGTCCCCCATAATGAGGGGGGACCCATTATTTTTCCTTCTTTCTTTGGCTATAGAACCCAGCTTCCAAATTCTTAAAATGAAAATAAAATTCCATCCAGGATATCTCCTTCAGGGTCTCAGTGTTATTGCATTTCTAGAAGGTCCTAAGAGAGTTGCTGAATTTTTTGTTCTATCCTAGAAGCCATAGATCAGGTGAGAGGTAATATGAGTCTGAACTAAACGCTGGTTATGAATTTGAGAGAAGGGCATGAATGTGAGATCAAAACTAAAATGATAAACTATCTGAAGAGCAATAGACAGATCCATGGTAAGCTTAAAAATGTTACCAATGTCCAATAGGTAGAGAGAAAGATATAAATGAAACTATGTATGATGGGAAAAGGAAGTGGGACAGTTTTGCAGAAGGAACGAGTGATAAAATAGACCCATATCCTGAGTGACATTGTTTCCCTCAAGATACCGAAAGAATGAGAAAGGCTTCTAACACATTAGACACGTCCTCTGTGGAATATTTATCAGAAAGTATCACACGAAAAGCAAAGAACAAAAAGGAATGGGGTCCTGACTTGGATTTGAGGGGATCATACTCCCAGTGATATTGTAATTTTTAACTCTGTAGTTTCTTCTTTGAGAAGAATGACCGCCCTCTGAAGGAAGTCAGGATCTGCGTCTTGTAGGGGTTGTTGGGGCCATGAATAATCAACTGAAACAAGTCAACAGTAACAACAACAGACTGTTCTAATGTGAGCTCACTGAGAGAAGGGACCGTTGCATTGTCTTTGTATCTCCTGGAGCTAGCACGATGTCTGACACTTCATTGTTGTTGAGTCTTTTTTCCCAGTTATGTCCAACTCTTTGCGACCCCATTGGGGGTTTTCTTGGCAAAGATACTGGAGCAGTTTGCCATTTTCTTCTCTACCTTATTTGATAGGTGACGAAAATGAGGCAGGGTTAAGTGACTTGCCCACACGCAGCTATTAAGTGTCTGAGGCCAGATTTGAATTCAGGAAAATGAGTCTTCCTGACTCCAGGCTCCTCACCCAGTCTAACTACTATACCACCTAGCTGCCCACCTGACACTTAGTAGGTGCTTAAGAAATGCCTGCTTGTTTAATTGATCACGATCTACCGGTAGCTCACCCAGAGGTCAGCATAAATTCAGATACAGAGCTGTCAGTATTTAACCATTGGGGCAATACTAGCTAGTGTTTTCTGCTGTAACAAACCCACTGAAATCTGTTAAACTGTGTGGGAATCATGAATCAAACAGCTTATTTCAGAACATGGTTTCATTGGGAAGGACACAAGTCCGCTAAATAGATTCTCTACAATAGGCAATGCCCTTGGCATTCATTCAAGAAGCAATAAATGCTCTAACAGGATGGCTGTTTTGGTCAAGAACATCACTCTCTTTGATAACAATTGATGAAGTAGTAACAAACCTGTCCTTCACAACAGCCTATCTCATTCCCTAGATAGTGGATCCTATCAGTTTCTTCAGTTAATATCCTTGGATTCCATTGCCCATTTGATTTTCAATCTGCAGATGTTATCTGAGAGGAAAGGATTAGAATAAAACAAGAGCTGAACAGGAAACTCCCCAATGCATATGCTACAAAATGTAAATGGAGCCAAACTGCCCTACTGTGTTGCCACTCCATTAAGATTTTATAGCCCTCTGTGGAAAGCTAAGAGATGCCTATGACATTTACCAGAGCAGCAGGTGTGTTCTAGTTGAGCGTATCTAGATTGTTTGCCAGCAGCCGAGCTGTTAATTAACACCCGTAAAAACCAATAAGGGTATCTGTTGGATACAGGCTACCTGTGTGTGTTAGCACAAAGTCTAGAGAAATAGAATTATGGTTAATGATAAGCAAATCTCTCGAGACCCAGTTTAGCAACAAATGTCATATTCCTAAAGGTTACCTTTGAGGAAGCAATTAAGGTACATTGGAAAGAGTGGGTTCTGAAATGTAGGAGCTAGTTTCAAATTCTGCTTTTCTCACTGTGACTTTGAGTAAGTCATTAAACTCCCTTATCTGAAAAATGAGATGTTTGGAGTAGATGTCCTATGAGGTTTCTTCTAGCCCATCTCTAGAACTACGATCCCCTGATAACAGGGAGAAGCCACATGCAGGCTAAAAGCACTTTTAATTGTAAATGTCTCTCACGTTCCTTGTATGCTCAGGTGAATACACTGTGAGAAGCGTCCACCATTTGAGACATGGTAAGGATTGTTGAGGTTTTGGTGCGAAGTTAGGGATGCTAGGATACAGAGAATACCAAGGCAGAATCGCCTGGAATGAATTCACACACTCAAGTCATCTTTCAGTCAAGAGGGAGTTTAATGTAACACCAATAAAAGTGGGCAAAGTTACTTTTTGGGAACTTGCACCCTAATAGGAGTGAATCTAGAGCTTATATAGAAAATAGGCAAGAGAGAGAAATGGTAGGGATGCTAATTAGGTAATCTAAGGGTCCAGGTGTCTTTGCGAACTATAGAGGGGAAAGTGTAGGGAGTATACCAAACCTTGACGGAGAAAAGATAAGTTTTTTGTTTAACTGCCAGAGGCATAGACCTTGGGGATCTGGTGGAAGGAAGAGTCCCTGTGCAAGTCAGAGACAAAAATCCTTGGGCTAGGCATCCCTCTGTCTGTTCTCATAAGGGAATTAGAGAGTCAGGCCTGAAACAAGGGAAAATTTTCTCACAAGGTAGGGAGAGGCTGCGTTACTTTCAGATACATGGTTTTAGGGCTTTTTTGGGTCCAGGTCCCACCAAACTGTCCCTGTGACAACATTGGGGTATTGCGGGCCATTACCTCAACTGAGGATGTGTAGGCCCTAGTTAGAAGTCACTCCTATCACAAGTTTAAAGTACTGAGTAATACACCAAGCAGTAGCCTGGGAGTCAAGTTAACAAGGATTATTAAGCACTGACTATGCTAAATACTGGAATTGGGAAGAAAGGCAAACCATAATCCCTCATTTCAGGGAGATCACAGTCTAATGAGGGAGACAAAATGCAAACAGCCATGTACAAACAAGGCACATACAGGATAAATTAGAGATAATCAGTAAAGAAAAGGCACTAGCATTAAGGGGGCTCAGGGAAGGCTTCTTGTAGAAGATGGGATATTAGCTGAGAATTGAAGACAGCCAGAGAAGACAGAAGGAGGAGATGAAGAGGTAAAGAAATCCAGGTGTGGGCAACAGCAAGTGAAAATGCCCACAGTTGGGAGATGGAGTGTCTTATTCAAGAATTGTCATTCCTCCTTTGTTTGGGAAGAGGACCAATACATCACAAGGGTAATGTCTTGACTTACACATGAATTGGATTTAAGTGAATCAGAGGTAATCTCATCAGGCCCAACCTGAAAAGAAATCTACTCTGCAAAATTCCTGACAGTCATTCTGGAAGACCTTCAGTAGTGGGTATATTACTCCTTCTTGAGGTCATTTATTCTTTCTTACATAGTTCGGTGTGAAAGTTTTCCTCCGTGTTAAGCCAATATCTATCTCTACCACTTTCATTTACCCTGCCAGGTCTGTCCTCTGGGACCAAGCTGAACAACTCTAATCCTTGTTCTACACCCAAATCCTTCAAGTACTGGAAGACAGTATGCACCCCCACCCCATCCTCAAGAGAAGGGCAAGCACCCCACTAGCTGATACCCACACAGAGTCATTTCTAGTCCTTTCATCATCCTTGCTCTCTTCTCCTGGATATGCTCTCATTTTTAAATTTTTGATAGATGAATAGCTGAAACCTTGCAATAGTCTGACATGTGACCTAGATTTGGGGAGAGCAGATTTCAAAGGGTTCAGAGAAAGAATAAGTAGGACTAAAATTATCTAGGGGAAATCAGCCAAGCAGAGATGAGACACTCTTTTTAAAGAAAGCAGTACTGGCCAGGGTGGAAGGGGGTGATTGAGTTTTGAAAGAAACTGAGTGATCTGAGAGACAGAGTTCAGAGGAGGACATTCCAGGCATGGGGCACAGACAATACAAAGGTATGGAGATGGGAGAGGCTTTGTTGCTTATGAGGAATCACAAGAAAGCCTTTTTGGTTGAAGTGCCTGAAAGGAAATAATTTATCATAAGTCTAGAAGTAACAGCTGGGAGAAATTTGAGTAGTTTCATAACCCTCTGAGACTGAGGCAGTATGTCAGATAGCAATAGCCTTAGAATTAGGAAGGCCTGTGTTCAAATACTACCTCAGACCCTACACTTGCCCTGTCTGAGCCTTAGTTTCCTTGTTGTGATGCTCAAATTTAGCATATACAATACACATGTAGTTGTGAGCTATTATTATTTGTGAGGGGCAGTGTGATTTAATGTGTAGAGAACTGACCTCAAATCCAGAAAGGTCTGGGTTGAAGTCCCACCTCTGACATACACTAGTGAAGGGTTTCCTCACTTGAGAGTTTCCTGTATCAACGAAATCACAGATCTACTAACTATTCATATTGCTTGATAACCTTCAGTATTTGATTAAGCCCTAAACAAATTCTTTCATTTCCCTATTTCTCTGGTATTTTTTTTTTAACATATAGAGGTGGAGAAATAATGATTTAAATTGATAAATTGATAAAGTTCCAAAAGTCTTTTTTTTCCTTCATGTCTTGGAATAAAGTACCTGTAAGTTCTAAGGCTGAAATTCTACTCTCTTCTGATCTGGCACCTGGGAACAACTTGGTGGGTTGTGGGAGAGAAGGATTGTCAAAAGGATAAAGGATAAACACAAACTTCCTAACTTCACCCCTTTGCTAAAGTAGGCTCTCTTCATAAGGAATTCAGTGAGAAGGGGAGAAAGCTTCAAAAGAAACACTTGTAATACCAAGAAGTTCTAAAATCAGGCAGTGGTAATGAGAACTGTGCTAATGAGGGGTCTTCCCCATCCACAGTCATGGCAATAGACTCCACACTCTGTGAAGCTGTCATACTCTGATGAAAAGCTCAATAACAACCTTTGGAGGGTTTTAGATGATGCATCATTTGTCTTAGCATTCCTCAACAAGTCTTTTCATGTCTATTATGGCATGCAACATAGAATCCAAATAAAGAGACTCAAACATCTGAAGCTTCTTCTATCTGGCTTTGTATATGACGCTCCATCTTTTGTCTCTGTGCCTAGAATGTCATCCTGAATCATCTTTGCCCCATAGCTTCCCTAGTTTCACTCAATACATGGCTCAAATCCCATCTTCTTTTTTAAAATTTTTAATCAATTAATTTATTTTTAATTTTCAATATTCAGTTCCACAAGCTTCTGAGTTTTAAATTTTCTCCCCCTCTTTCCTCAGCCCCCTCCCTAAAATGTCATGCAATCTGATACAGGCTCTACACATACATTCATATTAAACATATTTTCACATTAGTCATGTTGTAAAGAAGAATTAAAACCAGTGGAATGAATCACTAGAAAGGAGAAACAAAACAAAACAAAACAAAAAGAAGAGAGAGCAAATGGCATATTTCGATCTGCATTCAGACTCCATAATTCTTTCTCTGGATGTGGATAGCATTTGCCATCATGGAAGTTGTTTTAGAACTTTACATCACTAAGCAGAGCCAAGTCTATCAAAGTAAGTCATCACACAACCTGGCTGTAACTGTGTACAATATTCTCCTGGTACTGCTCTCCCCATTCAGCCTCAGTTCATAAAAATTTTTCCAGGTTTTTCTGAAGTCTGCCTGCTCATCATTTATTATAACACAATAGTATTCTGTTATATTCAAATACCACAACTTGTTCAGCCTTCCCCAATGGATGGGCATCTCCTCAATTTCCAGTTTTTGCCCACCACAAAAAGAACTGCTATAAATATTTTTGTACATGTAGATTCTCTTCCCATTTGTATGATCTCTTTGGGATACAGCCCTAGAAGCAGTATTGCTGGGTCAAAGTGCATGCACATTTTAAATCCCATCTTCTGCAAGAGGCTTTTCCCATCTCCTCAATAGCTGTTTCTTTCCTCTCTGAAATAACCCCCCATTCACTTTCCATTCCTAGTTATTGACATTTTGTCTTCTCTATTCAAATGTGAGCTCCTTGAGGGCAGGACCCATGTTTCTGCCTTTCTTTGTATCCTCTGCTCTCACTATAGTGTTTGGCACATGGTATAGTTTGGTATATAGTATAGTTTGGCACAAACACTTACTAAATACTTGTTGACTGACTGCCAAACAGAAACAAAAGAAGAATCTGAGTCTTTCTATCTTGGTCACATCTCTTGGTGAGCTTACCAGCACAGATTTTTGGTCTATGGAGAGGATGGAGCATTTCATACAGGGTGACATTCCAGAGAGTGTGGGTTAGCATTTGTGGGCTTTCTGAAAGACAAGGGGAGGAATGTCTATGTAGCCATGACTACAATGCAGCAAAACAGCTGGAAAATTTGTTCAATAATCCACCACTTCAGTGCGGAAACAACAAACAGGTATCCTATAGGCCTAACCCCACCCCGCCTCTCCAAACATAACTATGTTGGCACTTGTCCAGCCTAATGTAAGAAGTAAGGAAGGAAAAAAAGGAATATTTCAAGGTCATTGAGAGCCAGGAAAATAATCAGGCCATTTTGGCTAGAAAGGGATTAGGGCCAGTGCTTTCCTTGACACAAAGAACTCTCAAATGAGGGAAATCCCTTTATCAATGTGGGTTAGCATCTTCTCTGCAAACAGGCATAAAGAGTTGCCCAGAGCAGAAGTGCCAGACACATGGCCTTTAGCATTCCCAAACCCAGCCCAACCAGAATAAAATGTAACTGGGAAATATTTAACAAAATATGTAAAGATACAATCAAAATAAATAATGTTACATTTAAAAACTTTTCATTTGTGATCAGCAGGAATCCTAATATATGGTTTAGTGTCTCTTTTTCTATGAGTTGGATACCATTGGTTTAGGGTGCTGTGGTCCATATGCCTCAGAGGTGGAATCTGAACTCAGGTCTTCCTGGCTTTGAGCCAGCTTTCTATCTCTTATACCCTATGCTGGAGAAGGAAACTAGAATATTTAATAAAACAAACTTCTAGACTTCCAGAATCTAGGAAGGAGACCCTTTGACCAAGAAACTTTATGAGGGTAAAGGAAGAAGGAAAAGAGAAAGCTTGGGAACACAACAGAGGGAAGGATTAGAGCAGAGTGTAGATTTCATTAAAGTTATTGAGAATATGGTGGGTTTGATTTCATTTTGTTCTTCATCTCCCCACAGGCTTATTTCCACAGCAGGGCTGGTTGGTTGGTTTTATGCTTGTAGTTTCCCAGCAGCTTTCCCTAAATACCTAGGACTGGCAGGATTGAGACTGGCTTTCATTAACTCTTGGGTGTTCCATTTCCACCCCTGAGCTACATTCCTTAGGGATGAGAAAGCCTGTTCACCTTTTGCTCTTCCTAGGGTTGATTGCTTAGAGTAAAAGTAATAACTCAAGCAGAATAAAAATAGCCTCCTTATGTGCCTTTCAGGTTAAATCCTGTGTCTTTTTGGAGTTCTACCAACTTCTTTCAGCCCTAGGTTGAACCATTCACCTACAGCACTAGCCAGTCTATCTTGGGACAATCAGACAGACTGGAGAAAGAACTGCTTTCTCATATTCCAATTTAAGAACTTCAAAGCACTCTTCCATCTAACCACAGAGGGAGAAAGGAACACAAATACAAAGGGCTTCTAGGCAATACTGAATCAGATAAGCAACCCTCTAATAAGCTAAGAAGAGGGGTTGTAAAGGAGTCTTTAAAGGAAAGGGACATTGAAATTAAAATTATTTGTCTACTGTTTTCTCTCAGTTTTTAAAGGGAACTAAAGCTGTCTGGATTCCTTTGAGCTGTGGACTTTTCTGTGCTCTTTATTTTAATCAGATTAATTAAGGAAATATTGTGGTAGTTCAAAAATTCATTGGTAGGTCCAGGTTTTTCTGGTACATTTGCTTCCATCTAAACTAAGCACTTTCTATCTGTTCTAAACACCTTATATAAACTGTAAGCTGTTAGGTTTCTTTTCCTTGCCCACCAAGATATTCAATATTCTGTATTTGTAAAGGTTTCCTTTTGGTTAATGCAATACTTGCTACAATTGGTTGCATTTTTGGATACTACCTGGTGCAGTGGGATCCTAGGGCCATAGCCAAAGTAGTCTATACAATGCTGGGCATTTCATTCTCACTGATCCAATTTCTTCCAATTACTCTCTACCCTTACTGGTATATTCTACTCCCTTACCCATCTCCCCTGAAACCCTTTCTAGCTACCTTAGGTCAGACTACCCTTCTCTGAGCTCCCTGTTTGGCATTTGGCTAATCCTAAAAGGCTGGAATGGATCTCTGATGTTACCAATGTGACATTACTCCCTGAAACAATGCAAATAGCAACCCATCCATACCACCATCTTGTGGGACTCTTATCTATATAAATCCTCTTGCAAATTTTCAGGGACCAATGAGATTCTTTCTTGTGGGAAGGAAGCTGACAATTGAGGCTGGGAGGAGGTTTTGACACAAGAGGATGAAATCCTACATGTGCAAGAAATTTTGGGGGCAAATTGATAAATGGTCAAAAGGCAGTTTTCAGATGAAGAAATCAAAGCTATCTATAGTCATTTGAAAAAAATGTTCTAAATCACTACTGATTAGAGAAATGCAAATTAAAGCAAATGTGGTATCATCTTACACCCATGCGATTGACTAAGATGACAGAAAAGGAAAGTGATAAATATTGGAGGGGATGAGGGAAAAGTGGAACATTAATGCACTGTTAGTGGAGTTGTGAACTGATCCAACCATTCTGGAGATGAGTTTGGAACTATGCCCAGAGGGCTCTAAATCTGTGCATACCCTTTGATCCAGCAATAGTATTGCTAGGTCTATTATCAAAAGAAACTTAAAAAAAAAGAAAGAGGAGCCAAGATGGCGGAGTAGAAAGACGCACATACACATAGCTCTGAACCCACAACCCATAGAACGGCTACAGGGAAGTAACTCACAGCGAATTCTGCACCCAGAGACCATGGAACATTGGAGCGAGGGAGATTTCTGTTCCGGAGAGACCTGCAAACCTCTCGCGGGGGGTCCTTCAAGCTGTGGACTGGGAGCCGGGACTGGGAGCTGAGTGCAGCCCTGCTGTGGTCGCGGCACAGAGAGAAACAGATCCAAGCAGGCTTCAGGGACGGGATCACCAACGGCCGCACAAGTACCTCCACCCACAGGTGATGGGGGTCAGTGAGAGAGTCTCTTTGGTGGGTGGAGAGGGGAGTGGGGTGCCCCCATAACTCAGGCCCCCCAGGGAGGTAGAAGCTGAGAGGCGGCTGCAGACCGGGGCTCCCTAAGGGGGCAGGAGCCTGGATCCATTGTGGAAGGTCTGTGCATAAACCCCCTGAGGGAACTGAGCCTGAGAGGCGGCCCTGCCCAGACCTCAACACCTGAACTTAATCTCACACTGAATAGCAGCCCTGCCCCCACCAAAAGCCCTAAGGCTGGAAGCAGCATTTGAATCTCAGACCCCAAACACTGGCTGGGAGGATCAGGAGGCGAGGTGGGTGTGAAGAGAATATTCAGAGGTCAAGTCACTGTCTGGGAAAATGCCCAGAAAAGGGAAAAGAAATAAGACTATAGAAGGTTACTTTCTTGGTGAACAGGCATTTCCTCCCTTCCTTTCTGATGAGGAAGAACAATGCTTACCATCAGGCAAAGACACAGAAATCAAGGCTTCTGTGTCCCAGCCCACCCAGTGGGCTCAGGCCATGGAAGAGCTCAAAAAGAATTTTGAAAATCAAGTTAGAGAGGTAGAGGAAAAGCTGGGAAGAGAAATGAGAGACTTGAAGTCAAAGTATGAACAGCAGATCAGCTCCCTGCTAAAGGAGACCCAAAAAAATGTTGAAGAAAATAACACCTTGAAAACCAGCCTAACTCAATTGGCAAAAGAGGTTCAAAAAGCCAATGAGGAGAAGAATGCTTTCAAAAGCAGAATTAGCCAAATGGAAAAGGAGATTCAAAAGCTCACTGAAGAAAATAGTTCTTTCAAAATTAGAATGGCACAGATGGAGGCTAAGGATTTTATGAGAAAGCAAGAAATCAAAGAACAAAGCGAGAAGAATGGAAAAATGGAAGATAATGTGAAATATCTCATTGGAAAAACAACTGACCTGGAAAATAGATCCAGGAGAGACAATTTAAAAATTATGGGACTACCTGAAAGCCATATCAAAAGAAGAGCCTAGACATCATCTTTCATGAAATTATCAAGGAAAACTGCCCTGAGATTTTAGAAACAGAGGGCAAAATAAATATTCAAGGAATCCACAGAACACCTCCTGAAAGAGATCCAAAAAGAGAAACTCCTAGGAACATTGTGGCCAAATTCCAGAGTTCCCAGGTCAAGGAGAAAATATTGCAAGCAGCTAGAAAGAAACAATTCAAGTATTGTGGAAATACAATCAGGATAACACAAGATCTAGCAGCCTCTACATTAAGGGATCAAAGGGCATGGAATAGGATATTCCAGAAGTCAAAGGAACTAGGACTAAAACCAAGAATCACCTACCCAGCAAAACTGAGTATAATACTTCAGGGGAAAAACTGGTCTTTCAATGAAATAGAGGACTTTCAAGTATTCTTGATGAAAAGACCAGAGCTGAAAAGAAAATTTGACTTTCAAACACAAGAATGAAGAGAACCATGAAAAGGTGAACAGCAAAGAGAAGTCATAAGGGACTTACTAAAGTTAAACTGTTTACACTCCTACATGGAAAGACAATATTTGTAACTCTTGAAACATTTCAGTATCTGGGTACTGGGTGGGATTACACACACACACATGCACACATGCGCACATACATAGAGACAGAGTGCACAGAGTGAATTGAAGAGGATGGGATCATATCTTAAAAAAAATGAAATCAAGCAGTGAGAGAGAAATATATTGGGAGGAGAAAGGGAGAAATGGAATGGGGCAAATTATCTCTCATAAAAGAGGCAAGCAAAAGACTCATTAGTGGAGGGATAAAGAGGGGAGGTGAGAGAAAAACATGACATCTACTCTCATCACATTCCACTAAAGGAAAGAATAAAATGCACACTCATTTTGGTATGAAAACCTATCTCACAATACAGGAAAGTGGGGGATAAGGGGACACACAGGGTGGGGGGGATGATAGAAGGGAGGGCATGGGGAGGAGAGTGCAATTCGAGGTCAACACCCATGGGGAGGGATAGGATCAAAAGAGAATAGAAGTAATGGGGGACAGGATAGGATGGAGGGAAATATAGTCAGTCCTATACAACACAACTATTATGGAAGTCATCGGCAAAACCACACAGATTTGGCCTACATTGAATTGCTTACCTTCCAAAGGGAAGGGGTGGAGAGGGAGGGAGGTAAAGAAGTTGGAACTCAAAGTGTTAGGATCAACTGTCGAGTAATGTTCTTGCCACTAGGAAATAAGAAATACAGGTAAAGGGGTATAGAAAGCTATCTGGCCCTACAGGACAAAAGAGAAGATGGAGACAAGGGCAGAGAGGGATGATAGAAGAGAGAGCAGACTGGTCATAGGGGCAATTAGAATGCTTAGTGTTTGAGGGGGGGAGGGGATAAGAGGGGAGAAAAATTTGTAACCCAAAATTTTGTGAAAATGAATGTTAAAAGTTAAATTAAAAAAAATGTAAAAAAAAAAGAAAGAAAGGGACCTATTTGTGCAAAGACATTTGTAGCAGCTCTTTTTGTAGTGGTAAAGAATTAGATATTGAGAAGATGCCCATCAATTGGGGAATGGATGAGCAAGTTGTAGTATATGATTGTGATGAGATACTATCGTGCTATAAGAAATGATAACAAGGATATTTTCAGAAAAAGCTAGAAAGATTTATATGAACTGATGAAAAGTGAAGTGAGAATATTGTACACAGGAATAACATTTCATGATGATCGATTGTAAATGACTTAGTTAATTCTTAGCAATTCAATGATTCATGACGATTCCAAAGGAGTCTTACAAAAAATGCTATCCACCTCTAGAGAGAGAATGGATGGAATTTGAGTGCAGATCAAAGTGTATTAGTTTTTGCTTTCTTTATTTTTCAGGTTTTTTGGTGGGGTTTGGGGGTCTATGTTTTCTTTTACAACATGACTAGCATGGAAATACATTTTGTATAGCTGCCCATAGTCATAACCTATATCAAACTGCTTGCTATCTGGGCAGGGGAGTGGAGGAAGGAAGAGAATTTGTAATGCAAAATTTAAAAAATGAATGTCAAAATTGTTTTTACATGTAATTGAAAAAATACTATTTAAAAGAAGAATTTGTTGGGGCAGCAAGAAGTAGGTAGAGATATCAAAGAATGTTTACGTGATGCTAGATGTTGGCCACAGACAATATGGTTGACCAGCAACCAGAGAGAGGCACTCAAAATGCATCACCAGTAATAATGGACCTATCCTCCCTTTGGTTGCAAGGGCAAGCTGCTAAGTATATCTTCTCTCTTCTCGTCCCTCTCCTCCATCTTCAAAGATGCTTTTTTTTCTCTCTAGAACTCTCTACTCACTTTTCACAAATCTTTTTAATGAATGGTGTGTGTGTGTGTGTGTGTGTGTGTGTGTGTGTGTTGTGCATCTGGTTAAATTTGATTTGTTTCGATATAGGTTTTGTTCTCTTTATTTCACTGGGTAGGACTGGAAATGTCATCCAATTGTGAAAATAGAGGTGGGCAGTGGGGCAGCAGACCTGCTGATGCTTTATATTTCACAGAGGATAGATGCTGGGACCTCCCTCCTTGGCATGGTGGTCAAGGAGCCCTCTCTGGGGCATATTTCATGAGTTACTTATCTCAGTTTTTATTTCACAACTGAACCCCAAGGGAAGAATCATTTCTGGGACTTTCTTCCTTAGTACTCATTTCTTACTCCCTGTCTCTTGGTCTCTCCGCATCTTGTGCTCAGAGTTGGTGGTGATGGTGGTGGAGGGGGTGGGCATAGCCTCAGGGGTCTGCCTGGTTCTGTCTCTTCCAGGAAGCTACATGATCTGAGGGGAAAACAAAACAAACAAAAAAGTCCTCAGTAAGCTAGGGCCTGCAAACATAAAGGCAAAAAAATAAAAAGGAAAGAGAATCAATCTGCTTCCAAGAAGCACGCATTCCTCTTGAGGGGAATGTTGTGGTTTGATTATTTCAGCCATAGTGGACTCTTCATGACCCTATTTAGGGTTTTCTTGGCAAAGAAATAGGAAGAGTTTCCTATTTCCTTCAATGATTCATGACGATTCCAAAGGAGTCTTACAAAAAATGCTATCCACCTCTAGAGAGAGAATGGATGGAATTTCCATCCATTTCCTTCTCCACGCCATTTCCTTCTCTAGCTCATTTTACAGAAGAAGAAAGTGAGGCAAATCGGGTTGAATGACTTGCTCAGGGTCACACAACTAGTAAGTGTCTGAGGCCATATTTGAACTCAGGTATTCCTGATCCCAGGTCTGGTGCTCTATCTACTATGCCACCTAGCTGCCCCTAGATGACATTAAAGGATCATAGATTTATAGCTGGAAAGGACCTTAGGGATCATTTGTCCAAAGTGTATCCTTTTGGAGATGAGGAAAGTAGGACCCAGAGGCATTAAGTGACTCTCCAAAAGTCAGATATTATAAATATCGAATGTTGGATTTGTTAACCCTCAGGACTGTTTCCCCCAAGCTGTGATTTCTTTCAATCCCATTCAGTTAAGATATATAATGTTGTTAGAGAGACAGTCTTTACATTCTACAAACCATTTCAAGAAAAAAAAATTCCTTCTCTTTTTAAACCGATTAAATCTGGAAAACATCTCAACATACTTTGTTGTCATTCAGTTGCTTTTCATTTGTGTCTGACTCAGTGACCCATTTGTGTTTTTCTTGGCAGAGATACTGGAATTGTTTGCCATTTCTTTCTCCAGTTCATTTGACAGATGAGGAAACTGAGGCAAACAGGGTTAAATGACTGGGTCACACAGTTAATAAGTGTTTGAGGCCAGATTTGAACTCAAGAAGATGAGTCTTCCTGACTCCAAGTCTGGCAGTCTATTCACTGTGCCACCTAGCTGTCCTTTTCTAAAGCTAACCTTAGAATAGAGGTGGTTTGGCAGGGACAGTGATTCTTCTATTTTTATCTGTGTATCAGTTCATATTTTCCCATGGTTTACTCTACTCCTCTCATCCCAAAGTATAATTTTCTCTTGTTTAATAATTTACAAAAGTAGTAGTAACTTTTTCCCCTTCTGGTTTACCATATGCAAGTAAGACTTTGAGTAGCAAGCTGTCTGGGACAGGGTATCCTCTGATGGAAAGCCTTACTCATGCTCTGACAAGGAAGAAGGAGGCAGACTCCTCGGGCAGACATTCATCTTTCTTGACAGGGATATCTTTTGAGTGAAAATGCCAGATTGAGAACATCATTTCCATTTCTCTGGATTCCTTCTTCTTCAGGATTTGACATAAGTCAGAAAGAGGATAGTGATGACTCGTTTGACTCTGTCTTAAGAGCTAATTAGGACCATTCCTAACAGAATTCCATCACTTGTAGCCAGAAGTAATGCAATGTGGTAGTGGGGCACACTAGACTGGAGGCTGATTCGTGGGGCTGTGGGGTGTTGGGGGAGTCAAGAGACCTGAATTCTGTTTCTGTCTCTGATACCAGGTCATTAAGTGTGTGATCTTCAGTCACTTCCCACCCCCACTCTCTAACCCCCAACCTCCACCCTCACTCTGGGCATCATCTATAAATAGAAACTGGTTGATTCAATGATCCTTCTAAGCCTAGACTTTTAGTATTCAATAACAATTTGTAAATAGAATTTGTTGCTAGGATATTAATAACTTTCTGCACTAAAAATTACTGTTAAGAAGCAATTAATTGGTCATCACCTTCATGATTCATAGGTTCCCAGTATTAATTTTGTGCACTGGTACAAAACATTTATGGAAGGTGATTTAATTCTGTACATCAGAAAGATGGATTACTTCTCTGGGTCTTCAACAACTTTCAAGAATGTGGGCAGAATACAACATCCTTTTGATAACACAGTTTCTCTCACTGAATTTTAACTCACTCTATTTCTTCATGGACCAATCCAGTGGTATGTAACAAACTTACCATCTTGTTGACCTGTTCGAAGCTTTTGTGGGACAAAAGCTAAGGTTAAGATAAGTCAGAGATGCCACCAATATCTTGAGATGAATTCCCAGGAATTGTGAAGAACAGCAGTGAATGACAATTTTCCCTTTTCCTTAAGGGGGAAGAGTAACCTAGCTAGTTCAGTTTCCATTTCCTTAACTGGTTTCTAGCATCAGATAAACATTAAAGGAGCAGATTTTAGAGGGAAATCCTGGATTTCATTTTCATATCCTAGGTGCTAAGTTGTTCTAGATTAGGTTGCAACTTATTTCTTGGCCTTTGGTAGAAGCATTATAGATCTAGACCAAGAAACGTTACCTCTTTCTAGGGAGAGAGAGAGATAGAGGAAAGAAGGAAACTTATCTTTCTTTCTTTTCTGTTTCCTAAAGTACCTACTTTGCAGGGTTGTTGGGAAGCTCAAATGAGATAATTTTTGTAAAGTGCTTACTTAGCACAGTGCCTGGCACATAGTAGGTGATTAACAAGTGCTTGTTTCCTCCCCTTACTATGCGTTTTATTTCTCAGCTCTCTCCCCACTTTCCCTCAATCTCTCCTTTTGCCTTCTTTTTCCTCTTCAATATTTTTTTCTTTCACTTGTTTCTCTTGACTGCACTGTATGGCCACCCCCTTGAGTCCCAGGGTCACCTTTCTCACTCTTTGAATTCAGTTCACTCACTGAAGCAGATTACTTTAGCTACAAAGAAAATGAATAACTTCGCATTTATTTATTTGTGCTTGGTTGTGGGTTAGGATATTCTGTCTTCTTAATGAACTATAGTCACTCCTGTGTCTCAGGTATAAGCGGGCATTGATTAGTTACAATTCCCATAAGTAGAGTACCCATTTTGAAGTAAGTTGTAGAAGGAGATTCTAAAGAGAGTACGGTACTAAAATAGGTGACTCCTAAGCTCTTCCTCTATTTTAAATTCTATTATTCTGTAATCATTATTGCCTTCTTTTCAAAAATGCTAAAAGGCATTTAAACATAACAACCTAAAAGTATTCACTAATACTTTTGCAATTTTAATGAAGAATATAGAAAAGATAAAAACTTAGCTGTTGAAGTTGTAACTGTCTGGGTAACAGGGATGAATTTTTCTTAATCATTTATCCTAATTAAAGGGAACATTTGACTTAATTGCATGTTACTGGGGCAGTGAGGTGGTACAATGGATAGAGTGCCAGGCCTAGAATCAGAAAGACTCATCTTCCTGAGTTCAAATCTGGCCTCATACACTTACTAGCTCTGTGACCTTGGGCCAGGAACTTAATCCTATTTGCCTGTGTTTTTTCATCTGTCAAATGGGATGGAGATGGAAATGGCAAACCACTCTAGCATCTTTTTCAAGAAAAGGCCAGATGGGGTCACAAGGAGTCAGATATGATTGAAACAAGTGAACAATGACAACAGCTACATATTTAAATAAATTTATAACATACAACCACCTAATCAAAGTACCTCTGGCCAGTCCTTATTCCCTTTGATATTCCTTGGGCATTTGATACAATTGACCATTCCATTCTGTTGTTGTTGAGGGAAATGAGGGTCAAGTGACTTATCCAGGATCATATAGCTAGTAAGTGGCTGAGGGCAAATTTGAACTCAGGTTCTTCTGTCTCTGAGGCTAGTGCTCTATCCACTGTGCCACCAGCTGCCCCAGGACCACTTCACTCTTAGTGGCTTTCTCCTCACATTTCTGTGATAGAATGCTCTTCTGGTTGTTTCTCTCTCCATCACATCTCTTCTCTTCAATCTATCCTCAACTTAGCCTCCAAAGTGATATTCCTAAAGAAGAATCCCAGAATCTGAGAGTCGGAATAGACCCCCTTGACCATCTAGTCCAGTCAACACATGAAAGGATCTCTCCCAATAACATACCCAGAAAACAGTCTTTCATTCTATTTAAAAACTTTCAAGGAAGGGTAACCCCTCATTTTTCAAGGGTGCACTTTCCACTCTTGGAAACTCTAATTTTTAGGAAGCTTTCCCTGACCTCAAGCCTACATGTGTTCTTTTGTGGTTATTGCCCATTGTTCCTGGTCCTTTCCCTTAGGACCAAAGAGAAAAAGTGTTATCTCTCCACAGAATAGCCTTCCAAATTCTTGAAAACAATGATTACGTTCCCTTTTCTCTAGTCTAAATAGATTCAATTCCTTGCATTCATCTTCATATAACATGAACTCAAAATCCTTCACAATATTAGATACCCTTCTCTGGACACATTCCTGCTTATAAATGTCCTTAAACTCTAGTGTTCAGAACTAAACAAAATACTCTAGATGAGGTCGGACAAGGGCAGAGAGCAGTGGGATAGTCACCTTTCTATTCCTGGATGCTGTGCCTTTCTGAAAGCAATCTTAGCCTCAGCCTTTTTGGTCATCTTGTCACACTTGTGACTCACCTTGCACTTGCCTTGCACTAATAACTCCAGATCCTTTTTAGAATAACTACTGACTAATCATGCCTCACTACCTAGTACTGGAGAAAGTGATTCTTTTTTCATCTCAAATGTAAGATCTTAAAATTATTCTCAGTGAATTTCATCTTATTAGATTCAGTCTAATGCTCCAAACTAGACGTATCAGACAGGTGGCCTGTGTGCCACATGTGGCCTATAATACTCCTTTGTGTAGTCCGAACCAGATTAAAATATAATTGGAAAATATTTAAAAATATAAGCAAAAACACAATAAAACATAGACAACATTACATTACTAAGTCAACGTGTGGCCTTGGGATCTTTATATGCAGTTTAGTGACCCTCAGTTCCATTTGGGTTTGACATCACTGCTCTAAACCTTTGGGTTCTTTCTGGATCCTGACTTTTATTTCCAGTGTGTCCTGTCACCTGCAAATCTGCTGATTGTACCATTTATGTCTTTATCTAAGTCACCAGTAAAAACATTAAAAAATAGAGGGCTAAGCACAGAATCTTGGGATTCTCCTCTGGAAACCTTCTGCCAAATTAACATTGAACTGTTAATGAATACGCTTCAAGTTCATTTATTCTATTTAACCAGTTCTGAATTCCTATAATGACAGTAATACCTAGGCCACATTTTCGCACCTCCTGTACAAGACCAGTACAGGATGCTTGAAAAAAATTCTGCTAAAATACAGATAAATTATAGCCATACTATTCCTTCACCTATTTAGTCAAAAACAGGGAAATAAAGTTAGCCAGTTCCCTGCTGTTTTGTTTTTTAAATTAAAACTTTTCATTGAACGAAATCTCATTTCTTTCTCTCCCACTTCCTCCCCCATTTAATAAAAAAATAAAGGAAAACAAAACTATTGCAACAAATATGAATGGTCAAGCAAAATAAATTACTCCAATGGCCATATCCAAAAAGATGTGGTTCATTCTCTACCATGGATTCGTTGCATCTCTATTAGGAATCAGGTAGCATGCTTCATCATGAATCCTCTGGAATGCTGATTGGTCGTTGTGTTGATCGGAGTTCTTAGATGACGCAGGTATTTCTCAGTGCACCCATTCTGGCTCTTGTAATCACCACCTTCCTTTTTAGAAGTTGGCCAACCATCTCTTTCAAAATACATTCTAGAATTTCACAAGAATTGAAGCTAAGTGGCCCTTAATTGGTAGACTCTTTTCTCTTCCCTCTTTCGAAAATGAGGACTTTCTCTTCTCCAGATTTGTGATGTCTCTCCTGTTATCGATAACCTTTAAAACATTTCTTATATTTTTTAAACATGTAGTATATACATTCTATGCATATGCATCCAACTATATGTGTCTATACTGTATGTATATTTGCAATATACACATTGCACAATACTTATAGGCATACGCATACATGTATATACATTCATGTGTGTACACATAAGTGTATCATACACATATTGTATATATATGTATATATGCTCAGATAAATGAAATGAACTAAGAGTATTTCTCAGGTATCATGAAAGAGACAGTCTAGAATGTTGGAAAGGACATAGGATTGACAGAGGACTGGGATTTGAATATATACATACACATACATGTATATATATATATACATATACATATACGCCCATACACAGCGTATGTACATATTCTATGCAGTACATATATTGTGTGTGTATATGTATGCATATGTGCATGTATGTGTGTATATAAGTAGCTAGGTGGTACAGTACATAGAGTCAGGAAGATCTGAGCTCAAATCTTGCCTCCAATACTTACTATCTTTGTGACCCTGGGAAAGTAATTTAACCTCTGTTTGCCTCAGTCTCCTCATCGGTAAAACAAGGATAATAATGACACCCATTTCCCATAGTTGTTGTGATGATCAAATGAGACAGGAACTGGAAAGTGCTTATTACAGTGTTTGACCCAGAGTAAGCACTATATAAATTTTAGCTATCATATATGTATAGATATCTATTTTTTCTGTCTATCTATCTGTGCCTCTGTCTCTATCTCTACTTCTATCTCTGTCTCTCTCCATCTCTACATAGAGAAAGCAAGAGTCTGGACCCGTGTTTGAACTGGTTTAGGAAATGTGGATGAGGAAACTTCCTCTCCCAATACAGTTGTGTGACTTTCAGTTACCAGTACTCTGAAGGGTCTTCCTGAATCTGAGTCCAGCTCTCCGTCCACTGTATTGTCCAGTACTTATCAAATAACTCCTGTCACAGATAGAGAGCACTAGCAGTTAGGGGCATCTTCAAAGAATTCGTGGAGGTGGAACTTCAGCAACATTTGGAAGGAAACTAAGGATCTAGGAGGCAGAGGAAAGCTAGGGAGGTACCCTCTAGGCATCAAGGACAGCTTTTGCAGAGAAGGAGGCTGTAGCTGGATTGGAAAGAACTTTAGGTTCCAAAGAGGAGTTTGCATTTGACCCTAGAGTTAAAAACGAACCATTGAAATTTCTTAAGCTGAAGAGTTGGGTGGTCAAACATGCACCATGAGTATAAGTTGGTAGCAATGTGGAAAATAGACTGGAGAGGAGAGACATTAATTCAGAGGCTATTGTAATAGCACAGGGCAGATGTGATGAGATTATGAATAGAGTGTGCAGCCACACATGTGGAGAGAAGGGAACAGATGTAAGAGATGTGAATGAAAACTCTACAACACTTGGGAACTTCCTCTATGTGACTATAGTGGAAAATGAGGAATTAATAGTGACTTTGAGCTTCTGACCCTAGGGGACAGAAAAAGGAAGAGGAGTGAGTTGACGGGAGAGGGGAGACTGGGAGTTCTGTTCAGAACATATTTGGTGCATGATGCTTACCGTTTATCTTAGTAGAGATGCTCACCATTGTTGAATACAGCCCAGTTTATTCAGTGTTTTAGACACTCAACACTTTTTAGTCAGCGCATGTACTCACAATGACATATTTTGATTAAAAGTGTCTCATCCTAAAAAGGACATTATCTCTGAGATTAATTTCTACAGAGAGACCAGGTAGTCAGTATGAATTAACATCTTGACACAAAAGCAAATTTCAAATGCTACTAAAATTAGCCTTGTAGAGATTCCCCCCACACCCACACTAGTCTCGTGGTCCTGTTGAACTTTTCATGTTCCATACTTGATGAAGACTAATGATCATTACTTGGTATTCAATCAAATTCTGGGAGATTGTCATACTTTGTGAGAATTCATGCCTGTACTCCCAGTAGATGGCGCTGTGTCTCTGCAGAATCTAATTCACAGCTGTATTTTGGATAGTTCCACAAACAACTGGATTGATATGCATCTCAGCATCCCCACTCCCCCTTACCCGTGGAACTCTTTACTGTGATAGAAATGACCATTATTTTAATTGATAATACTCTCTTTTATTTGCATTTTAACCACTTTGGAGTAAGCCTCCTTGCTTAACTACTATTCTTTAAAACAACTAAAGCCATGAATCAAGGCAAAGAATCATAAAAGTTTAGATCTGAAAGGGATATTTGGGATCATTTGGTCCAGTTCCTGGATTTTTCAGATGAAACTAAGACTCAGAGAAATAAAATAACCTGTCCAAGAATACTTCTCAGGTATCATGAGGGAGATAATGTATAACAGTAGAAAGGGCTGGGGTTTGAATCCTGTCTCGCATACCTGTGTATACTTGAACAAGACATTCTGGAGTTTTGGATCATAGATTTGGGTCCACAAGAGACCTTAGAGATCAAAGAATTCAACCTTCTTATTTTACAGGTGAAAAATCTGAGGCCCAGAGAGGTTTAGGTGACTTACCTGTGGCCAGGCAGGATTTAAACCCAAACCTCTCTGATTCCATGTCCAACATATTTTACACATGCCTTGATATTACCACTCTACCTCCTTGGGCCTCTCTTAGCTCATGTATAAAAAGAAATGGACTGGCCTCAATGATTCTAAGGTCTGTTCTAGCTCTAAATTAGTATTCTTTTGATTCCCCTTTCAGTGTTTATTCTACTCTATTACACTGTCTTTGGCCAGGACAGATGAATTGCTTTGCCCTTTGAATAATGGTATATGTGAGACTAACATTCAACTTACCATGTTATGATTTTTTTCTCCCAGGAAAGCACAGCGCATTGGAAAAACTGCAAAAGGACTTTTCAAATAGAAACCTTCTGATTACATGAGCCTTTTCTCTGTCAAAGGTTAGTGACTTTCAAGGACCAATATACTCGGCCAAGTCCATGAAGTGATTATTGTCTTGAAGTGAGCATTTTTATAAAAGTAAAGCATAAACATGTTTTCTCAGTCTTTATTCCTTTCTGTTCTAACTCAGACAATCAATTCATTATCTTGTGTTTGTCCTCGATCATGAGTTTTACTGTATCTCTTTGTCAAGGCTGGCAGTGGGTTTGTAGACATAAAAGCAGCTCCCTACATTCCACTTGCTGACATCATGGAAGACTCCCCATTCATAAAGGCAGATGGAAAATGGAAGGTTTTGGGAAGGAGTTCATTTTTGGAGACAGAAAAAATTCCAAAACACAACTTTATTAGATTCATGTCTATGAATAACATTTATGGCTCTCAGTGGAAATGGAACCCAAAAGGAGGTTGTTACCTAGGAAAGGAAGTCATGGAGTCTCAGAACATGTCCTGACTTTTGTTCTGATTTGGATTGGGCTTAATTATGGAATATCTGACCTACTATTTTACATCTCTGCTTTCCTTCACACTCAGGTCCTGTATATCCTCAGAGTTTTCAGATTCCCATCCTTTGTTCATCTTCCAGATATTGATGGACGCCTTTCAAAAGTAATCTATGCTGTATCCCTTTCCTTCGGTTCTCTACTACTTCATCTACAACATGGCGCTATGGGAAGAATACTGATATGGTCAGAAGATCCTAGACACTAAGCCTTAAACATTCTATATGTAAAAAATTACCTTCTGTTTTTTGTCTTGGTATCTCAAGACAGTGCCTAGCCCATAGTAAATGCTTATTGAATTATTGTTATCAAATTATCATTAGGATGGTAATTTGTCAAAAAATGTATTTTCACTTAAACATATACTACCTGATGACAGTGATATAACCTAAGGTATAACTCAAATAGTGGGAATTTTAAGTGTTGGACTATAATAGTAACTGAAGTTTCTGTATCTAATTAAAACACTATAATAATGTTGTTAAGGACATGTGTGACTGGAAAAAAGATGGACTGGTCAGATAATGGGAACAAAGCATATATACTGGACCTTTGGAGCAATGATCAAGAGTTGGAAGGAAACTTAAAGGTCTTCAGGTCCAACCCCTTAAGTTTGTTAATGAGGAAACTGAGACTCATGGAATTTGCTACTTGCCTAGGATCATACTGCTAGTAAGTATCTGAGGTGCATTTGAATTCAGCCTTTCCTGAATCCAAGTCCAGAGCTCTAACCCACGCTCTATTTAGCTATCTATGTTACTTTGTGTCCATCTATGATACTCTGTATCCATTCAATGTTAAAAGAATAAGATAGACTCTTTATGGTGAGTTTATGGAAAGTTAGTGACAAGAATCACATGAAGTGGACAGTTATGAAGGGGTTGAACTACACTGTTGAATGAGATTAATAATTCTTTGGAGTGTTGTGATCCCTGCACTAGTTTGTTTTGAGGACAAATTTAGATAATACATGTAAAGTACTTTGAAGTTTGTAGAGGATTTCACATATATTATCCGTTTATCCTCAAAACAAGCCTGTGCAGGGAACACTACAGGGATCAATGTTGCCATTTTACAGATGAGGAAAACTGAGACTGAGAAAGTTTAAGTGACTTGCCTAAGATCACAGACCTAAAATCAGAGGAAAGATCTCTCTCCAGATCTCTCCTGACCCCAAATCCAGCACTTTTCCCATAATACCTGGCTAATCCTATAACATCAAATTAGATAGAGCACGTTGTTATCATAAAGCATCTATAAATGCCAAATATGTTTAAAAGTCTGTACAGAAGAAGTTTCTTGAGGTCAAAGACTTTCATTTATGCTTTTATATTCTTTGTATCTTTACAATGCCTGGAATGTAGCAGGAACTTAAATTAGTGTTTGTTGAATTGTGGTAGAATTATTAATAATGTAGTAATATTACCTCTATCTGAAAATGTATTTACATTTCAACATAAGTTGCCTAAAGACACAATGATCTAGCCTAATGGAATGACTCAAATAGTGGGAATTTGGGGCATTGTAGGCTGTTGGGAAGGGGAAGGGAGATATTTGGGGAGTATGTCAGTTTTTCCCTCTCCCTCTACCTATTCCTCTGACTTCTTGAAAGTGTGCTTTTAGAGATAAAATTCTTTAGAGAGTGTCATTTCAGGGGAATAACAAGGTTGCTTAGTCAAGAAGAGGGGGATATATTTTTGGGAAAATTTTCAGCTTTCATGATAAAAAAAGGGGAGGTATCAACTTAGAATGGACCACAGATTATCATCATCCAAAAAGCATTTATTAAATGACTGGGGTTTTTGGGAAGTACTGTACACATGGTCCATGTCTACTAGGCTCTTATAATCTAAGACAGCAAGGCCAGATACAGAACATGTGTCCAAGTGAGAAAACACAGGCCACAAACAAAAAATTCAGCAATTAAAGTAGTGACATCATATACAAGCAAAGCCCTGTCAGAGACTTCTTCTCACTGCCCACATCACTCAGAGTTAAACCCAAAGTATGTAAATACAAACAGTGCTGTCTCATGCTGTACTTGTCATTCAAACACGTCAGGTTGCTCGATGACTAACAGGCCCTTCATTTTCTGAGTGTTTCACAAACGGCTCTTTCAGTCAGTTCTTTAAAAACAACCCTGATCAAAAGCAGCTCCCAGGGGAAGTGGGTGTATGTGTGGGTTTATATATATGTGTGGGGGAGACGATCACACTGGGGAACAAATTATAAGTGGGATGTAATGGTGTCAGTGCACATGATGGATATATTCTCTATGTCTTAATGTGCTGTTTTCTATATGAAATATCCAGATTGAACTTTAGTTGTATCTGTAATATAATGTGTGTTTTTTTAAATGCAGCCAGGAGCTTAGTTGGAAGAAAGACAAACAAGAACTTGGAGTCCCCAAAGCTGTTTCATATTTTGCATTGGGAGGCAAGAGAGAGCCATGGGAGTTGTTTTTAGTAGTTCTGTAATACTCTTGGTATGATATTCATCCAGCATATTTCTGAGTGATAGAAATCTTCAAGGTTTCCCTGGAAATTCACTGGGGGCTATTAGTAATCATGACAGTGGAACCAAAACAAAATGCTTTTGGGGAGAGCTTGTGTCTAATTCCAATAGTCCAAAACTTTGGACAGAAGATTGTAGCCAAGGGGAAAGAATGTAGCCTTTTATTTAGAAGGAATTTGTAATAATGATGAATATTTATAGTTGAATCAAGTTTAGGAAAAACCCCAATCTTCTGAATGCTATGTTTTTTCATTCAAGACAAGGGACTTCATAAAACAACTCACTGGCTAATAAAGAAGCAAAATATCTCAGCTGCCCACAATGCTGCATGTGCATTTTTGGAGTCCACATTCCCAATGCAGAGCTATGTACATGTGCATTTGTACATGTGGTTTACATGTTATATCCCCCATTAGACTGTAATCTCCTTGAAGTGGACTGTTTTTTGCCTTTCTTTGTACCCCCAGTGTACACCATCACGCCTGGAACATAGCAGGTACTTAATAATACTATTTGACTGACTGTGTCCTTTCTAATGATGGTGGGAGATCCATGGGAATTCCATTGGTACTTAGCTGCTGAAGGGGCTGGATAATGGTTGAGCTCATCCAGTATGACTGTAATGTCATATTTCAGAAGAAATAAGAAGGTTGGGAGGAGGAAGACGTTAAAAGGAAGGTTTTCTAGACCAAGGTTTGGGAACCTATGGCCTCAAGGCCCTTAATAAAAAGATTTGTTCTGGAAAAGTTGTACTTAGTCAAAAGGCCGCACCCAAGGACCTAGAAGGCCACATGTGGCCTCGAGGCCGCAAGTTCCCCACTCTGTTCTGGACATTGCTGGCTTCAAACAAAATTGATTTCAACTAATAACTAATCCTTTAAGGGTCATATTTAAATATATATATATATGTATGTATATATACATGGAAAATAACACACAGAGTTGGGATGGGTTGGGGGAGAAAAATCCAAACTATGTTGAAAAAGCACTATTAAATATTTATTATGTTGAGGAATAGCTGCTATGTGTTTAGGAGATGATCTAAATCAGGAGTTCTTGACCTGGGGTACATGAACTCGTTTGATAACTATTTTCCAATTCAATTATTTTCCTTCACAATCCTATGCATTTTATTGTATGTATTCAAAACACTGTTCTGAGAAAAGGTCCATGGACTTCACCAGGCTGTCAAGGAGCACATGACACAGATAAGATTAAGAGCCTTTCATCTATATTGTCTATAGATTATTTCACCAATGATCTAAAATGGAATATAACACAAGAAAGATTGATAGGGTATTAGAGTTGGAAGGACCTTTAGATATCATTTGTCTCTTTTAGAAGCATCATGTGTTGGTAGATAGAATGCTAGACGTGGAGTTGGGAAATTCCTGGGTTCAAATGTCACCTCTGACTCTTGCTTGCTGCTATAACCAGAGTTGTGGAAAATTTATTTGGTAAGAGCAAGGGAAATGAGCCTCTGGGTCATGCTCAGGCCTTTGCATTCTGCATTGGTGTTGATTTCTGGGCATCTTGTTTTGGCTCAGGTTCAACTGGCACATGGCCAGTCTATTCCAGTCAGGTGACCCTGGCCAGAAAGTAGGGGAAGGATGACACTCAAAGAGGGTTATGCTAGTGGAGGAAACCTAGTGGAGGAATATGCTTGTTCACCCTAGGGACTGTGTTTCCTCCCCTGCTGATCTTCTATTGGGTTTGTACCATCTCTCATTAGTGCTATATAGAGAAAGGTATCTCCCAGGATGCTGACACCCATAAAAATGGAAGAAACCCCCACCCCCAGCTCCTCCCTTTACTCATATGCATTCATGTTTAAACCCAGGCCAAAGCTATGTCCTGGTGCTAGCTGTGGCTCTCTGTGTGACTATGTGACATAGATAATTTGGATAATAACTCTTACCCTATCTGCCTCACAAGGTTGTTGTAGGGGAATAGCTCATGTTATCCACCGTGCTTAGTCTGAGTTTTGGTGTCTATGTTGTTTTCATTTACACAGCTCTAATTAGGGTGTATATTATTCTTTTCTTGAATATTCATAATATAAGCCTTTTCATATACCTGTGAATGTTTCATATTCATCATTCCTTACACTGCAATAATATTCCACTACTTTCAAATGTCACAGTTTGTTCAGTCATTTCTCAATCACTTGGCACATGATTACTTATAGCTATTTGGTATTACAAAAAATAATATTATGATTTTTTTGTACAGAGCCCATCTATAACCTCTTTGAATTATAATCTAGAAATGATATCTCTGAATCAAAGAATAAAGACACTTTTTAAAATTTTTATTATATAACTTGGTTTCCAAGATGGTAGAACCAATTTGTTGCTCAACTAGCAGGTAATTAAAATGTTTGTTTACCATAGCCTACCCACAAGGGACAATATAATCTTCCATTTTCTTCTATTTTAAAAATTGTGTTGAGTTGGGCAGGAAGTGCTTTATATTTGTCTTTATATCCCTAATACCTCATGGAGAATTTACTCATATTAGGTACTTAATTAATGCTATTGATTGGTTGCTTTCTTGGCTGATTGTAATTTATTACAGTATATAATGCAAAATATTGGTTTAAAATCATTTTTTTCTTACCAAACTACTATCTCATTTTCCAGGTAGTTTTTGTTGTATTATAAATTCCTTTCTCAGTAATTTCTGTTCTTGAATTTACAGATTAGAAAAATATGTATTTGCTTCAAAATCTTGCTATCTAATCTATTGCCCTGACAGACTGTTTTTTTTTAAAAATTTAGTACCAAAGAGTTTTTGATAGCTACTGCTTTATAACATAGTTTGATATCTGATAGTGTTCCTTTCTTACCCCTTTCATTATTTCCTTGGATATGCTTGGCCTTTTGCTTCTCCATGTGGATTTCATAAATCATGAATTCTTTATAAGAAAAAAGACATCAGGCTTTTTTAACAGGATAAAATGGTTAACATCCATTGATTTTTGCCATTGATAGGGATATAATAAAATGTTAGAGATGGAAGAGACCTTAGAAATAATTTATTATAATTCTCTCACTTTAGAGATGAAGCCATTGAATCTTAGAGAGGTTAAGTGACTTCCTTAGGATCATAGTTAGGCAGTTGTGGAACCAAGCGTGAAAACCAGATCTTTCAATTATTAGTCCAATGTTCTTTCCATTGCACCATAATGGTGTTTATAATGCATAGACCTCCATTATGAAGTAAAATAGGCCCCACATGGCTGATGTGTTAATCCTAAAGAGGACAAGAGGGAAGCATAGCTACACAGTAGTTGAACTGAAAGTGATTTGGAGCTTTTATTAGTCTGCAAGTTCAGTATGAGCCAACAGTGCAATATGATCGCCAGAAAAGCTGATGCCATATTGGGCTGAGTTCACAGAAGCACCTTTTCCATGACTAGGGAGTTGATCATTCTAGCATACACTGCCATGGATAGACAGCATCTATCTTATGACTAGTTCTGGGTATTACATTTAGGAATAACATGAATAAGCTAAAGAATTCAGAAGAAGGTAACCAGGATGAAGACAGCCTTGCGATCATTGCGTAAGCAGGTAGATGAGATGTTCAACCTGGGGAGAAGAAGCTGTAAGGGTAACATGGTAGCTTTCAAATATCAAAAGGGCTGCTGTTTGAAAGAGATATTAGATATTCACCTTGTAAGTGATCAGTGAAGCCATGAAAGTGGATGGAAATAATACAAGGCAAAAGAAAAGAAGATGGGGGATACTCATACTTGGGCAATGGGAGGAAGAAGATGCACTAGCGGAGAAGAGGATTTAGTCAGGTAGGAGAACCAACATGCTGAACACAACAGAAGAAAGGATATCTAGAAGAAGAGGCTGGTTAAGTGTCCAATACTAAAGAAAGGTCAAGGAACATGAGAATTCTTTAAGATGTCTGATTACTAGAGTGGAGTGGTAACTTTTACAGCAAACAAATGTTGTTAAGAAAAGGAGCCTTGAAATCAACCCTTTCCTCCCTCATTCACCATCAGAGGGTCATGTTAGAACTGGAAGGGACCTTGGCAAGTCATCCAGTCCAACTTGTTTATTTTACAGAAGAAGAAATTGGATCTCTAGAAAATGGATGTGATTTTCCTAAGATCACAGAGCAAGGTTGAGGGACTTGGAATGGCCCCCTCTCACTTCACAGTGTGACCCATTGCATTTCCAAGTCCATCATCCCACCCCATACCAATGCCATCTGGTTCTAAGTTGTGGAAAAATTTTGAAAAATCAAATTGGTAAAACTTTGAGAAAAATAGAAGGTCACACACAGAGAGAAAGAGACCTCCAGAAGGTAAGGTATGATTTCCTTCCTCTGTCTTTCCTTGGGTCAGGCCCTGCTTCTCTGTAGATTGGGGCAAGGAAAACATTTTCTTCCTATGCTACCACCCAGGGCTGACTATCCTTTCCCCACAGAGAGCAATGAGTACTGTGAAGCTGCTCTTTACTACTGGAAAACTGGTTTCCTGAACCCAGGCTTTCCATATCACCTTCTTGGCTAAACCTGGCCAGCTGTGACCTCTGCTCCTCAAGGAATCTTGTAAGACAATGGAACTGCTTCCCCACTCCTCTCCATCTCCACACCTGCTCAACTACCAGTTTTCCTTTTGTCTGTTAGGGGTGGTGAGGTGGTGTAGTGGATAGAGTACTGAATTTGGAGTTAGGAAGACCTGAGTTCAAATCGTAACTCAAATACTTACTAACTGGTGACCCCGTGAAGGTCACTTAATCTCTCTCAACCTAGGTATTCTCACCTATAAAATGGATATAACAATACCATTTACACCCACATAAAGTGTTTTACCATACCTTAAGGTATTAGGACTTATTATTTTTACATTTTCTCAGAAGAGGACTATTAGCTGCCTTTCAAATATTCCGTTCTGGGACATTTCTCTGCTTTGGGGCAAGGTCCTAATCACCCTACATTATGCACAGTTCCTGGAAATTGGAAGTTTGAGGGGCAGAGCAGAGCTTATATTGGTGTGGTAGAGTACTGGAAGAAAGAATGACTCATTCTTGACCTCTCTTGCCTGCTTTTTGCTGGCAGTGGCTCCATGATTTTCTAGGTTTTGAGAAATAAAATTGGTTACTGCTTTTGTGCCATTTTTTTCACTCTTGAGGAAACTGTGTTCCATTCCCTTTTTGTAGTCTCGTTTTTAATCCCTAATGAGATTTTCACATGCACATTCCTACTCATAATTTGAGAAGGCCAGACTTAGCATATAACTAATAGATGATTGTTCTTCAAAACAGACATATAAACATAGTCTTGATTCCTTGATTTTTCTAATAATTCTTTCCTAATGTGGACTTGGATGATAGCCAGTGTTCAACCTCATGTACATATTTTATATGCACATTATTTCCATTATAATATTTATATTATATTCATATTATAGTTGATATAGATTCATTTGCTTTAGAACTGAAAGGGATCTTAGGCCTTTTATTTTGCTGGATTTGGAATTAGAGAACTTGAGTTGCAACCCTAGGCCTGCCATTTACTGTCTATACAAATCACTTAACCTCTTTAGGCCTTAGTTTCCTTGTTTGTAAAATGAGAGAGTTGGATTTCTGTAATCCCATCACCTTCATTTTATTATCCAGACAAGCAAGGCCCCAGATAAGTTAAATAACCATTATAAAGGCACGAAGGTGGTGAATACAAGAACCAAGATTTGAACGTACATCTTCTAATTTAAGATTTAAACTCCTTCTATCACTATAAGTTTCCATAGGATTATATTCCATTTAAAAATCAAGGCTGTCGACGTTTGTAATGCGGCTTTTTAGACAGCGATAGAGAATTTTTAGGTCATTATCATACACATGAGCAGTTACTGTGGCAACAAAAATCCCAGCAATGCCTCAACACATTTCTTTTAAACACACTTTTATTGTTTAAGAGGCTGTACAGTACTTTGGCTTCTAACTGAAGGTGGTAGGTAGAACGTTGAGGGGGTGCCTTTAGCAGAAGTGTTTAGAAAGCATCTCCAGCAAATTCTGTGCAACTGAGTCAACAAGTTGACAAAAGCATGTGGAAACATCAGTAATTTCAATCCTACTGGACCAGTTGTATTGCTCAAATCACAGAAAACAAAAAGTCACCTTCATGGCTATCAAGTGGTTCAACATCAGAAATCGGTATATTTTTTTATCAGTGGAAATGATATTACAGAAGGGGCATTCGCATCTCCTTTACCACTGTACCCTAAGGACCAGTAGATCTTTCCATCTAATTTGAAGGTGAAATGTTCCATATGTGTTTTCATGGGAGGTTTCAACAAATGTTCATTCATTCATGGCCAGCCTAGGGGGGTGGTGGAGTACATAACTACCTGCAGACTAATATTTCAATGATAAATACTGCCCCAGAAGAAATGACAAATAGGAGAAATTTAGAGAAACAATTGTGTAGAATTTGTCTACTTTTCAGTGTTTTGGAAATTGGTGGAAAGATGCCACTGAACTCACTGTTTAGACATTATTTGAAGACCAGAGTTTCACTGCTCTTTTTTCCCCTTTTGGTCTAAATCCACCTGGGTTTTATGAAACAGACTGAAACTGTGTGATTTTGTTTATTGTTGTTGTGTTGTATATCCTTTATTTTGGAAGAGGACCGAGTGATGACTTGTATGAATTGGATTTTAGTGAGGCAGAGTTGCTCAAAGTGAGGCAGAGTTGCTCAAAGTGAGGCAGAGTTGCTCAAAGTGATCAGCTTTACTTTCTCTTCCTAAATCATCAAAGTCCAATGGCAGGACAAAAGTGAAGTCTCTTGGTGATAGCTCAGGTTGCAATGGAAGACCTTGGTGTCTTTGATGCCTGACCAACCTGTAAGCCAGGGGTGGGAAACTTTCAGCCTTGAGGCCACATATGGCCCTCTACATCCTCAAGTGTGGCCCTTTGATTGAATTCAAACTTTACAAAACAAATCATCTTAATAAAAGGAATTGTCCTGCAAAACTTGGACTTAGTCAAAAGGTTGCACTCAAGGACCATATGAGGCCTTGAGGCCTAGGGAGTAGGCTCCCTTCCCCTGATCTAAGTACTCCACAGTGCCTGCTTCAGCCATTTTCATGGCTATTGGAACCAGTTGTTCTCATCCACCCATCCTACTGGGGTAAGTCTTCACATGTTTGTGCAGACTAAACCAGGTTGAGGGTATATGACAGACCTCCAACCTATTGGTGATGATTTTGGTAGCAGAGAACTAGAAAGAAAGTAGATGCCAATGCAAGAATTCCAGTAAGTAAATGTAATGGAATATTATTATGTTTTGGGAAATTATGAATATATATGAATTTAGAAAAACAATGAAAGACACAAACTGGTACAAAGTAAATTAAGCAAAACTAGGAAAATAATATAAATAATGACTACAATTGTATAAGTGGAAAAAATAACCACATGATAATTGAAAAATAATGTTGAAAAATTATAAAGAATAAGCTTTACCTCAAAGAAGAGAAATGAGAAGGCACCTTCTTCAGCTTCTTTGCAGAGGGGATGTGGTGTGTGGTTCATGGGTGTACAACACTGCATATGTCAGATTTTTTTCAGTGTATTGGTTGGTTTTGCTTATTTTTGGCTTTTTCTTCAAAAAAGATGTAAGGATGGTTTTCTAGGAATGAGGAGGAAGAAAGCTACATGGGGAAACCTAAGTGATATAAAAACAGAAAGCAAAAAGAAAATTATGATTTTTAGAAGGTGTTAGTACAAATTAAAATGGGAATAGCCTTTCCAGAGTCTCAATAATTTTTTTTTAACATAGCTGCACAATCAAGGAAAACCAGTTGGATTACCTGCAGGTTCTAGGAGATACATGAAGATAGAAGATACAACAGAAAATGAAGGGAATTGAGAAGACTTAAGACTTACTTCAGGTGACATTTGCTTTCTGGGAAATAGATACATTAAAGCTTTATTCTGTGGCTTGGCTCCAAATCTGAGATAATAATAATAAGAAAAAATCTCCTGCATAATTTATACAGGGGAAGTACATAGTGTGGCTGTACCATTGAACTTCTGGCCAACTCTGTTATCTTTGCTGATACTCACATGTGGTTTTGGGGACTTTCTCCATACACACTGAAGCTACTGTAGAATCGTAACCCTAGTGTTAGACGGGAACTAAGAGATCATTTAGCCTAAACTCTTTATTTTATAGATGAAGAAACTGAGGCCCAGGGCAATTAAAGTGACTTGCCTAAAGTTAGAAAGGTAATAAAGGCAGAGGAAAGTTTGAAATTCAGGTTTTCTAACTTCAGAAACCATTGCTCTTTCCAACATAACACACTGAAAGATGTGACTTCAGGCATCAAGAACAACTTTCAATTGTGATGAGTTCAAACATCACAGGGTGGTAATAGTATGTGGACAAACAAAATTGTGTCACTCTATGCTTGTTCAGGCCAATAGAATGGGAATCATGGATGTATCTGGGTGGGTGACAAATGGGAACTCTAATTTCAGAGTTTAAAGTCATTCCTGAAGGTCATAGGCTCCAATCTACATGTGCAAATTCTCATTCTAGTTAACAGGTTTGCAAGGTGGAGACTAGATGAGTTTAGTTATCTTTCTTCTAAAACATAACCATCCATATAGAGTGCTATTTCTTCACCTTCCCACAAACTTTTTGCCCTGAACATTGGGGTGCTGTTCTGTTTAGTTTCTTCTTTTTAGTTCTAGGAGCAGGGTGGAGCCCTTAGATGTGGGTGCTCCAGCCATGATGATCTTGGAGTCAGGATTCCATGTTGAATGTTATTGCCAGTCCAGTAGGGAAGCCCTGAAAAGTCAGAGTACCCGGATGCAAGCCCAGTGATTTTTGGACTTGGAATTTAATGAAGTGTGAACTTAATATCTCTCCCCTTTCCTCTCTTCCCCTCTCCAGAGACTGAGGTGATATAAGGGAGGATTATGCTCCTCTGTCTCCCACCCAGGCATTAAGAGTGATGTTCGTATGTCTTGCTATAATTTTGAAGTACACGTTTATTTGTAAAATCTACTTTGACCGTTAAGTGGTCACATGGAACTGAGGTTCAGGTGACCTGTAAAATCGGGTAACATAATCTATGAGGATGTGAATCAATATCAGAGACCAGATACCCTAAATCCCCTAAGGATATGGGAAAACTCTAGAGGGGAGTAAAATGGAACATAACTGACCTTTACACAGTGGGGCCTAGAAAAATCACTATTGTATCTATAATGCTATAATTATCAAGCATCTCCTAAAGCTTAAATGAATGAAGGAAGAACACTTATTAAGGATTATAGGCAGTATTTGTTCTTATGTTTTCAAAGAGGACCAGTGACATCACAGAGGAATGTCTTGACTTGTATGTAAATTGGATTTAAGTGAGGTAGAGTTGTACAAAGTCATCAACCTCACTCTCTCTTCTAGATTCATCCAAGAATAGTGGTAAGACAAAAGTTAAAATGACTGGGAATGGTCAGAGTGCAGTAGATGACCTTGGCATCTTTGATATCTTACTAATCTCTAAGTGTCTTCATGGTTGTTGGAACAAATTGTTCTCATCTACCCATTCTCCTAGTCCTCTCCTGAGGTTCCTTCTACTTGGATTCCCCCCTTACTCTGTCCCCTCCACCCTACCCTGTGTGGGAGATCTGGCTTTTCAAGGGAGGAGGGATACATAGATAGTTCCCCCTGAGGGATTCAATGGATAGAAGAAGGAGATTTCCTCTTGGGCTTCCCCACTTGAAACAGACTGAAGTAGGGAGAGAGGTCTTGGGTAAGTATAAGTTTGGGCTAAAGCCTGAGGCCACAGTTACCAGCTTCCTACTCCTCTCCAAGGGTCTGATTTTTCTGAAGTTGTTTATTTTAATTTATTTTAAATAGCATAGGGTTGGGGGACATGAAGTTGGGAGGACCCTCTAGACTGGAGAGGGAAGGAGGGGAACTTTTTTAAAATTTTGACTTTGCTTTCTATCTATCTCTGCATCCTACTCTGTTGGAACCCTTGGGCTCATACCTTCTCTGTCTCCCCAAGAGGCTTTTTGAGCTAAGTCCTTTCCCTTTTTCCTGTGTCTGTTGATTCTAACTTGTAATAAAGCAAATAGTATTCAAATTGAAAACAGCAGCAAATTGTTTTTATCTGCCTATTCCTCTAGGGGAAGTCTTTACATGCTTGGGTAGACAATGGATTTGAGGTCTATTGGTTATCCTTAACTTGGGTTAGCCCATGTGCCAAGACATGGTGTCACTGCAGTGCATGGTAGTTTTTTGGAGCCATAGGTGAGAGCTGGGTGACAGGTGGGCACCAAAGGTGGATGAGTAGCCTGAAAAAGGCTCAGTAGCCCTCACACCAGAGGCGCTAGCCCTTCCTGAACACCCCATACACACCAGAGTATACTAAACATTGAAGATACATATACAAAAAAAAAACCAAAACAAAACACCACGGCAGTCCTCCTCAAGGAGCTTACAGTAGAATAGGGGTAGATAACACCGAGAAGAGACCAGTGGTCAGGGAAGGGAAAAGTTGCAAGGAAGCATCTCTGAGTAGAACTATGGTGAAATAAATGATGTTCCTTTCCTTTCCTTTCCAGAAACAATGGTAGTATTTCTTGTTGATTGATGGATTGATGACAAGAAGGATATTCACTTTGATAGCTTTCATTTGCATATAACTCAGTGTTTTTTTTCTAAGCAGGTTATATTTTAAAGCCCCCAAGTTGCCAAATTTAGTCCTTTATTAGCATGAACAAGGTGATCCTTAATTTATTTTCCTAGTCATCCTGATATGTCCTGCGTTGAATTTTCTTAAAGCAAATCACACCTGAATTCAAACTTAAGCCCACTCCTGAAGGTTGCCAGATGTAAGAAACTATGATGGTACAGAAATAGAAATATTGTCTGCCCACTGGGCCCATAAGAGAGGACAACCAGACTCATCAGGGTCATTCTCCTACAAGAAAGAGTCACCTCAAGCTCTGAGGCTGAATGGCCTTCAGGGAAGTCATCTACGGCCAGTTAACTATCCAGTGAGGTTGAGAGGAAAAGAGAAGCAAACTGTAAAGGACATTCCATTCCCAGGGCCTTCTGTGTTGCAGTGCCCGTGTATAAAATCTGACATATTCTGGCAAAACAATTTAGTTTGTGGAGAACTTCCTTCCCCTTTTGGCACCACTGCCTTACAATCTGAACTCTGCAAATCCCTCAGTAATAAAGTCAGCGATCTCAGGAATCTGTGACTGTCTCAATAAGTTAAGCTCCTCCATTAGTCCAGATCTTTTGCAATTTATGAACCAAAATGCTCAGGGAAGAAATTCATCCCTGGAATCTCAGATAGAAAATCAATAAAGCAGACCTGTGGACACTAACATTTGTCAAATTTGTGAACCTATTCTGCTGCCCCATGGATTTGAAGATCATGTGATCATGGAAGATCACATGTGGCTTCTGGGGTATAGCTGACTGAACTCAGTTACTGGATAGAAGGCTGACTAGATTCATTAAACGGAGGTTTCATCTAGCTCCCATTGAGCAGTGAGAAAGATAATGACCTGGCTGGCTAACTATCAATCTATCTTTCTGTATATGTATATGCATATGTGTGTATATGTATATATGTACATACATATATGTATGTATACGTATATGTGTATATGTACATGCACACATATGTACACACAGTATATACAGTAGACTTCTTTTGAAGAATGTAAGATGGTGCTATACCATATATTTGTGTGTGGTAAATGGACTTAGTGTTTAGTTAGAATTTCCAGTTTTCCATGAAGTCAGGCATTTTTCCCTCTAGTTATTAAGCTGTAGTTGTGATTTTCTCACAAGTGGAAACTGAATTCATTCTTTCATTTTACCACATAATAAATCCAAGTTATAAGTTAGTAAACCTCAACAGAATGAAGAAGGGATTGCAAAGAGAATCCTGGCTCCATGTGGAATCAATCAATCAATTAACAAGCATTTATGAAGGTCTTACTATGTGGCTGGGGTATAGGGTGTGTTCAGGGAGGACCAGTACCTTTGGTGTGATGGCTGCCGAGTCCTTTTCAGGGCTCTTCCACCTTCGGTGTCCACCGTTCTGCCTAACTCTCACCTGTGGCTCCAAGAAGCTGCAGCATGTGTAGTGGCCACACCCTGGTAAACTATTTCAGCAGACGGGCCAAACCAGGTTGAGGGTAACCAAGGGTTCTCAAACCCATTGGTGAGTTAGGGGGGTGTCTAGCCCAAGCATGTGAAGACTTCATCTGGTGGAATGGGCAGATGAGAACAATTTGTTCCAATGGCCATGAAGGCAGATGAAGCAGGTGATGTGGAGCACTTAGAGCTTGGTTAGACACCGAAGACGCCAAGGTCATACATTGCATCCTGAGCCATCATCAGCTGTCTTGACTCTGTTCTGCCACTGGACCATGATGACTCTGGAGGAGAGAGTGAGGCTGATGACTTTGTGCAACTCTACCTCACTTAAATTCAGTTTATGCATGAATCAAAAGACATCACCCATAACATTTCACTATTATGCCTCAAAGTCCTGTGGCATCAGGCAAGTGATGAAGCAGCAGGTGCGGATACACTGGTAGCTATAGTCACAACCCTGCACACAGGTAGCCCAGGCCATAGGGTCGTTTCTCACTGGAAGCAGCAGTGGTGGGACTTGGCAGCCCCTTGGGTGTCTGAGCAGCCTTTTAAGGATCACACTGCTCACCTCTTGGGTTAGAAAAGGTGCCCTAAACATTGCCTGCTTACCCAACCCTGGCCTGATTACCATGGCAGGTGGGAAATCTCACTATGCAATCAAAACACAAAAAAGTGTAGGAAAACATCTACAAAGATGATTCCATTCACCATGGGCACATGGAACTAATAGACAACACAAAATCCAGTAGACCTGAAAGAAGAACTGCTTTTGTTGCAAGAAAACTCAACAGGTATTGCATCCAAATAGCAGCCCTGAGTGAAACAAGGTTGGCAAATGACAGCTTACTGAAGTTGGAGCTGGATACACCTTTTTTAGGAGTGGGCACAGTGAAGGGGAGTGCCATGAAGCAGGCATGGGTTTTGCAGTCAAAACTAATCTAATCAGCAAGCTGGTATACCTGCCAAAAGGAGTGAATGACAGGCTCATGACAATGCAATTGCCACTCACAGGAAAACGCCATGCCACCATCATCAGTGCCTATGCTCCCATCATGACAAACCCTGATAAAGTCAAAGAAGAATTTTATGAAGACCTAGAGACCCTTATCATCAATGTGCCAAAAGAGGACAAGCTTATAATTCTGGGTGACTTTAATGCTAGAGTAGGCTCAAACAACCAGACTTGGCAGGGAGTCCTAGGGAGAAATGGAGTTGGAAACAGCAACAGCAATGGCCATTTACTTGTGAAGACTTGTGCATCAAATGACCTTCTCATCGCCAACATTGTTTTCCATTTACCTAAGTGCAATAAAACTTCATGGATGCACCCTTGCAGCTAACACTAGCATCTAATAGATTATGTGATTGTAAGGAGAAGAGATAGACAAAATGTGAGAGTGACAAAGGCAATTTGTGGTGCAGAGTGCTGGACTGATCATAGACTTATCCTTTCCAAGCTAAATATTCACATTCATCAAAAGCACTGCCCCCAAGGCAAAAATGACTACCAGAAAAATTAACGTCAAGAACTTAGAGCTCTTCTCTGAGCATGAACAGTTTGCTGTTGACTTGGAGGGAAAGTTGAGACAACACATAGTTGGCAACAGTGGAGCAGAAAAGGAGTGGGCAGCTCTCAGAGATTTGGTGTACAGCACTACATTTGCTTATCTGGGTCAGAACACTTGCAAACACCAAGACTGGTTTGATGAAAATGATGGGGAAATTCAGAAGCTGCTAAATGAAAAACAAGAACTCCACAGGATTTACCAGCAGGATGGATCATCCACCTCTAAGAAGGCAGCATTTAATTCCATCAAAAGCAAAGTACAAGCAAAGCTTAGAGAGATGCAGGATTCCTAACTCAGGAAGAAGGCAGATGAAATTCAGTTTTATGCTGATAGTGACAATCCAAAGTGTTTTTATGATTCCCTGAAAGCTATTTATGGACCAAAAACCTATGGTGCATCACAACTACTCAGTGCTGATGGAGCCACATTGATTAGTGATAAGGATCCAACTGAAGAAGAGGTATTGAGGGCCATTAGGCTCCTTTCATGTGGCAAAGCACATGGTGCTAATTCTATTCCAGGTGAGGTTTACAAGGTAGGGGGACCATTGCTCATACAAAAGCTGACTGAAATTTTCCAGGTTATATGGCAAGAGGAGGTTATCCTCCAGGAGTTCAAGGATGCCTCCATTGTCCATCTCTATAAGGGTAAAGGAAATAGATTGTTCTGTGACAAACACAGGGGGATCTCTCTCTTAGTCACTGCTGACAAAATTCTTGCTAGAGTCCTCCTTGATAGGCTGATCCTTCACCTGGAAGATGGGCATATACTTGAGAGCCAGTGTGGCTTCAGACAGGGGCAAGGAACAGTCTCCTGACAAGTCCAAGAGAAATGCTAGGAGCAGAACAGAGGTCTGTATACAACATTTGTAGATCTGACCAAGGCCTTTGACACTGTTAGTCATGAAGGCTTATGGAAAATTATGTCAAAATTTGGCTGCCTGGAGAGGTTCATCAGTATTGTATGTCAATTTCATGATGGCATGTTTGCCTGGGTTCTAGAGAGTGGACAATGCTCTCATGCCTTCCCAGTCACCAATGGAGTAAAACAGGGCTGCGTGCTTTCTCCCATGCTTTTTGGCATGATGTTTTCAGCCATGTTGACAAATGCTTTCAATTAGGATGAACACAGCATCAAGGTCAACTACCATTCTGATGGTAAGTTCTTCAATTTGAAAGGGTTACAAGCCAAGACCAAAGTGGAGGGAGTGTTGGTGCATGATTTTCTGTTTGCAGATGATTGTGCACTCAATGAAGCCTCTGAACCTGAGATGCAACAAAGTATGGATCAATTCTCTGCTGCCTGTGCTAATTTTGGCTTAATAATTTACACCAAAAAAACACCACACCACCACCACACCATTCATATGTAGAACCATCGGTTACAACAAATGGAGAAGTTTTGAATGCTATGGATAAGTTCACTTACTTTGGTAGTACACTTTCCAGGTATGTACACGTTGACAATGAGGTTGATGCACACATTGCCAGAGCTAGCTCAGTGTTTGGGAGGCTTTGAAGAAAGGTTTGAGAGAGAAGAGGTATTAGACTGACTACCAAACTGAAGGTCTACAGAGCCGCTGTGCTGACCTTATTGTTATATGCTTGTAAAACATGAACAGTCTACCAGTGCCATGCCAGGAAACTGAATTGCTTCCATCTGAACTGTCTTAGGAAGATTCTGAGGATCACCTGGCAGGATAAGGTACCAGACACTGAAGTCCTTGTTTGAGCTGGACTGTCAGGTACTCAAACTATGCTTCAGAGAGTGCAACTCTGATGGGCTGGCCACATTGTTCGAATGCCAAATGTACACTTGCCAAAAAGACTATTTTATGGAGAACTCACATGGGGCAGGCAATCACATTGTGGCCAGAAGAAACAATGCAAGGACACTCTCAAGGTCTCTCTTAAGAACTTTGTATTTGACTGTGCAACATGGGAGACAATGGCACAGGACCGCTCAGCATGGCGTGCCCACAAAAGAAAAGGTGCTGTGCTCTTTGAGCAAAGTAGAATTGAGACAGCACAAAGTAAGTGCAGGATGTGCAAACTTGGAATATCCACCCCACAAATTCATACAGACTATCTGTGCTCAGACTGTGGTAGAGAATTCTGAGCTCATATTGGTTTGATCAGCCACCATCAGACACACTGGAATTTCACTTTACAATGGTGATGTCATTTTGGTCCTCTTTGAAGACGAAGGACAACAATAACAACAGCTATGTGCCCAGGCTCTATGCTAAGAGCTGGAGATTCAAAGAAAAGCAAAGATAATCCCTGCTCTCAAGAAGCATGTGTCCTAATGGTAAATGCAACATGCATATAACTAAATTCATACAAGATTTTTATAAAGTACATGGAAGGTAACCTTAGAAGGGAACACTAGCTGGGGGATTGGGGGAAAAATCTTTTACAGAAGGGGGTGTTTAAGCTGGATCTTGAAGGAAGGTGAGGAGGGAGAGTATCTCAAGCAGAGGAGACAGCCCTAGTCCTCATTTTGCCAGTTTTCCCAATGTATTTTTCTAATTTAGTACAGGAAATTAGATGCAGGAAATTGGAAGATCTGATCTGAAGTCAAGATACTCTGTTACTGTCGTAGCCAACATTCTTATCTGACTGGGAAGAACTTTTTGGCCTTTTTATCTACTTAATTTCTTTAATGGCTAGAAAGAGGTTACCATAACATCTAAAATCTCCCAGTTAGAAACAGGGAATAGCATGTCGTCTGGTATAATATAGTTTTCCAGGAATTATCATGTTATGGTGGAAATGGGCTTAGAACCTGGAAGGACCTAGGTTTCAATCCCATTTCTGACACTTACTAGCTGTGTGGTTCTAGGTGAGTTACTTCAGATTCTTCATCGGCAAAATGGGGGTAATAGTAATACCTGTGAGAGAAATGATTATTAAATAACCTACTGGCAATATTGGAGAGGTCTAGGTTTTTTTCCTGCCTAGATCTTCGTTCTTTACTAGGACAAGCTAGCATCTAAAGGATATTGCTGATAATGAAACTGGATTAATTTTCTCCTCAATCTTGTTCAGACTCCACCCAAGAGAAGAAGCTCATTGTGTTCTACTCTGATTTGAGTGGGGATAGATCCTTTGTCTAGATTGCCCAAGGCTGGGAGTGATTTGGAAGTAAATGACACAATCAAAGTCATATCCCCCAGCCCCTCATTAGAATAGGTCCACCTCTCATTATAATATTAATTCTCTCATTACTTGTTTATCAATCAGAGTTGATTGCCACCCTCAGGAACACCCATTCTTTCAAGGGCATATAAATGTGGAGTGAGTTCCACTAGGGTTCTTTGACATTCTAGAGTGCCACTGATCCATTTTATTAATTATTGCTAGGATGTCTCTTGGTAAGATGAATCTTGAACTTTTTCTATGTCACACCTGGATTATTAATCTGCCATACAGAGGGTTGAATGAGTTAATGTATCTGAGGACCTTTGTATTTCTCCAAAGAGATTGGAGAATTCTAAGGGTTCAAGGGACCTTGAAGGTCATTAAATCTAACCTTTTCATTTTATTGATGAGGAAATTGAGGGACAGGGATGTTGGAACTTGTTCAAGGTCCCATAGGTTTTGAGCGTCAGAGGCAGCATTTGAACTCTAACTCTAATGCCAACATTCTTTCTACTGGATCACATAGACCTCTCCAAAGTACTTAGTGAATGTGAGTTATTTTTATGCATTAATCTAAAGTGAGAATGAACCCATAGTCTGTCCAGGGGTGAGGAGAAGTCATCAATTTCCAACTAGATTTTCTTTTAACACATGCAGATATACTAGAGCTATAAATGGGGTGAGTCTACCAGGGTTTTATCCCAGAGTAAGATAATAAGTGGACACTAATAACACCTTCCCAGGAACACTTCTCCTAACCACTAGGATCCCTGGGAAATGGTAGCTCTATCCCATTACGTACTTCTTTTCTCTTTAACAGCTCTCTAAATCTCAAGGTATCTTTGGGTATGTTTCCCTCTTCCTGAGCCTTATACCAATTGTCTGTATTCCTCCTTACCCTCCTTCACTGCCCCCCACTTACCACAGCTATAACTGAGCTATAGCATTGCTTCTCTAAAATAGTAACACATTTGTATAGTATTGTCCAGATTTTTAAAAAATGCTTTCCTTCTGTATGGTAAGTAGTACAGTATAATCCTTACTTGACAGATAAGAAAGCTGAAGATCAGTAGAGTTAAGTAACTGGGACAAGAGTTCATAGTGTGTGGAAATACCCAATTTATTTGGTGTTTGTTAAGTTCAAAGTAAAGGGGAAAAGTAAATTAATAAAAAGTATGTTAATGCTTGACCTTGAGATACCACTTGCATAGCAGAGCAAGGAGAGAACATAGAACACACAGTCAAGGACCATGCAGGAAATTGAAGGTTTAAGATCAAAGGGACCTTTGTACCTGAGGCTCTCCACATCTCATTTGGGAGCTTGAGCTGGCAATAAGAGGGAGTTACCTTGTGTGGGGTCAAATGGAAGCTGGCCCAGACTATCCCCTTGATGCCTTCTTAGGGGATTCAGGAAATGGAAGGCATTTGTTCAATGGAAGTTCTAGTTCTCATCTGAGGCTATGCCTTGCAACAGAAAAGTAAAAAAAAAAATAAGATTTTAAAAAAGAATTTCAGTAAAACTAATCAATCCATCAACTGAGTCTGACAGTATATACAACATTTTATACCCATCTAAAAACAACATTCTCAACCTTGGGACTTACTAGAATTGCCTTACAATGAATCCAACCAGTCTTCTTCTTATACTAGGAGAATGTGCTCCTATACTCTGAATTCTGCAAAGAAGAAAGGGAAGCCCATTTTACCTTCTCTTCTCCAGGGCCAAGTTTGGTCATTATAATTCTACAGTATTAGAGTATTTTAATTTAATTTTGTTTTTGGTTCTTTCCATTTAAATGGGAAATACTTCTTTGACAGTGGAATATACGTAATCACATCAAAATGAGCATAGATGGGAATTGTATGAAGTGGCGCTTTTTGGCCTTTGATTACTACTTGAATTTAAAGGTGAATCCTACTTCATTCATCCCTATGCATCTCATATGATCTTGTCTTGCAAGGTCAGCCAGCTAGTCAATCCTGGATCCTTACAGGTGAATGAAAGTGTCAAGGGAACCTCTGGGAGCACATTCTCTTAGTACAGAAACAAGCCTGGTTGAATTCACTGTGGGATAAGCCTAGTAAGTCCAGAGGTTAATAGCAAAGCTGAGAATGTTACCTCTGAGTAGGCTCAACACAACCTCTTGGCTTCACTTTGCCCTGGGTGATGCCCATCGCATTTAACTTCCCTCTGGAGAAGCAGGGCTTGTCTGCTCCTTTGTGTAACCATGACTGAGCTGCTGGGGGCACTTCAGCATCTTCAGTTCTAGTCTTTCTTGGCAGCAGAGGTAGGAAAATTAAGTCACTTGATATTAGTCTCGTTGTCTTTATCTGCCCCCAAAACAGTTGGTCCTAGAAAGTCATAAAGGCAAGAAATGCCAGTTAGATGTAACAGTCGTAAATATTCTATTTAAATTGCACTTCTAGACATAGTAATGGAGGAATGGAAATCTATAGGGATTTATTCAGTGAAAGCAGAGGAAATAGTTTTTATATGACAGTTTTATATAAATTCATATTTATTTATTTAAGAACATATATGTATGAATGTAGCTTTGCAAAATGTACATTCAATTTTAATCACTTTGATTGCTTGGTTTCATGAAGAACATTTTTTAACTCACAAGTATTTACACAACAATTAAAATAACCACCTCCAATTTTTTTATCTTATAAACTGACTCTCCTGATAGTTAGTCCCAAGTAGATGAAACCAGCATTCCTTACTATTTGCCTGGAAGAAATCACGACTTGCCTGTTGTGAGTGGTTATCTTTTTAGTACCATTTCTGGTAATGAGAACGAGAGACAGCAGATGGACAAACAAATGGTACATTGGTACCCTCAGGATGCTAAAAACAAAACAGAAAACCCCAAAAGAAGGTCTCTAGTGTATTGGGTAGATTCTCCTTGGACGATTTTGGGGGAATAATAGAAAACTTTGCATAGAATCATAGAGGATAGGAAAGTATAGGGGGCTTATGGTCTGTGTTGATGGAATGAGGTGCAAGGAGAATGGGATGCTGAGGGAAAAGGGAAAGATAATTGCAGCTGTTACTGCTTTTATGACAAGATTCCTTCTCTGTTTCTTGCTATTGGAGGAGTGAGATAATCCAGTTCTGCAGGTATATTTAGTGTGTCAAGAGGGCTAAGTATTTGAAGCATTGGAATGGTTCAAGTTGACCAGGGTGCCAAGGAATATAACAGTGTTGAAAGAGAGACAGTGGATGCAGTGAGTATGCTTCTTGGATGCACATTTGGCATTAGAGCAAAGAGGGATTGTGGAAGCAGGGATCCTGCAGCACCAATGGGGTTGCTATAAAGCTAGTTCCCTTGTATGATTATCATGGTGTATGGGAGCTGTGTATATGGAGTGGAACTTATTGCCTGAATGTGAGTACCCTGCAGGACTCAGTGCAAAGCACAATGCCTGTTACGTTGTAAGCTCTTTATAAATGCTTGCTAATTGCCTTGTAGTATACATCAGTACAGAATGAGCCCTAATGAGAGCTGTGAGCACTGATTCTATCTATTTAGGTACAGGGTGGCTGAATCATGAGCATGAAGGAGTTAGAGTACCTCTAGCTTTCTCTTGGTGATAGAGAGAGCCTGTTTGTGGGGGAGGGCCTAGGCAACCTAACAGTTACATGAGCAGCACCATGGAGATGGATAGCACCCACTCTGCTGTCACCTTGAATGGTTGGTGGGGGTGGAACAATGCCTCAGAGGATGGCAGCTTTGGCAGCTGCAGATATTCATTGCTTTTTTGTTGAATTGTTTTTCTGTCCCATCCAACTCTTTGCGACCCCATTTGGGCTTTTCTTGGTAAGAATAATGGATTGGTTTGCCATTTCCTTCTCCAGATCATTTGGCAGGTGAGGAAACTGAGGTAAACAGGGTAAAGTGACTTGCCCAGGATCACACAGCTAATAAGTATCTGAGGCCAGGTTTGAACTCAAGAAGAGGAGTCTTTCTGACTAGAGTCCTGGCCTTATATCCACCAAGCTACCTATCTGCCCCATTCATTGGTACAGTGGTAGCTTAATAAAATTCCTTGGTGCAGGAGGTGCTCGCCGATTCCCCTCTCCCTGCCCTCCCCACCAGTAGATTTTAGGGGAAGAAATTTATGTTAGATGTGTTATGGGGGAAGTATCAGCTTGCTTTTAGGGCCCAACCTCATACTGAGGAGAGATGTCTGAGAGGTCATATATTGAGGAAGAAACCCTTAGCAGAGAGAACCTCTAAATTCAAGACTCCATTTCAAGTGGTCAGACATCAGCAAGAATGGAAGACAGATTGAATGATTGGTCTTCAGATCTATTCAGTTTTGTAAGAGAGAAGCCTGGAGAAGGAAGAGTGAGAGAGAACCTGGCAAAAAAAAAAATGTTAACCTGTCAGTATAGCAGATGACGGGAGATCAATAGATACTCAGTGCCTTAAGCAAAGAAGGATCCTTCCATATCATTATGCAATCCCCTTTCTCCCATGCATGGAAAGACAGATAGGGTTGATTTCTTTCCAAGAAGAGAATATTGTAAAGTAAGTCTTGTAGTTGGAAGTGTGAGGAAGAGGGTGGTCAGTCAAAGTACTCATTATGTGCCAAGCACTGTGCTAAGCAGAGGGGACACAAGGGATAGGTTTGTGAAGATGTTGGCACTTGGGTCCCCTTGGAACTTCCAGGGCTCTGCTGCCCCTTTCTCTTCCCCTTTCCATAACATAGTGTCCCCAAATGCTATCAGTAACAGTGTGGTACAGATATTACCAACATAAGTACAATTTCTAGGATATAGTAGGGGTTCAATAAATATTTGTTTAACTGAATTCAATAAACGTTAAGGGGAATCAAGGGAAGGAAGCCATCACTATGGGAAGGCTTTAAAAAGGAGGTGAATCTTTAGTTAGACTTCAAAGGAATGTAGGATTTGGCTAGGTCAAGGGAAAGGAGTAAAGATAAAGAATAAACAGGCTTATCTATGGCACAGTAAGGAGACTTGGTTGGGTGAAGCAAGGTGGGGCCAATTTATCCAATGACAGGGAGCGGCTGTAACATAGAGCAGGGAAATCACCTCTTTATAGCTGTGAGGCCACTCCTCTCAAAATGAATATTGAGGTACAATCATCATCCCCTTCTAAGCCAAGAATTCAAAGTCTTAAGGCAGCGGACAATAGAATGTTTGACTGATTTTATCCCACTGAAGAAACAGACAACTTTGACTGAAACAAGAAAGGAGAGATTTATTTAAAGAGTTACTTATTTTGGCAGCTTGGGAGCAAAGCGAGTGGATAGAGTGCCTGACTCAGAAATCAGGAAGATCTGAATTTGAATCCTCCCTCAGATACTAGTAGAATGGACTTTAGCTTTCTTCTAACAAGACACTCTATCTCTAGACTTTGGGCATTTTCACTTGCCTTGAATTCTCTTCCTTCTCTTCACTACCTCTTGGTTTCCTTCAAGGCCCAGCTAAAATCCCACTTTCTACTAGAAGCTTTCTCTGATCCTCCTTAACGTTAGTGCTAGGCTGGTCCATACTCTAGGACTCTGCAATATCGTCAGGGAGGTTATTCCTTCCAATGATGCTGGTCACAACCCATCTATATCACACTTCCCACCTGAGAAGATTCTTTTCCATGTTCCAAACTAACTGCACACTGTCTTTTTTCCTTGTTCTTCCTCACATAAGACATTCCATCTCCTAACTGTGGTCATTTTCACTGTCTGATCTCATGCCTGGAATTCTCTACCTCGTCATCTCTGCCTCCTGGTCTCCTTGCACTTCTTCCAGTACCAACTAGCATCCTATCTTGGATGAAAAGCCTTTCCTGATTTCTCTTAATTCAATTGCCTTCTCTCTGGTGATTACGTGCGACTGATCTTGTATATATCTGTTTGCACGTAATTGTTTTCATGTCTTCCCCATGAACTCCTGGAGAGTAGGGACTCTTGTCTTTTTTGTATCCCCAGTGATTAGCACAGTTCCTGGCATATACGAGGTGATTAATAAATCCTTATTGACTGAGTCTGGACTCTCAACCTCAGTTTCCTCATCAGTCAAATAAGGATAAAACCTACCTCACAAAATTGTTATGAGGATCAAGTGGGATAATATATGTAAAGTACTTTATAAACTTAAAATGGTTATATAAATGCTAATAACTATTATTTATTATTAATGAGCTCATGAATTTCGGAGGAAATTTTAAGCTCGACATAAATATGCAAATCCTTTAAAGTGACATCTATAAATTGTGATATAATTTTTTAAAATTATTGATATTCTTTCTTTTTATATTATCTGTTTCCTAGCATATCCTTACCATCTCATCAAAGAGTTATCTTTTAGAACAAAGAGTAAAAAAGAACAAAGCTCAGCAGGACTAAACAACACATCAAAACCATTTGACATGATACGTAAAGTTCTACACTCATAGTTTCCCTACTTCTGCAAAGAAGAAGTGGGGAGGGGGACCTTTTCATCTTTTTTTGGTCATTATAATTTCACAGCATTCTGTTTGGATTGTTTTGTTGTTATTTTTCCATTTACATTGTTATGAGAATATAATTCTTAAAAATAAACCTAAAGATGGCTTGCTGAGTGGGGCAGAGGGATATATTTGGAAATGATATAAAAGCCATAAGTATAAGATAAAATTAAAATAAAAAGTAATCTTAAAGATATAAAACACATCAGTGTTCCTGTAAATAGGACAAAATTAGACAAACTACCTTGGGCTCACTTAAGCCTTCCTTGACATGAGGTTGATGTACAATCTTCCTAGCTCCCAAACAAACAGAGAGAAATTGAGAGCCAGAGGGAAGGGGATTTAAGAACCAAGGAAGGTTGGCACCTGCCAAGAAGTGAATGTCAGAGTCCTTTTTTGTCTGAGTCCTACCTATTATCTCTATTCTGGAGTCTCTAGAGCACTGGAGATGGATGTCTGCACCATCCATTTGGGGCAGAAATTTTCCGCTGTGCCTTGGTCCTGGGGTAGGTGTTGACCTTGATTCATTAGCTGGGTCATCCCCATCTTTGGCCATCTGGGAAATTCAGAAAAGTACAAGGTGGGACAGTAGGAAGTTTCAGAATATGAGCCAGAGAGGGCTCATAAACATGGATCACATGACCTCCGTAGTCTTAAATCCTTCTCAGCTATGTCAGAACATCTCTGCAGGTTTCTACTCCTTAATCTCTGTTGCAAGATGGGAAGAAGATTGGTGCTTTTCTCCACCCCTTAAAGTAGTGGGAAATCTCTCTTATATCCTTGAACTTCTTGCTTTGTGCTGCTAGAAGTCCAAATGTAAGAAGGGCTGAGCTTGGGTTATAGTCAGTTATTCCACTATCTCCAAGGTCAGGGCAAAAATGCTCCAGGGGTCAAGGAGGGTGGTGGGAAATGTATGTCCTAGCTGTCAGGTATCCATCTATTTGCTGTCCATTATCTTTCTGATGACATCTGTGAGAGTAGATGCATGGCCAAGCCAATGTTACACCTTTTTAAGGAACAGGTCAATTTTGAATTGAGGTCCAACCCTATTAAAACGGAAAGCTGCTTTTTCCACCTAAACATTCATCATTGCTCACTTTTTCAAGATATTTTTCTGACTGGACTGAAGTGGGTTAAGATTGTGTTATTAGTCCCCACACCCTTATTACAAGTTAGAAGTTGTTAATAGAAAGTGACTTTGCCAAGGATAGCTAGTCAGACCCCTAATTCAACAGGAGACTGAAAATGAACGTTAGATATTTGCAACTCAACTAAACGGGATAAAAAATTGGGGTCCAAGATAGTTTTCTTAAGTACTTCCTTTCCAGGTCTGTCTAATCCAAACACAATACTTTTTCCTCTTGGAATATTAAGTTAGCTTTGATTTTGGAAACCTGGTACAGTTCCTCTTTGCCCTGTGAAATATAGAATTAGTTCTTTATCTTCCTCCCCAATCAAACAACGGCCCCCTCCCCTACTTTTCTAACTTCCCTCTTTCTGTTTTATCACTATCTTTTTGGACTTGGAGTTATTCCTCACTCCTTCCTCATCCCCCTATGTAATCAACTTTCAAAGGATTTTGTCAAATCCTTTCATTTTCCCACACTTAACTCCTCACTACTCACATTGCCCCTGCCTTAATTCAGGTCCTCAATACCTCTCTCCTGCTCATCTCATAAGTGGTCTCCCCATCTTAAATATCTCCCCACTCCAGTCCTGGTTCACGTCATAACCAAGAAAAAAATCACTGACAAATGGTAATCTAGCCTTTGTCAGATCTCTGAGGGAAAACTCACCAACGCACAAGGTGGCTGTCTTCCACTTCTGGAAAGCTCTACTTATCAGGAAGTTTGACCCTAACCTAACCACTGTGCCTCTCAGTGACTTCTGTTCATTATTCCTACTTCTTACCCTCTTCTAGAAGACAATCATTCAGAGACTTACAGAAGGCTATTAGGCATGTGTCCCTCTCCTCTTCTCTTTGTTATGTTAAGCTCTCCCAGTTTCTTCAACAGCCTGAGTTCAATGGTCAGGGGATTTGTCCTGTGAAGTATGGATTTAGTCAAAGGGTTGTACTTGAGGACCTAGAGGGCTACATGTGTCCTCGAGGGTGTTGGTTCCCCACCCCCAGACTCTACACCGTCTTGTTTGTTCTCTTGTTGGTGTCTCTTTCCTCTTAATGCCCTCTTGTTTACTGATAAAACACATTGATTTGCTAACTCCTAAAATATGCTCCGAATTGAATATGATACTCCAGGATAGTATGGCTAGGGTACAACAGGTCTTTCATTGTTGTTCTACATGACCTCATTGGGGTTTTCTTGGCAGAGATATCGGAGTAGTTTGTTATTTTGTGCTCCAGCTCATTTTGCAGATGAAGAACCTAGACAAACAGGGTTAAATGACCTGCCCAGGGTCACACAGCTAGCTAAGTAAGTGTCTGAGGCTAGATTTGAACTTAATGATGAGGAGTCTTCCTGATTCCTAGCCCAGTGCTCTATCCACTATGCCACCTAGCGGTCCCACAGCAGGATTACCATTTTCTTATTTTTACTTGCCATGATTCTCTTAATGCAATTTAAGACAGAATTAGCTTTGTTTGTTTGTTTGCTTGCTGTGTCTCTTATTGAACTACTAAAATATTTGAATCTTTTGCAGAAAAAAATGTTACTTTACTTGGCTGTCATAGTTGTTTCTGATTATTTAAATGTTTTAAAAAAAATACTTGAAAATAGTACATTTAAGTGTAAAGAAGCTAAAAGTATCTTTGAAAAGTCACAGTTAACTAGAAAGTCTCTCTAAGGGTTTTTAACCTCATGTTCTTAAGCTTACTCTTTTGATAGTTTGATAATTGTATTTCAGTATAATTTATTTTCTTTGTAATGCTATGTATTTTATTTATATATATTTCAAAATAATATTCTGAGAAGGTTCTATAGCAGGGGTGGGGAACCTGTGGCCACAAGGCATGTGGCACTTTAGGTCCTCAAGTGCTGCCCTTTGACTGAATCTAAACTTCATGGAACAAATTTCCTTAATAAAAGGATTTGTTCTGTAAAACTTGGACTCCATCAAAAAGCTGTGCCCAAGGACCTAGAAGGCCACAAGTTCCCCACTCCTGGTCCATAGGCTCCATACGCTTCACTAGATTGACAAATGAGTCCATGACACAACCTTGCTTTAGGCCCTCTAGTGTATCCTCCCATTTATAGACTTATTATTCAATGATCAGATCTACCAATTTCATAATATACTTAGTACAGGGATAGTCAAACAGCTTTATGAAGAAATACCCTTGTAGCAGAAGGGATCAAGAGAATCCTTGCTCAGTTTGATGAAGCCCACTAACCTATTTGATGAGATTACTGAGCTTGATCTTTGTCCTTACAAAGGTGGGCACCTCTTATGGAGTGAAGCACACATACTAGCTCAAGTGCTTGATGGGATGACAATGGAAATTCCTGATTGGTCCCTAGTAATTACACTGCCTTTAGACAATTGGCAGCTGAGGGTCAAGGAGATGGATTCTTGTCTGAGGCATCCCCCTTTTGTGCTGTGCTGCAGGTTGGAGAAACAAAGAAAGGTAAAAACAGCCCTGCCTTCAAGGGGCTTATATTCTAATCAAGTAGATAAATAAATAAATAGATACATACAGAGTAGATGAAAAGAAAGGAAAGAAGAAAACATCTGAGATCTCCAACGAGAATGACACATGCAAATGCAGTACAAGGTTTAAAAAGTTGAAGACATTCTCCTCCAAAGAGTTAAAATAATGGTGTAAAATAATTCTATATGAATTGTGCACGTACTGTTTTTTAAAAGAGGAAAAGCATTGCATGAAGAGAATTAAAGCAGAAAAAGTAAAAGGATAATGAAAAGAAATGTTCTGGTAGGTAACACTGAGTTTTAGAAAACTAAAATGATTTACCCATGATAACACAGCTGATAAATATCAGATTAAAATCTCTAGGATGGGATAGCTAGGTGACGAATGGTTTGATAAGATACTGGAAAGAAGTCTTCAAAGGAGGAATCCTGGGAATCTGTGCCTTGTTTTGTGCCATTTACTATATATTTAATCAATAACTTAGACAAAGGGATAGTTGACGTATTTATGATATTGGCAGATGATACAAATTGGCAAATGAGGTGGCAAAGAAAAACTTTCTGAAACTAAAACTATTCTAAATATAATGAGCAGCTTAGAGAAGTAATAGTTTCCTCCTCATTTGTGGTCTTGAACTTTTCGATGATGCCATGGAGAAGATTGTTGATTGGGTGTGAGTTGGACCAGATGATTTCCAACTGAGGTTCCTTCAGTTTCTGAGATCCGGTGATGGGAAAATTAGCCACCATTGCTGGATATTATCAAAACTTCCTCCTGAGATTCAGGGGACGATGGCCAGCTTGGCACTCTACAAAGTAGAGACCAATCTACATCAATTCGCAGCCAGATATGTTTAAAAGATTCAGGGAGAACTCTAGTATAAAGTTCATTAGATATTAAGCTCCTTGTGGGCAGGGATTATCTTTAGCCTGTTTTTCATTTCTTTGTTTTGTTCCCAGTGCCAGGCATGTAATCGGCTTTTAATAAATGATGTTGTAGTGGCAGTAACCATCTCCCTGCAGGTAATAAATTGAGTGCCAGTGTCAGTGGGAGCTAAATAGATGTTGCTGATTGATTGTCTTCAAAGCTGAGAAATTTCATTCTTTTTGGAGTGCTTTCTGGGCTCCGTTGTCAGCTGAATTTAGGTGAGGGAGGATCTGCATTTTCTTCTGGGGAATATGGGATCCTCCTATGGCCCTATGACTATCAGTAAAAAGGTTGGTGGGTTGTTTTCTTTCTTCCCTGTATTTGCAATTACAACATCCTGGAAAAATAAAAATGTGTTGTTTCTCTTTCGATACAAACTGGGAGAATTTCCAGGCTTTTCTCCAAAGCAATTCCCTAAGAATTGTTTGTCTTACCGTAGTCTGCTTGATTTGTGACGACATTACCTGTAACCTTTAATCTGCTTTATGATGAGATATTTTCCTCAGCTCCTGCAAAATATTTTGATTTTGTTGAAGGCTATGCTGTTATTTTGCACAAGAGTTGGGAAACGAAACCCTCTGAAAATCCAGGGGATATGGGTGGAACCCAAGTATAATAGGATTGTACTTTGTGGTACGCTTTGGTCATTATTTCTGAACAGGGTATATCTATATGTATAGCTGCATATGTATATGTGTATATAAGGGGCAACTAGGTTATGCAGTGGTTAGACTACTGAGTCTGGAGTCAGTAAGATCTGAGTTCAAATTCTGCCACAGACACTTATTAGCTGTGTGACCTTAAGCAAGTCACTTAACCCCTATTTGCCTCAGTTTCTTATTTGTGAAATGGTGACACACTGGGAAAGGAAATGGCAAAGCACTCCAGTGTCTTTGCCCAAAAACAAACAAAAAAACATACACTACAAACTAATGAAAAAATAGCCATGGACAAAGTCCATAGGGTCCCATAGAGTGGGACCCAACTGAATAACAGTGCAGCAACAACGTACTTGTATGTATATGCTGTGAAGTCTTTTTCAGTCCTGTCCAACTCTCCATGACCCCATTTGGGTTTTCTTGGCAGAGGTACGAGAATGGTCTGCCATTTTACAGATGGGGAAAGCAAGCAAAGTTAAATGATTTGCCCACCGGTCACAAAGCTAGCAAGTGTCTGAGGCTGGATTTGAACTCATGAAGGTAACTAACTCAAGCCTACTGTGCCACTTAGCTACCTACATAGTGTATGTGTATATAATGTGTGCATATATATATATATATATACATACATATTATATATACATATGCATACATACATGCATATGCACCTGATAGTCAGGAGCACACTTTCTTGTCTGTACTGTGCTAAGGGCTGGAGATACAAAGAAAGACAAGAAAATAGCCTCTGTCCTTAGGGAGCTTATATTCTAATTGGAAAGATAAATAAATAGGTAATAATAAAAATAAATAAAAGTTATTTGAAAAATAATATTGCCCCCCCAAACCACCAACAAAATACTTGCAGAATAGATGGAAAGGAAATATCTGAGATCTTTATAGAGGAAGGTACATGCAAATGCATTATAGAATTTAAAAAATTGAAGGTATCCATTCAACTTCTTCAAATAATCTTAGAATAATGGTGCAAAGTCATTCCATATGAATTGTGTATGTACTTGTGTGTGTACGTGTGTGTATGATGTTATTTGGTGGCCTGACCTGGAAAAGAAAAAAAACAAGAAAATAAATGACGCCTGTTGTCTAGACATGATAATGTAGCTAAATGTGTAGATATAGATAATGGGTAAATGTAGAGCTCATTCATCAGTAGACAGATACTGCAAATGGACCATGGGTTGTGCCAAGAACTGAACAGAAGGAAGAGGACAGCCCAGATTGTCTTTTCAGTAATTGTAAAATTCTTTTAATGGCCACAGACTTTCCCTTGAAACAAAGGCTCATCTTTTTAATTCTGATATTCTACCAAAGAATTATATGGCTACAAATCATACATAGAGCACCAAAATCTTCAAAGAATTAAAAATAACATATCCATCCACAGAAGTGGTGAGTAGTGGGTATGAGCGGGTTGTAACATTTTACAAACAAGGAATTAAAAATTACAAAGAAATGTATAATCAAAAAAGGAGATGGATTAGTCTTGTGGTAACAAGAAAGGCTAGTGGAGGCACCTGTGTTCCATTGGTGTCCTCAAAATGTCAATAGAAATAAAAAAAAAAATACTCCATCCAGCACATTATATAGAACTCTTATTGTGAACTTGTTGAGGCTTAGAGATGAGAGCTAGAAAGGACATACAGACATGAATGAGGTGATGAAGTAAGAGTTCCATTGAAGTGTTTGGGAGTTGATGCATTTCAGAATCCATGCTAAGACTGAGTTTCTTCATGCCACCTGGGACATATTACAAAGACCGGCTTTTTTTAGTTGTTCTTATCAGATATCCCTATTTTGCTTCCGAAGTAAAAAAAATCTGGCCATTTTTCTAATCAAATTAACTGAATGAAAGAACTAGCAATAGTACAAGTGTGTTGCCACTGGGGTTATGGCAGTTCAGTTGTAGAGATTACTATGGGATATCCTTATGTAATTTTCTTCTTCCCCCAGTGTCTTACCCAGGGTTCTGTAAATAGCTGGCACTTAATAAATGTTTGTCAGATTATAGCAAGGATACTAAGCAATGCTGAGAAATTCTGGGGTGCGGGGGTCAATTGTTCAGAGTGAGTGACCCAACTTGAAAGTTGGTATTGACTCAAGGGAGCGTGAAGGTTACTGACCCAAACATTAACCAGCTGTACTGCAAGTTTACATCAGCCAGGCCACAGCCTTCTTTTTATTTGCTTTTAGATTGGGCATATGCTGATCTTCAGCTTCAGATTGGGCTATTCCAGCACTCCTCTCACAGCTTCTATGGACAGCGCTTTTGCATGAGACCCTAGGACACCTGGCCATCATATTCTGATGCAATGTTGGTAGCTGTCCTGACACAACTATGGCCTTGAAATGTGCTGTGCATACATGGAGCTAGCCTTTTGGTTTCTCAGGAAGAAATACCCCTGAAACTTAAAGCAATACTTCAGCATCCTTAGGGGCATACTTTTGCCATTAAAAATGAGGAATAGTACGTATAGAATAATTTTACATATTGTGTGTGTGTGTGTGTGTGTGTGTGTATTATATACACCTATTTGTATCTCATGGCAACCATCTCTAAGCTGGAGCAGGGGGGGAGGGAAGAAAAAAAGGGAAAAAAAGAAATTTACATGATACATTTAAATTTAAATTTAAAGGGAATTTAAAAGGAATTTTAGAAGGAATTTTTTAATTTAAAAGGAATAGTAAGTTGTACATAATAGATTTGCAGTTTCATGTGCAATCATCTTTTTTATTATACTATGTTATGGAAATGCTTGTTTATTTCCTAGCTTAAAAATTAAATAAATTAATTTAATTAAAAATAAAAAGGTAACAATCAAATGAAAAAATTTTAAAAGATAAAAAAAAGATGAGTAAGAGCGTCCTCTGAATGTAGGTTCATAGGATCTTAGTTCCGAAGCTGGAAGTTTAACAGGTAACCTCTTCATTTCATAGATCAAGCAACTGAAGCTTGGAGGAGTTAAATGACTCAAACAGGGACACACAGTTTAGTCCTGTCTGAGGCAGGCACCTCCAGGTACATCTCAAAACAATAAACACCTTTAGTGTTAAAGGTAAAACCTGTGATTCCACTGGTTTAGGGAATTCCTGGGTGAGAAATTCCCTTTATCAGTGCAGGTTGGCACCTTCTAGGTACATTATAGCCTTAGAGAATTGCCCCAAATCCTGAAAAGTAAAGAAAGGATCACACAGCCAACGTGAGTCAGAGGTGGGGCTTGAACTCTTACTGGCTTGGGCATTTCTCTATCCTCATAACTATTAGATGCCTCTTTTAGTCAATGACAGTATATAAAACTGACAGATGGGTCTTATTTCATTTAGCAAGTTAGCAAGAAATATAATTTATAGTGTTTGATAATGTGGGTGTGGAATCATCTCAATGCAATTAGTGATACAAGGCACATTTGTGACCCTTTCTACAGCAGATAGAACGTATGGAAATCTTGACATTTTTCAGTGATAAAGTAATGATAATCTGAATAATCATAATAAAAGTAAGCCTAATATTTGTAAAGAGCTTGACAATTTTGAAAAACCCTATATTCATTCTTCTCTTCCAATGAGATCATGCTTCACACCAGGAGACGCAGTATGGTCTTGGAGAATGATGGATTTGGACTCAGAAAATCTGCTTTGACTCCCGGCCTTTTTCCTAGTTATGTGACTGATCTTGGGAAAGGCATTTCTCTGGACCATGGTTTCCTCATGTATAAACTGAGGGGGCTGAACCAAATGAGTGCTGAGTTCTTCCATCTCTAAATCATATGAGACTTTGATGTGTGAGATGGACAATTCAATTCAACAAACATTCTTAAACTCCTATTATGTGCGAGTCATCAAGCAGGGAGGATATTATTCCTTCCCACGAGAAAGGCCATGTATCTATTATTTCAAGACTTGTCTGCCTAAATTCAGGGGAAGGTAGCCACAAGGTAGTGCATTTGTTTTTCTGGAAACATCAATTCATGATGACTTTTAGCCCCAGAAGACTGGAAGTCTAATCTTTTTGCCCAGTTTCCTTACCTATAAAATAAGTATAAATATCCGTAATACCTACCTCTTAGGGTTGTCATGAGGATCCAATGAGATAACATATATAAAGTGCTTCTCAAACCTTAAAGTGCTATATACGTGTTAGCTATTTTCTGTGTATCTATACATGTATGACTTGCATCAATATCAATGGAAAGCGTAGCCCATTATGAATAAGTCATAGATCTTGTAAAGTACTGAGAAGCATCAGTGACCCAGGCAGGCAAGAGGAGTAGGGTGTAGAAAGGTAAGAATCTCTATGTCTATCATCAACCCATATATGGTCTATCTTATGACCTTATAAGGGGTAAGTGGCTGGCTGTGATACCCACCAGGGTGGAAACTCCCCAGTACAGGGGTTGTTTTGTTCTTTTGGTTTTGTATTCTTAGTGCCTAGCATATTGTTTGATACTTTGTAGACTCAATCTCCTAAGATGATAGAGTACAGAATTTAGCTCACTGAAATATTTTATTATTGTTCAGTGGTTTTCAGTTGTGTCCAACTCTTCGTTACCCAATTTGGGGTTTTCTTGGCAAAGATGCTGGAGTAGTTTGCCATTTCCTTCTCTTGCTCATTTGAAAGATAAGGAAACTGAGGCAAACAGGGTTCTAAAGTGACTTGCCCAAGGTCATACAGCTAGTAAGTATCTGAGGCCATATTTGAATTCAGGAAGATGGAGTTTTCCTGACTCCAGGCCTGGCCTTCTTTCAACTGCACCACCTAGCCTCCCTTCAATGAAATAGAAAGAAATAGAGAACAAGACCTTGAACTAACATTTGTAGCTTTAACCAACCATAAATAAGAAGTTAGGCCCTTTTTGGGGTGGGCTGTGGTTTGGCTATGAAACAGAACACTTCTGCAGGTGACAGAAAACTAAAATGACTTTAAAGTTTCTTTCATTGGGTAAAGGGATCGGTACAGACTCCTCATGTGTTCCAACTCAAACACCAGTATTTGTTACCTTTCAGAAGGTTCTTTACTCCAGGAGCTTCAGACTTGAAGTCATTCCAAACCTGACCTCCTGCCTGGGGCTGCTGAGCATTGCTCTTTAGAGCTGGATGACCTTGTGTTTTTACTGCAGACTCATTCAGGGAGCTTGTGATGACTGCCCCAGACAAACACATTTTGAAAATAGATTGCTTTATAAAACCTTGATTTTAAAACATCTAAGGCTATGCATATTCTCATTCTAGCCCTGACGCTTTTATGAAAAGGTACGACCTTTTCCTACCTTGTAAATTCATCTTTCCCATGAAAACAACAACAAAAACCCTCCAAAAACAATTCTGCCCACTTCAAGGGTAGCTCTGAAAGTGTGCTGGATTTGGAATGAGAACTGGGATTCAAATCTCAGTTCTGCTACTTAACAATACTCTAAGTCCTTATGCAAGTCTTTTATTTTTTAATTGTATTTTATTTACCCTCAATTATATATAAAAACAAATTTTAACATTAAAAAATTTTTTTGAATTCCAAATTCTATCTCTTCCTCTCTCCCCACTCTCTGAGTATAGATTTTATGTATATAGTCATGTAAAATGTTTACATATTAGTTGTTTTGTGCAATACTCAAACAAAAAAGAAAGAAAGAAAAGAAGGAAGAAAGGAAGGAAGGAAAGAAGAGAGCGAAAAGAATGGCATACTTCAGTCTTCATTCAGACTCCATCAGTTCTTTCTCTAGAGGGGGATAACATTTTTCATCATAAATCTCCTGGAATTATTTTAGATTTTGGTATTGTTGAGAAGAGGTAAGTTATTCACAGTTGATCGTCATGCAATATTGCTGTTACTGTATACAGTGTTTTCCTGATTCTGCTCACTTCAGACTGTATCAGTTCATGTAAGTCTTCCAGGTTTTTGTGAAATTTTCTTGCTTGTCATTTTTTATAACACAATTATATCCCATTACAATTATATACCACAACTTGTTAAACCATTTCCCAGTTGATGGGCATCCTTTTGAGTTTTAATTCTTATCCACCAAAAAAAAAAGAGCTTTATGCAAGTTCTTCATATTGACTATGCCTCAGTTTCTTCACTTGGAAGATAGATGATCTCCATGGAACATTCCAGTTATAAAAATCTATGATCCTAATAGCTAAAGAAACAAACAAAAGCAGAGGAAAAGAAGTATTTGTTGAGCAAAGCACTATGATGGTAAGGCACTATTTAGTGTTTGTTGTGAGACTGGTTATCTGAATAGTACCTAGAGAATTCAGCTGGTGATACAAATATTTACAAATACCCAAATGATTGGTATTGTGTGGCAAGAGCATTAATAGGAGGGAAAAGGGTCCAGCAACAAATAGAAAATGGTCTGTTTTGGAAGTTAAAGTCCTTTCCAATTTAGTTCTTTCCTACCTTTCTGGTCTTCTTATACTGTGATAGGTAGCACAGTGGATAGAGTGCCAGGCCTGGAATCAGGAGGGCTCCTTTTTCTGAGTTCAAATCTGGCCTCAGACATGAACTAGTTATGTGACCCTGGGCAAGTCATTTAACTCTGTTTGCCTCAATTTCTTCATCTGTAAAATGAGCTGAGGAAGGAAATGGTGAAAAGATACTCCAGTATCTTTGACAAGAAAACCCAAATGAAGCCAAGACAAATTAGATGGGACCGAAAAACAACCCAACAACAATGAAAAATGGTGATAATAACGGTACCTATCTCAAAAGGTTGATGTGAGTATAAAATCACACAACACAGTGGAGTTTGTTATAAAGGAACATATTTAATTCCAAAGGTAGCATCAAAAATATAAAAACATACTTTCCTACAATGTGTGGGAGGCATAATCCTCCTTCCTTCCTCTGGACCAACTCAATCTCTGGGGAAAGGATGAGGATTACCTTAGGATGATTTTAACTCAGGTCCCATAGGGCTTCCCAAACCTTTTTTCTTGAGACCCTTTTTTCACTTTAACAGTATTCAAAGGTGTTATGTGGCCCGAGGGCAAGCACAGTACAAAGTGCACATGCTTTGTGTTCAGAACCAAGGTTGTAGTAAAGCTGTGCGATGTAACACTGGCAAAGCTACCAGAAAAAGCCTAGGATTCATTATATATTTCATTTTTAATTACTTTTTGGTTATTGTGCATTCAGAAGTATTTTACTGCTACCAAATTTTTCGAGGTCATGACCAACAGTTTAAGAATCACTGCATAGAGCACAGTATCACATCTGAGGCCAAATCCTGTTGGGGCTTAAGTCTCAAGTACCCTGATTTCTTAGGGTTTCCATGACAGGTTGGCTGGCTGCTGCACCAGACCACCTGCAACCCTGGCGCCAAGGTCACCATGGCTCAAACACCTGGATCACCTCCAGCACCTGGAACTAGGGGCAAATAATGCAAAGCAGAAACAAACTCCCCAGCCTCATTTCTCAGAGCTAGAGTAAAAGAGGGAGAAGTCACAATTTCAGTTTATAATGTCCATCTATCGTGGGTGCAATGAGGCTGTACCACACAGACCTATCTCACCACTGTTAAAGGTGAGGCTATACCGCCCGCATGATCAGGGACACAGAAGGCTCTATGTTAAGCAAATTGAGCATATTCAAAGCTGGGTTACAGTGATACTTGAAAGGAGATTAGCACAGTACCTGGCATGTAGAGGGAGGTGATATATAATGCTTATTCCTTTCCCCTCTTTTCCCATTCTCAGTTTCATGCATCAGTCCTGGCTATCCTCTGTTTCCCTGGCTTCCTTCAAGATTCAACTTAAATCCTACTTTTTGCAAAAGATCTTTCCAGGTGCTGCTAGCTACCAATACCTTCCACCTTCAGATTGCTACCCACTATAGATCTTGTATATACATAGCAATTTGTATGTATTGCTCCTCCATTAAAATATGAACTCCTTAAGAGCAGGGAATAGGTTTTTCCCTTTATTTATGGCATGGTTCCAGGCACATATTCATAGTAAGTTCATAATAAATGCTTGCTGACCTGCTGGTAGTAAGATCATATGACTGTACTTTGAGGCCTTTTTCATTAGGCCTTTCTGAAAGCTGTGCCAACTAATTAAGACCTGCAATGAAAAAAGTAAATCCAAAGTGATTGGTTTATCTTGTCCATACTCTGATAAAGAGTTTAAAAATGTCGGTGGAAATATGAACAATTCTGCAATGATAAAAGGCTCTCATATTTTTCTGACCCTATTGAGTCTGTAAAACTAAGCTTGTAGTCTGATTTGACACTATCTAGGGGTCAGAGTAATCAATTAGTAAACCCTAAGTTTTACGTTCTATTTTTTGCCAAGATGCATAAGTAGAGATGGTGGTGGGCCACAGTGTGATTTCATGCTCAGTCCTGAAAGATTCCCTTGCTCAAGTATGTTTTATCCACCAGCTTGATACAGTACCTAAAGTTTTAATCCTTAGAGAGTCATTACTTTTTGTGTTGACATTGACTCAACCCCAGGAATAACAAATTAATTAATTAATCAAGTTAATTAATTAATTGACCTCAAATTCATTTAAACTCAATTAATCAACTTTTATTCATTGCCCAGATATTATGTTAGGCATTGAAGATACAAAGTCAAAAAAACCCCCAAAACATTTCTTGACCTCCAGAAGCATGTATTCTATGTGGTAGGAGAGGGGGAGTAACATGTACACAGACAAGTAAATATAAAATATATGACAATAAAAACAAGGTTTTATTTTGGAGGGGAGAGAAAGGAGAATACTAAAAACTTGGACAATTAGGAAATGTCTCATGTAGGAGGCAGCAATTGAATTGAGTATTGAAGGAAGTTAGGGACTCCAGAGGGAAGCTAGGTAGATAGGAAGACATGAGTTCAAAATTGGCCTCAGACACTTACCAGCTGTGTGACCCTGGACAAGTCACTTAACACTGTTTGCCCAAGTTTCCTTATCTGTGAAATGAATGGGAGAAGGAAATGGCCAACCACTCCAGTACTTTTGTCAAGAAAACCCATGGAGTCACTGAGAGTGAGAATGACTAAACAGTAGCAAAAAGGAATTCTAAGATAGTGGAAGTAAACAGGGAAAACAGTTTGAGTAAAAGGATGGTGTAGCCTGTGTAAAAGCAGGACAAAAGCAGCTTAGTATAATTCAGTTAATACCTGTGTGTTCGTCCTTCGTTGCCGAAGAACTGCCATTAGAGAACTGATGACATGCACTTGATTTTGTTTTGAGTGAGGGAGGGCTGTGCAGGTCACCAGCCTCACTTCTCCTCCAGAGCCATCTGAATCCAGTGACAAAATATTCATCAGGGTGACTGGAGATGACCCAGGATGAGGCAATTGAGGTTAAGTGAGCATCAAGTATCTGAAGTGAGATTTGAACCTGCACTGGTGCTCTATCCGCTGCACCACCTAGTTGTCCCTCAGTTAATACCTAGGAAGGCCTTGAGAGAATGTGACAGGTCAGTTTTGCTAAGGAATTAGGGGAAAGGGATTGAGTCTAGAACACGAGATTGGGTACTGCAGTTGGGGTATCAGTGGGCAACATGAAAACATTGGATATGTGTATATGGGGTTGAGAGAAGAAAAGGTATTGTCCAAATGGAGTGGAGGTGGTAGTGGTGGAAATGGCCCTGATGATAGACCTTGTCTCTCCATATTTTTTTTTATTAATTTACTACTGAGTTATCATAGAACCTGTATATGACTCTGTATATCTGATATATTTAATTAGAGTGATAATGTCAGTAACTTAGTGGCAGAGAATTTAGATGAAGAGTAATATCCTAGATGGGCAGCTAGGTAGCTCAGTGGATAGAGTGCCAGGCCTGGAGTCAAGAAGACTCATCTTCCTGAATTCAAATCCAGTCTCAGATACTTAATAGCTGTATGAACCTGGGCAAGTCACTTAATCCTGTTTGCCTCAGTTTCCTCATCTGTCAAATGAGCTGGAGAAGGAAATGGCAAAAACGACTCTACTATCTTTGTCAAGGAAACCCCAAATGGGGTCATGAAGAGTCAGACACAACTGAAATGACTGAACAACAACAGATGCATTGGATATAAAAAAGCATGGAACTGGGTAATAACATGTTGGATCCTCTGATATTTGAATTAGGTGTTATAATGTATCCTCCTCTCTAATGTTGACCTATAATAGGAACCACCATGATTAATAAATTAAAACATATTTCCAGTGTCCTGTCTGAAAGGAATTTAGAGATTTTAAAGGGAAAACATGCTATTTCTACCAGTTACTTTCATTGTACTGAACTTCCAGGGAACCTAAATCTGGAAATATGCCAACATTCTTCAATTATTTGTTACACATGTGTATATCTACGTAAAAGAAGCCATGTGTAGTGGAAAAATCTTTGGGATTGGAGACAGATGACTTGAATCCAAATCCCAGTTCTGAATACTTGGGCTCATAGATCAAGATTTAGGATTAGTGCCAAATCAAATGTTCTTTCCTCTAGGTCAGTGACTGGGGTCAAGTCATTAATTTCTCTGAGCTTTACTCTTGTATTTTGTAAGACAGGAGCAGCACACTGTGATGGAGAGAAGGCCAACCTTAGAATCAGGAAGACCTGGGCTTGTACCCTGTCTGTGACACCTACAGCCTAGGTGATTCTGGGTAAGTCACTTAATGTATCTGTACCACAGACAACTAAATCTCTGAGTTAAAAAGTTGATGATCTGCATTGGTGAAGCAAGGTTTCACACACACACACATGTATATATATGCATGTATGTGTATATGCATATGCATGTATATGCACACATACATATATAAGTGCATGTACATATACACATAAATATACGTTTGTATATATATCATCAGTGACACAAGACACCTATCCATATTATGTATATATACCTACATATAATCCATATTATGCATATACACATACATGTACATATCTGTTTCCATATATACATATGTGTTTGAGTATCAATGTAGACAGATGACAGCCAGTATGGCATAGCAGTAAAATAGGTTGATTTGGCCTTAAAACACCTTGGTTGGAATGCCAAGTCTGTCTCTAGACCGCCTGTGTAAACTTGAGAACGTCACTGCAACACTTTGAGTCTCAGTTTCATCATCTGTAAAATAAGGAGCCTGAACTGGACAATCGCTGAAGTTCCTTCTAGTTCTAAATATGATTATGATGTGACTGTATGATCTCTTATATCCTTTCCAGTTCTGAATCTTGTTTTACCTGTACTATTACCCCATAGAGTTGTGATAAAACATTCTGAAAACCCTGAAGTACTAGAGAAATGTGAATTATTATATGATTATGTCATACATTCATATCATGTATGTTATATAATTTGTATATCATATATCATGTATGTACATTATATATTATGTAATTTAATTAATATAATTGCAGAATTTGTGATTTATTATACAATATTTTATACACACATACATGCATGCATGCATGACTGGGTAGGTATATATGCACACACGTGTGTCTGTGTGTATATATGTATAATAGGGGCAGCTAGGTGGCACAGTGAATAGAATGCTGGGCTTGGAATAAGGAACACTTGCGTTCAAATCTGGCCTCAGATACTTACTAGCTGTGTGACCCTAGTCAAGTCACTTAACTCTATTTGACCTCAGTTGCTCATCTGTCAGATAAACTGGAGAAGGAAATGGCAAACCACTTTACTATTTTTGTCAAGAAAACGCAAAATGGGGTTGTAAAGTATCTGGCATGACTAAAATGATTGAACAACAATAATGTGTATACACACATAATATACATGTATCCATACATGCATATGTATACATATTTCTGGGTGTGGGGGTGTGGAGGAGTTTTCTCATCTATAAAGGAATGGAAATTAGGATAGATGACCTTTTAAGTCCCTTCCTGCTCTAACATCTTATTGATCCTGTTGGTGAAAGCAAGAATTCTCTTGGTTCTTGAGGGCTGAATGTGACCTCTCTGCTTATCCTATACACCCAGCATCCTTTATTCCCTTTTCTGGCCTTCCTTCTATCTCAGCCCCCTCCCACCATTTTCTGTGATCTCTAGCCAAATGGATGGAACTTCTTTTTTATCTCAATCCAGAGGTCCCATGCACTGTTTATTTATAAAACCTGCCCCTTCAATAAATCATGTTGTTCCTGCCACGTACAGTCTTTTAGGTATGAGAATCTTCCCCCTCCTTTCAAGTGCAGTAGCAACAATAAAATGTATTCATCTACAAGGCAAATCCATGTGAGTCTATGAGGATAAAATTACCTCTATTGATAATCTTTCTCTTTGCCTTTCCCTTCCTCTTTCTGAGGGACTTAATCCTGTGGTCCTAAGATGGTTTCTTGAGATACAGTGAATAAAACTTTTCTGTTACATTAAAAAAATCATACACCTATCTATGTGTATAAGATAAAAATAATTATTATAGTAATAGTGATAGGTTCCCAGTTTCTTCTTCCTCTATCCCTATAAGCATTTCCTGAAGGCTTACTCTGTGCCAGGTACTACACTAGGCTCTGCGGACATAAAGGTATAAATTAAGCAGTCTATGCATTCAAAGCACATATTGTATTCTATAGAGGAGATAATACGTCCACATAAGAGCTTATATAAGATATAGGGACTAGATCTTTATTGATCTCATTGGTAAGGGGAAATTTCAGGTGAAGAATCACCCTCTGCTATGCACTTTCATGCCTTTTATACAACTTAGGATATTAGAGAGGTGCCTAAAGCACTGGGAGGGTGAGGGACTTACAGGTCACAGAGACAGTATGGTAAGACTTGAACTCAACTCTTCCTTGCTCTAAGGCTAGATCTCCATTTTGACACAATGCCATTCAATCCATATCAAACACACAAAATGAACACAGGGGCAATTTGTTAGACTAAGTCTTTAGCAGCCAGTAGGGAAGAAGGGAAGATCTCATGTAAGTGGTACCATTTGAGTGGAGTTTTGCAGGAAACTAGAAAGTATAAGAGATAGCTGTGAGGTACGAGTGCTTTCTAGGCACGGTGGCTAAAATGTCTTGTGTGAGAAACAGCAAAATGGTGTTTAGAAACTCTTTTATATTAGAGAGGTATCCTAATTATTTAATAAACCCTGTGAATAGGCAATTCTCAAAAGACATAATTTAGAAAGTATGGACGCTTAATCCATACTTAGTGGTCATTTAGTTATTTCTAAGGGAATATCCTTATAAACAGGATTATTGGACAAGAATTGTGTTAATTTGCATTTAAAGCACAAGTCTATGAACAAGCAGGTAAACAGGAAGCCAGTCCAAAAGCATTCATTTTCCTCCTTATGATGGCGTTAGAATAAAATCACTCGCTGCTGTATCCAGGGCCCCAGAACCCAGCTGCTCTTTTGCCATTGGCTAGAGGCATGTGAGGGCAGCTAGGTAGTGCAATGGATAGAGCACTGGAGCTGGAGTCAGAAAGACTGATCTTCCTGATTTTAAAATTCAGTCCCAGAAACTTACTAGCTATGTGACCCTGAGCAAGTCACTTAACCCTGTTTGCCTCAGTTTCCTCATCTGTATAATGAGCTGGAGAAGGAAAGGGCAAACCACCCAGCTATCTTTGCCAAGAAAACCTCAAATAATTTTAAAAATATAATTTGTATAAATTTTTATTTAATTATATAAATTAAAGAGTGTTCAGTCAGACATAACTGAAACAACTGAACCACAACACGCAAGGAAGTGAAGACCTGGTCCTTTTTGCCATTCTAGTTTTCTTACACTTGGTTTATCTCTAGAACTCAATGAAGCAACTACAGTGGCCTACTTGCGCACAATATTCCATCTCCCCATTTCCTGCCTTCATACGGGCTTTGCTTCATATCTGGAATGTTCTGCCCTCCTCACCTTCACTTCTCAAGTTCCCTGTTTTCTTTCCAGACTCAGCACAAAAATTACCTTCTTCAGGACTCTCCCCAGTCCTGCAAATACTAGTGCCTCTTGCTTTCAAATGGCCTTTTGTGCACTTTATGTCCTATATGTACTTACTTTTTCACATTCACATGTGGTTTCTCCCATTACACCATAGGTTCCTTGAGGGCAGGGACTTTGTGTGTGAGCATATTTTGGGCCCCAGCCCACACACACCTTTAAATGCACTCCCAGGACTTCGTACAGTACCTGGCACACAATAAATGCTTAATAAATACTTATTGTCTGACTGACTAATTCCCTCTAAGTACTTTGAGAAGCAGCATAAGCTGTTATTTTTGAATTTTCCAAATGTTTTCTGACTGCCTTTGTGTGTTTCTGTGCTTCAGGCTTGAAGCTGTTGCCAAAACCTCCCCCAACAACTTTCTTTCATGGGTTCTTAAATCATTTAGACAGAAAACAAGGCTTCTCCCACACCATTAATCTCTGAGAAATATTTATGTTTGCTTTACATGTGGAGGTCACCAGAATACATATTTTACCACTTTGAGCTGAAGAAAGAGTTTTTGCCAACTCAGAATTGTGACTGCTCTGCTTTTCATCTTCAAGACAGTGCTCAGCTGGGTTGACACAGCTTTCCATCTTCCAGAAATCTAAAATCACACTGAGGTAGGTTTAAAGGATGTTGCAACTGGGAAAAAGACAGAGAGACCCAGGCAAGAAAGGCAGATTTCTCTGCACATGATAGGATCACTGTAGTTGTGCTTGACCAACTCTTTTTTTTTTTAAAAAAAAAAAAACCACACCATAATTTTTATTATTCTGAACTTGACCAATACCCCCAAATTGAAACATTTCCATATATAAAGAAAAGAGAAAGAGGATTTTATACAAAATTATAAATCTCTAATGAAAGCATCTCATGTTCTTTTAAAAATTCAATAAATTAAACATACTAGTTTTAATGCTGTCTTTTTGTTTATGTCTCCTTCAGAACTTCTTTCTGTTTTTTCCTGCACATTAAAAAGATACTTCAAAAAACCTCTATTCCTTTTTTTCTTTTTTGGACATCACTGTCACTAGCTTCCCTCTTCCCATCAAATCTCTCTCCCTCATTAAAAAAAAAATCCTGATAACAAATTTGGAAAGTTTTAGTTGGGGTCAAATTGCCTGAATTTATATTTGGGTTATCTCCCTACGCGCTTGACTGGTAGGTGAATGGTTATCCATATTTTAATGACCCAAGCAAACTAAATATGCATAGTATAGGAAGACAAAGGCATATATTGGTCATACCCGAATGTATTTGGTACCTCAAGTCCCTCTTCTCTTTGTCAAGGTGGGGGTCACATGCTTAATCATTCTTCTGGAGTCTTGGTTGGTCATTATATTGATCAGAGTTCTCAAGTCTTTCAAAGATTTTTTAAAAAATAATTATTTATAATGTTGTAGTCACTGAACAAATTGTTCTGCTTCTACTGATTCTGCTCAGTTCACAGGATTCTTTGGAGGTTTTTCTGAATACATCCCTTTTTGTATTTCTTATGCACAGAATATATACCTTATTTTGAGGGATGGCTATTACCTTTGCTCCGCAGCTCTTTGGACCAACTCTATTTTTATGTCCTTCTCCCCCTTCCCACATATCTCGGACATCCTCATGTGGGTAAATATCACTGCATTGTACTAGATGGTAAGGACTCTTTCTAGGTCATATTTTTATTTGTCCTTTATTTTTCCTCCTCTCTTCCAACTTTTCATTACGAATTAATTAAAATATGTGAAAATGTAGTGCATGTGTGTGCTGACAATAATAAGCCTATTTTAATTTCTTTTCTAGCATGATAGTCTAGATGTGTATAGGGTTGGGCTTTGGGGAAATAGAAAACATAGACTGTCCATCTTTGTCAAGAAGATTGATGGCCTAGTCAATATCAACATAGAACACCTGGGAAAAGACATAGATTTCCCTCCCTTCTCTCCTCCATTGCCACAGACCTTTCTCCTTTTCAACTAACATATGGTTGTGGTCTTTCCCCTGAATTATATAAGCTAGTTCAATGTCAGCAAGGCTTGATTAACTTTTTACTCAAAATGTCTCTACAGAGAGGAATCAAGTGTCGGAGAATAATGGCTCCTCGCTCCAACTCCTTTGGGTGACCTTGCAAGATGTCACTCTAGTGGCCTTATTTTCCTTATCATTTCTTCACAGCTGTTACAAGAATCTAAATGACAAATAGAGCTTTAAGTCTTCGTGGCTTACATAATCCAGAGTTTATTTGGGTACCAAGATCATTGTTTTTCATATGGTACATTTTTATACTTCAGATTTTCTCACTGAATTTTGAACTGCTATTGGTGTAAATCTGAACCATGTAGTTGAAAACCATCCTCTGCACTGAAATAAGTCAAATTTTCTAACAAAACACTAGAAGCAAAAAGAAAGAAGCAGTTCGGTTTGAAAGCTTACACAGAAGATTTCATGTTTTTTCTTTGCTTTATTCTTTGCTTCATATTTCTTTGCTGAATCTTTTAATCTAAAATCAGTTTTGAATCCTTTGTACCTGCAGAACATCAAAAGAATTGGGAGGATAATGGGGAAAAAACCCAAACAACCAAAACCCCTTCTGACTACAGACTGACCAATATTTCAGGGCCCAACTAAATGTCCAGGTGACTTATTAGGCAGTGTGTTTATAATTTAACAGAGATGATTAAAATTCTGCTCATGGTACTCTAATTAAAGACATTAAGATTACACAATAAGCTAAGTTATCATCCCTTTCTTTAGCCTCAGAGATGTGTATTTGCTGGCACCATTTAGAAATGCTCTGTACTTTAGAGGGACTACTTCTGACTTGCTTTTTTGGCTGTCCATTCTGGAAGAATTTAGGCAGTTTGGTTTACTTACCTCATACAGTGAAGTGATGAATCTTCCTAAAGTTCATTTGGTAATGCATGAAAATAAATTCTCACATGTGGAAAACTGAATTAAAAACTGAGCAAAACCTCTATGCTGTCCATGACATTGAGGCTGACTCTTGCTCCATTTAGATGTCTGAAAGCCATGTATTATATGCAGAGAAAAACCACTTTAGGACACGAAGGCTGGTGAAAGTCTAAGGACCTAGTGTTTTTCAATGTTTTAGTTGTTATTTCTTTCTGTATTTAGAATCTGATCAGTCTTTTCACTGCTTCTGTGACCCCCTCATCATATACTGCCTTTTCCCCCCTAAAAGGGAATATTGGGTCTACAAAATTTAAATATTGAAATCTGAAATCTGAAATTGTGATTTGATGGTCTTAATAAGCATACCCGTTGAATTTTTTCTAGCACCTATTTGAAAGAATTGCTGTGTGTCAGTATGCTTTTGGAGTTCCCATCTTATAGGAATAAAAAACTCATTCATTAAGCACTAACTGTATTCTAAGCATTAAGGACACAAAAATGAAAGCGAAGACTGTTCTGACCTCAAAAAACTTACACTCTAATGGAGAATAACTAGAATTTATATTGTGTTTTAAGTTTTGCAAAGCAACCATGGGAGGTAGGTGCTAATATTTTCCCCGTTTTACAGATGACAAAATTTAGACTGAAAGAGATTAAGTGACTTACCCAGGGTTACACAGTTTATTTATAAGGCTGGGTTTGAATTTAGATTTTCCTGACCCTAGATTCAACTTTCTATCCACTGTGCCATCTAGCTATGGGAACAGTGGCCAGGCAGCCAGGTTTTGGTTTGGGAAGTTGCAGAGATGATCATTACAGTCATATAGGAGTAGATTGACACAGATTTGATTATCCTCATTTTATAGATGAAGAAACTGGTGTTCACACATGTTAAGTGACTTATCTAAGGTATCTGAGGTATGATTTAGATCACAGTGATGCTAACTCTATGTCCAGCACTTTATCCATTACGTCTAAATTTGCCTTTGTTAACTTTAATTTTTAGGGCAGTGACTGACACATAGATGATACTTAATAAATGCTTCTTAATTGATTATGTATTATTTTATATATCATATTGTTACATATTGTTATTATATCTCAAAGTTTTCTTTAATATATAATTGATTTAGATCTGTGAGGAACTTCAGAGGTCGTCTAATCTAACATATTCACTTCAAAGATGAGGATATTGAGGGTAGAGAAGTAAAGTTACTTCTTCAAGGTCACCAAAAGCAGTTAAAGGCACTGCCAGGGTTTGAAGTCCTTTGACTACAGATTAAGCTTCCTTTTCCCTGCCCCATGTCTGCATTCATTACATGAATGCCCAAGTCATCACAAATTCTGATGCTTGAATTCTGCATAATGAGGATTTATTGCAAAGTACTGCTACTAACTAACCTACAGGTGCTTAAGTCACTGCATAACCCAGAATGTAAAATGCTTTGAGCTCTGGGGCATTGTTTTCTGACTTTGAGTAAATGCCTTGATGTAGGATGCTTGCCCAATCAGCCATTCACCAATATAGTCTGTATTTTCCTTGTCTCCTCTGAAATAGCCATTATCAAGAGTTCTCTGACTCATACATCCTGGTGAAACCCCCATGACATTATTCAGGAAGCCAAGCTCAGGTCACCTCAAAGAACCATGGTAACATCCTGCCCTCACTGGGTTCTTAGCACAAGAAGAAAGGGCCTGGGATTGGGGAGGTATAAATGCATGTGGGTTTCCTAAGAAAGGAGCAAAAGGGCATTTTGCTGCTGCAGGTGGAAGACAATAGCCTGTGTAAGTTGGCCATTAACTCTGCACTGCCCATCTCATTTCCGCGGTAATGTTTAACAAGACTTCATTGATTACGACAGCCTTGATGTGTAAATGGAACAGAAGATTGCTTTTGGGACCCACAAGTCCAAACCCTCATTAATCATTGATTTGTAGGAGTTGTACAAGTCCCCTGGGGACTTCTCTTTTTACTGGTGTGCCTGATCACAAGTTACACTTATGTAGAATGAAAGAATTTCAGAGCTAGAAAGTGGCTCATTAGAGAGCACCTAGTCCAATGCCTTCCTTTTAGAGATGAGAAAATTTGAGGTAAAATGTTGAAGTGGGTGAAGTCTGTCTTTGGCACCCCCAGAATATTCTTTTTCCTTTCCTTAGCTGTGCTTCTCTTTTGCCCCTTCATGTACCCAGTGACCTCATGCTCTGATCTAGCTCCCTCCTTTCAAAACTTTCTCTTTGTTTTTTAAAATTTATTTTATTTTTAATGTGTGGCATAAAACAAACATTTCTATAATACAGTATAATAAAAAAGATATAAAGCCACATATCTACTATGTATAACTTGCTAAATATAACCAAAGTATCATGCAAATTTCTTTTTCTTCCTTTTTCTTCCCTCCCCCTTCCCTCACCCTAGAGATGGCCACCATTAGACACGAATAAGTATACACACATATGTGTGTACATATATATGAAAAGTATGAATGCATATATATCATTATATATGCACATATATAATTGGATATATATAATATGCATATATGTAATCTATACATACTTCTATTTATCATTTCTTTCTCTGAAAGCAGATAGCACCTTTCTTCATTTGTCCTTTATGGTTAATTTGAGTACTTATAATAATCTTCTCTTTGGAAATGTTTGGAAATCAGCTATTTATATAACAGTATGAATTTAGGCCAATTTGCTATGAGGGTATTTGCACTTTGATCCTTATTTTTTAATGGGAAATAAACATTAGGTATCTTTGAAAAGGTAGGGGGCATGTAATAAGGCAGCTACATGGCAAAGTAGATCCAGGTCTGGAGTTGGGAAAGGTCTGAGTTCAAATCCCATCACAGACACTTACCTATGTGATCTTGGGCAAATCGTTTAAACTCTGTTTGCCTCAGTTTCCTCAACTGTAAAATGGGGAATAATAGCACTTACCTCCTAGAGTTGTTATGAAGGATCAAATGAGATATTTTTAAAGTACTTAGCACAGTGCCTGGTATAGTATAGATGATATACAAATGCTAGGTAGTATTAATGAATATCAATTAGTATTAATAGTATTAATAATAGTAATAGTATTAATAAATATCAAAGCCAAAACTGAGCCAGCATGATAAAAGGAAAAAAAAATGAAAATACTGGATATAGAGTCAGAAGACTTAGATGCAAAATCAACCTCTTCTACTTGTGACCCTGGACAAGTCCCATAGTTCCTTTTAGGCAGCTACGTGGATAGGACTCTGGGTCTCAAGTCAGAAAGACCTGAGTTCAAATTCTGTTTCAAACTATTACTAGCTATGTGACCATTTAATCTCTGGCTGCCTCAGTTTCTTTGACTGCAAAATGGGGATAATAATAGCACCTTCCCCCCAGGTTGCTGTGAGGATCAAATGAGATAATATCCATAAAGCACAGCACTTATAAAATAAATGAGCTAAACCCTTAAAGACCCTTCCTGAGTTTGTAAGCCTACAATGTGCCCGGCACTGTTACTCACTGGGGATACAAAAGCAAAGAATAGACAATGCCTAAGGTCCTAAACCTGGAGGACTGTGTTTTAGATGGTGAAGATGGGGCTCATTGCTGAATTTAAGACCCTGAGACTAAAAGACTGTGAGGCAGGTGTGGTACCTTTTCTCCTCCTACTGTTTTTTAAAGTAAACCATGGTATAAATTCCCTGAAGGAATTTGTATCATCAAAGTAACAGTAGCAACAGTTATGTTAGCTTTAATGTAAAATAATAAACTTTGTCCCAATCTCCCAATGGAGATGTAAAGTTATGAGATATGAGGTTGGAGGATACAAACAGTGGCTTTTTTATGCATTGGAAATTCAGTGGGATTGGGGAGAGGGAACATTTAGGCTCTGCTGTGGATAGAGCACTGACCTTGGGGTCAGAGGGACCTGATTTCAAATCCAACCTCAGATACTTGACACTAGCTGTGTGACCCTGGGCAAGTCACTTAACCCTGATCTCCTCCCCCCCACATACAAACTGAGTGTGTAAAGGGTTCAGTAGAGCTGGCTATGGATGAGTATAAGAGAGGAGAGCCAGGGCCAAGCTGAGAGAGCCAGAGCCAGAGAGAGTCATAGTTAATACTCAGAGCAGATCATTCAGTGATTTAAAGCATTTTTAGCCCTTGCATACTTAGCTTGCAAATTTAGTTGAGTGTAAAGCTTAAGTACTTGGTCATTTTAAGCTTTCATACTTAGACACCAGTCCTCTGATGTCAATCAGCATTACCACTGCAAAAAACCAGTAGAATCCGACTTGGCTTGGAACCATCAGGCTGGTGCAGTTTAATATAGCCAAGACACCTCAGTTTTCTTTATCCTCTTAATCTTTGTCATTCACTTTTGTCATTGTCTTCTCCTCCCTCCTCCCATTTTACTTTTTCTTTAAACCTGCAAATTCTCATGGGTGCTTCCACATAGGAAAATTCACCAAAATATTTCCTCATCTCTAAAAGGTACCCTGTCAGAGTTGAAAGTTGAGATGATTAAAAGGGGGTGGGAGAGAAGAATGTAGCTGTTTTTCCATGTTTTTGAAAGGGAGTTCATAAGATAATCTGTCCATACATCAAGGTTATATGATTTCCCTTTCTGTGTAGAAACTCCCTGTCTCACAGCAATTACAGATGATAAGGAATCTAGTAAGACAAAGAAAGGTTGGGTACCATGGATGTGAGAAAGTGGCAACACATTGAAGCTTCCAAACAAAGTTAGATCCTGCTGGCTTTATACAATCATCATACCCCGCCCCGCCCCCCCCCCCCCCCCCCCCCCCCCCCCCCCGCCCCTTTGTAAGAGAGTTACCTGAGGTTTGGAAAGATTATGGGACTTGTCCATGGTCAGGTGAGATTTGAACCCACATTTTCCAGGACCTGCATTCTAAAACCTATACCTCACTGCTTCTCACGTAAGAATAATATGAGAAATAAGTTTTTTTTAAATAAACATTTAAAAGCCACAGGAAACACTTCTATGGATTAGGAACTGAAAGACTTATGAATGAATGAATAAGGAAGGAATTAAACATCTATTAAGTACCTACTATGCATCAGGTACTGGGCTAAGCACATTTTACAAATATCTTATTTGATCCTCATAACAGCCCTGGGAGATTGGCTCTGTTATTATCCTCATTTTACAGCTGAGGAAACTGAAGAAGATAGAGATTAAAAGTAAATTGCCTGAGAATGGATTTGAACTCAGGTCTTTCTGATTCCATGACTGGCACTCTACCATGCTACCTAGCTGCTTCAGCATAAAGAATAAAAACTTACTATTAGCTTAAAGAAGCTTACGAAATATAGAGCATTGTGTTAAGTGCTGGGGACACAAATAGAAAAAAAAGACAACCCTGTTCTGGAGGGGTTCCCATTCTAATGCAGGAGACTACACATATGGAAGATTTCATCCAGGTCAGATGGAAAGGTCCCGCAGTCCTTAGGATATAGCTGCAAAGGAAATGTGAGGGCCTCTTCCTTCATGTCATTTCTACTGATAAACCCATATCAGTTTTCTGATGCTGAACTAGACAAGGACTTGGGTAGTAAGATTTTTTTTTTTCTGAGTTTTTAGTAGCTTTGGCTGTAGCGCCTGCCAGAGCCATTGCCAGGCTAATCTCCACAGGGGCTATCCCATGATAACGGCAAAGGGCACTGACCCGGAGGCATTGCTTTCCCAAGGCATTGAGTTTAGGGTCCTCAGTCGCCTCCATCAGGACTTGAAGGAGTATGGTGGTCAAAGTGGCAATGGCAATTTGATTTGCCTGATATATGCTACCTCCTGTCTTTCCCTCAAGGTGTCTTACTTCTTCAGCTAGACTGACTTGTCTGCCTTGGTGTTGGCAGTTGGTTGGCAATTATTGGTGATATCTGGCCCCTTTTCCACCAGAGTTGCTTCCTTGGATGATGGCTTTGAGGTCTAGGCAAGAAAGAAGAATTGGTCATCCTGGGGCAGGGGTGTCATGTTGACACTCCTGAGATTTGTAATTATCTGCGTATTGGTGGCAGTTGGTCAGCGGCACTGGTGGTGCCGAGAAAGTTGCACCATTTTCTGTAATAATTTTTCCCTCCCCCTTCCCCCGGCCAATGGCTATGTGGGCAGGTCTACATTACAGATCCTCTTCTAACAAAGACCATCTTAATTCTTTTGAGATGCTGTCTGTCTCACAGAAGCATAGTAAAGAATTTGAAGCCTATAAAGATGCCTTAATTAATAGTGGTTTGCTTCCCAGGGTAATTCTGAAGAACTTCCTATAACCTCAGTCTTGTCAGTGACATTGGGTTATTAGAAGCTAATATCCCATGTGATCTTATGCACCATGGGACAATTACAAAGACAGTAGGAGATGGACAAAGCCCCCAGGAGATGGACAAAACTGAATAACTGAGATGTGAAAACAAGATCCTAAGTGCAAACTAAGAAAATACAGAATTGGCTTCAGTTATACAGAAGTATATACATGTGGAACAACAGGGGGGTTTAAAAAGAATGCAGAGTGGGGTGGAAAGAAAGGTTTTATGCAGGAAAGAAGTTCCAGGAAATCTTTGAAGGAGACTGTGGAGTCTACATAAAAAGAATGACATGGAATCATAGAATCGGCACCATAGTGGGAAGACAAGTGGTTCTCAAGTCATGGGCACAGGGGTTCAAATGCCATGTCTGATACATAATGCCTGTGTGACCCGGGCAAATTATTTGACTTCTCTGAGCCTTTTTTTTAACCTGTAGAAAGGATGGACCAGATGGTCTCTGAATTCAGTATCAGATATAGAACTATGATTATAGGAGGCATAGCTTAGAGTTCAAATTTATCCAACTTTTTTTTTAAATTACAGAGCTGATGAAAGGCAAAATCCATTTGAATTTGAGGTCACATCACTTAAACCAACTTTCCTCCCAATATTTCTCTCCTGAATCAAGCTATCTGACCCAATTTCTAAGGAAATGACCAGGAACTTAGTGGATAGCACCAGCTCCCTGTGATATAGTGATAAGAGACTGGGATCTTCATAATTACTCTCGGAGGGGGTACAAAACTAGATAAGACTCTGGACCTGTCCTCAATGAGCCTATGGTTGAGAGGGCTGAAAATTAATCTAGGAGCATCCCTTTTCACTTCCAACCCAGAATCTTCTCATGGGAAGATTCTAACTAACTCCTAAGTCCAACCCCCAAATCTGAGGTCACCATTACTATAGTCTGACCTTTCTCAACATCTGCTTGTTCCACTGCCCTTTTAGCTGCTTTTCTCTAACTCAATTCTGACTGGTCTGCTCAGGTGAGAAAGAGATCTTCTCTGGTCAGAAAGCTCAGGTAGATTATTAGTGCAGTAGAAAGAGCCCTGAATGTGGAATCAAAAGAACTATGTCAAAATTCTGGCTCTTCTACGTATTACCTGTGTGACCTTGGGCAAACGGCTTACTTCCTCTGGGTTATATTTTTCTAATCTGTTAGATGAATGTATTAGATCCAATGATCTTTGAGGTCTGTTTGTAGCTCTAAACCTAGTGTTCTATGATCCTCATCTCCAGGAAGCGTTCCTTGATTATTCAACTGTATCTTATTCAATTTCATTAAATAGACTTATTTATTATTTAAATTATTTATTTAAGTATTTGTAGAAGCAAGCACCCTGCCATACACAGGCCTGTGGCACAGGTTCTTAGAGCTGCTTTTCTAAAAGGAGAGTAACTTTTGAGGGTTCAACAATCTTCTTTAATTACATTCACCAGCAGAGAAAATACAAACAGAGAAATAGAGACCAACAGACAGGGCTTCTAACTGTCTGAACATAAGCAAGACATACATCAGAGATCAAGAGACAGATCCAGCTGTCTGACTGTTACATACACACATAGTTACCAGAGAGAGAAGCAGCAACATTTGAGTTTCCAAAGAGGTTGGCACACTAAATCTTCTTACAAAGAGTAAGCTCCCAAAGCAAAACCTCACCTCAGAACATATATACACTTTTCAGAGCTGGAGGGCATCATGACCCCACCCAGTGACTCCTTAATTAACAAAAAGTGTGGGCCTTCCTACAGAATAAGCCTCCCCTAATCAAACTTCCCTTAATGAACTTCACCTGAGGTCTATTAATGGGGGAGTAGATCTTTAACTCACATTACATTTAAATTATTTAAATTTATTTAAATTCATTAAATATACTTCCATTCCTGTGGTTTTCTTAACTCATCAGTACTGTCTCAGTTTTCTACTCATTTGATCTGGAAATTGTTCTCCTCCTTTATGTGAATCAAACTTTAAGGGTAAAAATGTATATGGATATTTATTATTCATAAAACATCTTTTTCTAGGATCATTAACCGAGATGGAAGAGCACAAGTCTGGCTCCTGTAACTGTACTCTGAGTCCAGGACCAAGTAGAACTGCTATCCTGGTGGGGCAGAGATGGAGGATGGGGGGTAAGACAGATAACCCATTCCCCCTTTGCTTCTCCTCTGCTACATTTTAGTTCAGGGGAAGGAGGGGAAAAACATTTCTTAAGCACCAGTTATATGCCAGGCACTGTCTTAAACACTTTACAAACATTATTTTCTTTTATTCTCACAGCCCCTCTGAGGTAGGTGCTATTATGATTCCCATTTTACAATTAAGAAAACAGAGGCAGATATCAAATGGCTCCATCAGGTTCATACAGTTACTATCTGAGGTAGGATTTGAACTCAAGTCTTCCTGACTCCAAGATGAATACTCTATTTCCTTTGCCACCTGGCTGCTCCATGAGGGGATGCATACATGACTGGAATGGGATAAATGAATGTAGATAGTTTATCCTTGTTTGGGACTGAAAGTGTGGCATGGTTTTCAGCAGAAAATGGTAACATTTAAAAGGCATCAAGTGGTGGAACTTTTTAAAGCTGTTTTTAAGAATGTCAATGTGATAATGCGGTGGAATGGAAACAAAGTGACATGATCCAAGTTACTTGAGGAAGATTATTCCTGCTTCCCAGGAATGACTAGAAATGAAGGCTAGCAAGGAAATTATTGCAATGGTCCAGAAAATTGGTTATAACTATAGGACACAGCGAAGAAGGGAGGAATTATCTAGAAAATACTGCAGAGGAGATTCTACATGAATTCCTAATGAATTTGACACGGCTTTTTGATGTTTGATTCTATCTCTATAAAACAGGATAGGTTAATTTCTCCCTCTAAGAACATCATTTTGGGAGATCTGGCTGTAGTTGAAGCTAACTACCACTAGATGGAAATATTGTTTTTATTACACCGCAGAATTCTGTTTCTTAGGCACTGGTTCTTAATATGACCACTATCTGTAAAAGGCAGCAAATTTTGCTTCTTCATATAAAATTGCTCATAATTTAAAAAACATCACCATTAATTTCGTGGTCAAATATCTCTAATTACGTAGAAATAGTATAAAGAATAAAATATCAAATAATCAATAAGTTTTGAACTTTTGATGTGCTTTCTATCTTCAAAAGAGACTTTGGATCTTTAATCTTAGTTCCAGAGTGCAAGCATGATGGAGATGACATCCTAGAGATTATTTAGTTGAATTCTTTTACTTTGTAGATCTTATTTTTTTTAATCACCTTAGTGATCTTTGAGCCCAAGGTACAGCCTTTTCTTTAAGATCTGTAACCTCTGGAAGAATGTGTGCTGTAGGTTTGCTTTGTTCTTTGTCCCAGCTTCAAAACATTACATTGAAGCTTTTTTTTTTTTTTTTTTACTTTTTCTTGTCAGCACTTCCCAATGACATCCCTCTCCCTATCCCCACCCCCCACAAGCAAAAATAATCCCAAAAGAATACTGTCTTTTTGCCTCTCTCATACAAATTAAATTGGAGATCCTCTCAGAGGAATGGTTTTAGATTAAGGAAGACTGGAAAAGGCTGGTTGGAGAAGGTGAAACTTTAACTGACATTTGAAGGAAGTCAGAGAGCACAGGAGGTAGAAATAAGAGAGAGTTGCAGGCATTGGAGACATCCAGGGAAAATTCCACAAAATATAAATTCCTTGAGATCAGGGATTATTTAAATTTTGCCTCCCCCCCCCCACCTCTTGCCCCTACCATGAAATTGTTAATAACACATAATAGTTACTTGATAAAGTCTGTGGACTGATTGTTACAAAATAGAACTAAGAAAAACAAACTAAAACATTGTGTCTGATAATTCATGTCTCAGTCTATCCTTATATAGTTTTTTACTTCACCTAAGAGTGAAGACATTCAGTCTTCTCAAGTCAAGAATTGTCACATCATAGTGACTTCATAGATGAGATTTCTGGCAATCTTTCCCTGTCTGTCTGCTTTAGACAGCGAGGTGTGTTGCTTCCAGTAGGACAATGAGTTTAGCCAATACATTTAGCTGTGCTTAATTGTGTTAATATCTGTTTTGGTAAGAGATGCTGTTAAAACTGTAATATTCTCTGTATGCCTGCTTTACTCTTGTTTTTTGCTTCCATGACTCTGAAGGAGACTGGATTAAAGGAAGAAATGTGGATCTTATTGATCACTTTTGCAACATAGAGAGTCATAGATTTTGAGCTGGAAGGGACCTTAGGGCCATCTAGCCTAACCCATCATCTTATAGATCAAGAAACTGAGTTCCATGAAGTTTAAGTCACTTCTCTGAGTGACTGTCCAGGTCACCAATTTTCCTCAACTCCACTCCAGGTTTCTTGCTGATTGTCATGTTAAAATATTGTTTGGATAATAATATTTAGACAAGTATCAGGTAGGCAAGATCTCTCAGGTAGTTGTCATCAGAGGAGGGAGCTGAATGCAGATCTTCTAATGCTAGAGTTAGTGTTCTATCAGCTACCACAGGTTCCCCAAGTGAGTGATACCTCCCCCTCAAGAGGGACAGTAATAGCCTTGGGTGCAATTGAGAGTCATTGAATAAAAATAAGGGAGTGGTGGAAGCATAAGGAAAGAAGATAAGAAAAATTTGAAAAACCATTTGTACATGTTTCATCTGTTGTGTAACAGAGTTAGTCACAGTGATTATATTATTTTTCAAATAAGCACACGAAAAGCTAATTACAACTGATCAATGGTTAAATCTGCTGAGAGATCTTAACAAGCAAGTGTTGGCAGGTGAGTGTGTCATGCACTGTTGAAAAGTCCAGCATGCATTGGCAGGAATACATGTGTGTAATGATATGTTTACAATGTGATATTATACAGTTATATTACGCAATATTGCATCATCAAAATGTCAATGCAGGAAAACCCACACATTTACAATAAATTATTACATTTAAAATGCATCATTTAAAAAATATGTATTTTTGAAATGATGCAAATAAAAAAAATACTGTAGAAGGTTAAAGAAAGCAGATTTCTAGGGTGTGGAGTAATTTTTTTTTAAAGGGGGTGGTAGACCAAATAAGTTTGGGAACACCTGTGTACTATGGTTCTTTCTATGATTATAAGAAGTATGGAGTTCCTCCTATTACCACTATTCTTCTGTATAACTCAGACCAATTTCCAAGAACAATAGGGATTAATTTAATTCTGCAAACATTTATTAAGCTGTAGTTAGAATAACAAATGACATTTCTCTAGTGCTTTAAGGATTGTACATTGTGTCACCTGCATTTTCTCCTACGATCCTTCTAATGCCTCAACCTAATATGGAGGTGACCCTGGCCTCCTGAAGGCTATGCCAGCCAGCATCTTGTGAGCTCTAGAACTTGGCACTAAGCTTCAGAAGTTTTGACTTGAGATACAACAATTGACTGTAGAAGTATTTGTTTGGGGAGAAGCCCAAGTTCTGAGAGGTCCATTAGCACTTAGCTGGGCACAAGGTGAACAGTTTTTTGATCACAGCAATTCATGAAGGTCGTCCATTAAGGTATGTACACTTCATCAATAAAAGGAATAGCAACAGCATGAAAATCATAGTTTTTTGTAATATTAAAACATAAATAATTACTAATATTCACTGTACTAGTCTTTGGTGACCTACAGATTTTAAGAAAAGAAACATAATTCCTTTGCTTTTGTTAGGTGACTTTGACTGTAAGCTACCTGACTATAATTAAAATCATGTTTTACAAGCATTGTATGTATAATAAATATATGCATGTAGGTACATGTATGCATACCTGCAGGTAATATGTATCATATCCAAGGAAAGATTTGATTCTGGAATTTGCTGGTTCCAATATATTCTATGACATTTTAATAGTCTATAGATATGTGTATGTGTGTACACATACATTGAGATAGATGCAGAAATATTGATAAATACATAAAGTGATTTCTTCACAGATAGTCAAAGGAAAAAGAGGTCATGGGCCTAAGATTAAGGGTAATGGTGTTTCTTGACTCTGTTGGATAATTTGAAGACTGATGATGTGAGGGAAGCCAGAAATTTGCTGTATTATCTTCAAGTATTTCAGACGTTGATTTAATATTTTACCTTGAAAATGTAGATCAAATCACTGCAGGGTTATGAAGGGAAATTGCTCTATATTAATCATTCCCTTACCCAACAGGGAAAGCTATGTGCTTTATCCTTAAGTTTTCTACCATCCAGTGAGCCGATTTTTGGTCTAGGCTTTAGCTCTTTTCTCTTTAGACAAAATAAAGACATACTACTAATTACCATTAAATATCAGGAATGAATAGCCTCTGCATGCTGCTGGCTTAGCATTAGTGTTTATTTCTTAATAAGACTTCATTAGAGATAGAAACATTTTTTTCTTTGCTGCCAAATATTGATTGAACTCTGATAAACTCACTGCAGGGAGTGCATTTTCTTTTTTATCTTTGTTCTTCCCCAGTATGTAATCTTGTCTTTTGAAATGGTTGCAATCAGAAGAAATTGCACAATGGGAGGGAAATGAAATGATTTCAGTCTTTATGGGCATTTTTAGTTCTTTTTCATAATAGGCACCTCTCCCTGGAAACTGAAAATACCTAAAAGATCAGTTCTCTAAACATTACTATCCAGACTACATTTTAAAGTCACAAGTAGCAAGAGACCTGGAGTGAAACTGAGGAAAACTGACAATTCAAGCAGGTGCCTTGAGGCTTGCCTTTATGAGGACTCTGTGTCAAGGCTTTGAGAGATTTCCAAGATCCCATAACCACAGTTCTATTTGAATATACTTCCTAGAACTTAGCTTCTCTTATCATTCCTGTCACTGAGATCATAACGACTATGGTCCTCTAAGAGGTTTAATTGGATATTTGTAACTACATCTCCCAGAAGATTATATATGAACTCCCAAGATAAGATGGCTCATGGGAAATTTCAAAAAGGTCTGGAGGAAGTCTTGTGAAAAACAAAAAAGAGCCTCTTGGGATGGAAGCATAAGATCATAGAAACCCTGGGTGATGTCTAGTGAAAGATCATTTTCTAAACTGAAACTGATCACAAATTTTATTTAGACAGACAAGTATGAGCCACTGTTGTCCCAGAAGTCTTATTATAATAAGAATTGATATAGATGTGCTTCTCAATCTTGTCTGTTATTGTTGTTTAATAATGGCCAACCAAAAGGTTCAATACCATTAAATTCAACAAACATCCAGTAAGCACCTATAATATGCAAGCTACTGTGCTAGTTACTGAGGTTATAAAGAAAAAAAGGAAAGATTCCCTAGCTTCAAGAGTTTTTTTTCTCTTGTACATGGGAATCCAAATAAGATAATCCAATGTAGTTTGAGGAGACAGCACTAACAACCAGGAGAAAAGGTGAGACTTCCCATGATATAGTGCCTGAACTGAACTTTGAAGAGGAAAAAGTGAGGAAGGGGAATGTGTTCTAGTCATGGAGGACCTGGGACCTAGTTTGGTTGGAATATAATGTGTATTAAAGGGAGTAATGTTAACCTGATTTATAAAGGGAGGTGAAAGCCAAATCTTAGAAGCCTTTAAATGCAAGACTGAGACATTTGCATTTTGTCCTAGAAGCAACATCCAGTCACTGAAGATTTTCAAGCCAGGTAATGACATGGTTAGACCTCTGCATCGAGGTACGTGCAATCCAGGTAACAGATTGAAGTAGGGAGAGACTGGAACCAGAGAGACCTTAGGAAACAATAGTCTACCAGGGGTGGGGAACCTGCGGCCTGGAGACCGCAGGTGGCCTTTTAGGTCCTCAAATGTGGTCCTTTGAATCCTTGGGATTTGTTCTGTCAATTTGGATTCAAAGGACTGCAGTTGAGTATCTAGAGGGTCGCCTGTGGCCTCGAGGTCGCAGGCTCCCCAGCTCTCGAAGCAGTAGGTAGTGAGGGTCTAAAGTAGGTTAAGTGGACTTGTGAGTAGAGAGAAGGGAAAAAAAACAGGAGGAATGTTCCAAACATAAAATCAACAAAACTTGGCAATTCATTAAATATACAGAGTGAGAGGAGAGACCCAATTACAGCTCCAAGGTTGGGATCCTTAGGTGCCTAGAAGGCCTAAAGGGTCACACAGGATCACAGTTTTAGAATTAAAAGGGTTTTCCTGGTCATCCAGTCCTACCATCTCACTCTATGGAAATGAGGAAACCAAACCTCAGAGAACTGCCTTGTCCAAGGTCACTCAAGTAGCAAATCAAAGAGATGGGATTTTCACAATTTTACTCTAAATTCAGTGCTTTTTCCAAGGTCCTAGGGTGCCATTTGATGGTGCAATTGTGCCACCAAAGTAAAGATGTGATTGCAACATCTTTAACATAATTGGGCAAGTTTGGAAGGAGATACAGTTGGTTTGGTTTTGTTTTTGTTTATTTGTGGCAGGGAAGTTTGAAAAGAAAATGGGGTTTAGTTTGAACATATTGAGCTTGAAATGTCCACAAGACCTCTTCCAGATGGAGATATCTAGTAGGGAATTGGTGATGTGGGAAGATATTAGGGCTTCTGGGAGAAGATAAGGACTTGATTTATTGGTTTGAGAATCACTTACATAGAGATAGCAATTACATCCATGGGATCATATGTGAGGTCAAGAGAGAGGGAATAAAGAGAGAAGAGAAGATGGCTCAGGAAAGAGACTCATGGGATGCCATATCCTTACTTGGGGGAAGGACTATCTTTGTCAGAGCAAGTGACTTTCGTTTAGTCTAGGCAACATTCTGTCTTATACTGTCTGCAACTCAACCTTTGGTTTTTCAATAACGGGATAAATGAACACATTCTGGTCCTTTTGACTCTCATCATGATCTGCTATCCAAAATTTTCCTAAAGCATCAATAAATCTCTAGGAAGTACCAAATCCTGGTTGGGATTGGAAATGAGGAGAGTGGGGCACAAAAAACTCATTTTTTTTTTTGTTGGTAATCTTGTCCTCTTCACTCAGCCCTTGTGCCCCTTTACACAAATATATTTATAAGTATATTTAGATTTAGGTGTTGTACATGTGTATGGATCTCTCCATATATTATATAGCACATATCTATAGATCCTCATACATACATATATACAGCCATGGTTCAGAAAGGCACCACGGAACAGTGAATGGAATTGACCTTGCAGTCAGGAAGAACTGTATTGAAATATTATCTCTGGCACAAACTGAGTTGCATAACTCTTGACAAGTCACTTAGGTCTTGTCCCAGACAACTTTCTGATGATAAGTTGCAGAATAGTTGCTGATCTGTGTTGGTAGAAGGAATTTCCTTAGTGGGGGTTGTCTAAACTGATAACAATCATAGTCCCTTCCCCCACCCACACCCCAACATATGGCAGGCATATGTATGTGCATATACTGTAGTTTTTCCTTACACACACACGTACACACACACATTCCCCCTAAAACAGACTACAGTGTTCCTTTTCTTGCCACCATGGGACATACTGTCAGAATAATTTCATTTAGATGGAAAGAAGATATAATCCAGAGCCCACTTTCCATTTGGCAGGATGAGTTCAGGAAGTTACTCTGCTAATTGCATAAACAGAGAAATGTATTTGTGTTTCATTTTATTGGACATTTCTATTTATGCAATAAAGCCACTAAGGACCAGATCCAGTTTTTAGGGTCGTCCTGTCAATGGTACGGTAGCAAAAGTTCCTGAATATCCAAACGCTGGAGAAGGCTGAGGAAATGATTGATGTTTGGGCTGTTTACACATCTCTTGCCTTCAAACACTGTGTTCACGCTCAAAGCAGACTCTAAACTGGGTGGACTACCACACTGTCAAGATTTGTCTCGTCAATTTTGTAGTAACTTTTTAAAATAATGCTATCACTATATCTATTTTATCAGTAGCGTCACAAATATTTGGTTGACTTATTACCAAACATCCAGATATTTAGAAATACCAGGTAATTAACTGAGTGTTTGGAATTATATTGACGTAACTTCTCTGTATGTGCCAGCTAACCGTAAAATAAGCTACATAACTTGTCCTCATAGAACTCAGATCACTCATCAAACCATACCAAAAGAATGAATTATGTAACCATGGACTAGCAAAATATGCAGACTATGCTGAGGCCCAGTGCAAAGCCCTGGTTAAACACTGGAAACATCTTGTATCATTCCAAGGGAAATCATCCAAGCTACCTTTCTGACTATAATTGGATATATGCATGCAAGGGTACCAGGCATAACTATCTGGAAGGGCAATTTTGGACCCATGCCCAACCAACCACATGGACTTTCAAGTGAGAGGGATATTTTAAAGAACACTTATCTCAGTCCATTGTGTTGTATCCATATATTGTTTTTTTAAAACTGAATATCTTACTGCCTGGGTCAAAATTCATCTTAAAACATTCCAATGGGCACTGTGGCCACTTAATATAGAACTTCCTGAGACACTGAAATACAGGTGGCCAGGAAATAAAAGGGAGATGTGTGCATAGGCTTTTTAGAGAACTGGGGGCTAGAGCTGAAGTAAACTGTTATAAAGGCTGGTAGATAGCATGATGGTAAGTGAAGTGTCAGTAGGTGTTTGTCCCAGACTACACTGGGATGGGAGCTTGATCCAAATGACTAAGAACACATTACTTAGTGCAGGGAGTCAATCTTTTTATAAGTAGTCCTTTTGGAAGTCCAGTGAAGTTTATAGACTCCTTCATGGAATAGTGTTTTTAAATGCTCCAAATAAAATATATAGGATTACAAAGGAAAAAATTATATTGAAATGCAGTTTTCAAAATATATTTAAGAAGAATTCACAAGTCAAGATGATTGAATACAGGCCCAGACCCCATTGAACTCTCAATATTCAACTTCAAACAACTCTAAGTTCCTCAAGTCAAATTTTGGAGCAGCAGAGTTAAAAAACAGATCAGAGGGAATGATTTTTCAAGCTAAAGACAGTTTAGGAGGTCCACAGAAGAGGTCTGTAACACCAGGATGGTCATAGTCCCAGACTGTGGCAGGGACATTAGTGCTGGGTCTTACAAGTGGTCACCAGAGCAGCAGCAGCTTCAGGAGCTCTCATTCCAGAGATGGTAGGGAGTTGGGCAAATGATCAGAAAGGGATTGCAGGAGACTCTTTGCTGGCACTGGGTATAGCTGGTGCTGATTGGTGCCTCTATTGCCCATAATAAGTTCTGGGTCACAGTTCCATGATGGAGAGGAACCCTTGGTGATTAGTCACAAGGGAGCAAGGGCTGCAATCACAGTTTCAGGGCCAAGAGGAGCACTAACACTTGCACTTCAGGGAAGGAGGGGCTCTTTTGAGTAAAGACCAGAGTACACAATATATCAGAGACCACCCCTCTCCCAGGATACTACCACCTTGGAAGCATTGGAAACTTACAGACCCTTAGAACTATCTCTGAAAACAGCAGCACAAAAAACCTGAGGCTTGGCATAATGCCTTTCCAACCCCACATAAATGGGGCCCAACTTTGACATAAAGTTCAAAGTAAAGACATGCAGGAAGGGAAAATGAGCAAACAACAACAAAAAAGAACTTGAATATAAAAACCTACTATAATGGCAGGGAAGACCAGGACATAAGCTTAGAAGAAGACAACAATGTGAAAACATCTAGAAGCATAGCCTCAAAGAAAAATACTATTTGACCCTAAAGCCAGCAAGAATTCCTGAGTAAAAGAAAGTAATAAGAATAGTAGAGGGAAATCTGGAAGAAGAAATGAAAAAAATATACAAGACAATTATGAAAAGAGAATTAATAGCTAGATAAAAGAGGCACAAGAAATACAGAAGAAAATATCACCTTAAAAGTAGAATTGACAATGGCTAAAAAAAAAAGGCAAAAAAATTCACTAAAGTAAAGAGTTCCTTTAAAAGCAGAATAGGCCAAATGAAAAAAGAGGTTCAAAAGCTCAATCAAGAAAATAATTCCTTAAAAATTAGAATTGGGCAAGTGAAAGCTAATGATTCCATGAGACTTAACAAGGCAAAATAAAAAGAATGACAAAAAAAAAAAAAAAGAAAATGTGAAATACCTCATTCCAAACAGTCCTGGAAAAATATGTTGAGGAGAAATAACTTAAGAATTTTTGGACTACCTGAAAGCTATTATCAAAAAAAGAACCTATAACATGACAAAACAGGAAAATGATACACATCGGAGAAGATGTAGGAGAGTTGGAATACTAATTCATGGTTGGTGCAACTGTGAGCTAATCTAATCATTCTGGAGAGCAATTTGGAAGTATGCCCAAAAGGCTATAAAAATGTGCATACTCTTTGACCCAGCAATGCCACTTCTAGGGCTATATTCCAAAGAGATCATAAAAATAGGAAAAGGACCCACATGTACAAAAATATTTATAGCAACTCTCTTTGTGGTGGCCAAAAACTGCAAATTGGGGAATGGCTGAAGAAGTTGTGGTACACAAATATAACAGAATACTACAGTGCTATAAGAAATGATGAACAAGAGGACTTCAGAAAAACCTGGAAAGATCTACATTAATTGATTCTGAGTGAGCAGAACTAGGAGAACATTATACACAGTGAGAGCCACAGTGTACGAGGACTGTATCTGATAGACAACCCTTCACAGCAATGCAAGGATCTAAAACATTCCCAAAGGATTCTTGATGCAAAATGCCATCCACATTCAGTGAAAGAACTATAGAGTTGCAACAAAGAATGAAGCAGACAATTTTCTCTTTGGCTATGTTTTGTTTTCTTTTTTCTCATGGTTTCTGTCATCCGTTTTAATTTTCCTATGCAACATAACTAGTGTGAAAATGTGTTTAATAAGAATGCATGTGTAGAACCTATCAAAGATTGGATGCCATCATAGGGAGGGAAGGGGGAAGGAAAGAGAGAAAATTTAAAACTTATGGAAGTGATTGTTAAACAAATTAATTATTTTTTAAAAATAGTCTAGACATCGTATTTCAAGGAATAGTAAAAGAAAACTGCCCTGATAGTTTAGATACAGAGAGTAAAATAGAAATCCAAAGGATCTACTACCTACTAAATCCATTACCTACTAAAAGAGATCTCAAAGTGAAGACTGTAAGAAATATTATGGTCCAATTTCAGAGCTCCCAGGTCAAGGAGGAAATATTGCAAACATATATAAAAGAAACAATTGAAATCATCATGTAGCCACAGTCAGAATCACATAGGGTATAGCATTCTGGTGGGCAAAGGAACTAGGATTACAACGAAAAATCATCTACCCAGAAAAACGGAACATAATCCTTTGGGGAAAAAATTGATATTTAATGAAAGAGAGAACTTCCAAACATTTCTGATGAAAAGACCAGAGCTAAGTGGAAATTTTGACATTCAAACAGAAGACTCAAGGGAAGCACAAAAAGGTTAACATGAGTCATCCCAAGGGACTCAATAGAGTTAAACTGTTCATATTCCTGTATGGGAAGTTGATACTTGTATCTCCAAAGAAGTTTATTAGGGCAGTTAGAAGGAGTCTACATAGACAGAGGGCATGGTTGTGAGTTGATTATATCAGGGTGATCTAAAAAAATGAAGGGGTGAGAAAGAGGGATGTGCTGGGAGAAGGGAGAGCTAAACTAAGGCAATTTTCTCACATGAAGGAGAGTTTTTACAGTGGAGGAGGAAATGGGAGGCAGGCAAAGTTGGAACTTCTCTCTCATTGCAATCCATTCAAAGAGGGAAGAATGTACATCCACACTCAGTTAGATATAGAAATCAATCTAACTCAACAGAGAAATAAGAAGGAAAGGGGATAAGAGATATTGGGGTGGGGAGTATGGAAGAGAGTGACTTAGGAGAGCAGTGGTTAGAAGTAAGATAGACTTTTAAAGAGGGAGAAGATAAAGAGAGAAGAAGGAAGAGAAGAAAAAGAGATGGGGGCAATGAATAGTTAGTGATCATATCTGTGAATGTGAATGGGATGAGCCAACCCAGAGAACAAAAGATTTAGCAGAATGGTTTGAAAACCAGAATGTAACAATACACTGTATATGAGACACACTTGGGACAGAAAGACACACACAGAGTTCAAATGAGGGATTGGAGCAGGGTCTATTATGTTCCAGCCGAAGTAAAGAGGGCAGGGCTGGCAATCAAGATCTCAGACAAAGCAAAAGCAAAATTAGATCTGATTGAAAGAGGCAATCAGGGAAACTACATTTTGCTAAAAGGTACCATAGACAATGAAGTAATATTTTAAAAAATGGCGAACTTCTCTGAAAAAGGTCTAATTTCTCAAAAATATAGAGAACTGAGTCAAATTATAAAAATAAGAGACATTCCCCAATTGATAAATGGTCAAAGGATATAAATAGTCAGTTTTTAGAAGATGAAATCAAAACTATCTATAGTCATAAGAAAAAATGCTCGAAATTATCATTGATTAGAGAAAAGCAAATTAAAACAACTCTGAAGTGCCACCTCACACCTATCAGTAATAATAAATAGTGGAGGGGAGAAGGGAAAATAGCTAAATCAATGAACTGTTGGTAGAATACTCTGGAGAAGAACTTGGAGCTTTGGCCAAAGGGCTATAAAACCTTTGATCCAGTAATATCACTACTAGATCTTTACCCCAAAGAGATCAAATAAAAAGAAAAAGGACTTATAGATACAAAAATATTTATAGAAGTCCTTTCTGTGGTGGCAAAGAATTGGAAAATGTGGGAATGCTCATGAACTGGGGAATGTATGAATAAGTTGTGACGTATGATTGTGAGGGAGTACTATTGTGCTCTAAGAAATGATGAGAAGAGTGGTTTCAGAAAAAAAAAAAAACAAAACACCACCACCACAACAACATGGCAAGTCCTATATGAACTGATGAAAAGAGAAGTGAGCAGAACATGGAGATCATTGTGCACAGTAACAGCTATGTTGTAATGATGATCAGCTGTAAAAGGCTTGGACATCTGATCAATACAGTGATCCAAGACAATTCCAAAGAACTCATGATGAAAAAATGCTATCCACCTGCAGGGAGAGAATTGATGTACTCAGCACAAATTGAAGTATAATTTTCTTGCTCTTTTTCTTGGTGATTTGGCTAACATGGAAATACATTTTGCATGATTTCACATGTATAATTGATATTATATTGTTTGCTTTCTCAGTGGTTTGGGGATTGATTGTAGGGAGGAAGAGAATCTGGAAGGCAAAAAAACATTACAAGACTATTTGAAAATCTACCCAGTATTCATCCTTGCAAGGCGAATGATCTCTTCTAAGAAGAGGAGATAAGTAGACTTGGTTTTACACTCTACCCTTTTATAAGTTCCATAGGCTTGTTGGAAAGTTTGTATCGATGCCATGACTTCATTTAATTTTGATTTTTTTGAAAGGATAATTTTCCTTTCCTATATGTTATGTTTGTTGCATAGGAGGAACAGGGGGGAGATGTTTCTGGTACAAATTCACAGTTATATGTCAGGAAGGAGAAGGACAAGGGAGATTTATGCAGGTTTATCAGTTGCCACTTTTCCAGATGTAACAATGAGTAGGCTTTCCATCAAAGGAAACAATAAGAACACCATCACTATTACCACCACTAGATATAATAATAATCACGATAAATATTTACACAGTACTTTAAAGTTTGCAAAACATTTTGTATATGTTTTCTTATCTGAATCTCATAAGGATACTGTGAAGTAAATTGGAGACTGAGACTCAACATACCTAAGTACTTTACTCTTGGTCACGCAGCTGGCAAGTGTCAGGTAGGAGGTCCAAACACAGATTTTCATAATTTCAAGTTCAATGCTCCATCTACTGCCTCTCAGACTTCCTTCTGTAAGGTTAGAGTAGTCATTCCAGATTCCTCTTTCCTGTTGATCTGAATTTTTGCTAATTTTTCTTATGATCGATAAACTTGATTTTGCTATCCTCATAAGAAAGCCATGAAGCTCAGATGACAGTAATGCATATGAAAACCTTTCAAAAGCATGAAGCTCTACACATATGTGAGGTCTTCTAGTTATATGTGACCTGTGGTCCAGAGCCAAAGCTTTGGGTTTACTTAGATTGGTTGCAGTCTTGGGGATGTCTCACTAATCATACTCTTAGGTCTAACTTTCCAACTGCTACTTCCTTGCTGCCTCCAGTTCACTTTCTAGGCTGTAACTCAGGGTATGAACCAGCTGTGAATCATCAACTATCAGTCATCAGTCATCTTCAATATGGTATGAAAGGAGCATCAAGTACCCAGGACAAGTCAAGTAACTCCCACTCTATCACAGAGACAGCATCAGTTCCAAAACACCTACTAATAACTGATAGTCATACGGTATTTTCAGGTTTTCAAAGTAACACACACACACATATACACGTATACATATAATTTTTTATTATGAAGTAATTTATCTCCACTTTACAAAGGAGGAGACTGAGGCTCAGAGAGATTCAATGACTTCCTCATGGGCACGCTGAGAGTGAGTGTTAGAGGTAAAGGTTTAAATATGATTCTTTCTCACTCTAAGTCTAGTATTTGTGCCTGTCAAACCAAGACCACATCAACGGGGCAATAAGGATATTACTCCTCATCATGGAGGGACCACCAAAGCCAGAACAAGGCCACCTCAGTAGGGCACCAGGGACCCCGGACAGTGCCTGAGTTTACCCAGACTATTTGTTTAAATAATTGTTTAGTATTTTAAAATTTTCCTCTCTAACACCGAAAAGTACCAAACAGAGGGACTTTGCCCACGCTATCATGAAAATGTAGGTGTTGATGAAGCTTCTTAATTGCTTCTAAATTCTTGGTAGATCATTTTTTTCCTGCTTTGCCATATTGAAAAGTGATAGCTAAGCTATATAAAATAAAACTATGCACATTTGCTTTTTGCTTTTTGTCTTCATCACTTATTTTTTAGACACCCCAAGTTTCTCTCTCATTCCTGTTTGTTTACTGTGGTTTTTTACCCAAGTGAGTGGTTGCTGCTGAGTATTTCTATATAAGGTACAGTATGCATTTATGAAGCTACTTTAGGCCCCCTTTTGCCCTATATTACATTTGGCAGATGGACCCTGGCCTTGGCAACACCTCCTAAATGATAGGAAAGTAGGTGAGTTGGGATTGGGCAGAGTTATAGATGACCCATTAACTTGGTCCTGCCCAGCAGCTAAAGTCACTGGACTGTAAAGCTATTAATTATTAAGCTCTGGGTTGTATGCAAAAAAGCTTTCCACCAGATCCTGTGAAATTATGTCAGTAAACATATGTCCTGATGTTAAGAAAGGACAAGGGTTTAATTCCTAGTGTTGTCATGAAGTGGAAGCTTTTAATAATGTTCCCAGAATTCCAAATATCCAGGACCAAAAATAAGAATTTTTTAGGCTAATAAAAAGGTAGAAGAGAACAGAGTTGGGGTGGGAGAGAGTTTCATTTAAAGTGGTATAAAGACCAGGAAAGCCATGGGAGTAAATGATCTTACCAAGGAGGAGAGGGTAGGAGGGTAGGAGAAGAAAAAAGGATAGGTACCACATGACAGCATAGAAAGAGTCCCAGACTCTGGGCTGAAAGGCCAAGAAAGTTGAATATAGGATATAAAGAGCTAAAACGTATCCTGGAGAAGTGAAATCAGGATGGCCTTTGAGTTCCAAGACAAATTGTCCAGACAATAAAGGCAGAAGAAAAAGTCCTTTTTAGAGCCATGGGAGCTAGAACAAAATGTGAGTTAGAGATGTACATTTAATCACGTATCTTTCTAAGGAATGGGAATATGTAATGTGCATTCCTCAGTAGAAAAGATGAGGTCAATGTGTTGTAGAATGTCACTGAAATTGGAAAGGAGTAAGCTATTTCAGAGCTGATGCCAGTAACCTGATCATGTATGATGGGCTAAGCTTTAGCTAGAAATGATCTCCCCAATGGAGTGTTCTTTGAGCTTTGTCCATGCGGGAAGGATGAAAAAAAAGTCCATGAAATAACAGGAGTGCAACCTGACAGGGGGCTGGAATAACTAGACTTTTCCTTAAGACCTAACTAATCAGCAAGTATTTGAGTAATCCTGTCAAGTATCTGTAATTGCCATCTACAAGTTTATCATACCCCCTCCTTGTGGCTTAGAATCTGAAGTCTCAAGCGGAAATTCTGAAAAGGGCCCTCTTGGCATTGTACACTATGCAAAACAAGCACTTCTACTTAGGAGGCATCTCCTCTTGCCTCCCACCTGTTGCTTAAGTGAGGGTTGAAGTAAAGTAGGGGCCTTTTGGGTAAGGGGCTTGCAAGAAAAACTATATGCTTCTAATCTGTAACACACTGAACTCTTTTCAGGGTCTTAAAGGGTGGGACCTGTAAGAGGTCAACTTCAATTCAACCAAGGCAATAACTGAGTGCTTTTTCTCTGGAATAAAGAAAAAGTGGGGTTAAATGTTTGTTTAACTTCATTGTTAACAATATCTATTTTGCTTGTCCTTTTGCTATCTGTGTTTTAAATAAATAGACTTAGTGCTGAGCATTTGCGTCAGTAGGTTTTTTGTTTGTTTTTGCTTTGTTTGTTTTCCCTTCAGAGTAAATCTAGACTATGAAAGGTGCCAAAGGCTCATTGACCTACAAAAGAATTTCTTTTCTGAGGTTTCTTATACTGTGAGTTAGGGGAACAATCCTCTAACCTCTTGAGAATGAGCTGAGAAGCATACCTAATGCTTGCGGATACAGGTGTGCCTTCCTTTAAGAAAATCTAATCTTCAGTTGATGATCTCCAACTTATCTTGTATATATCTTGTTTGCATAAAGTTGTTTTTATGTGGTCTTCCTCATTAGACCATGAGCTCCTTGAGAGCAATGAATTTTTTTTTTGTTTACTTTTGCCTTTCTTTGGATCTCCAGTGTTTTGGGAATACAAAATATCTATGCACGTAGTAGGCGCTTACTAAATGATTGTTGATTCACTCCATTTCATTTTCTTCTATTTTTCATTCTTTTGGTTTTGCTTTATTGTTTCTTGATTTTTCATAAAGTCATTAGCTTCTATTTGCTCAATTCTATTTTTTTGAGAAATTATTTTCTTCAGTGAGCATTTGTACCTCCTTTTCCATTTGACCAATTCTACTTTTTAAGGAGTTGTTTTCTTCAGTGAATTTTTTCCCATTCTTTGCCTGTTTTCCCAGCCTATTTCTTGGCTTTTAACTTTTTGTTAAAGTAGGCCTCTGCTTCCAGGATGGAGGCCTCACTGTCCTAAACTTTTAAGGGTTTTGTGCAGCTGTTTTCAGAGATACTTCTAAGGGACTTGTACGTTTTCAGTTCTTCCAAGGTGATCTGATGTGAGGAGAGGTGTTTACTACTCACTTGACCTGTGCTTTGGTTGGTTAGTGACCACAAGCATTTTTTTCTGCCCTGGAACTATGAAGAGGGTCCTCGCTCCACCAGTGCTAAAAAGCTATGCTATGCTAGTGCTCCTCTCCCTGAACTAGGTTGCACTCCACTGTCATCCAGGTGTGATAGATCTTTCCTGCAGACCTTCTAAGTTGTCTTTGGCATCTGTGGGCTAGGAGGTCAGGAAACCACTACTGCTGTCAGTGATTCAGTTGCCCTGAGGCCTGCTCTGGGTTTTTTGGGACCCATTCTGTGCTGGTGCAGTCTGCAGTGGACTGTGCTCCTCTCTCACCCCAGTGCAGCAGACCTTTCCTGCCAACCTTCTAAATAGTCTTGGGCTAGAAAACTATTTCATTCTGTCTTTTTGTGGGTTCTGCCACTCTGGAATATGTTTAGAGTCATTATTTAAAGGTATTTGGTGGGGAGGGGTTTGGTGAGAGCCTAGATGAGTCCCTGCCTTTACTCTACCATCTTGAGTCCATACCCCTACTGCCTCTCTCTCTATTCCAGTGGAAAGAACTCTGACTCTAAAGAAAGAGAGTCTGATTTCAAATCCTGCCTCTTTCACCTTGCCTTGGTGATTTGGGACTAGCCACTTAAATGTTCTGAGTTTCCTCATCTGTACAATGAAGGGACAGAAAGAGATGGCTTCTGATATAATTTTAGCTCCAAATCACTAATTCTGTGATTCCCCATTCAATTGTTAAAATGGTACATTAAAGTAAGAGTTCTTTGCCTTGTCTTGTAGATCATATACCCCTTTGGCAGTCTGGTGAAAGTTATGGGCCCTTTTTCAGAATAATGTTTTTAAATGCATAAGAACAAATACAGGTAACTACAGAGGAAACAATCCTATTAAATATCAAAATATTTTCATTATAAAAATTATCAAAGTATTTTTAAAAAACAAGCTCATGAACCTCAGGTTAAAAACCCAAGCGAGAAGTTGGTGATTGATATCGTAGAAAATTTTTGTTTTGAGAAAAATTGAATTCACAGTGCTGTTCTAAGCAAGTGCTTCTAGTGTGCATTTTAAGATGATCGAATTAAAAAAAAAATCATTGCAATCAATCTAACTTTCCTAACACTATTATTCCCTCATCCACACAACAAACAGTTAATATTTGTTGCATGAGGGGATAAATGAATAAATGAATTGATGGAAAACAGAAGGCTTACTATCCTTGTTGCCCCTCTCTGCCACACAGCTGAGTCGGATTCCAGTATGTCTGGATCTTTTGCTGCAAGGCATTAAAACTGAGAACTTGAAAGTATATTTGATTTTGGTGTTCTTATATGAATGGTTATGGGAGATTCCCACCTGTTCCCATTTGAAAAATGAAACAAAACATATCTGTATATATTTACCTTGTACTTCAGATATTAATCACGATTACCTGTCTGTGACCTCCCAAACGCTGACATTCCCCAGATTAGCTAATCTTCACATTTTAAAATACAGAGAATCTAGTCCTATAGAGAAAAGATAGAGTTACAAGATACATACATTTCTTGAGCTCAGAAGTAGAAAGCTAGATGAATGGAAAAAGCACCTTTGTAGGGGGAATAACTTTCTGCTTGCAGTTGGAAGATTTGGATCTGTATCCTATTCCCAATAAGATGTAGTGTAAAGACTTTCTCTTCTCCTTTCCCTTCCCCTTTCATTTCTCCTTTCCCTTTTCCCTTCCATTTCTCTTCTCTTCCCTTCCATCCTTCCATTTCCTTCTTTTCTCTCCCTCCTTTCATCCATCCTTCCTTCCTTCCTTCCTTCCTTCCTTCCTTCCTTCCTTCCTTCCTTCCTTCCTTCCTTCCTTCCTTCCTTCCTTTCTTCCCTCCTTCCTTCCTTCCTTCCTTCCTTCCTCCCTCCCTCCCTCCCTCCCTCTTTCCTTCCTTCCTTCCTTCCTTCCTTCCTTCCTTCCTTCCTTCCTTCCTTCCTTCCTTCCTTCCTTCCTCCCTTTCTTCCTTTCTATATTACATGACATTAGTTAATTTAAATGTTAAAAATAAGATCACACATGAATCTTTTTCTGAAAGAAAGTTTCCCATAAGGGTGAGGGCCAGATGGATAGAACATCACAGGGTCATAGATTTCAAGCGAGGATGTGAGAAGGGAAACACTAAAGACAAAACACTAATTTCACCATTTTTATCCAAGGCTGGCCATTTGCGGAGCTATCTGTTTATTCTTGGCAGTGAATATTTCTGAAATGTTTCAAAACTACCAAGCCATGTGAGAGAGTTCAGACTCTGGATCCTAAAGCAGGTACTTTTGATCTCTAGAAAACTTGATTAGATTTAGAGAAATTAAGGTGCTTCTGGGGAAAAATCCTGTTGAAACACAAATTTCCAATTATGTGACATTTTCAATAGTAATTTTATAGTTAGGTTTTTTGATCATGGAGCTCATTGAAAGAAGAAAAATCAAATAGTTGTCAGGCTACTGAACAATTTTTTGTCATTATTGGATACTATTAGACAAATTTAATGGAAAGGTTAAGCATGAAAGGGAGAGTCTTATAGCTACTAAACTCAGGACAACACTATAAATAGAAAAATGAGTTTCTGTAGTCACCTAAATTGGATCATAGATCTGGAAGGGACTTATAATAGATATCACCTTGTCTGACTCTCCCATTTTACAGAGGAGGAAACTGAAGCCCAGATATGTTAAATGACTTTTTTAACGTCACCCAAATGACTGAGCAAGGATCAAACCAATAACTTCTGATTCTGAATCCAGCACTCTTTCCATTGGGACATATGTTCATTTATGATAAACACAGCTCAACATACCTCCTATCCCTTTCTCGAACATTGTAAGAATTTCAAAGAAAGAAAGGAACTGAGTGGCAATTTTAGGGCTTCAGGAAGTTATAATTATAATACAATGAATACTAAATTTGCTCAAGATCAACAGTGATAGTTGATTGTGATCAATGTCCACAATTTTTCTCCTCTGATACCTCACTGTAGAGTGAAGGTAATTTATAGTCTCAGAATTGAGACCTCAGAGGCCATAAGGTTTTACTTTTATCTGAACAAGAATACCCTCTACAAAACTACAGACAAGTGGTCATCTAGCCTTTGCTTGAACATCTGTGGTTGGTTGTTGTCCTTCTTTCCTAAAGAGGACCAAATGTTGGAGTTAAGGTGTAGTGTGCCCAATTGTGACTGATCGGACCATTATAAGCTTGGAAGGCTCTACCATAGGACAGGCATTAGTGAATGGGAATCTACTACTCTCCAGGAAGCCCATTCTGCTTCTGAAGGGAAAGTTCTGTTTTTAAGGAAGTTTTTCTTCACATCAAGCCTAAATTTGCTATACAATTTTCATCATACTGCTTTTTGGACCCAAGTAGAGCCAACCTAATCCCTCCTACATATGACGGTTCTAATGTAACTATCATATTCCACTTCCTCCCTGCAAGTCTATTCTTTTTGTTAAATACACATAGTTCCTTCTACTGAACATCATTTGAATTCATTTTGGTTGCTGGTTGCCATGCTCTGGATATTCTCCAGCTTATCAGTAGCCTGCATAAAATTTGGCATGCATGCAGAGCTGAATTCAATGCTCCATATGTATTTTGACTGGTGAGGACTGTCTTCTGGACCACAGCTTATGGCTTCCATATCATACTGTTGACTTGTATTGAACTTGAAGCTCCATACTAAAACAGCCAGATCTTTTTTAGATGTACTGCTGTCTATTCAAGTTTTCCTCATATTGAAGGATGAATTCTAAAAACCCAAATGGAGGACTTCACATTTATCACTACTCAATTTCACATAATTAGAAATTATCTAGTATCCTAGGCTGTTAAGGTCTTTGAGGATTACTCTTAACTTTGTGCCACTTGCAAATGTGATAAGCATGCCATTTATACCTTTATCCAAACTATAGATAAAAGTGTTAAATAGCATAGGGCCAAATACATCGCTGGAACTCTTTGCTAGGGACCTTTCTCCAAAGTGATATCAAATAAGTAATGACTGACTACTCTTTGGGTCTGATCATTGAGTCTATTAAGGATCCAGCTAACCTCACAAGTACCATTATCTAGCCTACATCTTTTCATCTGGACACAAGCACATGACAAATCTTGTCAAGTGCTTTGCTAAAATTTATGTAAACTAGATCTACTACCTCTAGAAATAAATAGTCTTGTCATAAAAGGAAATGAAGTCTCAATCTTTTATGACCTGTGCTTCATGAAGTCAAATTAGCTTTTTGTCATCACTATTTTTTATCTAGAAGTTAATCAAAATATTCCTTTAATAATCCTAGAATTTTGCCAGGAAAATCAAGCTTTACTCTTCCCTACTATATTTTCAAACATCAATGATGAAAGCACATTGAAAGATCACTAGTTATTTCAATAACCTGGGATATAGTCCATTTGGGCAAGCAACTTGTGCTTGCCCATCTGAAAGATTATCCAACCAATTTTTATGTTTTGCTTGAAAGGACACAAAAGAGTGTCCAGTAACATAATAAAGTTTCTACAAGCCTAGATGATTTCCAACTCTTAGGCACATACACATGAAAAAAGTGGGGATTCTGAGGGGGATTTTTTCTTCAAGTTTTCAACTCAGGGCTTAAGGCAAAGAGGAGAAAAAAATCCCAGAACAATTCTCTTAACTGCACTGATAGATTCCAATATCTTCCCCTCTCCCTATTTGATATTTTGCAATTTGTGGAAGGATAACATGAAGAAGGACGTGAAAAAAGGAGAAGGCAAATAAAGGAGAGAATGAGGGAAAGATTGTCAAGATTGTTCTGAGTTGGTGAAATCCTAAAATTTTTCCTGTTTCTTCAGAAGAGATTATAACAATTAAGTTGATTAATTTATTAATGATACCGTAAAGAGGTGGTGGTTCCCGGGTGGTTGTTTGTGTGTGTTTGGGATTGTGCTATTGTGTAAGATCAACAGGTTCCTCAGGGCTGGGCTTCTCAAGTCAATATAACATTAATGTCAGCTTTATAAAATTTCCATTGCTACTGGAAATAATACCAGTAATTGCTTATGGAAACAAAGGGCACTTTTGTGTGTGGGTATTCTTAAAATAAAAACAGATAGAGTTACAGGCCTCCAACCTGAATGCAGACTAGCTTGGTCTTAGTTTATGCCATTGGATTAAGGGTGGAGTAGACAAAATGTGACTTATGCAATTCCGTTTCCCTTTAGAACAGAGGCATGTATTCCACAGGGACTCTAGATCTTTTGTGTAATTGTCTAGCTTATGCTGGAACCTGTATCTGAAGGTGATTCATGTACATCCAGGTTTGAAAGATAAGGAACTGATTTTACATTATTATCTGAGTGCCTTCTATTGAAGGCCCTGTATTATGGTTCTTACAGGAGATCAAAGAAGGACAAGTCATGATTCCTGCTTTGACAAAGCTTAGTAGGGGAGATTAAATGGGTACACAAAGAACTATGATTCATAATATAATGTACAAGTGAAGGAAGAGAGGGAAAAAAAAGATGGCAAGAAAGACAATTGATTTCAGATGGGAAAATCAGAGAAGGCTTCTTGGAGGAGATTTGCAACCTTGAAGGATAAACAGGAGCTGTGGTAGGGATAAGGAAATTCCAAGTGGAAGCATGATTGAAATGAGAAAGCACAGGATGGTTTCAGGGAACAGTAAGTAGCTGAGTTTTCCTAGAACATAGAATGTATGAAGGAAAATCATGGAAAATAAATCTAGAATGGTGGATTGAGACAAAATCATGAGAGATTTTTATTGGCATGTGAGGGACTTTGTATTTTTATTTAATAAGCAATGGGGATCCATTGAAGACTTTGAGCATAAGGTTTATGTAATCATAATTCTACTTTAGGAACTTTTATCTAGCAGGTGTGAAGGATGGATTTAAATTGGAAGGTAATGGAGATAGGGGGAAGAATTATTGCTACAATTGCCCAGAGTTATTAAGTTCCTGAAGTCAAGTGATAATAGTGGTAATGAAGAAAAGGGTGTATATTCTTGAGCTACTGAGTAAGTAGGACATTAGGATTACAGATTTAGAGGAAAGATTTAGGAGAAATGAGGAAAAAGAGACTATGAAAGAGCTAGAAAAGTAGCCAGAATGGTAGGAGGAGAACCAAGTTACAGGAGTCTGAGGAGGAAAAAAATTTCAAGAAAGTGGAGGGGCATATTTGTGTCCAATCTACTTAAAGCACAGATGACTTCAATCTGTAAAGCCATCTGAGGCCATCCATATTTAATTGGACCTGTTTAGAATTCTTTTACCCATCAAAACTCCCAGAATCCTTTGGCAACTACCCATCAGTTTCGTTCTGAGACTAGATTGCCCTGACTTTGGGCTCCAGATCTGTGAAGTTTAGGTCATTTAAGCCAACGTCTTTTGGGGGCGAATTCACTTTGCAAAAGCCTCTATAGAGTTGCAGTTTGGTATCTAAAATAGTCTTCTTTTTCTTTTATAAGGAATAGTATTTAATGGTTGGAAATGAGTACCTCATGTGAAAAATCAATGAGGGGCAAGTGCAGTAACAAAACCAAATCAATTAAGAAGAGAGTGACTATATCTCATCCCTCGTTGGTGCTTAAGAATCCTTGCCAGTTCTTAGGAAATTGGATCTGTACTTTTACGGTTAAGCTTGTATGTTTCAAACCCATAAAAGGAAGAAAACATTTTTTTGCAGTTTTATATTCATTCACATTATTATATATTTCATATATATGTATATTTCATATATTTCACAAGAGGCATTCACAGGTCTGGGGTAGGGATGGGGAGCTTCTGTTTTCAACTCTTTTCTTTGTAAGCTCAAATCAAACAAGCAACAAGAATTTATTATGTGCTTGCTATGCACCAGGCCTAGGATTTGATACTGGAACACCAAGAGAGAAGTGATGGAGCTTTCATTAAATTGGGGAGGTATGACAGCAATGAGTACTAATATATATACATATATATATATATATGTATATATATATATATGCATACATATATATATATATACACACATGCATATAAAGTATTCAAAATACAAAGTTATTTTGGATATTTTGTATTCATTCACATTATTATTTCATAATAACATAATTAATGTGAAATGGGAGTTATGATTCAGATAGTCATTACTGTGGGGTGAGAGAAGTTTGGGGAGAAGATTAGAGACTCATAGGATCATAGAGTTGGAGCTGGAAGGAAGGCGACAAGCATTTATTAAGCTTATTATTCTGTTCCAGTTACAATGTTAAGTGCATTTTACAAATGTTTTCTTAGTTGATCTTCACAACAATCCTGGGACATAAGTGCTATTTATTATCTTGAGTTTTTAGCTGAGAAAATCAAGGCAGAAAGAAGTTAGGTGACTTTCCCAAAGTCACTTAGTAAGTATCTGAGGCAAATTGAATTCAGGTCTTCTTGATTCCAGACCCAAGGCTCTATTCACTCACCACCTCACTGCCTGGAAATGACTAATTTAGAGGCCTTCTAATTCAACTTTCTCATTTTACAGAAGGAGATACTGAGGTTCAAAGAGGCTAACTGACTTGCTCAAATTCCCCCAAGTAGTAAGTAGCAGAATCAGGACCCATGTGAGCTTTTCTGTCTTCAAATCTAGCCACTGTAGCAGAATGCCTTTAGTAATATGAGCCCATTGAAGTACAGTTATCCCTTCCACATCTCAAAGTTAGGGGCATGTTAAAAATCCATGCAAAATTTTTTGGCCCTCCCTTCACACCAGAGAAGTCTGAATTGTTATGATATTAAAAGATAAAATATGTTTATATTATAGAACACTATACATACATTTATGTATTTCTGAGTTTCTAGGGTTTTTTTCTGTGTTGACTGCTAGCCTTTGCATGTTGTCTGCAGCTTCCACAAAACTCACCCTTCTCCTAAATTCCCATTTAATTTTTTATGCTGACCCAAGATACATTGAAACCATGATAGGGAAAGTTGTGATGGGGAAAGGATAACCATACTTGATATATTTCTTCTCCCCACCTAGGAAAAAAATGAAATCAACAGAGAAGATAAAATAAAACTATAGCTTAAAGCATTAAAAAGCTGTACAGGACAAGCAGATCCATTTAGAGGCTAGAGTTCTGACTGCAGTTATGAGCCCCTCAGGGAGCCAGCATCTCATTGGGGTGCATTTTGAATGGAAACAGATTCTCACACAGAACAGATGCTATCAGCATTTTCTCTGACTAAATGGTTGTCTGAGAAAACACGGACAGCATGCAATGAGTCAGTTTTAGCACTCTGAAGGATCTGGGGTAGGGATGGGGAGCTTCTGTTTCCAACTCTTTTCTTTGTAAGCTCAAATCAAGCAAGCAACAAGAATTTATTATGTGCCTACTATGCACCAGGCCTCAGATTTGATATTGGATCGCCAAGAGAAAAATAATGGAGCTTTCATTAAATTGGGGAGGTGTGACAGCAATGAATACTAACATATATATGTATACATATATATATGTATATACATATATACACATGCATTCATATAAAGTATTCAAAATACAAAGTTATTTTGGAAGAGAGGACACTAGGAGTTGGGGAGAATCAAGAAAGATTTTGTTTGGAATGGAATTCTTGAGCTAAGCCTCGAAGGAAACATAGTGGAGACAGAGATGATGAGGAAATGCATTGCAAGCATGGGAAAGAACAAGAGTAAAGGTACAGAGATGGGAGTTAAGCGATTGATAGAAGGTGACATAAACAGTGAAGAGATCACTGATAACAAGTTTTGACTCTAGGTTTAAGTGATTTTTCCATTATTACAAGATGGCTGTAAAGTTCCTTCCAATTCTAAAATTCTGTGATTCAGTTTTCTTAGGTAGTTGAGCAATTGGAAGGGATTATTCTCCTTCTGAAAATAAAGTCTTTGGTCTGTTTCACTCCCCCGTGTCCCCCAAAGATATAGGATAGGATGGGGAATGAGAGGAGCCACCAACAGGCTTTTCCTTATGCCTAAGGGAGAGGGACAACTGCAGTAGTCTCAGGCTGCAGTGTCCTGGATGAGAAGCAGTGAGAAGAGCAGTTTTGCTAAGCTCTAGAATGTGGAAAGGGGAGTAATATATCATGAACCTGAAAAGGCATATTGTGGTCAGGCTGTGCAGGGCTCTAAATGCTAATATTTTATCTTGGAGGCAACAGGACATCATGAGAATTTAAATAGAAGAATGACGTGGTCAGATTTGTTTTTTTTTTTTTTCAGAATCACTTTGATAGCTCTGTGGATATTGGAGAAGGAAGAAGCACAGCACCTGGAAGCTAATGAGATAACTATGCCAACAGTCTAGTGAGAGGTAATGAGGGTAAGATCTAGGCTATATGAGTATGGAGAAGGGTTTAGATGTTTGAGTTATTGTGAAGATGGAATTGGTAAAATTTGGCATCTGAATGTATAGAAGGGCAACGAAGAGTGGGCAGTGAAGGATAATGCCAAGACTGTGAACCAGATGACTGGAAGAGCAGTAGCACCTTTGACAGAAACAGGGAAATTTGGAAGAGGTGAGAGTGATGGTAAGGGGTGGGATAGAGAGAAAGATAATGAATTTGTAGTTTGAAATGTCCCACAGACAAATCAGGACAGGAGCTCAGGAGAGAGACTGGGGCTGGATTTATAGATATGGTAATAATCTGCATAAAGATGCTAATTACACTCATGGATGTTTATGAGGCCATCAAGAGAGTATATGGAGAAAATAGAAGAGGGTCAAGGATAGAGCTTGGGGGAATACACAGAGTTAGCAGATATGATATGAATGATGAACCAGCAAAAAAGATAGAGAAGTGGTTCAAGCAGGTAGAAGAGTACTCAAGGAAAAGCAGTATCAAAGAGAGGGTATCCAATTGGAGATGGTGGTCAAGAAAGTCAAATATTGTAGGTGGGTCCAAAAAAAGGGAGACTGAGAAAAGGCCATCAGAATGGATAATTAAGAGAATACTGGTAATTTTAAAGAGAGGCAATTCAGTTGAGTAATGAGGAAGGAAGACAGAATGCAAAAGGTCAAGAAAGTGAATGACAGGTGAAGTAGAGTCAATGAGTAAAAGAGTGTTAAATCAGAAAATATCTTTCTGGGTCTTCATTTCCACCAAAATGAGAGTAGAAGTGCACTTCATATGTTCTTGACATTAAAAAAAAATCTAGCAAGACAGTTATATTCTTGCTCTCAAGGAGCTCTCAGTCTAATAGGGGAGACATCATATATGGAAGGTCATAGCTGCAAATCAGATGGAAAATCCTAGGGGTTCTGAAGGTGTGATGGCAAGATAGATGATAATGTGCTGCCTTTAATTTCATTTATATTAATAAAACTATGTCTGTCTCTAATGCTGAATCTCTTGACATTGCTAAGGTTATTATATTTTCTTCCTTTCCCTTCCCACTACTCTTTTCTCTCTATCTTCCCTCCTTTTATATTTAACAATTTTCAAATCATAAAGGGAAAAATCCAATCTGATTCAATTCAACAAATATTTGTTAAACATGGATTAATACAAGAAATAAAATAAATACAGGGAATTTACATTTTACTTTATTTTAATGAAATGACACACTGTAGCATCTCCTCCCCTCCCCCCCTTCCCAGTTCTGAATAGATAAGGCATCATTACCATTTCAGTCGATGTCAGTTATTCAGTTCGCAATTTGGGGACTTAATCACACAGGATAAAGGCATCCTATTTTTCAGAGTCTTCTGGTTCCATTACAATAAGTCATGCAATATAAGTAGTGTACTACTGATACATTTTATTTATGGAGGCACTCATTTAACCTAATCAGGATGATCTGCATTTTCTCAGAGGACTGAGCCACTGAAAGGATTGAAATGACCAACTACAAAGTTGTAGATGAAAGAACTAATCTGACTCAGGACTACAAGTTAGTCAAGAAATGAGTCTTAAAAGAAGATTATTGGTCCTTAAAAGAAAGTGTAGTCCAGTGAAGTGAGAAAAATTACAGGTTGTGTGCTTGTGGCCCAGAGGTTAAGTAACTTGCCCAAAGTCATACAGCTAGTAAATGGTAGGGGGGAAGAGGGCATAGGGAAACAAAAGAAATATAAGATATAGTTCCTGCCACTTGGGAATTTATAATCTCTTCAGAAAAATACTTACTAGGTGTATGAGCCTAGGCAAGTCATAACTTCTGTGTCTCAGTTTACTCATCTGTAAAATAAGGATAGTAATAATATCTATTTCCCAAGATTGTTGGGAGGATAAAATAAAATGTTTGTAAAATTCTTTGTAAACTTTAAGTTACCATAGAAATTCTAGTTATTATTATCATTAACAACAAATAGTTACTGACTGGCCAGATGGCAGCCACAAGTCCACAACATGTATATTACCATGGAAGTAAATAAGCCTTGTTGTCTTAACACAACATTGTATGTGCTTGGGAGCCTTAAAAAGCTCTAATAGATGAGCAAGGAAGTTGTAAACTGAGTTTTCCCAGGGCCTTAACTAGAAATCCCAGCACCTGGGTCAAGTTCACTTGGAGTCAAGTTCATGAGGTCTAACATATGATTACTCCTGTTCATTGTAGATTGGAGAGACAGCTCATGTTGAAGAAGCTGAGAAACCATGAGGTCAGTTTGAAAAGGCCAGGATTTTTTAAGACAGTGAGTTGATTATTGAGTGAAGGTGGCAGAGGGAGGGTTGGAAGCTGCTATTGGGGAACTCTTCCTCCTAGGCCAGGTTGTCAAGAAGTTGTGAGAGAACAGCAGTGAGCCTTGGAGAAGCTGCCAAGAGATGTGGTGTCCTCAGGAGGAAATTGGATTTCAGGGAGTATCAGAAAATGGAAGGAAAATGAGAGAAAGTGACCTAGGATCACAAGCCTAGATCTGAAAGTGATTTTGGAAATCATCTTGTCTGTCTCACTCATTTTATGGATGAAAAAACCGAGGCTCAGAATGGGGGTATGACTTGCCCAAGGTTAGGAACTGATAAATTGTAGAGCCAGAATTGGAGCTCCTTTATTCTGCCAGTCATCTCACTGAAACACAAGACAGGAAGATTCAACAGAGTGCAATGGAAAAGATGTACATGGGAGAAGGGTAATGGTTGAGGGACTCAGATTAAGAGGAGGCCTACCAGAAGCCACTGCAGTGGTCAGCGTGATAGTAACAAGCTGCCTTTGCCTCAATATCCTGCATTGCATTGATCTTGCTTGGACCTCCTTCAAGGCACTGATCCCCAGGCCAGGTTGTTCATGGATGGGGTTGGGAGGGATGGCACCCCAGGAGAGGGACTTGATAGCCGCTTTAGAAGGGTGACATTTTGAGAACTGAGTGAAAGTGTGCATCAGAGCATTGTTGGGTGGGGAAGGAGGGATGTTCCCACCTGACTCCAGGGAAATTGGCATGTGAGACATAGTCTGGGACATCCCATAAGACCATTATTTGGAAGCTATTATGCCCTCTATCATCTAAGGTGAGAGGAAAAGATAGTTTGGCTTGTGTTTTCATTCTTTTGAAAAAAGGAACAATTTCCCTTCCGTCTGCCTTTCTATCACACATTTCTTTTCCTTACTACTCTAAAAGGGAAAAAGTCTGCCACCCACTCAGCTGTTTCATGGGACTTCATAGCTTTGCTCTGCTTTAAAAGTCCCATTCTTAGTACCACAATGGGTTGATTTGACTGAAAGTTATAGTTAGAATGCCTTAAAAATCCTTAATTTGCTCTGGGTGAGTGACCTGTATATTACTTATATAATAGTGATAACTCTGACCCGCACTCCCAGAAAGCCATGTGTACTTCATTTCACCATCATCTCAGGGTTTTCTGGTATCTCTAGTTGAAGGTGTCTCTTCTCTCTGCCACTGACTCAAGTCCCCAATTTTGTTCACCTAATTTTAGAGGTACGTGAAACACAGTCCCATTTAACTATTAACAGTTAGATTAGTTTTTTACAAAGGATTCCTTACTTCAAAAGTATAACAAGAACATACAAATGCTTCTCCCCTACTCCCAACACTTGAGATGCATAATCTATCCTATATTATCTCTATTTCTGGGAAGAGGAAGGGGATTAGGTTTGCAGTTTATTTTAGTTCCTATATAACATTAATCCTACTAAGTTCCAAGTCTCAAAGTGCCCTCTTGGATTTTCATCCCAGAACTCAAACTTTTCATGGCTTGACTGCTAGGCTAGTTGTAACATTTGACCTGGGATCCTGGGCACCAAGGTCCCCATAACTCAAGCTCCTGGGTATGGGATTCCACTCTTTGCACCTATAATTAAAAATGATAAATATGCCTCATTCCCATTTCTTGGGGCCACAGACACAAAATGGAGTGGAAAGTACCCTTACCTGCCCTCCAGTGCATCATGATTCTGCTGACCTTTATCCCAGAATTCTACCAGAAAGAGAGAATTTGCCTCAGGCAGGTAGATTTAAAGACAAAAATAGTTTTGATTATTTGACCAATGGAAAGAGGTTCTCTCCTATGTGAGAGACCAACACAGAATGCCTTCTACCACAAGAAAGTGCTTGGTATTTGCTGTATGGGTGCCTTCATCTTAGGTGATCTGGGCATGCCTCAAAGCCCTGTTACAGTGACATCATCTATGCTCTATTTTTTAAACCTTTAATCAGATGATCCCACAAAGGGATCTTGTCTTTGATCTCATCGGATTAGAAACACACATTCACTCACATTGTTTAAAATAAAAAGTGGTAAGTGTACTTGATGGAAACGTAATCAATAAAGGCTCAAAGGAAGAGTTACTGTCACAATTTCCAGTCAAGTGAGAAGCTTGTCTCAGTCTAAGGTCTTCTATTAGACTGTTGTAAATTCACTGGAGAATCAGATTGCTCTTTTAAAAATGGACAAAGTACTTTGCTTAAAGAGCCCTATTCTTCAATTGGAGTTTGGATGTGGGAAGATAGCTCTCTAAAAACATTTCAGTTCTCAATTCAAAGGTTTCCTTTTATAATATGCTGGTTCTGCTCTGCAATACTATTCAATATGAATGGCGCTGGTAGAAGGCTGATCTGGGACTGCACTCAAAGAGAGAGATGTAGCAAAAGTGCCAACTTCTTTGTGAGCTCTTTTCTGCTGGGTGGTCCATAGCATGGATTCCATGGACCTCATGACAGCAGGTATAGTCCAATGAATACACATTTATTAGGCAACTACTATGAGCCAGGCCCTGTGTTAGGTGTTAATAAGGCACAGCTCATTTTACCTTGAGCTCTATCTTGATCAATAAATGGTTCGTCTGGGATTGTTAACTTGGCACAGATTGAATATTGAGTTAATTATAGGAAATTTTCTTTTGTTTACCAATGAAGCTCCTTACAGAGTAGCTTCATTACTACGTAACTACTTTTCTCAATAGTCCCCAGTGCCTTTTCCCAATTTAGAACTAATTACTATTTGAGTACCACAGTAATAAAAAAAGCCCTCTCACATTTCTAAATGCATCATGTTAGAGATGAATTTTTAGCACTGGGCACAATACAATTCTACTCTATAGGACTTGTATATTATAGATTCAGGGAAATGGGTGTCTACTGAACTTATTTTGTAGGGAATAATTGAAAGAATCAGGCTGTTAGCTTTTATAGCTTCTGTGGGGAATGATTCTATCTTGTCTCTAAGCATTTAAGAAAGCGTAGCAAAAAAAATCCCAAAAACCACCAAAAAAAAAAGCAAAACCCAACTCCCAACAACAACAAAAAAATTTCCAAAAACAGGCAGGGAGAGAAACGTAAACCAAAAGGATTTGATTCCTGTAAATATGCAGAAAAGTAACTGAGTATCCAATAGATAAGCAACTGAGCTTATGAATTCATTGAGGGCTACAGCTTAATTACAGAAGTCAGTAAGTATTAGAAGTGGGATATAAACCTAGGTCTTAGCTTTGAACCCATCTTTCTATCCACCGCACCTTTGTGCCCCTTGGTGATACCAATAACAGGCATCTTTATATTATTATATTATATTATATTATAATTATAATATAATAATATTACATTATGCTTTAAAGTCTGCAAAGTACTTTTTTCTCAGTTTCATCTGAGGCTCAGAAAAACCCAGTGAAGTAAGTACGAAGGGTATGAGATCTTTTTAAAAAGGCAAACAGTGGTAATGGGAGTTACAAACTAGAACAGAGAAAGTGAGAGCTATTATAATCAACCTTGGATCTCCACTTGTATACTCCTTCCACCTGCAAATTAGAGCCCTTCTTTACACTGACATAGTGGCCTCCAAATTGGGGGCAACAATGGGTTGACCACTAAGGGGCAAGTGATCAACCGATGGGAAGGTGAGTGAACAAGTCCTTTCCAGCCTCTGTTTGTTTTTCAGTTGTCTGACTCTTCATGACTGCATTTGGGGTTTTCTTGGTAAAGATATTGGAGTGGTTTGTGGTTTCCTTCTCCAGTTCATTTTACTGATTAGAAAACTGAGGCAAACAAAGTTGTTACTTGCCCAGAGGCACACAGTAAACATCTGAGGCCAGAAGTGAACTTGGTTTTTCCTGACTTCAAACTTGGGGCTCTATTCACTGTGCCACCTAGTTGTCCCATCCAAGCTCCACTTCCCATCCAATTGTGGACTTGTGTCCAATATAACTAAATGACACTTCAACACTGTCCTACTCTAATTCCTCCCGTCACTGACTACTTTTTGATTAACTGGCTAGTGGTGATGGTGGAGTGGCAGAAAAGGAGGTAGAACTTTCTAAGAATCAGTTTTAAACTATTTGCAATAATTAACCTAACTGTTGATACTCTAAATGTGAGATCTTTGTCCAAGGATAAAAGATTTGCCATGCTACTGGAGGAGTTGAACCACATCAATATTAACAGTCTCATGATAAATGAAGTCAGAAGACAAATGGAAGACTGGTGATGGGCCGTCAGGTTAGTTATAGACTACCCTGACCCAGATACTTGCAGCAGCTGGTACAGGCAACATTCTCCACAGCCCCCTCATCCTCCCATCCCCAAATCACTTTTGTGCTTTTTAGAGGTATGCTCTGTACTCTACAGCTATGCTAGGTGAGTAATCTTTTTTGTTCTTTGGAAGAGAAGAGTGATTTGCACAAGGTGAGTAGGCATGGATGGATTATAATTATATCTTTCCCCACAAACATGTCCCTCTTCCAAACTTCCTTATTTCTTTCATGGGCATGTGTTCCAGTCAAACGGATTCATAGTCTTTTCTTACTCTCCTCACATATCCAATCAATTGCCAAATCTTGTTGATTTTGGAAAATTTCCATTATGTCTTTCAAATATAACCCCTTCTCTTGACTCATAGAGAAACCACACTAGTTTGAGTCCTTCATCCATTTTTCACTTGGGCTATTGCAATAAATTCCTAATTGATTTCTCTGCCTCCTGTCTCTCACCTCTTCAATCCATTCTCCATTTAGTTTCCAAAATTATTTTCTTAAAGGGTCAGCCTAACCATGTCAAGAGTTTATTGACTAGATGGAGGCACTCACTGGTATTTTAACTTTGTTTCTATTGAGTCTGTGCCTAATTTGCAGCCCTTTTTCATATTTTATGGGATGTGTCCCAAAGAAGCTTGGTTCATCTGGAACATTTTAAATTATCATCTTTGCTAAAAGTCTCTGTGGTAGGTTTCTCATATTACAATAATTTCCTTGGTGGTATTGATTTAGCTAAGGCATTTCTCTGTTGTGAGGAGTGAAACCTACATAAAATCCTATTCAAATGTCTCCCTGAGTCATGGAGCTTTCTGAACACTGTATCAATAGGAATTGAAGCTCTTATAGGTTCTCCCCTGATGTAAAGATTTCATTTACAGAGAAATATTGAGATTGGCATCCAGTGATTGACCTAGCCAAGGATGAAGAGGTTCATGCTTTCAATGCACTATTATTTTCACCTCATCACTAGGTGATGACATTTTTTGGCCATTGGCAACCCATAGAACAAAGAAAATTTTTTTTAAATGACTCATTTCTGTAAATCTCTTTTCACAGTGATAGCATGCTCAGTACATTGTCTGATGCTTAAATACTCTTTGATTTACTGGCTAATGGTGATGGTGGAGTGGCAGAAAAAGAGGCAGAACATTCTAAGAATCAGCTTTATACTATTTGCAATAATTAACTTAACTGTTGAAACTCAATGTGAGATTTTTGTCCAAGGATAAAATATTTGCCATGCTACTGGAAGAATTGAACCTTTTCAGTATTAACAGTCTCATGATAAATGAAGTCAGAAGACAAATGGAAGGATGGCTGTTGCTGATGATGTCTTAATTGACAAATCTAATGTCCTTTTCTTAATCTGCATCCTTCTTTACCTCTTTTTGACCCTGTTGGTCACAGTCTTTCTCCTTGACACACTCTTCTCTCTAAGTTTTTGTGACACTGCTCTCTCCTGATTCTCCTCCTACCTTGTCTGAACACTCCTTCTTTCTTTGCTGGGTCTTCCTGGTCATACCCGGTAACCATAGGTGTTCCCAAGACTGTCCTGGGTCTTATTTTCTTCTTTCTCTATGTTATTTCATTTAATAATGTCATCTGCTCTGGTAGATTCAGTTGTCTCTCACTGATGATTCTTAAGTATACTTATTCAACCCCAACCTCTCTACTGATCTCCAGTCTTGAATCTTCAAATGCCATTGGGAATTTCAAACTGCGTATCCTGTAGAAATCTTAAATTTAATGTGTTTAAAACTGAACTCATTTCCTTTTCCCCCAAAGCCTCCCCCCTACTAACTTCCCTATTGTTTTTGAGGGCAGTACCCTCCTTCCTATCATCCAAGCTTGCAACTGAAGCATCTTCTTCAACTCCTCACTGTCTTCCAACCCATCTTCTCATTTTGTTGCCAAATCCTGTCAGTTATTGCCTTCACAACTTCTCTTACTTCACAACCTTCTGTCCTCTAACCCTGACACTACACTGGCATAGGATATGTCATCACCTCATGCCCTGATGATTGCAACAGCCTTCTAGTTGGTCCCCCAGCCATAAATCTCTCCCTCCAGATCGTCTTCCATTCAGCAATTAAAGTGATCCTCTTAAAGTGTAAGTTTAACCATGTCACCCACTTCGCCCACTCAGTAAAATCCATGTTCCATTGTCACCTTCTGGATCAAATAGAAAATCCTCTGGCTTTCAAATCCTTCATAACCTGGTCCCCTCCTATCTTTCCAGTCTTCATGTACCATGTATTGTTCCACACATTGTACAATCCAGTGACACTGTCCTCCTTGCTGTTACTTGACTAAGATACTAGGATCTCCCAACTTCAGCCATTTTCACTGGCTGTCTTCCATGCCTGGAATGTTTTCTCCCCTCATCTCTACCTTCTGGCATCCTTTAAATTCCGCTTAAAATTACACCTTCTACCAAAAGCCTTTCCCAATCTCCCTCAATGCTGTTATCTTCTCTCTATTGGGCATCTCTAATTTATCCTGTAGATATTATTTGTACATAGCTGTTCGTTTGCAGTCTTCCCTGCTAGACTGTTTTTTCCTTGAGAACAAAGATTGCCTTTTGCCTTCCTTTGCATCCCCAGAACTTAGTACAGTGTCTGGCACATAGTAAGCCCTTAATAAATGTTTATTGAGCTATTTACTGGATGTTAGATTCTTCCTGGATAGGAAAAGTCATTGATGGAGTTATCTGTAATGAGCACCTCAAGGCAATAATAAACATCATTTCACGGGATGTTTGATTATCTTGTCTTTCCAGTATTAGTGATGGACATTAGTACAAAGGCCACTTGAAAACAAGTAAAGTTTTACAACTGCTTTTCTGTCTTTTCTCTCAAATTGACCAGTTCAACTACACTCCTGATTCATTGCCTTCTTGTCTTACCCCTTTTCACACCCTGCTAAAGTTCTTCAGTCCCTGGTTGAAGACCCTTTTCCATTCCTATTCCTTAGCTGATCACTGAAGAAGTCACACTACTGTACTGACTGGGTCACAGCCACTGCATCATGTTTCCTTTTTCTTTTTTTTTTTTTTGATAAATTTTTTTATTGTAAACAAATGCAAAATAAAAAAAGAAACAAACTTAAATACTAAAACAAGTAGAAAATAAGAAAAAAAACATTGCCAAATGCACAGCAGAACATGAGAGGATTTAAAATAAAAAGCAATAAATGTCCATTTTAAGGAAGCCTATATAATAAATACTACATGTTGTGTTTAGAGCTGTCCATCTTTTCTGTACTTCTTTGTAGGTTTTATTTTGTTCTCTGCTGTGCACTTTTTGCTTTGTTCTTTTTTCCCCCTTTCCTCTTTCCCTCCCCCTCCCCCAAGAAGGCTACAATAAAGCATGGATGTATACATATATGTATATATACACATTCACATATACATACAAATTTATATAATCCATATAGGCATATGTACATAGACTTATGCATACATATACATGGATATCTATATTCATACACATATATGCACATATATAAGGACAAACAAATCACCTATTTCTCTGAGGGTAGATAACATCTTCCTTCACAAGTCCAAATCTTTCCACATTTTTCTAACTATGCCAACTCATCATTTCCTATACCACAGCAATATTCCAGCCTTATACTGTCCAGCTATTTTAAATAGTCTAAAACAGTATTGATCCATATGGCTGACATACAGTATAATTACATCATGCTTTCTAACCTCAAATGAGCCCTCTCTACTGTACCCAAAACCTTTTGTTCTCTCTTGACTGTCTATCCCACAATCCTCAAAGACTATTCAAATACTTCTCTTCTCTTCTAAAGTTCCCGATGCCTTTCCCATACAACTCTCCCTTAGTAGTTATATTCAACTACTTTTTAGCTGAGAAAATGGAAACTTTAGAAGTTTTGTTGTTTTTTTTTTGCCCCTACTCCATATCTCAAAACTCCTCTATATCTTTGTGAACTGGTAAAAACATTTGACTGGTATGGCCCCAGCTCCCCAGGATGCTTCTGTACCAGGGCTAAAATATCTAGAGACTTGGCATTACCTCCCACTTGCCCTCTTTGACAGTTTCTTGCTAGATTGGTACAGAGGTAAGTTTCACACGTTCCTGCCCTTCATTCCTCACTCTGCATTAGGCAATTCTGAAAATGTACTCATTTCACTAGTTACAACTATATTCCTCTATGGATGACAGGTCATTTTTTTTTTCAGCTTGCTAGCTTTTTGTCTAAAACTCCAAAGTCTAAAACTTTGTCTAAAACAAACTCCAAGTTTGTACCCCAGGGGACTCTGAGTCTTTGATCAGAGTGTGAAAACTACGGCACAGTTACACGTCCAGAAACCATCCCCTTGTGTGTTACCCAGGCCAGATTAATGAGGGCTGCGTTGAAAGACCATTCCCTCTTGGAATCTGTCCTCCTCTTCTTGTGAGAGGTAATGAAGTTTTGTTAACAGCTATCCTTGTTTGACTCTGATGTTCTTTATCTAAACTTTCCTGCACTACATTTTTCACTTATTCTTACCTCTTTTACTGCTGTCACCAAGGAAAGAGTGGCTGTTCTCCCTACTAAGGCTGACCCTTCTGCTTGAGTCTGGATGCTATCAACTTGTGCTCCTCCATGTGAGTAACTCCAAGCCTTCTCTTTCTTTCATTACACTCAGGCATACCCAATCCTTAAACTAACGACAAAGACAAACAAAAACCGTCCCTAGATCCTCCTATTGCCTATCACCTCAGACTATCACTCTATACTTCTCTCTCTGCTAAACTCATAGAAGGAATTATCCATTGGTACTTCCTAGTTCTACTCTTAACACACAGTCCCTTCTCAGCAACTTGTAATATGACTTCTAACTTCACTGTTCCTATGAAACTAGTCTCTTCAAGGCTATCAATAACCTTTGTAATTATTCAGTCTGATGACCTTTTCTTAGTCTCTATCATCTTTGACCTCTCTCTGATACTGTTTGTATTTAGTCACTTAGTACACTCTCCTTGTGGCCCCTCTTATCTCTTGGCTCCTGTGACTCAACTCTCTTAGTTCTCCTTTTTCTAACCACTCCTCTCTCTCTTTGGCTAGATCATCACTTATGTTCTGTTTGGATGTTCTCTAAGAGTCTGCAGTGGTCTCTCTTCTGTTCTCTCTCTTTACATGCTTTCTTAGAGATCTTGTCATCTTCTATGGGTTCCAACATCCTTTTTATGCAGATGACTCCTGTTCTAATTTCTCTTCTACACTTTTGTAACATATTGTCACTTATCTGCCATTATATGCCCCCTCCTCTATATCCGTAAGCATTTCAAATTCAACAGGTCAATAGGAGAATTCCATCATCTTCCCTTCTAAACTCCTCACTCCTCCAAACATCCCTATATCTTTTGAGGGCATCACCATCTTCTTATTCACCCAGGTGCACAATCTCTGAGTCATGAAATGAAGTAATGTAAATAAAGCGCTTTGCAAACTTTAAAGAGCTACTATAAATGCCAACTGTCATCATCATAGTCGTTAATATGATCATTATTTATCATCCTGGATTCTCATCCTTCCCCTTCCTTCTCCTGCCCCATAACCAAGGCCAAGTCCTGCTGATTCTACTTCCTCAACATCTCTGTCTTCTGTCCTCTTCTGTTTACGCAGACAGACACTGTCTTACTTCAGGTCATGTTCACCTATATAGCCTAGATCACTATAATAGCCTCCTAATTGAACTTCCTGCATTTAGTCTCTCTCCTTTCTAAAATAATCTAAGGATGAGTCTGATTATGTCACTCCTCTACTCAAAGCTTTCTGTAACTCCCCATTGTCTATAGGATAAAATCCAAACTTCATAGTCTAGACTTTCAGACACTTCATGATCTGGCTCCCACCCATCATTCCAGATTAATTGTATGCTACTCATCTTCAAAAATTCTACATTCTTGCCAGACTAGACTGCCGGCTATTCTCCTAGTTCAACATTCGATCTCTTTCCTCCATGTATTTGTACAAGTCATTCTCTAGATGTAGAATACACTCTTTCCTCATCTCTATCTCTTAAAATCCTTGCCTTCCTTCTAGGCTTAGGTCAAGATGCCTTCCCTGGCCTCCCCAATTATTAATGCATGGACTTCATGGAGAAACACAGAAGAAAATTGTGGTAGGATCAAAAATATTGGAGTTGAAAAAAAGTCTGAAAAAACTTGATGTGTCTCAATAAAGCAATCAATTGATGAATGAGCATTTATTAAGTGACTACTACACGTCAGTCATGGGAGGACATGTAGGACTTGGCACCATCATTCCAAGGGCTTTCATAAAGCAAACTGTCTAGAGGATGGCAAATAAAAGTAAAATGATAAAATTGTTCAGTGTTTTTATAATGATCTATTTTTGTCATCAAGGACAATAGAATTGCTTTGTTTAGATCTTAACACCTCAGATCTGATATGTTAAATCAGGAAGTAAAAATATTACTTAAAATTAAGGTGGGAAAAGTGGTTGGACCAGACCAAGTACACACTAAAGGAATTTATGCAAAACTATTCTTCTAGGGATACCATGTGGTTATGAATTATGGAACACCATGCCCTCTGAAGAATTAAAGTTGCATGTAACCCAAAGGGTAAAAGAAGACACAGATAGGTACAACAAATTTCCAATGATGACAGATCCTCAACAATGAAAGAGTGAAAAAATGAATGAAGAAGTATTTATTAAGCACTTGCAATATGCCAGACATTTTGCTAGGTTCTCGAGATACAAAGATAAAAGTGAGAGTTCCTGATCTCTAGGAGATTACATTATAATATGAAAAGAAAACACATATAGGGAAATTAAGGTCAGAGATGGGACTTTAGGATGGGGCATCACAGGAATAATGAGTGGAGGCATAGCAGCAATGATTGTATTGATTTGATTACTGTTCTCAGAGAAATAGGTGAAGAGATGGGGGTGGGGGATGGTATATGGAAGGGCAGATGGCAAGATATCTGGGATAGATAGATATGTAGTCATGGTCTCTGGTTGACTAGGTAGCGGTGGGTTTGTATTTTTTCACCAATCAGTAGGGGTAGCTCAGGCCCAAGGTAAACTTCCACATCTAAATGAATTCGTTCCCCCAGGCATGGTCCCTGGATGTCTGGTCATTGAAAAGTTCTATTTCAGGTTTGGAGAATGGAGTTGCAGTAGGGCTGATGGCAAGATGTCAAGGACAGATATATAGAAAGCATAGTCTAGGGCAAGTTAGATATAGCTAAAGAAGTTGAGCAGGGCTACTGACAAGGGAAAATGTATTACCTGGAAGGGGCAGTTAGGTAGCACAGTGGATAGAGTGCCATACCTGAAGTCAGGAATTCTCATCTTCCTGAGTCCAAGTCTGCCCTCAGACATTTACTAGATATGTGACCCTGGGCAAGTCATTAACTCTGTTTGCATTAGCTTCCTCATCAGTAAGATGAACTGGAGAAGGAAATGGCAAACCACTCTAGTATCTTTGCCTAGGAAACCCTAAAAAAGAGCTGGACATGACTTGAACATTTCTTGAAAAGGAGATAGATAGGTTTATCCTATGTCCACAGTGAAAGATAACAGATGGATATATCTAATACATATATGCATGCATATATGTATGTATGTAATATGTATACATATATGCACATACATATATACACACATATACATGCTATGGAATGTACTGGGATCAGGAAATGTAAACACTTAGAAGAAGGCTACCAGCATGATAAGTAGATCCATAGTGAGGGAATTATGGGGAGACCAAAGGCATAGATGTGAAGCAATGTAGGCAATGGTTGTATGTGTAACACAGGTTACACTTTCTAGCAGATAAGTAGAAAGGAATCCAGTGGAACTTCTTTAGTATTAGATTATTAGTAATAATGAAGGCGGAGCTCATCTTCACTATTAAACTGGATGAGTGAGACTAGATAGCCACTTTTCAGAGATGTTTCAAAGGGGATTCCTGATCAGCCACAGGTTGAGGTAGATGACTCTGAAGTTCCTTCCAATACTTAGATTCTTGGGATGCCATGAACTTCAATGCCCATTTACCATTTTGTGTGAACTTCTGAGCACCCACAGGCTTTTCTGCCTTCTCCAGTAAACACAAGTCTTTACCTGTGCAATGTCTTTATTTATAATTGATTTTTTCTGGGAATATAGTCATAAAACCAGTACTATGACAATATTCCAACTTGAAAAATTTCGAGTTTTCTTTAAGAAGACACACTACTCTGTGCATGTTTGCCCCCAGGGATTGGAAAATGTGAATTTCAGTTGAATTGAATCATGAATCACCATCTCAGTCTGGCACTTTAATTTCCTGACTCATTTGGGTGACTCATGGTTTGCGGGATTTACACTGTTTTGAATTTGATTGCCATGGCTCCTGATAACTTCTCAAGGGTGATTGTTTATGGTCTCCAAGATGTTCATAGGTGGATATACATTCACCAAAACAGAGTAGAATTCTTTGGTAACTGACTGACTTTAGTTAAGTAGCTTAACCTGGCCAGGTTTTCATTTTCTCTTTTATAAAGTGAGACCATATCAGTTTACTCTGGAGATGGATGAAAGCTGAATTGGGCTATAAATCTATCACCACGAGGAAAAAGGAATCATCTAGGGAAGGGGATGATACCTATGATTTCATTGATTCAGGGAATAGTGGATCCTCTGTGATATAATCTTACAGAGTTGTTTGAGGCACTCAGAGGTTTACCAAGGCTCACACGGCTAGGAAGGGTCAGAAATTAAGCCTTGAATCCAGGTCTTTTCAGCACTGAAAGCTACTCTTTCTCTACTTCATCTTGCCTCTGTATCTTGATTAATAACAAAAGTGATACTACTTTCTAAACAAACGTAATAATAGTGATTCCCTATTATTAAGACTTGGACTTTGAGTTGTTTTTCTAGTAGGGAGCCTGGATTCACATTGTGATTCATCCATCTATTTTTTAAAAATACTGCTTTATAGACTTGGGTTAAGAATATTTTACACAAATCATTTCATTTTAAATACCTACCATAAAATTGTAATAACCTCATTGTTGATTTTTTTGACATGTCAAATTAAATAAACCAGGGCTAGAGAACTCTTGATACTGCATTTATTTGTTTCTTTTCCTTTTTTTCCTTTTTAACAAAACACTTGTAGGAATATTTCATTAGAAACTTGCTTCTACAAAAATAAAGATGGAAACAAGTATACAATTTTACATTAGTTGTAACATAAAGACAAATTGTGTACATGTTTAAAAATCTTAAAACCACATTTTCCATGATTCCCAACATGAGGAGAGAAAATGATAAAAATAAAGAAACCCCCACCCACCTACACATAGACTACGCACCCTTCTACTGCACAATATACACATAAAGACAGACATAAATGGTAGGGGCATCAGGGCATTACTAAGAAACTGGGGTGTTTCCTTTTGACTTTGCAGCCTGGTTAAAATACATGCATTGCAGTCATATTATAATCATCTTCTGGAAAAGCTGTCTAAAGTGGCTGTACTGAGATGAATAAAATCACTTCTCAAGCCAGTAAAAAATCATTTATTTAACATATATCATTCAAAAGAGCATCCATCTAATTTTACTCAGGTCCTTCTTGTGACTAGTGGCATACATTTTCAAAGCAGTCAATCTCTTCTTTCCTCCTCTGCCCCCTTCCCCTCTCCTTTTCTCCCCTCCTCTTTAAAAATATTGGCAGCATGGGTCACCAAATCTGAAATACAATGTGTGTATACATTTTTATCATTTTACCTTTTGTAGAAGGGTAGAAAAACTTTTGTATTTGAAACATTTGACTCAAGTGAAAGATCTGCTTAACTTTAAAGTGAATCAAGAAAGTCTAGTAGCACACATCTGGGGATGTTTGATCACAAACTTGCTCATCTGAATGCTAAGATAGAACTTCAGAAATTGTTTTAGAGCTTGCGAATAGCCAGTGGGTGCCTGGATCTTTCTTGACTTGAGTAATATGTCCTCTGACATTGCTATGTCTTTATTTTTGTGTTTGACCATAATTTTTAAAGCAGTGTTGCCCCCACTATGATCAGCCATTCTAAAACTGTTGCCTTTTCTGAAACATCAAAATTTTTTTTAACACTAAAATAAAGCCTTTATATAACATGTCTAAGATATCCCCTGCCTCCTTCTTTCTCCCTCCCCTCCCTTTTTCTCCCCTATCTTTCCTTCCTCTCCTCTCCTCTACAGGTTAAGTGACTTGCTCAAGATTATACAGCCATGATGCATCAGAGGAAACATTTGACCCCAGGCCATCCTTATTCCATGGCTGACTTTTTCTCCACTGTTCCACAATTTGTTTAGTCATTTCAGTCGTATCCAACTCTTTGTGACCCCATTCGGGGTTTTTTTTTGGCAAAGGTACTGGAGTGATTTGCTATTTCCTTCTCTAGCTCATTTTATGGATGAGGAAACTGAGGCAAACAGGGTTAAGTGGCTTGCCCAGGGTCACACAGCTAGAAAGTGCCTGAAGCTGGATTTGAACTCAGGTCTTCCTGACTCCAGGTCTAGTGTTCCATCCACTGTGCAACCTAGCTTCCCCAGACCACAATGTTTCAGTTTAATTAAATAAACATTTATTAAGTATCTCTAATGCACAAATACAATGCTAAGTATGGGAATGACAAGATGAAATGGGATAGTTCTTGCCCCAAAGGAGCTCACAATCTAATAGAAAGACAGGATAATTGCACAAATAACTATAATACAAGGGAGAATATGGTAAATGCAAAGGAAAGGCCTCAATAAAATAGTATGAGCTCTTTGAGGAGGGAGAGATCAAAACCATTTTGTTTGCTTCTTTCTTCTGGATCCAGGTGCAAGTCATGTCATCCTTTCTCTGATGGCATGGTCTTCTTCGGCAACTAAGGAGGAACCCCAAAATGATCATAACGGTAATAACTGGGGCTACACAGGCTAATCTCACCCTCTCTTCCTCCCTCTCTTTTTCCTTTCTCTTTCTTCTTTCCCTTTCCCTCCCTTCTTCCCTCCTCCCTCTCGCTCTTCCTCTTTCTCCTCTCTCCTATTCTCTCTCTGTTTCCTCTCATCTCCTTCCTTTTCTCCATCCTGTCCTTCCCTCCTTATCCCTTCCTCCTCTCTCTTTCACAATCACACTCACACACACACACACACACACACACACACACACACACACACGCACACACAGAATCATCTAGACTTCCTGAATTCTTCTTTAACGTTTTCCCACTGTCTTCTCATTGCCAATGTTGATGGGGATGTGGGTGATAGCAGTCAGGTTATGAAGAGAGGCCATGGTCAGTATACAGGTGGTGCCCCTAAAGGCCTGCCTTTTGGTGTTACCAAAAAGGCAACTTCTTTCTTAGATACTCTCTCTGTTCAGCACCATGAAGTAACTACGTTCTATATTGACTAGGAGAGAGGCAGCTAGTGGATAAGTGAAACTAATCTTTCTAAAGCTAAGGACGTTTGCTACTGGTAATAATCAAGGATATATACTGAAGCACATAGAAATGGATAGCTAACTCCAGTTGAATAGGTTTGGTCTTTTTGATTTGATCATACTGTAGGAGAGACTTGGGAATTCTAAGCTACTTAAAAGAGGTAGTATGGAATGGTGGAAATAATTCTGCATCTGAGGTTGTAGGACCTAGATACAATTCATCTGATGCTTCTTAGCTGTGGGAATTTGAATAAGTCATTTAACCTCCAGTGCTCATCTGAGGAGGCTGGGTATTGTCTTCTGAGGTTCTTTCCTCCTCTAGACCTATGATTTTATTGATATGCTGGGCACAATGCCAGGTACAGTTTAAGTGCTTAATAAATGCTTATTGATTGATTGATTGATAAAATTAATGTTAATACATTATCAGTTCTTAATTGGCTACTAAAGGAAGAAGTGTACTTAATAATAGAAGGAAGATAGGGCCTACCCTTGTGAAGTATACCATGGGTATAGGGAACTCCTATGCCACCAAACTACCGCCAATGCAAATTGGCAATCATTCTGCAACTTATAGTCTTACCGAATCGCCTAAAGCACCATAAGTTTAGGGATTTGCCCAGGGTTGCACAGCTCATATGTGTCAGAGGCAAAGGCTGGAGATTCCATCTTCCTCCCTCCAAGGCTGCCTTTTTCTCTATGTCTATACTGCCTCTCTAATCATAATAATAACTGGAGTTGATGTAACACTTTAGCATAGGGAATAGACAATTGGATTCAGAGTCAGGAAGGCTTGACTTCAGGCCCCATGGCAGACTGCAGCACTGAAAGGTACGCAAAACATTTGCTTTATGTTATGTTATTTAACTCTCAAACAATCTTTTGATGTAAGTGGCATAGGTATTCTTACATGCAGAGTATATTATGGGAAATGCTAGGCTGGATGAATCAAAAGCCAGAATTAAGGTTGCTGGAAGAAATATCAACCAAATGAAGAGTAATTTAGAAGCCTCTTGATAAGGGTGAAAGAAGAGAATGTAAAAGCTGGCTTGAAGATTGTTAAAAAAAATCCTCTTTTTAAAAAAATTTAGGTAAGGGCTGGGGAATCTGTGAACTTGAGGCCACATGCAGCCCTTTGACTGAATCAAAACTTCACAGAGCAAATACCCTTAATAAAAGGATTTGGACTCAGCCGGAAGGCCGCACTCAAGGACCTAGAAGGCCACATGTGGCTTCCAGGTCACAGGTTTCCCACCTCTGGTTTAGATCTTGACAACTGACCTCATCACTTCTTGGCAAATAGAAGGAGAAGATTTTTAGTGTCAGATTTAATATGTTGGGATCAAAGATCGCTGCTGATGGTAACCTCAGTCATGAAATTAAGACTCTTCCTTCTTGGCAGGAAAGATATGGAAAATCCAGACAGCATAATAAAAAGAGACATCACCTTGCTGACAAAGGTTAGTATAGCCACAGCTATGGTTTTTCCCGTAGCAATGTGTGGCTAAGAGAGTTGGACTACAAGGAAGGCTGAGTACTGCAGGAATGAATTTTTCAAATTATGGCACTAGAGAAGACTTTTGAGAGTCCCTTGCACATCAAGGAGATCAAATTAGTCAATATTTAAAGAAATTAATTCAGGTTATTCACCGGAAGATCCAATACTGAGGCTGAAGTTTAATACTTTGGTCACATAATGAGAAGACAGGACTCATTGGGAAAGACCCTGATATTAGGAAAGATTGATGGCAAAAGGAAAAGGGGATAACAGAGAATGAGATGGATAGATAGTAATATGGAAGCAGTGAACATAAGCTTGGACACACTTTGAGAAATTGTGGAGAACAGCCTGATGCGCTATGGTCCATGGAGTCACGAAGAGTCAGACATTGACTGAATGGTTGAATAACAATGATAAAAAGCATGGGTGTTATTTTCCAGATGAGGAAACTGAGACTCAAGGAGGTTATTTCTCTTGCTTCAAGTCGTATATTTCACTTGCTTCAAATCAGAGTGGAATGAAACCCAGATCTCTCTTGTAATCTGTCTAGCATGCTGTCCACTACAGTGTTCTGCTTCTCTGAGATACTACCTCAGCTTAAGGGCTATGATGGACCACCTAAGCAAAATAATACCACGATGGACCAAAGGGATGGGCATAAGAGGGATCACCAAAAGCCCTGTGAAGTTTTCCAAATGCAAAACTGTCTTTTCTCCCTCTACCATTCAATTCTAGACTCAGCTGGATATCCATTTGTTATGCCAAGCTAAGAGATATATACCAATTGACTAGGCTGTCTTTATGGCTGGTAGGAAAGCAAGGGACAATGATAGAATGAATACATTAAGTTCTTATACAACCAAGAATTTCATTTAAACTTATGAATGAATGAAAAAAATATTGCTTACCATGTGCGAAACACTGCACTGAGCTTTGGAAATATGACTAGAAAAGCAAAACCATTCTTGCTCTCAAGGAGGTCACATTCCAATGTGACATTGCAGATCTAGAAGGTTTCAGCTGAAAGTCAGATAGAAAGGTCCCATATTCCTTAGGGTGCTGTGGCAAAGCAGATGGTAATATCTTTTCAATTAAATTCAATAAACATTTATTAAGTACCTATCAAGTATCAGGAATGGTGCTAAGCACTGGCGATGCAAAAAGAGGCAAAAGACAGTCCCTTCCCTCAAGGGGCTCTCTTTTCTGCATCTTCAGCAGCTATGATTAGATCACCTGTAGCAATTTCCAGGCTGCATGTCCATAGTCATTTTTCCTAAGGACAATGGCTAAGAACACAAAGCTAGAAGCACTGCCATCCCCAAGGTTCTGGGTTCAGGGCTCTGGGCTATCTCCATTGGGATCTGAGGAGAGAGGTGGTCAAGGTGGTGGTGATGGTTTGACTCACCTGGCACATGCTACTACCTTTTTCTTCATCAAAGTGTCTTGCTACTTCAGCTAGACTGGCTTGTTTGCCTTGTGAGTGATAGTTGGTGGTTAGGGAACACATTTGGGCCCTTCTGTATAAGATTTGCTTCCACGGATAACGACTATGAGGGCTGGACTGGAAGCAGGACCAGTGGCCTGGGGAGGTAGGAATGGGGGATGCTGATATTCTCAGGGTTCCTGTGCTTATACTTTATAAACTTATGCTTTCCTTCCCTACCAATATTCCCACTGGTCTGCGAAGAGGAGAAGTGAGGCTGGTGACCTGCACAGCCCTCCCTCACTCAAAACAAAGTCAAGTGCAAGTCATGTCATCATTTCTCTGATGGCATGGTCTTCTTCAAAAATGAAAGACAAACACAACAGCAATCCACTGGTTTGGAGAAAAGTAAAAATTCCCAATTTGAATTGTATCATCTTTTCCCAACTACTACTTCCCGATAGAGATACTAATGAACAATTGGATGTTACTAAAATTAATCAATACAGATAATTTGGTGTGGTTGCGGTCTTCTAGAAGGATTTAGAAGACTTGCCCGATTATAATATGACAAATATGGACAGGTCAATGCAGTTGACCTACAAACCTATTGGTACTCAATTTCTATTTTCTATCATAGGTAGCCTTGCTTTTGAAGTATCTTTGTCTTGCTCTTTAAATTCTCCATTTTTCCATCAAGAAAACAAGTGAAGGAAGAATGTCAGTATCTGTTCAGTGGTCACCTTAGAATCTCTAAGCTCAAAGTTCAGCGTGGGAGCATTATTTGTCATGAGGCCTTTCCTTATCCCCGCCCACCTGCTAGTGTTTTCCCTCCCTCATTATCTTGTACACATTTTATATGAACATATGAATCAATCAGTCAACAAATACTGTCAGCACTTAGCATGCAAAACCAAACCAAAACCAAAACCCAGTTCCTCATTTCAAGGAGCTTACAATCTAGGGAGACCACACACAAACAAATCTATATCTATCTGCACCTATCTCTGTATCTATCTATCTCTATCTCTATCTATCAAACTATATCCAGGACAAATAGGAGAAAATTAACAGAAGGAAGCCACTGGAATTAAAAAGGGGTTGAGAGAGGCTCCCAGTAAAAGACAGGATTTTAGTTGAGGGTAATTAGGTTAGGATAGGACAGTTAGATTTTAGTTTAGTTTTAAAAAAACCAGGGAGGTCAGAAGTTGGAGCAAAAGAGGGACAGTGTTGGAGGACAGCCAGAAAAAAATGCCAGAGTTTCTTCATGGTACTGCCAGGAGATCAGTGTCACTGGATCAAAATAGATGGTAGGGAGTAAGGCATAAGACAGGAAAGGTAAGAGGGAAAGAGCTGAGTTAGAAAGGATTTTGAATGCAAGAGAGGGCATTTTATATCTGCTCCTGGAAGCAATAGGGAGCCACTGGAGGGGTGTGTGTGTGTGTGTGTGTGTGTGTGTGTGTGTGTGTGTGTGTGTGTGTGTGTGTGTGTGGTGTGATGTGATGATTGAACCTTCACTTTAAAAAATGGGAATACATTGGGGTGGGGTGGGGGACACCCGAGGCAGGTAGAACCACCTGCAGGCTATTCCAATAGCCCAGATGTGCTATGATGTGGGCTTACACCAGAGTGGTGGAAGTATAAGAGGAAAGAAGGGGGGATACTGGAGAGATGTTACAAAGGTGAAACAGCAGACCTCGGCAACATCTTTGATATGGGGGGCGAGAGATATTAAAAAATCCAAGATGACACCCAGGATACGAGCTTGAGGGACTGCAATGATGATATTGCCCTCCATAGTCCAATAGAAGTCTGTGTGTGGGGAACATTTAGGGGGAAAAGATAAGTTCTGTTTTGGATGTACTGGATGTCTACTGGATGTCCAATTCAAGATGCCTGAAATGCAATTAGAGATGTAAGATTGAAGTTCAACAGAGGGTTTGGGGCAACATAGGTTAGACTTGAGATGGTAATTAAATCCATGAGAGTTGATGAGATCATCAAGTGAAGTACTATAGATGTAGAACAGGGTTCAGGGTGGAATTCTGAGGTTAGAGGGTGTGGTCTGGAAGAGGATCTAACAAAGGACATAGAGAAGGAACAATCACGTGGGTAGGAAGAGGATTAGAAGAGAGTGGTGTCCCCAAAACCTAGAGAAAAAAGAGTACAAAGAAAAGAGTGATCAACAGTGTCAAAGACTATACTAAGAGAGGTCAAGGAGAATGAGAATTGAGAAAAGACCATTGGATTTGGTGATTGAGAGATCCTTGGTAACTTTGGGGAGAGCAGTTTTGTGGAAAGGATAAGGTTGGAAGCTGGATTTGTAAGGGGAGTGAGAGGACATAAAGTGGAGATACCTATCATAAATGCCCTTTTTGAGGAGTTTAGCTACAAAAGGCAGAAGAGATGTAGAATGATAGTCAGTAAGAGAGGGTTAGGAGATTGGGTGGTCAGTAGGAATGGAAGTTGCCTTGTGCTGGCAGAGATGTGAGTGGTTGCTTTGGAATAGATGGAAGATACCTGGCCCTGGCCCCTAACAGCCTTTCCTGTTTTTGTATCACTAACTCATGGCACAATTTCTAGTTCACAACAGGAGTGTAATGAACACTAATTGATTGACTGATCAACTCCTGTCTACAAAGGTTTTAGTAGAAAGTATGCCCTTTCTCTTTGTGTCTATTATTGTCTGCAGTTTTCTTTTCTTTTTTTTTTTTTTTTAAGAAAATTTATACTTGTAAGTGAGGGGAAACAATCATTGAAAGCCCACAGGTCAGTAGGCTTCCAATACTTAGGCTAGTGCAATCATGTGAAAGCTCTCATGTTGGAAAGGGGTTGTGGGTAATGAGAGTAATGTGGGTAATGAGGCTTCAATGAAAAACCCAAAAGAGAACTGGAAATGCATGAGGTCAAATTGTGTATTGTCCTCTTGGTTCTCCCTCCTCCTATCCCTCCAACCTTTAAAAAAAAAAAAAAAAGAAATATAAATACTACTTTCTTTCAATGCTGGAAAAATAAAACAAAGGAGATATTAAACAATTTTCCTCAGAAACATATTCACAGTGTCTCATTTAGGTTTTTCCCTTACCATAAAACTATGGGTATAAGCCTCTCTAAGCTTTTCAAATTTATTGACTTGAATTCTGGGAAATTTTCTGAGACTGAGTAAAGAGAGGATTGTTGCTCCTAAGTTCTGAATGACTTCTAGGACATCAGGGAAGATTCAATTCTTAGGTGCAACCACAAGATGGCCCAGTAGCTCCATACATCAACAACTCTATTTTGGGGGAGATGAGAGAATATGGGATTGTTGGGAGATAGGGGCTAGGAAACTAGAATAAGAACTCCGAAAGTCTTGGGATGTCTGGGAGGGTTGGAGGAGCTCAGCTTTTGACCAAGTGAATTGGGTGGGCTAATAGGGGTTGGATAGGATGCAGGAGAGGATTGTGGAGAAAGTACAGGCCAGTTTGGTAACTGGGCATAATGTAGCATCATGTATGCCTGGAAATGGATAACCCTGATAAATTCCACTGTGATCAGACATAGAGAATTAGAATTGCCCATGCTCAGGCAGGAACCCAAAAGAATTTATATTTGATTAATTCTGAAAGCAAATGACCCTGAAACACAAAAGAGAAGGATTCACATATGTAGATAATGGATCATAATTAAAATGTTTATATAGCACCTCAAGAAGGCTTTTTCATGTTATCTTGGTTGATCAAATAATTGTAGTTAGGGACCACAGAGTACTTTTGCCATTTTACAGAAGAGGAAACCAAGAGGTAGAATGACTTACTCATGGCCACCCAGATAGCAAATGTTGGAGGCAGGATTTAAACTCAGTTTTTTCCTGTATGTGCTATGCTATATTACCTCACATTCCAGGTCATTAAAGCTGAGAGTGATTTAAGGATGATCTAATCTAACTCCCTTATTTAAAGATGAAGAAACTGCCACTAAGGGCATTACAGTAAGATGCCCAAGGTCATACAGCAAATCAGTGAGAGTCAGTGGCAGAGGTATCTCTGTACGATAACAATAAGACACTCCTATGGTATGGATAATACACAGGAGGGGCAGGAAAAAAATTGAACAAAAATGCTATGATATTTAAGATAGCTTCGAACAATTTGCAGAATTTTTTCTTGGATCTTGTACCATAATCTGAGGTAAGAGAACAATGAAAAAGCTTTTGAGAAATATTTAGATGTAAAAACAATCAGCCTAGAAAAATAAGGTACACATTTGCATAAGTTTCAACAGTTCCCACATTGGGTGATAATAGCAGGTTATGAGAAGCTCATTCCGAGAAACAACCAGAATACTTGTTGTGACCTGAAGAATCTACTGTAACAGTAGTTAACGCCCTTCATTTCACATTTTTATATGTTGAGAAGGAGCCTGAGAGAACAGGGAATTTAACATATATAACCTGCCCGCTGTTGTCAAATTATTATTAGAATTTTTTTTTCTGTTTTATCATGGTCACTCCTTTCTTCATTTCTAAAAATGACCAGTGGCTGAAAATCTAGCCAAAGCATTCAGACTCTTCTCCTGAATCTTCCCTTCTCACTCTCTCCCTTGCCAATTTCAGTAGAATTTAGACTTATTGCTATCCTTTTACTGGAGTCTTGAAACAATCATCAGGAAAGTGGCTACTTCTGAAAGTCAATGACAGTGTTCTGAGATGTTTAAGAGGTTCTACGGTAGACAAGTGAGAAAGATCAGTCTAAATTCTTCCTAACAATTCATGGTCCATGATCTTAACTTTGCACTTTGTACTACTTGAAAATCCTTCTAAGTGCTGAGTGAAGTGAGCAGAACCAGGAGAGCACTGTACACAGTAACAGCAACGTTGTATGATCAACTATGATAGACTTAGATATTCTCAGCAATACAATGATCCAAGACAATTCCAAAAGACTTATGATAGTAAATGCTAACCAGAGAAAGAACTATGGAGTCTAAATGCAGATTGAAACATACAATTTTCACTTTTTTTCTGTTTGTGGTTTTTCCCTTTTGTTCTGATTCTTCTTTCACAACATGACTAATATGGAAATATGTTTAACATGATTGCACATGTATAACCTAAAGCAGATTGCTTGCCATCTTGGGAGGGGGGACAGGGTGGATAGAGGGAGAATAATTTGGAACTCAAAGTCTTATAAAAATGAATGTAGAAAATTATCTTTTTACATGTAATTGGAAAAAATAAATACTATTAAAAGAAAAAAAAAATAAGCAAACAACAAACAAAAAGAAAATCCTTTTAAGTCTACCACAATCCATGATTTCATTCCTCAGAGTGACCATAACAAAGCATATCCATTCCACACAGACAAATGACCTTAGATCCTATATCACTGGGTCATTATTTATGGTCTCCACAAATAGGGAACCACTGGGGTTTGCCATAGGGGATGGTGATGTGTGATATGGTCAAACCTGTGCTTTAGGGAGAACACTTGGAATACAGAGGGAAGAGCAGACTGGAGTAGGGAGATCACTCCACTTCCCCAGAAGGCATTTCAATAGTTGAGGCATGAGGTGATGAAGTCTTATACCAGGGTGGTGGCAGTACCAGAAAAGAGAAGGGGGCATACACAGGAAATGTTATGAAGCTAAAATTGACAGGCCTTGGAAAGAAATTGGGTATGAGGGTGGGGGTGAGAGAGAGTGAGGAGTTGAAAATGACACCTAGATTTTGAGTTTGGGTGACTGGGAGGATAATGGTGCTCTTGAGAGTAAGAGGGAATCTTGGAAGGAGGGAGAGTTTTCAAAGAATGTTAATGAGTTAGCTTTTGGACATATGAGTTTCTACAGGATGTCTAGTTTGAGATGTCCCATAGACAGTGGGAGATATGAAAATAGAATTCAGCAGAGAGATTAGGGCTGAATAAACAGACATGAGAATCAGTAGCAGAGAGATGATAATTGAATCCATGGAAGTCAATAAGATCACCAAGTAAAATAGTATAGAGGAAGAGAGGAAGAAGACAAGACCTAGGACAGAGACCTGTGGGATACCCATACATAGTGGGTACAATCAGGGTGAAGATCCAGCTAAAGACACCAAGGAATGGTCAGACAAGTAGAAGGAAAAGTAGGAGAGAGCAATATCATGAAAACCTAGTGTGAAGAGTATCAAGGAAAAGAGGGTGGTTGGTAATGTCAAAGACTACACAGGTCAAAAAGAAGAAAGACTGAGAAAACGTTAAATTTGACAAGAGATCACGAGTAAGTTTGGAAACAGTAGTTTCAATTGAATGATATGGAGAATCTGAAGCCAGACTATACAGAACCAAGAAGAAAGTGAAAGGAAAGGAAATAGAATCAGATACCTTTTGCATATGGCCTTCTCATAAGGAGTTTAGTCACAAAATGGAGGAGATATATAAGATGATAGCTATGTGAAGCCAAGCAAAGTAGGATCTTAGGCTGTTTTTATTTTACTTAAAGTGCCTCTGATTGAATAATATGATTAAGGAGGATCTTTTCCACCCATTGTGGGGCCTGGGAAGATTTGCAGAAGGCCTACACCTTTTGTAAATGAGGCACTGGCTCTAAAAAGTGTATAAAGACTCCGAGGTACAATTTTCCTTTGGGGCTTTATTTATGGAAAATGTTTGTTTGGCAGATGAGACTCTGGGAAGCTGCTAAACAGTGCCCTCGGCTTTGAAAACCAAAATGTTGGTGATTCCATCTCTGGTAACTATGCACGGATAGTTAGACCTGTCTATTGATTTGTGATGTAGGTATTGATTATGTATAGACAGAGGAAGCTATATCTGTTGATCTTTGATTCCTCTGTATTTTTTCTGAAGTTCAGGGTGCTGACTCCCCTGAACTAGGTGAATGATATATGATATGCTTGATTAAAGGAATGATATATGTGTTTGATGAAAGTGATTGGTTACCTCCAAAGTTACCTTTCCTTTTATGAAGGCAGATCTAAGAACCTGTGATAGCAGGCCCCCATGTGTATGTTGGGGTGGCTACTGATACAAGCTAACAGAGATGCAAAGATCTGTGTGTTTGTATATGTGTGCAAGCATGTCTGTTCAACCCTTCTTTGACTGGTTCAATTAAGAAGGAACTTTACCTAATGCTTACATCCTCCTTCCATGTTTGGGTATTCTTCTTCTCACACATTCTAATTATGAGAAACATTAAATTCTACCTCATCTTTCTCCTTTGTATATTAGTGTATTTCTTTTACCTTTGCTTTTCTTTCTTTCTTGAATGCTTGAGAACAAAGTCAATTCACCTCCAAGTTCTCTGTTTTTCTTATTTAACTCTCTCAATACCATTTGAGGATATTAATGTTCTGAAGGTATACTTGTTTCTTCTCACCTTTTTAGAGTGCTATCACTTCATTTTATAGCCCTTTTCAATTGTTTGAATAAACTTACTTTTCTCTGTATATCTTGATCCTTGTGTCTGCATTTCAAAATTCCTGTTCAGTTCTGTTTCTTCTATCAGGACACTGGAAAGTTGTCTATTTCACTCATCGTTCATTTCCCTTTCTGTGATTATACTCATCTTTGCAGTGTAAATTATTATTGCTTGTAAGGCTGTACTTTTTGCCCTTTGGAATATTGTGCTCTAAGATCTCATCTCATTTTTAATAGAAACTGGCAGGTCTTTCATGATCCTGACTATGATTCCTTGGCACTTGAATTTCTTCTTTCTGGCTGCTTGAAATATATTTTTCTTTGATGAGGAAATTCTGAATTTTGGCTATGATATTCCTGGAACTTTTCCATACGGGATTTCTTTCAGGAGGTAGATTCTTTCTCTTTTTTTTCCTCTTTGTCCTCTGATACTAATAGATTTGGCTAGCTTTCATTTATGATTTTTTGAAATAAAATGTCCACATCTTGTAAAAGTCATAATTTTCAGGAATTCTAATGATTTCCTGGATTCTTTTTCTTAAATCTGTTGTTCAGGTTAGTTGTGTGTGTGTGTGTGTGTGTGTGTGTGTGTGTGTGTGTGTGTGTGTTTAAACTATCAGTTCTCATTTTCTTCTTTTTAAAATCATTTTATTTTGTTCTGATATTTTTTGCTATCTCATGTAGTTATTGACTTCTCTTTGGTCTGTTCTAATTTTCAGGGGCCCCATTATTTGGATAAGTTTACCACTTTGTTTTCCAAACTATTTATTCTTCCAATGATTTCTTCCAAGGCTTTTTAAAAATTTTAAATGTTTTGCTTCATTTCTTCTGGTTATTCATACAGTCCTTGAGGAAAATACATTTCACCTTTTATATGTGCTTTAAGTTGTTGGGAAGTTACTCTCTCCTAGTTTGCTTTTAGGGTATCTTTGAATTTTTTATAATTCTTTATAGTGGTCTGTGTTTTCTTGTGTTTACTGACCTCTTCAGCTTTGGTTCCTGAATTGAGGCTTTGTGTGTTAGGGCTAGGCTTTGTCCTTGGCTGAACTTTTGGAGGGGTGGTCAGCCCTACTTTGTCTTGGCCTACATCACCCTACTCTCTTTGCTTACCTTCATGTCCTGGGGTAATGTTGCCCGGGATCTTTGAGATTCAGAGTGATAGACCTTTAGGTGCCTCTGTGACTTCTCAGGACAAAATACTAGAGATCTTAGAGTCTAAGGGCTAGGGGAGAGGTGAAATGAGTTCTTATAGAAGCACATCGCACCAATGTGATATTCACAGAGCCTATGGTGGCCATGCACAATTCTGAATTGTGAAGTATAACAGACTCTCCACGTGGAAGACAGAACCAAAACATTTATTCAGACACCAAATCCATTATAGTAAACAAAACATCTATATGCAGATATATGTAGAGAACAACACCGATCCCAAGCCTTCCCCTTGCAAGACTTCCCACAAACCAGTTCCCTTAAACAAATCACAAACTAAATCTCTCACTAACACTAGTCAGCTGCCTGATTGCCTGCATCCTTCCTAACTCTACTCTCACCAATTTTTTTCTTAACCCTGCTTCTTCCTGCTCAACCCCTTCCTGTTCCATGTGTCTTAAACTCATATGACTCAGGCTTCCATCTGACTTAAGCAGGTCACATGGGCCTATTAATAAGTTGGAAAGGTCTTCCCATTTAAATTATCATTAGACACAGGCACACGCCACTGGTTGTTATTGCCAATTATATTAGCTTCCAAGGTCCCAGCTATAGTTTCCTTAACCTGACTGGTATTTCCTCAGGGAAACCTTCATCCCTTAAGAGGGACATCCTTGGGAGCAGCTAAGTGATACAGTGGGTAGAGTACTGGCCCTGGAATCAGGAGGACCTGAGTTCAAATTTGGCCTCAGGCATTTGCTAGCTGTGTGACTCTAGGCAAGTCACTTAACTTTGATTGTCTCCAAAAAAAAAGTAGTCAGCCACACTTGCTGTCTTTAGATATATAACTGTATACTACTCTTGTCTCTGGCTAATCTCTGTTGCACTGGTAGCATGAGCACCATCTTTTCAACCTTGTTGATCATGGGTTTCTAGGTAACTTTTTGTGCAGTTGTAAGGTAGAAGCAGTAACTAACAGTATTTGCTCAATATATTTCTTGGTTATTATTCAATTTCTTGTTATTTTCATGTTTTTTTTTGCTAAAGTAAAGGTATAAGAACTAGAATGTCTGCATCTGTCCAGGTAGCCTTCTTCTCTGGAAGTTATTACTAGCAGAATTATCCAGGAACTTCTAGATCTGGAATAAGCAAAACAGAGGCCTTTTTAGAGCAAATTGTCCAAGAAAAGACATCTAGGGACCGGATGACTACATGAGACATTGGGGACTCAAAATGTGCTGATTAAATGGATGTTGAAAAATGGGTTACTAGGACACAAGGAGACTTGATGTTAGTTAACATCAGTCATAATTATTGTATTGTTTTGCATGGTTTTTGTTCACATTTTTTTGGTTACCCTGGTGACGTAAATATCTCCGTTCTTAGAAGCAGTACATTTTGAGACCTCTAAGCGGTTTGAAGTGTACCTGACAACACAATTATGAGAGTTGTGAGAAAAATTCATTGTATTGTTTGAAAGTAGCCCTTCATGGCTGGGAAACTGGACCATCTCTATGTGCTGTTTAGAGATCCTTAACCAAGGACCTATATTATGCTGACCAGAAACTCAGATCCAAAGATTGATCACAAGAAGCTTTCTCACAATTGTCAACCCATATGTCTTCTAAGGGCCCTACCAGGTTCTTCTGACTACTCCCACAGCTATCAAACTTGTGGGTGTATACTCCTGGATCAGAAGCCTCTTATTCTGAGTGGATGACAGAACCCTCCAGGGACCTGAAGGTTCATCTAATATGGACACAGAAGCAGCAAACATCCAGATGAGACAGCTGTCCCAAGATTCTGAATGAAGGCTGAATATACTGTCCTAGTTTTTTCTCCTCTTCCTTTTTTTAACGTGCCCAACCAACGAGGCCCTGATTCAAATGCATGTTGGGACATTCTCCTTCTACATTTTTGGTCCCCCTCTTTTTTCTGCTTTTAAGCAAACAAAGGCTAGCAATGATACCTGGGATATACTTCCTAATAGGGCCTCTCAAGGAACTAACCCCCTGGGCAACATTTCATTCTGGCCCAACTGGCCTCTCAAGTCATCTTGGCTTATACCTGCTTCTCCTTTGTTGGCCAAAAGAGGGAAATGTCAAGATATTAGGAGACACCCTATTTTCCAGAACTAAGACCCAGCAAACAAGCTGTGCTCTGAGCTTGGCATAACAACAATCCTTTGGGCTCACCTTCTGGATGATCTCACCCTCTGTCAAAATTATATAACTATTGTTCTGCTTTGGCCAGCACCAAGCATTCTCTGAGCTTGGACAAGCACTGGACAAGTACCTATGTTCTGGTTATTAAGTCCTGCCATGAATCAAACTTGTTTTATTGTTAATTCCGTTTCATTGTCAGGGCTATAGATCACTGTAAAGGCCATTAGCATAAGTATTGAGATCTCCCCACACTGCCTCAGGTACCCCCTACTAGGGGCAGGGCCCCAGCACATGTGTCCTTGCTTGCAAGCCATTTTTTTCACTTTGAAATTAAACTTCTCTTTGATTTCTGACTCTTCTGCCTCTAGCCTGCTCTGTTCAGCTCTGGCCATCCACAGGTTAGAGGACAATTTGGTCCAGTTGACTCTATCTATCTATCTATCTATCTATCTATCTATCTATCTATCTATCTATCTATCTATCTGTCTGTCTGTCTGTCTGTCTGTCTATCCATCCATCCATCCATCCATCCATCCATCCATCCATCCATCCACTCTCTATCTATCATCTATCTATCTATTTGTCTATCTGTCTGTCTATTTGGGGGTGAGGGGAAGGACAACTGAGTCTCTTTATCTTGCTGCATCTATTATGGATTAATCTCATTGATTACTGGCACTGAAGCCTCAGTCTGCTCTATTTCTGACCTGATCTATTTTGACCCACCTTTGGTAGCCTGATACCTCCCTGTGTTCCTGAAGGCTCACAATGTTTGGCTGGATTTGGTATGCCCCCTTCATCTGTTGCCTTATTACAGCTCAGAACTCCCAAACTTAGGTGTTCCTTCAACCTGAGCCTCCCCAGCAGCAATGATTGTATGTGTGAGTCACCACATCTGGCTCTGATTAGCTTTTAAAGTCCTTCACAGCCCTGGCACCAATATATTTTTTCAGCTGCTTCACATGATACACCCTCTCCCACATTCAGCTATCCAACTGAACCAGCTTTCTCTGTCTTTCTTACACATGGCGCTCTATCTACTATTCTCATACCTTTCCATTAGCCATCCTGCAGGGCTGACATTCAATCTTTCTTTACCTTCACCTCATAGAGCTCCTCTCTTCCTTTAAGATGCAACTCAAGGACCACCTTTCATATGAAGCCTTTCCTGATCCCCAGTTGTTAATGCCCTCCCTCCTCAAACTTCTTTGCACTGTATTTCTTCCCTTCATCTTTGTTCTGGATAGAGTTATCAAAGTACTTGTCCTCCTCATTAGAATAGCAGCTATTTGCAAAGTAGGAATCCTTTCATTCTTTGTTTTTATATCCCCAGTTCCTACTAGCACAGAGCTGGCACACAGTAGATGTTTAATAAAAAATTAAAATAAAACCTTTTGGTTGATTATTGAAGAAGGCAGAAAAGAAGCTTAAAATCACGAGAAGTTTGCATCCTTTAAAAGGATTATCTTGAATCTCTTGCTATTTATATCAAATGAGATAAACCCATGTAATGCATTCTGCAAACCTTAAGTACGCTATAGATGCTTGCTCTCATTATCATTATTACCAAATTAGGAGCTAGAGTTTGCACATTTTCATGTGCTTTCATTTTCATTCTTTTTTCTTTCTCTTGAATAGAAAACTATATTTTACAGATGTGAAGCTTTTATTTTTGAACACCCTAAGAAGGTGACTGTGAATGCTTAGACATTGCCAGGATTGGTTTCTCTTGGCACCCCTTTGTACCCCTTTGGAGCATTGTCATGGAGCAGCTCCGGAACAAATTCCAAGGTCTGCATTTGGTTTCTTTGAGTTCACCACAAATACCCTTATTGTTGAGAATGGTGCATTCAAGTCTTTCTAGGTGATTGGCTCTTCACTAATTTATTCCATACTTATGTACTTTTGCAGAATGTGAATTAGTTAAAAGACAAGACTTAAAAGGAGTGGTTCCTCAGGTCTTTGAACTCAAGTGGCTGGTAACCAACCCTTCTCATTTATGAATAAGCTTTGAAATCCCACTTGAAATCAGAACAATGGAGAAAACCATAGTGCACAACACTTCTAAACATACTGGTCTTCTTATGAAAAGATCAAAGCATCTTCATTTCTGGAGACATGGGTTTAGTAACTCTAGCAACTTCAAATCACATTTTAATTTTTGTGTGTATATGTATATCATATATATTATTTATATACATTATATATATTTATATATGTATATGGTGTGTGTGTATGTGTGTGTGTGTGTATGTGTGTGTGTACATGTCAGTCTTTTGGTCAAGAAAATGCACTGATCCTGGAGCCAGAGAAACAAGGTTTAACTTCCACCTCTGATGCTTACTGCATGTATGACCTTGGGTAAGCTATCAGTTGCCAAGTTTTGTTATTTCTCTCTTTGGGACATCACTCTCAAATGCCTCATTCTGTCCTCTGACACTGATAACAACCTTTGTGCAGATCTTCATCACCTCATGCCTATTCTATTCCAATAGTCTGCTTGCTGACCTCTTTTCTAGTCTCTCCCCATTCCAATCCATGCTCCATTCAGGTGTCAAAGTGATTCTTCTAAAGCACAGATCTGACCACATCGTCTTCCCCCTACCTTGAGAAAGTGCAGTGACTCCCTATTACCTCTAGGATCAAATATAAACTCCTAGTTTGTGTTCAAAGTCCTGCATAACTTGATTTCCCTTCTACCTTTCCAATTTTCTTACGCCTTCCTTAGCCCCATGTAATCTTCAGTCCAGTGACACTGGTTTCCTTGCTGTTTCTTGCATATAGTTTTCCATCTTCCCACTAGGAGTATTTTCACTAGCTGTCCCCCATGCCAGGAACTCTCTCCCTCCCCATTTTTACCTCCCGGTTCTCTGGCTTCTTTCAAGTCTCAGCTAAATTCCCACTTATTTGCAATTAGATTTTCTCATTGGTTAAGTGACTTGCCCAGAACCACATGGCTAATAAGTGTATGAGGTCATATGTGAACTCAAGTCCTCCTGACTCCAGGGCTGATGCTCTATCTACTTCTCACCTTGCTGCACCTAGTTCTTTTTAATCTTAATGTCTCCCCCTGATAGTATCTCTAATTTATTTTGTATATATCTTGTTTACACATGGTTGTTTGTATATTATCTGCCCATTCAACTGGGAGCTCTTTGAGCAGAGAGTATTTTTTATCTTTTGTGTGTGTGTGTGTGTGCGTGTGTGTCTCCAGAGCTTAACACAGTTCCTGGCACAGAGTATGCAGGCAAGAAATATTTGTGGACTTTTTTGTTGACTCGACCTGATTAAATGGGCCAAAATTCCCTTGTTTATAAAATAAGGGTGTTGAAATAAAGGACTTCTGAGGTTCCTTCCAGCTCTATATCTGTGTACCTAAGATTATTCCTGTAACTCTGGAAGTATTGACCAGTATTATCTGTTGTAAAGAGCAACATCTGTAATCAGCACACTTGCTGGTTTTCTTCCCAGAAGAAAAATATTTAAACATTTCCAGATCAAGGGAACTTGAATATGATAAACTCCAACTCTTTCTCCTTCCTCTTTCTTTGCTTTCTCACTATGACCCTGATCAGAATTTTAAGCAATCTAGTTACATTCCTAAAAAAGAAAATTCCCAAGGAAAAGATCAATACCTTTGATTTGCATGTGAAGCATCTGTGGTCATGATGCCAAATGGAAGCTGGACCTAGGTGAACTACAAACCTTTCTCAGTCCCATTTGCTCAAATCACCAAAAATGTCTGATCTGCTGATGGCCTCTAGAAGTTATGATGCCAGGATCACACCCTTAAAGTTGTGGTTCAAAAAATATGGAAAACAAGTACCATCAGGGTTGCCTCCAGACTGAAAGGAAATTGATGATTTGCGTTGATACCACTGGGTAGAATAGGAAGTCAGAATATAAGGAAATCAGAGGATAAAAAAATGATCGCAGGAATATACAGTAGGCAATATTGGTACAATAGAAAGAACATTGAATTTGGAGTCAGATTCAGAGGTGTGCTGATAAAATTTTAACAACCAGCTCCCATTCCCTGCCAGCCTAAAGTACATATGCTAAGATTTTAAATTCAATTTAAATTTTCTCCACTTCTGGAAATTATAATAAATCAAGCCTTAATTTGAACTGTTTGCTGATTTCTGAGATAGAAATGCTTATACTGAAACTCTAATAACCATGTCATTATTATATTTTTATTTTGTTAAATATTTCCCAATTACATTTTAATATGGTTTAGGCATATTGGAACTACCTACAGTGCACCCACGTTCAAATTCTTCCCCTGAAACTTTCTACTTAACTGACCAGCAAATCACTTCAGTTTTTTGGGCCCCATTTTCTCATATGTAAAATAAAGAAGTTAGAATATAAGACTTTTAAGGTCACTTTCAGTTCTAAATCCTATGATTATGCATAAACAGAAGAGAATACTGACTTTGTTAAGACTGCCTATTTAGTAAAAGACTTAATAAGCATTTATTTAGTCAAGTGCCAGGTACTGTTAGGTAATAGAGATACTCAAATGAATCTGTGATCTCATCCATTTCAACATCTCCTCTTGTGTTGTAGACCAGATATGCCAGCTATATAGCTGTGGGATACCATATGTCCCACAACACTCTTGAGTATGGCCTGAACCATATTAAAATGTAATTGGGAAATATTTACCAAAATAAATAAAACATAGATAATGTTAATGTAGTTTTCTGAGTCAATACGTGTCTGAAGGGATCTTATATATTGTTTAGTTTTTCCCGGTTTCTATGTGAGTTTGACACCAGTGATATATAGGTCATGGTCCATCCAAGCCCCATTCTACAAAGCAAAAATGAAAAAAGTACCTGACCTCAAGGAACTTAGATTCTAGGGAAGCAGAAAAGATGCTGGATTTGAAATCAGCAGACCTTATTTCAACTCCTAGCTCTGACCTTTGGTGCCTGTGAGACCTTGTACAAATCTTTTACTCACTCTGCCTCAGATTTCACATCTGTGAATTGATGGGGTTGCACTATATGAACTCTTAAAGTCTCTGTGATTTCTAAGACCATGATTTTACGTAGAGCCCATATAAGAAAGTTTGAAAGAAATTAAATATGCTGATTTCCTGTAGAGCCAGAAAATCAACCATCTCAAAGAAAGCAGCCATTTCCTTTCCTGGATTCATATCATCAGACTCCTTCCTCTTGCTTTTTTCCCCCTGAATTTTAGCTCCCTCCCACTGCAATAGTATATTTGCTTGGATCTCTAAGACAGCAAAGAAAATAAAAATCTTATAGTGTAACAAGACCTATTTAAAAAAAGTCTTCAAGAGGAGTAGTATGTGTGGACTTGTGTTCTAGTAGCAGTTTAGTTGCTCTAGTCTCAGGGATCATTGTAAGGGTCACCCTTTTAACATGGATAGAGCAGCTGAGCCACCATGAAAGGACCACTCATGTGGATCAAGTGGTGGCAAACAAGTTAGGTTACAATTGTAGAGAAAGCTCCATTATGCTTAGCAAATGGCAAAGAGGGCTTTGAGGCATTGAAAAAAGAATCTGATGATTATGTGTGTTAGAACTACAGAGAGGGGGTCAGAAGAGGAAATAAAAGTCCTTTGGGCAATGATTTTTTTGTGTCGTGTTTCTATGGATGCTTGAGCACTTTCTCGGTTGGCCCTATCTCTTCTGTGAATATCCCTAGAGACCAAATCAAGGATGGAAACAGAGATAAGGGAAAAGTGCATGAAAGATGTGTGGACATATTCTCTTTGTTTTTAAGGCTTATAAGTTCAAGTCCATAGAGTTCTAGCAGAGGGAGCCCATTGAGATCTAAACACCTTGTGGTTATTTGTATATATTCAGCCCTACTTTTCCTCATGCAATTTGATGTAGTTGAAACATCAGGAACCATCAATAAGCCTATATGATGATGAATTTACAACTGACTTTCCAGCTAACCCTGGAGAAGCTCATCTGAATTTCTTCTGGTATAATCTTTTGAAGAGACCACAAGGAAAATCCTGCAGCAACAGAAATCATCCTAGTCCAAAATAGCTTCATAATAAAAAAATCCAAGTTTCTGCCAATGACCTAGTTATTTTAAGAATTACATGATAACATCTCTCTCTCTCTCTCTCTCTCTCTCTCTTTCTTTCTCTCTCCCAATCTCTTCCTTTTGACTCATTATTTGCTCATATGACAATCTGAAACCCATTAACAGTCTCAACTCTGAACGGGGTTACGTTAATAAGACAGATGTATCCAATAATAACCTCAGAAAACTCTTGATGTGGCCGAAAATAATCACATTATCCCATTACAGTATGAAATTGTGAGGCTTGAGAGAGTACAGCCAAGATGTCTTGACATCCTTTTCATCTATAACTCAAAATACTGTTGGTGTCCCAAGATAGAGACTCTAATAATCACTGAATTTTAAGACCTGCTTGGTTGTCTACATTGATCAAATTAACAGCATAATTTCCCAAATCTTACTCTACTCTGTGAGATCACTGCATTTTCAATCAAGTAATTATTCTGAAGGCACCCTTTTTATAATTTTCATTCAAACTAATTCAGTGAAATCAATGGCATGAACAGCAGGAATCTTGAGGTTATGTTCAGTCGCATCCTACAACCAGATTTACAAACTACATTCAATCAATTTTTACCAAAAATGAGAGCTGAAGCAATTCTAGAATGGTGCTACTGTCAAATATCAAGACAGATAATGGAGACTTCTTGTCTAAATGCTCTTGCTTGAATTTAAGTCCCCCTCTTTTAATTGGAACTCAGCAGATGTGAAGACTAGCCAAGCACCGCTTTCTGAAATATAAATTCCTTAGTATACTGGAAGAGTATCTTAAAGTCATGATTCATTTTTTTGTTTGTAAATTAATTGAAATTATACTAACTTTTCCTCAGAGATCTTGTTTTTCCTAAAAGCACTGTTGCTCATATCAGTTTTTTACACTTAATAGTGTTAATATGAATTGTTTTGAAAACTTTGCACCACTCTTTGAAATGACTGGAGATGTCCTGGAGGTCACAAAACTCAGTTTTAGAATAACTGCCCCACAGACTAGCAAAAGCTAGAGTATGGCTCTTACCTGTGGGTTGCAGATCTCTGGCCAAGGAGCTCTGAGTTCTTCTAAAAGTTGTGCAAATTCCCATATGCACTGTGCAGGGTCATTTTAGTCTTTATTTAGTGATAACACAATATACAGTATGATTAATGGACTTTCGTGTCAAAAGGTTTATAGTGTCAATGCTTTATTTCTTTGCCAAATAAGAAAAAATTTTTTCTGGTCTTTTCTGGTACAATAATAAAATATGAATTCATTTAAAAATGTTGTTGAATTTGTAGTGGTCATTTGTCATTATGCATTTTCTCCATGAATGTTTGTTTAACATTCATGAGACAATTATTTATCAAGTGCTCTCTCTCTCTCTCTCTCCATATATATATATATATGTATGTATGTATATGCCACTATACTGGGCACTGGGGTTGCAAAGACAAAAATAAAGCAAGTTCTGCACAGAAGGAGCTTATTATATTCTATTTGGGGAATATAGCATGTGTTCGGGGAAGTAAATGCAAAACATACCAAATAATACCAATTAGACAAAGACAGAAGGTAAACAATGGGAGCTGTGAGGGCAGGGTTCAGAACTCCTTTAGGTACTTAAGTTGGATCTTGCATACAGAAAGCTGTGGATTCTAAGAGGTGAATATGAGTAGAAAGTATGTTATGGCTATGGAAGACAACTTGTGTAAAAACATGGAAGAAGAATGTTGAATGTGTTCTATGGGCGTTTTGTGAGATTGTGAGGCCTGGGAGAGTACAGCCAAGATGTCTTTGCATCCTTTTCTTCTATGACTTAAAATGCTACTAAAGAGAGGCACACTAAATAATCATTGAATTTTAGGATTTGTTTTATTGTCTACATGGATTAAATTAACAAGATATATTGCCCAAGTCATCCTTTACTCTGCTCACTCACTACACTTCAAGTTAAAATATTTTTTCTGAAGGCAACCTGCTTTGAAAAACCTATTTCTGAAGAGAACATATTGTGGTATGTGGTGTAAGGTGTTGGTTTAAGCCTTGTTTCTACCAGACTAATTTCCACTTTTCCTAGCAGTTTTTATCAAATAGGAAGTTTTCTCCTAGATAACTTCTATTTTCCACTTTAACATGCACTGGATTGTTGAGCTCTATTGTTTCCAAATCTCCTTTGTCTAGTCTGTTCCACTGATTCACCTCTCTTCTTTAACCAATACCAGATGTTTTGATGACTGCCTTTTTTATAATATGGTGTCAGGTTTAGAAGTGCTATTGTCTCTTCATCCTTACTTCTTTTCATCATTTCCCTTTATATTCTAGTTCTTTTGCTTTCCAAAACTCTGTTTTTTTTTTCTTCAAAGCTTTTGTTTATTTATCAAGCTCTATAAAATACCTCCTTGGGAACTGGATTGTTATAGTATTAAAAAATTAAATTTAAATTGGTGCTATTGTTATTTTTATTATGTTTGACATGACCAAGCCATGAGCACCTCCAATTATTTAGGTTGTTCTTTGTTTCCTTAAAGGATGTATTGTAATTGAATCTATACAAGTCTTTTGTGTGCTTTGGGAAGTTTATCCCTAGATATTTTATGCATTTTGTAATTATTTGGAATGGGATTTTTCATTGCTTCTTATGTTTTGTTTCTAATTCATAGAAATGTTTTTGATTTGGGGGGATTTATTTTATAGCCTGCAACTTTGCTGTCTCAATTAGTATCTTTTACTGATTCCCTGGATTTTTCCAAGTAAACCATTCTATCATCAGTGAGTAAATCATTATATCATCAGCAGAGATAATTTTGTCTCCTCTTTACCTATCATTTTAAAAGTTCTTTTGTCTTATTACTATGGCTAACATTTCTAGAACTTTATCAAATAATAGTGGGGAGAGTGGGCATTCTTGCTTTACTACAATTGGAAAAGGTTCTAGAGTATCCCCATTATATATAATGTTTGCTTTTAGTTTTAGTTAGATGCTTTTTTAGAATAGTAAAAAAAAAGTTTCTCTATGTCTATGCTTTGTAGGTTTGCGTGTGTGTATGTGAGTGTGTGTGTGTGTTTTAGTATAAAAGACTGTTATCTCTTGTCAAAAACTTCTCCTACTTGTATTGAGATAATCATGTGGTTTTGGATGTTTTGGTTTTTAATATGATTAATTATATGGATTGCTTTCCTAATGTTGAACTATCCTTGCATCAATGGTATAAATTCCATATGATCATAAAGAAGCTAATTTAGTTGTGATGGGAACTGTATAAAGGAAACAATATGAAATAGGACTGAAAAGGTAGTGGAAAGTCAGAATGTGGAAGATTTTAAATGCTAAATGGAGGAGATAGTCATTGAAGATTTTTTGGCAGGGATGTGACAAAGTCATGTTTGTTTTAGAAATTTCAATTTTGAATCTATGAGGAAGGACTAGAAAGAGGAAATGCTAGAGGAAGGGAAACCAAGTGGGCTGCTTTGCAACAATATAGGTAAGAAGTGGTAATAGCTGGAGATAAGGAGATGTTACGTGTGTGTAGAGAGAAGGGGTCAGATGACAGAGATGCCATGGATGAAGGATAAGTAATATTTGGTAACTGATTGAATATAGGTAGTGAAGAAGAAGGAAGAGTCAAGAATTACTCAAAGGTTTTGAGTCTGATTGACTGGAAGAATGGTTATTCCCTCAGGAGAAATGGTAAAGTTTGGAGGAGGGAAAACTTAGGTTCTGTGTGAAACATACTGATGTTGAGTTGCCTGAGGGACATGTAGGCGATGATCATCAGTACTGGGATTCTTTACAGAGATGAGAGCTAGATATATAAATTTGGGAGACATGTTGATTGAACCAAAGGGAGATGATGAGATCATCAAGAGAAAGAAAAAGGAGAGGAAGGAGGACAGAACCTTGGGGAACACCCAAACTTGGTGGTAGGAGAATGACCTAGCAAAGAAGACTTAAGGGCAGTCATGCAATTAGAAAAAGCATCAAGAAAGAACAGAATGACAGGCACAAAGGCAAGGAACAGTATCTAGGATGAAATGGTGGTTGGCAGGGTCAAAATCTATGGAGGGGATAGAGAGAAGACTAAGAAAGGCCACTGTATTTAGTGATTAAAAGATTTTTGATAATCTTATAGAGAGTAGTTATAGCTGAAAGTTGGAATCAGAAGTTGGATTAGAAAGGATTAAAATACAAAGGAAAAAAAGGCAACAAGTGTTTTTTACCCTTTCCAGGAATTTGTCTGTAAAAGGAAGATGTGATAAAGAAAATAAATCAAAGGTGTAACAACATCAGGTGAAGATGATGGGTGAGATGTGGACAGATGTATTATTGCAGGTCACTGGAGAAGGTGGCAGTGGATAAACAGAATGAAAATAAAAACAAGCGAGAGAATTATCAAGGAATCACTCATATTTGGGGGTGGAATTAGCAGCACTCTATCCACTGTGGCCACCTAGTTGCTACGACTCCATTGTAAAAGAATTATGTATATTATTTTCCTGATTTCTGCTGTCTTCATCCTGCATTAGTTCATATATATCTTCCCATGATTCTCTGAATTCTTATTAACCTTTGTTTATTATATGCTTAAATTTCATAAGAATTGAGCTGACATTTTTCAAATATTTCATTTGACTAGTTAATCATTCAATCATTTTAGGAGACTCTTTTTTCCCCCAAAGTTAGGGTACTACACTGTACCAGAGTTCTAGCTCAAAGTCATGTCCTTATGAAAGCCTTCTCTTCCCATTTCAATCCACAGTCATCATTGCCTTCATAGAAATTCTTTCGTAATTCATTTTCCGTATCAGTTCATATCCAGATCTTAAGTTCTCCACTGGCATCTTATACTTTCTTGCATTGTAGAAGATAGGTGGTCAGTAAATATTTGTTGAATGAATAAAGGAGATTGGTCTAGCAACATCAGACTAAAAGAATTGAACAAGTTTCTTAGTAAACAAATGGGAGGTAACATGGCCTGGTGGGAGGGGGGGGAGGAAGGAACACTGATAAGGAAGGAAAAGTGATAACTATTATATATTTAAAAGGGACAGCAAGCTGAACTTAACAGATTTTCAGTTTCATGTGCAATCATCTTTTTTTTTTTCTGGTATCGCGCTATGTTATGGTAATTCTTGTTTTATTCCATAAATTAAAAATAAATAATTTTTTTTTAATAAAGAAAGAAAAGAAGTCTGAATTTTGAGTCAGAGGACTTGCATTTGAATTCTGGATATTTAATACCTGTATGACTTTAGGAAAGTGGATTAACCTTTCTCAGTCTAAGATTCCTCTTTTATAAAATGAAGGAATTGGATTTGATGGGAGAGCCTAATCCCAATTTACTTGTATGTGGCACCCTACTCCCACCCCTACCCTCAGAGAAGAATGACTTTTGCATTTTTAGATAAAAAGGAACTTTATTTTAAAATGTAAAAATCATTCTTAGCTTTTGGACCATGCAAAACAGATCTTAGAGGCTGTTGATCCTTGGACTTGGATGTACTCTAAGGTCAGTTTCATATCTAAATCCTAAGAGTTATCTTTGCAAAAGTCTTCCTTTGAATTCTCTTCTCAATATACCTCTTTACCAAGATGTTTGGGCTAAATTTGTTGTTCTTTAGTTGATTACTCATTTCTGGCTCTTTGTGAGCCCATTTAGGGTTTTATTGGCAAAGATAATGAAGTGGTTTGCGATTTCCTTCTCTACCTCATTTTACAGATCAGAAAACTGAGGCAAACAGGGTTAAGTGACTTGCCTAGTGTCACATAGTTAATAAATGTCTGACTCTGGATTTGAACTCAGGTCTCACATCCCTAAAAATGCATTCTCTTGGGATATCTTCACCATCCCAACTTCCACAGGTCAGTATGATATTTTTACCTTTTCATTTTTCTCAGTTGTGAAGTTTCAAATTATCTGTAATCCCATTGATTCTTTAAAACAAAAAGGAACTCCAAACCTCTTGGTCCAAAGACTTCTTATTACTTATAAGTAACTAAAAAACATAGCAGAAAAACTGTTGGTTGAGAAACCCCAACTAAAAGGCTCAGGGGCAGCATTTTTCACCTGGGAACTTTTCTTCAGAGTAAGGCACTTAATTAAGATAAGCTTTATTGCAGAAAGCTGATTAGCAAGTTAATCGTCTGTACCATAGATGTTCTAGCTGCCTGTAATGGCTTCTGGCAAAGAATGTGGAAGTGACATTTGAAACGCACACTTTATGCATTTTGTCTAGTAACTTCCCTTTCAGCATGCCAAGCTGCAACCCAAGATGCAACCTGTTTGCCACCTGGACTCTGGGGGAACATTATTTCCGTGGTGGTCTACAATATTTCAAGGGGGCTTCTGTTCTCTTAGAGTAGCTAGATGGTACAATGGATAGAACACTGAGCTTGGAATCAGGAATCAGGAAGGCTCCTCTTAATAGCTGTTTGACCCTGCACAAGTCACCTAATCTTGTTTGCCTTAGTTTCCTCATCTGTCAAATGAGCTGGAGAAGGAAATGGCAAACCACTCTAGTATCTTTGCCAAGAAAGCCCTAAATGGGGTCATGAAGAGTCAGAGATGACTGAAACAACCAAACAACAACAACAAATCTGTTCTCTTGTATGTGATCTGTAACATCTCTCCCAAGTGAGAGTCTCTTGTCTGCATAAAGAGCCTTAAGAGTAGGGAACTCATTAAACCTAAGACATCTCCTTTCCCTTTTTGGAACACTCAGATTGCTGTGAATTTTTTCTGTATTTTGAGCCAAAATCTATCTCCCTGCAACTTCTATCCACTGGTCTGGTCCTAGGTCTTCCTTTTAGGACCGAATACACCTTTTAATTAAAATGAAATATGTTTTAAGACATCAAGTTTACCTGTTTCTCATTTGGCTTATTATATTTAATTGAAGATAACTACTGTAATTGAATGCTCTACAAACCAGATCAGGGAAATTCCATCTGACCTGACTACTAGAGTCTCAAAGGACCACTATACTCCAGATATTGATTATATCACAGACTTTTTCTTATATTGGTCTAAACCTGTGATTTCATTGGTATAGGAGACTCTGAGTGATGAAATTCCCTCTACCAAGGCAAGCACTGTGTGTAACTCATAGTCTTACAGAGTTGCCTTGGATATGAAGAGATGAAGTGACTTGGATCATAGAGCTAGTATGTGTCTGAGGTGGGACTGGAAGCCACATCTGCCAGACGCTAAGACTGGCTTTCTACCCACAACACCACACTGTGTTTCACAAACATGATCAGCATAATTATCCTATTGTCCTATGGCTTAGTCAAATCCCACAGTGTTTTTCTGCTATCCATCTTCCTCACGGGTTTTTACCACCACTAGCAGGTTGGCTGTGGTTCATTCTTCAACATTCGTTGCTCCATGCTTGCATAACAACAATAACAATGGTTAGTATTTACAGTGGGTTAAAGAATCATCCATTCTAAGGAAACAAAAATCAATTTGTAGTAAAAATGGAGAGCACTTGATAGAGAAGAAACAGGGCTGGAACTGGGCTTCAAATCAGGAATTTTCGTTTACGTTCTGACATTGCTAGTGATTAGCCAACTTGTCACTTTCCTCTCTAGGGAAGTTTCTGCATCTGTCCAATGGGGAAAATAATCCTTCCTTTATCTAACTCACAGGGTTATTGTGAGACTCAAATGAGATCATGTTTGTAAAAGTATTTTGTAAATTGTAAAGTGTCATAGTTGGTGCAGTGGTTAGAGTGCCAGGACTGGAGTCAGGAAGACTCATCTTCCTGATTCAAATCCAGTCTCAGAGACTAGCTGTGGGAGCCTGGGCAAGTCACTTTACCCCTGTTTACCTCAGTTACCTCATCTTAAAATGAGCTGGAGAAAGAAATGTCAAAACACTCCAGTATCTTTGCCAAGAAAACTCCAAATGAGGTCATGAAGAATGGGACGTGACTAAATGACTGAAATGACTCAACAACAACCAAAGTGTCAGAAATTATTGACCGGTTAATAATAATAATTGATATATTGTTACTGTTAATCATTATTAATAATGTTTTCCCTGATTATACTGCGAGTCACTTGAGAGGGAGCCCTGTCTAAGAGATAGAAATGATATTTTGACTTTTTTTTGAAATCCAACGCTCAGCACAATGTCTGGCATATAGTAAGCACTTAATAAATGCTTATTGACTGATACTTTCTATGGTACTTTAAAGTTTGCAAAGTGCAGTTTTCTATGCATCATCTCATTTGAACCTCTCAACAACTCTGTGAGAGAGACACCAGAGGGATCATTATTCCCCCATTTTCCAAGTGAAAAAACTGAGGATCTAATGCTCGGTGGGGTAGTATATCAAGTGAGGATCCATGGCAGGATTTGAATCAAAGCCCTCTTGAGTCCAAATCCAGCACTCTACCTGTTACTTCATGCTGCCTTGGGAACTTGGAAGCGGCTGGGTGACTCAGTGGATGGAGTGGTGGGCTGGTAGTCAGGAAGACCTGAGTTCAAATGTGGTCTGAGACACTTACTAGTTTCTTTATACTTTGGACACTCTAGGATCTTTGCCAAGAAAACCCCAAAACTGGGTCACAAAGAGATTGAAATGACTAAACTATCTCCACTTTACTCTGTTCTCCTAACAAAGCCTTAAATGCATATGCTGAATAAATAATTTCAGATGAAGCAAAGGTTTAGCCAAAGAGAAGGAAAATGAAATCTATTCAAATAAGCAAGGCCTTTGACATTTTCATTTTCAAATGAGAGAAATACCATGAAGCAAAGTAATATAATACTCTTTTCTATGGGCTGTTTTAAACTAAAAGACCCCAAGGCAATTTGTCAATAGGAACTATAGGTCATAAGCATCTACATATAAAATGAGACTGGAAACCCTCATCTAGGTTTAGATCTACATGAGACCATCGGGCCATCCAGTCCCATGCCCTGAGGAAACTGAGCCTTAGAGAGGCAAAACCAGGATTTGAGCCCCTCACTCCAAATCCAGGCTTCTTCTTGAATTGTGTTTATCAGACTTTGTGAGGAAGACAAAAACTAGATGTGACCAGCTAAATAGGGAACTGAGTGAAATGTCAGGTAACTTAAACCATTCTGTTTGTCCAGCACTAGCTCCTACCAGTTCATCTGCGTGTGTTCAGAATCTGTGATTGGCCTTATCAGCAAAAGTCCTTTTTCAATCTTCACAGGTGTATTGGACAAACACTTGGCCTGCAGATTTCATCCTTCAATTCTTCTACACCCATTGCAGTTATGGGCGGTTAAGACTAAATTGGTTGGGACTGCTCACAAATAGCACACTCTTAGGAAAGAAAATAGGACGTAGTATAGGTGCAGCCCAGAAGAAAGCCAAGTTATTTTTTGAAACTGTGAGGGAAAATGCAAGATAATAAATGAGAATATAAATGATAAAATAATAAAATTAATAAATTTTAGAAAAGAAAGTCATAAATAGCAACAACAATACTAAACAGAAACCGTGAGAGGGTTCTCTGAAACCGTTCCAAATATGTTGAGCTAAAACGTGGATGACTTTCCTTAATGGACAGTTGGCCAGATGAGAACAGCTTGGCTTCAATAAGAGTGTTCAGGAATCAGATTAAGACTTGGCAAAGACCTTGATTTAAAAAGCCCAAAGTTTCCCACTTCACTGGAGATGGCCAGTCATATTCATCTGTGTCTTGCCACTGGACTCTGATGACTGGAGGAGAGAGTGAGGCTGGTGACTTTGTGCAGCTCTGCCTCACTTAAATCCAGTTCACTTACTAGTCAAGACATCCCCTTCCTGATGTCATTGGTCTTTGAGAATGAAGGACGAGAACAAAAACAACTGGAACAATCAGGAACCAGGAACACCGATGAAGACTATAAAATTAACGTCTAGCTAACAAAGGAATCACAGAAGTCTCCAAACACTTGTGTTGCCATCCAAGTTTATCGAGGCATTGAGGACCATGAGGCAACTAGGTAGTGCAGTGGATAGAGCACTAAGCTTAGAGTCAGGAAGACTCATTTCATGAGTTCCAATCCAGGGTCAGACACTTAGTAGCTGTGTGACCCTCAGCAAGTCACTTAGCTGTGTTTGCCTCAGTTTCCTCATCTGTCAAATGAACTGGAGAAGGAAATGGCAAACCACTCCAGTATTTTTACCAACAGTAACCCCAAAGGGGGTCATGAAGAGTTGGATACAACTGAAAAAAATGACTCAATAACAAAATTGAGGAACATGAATGTAAATCATAAAGCTGGTATCATAAAAGATCTCCCATTCTTTTCTCCATAGGCAGTGTGGCCAGATACATGTGCTGGGCTTTAAGGCAGAAAAATCTGGGATCAAATATAGTTTCTCAGATATAGAAGCTATGTGATCCTGAAAAGTAGTATAGAGTAAGATAACCCTGAGCTCAGTGGTGCCTCGGATAGGGTGGTGGACCTGGAGTTAAGAAGATCTGAGTTAGAATCCAGCTCCAGAAACTTAATAGCTGTGTGACCCTGGACAAATCACTTTATCTCCATCTGCTTCAGTTTTCTCATCTGTAATGGGACTAATACTAGCACCTCCCAGAGTTGTTGTGAGGATCAAATGAGATAATATTTGTTAAGTATTTTATGAGTCTTAAAGTGCTATACAAATCCTATTCTATGTTATTGAGCAGCTGGGTGTCACAGTGGATAAAATGCCAAGTCTGGAGTCAGGAAGTCCTGAGTTCAAATTTGACCTAGACACTAACTAGCTGTGTAACCTTGGGCAAGTCACTTAACCCCATTTGCTTCACTTTCCTCATTTGTAAAATGAGCTGGAGAAGGAAATGGCAAACCCCACTCCAGTATCTTGGTCAAGACCAAATAGGGTCATGAAGAATCAGACATGACTGAGAACCACTGAGTAACCACCACCACAACAAAGAGTATAGTGAAAAAGACATTCACTCTGGAGTCAGAGGCTCTGGGTTCAAATCTCTCCTCTAATACTTTTCATCTATGTAACCTTGGGCAAGTCACTTGATCTCATTGGGCCTCAGTTTCCTTATCTATAAAATCAGGCGACCTCTGAGGTTTCTTCTGGCGCTAGCACACAAGACCATATTTTCAAGGGCTCCTTTGGATTTCTGAACAATCTTCCCATCTCTAGGGACAAGAAAGCCCCTAAGCACATATGGAGAGTGGGCTTTCTGTCCTGTGGGGCAACTTCATTCACCCACCAAAGGACTCCAGCTGAGACAGAGGGTCACAGGAGGCTGGCTTTCTTGAATGATTTTGGAGACTTTTTCCCTTATATGTTTATTCTCTAGTCATCTTCAGACCATATGGTCTTGTTCCATCATGCATCTCTAATTGAACACCTCCAAGTCCTGAGGTCTGGAGATCCCGAGTAATAAGATTTCTCCATATTTAGCCTGAACCATACCAGATATACTCAGCTCCAGCAATCAGGCCAGCTAATGAAAGGGACAGGAATTATTTTTTTCCTTCCTTTTTCTTTCATATTTTTATTTTTAGATATAAAAGGTATATTATTTCCAATGACTCTGACAAGCCTCTCTGTTTTTTCTTCCTACTGTTTGAAAATCTTGCTCTGTAAATAATAAGAGAAGTTACCACTGATGATAGTGATGTTGGATATTCCATTAAACTCACTTAGGATTTTTAGGAGACCCCCCCCCCAACAAGTCATGGGTTTGCTTCTAAGCCAACAAGAATCCACTAAATTGCCCTCATTCTCCTACCAAAGCTGGGTTTAACTGGCTAAAATAGATGAGAAATGTTTCAACTGAGCTCTCTACCCCTTTGAGAGGGGTCCTTGCTGATGGGCTGAGTCTAGTGTCTAAGGCTTCATGGAGGGAATAATTTCCAGCATTCAAAGGGTTTCCACTATCTAGTTTTAGCTTCAGGTCAACAATGATTCTTAATTGGGGTCCCCTTTGGTGCTGCTTAAAGGGGGCCCTCAAAAATAGGCTGTTTGCTCCTGAACAAGTTACCCTGCCCTTCCTGCTCCCTCTTTAGAAGACTGAGCATTGTTGAATTCAGTGACTCTGGTTCTAGCCAGTCCCGACTGGCATGTCGTTTAACCAAACATGTCATTAGCCCTCTCTTGCTGGCACTAAAGCTCAGCTAATTAAGTTTCCAAAGGGGCTGTTTGCCTCCAAAACATGGAAGATGGAAAGAGTAACTGAAAGTGTTTCAATCAGCAAATCAGGAAATCGGTCAGGAGGAAAAAGAACTCTTTGTCCCTGCAGGCATGAGGGTAGGTCACACCTCTCAGCTTTCAAGTACCTGATTAGGTGTTCCTTGCTGGGCAGAGCAGAGCTCTCTGTTGAGTATCTGCCTAGGTCTTGACCCTGTCTATTTTATGGGAGCCTTTGTCCTGCTCAGGCCCACACAGAGCAAAACCTTGTCTTGCTTGGTGGAGTTGGAGTTGATGCTCCTTCGGTAACCAGATAATTCTCTTGACTTGGAGAATGATGTTGAATGATTATGTCCTCTTCCATCCTTGGATTGACCAAATGACAAAACACAGGAAACCTCGTGTATAAGCAGTGAACCTACCAGAGAGGCAGAAAATGGTGTGAGTAGAACTGGAGGTGGGAATCCTGAACCTCTTCCACTTGATAGTTGTGTAACCCTGGACCAGTCACTAAAATTCAATTCAGTAAGTATTTATTAAACACCTATTATGTTCCAGGCACCGTGTGAGTTAATTGAGAGACAAAGATAAAATATTCCATGATGTAAAAGGAAAGATAAATGCATTTTTTAAGTGACTGATATGATTTCATTTGATCCTCCCAACTACCCTGTGAGGCAGGTGCTATTATTTATCCCCATTTTACAGTTGAGGATACTGAGGCAAACAGAGGGTAACTGACTGGCTCAAGGTCACACGGTCTTAAGTGTCTGAGGCAGGGTTTAAACTCAGTTGTTCTAGACTCCTGAGCCAGGGCTCTTCATACCCATCTGACTGCTTCTAAAGGAGGTTATGTTCTGTTGAGGAAAACAACATAGAGATAAATAAAGGAGCATAAAACACATGCAAATTAAATCCAGAGTAATTACTGGGCTAAGAGGAGGAATGGTTAACTCCTAGGAGATCAGGACAGTCCCACTGGGGGAGTTATCTGGTGAGCTGAGATTCCTGAGCTAGGGATTCCAAGAGGGCATGAGGATGGAGAGCATTGCAGGTATGGGGGACAGATAGCCTGTAGCATGCATGACATGGAGTAAAAAGATACAATGTCATGTATGAAGAACAGTAATTAGGCTAGTGGGACCAATAGGGAGAGTATTTGAGGGGGAGCAAGGAAATGTGAAATCAATTCAGAAAGTTAGATGGGACTCAAATTACAAAGGGATTTTAATGCTAAACAGAAGAATTTGTATTTTATCTTAATAGAGTCAACTGAAGCTTCTTGGCCCAAGGAATGATGGCTGCTTTTTAGGAATACCCATTTGGCAGCTTTTTGTAGGATGGATTGGAGAAAGGAGAGACTCTTCATAACTCTGAGCCTTAGTTTCCTCGTTTGTAAAATGGGGATAGCAATATCTATTTCACAAAGTGGATTTAAATGTTAGATAAAATGATAAATAAAGGGCTTTGTAGGCCTACAGTAGGGTAGCTAGGTGGCACAGTGCATAGAGTGACTGACCTAGAGTCAGGAAGACTCATCTTCCTGAGTTCAAATCTGGCCTCAGACACTTATGAGCTGTGTGACCCTGAGCAAGTCACTTAACCCCATTTGCCTCAGTTTCATTGAAAAGGACAAGGAAGTGGCAAGCTGCTCCATTACCTTTGCCAAGAAAACCCCAAATGGGGTCACAAAGAGTCAGATATGACTAAAAATCAATCAAAAACAAGAATAAGGGGTCCTAAAGGGGGAGTAGAAGTAAGGAAGGAAAGCAGTCTGAATAAGGGTGAGTAGAGGCAGGGCACAAACACCTTAGAAATTCAGCTGATACCCAGGAAGGCCTTGATGGAATGTGACACAGAACAGGTCAGTTTTGCTAGGGGATTTGGGGGGAAGAGGCTTGGGCCTAGAACACAAATTATGGATTGGGAACTTCAATCAGGGTCTAGGCATGGTGGAGGAGGGGCGGGATCATGAAAATACTGCATGCCTGCGTATGTGACTGGGGGAAGAAAAGCTATTACCAAAATGGAGGGGGGTGATAGTGGATGGAAATGTCCTTAAGATAGACCTTGCCTCTCCACAGTTCTTTCCATTAATCTACACAGAGTCTAGCTATCAAGAAAACCCCAAATGGAGTCACAGAATCAGACACTGAAATGACTGAGCAACAGCAAGGCTTACAATGCTGAGATTCTAATGACTATTAAAAAAAAGTTACCCAGGCAGTTAAGACATGAGCACCGGACCAAATGGCCAACTGCAGAGGAAGCTAAAGAATGTCCTTGTTATCTCTCCAGAAACTATGCTGAAATATTTAGGGTTGCTTTCATAAATATGCATTTGACTTTCCTAAATAAAAGGAATTTGCTGCTGTGGGAACTTGAGTCCTGGATTTCCTGGATTTTTCCTGTTTGCTTTTCCCCCCTTAAAATCTCAGCTCAAGTATATATAGCAATGGCTCTTCTTTTGCGTGTTTTGACTCAACATATATAATTTTGTAAAAACTATTTTTGACAGGGTCTCCAACATGACCTTCTGAAAATATTTGACTTAGAAACGTTCCTACATACAGGATACTCACTGACTTTCATGTTCTCTCACTTATTATGATTATTGAAATCAAAACAGTGTTTTTGCTTCTGGAGATTTCCTCTATACATCCTGCGTATTCCCCCACTGGAGCCATCCTGTTTGGGACGATATATCACAAGTTACTGCCAGGGTCAAGGGTCAGTGTGCCAGGCAGACACTTAATTTGTCTTGATGGTAGAGATATTGGAGAGGGCAGAGTGCACTGGGACAAAATTAACCTAGAGAGATGTTTGGAGAAATGGGTTCTGTGACCACTTGGAAAATGATGTATACCACATACGTATTAACCTTGTGCAGTAAATGAGAGAGACACAGAATGAAAGAGAAGGAAGGATTTTGAGACTGGAATCTAAGGATCTGCTTTAGAATCCTGGCTCTGCATGAACAGTCTTTATTCGCTTGAATAAGTCACTGTATGTCTCAGAAACTTAGTTTCTTTCTCTCTTATGTGAAAGAGTTAGATTAAGTGATCTCAATTGTACCATTCAGTTCTATGCCCTAAAATTCTATGTTTCCTGTGATATATTTGAAAGCTTTTCACCATCAACATCCAGCCCATTTTTCCAGGTCCTACTCCACAGTCCCCCCAACAGACCCCCTTACTATTCCATGTATGACATATGGCTTCTCCAACCTCTTTGCCTTTGCTCAGCTCAGGGGCCTTAAGGCCACATGTGACGTTCTAGGTCCATAAGTGTGGTCTTACGGAACAAATTCACTTAGATTCAGTCAAAAGCAAAGACTTCATTTTGTTTCTTCATTTTGTTTGTTTTATTACCAATGTCTTGAACATTATCTGGTATATGGGAAATACTTAATTCATGCTGATTGATTATCTCTAAGATCCTGTCTAGCTTAAAATCCTATGATTCCAGTTAACTTGGAACCACAGAGATCAGACACCTAGCATAGTTCCTTGCACATGATTTTGTTGTTCAATCATTTAATCAAGTCAGACTTTTCATGACCCCACAAACATCAGAGAGACTTAACCACAATCACCCTACTAGTTAGCTTTTCTTTAGGATGTCACAGATGCGTGTACTTTCCCTATCACTCTTCAGAACACCATCTATTTAATCTTATTCACAAACTTTTGGCTATTTTCTTTTAGCTCTTGATCTTTTTTCCCCTGTATTTTGTAATTCTTAATATTGATAAGACCAACAAATAGATATTCATGCTTTGTTCTGGGACAGATAACAAAGGACCTGGTGGCTTACTGAAGATACAATGCAAATTGGCCCATTCTCAATCTGCAGAGCTTGGGAGACAGCTTTGGGAGTATTGTTCCATTATGCTTCTGTTCTCACTTTTCCATCACAAGTTCAGAAATAATATTTACCTCCCATTTGAGGTTTTTTCATCACATTAAAGTTATCACTTCAAACATGATAAGCACAGAAAATTTTTATTTTGTGTTTGAAGCCTTTTAAATCTCATTGTTTTTGTCTGAGGCAGAATTTCCTTGGATTTGGTATAACAGAATAAGATGTTTACTAGCTGTGTTTAGGATGTTTAAAATGTTCTTTCAACATTTCAGAGTCTGGGGTTGTTATGGGATAATAGATTTGGAGGTAGAAGAGAACTTTATATGTCATGCATTCTAATCCTTTCATTTTAGAGACGATGAATCCAAAGAGAAGAGTGACTGTTCCTTGATCACACACAGAAGTGTTACATTCAGGTCCTCTGACCACAGATCCAAAGTAATTTGGGGGCAGGGAAGAGAAATGAATAGCAATAGAGACATCTGAAAAATCCTACTCTGTTGAGATAAGATCCCAGGGGAGTTATGGATTCCAAGAGGGAGGGATGTAGGAGGAATGATAGATAGTCTGTAGGCACAGTGTACTCAGGAGTTTGCAGCAGCCAATGGATTGATTGTTAGAATTTCAATGCGAGAATTTACACCTTGGAAACTGGCAAGCTACAAATCAGGGCTTGAATTATTGTGCTGATTGTCTAGATTTAAGAAATGAGAGAGAGACAATGATAGTGATATAAATTCAACTTAAAAATGTGTGTATGTTTGTATACTCCAAAAAAGCTGGTTGTTAAATATTTACCAACATACCCTTTGCTATTTGTTGTTCTTGAGTCATTTCAATCATGTGAGACTCTTTGAAATCCAATTTGGCATTTTCTTGGTAAAGATACTGGAGTGGTCTACTGTTTCCTTCTCTAGCTCATTTTATAGATAAGGAACTGAGGCAAACGAGGTTAAGTGACTTGCCCAGGGTCATACAGTTAGTAAGCGTCTGACTCCAGGGTTGGCTCTATCCAAACCTAGCTGCCTTATCTTCTACTATACCATACTTATAAAAGCTTATAACCAAGGATATTATGTATATTTTCCCATTGCTATTTCATATTATGTGAATGTGACATATCTTTAGACAAATATATGTTTAAAATCTTTTTAACTGTTTGATGAAACTAAAATTCTTTTCACAGAACTTAGGTTTCAGAGGGATCCTCAAGTGGCCATCCCCAACCCAGATGTCAATGGAGTCTGCACTATAACATACTTGACAAGTCATCTAGCCTAACCTTGAAGGTTTCCAAGGAAGAGCAAACCACCATGTCTTGAGGTCACCCAAGTGACTTGCCCAAGTCACCCAGCTTGAGGCTGGATTCTACTTTCAGACAGAGCTAATTATTCATAAGTATTTCCATATATCAAATTTAAGGTCGCATCTTTGCATCTTTCCTCTATGTTTTACTGTGATCAAACAGAACAAGTTTAATCCTTCCTTAAAATGCAGTGTTTCCTTCAAATACTTGAAGACAGTCATCTTGTCCTCTGGGTCTTCTCTCTTATGCAGGGTAAATTTCTTTGTTCCTTTTTTTCTCCCCACCTTGCTCTAGAGATGGTTACTATTAGATACTAATTTTCAATTTCAATTTTCAAAATCACTTCAAATCAGAGAACTAAAGGATTTGTGCAAAGAGTCCATTAGGTCTGGCCAGAATGAACAGCATGCAAAGAGCGATGAATTTGGAAGTCAGAAGACCTGGGTTTGAATCACAATTCTGCAATTTACTGTCTCTGTGTCCTTGGGCAGGCCCTTCATTCTCTGGGCCTCAGTTTCCTGTAATAGCAAGGACCTTAGCATACACAGGAGGGCCTGCTGTACCGGTTCTTAGATCTGCTTTTCTAAAAGAAAAGCAATTTTTGAGAGTTCAACAGTCACTTTAATCAAGCACATATATCATTCACTTAGTTCAGGAGGAAAAGTCAGCACCCTGAACTTCAGAGAAAATACAATGAGATAAACAAAGACCAACAGAAAGGGCTTCCAACTGTCTGACTATACATATGTAATTACCAGAGAGAGAAGCAGCGACATCTGAGCTTTCGAAGCTGGGGGCTCCTTAGGGGTTGCCCAGAATCTCATATGGCCAATCAAACACTTCCAATGAGTAAGCCCTTAAAGCAAAACCTTACCTCAGAGTATTTATACACTTTTCAGAGCCAGAGGGCATCATGACCCTTGACAACAAGTGCCTCATTAGAAATTAGCAAAAGGTGTGGATCTCCCCTAATCAAGCTTCCCTTAATGCGCAGGCCCATCAGTGGGTGGGGAAGATCTTTAACTCTCTAATTAGCATTACATTTCCTCACTTATAAAATAAAGAGACTGAGTAAGATAACCTCTAACTATGGTCCTTTCCAGCTCTAAAAATATGATCCTACAAATAATTCATCTTTGACTAGGGCTTTAAAGAATACTAGGTGATTTTCCTCCCAAAATTCCATAAACACAAGGATATATGATATGAGGCAGAAACTGTACAGATATGGGCAATATCTAAATACTATACAGTGTTCAGCCATAGAAGATAATCTAATTATCTAAGATCATGAATATTTCTTTTATTTTAAAATGTCATTATGCATAGAAAAAGAAAAGAATAACCTTACAATTTTCTTTTTTCATTAGGTAGGTGAGTATACCAATCTTCTAAGAAGGTGAAGGAACATACTATAGGTCAGTTTATATCAGAGTATACACTTGAACTCAGGCTTTTTGCCTCTAAGAATAGTGGACTTTCCATTACTTCATGCTACTATTTCTCTACAAAGTGCCACACAATTGTATTGAGGCAAATGAAGTAATCCATTTTTCCATCCTTATATAAGGCAAAAAGGAAATACTTTCTCTCTGGTCTTCCTTGAAGGTCATTAGACCTTTTCTAGCTGACTTCCTTTTCCAGGCTAAAAAGATGTACTATTCTACAGCAATCATATTATGTCCAGAAAGCACATTTCTAAAATAAAATGCCTCTTGCTGCTTTATCTCACAGGAAGGTTGTGAGGGCTAAAAATAATTGTAAGTAATTATGCAAATGGAAGTTGCCATAGATATTTCTAAATATTAATGACCACCGTTACATGCTTTGATCCATTTTCCAGCTCCATGTCATTAGTATGTAGACAGGAGTGGGAGAGAATGACAAGACCTCACCTTCAGAAATAAATCCAATAATGATGAATCTTTGCAATTAAGTTCATAATATGACATGGGGCACATGGCTGATAAAGGATGGGGCTAAGAACTGAGGAGGGGAGGGGCAATCCAGGGAGACTAGCTCAGTTACTGAATGTCAGAGATTTATCTGAAGCAATTAGAGAAATGCTTAACTTGATCAAATTTGGAAAATGTGTTTCTGAGCCTGGTGGCAGTCATACTTTGAATACTGTGGATGATGGATTTATTAATTAGTTCTGTACATGAGAAACCTTGGGTTTAAAGCAAATTCTACTTAAAAAAAAGAATTAAATTCTTTGCACAGCAGAGGTAAGAAGAACAAGCTCAGTGTACTGAATTTTTCATATCACTGGGTGGGAACTAGACAGGTCTATTTGTTTGCTAAGTCCACAGCAGGTGGAAACAACTTTCCTAAGTGTAATATTAACTTTTTATTTCAGATAGTCTTTGAGTATAACTGGTAAGCTGAAATTCGTAGAAATGTATATTTTTGTTTTTCTATAAGTCTGGGTGAAAAAATAAATAAAAACATTTATTAAACCCTTACTATGTGCCAGGCACCATGCCAAGTGCCAGGGATACAAATACAAAAAGTGAGATAGTCTCTGCCCTCAAGGATCTTTTATTCTAAAGGGGAAAATAATATAAATCATGTAATGGTAGCTAAGGAGGGGTTAGGGATGTCCCAGGAATGGTGAATGGCATCATAGGACAATTTCCAAGAATGGTAGTGTGGGTTTATTAACTATTCATAGAATCAGCGCAATTAGTAATGGGTAGAAAGCCAGGAGGCATGTATATCTTTGAGTTCTGCCTAAGTAGTAGTGCCCCTCTCACCCTCAAATTAAAGTGAAAATGGGTGTTAGAGAGGAAAGAAATATACTGTATCTTTTTGATATCCTTTATCTTATTATCTCATATGATTTTAGCATTATATCATTAATTAATAATTTCTTATTATTGGGAGGAAAGCAAACATTTGGAAGGAATTGAAATGAGTAACATCAACTGATTAATAAATTATATTTATTAAATACCTACCATATGCCAAGCACTGTCCTAGATTCTGGGGACACAGAGGCAAAATGAATCTCTATAATCTTACACTGTATTGAGGAAGGCAGCATAACACATATATGTGGAATACATAAAAATATACACAAGTTAATTTTGAAACAGGAACTGAGGAGATCAGATGGGCCTTATGTAGAAAAGTGATGCTTGAACTGAGTCTTGAAGAAAACAGAACTGGAAGAGGTGGTGATGAGGAGGAAATGAATTCCAGGGAGAGTGGACAGTCAGGATAAAATGATGTGACAATTGTAGCACAGGGGTCCCGTACCCTCTGGGTCTGGATCTGATTTGAGGGACTGATTCTAAGAGGTAGCTTTCTACTTGGCTTGTAATGCCCTCACCCAGAGTTTACTCTGAATATATAGAGGTTTCCAGACATGCATAAGCACATCAGGTAACAAACGTATATTGGTCATAAGACAGGTTTTATTTTCACCCCACAGAAAACGCAAAAGGCATAAAGGACTCACAGGTACCCATAAACAGACAAGAGAAAATATTTAAGATACTCAGAGCACTCATAGGAGTAAATACTCAGATATAGAAAACATGCTAAGTACATAGTAGTAGTTCCTTTGAAAAGAAATTGAAGTTGAGATTGCTTTGAGGGCAATGCTCCAACATTCTGGTGAATCTTTAGTTTTATCAAAAGATTTTTCACAGTTCCTCCCATATTTATAATGCCTCCTGTATTTTGTACTCTTGTCAGAAAGGATCCAAAAATGGTCAAGTAGGTCCATTTACAGGCATTGGTAAAAGGGTCGCTACTTTAAGAAAAATCTCTTCTTACCAACCATTTATCTTGGGAACTGTCTCAGCCACTGAAATTTCAACTTTGCCCCAAGCTGTGGCTTCAAACCAGCCAATCCACCCTGGGATAGCTTCAGTCTCTGAGGCCTAATTAGAAGTTCTTGCTATCAACTCAATAAGATGTCAGTGGATCTCTTTGTATTCTACAGGGAGAGAGCAAAGATCAATAAATTGATCTTGGGAAACTTCCCCGATCCACTCCCCTTACAGGGGGATCCCTGTTTTTCCTATGTTCTTTAGGTTTTTCTGTTTTTTCCAAAACAGTAACAGGGACATAAAACTGTGGACATTTACTCCAATGATCACAAGCAATTGATTCATGGAAGAGAAGATTTTGGAATTCCCCTGGAAGAGTTATGAAAAGCTTTAACTATTTTCTAATCTACTTGGACCATAAATTTTGTGGATTCTCCCTGTAAACTGCTAATCTATACATTATAATGTTGTATGTCTACATGGCAGAATGGAAGGAACACTGGACTTCAGGGGACCTATATTTTATTCCCACTTTTGAGAACTCATGTTGTGTGACTGTAGACAAGTCATTTTAATCTCTCTGTGCCTCAGTTTCCTCATTTGTAAAATCACAGGATTGGATTAGATCACATCGAACGTCCTTTCTAGGCTTAATTTTCTATGAGACTCTTTTCAGATTTCTTTTCTGAAAAAAGAAGGTAAGGAGGGCCCAACTATTTGCCTTTAAGTAGATGTGTGCTGGAATCACCTTGAATCATATTTTGTAGGGCTTTAAAAGTCAACCTATTTATTTGGTAGGCAATAAGTAGCCCCTGAAGGGAGCTTGTGTCTGAGCAGGAGAGTGTTATCATTAGAATAGATGTCAGATCAGGAAGGAACCTCAGAGATCATCTGAAAAATCCCCTAAATTTATTGATGTCAGGAAACTGAGACCCATTCCCCAGATCAAAACACCATTTAACAGTAGAACAAGATACAAAATTTTAATCCTGCACATCAGGAAAATTATTTTGGCAGCTACAATAGGTGAAAGGTGGATTGCAGACAGCAGTGACAAGGAGACTGCAATGCTGTTGCTATCATATTTGTGAGAGGTATTAAGGACCTGAGCAAAGTGGTATCAGAGGAAGGGGGTGGTTGAGAGAGATATTTTAGAGGTAGAATTGATGGGACTTGGCAAATCATTGAATGGGAAATCTCTAAGGGAAAGTGTTAGAGAAAGAAGAGTTTTTGGCCAAGGAGAGAGCTTTAAGAGACATTCACAATTAAGAGACGGGAGGAGGAAGGATAATTAGTGACAAAGACTGAGAAAGGAGCAGTCTGAGGAGCAGGGGAAGCAAGGCAGAGCCATGGTGACGGACATCAAGGAAGAAGAATGTCTGGATGATAAATGGGGCATCACCTGAGCTGACCATTTGTCATCCCTCCCTCTCACTATGTGACCAGCCCACCTCCATTTCCAATCACACCTTTACTTTATGATACCTTTCAGGCTGTAGTTTTTGTGTCCATCGTGAATCTCTCATTGAATCAAGAATGTCTGAGCATATTCTTAGAAAGGCAAGAAAACATAGGAAAGAGATGGAAGATGAGGGAGGAGATAGTCTGCGTGACACATTGTTTTTGTTATGTTGGTCATGGCTTCTGACCTTATCAGTATAGGGCAGCATTGTCAAACTCAGAAAGAAGCAGGGGCTACTACACCATGTGTATTAAGATGACAGATTCAGTTACAGAACTAGCTATCTTCAGTAATATGCTGAACATCAAGACCAAGTAAGGCACAAGAAACAGAGACAAAAATCACCTAAGATCTCTTCAAGGATGCCCTCTACAGGGAAGAAAAAGAAGGATCTTCTGTGATCAGAGACATTCTCCACTTCCTCCTCAGAGATGGCATCATATTAACTGCTTGAAATTGCCTGAATACTACAAAACCTCCTCAGTTGCATCCACAGTTATTTGAAGGAGATCAGTTTAACAAAAGAAAGTAATTGGAAACTGCTTAATGTTCTAATTAAAATATGCAGCTGGATGGATAGAGCATTAAATTAGTTCACCAGCATAGATAACTTACATGCTGAAGATAGGTAATGATCTGGACCCAGAAATGAGGATCACATTTGTCAAAATACATAATGCTTTCAATTATCCTAAACTTTTTTCTCTGCTTTCAAATATCAATAATCTTTATGTGATGCTCTATGAATGCAAATCATGGAAAATCACAGTCTAGAATCAGAATTGCAACCAAGAGTAATGGAAAGGCACATGGCAAGGTTATGTGGTAGATAGAGTGTATGTTGGACTTGCAATCATCAACACAGGGTTTGAATCACTGCTATGACATTCAATAGCTGCATGATGCTGGACAAATCCCAATCTCTCTCTGAGTTTTATTTTTCTCATCTCTTAAAAAGAGATAAGGGTGATAACAGCTAAGATTTTAGCACAAAGCATGCTTTCCAAACATTATCTTATTTTATACTCACTACAATTCCCCAACATAAGTATTTTTATTATCCCTATTTTTCAGACAAAGAAACTGAGGCAGACAGAGATTAAGTGACTTGCCCAGGGCCACACAGCTAGTAAGTACCTGAGGCTGGTTTTGACTCAAGTCTTCCTGACTACAGGTCCTACACTGTATCCCCTGCCCCATCTTCCTACCTATATTTGCACTACTTGCAATAACAAGTTAGTGCAAAGAAAGCACTTCGTAACTTTAAAACTGTAAAAATATGAGTTATTATCATTCCAGGAGAGGCAATCAGGCTGTTATGATGTATGCAAGAAATAAAGGTTATTGTCTAGGACACGAATACCAGAAAGAGGAGGTAAGTGAGAGACCAAAGGTGGTTAGTCTAAATGCTGTCTAAACTGAAACTCTCAAGGTGTTAAAGGAACCAAAGAAAGGTATCCAGAATGTTGGATCCTCTCTCTATAAAGGAGTTATGGTGCGAATAAGAATTGCCCTGGAGGATTCATAGAATCAAGATGTTAGAACTAGAATGGACCTCAGGAATCGTCTGGTCTAGTCCAATCCCCTCACTTTACAGGTGAGGAAACTGATGTTCAGAGAGTAACCTTTTGGTGAGTATGGGAGATGTCTATCCCAAGCAAGAGAAGACTTCCTCTGACAGAATGAGTGGATGAGAACAATTTCTTCCAATTCCCATGAAGGCAGTAGGGAGTGCTTAGAGCTTGGTCAGACATCAAAGACTCCAAAGTCGTTCACTGCATCTTAAGCCATTGACAATCTTCCTGGCTTCTGCCTTTCCTTTGGACTTTGATGGCTCTGGAAGAGAGAGTGAGGCTGATGACTTTGTGCAATTCTGTCTGACTTAAAACCAATTCACATATAAGTCAAGACATCACCCCATGATGTCGCTGGTCCTCTTCGAAAATGAAGGATGAGCAATTTTTCAAGTCACGTAGCTAGTGTAGGGTGAACCAGACATTCAAACCCTGGGTTTCTGATTCTTTCGGCTACACACAGAAATATGGAGGCTTGTATTCTGAACGCATACCATCTAAGATCACAAAGTAACCACTAATTAAGCAATATTCTAAGCTGGCACCTTGTTCTAGTTCTTCTCTAGAGAAATCTCACCTTGATGACGGGCTCCAAGCTCCCCTGAACTCTGTCTCCCTTATGGCTGCTTCCTTCAAAAGCCACAAACATAGTTATATTTTCTTCTTGTTGGAAAGGGCCACATCATGGATGGACTGCCCACTAGGTTCCTGCTGCCTCTGTGAAAATGAATGGGTCTCTTCCTTTACATGCCCTTCCACTACCCCCAACTCTGGTCTTTCCCAGAATCCTATCCCATTTTAGGTTCATTTTCAGAAATTGCCTTTACTGGAGAGATTAATAATAGTCACTAATAGTAAGAGAAGGGCTATTCTGTGAGGATGTTTGCCTAGGTAGGTAGATGATAGGTACATGGCTAACTGAAGAATGGGTGGGTGGAGAGATCTCCAGGACTTAGCTCTAGAAATACAAATGTAATTTTAAAAGAAAGGCAGTACCTACCCCCAAGGAGCTTACATTCTAGTAGAGGGGAAGATAACACATAAAGGGGAGCTGGGAAGCAGTTAGGGAAGGGAGAGGACCCTTGTTGGGGCCAAGGTAGACGTTTCTGGAAGGTTAGAAGTCTATCTGGGAGAGAAATGAACATGGATGATTTTGGGATTTCCTTAAATGGTTGCTAGGTAGAAACTCACCAATTGGAGAAGGGGGCTATGGAGGAAAAGGCACCATCAGGGTGAGAAGGCTGCTGGGATGAGGTGGAAAAGTTCACAGAGTTAGGAGCTGGCTAGGGGAAACACTGTTAGGTGCTTTGACTGCAGTTTGGTCACTTGCTCTAAAATAGACAAATCTTTTCTGGCGGAATGTTATCATTATCCTCTTCCTGTTTGATGGCCTGGCCTGGCCTTGGAAAAAATGCTTGTCCTACTTAAAGGAAGTAATCTAATCCTGGAGCCCAAGGACATACGTGAACTGAACAGTCCTAAAGATTTGCTTATGATGACACTAGCAAAGATTTTGAAATTCAGCTGAAATACTCCAGGTCACAGATGGCTCAGATGATTGTCCACCCTCGGCCACATGCCCCTCCTCCAGCCCCCAACAATGTATTGGTAGCCTAGTTGTAGATTTATTTTTAAATCTTTAAACATTGAAGCAATTAAAATTGAAATGATGATGCAAATATTTTATGTAATAATACCGACCTCGAGGGCTTATCTATGCCAGTTTGTCATATACTATACTCAGAAAGAAAAGGACTAAATGCTATTTAAACCTCCATTTCTGGAAATCTTTCTTTGCAAAAAGGACAAAATGGAAAATTTCTTTTCCTGTCCAAGAAACGACACAAGGCCACCAGCAGGGCATTTTGACTTGTCCATTTTTCATTTGTGTTTTGTAGACTTAGGTTTGCAAATTATACTGCTCAGTTAAGTTGACTGGGGCCTCATATTCTTTTTGGGAGCTTGTCTATTAAAAGAAAATGAACAAATTATTCTCACTGTAACTGCCTCTCAACTTTACCATCTTCCTGAATGCCAAATATCAAGTGATTGAATAAAGCAAAATATCATTAGCATTTCCTTCAAAATGCATTTATATCCACGATCTCTCCCCAGTCAGAACCCAGTGCTTTTCCAGGATGGGTGACCTTATACCTTTAGAAGTTTTGGCCTCATTAGATTATAGTTTAGAAGGTCAGGTGTCAGAGAATACCCTGTTGCTTCCTACCATCACTTTGATCACTAAGCAGCATTTTTTTTTTTTGCCCAACTATGGTCTTTAAAAAGCAAGAGAGAAGGGTCACTGATATTTCACTTTTCTTCTCTGAACCTCAGTTTTGCTTTTTTTTCATTCACCAATTAGGAAGAGAAATAATTATACTGTTGCTTAGTTCCCAGGACTATAGTGAAGACCATGCTTTTGTAAATCTTACACAAATGTGATTTCATAGGAGCATAGATTTAGATGTGGAAGAGACATTAGAACTCTTCTAGTTCAAACCTTTCCAAATTTTACTTAGAAGGTAAGTGATTTGTCCATGGTTACAACAGGAAGTAACTAAGGAACAATGTGATATAGTGGATAGAGAGCCAGGCTTGTAATCAGGAACTCCCCAAGTCTAATCTCTAACATAACAGTTGTGTGACGTTGGGTAAATCATTGAGCATCTCAGTGCTTTAATTAACCTTTAAGACTGTAAGTTGGAAAGAAGGTGCTAGCACGAATTAGTAGAAGGAGTTAATTGCTCCTCTTTAAGTTTCCTAAGCCAGTGAAATCGTGGGTTCATATCCTATGCCAGGTTTTCACAGGTAGCAGTGGCAGAGCTACCATTTGAAACCAGTCCTTCTGACTTGGAACCAGTGCTCTTCCCTCATCATTGAACTTTTCTAATAAGAATGATGAGAAGAGAAGCTTTCACTTTGGTGAAAGTCTAAACCTACCAGCATAGGGATTAGTAGTTATCTTTTTTTGTTTGGTGGTGTTTTTTGAGAGGCAGTTGCAGTTAAGTGGCTTGCCCAGAGTCATACAGCTAGTGTCTGAGGCTGCATTTGAACTCAGGTCCTCCTGATTTCAGGGCTGGTGATCTATCCACTGGGCCACCTGGCTGTTCCCCATTAGCAGTTAGCTTATTCTCATGAAATTCAAATTTCGGAAGTCTAAATTTACACTTACTAGTTCTGTGGCCCTGGGCAAGTCACTTAACCCTGTTTGCCTCAGTTTCCTCATCTGTCAAATGAGCTGGAGAAGGAAAAGGCAAATCACTCCAGTACCTTTGCCAAGATAACCCCAAATAGGGTCAGGAAGAATCGGAGGAGACTGAAATGACTGAATAACAAATTTCTTTGCCAGTTCTATGATTTGAAAGCTAAGTTGCTCTTTCATCTGTGGTGACCTGCTAATTCATGTGCTCAACCCATTTCTACTCAGGGACTGTCATGCCCACTGATCAAACACTGAGATGCTCGTATCTTTTAAAATGTTATTACTCCTGATCACTGCCACCTTCTCCCTAAATATCAATAGATGCTTCCTTCTCAGCTAGAAAAAGAAAAGAAAATGAGAAGTGAGTCAAGAATATGAAACCCATCTGCCTTTGGCAGTGCCCTTGAGAGCATGATTAGCATCTTCAGACTGGTGATGGAAAGCAGCCCCTTCCCTGGCTCTTTCCCCTCACCTACAGGCCATCTGGGGCAGGTGGTAGACTGGGGAGCCAAAGACTAGAATGTCTGGGAGCTGGATTTGCCATCATTCAGAACTGTTGGCAAGAAACAGTCTGGGACTCTGACTTGTACTAAATGCCTTATATATGCCGGCTGCTGTCCTGGGCCCTAAGAAGGAACTTAGGTATGCTGGCTAATGAAGCAGGCCCAGACTTTAACCAAGTGGCTAAGGGAAGAGGTGGGGTAGTAGTTGAACCTGTACTGAACTTGTCTGCTTCCTGTTCAGTTGGTACAAATATCCTTAGGAAAGAGCGGAAAAGAATCTTTCCATTGAAATTTTAAAAGGCCTCATTGAAATCTAATCTGGACCCACTGCCGCCACCACTTCCACTGGTCAGTAGCAGAACTCCCAGGGGAAGGGGAGAAAAGGAGATGGGACTATTAAACCTTCAGCCCAGACTGACTCCCTTCAAGAAGATGCCAAAGGAAAACAAATGAAGGTTTGGCCAGCTGAATGGCTCTAGCATTGAGTATGTGTGTAATCAGCTGGTTTTCCACTTCTCTCTTCCCTTGTCTGACCTTCCAGAATCACCCTTAATAATCCCACTGATGTCTCTGGTGTGGATCTCAGGGACAACCGTCACTTACCGATCTGAGCTTTCCTGGAACACTGCGCTAAAAATGTGTCTGCTGTTTCTGCCAGCAAAATACTTAGGATTTGCCAATAAGTGTAGGACCTCATAAATCATGCATTTCTCTATAAGTTTGCTTGAAGTAATAAGGTGGCATGCAGCCACTAGAGTGACTAGGCCTTAGTTATCTCACTTTTTTATTTTCCAAATCATTTACTAAGGGTTCTGCCTCACTGAACTAGTATATTTCTCTTTCCTTTGTGTCTAGATGCAAAGTGCTCACTAGAGAGTTTTTTTCCCATTAGTGAAGAAATTATAATAAGCACCAGTTTTGAGGGATGAATGGTCTAGAAATGGAATAAAATATCATTAAAATATTCACAGAAAGTTGGGCAGATGGAAACTGTTGAAAAATTGGAGGTCCTTGGAATCATTCTAGTAGACTCTAGGTGTGGTGAAACTTTACCCCAGTCTAGGGGCTACAGTTCTTGGAAATGGTATTTGCAAAACTAGTCTTGGCGGGAATGTTGGACCAAGATGCAGCAGCTGGAAGAGACCAATATCTTATAATTGGTTCATGTACTTAACCCATTGCACATGAGTCCTATATGCTCTTTTTTTTTTTTTTTAATGTGGTAATTGAGGTTAAGTAACTTGCCCAGGGTCACAGAGCTAATAGGTGTCAAGTATCTGGGGCCACATTTGAACTCAGGTCCTGTGCAGTATCCACTATGCCACCTAGCTGCCCCAGTCCTATATACTTTTATGATGCTATCTCTTTTAAGTTCTAATAGAATCCTAGGAAAAAGTCAAAAGGAGGAAGAATTAAAAAAAGCTTTAAAGGAAACATACAGCAGACTCACTATCCCAAACCTGACCTAATGTACATTGGTAGAATGAGAATCTATATTGGACTCAACTACATGCTTATTCACCAGAAGTTATGGAAAGCCCTAGTTATAATGGGGCCTTGTGGCCATGAGAGGCCAAAGCTCTAGGTCATTGCTATATCATCAAATCAATCAATCAATCAATCAGCAAGCATTTATTAAACATCTCCAATATACCAGGCATTGGAATAAAAAAGACAGAAATGAAACATTTTCTTGTCTTTGAAGAACTTACATTCTAGCAGAGAAAACAGCTTGCACAACCCACATCTGTGTGTGCATGTATATATAAAATACACAATACATCATCTACATGTGTATGTAACATGCTCACATACATGCGCATAAACACACATACATATAAAAGTACATACAAGCATATACACATACTTATGCACACACATGAATATACAGTACACATATAAACATACATACAATAAACACATGCACACAACATACATATATGCACAGTGTAACATACATGTACAAACACACATATATGCACAAATACATGTGTGCAGACATGTACAGGTATGCATATATACAAACATACTCATACATATAGATATACATTCACATAAGCATCAGTTGGTGACACAATGGATAAGTACAACAGACAGGAAGTCCTGAGTTTAAATCTGGCCTCAGACATTTACTGGCTGAGTGACCCTGGGCAAGTCACTTGACCTCTATTTGCCTCAGTTTCCTTATCCATAAAATGGGAATGATAATACCTGAGGCTTCTGTGAGAATCAAGTGAGATAATAATTATAAATACTCAGTATAGTACCTGGCACATAGTGTCATATAAGTGGTAGCTATTATTATTAGTGTGTATGTATGTGTGTATTTGTGTATAAAGTATGAATGCCTGTGTATATGTGTATTCCTTAGAAGGAAGTTGGTTTATTCTAAAAAGTAGATGTAAGGAGGGACGGAATCCTGGGCTTAGGGGACAGCAGACAGGGGAGATGTAATTCTGTTTTCCAGAGTCAGCAAGGCAAGTTTGGTTAAATTGAAAGGTACGTGCTTAAGCCTGGGTAGGAAGGGTGGAGCCAAATGGTGAAGGGCTTTAGACAGCAAACACAGGAGGTATATTTGCTCCTAGAGGCAGCAGGGAGCAAGGGAGCAGGGCTAGCCTGAAACGTCTCAAGTGTGTTCAAGGCCAGCTGCCTCATTTCCCCAGTATTCGCATAGTTACATCTGGGTACATTGTTGAAGAAGAGGATGTCCCAAGGGAAAAGTGTTGTTAAGAGGTGGCGAAAGGAACATCCCTCCTCATGTGAGATCGAAATGCTATTTCCTGGGAATTCGGTCAAGCTGGGGTTAGGCCCTGGAATTGCGGCATGATGCCCCCTCCCCTGCTATCTAAGTTGGGTCCTTGGGCAAGTCCTGTGCAGACAGAATCCTTTTTAGTTATTTTCTGATTAGTGTCATATTAACTTGTGCCATCAAACTGGAATTGTTAAGTCCCCTTGTTTGTAATACAAGAATATGGAATCAGGTACCTGGTATCTGATTCCAGAAGAGCTGAGTCCATGCCCTGCTCCCACCACCTTCCCTCTGCCTCTCTCCCACCCCAGGCTGACTAGAAGCCACTAGACACACTTAACTGTGTCTCATCCAGTTTGAATGAGATGGGACTCATCCACTCTATTTCTTCCAGTGAGATGCCATTGCTTCTTAAGGCCCTCTAGGCCTTACCATTTGACCTGCCCCTATGTTGTCCAGCCTCTGGCACTGTCATCTGAACTCCTTTGGTTACCTAAGGCCCCCTTGACCTTACCAAGACTTCCACTACTGCAACTGGGTCATCTGCACTGTAGCTGGATTTTCTCTTACATGCTGTTTCATCCAATTATCGTGTGAACTCTTCAAGGGCAGGAATCATCTGGCTTTTTTACTTGTATCCCAAATGCTTAGCACAGTGCATGGTACATAAAGACATTTAATAAATGATAGTTAGGTGGCACAGTGGATAGAAATGCTGGACTTGAAGTCTGAGTTTAAATTCTGCCTCAGACACTTGCTGGATGTGTGACTCTGGGCAAGTCACATAACCTCTCTTAACCTCATTTTTATGATTTGTAAAATGGAAATAATCACTGGACTTACCTCAAAGAGTTATTGTGAGGATCAGTTGAAATGACATATGTACAGTGCTTTGGAAACCTTAAATACTAGATATTAATAACTGCTTCTTCATTCATTCATAATCAGGTTTTAGTAATTAAATCTTATGCATATCATATGACATCTCAAAGATATGTATTTTGATTTTATACATATGAAGGATATGTGGGATGTTTTATCCAGGTTATTTGTGTCCACATAGATCTAAGGGAGACATGATTGATATCTCTAGACAGAGTCTCCTTCACCCACCCATCTCCAAAAGTGACTTTGGTTTGTGCCAGGAAGGAAAGCAGGAACTTGAGGCCAGAGGCTAGGCATTTTACTTTTTTCAGAGAAAGGTTACTGGTCTAGAATTATATCTATCTGCTTCCTTAAACATTGTTAGTGTAGGGTAAACAATATTTAAGTTTAAGGCAAGTTCCTAATCTCTATCCCTTGATATGGAAGGAAGCCCACAAGTTACATATCCAAGGCTTGACTCCTTTCTCACTAAATACTGGTTTCACAATGAACACAAAGAAAATGGTCAATAAACTCATTTATCCAAGCCAGTAGCAAAGAGAAATCAGAGAAGGCATACAAATTAGAATATACCAGACAATATAAAGTGAATGAGCTCTCCTACTTGGAGTGAAGATGTGTTAGTTCAGCCAGATTTCAACAATGGAGAATTTTGCTGAAGTTTCTAGTGCAGCAAGCTGAGTATAAGGACATGACCTAGGTTCTGGCTCTTCTACATGTTGGCATCTTCCTAGACTCTTTCTCTACCTTCAGAGATCTGGAAAGAGTCTGGAACCTTGTGCGTTCTCTCTTAAAGCTAGAAGCTAGGAAATCAGAATTTCTCTTCTCCCAAATGCTCATCAACTCAGAGCTTCACATAAACCAAGAATACCAAATAATCTTCTCTCACAAAGCTGGAAACTAGAAGACCAGGATCTGTCTTTTCCCAAACTCTCACCAATTTAGACCCTCACACAGGCACAGAACATTGTCAACAGTCAATCTTTACGAATAGTGAGTCCCATGCAGATAAGCTGTGAATTATAGGTTACATATAAGGAATTTTTTTTTTTTATAAAACTAATTAGAGCTATCTAAATATGGAATTGACTGCTTCAGAGGTCATGTTTCCCAACTTTGGAGGTCTTCATGCAGAGGAGGGATGATATGTTTGAGATGATCATATTTGAGATGTTGTTGAGGGGATATGGGTTCTATTAAATTCAACAACCATATATTAAATCTATTGTATAAAAAGTACCATGCTAGTACAAAAATATGTAAAGCAGCTCTTTTTTGTGGTGGCCAAGAACTGGAAATTGAGGAAATGCCCATCAATTGGGGAATGGTTGAGCAAATTGTGGCATGGGAATGTAATGCAATAGTATTGTGCTATAAGAAATGATGAACAGGCAGTCTTCAGAAAATCCTGGAAAAACTTATATGAACTGATGCTGAGTGAAGTGAGCAGAACCAGAAGAACGTTGTTCACAGAAACAGCCATAGTGTGCAGTGACTGATTTGGATAGACTTCTCAGCAATGCAAGGACCTAAAACAATTTCAAAGGACTCATGATGGAAAATGCCATCCACATCCAGAGAAAGAACTATGGAGTTGGAATGCAGAGTGAAGCAGACTATTTTCTTTTTTCGGTTTGTTTGTTTTTCTTTCTCATGTTTTCTCCCATTCATTATAATTCTTCTATGCAACATGACTAATGTGAAAATATATTTAATAGGAATGTATGTGTAGAACCCGTATCAGACTGCATGTCTTCTTGGGGAGGGAGGGAGGAGGGAGGAGAAAATTCAAAACTTATGGAAGTGAATGTTGAAAACTAAAAATAAATAAATAGAAAACTAAAAATAAAAAGTACCGTGCTAGACATTAAGGCTGTGCAAACCAAACCAAACCAAAAAAAACACTCTCTGTGTGGGCATTTATACACTACTATAGGGAGTATGATAATATAGCACAAGGAAATAAGTACAATGTATTTGTAAAGTATTGTCAATATGAAGTATTGCCAAGAGACAGGTCAGTTGGAGGTGGAGGTGAACGTATCCAGAAAGGTTTCTTGTGAGGGGCAGCAATAGAACTGTGCTTTAAATAAGGTTAGGGATTCTAAGTGGTAGAGGTAAAGTGGGAGTATGTTCTAGACATGAGAGACCTCTTGTGCAAAGGTGTAAAGACAGAAAATGATGTATAAAAATGTTCACAGCATCTTTTTATAATAGCCACAGACTAGAAAGTAAGGGATGTCATACACACTATTAGGTAATGAATGGCTAAAAAAAATATGGCATGTGAATGTAATGGAGTGTTAGTGTGCCATAGGAAATGATGAAAAGGACAGTTTCAGAGGAAAACAGGGAAAATATTTATGACCTGAGGCAGAGTAAAGTGAGCTGAACTAGGAAATCAACTTATACATTATGTAGAAAAACTATATTTGAAAGCCCTTAGAATTCAGATTAATGCAATAATAAACCACAAGTCCCAAGAAATGAAGATGAAATGTGTCACTCAACTCCTGATAGAGAAGTGATGAACTGAGAGAGAGAGAGAGAGAGAGAGAGAGGAGAGAGAGGGGGAGGGAGGGAGAGAGAGGGGGAGGGAGGGAGGGAGAGGGGGAGGGAGGGAGAGAGAGGGGGAGGGAGGGAGAAAGCGAGGGAGAGAGAGGGGGAGGGAGGGAGGAAGGGAGGGAGGGAGGAAGGGAGGGAGGGAGGGAGAGGGGGAGGGAGGGAGGAAGGGAGGGAGAGAGAGGGGGAGGGAGGGAGGAAGGGAGGGAGAGACACTTTTTTGGATATAGTTAATGTGAGCATTTTCATTGCCAGATTATGTGGCTACATGTTATAATTTTTGTTTTGTTTTTTATGTGCTCAATTCATTGGAGGGAGCGGAAAAGGGATATATAATGGGAAGGACAGATTATTTTTTTAAAAAAGAAACCACACTTTTATCACTGGCATTTATACGTACATATGCATATATATATATATATATATATATATATATATATATATATATATATATATATATATATATATATATATGTATATTTCACTTTTCTCTTCTGCTGAACTTTTTAATTCTATAGTTTTTAAAAACAGATGTTACTCCAAGGAAAGGTGTAAAAGTTATGCCCCTTCCAAGGCATTCTACAACGACGGTTAGAGATATCACAGGGGTTATGAGTGTGAGGAAGTCAAGCATTTCAAGTATCTTTCAAGTCCAAAATGAAACAGGCTCAGCCATGCCAAAGAGCAAAGTATACTCAAAAACGAAAAAGTGTCAATGACTGATAAACTCTTCTCGGAAAGCGCTCCAATGACTTCTCAGAAAACAAGCCAAATACTGCAGAGGGATCTGGCAACTGGTAGGGATATCACTGAGTCCTCTGTTACATGGTATAGGATAGAAGAACAGTAAAAATATGGCTAACTGTTGTTATCAAGAAAGCATGTTGATCAAGGGCAACCCAAAGCAAAGACAGGAATACTGAAGACTGGGGCAGGTTAGGTGACACAGTGGATAGACTGTCAGTCCAGGAGTCAGGAAAAATTGCCTCCCTGGCCTCAAAATCTGGCCTCAGACACTTACTAGCTGTGTGACCCTAGGCAAGTCACTTAAACCTATTTGCCTTAGTTTTCTCATCTGTAAAATGAGCTGGAATAGGAAATGGCAAACTACTCCAGTATCTTTGCCAAGAAAACCTCAAGTGGCATCATGAAGAATCAGATATAACAGAAAAAAACTGAACAGCAACACTGAAGCTTGGGAAAAGGTAATTTTTACTAATGAAAGTCGCTTTTTCATTCAAGGTTGTACAAAAACCATTTTCAGGTGAAGTTTAGGTCAGCACACGTTTCAACATTCTATTGTAGGAAAACTAACTAAAGGTGGGGACACCAGATAGATTCAGTTTCATCTGTTTCAAGATCTGGGTTAGTCTAAGTGTTAATACAAGCACATGTATACCATTGTGATCACAAAATAAAAAACATATCAAAAGCATCGCTTGTCCCGAGTAATTCAAATATCACTGGGATCATAGAGAGAAGCATTGTAGTACAATCCCTCAGGATATAGAAAATGGGGGTTCAAGTCCCACCTATGATACTGTCTTTGTGACTAAGCAAATCAGCTTAACCCCTGAGAGCCCCAGTCAACTCTCTAAATTCAGATGTATAGAATAGTTTTCAATATACATTAGTAGACACAGTTTTCTAACTGGGGAAATTCTTATACTGATGGAGTCACAGCTTCCTTCATCATCCCATGCACTCCCTCCCCAAAATTATCAGAGATTTAGAGCTGAAAGGAACTTTAGAATTCATCTTTTCTGAGAACCAGATACACTAAGTGACTTAGTTAAGTGTAGAACATGTATTCAAGTCCAACTTGAAATTCTATGGTTATAATTAAGGCCCCATACCTTCAAGTATGACCATGTTCCCACCAGATAAATGAGGTCCAAAAAATGTTCAAAAAGTGCCATCTACATGTCCTATTGTGGTCTTCTGACAGAAACACTGACTCTAACAAGATAGGAGAACCAAAACAAAAACAGGGGAAGAGTAAAAGAAAGAGAGTAGAAATTCCTCTGGTAAAAAATTTCCATCTTTCAAGGATCCTATATTTCTCTAGGTCATTAAACTAAAAAGATTCAGATTATATCAGTTTTATGAAACTTAGGCATTTTATTCAGGCTTCAAAGCATAAATGATTAAGTATCAGTTTTCTCTAATTTCAAAGGGAAAGCACTCCATTAAACATTCAGTGACATGCTGGGTGCTTGTCACGTTTCTCACATAGTTTTAGAGGCTCAGTATTTTTGATTGGTCAGGTAAGATAAACATTGGTTCTATGGCAGAATGTACGTGATTGGTAATGTGAAATATAATGCAACTTTACATCTCCGACATTCTTGGCATGTCAGTCACTGTGATCACTGAAGATAAAAAGATAATGTTCTCTTCCATTTCATCTTTCCTTTTCTGTGGTATGTTTATATCTACACATATACATATATGAGAATACATATACATATAGACACATATACATATATGAGAATATACATATATAATGTGTTATATAAATGAAATAATTAAGGATTCATAGCTTCAAATAGAACCATATTACCACCAGATAAATGCCCTCCAAAAATGTTCAAAAAGTGCCATCTACATGCCAACGGGGTATAGCCTATTTTGGTCTCACAACAGAAATCCTGACAATATAGGAAAAACAAAATAAAAGAAGTTCTAAAGAAAAAGAATATATATAACATAAAATGATCTAATCATATATTATAAAATGTAAGTATATAAAATGATTTAATTATACATTATATAAAATTATACTTATATAGGGATGGAAAAATGTATACACACATTTATATGATGCTGTTGATATAGACAAGAACACAACAATAATACTAATAAGTAGCATTTATATAGTATTTTAAGCTTTGCAAAATATATGTGTGTATATGTATGTGTGTGTGTGTGTATGTGTAGTTATATACATACATTCATAAGTCAGCTTTTGGTAGATACTCATGGTCTGCTGGATAAAACTCAAATTTCTAAGCCTGCAATTCAGGGCTCTCTCCATTTAACTTTCCAACCATATCTCCCACTCTCCTCCTATATTAATCCTTAGTTTTCATCAAAGATATTTTATTATTATTCTCTGACTATACACTACAGGCGTTGCTGCCTCTAGGACGTTTTGCTCATAATATCCCTTCCCCTAGACTGTTCTCCATCAATGTTGGTAGAAGGAGTGCCCACTCCAATGAGATCCTGATCCTTGAGGGGTTGAAATAAATTTGATGTACAAAAGGATAGGCTTTCTGTGATTACTGTAATTGGATAATATATCTCTTTAGAATTCTTTTTACTTGAATGTTAATAAGTGAGAGCATTCTTAATCTTTATTGACTTGTTGTTTAAGTCAACCACAACCATTTATTTAACACTATGCTGCTCACACCTGGACACCTTCTGACTCCACACCTTTGCACAGGCTGTGACCCATTCCTGTTATGTTGTCTTTTCTAATCTTAATCTCTCAGAATCCCTAGGTCCTTTAAAATGTGGATCAAGGGCCACCTCCTACTGAGTCTTTTCTTGTGCTCCACCTCCTACCCCAACAGCTTAGTGTCTCTTTCTCCCCTCCAAGGGACCTTATATTCATGTTGTATATACTTATGCATGTTTCATCCCTTGATGGAAGGTAAGCTTTGTGGAGACTTGCCTATTAATTTTAGCAGTGTCTGACAAAGTAGGCACTTAAGTTGTTTACTGACTGATTCTTTGAGGGTCTGTGCTGCTATTGGTGAGAAGCTACTTCCACAGACAGAGATGATATCCCTCTTTCTTTTTTTAGGAATGAAAAAGAATATTATTAGAAAATAAATTACGAGACATCCAGAAAACCCAGAGAAAATTGTACAAACTGATGCAGAGTTAAGAGAACCAGAACAATTTATATGCCAACAGCACTGTAAAAACAAAAACAACTTAAGAACTCTCATCAAGGCAATGTTCAACCCCATCTCAGTGTACTAACAATGGAGCACATTATTCATCTCCTGTCATAGAAGGCATAGACTCAAGACACAGAAGAGATATACATTTTTAGAAAGAGGCACTCTGTGGATTTGTTTTGCTTAAATAGGATAGCTAGGTGGTGCAGTGAATAGAGGGTTAGGCCTGGAGTCAAGAAGACTCATCTTCCTGAGTTCAAATCCAGTGTCAGACACTTACTGTGTTACTGTGGGCAAGTCACTTGACTCTGTCTGTCTCATCTGTAAAATGAGCTAAAGAATGAAAAGGCAAATCACTCCAGTATCTCTGTAAAGCAAACCCCGAACAGGGTCATGTACAATAGGACATGACCAAAAAAAGACTGAACAACAACTTTGCTTGATGATGACTGCTATTGGTTTGTTAGGTCGGGATTAGCTGCAGGTATCAATAGTAGTGCAAAGAAAGAAACAATAAAGATGGATATTGAAATTATTTCTTAAACAAACAGAAGTCAACAGAAAAAAATTCAGAAGGAATCATAGACAGGCAGTTATAATTTTGAAAATAACATTCAATTTATTCTGTTTTTAAAAAAGCAAACTGTGGAATGAAATCAGTGCTTTCATACGCAGTCCTCTTTTGTGTTCTGCTGTGTACAGACTAATGTCCAGTGTGTGTGTGTGTGTGTGTGTGTGTGTGTGTGTGTGTGTGTGTGTGTGTGTGTGTGTGTGTGTGTGTATGTGTGTAGGGGGGAAGGGTTAGGCTCAGAAGTCTTTGATTATGGACAACATGGAATCATTCTCTTCTTCTGGGTTTGTTTGTTGGACATCCCTGGCTCTTTAATATTCTTTTGACATCAGCTGCTTTTTCTGCTTACTTGTTTTTTCTGTTCTGTGTGATATTGTCTGTCCTGGAGTTTTTAAAAATCTATTATTAATACTAGGTTATATAGCCTTTTATTTAATATATGCAGAGAGGAGATTCCTTAATCTCTGGCCTAAATTTTTTCTAATACTATCTCTACAGCATTTTAAACCTCATCAAGAAGACACTTAAATGAATTTAAGTGTAATTAAATGTACTTCAAATTTTTTGTATATTACATACAATTAAGTACAAATTAAATTGTATTTAATGTAACTTAAATGTATTTCAAATATAAAGATACCAATGAGTGAATGGGTCTATCAACTTATTTTCAGAGACTCAGAGATTTCTCTCAGAGGTGATGCTTAACAGGACTTAGAGGGATAAGAACAATGTAAGTGAATACTTTATTTTCATTAGCATGATAGGTTCCTTCCATAGACTACCAACATAGTCCTCCACCAGTATGGAACTAAGTGGGGATATGGATGATATCAAAGAATCAGCCTGACCACCAGGCTCCATGTAATACTGGCATTGCAACGACGTACATTCTTCCCTCAGAGAAATGAAGCTAAAGTCACAGCTAAATGACACAGAGACCATCATTTAATTGTTTTTGCATACTCTTTTGCAAATTTTATCTGACCTTCAAATGATTCCCTATATAGGACAATATTTGGATGTTTCGTGTTTGCCAACTTCTCTCCTGGATTCTTCTTTTCCTTTACTGGACATCCCTGAGATGTTAATTTTCTTGATAACATATTGTTTACAGTCTTTCCTATACTTAACAAGGATGGCTTTTCCAAAGGGTCCTTCCTTTCCCAATCTTCTGGAATTTACAGTACTTATCCATGGTTCTTTTCTTAAGGCATCCTTATTCATGTGGAGGTTGTGATTCTGGGCTGGTTACTTCACCCTGTTCACCTCGGTTTCTTCATCTGTAAAATGAGCAGCTTCTTGGAGGCTACCACGTCCATCCCAAACTGGGACATCTCTGCTGGACCCACCTGCATCCACAGCCAGTTGGGCTCCCGAGCCGCGAGATGCTGCAGCATTCCTCTTTCAATTTGATAAAGAGTCTTCAGTAATTACCGTGGTCAAGAAATGAATAACCTTGAGGCCTACTTGGTGAGGACCCTCTCTGAATTAAGTGGGCTAGTCCTTGAATGACAAATATAGCTTGGTAAGTGCTTATTATGTACCATGTACCCTCCCAAGTGCTAAAAATACAAATACAAACAGAAATACAAATACAAGCAGGTCCCTCGGAGACCTTATATTCTAATGGAAAAAGATGACTCATAAAAGAGAGGGGAAAAGGAAGGGGGAGGAAGATGAAAGTACCCTCCTGGAGTGTGGTAGAGAAAGTCTGGAGTATATATGGGGAGAAACTAGATAAATATCTTCCACACCTTGTTCTCTGCTGGCAGAGCCTTCTAGAACCCTGGGTCAACTTCATGTCAGGATGAGGCATCGGAGGAATAAGTTTAGTAAATCAGTAATATTATTTATTTTATTATTAACTCAACAATCAATCCTCAAGAATTAAAAACACTTCAGTAAACAAAGAACCAAAAAGAAGAATGCATTTTAAATGTAAACTTTCCTGTAAAAGGTGTGCATACAAATTAATCAGGTAATAATAAAATTGACCTCTTAATTTGTGTTCCTCTTCTGAGCTTTTTTTTCCCATCACATTTAAAAAATTTTTTAAAGTAGAAATATACTGTACATGTTAGAATGTTACAATTAAAAATTAATCTGTTTATTATCCCAGAAGTAAATTTTACTGAGCTTTACCAAAAGAGAAATTTCTCTGTTTTCACTTTTTCATTCACCTAATAATCATACTGCATAAATGCCTGCATGTCTGAAGTTATTAGTCAGTGTTGATGATACTGAATTCGCCCAATCTGGTAGTGAACTGTGCTTCCATCCTCCTTTCTATTGGAGGCGCTGTTGAGGAGCTGTAGAAACTGGTGGTTTCCCTCTGGAACTTTGTGGGGTGAGTTGGTGATTTTCCTTTGGTTGTCACAGAGCAAAGTGGACTCTGCTGCAATAAAGAGATTGAGCAAAGCTGCCAATAAGCAAATAAATGAAGGAATCAATTGGCAGTTTGCTACAATTAGCGTCATTTCCCAACTGATTTACCCTCAGACAATGGCAGAAAAGTTTCTGCTGCCACATTGGAACAAAAATTGGTCCACTTCCAGGAAAGTGCTGTTAAAACATTTGCTTATACACTCAAGACCAATTTTGAAGATTCACTTGATATATTAATTGACTTCTAAGTATGTGGCTTCTAAGGGGACACTCACAAATACATTAATTTCAGCAAACGGGGCTCCAGAGTAAATTTGGAATATAGACCTTGAACATGATTGCTTTCTTCATTTATTAAATCAGTGCAATTGCTCCATCTTAGGTAGGTTGAGTCTTAACTCTTAGAATCTTAAAAAATTAATCAGAATATTATGCGTAAGGAAACACATAATATGCCTTACACATTAACCTCTGTATTTGTGGGGAGAGAAAAGAAAACACGGTAGTGGTGTTTGGGATCAGTCATCTAAAGAGCAGCCCAGGGAATGAATAGTCTTTGTGTTTCTTTTGGGGTTTTTCTTGACTTCTTCTCCATTGATTTCTCTTTCACTTGTCTAATCATTCCTTCTCATTCTTCTTTACTCAATTCAGTGTATTCAATTCATGCCCATTAGTTGTGGACTCTGCTGGATTTTCCTCTCTCTCTCTCTCTCTCTCTCTCTCTCTCTCTCTCTCTCTCTCTCTCTCTCTCTCTCTCTCTCTCTCTCTCCCCCTCTTCTTTCTTCTCTCTCCTCTCTCTCTTTCCTCTCTTTTTTCTCTCTTCTTTTCTCCTTTCTTTGTCTCCTCTCCTCTCTTTCTCTCTTCTCCTCCTCTTCTTGCTTTCCTTCTCTTCTCCTTTCTTTCTTTCTCTCCCCTCTTCTCTCTTTAACTTTCTGTGTCCTCTCTCATCTCACTTTCCCTCTCTTCTTTTCTTCTTCTTCTTTTTCTTCTCTCTCTCTTAGAATTTCTTGTGCATCTCCCTACTCGTACAGTCACAGTGCTAGTCTAGAACTTCATCACTCTCACCAGAAATAGTACAATATAGTCTTCTAAATGTTCTCAAGTCTCTTCTCACTTCAGTCCATCATCCACTCCACTGTTAAGGTGATTTTTCAAAAGCGTAGGTATCCTCTCAGTAGTTCCTCAGTAGTTCCTCATCCCCTCCAGGATAAAACAGAAAGACATTTATTTGATGTTGAAAACTCTTCACAACCTACCTCTCAGTCATCTTATATTTTACTTCTCTCCACACATTCTACAATCCAGCTACAATGACCTACTTGTGGTTTTTCAGACATGCTGTTTCAATCCCTATCTCTGTCCCTTTGCACTGGCTGCCCCCATATCTGGAACACTCTGCCTCTTAGTTTTCCTAGCTTTCTTAAAGATTCAATTCAACGTCAATCTTTGTAAGACATTATTTTAGGTGTACACTTCCCTACTTCCTCTTTCTCCCTCCCCTCTGTCCCTTCCCTGTTCCCTGCTCATTCCTCAGCTACTTATAGACCTTCAGTCTGGGAATGTACTCTGTCTATGTCTTATACATACCTACTGATTTACAAGTTGTCTCCCCCATTAGAATGTACACTCCTAGAAAGCAGGGATTTGTTGCTGCAATTGTTGTACCCCAATACTTGGAGCTTAGGGTTCCCCTAACCACTCAAGCTTTTTCTTCTAAGGTTATTTTGTAGCCATTTTATAGCTATTATTAATATATATGCAAATATATGTAAGTAGGTATGTGTATTTGTATATGCAAATTATTTTACATATTCAGATATAAGCTCCTTGAGGACAGAATTAGTTTTCCTCTTTTCAACTCCAGTGCATAGCACAGTGCCTGGAAATGCTTAATACATTCTTATTGATTAATTGACTGTTTTCATAAAACCATCAATGTAACTTGAAAAGTCTTTTTAAAAATGTCCTTGACGCTTTCCACATGCCAAGGCTCCTACTGAGCTTAAGCCTTCCTGATACTAGTCTTACAACTTGCCTCTAATACTTCCTAGCTGTAGATTCTGGGTAAATCCTTTAACATAATCTAGCCTCAGCCTCAGTCTCAGTTTTCTCATCTGAAAAAAAAGGAGATAATATTAATAGATTTATTTCGTAGTATTACAGAGAGAAGCAAATGAGAAATGTGTGTAAAATGCTTTGAAAACCTTAAAGTGCTGTGTAAATAACAGTCATCAATCCCACCTTCATCAGTTTCATAGGTCTGTGTCACACCTTTGTGTTCATCTTGGGTGTTGTGCATGTGTGCACCAAGATATGTTTTGAACTGTCCTTATAAAATAGAAATTGATATTGCTATAGAACTTTTTAAAAATCTTTTTAAAAAATTTATTTATTTTTCAGTTCTTAACATTCACTTTCACAAAAATTTGAGTTCTAAATTTTCTCTCCACCCCCCATCCCAGGACAACACGCACCCCATCTACCCCTTCCTCCAGTCTATCCTCCCTTCTATTACCCACCCTTCTTCCATTCCCCTTCCCCTCTATTTTTCTGTAGGGAAAAATAGATTTCTATACTCCATTGCCTGTATAGCTTAATTTCCAGCTGCATACTCAAAAAATTTTTAACATTCATTCTTAAAGCTTTGAGTTCCATATTCTCTCCCTACCTCCCCATCTACCATCATTGAGAAAACAAGCAAATTCCATATAGGTCATACATGTGTAACAATGCAAAGCTCTTCCATAATAGTTATGTCATAAAAGACTAACCACATTTCCCTCTGTCCTATCCTGCCCTTCATTTATTCCATTCTCTCCCTTGACCTATCCTCCCAGAATAGTGTCTGCTTCTGATTATCTCTTTCCCCAACTGGTTGTCCCTTCTATTATCTTCCCTCTCCTATCCCCTTCCCCCTTGCTTTCCTGCAGGGTAACATAGATTTCCATATCCAACTGAATGTGGGTTATCCTTAAGACAAATCCCATAAGAGTAAGGCTCAATTATTTCCTTTCATCTCCCCCCTCTTCTCTTCCATTGTAAAAGCTTTCTTCTCTCTTTTATGTGAGATAATTTGCTACATTCTCCCTCTCCCTTTCTGTTACTCGTAGCACATTCCATTCAACAGTAAATTTTTTTTAATGTATTCTCCCCTTCATATTCAGCTCACCCTGTGTCCTCTCTCTCTCTCTCTCTCTCTCTCTACATATATATATGTATATATGTATGTATGTATGTATGTATATATGTATACACACACATATTCTCTTCAACTAACCTAATACTGAAAAAAAATCTCATGAGTTACAAATAACATCTTTCCATGTAGGAATGTAAACAGTTCAACTTTAATGAGTTCATTAAGGCTTCTCTTTCCTGTTTACCTTTCATGTTTCTCTTGATTCTTATATTTGAAAGTCAAATTTTCTATTCAGCTCTGGTCTTTTCAACAAGAATGCTCAGAAGTCCTCTATTGCACTGAAATTCCATTTCCCTCCCTGAAGTATTATACTCAGTTTTGCTGGGTAGGTGATTCTTGGTTTTAATCCTAGCTTCTTTGATCTCTGGAATATCATATTCCAAACCCTTCAATCCCTTAGTGTAGAAGCTGCTAAATCCTGTGTTATCCTGATTGTATTTCCATAATACTTGAACTTTTTATTTCTGGCTGCTTATAATATTTTCTCCTTGACCTGGGAACTCTGGAATTTGGCTACAATATTCCTAGGAGTTTTCCTTTGGGGATCTCTTTCAGGAGGTGATCGGTGAATTCTTTCCATTTCTATTTTACCCTCTAGTTCTAGAATATCAGGGCAGTTTTCCTTGACAATTTCTTGAGATGATGTTTAGGCTCTTTTTTCGGTCATGGTTTTCAGGTAGACCAATAATTTTTAAATGATCTCTCCTGGATGTATTTTCCAGGTCAGTTGTTTTTCCAATGATATATTTCACATTGTTTTCTATTTTTCCATTCTTTTGGTTTTGTTTTATAATTTCTTAGTTTCTCATGAAGTCATTAGCTTCCATTTGCTCCATTCTAATTTTTTAAATTAAATTATTTTATTTGTTTTCAGTATTCTATAATCACTTCCACATGTCTTAGGTTTTTTCCCCTCCACCCCCCTCCTTCCTCCCTCCCTGAGATGGCATACAATTTTACACATACATTCCTATTAAATACATTTTCACCTTAGTCATGTTGCATAGAAGAATTAAAATGAACAGGAGAAATCATAAAACAAAACAAAACATAACACAAAATAAAATGTTCTGCTTCATTCTGCAATCGAATTCCATAGTTCTTTCTCTGGACATGGAAAGCATTTTACCTCAAGAATCCATTGGGAATTTTTAAAGTCCTTGCATTGCAATGAAGTACTAAGTCTCCATTCTAATTTTTAAAGAACTATTTTCTTCAGTGAGCTTTTGAACCTCCTTTTCCATTTGGCTAATTCTGCTTTTTAAAGCATTCTTCTCCTCATTGACTTTTTGGACCTCTTTTGCCATTTAGGTTAGTCTGTTTTTAAAGGTGTTATTTTCTTCAGTATCTTTTTGGGACTCCTTTAACAAACTATTGACTCACTTTTCATGATTTTCTTGCATCGCTCTCATTTCTCTTCCCAATTTTTCCTCCATCTCTCTCACTTGATTTTCAAAATCCTTTTTGAGCTCTTCCATGGGCTGAGACCATTGCATATTTTTTTGGAGGTTTTGGATATGGAAACCTTGACCTTTATGTCTGCCTCTGATGGTATATTTTGTTCTTCCTCATCTGAAAGAATGAAAGAAAACATCTTTCACCAAGAAAATAACCTTCTACAGTCTTTCCCCCCACCCCCCCTTTTTGGGGCATTATCCTAGCCAGATACTTGGCTTTTGAGTCCTTTGTGAAGTGGAGGGTATACTCTAGGGTCCTGTAAGCTCTCAGTTCCTCCAAGGTGGCACAATCAAGGGAGAAGAGTTTACTACTCTTCTGACCTGCATTCTGGGGTGGGGGCAACAAGCACTCTTTTCTTCCCAGGATCTGCGAGCAGGGTTCCCTTTCCACAGCTGCCTCCAGCTCCATCAGCCAGTGCTCTTCCTCACCCCAGGATTGCCACTCAGGACTGAGACCCAGATTGGCAGCTTGATTCCCCCAGAGTCTTTAGGCCAGGACTCTAAAAGTGGATGCTGCTGTGGCAGTGGCTGCTGCCACCTTGGGACTGGGGCCAGATGGTGTTCCCCTCTCACCCAGGTGAATGAACTTTCTCACTGACCTTTGAAATTGTCTTTGGCATTTTTCAGTTGAGAAATCTGGGAACTTTAGCTGCTACCCATTCTTCTGCACCCTGAAGCCTGCTCTAGTCCTGTCCACATGGCCAAGGCTAGCAGTGCTCCATTCTGAGCCCAGTGTGATAGGCCTTTCCTGTTGTCCTTCCAGGCTGTGTTGAACTGGAAATGTCTTTTACTATGTTATTTTGTGGCTTCTGCTGCTCTAGAATTTGTTTAGCGTCATTTTTTACAGGTACTTTATGAGCTATGGAGGGAGAGCTGAGCAGGTCCTTCCTTCTACTCTACCATCTTGTCTCTACCCCTACTCTTGCCATATAGTACTTTAAACTTTACAAAGCCCCTTGAATACATTATTTTACTTGAACCTGATTAGAACTTTGTGAAATAACTACTAAGATATTATCCCCATTACATAGATGAATAAATTGAGATGCAGAGAGGTTAAATGATTTGCCTATACTTGCACAGTTCGTAAATATTGAAGGGTTCAAACCTAACTCTCTCTACTGAAAAATCCAGCACTCTCTGTAACCATATTAACCTCCCTTTTATTCTTTCTCATTAGATTTGTTTTCTATTGCATTTCTCAAGAGACTATCATCTTCCCTGGGCTGGTTTCCATTTTAGATGATCACCCCATGAAATCTAATTTATCTTTGCTCTAAATTTTAACAAATATTTCATCACCATGGCTTTATTCCATATCAGACTTCTCCTAGTGTTTCCATCATTATCATCATTTCTGGAGTGGCTCTTAACTTTTTTGTACAATTCTCATTGTGACTGAACTTTTTATTTTGTGGCATTTTTAAAAGGTTGAAGAGACATTATTTCTGAGTAAGTTTAATCATTTTATTAATATTATCAGTATTTTAATAAAATGATGGTCTTTTGATCCTCTCTCTCTTAGACCAAAGGCAGTCATGGTGACGGGCTCATAGCTTATGTGTTCTTTTGCAATAGGAGTGTGCAAAAGGATGACAATCAACTCCAACTGGTTAATAATTAATGAGAGAATGAATATTACAATGAGGGACTGGACCTGAACTTTGATTATGTGATCCACTTCTAAGGTCCCCCCAGCCTTGGGCAATCTATTCAAAGAATTTATGCCCCAGCCAAGGCTGAGCAGAACATAATAGCTGCCCCACCTGAGTGGGATCTAGATAGAGGAGAAGGTTAGTTCAACCTTCAGAGACTAAATTCTTGAAATGAGAATTAAAAATAGGGGGAAATCTGAATCTCCCCAAATCATTGGTTATTTATAATCATTTCTCTCAGTTTCCCCAACACCTAAGATGATACTTTAAAATATGCTTCCTATGTGCTTGCTGTTGTTTCAATTTCACCAACCAAACCTCCTTTTTGGCCAACAATCAAGAACTCAGTTGCTCTGTCAATTAATCCAACAGTGAGGAATGGTCACAAAAACTCAGAATGTGCAGAATTCAAAGTTAGTCATACCCTGAGACTTCTTCCAAAAGAATTGACTGGTGCTCATTTATTTTCAGGGTCAGAAAACTCTTTTGTGGGTCTCATCTCCATTTCTAGCTGAACTCTAGATCTGGCAGAAAGTCATTTGAGAGATTTAGCCCAAAAAAGCTATTTATTTTTTTTAAAGCCTTTATAATTACTTAGGTGTGGTTTCCATTTGTAGTGTCTTATATGATCTCTTGTATAAAAGAAGATCAAATTGATATTTATTACCTGTCTGACTTTGGACAAGTCTCTTAACATTTCTTGGTCCCTATTTGTAGAGTAAAGGGGCTGGAAAGCAGGGCCCCTGAAGCTATCTTTCAGCTCTAGATCTATGATTCCAAATCCCCTTGAACAATGACTTACCCAAGGACTTCCATATAGTAAATGATTAATAAACACATTGACTTGAATTTGATCTGAGACTGTGCCTCTTTTGTTGACTCTTTATTGAAGTCCTTCAGTGAACCCTTCTATTGTTTGCTGCTCTGTCAATTTAGGGTTTTACTGGAAAACCTAGAAATGAAAATCATCTTGATTTCTTACTACAGTGAATTATCAGAAAATGTGGATATCAAAAGTCTTTGGTCCCATAGCATACTGTCATTTCAGGTCAATAGACTTTCATTTTCTATTGGACTTTTGTATAACCATGACTCAGGCAGAACTATTAAATAAAGAAATAAATGTGAAAGATTGTTTTTAATGCAAAGTAGGGTATAAATGTAAGTCATTATTATTTTTACAGCTCACCCACAGCATGAAACATTAACAATTGAATTTCTTTGGATTTTTTAAATTTTAAAGCTTGGAACCTGGTAAGGAGAGAATTAGGTTAGTTATATGCTGTCATTCACCCCCTTTGTTACTTAGCAAAAAATTCATAGAATCACAAAATCACAGATTTCAGAGGTATGAGACATCAAGTACTGTCTTTTCAAACCTACGTGTAAAAAAGAATCCCTCTAAACACACAGATAAATACATAAGATGCCTTTGTTTGAAGACATCCCATTAAGTGAAACTCAAGACAGCCAATTCTACTTTGGGGTCTAAATTTGTTTTTTTTGCCATTTCCACCCCTTTGCTACTATGAGTTTTGTCCCCTGCAATCAAATAGTAAGTCAAATAACAAGTTTTCTACATGATGGCTCTTCTCTTCTGTAAGCTGACTTTTCCCAGTTCCTTCAACTGATCGTCAAGTAATCCTTTATGCCTCTATTCACCATCCCTGTACAAGTGTCTCTCACTGGCTACCAGTAGCCTCTGTATGCTATTTTTTCCTGTTAGAATGTAAGAGCGAGGAACTGTCTTTGTTTTGTATTTGTATCTCCAGTGCTTAGCACAAGGCTTGGTAGATAGTAAGCACTTAGTAAAGTCCTATTCCTTCCTTCGTTCCTTCCTGATTTCAAGGTCCTTTGTCCTTGTACCCTGCTCCCAGTGGCCCAACCCTTCACCTGTTCTATTCTGGATTCTCTCCAACTTCTCAATATCCTGCCTATAAAGAAGCCACCAGGAATGATGACAAAGTCCAGTCAGGGCAAAGTATAGAGCTACTTCTTAGTCCTTTCTTAATGAAGATTAAGGTCACATTAACTTTCTTGCCATCCAGAAAACACTCTTAATAAATAGTCAGCTTGTAATCCATTAAAATCTTTAGATCTTTTTAGATTATTGGTTTTCTAATGATACTTTTCCATATTGTACTTGAAAAGTTGATCTTTTGAACCTACATGTAAGATTTTACATTTATCTTGTAAAATCTATCTAATTCCATTGTTCATGTGTAACTGATGTGTAACATGATTGGGTCAGTGGAGCAGTGTCCAGATGGGAGTCCCTCTGCCTCTCTTCCTATTTTACTGTACTAACTGGGGCTAGATATGAAGATAGGAAACAATAATAAGAAATGGGAAGAGTTTTGTTGTTCAATTGTGTCTGATTCTTCATGAGCACATTTGAAATTTTCTTGGCAAAATACTGGAATAGTTTGCCATTTTCTTTTCCAGCTCATTCTACAGAGGAGAAACTGAGACTAACAGGGTAAGTGACTTGCCTGGGGTCACACAGCTGGTAAGTATCTGAGGCCAGATTTGAACTCATATTTTCCTGACTCCAGATCCTATGCTCCATCCATTGTGTCATCTAGCTTCCAGTTGAAAGAGTGGGAGACAGATAAATTAAGTTTTAAGACCATTGGGGTATCTCCTTGAGATCAGGGACTGATTTTTGCCTTTTTTATGTCCCTAGTACTTTATTTAGTACACTGTCTGGCACATAGTAGGTGTTTAATAAATACTTGTTGACTGACAAATACAAGGACTCCATAACATATTAAAGGCACCAACAGAAAAATAGTCAAGAAAGTGAAAATGCATAGACATCTGAACTCACGAAAGAGCCCAGACTTTTTGGATTATGCTTCCAAAGTATACCACAGGGACCCACACCACAGGAAATGAGGTTGTCTCAGTCCTGTTCTCATGAGAGCTTGGTCACCAATCAAAGATTTGGCTCGCTAATTCCACATCTTTCAAAGCCCAGATCTTGAGGTCATGAAATCCTGGGTTCAAATCTTAATCCTCATTGGAGTGACCATGGACAAGTTAATTTTTTGAGCCTCATTTTCACCTTAAAAATGAGAATAATAATATCTATAGTATCTACCTCATAAGGTTGTTTCAAAATTCAAATAAGATAATATATGCAAAATGCTAACAATAATATATCACATGATGATTTGCAAAATGCTTTACATATCTTATCACATTTAGTATTTTTGTCACTGTTCAATGTAATTGTTCATGTCCGACTCTTTGTGAGCCCATGGACCATAGCACCCCAGGCTCTTCTACCTTCCACTGTCTCCCAGTCTGTCCAAGCTCATGTTTGTTGCTTCCATGAAGCTATCTATCCATCTCATTCTCTGCTGTCCCTTTTTCCTTTTGTCTTCAATCTTTCCCATCATCAAGGTCTTTTCCAATGAGTCCTGTCTTCTCATTATGTGGCCAAAGTATTTAAGCTTCAGCTTCAGTATTTATCCTTTCAATAAATAGTCTGAATTAATTTAAGTAGTGACTGATTTGATCTCTTTGTTGTCTGAGGGACTCTCAAAACTCTTCTCCCATACACAATTTGAAATCATCAATTTTGGAACTTTGCTTTCCTTATAGTCCAACTCTTACAGTCATACATTACTATTTACAACAAATTTTTGAAGCAAGTGCCATTATTACTCCAATTTTACAGATGAGGAAACTGAGGAAGGCAGAAGTTAAGTGACTTTGTACCCAAGGTCACAAAATTAATAAATAATCGAAGCAGGATTCAAACTCTAGGTGGCACACTGGATAGAGTGCTGGACCTGAAGTCATGAGTTCAAATTCATCCTCAGATGTTTACTAGCTGTGCAACCCTGGACAAATCACTTAAATCAGTTTCATGGCAAACCACTCCAGTATCTCTGCCAAGAAAATCTCAGATGGGTTGGACAGGTCTGAAACGGCTGAACAATTCTGCCATTTTATACACAATGCTGTTAAATGTGAATAGCAGAGAAAGCAGCAACTGTTTGATACCAGAGCCTTGGTTAACCTGATGTTGCTATTACCACGCTGCTTTTCTCAGGAAAAAAATTACCTTTAAGAAAAAAGGGTGGAATGTGAGAATTAAGGGAGTATTTCTATTGTCTTTAGGTGCTTGCTTCCTGTCAGAAGTCAGCTCTAGAATTGCCAAGGTTGACTGGTTGATGCTGGATTCCACTGTGTTCTTTTAGAAAGGCAATGGGTCTCATATGGAGCTAAACTTCCACAAAATGATTTTTTCCATTTCAATAAACTTAATTGATTAGTGGCATAAAATTATCTCCAGCTGGAATATTTGCTTGTTTTAATTTCCATAGGAAGAAGTTTGTTAAACAATGTGTTTACCATATAGTGAGGAGAGAAGACATATCCAAATGAAACAATTAGAAAACAACCAAGGGAAAATAGGGGGAAAGGAGAGTGGGTTGATTGTTCCATGCAACTCCCACCTACTTTCACTTGGATAGGAAGCTGAGCAATTTGGTGGGGATAACATTTGAATAAATACGTTTATAGGAGGTCTTTCTTGCTGTTCATGCTTCCTTTTCAAACAGGACCAAAATGACATCATGCTATTGGAGCCAGGGTAGAGAGTTTGGCTGTGGCTAATCAGTCCAATATGAGTTCAGAAGGCTTCACTCCAGGTTGGGCACAAGTAGCCCATTACAACATTTGGGATGGAGATGTCTCTGACTTTGTGCAGCTCAATTTTCCTTTATGCTAATGCAATTCTGTTTTGCTCATCAGTTACAGTAGCTTCTTTGATGTGGGCTTGCCATGCTGGGCAGTCCTGTGTCAGGGTTCACCATGTCTCACAACTGACACTAAAGTTCTTCGAAGAGATTTTGAAAGTGAATAACTTTTTGTTCACAGGTGGTCCTAGATTTGCAATGACATATGCTTTCAATCCCTGTAGACACAATCACAAAATAATACTAATCTCATGATGACACCATTTTGCATAATGTCTGATGTTTCTCATAAGTCTTGTTTTCTTCATTCAACACTTCTCCCAATGGAGCTGCATGCATGACCTAATTTCTATGATGCGTTATTACTTGCATATAGTTAGGGAACTCTTACAGACCTCGTTCTCTCTCTGTTCATTAATTCTAAAGACTCTGCCATTAGAGCAAGTTGAATTCCAGGGCAAGGTATTCATCTAGAGCAAAGGTTCTTAATCTTGGGTCTATGAATTTGTCAGAATAAAAATTTATAACTGTATTTCAATATTGTAGATTTCCTTTGTACTCTGATGTATTTTATTTTATGCTTTTAAATCATAATTCAATGAAGGGGTCCATAAGCTTTAGATTGCCAAAGGTGTCATGACACAAAAAAGGTTAAGAACCCCTGACCTAGAGTCATGATGCAGTGTTGGTTGTAATTGAACACCTAAATTCTTCAAATAGTGTGACTTTAAAAGCACAAGGTGGCATTGTACACCCAGAGTTTGAAATCAGTCAATCTTTAGTTTGGATGACAGAGATAAAGGAGAATAAAACATTCTTATTGCTACCAATACAGTGGTAAGATTGTTTCTCAAGCTTGATTTCAATTACCATCTTACCTGCTCAACCTGATGATCAGCCTTCAACCTTCCCATATTCATTCAATCCCTATGATGTCAATGTTGACCTTTCCTTTCCAGGGGTGAGGGTGGGGGTGATTCTGGTGTATGTTTTTGTCTTGTTTTAAGGCCAGGCTCTTGTGAAGAAGCAGAGGATGATATTGGAACTCAGGTGCTGTTTTGCTTCAGTGCTATGTTCCCAGAATGCAGGTAAATAACAGACTAGACAATGAATCTCCCCTCAAAGCACAGCAATAATGTGAAAATACAGGGGAAAAGCATACTAGGTATCTTTCTTTGCTCAATTGGACTTCCATCCTGTGTCTATAATAGGCCCACAGGGAAACATATTTGGTGACCTGGAGAGAAGAAACCATTAGGCCCATTGATCATGAGTTGCCACAGAGAGAACATTGAACATCTTCACTACCTGTTGTTTTCCTCTGTCTCCACAGAATCTCTGAGTTGGAAGGGACCTCAGAGGCTACCCAGCCCATCCTTGTACCTGAACAAGAGTCACTTTGACAACATCCCTGATAAACTGCTAACTTTCCCCATATCACTCAGTTCATCAGTTTCCAAGTTTTCAAGATTCTGATTGAGACTTCCAGTGATGGGAAATTCAAGACTTCCTAAGGCAGGTCATTCCACTTTTGGAACAGCTCCAAGTATTATCAGGAAGCCTTTCCTTCAGTCATTTTTCTGTCATGTTGTATTCTTCTTGACCCCATTTGGGGTTTTCTTGGCAAAGATATTGGAGTGATTTGCCATTGCCTTCTCCAGATCATTTCACAGATAAGGAAATGGAGGCAAACAGGGTTAAGTGACTTGCCCAGGGTCACATAGTTAGTAAATGTCTGAGGCTGGATTTGAACTGAGGAAAATGGGTCTTCCTAACTCCAGGACCTGCACACTTAACTTAAACCCATCTCTCTGTACTTTTTCACCTTTTGCTCCAAGTTCTAACCTCAGGGACAAGCTGAGTAAATTTAACAGTAGAAATCCTTTGAATTATGAATGTAAGTGAACTCTATCTACAACTTGGGCTTAAAACATGATCAAGGTATCCATATTTCCATTTTGTATGAACAGGAACTACCTAGAAACTTTCAGCCACCCACTCAGATGTAAAATTTACTTTTTAAATAACTAATGACTATTACAAAAAGAAAAACAATTTCTTATGCTGAATTATCCACAGAGCACATCATGTAGTCAAATGCCAAGCAAGCCTCTTGCTATGGATAACCAGGACCCGATAAAACTTTCTTCATGGGCCAGCAGGCTTTTTGTTGTAATCAAGTCATTGCATTTGACTGACACTTGGAACAACAACATTGGGTAAAGAGGCTGGACTGAAGATTAAATCACTGGCTTGAAACAAAGCAACTCACTCAAAAATCCTCTCGACTTCCAGTGAGTGAGACAGAGGTCTACATTCAGTGATGTTTCAGCCTTGGTCATCCTCATTGACCTATAAACAGGATGAGGGTAAAACAGAGGGCTGTAAAAACAGTGGTCATAAAATAGAGGGAGACAGAGACTGGCGCTGGCTGACAGGCAGACACATAAACAAAACCTTAGGAGGAAGCTGGATTTAAAACAGCTAAAAGGGAAACCCCATATTCATTGAAGTGACTGCCGCATTTGAATGGATATAAATAGCTGGTCCCTTTTCAACATTTGGTCATGAGCTATTGATGATAAAAAAAGATAGGAGTTTTTAGATATGCTATATACATGAAATGTTAGTTCCATATATAAATGAAATATTGAATCTCTAGCATAATTTAATGGTCTGTTCAACTTGAAGGCTTGGCTATTAATATATATGTACGTATGTATGTATGTATAATATACATAATTTTTTATCAAACTTAAGATTTTTTATTGTTATAAAGACCTTCTGGTAAGGAACCTCCCTCTACAAAAGTACAGCAGCATCTCTGCCACTGAAATTCTTAGAGAATTTCCAGAAGAACTCTGATTTAAGGACTTGACCAGGGTTACACAGCCAGTAGTTGTCAAAGGCTAGCTCAAACATCATTGTCCTAACTCTAATTCTATGTCCACTATACCATTATACTATATAATAATAGTGTGTGTGTATGTGCGTGTGCATGTGTGTGTAATAGGAACTAGACCCATGAGTTAATTGGCATAGGGAACTCCTGGATGAGGAAATCTCTTCTACTAAGGTCAATGACTTCTCTGGAAGTTACAGTCCTAGAAAGTTGCCAGGAGTACAGAGACATTAAGTGACTTGCCCAGGGTCAGCCAGGACTTCTTGGCTTTAAGGCCAGTGCTCTACTAGACCCTGGTGCCTTTTGAAATATGTATTATCCTCATGCTCACATTCTTGGTCTCACTCTCACTCTTAAAAAGAAGTGAATGTGTTTAAAAATGTATTACTCACTAAGTTATGTATGAACATGTCAAAATCAATTTGTAAAGGAGTTATTTGGGAAAAGATGAGAAATGTAAGGGTAACTACGATTTGGGGCACAGTACTTGTTAATATATGACCTAGTTGCTGAGTAATACATTTTTGAAAATGTTTTCAATTATTTTGGAATCACTCTAATTGCATATATATTCATTTAACACTGCACCAATGAAATCACAGATCTAGACACACATACACAAATACATATATATTTATATATATACATATATGTATATATATATCATGTATGTATGCATATTTATATATACACATATAAAATATGTATGTATGTGTATATGCATATACACAGATAGGTATATATGTGTGTGTATGTGCATTTGTATGTATATGCACATATGTTTACATATATGTAAATGTGAGTATTTGTCTAATACTTGTAATTAGAGGTTAAACAAAGTAAATGAATGATTTCTTAGTTCATAAAACATTGTGTATTTCCTCACCACTTTAGGCTCTTAATAAATATTAATTGGTTAATTGATTAATATTTACGCCATAAAAGAGAATTTGATTGAAACGTTGGCTCACAGAACCTTAAATCTTTTTAAAAGTTAGGAAAGGAAACTCTCCAGCTCCACACGTATATAACTAAATGGTTATAACAATGTTTTGTTCCAAAAAGTATTGTATTTGTTTTACAAAAATTCGATGTCAACTTATCAAAGCACTCACAGGTGAAGTGAGCTTCAAGTTTGATATTTATTGGTGGATTCTTCAATATAGATTTTGTATAGTAAGAAAATTGGTTCAAAGTTGGATTTGAATAATTACCTATCAAGTTCTTGGGAATAATGATGATGTTTGATGCTAATAAGATGCTTTAAATTTTATAAAACGTGCCGTCTTCTTTGGTAGGAGGTAGGTGCTATTATTATCATCCCAATTTTATAGATGGTTCTATGACAGCATGCTTGCACAGATTTTGAGTTCCATGATGGCATATTTGCACAGGTTCTGGATAATGGACCATACTCTCTTACTTTTCCAATCACCATAAAGTAAAGCGGGGCTGTGTGCTTGTTCCCATGCTTTTCTGCAAGATGTTTTCAGCTATTTGTTAGACACCTTCAATGAGGGCAAGAATGACATCAAGGTCAGCGCAGACTAAAGGGAAGGGAGAATTAGCCTGCTACTTTTTATTTGTAAACAACCATGCACTTAATATAGCCTCTGAGACTGAGATGCAACAGAGTATGGATCAAAATTCTCTGCCACTTGTGCTAATTTTAGCCTGATAATTAACACCAAGAAAGCAGAGGTTCACCACTAGCCAGCACCACAACATCCATATTTGGAATCATTGGTTACAGCAAATGGAAAAATTTTTAATGCTATGAATAAGTTCACTTGGCTTGGCAGTGTACTTTCCAGTGATGTACACACAGATGATGAGGTTGATGGACACATTGCCAGAGTTTGGGAGTGTTTGGGAGGCTCCGCAGGAAAGTGTGGGAGAAACAAGCTATTCAATTACCTAGCAAACTGAAGGTCTACAGAGCCATTGTGCTGACCCCATTGCTGTATGCCTGTGAAACCTAGACAATATACCAGTACCTTGCAAGGAAAATGAATTGCTTCCATTCGAATTGTCTTAGGAAGATTCTGAAGATCACCTGGCAGGATAAGGTGCTGGTCACAGAGGTCCTTTCTCAAGCTGAATTGCCAAGCATCCAAACTCTGCTGCCAGAGAATGCAGCTCTGATGGGCTGGTCATGTTGTTCTAATGCCAAACATATGTTTGCCTAAAAGATTATTTTACAGAGAACTCAAACAGGGTTCAGAAGAAGTGTTACAAGGACACTCTCAACGTCTCTCTGAAGAACTTTGGAATCAACTGAGTGACATGAGAGACACTGGTACAAGACTGCCAGGCATGACATGCCCACGTCAAAGAAGGCCTTGATTTGGACATAGTGATCTTTTTGGTCTTCTTTGAGCATGGCCAAGAACTGAACAGATTTTACATATGAAGAAATCAAGCCTAGAAAGGCCAAATTACTTGTCCAAGATCACATACCTGTAAATGTGGAATGTGTAAATATGGAACCCGAACCCACGTCCTTCTGTCTGCAAGGTTAACATGCTCTTTCCACTACACAAGGCTATTGAAGTATCATTACTTTCATGCCCCCCCCCCCCCAAGAGAGGGGAAAAAAAAGGTCAAAAGTGGTTTATAAAGGTTTCTAGGAGAGATATCTTACAGGGTCCCTGAATTTCCCAGTTCATGAAGCTGTTGGTGTAAAATCCTGGCATTTTGGCTGTCGGCTCTTCAGAAAGGATTGAAGAATTGTAGGAAAAGGAAGGCGTAAAGAACAAAGTCTCTCTCAGATGAGTAATCTTACTGGAAGTGTGTTTTGTTTTGGTTTGGTTTTTTTACATTGGAGGAATCCAGGCAAATAACCCTTTTCCAGTGGCTCAGTGAAATACACAATAAGAATCTGTAAGCATGGCTAACATTTCTATAGCACTTAAAAACACTTTGTCCACATCATCCCATCTGATCCTTCCCACAGCCTAGTGAGGCATGTTCTCCAATATCATTCGTTTGGGTGTTCTCTGAATGAGGGAGATCATGACCCACACAAGCCTGTTCATTCTGTGCATCTTTTGCTGAGGATGTCCCATAAATTTGACGTGAGGAGTCTGTTCAATATTCTAGTAGCCTTCTTTGCTTTCTTTCTCCCGATGTCCTGATAAATCACGAGAGGGCCACTGTTTACCCCTGACTCTCACTTCATGTCGCTCTATGCATCATCTTTTTCTGTGGATACATTTCCCTGATGTCACTCTTTGGTTGTGCTATTGTTGTACTTTTTTGTGGAGTTCTTCATTTCTTATATCCTGCTCATACTCATCATGTGCTCCTACACAGCCTTCAGGGGGATATTTATTTTTAGTCTATTGTATTCGTTCACATCCCCAATAGGTGCTGCAGCAATTATGATTCCCATTTTTCAGATGACAAACTGAGGTTTGGAGTGATTGAGTTACTGACTTATCCATGGTCACACAACTAGTAAATGCCAGGGGCAGGATTTGCATCTGTGCCTTCCTGACTCCATGTCTAGCTCTCTTTTCACTCTGCCCAGCTGATTAGACTTGGTGAAAATTGTGAAAGAGTTTTATACAATGCGAATACTATTTAGGTCTCTGATATAAAAAGTAATTTCCTACCCTATAGAAGACTGATAGGATTGCTGATGCCCTTTGACATCCTTGGTAGTAACTAATCTCTTCATCTTCTGGAGACTTTATGAAATTAACATGACCAAGACTAGCACTGCTTGACCCTATGGGCCAGGGTCCCTCACGTTGCAAAACTGACACACATTAGGTGTATGATTTCAGGGGTGTTTCTAGGGCCTCTTTCTCCTAAGTTATTGAGCACAGTGCTCAGTACCCAGCTGGCCTCCGGTAAAGGTCCCATTGTTCTGGAAGAAGCCCTAAGCAGCTCTTTAGCGATAACGGAAATTAAACTGTGTTATGATAACATTGATGGATCTGACTCTGGTGCGTAAATGAAAAGCAAAAAAAGTTTTATAAAAAGATTGTGTCCTGAATTCCCCTTCTAGTAGAAAGAATGCACAATCAGCTCCACTTAAGCTACAATAACAGCAGCATTCCACCATGTCAGGGTTCATCCCTTCTGCAACAGGTGGCAAGCATTTTAGCAATGGAAAGTCAATGATGGGTTGCTAATTGGAAACAAAAGATTTTATAAATTTGCCTTAAGGAAATAAAAGTTTATAGTGATGAAATCAGGGCTTAAAAAAACAAAAACCAGAGTTTTGAATAAATGCTCTAACTTCCCAAGAGTTCAAATTGCAAGTCTTAGTCAATAAATATTATTTGAACATCTCCTATTTGTCTAGTGCTGTACTAGGTACTGTAAAAACGACCAAAGAAATGTGTTCTTTTCTCTGAAGGTTATACTCTTGTTGGGGGGAACCACACACAGAGGTAATGATTAGAAAACACAATGAATAAAGTGAAAAATTGAAAATAATTAGTGCTTCAGGGATGGGGAACCTGCAGCCTCAAGACTGTTTGGATTCAGAGGACCACACTTGAGGACCTAGAGGGCCACAAGTGGCTTTGAGACCACAGGTTCCCCACCCCTGCAGGGATAATGAGGACTGTGTCAGGAGGGGAGGTGGATGTTGTCTTACCAAGAACAATGAACCTGGAGTCAGAAAATTGGAGTTAAAACCATGGATCTGTCATTTCCCAACTATAATTTGGTCCAATCACTTAATCTATAGGTTTTTCATTCTGTAAACTGGGATACTACTATTTCTAATACCTACCCCACTGGTATTGAGAACAAAGAAATAATGGATGTAAAGCTCTTTATAATTGTCAAGTTAAATGTATGTTATCATATTGTTATTAAGATAAGCATTCTTATTCTTCCCCCCTTTTTTAACAGAGAGAGAAACTGAAGGATAGAGAAGGGGATGAAGACTTGACCAAAGTCCCATAGCTAATGAGAGTTATTCAGGAGTGTGCTGGGGTCAACTCTGATGACTTCAGACAGCCAACCATTATTTCAATATGAGAAGAAATCAGCTAACCCTACAAATCAGGGTTTGATTTATTGTCTTGTTGATTGACTAGACTTAATAAAAGATGGAGAAAATGCTAAAAATGCTGATTAGACTTAAAACCATGTGAGTACCCATTTTTCTTTTAGAGAATAGGTTGCTAAACATTTGTTAGCACACTTGAGGAGGCTCTCACCACCAAAAGGCCTATGTGATGACTCCTCTATGTCCTCAGCAAATCTCAGATGGTGACATGAGGCATCACGCACAAGTCAGTCTTCTGTTGGAATTGAAAAAGTCTTTCCTGATCGCCCTTAACATTAGTGTTGGTTTCCATGGGTTGATTATCTCCAATTTTTCTTGCTCATAGCATATTTGTACAGAGCTTTTTGCATGTTGTCTCCACAATCAGACCGGGAGAGAAGAGACTGTCTCTTGCCTTTCTAGGCATTCCAATGAACTCTTATTGAGTTGAACAGATATTTCTTTTTGGGGACACCTTCCCTTTTTTACTGCAGTGAAAAAGATCTTCAGAGTTTCTGGTCAGATATAAAACAATGTTCTTTGGTCAGAGATCTAGGGATACAATGTCAGATTCGAGACTTCCTCTCAATGATCCGATTTCCCTTTGAGACTACTGTTACTGTCTTCTGACCTTACCCAGGCTTGGCTCAGGACAGGAATGATAAACTCTCTGCCCCCAAGGATGTTACTATATGGTGACTACAAATTTCCTCATCCTTTCGCTTTCAGAGATTCAGTAGTTTTAGTCTCTCAACCAAGATTTTGACATATGTCATTTCATTTGATCTTTGCAACAACGTTTAAGGTATGTTCTGAAATATCATAGATTTAAACATTTCTTGAACAGTACACATTACCATCCATACAAACCTGTGTGAGTCCTGTTCAGGACTTCCCATAAATTTGCTACAAGAGGCCCATACAGTATGCTGTAGCCTTCCTTGCTTTCTCCTGATGTCAGGAAGATTGCAGTGAAGCACATGGATTATCTATAATTTATTTCTTATTCTCCCCTTGTCTCTTTTTTGTTGTTGTTTGTACACACAGTCCTTTGAAATTTGTAGAGCTGACAAAATAAACAAAAAAACAACCTCAATTCTCTCTAGTGCTCTTTTAAATCATACACACACACACACACACACACACACACACACACACCTCAATAGGGAAACTTGGTGGGATTATTCAAATAACCCTAGGCTTTATTTATATATTTGTGTGTGTAGTATGGGGTTGGGGAGGAAGCTTTGAAGCTATAGCCCATCCTGGATCACCAGGGCAATTCACTTCTGATTGGTAGGGGTATAGGTGATAAGGAAGGCAGATGGAGCATTTCCTCTATTAACCATGGAGGTTTAATCATCAGGTGGCTTTGGCAACCACTCACATTCAGCACAAAGGATGTGGTGCTGTCCTGGTTCCATGCTCACCCTGATGCCTATGCTCAAATACCCACCCCTCTGGGCAGAAGCACCAAAGATGCCCCATGTTCTATGTGGTTCTCAGAGAGGAGACAATGGTTAATTCCTTAGCTCCATTTCTCTCTCTGAAGCCAGGCTGACTCATGTGGAGGCAAGGGTGTATGTGGATTATTGGCTAGATCCACAATCACAACAGATGTTTACCATCTATTGGCAAACTCTACCTCAGCTGTCAACTGGATACATTTTGGTGAGCCATAGTAACTTGGTATGAGGGAATAATTGACAGTCCGAAGAACAGGTAGGCACGCTTGGATACAGCATGTGATATTTACGCTTAGTGTGGAAACAACAGAAGCAATGAACAATACATAACAGAACACGTATGGTGTAGGCTGCTTAGCCATAGACCCCCACGACTCCCCAGTCAGTGTACTAGGTCAACTGGAAGACAGGCATTCTAGGAAATACATGGTTTGGCTTCCCTCAATTTCCAGCTAAAATCCTGTTTTCTCAAAGAAGTCTTTCTGATTCTCCTTAATGGGAGTCCCTTCCTTCTATTGATTAGCTCTAATTTCTTCCTGTATTTATCTTCTTTATATATAATTGTTTTTACATTATCTTTCACATTTCATTTGAGTCTCTTTGCCTTTGTGTTGTCAGAACTTAGTCCAGTGTCTTGCACTAAGCTCTTAATAAATGCTTATTGACTGACTTATTGCCTGTTTACATGGTCCCCACTCCCCCTGCCTGGAGCGGGCAAAGGAATATTTAGACAACACAACAATTCAGAACTTGAACCCTTCTAACAGAGATGATCATCAGATGGAGATGAAGAAACTCTGGAATGACTTTGCACCTAGAATTCAAGACATGGGAGATGGACTCAGAAGAAGAAAGCTCTCATGGCTGGAGTTTTTCTGGGTCTTGATTATCTTATCAGTGACTTCTCCTAAACCTGTCTATGCAGAGCTAGCTTACTGCTTAGAGTGTGGAATGAGTGGACCTATCAGTCAATCCAAACAAGAAGAAGTTTGCCTCTCCCATGTTGCCCCAGCATCTCTTTCTGACCTTGACCATGGCATCCTTCTGTTGTGAATCATACCACTTCCTATGACCACTTCCTCTTTCCCTCCTTATCCCACTGCTACATGTAGCAAGGAAGAGATGGACATAGTGAGAGGGCTGCTAAAATGGTAACTGAATGACAAGACAAGAACTCAAGCCTTGGGACTCCAGTCTAATACTCTAGCCGCATCTCATCCTGTTAAAGTAGCGTCAAAGTAGCATTCTATCCTTTTCTGTATACATACATGGTAAAGGAAGGGCAGTATTGTGAAGAGAGGGTGAGAGAGAGAGTGGAGAATACATATAGCCTCTTGATTGTCAAGGGTTCATCACTTACAGATGTCTACCTGGCTTGTTTCTCTCACTCCATCAAGAACCTCTCACTGAAGATCCTATCTTATTTGTTCATTTAAAAAAACCTAACCCAGTATTACAGAGAAGGTTTTTTTTTGAGACAATCAGGATTAAGCTACTTGTCCATGGTCACACATCTAGTTAGTGTCTGAGGTTGCATTTGAACTCAGGTCCCTCCTGACTCCAGAGACGGTGCTCTGTTCACTGTGTCACCTAGCTGCTCCAGGAGAGGTATTTTAAGGCAAAAAAGTAACACATTATCGGAACCATGAAAGTCCTTATTCCTGTGAGAAGCTGCTCTATTCTCTGAAGAAGTAGATTTACATAAGCAAAGTTTTTTTTTTTTTACAATCTACATCTCCAGATATAAGCATAATTACAAACTTCTAGCTTAACCTTTGGCTTTTTACCATCCATAAATTTCCATAGAACAAACAATAAACAAATTATTTTCATTCTCTTTCAGGAGAGAATCAGCTGGTATATGGACAGAGAGAGCGGGGCAGGGAAGGAAGAGAGAGAGTAAATTCTACAAATGTGGAATCAATATAATTTTCCATTGTGCTCTTTAAAAATTAATTAACATCATGTAGCTTCCAGCAGCTAAGCTTTGGAATTTAGGTCTTAGGAGGGAGGAGGGACTGAGTAGAGTCTTCCAGAAGAATGAACCTTAATTTGAATTGTGTATTACTTACATATGGCTCTTTGGTTCTTTTCTTTGAATTGAACAAATATGTGAAAATGAATTTTCTTTCATTTGTGTTTCCTGACTAGAAGGGCAAGTCGGGTTATAGACTTTGCTTTTCCAGACTACAGTAGGTGAAAAGGAAACTAAGGGCAGCAGCTTTAGCGTCTTCCACTCCCATATCTCTCTATTGGCTTCTGCTCTTGAATCTGAAGCCATACCACATACCATACCATACCAACCCACATGGAAGCTCCCTTCTGAACACTTATGAAGACTAGATATTCAAATATGCTCTTTTTGGATGTCATCCCCCTTCCTTCCAACTCTCAACCCTATGAATCTATGAAGTCCTTACCTAGAGGTACCCAACTGATCAGAATGAAGCTGGAGGGAGGATGCCTATAACAGTCTTTCCCTAAGGGATGGTGGTGTTAAAATATGTGAATTCATGAAAATTAATGAGTTGCAAAATGATGCTTTGGTTCAGTTACCAAATAGTACCCATGGCCAGGCCCTGTATACAAATTTTATGTTCATTGGAAGGTTAAGGACTAGAGGAAGGAAGTAAATTATAGTTTGTTTCATTGAATCACTGCCTGTGAGCCAGAAGGGTCATGTGATTCCTTTTTATAGGACATGCTTTAGAATTCAAGGGTGGGGAACCTGTGACCTCAAGGTTATGTGTGGCCCTCTAGATCCTCAAGTGCAGCCCTTCGACTAAATCTACACTTCACAGAACAAATCCCTTTAATAAAAGGATTTCTCCTATCAAACTTGGACTCAGTCAAAGGGCTTTATCCAAGGACCTAGAAGGCCATTTGTGACCTCAAGGCCAGAGGTTCCTCATCCCTGCTTTAAATGATAAACCAAAGAAGACCTCTAGAACCCTGATCTGCAGTATTACATGGAGGAAAGCACATTGAACTTGAAGTCAGAAGTTATGGGTTCAAATCTTCCCTCTGTCACTTACTACCTATGTGACTTTAGGTAACTCACTTGACTTGTCAATGCCTTGTTTCCTAACTTCTTAATTTTCCTAATTTGGAATTGAATTCACTAACTCCTAAGATGCTTTTACTTTGTAAGCTTACAATCCTATGATCATAATGATTCAATTCTATGGGCAGAGGACCCTGAGTGTGTGTGTGTGTGTGTGTGTGTGTGTGTGTGTGTGTGTGTGTGTGTGTGTGTGTGTGTATGTGTGTGTGTACGAAGGGAGGATACAAAGCTTCATCAGGTAAAGTCCCTGTTCTTAAGGAATATAGATTTAGAATAAGAATATACATTAGAGGTCATTTAATCCAGCCTATCATTTTATAGATTAGGAGAATGAAGAGTAGGGAAGTTAAATGACTTCCTAGGTAGTTCAGTAACAGTAGCAAGTACCCAAGCCGTTCAATGCCACACCTGGTGCACCCCACTGCCATCTGTAATCTATAGTCTACTAGTTTCCCACATTTTGGAGATGACACTACCATTGATGGAGTAAAATGGTCCCTGAAATAGACAGAAACCTGAAAGTAGTGTTCACTTTAAACTTTCCCAAGCTAATGCCCATAAATTAGAGTACTAAACATAAAGGTGTTTAGCAGCACACACTTAAAGATCTTTCCACTCTCTGGTGTTAGGTCCTTTTCTGTTCTAATGATGGGTACTATATTTAATATCAGGCATTCTCCTTTAGCATCTATGCATAACCTGTAAGCATGCACCTCTACCATATATGTGGGCTTTGTGTTTATTTACAGCCTTCTTGGAAGCAGTATGTGCTAATAGTTTTCTTTTCTTTTCCTTTTTTTTTGGTCCCAATTTATGATATCATCAACGTTGCCCATTCATCTTAGAGACCTGGCTACGATACTGGGAGTTATTTTAATTTACCCATGGTCATAACAACTAGGCCACAGAGGGATTAGAAACTACATGAGGGCATCATGATATGTTGGATAGAGCCCTGGAAATCTGAGTTCAAATCCAGCTTCACACACTTACTAGCTGGGTGACCCTGGGCAAATCACTAAAACTTTCTGTGCCTCAGTTTCCTCATTTGTAAAACAAAAAGGTAGGATTCCACCTCTGTGGTCCTTTTAGGCACTAAACTGATAATTTCATAATTTTTAAAAAACAGATTCCAAAGTTAGCCCCCGCTGAGGTTTCCCTTTGTTTATTCTTGTTAAATTGTTTAATTATCCAAACCAAATTTCTATAAATCAGGCAGGTGACTGATGTGATTTATCTTTATTTTCTTATTGTTATTTCAACTAATATGAGAACTTCCTGATGCAGACCAACAACTCACATGCAAAGTCTTGTCTTAGGGAATTTGGTGGGTAAGCATCTTGTTGTTCAGTCGCTTTTTTCAGTCATGTCTGACTCTTCGTGACCCCATCTGGGGTTTTCTTGGCAAAGGTACTGGAGTGGTTTGTCATGTTCTTCTACAGCTCATTTTACCGGTGAGGAAACTGAGGTAAGCAGGGTTGAGTGACTTACCCAGGGTCACATAGCTAATAAGTGTCTGAGGCCACATTTGAACTCAGGAAGATGAGTCTTCTTGACTTCAGATCTGACATTGTGCCACTGTCTGTCCCTTAAATAACTTACTCATGTTCGTACAACATGGGCCAGAGGTTGAATCTAGGTCTACTTGACCCCAAGGTCATATTTTTATCTACTATACCAACTTCCCTCTCAGTAGCCTCAATTTTATCAATAATTTAAATTTTAAGATAGAGAAATTTAGGAAAACAAGAGGGAAATTATTTTGCTTAGCATCAGACCAAATATCTATGATTTTAGAAAGGGGAAATCTGAGTCTCTTATGACTTCTTGGCAAATACCATCTCCCCTAGCAAGAACATTTGTTGGCATGCAATCCCTTCTTCATTCTTCTGTTCAATCAGATATGTATGTATATATATATATATATATGTATATATATACATATACGTTTCCATCTTTGAAGGAAGTCATTGCTGAACCCTCCGCCCCTGCCCTGCACACTTAGATTTAATTTTGACAGTAAGGGTTTGCTTGACCTAGACCCAAATCAAAGCAGGACCTAGACTTCCAGGACCTGCAAAGAAAGGAAAGATGACTACAAGTACAGTATTTGCTCTCTCTCAAACACAGGAAAAGCTCTGACCTTGAGCCCAGTGGGGAGAAGGAGGACGCAGTGCTCTAACCCTGGTGATGAGATAGATGAATTAAAATATGAACTGCTTCCAAAAATCTGTTGCCAGGAAGCAGATGACATGCTAAATTGCTCTCCAGATTGAGTACTTAATTCAGTGATTTCCTGAGAGGGGAGTTACCAGAACAGCCATTTTGTCCTTTCTGGCAAATAAAGCACTCCCGGACTGTTGTCTCCAGGAGTCTTTCCTCTGTTTCCTGTTGTAGGAAGGGCTGTTTCCTGCAGAAAGACTCCTGATTAGACTCTGTGCTATTATAGTAGGCAGAGGGTTAAGGAGCAGGTTACTCCTGTACACTTGAGAGTGATTGGTAGAACTAATTCACCAAAATTATTGTCAAAGGAACTCTTATTTTAGAAAATGTGGGTGGAGGGAAAGAAAAAAAAGAGGGAAAGATCAATTTCAGTGAAAGCTGCCCAATTAAAGTTCTGAAGTTTCATTTGGAGATTTTCATGCAACTGACTGTTAATCATCTTGAGAGATAGCCATATCCATCTCTGTGTAGAGACCTCTGTTCAGGTCTTATAGCAAACTCTCTGGACTCAATTTCATTTAGATGAGATTCATTTTTATTCATGGAACAGAGGCCAAATGTTCTCATTGCTTGTGTGAGGTTCCTGGAGTATCTCTGAGTAACTCTTGTTCCTGGGAAGCATTCTGCCAAGAGTGGGTCTAAATGAAGAGAATGTTGAGACTTTCCATGGGGAGAGGAAACAGGATGCTTGTCGGTTATGTGTCTCTCCTTTCAACTCCTACAATATGAAACAACCTCACCTTTCTTTAGGATTTTAAATGAATGGGTGTTACTGCACCCTAAGTGAATATCTGAAAAGACCTTGGCTTAAAGGGGGCCAAGGTCTCCCATTGCATCCTGGGCCATCTTTAGTCATCCTGCTGAATATCTGGTCACTGGATTCAGATGGCTCTGGAGGAGAAGTGAGGCTGGTGACCTGCACAGCCCTCCCTCACTCAAAACAAAGTCAAGTACAAGTCATGTCATTATTTCTCTGATGGCATGGTCTTCTTTGGCAATGAAGGACAAACACAACAACAACACAAAGGTTTGATGACAGCTAACATTTTATATAGCGCTTCGAGGTTGACCAGGCACTTTCCATACATTATCTCATGTGTTCCTTATAACAACCTTATGAAGTAGGTATTCCTATTTTACAGATGAGGAAACAAAGGATGAGATAAGTGACTGCCTAGGTAGTCAGTGTCTGTAGGTGGCCAACCTCCTCATTATACAGATTAGGAGTACAACTTGGTTAAGTCAAAGATCATACAAATGGTAAGCTTTGGAGGCAGTATCTGAACCCTCATCCTGTCTCCAGAGCCAGAGCTCTTTTCACTGGACTAGCATTTTTTGACCCTTAACACATTTTATAAATGCTAGGGGAAAGGGAAAGGAAAAAGCATTTATTAAGTGCCTACTACGTGCCAGTCACTATGATAAGTGCTTTACAGATATCATCTCATTTGATCCTCATTATAACCCTGGGAGGTAAATTATAATATTATCCCTATTAGTTATTATTATTCCTATTACTTACTAATAACAATATTATTATCCATTTTATAATTAGGAAACTGAGGCAGACATAAGCTAAATGACTTGCCCAGGGTCACCCAGCTAATGGGTGGTTAAGTGGCACAGTAGATAGAGTGCTGGGCCTGGAGTCAGGAAGACTCATCTTCCTGAGTTCAAATCTGGCCTCAGATACTTACTAGCTGTGTGACCCTGGGCAAGTTGCTTAACTCTGTTTGCCTCAGTTTCCTCATCTGTAAATGAACTGGAGAAGGAAATGGCAAACCATTCTAGTATCTCTGCCAAGAAAACTCCAGATAGGGTCACAAAAGTCAGACACAACTGGGAACAACCAAACGTCATTGGACTACAAACCTCATGAGGGCAAAGACCCTATCTCATCCAAACTTTCTACCTTCTGCAGTGTTCTACTCAAAGTAGGTTCTTAATGTTGAATAAACAAATGAATGAATGTGAAAATTAAATGTCCGTGTGTTTCAGACATCAGATGTCAGTAATTGATCTTTTGACCAATGTTGTTTCCAAGCTCAGACTTGTGGGAGTGGAGAAGTTAACAGGGATAATGTTGCCTCCAAATTCTCAGTTAGTCCTTTTCTCCCCAACTGCAAATAGAATCTCTGGGAGGAGGCTGTGGAAAGGATACTTAACCTTTAGTGTAGTAGGATATAAAGTACAGTGAACTCCTGGGGCCATTTATATCATCAATGAATGTGTGCATGATTATACATACACATATATGTATATAGACATGTGTATACGTATGCGTATATACATATGTATATATGTATGCTGGAAAGCATACAAATTGATTATCAAAAAGATGCTCATTTGAATTAAACAAATACCTACTGTGTCAGGCAGTGTGCCAATTACTGAGGACACAGTGACAAAATTTAAATAGTCTCTGATCATAAAGAGCTTACTGGGAGTGATCACTACATATACACAGATAATTAAATACATAAATACATACAAAGTAAGTAGATTCAAAGTAACTGAGGTGAGTACTAACAATTTGGGGGGGAATAAGAAAAGTCCTCTTGGAAGAACTTTAACTGGAGATAATCCTTGAAGGTAATTAGAGCTGCCAAGACACAGAGGTATGGAGGGAAAACTTTTCAAGCATGTGCAAGGGCAGAAAGACAATGTAAAATGTCACTACATTTTGGCTGAATCATAGAGATAGAAAGAAGGAATATTGTGTAATCAGCCTGGATAGGTTGGAGCCAAATGGAGTAATTTGTATTTTATTCTTTCAGTGTGCGTCCTTACTACTGTTAATTAATTTTTTTTAGTCTTTTAATTAATTTACTTTTCGTTTTCAACATTTGCTTCCACAAGATTTTGAGTTCCAAATTTTCTCCCCATTTCTCCCCTCTCCCCAGCCCCAGACGGTGTGCATTCTGATTACCCCTTCCCCCAATCTATGCTCCCTTCTATCATCCTCCCTCCTTCTCTCAGCCCCTTCCCTTCTATTTTCCTGTAGAGCAAGATGGATTTCTGTACCCCATTGCCTGTATATCTTATTTTCCAGTTGCATGTAAAAACAATTTTTAACATTTTTTTTAAAACTTTGAGTTCTGCATTTTCTCTCTTCCTCCCTTCCCACCCATCCTCATTGAGAAGGCAAGCAATTAAATATAGGTTTGTATTTTATTCTTGAGGCAAGAGTGAGCCATTGAGACTTCTCGAGAAGGAGAGTGACATGGTTAGACCTATTCTTGTGTCAACAAGGATGCAATCTTAGATAGATGTACAACATACAGAAGTGATCAATAATAGCCAACATAATGAAACAAGATACCATGAAATGGGAAGAAAGAAACTGAATGCCAGGTAGATGTATGATAACATGGAGGCTAGGCTAGCCAGAAGGAGTTCTCAAAGGCAAAATCAATTGCTTTTGCAGCGCCAAAAATAAAACCAACCTGATGTGACAAAGAGTTTCAAAGAAGGTTAATTCAATTTTTTAAACAACTATTCATTGTCATTCTCTTTCACTGCCTTACTTCAATTGAACACTTAAAAAAAAGAAAAAAGAAAACCCTCATAGAAATATTGACAATCCAGAAAAACAAATCCCCACATTGGCCCTGTCCAAACAGTCAAATGTCATTCTATATTTTAAATTCATTGCCTCTCTGGCAGGAGGTGACATTTCCATACCTCTGGAAACACTGTATTGATTAGAGTACTAGAATCTTTCTGATTTTTTTTAATATTGTTATCCTTGTATAAAGTATTCTCCTAGTTCTCCTTACTTCACTCTGCATCAGTTCATAAATCTCAGTTTCCTCAGAAACTATCTATCTTACAATTTCTCAGGGCACAATAATATTCTGTTCCATCCCTTTGCCAGAATTCATTTAGCCATTCTCCAATAGGAGGGTGCTCCCTAATTTCCAGTTTGGGGTTGCTACAAAAACAGTTGCTATGAATATTTTTGTACATCAATCAATAAACATTTATTAACCACATTAAGCACCTACTGTATGTCAGGTACTGTACTAAATGATGGAGATACAAAAAGAGACAAGACCCTGCCCTCAAGGAGCTTATAATCTAATAAAAATATAGGTCTTTTTCCTCTTGCCTTAATCTCTTTGTATAGACCTAGTAGTGGTATTAACTGTTATGCATACTTGAGTAACTTTTTGGTGCATAATTCCAAATCAATAGAAGTCATCCTTGTGGTAAGAAATACCTCCTCCCTTCAGTCCCCACCCCACCCCAGTCAGAACAAAGCACTACTAATCATAGCATAAACGGTACAAATAAGATTGTATGTTCTCAGTGATCTGAGTCAAACCAAGTCAACTAGTATTGATTAAATGCCTACTATGTGCCTGGCTCCATATGAAATACTAAAGATACAAAGATAGTATATTCTTAAGTATACAGTTTGTGACCAACCACTTTGTAATGTCTTTTGGACCCAAATGTGTTATATTAATACATTCTGAAAGTCTCCTTTCTTCTGCAATCTAAAAGTACACCTTCTCATTTTCCAAGTGCATTGAAGTACATTATGGTATGCAGTGCTAGGTTCATTAAAGACTGTCATGTGTAACATTCATTTCAGAGTAGACTATAAGAACTCTATGGCCCAGTTGGTGCCAGGGACTAATCTCCGTTATGTGACCACTAATGGTGGGAGAAAGAAAATTTGTTTTTTTACAGCATCTGAACAACTATATAGTGAATAGACAATTCTACATTCACTCTTTAGTTTGAACTAAATTGGCCAAGACACTAGGCCGAAAACTTCCTTGAGTTCAATTACTTGTGACATGAAAACCTTATATAGAACCTTGTCTGAGAAAGAACAAAAAACTATTCCTTGAGCCTGCTCCCATGTTAATACTTGAGTTTGGGGGATTTCAAGGAAAAAAACAGTCATCTACATTCTATACTAAAGTACAGTTGATACAAAACTTCCAAAAATTGTTTTTCTTCCAAAAACCCTGGAAAGAAAAAAAAAATAAATCCAAGTTGGTCTCAGCTGTGTGTCAGAATGTCATGCTAATTATTCTTCGAAGCTACCTAAGGCACAGCTGGGCACCACTAGCGGGATCACAGTCACCTTCCATGGCAGTACATATGTTAGCATGAATGAGCCAATACTGAGTGTGGAATTTTTCATGGCCATTGCTTTGGTAGAAAAGAAAAGAAAAAGAAAAAGCTAGCTTTGCTGTTGGTCTCAAACTACATCCATGCATTGTCTTGCAAGTTAAGTTGCAGCAGGTGTCTGTGGGTGGGCTCTTGACTTCCTGCAACCGGAATTGTTTCTATTGCCCTTTGGTTAATGTTTGTGGACACAGAGCCTGGAAATATGAAAAATAAAGATTAGGGTATGATTAAAATATCACTAGACTTAAAAATAGCATTTGTATGGACTAACAACTTCCTGTAAATTAAGGGACAGATCATGACAGCCTTATATAGGCAAAACTCCCTGTCTAATTGGAGGCCTTTCCGTGCCAGGCCTGGAATTGGGTATGATGCTTTTGAGGCAGTTCAAGAGTGGTTGTATTATGTCTACATAACACTTATCGGTTGTTAAAATGATTGTTGCTTCCCAACCAGGTTTCATTTACTTTTGGAGAAATTAACACAAAGGATACATTTGTAGAACACCATATGACTTCTGCATATAGAAGGGGCCTATTGCGCAGGCACTAGCATTGAATACAACACCCTGTTCCAATCCATAGTATATCTAAGGCTGATTCTTTGCTGGTACTATTTAAAGGAAAAATGTAGATAAATTTCCCTACCAAAAAACCCAAAGGGTAAAACTAGGAAATTTTATAACAATCAAGTATTTCTATCTACCAGAGTGTGGTCATAACAGCCCCCCAGATTCTTTGGTTAGTGCTCATGGGGGTCACATAACTCTTGCTGAATGAAATAGGTTTGGGTATGACATACAAAGAGTTCTTAAGTTTGCAAGACCTTGTTCATCTGGAAGAAATCTTAGTCCTTGTTAGAGATGGTGATATCCTCAAGCACAGTAACAAGAAAAGATTTTTTTTATCCTAGAGAGAGGCGTCCTTGTTCCAAATAGCTTAGTAGGACCTTGCTCCTGATAACAGCTAATGTATAAAAATAGGAAGACTTTGTATGCTGACAACATGGACATATGCTTATAAAATATTGCTATGAAGGTTTATAGACCATACCTCTAACACATGGTCACATTGTAAAATGAACATATGCTCAAAGGTTTTGAGATTCTTGGGGACCAAGAATAACACATTCTGGTGAAAATGCAGTCTATTCTGAGCAGTCCCTGTAATTGCTTTCACTAGGCACCCTTGATAGCAATGAGAAGGAGGTGCTAGCATTTGTTGCAGCGGCAAATACAGTAAGCTTCTCAATCCAGGTTAAGACTAACAGTAAGACTAGCCCCTTGAATTAGGGAGTAAGGGGCAGAGGTGCCTCAGTTGCATTTTTAAAGCACAGTCAGAAGCAATGTTCAACATTGGCCATTTCTCCCTCTCTCAAGAAGATTCCTCAGCTAGGTTACATTAAATAAAATTTCAAGGACCATGTGCCTAGGACTGTGTCACACCAATTGAAAATTAATTTCTCTCCAGTGAGTTATAGTATCCTGGTTTTTATTACCTGACAGTCCTTGAAATGAGAGAGAAAAGAGTGCTGGAGTCAGACTGAAGGTCATGGCTGACATCTGATGTTTTATTTCCCTTTTCTTTGTCCAGTTTTCCACAACTTCTTTAGGAACTCCCTTGTCTCCAGTTGTAGCCCTACTATATTGTTCTCTGACTAAAAAGGGACGTGATCTTACTAAAATAAAGAATGAAATTTTGAATTTTGCTTAAAGGAAGCAGGATGTGGTCCATGTGTAGAAATGAGATACTTCCACCTAAATGCAAAGATCAGATGTTGCATGGTAGCAGTGGACACAATGGAAAAAGCTCCTGAATTGGAGTTGGAAAGCCTGGGTTCAAATTCAAGCTTTAGCACTTACTACTTATAATGTTTGGCAGTCACCTGACCCCTCGGAACCTCATTTACCTCATCTGTAAAAGAAAGAAGTTTGAAAGATAACTATGGTCCCTTCCCAAATCTGAATCTATAATCTTATGATTTTTCAATTCAATCCATGATAAAATGCCAAGGCAATTTTTGCTTTGGCATAGCATATTAAAGACTCTATTTGACATATGGCATGCGATGTATGGAGAAAGATTTTGTTCAGATCAGAGAATCTGATAATAGTTATACAAGAGATTTATTTCATAAAAATAGAGAAATTTGTAAGCTGCCACAATGGGTAAAAATGAAGTTTTAAAAAATATAATGATTAGATTGAATGTGGTGATCATGGAAAGGAAAATATGTATCCAAGGGCTATAATCTGTTCAGATTCAGGGTGGAATCTGAAACTTGTGATTTCAATGGTTTGGAGTGCACTGCTTAAAACTTCAAAGCCATGGGGTTCTCTCTCTCTCTCTCTCTCTCTCTCTCTCTCTCTCTCTCTCTCTCTCTCTCTCTGTCTTTCTCCATCTCTCTGTCTCTGTCTCTTTGTCTCTGCTTCTCTCTGTCTCTCTCCCTGCCTCCCTTCCTCCTTCCTTACCTCCCGCTTTGCTCCCTCCCTCTGTGGTGTGTGTGTGTGTGTGTGTGTGTGGTGCTGTGTCATATATGTGGGCTAACACTGCAGGGTTAGATATTCTTGCTTGTAAGCTACCTTTTCTCCATCTCACAGTCACGGGCTGCCATCAGGTATCTTGCAAATTCAAATCCTTAGAGGCAGAGGGACTGACTACGTAAGGGAGAGTGGATGGTTCAATATAAATTCATTCCTTGTACAGGAAAAGCCTCTGATTACATCTGTGCACATGCAGTGACTGAGTTTTATCTTTGAACACCCCAATATCTAGTATATAATAGGAATCTAATAAACATTTGATTGAAGAAAATGAATGGCTCCTTATTGAAGTGAAATAATTACACAGAGGCATATTTGAAGCAAGTACTTCTAGGTTTGGGGCAGCTAGGTGGCACAGTGGACAAAGTGCTGGTCTTGGAATCAGGAAGACTCATCTTCCTGAGTGCAAACCCAGCCTCAGATACTTACTAGCTCTGTGATCCTGGGCAAGTCACTTAACCCTGGTTGCCTCAGTTCCCTCATCTGTCAAGTGAGCTGGAGAAGAAAAAAAGTAAACCACTCTAGTATCTCTGCCAAGAAAACCCCAAATGGAGTCATGAAGAGTTGGACATGACTGAAAAATGACTGAACAGCACTTCTAGGTTTAAGCCTTGGCTTCCAAAGTCATTGTTTGTGTAACTCCAGGGAAGTCTCTCAACCTCTCAGCCTCAGCTCCTTCCTCTATAAAGTGGGTATAGTAATACATACGTTATTTACTTCATGGGACTATTGTAGGGTTTGCCACATTGTTGCCAACATGGTATATAAAGCCCTTATGCCTGTCTTCATCAGCTGCCTGGTCATCAGTAACTTCCAGATCCATTCTTAGAGATAAGGAGTATAAAGTTAGTACAGACTTGAATATGGAGATTGGGAAGAATCATCTTGTGTTCCCCTTCCTTTCACTTTTCCTCCCCCCAAAGCTTTACGTAAGTGATACTAGATAAAAAGAAAAAGTCAAAACAGACTTGAAAAGGAAAAGAAGTCACAGAACAGATAAATGAGGGGTTTGAGGTTTTTTTGGGGGGGGACAGCAGAAAGTAAGGGTGTGAAATGGAAAGAACACCAGATTTGGAGCCAAACAATCTGGATTCAAATTCTAGTTCTATTACTTATTACCTTTGTGTCCTTGGTCAATCACTCAACTTTTGGGGCTTTGTGGGATGCTAGCTTCAAAATTTTCTGTTTGATTCTGACCAGGTCACTCAATTTCTCTCTGTCCTAGCTTTGTCATCTATAAAATGGGAATAATAATATTTCCTTATTTGAAAAAATAAAAGGACAGGACTAGGTGATCTCTAAGGCATCTTCTAGTTTTAAATCTATGATCCTCTGATCATGTCTGTGACTCTAGTACTCCATCCTGCTACCAACACAACACCTAAAGTGTTTGAAGTTCTAGTCTGGGGTAGCAGTTGGTAAAGCTACTTTCTTCTCAATCAGCTCCTCCCTTGAGTGACCTCAAAGGTGGTGGGGCTAACCTCTCTTCCAATTTGCATAAGACTGACCACATCTTCAATGAAGTGTTTATATCTCTGGCTTTGGGCCAAAGCATGATGAAAGGAGAATGATAAAACAGGATTGAGATGGAAAACTGCCAGGCCTAGAGGCCTGAGGGCTACCCGAGTCTTCTTACCTCACCTCCCGAGGTCTTCGGTTGGCCAAACCGGATGCTCGTATGAGAGAAAGGACGTTCCAGAGTCAAACAAGGGTTGAGCTTTATTTCAGGGTCTAGTTACAAGTGCAGGGGAATTCTTCCTTAGGAGGGAGCGAAGAATCTCCCAAGGAGGCAAAGATAAGAGATAAGAGATTGGAAGTAGAAGTGTAAGTGGGGAGAGAGGGGGAGGGGAGAGAAGAGAGAGGAAAAGCGGAGCCTTGTTGTCCTGTCCGCCCCTCCGCCCAAGAGAACTTTCAGGCTTTTCTGATCCTACTTAAACTCTCCAGCAGCATAGTTTGCATCTGAATACCGTGCTGTTAGATAACAATAGTGTGCCCAGATCCGGGACAATCTCGAGGGCGGGGAGAGCTCTCTCCCATCACGTTTCTCACGGGAAGAGGCGGAAATACACGAGATAGCTCGGTTCACCTCGATTCCCAGTCGTTTCCTGGGGGGGCCTCGTGAGAACTCTAAGATTTAGAAGTTCCCACCTTTACCCACCCGAGACTGTCCACCTGGAATTGAGTTTCCATCCCCAGCAGAAAACGTAGGGTCAGCAGGACTGACCACATCAGGAGAGCAGTGCTGAAGTCCATCACAATTCTGTAGTCTTTAGCCATCTACAGTTAAAATAAGGACAGGCTACTCAGCAGAGCATGGACAGTAGTGGGGGTTTTCAAGTGCAACATTCTTCTCTGAGATGGTTAAGATTTCTTGCATAAGCAATGTTCTCTGTCTGTCTGTGCCAAGAACAGAGCACTGCTTTGTAAGTGAAGCAAATTATCTACTGTCTTGGCCTTCAGAGAGCATATTGTTAAGTAATATGAATCTTGAACCTTTATCCCTTACTCTGACTAAGCAGATCTGTTGTAATAGAAGTCTACCCTTTGACCCAAAGATCCATTAAACTCTCTCTCTCTCTCTTTCTCTCTCTCTTCCTCTCCCTATTTGTCTCCCTCTTTCCTCCCCCCTCTTATTCTCTCCCTCCATCTCCCCTCCTCCTCTCTTTCTCTGCCTCTGTCCCTCAATCTGTCTGTTTAATCTGTCTCTCTGTCTCTGTCTTTCTCCTCTGAGCCCCTTTGCATGTAGTTCCAGCAACTGAGTACTCAAATAAGCTTTTTGTTTTTAGAGCCAAATCAGGTCACAGTAGCTAGCTCCCAGATTTATACACTTAACTAAGCAGAGTAGGTGGCAGAATGAAGCTTTAAATACTTGATGTAAAAGTATTATTACCGTTCTGTGCAGTCTTCTCAGCAGCAGGGACTTAACTGGTGTCTGTGGAGCTCATCTTTGGGGATGAACTGCATCTGGCCCTGGCTTCAAACTTTGCTGTCTGTGCAAGCACTACAAAGTCACTCAATGTGTCTGACCCTCAGCTTCCCCATGTATAAAATGGGGAATTAATATTTGCATTGCCTCGCTCACAAGACTGAAGCAAGGATGGCCACATTACCTCCAGCATAGTGCCTGACACTTCTCTACCGGTTTTTATCAGGTGCCTGATCCTTAGTCCTATCTGGAAGTATTCTTAAGGGAGCTGGGCCTGGGGAATTGTAGAGGGAATGTGAGAGAAGGAACCATAAAGAGAAAAAAAAGAGAAAAAACAAAGGACAAAAGAGATTAAGATAAGTAAGAAAAAGGTATAGTTTAGGGAGCAGAAAATTTTCCAGGTGTAACCTTGTGGATGGACCTGACTCGTAGACATTTGGGGAGTTAAGAGATTATGTATCTTAAATCCACATAGCTTTTTCTAGCAGTTGTTCCGTCCTTACATTGTGAGCTCCTTTAGAGAAGGAAAGTTGTTTTGCCTTTCTTTGTATGACCAACATGGGGGAAGTACTTAATCAATCCTTGTTGACTGACGGACTGACTGACTGGGACTGGTGATTTTTATGGTCCTTTTCAGCACCAATGTTCTGAAAAACTATCAGTATGAACTGGAAAATTGTCTGTGTCTTAAAAGTTCTAGGAGGGGTTTTTCAGAGTTTCTTAACTAGACAGAAGGCACAGCTCCTCTTCAACTCAGGAAGATGCTGTAAATACTCATAAGTTAGAAATAGGGTTGTTTTCTTGTCCGAGTTACCTTTGGCCTTACAGCCTGGTATGGTGAAAAGAATGCTGTGTGAAAGGTCAGCAGAGACTTGATTCTGAAGTCAGACTTTGTACCATGCTAGTGTGTGAACATAAGTGAGTCATGTCAATTCTCTGAGCCTCAAATTGCCCATCTGTAAAACAGGGATGATAATATCTGAAGTACATAGGCCAATCAAAGCTCAAAGGAGGACCATGTTCACAAACCTCTAAGGTACTATAATGCCAGTTATAATTATTGTTATGGAGACTGACCCTAAAGGACAGAACTAGAAGAAATGGGTGGAAGTTGGAGGCAAACATAATTGTTATAGGAAAAAAAGTCTGATAGTTGAAGCAATACAAAAGTGAAATGTGTTACCTTAAGAGGTAGTCATCATCATTTTATATAATAATAATTATTTATAATAAAATTTTATATGCTCTTTTAAGTTGGAAAAATGCTTTACAAGGGTTATCTCACTTTAAACAAGAACCCTGAGAGGTAGCCACTGTTATTATCCCTATTTTACAGATGAAGAAACTGAGGCAGATAGCAGTTAAATGACTTACCCAGGGCCACACAAAAATAAGTATCTGAGGCTGGATTTGAACTTAGGTATTCCTGACTTCAGTTCCAAAACTATTTTCACTATATCAACTAGCTTTCTACAAATAACAATATAATATAATAAGATATTAATAAGTATGGTATAATAGAGATGGCCTCAAAGTCAGGAGCATCTAAGTATAAGACCCAGTTCTGACATATACTGGTTGTGTGTCCCTGGACAAGTCACTTAACCTCTTACTACTTTAAGCAGCTAACGTAAATTGAAGAGAAAGTAATAGAATTCACCACGCTAATGAAATCACAAATCCAATCTGTAACCCTGCACCAAAATAATTCATCATAGCTCATAAAGCTATCTTCCATAATTATACAAACACAACATTTGACCCATAAAAATTTTAAGAAAAACATTTTAATAGATGTCACCATATTGGACACTAACAATCTCCAAGTAATATGGAATGAAGAGCTTTCAAAATATAAAGACCCAGAAAGAGAAATCAACATTATGTGGTTATAGGAAGAGGTACCTGTTATATCTGTTATATCCTGTCTACCTTATCAGCCTTATCCTTATCAGTGGCCTGTTCCAAGGAACCTAAGAAGATGAGCCATTCAATGAATCGAAAGATGAGCTTATACTTCCAAATTGTACTCAATTACAAAATCATTAATTTTATCCACTTGTACAATAGTCCATAGAATATTAAAAATAAATGAATAATTGTAGGACAAGAACTGTCTAAATTCCATAGAAAATTATTAGAATGAAATAACTGTGGCAACAATAATGACAGCTGGCATTTATTTAGCCATTTAAAGTTCATAAAGTATTTCTCCTATGTCATTTACTGCCTATATCAATCTAAGTTCCAGCTTACATTTTCACCACAGTGGTTTAAGGAGTGCTACCTATGATAAACTCTGTTTCCTACTTTTGAATAATTTATGTTTTCCCCAGAAATTGACAAGGGAATAAAATATGCCCAGTAGCTAGAGAAAGTTGTGCTCAATGAGGAGGTCTCCAAGGTGGCCTGTGCTACCTGGGCTTAGCAGCTTGAGGACCTTTTCCCAGGGATTCTCTCACTTTTCAGAATTCACCCTCCAGTTTACCCTGACCTAACAGAATGGAAGAATGTTAGGGCTGGAGGGAAACTGACATATCATATATATGTGTGTGTGTGTGTGTGTGTGTGTGTGTGTGTGTGTGTGTGTGTGTGTGTGTGTATCTATACACTTAAAATGGATGTTGATAAAGATGGCTAGTTCATTACCTCCCTCAGGAGCTCATTTGTTCTCTTTGAGTACAGATTTAATCACCAGGATATTTTTTCCTAATATCAAGCTAAAATCTCTCTCTAACATCCATCTTTTCCTTGGTTGTCTTAGTCCTTTCCTCCGATGCCTTGTAAAAAACAAGTGTAATCGCTCTTCTAAAGATGGTTATTATTAAAAAAAATGGTTGTTGAATTGGATTCAGCTGAATTTGAAGACAGGACTCAAATTCCTTTTAACTCTTATTCTCCAGTCTAGATATTCTCAGGTTTTCTAATCAATTGTCCTTTGGCAGAGGTATCAAAGATCCTTTATATTCTGGTCACTTTTCTCAGGATATACTCTAGTTTGTCAATGTTCTTAATAAAATATGGTGTCCAGAACAAAACACATTACTTTAGATCTCTGGATACTATACTTTTAATAATGCAAACTAAGATTTCGTTAACTTTTTTGATCTCCACATCAAAAAGATGATTCATATGAATTGCAGCCACTAAAATTCAAATGCCTTTTTCATCTATTCTTTTGTCTATCCAATTTTCTCCTATACTCTTATACATTTGATTTACTGAATCCCAATACAGGATTTCCATTTATTCTTATTCAATTTCATATTATTAGATTCTTCTCACTGTTTCAGCTATTGAGACAGTTGGAGATTCCAATTTAATTTTGTTTTTCATTTTAAATTTTAGAAAGGCTAAAATCTGGATAGCCCAAGTTTCTATTAAAAGTTTTAAAGGCAGTCTAAAATAGTGTCTTCTTTTTGTTTCAAGAAGTTAAATTGTAAGAAGCACAGGCATTCCACTGACCTGGGCTTGATTCTTCATTCTCACTCTTATTATCTGTGTGGTTTGATTTTCTAGTCCATTGGTTTCACCTGAAGACTTTTCACTAGAGAGCCTTATGAGCTGGGAGGTTCCAAAGGTGGGTGTAGGATGGAGAAGCCAGAGTACAAACTACTTTCCTAGCTAATCCACACATGAAGTGATCAGCTCAGGTAAAATGAACAATTCATTATATAATTGGGCACCATTAAATAGAGGACTGACTTCTAGTTCTTCTTCACTGGCATACAGATAAAAAATATGTATGCAAGATTCTTGGCTCATGAAGGAATTGAGGTGTCTTTGCTTTCAAGTCATGAGACAACAATGATAAAAAACTCAGAAGATTTGGGTTCCAGTAAATGTCTAACACTTAGTACTCAGTTGACTATACACATTTTTTTTTTAGCTTTTTAAGTCAATTTACTAATCTGTAAAATGGAAGTGATGGTATACTATCAGTCTCATGGAAACTGTTGCGAGAAAAGTCCTTTCCAAACCTATATGTGTGTACATGCATACATAAATCCATGTACATATATATATATGTGAAAAAAAAGTATTCATCTAAGAAGTTTGCTGTTATCATTAAGATATCCCATACAGTTCCAAAGAGATCAATTTCTTGATGTTAGTAAAGTTTTTGAAATGCTATCAGTCATAGAGTACATTGTATCAAGTGCTTCAAATGTCAGGGCTCTACAAAAACTTTTCCCAGTGAATGGAAAAGTGGATAAAAATGCATATTACTTAAGGTATCAAATATAGCTGGAATTAAAAGAGATGGATCTCAAGGGCCATGGAAAATAACTCTTTATTCACTTAGACTTTTGAGTTTGGGATGAGACATGATCCATTCTTTATTGCTGAATATCTAAAGAATTAAATCATACTGAAGAACTTGGGTGAAATTATCATTTTCATCTTCATCATCTTCATTTCCTCCTCCTCCTCCTCCTCCTCCTCCTTTTCTTCTTCTTCTTCTTCTTCTTCTTCTTCTTCTTCTTCTTCTTCTTCTTCTTCTTCTTCTTCTTCTTCCCAACACCATCCTCCCAGTGATTCAAATGCATTATTTTGAAATCTTTGATTTTTTCCTCTACCCTACCTTACACATCCAGATCTTCATTTTGGCAAATCTACCCCTAGCAATATCTCTTGAATCTAATCCTGTTCTGCTCCTACAACCATCACATAGTTTAGATATACATCTCTTCACATCTAAATTATTATAACAGCCACATAAATGATCTTTCTGCCTCAAAATCATTATCTCTCCAATTTCTTTTTCACTCAGTAGCTGCCCAAGTAATAATGCAACTCTGACCATGCGATTCCCATAAACAAAAACCTTAAGTGCCTATTGAAGTATAAAATCCTTGATACTAGTCTCTGATCTGACACCAACCTGCTTTTCCAGACTTTTTCTTACGATTTTCTTTTACATATGCATTCTAGTGAACTAGATGACTTGTCTCTTGAAATGAACCCTCACTTTCAACTCAGTTTGCTTAAGTAACTTCTTTTCTTGAAGGTCCCCTTCAGGTGTCATGAATCTTCCCTGAATGCCTCCCACTACTAGGTGCCAAGGATATCTCCCTTTTCAATTTTCTCATGGCAGTTTCCTTGGACATTTATCTCATTTTCACTTGTATCATGATTAGCTTAGTAACAGTAGTTGTAGTAGTAGTAGTAGTAGTAGTAGTAGTAGTAGTAGTAGTAGTAGTAGTAGTAGTAGTAGTAGTAGAAGAAGAAGAAGAAGAAGAAGAAGAAGAAGAAGAAGAAAGGGATATATTTGTGAAAAAAATGTCGATGTCCTTACAATGTTTGGGGCCAAAGCCATCACTTTGCTTTGCTAGGGTTAATTCTCTGATGTACTTCTCAAAAAACTATGTGTTAGCCTATAACTGGTGACATTGCCTGGTATGCACTCTGATTATATAGGCATATTACCAGAATGGACAATTCCAAGGAAGCTAAGAGAGTTTGCAGAAACATGGTTTCAGTGATAATAGTCAAGAAGCACAGTTGAAGGGAAGGGGACAAAAGAGATGGAAATAAATGGCATCCCTGTCTATATCAAGCTGACTAGGCTTAGCTGGGATAGGCTGTAATGGCAGAAGTGTGAAGAGATGCAGGTAGAGGATATAGTACCAAACTCTTTCAGACTTGGGAGAGCTAATTATTAAATTTTCAGTATCAGTGGTATAAATGCCTCCCTATTTGACAAATGTTACAAATTTTACAACTTGATTTGTTGTTTTGTTGATTATTTAGGCTTAAGAAAGTGATGGAAAAATGTTAATAATGCAGATTAAACCTAAAAGTATTCTGAGCACACATTTTTTTTCTTGAAGAGCTGCTTGTTAAACATTTATCAGCATGCCACTGTTAGATTGCATAAATCTACCTCAGACATTTTAAAACTCCAATTTCTAATAGATTAATTCTAGGTGTTATGCTGACACTAAAAGAGAAGGATTCAACTGAGACACCTTGAGATGCCAGTCTCTAACTCCCTACTAAGAATGTCCTGATTGTCCTTCTCTAGCTGTGCTGAGGACATAGAGAAATTAAATGGGGATTGTTTATTGCCCAGTTCAGTTTCTTGTTATTTATCTTGCATTTTGTTTTAATTAAATGTCTTTTGATTCCATGAATCATCTGCCATGGGCTGACACAGTCATTGATGGGGGCTTTAATTTGTATGGATATGGATGCCAGCCATAGCAAACATATTGAACCTAGGAAAGTAATGGTAGGATTCCATAGCTATGTGGTCACCTAAGATGAAGTATTTCTACAACAATAATAACTTATACAGAAATGCTCACATACATCACTTTAAAGTTTACAGAGTATTTGTATTTTCCAATTTTAAAGTCATGTACATGTGTTTCTGTGTAAGTTATTGTTGTTGTAGCCTGAACACTGCAATGGTATCCTTAAAATATTAGATGAACCAGAGGAAGATTTCTAGATTGTTGGTTGGGTGAATCTTCTGGGAATGATTTGTGGAAGAATAAGGGTGTGAAGATGCCCCAAAGTTGTGGCTCATACTAATGGAAGATATATCCCCATGGATGAACTCACAAATCCACATGTAAGATGCTGTGGCATGATACACATGTAAGGATTACTCTACTTTTCTGAGAGTTAAGAGTATTAAAATATAAAATAGAGAAAATATTCTGTAAAAAGAAAGAGACTATTAAGGCTCTGATTTTTTGCCTTTCTACTTGCAATATTATGATGAGCAGCACTCTGTGTTTTAGTAACCAACACAAACCACATTGGTGGCACAGTGAATAAAGTGCCAGAGCCTGGAGTCCGGAAGATCTGAGTTCAAATCTGGCCTCAGACACTTACTACCTGTGTGACTTCGGGCAAGTCACTTAACCCTGTTTGCCTCAGTTTCCTCATTTGTAAAATGAACTGGAGAAGGAAAGGATAAACCTCTCCGGTAGCTTTGCCAAGAAAACCTCAAATGGGATCACAGAGGTGCTAAAGGACTGAGCAATCAATCCACATCCTAGGCAGGATATCTTATCTGTTCCTTGCCAATTGTTTGAGTCTCTTCAGGTCCATTTCATAGTAATGTTGATCTTTAAATTTCCTTGGTTATTGAGTAACTTATTTTACATCATAGGAGTCAGTATCTTTTAAGGCTTTCTACAAAACAAGAAAACTTTTCTGGTGAACCCTGTGTACCTTGTACTCTGTTTCTGGGTCATTATATACTTGACTATGCAAGATGGCCTTCTTATCTTTGTACTGTGATGAGGAAAAGCTATAGGGACATGGGTGTTGCCACACTCATAGGCCAAGGCATTGTTTTTGGTACAATAATGACTGTTGTTTGGACTAGACAGGAGAAGGTTAGATGAAAGAATGGGTTCTAAAGGTGATCTGGAGGATTATGAAATTGTGAAGATTGACATTTGGAAAGGAAAATTTAGGATCATAAAGGAATAGAATGACTTGGTGTGGAGATGGAGAATGATTCAGGGTAAAGGACTCTGTCATGATTCACCCTAATTTCCTATATTTTTGTTGTTTTCAGTTGTGTCCAACTCTTCATGACCTCATTTTGGGTTTTCTTGGCAAAAATATTTGGATGATTTGCCATTTCTTTCTCCAGTCCATTTTACAGGTGAGGAAACTGAGGCAAAGAGAGTTAAGTGACTTACCCAGAGTCCCACAGCTAATCAGATTCTGAAGCCAGACTTGAAGTCAGGAAGATAAGTCTTTCCAACTTCAGACCCAGAGCTCTAGCCATTGCAACACCTACCTGCCCTATCCCTGATCCCATTGCTAAGGATTTACCCCCTGTCTCTTTAACCAAAACTCAAGCTTTTATGTGTAGACAGATAAATGGAAAGGATAGATAAATGGCATAAGCTTATTCAGAATACCTACCAAGTTATGTCTGATTAGACAGTTCTAATGCTTCTGTAAGTACTACTGGGTTTTACTGTCTTTCCTGCCTATGAATTCTCCTATGTTGCTTCCCCTGGTTTAAACATGAGCTCTTTGAGATTAATGATTGTTTCACTTTTCTAATTATATACTCAGTGTTTAACATAGTATGTTCCCCAAATTAAGCCCTTAATAAATGCCTTGTCATTTATTCATCTACTCATCATTCCTCATGTCTGCCATTTAACCTGATTCTATGACCCATGACCACAGGCCCTATGCTAACCAAGATCCTAGAGTCAACTCTGTAGGCTCCTGATCACAGTAGCTACATTGGCATCTTTACCCTCACCTGTGGGACTAAAGAAAGCTTGTGCATACTTCTGGGTACCACTGGTGCTCCTAAGGCCATGACAATTTCACTCATCCAGTCTCTGACTTGATAGAGATGGGGCTCACCTCAGTGGTGCTTAAGTACAATCAGTAGAACCTAAGGGTAGAATCTTTGCGGGGGAAAGTGGGAGCAAGGTTAAAGACCCAATCAAGGAAATCAGAAGTATATCAAAGTATATACCAAGTATATCAAAGTTCCTTGTAAATTCAAAAAGTACCTAGGAAAATGGGAAGAGAATCTGAAGCAGAGGCTTAAAGGCGGGCAAGTTACCTTAGAATCCAAGATAACATATCATGGAATGGAGCAGTGAGTGTCAGGGAAATGAAAGTTTGTTGTAAGCCATTTTCTGGCTCAAAATTATGCTCTTGTATTGTGACAGGGTGCTAGCCATCCCGAGTGTTTGCTCTGTCATCTCAGCATTGCCGTGGATCGATCCAGGACCTCGACAAGGCCTACATAGAACTCAAGGCACTGGCCTGGAGGGACAAATACTTTACAGAATTTTATTATTGGATTGGGCATTAGAAATTAGCTAGTTCTAACTTGGATCAGAGTTTTTTCTGCTAGGTTAGGACATAGTAGAAGGCCTTGACCTACTTCAAGTTACAGATATTTGACATTGGCTTTTAGGTTCAATAATGGTCAGTTTCCCACTTGTATATAATTATTATTTCTGTTAAAGTATGTTATAAATCTTCATAAATAGCTTCTAATTTTTCAGGTATTCTGTATATTCAGTGTATATGGGGTGAGAGCAGGAAAAACCGTAAAGAAGAAGCCAGAGTTTATGCAACAGGGCTCATTTCAAGTGTATCAATGGGTTGAATTATGACAGAACTGTACTCTAAGCAGTAAACTGACTTAGTCATTTTAATGGTAAGTGGTATATTTTTAGCAGTACTGTTCAAAGTTCTAGTTAATGCACTCTGAATGTCTAGAAGGACAGAAGGTGAGTCTTTCAACAAGGATGGTGGAATAGAAAATATAAGAGCCTTGAAGAAAATGGTTATTCTAGTTTAGAATTTAGACTCTGATGGCTTTAGAATTTTAGACTCACTGCAGGAGAAAAGGAAGAGCAGCCACAGATATGAAATCCATATTTGGGCAAGAACAAATTTCAAAGTATTCAGATAAAGGATTAGGAGGCCTAACATTCTGTGGAGGATTACTTCCCAAGAGGTATAGGAAGCTCTTAAGAAACGATACTCAGAAGACACAAAGAGAAAGCATTCCAATGAGAAGTTATCTAAAAGGCTGATGTGTATGTAGAGGTAACTCACTGGCAACTTAAGTTGAAATGAAGACATGTACAGAAGATACAAGCAAAGATAGGTAATGGAGAATGAATACAAAGTGTGGCATAATTCAATAAAAAAAAAATTAGGGAAGACAAGCTTAGAATGAGTAAAATCTGCCATATTCTGAGGACAAACAAAATGCATTTGTTTTGGCATATAGGGGAAGAGGTAGCTTGATCTAGTCAGTAGAGAACTGGGCTTTGTACTCAGGAAGATCAAATCCTACCTTTGACACTAACATTTTGACCCCTTTCACTGGGAAGACTTCTAGCTTTCAAGCAAAGGCTAGATGGTCCCTTATTGGACATACCGTAGAGGGAATTCTTGTTTAGGTATGTGTTAGATGAAGTGACAGGAGGTTTCCTCCAGTTCAATGATCTATATGGTCCTTGAAATGCTGTTGAGTTATAACTGGGTCACTGTGATTTCTAGCACAAAGCCAGGGGGTGCCTGTACCACATCCCTTTTGTAGTAACTTCTCAAGGCTGCAGTTGTTGCTCGTAAGCAGCCATAGACAATACATAAAAGAATGTTAGCAACAACATTCTGCAAAAATAGGCTGAATGCTAAATTTGACCAGGAGGGATCATTTGTGGCTCCCTGAACTAGGAGTAGGAAGGAAGAGAGACTTTTTACAGAAGGTAGGATTTGAGCTGGGGCTTGAAGGAAACCAGAGAAGATAGATTGTGGTGGTGAGGAAGGAGGATGTTGCAGAAATGGAGGATAGCCCATGAAAAAGGCACAGGGTCAGAAAAGGGTAGTGTAGGGTCTGTAGAAACAAAAGAAGGACAGTGTTATTGGGTCATACAGAACATGGAAAGCAGTAAGTGTAAAAGACTGGAAAGGAAGGAAGGGGAGAGTTTATGAAGAGCTTTAAAGTCAAACTGAGGCTTTTATATTTGATCCCAGATGTAATAGACTTCCATCTGTGCTGCATGTCTGAAAACATGTGGTAGAAACAGAAAACTCCAGAGGTATGAATTATTTATAGCACTTGTCCTAAGTACAGGTATCTGTATTCATTTGCTGTAGAAGTTTTTGCCTCTGGAGAGAAAGAGAAAGACAGAGCTAAAAAGAGAGAACAAGGTAGAGACAGAGGAGAGAAAAATGAAAGATTTTATTGGTTCCTGACATATAGCTAAAACCTCAAAAGATCTAGTTACTTAGATCTGCTATTACTATTTAAATATATGTCTTTAAATTTAAACAGTATCTTTTTATGTCTTTATTTAAATTTACGTCTAAATTTAAACAGTTATCTTGAGAAAATGCTAAATGCTAGTTGCTATTGTATGATATAGTGAGAAGAATTCTGGACTTGGAGTCGAGAGTCCTGGGTTGAAGTCACAGTTTGATTACTAATTAGTGCTGTGATGATCATCGGTAACTCAGTTTTTATCTGATCCTCAGTTTTCTTATCTGGAAAAAGTGTACAGGTAAGAGAAGGGGAGGGAACAAATATATCCACCACTGTCTGTTGCTAGAAAACACTTTGGAATCGTAATGTGCTTTAGAAATATGAGCTATTATTATGACCAGTATTGTAACGAAAACAAGCAGCCAGATGGGAAACTTTCATTGAGTTGTCCACTTTCAGCATGGTCAAGGGCTCTGCACCTATGCCAGGAAACTGATTAGATTCAGGTTCGTTCCCAAGAGTGGCAGACTTTTTTCTCTCCCTCATGAAGTATCTATGTCTAAACCACAATTTAAAAAAAAGAAAAGAAAAAAATGAGTCCTGAATTCACCCATTTCCCAAGAGAGGCAATTGAAGGACATGCCAGGGCACTATATGATTCTGATGTTAGCTCATGAGGAAGTTGTTCACTTTGCCAGAGACTCCGTGTGACACCCCCAGGTACTGGGCACAGACATGCTGGTTTCTGCCCCAACAGTTGGTATAAGGGCTAAAGGGGTTACTTGGAATAGTATAAGGTGATATCACTGCTGAAGCAACACCTTTACCCTGGGGACAACTATCCTATTTTCACCCACAACTACTGTTAATTATTTACATGAGTGTCAATCTTTCATTCATGGGTTAAGGTAAAACTATGTGTGCTGTCCCTGGGGCACTTAGTTAGGAAAATTCCTTATAAAATCTATGTAGGATTAAAAATAAAATGTCTGGAGACATTCACTAACCATTTTACAGATTGTGACTCATTGCCCTTTGTACTTTGGCCATGTTCCAGGTGTGGATGGTGTGAGTTGAGATTACATGAAACACGAAAGTGTTCAATGTTTGATTTTTGCCCTAATTACTTGGCCGGCATGTGCTCCCCTTTGGATGGGACTTACCTTGCCTCAAACTTTTCCTGAGAGTGTCGTAGACACAACATGGTAAAGGTTTGAGTGTTATGGGCACCATGTAATCTCCACTGAAGCTCACTGATTTCTCTAAAGTATAAGAGAGAGGAACACAACATCAGACTTTTATGGTTGGTGATGATGATGAGGAAAGGTGAAGACATATCTTACATGGCCTGGGCTAATCTGGACATTGACCCTAAACTTCCAGAGTTCAGCAAATGAGTCTAAAATGGTTGACAGTTCTGTTCAGTAGTTCCCTTGAGGGCATCTCCATGTCTTCACATAAGCTTTTCTGACTACAACAATAGCAAAGGTATCATAATGAAATTCACAAAATAGTCACAAAAGAAGAGAGGGGCTGTTTCATGTTTATTAATGTTAATAGTGACGATAATTACATATTGAGTATGGTGGATAGAGAGCTAGCTTTAGAGTCAGGAAGATATGGGTTTAGGTCCTATCCCTAATACCACTGGTGATGGGACCCTGTTAGAGTCCCTGTCAGTGCTCTAAGACTCTAAGTAGAAATGCAGGTGTGAATCTTTATTGTAGAGTCTCCTTGCTGAAAATACCTTATAACTATGAAATCACAGATTCAGTCTTAAAAAACGTGAATCAGTATGTACAACTGCACACAACACTAATCTCTAACCTAGTCTACGGCCCCATCATATCATGCCACAACATTTGCAGTTTCCTCCCAAATGGTTCCATTTCTTTCTCTCTCTGTCCTTTGTAAGCCATCTTCCACAGAATTGCCAAAGTGATATGCCCAAGACATACGTCTTCCCACATACAGTAGAACCTTGGTTTATGAATTTAATTTATTCCAAGATTCTGTTTGTCATGTGATTGTTCATATTACAAGGAGAATTTTCCTATAGGAAATAATGTAAAGTTGGATGATCAGTACCACATCCCCAGATATATTAGTATAAAACTGATTGTTTATAATTTTAAGTTTTTTTGTCCCAAATGTGCCTGAAATACAGTAGCAATGATTAGTACACAATATAAACAGAAAATAAAATAAATTAACCTGCACTTTACCTTTGAGAAGAGTTGGGGTTGGCATAAGGGAAATAAGAGGGAGGAGGAGAAGGAGGAAGAGTTATTGCCTGGAAGGAGAATCTCCTTCTATGAGAACAGGGATTTCAACATTGGGAGTGTACTCTCTTATGCTACTTTCTCTAAAAGCAAGATGAGCACTACTGCCTTCACTTATTTTTCATTTTTTAGAATCACTTTCATGTTTTGACTCACTGACTTTTTTTTCTTTATGTTCTCTTCTGACTAGGAATCTGTCCAATGACATTTGTTTTGATGTTTTTTCAGAATGTCACGGAAATGTGATATTGCATTATCGTTAGAAATATTCATGGCTCTCATTGCTACAGCCTTGTTTGGATGATGTTTTTTAACAAAATTTTGATGTTCATACTGCGAATTTTTGTTTGTCCTGCAAGACAAATTCTGAGAAAAACTTTTCCTCATCTAGTGAAACACATAGACCAAGCTACTTGTAAACTGAGGTTCTACTGTATATTTTTTAAAAACCATTAATGGCTCCTGCTCCCAGTACTCTTTAGGATAAAATATAAAATTTTCAGGCTGGTATTTAAACCCCTTCATAATGTGGACCCACTAGGCTTTCTAATTTTATTTCATATTACTAGCCTGGACATAACCTCTGTTATGATTGAATTGGCTTCCTAGTGTTTCACCACACATGACAATCCGTCTTTCCCCTCTGTCTCTTTGCATAAGTGGTCCCTCCTATCTGGAATGTACTCCTTTCAAAGTGCCTCTGCCTTGTAAGATCCCTAATTTCCTTCAAAATACTGCTTGCTTAGGCACAGCCTATTATATGTGCTTTGGCAACAAATATACTGAAATTGGAATGATACAGAGATTAGCATGTCTCCCACATAAGGATGATGTGCAAATTCATGAGACTTTCCATATTTTTTGGTGGTGCAATGGATAGAATGGCAGCCCTGAAATCAGGAAAATTCATCTTCCTGAGTTCAAATCTGGTCTCAGGCATTTACTAGCTGTGCGATGCTGGGCAAATCACTTAACCCTGGCTGCTTCAGTTTCCCCATCTGTAAAACAAGCTGTAGAAGGCCATGGCAAACCCACTCCACTATCTTTGCCAAGAAAACCCCAACGGAGTCACAAAGAGTCAGACACAACGGAAACAGCTGGACAATAACATGTAGAGGACTTTTCTGCTACTTCCTCTTGAAATAATTTTCTCTCTTGAAATTTCTCTTTTGAAATAATTTTGTAATATTTTGCATATATACCTTGTATTTACTTGGCCATGTACATATATCCTCTGTAGAAAGGAAGTTTCTTGAAGTTTTTGTCTTTGTATTCTCAGTTCCTTACCCATAGTAAGTGCTTAATAAGAGCTTGTTGAATTAAATTGAATTGTCTCTTCCTTCCAAAATCATGTATTCTGAAATGATACTGCATACCTCTTACTATCACAATAAAGAATCATAAGCCAAAGTTACCCAGAAGCAGCTATTGGCTAAAAGTGCCAGGAAAACTGATTTTTGAATCTTGCCACAGACACCTAGCAACTTTTTGACTCTAAGCAAGTTACTTTAACTTTCTCAACTTTAGTTTCCTCTTTTTTAAACTGGGCATAATATAGCCCCTCATTTACTAGGTTGTTGTGAGAATCAAATGAAGTAATGCAGGTAAAGAACTTTGCAAACCTTAAGGCTCTATGTGAATGCCGGTTGTTACTATTGATATCTTATGAATGTTTTTGTTCTATCAGAGCTGTATTGAGCAGAAACTTAGTGAGAAGAAGAGCCAAAGAACTGAGGAAGGAAGGCTTCCTTCTGGTAGGAAGTTCATCAAAGTTGTCATTGTCTTTGGCCCAGTTCTTTCTAGCTTATTGGGAACATATAATGTTTATGATACAACCAGCCCAGAGGCATCCCTAAGCCTCAGGGGAGATGATGTTCAGATTATGGCAGAAACAAAAAGATTATTTATATGATTTTTCAAAAAAGCACCTCCTAATCAGGTTGCAATCGAGTCTTGACACTATTACGGCAAAACATCATGCCCATACAACAGGGCAGTTCAATAGCCCTGACAAAGACATGGGTTCTTATGAGGAGAAGTGAGTGTGTGCAACTGTGTGTGTTGCACATGTATGTATATAGGAGAGGGGTACTTAGTGAAGTGCATTTGAGCAGTTGGCTATCTCTGAGAACAGTCAGGGAGAAGGTCCAGTGAGGGGAGATGTTTTAGCATAGAATGTTTTAGGCAGAGAAGATTCCAGAAATAGGAGAGGAAAGGATACAGATCAATAAGGGAAGGGACTGTACCTATGGCAGAGAGATAACCTTTCTCAAGAAAATGTAGTCCCTCCCCAAACAGAGAGGTGTGTGTGTGTGTGTGTGTGTGTGTGTGTGTGTATGTGTGTGTGTGTGTGATGGTGGTGGTGTTTTGGCAGCACTCTCAGGATTCAATGAGTTTCTTCTCCCCTGTCTTCCTTTACTTCTCATTCACATAGGACATAGCAGGTGTCCTAGAAGGCGGAAGACTGACAGCATTCACTGAGTTGTTCAGACCCTTAGATTGTGGTCAGCAGCATGAGTCACCTTGGACATCTCTATTGTAAATTGGCTGTGAAGATCATTTCAACTCCTTTCCATTATCACCACCACCACTGTTATTAATGCTGTAAAAGAGTAACTTTCCTTAAAAATAACACCACCAACAACTCCTAAGCTGTCCAACAGAAGAGAAAGTCATGGTGTTAAGCTCTGAACCAAGGCCTTCTTGCTGGGGACAATAGCAGCGCTGGCTTCTCTGTATAAGCAGTCAGGCTGTATTAGACAGACATCTCTTCAGAAAAGTAGCTGAATTTCCCAAGAGAAGAACTGTGAAAAGCTAGTGGGTGGATAGTATATCTTTCATTTAAGAAGATAAAAGTCAGCCTGGAAAATGAAAGCAAAAACATTCTCAGTCCTGAGTCTGACAGTGCTGGATTTGTTCACCAGCTATGAAAGGCTGCATTATCACAGGGAGGTTTGTATTGTGGTAAGAGAAGTAGCAATGACTTGAGTATTGAGCATCTGACGGGGCTGCAAGAGATATGCATCTCTAACTGTGCAATTGATTCATGATACTAGGCCCCGATGAATTCAGTTTTCAATCTCTTTCTTCACTTTAGAAAAGCCTTTGCTTGGAGGTAGCATTGGTAAAATTACTTAAACCCTTAGAAAAGAGATATGATTAGTAATAGTAAATATTCTTGCTGGGGGGGTGGCTGGGTGGTGCAGTGGTTAGAGCGCTGCTCCTGAAGTCAGGGCCTAGGTTCAATCCACTGATTGAACTAGCTGCCTCCAGAGTGACACATAGTAAGTGCTACTTAAATATTAGTTATTATTGTTATAATTATTCCCAACTTTCTGATCATTGGGAATTTCCATCTGCTTTCACAAACTGCTAGTGAGGAAAGAGTATGAAAATGAGTTAGAACAAGGACAGAGGCTCAAAGGCTGTTTTCCTCAGTTCTGCTGACCTTTGCTCCCTTACACTTTTGCACAGAGAAAATCTCAATAGCTTCGTGACCTACTTTACAAGCATTGTTTCCATTGGTAACCTTAGACTCAAGCCAGGTACTTCATTTCTAACTTACCAACCTGTTGATAACTGTAACTTGACGTGTTTGTTCTTAATTTCTTGCTTTCAGATTTATTATGTAGGGATCTTACACATGTGTGAAGGTTCCTATGGGTCCATTGGCCAATGACTATATCTCAGGAAATGTATATTGTGATCCCCATAGCTGCATGATTTTAAAAGCACTTTTGGAGAAATGATCTCCTAGTATAATAGAGCCTTGCTATAATGGTGCTGGGAGGAGTGGGAAAAGCAAAACGCCCCTGTCATGTGGCTTTTATGCTATTATAAGAAGTTGCTGAGATACAACTGAAGGTCCATGGCTTCTGGTGAGGACATGAGGCAGCTAGGTGGCTCAGTGGATAGAGCACTTGGTCTGGAATCAGAGCTGAATTCAAATCCAACCAACTTACTGTGTGACCCTGGGTAAGTCACCTAACTTCTGTTTGTCCTTAATCCACTGGAGAAGGAAATGGCAAATCACTCCAAGAAAACCACATGGATGGTACTGGTGTGCTATGGTCCACAGGGTCATGAAGAGTTAGATATGACTAAACCACAACAAATGAGAACATGATTCCACCTTCAGTATGGCTGAATCAAGGATAGTATAAGAAACTTTGCACTGCGAAGGAATTTTACTTCTCATTCAATTATTCATTCAGCAAGCATTTATTAAGTGCCCACTATACCCATAGGTAAATACTAAATATACAGTTTGAGCTATGCTTTGTCCCATTCTTTTACCAATAGGTAAAGGTTAACTCCTGTCATGATAGATTTGAATTACATTTAAGTTGGGAAACTGAGATAGAAGGTTCAAATCAAGGAAGACCAGTAAATAGTGTTCCTTTTATAATTTGACTTGCTATAAAGCTATGTTTCATAAATTCAGAGCAAGGAGGGGAACCAGATCTCTGATTTAATTGATCTAAGACAGTGCCTGAAGTGGTGTCTGTCTAATACAGTCGACTTCTTATACAAAGAAGTCAATCCTGCTGTTGTCCCCAGCAAGGAGACTTGGTTTAGAGCTCTAGGTCCTCAAGTGTGACCTTCTGACTGAATTCAAGGGATTGGATTCTATTTCTGTGGCTTCGAGACCACAGGTTCTCCACCTGGTATAGTGCATATGGAAAAACACCTTCTACCAAAGCTTTTTAACTTGTAGTCTTACAGAGGTGTCCCAGGCATTGAGAGGTTAAGTCCTTTACCCAGGGTCACAGAGCCAGTAGATAGATGTTAGAGGCAGTATTTTACTCCAAATCTTCCCCACTCTGATGTCATTTTTTTCTCCATTCTGTTATGTTGTCTCTTATGTTACCTTATTTTTAAAAATCATACCCCTAGGAGATGGGTCCTAACAATCTCACTGTGATTTAAGTTTTATACACAAATATGGTCCCCTACTCACTTTGGGCTACCAGTCCCTGATAATCAGATCCCCTCAACCACTCATTACAGCAGAGCGAGAGAACAGCTTTCTTTGAAAACAAGAGAGCTGGAACCTAAATATGATGGTGATCTTTTTGAGAGATTCTACACCCTCATGGTTCTTCAGTCATTTTCAGTTATGTCCCACTCTTTATGACTCCATTTGGGGTTTTCTTGGCAGAGGTACTGGAATGCTCTGCCATTTCCCTCTCCAGCTCATTTTACAGATGAAGAAACTGAGATAAACAGGGTTAAGGGACTTGCCCAGGGTCACACAGCTAGTATGTGTCTGAGGCCAGATTTGAACCCATGAAGATGAGTCTTCCTGACACAAGGCGTGGCACACTATCTCCTAAGCCACCTAGATGCCCCTTTACTTCTATGGGTATTACAATAGACTTTAGTGCACATCTTTTGGGGCCACCCCATTATATAATTGTCATATTTTACGCAGATCTCCAATCCTTCACAAAATGGCAAAGGTGTTACTTGTAATGTTTGCATCACAAAGAATAACAGATTTTCAGGCGATTGCTCTGAGAGGTCTTTTCTATTGGAGGTATCTTGGTTTTTCTTAATTAATCCTTGTTTTGTTCTTTTGCTATAACTTTCAGCTATGGCTGAAATGAGGCACCGAATGAACTCCTCTTAGAGAAAGAAAGGATTCTTAGATTAGCACATGAAAGTTCTTAGGATTAGCCTTCCATGTTAGCTAATGAATGTATGAATATATAAATGAAAAGAAAAATTAAGTGCTTATAAGGTGCTAGGTGTGGTGCTAGGTGCTGGAAACAAAAATACAAGCAAACAAGGGGATCTCTGCCCTCAAAGAGGGACTGGGAAAGACTACACAAATAGAGGACTGGTGACCAGGAAGACAGTTTTTCAGTGAGAAGTCAAAGTGAATGGTCAGGGGCAGCTGGATGGCACAGTGTATATAGAACATTGAGCTTGGAATCAACAGCACTCATCTTCATGAGTTCAAATCTGGCTTCAGAAACTTATTAGTCTGGGGACCTTGGGCAAGTCATTTAACCCTGTTTACCACAGTTTTCTCATCTGTAAATGAATTGGAGAAGGAAATGGCGAATCATTCCAGAATCTCTGCCAAGAAAACCCCAAATGGGGTAATGAAGAGTCAGTCACAGCTGAAAAATGACTGACCAACAGAGTGAATGATGATTAGAGTCTTGGGAAAGTTGTCTGACAAATCTTTAGTGGGAATAGCAGTGTTCATTTGATTTTCGTCTCAGAACTAGACCTGGATTATCAAGAGACTACCAGGTTGCCTTAATTCGTGATGTTAATTTCACCTAACTCCTAAAAGTAATACATATTCAATTGTATGCATACTCATTGAGATGAGAAGATTCCAGTGAGGAAACTCCCTTTACCAGTATAGATCATTAACTGTTATGCAGTCTATGGTTTTAGATAGTTGCTTAGGACCCTGAGAGGTAAAGTTACTCTGGGTCACAAAGCCAATATGAGTAGGAGCCAGTATTCGAATTCAGGTCTTTCTGTTTCCAAGGCCAGCCCTTTACCTACTATACCACAAAATTCATTAGACTTTCTATTGTTGATGCTGGTGGTAGATCTTTGTGTTGTTGGGGTGGTTGTTTTTTGTCCTGCCAAGAAGAGGAAAGAGAAATAGCAATTGAGGTCTGCAGGTCCAATTTTCACAAATCACTCATCATAGCTAAAGGACTATTGGAATACCAACCCAGCTCCACACAAATATAGCTGATGTGAGCAGTACCTAATTTAGAAATGATTAATGATGCCAGTAGTCAGCCAGGGCCCTAGAACCTGGCAAATTCTCATTCTGGCAGAGATTCCTTGCTCCTCCCCCATCCCTCTTAATGTCTAGAATTAGAATTCCAGGCTAGTATGCAGTTGTGCTTAGAAATATAACTTTCCTACCATAAAAGTGATTTTCCTGTCATAATGAAGTGACTTGAAAGTCAAAGTTTCTCAGTTACTCCAGGGTTCCAATCTCTGTTAGGGATCTGCAGGCCAGTCTGGGCTCTTTCATAAAATTAGCCTGCAAATGGAAACTTAGCAAATAACACTGCTGTCTAGGCAGAAAGGTAAGGTGCAGGCCAAAGTCCTTCCTGGTTGTCTTGGTGCTGACAGAATGACAGGAGGGGAAAAAAAAAAAGGTATTAAATAGAATACATTTTTCCAGAAGATGAGCTTTACAGTCTTGAGCAAAAGTAAATTTTATAACTTTGTCAAGAGTAAAAAATAATTTTCTCTCAAATATATTCAGAGTCAAAGAACATTGGCTTCAGTGAGTTGCTGCACAGATGTGGTACTCTGTCTCCCATACCCATGAAGTACACTGGGAGTCTTCATAATTCACATGGTTTTATCAGAAGTATGAATGGCCCTGTGCTTAGATGACAATGCTGGGCTTCTTCCTTCCTTGCTTCCTTCCTTTCTTCTTTTCTTTCCCTCCTTTCTTCTTTTCTTTCTTCCCTCCTCTTTTTCTCTCCCTCCTTCTTTCTTTCCTTCCTTCTTTTCTTCCTTCCTTCCTTTCTTCTTTCCTTCTTTCCAGCATTTCAATAGGCCATTGTCTCACTTTCCCTCAGATAAAAGCAAGGGTTTTTTTTTTCCTTTAAGAAGAGTATCCCTTCTATGTGACCCTGGGTAACTCACTTCTCTTCATCCTGGTTTCTTTTCCTATAAAATAAGGAGGTTGCCAGATAGAAATTCTATGATTCTAGTATCTTAGGCAGTGATTAGCACAGTGCTGGGCATATGGCAGGTGCTTATAAGTAGCTATTAATGGAAATCCCTCACTCAGAACACAGATTATTCATCAACAGTGGACAGTACAAATTTGTTTAAAATGGCATTTTGTTTATTTGGCCCATCATTTTATTTTTTTTTTATCAATGAGAAGGGCAAGGCAGTGTGAAAAACTGGATTTAGAGACAGAGGGCAAAGTCCTAGCAATTCTATTCATTTATTACATATGTGATCTTATTTTCTAAGTCTCAGTTTCCTCTTCTAAAAAAAAATAAGCAGACTGGATTTAATTATCTCTAAAGTCCCTTCCAGGTCTAAATATATGATCCTATGACTTTGAAGTTCTCATCCAAGATCCTAAATCTATATTCCTACTTTTAACAACCATAGAACTTTGTTGTATTTTCTTCCAGAATCAATTTATTCACAGACAGCAGGTCTTAGAGATGTACCAATCAATTGTTAGAGAAAAGGAAGAAAGGAAGGAAAGAGGCATGTATTAAGCATCTACTATATGCCAGTCACTATGTAAGGCACCATGTGCTTTACAAATATATTATTTATTTCTCACAACAACCCTGGGAGGTAGTAGGTTAGGAACTAGCCCCATTTTACAATTGAGGCAGACAGAGGTTAATAACTTGCCTGAGATCATACAACCAGTAAGTTTCTGAGGTTGAATTTGAATCCAGGACTTCCTGACTCTAGGCCCAGTATTGCGCCAGCACATCCTTACAATGATGCAACTCTGGTGCCTCATTTCTGATCAACCAAAAGAGCTACTAAGGCCTAGTGCATGCCCTATACAGTACACTATCGTGTCATTTAATTTAAAATGGAAATAAAACATTTTGTGAAGTAGACAACATGGCATACCTAATCTTGGAGTTAGAAAGACTTCTGTAACTCAAGTCTTGACTCTAAGTCATTATGACCTTGGGTAAATCACATAATCTTTCAATCTCCTCAATTCTTCAATATTATAAGATGCAGAACAGTTGCTGACTTGCATTGATAGAGGGAATTTTCCCGTACTGGAGAAATCATAGGTTTGGAGAAGAAGGAGGAGGAGGAGGAGGAGAAAAAGGAGAAAGATTCCACCCAAGTCCTTCAGTGTAACTTTAATTCCTTAGAGCTTTATCAGTGCAGGATGGATGATGTCTCTTGCCAAACTCAAAAGTCTACTTTCCATGGCCCTTGAGATCCATCTCTTCAGCTCTAACTCAGAATGTCTCTCAATTTCTTTTGCTCTGGCTATCAGTACCAAACAAGATACAAAAGGGGCTTGAATAAAATTAAAATACATTCCTACAAAACTACCTGTGGAAAAGCCCCATCCCAGAGGTCACACACTATGGGAGTGCCAGATGAGTAGAATTTCTACCACCATTTCCTGGGCCACGATCTATATCCTCATCCTTGTGACAGTGGTAAGGGAGAGTTAAGAAAACCAAAACTGAAAGAATGATGACATGGCAAGCCATTGGAAGGCCCAGGGTTTGAAATTCAGTCATTTGAACCTGTTCCTGGTAGAGTTTGTAATAGCCTACACTTGGCTTATCAGAGAGTGAGAGGGAGCCAAGGCCGAGTTACCCCAGAGGGCAGTTAGTGTGGCCAACTATTTGACCATGGGGAATAGCGGAACTGAGTTTTCCTGACCCTTGGGTGATATCACACAGGGACATCACTAACCTTTACAAGTCCCACCTCTAGAATTTGTGTTCCTGGAAACTCCGCCCAGTGGCCTTGTGTCATGGGAATTTGGCCTGCTGGGTGGAGGCAACCTGACCCTGTGGGAACCGGCAGGGGAAATTCCGAAGAGCCAAATGGGCTCATAGATTTCAGCAGCTTAATTCTGTGTTTGAATATGTCTGTAATGTCAAATGATTAAAGCTACAAACAGCGGAATGAATGACTTGTTATATTCTATGACAGGGCAGTTCAGTTCAATCTAATTCAAAGTGCCGACTGTGCGTAAACTTATAAATTCTGTTTAATCTACTAAACATATTTAAATATATTCAAACCAATAAATTAGGTGTTCTGTTTGGTTTTACGAGCAATGTACAAACTCTGCCAGGTTTTCTTCTTCTGAGGTCAGCATTTGCCAATATTTTTAAAGGACAATTTACATCTGTCCTTTGGCGTTCAGTACACCCTCAGCAGGTTGTAAAAATAATAATAATGATAATCACAAAAACAGAGTCTGTCTTTGTTATTTCACCTGGGTAATAGCTTCTATTTTGAGCAGAGATTTATGAAAAAACTGATTGTGCCAGCATGGGATACAACCTGTGTTGAGAAAGAGGTGGCATTGGACTCCAGGGCCACATGAGGATGAGCTGTAAGAAGGCATTTTCCTTTTGAAACAAGAGGCAAATAGCAGCCTCTGTTCAGCTGTCACCTGGCTTCTGCATGTGTCTTGTTGCATCTCTTTTGTATAATATCTTCATTGTTAGCATTCACTGAGGGGGCCAGTGATTGCTAAATGTGGGGTAGTAGAAAAAGTAGAGTGACTTGTAGTCATGAGAGGCCTCAATTCATTTTCCAAACTGTGCCACTAATTAGCTTTGCGGTTATGGGCAAGTCACTTAAAATCGCTGTGGCTGTTTCTTCATCTGTAAAATGAGGATAAGGATAATTGAAATATATATTGCACAAGGTTATTGTAGGGAATCAAATGGAAAGTAAAATCCTTTGCAAACTTTGCAGAACCACACAAATGCTGGCTATTCTCCATCTACCCTGACTGAGTTAGACTTTCCTGTAATAAAGATTAGGGAGGACATGGACAAGAGGTGCCCTGGATGGGCAGGAATAGATGTGTTGCAACATGCTATCATGAAAGGGTACCCATTCTAGCCAATGAACTTACAGATCCATTGGCATGTTGGAGTATAGTACATGGGGAATGCGTATAAAACTGTTCAAGGAGCTAGATTGCATGTCATTGGTCAAATGGAAAGGTGCCAAGGTGTTGTCTCCACAAAGTGGACTTGGACTTGCTGAGAAAACTATTGAGGTGAAAGTCCTCTACTGTTCCCTCCCCTGGAGAGAAAAGGGCAAATAGTTTCCATTACCATAACCCATCAGGACATCAGATAAGTATTACTGCTATCCTTTAGGTCATTCAACTCAACTCAAGTCAGTTGCATTGATTGCTATAAAGATACCATTACTATCAACACATGGTCATAGCTGTTCAGCCATTGGTCTCTAAGGCATAATGCTATACTCTGAGCAAGCCTTCAGAGGTCACTAGGATCTCTCCAAGGGCCAGAGTCAGAGTCCATCTCAGTTGTATCAGCCTCAGGAGATCTGAGATAGGATTTAGTCAGTCCCCAAAGTCAGGGGGTCCTCTGTGGGAATGCTTCAGATGTCAGACTCTCCAGGGAAAAAACGTCACATTGTTCTGAGAGACTCTCAAGGAAAATCTTTTAACCAGAATCTCCCAGTCCCCTCCAAGGAGGTACTAGAGTTGACCTATATCTTTCAGAATCATTCAGGAACGAAAAGAAACCTGATTACATCTTTCTGGGCCCATCTTGACCCAGACTCCTAAGATAATGTCAGAGACCAAGGCATCTAAAACTACCTGTCTACCACAATGCGAAGAATTAGATGAGGGGCAGGGGTTGGGTGTGTGGAAGGATGATGATGAAGTCCCCATTTTCTGAGGGTATCACAGGGTGGTATCCCTGTGGAAGGGATACACCCAACTTTGTAGTGGGGAAAGAAAAACAGTGAAATGGAAGGCTGACTTTGAAGCTGGTGAGCCTGAGTTCACACCCCAGTGCTGACACATACCCTGGGTGAAACTGAACAAATCATTTAACTCCCCCGGGCCTAAATTTCTTCATCTATAAAATAAGTAAATTAGACAAAATGACATCTAAGGCAATTGTGAGTTGTAGATTTGACGTCTGATATCAGCAGGACATGTCAGAACTTTGCCAACTACATAAAAGAAATAATAACAGGAAAAGTCTAATAGTCAGTGACTCCTACATGGAATGATGTATTAAATTATAACAAGTTGTCCAGGCAGTAATCTCAAGGAAGCAACCCAGATTCCACATCTTAGTTCTCTAGTATCTTTATTAAGTATTTGAAACTGTGTTTATGGCATAAACATTGGGCAGTGGAAGGGAAGGAATAAATTCAGAGATAATTTGGAGATTTGGGTTCTATATTGGCATAGTAGAAAGGATACTAAAGTAAGAGTTGGAGTACAGAGGTTCAAAAGCCATATTTACCATTTATTAGCTGTGTGACCTTAAATAATGTCACTTAAATTCACTGGGACTTATTTTCCTCATGTATAAAATAAAGAGACAGGACTCAATGAGCTCTAAAGTCTCAGCTCTATGAATAGAATATTGGATTTGGAGTTAGGAATACCTGAGTTCAAAACCTGCTTCAAACACTTATTAACTGGATGGGAATAGTAATGGTACCTACCTCCCAGAGTTGTTATGAGGATCAAATAAGAGAATATTTGTAAAGCACTTTGCAAATCTTAAAACACTCTATAAATTCTAGCTGTTATGATGATGATGACGAAAACTTTGAACCTCTGAGCTGTCTTCAGCATTGCCCACCCCAATTTCTCCTCCCTTCCTTTAAAAAAAGTCATTTAACAAATGTCAAAGTGATGAAAATTATGGTTATCTTCAATAATCTATTTAATGACTTGCATGGAAAGGGGGAATTTCATAATGGCTAATAAAGCTGTTGAAAAATGTTCATTGGTCCAAATGGACTGTATTTTAACATTAAGGAATTTAATAATATTCCTCAGGAAAAAAGTTTATAAATTTCAATTTATACAGCAATTTCATAATACGTCCTGACAGTCATTAAGTATGAAAAACACCAACAACATTCATGGAGAGCTCAAATCAGTTTCCATTTCTATGGCAACTAGAGTTTTGTATCTGCTGGGAAATAAACCTACACTTTAAGCTGTGGGATGAAGTTTCAACTCTATAATCTGAAAGAGTTTTGTATTGCCTTTCTGAATCAAAGATTCAAAGTTCCTTTCTTTGTTAGGATACTGGGGGGCAAGTTATTGGGGCTCCTTGCCTTCTCTTTGTCAACTTTAGTGCAGACTGAAATGCACAGGTACAATCTCAGAGTAAGTCACAGTTCACGGTCAGAGTCCAGAGAATTCCCCCAGATCCATTCTTGACTCACCTGATCTGGGACATTCGACCTCAGATTCAGGTCAGGAGGCGAAGGGTATAAGCTATCTAAGGAAGACTCAGGAATGCTCTGAAGTCAAGGAAGTATTTGGTCATGTTATTCATGAGTTCTTTGACTGCTGAGAACATTCTGTACCCTGTACTGCTCAGTGTTAGTTCTTAAGCAATTTTTATTTATTAGCTGGAATCTCATTTGCAAAGATAAATAAGCTGATAGTTGAACACTGGTAAACCAATACATTCCACTGACATCTACCTATGGATCATGCGACCAAAGTGTGCTTCTGGGTCCTAGACAGGAAGGAGAAAGAAAAATGTGGAATGTTGTTCATCTCACAATCATATCTTACACTATTTTACTGTCTTTATCCTATACTTTATTGTCGTGCCACAGTCTTTCTTTGAATCAGTTATTGAATTAGTAGGGTTTTTGATTCATCAAGTATTTACTGAAGGCTAACCATATATTTAGTACAGGAATTCTGTGCATGTGTGGTAAAGAGAAGAGGAGAGATGGTACAAAAGACTTGTTTAAGCTAGTTCCACCACAGATGATGATGGTAGTGACGACTTTGTGCAGATAGCTAAGTGAATAGAGTGCTAAGTCTGGACTTAGGAAGACCTGAGTTCAAATCTAGTCTCAGACACTTACCAGCTGTGTGACCTTGAGCAAATAACTTAATCTCTGCCTGCCTTAGTTTCCTCAACTGTAAAATAGGAATAATAATAGTGCCTAACTCCAACGTACTATTGTGAGTCTCATATGGGGTAATATTTGTAAACACACAGCACAGTGTGCCTGGCACGTAGGTACTTAATCAATCCTTGTTCTCTTCCCTACTCAATGGTAAACAAGCAACTAATTTGCTTAGTAAAATGAAATGGAAGTCTATTCCATGTTTAAAAAAAGCAAACAACTTGATTTTTTCCATCTCCTCTTTGTTGCAGAGGTAGGGTATTATGAATGTGGGATAGTGAATAAAAAGCCAATATGTTAGTGGGTATTACAGAACGCTTTTTTTCTCTTTTAAAAATTTGTGTTATATAGAAGAATGGGGGAGGGAAGGGATTGATTAATGAGTGAATCAATGTGCTGGAAAAACTAAAGCTATCAGTTTTAAAGAATTCAAAGTTATAAATTTTTTATCATTGTGATTTTCTTCCCTTTTTATTTAATTCAATTCAGCATTCATTAAGCACCTACTTTATGCACTTTAAAACAACTCCCTTCCTCCACAAAAAGAAGGTAAACTTCTTATGAGAGACTTTTTTTTTGTCTTTTGTATCCACATCATACTTAGCATAGTGTCTGGCACATAGTAGGTATTTAACAAATGTTAACTACATTGAATTGAAAAATGCCCAGAAGAAATTGACAACTTAAGACTTAAATAAGACTTAAACTCAAGAAATAATCAGATATGAAATAGAAAATAATTCAAGGTGTTCTACAATAATGTAGAGAGTATAATACAACCTATCTTTTATATGAAAGATTTCCTTTTTATATAGAATTGCATGTGAATTCATATGCATTATCTTATTTAATACATATTGCATAAAAACTGGCTTGAAGTCTGGAAGGGAAGAGATCAATGCCAGCTTGAGTTAGCTGTAAAGGTTTTGCAATATGTTTTAATAAACAATTTCCATATCCATTTATTTTAAAAAATAAACCTCAGTTTCCTCAGCTGTAAAATAAAGAAAATAATACCTATATTACCTACTTCAGAAGGATATTGTGGGGAAGTACTTTATCACCTTAAAGAGATACGTCCGTGTAAAAGTTATTATTTATATATTTTTAAAAATCGTAAAGATAATAGAGAGTGGGAAGGGACATTAGAAGTCAAGTAGTTCACTCTTTCAATTAATTTTACTTGACTTATTATTTATACAGGATGGATTGCAGACACACAGTACTTCGGGAAAAAAAATTAGATCTAGGCTCATTGATATGTTTATTTTATTCCAGAGAGTTCTGGAAGTGCATTGCTTTTCTAAAGCATTTTTTGGACAATTTTCATGGCTGAAGAGAAGTGTCAGGTGATGGTATTTTTTAAGAGTAATTTTCTTTTTCGTTTTTAAAACAATGAAAAATGAGAACATTCTCTTTCCCTTGTAAAAAATATTGTCAGTGTTCTGTTACCTGCCTCTTTTCCTTTCATTCTTAGACTATGGCTGGTATGTGGTGCTGCTATCTTCATGGGCACTCAGAGAATCATGATGACAATGGAGTACTTATGAGACCAATCTTTGGTTAGAAAGAGGAAGTAAATAGCTTGGTTTTCCAACTTGAGGATGTATCAATCATAATGCTTTGAGATCTTTGGTTGGAGGAAGGGGAGGTAAAGAAGTAGGGTGCTAGGGTGGAAAGAGCACTGTGTTTGGAGTTAGACTATCAGAGTTTGAATACCAGCTCTGCCACTTAACTAGCTCAGTGACCTTGGATAAGCGGCTTAACCTCTCTGAGCCTGAATTTCCTAACATGCAAAATGAAAGGGTAGGTTGAGATGATTTATAAGGTCCTTTACACTCTATATCTATGTTCCTATGATCTCTGGACTATAGTCATGTCCTTTTTCTATCCAAAGAATTAGCTACATATTTTTTTTTGTTGTTAAAAAACAAAGAAACAACAAAAACTTTCTATTCTTTGCTTGGCTCTTTTTCCTCACTCTTCTGCTTTTCTCTCCTCCATTTCTAAACCCCTACCCTAATCTCATTTCCCATTTGTGGTCCCCAGAATAGTTGAAAAGAGTACTGAATTTGAAGTTAACAGACAAGTTCAAAATCTGATAATTACTGTGTGACCTTGGGGAAGTCACAGCTCCTGGAGGGTTCTCAGTTTCCTCATTTGTAAAATGAGGGGATTGGGCTAGATGGCCTCTAAGGTCCCTCCTAGTTCTACATCAATGATCCTTTTATCCTTTGACTTAGAGGCAGCGCCCCTGAGTGATTCCACCAACTCTTTGGTAGTACAAATTGTAGAGACAATTACGTAGGTCTATCAGAAGATAGCATTTCTGCACTAGGAATTCACCAAATTAATGAAATCACAGTTAGGACTGCCTACTCCCATCCCCTCACTCCCCCCCCTCCAAAAGAATCTTGGAACTTACTAACTAGAATGGGGGGGAAAACAACACTTGTTGATAAAAAGAACATATAGAAGTAAAGAGCTAAGGAAGAATACATTTTTAAATTAATCAGGTCTTAGACAGCAAAAACAAGAAGAAAACAAGCTCAGAATTCTCCATCTTTTGCCTTCTATTTGAAGGTGTTGTTCTAGCAGTCCATGAGTCAGTCTTGTGAAGAGAGATGCTTGGCTTATGCCAATTGCCCTCACTGAATTATGAGTTAATGAGAGGTGAGTCATGCAGCAATGTACTTTGGTGACAGTTATATGAGGGATATTTTAAATATGATCTTTGTAGATCAGATGTACACATCTAAACTACAGGGAACATTAGAAGAGCTGAGTCATACATTTAAGATCCTTTGTATTTTAATATAACATGGTCAGTTGATTCTCAGCCCAGTTGCCTCAATGGTCCATTGCTTTGACTACACCCCCTTTCTCCAACCCCTAAGGTTATTTGCCATAGCTTTCTGCATGAGAGAAAAGGGGAGTACAGAGAGGGAACAGCATGTGTCAAATACCCTCTTTCTCTAAGACACTAATTAAGCTACAGTGAGTTCTGCCTGGCTCTACATTTTCTGAGATCTCATCCACACATCTCATGCCTTCTGGACTGACCAAAAAAAAAGAACAAAAAGCTGTGTTCAGCTACCTGAGGTAGGTACAGCTACCTCATTTCTCCATGTTCCCAAAATGTTTTCATACCTTGACAATTAATTCTAATTATGCACCTATACCATGCTAATATTCTAACATCTTTTTGAATCAATGCTGTCAGTACTTCATAAACCCTAGAGAAAGCACATTTACTAGCAGATACGGTGTGTGACCTTGGACAAGTCACTAAATCTTTTCCTCAGTTTCCTCATCTGTAAAATAAACTGGAGAAGGAAATAGCAAACCACTCTGATATCTCTGCCAGAAAAACCCCAAATGGGGCCACAAAGAGTTGGATGTAACTGAATAACAAGAGGAAGTGCTATCTATATAGGATACTATTTACATAGCTAGAAATATTCTGAAAGGCCATTTGGTCCAACCTGCTCATTTTATTAATGAGGAAACTGAGGCTCAGAGTGAGCAGATTACTTCTTTAAGGTCACATATATACAGTTAACCCTTCCACATTGTGACTTTCTTCATCGTGATTTCAATATATCATGGGGTCAGCATATGAAATTAAACAGGAATTTTGGGGGAGTTTGGCAGAAGCAGATGACACAGAAAAAGTTTAGAAACTCAGAAATGCATAAAATGTATGTATAGCATTGTATAAAATCAATTGATTTTATTTTCTAATGCCATAAGACTTCTTCTCTGGTATGAAGGGAGGACCAAAAATTTTGGGTGGATTTTTCAGATCGTGGGTTTTCATGCCCCTAACCCCGAAAAATGTGGAAGGGATGAGATTAGAGTAGAATAGGCCCCTGACTTCTGGCCCGTTGTTCTTCCTACTGAATATTCTAACAAGAACTCTCAACATTGTGCCAAAAAATTTAGGTACCTTTTCAACTTTTTATGACGACAGTATGGTATGGTGAAAGGAGTTTGATTTGGATTTGGAGGGCTAGGCTATGAATCTCAGCTCTGTAGTTTATATTACCTGTGTAACCTTGGGAAAGTCATTTAACTCATTCTTCGTTTCCTCATTATAAAATGGACTAGCTAACCTATAAGGTTCCTTTTGGCTCTATATAATCCTAAAATCTTCAGGTAAAAATGAATAAGAACTCTTCTTAAAATAAGTAAAACACTGATTTTGGAGAATTCAACCTTTTGGGTCCCATTTTCCTCCTCTGTTAAGAGAATAAATTGGACTAGATCATCTCAGGGGTCACTTCACATCCTAATGTTCTATGATTTGTATTGCAGGGATGCCAATCTTATATAGTATTCATGAATAACCCATCTAATTACGTAGAACTTGGGTGGGAACTTTAGTTACTGGCTACTGATTTGAGTATGTTTGCTCAACTAACCTTGAAAACAGTTTTCCAAAGTCATTAGCGTGCCAAAAATTCTATTTGGTCTACAAAGTTTACAATTGGTACCACCCATATTTATACATACCATCATTATTCACTCACTCTTATTGCAGCATTATCACTTGGCTAAAGAAAAATAACTGTCATCCTTCAGCAAATTAACTCAAGATTTCTCTTGAAAGAACAGATTTATGAAAATAACACAAAATTAGAATTCTACTTAGAATGGTTTTTTTTTCATTGTACTCATACATTTTCATTAGACACACTGGTCTAATTCTGTTAATTTTATTCAATTTAAATTCAACATCTGTTAAGTAGTATGGTGTAGTGGAGATTCGACTTTGGAATCAAGAAGACCTAAGTTAAATCTCTAACACAAACAGGATGTGTGACCCTGAGCAAGAAACTTAACCTGATAGTCATATCTAGGCAATTAATTCTAAGTTACAAGGAAGGGGTTAACCAGTATTGGCAGATGGAGTTTCTTCATCCTAGTTCCCTATATTAATGAGTCATAGGTCTAGGCCCATCCCTAATTTTAAGCAACTCCTATGTCATGATATATTAAATTTTCTTTAGGTCACATAAAATATTTCTGAAAGAGTGAGAATTGCTGTAGAGAATGAAACCCATACTTTTACCCTATTGTTTAGAGTTTCATCATCACTGGCCAATATTTTGTCCTCAAATTTAACTCTGTATTTAGTCTATCTGTAAGACCGAGATTTATAAGATCTGTTCAAGGGATGGCAATGGGCCTGATCCCACCTGGGAAATATTAATCAAGAAACAAAGACACTGCTTGGGACTGTATTAACTTTCACTCCTGAGGCCCTGTTTATTAAATCCCCTTCACAAGTGTTAGAAGTAATGTCCTAATGGATTGTAAAGGGTTTTACAAATCTAAGATGACTGGGATTTGCTCCCTTCTCCAAAGAGAGGAGGGAGAAGGGCCATAATCCAGGGTGGGTTGGTCTTTGACAGAAGAAATCTCTCCCTTTCCCCCTCGTCTTGTTATTGACTTCTCTGTGGTTGGTGAAATGAGGAACCTGAGATGGTGTCTGGCATGCCCAGTTTCAGCATGGAAGTCATCTTGTTTTCTAGGTGTGAGAGACATTTTCCAGCCTTTTCTGGAGAACTGCTCCCCTACTCTAAAATATTAAATGGCATTAATAGTACCATTCACTGGATGAAGGGTCATAGTCAAATGCAGTCCAATTACTAATTCTCTTTAGTCACCCTGAGGCAAATAATGTTTTTTACATTCCCTCTATCTTCTTGCTTATCTGAACTATTATCTTTTGAAGGACAAATTACAGTCACAGAGGAGTTGAGTACAGAGACAAATTAACAATGCAGAGAATGTAACAGGGGTTGAGAAGTCTCCCTCAGGCAAGATTTTCTGTGCTTTTTGTTTCAGAACGTGTAAGGCACTTCAGAAATCACTGCAAAGAAAAGGCCTGAGTTTCTGCCCAAACAGATACTAATCGTTGCCAAACAAAGTTATTTTTCTGAAATGCCACTGCTTCTATTTGAAATCTCCATTTTTCAAAATGACCTTTCCCCTTTAGAATAACTGAGCAAACTATTTTCCTCAACAGCATCCCCCCTTCCCCAAGTGCCCAACAAAGACAAAGGTACCAGTTCTAGCATTCTCTCATTTAAATCTCCCTTCTAGATGAAGAATAAAAGATAGTAGGATTATATAATACACAACTCTGGAAGGAACTTCAGATTTCAACTGGTCCAACCCTTTAAGGAAAAAAGATCCAGAGAGATTGTGATTTGCTCAGTATTGTCCTGGGGACATGGATGTCAGATCCAGGACTTAAGCACAGATCTTCTAATTCTAAAATGAATGAATTAGATTAGGTGATCTGGCATTCTTTACCTTGAATCACAACTCTATGTGGATGTACTTTTTGGTGTGCTTAGGGCAGCTAAGTGGTATAATGGATAGACTACCAAGTCTAGTGTTAGGAGGATTCATCTCTCTAAATTCAAATCTAGCCTCAGACACTTACTAGCTGGGCAAGTCACTTAAACATGTTTCCTTCAGTTTCAATAAATGAGCTAGAGAAACAAAATGGTAAACCACTCCAGTATCTTTGCCAAAAAAAACCCAAATATGGTCATGAAAAGTCAGGCACAACTGAAAAAAAGAGTGAACAACAATAACATTATCCACATAGGTAAAACTACTCATCTAATGGCCAAGTGGGGTAAAAAGAGAGATTATTGTATGTATTACTTTGCATAATTATTTATGAATAAAAAAGTGTGTGTTTCACTTATTTTATTGTCTCACTATTTTGTAAGGAAAGAGGCAAAATATACAATTATAAAGTGGAAAATTTATGTTCTTTATTGACAAAGTGTGACATATGAGTTTATATACAATTCTGAGAGATCTTCATTCAGCCTCCCATCCAATGTCAAGATGGCATGGCATTAAAACTTATTTCAAAAGAACTTTCATTGGTGCAGATGCTACTTTTCCCCATGGAGATCCTAATCCATCTACACCTTTATAGATTATTTTATGATGAGCATCTATGTATGGATGAAACATTCATTTCCTGGTGGTCAGACTTCCTGGGATTATCTACTTTTGTTTAAGTGAGTTGATCTCTAGACTTTAATCCCTTTTACCAGAGTTGTGCTCCAATCAAACAGCCTTAGAGAACCTTGAGTTATCACATAGCCAGTTTCACACCTGCCTTTGTGATCATTGGGACAATTGTTCTCATCTTCCTGTTCCACCAGAGGAAGTCTTCACATTGTTGGGGGTAGATATTCCCCTAAGTCACAGATGGGTTTGAGGCCTGATAGTTAACCTCAGCCTGGTTTAGCCTATCTGCTGAGATGGTTTTACTGGGGTGTGACCACTGTGCATGCTACAGCTTCTTGGAGCTACAGATGAGAGTTGGATGGCAGATGGACACTAAAGGTGGATGAGCAGCCCCTGTAAAGGGCTCACACCAGAGGTGCTAGTCTTCTCTGAACACCCAATACACTTTAATGTTATGGTGAACTTTAAATAGCATGACCCTATAACACAAGATCTTTCTAGCCCTTATCTCATATGTCACTATTTTTTTCTTAAGTAAAACCATTTTGAGAACTTTTACATACCACTGATTGTATTGAGTGAAAGCTCTCTTACATGAGAATGTCTTTCTCTGACTCTTTTCACCTGTGGTTTTTTGGGGGTTTTGTTTGTTTGGTGTGTATGTGTGTAGGTGTGTGTGTGTGTGTGTGTGTGTATGTGTGAGAGAGAGAGAGAGAGAGAGAGAAGAGAGAGAGAGAGAGAGAGAGAGAGAGAGAGAGAGAGAGAAAGAGAGAGAGAGAGAGAGAGAGAGAGAGAGAGAGAGAGAGAGAGAGAGAGAGAGAGAGAGAGAGAGAGAAGGTCCATTTCCCAGGGGAAATGAAGTAAAATCCATCTTTGTTCAAGCACAAATCCCATATATGTTTTCCCTTAAGGGTCTACAAGATCTAAGGGACTTTGTGGTCTTCCTGGCCTCCTTCAAGGCTCAGCTAAAATTCTACCTTTTGTAAAATGTCTTTCCCCTTTCCCCCTTAATACTATTTTTTTCCTCTGAGATTATCCCCAATTCACCTAGCATTTGTCTTGTTTTTTATAGTAGTTTGCATATTGTTTTCCACTTAAGAATGTGAACTATTTGAGAGTAGGGACTGTTTGTGACTTTCTTTGTAAACCCATTGTTTACCACCATTCTGGCACACAGTAAGCACTTCATAAATTTTTGTTTACTTGGTTGTTTATTTGCTTGATGTCCATCAAACTAAGAAATAAAATCATTCATGCTTATGTAATGTTTTAAGGTTTATAAGCCACTTAGTTCTCAACTCTGCGAAACCTAACCTTTCTGTCGATATTCTATCATACCGCTTCACCAGATAAATAGATATTAAAGTGTTGATTGGTCCTTCCATTCTTTGTGAACCATATTTGGCCCAAAATGATGATATTGTGGCTTCCTATGCCAAGACTGGGTTGTAGTTACACAGTAGAAGTGACAACTTTTATGAGAACACAGAGTACTCGAGGTTGAGGACTGTTCCTTGTCATGAGATGACTCAAGAAAGAGTCAGGTAGAAAGAAAAACAAAAACAATTCCATCAGGACAATGAGGATTGTGTCAGAGTGCAGGGCAGCAAAGTAGCATTGGTTTTAAAGGGAAGAGAACAATGGGTGACTTCTTTTAACAGTTCTGGTTGCTATAAAATCCTTGAATTTCTTGGCCTTGATTTCTAGGCCAAGAAATTCTAGTTTGCCCTTCAGTGCCTAAAGGACTAATTTTCATTACTAACCTGTTTGATCAAGGCCATTCCAGTGCTGGGGGGTGGGGTTGGTGGAGTTTTCATTCTTTTCCTAGCCTAATCTCAGCTCTACTAAGGTCAACCTAACAAAAGGGGAAAGGTATAGACCCCAGGAAGAGAAGGGAGAAAGGGGGAGGGAGGACAAACAAACAAACATTAGCTGCTTTCTCAAGATTTTACCTCCTCCCAGTGGTCACTACTGTTCCACCTCCCCAAGACTTCAGCTACCAAACTTTGGCAGTTCTAGGGTCTAATAGCTGGTCCAAGACTCTCCTCCTTTAGCACTGCCTATTTTACCAGTGGGTCAATCAATTAATTAAAAAAAAAAATTATTAAGTGCCTAAAATGTGTCAGGCACTGTGCTAGATACTGGGAATACAAAGAAAGAGGAGGAAACAAACACTCATTAAAGAACCTACTATGTGCAAAGAATTGTATTAAGTGATTTACAAACATTATTTCATTTGAGCCTAACAATAATTATGGGAGACAAATGCTTTCATTAGCCCCATTTTACGGTTGAGGAAACCAAAGCATACAGAAATTAAGTGATTTGCCTAGGGTCATGTGGCTAGTGTCTAAAGCTTGATTGGAACTCAGGTATTCTTGACTCCAGACACAGTTCTCTATCCACTGCATCACAGTCTCCATTTTTAGGAACTTATATTCTATAGGGGGAATAACATGGGGATGCATAATAAGTATATATCAAGTAAGTCACAGGTAGCTGCTTTGCTGCTCACTGTCAATACCATTTAGAGGCAAGTAGGCAGTGCAACAGATAGAATGTATAATCTGGAGCCAAGATCCAATATAGTCTCAGAGACTTCATAGCTGTATGACCTTGGGCAAATCATTTAACCTCTATATGTGTCAGTTTCCTTAACTGTGAAACAGGGTTAAGAAAAGCCTCCCAGGGTTTCTGTGAAGATCAAATGAGATGATATTCACAAAATTCTTCACAGAGTTTCTGGCACATTATAAATGTAGTGCTTAATACATGCTTGCCTCCTTCCCCCTCCTGCCTCCTGTTCCTGTATAGCTAAACATATAACATAAACCTTTGTGATAGATTCAAACCTATCTCTTATTGCTGGAATGGTTTTTCAAGTATGTGGGCAATTATATTTTATGAAATCCTTGATTCTTAGCATCTTAGAAGAAACTGTAGGAAGTCATTTGTTCAACCTTTTACTCAACCCAGAAAACTTGACTACAACATGCTTGGAAGGTGATCACACATTCTCTTCTTAAATATTTCCCGTGCATAGGTGCTCATTTTTTATGCATCAGTCCTTTCTATCGTTTTTTTAGTACTTTGATGGATCTGTGAATCATCAAAGTCATCAGTGTTCGTATTCTCTCCAATGGTCCAAATGTCAACACAACCACACCATCTTATCCTATGTGACTCTTGTCCATACACTTCCATAAATCCTCCACAGAGGATGCACATACCATATTGGGACACTTTCTCTAAATCTCTCATCATTATGTGGGTACCATTATGTTGTCCATTGCTTATTCTTTCCTTTGGCTATATGGCCAAACTTGTACTTTTCCTGCCAGACTATTCCATAATAATGTCCTTTAAACTATTTTACTTAGGTCGTTCTGGTGACATATTATAGTCCTGATCCTTTAATTCTTCAGACTGGTGTCGTATCCATCTATACCATTTGAAGGATGTTGATTGTAAAAAGATGGGCCGTTGTTTCTGGGAGGAACTTGAGGTCATATAATGAACTGCATAATGTTGTAAAGACAATCCAGGCTGCTCATCTCTTCCCATTTAATTCTGTACATAGTTCATTATCCATTTGTGGTGCTGGTCTAAGATATATGTACTGATGGACTGGCTTTAGTTACTAGTCATTAAATTGTATATTAGAATCTATACCATAGGTATTCTTCTTATATTTAGTTTTTCCTGTGAGGATGCTTAGGCTGAGCTTTTGAGTAATTATGCTCTCATTTAGGAGGTTCTGCATTGTATGAAGGATAGAAATGGCATGACATTATCAGAAAACTGGAGAATGTAGAGGATCTCAGCATCTAACAGAGTTTTTCTTTGACCTGGTGTTTGTGCTGGACATCATTCATAACTGGTAAACTCCTACAATTATCATATTCCTCCCAATTTTAAGCTTTGTTTGATATATATAGAATTGTGAAGTTGTCAAATAAAGCTCTCTCTTGTCCTTTTATCTTTTAAGGAATCTTGTTTGACTCTGATATTTGTGTGGATCACACCATGTTGGAGGAAAGTTTAAGGCAACGTTTTGATCTACCAAATAAATGCTTTGTGAAGTCAATAAATAGTAGCACACTGAGATCTTGTATTTTCTGTACCTTTCAATCAATTGTGGACTATTAAGATACTATCCGCTGTAAAGTACTAATTGCAAAAGTCTTCCTGCTCCTTTCTCATGCCTTCACGAGTGCCCTCAATGTATGTGGTGATTGTTCTTAGAAAGATTTTGAAGGGTTGGGAAAATAGAGATGTGAGTGGATAGTTATGGAAGTTTTTCTATCATCTTTTTTGGTTGTAATTATATCTGTGTTTTCTTTCTTTGTTTTTCACAAGCATTTATGGTTTCCTCCTTTTCTGGTATGTTAATAATCTCCCCAATACCTCAAAATACCTCTAGCACAAATTTCCTTTGCACTTACTTGATGTAGACCATGTTTATATATTCATCTTTGCTTTCTTTAGTATCATTTCCTCTTTCTTATCTAGCACATTGGGACTATAGTATAGTATTAGTATCCAAATGTAGTGACTATATTTTTTTAACGTAAAGCAGAGATCAGCAAACTGCAGCAGGATGGCCAGAGCCCCGGAGCATGTTTTTGTAAGACCTGGGAGCTAAGAATTTTTTTTTTTTTTTACATTTTAAAATACATTAAAACTTTAAATATATAAAAATTATGTTGGATTTGGTCTGCAGGTCATAGTTTCTCCAACTTTGATATAAAGAATTGATTGTTACAGCAATCTTAATACATATTTTCCTTTCTTTCTTTCCTTTCTTTGTTCTGTGATCTGGCTTCTTCCAGAATTTTTTCCTTGTTATCCGGGGAAGATTTGGCTTTATTGGATCTTTTGCCAAAGTTTCTTTAAACTTGTTTTTTATGGTTTGCCAAAGTTATTTGAGAAGATGTTGCTCATAATCTTTTACCATCTTTGTCTGTAAGATTTTAATAATGAGTTAATATACTACATCTCTGCTATCTTGGTTATCTTCTCTATCAGCTTGGCAAAAAGATTTAGTGTTTGCTGGCTAAAATACTATATGTATTCTTTTGTTCTCATTGTGATGACTGATTTGCATGGACTAAAATTTATTAGGAAATAGTCATGGATGACTTGCAACTTGGATTACTTGTCTGTGTTTGTATCTATTCTTTTATCCATGTCCCATTTTTTTTTTGAGTCAGTAACATTTAAATATGTCATATTGGGGTTGTTATATGTGTACATTATGTCTTTTCATTTTTCCTCTTTCTTATTTATTTGGTCTTGATTTTGATCTTTACTCTGTGGTCTGTCTATACACAAGCAGCTGATTCAGAAGCTGTCATCCCTTGAGAAACTAATTTTCCCTGACCTTTAGGATATAATCAATTTCATTTTTGTGTGTGATTTGTTTTGTACTCACTATACCCAAAATTTCCTAGCTCTTTTCATAAATAATAATAAGTAGCATTTATATAATGCTTTAAGGCTTGCAAAACACTTTACATATTTTATCTCATTTCATCTTTGCAACAACTCAGGGAGGTGGGTCTCATTATTATTCACATTTTAAAGATGAGGAAACTAAGGTAGATAGAGTCTAAGTAACTTGCCCATTGCACTGTCTAGCTGCCTAAAAAAGAATAATCATAATAAATATGTATGAAACTTCTGCGTATTCTATAAGCACTTGGCCTTGACCCTCTCCATACTCTTAAAATAAAATTTCCACCCTCCTTTATGCACTCCTTGACACCGAAGGTATTGAAGATTTGCAGGGTCTTATTAAGTTTTCCATAGGATTTCCCTAGACTCTTCATCTTTGCAGCAGATGGTGATTTATAAGCTGAAATTATTTTCATGTTAGTCTTTTTACAAATATCCTTAATGAGCATAGCAATATGTGATAGAGAAGCAGGGATGTGACACAATAGTGTTGGACCTGGTATCAGATAGACCTTGGTTCAAATTTAGTCTCATACACTTTCTGTGTGACCCTGACCAAAGCACTCACCCCCTGCCTCATCAGTTTACTCATCTGTAAGATGGAGGCAATAAGAACAACTAAATCCTGAGGCTATTGTGAGGATTCCCACCCCCCCCAACATTAGTCATGTTGAAGAATCAGAGCAAAAGGCAAAAACCATGAGAAAGAGAAAACAACAATGAAAAAAGTGAAAATAGTATGCCTTTGATCTGCATTTAGACTCCATAGTTCTTTTTCTAGGCGTGGATACTATTTTCCATCATGAGTCTTTTGGGATGTCTAAGATGATTGTATTGTTGAGAAGAGCTAAGTCTGTCAAAGTTGGTCATCACACAATGTTGCTGTTGCTGTGCACAACTTTCTTCTGGTTCCGCACATTTCCCTCAGCATCAGTTCATATAAGCCTTTCCAGGTTTTTCTGAAATCTGCCTGCTCATCATTTTTTATAGAATAACAATATTCCATTACATTCATATACCACAGCTTTATATAGTGCTTAAACTTTGCAAAAAACTTTACATATTTTATCTCACTTCACTTTGCAACAATTCCATTACATTCACATACTACAGCAATTGCCCAATTGATGCCCATCTGGTCAATTTCTAATTATTTTCCAGAACAAAAAGAGCTGCTATAAATATTTTTTTATATTGTATATTTTCCCCCTTTATTATGAAATCTTTAGGATACAGACCTAGTAGTGATATTGCTGGATCAAAGGGTATGTGTGGTTTGATTGCCCTTTAGGCACAGTTCCCAATTATTCTACAGAATGGTTGGATCAGTTCACAACTCCACCAGTAATGCATTAGTGTTCCAATTTTCCCACATCTTCTCCAACATTTATTATTTCCCTTTTCTGTCATATTAACCAATCTAATAAGTTTGAGATGGTAGCTCAGAGTTGTTTTAATTTGCTTTTCTCCAATTAATAGTGATTTAAAGCATTTTTTCATATGACTACAGATAGCTTTCATTTGCTCATCTGAAAACTGCCTGGTCATATCCTTTGACCATTTATCAATTGAGGAATGAATTGTATTCTTATAAATTTGACTCAGTTCTCTATGTATTTTAGAAATGAAACCTTTATCTGGCAGTAAAAATTGTTTCCCAGCTTTTTGCTTTCCTTAGTTGCACTGATTTTTGTGTAAAACCTTTAAAATTTAATATGATCAAAACTATCTATTTTGCATTTCATAATGTTCTCTATCTCTTGTTTGATCATAAACTCCTCCCTTCTCCTTAGATCTAACAGGTAAACTGTGCCTCTCCTAATTTGCTTATGGTATCACCCTTTATGTCTAAATCATGTACCCATTTTGACTTTATCTTGGTATATTTGGTGTGAGATATTGGTCTATGCTTAGTTTCTGCCATACTATTTTCCATTTCTTGCAGAAGTTTTGCCAAATAGTGAGTTCTTATCCCAGAAACTGGAGTCTTTGGGTTTACCAAACAATAGAGTATTATAGTCATTGACTACTGTGTGTTGTGTAAGCTGTTCTACTGAAGTGTTGTGAGAATTAAATGCATGTAAAGCATTTTGCAAACCTTAGAGGGCCATAGAAATGCTAGCTATTATTAGTAGTAGTATATGACTAAGTAGCCCATGAAATGATATTTCGTATTGCCTTTGGGTAGAAAATACAAATAATTTTTGTGCTTTCCTCTGTAGGATGACCTATGAATGATTTTTCAATTTAAGTACAACTTCCATTTATTTTTGGGTTTCATGTGCTTCAATAATTTCAATATTGATATGATTCAGTTTTTCTAGTAACATATCCAATTGTTGGTCAATGAGCTATGAGATGACATTGGCTGACAGTAGAGTTAATATTGGTACATGACTGAAACTAAACATCATCTGCTATATTTTCCATCACTCTCTCAACATTGCAGATGCAGAAGGATGTTACACATGACTGAAACCTATTTCATATTTTTCTTCCTTTTCTTTATAGTTATGGCCATAGAATTAATTACCCCATGCCCCAATAAGGCACTAGAATATGGTTTTGTGGAGAATTCTAAAAGTACCTCCTAATTATTAGAAAGTTAATCTTCATGTTGAGTTGAAATCTGCCTCCTTGAAACTTATATTCATTGAATCCATGTCTACTCACTTGACAATTTGCAGGGTCTTATTACTAAATAGTAATTGTTTCTCTTTTACTCAGGAACCCGGGGACCATCCCTTGAGTAACTACTTAAAGAAGCCTATTCTTTGAATGGGTTTATGTCACACAAAGTGAGAATGTGATAAGCCTGAAAAGGCCAGGGTCTCCCAGTGCATCCTGGGCCATCTCCAGTCTTCCTGACGAATATCAGACCACTGGACCAGATGGCTCAAAAGAAGAAAGTGAGGTTGGTGACCTTGCACAGCCCTCCCTCACTCAAATCAAAGTCAACTGCAAGTTATGTCATCATCTTGATGTCATGGTCCTCTTTGAGAATGAAGGGCAAATACAACAACCTGCCACTTATAGTAGTATACTGCCTGTGTCTAAATGAGTGACTCAACCTGTCTAGGCTTCAGTTTAACTATTTATAAAAGGCACACAGGACCAGAGATATAAAACTAGAAGGGACCACAGAGTCTATGTAGGATCATAGTATCAATGAAGGGAACTCAAAAGTCATCTCATTTAACTCCCCTATTTTACAGATAAAGAAATTGAAACCCAGGGATGAAAAGTGATTTGCCCAAGGTCACATAGTAAATATCAAAAGCAGCATTTGAACCAAGGTCTGCAGAACCAAGGAGAGTATTGTTCTACCTAGGTGATCTCTAAGGTCTCTTCTCTATATTCTAAGTCCATTTCGTCCCCATGACAGCCCTTCAAGTATTCTGAAGGCAGTTAGCATGCTCCCCTGTCCCTAAATTAGATGAGGCAGCATGAAACAGTGTATAAAACACTTGATCAGTAGTCAATAAGTCCTGGGTTCAAATCCTACTGCAATCACATTGTAGTTGTGTGACCCTAGAAAAGTCATTCAAACTCTATGTCCCTCAGTGTTTTCATCTGAGAATGTGGGTTCTCTATCTCCCTCAGTGTTCTCATTTAAAATGAAGGAGTTGATTTAACAATCTCTAAGGTCCCTTTTAGCTCTAAAACTATGATCTTATATCTTTTTTCCTTAAGACAATATCCTTTATTCCTCAAACTATTGTTAGTGACATGACTTTTCAAAGTGCTGATTTATTCATCTAACTAACATCTATTGAGTGCCTAATATGTATTTTAAAAAAAAAGATACTAGTCAATAAAAAATACAAGAGTAAATTGTGTGATCCCCACATTCAAGAGGATTACAATCTATTATAATTTATATGATTACAGAAATTGTAAATACACTTGCAGGATTGTAATACAAAGTAGCACACAAGTTCAAAAAAAAAAGGGCATGAATAAGGTTCTCTGGGACTTCATAGGAATGCCTATAAGAAAGCCAAGAAGAGAGAAGCCAGTTGTGTTGTAGGTAGGGGCAAAAAGGAACAAACAAGCAACAAAGGGTTGGAAAATTAAGCCAGTCAAGCCCCAGGCCTGCCCAGTAGAAAACCATCACACTGATCTTCCTTCCAACTTTTATATTTGTACTTTTAAACAGAGAGCTAGTTTGTGAGAGAGCTTGTGAGAGAGCTATTTTGATTCCTCCCAGGTTGTCTCCATGCCTTTTCTCCTTTTTTAAAGAATAATTTATAATAAAATTTTCAGAACTTTATTTTGAATGCCTTCTATCCTTTTTTTCGCTATCATTTCTCATCCTAGGCTCATATCTATATTTGCTATAAAATTTGAGAAATCAAATTCTCCTAATATCCAGGTTTCAAGGTCCAAAGCTTCTCCAAGGTGACAGGGCCACTTTCCAAGTTTCCCATTTTTAATCTCAGTAGTGATGGAGGTAATCAATGGAAAACTTGCTATGATGTAAGATGAAATGAAACCAAAGGTTTATTTCTAGTCTGAAATCTTCCTATCCCTACCCCAGACTTTTTTCACCAAAAAGAAATCATTTTGTACTATTCTTTTTCATTTTTAAAGACATTTAATATAATGAGCTAACCCCAAATCTGTCTTGATTGAAATATAAAAAAAAATAAAATCCTGTCAAACAGATAATAGCAATTCATCAAACACATCATTCATTATGACCAAGTTGGATTTATACCAAGGACAGTTTAATCATATTAATAGCAAAAACATTTAAAGCCACATGATTATTGTAATAAATGTAGAAACAAGAAAAGCTCAGCTTTCTGTTTTGTCTATGTAATGTCCGATGATGGGTTTCATTGATCTTTAAGAAATGAACATTTTGAATGAACTAGATGTTTCTCAACTATGTGCTAGACACTGATTCTCACTGTTCTTCTCTAGCTGCTCATTCAACTTAGAGCAAAAACCTTTCCCTGTCCTTAGCCTTTTCTCTAAATACTTACAGTGTGCTATCATCTAAGCTTGCTTAATAGGAACAGGGAGCCACCATATAAATACACTAATCCTAAATGTTAGTCTTGAGGCTAACCTTGATGTCCTGTCTAATGTCCCAAAGATGAGGTACACAACAGCAAATATTTAATGGTCTGAAAAACACCATAAAAAAGCCAGCTGTGTCACTGAAGATAATGTCTCCCTGTGGTAAGGGTGATGAAAGAGGATCTTAACATGGATGGCTGCCTTGTATTTAGTCTGAGAGGTTTGTTTATTTGCTAGAGCATAATAGCATATCATCGAGATACTTTTGTAGTCAAAAAGGATTTCCTTTCCCATCTCTCCTCCCACCCCCACCCCCCCCTTTAAATCACCAGGGTCAGTTTGTATTTATCAAGCTATAAGGATTTGTATGGTTTGCTAAATCTAGGCAGCTGCTGTATGAGATCTTTGCTGAGATCTCTTCCAACTGATTCTCATATAATTCATAACGAGAGTCATCATGGAGGAGTGGAGATGAGACTTGGCCTGGGAGACAGGAAAATTTGGGTTCAAGTGACCATATAAGGCAAATCACTTAAACCTCTTGGTGTTAGAGGCAAGGCTCATAGCGTAGAGAAGTTACCTATCTGCTTTAGAGATAGGATTCCTTGGGGGATGAGGGGGAGAGGCGTTCCTCACTGGAAACTCCTTATATCAATACACAGACTTTATTTTAAAAAAAAGAATCAATATACTTGTGGTCTTAAGTTAAGGGGCTGCTTTGGACAAGCAATTGCAGCCTCCACCTGGAAATCATCTACTTCGTTGGTTTCACAACATACTGGAAAGAACACTGAATAGCCAAGCAAAACAAATTCCCACAAAGTTTATAAGTAGTTGTTTTTACATTGTCTCCCCCATTAGATTGTGAATTCTTCAGAGGCAAGGACTTTCTTTTGGCTTCTTTGTATCTCTAACACTTTTAGAGCATAGTGCCTGACACATAGTAGGTGTTCAATAAATACTTATTGACTGGCTGATGGGTCATGTCTAAAAATGTGTGTCTAATTCTGTATTTTTAGTACACTACTCTGTCCGAAAGTAGGTAGCGTTCCTCATCATTGATTCTATAGAATTATTGCTGGTCATTGTGTTGATCAGTGCTTAACTGAAAAGAAATTTAATTAAAAGCATTTAAAATATAAAAAGCTGGATTTGAAAGGAGAAGCTCTGTCAATCAATATCTTCATGGGTTTTGACAACTGAACCTCTCTGTCTCACTTTGCTCATTTATAAAATAAAAATGATAAGATTGACACTTACCTACCACATGCCACACAATCATTGTGAAGATCAAATGGAACACTACCATATGGAGAGTGCTTGGTTATTATAACACCTGTTATAAATGGGAGCTCTCATTATTATTATTTTTCTCAAGGATTTTGCTGACTTGTTATAAGACCTTAATCTCTTAGTCTGTTGACTTACCTGCAAAATAAAAGCAATAATCTTTTTTCCACCTGCTGATTGCTTGTTCAGAGCAGTGAGGATTTGAGTTAAGCTCTCTTAGGTTTTCTAACGAAAGATATAAAGTCCAACTATGATTAAGGAGAAAAGTAAAGGGACAAGCCTTTCACAAGCAGAAGATATTTCAGGCATAAGCAGACTTAACTTCCTGCCTCCCTGTTATTAAATCAAGACTGGAAACCAAAACGGTGCAAAGAATGATTGCTTTTGCTCCATCTCTATTGAGAGCTTTTCTTTAATTAGGCCTTGCTTTGGAACTGGTAGAGATGAAATAATCACTCGACATTATGTGTGTGTACACATGGACTGGGAAGCTACTAGACCTGAGATTTCAGTGTTCTAAGGCACTCCCCTGGGAGGAAAGTCCCTTCGCTAATGCTAATTTAGATCAGCAATTCCCATGCAACTAAAATTTAGGAAGCTGCTTAGGGCACTAAGAGGTTAAACAACTTGCCTATGGTCACACCTATCAGTCAGTATGTGTCAGAGGCTTGACCTGAACCCAGATCTTCCTGACTTCAAGGAAGGCTCTCTAACCACTATACCATCTTTTTCTGCCAGCCTGTTTTTATTTGTGTCTGTGTCTGTCTGTCTGCCTGTCTCTTTCTCTCTCTTCCACATATAGCTAGAACATATGATTTGTTTGCTGGAAGAAACTTCCTCTACAAATGCAGATTGGTACTCTACAACTTCTATAATCTTAGCGTACACTTGGGCAGCTAGACCCAGTGTGTAGAGTGCTGGGCCTGGAGTCTGGAAGACTCATCTTCCTGAGTTCAAATCTGGCCTCAGACACTTGCTAGTTGCATGACCCTGGGCAATTCACCTGACCCTGCTTGCCTCAGTTTCCTCATCTGTAAAAATGAGCTGGAGAAGGAAATGTTAAACCATTCTAACTTCTTTGTCATAAAAGCTCCAAATGGGGTCATGAAGAGTCAGTGTGACTGAACAACTGTATATGCCTCAGGAACATGAGCTCACTGTCAACTATACCTTCCTGAATATGCACATACATACATAAATGTTCCAAAAGTTCAGTTTTAACTTATTGCTATATATATCCATATATATTACTATATGGATGAAATTCAACAAGTTAACATTTATTATGAACCTACTATGTGTTAGGTATTCTTTTGATACAAAAATTACGTGTGTGCACATACACCACTTGCTATGTGCTAGGCATTATGGTAAGCACCACACAAATATTATCTCATTTGATCTTCACAACCACCCTGTGAAATAGGTACTATTATTATCCCCATTTTACAGATGAAGAAACTGAGGCAAAAAGAGGCTAAGTAACTTGCCCAGGGTCACACAGCTAGTGTCTGAAGCCAAACTGGAAATCAGGTCTTCCTGACTCCAGGTGTAACACTATCCAGTGTGCCACCTAGTTTTCCTATTATTATTATGTATAGACGTACACATACATACTCTTACACAGGCACAGGCATATATGTGCATATACGTACATACGTAAACATAGCACTGGCCCCTTTGGCCCCCACTGCTTTAAGGCCAAGTATCTTCTATTTTGTTCTGCAGTTGTTATTTGTCCTTCATTTTCAGAGGACCAATGACATCACAGGGTTGTGTCTTGACTTCCTCGTGAACTGCATTTAAATGAGGCAGAGTTGTGCATGGTCATGGCCTTACAGGGTATTTGGGAGTGTCTAAGTTCTCTGCAATTGGCTCCATCCTCCACTGTAGTTTTCTCTCAAGTACAGGGGGTGCTCCCCTGTACCTCAGTTCCATTTAACCACTAATAGCTTAGCTTTTACAAAGAAATGTTAATTTAAAATGTATAATCAAATGTACAAACATACTCCCCTCCCAACACATACTGGGCTTAATTATCCTCCCTCCACCCCACCTCAGTCTCTTAGGAAAAGAAAGGGATTACATTCATAGCTTAGTTAACTTCCTATAGAGCACAGTCCCAGTTCTAAGTCAAAAACCCAGTTTGGGTACAAGTCTCAGGTCCCTTGTTTTTTCAAGATTTTCTGCTGGGCTGACTAGCAGCAGCTAGCTTAGAATTCTGGCTCCAAGGTCATCATGGCTTGAACTGGAGTAGGGATCCCCATCGGCATCTAAAACTGAGTAGGACAAGTGAAACACAAGACAAACAGCCCAGGTCCACTTCTCAGAGGTGAGGTAAAAGAAAGAGAGAACAAGGAAAGAAGGTCCTTCCCCTCTCATCCTCTCATGGAAGGGTCATGGCTCCCATGTTGTAGATGAATTGTGTGATTTTCACACTCTGATGAAGCTGGAAGGAGCAAGCAAGAAAAAGCTCAAGATAGAGAGAGGCAGAAAGAGAGGAACCTCAGAATTCTTACCAGTTTTAAAGAGAAGGCCTATTCCTTTTAGCAGCCAATGAAAGGAGGCTATGTCCACCTACATGGTAGAGAATGAGAAGTGCCTCCATTTTGGGAACTCTGGGCATTCATAGGACAAGCCCCACAAGGAACCTCCATGTGAAGTGATCTGAGTACATTCCAAAGACAAACTCCCCCATTACATATATGTATACACATACACACACACACACACATACACACACACACATATATATATACACATATACATACAGGTTACATGCATTACTGACAGGGTCAATAGAAAATTGAGGAGACACTTGGATGGATTATAAATAATATTTCCCACTAGCTCCTCTCCACCAAGGCCCCTTCCTTTCAGCTTCCTTTTCTATATGATCTTCCTCATTAGATTGTAAGCTCCTTGAATTCAAGAACTATTTTTGTTTTTATTTGTGTTTCCTCAGTATTTAGCACTGTGCTAACTGTGATTTATAAATATCTATTAACTATTGACTAACAATAGAATATACTTAGCAACCTCCCTTGAAAGAGACTAAGGGGGCTCTCTATTTCTGTTGTCATAGAGCATATAATGTTCTCAAAGGCCCATTCCATCTAAAATCTATGATTCTATGCTAATCCCCATGGAGAGCTAGTCAGTGGGCAGGCACTGTCAAGCTCTGTAGAGATTTGTGTGGAATCATAGGATTTAGATTTGGAAGGAGTCTTTGAGATCCAGGGTTTCTGGTTTGAAACAAGAGTCAAAAGAGGTGCAGAAAATTTCCCTTCCCCCTCCCCTTGTCGTGGAGATACCCTGGCTCTGGTTGCCTTGGGAGTTTCTGACACAAGGGTTTCACTAATAATCCTGAATATAAAAGAATATAATATTCCAGGACATAAGTAAATCAGAAGAGATTATCCCATTCACGAGAATGGGCAAGTTTTTAGCAGTTTAACAAAAAGACACCCTTACTCACTAGCTACTTAGATAAATTTTAATCTCTCTACTAGGAGGGGGAAAGAAGGTAAGGGAGACTTTCTGAGATTTTACTTTTGTTTTTGGGTCAAATGTCTGGCCTACTGGAAGAAAATTAAGTCTAAGGAGTTTATAAAAGATCTCTACCATATTTTGATTACCTTTTTATTTTCCCCAGTACTGAATTCAACAATATATAGAATTCAATGATATACGGAAAAGTATGAGCAGAATTTTTAAAATGGTCCCTTCCATCCCAATTTTCCATGTGTGAGGAATTCTGGAACACACACACACATACATGCATGCATTTATATATATACACACATGTATATAAACACATATACATGTGTTATACACAAATACATGCATGCATGCATGCACACCTGCATGTCTGTGCGTGCATGTTATATATATATATATATATATATATATATATATATATATATATACACACACACATATATATATGTATGCATACACACAAGTGAGGAGTCACTATGATTTTATGTATATAAGAGAAGGGAAAGCCACTGTGAACCATAGCTAATCTCCCAGTCCTACATGAAGCCACAGTGGCCTCCTTCTTGCTTGCCTCTTTTTTTTCCTTCAATGCATATTCCTCCATTGGCAAATTCCCTAAGAACAAACATCTTTGTAAAAGAAATCAGCCTGGGTAACAATGAGTATAAGGGAAATTCTGATCTCTACAGCATTGTAGAAGTAGCAAGCTAAAAATAAAACAAGAAAATAACAACCATAGAAATTAGTCTCATGGTTTGAAGGAATCCTTGAGATCATTTAGGTGTCTTTCTTAATTTAAAGAGGAAGAAATTGAGTTACAGAGATGTTCCTTGAGGTCACATAATAAATTAGTAGACCAGGAAGGATTCAAATCTATACCATTTTAATTTTTTCCTCAAAATTTATTAATTTATTTATTTTCAGTTTTCAACAATCACTTCCATAAGTTCCAAATTTTCTCCCCTGTCCCTCCCCAAGATGGCATGCAATCTTATATTGCATTCCTATATATTATATGTACATTCTTACTAAACACATTTTTACATTAGTCATGTTGCATTGGAGTAAAATTTTAATATTTAAGCATGATGATGAGTAATGACTTTTTCATTATGAAATGATGATTCTTGTTATTGTGTTTATATACATGATTTGGGATGGAACTGAACCAGTGATTTCACTGATGTTGAGAATTCTAGGTACAGAATCTCTACCCAAGCAGATTGTTAACTGCTCTGCAATGTACAGTTTCAGAGAGCTGTCTAAGGCTCTGAGAAGTTAAGAGTTTTGCCTTTGGTCACATAGTGTGTGTGTGTGTGTGTGTGTGTGTGTGTGTGTGTGTGTGTGTGTGTGTGTGTGTGTGTGTGTGTGTGTATGTGTGTGAAGTGGGATTTGAACTCAGAGTCTTGCTGGCTCCAAGACTGACCCTCTATCCACTGCTGAACACTATTTCTCTTGGCTTATTTTCCCAACACTCTTCATTCTGATAGTTAAGATTTTTAGCAGCTGCATATTTCACTTTTGTTCAGAAATACAACACTTTTGTTCAGTAGGACAATAACTGGGGTTGTTTGGGAAAAGGAAAGAGGATGAAGTAGAAGGGATCTGGGGAAGCTTGAAGTAGGAAGATTGGCCTATGGAATGGCTCAGAAAAGTAAAAATATGACTTGAATAAAGCCCACTTTCAATTCATTGACTTTAATTGGAGGTTGACCATTTTTACTTTGATGTTTGAATAATAAGTAAATATGATCTATTTGTTGGATACCATTTGGGCATCATTTTTAAAAACAACTTGATAGCTGTGTTCATGGTGATCAGCTGTCTGAAGGAACAGCTAGCAGGGTTTGATAACATGTTAGCCTATGGAGGATGGATTAAGTTATATTTTCAAAGACATACATAATCTTTCTGTATCTTCATCCTAAGAAACATATGTAATGAATGAATGAACAACCTGATCCTTCTGATAGAGTCATATGTACAGTATCACTTTGAACTTTCTAAAGTTTTATTTTTGTTGTAGTTTGGACATGCCTGACTCTTTGTGACCCCATTTTTGGGTTTTCTTGGCAAAGATACTAAAGTAGTTTGTCATTTCTTCTCCAGTTCATTTTACAGATGAGGAAACTGAGGCAGACAGAGTGAAGTAATTTACCCAGGGTTACATAACTATTAAGTGTCTGAAGTTGGATTGGAACTCACAAAGATGAGTGTTGCTGACTCCAGACCTGGAACTCAATTCTCCCCACCCCAATCTTCATCCCCCAGTCCCACCCCAACCCCTACCCCTCCAGCATTCCAAAAGTTCAATGGGCTGCTTTGGGTACTAATGGAAATGGTTTCACCTCACTGGAGGTCTTCAAAAAATGCATGGATTATTCATTATGTTGTAGAATGGAACTCTTTTTTCAAATATGGGTTTGACTACATGGTCCCTAAGGACCCTGCAAGATCTGAAATTTTGTGACTCTTTTAACTTTGTTAATCTAAGAGATAACGTGAGCCGAGTATGATAGTGTATAACTGGAATCATAGCTGCAAGGGAGATTGAGGCTGGCAAATTCCTTGAGCTTGGGAGTTCTAAGCTACCGTGGGCCATAGTGACCAGGTATCTTCACTGTTAGGCATTGATATGAAGAGGTGGGGGAAGAGGGAAAGAACTAGTCCATATCAGAAACGGAACAGGTCAAATTGCCTCTGCTGATCAACGGTAGCATTGGGCCCATGAGTAGACCTAGCACTTTCAGTTCGGGTAACATGGGGAGACACAGTCTTTAAAGAAAAGGATAATACAACCCCAAATAGATTTTTGCTTACATAGAATTTAAATGCTATGCTCATCAAAGTACAGTAGGAGCATCAAATTGACCTTATTTTAATTATTCATGATTCTAAAGAAACATCACTTTAAAACTCTAAGGTAAAACATCTTTATATGTATTAAGAAAAGTAATACTCAATGGGTAGAACTGGTAGGATAGCTTTATCTCATTAAGCCAGGTAGGATTACACAATGAAGAAGTAAAACAATTGATGCCTATACCTCAATCTTTCCCTTTCTCTGAGCTTTGCTTCCTCTGAATTTGCATGATACTTTGTACCTCTCTTATTTTATTCTGTATTATAGTGCTTACATAGTATCGCCAGTGAGTGTATGTGCCAGTCCCTGCCCATCCCACTTGCTCACCTGCAACCCACTAGATTATAAACTTCAGGAAGGCAGGGACCATATTGTGATTATCTTTGCATCTTTCCAAGTAATTCAAATTAATTGCAAAGCACTAATTCAGTGCTAAGAAGTACGTATAGAATAATATAATATACATGTATACACATATATACATATATATATTTGTGTCTAATGGTAATTATCTCTAGGGCAGAGGGAAGGGGGAAAAGGAAAAAAAGATATTTACATGATCACTCACATATTTAAAAGTAATAACAAGTTATATATAATAGATTTGCAGTTTCACATGTAATCATCTTTTTTTAAAAAAATTATACTGTTATGAAAATGTTTTATTCCATGAATCAAAAATTAAATAAATAAATATTTTCAAGATGATGAGTAAATCAATAACAAAAATTAGAATGTGGAAATGCAAGAAAAGAACTACAACAAAAGAACTACAGAGGGAGATGGGTTTGATGATGATGGTAGGTTTCAACAGGTAGAGCTGGGGTTATCTATTCCACAAAAATAAGTAAAAGGGGGTTTGGGTGAAATGAATATGGCGGTATATCTTCAGCAAACAAGATATTTGGCTGGAATACAAGGAGGGCAAGGGACACTATTGAGATACAGAATTGAAAGTAGCCCAAATAATGAAAAACTTCAATATCATATGAAAGAGTGTGAATCCTGTTTCATAGGCAATGGAAACTACTGCTGACTTTTCAGCTGAAGGATAATGTGTGTGTGTGTGTGTGTGTGTGTGTGTGTGTGTGTGTGTGTGTGTGTGTGTGTGTGTGTAATTTCTTTGATCTATTATCTGAAAGCCAAAAACTCCTAATGTCCGCCCGGTATGGTTTTACTTCTTAAACATGAGCAGGAAAATACTAGATTATGCTCACGTTTAAGAAATAAACCATAATGGACTGACATTGGAGGAATGACTAATGAATACCTAGATAAGGAAATAGCATCCACACAGAGTTAACACTAGTTCGTTAAGAACAGTTTATGCCAGATTAATTTTTAATAGATTTTATAGACAGAGTTGCTGCATGGTATAGTAAATAAGGAACAAGACCTAAAGCTGAGAATTACTGGGGGTCTCATCTTGCCTCTGACATACTGGCTCTGTTACCTAGGGCAATTGCTTTCATTGATCTAGAAGATCCTCCAAAGTGATAAGATACAGAGAACATGTATCAGTACAGTAAGCTTTCTCATCTGTGTCACCTGGAAGTTCCTTAAACTAATGAAATCACTGGTCTAGTCCCTATCTCCTGTTCTATTAAACTGGTAATTAAAATACATATTATGGTTTATCTTGAGTTTATCAAGGCATTTCACAAAGTCAAGTCTGTCATTCTTGTGGAAAAGATGGAGGGATCTGAGGAATGTGTTAGCGCTTATAGTAGCTTCATAATTGGTTAAATGACCAGCCAAAGAATATTGAGTAGTAGATTTGAAGATTAGATTAGAAGGTAGATTGGAACTCCATTGCAATGTCAGCTCTGTGTTGCTTAATGATTTTATCCATTTTGGATAAGATACCAGAAGTGAACCTTATTAGATCTGTAAATGATGAAGATGGTTAGGGTAGTTAACATGTTAAATGCAATAAATTAAGGCTTCAGAAACACTGACAGGTTACAAATTTGAGCCAAATTGAAATATATGAGAGATAATTGGGATAAATGTAATATCTTACACTTGGGTTAAAAAAGAGTCAGTCAAACTCAAGAGCAGAAGAAAGTGGAGACATAGCTCCTTATGAATAGTGACATGTCAGACTTTCCTTTGTAATCCCAGTAGGCACTTATTAAATACTTGTTAAAATGAATGTAATTGTTCATCTGAAAAAGGTTGAGGGGTTTTAGAGTGCTGAATGCTCCATGTGAGTCAATAGTGCCATGTGATAGCCTATTCATTAAGAGAGGTATATCCCAGAGAGGTGATCATCCTATAATACTCTAGTATTGATAACAGCTAGGCTGACATTTATTTCACCGTTCAAGCACTTTGCTAATGTATCATTATATCTACACAACAACCCTGGGAGGTAGATGCTAGTATGTCCATTTTAGACATGAGAGAACTAAGGTCAGGTTAAGTGAATTTCCCAGGGTCATACAATAAATAAGTATCTGAGGCTGTATTTGAACTCAAGGCCAGTCTGCTCCAGACCCAGTTTTTATCCATTGTGCCACCTACTTACCTGTTCATCTATGGATACCACATTTCAGCAAAGACTAGAGTGTACCTACAACAGGATGACCAGACTATTGAAAGAACTGAAGACCATGTCAGAAAGGGGTAAATTGAAGGAACTGGGTTTGTTTATCCTAGGGAAGAGAAAACTCAAGTATAGCCCTCTTTAATTGTTTGAAGGGGGCTTCCTTGGGAAAGACAGATTTTGTTCTGCTTGGTCCCAGAGGGCAGAACTGAGATCAATGGATCCAGGTTGAAAAGAGGCAAGTGTAGATTTAAGGTAAGGAAAATCTTCCTAATATTTGGAGCTATCCAAAAGTAGATTGGACTTCTTTGGGAGGGAGGAAGTTCCCCTTTACTAGAGATTTTTTGAGTGAAGGATGTCACTTGAACATTTTATAAGGAAGATTCTTGTTTAGGCATCAGTTGGACCAAAATGCTTCTGAGGGACTTCCCTACTATGAGATTCTGTTCTGTAATTTAGTGATCTCTAAGGTCCCTTCTAGCCCTGACATTCTGTGCTTCTAGAACTACTTGCTACTTGTGTGACTTTGGAAATGTTATTTTATCTATTATGGCCTTAGTTTCCTCATCTGTAAAATGGAGTTGCACCTGATGATACCTGAGGTGACTTCCAGCTCTCAAAGCTATGAAATAACTACTTTCTCATACTATAAAATATATATGAGGACACGGGTATATGAAGGGCACTTGATGACAGTCAGAGAATGGACCAGGTATAATTTTTTGCAAATGTGCAATTGAAGAACGACCAAATATGCTCTATTTGTCAAATTTTTACAGGGACACTAACTGAAAAAAAGGAGAGTTTATAAAATTCCACAATATTTACTTTTATCTTAATTATTTTTAAAAAAGCAATTGACTCAGTAGCATAAAATGCAACCTTAAATTTTAAGGATTTAAACAATCTTAAAGGTTCTATTTCAATAAGGAAGATGCCATGACTAATCTGAGGTCATACAACATGACTTAATAGAGATAACACAATGATCATCTTCTTCTATGACCTTCTAGTGATTAGCATAAAGTTTTCTCCTACATTGTTCTGAAATACTCACCCACACCAACATGCATAGGGTTTTCTAAAAGTCTTAGCGCTATTTTAAGGCTTGATAGCTTAAAACCCAGATCTTGTAAGCTTTAATAGATATAGACAGCAATAAGACTTTTTGGAACACCCTGTATATTTATAATCAGGGGTGTCATTAAATAGATATTAAAGTAAGAATTATTAATTTGGGTTCTACAGGCCCCCCCTCCCCCCAGGGATGTGTGGATTGACTTCAGGGGCTTCATGAGCTTGGATGGGGAAAACGATATCTTTGTTTCAAAACAATTGTTTTCTTTTGCAATTCCTTGTATTTCTTTTTATGAAATTAGACACTTTACTTTGAAAAGGGTTTCGTAGACTTCACTCAGTTGCCAAAAGGGTCCATGCAGGAGTGTGTTGATAAATGCTGCTAAATGGCTCTCAAGAAAAAAGTACACTTAACACGCCTTTAAGTTTTATTTGCATTGTTAACATTTTCTCCTTTGCTTTTTAAAGTCTAGCCTATCAGCAAAACAATAAATCAGGGTCTGATTTGTAGCATTTGCAATTGCCAAGGTATAAATGCTCACGATGAAAATTTAACACTCTGCCCTTGAAAGTATGAACTGAGTCTAGGACGCCATTATGTCCTTGGTACAAAGCAGTACAGAAACCCTTCATTAAATGATATGAGAAACTTTCTGGGGTGTGAATTTCCAGAGCAGGGGCACTGGGCCACATTGTTCATTGTTCTCTCTTCTCTGCTACTGACTTATTTAGGTATGTGTTGTTTTCTTTGAAATGCGCAGCAGGGGTTTTCTTTGTAGCTCCCAAATGCCACCTGTTCCTATATCACAAAGATTGAAAAATCTGTGCATCGTTATTTTTCCCCAAACAAATCTTAGTTTGTGTTTACATGGTGCCAAAACAACTGGTCAGAAAGTAAACACTCCAGTCTAGGAGACGCCAAACACTCACACCTGCTAATTTTTTCACTGAACGGACTGAAAGGAGCTGGTTTGCCAGTCCTCGCCAATGGTGGAGAGGAACTTTCTCACTTTAAAAAAGACAATTGAAAACTTCCTTGGCCATTTATAGAAGAGCTGAGGCATTGAGGCCCTGAGGGGCTGAGGACAGCCTCAGGGAATGTGGTAGATTCAGGTTGGAGTACCCTTCATGGGGGCACATGGCTGTAGATATGGACCTGTTGTTCTGGGGAGCCCTCCCAGTTCCAGTCAGCAAGGTTGTGTTTTACATGGATTAGCCCTGGACTCCATCCTTGGTTGTAACAGTTATTTATGGGCAGGTGCTCTGCAGAACTGCCATGAGACAGAGTCTGCCACCAAAGCAAAAACATTGAACTGGGATAAACCAAATTATGTGCTGTATACTAACTTGCTAAACTCTTCAAATTAGCAGGGCTATGCTAAAAGACTCTGATCAACTTTCCTGGGATATTAGGATTCCTTTATATGCCATTATATTCATGATATCACTGGTATGGATGTCACCTCCAAAGACGTAAACTGCAGCATTCCTGTTGTCCCCTAAGTTGGTCATAGAAATTTTCTTGACCTCCCAAAGGTACCAGTGGAACATGCAGGCTGGTCCTCCATCATCCCTTGCCTCTGCCCTGTGACTGCCAATCTTTTTTGCAAATTTCCAGTTTAGAAAATGAGAGGGATATAACACCCAATCTTCTAGTGCCTATTTCTACAACATGAGCAAAAATGGATAAGCTGCTTAACCATACATTAGTAAGACTTATCTTCCCAAAGTCTTGCTCTGATGCCTCATTTTGGTGTAGACATGCTAGGTACTTGAAGGCTCTGCCGGAAGACTCTGGCAAGTCTTGCCACACAAGGGAAAAAAGAATGAGTCTGTGCAAGGGCTAATTTAGCTAAGAATAGAGAGACTTATTACCAGCAGGTTACCCAATAAGTTGTTGTTCAGTCATGTCCAACTCTTCATGACCCCATTTGGGGTTTTCTTGGCAAAGATACTGGAGTGGTTTTGCCCTTTCCTTCTCCAGCTCACTTTGCGGATGAGGAAACTGAGGCCAACAGGGTTAAATGACTTGCCCAGAGTCACACAGCTAGTGTCTGAAGATAGATTTCAACTTAGGAAAATCAGTCTTCCTGACTCCAGGTCTGAAGTTCTACCAACTGTGCCATCTAACTCCCTAAGTAGAGTCAAGATTATCTTCAAATCCCATCTCAGACACTTATTAGTTGCATAAGCATGACGGAGTCATTGTTATCATTCAGTTGTTTTAGGTCATGTCAAACTTCTTGTGACCCTATTTGGATTTTTCTTGCAAAGATACTGGAGTAGTTTGCCATTTCCTTTTCTAGCTCATTTTGCAGATAAGGAAACTGAGGGCAACAGCGTTTAATGACTTGCCCAGAGTCATGCAGCTACTAAGTGTCTGAGGCCATATTTGAACTCAGGAAGATGAGTCTTCCTGACTCCATGTGCAGCACTCTATCCACTGTGCCACCTAAACTTCTCTCAGTCTCAGTTTCTTTACCTGTAAAATGAGAGGGTGGGACTTTGTGGCCTGTGGTGCTCCTTGAAGCTCTGAATCCATGATCCTCTAATGAAGTCTTTGCTTGTGGCAACCCATGAACAAGGTAGACAGATTTTTCAAGTTCTAGTGGAAAAATATTCCAATCTGAACAGACATGTAAGTAGGGTGACTGGGGGTTTGGTTCCAGCTGTCAAAATTGACAAGGACATGTTTCTTTCCCAAGAAGTCCTATAGCCTGCCATCTTCATGCTCTGTGGTTCCCATGGTCCTGAAGCTACCCTATCTCCATAGTGCGCCTGCATCAACTTTTTCCAGCTAGACTTCTGGCCCTCATCTCTTTGTCTCTGTCTTTTTGTATCCATCTATCTACTCAAGAACCAGAGTAGCACTATCATATTGCTCACATGTTACTGTCACATCCTGGGGTCAAAGACAATGAACTTTGCCAGACTTTTAAAAACTGTTGTACCTTTGTCTGGTTTTGGGGGTCAGAGGATTTCAGCATGGGCCATATGTTCCAGGAAATAAGCTTTGTTACACTGGGTACTACTATATTAAATTATATATAGCATGTGTGTGTGTGTGTGTGTATATACATATATGTGTGTGTATGTATGTAAATTTATATACATATATATTTATATATACTATATTATACTATATAATAAGTGACTTGCAAAAAAGTAACCTGTTTCACAAATAAAATGAAGACAGTTCTGTGGCCTACATAGGTAGAAAACCAAGGCCTTTATGTATCTCAGTTTAACTCTTCCCTTATCCCTGCCCAGACCTGGTTTGTGCCCTCAAGGACTCCGCATTACACATGACCCTTCCATTTCCCCCAGGTGTCAGAATTACTAGTTAAGAGCTCTGAGACTAAGAATGACAGGATTGTTGATTTAGAGTTGGAAGGGACCTTAGAAACCATATAATCCAAGCTCCTCATTTTACAGATGTGGAAACTGAGTCCAGAGAATTGAAGTGATTTACTCAATCTCGTAGGTCTCATAGGCCATAAATCACAGATCCTTTTGCTCTGGATGTTCATCCATTGTACCACTTGAATGTTTCAGGTCTCTTAATTATCCCAGAACAACTAATTTTACTTTTTTTCTTTTTCGCCTCCAAAATATTTTCAGGCCATCATGAAGTCAAGGCCTTAATGCCTTGTGTTTTCATATACTGCAAAATG